>NC_070617.1:24267432-27233682 GCF_027172205.1 Podarcis raffonei
GGAAGTTTTTAATGTTTGATGTTTTATTGTATTTTTAATATTCTATTCGGAGCCGGCCAGAGTGGCTGGAGAATTTAGTATTATAAATAAACTATTATTATTATTATTATTATTATTATTATTATTATTATTATTATTTCTGCGGGAAGCCACAGGCTTCTGCTCTTTCAACTGCCTGTCTCTCCAGAGAAAATATAAATGAGAAATCACATGGCTTTTCCAAGGCCTGCAGCACCTTTTGAGGATGGGGGCATGAGAGTGGCCTCCTGCCCCATAGTGTTTCTGTTGGTGTACAACTCTGCTCCTTTTTAATCCTACAAACCATGAGCAAGTGACCAGATCCTAGGAATGTAGGTAACTGCCTAAAATTGAGTCAGACTGTTGGTCCATCTAGATCAGTATTGCCTGCACCAGGCATAGGCAAACTTGGCCCTCCAGATGTTTTGGGACTACAATTCCCATCATCCCTGACCACTGGTCCTGTTAGCTTGGGGTGATGGGAGGTGTAGTCCCAAAACATCTGGAGGGCCGAGTTTGCCTATGCCTGGTCTACACTGACTGGCAGCAGCTCTCCCATGCGTTCAGACAGGGAGGCTTTCCCAGCCCCACCTGGAGATGCCGGGGATTGAACCTGTGACCTTTTGCTTGCAAACCTGATGCCCTACTGCTGAGCTACGATTCTTTCTTAAATGCCTGCTGCTGAGATTGGAACTGTGAGTCTGTGTATCGTGCTGCTTCCCTACCCAGATCACTGCCGCCGAGTCTCTCCGGCTGCTGCTTTCTGTCTGTTCAATCTGCAGCTTCTTCTATTAATCCTGCAGCACAACATTAGTTTAGAGAAGGGATTTATTGCCTCTGTTGCTGCGAAGCATCTGCATGTGTTGAACGGTCCTCTCGCCGGCTGAGAATCCCAGAGTAGGAGTTCCTGCCTGGTCTGTTTCAGGAGGTTTCCTGGTCCTTTCCCACTGCTTTCCGCAAAGAGGAGTGGAACAGCTATCCTGGGTTCTTACATGCACCAGAACCCATGAACCGTTCAGTGCTTGGATTATTGCCTCGTCCCCCTCAAGATTGGCGGTCTTCACCTCGTACTGCAAATAACCTGGCTAAATCTGTGTAATTCGCAGCGGGGGTAAGGCAAATGATTATCCGTGTTCAGCTGCAAGTGGAAATCTGTGCAGCAATACTTGTTGCTCCTCTCCTGTGCTGTTATTTGTCCCTTATCCCCACCCCCTCACAAAAAAATCATTTTGTGGCTGCAGACATACCTCACTTGTCTATCCTCTCAGCTTAATGCTGATTGCAAACCCAGCAGTGCTGCTGCTGCCTCCTGTTTCCTGCTGACCCTGTGGCTTGCATGAGCTCTGACCCCATTTGAATGTCCCTGTTTGTTTCCCCCCACAGAATTATCTGAGAAGAGTATTTTTTTTCTGCAATGCTAGGGTCTCCCAAGAATGCTTCTCACCAGGTTATCTGTTTCTAGGAGCCATCTCATATTTTCTGCATTTTGTTTCCTTCTGACCATAGTTTTTTCCAACCCTATTCACCACCACCCCCCAAAAAAATACCCTCTGTGCATGTGTAGCTTGTATATCCTCACGCTGCAACTTATGATAACACGTCATACATCGGATGAAGTGGATGTCCACAAATGCTTATGCCGGCCTTCCCAACCTGGTACCCTCTAGGTTGTTGTGAACTACAGTTCCTCTCATCTCATGTGGATGATGGAAGTTGTAGTCCAAAACCGGCTGTGCTGGCCAGGACTGATGGGAACTGTGGTCCAAAACATTTAGAAGGCACCGATGTTGGGGAAGGCTGGCTTCATCCTTTAATAAATTAAAGGTAAAGGAATAAAGGGACCCCTGACCTTTAGGTCCAGTCGCGGATGACTCTGGGGTTGCGGCGTACAGCTTCTGGGTCATGTGGCCAGCATGACTAAGCCGCTTCTGGCGAACCAGAGCAGCGCACGGAAACGCCGTTTACCTTCCTGCCGGAGTGGTACCTATTTATCTACTTGCACTTTGACGTGCTTTTGAACTGCTAGGTGGCAGGAGCAGGGACCGAACAACAGGAGCTCACCCCGTTGCGGGGATTCGAACCATCAACCTTCTGATTGGCAGGCCCTGGGCTCTGTGGTTCAGACCACAGAGCCACCCGTGTCCCTTTAATAAATTAGCTAGCCCTTTAAAGTTGGCACAAGGCTCTTTGTTATTCTGCAGCACCACTAACATGGCTCCCCCTCTGGAAATTGTTCCGGTCATACAGAACACCCTAGAATTCTAGTCGTAAAGTTGCCCGGGGGTCACCTTTGGGCAGGCTTTGTGAATGAGTGCAGGAGGCAATATGGAAAGAGAACTTGTAGCCATTGAATTATAACAATAGAGGGCACGTGTGCTTGTTCTCAGATTGCTTTGAGAGAAAGAGAGTATTAGCTATCTGCTAAAGAATGAATGACTTGTATCAGTGGCTGATGAAGGGTAGATTGTATTGCCTTGAAAAGGGAGCAAAGGGAGGCCGTCAGAAAGGCCCCATCTCTTCCAGCATCCTGTTTCTCACAGCAGCCAATCAGATGCCTCTGAGAAGCCCGCTAGCAGGGCATGTTCCTGACACCCCTTTTCAGCTGTTCTTCCCCAGCGACCAGCATCCAGAGGCAGGCTGCAACTGATCCTGGAGGTAGCACGCAGCCAGCTTGACTGGTAGCCATTGATAGTCTTATGAAAGGTGAGTCAGGAGTAGTCTTATCCTCTGTGAAAGGTGAGAGTCAGTGTGGGGGTATTGCTTAGAGTGTCAGACTAGGACCCGAGTGACCAGGGTTCAAATCCCCACTTGGCCATCAAGCTCACTGGGTGACCTTGGGCCAGTCACTGCCTCTCAGCCTAACCTTCCTCGCAAGGTTGCCACGGGGATTAAATGAGGATGGGGAGAACCTTGTACGCCACCTTGAGCACCTTGGAGGAAATGGTGAGATGTAAATACAAAATTCGAGGTGAGTTAGGAGTAGCCGTTGATAGTCTTATGAAAATTGAGATGGGAGTAGTCCTTATCCTCCATTAAAGGCGAGGAGTAGGGGTGGAGGGGGAATTTGAGTCAGTATACACTGAAAGCCAAATCGGATCAAAGCCAAGCTTTCCCAAATAATACGCAAACTGAAACACAGCTGTATGTTGAAATTTGCACTTACCTGAATTTTGCAATGCAATTCTCTAGTTTTGTTTGTAAAAATGCATGCATCAAGGAAGATACGTGTATAAAAATGGAGGTATTGGTCAAAATAACATACACAAACACGTTGCATTTGAGAAAATTGCGGCTGGAAATGTGTACATTAGTAAAAACTGCATGAATAATGTATTCGGAGAAATTTGCACTAAAATGCTTCCAAGTTTTCATGAACGTTTTTGTTATTATTATCATTGCAAATTGCCACAACATTTAGAGAACAGCGTTTAAGATTGGGGAGAAAATGTGAAACTCGAAGAACCGAACTGGATAGATATTTCCAATCCTAATTTAGGAGTGTCCAACCTTAGCCAGAGGAGTGCTAACGTACTTCAGCAGAAAGCATCTCTTTGCAGGAATGTTGTTGCTCTTTCAGTTAGAAGATGAGGTCAATAACCAAGCTATAAAACAAACAAAAAATGCTACTACAGTATCTGAATGCAATGAGACCACCTGGGAGAGGGAACTGGGTGGGAAGGAACGCTGGGATATTATACTCTGCTAAACTTTGCATATCAAATAAGACCCCTGTGAGTATGAGCAGGCCTCTCCTGGTACACTGAAATATACAATTGTACCTTGGTTCTTAAACGCCTTGGTCCTCATACATTTTGGCTCCCAAACGCCGTAAACTTGGAAGTGAGTGTTCCGGTTTGCAAACGTTCTTTGGAACTTGAACGTCCGACTCTGCTTCTGTGGCTTCCGATTGAGTGCAGGAAGCTCCTGCAGCCAATTGGAAGCCGCACCTTGGTTTTCAAACGTTTTCGGAAGTTGAACAGACTTCCGGAACGGATTCTGTTTGAGAACCAAGGTACGACCGTACACCTAAAATGTACCATGAGTTACTTCATGCAACGCAAGTTGGCTAGATTTTTGTTATTGTAAGTCGCTCTGAGTTGCTTTGAGCAAGATAAAACGACTAGTAATAGTAGTAGTAGTAGTAGTAGTAGTAGTAGTAGTAACAGCAATAAATACCAGAAGGGCCCTGCCTGCCATAGTATTTAAAAAAGGGTGGGGAAAGAGGCAAGGAGCTGGGAGGCTGCAGGTGTAGTAAAAGTTTTTGTCTGCTAAATCACTGCACCAGCCTCATTCTGCCACCTGCCTGTCTTACCTGCCCCCCCCATCTGAGTGTTGTCCTTTTGCATCTCAGGAGGGCAGAGGACAAAACTAGAGTTGGTTGGCTCCGCCTCTTGTTGACTGGCTCCGCCTACTGTTGGTCTCCCAGCCTTCCACCCTCCCAGTCCCGTGGAGCATGTCCTGTCACTGTGTGTGTGTGTGTGTGTGTGTATGTTTCAGGCCACCCAGCCAAA
Source organism: Podarcis raffonei (assembly GCF_027172205.1). Taxonomy (NCBI): domain Eukaryota; kingdom Metazoa; phylum Chordata; class Lepidosauria; order Squamata; family Lacertidae; genus Podarcis; species Podarcis raffonei. Next base: position 24,271,962 of record NC_070617.1, read on the forward strand.
GGGGCTGTCTTCACACCGCAGGGGCCCTTGCGCTCTGCCGCTGCGTGAGATTTGCAAAGGCAAGCTGGCTGCTTTTGCCTGCCCTCCCCCAAAACTGATCCATATGACGAAGCTGAAGACCAAACGTCAAAGGCGGTTAGCCTCAAAATGGTTGTGTGCTAGATGAAAAGTCTCGTTGAAGCAAGGCCAGCGACTCTCGGGCGCTGTTCCACTGACATGGTTCCTTCTGCGAAGAGCTGGCGATTAATGCAAGAGTTGCCAGCCCAGATCAGCCAAGCTGCTCTGCCTCAGCCTGACAGCGGTTGGCTACCTGGAGAAATATGCAGGAGCTACCTGTGAGACAGATTGAATGAATGAATGAATAAGTTTATTACGGTCATAGACCAGAAGAAAAAAAACCAACATAAAGACAACAGTAGTTTACGAGGGAATGATGGTGTCAATTAAAAGTTGTAAAATTATACATAAAAACAATGCACATATGCACACACACCCACACACACGCACATATATACTCATATATGCACTACCATATATGTGTAGACTTAAAAAGAAAAAGAAAAAAAAGAAAAAAAAAAGGGGGGGGGGCTTGTCCAAGAGTCAGATCTTTTACTTTTTTACAACTAATGCCCTCCGCTTGATCGCGGCCGCAGAAAACTTGGCCACTTTCAGTGTTACTTCTGGGTTTTTATCTCCTAGTAGGATTTTCAGCCGCTGGGATTCAGATCGACCTGGAAATTTCTGGACGATAGGAGAGATAAACAGTGACCTGATATCCCCGTAAAGGTCGCAGTGTAACAACACATGTGAAGCCGTTTCCACCTCCTTCAGACCACATGGGCAAACTCGTTCGGCATAGGGTGTGCCCTCGTATCTGCCCTTTAGTAAGGCAGATGGCAGTACATCAAATCTGGTAAGGGTAAACGCCCGCCTATATTTTGCGATTTGTAGATCCAGCAAATATGGGGTTAAATTAAACCCTTTTTCATAATCTTGGATAGCTGGATATTTATCTATCTTGCTCATATGGTCCTGAAGCTCTACATCTCCTATTCGCTGGCTCACCATCATTTTAGCCTTTTCAAAACCTGCGGCTATAAGTTCTTGTGGGGAAAGCCCCAGGCCCTTCAATTTTTCATAAAGCGACAATCTCCATTTAGACTGGAACGGGTCTAATAAAGTCAATGGAGCCACTCCCACTGGGAAAAATATGAGTTTTAGCCAGAAGTGAATCTTCAGGATCCATATCCTGGCATTAATAGGGAGTTGACCTACCTCCAGCCTAATGGCAGTGTTGGAGACACAGGTAGGTAACCCTAGTAGGGAGCGGTAAAATTTAGTTTGTACAGATTCCAGGGACTTGAGTTTTTGACAATTAAATATCTGGGTGCCATACATCAGTTGTGGAAGTATTTTTGCAACGAAGACCTGGGAGGCGGCAGGAACATATTGACCTCCTTTTCTGTAAAAGAATCTTATGATAGCTCTAAAAGATCTTTGCGCATTGACAATGGAATTCTTAATCTGATGGCACCAAGATCCCTTCTCATCAAAAATTATTCCAAGATATCTAAAAGATGTTACTTGCTCAATAGGTTGGTTATTAATTTTCCATTTATGTCGGAGTTTTCTCTTGGGGAACACCATAATTTTTGATTTAGTATAATTTATTATTAGGTGTTCAGCTTCGCAAAACTCTGTAAGAGCTCGTAGAAGTTTTCTTAGACCCACACAAGAGAAGGAAATAAGTGCCGCATCATCTGCGTACAAAAGGACTGGTATTGGTATATTGTTTAGGTTTGGGGAATGAGTACTTGCTTCCTCCATCTTTCCGACTAAGGAGTTTATATAAAAGTTGAATAGAATGGGGGCAAGAACACAGCCTTGCTTGACACCATGGAAACTTTGGATTTCCTTTGATAGGTTCCCATAACGATCACATCTAACACGGATCCGAGTATTTTCATGTAGTCTACGGATAAGAAGCAAAAGACGTCTATCGATGTTTGTGGCATTTAATTTTTCCCAAAGTCTATGCCGGGGTATCGAATCGAAAGCTGATTTGAAATCTATGAAGGCTACATAGAGAGAGCCTCCTTTCTTTGAGGTGTATTTCTCCACTAGATGTTGCAATACCAGTCCTTGGTCTAGAGTTGATCTATGTGCCCTGAAACCAGCCTGGGCTTCCTTTAGGATGTGCTCCTGTTCCAGCCAGTCCGCAAACTTTTCACGTAAGTGAGTTGCATAAAGTTTGCTAATGATGCTTAAGAGACTGATTGGTCTGTAATTGGCTGGATCAAGTTTACAGCCTTTCTTGAATATGGGAACGATGATTGCCAATCCCCAGTCCTCTGGTATTATTGCTGTTTGATCTATGCTGGTGAAAAGGGTGGCAAGGACTGGGGCCCACCAGTCAATATTGGCTTTGAGAAGCTCAGGAGAAATATTATCTGCTCCCGGGGCTTTTCTATGTTTGAGTGCCTGAATAAGCCTCCTAATCTCCGCAACCGACACCGGAGGCCACTCATCACCTGCCGCACACTGTATTAGTGGCTGTGTCAAAGGCAGAGCTGAATATAAAGATTGGAAAAATGCCTCCCAAGTCCCTGCAGGTATAGTAAACTCCACTTCTGAGGAAGTAGATCGCACTCCATTTGCTACCAGTCTCCAGAAGGTGGCCGAATCTCTCTCTCTGGATGCATCTATTAGGCATTTCCATTCTCTTTTCTGTGCCAGGAGTTTTTTGTTTTTGATCAAAATTTTATAGTTTCGTTTATCTTCAAACCAGCCCGTGGGGAGTTGGGGTAAATTGGCAGATCTATAATTCTTGTATTTTTTCAGTAAGTTTAGCTTCATGTCCTGACATTCTTGATCAAACCAGGGTTTGGAGTTTTTATATACTGAAGATTGCCTACTTGGCCTGTTCCTTTTTTCCTTCAGGGAATCTTGAAGGAGTGAAATTAACTCCTGAAATAAATTTATCTTTAGTTCATGGCTAGAGGAAGTTATAAGGTTTTCTCTCTTAGTGAGGAATTCCTTTGAGCATAGCCTGCTTGAAATTTCCTTATGCAGTTCATCTGTCCATCTGATACGCGAATATCTAAGCTCCAGAGCTGTAGGGCTCGAATGCTCGATTTTCTCAGCGCAGGATAAATCCTTCCCCGCAGCTACGAGTGCACTTAATGGCAGATGGTCACTGTCTAAGCGCTCCTCCACTTTGCATTCCAGAACTTTGTTTTGAAGATCATACGACACGATTATATAGTCAATTGTGGAGGCGCCATTGTTAGATATAAATGTGAATTCTCCGACCTTCTCCCCCTCTGTACGGCCATTCAGTATAACCAAGTCCAACTTGTTGACCAAGCGTAGTAGGCATAAGCCGGCATAATTGCAGCCTTTATCCTTTGAGACTCTAGCTGGTATTGGGTGGATTTCCTCTATAATGGGGACTGTTTCGTGGAAATGGGCATACAAAGCCTCATCAGATTGTCCAGTTCTGGCATTTAGGTCGCCTGCCACCACTACAGAGGCATCAGGAAATTGATTTGATAGTTTGTCAAGATACTGTTCTAACTGAGCCCAAGTGTTTCTTATCAATCTTTTCTCTCTTTGTGGGGGTAGGTATACGTTAATCAGCAGCAAGCTGTGGGTTCTCCACTGTACTTGCACAGCTGTGGCCAGATGGTCTAGTGGGTCTAGTTCTTTAAATATGGCCCTTAGCCTTGTTGAGATTAAGGTAACTAACCCACCTTTAACTCGCCCCCCTCTAGTACTTAAAAGACCTGGGAGGGAGAACGCAGAAAAACCATTTAGCTCCACTTCACTTGTGCTCCAGGTCTCCTGGAGGAACACAATGTCATGTCTCTGGATATATTTAGCAAAGGATTGGTCAGAAACCCTCTTTTGCCAACCTGCAATATTCCAAGTTAGCAAGGCAAGGTTGCACGTTGTCTTGCCAAACATTGATCTTAGTCAATTTGCCTTTAAAAGATTTTTTGGGCCTATCTTTTTATCTGTTAGTTGGATTTCATTCATTTTGGCAATGTCCATAGATGTATTGTCGCCCAGGTACTCAATGGAATCAATTGAAGGGTGCAGCGTGCTAACATTAGTGATCAATATTCCTTTTTTTGGCGAATCAACCTTGAGGTGTTCTATTTGACTGGTACCAAGTTCATCCTCATCCAGGTATCTCATGCTGGTCCAAGAGCGCGTTGTGGTTGTCATAGGGATGGTTTCCTTCTTAGATGGTAGATTGTTGCTGTCCCTTACGCACTGTGTTAGATCTGTTGCTGTCAGGTTTATCTCTGCAGCTGCAGAGGTATTATAAAGGTAATCTTTCATGGTTGCCATAAGGATGGTTTCCTTCTTAGATGGTAGTTTGTCCCTTGCGCACTGTGTTAGATCTGTTGTTAACAGGTTTATCTCTGCAGTTGCAGAGGTATTATAAGAGTAATCTTTCATGGGGTCTGTCTTGGCTTTTTCAGAGAGGTTCTCTTTCTTTAATTGGTCCGTTGCCGGTTCTTTCTCTCTTACTTTTTCCTGAGCATTCATCTCTGTTAGCTTATTTCTAAGGGTCTCCAATCTTCTCAAGATCTCAGATTGGGCAAGGAAAGGCAACAATCCAAACTGATTTATTAATGCCTTTTCTTCTGGATAGAAGTTATCCGTCCCCTCATTAGGCAGTCTCATCTCCTGTCTTAGTTTCAAGGACCCTTGCTCAGTATGTTCCAGTTTGTCTTTTGAGTGTCCTCTCTCCACCTTTGATTTACAAGAAAATCTTATCTCAGCTGTCGTAAACTCATCAGGAAACAATTTCAAACATGTGCTGTTTTCAAAGAATCTTGTTACCGTTATCCTTTTCTTTAACAGCAAATGTCTTGATCTATATATATATTTAGCCAAGTTTTGATCTTTGAAGGAGGCAATCACTCGCAGAGAGTATCCATTGTAGAATATAAAATCTACTGAAGTAATGTCCTTTAATTTTATTTTCCCTGGCAGCATGTCATCTAAAGTATTCACAAAGTGCACTGAGCGTTCTTCCTGTGTAAGGAAGCCCTTTGGCTTCGGGTAGTTAAGAAATGCTAACTTCCTATCTGCCAACATCAGTTTCCATCCTTTATCCTGGGGCAAGTCTTGCCCTGCTACTGGCTCATCTTGAGATCTGCCATAATCAATGGTATAGGGTGGGTCTTCTTTAATATTTATGGATCCTTGGGGTTTCAGCATAGAGCACCCGGGTTGTAATTCCGTTTCCTCACTTGTTTTGTTAGGCAGCGATAATGTTTCTTTCAGAGACTTCAGCTGGATCTTTTTTCCTGAATCCACACTGTTGTTCTCTCTGCTGCCGTGTATAGCAGGTTTGTTAGAGTTTGTTTTTGATTTTGTTGGGATCAGCTTATATAGTCTTTTCCAGCATATTTTACATGCACGTCGGTTTATAACAGATTTCCTTGCAGTTTTTATGTTCTTACTTTTCTTTTTAGTTTCAGCTTTCTTCTTATGGGATCTCTTACTGATGCCTCGCTTCTTTTGATTTACTTCGATAGGAAATTCAGTTTTAGGGACAGATACATACAACCCTATGCCCTTTCCTTGGTGTAAATGATTTTCCGCTGCTGATCCTTGTGTGCACTTGCTGGTTGCTGGTTGCTTTATATATTCTGGCTCTTGAGGGGTGATTGGTGGATCGGCACCATGAATTTCTGAGCCTTTAGCTTGAAGGGAATAATTTTCCACTAATGTCAGGAGCAGCCCGTTTGTTATTGTTAAGTATTTTTTCATAGCTGCCAGATCCAGATTTATAGAGAGCAGCCAGTCCTGAGGATAGCAGTCATTGTTTTCCGTCTGGGAGCCCATAGATGAAGTCTGGGATTTCTGGGAGTTTCGGGTTTCTTCCTGTAGCTCTGAAGATAATATCTCAGCCAAGACTATTTCATGGGCCAGGCTCATTGTGTTTCTATTTTGGTTGCTATTCTCCGAGTCCTGTATTCCTCTAGAGGAGGTTGTGTGATCTTGAGCAGCAGAGGGAAAAAGAAGAGCCTCATCCTGCTTCGACTCAACCATCTCAGCCATCTTTTGCCCATTTCCATTTCCATTCTCATTGTCCCTTGTATGTAAAAGGTATTGCGTGATTTTACTCTGTTTCTCATAACACTCCTGGAACAATGGGCTTGTCACTATCCCCAGGTCCCTACGTTTCTTTCTGGTAAGTACCATTTGTAAATCTTTGTTGTCAGGGTTATTCTTCCTATTTCAAAAACTATGTCTCTTAGGAAGTCGGAAGCTCCACCCAGCTATAGGCTAAGGTCCAAATTGAGGCAAGATTTGGGATAGCTGTCTGTAATTTGTAATTTGATAGCTTGTAGTTCAGGGCATAACACAAAGTTGGCAATAAATCAGCCGTCACCCGTTTTCGGTCAGACTTGAGGAGCGTAGCAGCGCGGGGAGCAAACCCTCCGGACATCAAGATAACAAGGCAACAAAAGAGCTCTTTTTTTTTTTTAGAAGCATCAAGCTAAAAGAACTATTAAATTACTTAAAAGCTCTGGAGGAGTTAAAATATATTATAAAGGGGTTTCAAAGGTTGGCTCGGTGTCGAGCCTGTTTAAAAAGCAGATTTAAAAGCTTGCCTCAGATAACCTCCAGAACTCTGCAGCTAGTTCGGCGGCCATCTTTCCGGCTCCCAGTACATCCCAGCCTGACAGCGGTTGGCTACCTGGAGAAATATGCAGGAGCTACCTGTGAGACAGATTAAACCTCTCCAGGGGCCTGTGTCCCGCCAGTCCTGCTTCTTGCCGCTGCTTAGGATTCCACCTCCCGGCTTAATGGTTCTTCTGCAGGCAAATACTATTGCACGATTGCACCTGTCTGCTTTTGACTGCTCTGCACCCGTCAACTGTCTTCCTTTTCTCGCGCAATTTCGCCTCCCGTTACTTGCTTTCATAATGTTTATTCTCTAGCTCAGACTTGCCCCCCGGAAGATATTACGGACTGCATCTTTCATCAGCTCCAAGAACAATGCTGTACTGGCCAAGCTGTGATATCATAATGATTAAGGCCTTAAATGATAATTTTAGGTTATATTTTAGTGACTAAGTTTTAATTTATATATTTTTAACTGTTGCTAGATCTGTATTGTCCCTGTTATACCCAATTGCAAATTCAAATGTATCCCTATCGTGTTTTATGACTTCCTTGATATTGTATGTGGGCTGAAACTGGTCTGTGACAGAAATAATAAATTCATTCATTCAATGCTGTACTGGCAGGGGCTGATGGTTATTGAGAGCTAGGGTGCTGTAGCAGTTAGGGTGTTGGACTAGGACCTGGGAGACTAGGGTTCAAATCCCCATGCAGCCATGAAGGTGACTGGGTGACTTTGGTCCGATCACTCACTCTCAGCCTAATCTACCTCACAGGGTTGTTGTGAGGAAAATACACAGAGAGGGAGGGCTCCTTGGAGGAAAAGGTTGGCTATAAAAACAAATAAAATGTTTGTAGTCCAAAACATACAGCAAAGGCCACTCTAGCTTTTGCTTATTCTCTTTATTGTCTATTACATTTATATCCCATTTTCCCTCCTAAGGAGCTCAAGGTGACACACACACAGTTCTCCCTCCTGTATTTTATCCTCACTGCATCCTTTTGAGGTAGCTTAGGCTGAGAAATAGTAACCGACCAGAGGCCATCACCCAGGAAGCAACCATTCTTATCCTTTGTTTAGAGAAATGCCTTCAAGCAGTGGTGTAGCATGGGTTGCCAGTGCCCAGGGCAGGGCAAATGTTGCTTCCCCTGCTGGACTGGGGTGGGGTGCATGGAGCCTGTGAGGCACATGGTTACGGGTTCTGCTTCTGCTGGCAGTGGCTGTGCAACTTCTCGGCTTGTTGTCTCTGCTGCCTCCTGGCTCAGTCAGCTCAGAGTTGGGGCATGTGGGCACCCCTTTACCAGCCATGAGGAGCAGGAGGAGGAGGCGCCGCCCCAGCCCTGAAGGCCTGCCTCCCCATGGCTCCAGAAGGCAGCAGGAGCTCAGCCGCACAGCCCCTTGTTGCTCCCCTCTCACAATTTTGCGCCCAGGGCCACCCCCCCTTCGCCCCTCATGCTGCGCCAGTGTCTTTAAGACTCATTTATTTCAGCTAGCCTGTCTTTTTGTGTTGGGCCTTGTTTGGTTGGCCTTTGTTTATTTATTCCCCCCCCCCCTTAATAATAAGACTATACAGTGGTACCTTGGGTTACATACACACAGCTGGTGTGGTGAAAAGAGTGTTGGACTTGCATCAGGGGGTTCTGGGTTCAAATCTCATTTTCTTCTTAAAAAAAACAAAAGTAGGCTTGTGATATGAAGTCAGTCTGGTGGTGAGCACTAGGAAGGGATTTTGTGTGTGGTTGCCTTGTTGCGGTTTGATGCCAGATCTCATGGAGAAGGCAGCAAGTCAGGTCGGGAGTTGCAGGACCAAGAACAGCTCCAGGGGAGAGCAAGCTGAGCCTTTTACAACCTCTGCCCCCTTGTGGCCGGCTTGAAGGATGAACCCTCTGTTCTTCCTCCTCCTCTTCCTCCTTCATTCCCTAGCCTCCTGCCTGCTATACTCCCTGTACAGTGGTACCTCGAGTTACATACGCTTCAGGTTACATATGCTTCAGGTTACAGACTCCGCTAACCCAGAAATAGTACCTTGGGTTAAGAACTTTGCTTCAGGATGAGAACAAAAATCATGTTTTGGCAGTGTGGCGGCAACAGGAGGCCCCATTAGCTAAAGTGGTGCTTCAGGTTAAGAACAGTTTCAGGTTAAGAACGGACCTCCAGAACGAATTAAGTACTTAACCTGAGGTACCACTGTATTGCAGTTGCATACAAAGTGCCAATTTAAAACCAGTGCAAAATATAGCAAACAAATCAATGCATGAAACACAGCAAAGTTTGAGCTTTTTTTTTTTTTTTTTTTAGTTTACATTACAGTGGTACTTGGTTGTTGAACGGCTTGGCTCCCGAACAAATAGGCTCCCGAACACCGCAAACCCGGAAGTGAGTGTTCCGGTTTGCGGACGTTTTTTGGAAACCAAACTTCCAACAGGGCTTCCACAGCTTTCAGTTGAGTGCAGGAAGCTCCTGCAGCCAATCGGAAGCCGTGCCTTGGTTTTCGGACGGTTCCAGGAGTCGAACGGACTCACGGAACAGATTAAGTTCGGCAACCAAGTACCATCTAGTCCAGCATCCTGTTCTCACAGTGGCCAACTAGAAACCTTTCCACAGAAGCCTGGAAACAAGACCTGTGTGCAGTAAGTACTGCTGTCTCCACTCAAGATGCCCAGCAAAAGTGGTATTCAGAAGGATTGCTGCCTCTGAGTGGGAAGCCAGAGCATATCTGTTGTGGCTAGTAGCTGTGGTTAGCCTTCTCCTCCATGAATTTGCCCAATCCTCTTTTTAAAGCCATCTGCGTTGGTGGCCATCCCCACACCTTGTGGGAGCAAATTCCACAGCTGAAGAAAAGTCATACAACTGCAGAGTTGAAAGGGATCTCCAAGGGTCATCTAGTCCAACCCCCTGAAATGCAGGAATCTCAGATAAAAGCATCCAGGACAGGTGGCCATCCGACCTCTGCTTAAAAACCTCCAAGCATCTGTCTTGCCGAGACAACAATGGTTTTAAGCTGGCATCTGTAAACAAAAATACAAAGCTTTTATTTTAAGTTTAAATTACTGTATTTTTCGCTCTATAAGATGCACTAGACCACAAGACGCACCTAGTTTTTGGAGGAGGAAAACAATTAAAAAATATATTCTGAATCTCAGAAGCCAGAAAGCAAGAGGAATCGCTGCGCAGTGAAATTAGCAATCCCTCTTGCTGTTCTGGCTTCTGGGATAGCTGCGCAGCCTGCATTCGCTCCAAAAGACGCACACACATTTCCCCTTACTTTTTAGGAGGGAAAAAGTGAGTCTTATAGAGCAAAAAATACGGTAGATTGTATATCCAATGGGCAAGGTTGCATTGGACAGTTTTAGAGGCAATACCGCTTCTGAGTACCAGTTGCTGGAAACAGCAAGAAGGGAGAGCGCTGTTGTGCTTGGGTCCTGCACATCCCCAATAAATAACAAAACAGTAATCTTGTTAACAATAAATTGATGCTGTAAATAGGATTCACCCCCCCCCTTGCAGAACCAGTCTGCCTGCCAAAAACCACTTGCCAGAGCCTTAATATGGAAATTGCTTGCTGTCCCCCAGTAGCGAGGAAAGGATTATTTTTCATGTAATGCGTTTTGAGAACATCACCTGTAATTACACAGCTCCCTTTTAAGAGCTCCGAAAGACTCTTGCAGTAAAATGGCCATTATGGTGCCATCGGGTGTTAAGAGAGCAAAGGAGATTATTGCAAACTGGCTTTAGAGATTCTTGTCACAATGCACACATTTTAAACCACGTTTGGAGGTTCAGGATGCAAGCGTAAGGAGCTGGTGGAAAGGAATATTGGCATGATTTATAAAGGAGCTCAGGTGGTGTGTATGTGGTCACTAACATGTTGCTGTCCTTCCCTAAGACCCGGAGGTCTCTCTTGGAAAGATCCTTAAGCTCTCCAGCTGTCAAGGTAGCAACAGTTGAGAGGAACAATGTAGAAATGATACACCGCGTGGTAGTTTGGCTTAAAGAGCTGTTTTTTAAAATTTGCTATGAGCATTATGAAAACCTATTTTATCCCCCTTCCTTCCCCTCTTTTGCCCTCTCTTCTATGACCTTGTTCCTGGCCTCCTGCTCCAGGTTTCTTTCCCCCACAAAACAACCACCTACTCCAGCCTTGAAAACAAAAGATGGCTTGTGTAATCTCCAGAAGGACATCAAGAACGAAGCCCAACTGAGCAGCTGTCAACTGGCGTGGTGTGTGTGTGTGTGTGTGTGTGTGTGTGTGTGTGTGTGTTTGTGTTTGTATGGTTTATTCCAGCCTGTTTGGGTCATGTTGCTGATCCAGAGAGTGGTGCTTGACAATAGGAAAGCCGAATATTTGACATTCTAGATTAAGGTTTAGGAACTGGCAGCCGGTGGGCCAAACCAGGTCCATGGAGTGATAGCTGTCATGAAATTCTATTCAATATTGATCCAGAGCAGAACTTCAACATATAGTTAGCAGAGTAAAAAATTAAACATGTTGCCGGATTCCCCAAAAATAGACCAGGCAATTGTATTTCTTCCAGCAGAGCTTTACTGCTAATGAAGGCAAATGAGCATAATGGTCACAAATCCAATACATTTGGGATTGGCACTGTCCAGAAGAAATCCAGTTGCAGCAGACTTAACTTAAACTTACAATAACTTACAATGAGACTAAAACCTTAACACTAAGCATACTATGTACAGAACACCACACCAGAAGGAGAGAGAGAGAAAAAAAAGAATGAATCCCAGGCTCCTTCTAGCCTTATTATTATAGTCAGCATGACCTTCACAACAAGAGATAACAATCAGTTTAAACCAGCTGTACTCAGCTTCTCTGAAGGAATAACCCAAACATCATGAACCTTCTGCTTGTTTCTTTCACACAGAGAAGCTTCCAGACGCCTCTTGAATTAATTAGAATAGGAAAGATCTCTACACATCAGATCAACACTTTCTGCACTAAAAATGCAAACTGACAATAGCATCTATACCAGGGATTGTTAACTTGCTATGTCCACCACCCAAAAGGGTTTTTTGTGGGCCTCCAAAAGCTGTCATTAATTAGGGTTTTTGTTTTAATTCTTGACAGTTCCATGGGTCCACACCCCCTGTGATGCCAAAACTTTGTTTTCCATGGCCTCTCAAGGACCCCCAAAAACTGCCAATTTCTTTAATTGATTGATTGATTGATTCTTTAAGTTTTATCTTTACTAACTGCTCCTATAGCTTCCCCAGCATTGTTTCAAAAGGGATTTTGTGCTCCCCAATTCCCCACCTTTCAAAATCAGCCCTTATTTGTTCTGAATTTAACCATGAATCATTAAAAAAAACTGATTTAAAATAGTAGAAGATTCTATAAAGACTTGCTGAATAGGAGGCAGATACGAAATAGCCTGCCTTTAGTCACCTTTTGGTGCCACACACAATCGCTCTCAGGGGAGACAGACCTTTTTTAACAGAAATGTCTTTCAAAGATATTAAGGCCACATTGTTATCTGTGCTGCTTTTCAGTTTGCTGCGGTTAAATTTGAAACTATGGGTTGCATTTTATGTTGTGTTTCTTTGCTTCTCTCTTTCTCTCTCTCTCTCTCTCTCTCTCTCTCTCTCTCTCTCTCTCTCTCTCTGTGTGTGTGTGTGTGTGTGTGTTAGAAATTTAGAAAAAAGCTAACAGTTGTTTAGGAACCCATCTTACAAAATTCAGCCCGGATTGTGAATTCCGACACTGAGCATTCGGAACTACAAACGCTTGTTAGAGAGCTCTGCTTTGCACATCTGTGTTTCCCCAGGAGTCTGACCTGTCCTTGTTCCACCTGCAAAAAAGCAGGGCTTTTAAGCTGTCAGGAGCATCTTGCCGTATTGTGCCTTTAATTGCTACACAGGGGATTGCCTGTCTTGTCTGGACTCCGCTTGACTAAGAATAGGAAAAGAGGGCTAGCCATTCTGCCTGGCTTCGGAGGGGAGGGAGGATGGGAAGGAATTTGCAATGTGTGTGTCTGTCTCTGTGTGTAGCAGAGCTTATGTCCAGGGAGGGGATCAGTACCGGATTTACGTGTAAGCTAAACAAGCTGTAGCCTAGGGCCCCACCGCCAAAAAATTTAAAGGAAAAAAACAACTGGATGTACATTTCCAAAATACAAGATAAAAAACAAATAAAATAAAATCTACATACAGCAACAGTGTTTTGTGTTGTGTAGGCTCCTATGATGTAAGTAATGGGCCCCGCCTGCTCGCCTGCTCCCTAAAATATCACTGGTTTGCTCATTTCTGTATATAGGGGGCCTACATTCTGCATGTGCAAATGGCTTTAGATACCTATTAGGTCCATAAACTACCATATAGCATATATTCAATCCAAAAAGCAGTGACAATTTGTTGTTGACAAAGGGCAGCTGGACATATAAAGCGCCCCATTATCTTCAGTAGCTTAGGGCCTCATCAAACCTAAATCCGGCCCTGGAGGGGCTCACTCTCTGCCTCAAATACCCCAGTCTGAACACACACACACCAGCTGTGCAGCTGTATATATTAAATAAAGTATGTGAACTAAACAGGGATATGAGCTCAGTTTGCATGACTGTTTCCATTTAGGGGTTCATGGCTGCAAATTGTGGGGTGGGGCGGGGGGAGTCAGAGCACTAAATAGCATGGGCTGTGGTGGAATGCAAATATCAGAGAGGTATTTTTTGCAGCAACAGCCTTGGACTCTCTCTCCCTCTGTGTGTGTGTGTACATATGCGTGTGTATGTCCCCATCTGGACTGGTCCCTTCATTTTCTCCTGGAGCATAATTCAACATGCTGTCCCCACCCCCCGCCCTGGGTTCCACATACTCTCCGCTAGAAACCTTGACAATTCTCTGCCCTGGCAATCCAAACCCTATGGCAACCCCACCAACACCACACCTCACCCCCCGCCAAAGAAAAACCCCTGACTTCTGCTATCTATATAAATTATGAAAACACATCAAATGTGCATAGGTTGTTTTATTTTGCATGGTTTTTCAATGCACAAGTCTAGTTTTGCTAGGACCTCCACAACTCCTGAAAATCTTATTCATGCAACATATCTCTGGCTTTGCAGGTTTCATTGGGTGTTTCCTGTATTCACAGATAAGACTTAAAGGTATATTCACAGCCTAAAGAGTTAGTAACCGGCTTTTAAAAGGAAAGGAAGGGAAAGGGAAAAGGAAAAGGAAAAGGAAAAGGAAAAGGAAAAGGAAAAGGAAAAGGAAAAGGAAAAGGAAAAGGACTTGAGATCCTCTGAAAGTTGAATTTTAGACCCAGTGCCGTTTTCTAGGTTCTTGTGTAATCTGAACATACCCATATAAAACGTCCTGTGGATTAATGTCCCATTAAGTGGATTAATAGGGACGCGGGTGGCGCTGTGGGTAAAAGCCTCAGCGCCTAGGGCTTGCCGATCGAAAGGTCGGCGGTTCGAATCCCCGCGGCGGGGTGCGCTCCCGCTGCTTGGTCCCAGCACCTGCCAACCTAGCAGTTCGAAAGCACCCCCAGGTGCAAGTAGATAAATAGGGACCGCTTACCAGCGGGAAGGTAAACGGCGTTCCGTGTGCTCCGCTGGCTCGCCAGATGCAGCTTGTCACGCTGGCCACGTGACCCGGAAGTGTCTGCGGACAGCGCTGGCCCCCGGCCTCTTGAGTGAGATGGGCGCACAACCCTAGAGTCTGTCAAGACTGGCCTGTACGGGCAGGGGTACCTTTACCTTTACCTTTACCTAAGTGGATTAATACCCCATTAGGATTCCCATTAGGGGTCTTCTAACCTCCCATGAGGGACCACTTAAATGTTCTAGCTGTGTATTTCGGCTCCTGGTGATGCCCAAACATTTTTAGTGCCTGCCCGGCAGGTGTGACAGCCCTTCCTCTTCAGACTTGCCAAAAGCAAGAGGCGCTTGGAAGCAACTCGGTATCGTTCTGTGTAGGTTCACTTTTGGGGAGCAGATTTTAAGTTTTTGGACAGGCTTCCCACATATGCTGGGGCATTTCCTGGGGGTCGCAGAGCCGCTGGCAGTGATTGGCTGAGCAGACCCAGTGTCAGAGAGAGGTTGGGCATGCAGCAAAAGGACCTCTGGCTGCCACTGGCTGAACTGTTCAGGTCCTGGGGAGGAAGGAAAGACGGGGGGCGGGGAGAGAAGCAGAGGGTGGGGGGGGGTCTAGTCCTAGGTCTGCGCTCTATGGAGCAGTTGCAGCAACAGGGGGCCACTCCTCCTCCACCAGTTTATGTAGCTGCCCCCGACAGACTGTGCGCACGCAGCTGGATACTACGCTTGCATGGAAACTGCCTGTGCTCTTCCCTCTTCATTCCCCTTCTGGTTCTGGGAGACGGGTACAGGAGAGGGTTGGGCCCTTCACTTGCCTGGCTTGCCTCTTCCTCCAGTGCTCCACCCTCCAGCTCTGAAGCTTCCCCTGCCTCTGTCTCTTGCCTCCTGGCTGGTACAGGTCCCCACAAATCACTGCCCCCCTCTCCCAAGTCAGGCTCCAGTTGCCCTCCAGCAACTATTAAAAGCCCTTTCCTTAAAAAAAACCCCAGTCAATTCCCAAAGGCATTCTCGGAATAAAACAGCCTTCACTTTTCTCTCGGAGGCCAACAAGGAGGGAGCCAGTCTCTGGCTTCTCTGGGAAGCCTGGGAGCAGCCACCGAGAAGGCCCTGTCCTGCATCCCCACCAAGCATGCCTGTGAGGTGGCAGGAGCAAGAGAAGGCCTTTCTCCGAAGATTTCGGAGCCTGGGCAGGTTCATATGGGAGAATACAGTCCTCCAGATGGCCATAGAGTGCTGACCCTCCTAGAATCATAGAGTTGGAAGAGACCATCTAGTTCAACCCCCTGCAATGCAGGGATCTTTCACCCAATGTGGGGCTCAAACCCATAACCCTGAGATTAAGAGTCTCGTGCTGTACTGACAGCTCCTGCAGCTCTCCCCTGCTGACCCCTTGCCTTCTCTCTGCTTGCAGGCCTGCCGCGACTTCCTGGATTTAGCCGAGACCCACAGCCGCAAATGGCAGCGGGCGCTCCAGTATGAGCGGGAGCAGCGGACCCGCCTGGAGGAAACCATTGAGCAGCTAGCCAAGCAGCACAACAACTTGGAGAGAGCCTGCCGAGGCGCCCCCTCCCTCTCTACGAACACCAGCATCCGCGCGTCCAAAGGTGAGGAGGAGGCCCGCTGCCACGACTGCTTCCATATTTGACAAGCAGCTCTTGCCTTAACACCTTAGCTGGCTAGGACCTTTCGCAGGGAAGGGCCGGAGCTCAATGTTAGAGCACCTGTGTTGCATACAGAAAGTCCCAGGTTTGATTCCCTGCAGCACCTCCAGGTAGGGCTGCAAGTCAATATACAGTGGTACCTCGGGTTACAGACGCTTCAGGTTACAGATGCTTCAGGTTACAGACTCCGCTAACCCAGAAATAGTACCTCGGGTTAAGAACTTTGCTTCAGGGTGAGAACAGAAATCACGCAGCAGCGGCGCGGCAGCAGCAGGAGGCCCCATTAGCTAAAGTGGTGCTTCAGGTTAAGAACAGTTTCAGGTTAAGAACGGACCTCCAGAATGAATTAAGTTCTTAACCCGAGGTACCACTGTAGGCAATAATGAGCTGCGTGGACCAATAGTCTGACTTGGCATAAGGCAGCCCTCCTATGTTCCTGCTTCATCCGGCTCTTTCCTTAGAACCATGGGGACTAGGAACTTAACTCTTTTTAAGGGGAAGGGCCAGAGCACCTGCTTTGCATGCAGAAGGTCCCAGATTCAATTCCCACCAGCATCTCCAGGGAGAGACCCTGAAACCCTGGAGAGCTGCTGCGGCTAAGCAAATCAGTCTCTTAAGCTTAAGCCAAGAAAGAGTATTTTCTATAAGACTGGATATCAATATACGTATCAAGACTTTGAGATTAGACCACTGGAGAAGCCTGGAAAACTATCTTGGGAGTGTGCTACCTGCAAGCCCCAGTAAAAGGGCCCCATCGGGGGCGAACAGAGGCCTCTTGATTACTTGGACTGCCAAGGCAAAACAGGTGCAAAACGCCGGCACCCTGTCGTCTACAACTTCATTAACATCTATCTACAACTCCACTGTAGGGACGCAGGTGGCGCTGTGGGTTAAACCACAGAGCCTAGGACTTTCTGATCAGAAGGTCGGCGGTTCGAATCCCCGCGACAGGGTGAGCTCCCGTTGCTCGGTCCCTGCTCCTGCCAACCTAGCAGTTCGAAAGCATGTCAAAGTGCAAGTAGATAAATAGGTACCACTCCGGCGGGAAGGTAAACGGCGTTTCCGTGCGCTGCTCTGGTTTGCCAGAAGCGGCTTAGTCATGATGGCCACATGACCCGGAAGCTGTACGCCGGCTCCCTCGGCCAGTAAAGCGAGATGAGCACCGCAACCCCAGAGTCGGGCCACAACTGGACCTAACAGTCAGGGGTCCCTTTACCTTTACCTTACAACTCCACTAGCACATCTCGGTTTTGTGAATAACACCGAACTTACCTTTTGTTGGTATCTTCATGAACTTATCTAAAAGACTGAGTTAAGCATTGGAAAAATCTATTGAAACCAGACCTTATAAGTTCAACTTAGGTTGCGTAGTTCACAAGTCTCTGTGGCTTTGTTTAATCTTTTGTATTTTCCCTGGCAAGGTGGCATGACGGATGGGGGCTGGCGGCAGAGACTCAGGGGCCTGCATTGCAGCGGGTTGGACTAGATGATCCTTGGGGACCCCCTTCCAACTCTACAATTCCATGATTCTAGCTCCCATCAGCCCCAGCCAAGCCAGCAGATTTGCTCACCTGGGTATTATTGCCAACAGGGAGCGTACAGAGCGTGAAAGCGGAAGCCAGTGATGAAGATGAGGAGACGGAGTACTTCGATGCCATGGAGGACGCACAAGCTTTCATCACAGTAGCTGCGGATCCATCAAAGCACCACCGGTAGGTATGGCACCTGTTCCCTGGGAGCCGCCAGGCAGTCGGAAGCCCTAGCATAACAAAATCCACTTTAAAAAGAAGAAGGAAGAAACTGACCGTCTGCTGTTAGGGAAGTGACAGGGAAGTGCATTCAAAAGAGTTGGAATGGATGTGTGATTAGCAGGAAGTTGCATAAGCAGCCCCCAAGCAAATAAGAATGAAGGACTGTTGTTGTATAACCTGCCCACAAACAAATCAGAGTAAATGTTTGAGAGTAGATATACAGGTGAAACTCGGAAAATTAGAATATCGTGGGAAAGTTCATTTATTTCAGTAATTCAACCTAAAAGGTGAAACTAATATATGAGATAGACTCATGACATGCAAAGCTAGATATGTCAAGCCTTTATTTGTTATAATTGTGATGATCATGGCATACAGATGATGAAAACCGCAAATTAACAGTCTCCGAAAATTAGAATATTAAATGAAATTGGCAAAACAAGGACTGCAAATAGAGCAATATTGCACTTTGCATGTCATGAGTCTATCTCATATATTAGTTTCACCTTTTAAGTTGAATTACTGAAATAAATGAACTTTTCCACGATATTCTAATTTACTGAATTTCACCTGTAATCTACCAAGATGATCAAGGGTCTGGAAACCAAACCTGCTGAGGAATGGTTGAAGGAGCTGGGTATGTTTAGCCTGGAAAAGAGACCGAGAGGAGATATGACAACAATCTTCAAATCTCTGAAGGGCTGTCATGTGGAAGAGGGAGCAAGCTTGTCTTCTCCTGCTCCAGAGGGTAGGACTCGAACCAACAGCTTCAAGAAAGGAGATTCCGACTAAACATCAGGAAGAACTTTCTGATAATAAGAGCTATTTGACAGTGGAACAGGGTCTCCCTCAGGAGGTTGTGGACTCTCCTTCCTTGGAGATTTTTAAGCAGAAGTTGAATGGCCAACTGTCACGGATGCTAAATGACTTTTGGGGTCCCTCCCACCTCTACAGTCTATGATTCTATTATTCTAACCTCTGCGCAAGTTTTGTGCAGGCGGATCAGGATGAATGCAAAACAAATAGGTTGTGTGAAAGAGGCCATTTCCTCTCTTTGGAGCACTTGGCAATGGGTAGCAGGCCTCTTTTAGATCTTGCCCATTTTCAACAGACAAGTTTGGCTTTTCGTTAGATGCTTAGAAGGCCACCCCTAATGTTGCATTCAACTTGAAGCGGAGGAAAGAAACCCCCTTTCCTTCAGTGCCTCCAACCAATTCAGTAAAAGAGCAGATAAAAGAAAGTTTTTTTAAAAAACACATGTGGAACTCACTGCCACATGAGGCAGTGAGGACCACCAACTTGAATGCTTTAAAAGAGGATTGGGCAGATTCGTGGAGGAGAGGGATACCAGAATGGCTATGCTCTGCCTCCACAGTCAGAGAGGCAGCAATGCTTCTGAATACCAATTGCTGGGAACCTCAGGAGAGAAGAATCCTGCTTGTAGGTTTCCCATTGGGGCATTTAGTTGGCCACCGCAAGAACAGGATGCTGGACTAGATGGACCACTGGCCTGATCCAGCAGCCTCTTCTTCTGTTCCTGTGCCCAATTCACTCTTCTCACCTGCCTGGTCCAGAAAATCTTGCCTTTGGGGCTTTGGACAAGCTGGCTAGCAAGCTGGCTTTGTAGGAATGTGAAGCCATGCATTTGCATATCAGAACCCGCCCATTTGTGACGCTCTCTCTCAAGGGCATGTTCTGCAGCAGAGGCTTCCGTTGTGGATGGGTAACTCTCGCTCGCGGCTCCGGGCTTCTGTGCGCCGCCTCATTCACTGCTGCCCCCTGCGTTTTCTCTGCAGGCGTGCCGGCAGCAACATTAGCGGGACCAGCGAAGGCCGAGGGGAGAGCTGGAACCTGGACGACAACGTAAGCACATTTTGCAAAGTTTGAAATGGGAATTTCCCTCCCCCACCCCCTTGGTGGCACCATGCATGTTCTAAGGCAGGGGTGGCCGGAAGGGTTATGGCTTACTGATGGGGCAGCGCTTCTGCTTTTCTGGAAGAGAAGCCTTATTTGAAATCCCAGAGAACCACTTCAGTCACAATGAGCTTCCTATGCTTGTCATTGGCCTGCCAACACCTCCCACCCACCCACAATACCTTCCTCCCCATAATAATAATAATAATTTTATTATTTGTACCCCACTCATCTAATTGGGTTGCCCCAGCCACCCTGGGTGGCTCCCTACAAAATATTAAAAACACATCAAACATTAAAGACTTCCTCATACAGATGTCTTCTCAAAGTGGTGTACAGTGGTACCTCAGGTTACATACACTTCAGGTTACATACGCTTCAGGTTACAGACTCCGCTAACCCAGAAATATTACCTCGGGTTAAGAACTTTGCTTCAGGATGAGAACAGAAATCGTGCTCTGTCGGTGCGGCAGCAGCAGGAGGCCCCATTAGCTAAAGTGGTGCTTCAGGTTAAGAACAGTTTCAGGTTAAGAACGGACCTCCGGAACAAATTAAGTACTTAACCTGAGGTACCACTGTTGTTCTTTATCTTCTTGACATCTGATGGGAGGGCTTTCCACAGGGGAGGTGCCACTACCAAGAAGGCCCTCTGCCTGGTTCCCTGTAGCTTCACTTGTCATGGTGAGGGAACTGCCCGAAGGCCCTCAGAGCTGGACCTCAGTGTCCGGGCTGAACAATGGGGGTGGAGGCACTCCTTTATCAATATGATAGAAATTTATTTGTATCAGCTGCTAGCCTTTGCCATTCAGGGACAAGCATATAAAAGCACAGCCAAGCAGCTAAAATTAGCAAGCTGAATTAAAGTCAGCAGCCGTTGTGATTTTGGGCTGCTGGGGAGATCACTTTCCCGTATGGAGAGGTGGGCGGGGAGCTGAAAGTCTCAAGGTGTGTTGCCTACTGACTGGCCCCCTGAACTCTCCCTCCTGCTCTGCTTCCTCCCCAGGTGTTCGACAGCTCTCACCAAGCCAGCTACGACGGTTCAAGCAAAGATGGCATTCACAAGAAGAAGAGGCGGACTCGGGTCCCGGACAAGCCCAACTACAGCCTTAACCTCTGGAGCATAATGAAGAACTGCATTGGCAAAGAATTGTCCAAGATTCCCATGCCTGTATGTGATTCCCCACTGCCCCATGCTCTGGTTCCGGGGAATGGGGGTGGGGCATTTCCAGGCCACGTTCTCTTTCTGGGTGGCCTTCCCGGGGGCCGCATGCCAATGTTGGGTGGGGCCAGAGATAAAAGTGGGAGGAGAAATTGATGTGAACTTTACCTTTGTACAGTATGCTAGTTCCTACACACACAATGCGATAAGGGGTTTTGTCTTGTATTAAGTCGAACCGGGGGGGCATCTGTTGGAGGTGCATCTCTTTACCCTGAAATATGACACTTGAGTTGTATACTTTTTGGTCCCCCCGTATTTCTGTGACAGTAAGTCGTTTCAAACTGCTTTTAACATTGCGATTTTTGCGACTTGCCCTGGGACCTTAGGGGGAAGCGGGGATAAGCAATCACCATCTCGCTGGCTAAGTCAGGGAGATTTCCCAAACACTTAGGCTCTTTGACAGCAATCTGCTTGAATGGCACCGATAGAGGAATCCTCTCTCCTCCCCACTTCCCCTGAAACAAAATATAGTCGTACCTCCGCTTACATATCCCTCCGGTTACATAAACTTCAGGATATGTAAGCGGCAAACACGGAAATGTATTTCCTGGTTTTTGCCGCACACACATGCGCAGAAGTGCTCTACTGCTGTGCACACATGCGCAGAAGCAGTCTCTCTGGTTGCAAAATCTCGGGATCCAGCCAGACCTCCAGAAAGGATCCCATCTGCAACCGGAGGTACCACTGTGCTAGTTTCAGGGTTGCAAAAAGGGAGAAAAGGGTTAAACTCCACCTTCATATTTGCTCCCTTCCTGTTTATTTATCAGCCCCCTCCCCTGCAACACCCACTTCTCCCTTACTGGCATTTCAAGAAACCCAATTGTTAGATGCAAAGGCTCATTTAATGCTGCTTACAATTGGTCCTATAAGGTAGCAAGCAGAGAGAGGGAGAGAGAGAGAGAGAATGGGACCTTTGGCAATAGAAAAAGGGCTAAAGCAGTTTCGCATCCCAGCCTTTTTTTTTTTAAAATATATTTATTAAGATTTTCGAATTTAATACAATAAAAAAAACAAAAAGTCAAAAAGAAAAAAAAGAAAAACAAAAAGCAAAAAAAATTAAAAACACATAAAGTTCACAAAATCTATTTTTCAATAACATATTTCCCTGACCTCCTCATACCCCCCTTTCTTGTATTCCAATTCAAATTGTTAATTCAGCAAATCCTTATCCATAATTTTTAACCTATTTCTATGCTTAATTTAACATATTATTATTTTACTTTTTCTCTTCCATTCATTTCCTCAATTTATTTTTGCTAACCTTATTTTCCTTTAATTTAGTCCGTTTTAAAACAAACCAATTTTACCTTATCTAAACTTCAACATCAACACTTGTACCTCAATACACATTCTTAAAACATTCTTTCTAAAGTCGACCCAGATTCCCTTCCACGAATTTCCCAAATTTCATACACATTATGAAAACAAAATGAAAACAAAAACACATTATAATTATGTACCCTTTGGATTCCCAAGCCCCACACCCCCCTTTCCCGGTTTCAGTCCCCCACAAATATCCACCAGTCTTAATCTAGTATTAGCCTGGAGATCTCACATCCGAGGCTCTTAATTCTCTCTCAATTCCTCTCTGCTGGTTTTTCTGATAGTCCTTAAAATTAAACACCAAATCTCGGAGAAGCTCTGGCCCTTCAGGATCCATATTTCTTCCAACCAGTCCTCCATACTTAAAAGTGGGGCCCAAATCTTGTTTCTTACTCCTTTCAAAACCAAATGTCCCCAAGGCTCCAACCTCCACCTTAAGCAAATTTGTAATCCTTAGGTCTTCAGATCTCCACATAAGGAGATCTCTCCTTTTTTCCATCTCCAATTCAGGCCAGATTTTCCACATCAAGTTCTTATTTTCCTTCATTGCCATCATATCAAACCTCAAGTCCTCTTTCATCATCTGCAGAATTACAGTTCCTCCTTCCTTTTCTTCAGGGACAACATATGTCTCCTTCTCCAAGTTCTCAATGTTGTCAAGTTTCTCTTTCTGTTCAGTTGGATAAACTTCCTGATTCAAATCCTTATCAGGTTCCATGATATTGTTTACAGTTGAGTCCAGAGTTGTAACATTTATAGCCAAAACATCAATTTGGCCCTGTAACTTTCCCAAGAGAACAAAGGCTCTGTCCAATTCAGCCTGAACTCTCCCTCCTCCAGCCATTCTTGTAATGTCCCAAAACCCCCTCTAGAGGGATTTTGGTTTCTTAATGTTCATTCCAGTTCAAATCCAAAAATCCAGTTAGTTTGTATCGGTTCTTCCTTGTTTTCAACAAATTGTAACAAAAATTGTAACAGATATAACCAGCAGAAGCAGCAGAAACAAAGTTCTCTTTTTCTGTCTTGACAGCTAATTTGACAGCTGTCGAGCTCTTTAGTACCTCATCAACAGGCTCTCTCGCGGAACACTCCCGAGTCCGGGAGGGTGACACTTCAGCTCCCAAAATTAGCTCTTTTATCCTCCAGGAAGATTTCTTATACTGCCAAACCGTGAAATTAAAGTCTTTTACCAAAGAAGGAAAAAAGAGGTTCTCTCGACCTTAGTTAGCAGGTCTTTGCTTTAACTTGTTTACAAGACGGGGAGGCAGACTTCCTTTTTACACCTTCCCCCATCATGCCTAATTCTTAAAAAAAAAAAAAAAAATCTTTACGATACCAATTTCCGTAGTACTCACGGGTTGTTACTTTTAGAGTTCAATTGTTCCAAAGAAGAAGTCAGCGCTCTCCGACCATGGCAATGCGGCTTCACTCTGCAGGAGAAGCAGTCGACTCTCAGCACCGCGCCGCTCACCCCGTCCCCCGTTCCGAAGCCTTTAAAAAGGCTCTTCACAGGTCGGGGGCGCGCAAATGGTGCCCGCCGAGTCACCAGGTTCACAGGCTTAACCGCCTGTGATTTTTAAGGGTCCCCGCGTCACCGCAGCGGCAAGACCCGATCCTACAGAGCCGATTCCCTCCGGAGCTCAGAGGGAATCCGCCATTAGTCGATGGCGCTAACCCGGAAGTCCCCAGCCTTTTGTTTTCCCATTAGTGACAAGGCTGGTTGTGGCCACAGGAACCCAGTTGGCAGGTAGTGGCGAAGATTTGTAGCTTGTGTGGCTGAGCAAGTCCGTCCCTGTTGTGGGGAGTTGGTGGTGGGGAGAGGGGAGGTTTAAACTCTGCCTTCAAAGGCAAGAAAGCCACCTACATGCTCTGCTCAGGAGTGCCTGGACAGCTAGCCGGGGTTGGCAGCGGCCCAGCAGCACACAAGCCACTGGCAGCGCCTGCTTTTGAAACAATCAGATATGTTTAATCAGGAAGTAATTGAATGCTTGCTTGTTACATTTCCAGAGCTGCTTCCTGATTGAGCCCACGCAGGGCAGATGCTGCCGGCGATGCTCTCCGTAGCAGAGATGCTCTGGCACTTCTTCCCTTTGCAGATTGTCATAGTCAGTATATTTATAATCTGCATTTCTCACAAGTAAATCTGTGCCTAAAGCAGTTCGCATTAAAATAAATAAATGTCTACACAATAACAATACATAATAGGACATATGATGTTCCTGCAACGTAACACTAAAAAATTAATAATCAGCAGTTGAACCAGTGTTTCTCAAACTAGGATCTCTAGCTGTTGTTGGACTGCAATTCCCAACATCCCTGAGCTAGGGATGATGGGAATTGTAGTCCAACAACAGCCAGAGACCCGAGTTTGAGAAACACAAAGTTTAAACAGTTCATTTGACATATACATACAGCTTACCAATAGGTCAAGTCCAAGTATCCCATTAAGAAATTCATTTAGAAAGGTCCAGGGGTTGGACGGTGGGGCAAGGCAGGTGAGAAAATCTATCCCCCAATGGTCAAAATGGAATCCCCAATGCTCAACTCAGGTGCAGATATCCTTGTGCATTTTTTAAAGTTCAACACAAATGAAGCACATTTAAATTTAATAAAGTGGGCCTTCACACCTCCTGGTTATCTCAGTCCCTGTAGGAACATTGGAAGCTGCCTTTTACTGAAGTCAGACAATTGGTCCGTCTAACTTAGGGCAGTCTGCACTGACTGGCAGTGCCTCTTTAGGCAGAGGAGATTCCCAACCCTCCCTGGGGATTGAACCTGGGACCTTCTGCATGGGAAGCAGATGCTTTTCCACTGAGCTACAGCCTTTCCCCAACACAGACAGGTATAATAATAATAATAATAATAATAATAATAATAATAATAATAATATTTTATTTATACCCCACCCATCTGGCTGGGTTTCCCCAGCCACTCTGGGCGGCTTCCAACAAAACACCAAAATACAATAACCTGTTAAACATTAAAAGCTTCCCTAAACAGGGCTGCCTTCAGATGTCTTCTAAAAGTTTGGTAGTTATTTTTCTCTTTGACATCTGGTGGGAGGGAGTTCCATGGGGCTGGTGCTACTACCGAGAAGGCCCTCTGCCTGGTTCCCTGTAACTTGGCTTCTCACAGCGATACAACCACCAGAAGGCCCTTGGTGCTGGACCCCAGTGTCCGGGCAGAACGATGGAGATGTTCGCCTCTTTCCCCCAGCGTCCCACTCTCAGTGAAGGGGATCTGCTTTAGCCTTGAGTATCTAACATCAGCATTTCCCCCTTTTGCTGCAGAGGGTCTTGCTGTTCCAAAATCTTAGGCCATGCATAGGCAAACTCGGGCCTCCAGATGTTTTGGGACTACAACTCCCATCATCCCTGGACCACTGGTCCATCTGGAGGCCTGAGTTTGCCTATGCTTGTCTTAGGCCCTTTCCTTCCCTCCCACGCCCAGTGGGTAGCAGAGAAAGAGGGGTGGGGGGTTTGCTCACAGCAGAGCCTGGTCTTTGTACAGTGTCTCCACTCCCCCTTTGAGTCAACAGGGAGTCTTTCCCCTTCAATTACGCAGGAACGTGCCCCTGGCGAAGGACACAGTGGCCCCTTAATAGCCCTGGCACTGCGATGTATAAATAATCCCTGCATCCAATACACACAATCCGTAAAATTGCAGCAGTGGGCCAAATGGAACGATCCGGTGGGGCCTTTAAATCAGTCATTGCCGCTCCTGTGGCAGCAAAGAGATTAAAGTTCACATAGAAAAGCCACACTGGGAGAGGCTTGGAAATGTAATATCGTTTTGGCATGACGGTAAATCTTCCGCCTTCGCGGGGAGCTTTTTGTGTGGATGACAAAGGACTTCAGATACAGACACATACCACTTGCAATTATATATACATATATATTACATGCTCCTTTATGGGTTTCCCAGCCAAGCTGCTAATCATACTCGCTCAGCTGCAGCATAACATTCACTCCCATCCTGGTTTTTTTTTTAATAGAGAGATGCTTGCTGTTTCCCCATCCATATATCCCAGGCATAGGCAAACTCAGCCCTCCAGATGTTTTGAGACTACAATTCCCATCATCCCTGCCCACTGGTCCTGTTAGCTGGGAATGATGGGAGTTGTAGTCCCAAAACATCTGGAGAGCTGAGTTTGCCTATGCCTGATATATCCCTTCTCGCCTAATAAGTAACAGCAGAAGAGTCCAGTGGCAGGATCAGGCCAAGGGCCCATCTAGTCCAGCATCATCTTCCCACAGTGGCCAGCCAGGTGCCTCTTGGGAAGAAAGCCTGCAAGCAGGACCTGAGCGCAACAGCTCTCTCTCTCTCTCTCCCCATTTGCAGCCCCCAACAGCGGAGGCAGTTTCCTCTTTGTACAGCAAAGGAGATCATCTGGAAGCCTTTGGGAGTGATTGCTTGAGGACATTTAAACAGCTGAATAGCTCAGTCGGTAGAACATGAGCCTCGTGGTCTCAGGGTTGTGGGTTTGAGCCCCAGGTTGGGCAAAAAGATCCCTGCATTGCAGGAGGTTGGACCGGATGATCCTTGTGGTCCCTTCCAACTCTACAATTCTATGGTTTCGTGTGTGTATGATGGCGGATAGATTTCCACCCCTCCTGTCCCAACTTGCAAAAGTAGCCCGGACCACTCACGGGAGGTCTCTTTTTCTCACTGGCTTTCTTCAAACATCACAGGGTTTGCATTCTGCAGGGGGTGATCCAATAGGACTGGGTTATAAGGTGTCTGCTCCCTTGCTGCTGCGTGGAGATTTACAAAGTGGTATATTTGTTGTTGTTTAGTCGTTTAGTCGTGTCCGACTCTTCGTGACCCCATGGACCAGAGCACGCCAGGCACTCCTGTCTTCCACTGCCTCCCGCAGTTTGGTCAAACTCATGCTGGTAGCTTCGAGAACACTGTCCAACCATCTTGTCCTCTGCCGTCCCCTTCTCCTTGTGCCCTCCATCTTTCCCAACATCAGGGTTTTTTCCAGGGAGTCTTCTCTTCTCATGAGATGGCCAAAGTCTTGGAGCCTCAGCTTCACAATCTGTCCTTCCAGTGAGCACTCAGGGCTGATTTCCTTAAGAATGGATCGTTTGATCTTCTTGCAGTCCATGGGACTCTCAAGAGTCTCCTCCAGCACCATAATTCAAAAGCATCAATTCTTTGGCAATCAGCCTTCTTTATGGTCCAGCTTTCACTTCCATACATCACTGCTGGGAAAACCATAGCTTTTACTATACGGACCTTTGTTGGCAAGGTGATGTCTAAATGCCTTCAAATAATAAAAAAAAATGAGATAGAAAGAGAGTGATTCCCTTCTCCTCCCCTTGGGTTAGCAACCAACCTCTCTGGCTTTCTGCAGGTGAACTTCAATGAGCCGCTGTCCATGCTGCAGAGACTGACAGAGGACCTCGAGTACCATGAACTGCTTGACAAAGCCGTCAAGTGTGAGAGCTCCATTGAGCAGATGTGCTTTGTGGCTGCTTTCTCCGTGTCTTCCTACTCGACGACAGTCCACCGGACGGCGAAACCATTCAATCCGCTCCTGGGAGAGACCTACGAGCTGGACCGGCTAGATGAGCTGGGTTTTCGCTCTCTCTGTGAGCAGGTGAGGAAAAGGGGAGGGGAACTGGTGTGCCATTGTGGGGTGGGCCCACGTGGGGGTTGGGCCATGGAGACCTCGGTTGACATTCTCTGCTTGGCCATGGATGGGCCTGCCATTCTCTTCCAGCTCAGACCCAGATTACTCACATCCGTTGTTTCATTTATTTGTTCCTTTTTAAATGTTCAGAACTTTATTGTATACTATGTACTATACTATACATAGTACCGTATCTTTTGCTCTATAGGACACACTTTTCCCCCTCCAAAAATTAAGGGGAAATGTGTATGCATCCTGTGGAGCGAATGCAGGCTCCTTGGCTTCAGTGATAGCAACGCAAAGCCTCCGAAGTGCAGAGGGAGCGCTCCCTCCACGCTCCGGAGGCTTCGCATTGCTTTCGCTGAAGCCTAGAGAGCGAGGGGGTCGGTGCGCACCGACCCCTCTCACTCTCCCGGCTTCAGGGATAGCCGCCTGAAGCCTGCGGAGCACAGCGCGAGTTCCTGCTGCGCTCCGCAGGCTTCAGGTTCCTTTTGCTGAAGCCGGGAGAGCAAGACTCCGTTTCTCCTGCCGCTTCGCTGAAGGGGCGCTGAGCAGAGAGGGGGAGAATTTTTTTTTCTTCTTCTTCCCCTCTAAAACAAGGTGCGTCCTATGGTCGGGTGCGTCCTATAGAGTGAAAAATACAGTATATTGAACTGGCTAGATTAACAGAAGCAATTAGAGACCACACTAGACAAGAATTTCAAAAAGCATGGGGAAAATGCAGAGAATACTTCACAAAACAGTGCCCTAAAATACATACCTGGACTTGTTTCGATTAATGTCTGCAGAAGACTTTGTGGATATTTAAGTTATAATTAGAAAAATCTTAATAATTATTCATAAAGGAAACAGCTTATAAGAAGTAAATAAGGATGCCAGAAACAGGATAAAGGAAGTTTTTTATTTGGTTGTTTGTATTGTTGTATATTATGCTAGTTGTGTGTTATGTTCGTGTCTGATGGAGGTGGATTTCTGTGTTGGGGGGGTGGGGGATTTGTGTTATGTTGTAAATAAAATTTCCAATAAAAATTAAAAAAAAGAAAGAAAGAACTTTATTGTATTAGTAAAATAGCAATCCAATAAGAAACAGAAAAGGGAAAAGGAAGGAAGGGAAACTTTACAGAACAAAAAAACTGGGTTCGCAGCCATTATCTCATAATACATTTAGTGTTTACAGCAGGCCTGCAACTTAACGCTTATCTTTCTTACGCAACTGCAACTTTAGATGGATCGTGAATAAAGAAATAGAAAGGGAGCAGGAGACTGTTGGATACGGAGATCTTGTGAGATCTTGTAGGGCCATCCACAGGATTTTCCTTTGTGGAAACAGCTTTTGAAGCCCGATACCTTGCTTGCAGGACTCTGGGACTGTTGCACAAGATCTCACAGGGCTCTCTGAGATCTCGGATGTTAGGTATAATTTCCGTTTTCCAATTTTGAGCCAGCATAATTCTTGCGGCTGTAGTGGCATAAAGAAATATTATCTTATCTTCTTTTTTAATTTCTTTACCCAAAATTCCTAGCAAAAAGGCTTCAGGTCTTTTGGGAAAGGTATATTTAAAAAAAATTTTAAGCTCATTATAAATTAGTTCCCAAAAGCCTTTCACTTTATTGCATGACCACCACAGATGATAAAAATCGCCTTCTGCTTCGCCACATTTCCAGCAACTTTTGTTCTTTAATCTATACATTTTAGCCAATTTCACCGGTGTATGGTACCACCTATATATAATTTTCCATATGTTTTCCCTCAGTGCCATACACGCTGTAAACTTTATGTTTTTATTCCATAGTTCCAGCCATCTTTCAAAATCAATATTATAGCCAATATCTATCGCCCATTTGGTCATTGCCTCCTTCACCTCCTCGTCTTTTGTATACAACTCGAGTAATATATCATATATTCTAGACAGTATTTTACTCTTGCCTTCAACAACCTCCACATTAAACTTAGATTTTTTATCCTCAAAACCTGCTTTCTTTTTATCTTCTTTTAACAAATCATTCACCTGGTGGTATTGCAACCAACCAGTGAGTAAGTTTTTTATTTCTTCATACGGTCTAAGTTTAATACCTTGTTCTGTTTTACTTATAAGATCTTCATAGGTGGCATTTTTCTCTTCCATATTAGTTTTCTTGATAGTTAACACCTCTATTGGTGAGATCCACCAGGGGGTCTTCCTTTCCAATAAATTTTTATTTCTCTCCCATACCTGAAATATTGGTCCCCTGAAAATGTGATTTAGAAAGCCCCTGTGCACCTTCACCTTTTCATACCATAGGTACGAGTGCCACCCGTAAATGGTAAATTATGCCGAGCTTGCCAGGATAACAGGAAGAATAAGAGATCAAGATGAACAGGAATTTCATAAAAACTGGAATAAATATTGGAAATACATTGGAAATAACTTGTAGACGATATTAGCGGGGATGGAGCAACTCTAACAGCAGTTAATATATAAGATTAAAAACAAAATACGTGATTACAGAATATTTTTTTTTGATACTTACCAAAAGGGTAGAGGGGAGTCCAAAGGTTTTTTGTTTGTTTGTTTTGTTTAGGGAAGGGATATAATAAACTATGTAAATGAAATATATGTATATCTATATATATATTGTAATATTTATTGGCATGTTTATTTGTGTACCTTACATTTATAAGGAATTGTTTATTTACAAAAATTTGAATAAAAATGTATTGACAGAGATCTCGGATGGTGGGATCCTTCTGACTTCGTGCAATGTTGAGTTTGTGCACTGACCCCTGGAACATAACCCTTGCATAAGTTGTGGGCCTGCTGAACTGTTTTGCCAACCTCTTAGACCTAACACCATTGGGGTTTGTTTCTCCTTGGGTCTCCCCTCACTCCAGGTGAGTCATCACCCTCCAGCCGCGGCCCATCATGTCTATTCCAAGCGAGGCTGGACACTGTGGCAGGAAATCACCATTGCCAGCAAGTTCCGAGGGAAATACCTCTCCATCATGCCTCTGGGTAAGCACTCTGCTCCCCAGGTAGAACGTTCTGTGTCCTCGGCAGTTAATCATTCCTTGGCATAGATCATAGAATCATAGGGTTGGAAGGGACCCTGAGGATCATCTAGTCCAAGCTTCCTCAACCTCGGCCCTCCAGATGTTTTGAGACTACAATTCCCATCATCCCTGACCACTGATCCTGCTAGCTAGGGATCATGGGAGTTGTAGGCCAAAAACACCTGGAAGGCCGAGTTTGAGGAAGCCTAGTCCAACCCAATGCAATACAGGAATATACTGCTGTCCCTTACGGGGATTGTACCTTCAACCTTGGCGTTATCCACAACACGCTTAGGCCCGTTGTTGTTGGGGAATTCCTTGTATCTCTAAGGCAGGGTTTCTTGAACTGTTTTTGGACTACAACTTCCATCTTCCCTAGCTAGCAGGACCAGTGGTCAGGGATGGTGGGAATTGCAGTCCAAAAATAACCGGAGACCCAAGTTTGGGAAACCCTGATCTAAGAGATCTCCTCTATTTAAGAGCACCAAATCAACTTTTTCTTTTGCCGGCAACTGACTGAATCCCATAGGAAGATAGTGACAGCCTGGGAGTGCCCTTAGACTGCCTTGAAGTTCTCCATAGGCCTTTCCATGTTCATGGCAGGCAGGTCATGGAACTGATTCTAAACCTGATAGAGGAGTTGACAACCTCAGCAGTGGGAGTTGGCTGGTAGAGGAAGGGATGCTCTGAGCCATCTCCAAGTGCTGCATCCTCTCCCTCTAATCTCTGGTCCTAGCGATGGCTGCTAGAATCTTTGAGAAAGTGCAGAAAGACCCCTTTCTAGATTGGCTTGTGCTGTCATGTCAAAGTTGGAACATGTGGGAATCTGTGGGGAAGGCCCTGTGGCACAGGGATGGAGCCTTTGCAATGCATGCAGAAGGTCCCAGGTTCAGACCCCCCCCCCAGGAAGTGTAAATCTGGATCAAATTAGGGATAGGTGGGTGGGCTGGCATTTTGATGCCAACCATGTTGTGTGGACCCTGCCCAAAAAATGTGCCTGCGTGAGGATCCTATAATAAACACCCTCCCAGAAGCCCCCTTCATCCCCTTTCCCCTGTTATGTGAATCCTGCTGCCCAGGCATGATGGAATATTTAGTCCATCTCCATGGTGGGCAGTGAGCAAGCACATGATGTTCATCAGAAATCCCACCCCTTAATGAGAGGCCTTTGAAGAGCCTGTTGCCTGGATTAGATCAGAAGGCCATCTAGCCCAGCATCCTGTTCCCACTGTGGCCTGTGGGGAGCCCGCAAGCAGGTCCTAGAAGCAAGAGTATCTCTTTCCTTCCCTGCAGGTTACATCCACTTGGAATTCCACTCCAGCGGCAACCACTACGTCTGGCAGAAGGTGACCTCCACCGTTCACAACATCATCGTGGGCAAGCTCTGGATCGACCAGGTCAGCTGAGCAAGAACTCCCCTAGCGGTCACTGTGGCGATCACACAGGGTCCCCGGACGTTTCACCGTCTATTGATCCCTGTGCCACCACTTTATTTCTCGCTGCCACCACCCAGGCCCTACCTGGTACAATACTGAGTCCAGTCAGTTTATTGGAACATAAACTTCTGTTTATTTATTGCAGTTTAACAAGCGTGTGGTTTCATAAACGGTATTAGTCCATTACAACCATGGGGTGCCTATCCAGACCTATAACTTCCGCTACCTGCTTTCACTCACTAAACCACCTCTCAGATACAGTGGTACCTCGGGTTACATACGTTTCAGGTTACATAAGCTTCAGGTTACAGACTCTGTTAACCCAGAAATAGTGCTTCAGGTTAAGAACTTTGCTTCAGGATGAGAACAGAAATCGTGCTCCGGTGGCGCAGTGGCAGCAGGAGGCCCCATTAGCTAAAGTGGTGCTTCAGATTAAGAACAGTTTCAGGTTAAGTACGGACCTCTGGAACGAATTAAGTACTTAACCTGAGGTACCACTGTATTTACTTGTCTTCCTAGCCCCTAACTGTTCCTGACTCAGCTTATTTCGCTACACTAACTCAACCTACCCACAGACTCTATCCCAATTCATTCCCACTCCAACCAGCCACCCAACTCCCAACGAACTCTCCCTTCGCCCCTCCCAGAGCTGGTTTTATAGTCCCTCTGACTCCACCCCCTGGGTTCTGATTGGGTAGCCTGTTTAACTATTTCACCTCCAACACTCTCCTATGTTAACGTCACAGTCACGGGTAGTGGGAATTAATGGAAGAACACAAGAAGAGCTCGCTGGATCAAGCCAATGGCCCCTTTGGTCCAGCATCCTGTTCTCACAGTGACTAACTGGATGCCCCAATGGGCAGAATTTGAGCACAAGATCTCTCCCCTCCTGTGGTTTCCAGCAACTGTCAGCCAGGAGCACTGCTGACTCCAGCATAGCCATTGTGGCTGGTACCCACTTCTCTTCCATGAATTGGTCCAGTCCTCTTTGAAAGCCATCCAACCTGGTGGCGGTCCTTGGTGCCTCCCTGCAGGAGTGAGTTCCATAGTTTTAACTATGTACTGCACCAAGAATGGAGCCCATACTAGGGACAGTGGGTGGGCCTCCTTATACATTACTGAAGGCTTCCTGTGAGTCTTCTCACACATTGTGCATTCATGTGCTCCCCTGAAGGTGCAAAGAGTGAAAGCAGCAGCACACATTTGCAGGTGAGCGACAGAACAGGCTGAGATAGGGCACGGTGACTCCCTTCCGACTTTACCCTCGATGGCAAGCCCAGACTCGCTGCCACCAAATGTGTGAAATGGCTCAATAGACTTCCCATCCCGCAAGACAAATATCTGTTGCATCTGAGTAATTGGCCTCTCTTACTTCTATGTAGGAATGATTAAATATTTGCGGAAGCAACCCTGTTGCAAGTTGATATATTATTGCTTTTAACTTAATAGATTTTACATGCACATCCTGTGTTTTAAACAGCTGCATTCAATCTTATTTTGGCACGTGTTTGGCGTTGCTTTAAAAAAGGCATGATTTAAAGCCCTTTTGTGGTTTAGAGTAACGTACATGGAGCTTTCAAGATACTCAGAGGTTAAGGTAAAGGGACCCCTGACCATTAGGTCCAGTCGTGACCGACTCTGGGGTTGTGGCGCTCATCTCACTTTATTGGCCGCGGGAGCCGGCGTACAGCTTCCGGATCATGTGGCCAGCATGACTAAGCCGCTTTTGGCAAACCAGAGCAGTGCACGGAAATGCCATTTACCTTCCTGCCAGAGTGGTACCTATTTATCTACTTGCACTTTGAGGTGCTTTTGAACTGCTAGGTTGGCAGGAGCAGGGACCAGGCAACAGGAGCTCACCCCGTCGCGGGGATTCAAACTGCCGACCTTCTGATCGGCAAGTCCTAGGCTCTGTAGTTTAACCCATAGCGCCACCCGCGTTACCCCCATATTATTTTGAAAGTCGAGAAATCTCTCCTGAATTGCTGGTGGGGTAGATATGGAAGAAATGTAGAACTAAACTCTTTGCATTTTCTTTCCTCTCTTTTTCCCTAGTCTGGTGACATAGAAATCATCAACTACAAATCAAAAGACAAATGCCAACTGAAATTCACTCCCTACAGCTATTTCTCCAGAGATGTCCCCCGAAAGGTAGGCCTCCCCCCCCACCCCTGAGAGATGCAGGGCTACTCTGCCTTTATACTGGGGGTGACTAACCTGTAGGCTTCTAGAATTCGTTGGACTCCAACTCCCATCATTCCCTGACCCCTGGCTGCCCTGGTTGAAGATTATGGGAGCTGGACCCTCAACAGCATCTCACAAGCCACAGGAAAGGACTTGGAATATCCACAAAAGGCATGATGATGGCAGAATGTAATCTTTGTCTGAAAAACAGACAAAAAGGGGTGCATGCTCTGAACTGCACATGTGACTTCATTGAAATACAGTGGCCTTTTATAAGATTGTCAAATAACATTTCAATGACCAGCACCCACCGAATTGGCAAACAAGTTTATGGCAAGACTTGATGAACGGATCGTCTGTTCTGGGAGAGAGGGAGGGGAACTTTTATGTTCAGTTAGTTGAAAATTAAATAAAAAGTTCTATTTTAAAAAGGAAAAAGAAAACCAGAGAGCGTAAGTTAGTTGAAACAGGGGTGGCTAACATGGTGCCTTCTGGGTGTTGTGTTGGACTATAACTCCCACCATCCCTGACCACTGGCCCATTCTGTTGGGATTTGATGGGAGTTGTAGTTCAGCAACATTTCGTGGGCACCACATAACGTCTGAACAAAAGCATACACATGTATTAAAATAATAAAATTGAATCATCCGTTTTAGAATTGCAATGGTCATTTCATGGCCAAAGACCCATCTAGTCCGAGATGCCCACAGGCTTCACCCCTATAAAGTCCTTTATGGTCATCATCAATCTTTTCTCCATATGTAACCAGAGTCCGTTGGACAGTGCTAAGTGCTAGCAGAATAGCTAAATTGCAGCTAGGAAGCTAAATCCTGTGCAATACCTACTCTCTTCTTGAAATTAAAACAATGTCCAAACACCTGTTGATCTATTCAAAAGCTTTTACAGTGGTAGCTTGGTTGTCAAACTTAATCCGCTCTGGGAGTCCGTTCAACTCCCGGAACCATTCGAAAACCAAGGCTTGGCTGCAGGAGCTTCCTGTACCCAATCGGAAGCCGTGGAAGCCGCGTTGGATGTTCGCCTTCCAAAAAACATTTGCAAACTGAAACACTCACTTCCAGGTTTGCAGCGTTCGGGAGCCGATTTGTTCAGGAGCCAAGCCATTCAACAACCGAGGTACCATTATACTTGCTGAACATAGAGCTAAAGAAGAATATATGCAAATTATTTACATTCACATGCTTATTCAAGCATCAGCTTAGTTTTTCTTAGTTGAAGATTACAGCTTCTTTAAAGATTAAAACAAGCTGTGTCTTTCTCTCTTTCCAATACTTGCACTCAGCCTTAGGTCCATTGCCCAGCTAGGCCACGCAGTTCCAACTGAGAGGTTTCCACTTTCTCCTTCCGGCAGACTTGTCCTTATTGCTTCTTTGGGAGAACATCAACTTCTGTACTTCTTTCTGTCACATTCACACAGAAACAGCATCATTCCTCTCCTGTATTGCGTTTAGAGAGAGAGTTATCTGATACAGTCTCTACTTCAATATTCAGGGAAATGCAGCAGTCACAGTCAAGTCACTCACAAAACAAAATGGAGAATGTAATAGGATGCTGCCCATGTGGCCAAAATTAGTCAATCACACGAGAGTTACTGGGGAACGTTCCAGAATTACACACAGCAATGACATTCAAGCATTCCCAGTTTCGGTAAATTAAATCACTATACTTGACAATAAAAACGTAAGAGCCCAATTGCCCGTCTAGTCCTGCTTCTTCACAGTGGGCAACCAGATGCCCTCATGGGAAGCCCTGACATGAAATTCTACTCAATATTGATCCAGAGCACATTCCAACGTATAGTTAGCAGAGTAAACACGTTGCAGGATTCCCAAAAAATAAGACCAGAGGCAATTAATATTTCATCCAGCAGAGCTTTACTGCTACTGAAGGCAATTGAGCATAATGGTCACAAATCCAATACATTCAGGATTGGCACTGTCCATAAGAAATCCAGTTGCAGCAGACTTAACTTAAACTTACAATAACTTAAAATAAGATTAAAACCTTAACACTAAGCATACTATGTACAGAACACCACACAGTTGGGAAGAAAGATAGAAAAAAGTAAAACTCAGGCTCCTTCTGGCCGTATTATTATTATAGTCAGTATGACCTTGACAGACAGAGGTAACAGAACCAGTTAAGCCAGCTGTACTCAGCTTCTCTGAAGGAATAACCCAAACATCATGAACCTTCTGCTTGTTTCTTTCACACAGAGAAGCTTCTAGAAGCCTCTTGAATTAATTAGAATAGGAACGATCTCTACACATCAGATCAATACTTTCTGTACCAAGAAATGCAAACTAACAAGCCCCACCAGCAGGATGTGGGCCTAAGAGCACTCTCACTCTAAAAAAAGCCTTCTGTAACCCAGTGCCCTCCAGATATTGCTGGATTCTAACATTAATCAGCCCTAGCCAGCTTGTCTAATGGTCAGGGATGAAGGAAGTTGTGCTTTTAAACATCAGGAGGGAACCAAGTTGAGGAAGGCAGCTCTAGACCATGAGCTGGGTGGGACGCGGCTGCTGGCGGACGTTGCATCTCTACGGACGGGCTTTGAATCCTCGATGTTCCTTCCTAGGTGACAGGCCTAGTCATGGATGCGGAGGGCACAAGTCACTATGTCATGTCCGGCACATGGGACGAGAAGATGGAGTGCTCCAAAATCGTGCAGAGCAGCCAAGGAAACGGCAGCTCAGAGGGCAAGGTGCCCAAAACCGTCTACCAGACGCTGTCCCCCAAGGTCCTGTGGCAGAAATACCCTCTTCCGTGAGTCTGCCCAACAGGGCTCGGGTGCCGCGGGTGTCGCCAAACCCACATGCCTGCGTATTTTAGGGGCTGGTGTAAGAATCACGTTTCCGTGGCTAATGGGTCTGACAAACAGCAAACAATCTTGTCTCCAGATGTTTGCCTCTCCAGATGTTGCCAAACAGCAACTCCCATCAGC
Source organism: Podarcis raffonei (assembly GCF_027172205.1). NCBI lineage: Eukaryota > Metazoa > Chordata > Lepidosauria > Squamata > Lacertidae > Podarcis > Podarcis raffonei. The sequence goes on from NC_070617.1 coordinate 24,309,289, forward strand.
CCCTCCAACCAATGGCCAGGGATGATGGGAGTTGTAGTTCGGCAACACCTGGAGGACCCCAGGCCGCTCACACCTATTATGCTGAGTCAGACCATTAGTCTTGTCTCTGTTGCTGCTCCCTAATCTGGCTGATGGTGGTTCTGGGAGGTCGCTGGAAGAGGTCATCCTTTTCAAACACAGAGACCCAGAATTGAACCCTGGACCTGCTTACATTCTGCCGCTGCAGGGCAGGGGGAGGGAGGGTGTAGCAGGCACAGAAATCCAAATGGCAGCCTGCCTGCCCTTGTTTTAACTTTCTGAAGTAGCATTTATATCCCACCTCTCCTCGGAAGAGTGTGTGCCTGGGTTTTCCTCTCCGTGTTTTTTCCCTCACAACAACCTTGTGAGGTAGGCGCCCTTTTGGTAATTCCCCAAAAGTTCTGTGGCAGCCCCTGTGGAATTCCTTCCTGGCGAGAGGTGCTTCTTGCACGTTACAGAGCTTTTGCCATAAGCTGAAGGCCTCTTTATCCTGACCTTTGACACACACAAAGAATATATAGGTAAAGGTAAAGGGACCCCTGACCATTAGGTCCAGTCGTGGCCGACTCTGGGGTTGCGGTGCTCATCTCGCTTTATTGGCCAAGGGAGCCTGCGTACAGTTTCCGGGTCATGTGGCCAGCATGACTAAGCCGCTTCTGGCGAACCAGAGCAGCGCACGGAAACACCGTTTACCTTCCCGCCAGAGCAGTACCTTTTTATCTGCTTGCACTTTGATGTGCTTTCAAACTGCTAGGTTGGCAGGAGCTGGGACCAAGCAATGGGAGCTCACCCCGTCGCGGGGATTCGAACCACCCACCTTCTGATCGGCAAGTCCTAGGCTCTGTGGTTTAACCCACAGCACCACCCGTGTACCCCAAAGAATATATGCCCATCCTATTTGTCTGATTGCAAATTGTTTTAGCCAATTTTAAATATTGTATTTTTATAATGTTGTCACTTTCCCACCTGGACCTCATGGCGAAGGGCCAGTAAGAAAACCAGGAAATATTAGTAAGCAGCTGTATAGGCCAAGAGGCTGTAACTGGCCCAAGGTCACCTGCCAGAGAGCTTTGTGGTTTAGTGTGTGTTTGAACCCTTGTCTCTTGTGGCCTAAGTCCCACACCCTAAGGTACTCTAGTCACTATTATTATTTACTAAGTATATTAGGTGGGGTTTTTGCCATGGCCACTCAAAGTGACTTAGAGTATTTTAAGCAATGTAAAAATAAAAAAACCCATACATACAAACATGAAAACCAGCTTTTAAAAAATCTAAAATATAATCTTGTTTGTTTGCTTTTAACTACATTAAAGCATCTCGCCTGTGCAAAAATGCCATAGATAATTAAAAGCCAAGGCCTGGTGAAAAGGGAATGCTTTTGTCTGGTGCCTAAGGATATGTAGCAGTGGCGCCCGGCGAGCCTCTCTGGGCAGAGCATTCCCACAAGCAGGAAGCCACATTGAAACGGCCCGTTTTGGGGTTTCCACACTATGCTCATAACTATCTTGGCACGATTGTGCACCACTGGGGCCTGATCCCTTGGGAAGTTCTTTCTGTGTCAGTTGAAATGCAGCTGCATGTGATCAGTTAATCACATTCAAAAATGCCACCGCCATGTTTTTATTTAATTTATTTATTTATTGAATTTATATACCGCCCTGTACCCGGAGGTCTCAGAAAAGATCACAATATATAAAATTAAAATAAAAACAATACCCCCCCCCGGGCCAAAGTCACATTTTTAAAAGGGCATAGGATGTCAATCAGGTCAACCAAAGGCCTGCTTAAAAAGGAACGTTTTTGCCTGGCACCTAAATAGAATGAAGGCGCCAGGCGAACTTCCCTGGGGAGAGCATTCCACAGATGGGGAGCCGCTGCAGAGAAGGCCCCGTTCTCGTGTTGCCGCCCTCTGGACCTCTTGAGGAGGAGGCACACGAAGAAGGGCCTCAGAATATGATCTCAGGGTAGGCTCATATGGAGAGAGGTGGTCCTTGAGGTATTGCGGTCCTGAGCCGTTTAAGGCTTTATAGGTCAAAACCAACACTTTGAATTGGGTCCGGAAACTAATTGGTAGCCAGTGCAGTTGGACCAGGATCGATGTAATATGCTCAAACCGTCTTGAGCAACCATCTTGCTGAGTTCTGCACTAGCTGAAGTTTCTGAACTGTCTTCAGAGGCAGCCCTACGTATAACGCATTGCAGTAATCTAACTCTGAAGTTACCAGAGCATAGACAACAGTAGTTCAGCTTCCCTGTTATGATCTTAGCCATGGGAAGGGGACTTCTGATGGCCAAACACCTAAGCCCATTCATGCAGTGGACACACGCTCTTTCTTAAACCGGCCATGGGTCTTCCTCCTGCAGGGAGAACGCTGAAAACATGTACTTCTTCTCCAACCTGGCTTTGACGCTGAACGAGCCCGAGGAGAGGATAGCTCCCACGGACAGCCGCCAGAGGCCTGACCAGCGGCTCATGGAGAACGGCAAGTGGGACGAAGCCAACGCGGAGAAGCAGCGGCTGGAAGAGAAACAGCGGGCCGTGCGGCGCAAGCGGGAGGCAGAGGCAGCGGAGGCCCTGGAGGAAGGTACGGGTCAAAGGCCACATTCACGCCATACATTTAAAGCAGTACGATACCCCTTTAAACAGTCATGGCTTCCCCCAGAGAATCCTGGGAGCTGTAGTTTGTTATGGGTGTGGAGAGTTCGTGAGGAGAGACTCCTAGCCCCCTCCCAGGGCTACAGTTCCCAGAGTGGCTTGATAATTATTATTGCAGTGGTACCTTGGGTTACAGACGCTTCGGGTTACAGACTCCGCTAACCCACAAATAGTACCTCGGGTTAAGAACTTTGCTTCAGGATGAGAACAGAAATCATGCAGCGGCAGTGGGAGGCCCCATTAGCTAAAGTGGTACCTCAGGTTAAGAACAGTTTCAGGTTAAGAACGGACCTCCGGAACGAATTAAGTTCTTAACCAGAGGTACCACTGTAATGGATTATTATTAATGGTGCTTTTCCTCCACCTTTTCCTCCAAGGAGCTCACGGTGGCTCAAGTTCTCCTCCACATGTTGTTCTCACAAAAACCCCGTGAGGTAGGTTAGGCTGAGCGAGTGACTGGCCCAAAGTTACACCCAGTGAGCTTCATGGCCGAGTGGGGATTCAAACCCTGGTCTCCCAGGTCTCCCAGGTCCTAGTCTGTGGGAGCCAGGGTGGGAGCCAGAAAGCCCTGGCAAAGGTTTGTAGTGCCACCTGGTGTCTTGCTGACCCAGTGACCAGCATGTCTGTGTCTTACAGTGTATTGGGATTGTATTGACCTTAAAAGGAGTTGTGTTTCCTCTGGGCAGTGTTGACCCTATATGGTGTGGGTGGGTTTAAGCTTGGCCGGATGAGGTAACATGAGACACTGGGATGCAGCCATGCGGCTGGAGAGAACAAAGGGTAATAAAAACGGACTGGAGAGGAGAAGATGTCTGAAAGAGCTGCTCCATCAGTCCAAGGAAATAAGCTAGCTCTCTGCGTCTTTATTTTATGCTGAAAAGCGCCATTTGTAACGGCTGGCCCGACAAGTGGTGCCCCGTGTGAGGCTGAATAAAAGATACGACTGAGGTTTTTAAAAGAGAGCTAAAGAAGCAAGATTGAAGCAAACAGTCTGGGCAAGACTGTGAGAAGATTTTTGATCCAAGCAGTGGATATTCATCGACTTACCTCGCCTGGAAAAGGCTGCAAGCGCTATTCATCTACGGATCCAAGGTTAGTCGATCCCTTAAATATTGATTTTAGAAAAATGGGCAGCTCTTTGACTACTCCCCAACAGAAATTTTTAAAAGACTTAAAATTTCTCCTCTCCTGCAACAAATTGGAAGTTCCTGAGGGAGATTTGATACAGCTCATTCTGTGCATTGATGAACATTGCCCCTGGTTTCCTGCAGAAGGAACTTTGGAATTAAAACATTGGGACAATATTGGAACACATTTTCATGGGCTTCCCAGCATTGGTGTACGGAATTTAAATGCATGGTGCAAGGTTCGATATGCTATGGGTTCTTTATCACCAAAAAATATCTCCATAGCTGCATTGCCAACACAGGCTTCAGCTTCTTTAATTCAGCCTGCTGTCCTGCCATGTGTTCCAGCCCTTGCTTTGCCTGCAGCCCCAGATCCCAAACCTCCAGACTGCAGTTCCTCACCAGAAGACCCAAATCTGCAAAAATACCGTGGTCTGGCTGGAAATGATCCTGCTCTTTCAGCAGCAGCAAAAGCAGCTACCCCTTTGCAACGTGCAGTATTTGCCTGTTCCTTAACTCAGGATACTAAGGCATTCCCTGGTGTTCCAGCAGGAATTCAAGCCCAGCTTTTGGCTCCAGATGAATTCAAGCCTTTGGCACGTACAGTTTTGCCCCCATCAGCTGGTGTATTGTTTGCTCACGAATGGGAAATTGCCTGTGGTGTTTATGCTCCTGCTTTACTGCAACAAATCAGAGGAAAAAATCCTAATCCTACCCTCGCAGATGTGATGGATGCTATGATGGAGCATGGCCCCATTGCTCAGGCTTCAGTACAAGCCACACTGCTGCAGATCTTATTGAGGGATACAGCTCTTGCTGCTAAACAAGCAATGAGAAAAATCCCAGAACCTAGAGAATCATATCCTTCCTTTATGGACAGGCTGATTACAGCAGTGAGTAGCCAAATTGAAAATCCTGAAGCCAAACAAATAATTATCAAACAATTGGCCTTTGAAAATGCCACTGAGGATTGTAAGGTTGCGTCGCGCCCGATAATACACCTTCCTGCCACTACGATGCTACGCATTTGTCAGTCTGTTGGTACAGCCACCCACAAGGCTCAATTGCTGGCAGCAGCGCAAGATAAAAACCAGCCTGTAGCCATGAATACAACATTTCCAGCATGGCAAACCAAGATCACTGATACCTCAGTGTGGGTAGAACAGTGGCCTCCACCAAAAGAAAAAACCGCAGCAATGGCACCATCTCGTTTCTGAACAGCTTATTTCTGAACAATTAACTTTTGGCTACATTGAAACATCTTTATCCCACTGGATCCAGCAGACAGGAACAGTTTGCTTTTACATTGCCAGTATATAACAATTTGCAATCCACCCAGTGATATCAGTGGATTGTTCTGCCACAACAGCATGTGGAACTCCCCTACACTTTGCCAAAATTTTGTGAATGAAGCATTGAAACCTTTCCGCATGCGCCACCTAGAGGTGCTGAACACAAGCTGCATCTGGCAATATTTGCTACACCATTGTTGCCAACAGGAAATTTATATGCTCAGACGGACAAGAAGAAGACTATCTGCATTATAGAATGGTTACATTTACCTCATACCCCTTTGAAGAACATTTATTCAGCAAATGAATCCACATCAGACAATTGTTATCAAAGGACGTTCACGTGCTATAACTTTGAGCAGTTTTGATGTTGCATCAATTTATATGCCATTTTCACAGACTGAACAGCAGCATTTATTGATCACAAATGCTGCCATGCAAATTGTTTTGGCTGATTTTATAGGTCATCATTTTTAATCCTCCAAAGGATGACCGTTTGACATTTCTGACACAAGTCACTTATGATTTGACAAACCCCTTGTCTCTCACACTTCTCCCCTCTGCATTAATCCTCTTCACAGATGGAACAAGAAGTATGGGGGTGGTGATGTGGGAGGAGGGAGGAAAATGGAAAAGGTTATTTACCTCTTCACAGTCTTCTGCCCAGCGAGCAGAGCTAGCGGCTGTGATTCTTGCCTTTCAATCCTTTCCTACTCATTCTTTCAATCTTATTGTGGATACTCAGTATGTATATCGCTTTTTGCTATTTTACCAATATCTTATATAACTCCTTCCTTGGATTCTGACTTGTTTTCCTTGTTTCTTGCCCTGTAGGCCTTACTTCAGCACAGAGAGTTCCTTATTATGTTGCACATCTTCGCTCCCACACATCACACCCAGGGTATTTAGCAGAGGGAAATTCAAGAGCAGATTCAGCTCTGAAGAACATTTCTGCCTTCTCTCTTTTCTGATCCTATACTATGTTATAACAACCTTCATCTCCCTGCAAAAGCATTGGCTAAGCAGTTTTCTATTCCTTTGGCCCAGCATATATTTCTAAAACATTTTCGGAATTTTGTATGTTGTGGAATGTGAAATTAACTCATGGTATACACTTTAACTCCATAGGGCAAGCGATAGTGGAAAGAGCGCACCTGATGTTCAAAACACTATTGCTAAAACAGCTTGGCGGCCGAAACATCCAACAGCACTCATTCCTTCAGCTGTTCACCAAGTTCTTTTTGTGTTTAACCATCCTTATATCCAAATACTAGGACCCATACTCCCGCGGAATTGCATTTTAGGAAGGAGGAGGCACTCCTTTGCCCCTTGGTGGTGTACAGACGCTTGCCTGATTCCGCATGGCATGGACCTGTCCCGCTGATCACGTGGGGACGAGGGTACGCGGCAGTGGATGTCGAGGACAAGCCTTTATGGGTTTCAGCTCGATGTGTGCAGCCATGGCAAGTCCCTTCAACTGCGGAAGTGCTTCCTAACCATTTGCCTTGCCATCCTTTGCTGCACCATTATACAAGGAAGAGAAGCAGACACAGTCCAGTTGAAACCACCATATTTCACCTTATTGGCTGGCAAGCAGCAGTTGCCTGAATCCTACACTGGCTGGCAGTATTCACGGCTCAGCCACTCTCGAACTATAAGAACAGTGTTGTTGAATAAGACTTTTAAGGGTGAAAATTATCATAAGATATGGAGGAATAATATTTTTGTACAAGTTATGATTAAGTTTATTAGTTTATTGCATGCTTCTACATGTTGGGTATGTATGCCTGCCCCCAGTTATTTTCAAATTAAAGAGGGGAAAGAATCATGGGGCATATATCCAAACTGTCAATATACATTGAAATTCATGTTTAATAGCTCTTGTTCTCTTACAGGAACATACAGTGACCAATCTCAGTGCTATAGAAGCGATACCAGTGCATGGCTAATAAACTAGAAAGGAAGCCTACCATGCAGCATGGAATCAGAATTCTTATATTCTTGGCTTCCAGATGGAAGTTGGCTTCGACATTTATTGATTATAGTGATTATTATAGTAGTTATTTGCATTATTTTGTGTTGCTATATACAATGTATTCATTCTTTAATTTCTGTATGTACTGCATGGTTCTCCAGTCCACGGCCCGCTTCCGGTGTCAAAAGAGTCGCTTCTCGCGCTCGACAAAGCCATTGGTACTGATATATATGATTATGCTTAAAATATAAAGAAAGAGGGCATGTGGGAGCCAGGGTGGGAGCCAGAAAGCCCTGGCAAAGGTTTGTAGTGCCACCTGGTGTCTTGCTGACCCAGTGACCAGCATGTCTGTGTCTTACAGTGTATTGGGATTGTATTGACCTTAAAAGGAGTTGTGTTTCCTCTGGGCAGTGTTGACCCTATATGGTGTGGGTGGGTTTAAGCTTGGCCGGATGAGGTAACATGAGACACTGGGATGCAGCCATGCGGCTGGAGAGAACAAAGGGTAATAAAAACGGACTGGAGAGGAGAAGATGTCTGAAAGAGCTGCTCCATCAGTCCAAGGAAATAAGCTAGCTCTCTGCGTCTTTATTTTATGCTGAAAAGCGCCATTTGTAACGGCTGGCCCGACACTAGTCCAACACTCTAACCACTACATCACCACCGTCTCTCTCAACCCATCCCTCTTCCCAGGGAACTCTGGGAATTTTAGCTCCAGGGGAGGAATAAGGGTCTCCTCACATCTCTCAGCACCCTGAATTCTTCAAGGGAGAGACCTGACTGCTTGCAGGGGCTGTGGCACTTTAAATGTATGCTGTGGTTGTGGCCAAAGTACAACAGGAAGAGTTCTGAGGCCAACGAGCTGCCTGGAGGGCCCTCCTGCTAGAGCAGAGCTTTCCATGTTGGTGACACACTTTTTAGACATGCATCATTTCACAACACAGTAATTCAGTTTTACTAGCAAACCGGGAGTTAAAACTAACCCCTTTCTAGCCCCAGGAGCAGCTTGGAGAGAATTCGCATGACACGCCTACACACTAAGGCAGGCTTCCTCAACCTCGGCCCTCCAGATGTTTTGAGACTACAATTCCCATCGTCCCTGACCACTGGTCCTTCTAGCTAGGGTTCATGGGAGTTGTAGGCCAAAAACATCTGGAGGGCCGAGATTGAGGAAGCCTGCACTAAGGTGTTTTGACACACAGTTTGGAAAGCTCTGTGCTAGAGCAAGCAGTCTGTCTACTCAAGATGCTGGTGCTGATAATGATAATAATTTATTTTATTTTATTATTTGTACCCCGCCCATCTGAATGGGTTTCTCCAGCCACTCTGGGCTGCTTCCAGCACATATAAAAACATAATAAAACATGAAATATATAAAAAAAAATACCTATACAGGGCTGCATTCAGATGTTTCCTAAATGTTACAAAATTACCTAACTCCTTAATATCTGATGGGAGGACATTCCACAGAGTGGGCTCCACTACTGAGAAGGCCCTCTGCCTGTAGCTTGTCGCAATGAGGGAACTGCCAGAAGGCCCTTGGAGCTGGACCTCAGTGTCCGGGCAGAACGATGGGGGTGGAGACACCCCTTCAGGTATACTGGGCTGAGGCTGTTTAGGCTTTTAAAGGTCAGCACCAGCACTTTGAATTGTTCTCGGAAACATACTGGGAGCCAATGTAGGTCTTTCAGGACCAGTGTTATGTGGTCTTGGTGGCCACTCCCAGTCACCAGTCTAGCTGCCGCATTCTGGATTAGCTGTAGTTCAAAGGTAGCCCCACATAGAGAACATTGCAGTAAGCCAAGCGGGAGATAACCAGAGCATGCACCACTCTGGCAAAACAGTGCGCAGGCAAATTCTTTGGACTACAAGTCCCATCGGCCTCAGCCATGCATCAACTGGCCATGCTGGCCAGGGCTGATGGCAGCTGGTAATCCAAAACATTTGGAGGGCACCAGGTTGGTACTAATGGAAGACCCACATAGCAACCAGCCATGGAAAAAATGGGCCACACATATAGAAAGGAATTGAGGAAGCCAAGGATTAGATTGCATCACAGGTCAATCGCCCCGAGCATGGAACGTGTGGTTTGAGTCTTCATCGGGGTTGGCCTGTCTGCTGCATCAGGTACACCACCTTCTGATTCTCCTCTCTCAAATCACAGAGCACATGTCATCATCCTGTGAAACCCTTTAGAATCCTAGTGCATTTGTGTGATGAACAGGGAACAGCTCGGTCCCAGTGAAGCTGAATGTTGGAAGATGCAGGACAGATAAAAAAGAAAGTTGTATTTTAAGCAGCGCATAGTTGAAACTATGGAACTCCCTCCCACAGGAGGCAGGGCTGGCCCCCAACGTGGGTGCCTTTAAAAGAGGATTGGACAAATTCATGGAGGAGGAGGCTGTTGGTGGCTCCTAGCCTGTGCATTTTTTCTTAAAAAATGTTTAGGGGTACTCTCATTTTGACTCAAGAAAATCACCATTTTATAGTTAAAATCAGGAAAAATAAATACAGTAAACGGACAAAATTACAGAGAACATGCATTACCTCATATTACACAGCCGACAGCTCACTGTAACTTCCACATTGGCATGAGGTTGTGTGCACTAACATCTTCCCTATTCCTCTGCTTGCTGTTGGTGTCCATCGCCAGATATCCTTTCAAACACCACGAATTTTCATACACTGAAGGCTTAAACAAACTCAAAGGGGAGGGCCTACCAATTTTATAAACGTTAAGTTGGCTACAGTTTCTAAATGCATTCCACACTGCTTCACACATTAAACGCCCGCTTCTGTCCGAGACTCAGGAAACACCGTGACAGAAAATGAGGCCGCCATCGGGGGTAGCAGCGGACTGACAATTCTCTGTGCTAGAGAAGAAACTAAAAACGTTAATTTTTTTAGTATCTTCTCCTGTTATATTCACAAAATGTTTAGGGGTATGCGTACCCCTGCGTCCCATCCCCCTTAAAAAAACCCACTGCTCCTAGCCATGATGGACGTCCTCTGCCCCCACAGATGGAGGCAGCGATGCTTCTGAATGCCAGTTGCTGGAGACCACAAGAAGGGAAAATGTGCTCAGGTCCTGGCTTCCCACAGGCACCTGGTTGGCCACTGCGAGAACAGGACTTTTCTTACGTAAATTCCAAGACCGCTGTGTTAACCTCTTCCCTCTTCCTTTTCTTTACAGGCAAGGACTACAGAGGCTACAGCCCACTGTGGTTTGAGCGGAAGGTCGACCCAGTCACCGGAGAGCTGATGTGCGTTTACAAAGGTGGATACTGGGAAGCGAAGGAGCAGCAGCAATGGAGTGCATGCCCCAATATATTCTGAGCGGCTTCTGAGCCGGACTGGCGTCTCCCGGGGCGGAAGGGGAGCCTCCCTCCTCATCCTGCCCACGGGAAAGAAGAGCTGGTAGCAGAAGCACTCCAGGCAACGTCCTGCTGGTCAACACACACTTCAAAGAAACACACAAGAGTTTAAATAAATGCAGATTTTTTAAAAAAAGAAAAGAGAAAAACTGCAAGACGAAAACCAAACAGGGAATTCCAAACCTATTTTTATGCACTAATGAAATGGCATTTGGGGGTGTTATTTTTTTTCTTTTAAGTGACTTTTCAAAGCTACCAATTAGGATTGAGATGGATATTTTTTTCTTTTCTTTTCTTTTTAAGCCTGGCCTATTTATTGCTGCATCAGGAGATGCAGCCTCCTTACATATTTTGAGCTTCCGGTTCTCTTAACCAAAGCTCTGACATTTCCAAAGATGCACGTATTTGTGGGGGAATGATGTATGTTTGATTCTTTTTTCTTTCTTTCTCATTTATGCGCTGGGGACTTGAAATATCTTTTATATATAAAATAGTATACATATAATTCAGGTTCTTTTTCTAAAGATGCAGCAACTCCCTAACCCATGTCCCAGATGGGTCCTAAATTCTAGGGAGAAAGTGTGGTGTCCGGGGCGGTGTGGGGGGGGGGGAGTTAAGAAGCCAATAACTTTCCCCAACCCCATTTAGAGTTTTGCATCTTTGGAGAAGGATTGGAGGAGCGTTCTGACAACTGTGGTTTAAGTTCCCTCCCATGCTTTTTGGAGTACTTGGATCCAGTATCGGTCAACAGGCAATATTTTTGTTATTTCGTCTTTAAAAATCAAGTCTATGGACGGTTTTGTGTTTTGCGGCGTGTATGGCCATTTAATTTTGGTTCTGTAATCACTCCCTTGGTAGAGAAGTCCCCCTTTTGCCAGCTGGTTGTTCTTTTCCGAAAGGACTTTCCCGGTGTGGCTAGGCCTGGGGAGAGCTGGAGATGAACCCTGGCACGCCTCGATGCCATCTTGCTAGTTCCTACCCCCCCTCACTTTGAGATTACGGCACAGGAGCTGGGTGCAAGCCCAGGCAGGGTGGAACTGAAGGCTCCCCCACAATCTGTTTGGTTAGAAACAGCACCCTCCTTCTCCATCACACACCCACAAGGCTGCTCATTCACACAGCCAGCAGTCACAACAAACTGCCGAGCCCCTGGCGCCGTGGATCAATGTGATGCCGGTGGTGAGGCGCATCTGGGCAGCACTCTCTCCATGCGCAAATGTGACACACCTCTGTGGGCCTCACTGGCGCCATCTTTGTAGGAAGCACACATGGACACTCCCTCTCCTTGCTTGCTGTTCTCTTCATCAGAGGCCTGGTGACTGGAAGATGCAGAGAGCGGTGCTGGCAGAGATGCCGGGGGGCACTGCCCTCTGCTGCAGACAAGGGGAAAGTGGGTTTTCCAAGGACAAACACCTTCATCCCAGATGCCTCACAAGTAGCAAGTCAAAATGTGCTCTCTCTGTCTTTCTCAGAGCATCCCATTCTCTCTCCTGCCCCTGTTTGTCAATAAAGGCTAGCCACTGAGCTGCTGACAAACCCACGTTCTCTGAAATCTGTGCCGCAGAGGCATTGATACCGTTTTGCCAGCTGTTCTTAAATTGTCCGACTGACCACCTTTCTCCCCTGACCAGAACTTGCACAAGCAGGCTCTAGTTTCAGCCCTAGTTCTGGGTTTTTTTGGGGGGGTGTTCCAGGGAAGTTCTGCCTGGCACCTGGATTTGCACGTCCCTCTTTCAAACCGGCTGGTTTGCCGATGCTGAAGGCCTGGCTGCCTGGTGTTTCCCTGTGAAAGAATGGTGCTTGGGACAAATGTCCCTTACGTCCAATGGGCTGGGCGGCTCTTTTTGAGAACTGAACAGGGTCCATAAGGCCTTTTGCCTTTGGAAAATAACAGAGCCGCCCGGTCCTCTGGCTCACAAAATTACATCTTGACAGATGCAGGAACCAGCGGATTTCTTGTGGCCAGGCACATCTTTGCGGGGCGGCGGGGAGAAAACGAGCAATAACGAACTTCAGGGCTTCACTCTCTGCCCCCAGATTGCAAAGGGGAGGTCTTGAGTCAGGTTATCCCCAAGAGGGATTTCCAAAAACCCTTTCCCTCACAGCACCTGTAGGAACTGATATTTACTCTCTGCGTTCACAAGTATATATGTATATACATGCACACACACCTTTGCACAGTATATTTATATATTTATACAAATCTACATAACCTGTGCAAATACACACACACACACACAAATATACACACCGTACAATGTAACTGTAGTGACTGAACATCAGTATGCCAACAGCTGATTTCAGTGTGCTCTTTAATCTTAATTATTTATTTGCTTCTAATTTATATATATTATATATATAAAAATATATATAAAATTATTTTTGTTTAAATTTATATGGTACATAAAGTAGGGGTGGGGATAATAATGAAGACGGGTGTGTGCCTCTGTCTGAATTTTCTTTTTATAGTGCAAATTACATGTACGGTAAATCTTGATTCCTCTTTTCAGGGTAGGTGTCCTCTGTCTCTCTTTCTTTCTTAACGAGAAAAATAAAAGTGTCGAGGTTAGAGGCACCGTCCATGCTGAGCTCCTGTTCATTTCGACGGCTTGCGCAGGAGAGCAGTCTCCAGGATTGTGCCCCCAGACCATTGATTTATACACAGAGAGAGGAGACAAGGGTCTTGCCTTGCTAACATTTGCTCCAAAGCCGCAGACTGAATAGATTCAGCAGGCTGGGTGTGCGCCGGCTTCCTCTTGAGCAAGCCCATTTCTCTCAGCGGCTGTTTAAAAGGAGATGCTCCGGGTAGATAATGCTTCTAAGGGTCCCGATTGCTTGGCCTCCCCCAAACCTGTGCGCTTCCAGATGATTTGGACTACTGCTGGGGAAGGCTGATCCATATCCAGTGTGGGGAAGCTTTGGCCCTCCAGATGTTGCTGAAATGCAGTTCCCATCGTCCCCAGCCATGGGCCATGCTTGCTGGATCCGATGGGAGTTTGTCTGGGAAGCCAAAGGTTCCCCCGCACCCAAATCTAGAAGAAGAAACTATCCCTTTCTAAAGAAAGCAACACATTTCCTGTTCCTGAAAATTCCCATTGAGCCAAAACAGTAGCTTTTGATGCAGCGTTCCTCCTGTGTTTTACTTGAAAAAAATTACTCAAGGTACTACCACTTTTGGGGTGCTTCTTTTGGATTTGTTTCCCCTCACTCCTGTATCCTGGCGGGGGGTGGGGTTGGGGGTGGGAATGTAAATGTGTGCGTCTGAATTTTTATTTATTTTTTTAAAAGTCAAAACCTGCTGCAGCAGTGTTGCCAAAGCCCACCACGAACTGCTATATATATACGTATATATAGATAACGTCTCGATCGAGTCAGCATTATGTCTTCGACAAGGGTAGTTTTTCTTAGGTAACAACAACATGCTGCAAAACTCGTGGGCAGAAGCGAAAGAAGTTCGATGCCGTTCTTGAAAATCTGATGTGTGTGTGTGTGTGTGTGTGTGTGTAGAACAGTTGTACTCCAAATGAATTGAGAGAGGGTTTTAATTTGGATAAAGGATTTCTTTCAAACACACTTTTTGAAAATTGACTTTCCCCTGTTCATATATACAGCCTAGCGTGGAGGCAGTTCTGTGAGCTCTGAGGCTGCAAACGGGTGTCGTTTTTCCAGAATCGAAAGGGGTAGCGACAGAGCCGTTGTTGCACCAACGTGGGCACAGAAATCTTTTGTTGTTGTTGCATCCATTACCTGTACAAGTATGGCATGGTTTGTTTTTAATGCTTGAAAAACCCACCAACCGATTTGGCCTGAAGTCACAGTGGGACAGGAAAGGATATCTCCCTCCAGGGATTACGTTTCTTCACCTTTTACTTTCTGCAGCAGGAGACAGTTCTGCAATGGGAGGGTCTCGTTTTTTTCTCTTTCCAGACAGCTGATGCACCATCTTCAGAAATGGGAATGGCTTGCTGGAGAATTAAAACAGGTCCGTTGCATTGTGAGCAGCTGCTCTCCAATAGTTGAGGACGATGGGTGTCTGGCTTTTTGCCAGGCTGACTCTTTCCCCTGCCACAAAGTGTAGCATTTTCCCAGAACTTCCGAGCCAATGTGATCCAGTCTGCTGGACCACCTCAGATGTGATTATTCCGCACGAGCTTTTCCTAACCTGGTTTCCTCCCAGTGTTTTAGACTACAGCTCCCATCAGCCTCCAAGATCACTTCGCCGTGCTGGCTGGGGCTGATGGGAGTTGTAGTCTAAAACATCTGGAAAGCACCAGGTAAGAGAGGGGAGGTTGCCGGAGACACCTGGATGCCCCTCTTCCTAAGATGCTCTTTTACCTAGAGCCAGAACAACCGAGCAAGCAGTGGTTTTCAACTCTTTGTACACTCTTTCTCAGTTCAGTTTTTAATGCTGTAAAAAAATAAAAGATACAGGGGTTTCTTGCTTTGCTTTTGTTTTCACTTTAAAGGCCTAATTCAGTTTCATTTTTTTAAAAAATAAAACGGACTGGGAATCACAGCGCCTTCCAATGCCTTATTGTCTGTGCTTACTTGACGGTGAGTCTAAGCAAAGCAGTTTGTCACTTTCCCTCTTATCTTCAACTCTGCGGTAACAAGGTCTCGTTGCCGCTTAAATAAATGAAACCTGACAAGTGCAGGCTAGGCTCATTAGGCACCGGCACCTGAATGTGCAGGGATTGGAGCAGGAACGGGACACCCCGTTCCCAAAGCAGAATATACTGCCCAACGGACCAAGCCAAAGAGCTGAGCATTTGGCCCGAACCCTGAGCAAATGGCGGTGGCTTGACTAGAGATGGCACAACTCCACAGTCTGCCTTTAAGAAATAAAACGGGGAGAACATGGGAAGAAATGTTACAATGCCATGCTCTGTAAAGGTAAAGGGACCCCTGACCATTAGGTCCAGTCGTGGCCGACTCTGGGGTTGCAGCGCTCATCTTGCTTTATTGGCCGAGGGAGCCGGCGTACAGCTTCCGGGTCACGTGGCCAGCATGACTAAGCCACTTCTGGCGAACCAGAGCAGCGCACAGAAACACCATTTAACTTCCTGCCGGAGTGGTACCTGTTTATCTACTTGCACTTTCACGTGCTTTCGAACTGCTAGGTTCGAAGCAATGGAACCGAGCAACGGGAGCTCACCCCGTTGCGGGGATTCGAACCGCCAACCTTCTGATCTGCAAGCCCTAGCCTCTGTGGTTTAACCCACAGCGCCACCCGCGTCCCTGCCATGCTCTGTAAGAGTGTTATATTGCAGGGGAAATATCAGACCGCTTGTCTGGGAGGTTTGTGGGCATCCATTCCTTTCCTTTGAACTCACTTCCTGGCATTACTGGAGAAGGTGCAGAAATGTCCTTTCTCCTCAGCAACCTGCCACCCACTCCTGCTGTCCTCAGAAGCTTTGAGGCCAGGCATGGCACCCAAATTTGGGGAGTTTAATCGCAGCAGGGGAGTCACTCGGCAAAGCAGCCCCTTTAACCAAGAGCCTCTTCCTGTCCTCTCCTGCGTGACAGCGACACTTAACAAGAGCACCGTCTTCCTGGTCTTTTCTACTTTTGTCTCACCAGAGGATTATAATGTCATTCTACCGTAAATGCTGTTTGAATGTAATACTTTCGAACAAATATTATTGTGAGCGATCCCTCTTTGCTGACATGGTAATAATAAAAAAAGTGGATTCGGGATTTTTAAAACTTAAACTGTGCTCAAACCCATCGCTTCTGCCCAAAGGTGGGGGGTCATAGGGAAGTTGGGCTGTTTCTTGGTTTGGAAGCAGCACTGGGAACCTCTGGCCTTCCAGATGTTGCTGGATTGCAACTCCCCCATCACACCTTAACCACTGGCTGTGCTGGTTGAGGCCAGTGGGGAGTCAAAAAGCATCTGGAGGACCACCAGTTCCTCATCCCTGGCTTGGAGGACCATTGCCTGATAGCTGAGAATTCACTGAAGTTGGAAGCGATGGGCAGCTTAAAGGTCACTCATTAGTGGTGAATGTGTAAACAGAAAAGTTGAGGGGCTCACAGTTCTCTGTTCTTCCACCTGCGAGGTCAGTTGGCTTTGGAAGGAAATACACACTGCGTGTGCTCAGAGACATGCTGCTTTGTATTATAACTTCCTATTTTCCCATCTGGATTTGGCAAAAGCTTCTGGTAATGGGGGGGGGGCGGCTTCCCAGTGCCTGAGGACCTTGATTAGCTGGAAATATGGGTAGGAAAGGCCGCTGAAGACACCCCCCCCCCAAATTTTCTTTGAAGCCGCAAGAAGCACCATGAAGCCCAGCCTAATGATAGGCAATGAAGAAGAAGAAGAAGAAGAGTTTGGATTTGATATCCCGCCCTTCACTCCCCTTCAGGAGTCTCAAAGCGGCTAACATTCTCCTTTCCCTTCCTCCCCCACAACAAACACTCTGTGAGGTGAGTGGGGCTGAGAGACTTCAAAGAAGTGTGACTGGCCCAAGGTCACCCAGCAGCTGCATGTGGAGGAGCGGAGACGCGAACCCGGTTCCCCAGATTATGTGACTACCGCTCTTAACCACTACACCACACTGGCTCTCTGTTTCTTAATGAACTGTTTCTTAAGGAAATTTCACTGCATCCCTGCAATTGCCTGAGTGGCCACTCATTGGATTCCAAGGGGACCTTGTTTCCTCCTCCATTAGCAGCTGAAGCTAGGTGGCACCACTCCATGTACCAGCTCCTCCAGCATGTGATGGGCATCACAGTTGCTAGAGCCGTCTCTACAACCTAGCGCTCCAGTTGCTTTTTAACTGTGACATGCTAGTTGGATGTACAGTGGTACCTCGGGTTAATTCGTTCCAGAGGTCCGTACTTAACCTGCAACTGTTCTTAACCTGAAGCACCACTTTAGCTAATGGGGCCTCCTGCTTCCACCTCGCTGCCAGAGCATGATTTCTGTTCTCATCCTGAAGCAAAGTTCTTAACCCGAGGTACTATTTCTGGGTTAGCGGAGTCTATAACCTGAAGTGAATGTAACCTGAAGCGTATGTAACCCGAGGTACCACTGTAGTCTAAAACAGCTGGAAGGCACCAGGTTGGAGAAACTGCTGTGTCAGGGGAAGGCAGTTTCTCTTGGGCTCCGTTCATCGCTACCAGTTTTGAAAAAGGATGTAGAGGGGCTCTTGACCTCAGGAACAGAAGGACCATTTTAGTGGGATGCTTTTAAAACTCTGTTGTTTTCTTTTTATCCTGCCCTCCATCATGGAACTGAAGGTGGTGCATATTTATTTATAAAATACATTTATTCTGCAACTGCGTTAAAAATACCAAAGAAGTACAACAAATACACACACAAAATCACATAAAAAGTGTGATTGCAGATCATCAACCAGCTGTTATAGGTGTTTTTCTTAATTTTTAGAATAAGCCTGGCAGCATTAAAAAAAAACATGTTTGAAGGCTATTCAGAAGTTGCACCTCCTGAATCTCTTGGAAGAGCATTCCAAAGGCCTGGGGCCAATGACACTAAAGGCTTGGTTTTGTGTCAATGTCAAATGAATCTCACCAATTTGGGGGATTACAAGTGAAGCTTTACCTGGGACCTTTTCCTTTTGCAGGGGCTTTGATCTTCTATGAAGGCCTGTGCAAGACTCAAATGAAATAAACACTGTCTGTGCAGCACAACCACCATTCATTTCAAGGCTTACGGAGGAAGACCTCATTCATGCCCTCTCTTTTCAGGCCCCTGCAGTTGGCGGCGGTCATGTAACAGGAAGGAGCAAAGTACTTGTGGGCAGGTGTGCATGTGCAGAACTCCAGGTCTCCACCTACACAGAAATCCCTTTTTTACATTGCATTACAGTGGTACCTCGGGTTACATACGCTTCAGGTTACATACGCTTCAGGTTACAGACCTTGCTAACCCGGAAATAGTACCTAGGGTTAAGAACTTTGCTTCAGGATAAGAACAGAAATCGTGCAGCGGCGGCGCAGCGGCAGCAGCAGGAGGCCCCATTAGCTAAAGTGGTGCTTCAGGTTAAGAACAGTTTCAGGTTAAGAACGGACCTCCGGAACGAATTAAGTACTTAACCCGAGGTACCACTGTATAGCTGTAAAAAGGGTCAGATGGGAGGTGCGCTTGCAAAATGGTTGTGGTCCCAGGAGAAATCTGGGTGGAGGTATAAGACCAACAGTACCCCCTTGTGGCGCATTTCTCCCTTTATTTACAGAGTATAGTTGACGCTTCGATCTGCAGACTACAGCCTTATAGCCATAGGCGTAGCCAGGATTTTTGTTGGGAAGCCAAATATTTCTTTTAGGAGCTTTTTTTAAAGAGATCCCGCCCCCTCAAGTAGTCCTTGCGCTTTTTTGTGGGGGGGGCAGTCACGGGTTAAAATACCCCCAAAAGACGACATTACGGGAAGCAAGCCTCCTAGGGCGCGAGGGAGGGCAGGCATCTAGGGGGAAGTAATTGAGTACTTTCAATACTTTTTGCGCATCTTCCCCCCTCCCTTGGCTACGCCCATGCTTATAGCCTTGCTTTCCCTTAATACTAAAGACTCGGGGGTTGCCGAGGAGAAGCGCTTTGCACGTGCACAAAGGCACCCTTTACCATTAACACCTGCTCCCTCCCCCCGCCCCCCGCCCCAATGGTGGGTCTCTGTAGCGCGACAGAGACGCCCCCCTTCCCGCCGCCTCTTGCAACTTTCCGCCGAGCCGCGTTGTTTGGCAACGGGCACGACTCTCCACCAATAGGAGCGCTCCGGCCGCCCAGCGTTCCATGGTTGCCTGGCAACCCTGGCCCGGGGACGTTCCACGGTTGCCGAGGCGGCCCCACGCTGGGGCGCAGCGGAGGAATGCGCGGCGCGGCTTCGGGGCCACGGGTGAATCCCGATCGCCCGGCTAGGGACTGATGCGGAGCCCCGAGCTGCCGTGAGTGACCCTCGGACGGAGCCCGGAGCTCCCACCCGCCCCACACTTCCTCCTAAGGAGGAGCCCCGCAGGCAGAAACTTTAACTCCACTCCATCGCGCAGGAGGAAACTCCCGCGCCATCGCCCCCATAAAGTTGAAAACTCTAGTTCGTTTGGGAGCCCGGTTTATACTTTTGCACAGAAGCCATTTGACGGGGCTTTGCAATAAGAACATCGGAAGAGCTCTGCCAGCAACTTCATTTCCTAGGATTCTTTAGCAGGCTGCTTAAAGCTGCACGATATGGGGCCTTGTTTTAAACACCCGACTTTACTGATAATTTTAATGTCTTATTTCATGTAGAGGTATCAGTGATTAAGCAGTACATAAATTCTGGTCAATAAAATAAAAATAAACAAACCTGTCCCCCAGCGCCTGGACGTTGGGTTTCTTGTAGGGCCAAGGGAGCCTCATTGCTCCTGTGGGCCCAGATTCTTTGCCTTTTGTCCCCTTCCCAGGAGTGATAAAAATGGCTTCCATTCCCGAGAGACCAGGACCTTGGGCAAAGGATCATTGTGATTACCTGCTAGATTCTATTGATGCTCAACTCAGCCAGCTACAGGTAAGTAGGTAGGGAAGGGATGGGCTTTTCTGGAGTTGTTCGTTGGGCAACGCTGGGTTTATACAGGCCCGACTGAAAGATACCCTGGACCACAAAGGGAGACTTTTCCAGGGTGAGACCTATTATCCATGGCAGTCCCGGTGCTGTCCTGCTGACCCGTGCACTTAGCTCAGCGGGTAGAGCATCCACTTTGCTTGCAGAAGGTCCCAGCTTCAATCCCTGGCTTCTCCAAGTAGGACTGGGAATGTCCCTTTGCCTGAAATCCTGGAGAGCTGCTGCCAGTCAGTGTAGACAGCATGGAGCTAGATGGACCAGCTGGTCTGACTCCATATAAGACCACCTTCTATGATGGGCGAGGGGCCATTGCTCAGTGGTAGAGCATCTGCTTTGCATGCAGAAGGTCTCAGGTTCAATCCCTGGCTGGGAATAACCCTGATCTGAAACCCTGGAGAGCTGCTGCCAGTCAGTGCAGACAACACTCAACAAGATGGGCCGGTGGTCTCACACAGCATAAAGCATCTTCTTGCATCGCTCCCTATCCAAGACCAACAAAGTAAATTTGTTTTTTCATCTCCACCCCTATGTTCAGGAACCCAGCGGAATAATCAAGGGCAGCAGTGACAGTGGGAAGGCTTCTCTCAAGAAAACTGCGGGCACTAATGCCACAGCAGGTAAGACCTACCCTCTCCGCAGGCTGACCTTTAACCATGTCCCAAGCCTCTTTTCCTCAGTCTTCCCTTCTGCAAACTGGGCACAATTTACTTATTGGTCTGCATGTCTTAGATGTAAGACTTAAGCCAGGGAGAGACCTGGTCATAAATCCCCATTCAGTGATGAAAGCCAGCTTCCTTTCAGTTTAGTCTACCTCGCAGGGTTGGTTTGAGGATAAAATAGGAAAACCTTATGATTCACCAACTTCAGCTCTTGGAAGGAAGGATGTGGGGTGGGAGGACAGTGTATACGTAAGTAGTCTGGCCTGTGTCGGACATTCAAATTTGGAAAATAATCCATTGGAACGCTAAAATAATCTACATTGGAGGGAGCAGAAAAACCCCATCACGTTGAATTTTTCTGCTGCCAGGATTGGTGTTAATACTTCGTTAATACTTGGATCGGTGCCTTCTTCGGCCTTCCTGCTGCAAAGAGTTTCTGCATCAGACAGAATTGCCTTTCCTGACGAAGATAATCATACCCTTTGAATGAAGCCTTGAGCATCAATAAATGGATGTTTCATTTGTGGTCCTGAATCTGTGGGGTTTTGGTCAATGGCTGTGCTCTGCTCCTTCGCCCGCTGGGCAAATCTGAACCCTGGTTAGATCGCCAAGTAAATGAGCTCCATCCATCCTGTGGCCCTGGCAAGATTTTCTGCCAGATTGGAAACTTGCCTCCTTGCTAGCGCAGGTGCGCCATCGTTGGGAGAGATTTCGCAGGTATGAATTCTGCCCCAGGAGGAAGCTCACTGCTCTCTTCGTTTGCTTTCTCCTCCGTGCAGATCTGGACGGATGCTCTGGGGTCAGGGACAGAGAGGCCTCTCCGGGGGAAGACCCGTCCTCTTGGGAAGAGGATTATGCCTGGTGGCCGGTGCGTTTCCTCGACTTGGGGGCCGCCCTAGGAGACAGGAGCAGATCGGACTCGGTTTGCACGGAAGACTTTGCGGCCAAGTTTAACGAGGTCCTGGTGGATCCCCTGCCCGGCTCTGAAGAGGAGAGCAGTGCCTTGGCTCTTGACTCGGGGCCTCTAAAACACGCTATTCGCGATCCGGTTAATACTTCTTCGCCTTTCGCGGACTATGAAGCGGCCTTGGATTGTCTCTCGGTAGATTCAGCAAGAAAGGAAGGAATCGCCCAATTGCCTAAGGGAGGGTCTGAGGAGGAATGGGACCAGGAGGAGTTGGCTGGCAGTTCGAGAGATGCTCCACCGTTGTGTATTCCGCGCAGAATTAAGAGCGCAGAGTCTCTAGGAGAGCAGATCTCATGGCTTAGTCAGAAGTGGTCCACGGATGAGACATGGAAGAAGGTTCTTCAGCTCAGGGGCCTGAGCTCTGGGGAGGGGTCTCTGGGCTCGGAGATCTCTCCGCGAAGCATCTTCCTGGGGCCACAGCAGGAGCAAAGAGGTTCAGAGGAATCTTTTGAGTGGGTTCAGGAAGCTCATGAAAATACAGAGAGCCCGTTGCTCCTTGAAGATTTGAGGCCTTCCCAGCTGCTCCCAGCATCTAACGTAAAAACTGTTTTGGATGGTGGGTCCCCATCTGGGGGGACAGCAGGATGCGGCCACCCCGTGGAGCGGTCCAGCTGCCCAAGGGGTTCGTTGGATGTGGCCTGCCCGTGCACCATCAGAGCATCTTTGGTACCCTCTAATGAAGAGGATGGAGGTGGATCAAAAACCCCTTTCTGTCTTTATCCACAGGGAGCCTGGGACTCTGGTAAAACACAGAGGCTGGCTCTGTCAAGGATCGGCATGGACAGTGGTGCCACTCGGGCTACTGTGTATTCCCATAAGGCTCCAGGCTCAGCCAATGATGGCTGTATGGGATGCAGGAAGGAATGGATCATGGATGCCCATTGCACAGATGGGCACAATGAGGCTCTGGAATCAAAGGAGTGTGAGTTGGAGCAGGATCGTTCCCTTGCCTCATTTAGGTTAGGGTTGGGGAGCCTGTGTCCCTCCAGATATAGTAGGACTCCAAATCCCATCAGACCCAGCAGCTACAATGGTCAGGAATGATGGGAGTTGTAGTCCAACAACACCTGGCTGGCCAGGTGTTCCTCAGCCCTGATTTGTGTGTGTGTTTTAAGGGTTCTGCCGTCTTTATGCATCCAACTCTTTGGATCAGGTCACTCTGCCTTTTAACTAAGGGGGAAAACTGAGGCTGAAAGTGTTGGGTGACATGACCAGCACCACAGAATGTCTGTTGCAGACGAGGGACTTGAACTCGGGTCCGGCTGCAATAAGAGCCAACATTTTCATGCTCTTTGTGTGCCCAAGATTTATGGTTCCAATGATGATTTGATAAGCTAGCTGCTGTTTTACAGTAAATCCACATTAGGGATTTATGTCTGTGCTCTGGTGGAACGCTCTGTCTCATGAGCCCAGGCCCCTGCAGGATCTGATTTGTTTCCGCAGGGCCTGTAAGACAGCGTTGTTCTGCCTGGCCTTTGGCTTGGAATTAACTTGATCTCCTCTCTCTCTTTCTTTTTTCCTTTTTCCTTCTGTGATGGAACTCCTGCTTGGGGACTTCCCTGGCCTTTTTCTAGCCCACGTAGGACCAGTCTGGATAGTTAGCCTTGGTGAAGACTTGATGTTTTCATCCCCAAAAAAGTTTTTGAGTTTCTGCTGAAATGAGGCTGCATTTTAATGTTGTATTTTAATCTTGTTTTTAAGTTGTATTTCAATCAATTGTTTTATATCTGGTGTTAGCCGCCCTGAGCCTGGTCTTGGCTGGGGAGGGCGGGGTATAAATAAAATTTATTATTATTATTACTCTGCTGATGCAATATTCCAGAACGGGTTTGGGGTTTTTTGCAGGAGAGAGAAGGTGTGAGGATGCATGCCTAAACTTTAGTTTGAGAGTGGATTGGCAAAGTGACATTGTCATCTGGCTCCACTGGTAGTGGTTTGAGCAAAAGAATCTGCTGTATTGATCTTGAAGAGGAAACGTTGGAGTAAATACAGTACACCTTCTGTTGTGATGTTTATATTCCACCATTCCTGCAAGCGGCTCTCAAGCTGGCGTAGATGGTTCAATCCCCTCCATTTTATCCTCACAACAACCCTGTAGAGTAGGCTGAGGCACAGTGACTGGCCCAAAGTCACCCAGTGGGTTTCGTGGGTATTTGAAGATTATTGAACATGGGTCTCCCAGGGCCTCATCCAACACCCTAGCCCAAGAGTGCAGGCTCCACAGCCCTCCACATCTGGCTGGACTGCATTTGCCATCCCTCTGACCATTATCCATACCGGCTAGAGCTGATGGGAGCTGGGAGTTCAGCAACAGCCAGAAGCCCCCAGGGCGCTCACTCATGCTCTGACCACTGCACTGTACTACTCTGGGTGAATTAATCCTCTGAAAAGAGAGAGAGAGCCTCTCTTAGGACTCTCATGGCCAGGCCACTTTGAAACTTCTCTGACGTTTTTCCTTTTGGTCCTCTCTTTAGGTGGCAGTTTGGGCTCTCAGCACCATGATCCCCAGTCTGAGCTGAACCAGGGCTGGATGGAGTCCTTTCAGGGCAAACCTGTGGCAGGTGAGGTTACCCGGAGCCAGGAAGGGCTATGTCAGTATTTGCATTAGCGGAAAATGCTGGATTTGGGGCTGGGGAATACAGGGTGGCGCTTTTCCTCTCCCCGTTGTGTCTGAAAACCTGGGACCAAGTGCTTTTCTTGTCTTCTAAATAGCCGCCGGCCTCAGTGTCAAGAAGAGCCTCTTGCCGCCGCAGCGGGATTTGCTGAGGTAAATATTGATGAGCCTTGGACTGTTGAGATAAAGATGGCCAAATATGTCTATTTTTGGGTCTTTCTCAGTTTCTCGTTTTTCCTGCCTCAAGTTCAGTTCTTCCCATTTCCACATCTTGTGAATCTGAACTTTCACTTTGTTAAATTGTTTCTTCTGGAGAACAAGGCACTAGCCCTCATGGTGGCGAAAGCTTACGGGCGATGCCTGCTGGAATCACAAAAGGTGGGGAGGTGACTGGATAAGTTGCTGGCAGCCGGGGACAGGAGGACTTCAGTATCCCTGCTCCTCCCGTGAGCTAGTGAAACCTTAATAAAGTATGCAAATGTGTGCACACTTTGCATGATTCACGCAGGTCACAGAACCCACCTTTTTTCAATGCAGAAATTTAAACTGTGTGCGTAAATAAAGCACAGAGCAAACAAGTCCTGCCTATATAACCTTTCAGGCAATAGGAAATAATTTATTAAGCATCCTTGCAGTGCATGCTGGCCAGGAATGTATGTCCACCTTAGCTGCTGGGCCCAAATCCTCCCACCTGGGGTTCTGAGCTCTGCATAAATCACACAACAAATGCTGTGGCCCTTAATTCTGCTGTCCCTCTCTGGTGTGCTTTCTGGGGCAAGGCAGCAAGGTGATCACAGTGCTCCTTGCTCTTGTGGTGTAGTGGTTAAGAGCGGTGGACTCGTAATCTGGTGAACCGGGTTCGCGTCTCCGCTCTTCCACATGCAGCTGCTGGGTGACCTTGGGCCAGTCACACTTCTTTGAAGTCTCTCAGCCCCACTCACCTCACAGAGTGTTTGTTGTGGGGGACGAAGGGAAAGGAGAATGTTAGCCGCTTTGAGGCTCCTTCGGGTAGTGATAAAGCGGGATATCAAATCCAAACTCCTCCTCCTCCTCCTCCTCCTCTTCTTCTTCTTCTTCTTCTTCTTCTTCTTCTTCTTCTTCTCCTTCTCCTTCTCCTCCTCCTCCTCCTCCTCCTCCTCCTCCTTCTCTTGTGGCCTTTCAGGTCCCCCGGTTGCAGTGATGGAGGCAGCAAAGAGGAAGACGAGGAGTTTGCCAGGTTATGCAGGGCCAGCGAGTCGTGGAGGTGGGATGCGAGCAGAGGATCAGAACCCAGTGGGAAGAGAGCTGAGCTGGGAGGCTACAGAAACCTCGAGGTAACTCCTGGTGGATGGAGAACATCACAAAAGTCAGAGGTGGAAGGGGCTCTCTACTGAGGTATGTGCAGCTGGGAAGGGAGAGGTGTGGCAGAAAATTTGGTTTTGCTGGACAGATTGGAACAATAAATGTTTATTTTTTCTTTCTTTCCCTGCCAGCAAATGGTTAATGAACGGCAGCCTCTGATTGGCCGTGGTTCCAGGAGGGAGAGTTTAAAAGGAGAGGATTTGAGGAGAGACAGTTAAGGGGTTAGGAGTTAAGGGATTAAGAGGGATGGAAATGAGGGAGGCAGGTTAGGAGACACGTTGAGGTATAAAGAGTGAATGGGAGAAAGAGTTGGTTCTGGAAAAACAACTTCCACTCTGAGCATATTGAGAAGGACAGAGTGTGGTGTCCTGTAGAAGGAATAGACTGGAATTTTACTGGGAGGCAGAGGTTGAGCCAGGAAAAGTAGGAGCTGGAAAGGAACAAGTAGGGACTCAAATCTAGTCTGGAGGGGAGAAATTCTTCTAAGGAAAAGAAGAAACTCCCAAACCCAGTGAAGGGAGGGGGTGTGGAGAGCCCTTTGGTCTATTACTTAAAGTACCTCAGGAGCAGGATTGTTAAACGGGGTGGATAACTGAAAGAACGTATCACCGTATAAAGGAACCAAACCTATAACACAAAAACAACTGAGGACGAATTAACGTGAAATCACACTGTATTCCTGAAGTAACCTAAGTTTTATCCATTTAGTGTTGCATACTATCTTGCCTCAAATAAATCTTTATTGTTTATTTAAAGAAAACCTGTCTGAGACTCCAACTTACTAGTTATCCCTCCACAAAGGTCCCCCGCAGGATACTCTGGGCTAGAATTCTAAGAGGAAAGGAAAAGAAACCTTCAGGTCGATGAGCAGAAAAATTTGAAAGAAATCCCAATGAAATTGTAAAAGAAAAGAGTAAATTATAAATATTTGACAGGTGCACTGAGATATAAAATCCCTTATTGCTGAGAATATCCTGAAGGAGTATCTTTTACAAATAAAGGAAGAAAACAAAGGTGTCAGGATCCCAATGAAGCAGGCAAATTCTGGAGAAAATATGGAAAAGAATTAGCAGGAGACAGGGTGTTTGGTTTAGAAGAAGAAGAATCAACAGAGGTTGAGACGAGAGACAAATAAACGAAGATCAAGATGGCGTTGAAAATCTTAACTTGGAATGTAAATGGACTTAATAATAAAACCCAAAGGAACAAGACTGAACATGTGGTTTAAAAAGTTAAATTTGGAAGTGATTCGCTTCCAGGAAATACACGTTGCGAAGAAACGCAGAAGGGTTTTGATTAATAAAAGATTGAGAAAGGACTTTGAGGCCTGTGATGTAACAAAGAAGAGAGGAGTGGTAATGTATATAAAACCTAAACTGGATCCACAGCAGCTATTTAAAGATGAGCAAGGAAGAATATTGATAACTCAGATAACATCACAAGGGAAAAAATTATTGCTTATAGGTGTGATGAAAAAAAATCAATTTAAGGAACCGCACAAAGAGGAGGAAGGAAGTCGAGTTTTGAAATGTTAAAATGACTGGAGGGCGCTGAGTTGGGTAAGACTGCAAAGTACGGACGAAAGTGTGATCAAAAGAAACCCAACATTTAGGGCGGGACTTATGGGTTTGTTTGCTTTTTGTAGGACAGGCAAACGGGCTTAAAAATAATGATAAAAGCCTTTGTTCGACAGGAGTTGGAATTGGAAGAAGAAAAATTGTCGCAGAAAAGGGCCCAGATCCGCGAAGCTGACGTGTCCCTGCAGAGTGTCCTCCAGCAGAAAAAGGTACAGAGCCAAAACTCTAGTGGGAGGGAGTCCCACAGGCAAAGGACGTGGTCTAGCCACTGTACAGCCTGCTCTAAACTACCCATGACCTGGAGGGGGACGGCAGAGGAGCAGAACCCACGACTTTCCTCCTCTTTCTAGCATGTCGCTCTGGAGCTGGAGACTTTTCGGGAGGCCCTGGAAAAGAGCCAGAGGGAGGCGAGGAGGCTGCAGCTGATCATGGAAGAGAAGCGGAGCCAAGTGGATGAGGCCAGGTGTGTGGGGCAGGGGTGGCTAGGGCAGGGCCGTAGATAATGGGGGTCGGGTCTAGCTAGGGTCTCAGACCCGGGTGGGGAACCATTGACTCCCCAAAACACCTCAGTGATCACGCAGAGGTGTTTTGGGGAGTCAGCATCAGCAAGGGACCACGAGGGCCATCCAGCCTCTGCAATGCAGGAATCTTGTTGTTGTTTCAGTTGTTATGATTATCCTTGCCATTACAGTGGTACCTTGGTTCTCAAATGTAATCTGTTCCGGAAGTCTGTTCCAAAACCAAAGCGTTCCAAAACCAAGGCGCCCTTTCCCATAGAAAGTAGTGCAAAACAGATTAATCTGTTCCAGACTTTTAAAAACAATCCCTAAAACAGCAATTTAACATGAATTTTACTATCTAACGAGACCATTGATCCATAAAATGAAAGCAATAATCAATGTACTGTACTATAAAATAAATAACACAGTATTGTAGATGATTAAAATTAAAATTTAAAAAAAATATTACCTGCACTAATGATAGTCATGGGGGGCTTTTATCCATTTCCACAGTCAATCAATCAATCAATCAATCAATCAGTAGCTGAACTAGAATCCACATAGTCACAAAAACAAATCAACTGAAAAAGTCTCAAAACAAACAGCAAAAACAAAAGCACCAAATATAAGCTCCAATTATCACCTCAGAACACTGCAATTGGAAACGGAAGACGTGAACTACTGTGCGGGGGGGAGGGGACACAAATTAGAAGCGCAACAGGAAACAGGGGGACTCATAACGGAGCACGTTTGGCTTCTGAAAAAGAATTTGAAAACTGGAACACCTCCTTCCGGGTTTGCAGCGTTTGGGTTCCAAGTTGTTTGTGAACTAAGCTGTTCAAAAACCCACGTACCACTGTATTAATTTCCTATGTAGCGATTTCACAATAAAAGCCCTATACGAGACAGTTGCACCTGTTAAAATGCAATGGCACAGATATCAAAATAGGAAATCATTATGGAGGTACTTCAGAATGCTGAGCCCAGCGCCCTTTCCTCCTCTGCTGCTGACCTGAGGCCACAAGGTCCTTCTCCCTCCCCATATCTCCTTCCCATTTCTGTCGCCTGACCTGCTGCTCTCTGTGGCTCAGGGCTGACCTGTTGCTCCTGGAGTACAAGCGGGAAGCCTGCCTGAGGGACCTGCTGGCGCTGGAGCAGGAGCTGAGCGTGATGAGGAGCCAGAGGAGCCAGCATGGGGCTGCCCAGGCAGACGTGAGTAGCAAGGGTTGCAAAGCCTTCGGTGGGATCTCTTCCATCGGCATCAAGCAAAGATACAACTCAAGTATTTGGACTGCCCTCCACAGGAATCCCTTTAATAATAATAATAATAATAAATTTTATTTATACCCCTCAGGGCGGCTAACACCAGGTATAAAAACAATTGATTAAAATACAACTTAAAAACAAGATTAAAGTACAACATTAAAATGCAGCCTCATTTCAGTAGAAACTCAAATCAAAAACTGTTGGGGTATGAAAACGTCAAATCTTCACCAAGGCCAACTATCCAGACTGGTCCTACGTGGGCCAGAAAAAAGCCAGGGAAGTCCCCAAATAGGAGTTCCATCACAGAAGAAGAGTGAGGGTTAAGAAGCTTTCTTCCAGCTTTTTTTGGCAAAGCTGTTGACCTTTTCTTTTCGGGGGGGAGGGGGACTATTTTGAGCTATTTTTAAGGAAATTTGCCCCAAAAATCAACACTTCTGACATGGGTTGCCATACAACCGGGTTTTCCCAGGCATTTTTTGCGATTTTCAGAAATTCCTCCCGGACGCTATTTCCAACGGACAAATCCTGGATATATCTGGGAAATTCCAGGCGTACGGCAGCCCTATGGTTGGCTGTGCATCTGGGGAAGGGTGGCAGCTGCGTAAATTCCCCCCAGGTCTTACCTGCCACGTGTCAATCTTCCCAGGGGTCTTCTGCACCAGCTTTGCGGCCTGCTCACACCAAGAGAGGCCACTGTTGTGTGACTTCCTCCAAGCACAGGTTGCTCCAGGGGCCAGCGAGGCCGGCGTGCGGCGGGTGCAGGGGCTGGAGCGGAGGATCTTGGCTCTGCAGGCAACCCTCGGGGAGAAGGAGCAGGAGCTCTCGAAGCTGCGCCAGACTGTCTCTGCCCTGGAGGCTGAAAAGGCGTCTTGGAGCGTCACTGCGGAGAGCCTGGCAGAAGAGCGCAAAAAGCAGCTGGACTTGTTGCGGCAACAGAAGGTGGCTTTTTGTTGTGGGACGGGATTTGCAACTCTGTGCGTGGCGACTTTGTTGCCCGGTCTAACTGTGGAACTCCCTGCTGCAGGGGTGGGGGTGGCCCCAACTGGGGTGGCTTTGAAAAAAGGATTGGACTAATTCAAGGAGAAGAGGTCAATTGATGGCTACTAGCCACAATGGCTGTGCTCTGACCCCATGGCCAAAGGTAGCAATGCTTCTGAATGCCAGTGGCTGGAAGCTGCAGTAGGGAAGAGGGTTCTTGCGCTCAGGTCCTGCTTGTGGGTTTCCCAGAAGAGGCATCTGATTGGCCGCTGTGGGAAGAGGATGCTGGACTAGATGGGCCATTGGTCTGATGCAGCAGCCAGGCTCCATTTTGGTTCTTATGTACAGTGGTACCTTGGTTCTCAAACTCAATCCGTTCCGGAAGTCCGCTCCAAAACCAAAGCGTTCCAAAACCAAGGCACACTTTGCCATAGAAAGTACAGTGGTACCTCGGGTAAAAACGCTTCAGGTTACAGACTCCGCTAACCCAGAAATATTGCTTCAGGTTAAGAACTTTGCTTCAGGATGAGAACAGAAATTGTGATCTGGTGGCACAGCAGCAGCAGGAGGCCCCATTAGCTAAAGTGGTGCTTCAGGTTAAGAACAGTTTCAGGTTAAGTACGGACCTCCGGAACGAATTAAGTACTTAACCTGAGGTACCACTGTAATGCAAAACAGATTAATCCGAACCTGATCCAAAACACCCACCCACCCCACTCACATGTGAAAACAAAGACCACCACAGCCAACCACAAATGAACAACCACACCCTAGGCCAACCCCAACCTCTCTCACCACCAAAGGAACACAAGTGAACAGCAAAGAACCTGCACAAGCAACGCTGACACCAAACCCCACATATAGTAAGTAAAATAGAAATATCGCCACCCGACCCCCACCCATCTTTCCCCCCTCCACCTCTTTCCCCCTTTTCTTCCTAATGTCTCAACAAATGAAACTGATTTGTAAAAATGTAAAGGGTAAAAATACAAAAGAGAGACATTACACATACTGTATTTTTCGTCCCATAGGACGCTCCGTCCCATAGGACGCACCTAGTTTTTTGGGGGGGAAATAAAGGAAATTTTTTCCCCTTTATTTCCCCCCAAAAAAGCAGGTCGGAGAAACCGAACCAGGTTGAGGAACAGCGGGATGGCGGCGCTGCGCCTCCCTGCTGTTCCCCGAGCTTGTGGGGCTGGCCAATGTCTGCCCAGCGCGAGGGGCGGTCTGATTCAGGGCGCCCCGCCCGCCGGGCAGCAGGCTGCTATCCGCAGCGTGGGGAGCCCTGCGGGGAACTCCTGCAGGGCTCCTCACGCTGCGGATGTATGCCCGGCGGGAGGGGCGCTCTGCTTCAGGGTGCCCCGCGCGCTGGGCGGCAGGCTGCTATCCGCAGCGTGGGGAGCCCTGCGGGGAACTCCTGCAGGGCTCCCCACGATGCGGATGTATGCCCGGCGCGAGGGGCGCTCTGCTTCAGGGTGCCCCGCGCGCCGGGCGGCAGGCTGCTATCCGCAGCGTGGGGAGCCCTGCGGGGAACTCCTGCAGGGCTCCCCACGATGCGGATGTATGCCCGGCGCGAGGGGCGCTCTGCTTCAGGGTGCCCCGCGCGCCGGGCAGCAGGCTGCTATCCGCAGCGTGGGGAGCCCTGCGGAGAACTCCTGCAGGGCTCCCCACGCTGCGGATGTCTGTCTGGCACGCAGGGCGCTCTGCTTTAGGGCGCCCCGCCCGCCGGGCGGCAGGCTGCTATCCGCAGCGTGAGGAACCCTGCGGGGAACTCCTGCAGGGCTCCCCATGCTGCGGATGTGTTCCCGAACCACCGGGCACCCTGGAAGCAGAGCGCCCAACGCTCCGAGAAGCAGGCTGCTATCCGCAGCCTAGACATCCCTGCGGGACCTCCCACAGGGCTGCCTAGGCTGCGGATGTCTTCCTGAAGCCTGGAGAGTGAGAGGGGTCGGTGCGCACCGACCCCTCTCGCTCTCCAAGCTTCAGCGAAAGCCTGCATTTACCCCATAGGAAGCACCCAGATTTCCCCTTCATTTTTGGAGGGGAAAAAGTGCGTCCTATAGGGTGAAAAATACGGTACTTCTGCAAATCAAGAAAATCTTTAATAAAAATACATTAAAAAACAAACAAAAAGATTAATCCGTTCCAGACTTTTAAAAACAACCCCTAAAACAGCAATTTAACATGAATTTCACTATCTAACTAGACCATTGGTCTATAAAATGAAAGCAATAATCAACGTACTGTGCTATAAAATAAATAAGACGGTATTGTAGATGATAAAAATAAAAATTATTATTTTCTTACTTGCACTGATGATAGTTG
The DNA here is from genome assembly GCF_027172205.1 of Podarcis raffonei. Lineage (NCBI taxonomy): Eukaryota > Metazoa > Chordata > Lepidosauria > Squamata > Lacertidae > Podarcis > Podarcis raffonei. The sequence goes on from NC_070617.1 coordinate 24,341,512, forward strand.
TTGTTTGGATGGGGGGCTTTTATCCATTTCCGCAGTCACACAATCAATCAATCAATCAATCAGTAGCTGAGCTGGGTTCCACACAGTCACAAAAATAAATGAACTGAAAAAGCCTCAAAAACAAAAACACAAAATAAATAGCAAAACCAAAGCACCAAACTTAATCCATTCCGGAAGTCAGTTTGACTTCTGAAATGTTCAAAAACCAAGGCATGGCTTCTGATTGGCGCAGGCACCCCAGAAACAATAGCCGACAGCCTCATCGGACATTCGGCTTCCAAAAAATGTTCGAAAATCGCAACACTTCCTTCCGGGTTTTCGGCGTTTGAGACCCAAGGCGTTTGAGAACCAAGGTACCACTGTAGATGCAAAAGGGTGGTACCGCCACATGTGCCTTAGGGAACCCCTCACTAGACAGCTGTGAAGGCATCTTTTCTGTCCACCTGCAGGAGGAAGAACTTACTCAGCTGCAGGAAGAGCTGGAGGGCAAAAAGCAGCAGGCCCTGCAAGAGGTAGGCATGGCAGCTCCCCTTGGCTCCTTCCCCGCGAGAATTCCCCTTTCTTGAGCCCCACTGCAAGGAGGAAACGGACTGAGCTTTACTGCCTTAGCTGTAATTGGGGTTTGGTGTGGTTTGTGGCTGCAACCACGAAACCCAAATCCTGCCTTTGGATTAAGCCGTTTTAATTGCTATTTTATTTAAGACAGGTTCTAAATAGAACTTGGGTTATTAAAAATACCCAACACCCATTAACATTCTCCATAAATTACAAAGTTAAAAACAGACATTTAAGCATTTCGAAATATAATTAAAACCAGCAGCTGCCTGTTTGTATCTTACAACATCTTTGGTATCGCCAGGAAGTGTTTGGGGGCGGTTCATTGTAGGCTGAGAGTCGTGCCCAGAGTTTTTCTCTACAGTCCTTAGAGCTAGTAAGTTGCTTTTGCTTCTTATTTTCTGCAAAAAATAAAGTTGGCCTTCCCCCCCAAGTACCAAATACAGCATGAATTTGCTGGCCCCACTAGTGCCTTTGCTAACCATCTTTTTGTGGGTGCTGCTTGTGCGAAGAGCAGTGCATCTGCTTGGCTTGCAGAATAATAATAATAAATTTTTATTTATATCCTGCCCTCCCCAGCCGAAGCCGGGCTCAGGGCGGCTAACAACAATAAAATAATACAACATTCTAAAATCATTTCATTATAAAATTAATTCAAATCAAATTGATGGCTAGAGTTCTGTGAGGATTGCCAAAGGAGGGAGTCAGGCTGTGCCAAAGGCCTGGTGGAACAGCTCTGTCTTGCAGGCCCTGCGGAAAGATGTCAAGTCCCGCAGGGCCCTAGTCTCTTGTGACAGAGCTTTCCACCAGATCGGAGCCACAGCCGAAAAAGCCCTGGCTCTGGTTGAGGCCAGCCTAACCTCTCTGTGGCCTGGGACCTCCAAGATGTTTTTGCTTGAAGACCGTAAGGTCCTCTGTGGGACATACCAGGAGAGGCGGTCCCGTAGGTACGAGGGTCCTAGGCCGTATAGGGCTTTAAAGGTTAAAACCAGAAGGTTCCAGGATCCATTCCTGGCCGTGTCCCCTGTCCAAAACCCTGGAGAGCTGCTGCTAGTCAGTGTAGACAGCACTGGACTAGACAGGCTGATGGTCTGACTCAGTGTAAGGCAGCTTCTGATTTTAACCATCCCTTTAATTCAGAACTTTGAGGACTGGGAACTTACTTTATTTTGAAGGAAGGGCTGTAGCCCAGTGACAGGGTACCTGCTTTGCATGCAGAAGGTCCCACGTTCAATATCCAGCATATTCAAGGAAGATTGGGAAAGACTCTCTGTCTGAAAATCTAGAGAGCTGCTGGCAGCCAGTGTAGGCACTACTGAGTTAATTGGATTAATGGTTTGACTCAGTATAAACCCCCATCGTTAAGCCCGGACACTGAGGTCCAGCTCCGAGGGCCTTCTGGCGGTTCCCTCACTGTGAGAAGTTACAGGGAACCAGGCAGAGGGCCTTCTCAGTAGTGGCACCCTCCCATCAGATGTCAAGGAGATAAACAACTACCTGACTTTTAGAAGACATCTGAAAGCAACCCTGTTCAGGGAAGTTTTAAATGTTTGATGTTGTATTTTATTTTAATTTGTTGGAAGCCACCCAGAGTGGTATATTTTTATTATTATTTCTCGTTGTTGTTGTTTTGGATCTGATTTCTTTCCGCAGGGCCTGTAAGACAGAGTTGTTCCGCCTGGCCTTTGGCTTGGAATTAACTTGATCCCCTCCCCCTTTTTCTTTTTTCCTTTCTCCTTCTATGATGGAACTTCTATTTGGGGACTTCCCTGGCTTTTTTCTGGCCCACGTAGGACCAGTCTGGATAGTTGGCCTTGGTGAAGACTTGACATTTTCATCCCAAAAAAAGTTTTTGATTTGAGTTTCCACTGAAATGAGGCTGCATTTTAATGTTGTATTTTAATCTTGTTTTTAAAGTTGTATTTCAATCAATTGTTTTTATATCTGGTGTTAGCTACCCTGAGCCCAGTCTTGGCTGGGGAGGGCAGGGTATAAATATTATTTATTATTATTATTATTATTTGCAGTGGTTCTTTGAGTGACCAAAAGCAGGGTGAAATGTGGCATGTTCTGACTGATTTTCTCCTTTCTCTCTCTCTCAGCTTGCAGAGAGCCTGAAGCAGGCAAAAGCCAGAGCCCTCCAGGAGCAAGCAGCCAAATTTCAGAAAGAAACAGAAGACCTTCGCAAGACCATAAAGGTGGCTATTACCCACGATGCCTTGAGGCATGGACTGCTACTGGGCTCCTCTTGCGCTAGCAATAACATTTGTATCCCAACCTTTTTTCCTCAGGGGGTTAATTTGGAAGCTTGGTGGGGTGTCTTCCCTTTTAACCCCACAACAAGCTTACGACTGTGCCAGCAGTACTGAGCTAGATGGACCATAAGCCTGACTCGGTCCAAACTGGATTCTTAGGTTCTTAAGGCAGGGGTGGAGAACTGCAGACCCAGAGACCCAATGTGGCCCCTCACACCTATCCATCTGGCCCTCAGGTCAAGGCATCTGGCCCTGCCCACTTTTGCTCTGGCCCCGCCCACCACTCACAAGCAGCACCCAGAAGATTGCCCACATATTAATGCGTCTCTCAGGCTGGCAATGACTTCTCGACCCTGTCCTGAGTTTAACTGCCAGTCTGGTTTAATTCTGTGGGCTTTTTCCGCTCTGAGACCCCACAGCTAATTCTCCCCTGGCCTCCTCGCTGGCCCAAGTAGGACTAATTCAGCCAGCTAGCCCAGGTGATTATCTAATGCTTATTGGATGGATTTCCCCTAAATTGATTTCTGAACTTTGAATTTTATTGTTATTCATGTTTTTATACTGTATTTATGCTGCTTTTACAATTAAGTGTTTTAAATTTGTTGTTAGCCACCCTGAGCCCAGTTTTTGAACTGGGAAGGGCGGGGTATAAATAAAAATTTATTATTATTATTATTATTATTATTATTATTATTATTATTATTATTATTATTTTCCATTTTCTTCCCAGGAGCAAAATGCTGAAATTGCCCAGCAGCGGAAAGCTATGGAACAGCAAGCCAAGGAGCTAAAGCAGGAAGCTCAGGAAATGGTAGGAGTACATTATTATTATTATTATTATTATTATTATTATTATTATTATTAATTTGCATTTATAGCTCATTTTTCCTCCTTATGGCAAACAGATTTTAAAATAGAAAGGAAGCAAGAACGTTTCAAAACAGTTTGAAACATTTGAAAAACAACTACAATTCAAATATTCCAAAACATCTAACGTGTTTCTTAACTGTCTTTTGGGCAAAAATCCACATTGTTGATGGTGAATAAAGTCCTGTAGTTTAACGTTTTAGCTTCGATTTTCTAAAAAAGGGTGCTGAGAGTTCTTAGGAGAGGCCTTCTGTTCCCCTCGCAGAACTTCAATTCCGCAGAGTTCCCTGGGAAGAGGGAGCAATGGTGAAAACTGCTCTGGGGATCATTGCTCTGCCCTGTTCTTCTCAGGCTGAGAACTCGCTGCTCCAGGAACGGAAGAGCTGGGAGGCCGAGACGAGGGCCGCCCTCCAGATGCAGCGCAAGGCCCTGGAGGAGCAGGAGCGGAAGATGCAGGGAGAACTCCAGGAAGCCCTGGAGAAGGAGAGGAAACTCAGCCTGGCCTTGCGGGACGAAGCAGCCGACCTCCACAAGGTAGCTGTTGAGAGAGGAGAGCCCAGAAATAGTACCTCGGGTTAAGAACTTTGTTTCAGGATGAGAACAGAAATTGTGCTCCAGCGGTGCAGCAGCAGCAGGAGGCACCGTTAGCTAAAGTGATGCTTCAGGTTAAGAACAGTTTCAAGTTAAGAACGGACCTCCGGAACGAATTAAGTACTTAACCCAAGGTACCACTGTATAGCGTTCTAGAGGGTGGGGCGAGGGGCCTGATGGAGGAGCCAGCGACCGACCGCGATCCAACAAAACCTCTCACGCAGTAGATCGCAGTCGACCTCTTAGACATCCCTGCTGAATGGTTTAGTTTATATAAAATATGCAGGGATTTAGTGCTATGTAAAATAAACCAATGTACGTGGGTGGTGCTGTGGGTTAAACCACAGAGCCTAGGACTTGCCAATCAGAAGGTTGACAGTTCGAATCAAAGTGCAAGTAGATAAATAGGTACCGCTCCAGTGGGAAGGTAAATGGTGTTTCCGTGCGCTGCTCTGGTTTGCCAGAAGCGGCTTAGTCATGCTGGCCACATGACCCGGAAGCTGAACACTGGCTCCCTCGGCCAATAAAGCGAGATGAGCGCCGCAACCCCAGAGTCGGTCATGACTGGACCTAATGGTCAGGGGTCCCTTTGTTAGGATATTTCCGTTCCACCTTAAAAGGGAGCAGGATGTTTGTGTCACAGCCTGCGTATTTCCTGTCTCACAGGATGTTTGTGTTGTGTCGTTGCTTTCGTTTTTTGTTGTTGCCTGAGCAGACCGGAGCAGGCGGTCATGTTTTTCTTTGTTCTGACCAACGCTGAATAAACTGTAAATATGCTCTCCTGCTGTGCATCTTTTGCTGTGTGAATTCTGCTGATAGAGTCTGCTAAGAATGTGGCAATCTATTTCTGAGGCTTCGTGTTGCTATTTGCTGATACTGCCTGTCTACGGGAGGTCGATGGATCGTCCGGCAGCCGGCTTGGGGGCTATGATGGACTTTGCCTCCCTGGCAGTATCCCAACACCCTTTACCTTTACACGCTTGCTTGCCTGGATGGTGATGCATGCATGATCACTGGAATTTGTAAGCAGTGATTTCATTTCAAATTATATGTATTTTGTGTGTGTGTGTTTGTTTGCAGGGAGTGGAGAGCTGAGGAACCCCTGGTTTGTGCATGGCCTAATGTCCAAAGTTAAGAGTCGTTGCTCCGCCCACTTTTTTGCCTTCTGCCCCACCCTCTAGTGGCATGTGACCCCGGAAGCGTTGTCCTGGGGCTGATCTCCTTGGGCTGAAGCAGGTTCCCCACCCCTGAGAGGGGAGAATGAGTGAGTAGGACAGGGAGGTTTGAATTAAAACAGCTTTTCTTGATGTGTTTTTCTGCCCTAGAGGATCCAGGTGTTGGAGGGCGAGGCTCGGGAGAAGAAGGGGGCCATGGAAGACCTCCGGGCTCTGCTGCAAGCGGAGAAGGCAGAAGCCTTGAAGAGGCTGCGAGAGGAGCTGGAGTTGGTGAGCAGGGAAGAAGCACCCCCTTCGTGTACTCTGGGATCCCCTTCCCCCAGAAACAAGAGTTGTAGCTTCAGGATGTTTTAGGGAAAAACCTGCTCCTTTTCCCTTATGGGGTATCCAAGAATCTGTACAGAGTCCTTAGGAGAAAGTAACAGGGGCCAACCAGAGTATATTGAGAAGCAAAGTGGCTAGTAAGCCTGATCTTTATTAAACTGTTGCAACAGGGTCCTCACTCACCACACGCAGGAGGGAGGAGGAACCCAGAACAATGGTGCACAAGCTGTTATATAGACTTTTGAAATCGCCCACCCTGTTGCCCAAGACCACTCCCCCTAAAACATCATACATACATCATAGAAGAAGGCAGTCTACAGCAGAAATCCTGTCTGCCAGGATACCTTATAATGGCCGCTGATTACATTACCTGGGCAGCCTGGCCATTCTTTTGTGATGGTTAATACTTTAGTTCCTGAGTCCCAGGTCCCAGGCTCGCCCTATTCATACACAAATACGCCCTTAAGACAGGATTTGTAAGCAAAAATACAGTGGGGAGGCTTTCCCATTTCCTTCCTCCTTGCAGACAAATATTTGAAGTCAATTTGGAAATGTCAAAATGGCTTCAGGATTGCTCTCCTGTACTATTTCAGACATGTGGTTTATATACTTACATTTATGAACATTTATATTTGGGACCTTATAAGAAGCAACAACAGTTTGGCTCTGCAATTCCGCCTCTCTCCTCCTCAAAACCTCACCTTAGCACAGCCCTGAAGTCCCACAATGGAAGTGAGGAGCCTGAGGCGAAAGGAGAACGCAGACCTGGGCTGATGCCAGGTGTGGCCTGGGAAGCTGCCTTTTACTGAGTCAGACCAGTAGTTCAGTATTCAGTATCCATCTAGTTCAGTATTGCCTACGCTGACTGACAGCAGCTCTCCAGAAGTTTTGGGCATGGAGTCTTTTCCCAGCCCTACCTGGAGATGCCATTGGGAATGGAACCTGGGACCTTTTTAGCATGCAAAGCAAGTGCTCTTCTACTGAATTATACTGCCCTTAGCCTAAAAATAAACCAAGACTCTAGTCCTTATGGTTCTTTTAAAAGAAGCAGTTGCATTAAATAGGAAGTTGGTCCATCTAGTTCAGTGTTGTTGGCACTGACTGGCAGCAGCTCTCCCGCGTTTCAGGCAGGGGACATTCCCAGCCATTGGGTACTGAATCTGGGACCTTGTATAAGACTGAATCAGATAAGTGCTGGAGATGCAAAGAGGTGGAGGGAACGTTCTTCCATATGTGGTGGACTTGTAAAAGGGTAAAAGAGTACTGGGAAATGATCCATAATGAATTGGGAAAAAAATGTTTAAAAGTACTTCCCCTCCAAAAAACAGAGTCCTTTTCATTGGGGATAATTCAGACTGAAATTCCCAGGTGTCAAAAAAGGTTGTTTATGTATGCTACTACTGCGGCCTGTGTTTTGTTAGCCCCAAAATGGAAAACGAGCGAGGTCCCACCCAAAGAAGAATGGCAACGTAAGTTGACAGAATATGCGCAGCTCGCAGGCTTAACATATAGAATAAGAGAACAAGAAGAACATACGTTTAGAGAAGATTGGAAAACGTTTGTGGAATATATGGGAAATAATCTCGTACAGCTGAAAACGCTGGCAGCATTAAGATAAATTCAACAGTGTAAATAAGTTATGATGGATGCAATAATGGAGTACTTAATGGTACAGTTTCTGTAAAACATGCAGGGATTCAAGATATGTAAAATGATCCATGGAAAGAGAAGAAGGGAAGTCACTGATATCTTAAGGATGTAAAAATGAGTACTTTAAATGGTAAAACAGAAAATTCAATAAAACTTATATATATTAAAATAAAGAACCTGGGACCTTTTAGCCTTTCCACACTGATACCATGTACAGTGGTACCTCGGGTTAAGAACTTAATTCGTTCCGGAGGTCCGTTCTTAACCTGAAACTGTTCTTAACCTGAAGCACCACTTTAGCTAATGGGGCCTCCCGCTGCCGCTGTGCCGATTTCTGTTCTCATCCTGAAGCAAAGTTCTTAACCCGAGGTACTATTTCTGGGTTAGCGGAGTCTGTAACCTGAAGCATCTGTAACCTGAAGCGTATGCAACCCAAGGTACCGCTGTAAATGTTAGCTGTGACAAACCTGGGGTGCATCAGTGGTCTCTCATCAAGGCAGCGTGGTTTCTGTCTCTCTCTCTGCCTAGGAAAAGGAAAAGTGGAGAATACAGTTGCAGCGGACGGAGGAAGAGCAGCGCCTCCTGCTGGCCGAGCAGCGCGAGACGTCCCAGGCACAGACTGCAAGGGCTGACGGCTCTCTGGCCAGGGAGGTTGCCTTGGCATGCCAGAGACTCCGGGACCTGCTACCCCAAAGGGCTGGCCTGCCCCAGATGCTGCAAGGGTACAAGTTGGATCCAGAGGGGAGGGAACTGAATGGCATTGCTTTTGCAGAAACACGGAACTCTTCCTGGGTTGAAATTAGTTCTTTACATTTTATCTTGCCTTCACCAGCCCTAGCCACTTTCTAGCTTCCTGCCTTTCATGGACTCATAGAATGGCAGAGTTGTAAGGGGTCCCTGAGGGGCATCTAGTCCAACCCCCTGCAATGCGGGAATCTCAGCACATGGTTCCCCCATCGCCTCTGTCTTTGTGGTTTTCTTTTTTTTTTTAGCTCTGCAACCTGATTTCAGGGGGTGGCAAGGCTTTGCTTTTATTTCTCCAAAATAGCTTCACACCTTCCTGTTGTCTGCATATGCAGTTTACAGTTTTTTTTGTTTTTTAAAAAAATAATTTTTATTGTTTCTTACAAATACAACACATACTACAACAAAGAAAAAAGAAACAAAATCACAAATCTAAACAAAAAATAAAATAAAAACATAACAACAAACACCTAAACAACACAAATTAATTGGTTAATTAATCCCCTAACCTCATAAACATATTTTTGACTTCCTGTGGGCCCACCCATCTGAATTTCCTTGTATTTGAATGTAGCAGTTTTCTAATTTCATTATTAACACACAATATTCCAATTAAAATCCGATTTCTTAACTTTTCTTAAAGTTCTAGATCTCATTTATTTAACTAATTCCTAATTTAATCCTAGGCCTATTTGGTACTTTCAAGTAATTTCTAATTTTTAATATTACAATATTTATTCAAATAGTCTTTAAATTTCTTCCACTCTTCTTGGTATTCCTCTTCTTTCTGGTCGTGGATTCTTCCAGTAAGGTCAGCCAACTCCATATATTCCATCATTTTCATCTGCCATTCTTCCACAGTTGGTAATTCTTGTGTTTTCCATTTCTTGGCTACTAAAATTCGAGCAGCAGTTGTGGCATACAAAAGTAACTTTACATCTTTCTTGGGTAATTCAAAACCTATTATATCCCAGTTTTACTTCTGGTCTTTTGGGTGTTTAAAAAAAAAGTTGTTTTTTTTTTAACTACAATCCCCATTGACTGGAGTGAGGGCAAACCTCAGGTCCAGGGGGCCAAATCCGGTTTCGAAGTCCTTAAAATACTATTTGTTGCTATCAGAGAGTTGGCATCTTATCTATGGCCCATGTTTAGCCTGCACATCCCTCCCCCCCAAGGAGTTCAGGCACACAGTCCCCCCCCCAACATGTTATCCTCACAACAACCCTGTGAGGCAGGCCAGGACAGTTGTGTTCTCTCTTTCAGCCAATGGGCCACCCAGTGATTTTCACAGCCAGCTGGGGATGAGTCCAACAGCCCAGTCGCTAAACCATGGGAGTACCTTGTTTTTCTCCACAGGCTCGCGTTGGCCTGTGGCTTTGCGGCCTGTTCATGTGTTGCGTATACATGGAGGAAGGGATTGTGTGAATTTTTTTTTAATAATTTTTATTAGTTTTAACATATAAATTATAAAACATACCACAAAACTTCACCACTTATACAATCTTTTTTTTGGACTTCCATCAGCGCCTCTGATGATCCACCATTTTAACCGCATTTTATGCATTTCTTAAATTCATATTGCCTTTAATTGTCTTAACTAACCCTCCTCCCCTTAATCCATTTTTGCAGTAGTTCCAATAATTCTCCTCACAAAACTTCTTGCAAACCTACAAACGCAGTCTGATCATCACAAATACTTTTCATATAATCTGTAAATTTTCTCCAGTCTTCTGTGAATTTCTGGTTCCGCCGATTACGAATCCTTCCTGTTAGTTTATCTAGTTTTGCATAGTCCATTAATTTCATCCTCCATTTTTCTTTCGTTGGTAATTCTTCTTGCTTCCATTTTTGTGCCAATAATATTCTTGCTGCCGTTGTTGCATATAAAAACAATTTACATTCCTTTCTATTTATATCACTTCCTACAATGCCCAGTAAAAATGCTTCTGGAGTGTGAATTTTTTTTGGGGGGGGGGGTTGACCTGCTAAGTGACTGCACTTTCCCCCAAAGACCCTGGAAGTCCTGGCCGCTATCTCAGGCTACCTCTCTTCACCCCCCAAGGAAGCCAGCGCTCCTCTCCTCCAGCCACGCCCTCCGGGCCTTGCAAGAGGTGACTGAAGAAACTCAGCACTACCTCCGAGAACTGAAGCACGAGGCAGAGGCGCAGAAGCACCAGGCCCTTCAGACCCAGAGGGAGAAGGTGAATGGGTTTGAGCTGCCATCTCTTGCCTGGGGGTGGGATATAACTAAGGCAGCCTGGGGGCCACTGAGCAAGGAGGGTTTGGGATCAAACAGGTTTGCTCCATTAATGATGGGAGAGAAATTGGCTGCCGGCCAGAGCGCAGAACACCAGAGTGGAGTATATAACCCCAGCTCAGTAGGAGGCAGCTTTTGATACAGTGGTACCTCAGGTTACATACACTTCAGGTTACAGACTCTGCTAACCAGAAATAGTACCTCAGGTTAAGAACTTTGCTTCAGGATGAGAACAGAAATCATGCTACGGCGGCAGCGGGAGGCCCCATTAGCTAAAGTGGTGCTTCAGGTTAAGAACAGTTTCAGGTTAAGATCAGACCTCTGGAACGAATTAAGTACTTAACCCGAGGTACCACTGTACATCCATTCCAAGTGCAGTCCTCTAATTGTCTGGCCAACTGCTGTGACTTTTCTGCCATGTCAGGAGCGGGAGCTGAGGCAGCAGCAGGAGAAGCTTCACCTGGAGAACCAGTCAGCTCTAGATGCTCTGAAGGAGCAGCTAGTCCAGGTGAGCAAAATCCCCCTCCCCCCAGCTCTGTGCAGCTCTGGCTTCCTGCCTCTGGATTTTGACCGCTGTGTTTCATGCAATGTTAGAGGTAAAGGTAAAGGGACCCCTGACCGTTAGGTCCAGTCGTGGCCGACTCTGGGGTTGCGGCGCTCATCTCGCTTTACTGGCCGAGGGAGCCGGTGTACAGCTTCCATGCATGTACAGTCATGCATGTGGCCAACATGACTAAGATGCTTCTGGCAAACCAGAGCAGCGCACGGAAACGCTGTTTACCTTGCCACCAGAGCGGTACCTATTTATCTACTTGCACTTTTTGGCGTGCTTTCGAACTGCTAGGTTGGCAGGAGCAGGGACCGAGCAATGGGAGCTCACCCCGTCGCAGGGATTTTGAACCACCGACCTTCTGATCAGAGGACCCGGGGTTAAAAGAGCACCTATCCACAGCTGCACATGTAAAGAAAAAAAAATGTTCAGCACACACAGCATTTCTTAAACTTATAAAATAGTCAGTGAAGTAAAGCTCCTCTTCTATAATGCTAGAACTGGTGGGAGCAGGTTCCGTAGTCCTAACTATGCACTGCTTGAAGAAATATTTTCTCTTTTCTACCTGGAACCTTCCAGCTTCATTGGTGGCCCTGAGGCAGGGATGGCCACCAATTTGGATGGCTTTAAAACAGGATTAGGCAAATTCACGGAGGAGAGGGTGGCTCCACGGTCAGAAGGAAAGGGGCAGGAGGGGAGAGGTGCTATTGTTTGGTGGGGCTGAACACATCCCTGTAAGCTGGTGGGAATCTCATTCCAAAGGCTAGGAAGCCATTTCCAGCTATCAGGGGCCCAATTCCTGTCCCATTTGATGAAACATCAGCCAACCATTCCGGACAAAGGTCAGCCACCATCTGTGGCAACATGGAACAGGGTTGATGCTTGGCGGTGAAAATGTTTGCCAAGCCTGCAAGTTCTGCTGGGGAGTCAGACCATTGGCAGCTCTCCAGGGTTTCAGGCGGGGGATCATTCCAGATCTTCTAGCACCCTTCTTCATGAAAAGCTCTGCCACTGAGCCAGGGCAATCCGGTTCCCCTTCAGGAGCACCTGGAAGACATCGCCACCTTGCAGAGCAGCTGGGTGAAGAAGACGGCGGGGAAGGAAGACGCATCGCTGCGCCAGCAGCTGCAGAAGGATGGAGAGCAGCAAAGCCAGAGAAGTGGGAAGGGCCGGACATCCTGCCAACTGGCCAGTGAGTTTAAGGAGGAGCTGGAGGCGGAGGAGGAGAGGTGAGGACCCCAGGAGCTATCTGAAAGTACACGTCAATTGGGAGAACGGGTTACACCCATGGTGAGAGGTTTTGCGGCTTTCTCTCTCCCCTTGCAGGCGCCTGTCCAGGGACCAGCCCATGGATTTGCACAGGAACCTGGAGGCATCCGGTTCGGAATTCAGACAGTTCTGCATGGTAAAGGGGAAGGGGTGCTTGGGAGGCGTTTGGCAAAGGCCTGCCCCCTTTGGGCAATGTGAGAGTTGGGACCCCTGCTCTGTGCACACTGAGCCACTGCCTCCATGCACCCCTCTTGTCCAGCAAGGCTGCAGTCCAGTGCTAGAGCATATGGGAAGGGCTGTGGTTCAGTGGCAGAGCATCTTCCTTGCATGCAAAAGGTCCCCAGTTCAAGCCCAGGTAGGGCCGGGAGAGACTCCTCCTGAAATCCTGCAGAGCTGCTGCCAGTCAGTGCAGATGATTCCAATCTAGATGGGCCACTGGTCTGACCTGGATATGAAATCTGGGCAGCCATCTTGGGGCCAGTGGTGGGCGCAGCCCAAGGCAAAAGTGGGCGGGGCAACACATGAGTTTTTTACCTTTGTATGATAGGTTAGTTTCCACTCTCTGCCCCCCACCCAAGGGACACAATTGCAGAACAGACTCTAGCCAGACAAAAGCACTTGAGGGGGCTGTATCCTTGGGGAGAGTCTGGCAGGCCAGACTGAGCCCTGGAGGGCATCACCCTGCCTGATGTTTGTCTCCCCTAATTGATGACCTCAGTCCTTTCTGCTGCATTTTACAGCTTTTCCTTCCTCTCTCCTACCTGCTTTCTGCAGGGCCGAAATGAATACCTGCACCCCGGCCCACTCTGTTCTCCGGTGCTAAATGCAGATCCTTTCTCCAGCCAGCGCCTCTTCAGCACCCCAAGACTGCTGCAGCACCTGCAGAGACGAATCCGAGAACTGAGGGCAGAGAATGCCCTGTATTGCAGAGGCAGCACAAGTAGCTATGGCCATTTGTGGGGAGATCTTACCTGCAGAAGCAAGGTAAGAGCTTGTTTCAGCTCTTGGGGGACAGGGGAGTAGAAAGGACAAGGTCTTAATTCCGCAGGAGCACTTGGGGGGGGGGGGAACCTACTGATAATTATTTGGCTTACTGAGAAACTGCTTCAATTTTTAAGGCAAGTTTCTAGTCCATATGGGGCAGAAGACATGCTTGAAAGTGGCCTGTGGAGAGCTGAGAAACTGAAGATTTTGAATGGCTATCCACAGCATTTCACTGCTCACAATGACAAGCAAAACAAAAATTATGCATTTATTTATATTTTGCAGTGTGTTATTTTACATGTGTGTGCGTAGTATATTGCATTTTCCTGTATTTTCCACCATTCCACCTCGACTGGCCCTGAATTCTAGCAATCATAGTTTTCTGCCTGATCCACCTTCTCCACATACGCGTCATCTTACACATCCTGTATCCCACACCCCTTCCCGTATTTCAGAGACACCTGACATCAGAGCTCTCCTCGTCTCAGCTGCACAGGAAGAGCAGCTGGAAGTAGAAGAGTCCGGGTGGGACGGAGGAGGAGTCCCAACAGCGAGGAAGTCAGAAAAGCTTCACCCAGTAATGGTGCTTTGTGCGGAGTACAGCAGAGGAAGGAATAAACATGACCGGAAGAGCAGATTTCGAAGCCGCTGGTTTGAGGACATCACAAGAGCTCTGAAGCTGGAGGTCCAACTAACCCACCTTCCTGTTCTCACACTGGGCAACTAGATGTCTCTGGTGGTCAATTAGATGTCTCTGGGAAGCCTGAAAGCTGGACCTGAGATACTAGTCTCTTGCAGCAAAGAATCATGTAGCACCTTAAAGACTAACACATGTATTCTGGCATAAGCTTTCATCGGCTATAGACTGCTCCGCAAACACATGTGCCATCTACAAGTAGGAAATTCATTTTTATAATACTAAACAGAGAGCCAGCGTGGTATAGTGGTTAGTGTTAGACCTGGGAGAACCAGGGTTCTAAATCCCTGCTCAGCCATTAACCTCCCTGCCCATCACTGACTCCCAGCCTAACCTACCTCACAGGGTTGTTGTGAGGGAAAATGGAGGGGGGTCAAAGCGTTCATGCCACATTGAGCTCCTTCGAAGAAAGGTGGGATATAAATGTAACACATAAAATGATGCGATGGGGAACTTTTTTTAAAAAAATAAAAGTGCTGAGTTTGGGCAGCTGTTTGCGGCTAATCTGGTCAGTCATGTGTTTGTGGCTATAATTGTGCTATGACTCTTTCATAGCAGGGCAGAGGTTTAAAGCAAAGAGTAACTATTGTAGCTTTGGGGGGGGGGGAATGGCAACCAAGGATGGCAAAGGGTCCCTAAGAGATTCCTAGCAGAGATTGGGTGGGCACCTGTCAGGGATTTTCTTTAGCTGCAATTCCTGCATAGCAGGGGGTCGGACTAGATGACCTTTGGGGTCCCTTCCAACGCTACAGTTCTGATAAAGGTCTGGAGATGTCAAAACAAGAATCGTCCCAAGTCACGTGCTCACCCTCTTCCCTATAATGCAGGGATAGGGAACCCTTTTCTCCCCCAGTCTGAGTTTTAGTCACAGTGAGATAAGCAGAGTGTGTTGTTGCATTTTATTTCTGGCTTTGCCAACCTGGTGTGCTTTGGATGTTTTGGACTACAACTCCCATAAGCCCCAGCCAGCGCACACACCAGGTGCATGCTTACTTTATGAAGTCAGAAATGTAGTGCAAGACTGCTTTAAAGGTTACTATTATTTTAATGCGTCGTGGGTTGTTTTTTTTAAAAAAAGTTCACAATGCTTCAATAAAATGTAGTCTTTATTATACATATCAAACCATAACACACAAAATTACCCTCAGCTTGTAAGAAAAGTAGCCATGCCGTCCTATAAATAGTTTTGTACAGCCAGGTATTTCTGAAGTCCTTTTATACACACTTCTTTCTTCAGTGTACAACTGAGTTCAGAGGTTCTGCTCGGATATTCCCCAAGTCAAGGGCTGAATCCGTCTCTTCATCAATTTCTCCAATTACAGCCCTATAAGAAAAGAAAAGTACTGTATTGTAATTGCTGCAAGTGAAATGCTTCAGCTCTGAAACAAAGTTGATATGCTGAAACAATATTTCTTCCACTCAGTAAGTACAGTGGTAGCTCGGGTTACAGATGCTTCAGGTTACAGACTCCGCTAACCCAGAAATAGTACCTCAGGTTAAAAACTTTGCTTCAGGATGAGAACAGAAATCGTGCGGCGGCGGCGGCGGCGCAGCAGCAGGAGGCCCCATTAGCTAAAGTGGTGCTTTAGGTTAAGAACAGTTTCAGGTTAAGAACGGACCTCCGGAACGAATTAAGTACGTAACCAGAGGTA
The DNA here is from genome assembly GCF_027172205.1 of Podarcis raffonei. Taxonomy (NCBI): domain Eukaryota; kingdom Metazoa; phylum Chordata; class Lepidosauria; order Squamata; family Lacertidae; genus Podarcis; species Podarcis raffonei. The sequence continues at coordinate 24,357,082 of NC_070617.1, forward strand.
CCACTGTACTGTATTTTTCCATCTATAAGACACCCCCATGTATAAGACACTCCCATTTAAGAAAATGGGGGGAGATACTATCTGTGTATAAGACGAGCCCAGATTTTGAACATTATTTTAGAGTTAAAAAACATAAGTCTTATACACAGAAAAGTACGGTATCTTTTTATCCTAACATACAAACATACAGCACAGAAAAACTTAACAGGTTATTTCAATTGGTCTACTCTGGACATGATTTTGTTGGATATATAATCTATTGTTATAGTTACTTATGCACTATAAAACACAGACATCAAAAGGGAAACTTTCTGAAATAATGTCAAGCTACAGTAGCTGGGATAGCTCAGTAGGTAAGAGCATGAGGCTCTTAATCTCGGGGTTGTGGGTTGAAACCCCACGTTGGGGAAAAGATTCCTGCATTGCAGGGGGTTGGACTAGATGACCCTCATGGTCCTTTCCAACTCTGATTCTCTGATATCCACCTGGAAAAGAATGGACTGCACTTTCATCAGACATGTAAGGTCCTTAACTTCTTTTTGCCAGGTGGAACAATCACCCCATGTGCTGTTCTGGGGGTTCTCCTGACCCCATCAGAGCCCACCTGGGGGACAGAAGGAGGACAAGTGTGTGAATGTATGTTGTGCTGGTGGGACTACTTGCGCTGGACCTTAACTAAACAACTGTTTAGTTGAATCTGGCCCCTTGAGAGCTAAGCAAATGCTTTGCTACTTTAGCTCATACTGCACTACCTTATTTTATTTTATTTTTTAAAAAGGAGGGTGAGGCAAACTTACACGTTATCACCTCTTACAATGTACAATCCCAATACTACTTGTTCCACTCCTTGTGAAGAACTGAACACTCTTTCATGGCTTTCATCCAAAATCAGGTTGATGGTCTGATCAAAACCCTTGAGAGTTCCCTTTAAGAAATAAAAATGTAAATTGAAAAACAATGAAGTACTCCAAATTCTCAACATTTATCTCGATTCCTAAACACGTCCTAAACACAACATTACACCACTTAATATGATAAAACTTTAATGATTAAAAGATTTTTTACGTAACCCTTCAGAGGAACTCCCTACACTGACTTTAAATTATCAATGCAATTCATTTTTCCATGGGTTCTTTTGTCTTTCCCAAACAGCAGCCTTAAAAAGTAAGAAGATAAGGCTTTTGAGAGCAGTGGTCATTGATTTGCAACTTGCTGCTATTGATATATATATATATATATATATATATCCTGCAAAATTTTCATCTGTTCAACTCTCAAACAGTTTCCAGCTCTTCTAGGATAGACATGTTTTGCAGAAGTAATATTAAGTTATTTACAGCAAGGTTCTGGGCAAAATACTCACTTCTAGTAAACTGCCTATAACCACATAGCACCAAGGTCAGTCGCACCTAATTCAGAACATATTTACTTGATATGTATGATGAATTGTATTACAATTAAACTTGCAGTCCAGCAAAAGCCAAGATATGTGTGCAGCCTAAGCATCTACTTCAAAGTCTGAGGGAAAGGCCATAGTTCAGTGTTTGGAGCATCTGTTTGAATAAAGAAAAGCCCACATTCAATCCCTGTCATTTTCAGAGACCCTTGCCAGAAACCTTGGAGAACCACTGCTGGTCAGTGGAGACAGTATTGATCTAGATGAACCAATGGTTTTACTTAGTAGAAGGCAGCTTCCTGTGTTCCTAAGTGCCACTCTGCTTACAGAACTACTTGTGTATTCCTGTAAATACAACTCAACAGCCTTTAAAAGATCAGGGCTATTTTCCCACGTAAGTATACAGTGGTACCTCGCAAGACGAATGCCTCGCAAGACGGAAAACTCGCAAGAAGAAAGAGTTTTCCGTTTTTCGAGGTGCTTCGCCAGATGAATTTCCCTATGGGCTTGCTTCGCAAGAAGAAAGCCCATAGGGAAATCTCCGGGGACCTCTTTTAAAATGCTGGCGGTCGGGAGCAAAGACTTTCGCCCACCGCCGGCCTTCAGAAGAGGTCCTGGACCTCTTCTGAAGGCCGGCGGGGGGGCAAAAGTCTTTGCTCCCCCCCGCCTGCCTTCCCGGGACAGCGGAGACTTCTCCGCTGTCCTGGGGGCTTTTAAAATGCTGGCGGTCGGCAGCAAAGCCCTCCTGTCCCCGGAGCTTGCGGGGCGGGAGGTGGGGAGAAGGGCTTTTCTTCCCACCGCCAGCCTTCAGAACAGCCTTCTGAAGGCTGGCGGTGGGAAGAAAAGCCCTTGTCCCTCCCCCCAGCCTTCAGAAGAGGTCGGGGGACAGACTGTCCCCGGACCTGGTCTGAAGGCGGTTTCCATAGGAACGCATTGATTGATTTTCAATGCATTCCTATGGGAAACCATGCTTCGCAAGACAAAAAACTCGCAAGAAGAAAAAACTCGTGGAACGAATTAATTTCGTCTTGCGAGGTACCACTGTAATCTAGTACGAAACATTTCCAATCATTTAAATATTTAAAAACAGGGTAAGACTTATATTTACAGGCAATTCTTACCACGATCATTCGGCCGTCTGAAGTAATTACAGCAACAGTACCTGAGACTCAGGTTAAAGAAATATTTGAAACAACATACATATAAACAACAGGAAAAGGAGTTTCCTCTGGATTTAGTGCCTTTTAAGAAGCTGAGTGGGAGGTTGAAGAGGTGTGTAGACCAGGAGGGCACAGAACACAAAGAACTGAGGAAAGAGTGAGAAATTCAGCCTCTTGCAATCACCAAAGCCGATAGGAAAGTTTTCCCATGCCCCACCTGTTTTAAGGATTTTGTATGGGGGGGGTGCCCTTGCTGTTGAGATGCAAATCTTAGACTACAATACCATAGCTGTCAACCTTCCCTTTTTTTGTGGGAAATTCCCTTATTCCAGCGCTGTTTACCACCGCTTTCCCGGATTGTTAGATATCCCGTAGACTGTCCCTGGGACAGGCGAGGCTGCTGATCCCTTATTTTCAAGGCTGCTGATCCCTTATTTTCAAATTTGAAAGTTGACAACTATGCAATACCCATCCACCCCTAGTAAGTGCAGCTAATCTTGGACCACAATTCCCATTGACCCCGAGCTAGAGCAGCCATCTTGGATGATTAACTAGCAAGGGCTGATGGGAGTTGTAGTCCAAAACAGCTCCCTCTTTGTGTCGAACGGGGAGTACCTGTATCCCAAACCTTCTGGAGGGGAGAAGATGGATGGAGGCTGGTTTCAAATGGTTAAAAACCATTTAAAAAAAGAAAAAAAGAAAAGAAGAGCAGCGGAAGTGGCTGCGCGCATCCCACCCAAGACAACCCAGCCCACAAAAGGATGGAAATTCTCGCGTGTAACTGAGGAAAAGTAGGAGCGTTAACGCGCAGGCGCAGAATTCCGCTTCAAACCAGTGTGTCCCCCCCCCCCCGCCCGGTCTCATAATGCAGCGCCCCCCCCCCCGACAGACAGGCCGCCCGCGGAAGGATACGGTTAATGTAGTTCTCCAAAGCGGAGGTCATGGCGGCAATCCTTCCCGGCTCCCGCTGAATCCAGCTCCCGCGAGGCTTCCCGGTATCTCGCGTGAAAGTGAGCGGAGGCGGCCCCTGAAGCAAAGCGACATCCGGGGCTTCAAGCGGCGCGTGCGTAGAGACGCTTTTGTGTGTGTAGAGATACTATAGATAGGAAAAAAGGGATTAGCAACGCCTTCTGCCGGAGACGGAACTTCCTGGTTCCTTCTGGAGTTTCTCCACGACCGCCCCAATAGAAAAGTATGATGGGTGGCAGAATCGTGTGTGTGTGTGTTGGGGGGCTGTCTTTGCACCAGCTGTGATAGGATAATAGCACCGTGTCTTGCCCCCTCCCCGAACCCAAAAAATACTAGAAGCAAAGGCGGGGCATAGAGATAGGAAAAGGAAAGAGCACGGCTGTTTTGCGAGGTAAGTGCAGCCACCCATTTATTTATTATATTAGGGTTTCTATACCGCCCTTCGCCAGCGGGCTAACACACAACACATTCGTACTGCATAATATAATACACAGGGCACGGAAAAATCAAAACAAGTATAATAATAATAATAATAATAATAATAATAATAATAATAATAATAATATAAAATAAAAATAAATGCACTGTTCTGCCCGAATTCTCCTGGCAGCAACAGCATAAAAAGAGGAGATAATCATCAAAAGGTTACCTGAAATACAAAGCCAGCACACTAATGCAGGATTAACTTAAAAGTGTGACCCCTCCCTTGAATTCAGTAAGACTTACCTCTGAGTAGGCATGGTCAGGAGTCTGCTGAAAGTATATATAAGACCCATTGAACTGAATGGACCTAAATAAGTCACGTGTGCATCGATTTCAATGGGTCTGCTCTGATTTGGGTGGGACTAAGCTCGGATGCAAGCCTTGGGAGGTCTCTCTCCCAGTTTAGCAGCACAACACGACCCGTCTTTGACTGGTTTCCTATATGGAGAGCCTGGCTGCTGGATCAGACCCTCTAGCTCATTATCCTGTTCCCACGTTGCCCAAAGCAGATGCCCCAAAGGGAAGCAACGCAAGCAGAAAATGAGCACAACAGCAACTGTCCCCACTTGGGGGTGATTTTCCAGCAAAAATGACATTTTCTTTGCGTTATTGTCTCTGGCCCCTTATGCAATGTTTTGCCTCTGGACTTGAATGATCTCATCCTAATCCCCACTTAGACACGTAACGGGTACAACTTCGCACCCTTCCCAACACTGCAAGCCGGATCTGCTGCTGCTGCGCTTGGGGCGCCTCTCCTGCTCGCGAGAAGGGGCTGCCGGCCAGGGGGTGGCGGTGTGCGGATCTCCTGCCTGCCTACCGGGGTGCTGCTGCTGCTGCCGCCGGGGAGGAAGGGGTTAAAGCGCTGTACGCTTTGCGGAAAACCCCCGCCGCCTTTTCACTCTGAACCTGCACTGCTGGGGAGACGGAGGAGCGATCGGGAGCGGTTTTTACGCCGCCTGCTTCCTCTGGTCTGCTATTATTTTAAAAGGGCTGGTCGGGATTCCGATCCGGATTGAGCCAAGCGGTGTGATGTGAACGCAATCTCTCCCCTTTTTTATATATACTGTAGTTACCACTTTTTGCAAAAGCGGTTAAGACAACCGCTGGCATAGCAGCAGCACAGCAGCGGGTTGCAAGCCACAGCGGCCCCGATCCGCAAAAGCGGATGCTTTTCCTCGCGCAATGGGACTACTCGTGGGTAAGTGCTGACCATCTCAGCTAGCAGACCGGGAAGGCCCCGGTTTACAGCAAAGGTGGGCTTTCTTTAAAATCAAAGAAATGAAAAGTATCGCTGAGTCCAAACAAAAATTTTTTTTCCTTCCAGTAGCACCTTAAAGACCAACTAAGTTAGTTCTTGGTATGAGCTTTCGTGTGCATGCACACTTCTTCGGAAGGAAAAAATTTTTTTGTTTTGACTATGGCAGACCAACACGGCTACCTTTCTGTCGCTGAGTCCAGTTGGGCTTGCTCCTGAGTAAGCCTGCATCTGACTGAAGCTGTAAGTGTCAGTGAGTTTGGGTGGACTTTGGGTTTACTTTCAGAGATGGCTAGTCCACTCCGAAAAGCTCTGAGTTAGGCTTCCCACCAAAATGGGAGAAATCTCTAACATTCCTGGACACGAAAAGCAAACCTGGTTTAATTTACCTTTTTAAAAAACCAAAAACCTTAATTTTTGGTAGGTGTCTAAAGACTCACTCACTTGCCCACCTACAAATTAATTTACAAATTGCAGCTATAGCTCCAATATGGGGAAAGGTGTGTGGTTTACTTGAGTCACTTTAATTTTACCGCGTCTTGACTTTTTCCCCCTTTAAAAATTACATCCCACTTATGGGGATGTGGTAGTTATGCATTGTTGACAGCTGGTCTTTGGGAACAAATTCTGTAGCTCTATCGGCTGCAGTCATCCACTTACCTGGGAGTAAGACTCACTGAGCCACTGTAGTGCAGCAGTCAGAGTGGGTTAGAGTGTCGGACTTGGACCTGAGAGACCACAGTTCAACTCCCCACTTAGCCATGAAAATCACTGGATGACCCCAGGCCAGTCACTGTCTCTCAGCTGAACCTACCTCACAGGGTTGTTGTGGGAACTGAAGAGGGGGAGAACCATGGATGCCACCCTGAGCTCTCTGGAAGAGAAGGTGGGGTCTAAATGCAATAAAAATAATAAAAACTCAACTAGGTGTTACTCCTGAGTAAACACGTCATAGAGCAACCCGATATAGCCACTTTCCGGCTGGGGCTGATGAAAGCTGTCTTTCAAAACATCTGGAGGGCACCAGGTTGATGAAGCCTGTCTCTTAGCATCTGTCTGTATGTTGACAGGCTACCATATTTTTTGCTCTATAAGACTCACTTTTCCCCTCCTAAAAAGTAAGGGGAAATGTGTGTGCATCTTATGGAGTGAATGCAGGCTGCGCAGCTATCCCAGAAGCCAGAACAGCAAGAGGGATTGCTGCTTTCGCTGCGCAGCGATCCCTCTTGTTTTTCTGGCTTCTGAGATTCAGAATATTTTTTTTCTTGTTTTCCTCCTCCAAAAACTAGGTGCGCCTTATGGTCTTGCGTCTTATAGAGCGAAAAATATGGTACTTTGGGGAATAGGGTCTGATACCAATATCTGGCAATATTCGGGGTTATCTACTGCCTCTGACCCTTAGGGCAGTTCGTTATTTATTTTGAGATATGTATCTTGCTTTTCTGCTCCAGAATGACTAACCCCGTATTTTTAAAAAGAAATTCTGAATTAAAAAGAAAGAATCAGAAGGACCACAGAAAACTTGCAAAGGGAGAAGATGGATTGCATTGTATGAAGTTATTTGTCACTTTGCCGTAAGTGAGCGATGCTTTGCGTGAAAAGCATCCTTTTGTCTGCCTGCCTGGAAGCAGTGTTGTTCCCAAACTTGGGGCTCTAGCTGTTTTTGGACTACAGCTCCCATCATCCCTAGCTAGCAAGACCAGTGGTCAGGGATGATTGGAATTGTAGTCCAAAAACAGCTGGAGACCCAAGTTTAGGAAGCACTGGCCTAGAACAACGTTCCCCAACCTGGTGTCCTGCAGACATTTTGGAGTACAGCTCCCACAAGCTCCAGCGTCCTTGGGTGAGCTATATAGATTATATATCAGTAATCTTATTGATACACTCTCTCATAAAGTGGTAAACTTCTCACATGTGGCCACTTACTTCTCTAGCTGTGGACATCCAACAAAGATGGATGGTGGAAAATTCAGGCCGGACAAATGAAAGCACTTCTCCACTCAGCACATAGTTAAACTGTGGAACTCACTGCCACAGGAGGCAGTGATGGAGGTTGGATGGCTTTAAAAGAGGATCGGACAAATTCATGGAGGGGACAGCTATCCATGACTGCTAGCCACATGGGCTTTGCTGTGCCTCCAGGTCCTGAGATCAGTCGCTGGAAACTACAAGAAGGGAGAAGGTTGTTGTGTTTGAGTCCTGCTTGATGGCTTCCCATCAAGGCATCTGGGTGGCGCCTGTGAGAACAGGATGCTGGACTAGATGGGCCACTGGCCAGCAAACACTCCTTATGGAATGGATCACAGATTTAAATTGTTTTGAGACTCCTGGGTATTGCAGCTTGTTGAGGGTGTTACAAACTCAGTTGAAGATTACACCCCCTCTCCCAATACAGTGCTACAATTCCCAGGCTGTGCAGCAGTTCTTAAACTTCAGAATCTTAAGATGTGCATATGTTCCGAAATATTCCAATTTCCAGCCTTTTCATAATATTAATTTTAGGACTCAGCTTTTCTCGAACTGGCACAGGTTCTGGCTGAAGCTGATGGCAGTTATCGTCCAAAACATCTGGAAGGCACCAGATGAACGAAGCTTGGATTAAGGAAATGTCAAACTTCTAGCAATCCTAAACAGGTTTACTCAGAAACAACCCCGCTGAGCTCAGCGGGGATTAATCCCCAGTACCTGCGATTCTGCAGCCCTTTTGATGATGTAAATGTGTGGGTTTTGCCAGCCTTACCCAAAATAGCAAGGCGGGAAGGAGAACTCAGTAGCTGTTTATTTGCATATGTTAATTCATTTAAATGTATGCACATTTTTAAAACAGCCTATTGTCTAAGACTGGGGCTTGCCACTTTGTCCAGAGAAAGAGAGAGGGAGGCAGACGCTGCTGTTTGCATAGAACATGTAAATGGGTGCATATTTTGTTGGCATAGAACATTTAAATGGGTGCATATTTACATTTCCCTGAACAAGGATGCTGAGATGGGCGAGGAGAGGAGAGGAAAGGAGGGGAGGGAAGGGACCCTGTCAGTCAGGTTTGAAGCACAGCTGGTCCTGATTCTGTCTAGGTGCTGGGAGTACCTGGAATGGATGTGCTTTTTAGCTGCCTTCGGGAGTGTTAGGGTGATGGTGGGCAGGGTGTCAGATAAGGCACCGGAGTGTTAGGGGGGCTTCTTTAGTAAATGGAAGAAGGCAGCTCTTGACTTCTGATTGCATCCTAAGGAACAGCATTGCTTCTACTTTCCATTCAGGGATTATCAGCACAGTTCTCTCCAGATGTTGTGGACTACAGTTCCCAGTGATGGCTGGCTGACCGGCTACACATGGAGGAAAGCTGCCATGGAAATGCTTTGGCAGCCAGAGAGCTGTGACTTATTTGCATGCTTAATCTTGTACATTGCTCATGCTGTTTTGTGTGCAATTTGCATGAATGAGCTGGACATAGGGCCCGGCTTTTGAAACGCCTACTGGTTGCGTGAGGCTGGTTTCTGCAGCTTTTTTTCCAGGATGGAAGCTTTGTTTGGTTTGTTTTGTTTTTTTATATAAAAAGGGCAACCTTCTTAAGATGCTTTAGAAACAGGTCTATTAAAATGAAGACATCACTTCGCTGATGCTATAAAGCAGCAGACTCACAATATAGGATTGCCTGTTCTCCATCCGCCTGTAAGGACATGGGCTACATTCAGACTATACACTGAAAGTGCTGTAATGCTGTTTTCAACACTCACGGCTTCCATCAAAGAATTCTGGGAGCTGTAGTTTGTTAAGGGTGCTGAAGATTGTTAGGAGACCCCGATTTCCCTCTCTGGGTGAATTACAAATGTCCATGAATAGACAGTCCCTGCTTTACATTCTGAATACCAGGACACAAAAGGAAAATGGATTCAAAGGAAGAAGGTAAAAAGCATATAGCCTGACAGAAAGACTGCTGTAGACATCTCATATACAGTGGTACCTCAGGTTACATACGCTTCAGGTTACATACGCTTCAGGTTACAGACTCTGCTAACCCAGAAATAGTGCTTCAGGTTAAGAACTTTGCTTCAGGATGAGAACAGAAATTGTGCTCCGGCGGCAGCAGGAGGCCCCATTAGCTAAAGTGGTGCTTCAAGTTAAGAACAGTTTCAGGTTAAGTACGGACCTCCGGAACGAATTAAGTACGTAACCAGAGGTACCACTGTACTGGTGCCCTGACAGTTCAAAGCTGACGCAGAGCAGTCATGGATTCCCCCAAAGAATTATGGGAGCTGTCGTTTGCTAAGGGTGCTGGGAATTGCTGGGAGACCTCCGTTTCCCTTGCAGATCTACAATTCCCAGAGTGGCTTAACAATCAGTCTCTCTTCCAAGGAACTCTTATATAATTGCAGTTGTGGGGAGGGAAATGGGCACCTCCTGACAAGTCTCAGCACACTTTACAACTCCCAGAATTCTTTGTGGGAAGCCATGACCCATAGCGCTTTAAATGTGAATGTGTGAACGTCGCCTGCTTCTTTCTTCAGTAGTGATGGGAATAAGGACGAGGAGACAAGGCGAGTGTTGAAGGGGATATCAGTGTACCCGACAGCACGTCATGCATGCACAGACGGGCTGCAACACTGCTAAGGGTGGCCTCCTTGACAGGGAGCAGCCCTCACTTTGAAGGCATCTCCTCTCTGGTTCCAGAAGGAAACTCCTCTGGTTTCAGGAGAAAGATTCCTGGAGAAAGGAGAGCAGGAAGGGGCTTTGAACTGCCCGTCCATAATTAGCAGACTGAGACTGAGACCCCTTGATCTCAGCCTTCCCTGTTATGACAAGCGTTGTTTTTTTACTTCTGCCTGAACTACAGTCATTATTTCCAAACTGGCATCCCTACGTATGCATTAGCACATGCAGTTTTTGCACATATCTGCCTCTTCCTTTGTCCTCCCTTTCGCCAATGCTGTAAGTTGCGACCACAGTTGTTCTCCAACCACCGATCGACTTTCCTGCCTGTTCTGAAGACTTCTCACTGCCTTACTCTATAACCACAATGTTTACACCCTCCAAAAGACATGTGGGTCAGAAATCCAAGAGGGCGAGGATTCGGAGGGGGGTTCTGTGACTGCAATTTCAATAGAAATGCCATTCTTCCCAGGGAAGACTGTGGACAGGTGCCGCTATGGGCCTGTGTGGGTCTGTTGACCAGAGTCGGCGGTTCGAATCCCCGCAACAGGGTGAGCTCCTGTTGCTCTGTCCCAGCTCCTGCCAACCTAGCAGTTCGAAAGCACATCACTGCAAGTAGATAAATAGGTACCGCTGCAGTGGGAAGGTAAACAACATTTCTGTGTGCTCTGGCTTCTATCATGGTGTCCCGTTGCGCCAGAAACTGTTTAGTCATGCTGGTCCATGACCTGGAAAACTGTCTGTGGACACACACTGGCTCCCTCAGCCTGAAAGCAAGATGAGTGCTACAAGCCCATAGTTGCCTTTGACTGGACTTAACCGTCCAGGGGTCCTTGACCTTTTAATTGTAGATGGCCAATTTTGAACCCCTGCCACGCTCTCCCACCTTCAAGTATTTGTAAAACTGATTTGGAGTGGTTGGGTCTTCACATCCTCTGTGACATATTACTGTGGTTATTATGGTTATTATTTAATTACCTGCCCTTTGCTGTAAGGTCCCAGGGCAAGTTGCAACCGTTATAATACTGAAAACAGTTTAAAACAACTTACAGTCACAGAAATAAGATGGCTCCTGAAATACGCATCTCAAGTGTCAAAGGCCAGGGTAAAAAAGGGTGTCTCCACCCCCATCATTCAGCCCAGACACTGAGGTCCAGCTCCGAGGGCCTTCTGGTGGTTCCCTCACTGCAAGCAGTGAAGTTACAGGGAACCAGGCAGAGGGCCTTCTCTGTAGTGGAACGCCCTCCCACTAGGAAATAAACAACAATTTGAATTTTAGAAGACATCTGAAGGCTTCCCTGAAGTACAGGGAAGTTTTTAATGTTTGAGGTTTTACTGTATTTTTAACCTTTCGTCAGGAGCCACTCAGAATGTCAGGGACAACCCGGTCAGATGGGCAGCATATAAATATTGACATTATTATTAATAATATTCACCAGAAGCTGGATAATGAAGGTGCCAAGTGCACCTCTGTGGGCAGGGAGTTCCACAGGTTGGGGGCTGCCACAAAGAAGGCCCTCTCCCAGGCCGCCACCCCCTAAGTCTCTGAGGGTGGAGGAACAAATAAGAGGACCTGCTCTACCAATCTTAGCACCCGAGGGGATCAATCATTTGGGGCTTTATCAATGGGGGATGCCTTCGCCTAAAGAACCACCCATGTGGCAGCCTTCTCAGAGGACTGTTCTCTGTAAAGTAGGACACACCTTATTCTACAGTCTTCTCTACGTGCCCAGAGGCACTTTCATGTCTGACAGCAGCCAGTCTTTTTAATGATTGTTCTGCACTGCTTTTAGCATTTTTGAGAAAATGTTTCTTTTATGCTGCCGTATCCCACCATGATGCTTTATGAGGGGGCAGAATACAAATACTGTAGTGAATAATTAGCATTTATGCCAGGCCTTGATGACGGGCAGCAGAATATGTGAACTGGCCCTTAGTGGGGGCACCAGTGGTACTGCTGCCATTTTAATTTACCAGCATGCCCCTGATATAGCGTCTCAACAAATAAAAATGGTGGTGATCAGATCCAGCTGACCAGGTCAGAGGGTCCAGGGTCTGTGTGTCTCATGGGGGTAAACTGGACCCTGGCAGATGCCTGAGGGAGCTGGCTGCTGATGCCAGGCCAGTCAGGGGGCCCTGTGAATAGTGCTATGTGGAAGCTGGGCTTTGGTGGGTAAGCAAAGATCATGGAGTGTGTTAACTCGCCTGGGGTTAGGAGCCGGTTCTTCCTGGGGCTCCTTCTTGACTCAAGTCGGCAACCTCCCACTGCAAAGAGAAACATCCCTGCTGTGGGGCTGTGTGCCAGGAAACGGTCTCCATCTGCTTCCTTCCGCCCCATTGCAGAATCATTTCGATGCAGCGACAGAGAGAACACGTGATGCAACAGAAGCATTTGCAAATTCCCTTTATGCAAACGAGTTCTTCTTCCTCCCGGAGCAAAGGAGTGATTTGCATAAGCTTCATGCAAATTTATTCAAAGCCACCAACGCCTTTGAGTTTCTGAAACTTGCAATTTGCAGTCATGCCTGCCTCTTTTCCCCGCCCTCCCTCCCCTCTGTTTTCTCTCCCCCACCCCACCCCCAGGCATCAAAACTAAAATTGGAGCCCTCTTCTTGACGCTCCCCTCTGCTACTGAAGGACGTCCCGCAGAAATGGATCCACCTACCCCTCGGTGGTGACTCCCCCCAAGACCTCCCCACGGTTTTTTTGAGGCAGGTAAACCATTGACCGCCCTGTTCAGAGGAGCGTCAGCTTCAGAGATGGCTGGGGCTGCTGGGCCCACACTCTGGGTAAGAGGCTCTTGCCCTTTTGTGTAAAAGCTTCTGTCAGTTCTGCATGTTATCAGTTAGGATGTCTGTAGTGCCATCATTGTAATTACCTGTAATGGAAGCAAAAAACAAACAGGTCCCTGCCTCAATGAGTACAGTCAATGTTCTCATCGACTGAGCTTCATACAAGTGGGGCGTCACTTTCACATCTGTTTTTGGTGTTAAAAGACCCCAACATTGTGTGTGTGTGTGTGTGTGTGTGTGTGTGTAAAATCCACACCCCAACATTTAGAAAATACCTGGATTATCATAGAATTATAAAATTGTAGAGTTGGAAGGGACCACGAGAGTCCTCATCCAACCCCCTGCAATGCAGTAATCTTTAGCCTAATCTGAGGCTCAAACCCACAACCCTGAGACCAGGGGTCAGCAAACTTTTTCAGCAGGGGGCCGGTCCACTCTCCCTCAGACCTTGTGGGGGGCCGGACTATATTTTTTTGGGGGGAAATGAACAAATTTCTATGCTCCACAAATCACCCAGAGATGCATTTCAAATAAAGGGACACATTCTACTCATGTAAAAACATGCTGATTCCCAACCGTCCGCGGGCCAGATTTAGAAGGCAATTGGGCCAGATCCAGCCCCCGGGTCTTAGTTTGCCTACCCATGTCTGAGACTCTTGAGCCACAGAGGCGTGGAGCATGGCTTGACACTGATTTGAGAACCAGTGTGTCATAGAGGTTAGAATGTCGGATCGGGACCTGGGAAAGTCCAGGGTTCAAACCCCCCATTGAGCCATGAACCTGGCTCTCAGCTTAATTTACCTCTCAGGGTTTTTGTGGGGAATTAAGTGAGGAGATGGGAAACCAGCTATTGCCGCTTTGAGCTCCTTGAAGAAAGAGGTAGGATATCAATGCAACAAATAAATCAATAAACGAACGAATTCCTCTTTCAGGACCCAGTGACTTTTGATGAAGTGGCCATTTACTTTTCCCCAGAGGAGTGGGCAGAGCTGGCAGATTGGCAGAAAAATCTCTATAAGGATGTGACGAGAGCCAGCTACGAGATGCTGGTTTCATTAGGTAAGCTATTTGCTGCTTATTGGATGGCTCACGAGTTGTGCTCACCTGATGAATTTGAAGGGCTCCAAAAGGCAAGAGGTTGTTTCACTTCAGTTATAATTAATATCCCACTTTGGACCTTGAAAGCTTTGGGCCTCCAGATGTTGCTGGGGTACAACTCCCTTCACCCCGACCATTGGCCATGTTGGTTGGGACTGATGGAGTTTGGCATCCCACCTCAAACCTCTCAGAGCTGTGTATCTCCGGAGAGTCAAAGCTCTGCTGTTGTAGTTTTGCTGCTCTTGCAACGGCTCCCACCAGCCCTGACCATTGGCCCTGCTGACTGGGAATGGCAGGAGTTCTGCAGCATGCAGAGGACTCTGCATTGGCCACTCCTGCTGTAGACCCATCTAGACTGATCAATGAGAGCCCATGTGGTATAGTGGCTAGAGCTGGGGTCAGCATTTTTTTTTATCCGTGAGCCAGTCCACTGTCCCTCAGACCTTGTGGCGGGTCGGAGAAGCGGCACTGGGGGGGGGCTGGAAGAAGAAGCGAGGGGGGCAAGTAGTCCTCTTCCCCAGCCCCAGCTGCTGCGCTTACCTCCCAGGGGCTGCCACAGCAACAGCGGAGGGAAGATGAGGGGCATGAAACGGCTGGGTCCGGAGAGGGGCTGCTTAAAATGGTGCTCAGCAAGCTCAGCCCAGCCCAGCCCCCTTCCTCCTCTAGGCAGGGCAGGGAGAAGCCAGGAGGAGGGAGGGAGGAGGCGCCGCCACGGTGTGTGTGAGGGAGAGGGTTGTTGTGAGGATAAAATGGAGAGGAGGGGAAGTGGTTCCACCACTTTGAGCTCCTTAGAGGAAAGGTGGGATATCATCATCATTATCATTATGCCCCACCCATCTGACTGGTTCGCCCCAGCCACTCTGGGTGGCTTCTGACATATATAAGAACATTACATTACACATTAAAAGGCTTCCCTATACAGAGCTGCCTTCAAATGTCTTCTAAAGGTTATATAGTTACTCATCTCCTTGACATCTGATGGGAGGATGTTCCACAGGGTGGGGGCCACTACCAAAAAGGCGCTCTGCCTGGTTCCCTGTAGCTTTACTTCTCGCAGGGAAGTATAACTAACAAACAAATGGATCTAAACCAGAAACATTGGAAGTTGCTTTATACTAGGTTCCTGACAGGAACTGTAAGGAAAGGGTAATAATTCATCAAGGGTGTGGGGAGGGAAGAAAGGGCAGTGAGTTGGCCTGCTCAAAATCCTAGAAAGGTTAGGCAGTTAACTACCACAGGCCATGAGACACAGTGAGGCATCTTTTAACAATTGTTTAACTATTGTTAAAAGTTACAAAAACAAAGAAGCACGGGGCTGAGTGAGGGAGAAGTTTTTGGAATAACATCGGGATATTAGCTCCGCGCAAAGCCTGACAGACAGCAGCAACAACCGGGAAAAGATAGACATAATATTTTACAAGAACAGGAAGAAACAATATGGACAGAATAAATGTCACACACAGGAAAAACAAGGACACAGTAGGAGATCCTCACTTGTAGTCTTATAAATCATTTAACGTGTTAACATGAATAGGAGTTATAAAGATTGCAGCTGCTGTATAAGGGATTACTATTATGACTGGACTGTGATTGAAATTAATAAGATTTTGGAACGCAGAAATAAAGTAAATCATCAAACCATCAGTTCTAGCACCCCTAAATTCTAGCCACCTAAATTATATAATTTGGAGTTTGAATGATTGGTATTAGGAATTGTATTATAATTTGGTATTGATATAATGAGGCTCTTATTGGATTATTGTAATTGCAAACTAATTAAAATTATTATATTAAAAAAAGAAACAATAGTTATACAGTGGTACCTCGGTTTACGAGCTTAATCTCTTCCGGAAGTCCGTTCTTAAACCAAAAACTGTTCTTAAACCGAGGCACGCTTTCCCTTCCACCGGTCAGTTTAATCCAGCCCTTGTGGCAGTTTATTTCCTGGGGTAAAATCTCAAAAAAAGTTCAACAACTTCAATTCTAAAAAAAGCTCAACAGCTTTAGTTGGCCTTCACGCATGTTCACTTCATCAAATCTGGCCCTCTTTGAAAAAAAATTGGGCATCCCCATCGTAAAACGGATCGTTCGTAAACAGGACTGTTCTTAAACCGAGGTACCACTGTACTTAAAAAATAGAGACACTGAGGCAGGGGCAAAAAGTGAGGGGGTATGCCATCTTGTTCTTTGCCTCAGGTTACATAATGTCTTGGGCTGGTCCTCAATTGCCCTATCCATCTCCACTTTACTAGGCCTCGCCTTACAGAAGCCCGACATCATTTTGAGAATCGAACGAGGGGAGGAGCCTTGCGTTGAGAGACTCCAGACCTCAAAGGCAAGAGAGGTTACACACCGCAGCAGCTTTGGTGAGTCCCAAGCTCATAGATCAGAATACTGGCAGCTTCTGATTGATCTGAAGATGGCTGCCAAATCTGGTGTGCCAGTGCAGCGGGAGATCTGCTCTACATTGCATGCTCGCATGGTGTTACTGGGAAGAAAAGTGTACTGAAGATTTCCTTGTCTCTAGAAGCAAATGGTGTTACAGGCTAAATGTTTTATTTTGCTTAAGAGGAGGACGGAGACCCCTTTCTGCCTCAAGGGCAACAGGCTTTCCAGAGCAGCTTTCCAGGGGCCACATGCTGGAATGGGTGAAGGAGAAATTTGGGTTGTCTTGAAAGGGGAAGCCTTCCGAATTTGTGTTCTTTGCAACAATACACAAACCGAATCACAGGTCCTGCCCCTCGAAATTCGCACATCTCTGAATTTTGCAATGTGACGTGTACAAAATTGCATACAGTACAGGTGCATGCCTTAGTGAAAACAACATATAGCAATACATCATATTCAGGGAACATCACCATTACTATTTATGCAGCAGGGCCCTAGAGCTGCCCAATCAGCATGAAGTCTTCACGTCCTTTGTGCTGATTAGAGCCAATCAGAGTGTAAGGAGGTGGGTCAAACACTGAGGATTGTCTGCTAGGGCCACTCTGGAGAAGGCGTGCAGGAATAATAATTTATTTATTTATTTATTTATCCATCTACCCTGCCCCTCTGACAGGGTTACCTCAGCTACTCTGGGCAGCTTCCAACAAAATACGGGGGGACCAGAAGAAAACAACACATCAAATATTAAATGTTTCCTGAAACAGGGCTGTCTTCACATGTCCACAAAAAGTCATTTAGGTGTTTAAGCACTGAGGAGAAATAGTTCTGTATGCTCCAAAAGCTAAGCATTTAGGAACCCTGAAAAGACAAGGGGCTTCCCTTTCAAGAGAATGGTGTGCCAGGGTCATCATATAAACTTGAAAATTCTGGTAATGTCCAGGGGATGGGGGCTAATTTGGTGTCCGCTGTCTGCCTCTGCCGATCGCCTCCCAAAAAACTCAACAACTGAGTAACTGTGTCTGGATTTTTACTTCTTGAAGTAGGGCAACCCTAAATTAGAAGGTTATTGTATAACCTTAGAAAAGGACTTGGGTGTGAGGAGGAGTTGCTGTGGCTATTGTGAAGGGCCCTTGCACTTCTGGATTTGCTGCTATGCTACTGTAACATGGTCCCCAAGGCTGGACCTCTCCACACTGGGCAGTGGTAAAAAGGCAGGTTTTTAACCCTCCTTGATCAAAACATAGTCAGGTCTTCTGTTGTGATCTCACCAATTTTCTGTTGGCTCACATACAACCTTTCGCTCTTGTCTCCTGTCGTTGCAGATGGCCAAATCCTGATTAAGAAAGAATCCTGCCTCGAGGAGCCGCCACCATGCTGTGTGGGGCACCCAGAGGTGCTGAAGGCAAGCCCGAACAACGGGACCTTTGGTGAATTTTCCACGTGGCCAGGGAGCCACCTCGGGGCCAACTCGGCTGCGAATGGAATGGCCGCTCTGCCAACTTGGTCCACCAAGCTCCAGTGGCAGAATGTGCAGGTGCCCCCCATGGAATTTCAGGTGGGGCAACCAGGGATCTCTGGCAGCGCTTTCTGGCCTGGCAGTGTCACGGTGCCCCCACCTAGCACCTACGAGGAGACGCTGCTCATCTGCACCCAGTGTCAGAAATGTTTCCCTGCCCGTTCGGCTCACGGTGCCCCCTCCGTGGGAGAAGCGACGCAAGTCTGCCCCGAGTGCGAGAGCAGCAGTGGCCACAAGGGCACTCCCGCCGCGGCAGACCCGCGAAGCCACAACACAACGATGCAGCCCTGCTCTTGCAGCCACTGTTCGGGGCTTGGCGTCCGCCAGAGAGTCCCTAAGGAGGAGCGTCCCTACAAGTGCGGCAAGTGCGAGAAGAGCTTCCGCTTCGTCCACGAATACACGTGGCACCAGAAGGTCCATGCCGGGGAGAAGATCTACAAGTGCGGCGTGTGCGAGAAGGTCTTCCGCCACAAGCAGGAGCTGATGTGGCACCAGCGGGCGCACACGGCCGAGTGGCCCCACAAGTGCGGGGTGTGCGGGAAGAACTTCCGCTTCAAGCAGGAGCTGACCTGGCACCAGAAGACGCACTCGGTGGAGCGCCCCTACAAGTGCGCCGAGTGCGAGAAGAGCTTCCGCTTCAAGCAGGAGTTCATGTGGCACCAGCGGGCGCACGTCGGGGACCGCCCCTACAAGTGCACCGAGTGCGAGAAGAGCTTCCGCTTCAAGCAGGAGTTCAGCTGGCACCAGAGGAGCCACGCTGGGGAAAAAACCTATAAGTGCCCCGGGTGCGACAAGAGCTTCCGCTACAAGCAAGAGTTTTACTGGCACCAGAGGATCCACACGGGCGAGCAGCCCTACCCCTGCGCTTCCTGCGACTCCACCTTCACCTGCCGGCAGGAATACATGCGCCACCAGAGGCTGCACGACGGCGAGAAGCCCTACCAGTGCCCACACTGCGATAAGACCTTCCGGCGAGGGTCCACCCTGATCCGGCACCGGCGGATCCACATGGGAGAGGGGCCGTTCAAGTGCTCCCACTGCGACAGGACCTTTGGCCAAAGTGCCAACCTCATCAAGCACCAGAGGATCCACACGCTGAAGGACGAGCCTGTGGAGAACGCCCACGGAGAATGGGGACCTTGTTTGCAGGGCGTGGGGGTCCCCTCTGTCCAGCCCGAGGCCGTCAGTGTGCTGAGCCTAAAGACAGTTTCCATGGGGGCTCTTCTCTTGCTGAACCTCCAGGAGCCGAAGCAGGAGAAAGATCCAGCGGGGAATTCTTGGGAACCCCAAATGTGACCTCGGGTTTTTTACAGGACCCCCTGTAAAAAAAGAAGGGGAATTGGGCTTTGTAGAGGGGAGAAGACAGAGAGATCGATTCCATACTGGTAGGTTTGGGCCGATCAGTCGATCTCCAGAGTTTCGGGGGCAGATTGCCCAATGGCAGACATTACAAACTGTAAAGTAAGGCAGTGCCCTCTGAAGTGTGGAGGGAGAGGGAAAGGGACCCCCATCAAATCCCAAGGAAGAGGCAAATTCTGCTGGTGAGGCCTCTTTGGAATATGTGAAGGCAGAGCTGCCCCCAGCTGAGCTGTAAATGGGAGCGATGCGTTGAAGGATGTGACTGAGGCTCTTGCTTCCATGTAGACCAGCAGCATGGTGACATCTAGGTGTTTGGGACTACATGTCCCATCAGCCTCAGCCCGCACGATGGTGTGAGCTGGGGTTGATGGGAGTTGTAGTTGAAAACAGCCCTGTCAGCTGGGGCTGATGGGAGCCGTAGTCCAAAGCAGCCACATTGGCTAGGGCTGGTGGGAGTTGTAGTCCAAAACAGCTGCATTGACTGATGAGAGTTGTAGTCCCCCAAACCGCCTGAAGGGCACCAGGTTAGATGAAGCCTCTGCGTTCACAGCCTCTGGTGGTTATCTTAGCACCACTGTAGTGTGAGATGTGCTTTATTTATTCATTTTTGCCTGATCGTGCCTGGCTCTTCTTGGGAGACAAGGCCGCTGATAATTGTTTCTTTATAGATCTGGCACCATGCTTATTCATCCCTTTTGTCTCAACTTGCTTTGCACCCAGAAAAAACACACCCTCCCTGCTCCCAGGTAGTTGCTTCAAACTGTTGGCCGAAAGCTTATTGCTGGGCCGGGGGTAGGGGGTTGTATTCTAAGTGCAGACTGAGAATAAATGAGAAATGAGAAAATAAATGAGAAAGCAAAATAGTCCCTTGAGGGTGTGGTCTTGCACCTGCCCAAAAGAAGACTTGCAGGTGTTCCCCGTCAGAATTTGGAAACTGCAAGGAACAGACACCCACATATGCTCTCAGACTCTCTGCATCGTTACAGTTGCTCTGAGCCTCAGTTTCCCCGACGCTCGGATTTAAGCTGGTTGGACATTTTCTCTCCAGCTCTCCCTTTTGCCACCCAAGAAGCTTTCACCTAAAACTTCCTTGCTTTGACTTCAGTGCTGTTCCTTTTGAGCGTTGGCATGGAGAGGTCCTTGCTTTGAGTGATCTGCACGTTGTAAGGTTCTTGCTTTGGGAAACCCAAATAAGCACCTGAAAATTAAAAGCCCTGTTGCCTGGGATGTTTTCCTGTATGTGAACAGAAGACTTCTGCACAGCCCCTGCCTTGTTCAGTGTGTCTTGCGGAGGAAATTTGGTGGCCCGTCTCTGCCTCCTTTCATAGCCGTGTCCCATCATGGCTTGGAGGGATGGGCTCTGTAGTTGGGACAATACCTGAGCGCTGATGGTTTCTGCACATTGAAGCAAAAAGGGACTTTGCTTGCACAGCCCAATTCTGTGACAGAGCCTGTTACTCCAAATTGGCAACCTCCAGCACCGTTTTTAATCTCCTGGTTGACCCTGTCTTGCCGTCCTTGTGAGTTTCCGTGAAATCCACCCAAGGCTTCTATTTTCTTACTTAAACAAGTATTTTAATGTTGAATTGTGTTTGGATAATGTGTCATGAAATATGCAATTTTTTTAAGGGTGGGGAGGGAAGGGGGTGCGATACTATTTGGGGTGCAGAGGTGCCAGCATTTTCTTCCTCAAAGGGCTCTTATGTCTCTACAAGTGGCCTGATAATCAGAAGCGAGACTGTGGCAAGGCAGAGGTAGGCCGGTTGCCATGGATACCCTGTTTATCGCGGAAGCTGCTCTTCCAGGGCTCACTTCCTTGTTACAGGGAGTGGCAGGGAAGGTTGGGTTGTTGTTTTTTTAGTCTGAGGGCCACATTCCCTCACAGGGAACCTTCTGGGGGCCATGTGCCAGTGGTGGGCGGGGCCAGAGGAAAAAGTGGGTGGGGAAATGGGCGGGGCCTTCACCTATCTGCAGTGGGCTATGTCGGAAGCCAGAGGTTTTGACACACACATCTCCAACCTCCATGCTGCCAGGTGAGCAAGAGAGATGATGCCAGGTCAAGGAATCATCCCAGCCAGGAAAAAGCACTTGAGGAAGACTTGAAGAGGAGGAGGTACGTTCTGGGGAGCAGCCTATGGTTCCCCACCCCTGTCTTATCTGAGACCCCATGCATGAGGGATAGCTCAGTGGGCAAAGCACACTTAATCTGAGAGTCTTGGGTTTGAGCTCCATGTTGGGCAAAAGTTTCCTGCATTGCAGGGGGTTGGAGTAGATGACCCCATGGGGTCCCTTCCAATTCTACGACTCTATGATTCTAAGGACCCCGGGGCTTTCCTCTACCACAGCACACTATAATTGGGCTACCCTGGTGCTCAGATCCCAACCCACCCACCTCTCAATGCAACACAGCTGCCCCAAGCAATGGAGGGAAAGGAGGAATAGCCACCAAGAGGCTTGGCTGGAAAGATTCAGTAGCCTTGATATGGATACTACTGATAATAATAATAATTATAATTATAATTATAATTATAATTATAATAAAAAACAACTTATGTATACCCCACCAGTCCAGCTGGGTTTCCCCTGCCACTCTGGGCGGCTCCCAACAAAATATTAAAAACACAATCAAACATTAAAAACTTCCCTAAACAGGGCCGCCTTCAGATGTCTCTTAAAAATCAGATAGTTGTTTATTTCCTTGATATCTGATGGGAGGGCATTCCACAGGGCAGGCACCACTACCGAGAAGGCCTTCTGGCTGGTTCCCCGTAACCTCACTTCTCGCAGTGAGGGAACCGCCAGAAGGCCCTCGGAGCTGGACCTCAGTGTCCGGGCTGGATGATGGGGGTGGAGACGCTCCTCCAGGTATACTGGGCCGAGGCCGTTTAGGGCTTTCAAGGTCAGCACCAACACTTTGAATTGTGCTCGGAAATGTACCGGGAGCCAATGTAGGTCTTTCAAGACCGGTGTTATGTGGTCTTGGTGGCCACTCCCAGTCACCAGTCTAGCTGCCACATTCTGCATTAGTTGTAGTTTGCAGGTCACTTTCAAAGGTAGCTCCACGTAGAGCACATTGCAGTAGTCCAAGTGGGAGATAACCAGAGCATGTACCACTCTGGTGAGACAGTCCGTGGGCAGATAAGGTCTCAGCCTGCGTACCGGATGGAGCTGGTAGGCAGCTGCCCTGGACACAGAATTGACCTGCACCTCCATGGACAGCTGTGAGTCCAAAATGACTCCTAGGCTCCTCCTTCCCTTGCCCCCACACCCCTTTTGTTTCTACTCTAGCACCCCGTGGTTGTGACACCTGACCATTTGTGTTGCGATTGTACGCCAGCTCACACGGGGACCTTTCGTCTTCAGGGGGGTGGGTTTGCCTGCGGAAGTGTCTCATGCGATCCTGAACCAACACTGATATTCAAAATGAATGAATAAATCAAAATTCTGGGGTGGGGATTAAAAAAAAAAAAGCAGTGTCCTGTGCGTGAATTGCATCATGACCCACAACTGCGGAGGTCGCAGAATTTTCCACAACGGTGAGTTGTTGTTAAGTAAGCGATACACCCTTCTAGGTTTGCAGAGACCCACTGCACTCCAGCAATGGTTTGCTGCTGTTAACTGGATGGGGAGCGGAAGGCCCTCTGTGCATGCTCAGACGGCCACCTTTCTAGCTAGCTAGTGCATAAGGACAATTTGCTGACAACTGCCAGTACTTTGGGGGGCATGGTCTGGGCAAAGTCCCCGAGGGCCTGATAGTGGGATTTGGAGGGCCACATCCAGTCCTAGCACTTGAGGACTTCCACCCCGGGCATAAAGGCAAGTCTCTGTTGGAGACAAGTGTCTTAGGTGCTTAAAGGTGAGGGCTGACAGGTGGAATCTCAGGTGGGGCTAGGTTTTTAAACTACTCCCACATCTAGGGACGCGGGTGGCGCTGTGGGTTAAACCACAGAGCCTAGGACTTGCTGATCAGAAGGTCAGCAGTTCGAATCCCCGCAATGAGGTGAGCTCCCATTGCTCGGTACCTGCTCCTGCCAACCTAGCAGTTCGAAAGCACATCAAAGTGCAAGTAAATAAATAGGTACTGCTGCGACGGGAAGGTAAATGGCGTTTCTGTGCACTGCTCTGGTTCGCCAGAAGTGGCTTAGTCATGCTGGCCACATGACCCGGAAGCTGTACGCCAGCTCCCTCGGCCAATAAAGCGAGATGTGCACCGCAACCCCAGAGTCGGCCACGACTGAACCTAATGGTCAGGGGTCCCTTTACCTTTACCTTTACCTCTATCCAAGCAATGCCACTTTCCACCAGATGATGGCACTCTATCCTTTTCAGCTGGAGAGTCGTCTTTTCTCTTTGTCCATGAAGGGGCAGCAATCGGAAGGGATTCCTGCTACGGAGCAGTTTAAGGCAGCTTCCAAAATTATACACCTTCTGCCCACATGTTAGTAAACCAGGTGTGGGGAAGTGCCCAGACAGCAATCACAGAAGAGTATGTATGGCTTTATTATGGTGCAAATAAGAGACCCGCCTCTTGCAATTTTCCTGGAGGAGTAATTTCCTGGCGGTTTTGCCTTCTTTATATAACACAGAAGTTTCTTGCCTTGCAAAGGTGTGTTTCAGCCCACATTCTTAATACGAACCTGCCAAATTCACACTACCCAAAGCAGTTTGTGCACCAAAACACAGCTATCTTTGGAACCTGCACTTCTCTCAATTTTATGAGGCAACTTTTCCAACCAAATGAATGTGTGCAAATATACATACGTTAGGAGACAGTGTGCATTTAAAAACTCACACATCAGTGAAAACAACATCCCAAATGGCATTCTGTTCCGGGTAAGCTACGTGCAAAACGTGTCTACTAAGCAAAACGGGAAATTACAAGATTGATAAAATGTGCGCTGAAATGCCAATGAATTTCAGACGCGCACACAGAAATTGATGTAGAAATGTGGAGAAGCGTGGAAAATGAGAAACTGAGAGACTGTGGGATAGCTCAGTCAGCAGAGCACAAGACTCTTCATCTCAGGGTTGCTGGTTTGAGCCCCACTTTGGATGAAAGATCCCTGCATTGCAGGACTAGATGACCCTCGGGACCCCTTCCAACTCTGCAGTTCTGAAATTGACAGATTTCATTCAACCTTACTCAGAAGTAAGTTCCATTATGTTCAATGGGATTACTCCCCAGGGAAGCACACGAAGAATCACTGCCTTCATCCATTAAGCATCTGGGTTCACATGTCCCTTGGCCTAGACCCCTGAGCACTTCACATGAGAGGTATTGATACATATTTTAACATGAGACCATAAGAGCAGCCCTGCTGGATCAGGCCAATGGCCCATCGAATCCAGAATCCTGTTCTCACAGTGGCCACCCAGAAACCTTAATTGGAAGCCCTCAAGGAGGACACTGGCCCTAGAGCAACTGTTCCCACTCATGTGGCTTCTAGGAACTGATCATTTTTCTTTCATTAGATCCTGGTGGGCCGTGTTATGACCACGGAGGGGGGCAGGGGGAGGAAGAGTGGAGTGGGATGCAGGTTTCGCTCGTTGATGGAGCACATGTGCTAATCAAAAAGAAAATACAGCCTTCCCAGGACTGTGTCTCGAGTCCATCCAATTAGCCTTTATCAATGCTATTTTAAACCCTGGGTGGACCCCCAATCTGCTTCCTATTTGGTACTGCTGCTTAGCCCTGAGTTGATTCCCAGCGCGCCTGGGCACACCACCCCTCCCTCCTGTTGTTGACTGGAGCTGCTCTGGGCCAAGAAGCATTTAGGGGAAAGGAGAAAACTCAGCACAATTTTCCCAGCCGCTTAAGCTATAAATAATCCGGGGAAAGGGCCTGTTGACCCGAAGAAAGTAAGGGAGAGCCAGACTTTTTCCTCCTTTGCAGCATTCCATAATAAGGGAACTTCGACGGGTTCAGCTCTCGGGGACAAATCGAGGAAAGGGGAGATTACCTCTGAGTGTGTGCAGAGTGCATTTCTCACTTGGTTTGCCCTATTCAGCTCATGTGCTCTTTGGGTTTTGCAAAGGGACTGTTACTTTAAATCCCTCCACTGAAGTGATGGGATACCAGCAGACAATACCAGCAAAATAATTGTCAGTCCCACTCCTCTCCTGGCCCCCAAAGCCCTTTGGGAGCAGCCTGAAGGCCAGTCAAGGCTGGCCCAAGACATTTTGCCACCTGAGGCAAAGGGAAAGATGGCACCTCCCGTTATACCACGAGCAAAAGCTGAACCAGACCAGGAGTTGGATCTTGCACTAGCATCCTGTACTGCACCTCAGGAACACATTCACACACACACACAGGCCTGCCTCCTGGGCCTTCTGAGGCACCTGCCTCTCTCTGTCTCATGGTAGGGCTAGCCTCTGGTGCCAGAAGTCAGCGGAGGAGAGGGTTGCTGGCTAGCTGTGTGTGCAATGGGGCAGGAGAGGAGAGGAGGCCTCTGAAGAATCAGGTGGGATCTGTAGTAGCTCAGGAGGTTGTGGCCTCTCCTTTGGAGGTTTTGCTTTAGTTGAGATTCCTGCATTGCAAGGGGTTGGACTAGATGACCCTAAGGGTCCCTTCCAAGACTATAATTTTATGATTCTATGATTCTGCCACTGAGCCTTGAAATCTGGAGTTGACACACTTTTAAGACCACCTGCCAAAGCACCGTTTTATTGATTTCCTCAGTAAATACTAGTCAGGGCAGGGTTCTTTTTGGGGTGGGGACTGCCTCTTATGATGTGCCCTTGAGGTTTCCAGTGCTGAGTTGAAGGTTTTCAGGGGAGGAGAGCAACTGATGTTTCAGAAGCAACCATAGGCATTTCCTGAGAATCTTCTACAAGGTTATGGACCTATCCCTGGGGACTCTTCTATCAATGGTGGGGGAAAGGCGGGGCAGGGCTGGGTGTTCCTTTGGGAAGGGGAATTAAGGAGTTGGAGATGGAGTGAGCCTTGCTTTTCGCTCCAGGATGAAAGGAATAATTGTTCTAGAGTTACCAGTTTGCAAGCATCTATTGTCGACAACGGTGGAATAAAACGGGGGGAACTCAAGAAAAGTAAGAAGTTTGTGAGAGACTTGTTTTTTAATAGCCGTATAGTTTTTTTATAGCCGTATAGATGCAGCCCCAGTGATTTTGTTAGATCTTCTCTATGATTTAGCTGGATCTCACCCAAAGGCTACATTTTATTCTGCCACAGGATCCATTTCGATTTACAAACCATGCAAAGCCAAATAATAACATTATTTTTAATTTAAAAAACACACAGAAAGAAATCAGAAATCAGCCCATTCCCAGCTGCACATACCAATGTAAAGAAAGGTCACTGCATCCCCAGCTTTCAAAAAAGCAGGGGAAAGATACCCAGGGTGGCCTCCTTTGGGAGTGAAGGGGTTGACCAGTCCCAAGAAGTCCCTGTTTGATCCTGATGTTTGACATTCACTGTGAAAATTAAATCCTCTGCTTTTTGCATACTACAGTGGTACCTCGGGTTAAGTACTTAATTCGTTCCAGAGGTCCATTCTTAACCTGAAACTGTTCTTAACCTGAGGTACCACTTTAGCTAATGGGGCCTACTGCTGCTGCCGCAACGCTGGTGCATGATTTCTGTTCTCATCCTGAAGCAAAGTTCTTAATATTTCTGGGTTAGCAGAATCTGTAACCTGAAGCATATGTAACCCGAGATGCCACTGTCGTTGAAGTCAGCAGCGCCTGGCTTAGGAGAACAGAGTTCTGGAGCTAAGCTGATGCTCCTGCTTGTCATAAGCACTTATTTTTGGGTTTTTTTTAAAGGACGTTGGCTGGAAGTCCAAAGGAAGCATCTTAAGTGTTTGTGCAGCTCCATCCTCTCCTTCACTCCCCCTTCATTACACAATGGGAGGAAGCAACAGGGGTGGCTGTGCTTGATCCTGTTATTCTCTCTGAGTATCTAACCTGTGTCGCTTTCCCTCCACTCCTTCCTTGGCTAGGAGCATTAATTCAGTTCCTTTTATCTGCTCCACAAAACATTTGCAATTAAAAGTAGAGCAGTCCAATTTACCTCCTGCTCCCCATTCATCTTAGGCAGCAAAAAACTTCGGGGAAGCTCAAGCACAATTTTGCCTTAAAAACACCCTCTTGGGGCAAGCAGTTCCCCCTAATGCAATACCTTTCGCATGTTGCTTTCGCTGATCTATACATATCTATGCACACTTTTCTCTAACGCATGCATTTATTGCAAACGCCGTTTTGGGTAGCCTTGCAAAATTCCGAGAAGCGCAGATTTCAGCACACATATCATTTTCAGGTAGCAGGAATTATGCAGGTCTGCGTCGACGTGCAAACTGAACTGACTTTTTTTGCTCCCTCGTGGCCCTCTTTGTCAACATGCCTTTTTGAAACGGAGCCATCCGATGCCTCCCGGCTCCATCTGCCTCACAAAAATAATTCCCACATTTTGACCTCCCACCGACAGATTGGGAATGGGCTTTGTCAGCTTCTGAAAAGTCGCGTTTGTGTGTCTGCTGTCTAGGGTGCTGGGTTCCCCCTGCCCTTCCCAGACCCCTGCCCTGCTCCTGCCATCCTGAACATCAGTAGCTTTTATTGGCTTGGACCAGGGAGTTAAAAATGCCAAGATGACGCTAAACAAGGCGGACTCTCTCACCTGGCAGGCTTGGGGAGCAGATCCGCTCATGGGAACCTGTCCCAGCTCCATTCCCAGCTCCATTTTGCTTTGGCAGCAGGGGGAGGGAGGAGTGTTTCAAGACATCAGGCAAACAGCTGGCTATTTGGGTCCACTGATAAACACGGCCATCTAGGGACCAGCCCATGTTCGTTGTCACTCACTCACTCACTCACTCACTCACATCCTCCTCTAGAATTCCTGGGGGAGGCCAGAAAAAAAGCAGAGCACTCCTTGGAATAAGAGCTGAGTGCTGGAGGGAGCAGAGCAGCCTCCCACAGTCTGAGACCCACCAGAAAGTTTCTGGCTACAGCTCACGTTAGCCCTGGCCAGCAACACCACCCCTGCCTCAGGCTTCATCAGGCTTCATCAGGCATTACCTCTACCTCATGAGGACTAGAAACCTGCTTTTAAAAGGTGCATGCAGCTTCTTGGGGTGCCAAATCCTGCACCTAATAATCTGTGCTGCACTCGGGATGGAGGGTTCAGTAGTGTTGGAAATGGAGTCTGCACACACTCAGGTGGATTTTTCAACTCATCTCACTTCAAGCGTCTCAGAGTTGATATAAATGAATGAAAGTGCCTCAAGGTGTGTGTTTTTGAGTGTTTTAAATGTCACATTCATAGAAGCATAGAATCATAGAATTGCTAGAATTGGAAGGGACCCCAACAATGCAGGAATCTTAGCTAAAGCACCCATGACAGATGACCATCCGACCTCTGTGTTAAAAACCTCCAGTGAATGAGAATTCACAGCCTCTGCTGTTGAACAGCTCTTATGGTCAGAAAGTTTCTCCTGGTTTTTAGTTTCATTTCTTGTAACTTGAAGCCATTGGTTTGAGTCCTAGCTTCCAGAGCAGGGTCCCAAGTCTTATAGGGTTGGAGACAAAAGCAGTAGTTATGAGCACAAAATACATTCTGGACGAAATACTTTCCCTGTCACTGGATGGATAGATAGATAGATAGATAGATAGATAGATAGATAGATAGAGGTTCAGAGAGTTGGAAGTACAGTGGTGCCTCAGTTTTCGAGCATAATCCGTTCCGGAAGACCATTTGAATTCTGAAACGTTCAAAAAACGAGAATTCAATAGCCGACAGCTAGGCTTCAAAATCTTGCAATCAGCAGAAGCCGTGTGGCCTGTTTGACTTCCAAGGCATGTTCGAAAACCAAAGCATTTACTTGTGGGCAGTGCTTTTTTCCCCTTAAAAAATGTTTGGGATACTCTCATTTTCCTACTCATATTGAAATACTGCCCCTCAATGAAACCAAACTTAGATTCACAAAATGTTTAGGGGTATGCATACCCCTGCGTACCCTCAGGGGAAAAAAGCACTGCTTCCAGGTTTATGGTGTTCAAAAACCGAAATGTTCGTCAACGGAAAAGTTTAAAAACTGAGGTACCACTGTATATAATACTTCCCATCATGTAAACATGGTCACATACACACATATTTCTCTCCCCCTGTTCTTGCCTGAGGTCTGGCCATGTCGTCTGGGCAGCGCTGGCTGAGCAGACACCGAGTGAGGTGTGCCTGCTTCCAGCATTATTACAATTCCAGGAGGAGTCCGAGAACAGGCATAGGCAAACTCCAGCCCTCCAGATGTTTTGAGACTACAATTCCCATCATCCCTGACCACTGGTCCTGTTAGCTAGGGATGATGGGAGTTGTAGTCCCAAAACATCTGGAGGGCCAAGTTTGCCTATGACTGTCCTCGAATCATAGGATTGGAAGGGACCTCAAGGGTCATGGACAGAAGGCCACCCAGCCTCTGCTTAAAAACCTCCAAGGAAGGAGAGTCTACCACTTTCTGAGGGAGTCCGTCCCACTATCAAATGGCTCTTGCCATCAGAAAGTTCTCCCTAAAGTTCAGTCAGGCTCTCCTTTCTTTGAACCCATCGGTTCTGCTCCTCCCCTCTGGAACAGCAGAAAACAAGCTTGCTCCACCTTCCTTGTGACAGCCCTTCAGATATTTGATGATGGAGTTTGAACGCATTCCTGTTTGTTGTTTAGTCGTTTAGTCGTGTCCGTCTCTTCGTGACTCCATGGACCAGAGCACGCCAGGCACTCTTGTCTTCCACTGCCTCCCGCACTTTGGTCAAACTCATGCTAGTAGCTTCGAGAACACTGTCCAACCATCTCGTCCTCTGTCGTCCCCTTCTCCTTGGGCCCTCCATCTTTCCCAACATCAGGGTCTTTTCCAGGGAGTCTTCTCTTCTCATGAGGTGGCCAAAGTATTGGAGCCTCAGCTTCAGGATCTGTCCTTCCAGTGAGCACTCAGGGCTGATTTCCTTCAGAATGGAGAGGTTTGATCTTCTTGCAGTCCATGGGACTCTCATGAGTCTCCTCCAGCACCACAATTCAAAAGCATCAATTCTTCGGCGATCAGCCTTCTTTATGGTCCAGCTTTAACTGGATCCCCTTCATGGATCACTGCCTTGCCATGGCGAAGGGGCTTGAATAACTCAGAGAAGCTATGAACTATGCCATGCAGGGCACCCAAGATGAACAGGTTATAGTGGAGAGTTTTGACCAAATGTGATCCACCTGGAGGAGGAACCAGCAAGGCACTCCAGTATCCCTGCCAAGAAAACTGCATGGACAAAGACAACAGGCATTCCTGTTTACCCATGCGCATTTGGTGGCCAAAAAATGCTGCTCTGGCAACCTCGAGATGACTGGACAAGTGGATTTTTTTTCCATTGTAACTTCCTTTAATAGTTTTGAGCTAAAACAAAAAAATTTTTTTCCTTCCAGTAGCACCTTAAAGACCAACTAAGTTAGTTCTTGGTATGAGCTTTCGTGTGCATGCACACTTCTGTATCTGAAGAAGTGTGCATGCACACGAAAGCTCATACCAAGAACTAACTTAGTTGGTCTTTAAGGTGCTACTGGAAGGAAAAAAATTTTTTGTTTTGACTATGGCAGACCAACATGGCTACCTATCTGTAACTAGTTTTGAGCTGTTTTTGTTTTTAAAATCTGTTTGCCATCCTGGGGTCCTTGGGGAGGAAGGCTGGGGTGGGATAAAAAATTGATAAATAAAACAATAGCAAATAAAAGTCCCCAGGCCTCAGTATCCCTACTGTAGCATCAGAAGGAGATGAGCAAGCTCCTGCTGGGAAAAAGCATTGTTTTAATGGGAGGGGGGCATCTTCCTTTCAGGTGGGGGTGGGAGGGATGTTTTGCACCAAGACGGGGACTGTTTTGGCTGCTGCGCTGGAGTCACCTTGATGCAGAGGCCAAGTGGGTCAGGGCCCCCGTCGGCTGCAGCCCAGCAAACAGGAAAGAGCCTGGCTCTCGCCCCTTTCCGCTCCTCCGTCCTTAGGAAGATGCCCTTGGAAAAAGGAGCAATCAGGGATAAAAATGGGACAGCGCAGTCAGAGGAAGACCTTGCGATCAGCGAACTCTCTGTGGAAGGCAAAGGAGGAAGCCTAGGATATGAACCAGCAAGGGGCATTTGTAGGAAAACACAAGGGCAAATCTCTGACTCATGTAGAGGGACAAATTTACATTAGAGCCTGCTGGATCAGGCCAGTGGCCCGTCTAGTCCACCACAAACAGATGCCTGTGGGGAACCCTCAAGCAAGACCCCAACACAAGAGCCCTCACCCCTCCTGCGGTTTCCAGCAAGCATTATTGACATTATTGATTATTATGGAGGCAGAGCAGAACCATCATTGCTAGTAGCCTGATGAATTTTCCCAGTCCTCTTTTTTTTTTTTAAAGTTTTTATTGTGAAAATAATTCAGCATTAATACACACATATTGCGAACATACAAACATACATTTCATACAATCCTTAAAAATGTTCAAACATACCTACACTCAATCCCACAGATAATTCCTTTTCCCATCACCATCCACCACCCCTCACCCCACCTTTGTGTTAGACTTCCAATCTACTCAATTGCAATTTCTTTCCACTTCTATTACTTTCTTTCACACACCTTTAACCTAATTTCATGCTTCTTTTTCTATTACACATTGTTATCCATCTTATTTAGTATTCCAGTATTTAAAATGGAACTTGTTTATTCTAACAGGAGTTCTGATTTTTCAATATGGTTTTGCAAGTATCCTTTAAACACCTCCCAGTCCCTGTCTATCTTCTCTTTTGAGATCCTTCCAGTTTCTCCCATTGTTTTGGATATATTGTAGTACTCCAATAATTTGGCAAGCCACTCTATTTTTGTCGGTATAATACCACTTTTCCAATTTTTCGCAATCAATAGCCTTGTGGCTACTGTTGCATATAAATATAATGTCTTGTCTTCTTCCTTTAGACTTCCTGGTACTATTCCCAATAGAAAACCTTCTGGTGTTTTCCTAAATGAATATCTAAACATTTTTTTCATTTCGTTATATATTGTTTCCCAAAATTGTTTGATGTTTAAACAATTCCACCATATATGTATCATAGTACCTTTTCCAGTGTTGCATTGATGCAGCCCAGTCCTCTTTTAAAGCCATCCAAGTTGGTGGCAATCACTTACCTCCAGTGGCAGTGAGTTCCACAGTTTAAAAGAAGTCCTTTCTTTGACCTGTCCTGAATCTTCCAACATTCATCTTCCTTGGATGCCCCTGAGTTCTAGTGTTATGAGAGAGGGAAAACAACAATTCTCTGTCCGCTTTCTCCATGCTCTCATGTCACCTCTTACTTTTTTTGCTAAACTGAAAATCCCCAAATGCTGCAACCTTTCCTCATAGGGGAGATAAACCATTTCACCCACCAGCAAGCTATAACTCATTTTTTGAAGGGACTTTCCGGTTCTGGTGTCATAATTTTGCGAGGCATCCTTTTATTGGCCCTGCATCCAATTATAAAATGTTGAGCTGGGATTGGCCCTGACACAGCCTTTTTAGTGGTGGTTCCCCAGTTGTGAAATGCCCTCCCTGCTGAAGTATGTCCATCATTATTAACTTCCTGGAGGAATTTGAAAATGTTCTTGTTTACCCAGGTACATCTGTTGGCTGAAGAATACTATTTCTGGAAACCTCAAGATCATTGGATGGAAGGATGTCTTTATTTCTAATTGCTTTTAGAATGTTTTAATTGTTTTAGAATGTTTTGGCTTTGTTTGTGGTTTTTAAATGGTATATGCCACCCAGGGTTCCTTGGGAAGGAAAGACAGGATGTTAAGTTGTGGGTGAACATATCAGACGACACAGCGATTCTTCAAACAGCTCTTGTTTATTCACAGGCCAGAACAGAACTGAACTGAAGGGCTCAGCCAGCCTGCCTATATAGAGCTCCAGTACAACGTAACTGTAACAACTTTCTGTAACTATCCAATCACTGAACGTCACTTTCGATCCCTTATTTGCATATGTGGACCTGAGTAAAAACTATCTACAGTATCCCCCTGCTGGCCTAGGGTGAGAACTTCAGTACATAACACAGGATATAAATTCAAAAGGTAAAATAATAATAATAATAATTATTATTATTATTATTATTATTATTATTATTATTATTATTATTATTATTATTGGTCTTCAAGGAAGCAAGGATTGTGTGTGGGAGGAGGGGTGGAGAATAAATTTGAAAGTGAATCTCCTTGTCACTTTCTGAAACAATACCCAAACTGAAATGCAGCTCTCTTACAAACCTACTCCAGCAATGCCGATATATCACATCATTCCCAACAACCGGAAAAATTAGACTGACCCAGGCACAAGCATTCAGCAACTGATGTCAACTTCGTTGGACTGGTCATGTTGTTTGGATGCCTGATTATCGTCTTCCAAAGCAACTACTCTATTCCGAACTTAAAAATGGAAAGCGTAATGCTGGGAGTCAACAAAAGAAGTTTAAAGACTCTCTCAAGGCAAATATTAAAAAATGTAGTATAAACACCGACAACTGGGAAACACTGGCCTGCGAGCGCTCCAATTGGAGAACAGCCTTTACCAGAGGTGCCATGGGCTTTGAAGACACTCGAACTCAGGACACAAGGGAGAAACGTGCTAAGAGGAAGACACGCTTGGCAAATCCTCACCGTGATCAACTCCCATCCAGGAACCTATGTCCCCACTGTGGAAAGACGTGTGGATTCAGAATTGGCCTCCACAGTCACTTACGGACTCATTGTTAAGACTGTGTTCATAGAAGACAATCTTACTCAACTATGAGTGATTGCAGAAGCAGCAGCAGCTATATACTTGGCCTATTTCCACATGACCTGGAAGGGCAGGACATGACTGATTCCAGCTTGATATGCTTAGGGACCAGCAAGGGGTGGGGTACCATTTAGGGCTTATTGCTGAGGTCAAGATTTCATAGAATCATAGAATCATAGAATCATAGAGTTGGAAGAGACCACAAGGGCCATCGAGTCCAACCCCCTGCCAAGCAGGAAACACCATCAGAGCACTCCTGACATATGGTTGTCAAGCCTCTGCTTAAAGACCTCCAAAGAAGGAGACTCCACCACACTCCTTGGCAGCAAATTCCACTGTCGAACAGCTCTTACTGTCAGGAAGTTCTTCCTAATGTTTAGGTGGAATCTTCTTTCTTGTAGTTTGGATCCATTGCTCCGTGTCCGCTTCTCTGGAGCAGCAGAAAACAACCTTTCTCCCTCCTCTATGTGACATCCTTTTATATATTTGAACATGGCTATCATATCACCCCTTAACCTCCTCTTCTCCAGGCTAAACATGCCCAGCTCCCTTAGCCGTTCCTCATAAGGCATCGTTTCCAGGCCTTTGACCATTTTGGTTGCCCTCCTCTGGACACGTTCCAGTTTGTCAATGTCCTTCTTGAACTGTGGTGCCCAGAACTGGACACAGTACTCCAGGTGAGGTCTGACCAGAGCAGAATACAGTGGCACTATTACTTCCCTTGATCTAGATGCTATACTCCTATTGATGCAGCCCAGAATTGCATTGGCTTTTTTAGCTGCCGCGTCACACTGTTGGCTCATGTCAAGTTTGTGGTCAACCAAGACTCCTAGATCCTTTTCACATGTACTGCTCTCAAGCCAGGTGTCACCCATCTTGTATTTGTGCCTCTCATTTTTTTTGCCCAAGTGCAATACTTTACATTTCTCCCTGTTAAAATTCATCTTGTTTGTTTTGGCCCAGTTCTCTAATCTGTCAAGGTCGTTTTGAAGTGTGTTCCTGTCCTCTGGGGTGTTAGCCACCCCTCCCAGTAGCATTTAAGTAGCCCAGTAGCAGAGCATCTGCTTTGCATACAGGTCCCAGGTCCAGTCTTCAGGATCTCCCAGCTGGGCTTGGAATGTCCCTCTCAGAGATCCTGGAACAGCTGCTGCCAACCAGTGAAGGCAGCCCTAGATGGATGAATGGTCTGACTCAGAGCAGAGCGGCTTGCTCATGTTCCTAAATGGAACAAAATTGCTTCAGAATGTGTTTATTTTTGCAGGAAGGTTTCCAAAACCATCTGACCTGCAATTAAGAGATCAGGCGAGATAAATTTGCAAGAACTGAGCTTCAAGATTAAAAACAAAACACACCTACTTGACAATAGTGAAAATGACCAGAGCTCCTTTTCCCAGTTAATTCCAGCCTTCAGATAATCTCCCAAAGGGTTAGGCTGTTGGATCAAACCACACAAATGGTGACGTTTGCCAGAACTCCTTGCACAAGCTTCTCTGAGAGATCGTTACATTCGCAAATTGAAGGAACACTTAAAGCACAAGGAATCTTGGGAACTGTACTTTACCCCTCACAGAGCCACAATTGCCAGTACCCTTGATAAATTATAGCTCCCTGTATTGTTTGGGGGAATGAATGGCGTGGATCTGACCCTTGTGTGAGGAAAGTAGAGGTAGAAAGGGGAGAAGAGGGGGGACATCAAGAGATAGTCTTCAACTTTCCTCTCTTCAACCATGAAGACCATATAATGAAACACTTCAGTAAATGTGCCTGATTGTAAAATTAATGAAAGTAAAATCCGCATGGGTGGCATTTAATATGCAAAATAGAATTAAGGAACCAGTTTAACATCAGGGATTAACATTAGTGGAAAGTGCTGCTAGAATCATAGAATCGTAGAGTTGGAAGTGATCCCAAAGGTACCGTAATCTAGTCCCTGCCTTGCAATGCAACTAAAGAATCCCTGAAAGGTGGCCATTCAACCTCATTTTAAACTCCAATGAAGGGGGATCCAGCACCTTCTGAGGGAGTCTGTTGCGTGGCGAATTCCCGCCCCCCCACCAGAGTAAATAAAGACACGAGACACCATAATTTAAGGTTAATTGGGCGAATTAGGCCACAACTTTATTGAATTCAGGAATGAGAGGCATTGGCTTAGGCATTGGTCCTATCGACTATCCGGCTCCAGCCCGTTTGCTGGAGACACGGGGAAGGGTTAACCTTATATCGGGGGAGTCTCCTGCCGAGGCACGTCGACTAGGAGCTCCCCCGGGTCACCGCTCTGGGCGTGCCTTTGGCCCTCACCTCCATAGGCTTCGGACAGGGCCACGCCCCCGGAGTCCTTTAACGGACCACCCTTCGGTCGCTGGGGGGAGGTGATGGCGTTCCTCCCCCCCACATCCTCTTAACCCCTTTTTACCAATGCCTACCGCCAATGCCGAGAAGTTGTGACGAGTTGCTACGAGGTAGGCGAAAAACCAAAAGGCCAGAAAATCGCCAATTGGGAAAAAATCCTACCATGCCCCTTGCGGCGACAGACCGAAGTCCATAGCAAAGTCAAAGACCTACCTAAGCCTAGTTAAAGGGAGGGAGGGTGGGAAAACGTGGGGGCGAGCCGGCGAAAGAGGGCGAGCCCCTTCGGCACCGGCCCTAAATAGGGCAGGCCACGACCCCCAGCCAGCCAGCTGATTGGCTGGCTGGGGGGGGGCAGACCCAACTGGGATTCCCCTGTTCTCGCGGGGGCTGGGACCAGCCCCCGCTCACGTGGGGTGGGCGTGAAGCCCGCAACCCCACCTCCTGGGCAGGCCGGAAGTGGCTTTCCACCGTCAAACAGCTCAGAGAGTTATTACGAATATTTAGTCAGAATCTCCTTTCTCGTCAATTGATTCCATTGGTTCAGGACTTCCTCTCCGGAGCAGCAGGAAACAAGCTTGCTCCATCTTCCACGTGAAAGCCCTTTAAATTTCTAAAGATGGCTATCATCTCTGCCTTCTCTTCTCCATGCTAAACATGCCCAATGCTTTCAACTGTTGCTCATAAGGCTTGGTTTCCAGCCCCTTCCTCATCTTGGTCACCCTTCCCTGAAACGTAAAGGTAAAAGACCCCTGGACGGTTAAGTCCAGTCAAAGGCAACAATGGGATTGGGGCGCTCATCTTGCTTTCAGGCCCAGGGAGCCGGCATTTGTCCACAGCCAGCTTTCCGGGTCATGTGGCCAGCAGGACCAAACCGCTTCTTGCGCAACGGGACACCATGACGGAAAGCAGTGTGCATGGAAATGCCATTTATCTATTTGCACTGGCGTGCTCTCGAACTGTTAGGTTGGCAGAAGCTGGGACAGAGCAACGGGAGCTCACTCTGTCGGCTTCCCTGAGCACATTCATACAAGCATACATAATTTCATTTGTATGCCACCTTTTTACAGTTCAAACCATGCTCAAGGCAGCTTATAAAATGGGGGGGGGGGAATGTCACATGGTTACAAACATAACCCAAAGTAGTCATGAACAATAAATAAAACATCAAAAAGTGCACAGCCACATTAAACTATTTGCACATAAATCATAAGTTTTTAAAATAAAGATTAAAAAAAAATCAATCACACCAACAATCCCCGCTCCAACAAAAACCTCTAAGCAATGCCCCAACTCAATTGACTACCTTGTCGATATCCTTCTTGTATTGTGGTGTCCAGAACTGGACACAGGACTCCAGGTGGGGGTCTGACCAAGGCAGAATAGAGTGGTACTATTATTCTCCTTGATCTGGACACTCTACAGTGGTACCTCGGATTACATACGCTTCAGGTTACATATGCTTCAGGTTACACACTCTGCTAACCCAGAAATAGTGCTTCAGGTCAAGAACTTTGTTTCAGGATGAGAACTGAAATCGGGCTCCAGCGATGCGGCGGCAGCGGGAGGCCCCATTAGCTAAAGTGGTGCTTCAGGTTAAGAACAGTTTCAGGTTAAAAAATGGACCTCCGGAATGAATTAAGTACTTAACCTGAGGTACCACTGTACTTCTGTCAACGTTGCCTAGATATGCATTAACTTTTTCGCTGCTTCATCAGACTGCTGTTGAGCTTGCGGTCTAGTTCCTTTTTACTTGTATATTGCTGTCAAGCCAGATGTCTTCCATCCTATATCAGTGCATTGGATGTTTTAATTATTTTATGTTTATCTCTTGTTTGTTACCTGTTTTGATAGATAAAGATTTGGGGGAGAGGATTTTTCTTTTTTAATCTATGGAAAGTTAGTCCAGTCAAATATCTAGGAGTCTGCATACAACCCAGAATTGGAAACGTTTGTGCAATCATAAAAATAAAAAAATATCCATTGAAAAAGACATAGGGAACTGGATCTCCTTAGCAATGTACAGTGGTACCTCTGGTTAAGAACTAAATTTGTTCTGGAGGTCCGTTCTTAACCTGAAACTGTTCTTAACCTGAGGTACCACTTTAGCTAATGGGGCCTCCTGCTGCCGCCGCCACACGATTTCTGTTCTCATCCTGAAGCAAAGTTCTTAACCTGAGGTACTACTTCTGGGTTAGCGGTGTCTGTAACCTGAAGCGTCTGTAACTCGAGGTACCACTGTACTGGCTAAGGAGAATGGCGACTATCACAATGAAGCTCTTTTGAAAAGAAAAAAGGGAAAAATCACTTCTGTTTTATCAGCACCCCACTCTCAGAAAGCTGGCTGGTTTTTACTGTCTGCTAGAAAGTGAACAGGGAGATTTTTCTCCCTCTCTTGGAATACCAGAACCCAACAGGGACATCATTTGATGTTTGAAGAGCCAAGACAAACAAAAGGAAAGACTTCTTCACTTAGCACATGGTTAAACTCTGGCATTTTCTCCAGAGAGAGGTAGTTGATGTCCACCAATTTGGATGACTTTGAAAAAGGATTAGCTCCACCACTAACTCTCAAACAGCTGTAATGTCTCTTATAATGAACTGACAAGCA
The DNA here is from genome assembly GCF_027172205.1 of Podarcis raffonei. Lineage (NCBI taxonomy): Eukaryota > Metazoa > Chordata > Lepidosauria > Squamata > Lacertidae > Podarcis > Podarcis raffonei. The sequence continues at coordinate 24,395,875 of NC_070617.1, forward strand.
CTGATAGATGTGGGGAAGGGGCATAGCTCAGTGGAAAAAACATCTGCTTTGCATACAGAACTTCATGGGCTCAATCCCTAAGAGGGTCCAGGTAGGGCGTGAAAAGGCCCCCTGTCCCAAACCTGTAGAGCTGCTGCCAGTTAGTGCAGACAATGTTGTTGTTTAGTCGTTTAGTCGTGTCTGACTCTTTGTGACCCCATGGACCAGAGCACGCCAGGCACTCCTGTCTTCCACTGCCTCCCGCAGTTTGGTAAAACTCATGCTGGTAGCTTCGAGAACACTGTCCAACCATCTCGTCCTCTGTCGTCCCCTTCTCCTTTTGCCCTCCATCTTTCCCAACATCAGGGTCTTTTCCAGGGAGTCTTCTCTTCTCATGAGGTGGCCAAAGTATTGGAGCCTCAGCTTCAGGATCTGTCCTTCCAGTGAGCACTCAGGGCTGATTTCCTTAAGAATGGATAGGTTTGATCTTCTTGCAGTCCATGGGACTCTCAAGAGTCTCCTCCAGCACCATAATTCAAAAGCATCAATTCTTCGGCGATCAGCCTTCTTTATGGTCCAGCTCTCACTTCCATACATCACTACTGGGAATGCTGAGCTAAAATATACGTTTCACTAACAAGGTTGGAGCTGATGGGACTTGTAGTCCGAAACCTCAGGAAGCCAGAAGATTGGTTGGCAGAGGCTGACTTAAATGTACGAAGTGGGGATACAGTATAATTATAAGCAAAGAGGAAGAAAAACTTTGTCCAAACTCAGCACTTTATTGGTCTGGAGTTCCAAGCCATGGTTCTGAACATTACCATGAGAGGTAGTGTGGTGTAGTGGTTAGTGTGTCAGAACAGGACATGGGAGGCCAGGGTTCAAATCCTCCCACTCAGCCATGAAGCTCACTGAGTGACCGGCCTTTCAGCCTAACCTGCCTCACAGGGTTGTTGTTGCTGTGGGGATTGAAACGAGGAGGTGGAGAACCATTTACACCACCTTGAGCTCCTTGGAGAAAAAAGTTGAGCTATAAATGTGGTAAACCAATTAAAATACAGTGCTACTCGGGTTACATATGCTTCAGGTTACATACGCTTCAGGTTACAGACTCCAATAACCCAGAAATAGTACCTTGGGTTAAGAACTTTGCTTCAGGATGAGAACAGAAATTACGTGGTGGCAGCCGGAGGCCCCATTAGCTAAAGTGGTGCTTCAGGTTAAGAACAGTTTCAGGTTAAGAACAGAATTAAGTACTTAACCCGAGGTACCACTGTACTCTGGTTAAGCCTTGAAATGTTACTTCAGTGCCGATAACCCTGCTTAAAACCATCCCTATTAACCAGAGTCTCTTTTGCTAATCTCATTGCTCCATCTCTGCATCATAAAGCAGATGGGGGGGGGGATGGAAAAGCGGCTGATGGTCCTGGGCAAACTCTCTTTGAAATCAGATCCCTATAAAGGAGGGGAGGGGATCCACCAGCAGCAAGCGTGGGGCTCTGTCCTGCCAAACAGACTCCCCAAATGCCTTGCAGAGGTGCTTATTTCAAAGGCAGCACAAATGGCGACCACCTTTTACAGGAGTGTTTGAATCCCAGACCCCTTTTGTCTTTCTATTCATTTCCCCACCCTCAGAAACACAGATCAGCTGCCTCCCAAGTTCCACTCTCCTTTTTAGGATCAGAGTTGTGTGCAGTTTCAAACTTGCATTCAGAAGATGGGAGGAAGAATCTTCATGGGGCAGAGTTTGGGTGTCATCAGAGATGGATGTTAGGCACCTCAGACCCTCCTAGTACAATGCTTACAACTCTCCAGAAAGTATTGGGAGCCCCCTGTGTTGAGTATAGTGATTTAATTCACTATAATTGGGAAATTGGGAATGCTTAAATGCATTAGGTAAATCCAGTAAATGGATTAGATCCAGGTAAATGCATTAGATCCAGTCGCGGACGACTCTGGGGTTGCGGTGCTCATCTCACTTTATTTGCCGAGGGAGCCGGCGTACAGCTTCCGGGTCATGTGGCCAGCATGACTAAGCCGCTTCTGGTGAACCAGAGCAGCGCACGGAAACGACATTTACCTTCCCGCCAGAGCAGTACCTATTTATCTACTTGCACTTTGACGTGCTTTCGAACTGCTAGGTTGGCAGGAGCAGGGACCGAGCAACAGGAGCTCACCCCATCGCGGGGATTCGAACCGCTGACCTTCTGATCAGCAAGTCCTAGGCTCTGTGGTTTAACCCACAGCGCCACCCGCGTCCCTTAAATGCATTACTGTGTGTTCAATTCTGGAATGTTCTGCAGTAACACTTGTGTGATTGGTTAACTCTGGTCACATGGCAGGTATTTTAGAGTTGCCAAATACCTGAGCCAAAAAGAGCCAAAAAGAGGACACATTTCCCGACTTCTATTTTTAATTGTGGATTGCTATGATGACTCTACACATGAAAAAGAGGACGTGTCCTGGAAAAAGAGGACATATGGCAACCCTGGCATCTTATTACATTGTCCATTTTGTTCTCTGTGTTTCTGACTGGTCTTTGACTGCAATAAAGATTGATTGGTTGGTAGTTTTGTGTGTGAGTGACTTGACACTGAAGAAGAGTCTGTATCAGATAACTCTCTCTCTAAATGCAATAGAGGAGAGGAATGATGATGTTTCTGTGTGGATGTGACAGAAAAAAGTACAGAAGTTGATTTTCTCCCAAAGAAGCAGTAAGGATAAGTCTGCTGGAAGGAGAAAGTGGAAACCTCTCAGATGGAACTGCGTGGCCTAGCTGGGTAATGGACCTAAGGCTGAGTGCAAGTATTGGAAAGAGAGAAAAACACAGCTTTTCTGAATGCATAAGAAGAAGCTGTAAACTTCAACTAAAAAAAATTAAGCCCATGCTTGCATAAGTATGTGAATGTAAATAATTTGCATATATTCTTCTTTGGCCGTATGTTCTGCAAGCAAATGCTTTTGAATATATCAACAGGTTGTTTGGACATTGCTTTAATTTCAAGAAAAGAGTCAGTATTGCACATGATTTGGCATCCTAGCTGTAGTTTATCTACTCTGCCAACACTCTGCTGGTCTTTTAGGAAAATATCAAAATCCACCAAAGGACAAAAACCTACGTGAGGAGCAATCTAAACGGCGCCAACTCAGATGGCTTTAAAAGAGGATTTGAAAGATGAATGAAGGCTATCAATGGCTACTAGCCATGATGTCTATGTTCCCCCTCTGCTTCTGAATACCAGTTCCTGGGAATGACAAGTAGGGAGAGTAGCTGTGGTGCTTATGTCCTGCTTGTGGGCTGTTCAGAAGAGAAGCAGATGCTGGTCTAGATGGGCCATTATCTTGATCCAACAGGGTTCTTAATGAGGGTTGTTGTCCTTATGAACTGGACTAGATGAGCCTTGGGCCTGATACAGCAGGAAGGCTCTTCTGATCTTCTCAAAACAGTGAGCAAAGTTCTCCAGAACTTCAGGACATGCAGCATGATGAAGGCGGCTTCTGAAGCACTCAAAAGCTTAGCAACGACTGTGGGACCTTTTGGAATAACCTCAGATATGCAGATGACACAACTTTGATGGCAGAAAGTGAGGAGGAATTAAAGAATCTTTTAATGAGGGTGAAAGAGGAGAGCGCAAAATATGGTCTGAAGCTCAACATCAAAAAAACGAAGATCATGGCCACTGGGCCCATCACCTCCTGGCAAATAGAAGGGGAAGAGATGGAGGCAGTGAGAGATTTTACTTTTTTGGGTTCCATGATCACTGCAGATGGTGACAGCAGTCACGAAATTAAAAGACGCCTACTTCTTGGGAGAAAAGTGATGACAAACCTAGACAGCATCTTAAAAAGCAGAGACATCACCTTGCCGACAAAGGTCCGTATAGTTAAAGCTATAGTTTTCCCAGTAGTGATGTATGGAAGTGAGAGCTGGACCATAAAGAAGGCTGATCGCCGAAGAACTGATCCTTTTGAATTATGGTGCTGGAGGAGACTCTTGGGAGTCCCATGGACTGCAAGAAGATCAAACCTATCAATTCTGAAGGAAATCAGCCCTGAGTGCTCACTGGAAGGACAGATCCTGAAGCTGAGGCTCTCATGAGAAGCTGAGGCTCTCATGAGAAGAGAAGACTCCATGGAAAAGATCCTGATGTTGGGAAAGATGGAGGGCACAAGGAGAAGGGGACGACAGAGGATAAGATGGTTGGACAGTGTTCTCGAAGCTACCAGCATGAGTTTGACCAAACTGCGGGAAGCAGTGGAAGACAGGAGTGCCTGGCGTGCTCTGGTCCATGGGGTCACGAAGAGTCGGACACGACTAAACGACAACAAATAATACTGCTGCCTGGTGCTGTATTTCTAAAAGAAAAGCACACTAAAAGATACTGGAATTAAGTTGCCGAGCAGCAAAAGGTGCAAACCACTAAGAATCAATAACAGACGTGTCCAGCTCTAGATTCAAAATCACTGGCTCTTGGAATAGATTCTGCTGCATTTTTGGAGGCACCTGCCATTCATCCTATCGCCCCCTTCGGCAGGTAACTCTCCCGGATGGCTCCTCTGCTCTGCCCTTAAGGGACGGTACTTTCTGCCTAGGAAATGAATGTCGGTGAAATTACTGCCTTCCCTTCAGCTAGGCATCAATTAAGACCAGGAGGCCCTTCTTGAATAGGATGGGGAAGTCAATGGCATGCAGGTATTTGCCAGAGATTACCGGTATATGCTTTGAAAACAAAACAAAAATGCCCAGGGGGAAGAGGGCAGGAAAGGTTTCACACCTGGATAGTGATGGAGATTGCTATCATTCTGATTGCTACCTGCTGGAGGGCAGGTGACTCCTTAGAAAAAGGAGGGTCCTTCAAACAAAATGAAGGAGGTGGCAGTCAATAGGGAAAGATGTTTAAGCAGGCCATCCTTAAGGTGGTTGAAAGGTAAGGCGTTCAGGGGAAACAGATTATGGCCCTTCCCCAGTCTTAAATGGAGACCCTTTGTGGAATTATGTCAAATAGACCATCACAATGATCTGATCTACCAAGTATTGGTATTCTATAAAATCATAGAACCATAGACTTGGAATGGACCCAATGTCACCTAGTCCAAACCCCTGCAATGCAGAATCCAGCCTCTACTTTAAAACCTTCAATGAAGAAGCCTCCACCATCTTCTTTTCCAGGGAGTCTGATGTTGGGAAAGATTGAGGGCACAAGGAGAAGGGGACGACAGAGGACGAGATGGTTGGACAGTGTTCTCGAAGCCACAAACATGAGTTTGACCAAACTGCGGGAGGCAGTGGAAGACAGGAGTGCCTGGTGTGATCTGGTCCATGGGGTCACAAAAAGTCGGACATGACTAAACGACTAAACAACAACAACAACCATCTTCTGAGGGAGTCCATTCCACCCTTAGACGGTGCTTACCATCAGAAAGTTCTTCCTAAGGTTTGGTCAGAATCTCCTTTGTTGTCATTTGAATCCATTGGTTTCGGTCCTCCCCAACCAGAAAAAAAGCTTGCTCCATCTTCCATGCGACAGCCCTGCAGATATTTGAAAATGACTATCATATATTCTTACAATGGCCAGGATACTGTGTGCTGCAACCTTGGAAGAAAAGCACAGCCTGACGTCCCCTCCAGGCAAATGATATTTGGCAGGAAGGAGTCAAGCAGGTGATAGAAATTGAGGTTGAGGCAATTAAAGTGGGTTAAAGCACTCTATCTCCCTAGCACAACAAATCTACTTTAAAACAACCGCTTTTTGCTGTTAGGAAAGTGAGGGGGAAATGTACTGGAAAGTGTGTGATGTGTTTGCTGCCCTGGTATCCTTTGGGAGGAAGAACCGGATATAAACTGAACAAGTAAATAATAAAACAAATAAATATCCTGGAAGTTAAAAAGTGAAGTGGGTGAGTGTGCGTGCGCACACACGCTTCCAACTGCTATTTCTTAGGGAAGGAACCACCGCCCATCATGTTGCCTCTGGGAGCACCAGCAGCAAACGCGTCAGTCAACACAGCAATATGTATCCTCACAAAAAGCTCATCAGGTCCGGCAGTCACGTTGCCAAGTGCCTTCCGTCCAGCCCTATCATAAGGGAAACGGTAGGGTGTAGGAACGGACTGCTACTTCCAGGCTTTTGCACAATTAATTAATTGCTAACAATGTGTCCTTTTATGGCTATTGAATATACAAAGACCCTGCTGGATCAGGCCAAAGACCCATTTAGTCCAGCAACCTGTTCTCCCGGTGGCCAACCAGTTGCCTCAGAAAGCCCACAAGCAGGACCTGAGCAGAACAGCAGCTTTCCCCATTTGGGGTCCTCTGATATTGGTGTGCACAGGCCTCTGAAAGTGAAGATAGCCATCATGGTTGGGAGCTACTGATAGGTTCATCCTCCGTGAATTTGTCCAATCCTCTTTTAAAGCTGGTAGACAGGGCCGGCCCACTCATGAGGCAAGGTGAGAAGACTTCCTTGGGCTGCAGGATCCCTAGGGGCAGCAGATCTGGCTTCCAACAAATGCATCGCCCGCTCCTGCTGTGATGTGCTCCTTGGAGGTTGGATCTTGGTGAACAGGAGGTGCTGCTGGTCTCCTCCCAGCCCCAGGGAGGAAATGGCAGGGGCTGCCCTCTGTCGTCTCCTGGGCTCTGCGCCTACTAGGCATGATTCAGAACAGGCTCTTTTCCTGCCACAATGGACACTTCATTGATTTGATTTGATTGCCCCCTTGTTCTCGATATAGATCTTCATTCACCCCTTCTTCCTTGGTGAGTGCCATTTTGTGGTTAACAACAAACAACAACAATGAATTAATAATAATAATAATAATAATAATAATAATAATAATAATAATACCCTGCCCATCCAGCTGGGTTTCCCCAGCCACTCTGGGCAGCTCCCAACAGAATGAAAAGCACAATAAAATATCAAACATTAAAAACTTGCCTAAACAGGACTGCCTGCAGATGTCTTCTAAAAGTCAGATAGTTGTTTATTTCCTTGACGTATGATGGGAAGGAGTTCCACAGGGAGGGCACCACTACCGAGAAGGCCCTCTGCCTGGTTCCCTGTAACCTCGCTTCTCGCAGTGAGGGAACCACCAGAAGGCCCTCGGAGCTGGACCTCAGTGTCCAGGCTGAACAATGGGGATGGAGACGCTCCTTCAGGTATACTGGGCTGAGGCCTTTTAGGGCTTTCAAGGTCAGCACCAACACTTTGAATTGTGCTCGGAAACATACTGGAAGCCAATGTAGGTCTTTCAGGACCGGTGTTATATGGTTTCGGTTTGCCTCAGGTACCAAAATATATCTGGTAGCCAGCTGTCATTATTTCTACTGAGAACAGATTCCATCTTTTATCTGTGTGCTGCCCTTACTTTTGTCCATCATGAATCTTCCATTGTTCAGCTGCCTGGTGTTTCCTAGCAGAACCCACCAGCTTGAATGGGATGGTGGAAAGGGCACAGCCTGGGACAGTTTCAAACCTACCCGAAAAAGCAAAGGGTCTATTCTAATTTTAATTTTTGCAGTTGGGAGTGGGAGAGACTTCTGGGGAACTGATGCTACCTTGAAGGTGGTTGGGGTATTTGCTGGCTCTCCCATGGTCAAAGGGGTCAACTGAGAGGCATCACAGAACGTTCAGAAGCTTCCAGCATCTCTCTCTTTTTTAAAAAAAAAAAATATTTATTGCTTTTATGGATTACAAAAAAGGAAAAGAAAAGAAGACAAAAAAGAAAAAAAGACAATACAATACAATATATAGACAATACAAAACACAACCTAAACCCATTAAACTAAACACATTAAACTAAACTAAACAAAACCCACTCCCTAACCCTAACCCTAAATATAAAAAAAAACAATTTAAAAACATACATCACATCTTTTCCATACTCTGTCTTTCATTCCCTTGTTTCCTCGACCTCCTCTCACCTCCCTTTTTGTATTCCACTTCTGTTAATTGTTTCAGCAAATCCTTTCCATCTTTCTCTATTTTGTTCATATTATAAATAACCTATTTTTAAACCTTATTTTCCATTAAAACTAAAGTACTTATATATGCTTAACACCTTATAACATTTCTGCTAAGGCCATAAAATATCATTCCACCATTTTTCTATCACTCATTAATTTTACAATATTTCTATATATAAACTTTAAATTTTCCAGTCTTCTTCCACCATCTCCTCTCCCTGGATTCGGATTCTGCCAGTCCTTTCCGTCAATTCCATATAGTCCATCAACCTGGAGATCTTATGTCCGAGGCTCTTAACTCTTTTCCAGGTCCCTTCTGCAGGTTTTCTTCATATTCTTTAATGCTAAAGAGCAAATGTCGGTAAAACTCCAACCTAACAATACTTTTATTCCTTCTGGACAGGTCAGCCAAATTTCCATAGTTGAAGCTAAGATCCATAGAGTATTTCAGGACATGTTTCAAGATTCCTCCAAATCCAAAGGCCCCCAAAACTTCAAACTCCTCCAGACCCAAGTCCATGTCCCAGAAGTCAGTTAATCCCTGCATAGAGGGATCTTTCCAACTTTCCTTCTTCAATCCGAGCCGGGATCCAATCCTCAAAATCTGACTTTTTCTAGATTCAATCATAAAAGGCCTCAACTTGTAGTCCTCAATTTGCTTCTGTAAGACTAAGGATCCTGCTTGTATTACTTTAGATGCTTTCTCCTTCTCCTCCACAATTTGTCCTGCCAAAATAGATTCCTGTACCAAGTCCTGAATTATTTCTGTGTTGGTGCACAGCATCTCTCTTCACAATGGAAGAGAACCTTTAATAGAAGGCAGTACTGCTTCTGAGCAATTTAAAAGGTCATGGAAAAGTCAAGTAGGATTTGCATTCCACTGCCCACCAAACGGTTCTCCTGCTTTGCAAAATGAATGTTAGTGTGTGCATGCAAACACAAACACCCACACATCCGAATGCAGGAGTCAGACGAACCTAAGGGAATCTCAAGAATGAGCTGGAGAAGGCTGTGCTCTGGACTCCAGGAGGGGTGATTTCACCATCTGCCTAGATTCCCTTTGCAGAGTAAGCCTGGCCCAAGCAACCGAAGATGCGCAGGGACCAGGTTATCAGCAAAGCTGGTAAATGGACCAGTGTTACTAGTTTAATAAGTATAAAGGTGTTGCCTTGGGGGACACAGCTGCCCCCTCTGGAAACTTTTAGTTATTCCCATTGTACAGACAGGAAAGCCAAGGCTGGAGGAATAGATGGGCTGCCAGTATTCAGCGCTGTAGGACAGTTGCCCAGGGCTGTAAGGTATTCAGCAGGCCCAGAAACCCGAGCCATGGAGCTGTCATGATCCCTAAAATTCCACCGTATCAAAGCAGAAGAGAGGGCAGAGGAAGAGTCGTGGAAGTGAGGGTGGCATCGTCTCATTGTGGGACAGGCAAGATCCTTTGCTGTGAGGGGGGCAGCTTGGACCAAGAGCCAGCCTTGTTTCTCTTGAGCACAAAAGGTTTCATGACTGCTTCTTAAATACCGTAGTTAGAAAAAAATGAGAGGAATTCAGATCTACAGTCCATATTTGTACAAATGTACAAACTGGTACATTTTCCTGGAGTGGGGATATTACAGGGAAAGTGAAAACATCAGTAAAATTTCCATATAAAGCCAACCTCCTGATTTACGCATGTTCAATACGTGCATGACTGCGCCAAACCTGGAAGTGATCTGGAAATGTCACAAAAAACATCACAAAAATGGGTGGAATGGGTGTGTGTGTATCATAATGGTATCAAAGGTGTTTACTGTGATTCTACCAAGAAGGAATAAGACATATCCTGTATGTCACAGTTCAGGGGCAGAACTTTGGGCAAAATATGGCCCTTGAATCTTTTCTCTCTGGCCCTCAGAACTTTGCCCAGGCCATGTCCCTCACTGGTCCTGCTGTGCCTCCTGAGTGTTTTTGCTTGCTGGGGAAAGTCTTTGAACTCTGATCATGATTCCTGCTTGTCTGGATGGAGGCTGGAGATTGGTGTGGGTGACATTGTGTAGAGGTAAAAGTAAAAAGGTAAAGGAGCCCTGGATGGCTAAGTCCAGTCAAAGGCGACTATGGGGTTGCAGCGCTCATCTCTCTTTCAGAACGAGGGAGCCGGTGTTTGTCCACAGACAGCTTTCTGGGTCATGTGGGCAGCAGGACTAAACCGCTTCTGACGCAACAGAACACCGTGACTGAAATATACTGAGTCGAGAGTGGATTCCATGCTCTTTATTCAGCTCATAGTGGTGAGGAGGAATGGAAGTTCCCCCAGAATGTCTGCTTTATATACATTATTTACACAATGGGCCCCATGTGATTGGTTAATTCCGGGATTCTCCTGTAGGCCAATCAGGTTGCGGATTCAGTTCCACCTGGAGCTGGATTGGGTGGCTCCTGTAGACCAATCAGACTGCTGCATTCTGGATCCTATTGTTCTAGGACCAATCAGACTGCTGCATTCTGAATCCTATTGTTCTAGGGCCAATCAGACTGCTGCATTCTGAATCCTCTTCAACTCAGTACATAACAGTGATGGAAACCAGAGCGCACGGAAATGCCATTTACCTTTCCGCAGCAGCGGTATCTATTTATCTACTTTCACTGGCATGCTTTCGAACTGCTAGGTTGGCAGGAGCAGGGACAGAGCAACAGGAGCTCATTTCATCATCGCAGGGATTCAAACCGCCAACCTTCCAATTGGCAAGCCCAAGAGGCTCAGTGGTTTATACCACAGCACCACCCGCACTGCCTACATTGTGTAAAAACCAGCCTGCCACACACAGGTGAAATTTACACTCGCTGCTCTGCCCCCTTTGGCCTCAACCCTGCCCACCACTGGAAGGTTGCTCAAAAAATATTCCCCATTCCTGGCTCAGCTCCAAAGGAAGGATTTTGGATGAGAAGCAGGATGAACCCCCTGGGGTTCTTGTTTTGCTTGAACTCTCAGATGGTGTGAGACCAGTCCTGGGCAGTGAAAGCAGCATCTTTCCTTGTCTCTAATGGCTCTCCCCAACATCCGAGGAACTCACGACCTCAGTGGGATGGCCTCAGTGGCAGAAAGCCTGTCTGTTTATCTTCTTTAAACAAGCCAGCCCTTCCAGGAATTGTCTCGGAGGAGACCCCAGGGCTGCCCACCTTCCCTGGTCTCAGATCCAACGGGCGGCCCACTGTTTATCAACAAGAACAATACAGCCTCCTCTGTTTTGTGCCAGGTTACGCTGCCCCGGTCAAATGCAAGGCTGAAGCATCTCTGGCCTGCCAAGAGTGTGTGTTTGCATTTTCTTGGGACATGGATTGCAGCTTGATCTGCAGAAGGGAGAAAACCCAAGCCTTTTTTCCTCCCGGAGAGAAGGTGGATCATGTGCAAGTTCGGCTGCTCTGAAAAGAGCAGGAATAAATGGGACGGTTACAAAGCTGGCTGTGAAAAGTCCCCAGAGTTTGGGAAGGGCAGTAGCTCATTGGCAGAGCATCTGCTCTGCATGCAGGAGGCCCCGGGTTCAAGCCCCAGCAGCATCTCCAGCTAGAGAAAGAAAAGGTACAGCCACACTGGAGAGGCCTGTCAGGAGTAAGCATGGACCAATGGTACCTTGCCAACAAAGGTCCGTATAGTTAAATCTATGGTTTTCCAAGTAGTGATGTATGGAAGTGAGAGCTGGACCATAAAGAAGGCTGATCGCTGAAGAATTGATGCTTTTGAATTATGGTGCTGGAGGAGACTCTTGAGAGTCCCATGGACTGCAATAAGATCAAACTTATCCATTCTGAAAGGAAATCAGCCCTGAGTGCTCACTGGAAGGACAGATCCTGAAGCTGAGACTCCAATACTTTGGCCACCTCATGAGAAGAGAAGACTCCCTGGAAAAGACCCTGATGTTGGGAAAGATGGAGGGCATAAGGAGAAGGGGACAACAGAGGATGAGATGGTTGGATAGTGTTCTCGAAGCTACCAGCATGAGTTTGACCAAAGTGCGGGAGGCAGTGGAAGACAGGAGTGCCTGGCGTGCTCTGGTCCATGGGGTCACGAAGAGTCGGACACGACTAAACGACTAAACAACAATGGTACCAAAGAGTATGGGAAACAGCCCTACTAGAAAAATTAACCAATAAACTGAAACTGACATGGGGACAAATAGAAGAAGACACCTTCACCCCAGTATGGCTCCCCTTTATCATATACACAACCCTAAAAGAGAACGACAAAAATCCACCAACAGCATACAAATCAATATGGATAACCAAAACACCCACCCACCCCACTCACACATGAAAACAAAGACCACCACAGCCAACCACAAATGAACAACCACACCCTAGGCCAACCCCAACCTCTCTCACCACCAAAGGAACACAAGTGAACAGCAGAGAACCTGCACAAGCAACGCTGACACAAAACCCCACATATAAATAAAAATAAATAAAATAGAAACATTGCCACCCGACCCCCACCCCCACCCATCTCTCCCCCCCACCTCTCTCCCCCTTTCTTCCTAATGTCTCAACAAATGAAACTGATTTGTAAAAATGTTACATGGGGAAAAAATACGAGAGAGAGACATTGCAAACACTTTTGTAAATCAAGAAAATCTTTAATAAAAATAAACAGCACAAAAAAGAAGAAAATAAAATAAAAGGTATAGCCAGTAGAAGGCAGCTTCTGAAACTACTCAGATTGTTTTAGGATATTTAGCCGAGATTTTTAAAGTCAAATTTAAAATGTCTTAATTTTATTTAATGGTGGTTACTACCAGTTTGATGGGTAAAACCTCAGCGCCTAGGACTTGCCGATTGCATGGTTGGCGGTTCCAATCCCCGCGGCGGGGTGCGCTCCCGTTGTTCGGTCCCCAGCGCCTGCCAACCTAGCAGTTCGAAAGCACGTCAAAGTGCAAGTAGATAAATAGGGACCGCTTACCAGCGGGAAGGTAAACTGCGTTCCGTGTGCTGCGCTGGCTTGCCAGATGCAGCTTGTCATGCTGGCCACGTGACCCGGAAGTGTCTGCAGACAGCGCTGGCTCCCGGCCTATAGAGTGAGATGAGCGCACAACCCTAGAGTCTGGCAGGGGTACCTTTACCTTTACCTTTACCAGTTTGATACTACCAGTGTTTTATAGATTTTTCTTTCTTTATCCTTTATGATCTTATTGTCTAAATTATGCCAATAAAGCCTGAATGAATGAATGAATGAATGAATGAATGAATGAATGAAAAGGCAGCTCCCTATGGTGTCTCTGTGTGCGCAGTTGAGTGGCAGAGCCCCTACTTTGCATGCAGAAGGTCTCAGGTTCAATTCACGGCAGCGTCTCCAGGTAGGAGAATGATTCCTGCCTGCAATCCTGGAGAACATTGTTGGCATCCATCTCAAGAGACAATGGAGTGCACTTCTGGGGGTGAAGTCAAACCGCTGCGTTAGCAGCACCAAGGTAACCTCCCCGGGGCGCAAGCCTGGGCAGCGTGTAGGGAGGTCCTGGGCTGCCCAGATGACAAGACCCCCCTCTCAGCCTGGCTGATGTGGTCCAAAGGAAAGCAGAGCAATATGTTTGGTACCAGCTTGGCTGCAGGAGGTAGGTGTACAAGGTGTCACTCAACTTTGGGACTCCACTCTGGATTTGTGTAGGGTTTAGTCCTTAGCCTTTTCTTCTCCTGAAGATATCCCACAAGGCAGTGGAGGTTTAGGATCAGAGTTTTCCTTCTCCTAGATGGGCTACCTTCCCATGTTGACGAATCCTATCTGCCTTTCACTTCCCTCTTCAGCACATGCAGAAATGATCTTCTTGATCCTTGGACCCACTATTGATCTCATCCGCTAGAGCATGTCTTTACATGTAGGGGAAGTCGCCAACTGTGGCGTTCGAACAGAGCCCCCAGTCGTTTCCCAGACTATTGACTTGTACACCACTACAGTGGTACCTCGGGTTAAGTAATTAATTTGTTCCAGAGGTCCGTACTTAACCTGAAACTGTTCTTAACCTGAAGCACCACTTTAGCTAATGGGGCCTCCTGCTGCCGCCATGCCGCCAGAGCCCGATTTCTGTTCTCATCCTGAAGCAAAGTTCTTAACCTGAAGCACTATTTCTGGCTTAGTGGAGTGTGTAACCTGAAGCGTATGTAACCCGAGGTACCACTGTACTTTATTCTTCCGCTGCCACCAATTTTGTGGGGGGGAACCCAGGGCTCCCCAGTGAAGTACTGAGTCTTAGGTAAAGTTCACAATGAAGATTAAAGTTTATTTCAAACACAAACAAGTTTTAAAATATATAGTGGTACCTTTGGTTGCGAACGGGATCCGTTCCAGAGCCCTGTTCGCAACCTGAGCAGAATGCAACCCACGTCTGCGTATGTGAGGGTCACAATTCGCTGCTTCTGCGCATGTGTGTGACATCATTTTGAGCATCTGCGCATGTGCGAGCGGTGAATCCCGGAAGTAACCCTTTCCGGTACTTCTGGGTTGCCGCGGGACGCAACCTGAAAACGCTCAACCTGAAGCAAACGCAACACAAGGTATGAGTGTATTCCAAACACTGTCACTCTATTCCCTCTCAGTCTTGTCCCTGTCTCTAACTCACTCTGACTCCTCTATCTCCCCCCCTCCCCCAACGAGAACCAACCGAACTAACTGTCAAAACCTCAAGGCTGAGCCTCAAAATCAGGTAGGCCCCGCCTCCAGGCTTTCTTATTGATCAACCTATTAACCCTTTCTCTTCCCCATTACAAACATATCCCCAAAGGATGGGCAAACGCCACACCAACTCACTGAGGTTTTGAGACCCATCAGCTACCCTCACCTGGTTTAGCCAGCCAATCAAAGCCATTCCCAGGGTGTGGCCACCGTCACATGCTGACAGCTTCTGGGAGCCACAGGTGAGAGCTGAGTATAAGGCGAGGACCAAAAATGGACAAATTGCCCCAGAAGGAGCACAATATGCCCCCCACTAGAGGTTCTACCCCCTCCCCTAACACCCTTTACACCCCTGCAGCAAGACAATACAGACAGTATTGAACTGGGTGGACCACGGCAGCCTACTTTGTTCCTATGGCAACCTCAAGGCAACAGCAAGAATGGACCAGACTTCACTGGAACGCCCATATGGAATCCTGGCAGGATAGCACCCATTTGTTCAGTTCACATCCTACAATTCAAGCCTGGATCAGGCCTCAAAACAGCTTCCTGACTCACGTATCATAAAATAGATTCATTCAATTTTTCATCAGGGTGGGAAGAACTAGCCTGTATCCCTAATCAGGCCCAAGAAGCCCTCAAGCTGCACAGGTGATAAGGGGTCACAATTACCTGAGATGTCAGGTAATCAAATTTGGCCTACAGAAGGCAGGGGAGAAAATGACCTGGCTCCCAGGCCTGATCTGGACCCCTAGCCCTGTTATAAAGCAGGGGGTGCAAGGAGCATTAAGCTGATAGGACAGAAGGACATAAGTGCCCCACTCCCCACCATATTGACTGATGACATCTGGAAGTATAAATGTGTCTCATGGCTGTAACATGTCGGGAGACAATGGATGAGTGTGCTTTCGGGGTGAAGTCAAGCTATTGGAAGGTTTCAATGCCTGTTGTGGCTGTAGAGACCAATACAGGAAAGACATGTTTTGTTGCAGCTGGGGCAGATGCACCACGGCATTTTCTTCTCTCTGCAGTCCTCCCAGCGGTTACGGTATTCTTCCTCTGGATCACTGCTGTGGTTACACAACCTGACTGTCTGTCTCCAAGTTAGGTAGGTGTGGTGTTTCCCCCCCCCCCATGATTGCTTGCTCCTTCGTACAAAAATAAAATGCAAAGTCTTTGCCTTCAACAGTTGAACTCACCAAAACCCGCTCTGGAAACTCGTGGTTATTCCCATTTTACAGACAGGAAAAACAAGGCCGGGACAATAAATGGGCCTCCAGCATTCAGCACTGTCAGAATAACCGGCACATCAGGGAGAAAGTTAGGGTTGAGCAGCTGTTTAATTGAAATACTTTATTTTGAAATACTTTATTGTCACTTGTACAACTTGTATACAGTGAGATTACAAGAGCACCCCCTACTCAGCTCTCTTAGTCTTAACTCCCCTCGCACACCCACCAAACCCGAAAGTCAGTTGCCCTGTTGTTATCTTTTCATTCAGCAGCCTAACAGCCCACGGATAGAAGCTGTTCTTTATCCTGTTGGTTCACAGACAGCCCATAGTATCTTGTGCTGTATTCACCACCCTCTGTAGGCACTTCCTATCAGTTGATGTCAAACTAGCGTACCACACCGTGATGCAGTATGAAAGGACACTTTCTATTCTTGACCGGTAGAAGGAGATCATCAAATGTTAATTGACATCATTCTTTGCAATACTCTGAGGAGAGGGAGTCTCTGTTGGGCTTTCTTAACCACCTGGGTTGTATTGATTTTCCAAGTAAGGTCTTCACTGAGAAAAACTCCTAGGAATTTAAAGGAAGAGACTCTTAATGATAGCAGCTGCAAAATAATTACCACCTCCCCCCCCCCGCCTACATTATGTTGCTGCATTGCAGAAAGCTTAGGGTAACCTGTGGATTAGACAACCTCACGGAATCATAAAGCTGGAAGGAATCCCCAGGGTCATCTAGTCCAACCCCTTGAAATGCAGGAATTCTGCCCACAGCTGTCCCAGGTGGGCTCAAACCGCCAACCTTATACCAGTAGTTAACAGCCAAGTGCACTCACCCATTGTGCCACTGGGGGAAGGAGGCAGGTAGCAATAGGTACCAGCTAACATGTGGCGCTGTGGGTTAAACCACAGAGCCTAGGACTTGCCGATCAGAAGGTCAGCAGTTTGAATCCCCGCGACGGGGTGAGCTCCCATTGCTCTGTCCCTGCTCCTGCCAACCTAGCAGTTCAAAAGCATGTCAAAGTGCAAGTAGATAAATAGGTACCGCTCCAGCGGGAAGGTAAACGGCATTTCCGTGCGCTGCTCTGGTTCGCCAAAAGCGGCTTAGTCATGCTGGCCACATGACCCGGAAGCTGTACGCCAGTTCCTTCGGCCAATAAAGCAAGATGAGCGCCGCAACCCCAGAATCGATCACAACTGGACCTACCATAATGGTCAGGGGTCCCTTTACCTTTAACATGGCTATCTTCTCTCTCCACTCTTGTGAGCCTGTAGGCCTCTGAATGCCAGTTGCTGGAAGCCACAGTTGGGGAGAGTGGTTCTTGTGCTCAGGTCCTGCTTGCGGGCATCTGGTTGGCCACTGTGAGAACAGGATGCAGATAGGCCCCTTTGGGCTGATCCATCTGCAGCAGCCTTTCTCAACCTGTGGGTCCCCAGATGTTGTTGAACTACAACTCCCATCACTGCTAGCTAGCAAGGCCAGAGCTCAGGGACGATGGGAGTTGTAGTCCAACAACATCTGGGGACCCACAGGTTGAGAATTGCTGAATTCTGAGCATGAGACAGGAAGTCTCTGCCAGTTCTCATGTAACCAGAGTGTTACTTTCGCTTCTGAGTCGAAGATTGAGTCGAGTCGGAGACTCTTGTGTTATGCTGCTCAGGAGAGCAGTTATGCTTGTACAGTCTTAATAAAGTAGTGAGTAGACTACGGACTGTCTCTTTCTTCTGTGATGGATTGGCAGAAGATTAGTGTGGTTTTCTGTGGAAGGGTTGTGTTCTCTCTGTCCAAATTCCAGAATTCAAAATAAACCCCTGTGCTCAGAATTCTTTCATTCTGACTGTACGTTATAATTCTTCCATTCTGATTTTTGCACCAGGCTGCAGTTGGTGATGGATCTTGGGTGTCCAAGTAGAAAATAACAATAAAGTAAATCCCATAAGCCTGAAATCTGCCCACACCCTGGCTGAGTTACACGGGGTGTACTGTGCAGCCCCAGGATGGCAGAGGCTAGAAAGCAGAAAGAATATCTCCTATTATGACTTCAGCAATCACCTGTTTTATCAGCCTCATCCTTTCGGGGGAATTCAACTTGGCAAGCCTTGGAAAAATACCGGGAAAAGAAGTTGGGATTTCTCTCAGCTCATGAAGACCCCAGAGGGAAAAAGAGGGCAGTGACCCCCCCTCCCTGGCCATTCCTTTCCTCTGCCCCCAGTACCCAAGGAAAGATTGGTGGTAGAAGTCTCTATAGCCATTTTGTACCATTTCATTTTCTTTAGTAAATTTTTTTTGGGGGGGTGGTATTTGTTGATGTTTTCATATGCTATTCACTGCTTTGGGGGCTTTTTGGCCCAAAAGCAGTACATAAATAAACTGTAACAACAACAATTTTAATTGCTGTTGTAACTGGTTTAATTGCTATCCTTTTATCATGCGGTTGTTTCATTGAGCATTTTAATTTTTAGAATGGGTTTTGCACTTGTAAACTGATCAGACTAGTGAGATGTGCCTGCCTCCATTCTCGGGAGGAATTTGAAAACATTCCTGTTTATCCAAGTGCATTTGGTAGCTGAAGAATACCTCGAGATCATTGGCTAGAAGGATGCTTTTAACGGCAATTGCTTTTAATTTTAATCTTTTTTAAGAATTTTTACATCCGTTTTAGATTCTTTTCCCCAACTTTGTTTTTAAATTGTGTATCTGTTTGCTGCTTGGGAACCCATGAGAGTGTGGGGGGGAGTATAAATTGGGAATGTCCCCTGCCTGAAACCCTGGAGAGCTGCTGCCAGTCAGTGTAGACAGTACATAACTAGATGGACCAGTTGTCCCACTCAGTATAAACAGCTTCCTGTATTCCCATGTAGCTCAAAATACAAACTGGAATGGTGCAAACAGAGCCTTATTGTGTATGTACCGCTATCCATAATCTGAGTTTGGGAAGCTCCTGACTCTCTGTCAAGAGAGAGAGCAACATCTGGATAGGATTGCAAAGACACCCCCCTCCCTCCCTGTCACCCTATCCATCTGGGGTGATGAGCATAGCAATGGGCATTGGGGAGGAGAACCCCCAATACTCCCCTCTGGTGTGCCCATGTGCCTGCACACAATTCTGAAGCCCGCAGCTGTGCATCACTGTGAGCACATCCTTATGATGCTGATGAAAAGCATTCGTACTGCTACTTTTTTGCAAGTGAGAGAGAAAGAGAAGGGTTTGCAATCTCTGGTGGCTTTTTCTCATGGGAAGCAGGAGCCTCTGAGCACCCATTGCGCTCCCCTGGCAAAGCATCCGGTCTGGAATATTCCCACATGAAGGCCAGGGAAAACGAAACAGCAGCTTCTCTTATTCCGACGCTGAATCGTCTTCTTTCTTTGGGGAAGGGCAGCAATGCCAACGAGGCAGTTCAGCGCCCAGATGCACACTTTGTTGCCCAATGTAGAAACCTCCCCAAGCAGACCCCCCCCTTCACTAATGGACAAGCGTCAGGATCCAGGAAGGCTTCCTTGCTAAAATGAATGTGAACTGTGTCCAAGAGTACGCACCTATTTCAAAGCAGCTGGAAAGGGAGGTTTGTCCCATAAATTGCCATAGGAACATTGGAGGGGCTGCCTTATCCCCCAGATCTCTAAGTAGCGCTGGGAGAGAGAATCCCTGTTGGATAGCTGCTGCCAGTCAGTGCCAACAATACTGAGCTAGATGGACCAGCAGTTTGACTTGTTCGAAGGCAGTTTCCTAGGTTCTTATTTAAACCAGCCTTTAATCCTATGGTGACTGTGGGATCTTGCTTCATTTTTAGGGGAAGCTGTAGCTCAGGGTCAGAACACCTGCCTTGCATAGAAACGGTTCCGGGGCTCAGTCCTGGGCATCCCCAGGTAGGGCCGGGAAGACTCCTCACCTGAAACTCAGTGCCAGTCACGGCTTACAAAATACTGGATAGACCAACCTGCCTGACTCACTGTAAGGCAGCTTCCTGCAACGGTAAGAGAGGCAAGATGGATAGGGGCATTTCCCCCCATAAAGGACCTGTCACCTGGGAGAAGAGGCTCTGATGGACGGCTGCCGTCCCTCCCAGCAAATCCTTTCGCTGGGGCTGATGTGCTGGCTGTCCCTGGCGAAGCAGGCAAACAAAAACTTATCGCAAAATCCCAGACTGGCTCCGTCTATCCACTACTCCCTCAAACCCCGACGGGAGGGGCTGGCTCTGTCCCGGCGGGCGCGCAGCGAGAGGGCGGTGTCTCCTCAAGCCACCCCCCTCCTCCTCCTATGCCCGCCCACCCCGCCGCTCTTTAATAGCTTCCCCTAGCCAGAGGACAGCTGTCGGAGGAGAAAGCCGCTGGTGCCAGCCGTCGGAAGACGAGACCCTTCGCGCCTGCTGTCCGGTCGGTGGGCTGCCTGCGCCATGGAGCGCCACCAGCAGCCTCTCGACTACCCGCTGGCGGGGGACCAGTACGAGTATGAGGAGGAGCCGTCGGGGGCCTGGAACGACAGCTTCCTGGAGCTGCAGTGCGCCTGGGAAGAGGCCGAGACGGACTGGGAGGTCTCCTTCTCGCTGCTGCCCGTCCTCTACATGCTGGTCTTCGTCCTGGGCCTGTCGGGGAACGGCCTGGTGATCTTCACCGTGTGGCGCGGCCCGCCGGCGAAGCGGCGCTCGGCGGACACGTACATCGGCAACCTGGCGCTCGCCGACCTCGCTTTCGTGGTGACGCTGCCCCTCTGGGCCGCCTACACGGCGCTGCGCTTCCACTGGCCCTTCGGCTCGGCGCTGTGCAAGCTGAGCAGCTACCTGGTGCTGCTCAACATGTTCGCGTCCGCCTTCTGCCTGGGCTGCCTCAGCTTCGAGCGCTACCTGGCCATCGTGCACGCCCTGCCCCGCTCCGTCGGGCGGCCCGCCTCGGCGCGCCCGCGCACCTCCACGCTGCTCTCGCTGGTCGCCGTCTGGCTGCTGGCCGGGCTCTTAGCGCTGCCCGCGCTCTTGCTGCGCAACACGCGTACGCGCCTTCCACCCCACCAGACCGACGGCAACGCCTCTGCTGCTGATGCCGATGCCGCTGCTGCAGCTATGGCTGCTGAGGCCGCCGTCGAGTGCGACATGGATTTCAGCAGCGTGGCGTCCAGCCCGCGGGAAAAAGAATACTGGATGGCGGCGCTGAGCCTTTCCACGACGGCGCTGGGCTTCGTGCTGCCGCTGCTGCTCATGACGCTCTGCTACTGCTGCATCGGCGCCACCGTCAGCCGCCACTTCCAGCAGCACGTGCGCAAGGAGGAGGGTCGCCAGCGCCGCCGCCTGCTGCGCATCATCGTCACCCTGGTGGCCGTCTTCGCCGCCTGCTGGTTCCCTTTCCACCTGCTCAAGAACCTCTACGTGCTCTACTGGGTGGGAGTGCTGCACCTGCCCTGCTCCTGGCTCGAACTCATCCCTCGCCTGCACCCCTACGCCACCTGCCTGGCTTACATCAACAGCTGCCTCAACCCTTTCCTCTACGCCTTCTTCGACAGCCGCTTCCGCGCCCAGTGTCTCCTCCTGCTCGGCCTGCGCCGGGCCCTGCGCGCCCAGGCCGGCTCCGTCTCCTCCACCCTCAGTGGGCAGACCCAGAAGTCTGAGCTGCCCTCCTTGGGCACCAAGGTGTGAAGAAAGAGGCGAGGAGGAGGAGAGAGAGGCAGCCGCTCAGACGGCTACTCCCAGCTCTCCAGTCCCGTCTGATGGCGGCGGCAAGGGCGGCTTTCAGCTCCACAAGCCGGTAGGCAGCAAAGCGAGAAGCGCGCTTTTGGAAGAGGCGCCTGCGCGCAACCTGGGACTTCCGACGGCGAGGCGCCCCTCTCCAGCGATAGCACTTGGGCATCGCGTCTTTCTCGCCCGACGGGCTGGGGCGATTCAGGACACTGCCATGTCACCCCTTCCCCGTCTCTTTCTCTTTCTCTCTCTCCCCCCCCCGCCCCCCGCTTCTTCTATGCCGGACACTGGCGCTTTGGTGCTATCCGAGTAGGTCGGACAGTTCTGCATCACCGCCAAGACCCAAGAATCCCCCCGGATTGGGCAGGTCCCTCTGGCGGGTGACTCCGCTTCTGACCTTTGTAATCAATAAATACTTTTTGTTGTTGTTTCCTCAGGAAAAAAACCAAACTGGTTCTTTTTTTCTCCTTCTTGCCTAAAAACTTGCGCGTAGTGACCGAGAGTGACTGAGCTGCGCTTGACAAGGAATGAGTGAGCGAGAGTTTGTCGGACCGAAACAGAAAGGTGCTGGTGGGAGGTCATTAAAACATACACACAGCAGCAACCCGAACCCATTTCAGACTAAGTGAAAAGGAAATATTTCAATCCAAATAGCTTTGCGCCTTAGGGGATTTTTCAAACGAAAACTCCGAATTTTCAAGCGTACGTAGTTTAATCCATCGCCTGCTATGTGTCCCTTTGATTACAGAGAGACTTCAAAATACTATTAATATTATTTGTTAAATTTGTATATCGCCCTTGCGTACCAAAGATCACAGGGCAGTTCACAACATCAAAATGCAAAATACAAAATGAAACAAAAACAAAACCATTTAAAAACAAATAAATGAGCTAATCTCTTGGTCCTTGCTGGGCGGTGTGTGTGTGTGTGTGTGTGTGTGTGTGTGTGTGTGTGTGTGTGTCTGTCTGTCTGTCTCCAATAAAACCCCTCCCTCCCTAGCGATCCTGCTTTGGTCAAATTCAGAGCCCTCCGCGTCTGATTAAAATATTTTTTAAAACAAGGAAACTGGGAAGGTACGGGCTAGGGGCAGTGAAAAACCCTCGACGAATGTGATCTCAGCTGATGTTGCGGACTGGGCTGAGGGACCGGGGAGCTACTTTGTGCTCTGAGTTTTATCCTTCTGGAACATCTATACCCCATCTTTCCTCCTAGGAGCTCATGATAATGTACATGGTTCCCCCCTCCCCTTTTCCTTCTCACAACAATCCTGTAAGGTAGGGTAGTCTCAGAGAGATCATGATTTTTATGGCTTTGTCAGATGCAATCACTATTATGTTGCACATGTTCTCTTTGTGGTAGTAATCAATGTAATGCCTTTGAACATGTGCAGAGTGCATTTCTGGAAAGGGCTGTAGCTTAGTGATAGAGCATTTGCTTTGCATGCACAAGGTTGCATCAGATCCCCAGTGGCACCTCCCTGGGTAGGGCTAGGATAAACTCCCTGCCTGGAATCGTGAAGAGCTGCTGCTAGTCAATGAGACAATACTAATCTGACACAGCACAAGGCAGCTGCCGGTGTTGCTATTTATTTCAGTCTTTTATTCTGAACAATGAGGACTAGAATCTTGCACTATTTTTACAGGAAGGAGACCATAGCACAATGTGTAGAGCACTTGCTTTGCATATAGAATGTCCCCAGTTCAATCCACAGCATCTCCAGGTGTGACCAGGTATGTCCCCAGTCTTAAATCCTGGAGAGCGGCTGCCAGTCAGTGCAGACAATAGTGGACTAGGTGGACCCGATGGGCTGACTTGGTATAAGGCAGCTTTATATGTTTACCGTCAGCCAGCTGAGCCAGCTTTCTTCGACATTGCAGGGTGTTTACATGAGATTGAGTCCTCCCCGCTTCACAGACAATAAGCACTGGTTGCAACAGCCTCTTCCCTTGGTGAAATCTCTCCCACATCCTCAAAAGGTATACCAGAAGCCAAGAAAGGGTAGGAGGGGAGGGGAACAAAGCAACTGGGACAATAGGTGGTGATTAATGGACAAACACCAGTCCATCTGTTGGGAGGTTGCCATCTGCATCTGCTCTATAAGACCCTGGCCAGGTCTCAACACGAGAGCGGTGGTGGGCTGAAGACTGAACGATCAGGAGGGATCTACTTATCAATCTGATTGGCAGTGGTTTGGAAAAGGTTTCCAACTGTTCATTGCTGTTTAGAAATTTGGGAAATGGCAACAATGGAGAGGTTAAAAATCCCACCAGAATCATGAGCTCTCTAGCTGTTAACTCACCCACCAAATGGCTTGTTTAAATCAATCAATCAATCAATCAATCAATCAATCAATCCCCTGCCATGTTGCCCTTCAGTTCTTACTTTCACCTCTTAAAAAAAACCAAGCAAGTTTCTAGACCTCATGGTGACTGGGCAGTATTTGACACCATCGTAGCTCCTGCAGGCTCTGCTTATCTACCTCACCAGTGTGTCAGTGTGGTGTAGTGGTTAAAAGCGATAGACTCATAATCTGGTGAACCAGATTCATGTCTCTGCTCCTCCACATGCAGCTGCTGGGTGACCTTGGGCCAGTCACACTTCTCTGAAGTCTCTCAGCCCCACTCACCTCACAGAGTGTTTGTTGTGGGGGAGGAAGGGAAAGGAGAATGTTAGCCGCTTTGAGACTCCTTCGGGTAGTGATAAAGCGGGATAACAAATCCAAACTCTTCTTCTCTTCTTCACCTGGTGATGAGGTTTGTTAAATCCAGGGCTCCTGATCAAACCACTCCCAAACCTCACCATATTAAAAGCTGCAAACAAGCCCCTAGGACAGGTTTGGGCTACTGCCTCCTTGGTTCTGTAAATTCGTCCCCAGTGCCCCCTCCATACCCTATCAAAAGCATTGTTCAGAATAACGGAATAACCCCCCCACAAAAAAATTTTCAAAGCAGCAACAATTTCATTCAAAATCCAATTAAAACCTGGATAGCTCAGTTGGTTGTGATGCTGATAATGCCAATTTTGAAGGTTATTAATTCAACATAATTGATGAACTGGATCCAGTGGTACCAGCTCCCAAAGCATGATAGTCATTTACACTTCCAGCAGTCCCCTGCTACCTTGGGCGCGAACACATAGTAATCCCCCTGCCCAAAAGGGGATGGCACTGCCTACTTTGGAACAGCTGCTCATGGTGGCTGCTTGGCCCTTATTTCTCCTGCCTCAGTGCTAGTTCCAAGGTCCTGGTGGGCTGCTGTCACTCTTTATGCCAGTCTTCCTGCAAGCTAGTGCCCTCCATATGTTTTGGACTACAACTCCCATCCACCCCAGCCGACATGTTTATTGATCAGAGATTATGGGAATGGCAGTCGTCCAAAAAGTGACACAACCTTGATGGCAGAAAGTGAGGAGGAATTAAAGAACCTCTTAATGAGGGTGAAAGAGGAGAGAGCAAAATATGGTCTGAAGCTCAACATCAAAAAAACGAAGATCACGGCCACTGGTCCCATCACCTCCTGGCAAATAGAAGGGGAAGAAATGGAGGCAGTGAGAGATTTTACTTTCTTGGGCTCCATGATCACTGCAGATGGTGATAGCAGCCACTAAATTAAAAGACGCCTGCTTCTTGGGAGAAAAGCATTGACAAACCTAGACAGCATCTTAAAAAGTAGAGACATCACCTTGCCAACAAAGGTCTGTATAGTTAAAGCTATGGTTTTCCCAGTAGTGATGTATAGAAGTGAGAACTGGAACATAAAGAAGGCTGATCGCTGAAGAATTGATGCTTTTGAATTATGGTGCTGGAGGAGACTCTTGAGAGTCCCATGGACTGCAAGAAGATCAAACCTATCCATTCTGAAGGAAATCAGCCCTGAGTGCTCACTGGAAGGACAGATCGTGAAGCTGAGGCTCCAGTACTTTGGCCACCTCATGAGTTGGACACGACTAAATGACTAAACAACAACAACTGGCATCCAGTGCCTGGGAAAGGCTGTCATGCAATGGCAGAGAACATGTATTGTGCCCAGAAGGGCCCAAAGTACTTGATTCAATCAACCACAATTGAAAGGAGTTTGCAGACTCTGCCACTGGTCAAAGCACACCAGCGATAGGTTAGCATTCCCAGTGGTCAGCGATGATGTGAGCTGAAGCCCAGGAGCATCTGAAGAGCCACAGGTTAGTCACCCGATTTAAAGAAAAGCAAGCACGCAACGTGGTGTAGTGGTTAGTGTGTCAGACTAGGACCTGGGAGACCAGGGGTCCAATCCCCACTCAGCCATGAAGTTCCCTGGGTGACCTAGGGTAGGTCATCATCTCTCAGCCTAACCTACCTCACAGGGCTGTTGTGAGGATGAAAGGCGGAGAGCCATGCATGCCACCTTCAGCTCCTGGGAGGAAAAAAATGGCATATAAATGTGTTACATTTAAATAAAAATATTTGGTGGGGAATAATTTTCAGACCAAGAGGCACATTCCTTTCCAGGAAACATGTGCCGTTGGGGAGATGGGTGGAGACAGAGGGAAAAGTGGGTGGAGCATCAAATGTAAATTTTACCTTTGTTGGTAAAATGCTCTTTTTCCCACCCTGGTAAGGAAGAGGCTTAGGGACGCGGGTGGCGCTGTGGGTTAAACCACAGAGCCTAGGACTTGCCGATCAGAAGGTCGGCGGTTCGAATGCCTGTGACGGGGTGAGCTCCCGTTGCTCGGTCCCTGCTCCTGCCAACCTAGCAGTTCGAAAGCACGTCAAAGTGCAAGTAGATAAATAGGTACCGCTCCGGCGGGAAGGTAAACGGCGTTTCCGTGCGCTGCTCTGGTTCGCCAGAAGCGGCTTAGTCATGCTGGCCACATGACCCGGAAGCTGTACGCCGGCTCCCTCGGCCAATAAAGCAAGATGAGCGCCACAACCCCAGAGTCGGTCACAACTGGACCTAATGGTCAGGGGTCCCTACCTACCTAAGGAAGAGGCATGATCAGACTTCAAGGACCCATTCCAGTCGGGCAAAAACACTAAAGAGGGTGTGAGGCAGGGTCAATGAAGGGTGTGGCCTGGGCAGAGTCTGAAGGGGCAAATAGAGAGGCCTGCCCCCTCCCGCACATTTAGCCCCTGGGCCAAAGGCTCCCCACCTTTGATTCTAGTGTGCATGGGGGGGGTGGAACCTGGTGCTCTCTGGCTATTGTTGGACAACAACTCCCATCAGTCCTAAGCATTGGCCATGCTGGCTGCTGGGAGTCCAATAGCATCTCTAGGACCACAAATGCCTCATCCCCAAGCTAGTAGATCTTTAATGAAAAGAATGTCACAGTTTTGGGTGTTCAGGTTTTTTGCCTTTCAAGGTTTGCAGCTCAGATCATAAACAAATTTGGTTGTGCGAGAGGTGGAGAAAGGCTAAGGGAAGGCAAGACTGCCTCCACCCTTTTCAAAGCCTGTAAATTGAATGCAATCGGTTTTGTTAACAGCTCACCAATTGCTCCCTGCAAATCAGTCCAAAGCCTGCTGTCTCTGAGAAGGTGTGAAGGGAGCTTCTTCCCCAGGGATTTGGGGGCCATGTCACTTTCTTGTGTGAAAGGAAAGAGATTGATTTCCCATGTCTTAGCCAATGTAGCGCTAAGAAAACTCTGGGAAGTGGAGGTAGGAGCGTCCCCCACCCAGACTAAGGAATGTACCATCCAAGATAGAACCAGGTAGGGATGGGGGAGGGAGAAGTTCGATTCAATTCACATTTAAAGCTGAATCTACCTAATTCACACTTTCCAGAACAATATGAGAACCAAAACACAACCGTCCTTCAAAACCTGCCCTGCTCCAAATTTTCCAATGAAGTTATAGAGTCTGGTAATGTGTGCAAAAATGCATTTGATAGGATAAAGTGTGCACATAGCGGTGAAAATAGCTCACAAAGGTGAATTATATTTGGAGAAGTTGCTTTGCGTAAACACGTGTATTAAGAGAAATTCACACTAAAATGCAGACAAATTTTCATTGAATCTCAAACTGGAATCTCAAGCAGGAATGTGGAGAACTGAATTTAATATAAGGAAATTGGGCAGATGAGAGAAAGTGTCATTGATAAGATTTGCCCAGCTCTTAGACCTGGAGTACTCTGCTGGTGTTTTCAGCTGCAGGATTTAATTTGACTCAGGATCTATGATTAGTGCAAGGGCTCAGCTCCATAAAGGGCAGGTTGGATAAAAATCAATGATTTTTTTTAAAAAGGATTTTTTGAATTCAAATCGGATTTTTTTTTAAATTTAAATTGGATTTTTAAAATAAAATGCTTTTGTAGGAGAAATCTTTCTAAAGATAGTTTTCTATTTCTACATTAAAGATAGTTTTCTACATCTAAAGATAGTTTTCTATTTCTACATTATAGTCCAAAGGCTATTCATCAGGAAATAAGGATTTAAGTATTTCATGTGTGGTAAAACTCAGTCTGTTTTTTTTTATAAAAAAATTGTTTAACCACATGCGTTAACAAACATGGATACATATGCTATAATGTTACTGTTTTAGTAAAATAAATGGTTTAAATTGTTATTAAGGAAGTGGTTATTTTTCTCCTTCCAATAAAATACAGCAGAAAAGTTGTCCAAATATATAGTTAACTTATTAAACCTCACAATAATTTCATAATCATCTATGAATTTCTAATAGTACAATTACAAATCAGTAATTTTTGATATAACTGTAAAAACTACTCTAAAAATTTATTATTCCAAAATGACACCTTCATCTGGTTATAGCAGATGCTGGTTATACCAGCAAAAATGTCTTTCTATAAAAAATTTCAGCTCCAAATCCTTCCTCCCTGCTCTCCTGTGGGGAGATGGGCAGGGGATGAAGACAAGCTTTTCCTTCCTCCTGTGCCTTATCTGTTTGCCCTCCCTGCCCTCTGTTTTCTTTACTCATTGAGGAGGCATAGGGGAGGATAATTCAAGTCATTGATCTTAGATTCTCACTCCCAAGCACCCCTCCAGTGCCTATTAACACCTTTGCTACCTAAGATCAGAGCATCCCTCCCACACCCACCACTGCCCATTTGCCAGGTGCCCTCCCACTTCCCCCCAAAACAGCCCCGTGTCTCAGCTCTAACTGGTCACAATTTGTCTTTATTTGCATTGTTTTTGCATAGGCAGCACTGTATGTATTTTAACAGGTACACAGGTGGCGCTGTGGTCTAAACCACTGAGCCTCTTGAGCTTGCCGATCAGAAGGTCAGTGGTTCAAATCCCTGCAATGGGGGTAAGCGCCCGTTGCTCTGTCCCAGCTCCTGCCAACTTAGCAGTTTGAAAGCACGTCAGTGCAAGTAGATAAATAGGTCCCACTGCGGCGGGAAGTTAAACGGCGTTTCCATGCGCTCTGGTTTCCGTCACGGTGTCCCATTGTATCAGAAGCGGTTTAGTCCTGCTGGCCACATGACACAGAAAGCTGGCTGTGGACAAATGCTGGCTCCCTTGGCCTGAAAGCGAGATGAGCTCCGCAACCCCATGGCCACCTTTGATTGGACTTAACCGTCCAGGGGTCCTTTACCTTTTACCTTTTTGTATTTTAAGAGTACAAACATGTCAGACAGCAACCTGGTGCCCTCCAGATGTTTTAGAGACTGTAACTTCCATCAGCCCCAGCATCGTATGGCTGCCATGGCTGGGGCCGATGGGAGTTGTATGAGAAGGGTACCAGGCAGGGAAAATCTGGCATTGTTTCAAAGCAACTACATGTGTGCAGTGTTTTTCTAAAAAAAAAAAAATGTTTAGGGGCACAGTGGTACCTCGGGTTACATACGTTTCAGGTTACATACGCTTCAGGTTACAGACTCCGCTAATCCAGAAATAGTACTTCGGGTTAAGAACTTTGCTTCAGGATGAGAACAGAAATCGTGCTCCAGCAGTGCAGTGTCAGCGGGAGGCCCCATTAGCTAAAGTGGTGTCTCAGGTTAAGAACAGTTTCAGGTTAAGAACGGACCTCCAGAATGAATTAAGTACTTAACCCAAGGTACCACTGTACTCTCATTTTGACTCAAGAAAATCACCATTTTAGTTCAAATCGGGGAAAATAAATACAGTAAATGGACAAAAGTACAAAGATTCACAAAAGGTTTAGGAGTATGCGTACCCCTTCATCCCCCCAGAAAAAAGCACTGCATGCATGTATGTGAAGCTACAGCCTATTGGGACCTCTGCTTAGAGGTGCCAGAAGATGCTTTTATGATTTTGCTACAGCAGGCTAGCCCCTTGAAGTTGTTACAAAGGAAGCCTTCTGTAACAAATCAAGTGTTTGGTCCATCTGGCTCAATATTGCGAACACTGACTGGCAGCAGATCTCTGGGTTTCAAACAGGAGTCTTCCCGTTCCGCCTCAGCCTTACCTGGAGATGTCCTCAGGGGTTTCACCTAAGGCCATCTGCCTGATGCTCCACTACTGAGCTTTGCCCTTTCTTTTGGAGATCAGGAAAATATACCCCTGCCCAATACTTTGCACAGCAGCTGCCAGTCAGAGAAGACAGCACTGGGTTAGATGGACCAGTCAGCTCCAGATGCTCTTGATTAAGGAACAAAGTGCGCATTTGCAAGCTCGCAGGATGAAGGGGAAGTTTGGCGTCAACACTTTCACTCCTGCCAAAGGGAGCAAATGGGTTCTAAATGAGAGGGGAACTGCAGCCGGGTAACAAGGGGGGCGGGATGCTAAGTCCTGGTTAGAAGCAGGCTGAGAAGGGGAGTGTTGAAACTGGTGGGACAGCCAGCTCCCTCCAAACCCACAAAGCAGCTTTGGAGACTCGTTGGGGTGTAAGAGATTGTGGTAGACACAAGGCTGGGGGGGGGGGGCAACTTGTCCTCTGCCCACAGGAAAACCTGTTTGGGTTGCGCTCATTCAGACTGTGGGCGGGTCATGTTCTGCTCACTGAAAGCTAGCATGTCAGGGAAGACACCTTTCTCTCCGGCATGCAACTTTTCTAAGTGAATGGATTTTGTGTAGTGGAGGGGTCAATTCAGCAGTGGAGGCCAGTCCATTGTGGTGAATGGGATGCTGCCCCACCAGTCGTTCCCACCTGCCTGTCTGCTTGCATGAAACCAAATCGTGGGCAGTGCTGGCATCGTATCCCATTCTGCCCTGTACCTGTCGCATGCAGCACCTTTTCCTTTCTGCTGCATTCATCTTCCTCCAAAAACTCCGCCGTTCGTCTCACTGTCCCGACATCACGCTGAGAATTAACACCTTATGGAACTAACTATACTGCACAACTAATGATGTTGCAAAGCCACATTAAGATCGCTTATCGCCGTACATTCCATTGGCCACCACAGACCTTTTTTTATATATATATACATTTTAAAATTCATTCATACCTACGTGATAGAAAACAAGTGTTGTTTATTGAGACATTCAGGCATTCCTTTGTATGTCAAGAAAGCACTGAACAGGCCTCGGACGCTGCCTCCCTGGGAACCCTGCCCTGTGAAACACCTGCATGCCTCTCTTGTCCCCTTTGAGCTGCATCTTCCCAAGGGAGCTGAGGTGGAACGCCAGAATTTAAAGGGGGTGCAACAAGGCGCCAGTGTCCAAAATGAAGTAGGAAATCTGGTTTGGGTAAAGGGGGGCTGTGCAGCTCCCTCCCCTCCTGGCATGGGTGAAAACAGCAGCAGCTGAGGCTTTCTTGCCGGTGGAGGAAAAGCCCAGGGTCCCAGACAGCTGCAGAGAGGGGAGGAGGGGTCGGTAGGAAAAAGGAAGAAATCTTTGCTTATCTCCGCAAGGAACCTCAATGACACGGCCGGCCCAGATGTCTGGCAGGAGGCAGAGATACCTCCAGCTTCACCCGAGGTTGCTGTGGTGATGGGGGCAGCTTGGAGCAGAAAGCAGGGTGGTTGGTGGGGAGAATTACCTTCAGAAGAGGCTGCTGCTGAGCTCAGGTTCTGGGGGGCTTTGCCATTTGCGGACAATAAATGGCTTTATTTGCCCGTCTTATCAATAGGAAGGGGGGGCTATTTCATCAGTTCAAGGGCTGTTTGTAGCAGCTGCACCTCCTTGCCAGGACAGAGCAGCCTCTGTAAAATAGGGTACAGCGATGATGGTAGGAGAGAGTGAGAGTGTGCATGTGTGTCTTAGCAGCAAGGCCCAGCTGGGGAAGCCTACAAAAGGGAATCAATCAACTAGTGATTGTGCATTTGTCTTTCGGCTTGCAGCGACGGCAGTTAGGATGGTCTTTAGAAGCAGATGCAGCTACCTACAATCTCAGCTAATTGCATGGCTCCTCAGTTGCTCATACTCCCATCTGTGCAAATAATAAAACCGGAGCACGCGGCTGTAATTGGGTCCCATGTTTTCCTCCCCGCCCTTGGGCATTAAGTTCTGCTTGCAGGTTTCCTGCGGACGTCTGGGTGGCCACTGCGAGAACAGGATGCTGGACTAGAAGAGCCACTGGCCTGATCCAGCAGGGTCTTCTTCTTTCAGTGAAAGCAGTTTGCCATGCTTTATTGCACCTCTGATCTAAGTTCCCACTGGTTAAATCTTCCCAAGACGTAGCCAATATCACCCCTTTCTCATGACCAACTAAAGCAGGTGTGGGCAATGCTTGGCTGTCCAGAGGCTGCTGATTGGCCAAAGGCTGCTTTCTGGGGTGGATGGAAGGCCAAAGGTTCCCCACACCTGCACTAAAGTCTTGTTTTGCAAATCCTTATTCTCGTCCTTATCTTCTGCTTTGCTCTGATCTGTGATCTTTAACATGCTGCGAATGTAACTGCTGTGCTTTTGTCGTTCCTGGGAAAATAAAATAATAAATAATAAAAGCACCGTGCAAGGGATAGGAAAACACTGTTCCTTACAGAAGGAAGGACTTGCAGAGTAGGCATGAAGTAACATTTCTGCTGAATCTGCATGAGGGCATTTTAAGGGCTGAAGGATGGGGTATGAATTTTGCAAAATAAGTACTTTTATGTCCTTCACCCCCCTTTGACTCCAATCAATGGCTTTCCCCACCTGGTTGCTGCAATAGGGGTGCGAAGGGACATAAGGGCTTTGCGCCCCAGTCTGGGAGGGACCAAACGGGAGACTCCTACTGCAGGCACTGCAGCGGGTCATATTGTAAAGGACACCTGTCTAAAGCCTGCCTTTCTTCTCCAGCGTGTGTCATTCGTTTCGTCTGGTATGTATTAGATAGGAAACAAGTCTCCAGTCTGTTCCTTTACCAGCTCTTTGCAATATTTGAGGGCCCAGGTGGAAAACAGTACAAGACATTCCTCACTTGCTGAAGCCTCTGACGAGTGCCCAGGGTGGAATGGGCCAGCAAACCTCTCTGCATCGCTTTTGAGGTCCATGAAAGGAGGCGAGGCAGAAACACATATAAACAAAATGACAGATCATAATCATGCCCGTGACCCAGTGAGTTAAAATATAAATATGTACCCAAATTCTGGCTAAGCGTCACCACCTCACGATGCTGAAGTCATAGCTAGGCCCTGACATACCATTAGAACTAGTTTGTACTAAAAAAAAATATCAATCTGTGGAACTAGTCCACAAGGGCACTATGACCACCAGACAGAAACCCAGTTAGTTCTACCACAGCCTGATATTATCAGTCTGCGGTAAAGAAGAACTGGGTCTTCATTGGTGGCTGTAGTGTGGTTGGAATGCCCTCCCTGCTGAAATACACCACCTCCATCCACATTTGCATGTCACTGGCTCCTGAAGACGCATCTGTTTAGGGAAGCCTGCCCTTGCACTTCTGATGTTATTTAATTGTAATGCTTTTAAAATTAAGGATGTTTTAATGCTTTGACAAAATGGTTATTGGGTATTTCAAATGTGCATGGATCTCAGAATTGATTTTATAGATAGCTCAGTTGGCTAGAGCGTGACTCTGATAACACCAAGGTTGCAGGTTCGATCCCTGTATGGGACAGCTGTGCATTCCTGTACAGTGGTACCTTGGTTCTAGAATTTAATCCATAATGAGAGTCCGTTTGACTCCCGAAACAGTTAAAAAACCAAGGCACAGCTTCCAATTGGCTGCAGGAGCTTCCTGCACTCAATCGGAAGCCCCGTCGGACATGCGGCTTCCAAAAAACGTTTCCAAACCGGAACACTCACTTCTGGGTTTGCGGCATTCGGGAGCTGATTTGTTCAGGAGCCAAGCCGTTCCGACTACCAAGGTACCACCTTATTGCAGGAGGTTGGAGTAAATGAACTTCAGGGTACCTTCCAATGCTGATTCTTTCACAAAAACTGCTCAGAAGCCATCTGGCATTTAAGCAGTATATAAACTAATGAATAACGAGTAATTCTCTGCTGACGTGAACCTATGGGAGGTCCCGTTCCTCCTTGGAAAATAACAAAGCAGGAGTTGCTGTTTATCTCTTTTTCTGGAAAGACAGATGTAGCACTGCATGATTTCATGTCTCCCTATCACTTTGCACACACAAGCTGTTTATTTCCTCTCCACTCCCCCGAGCCCACCTGCTTCAAGGCAAGCCAACTCTCAGTCACTTCAAACATTTTCCTTATTTAGTATGGGGCACAGGTGAGGGTCTTGTTTTCGTCCACCTTAACAGCATGATTGAATCGGCCGCTCTGCAGGAAGCATCCGTCTGGAGGTTGAAGTCTCTCTGCACAATTCTATAGAAAAAGGGGTGTGTGGGGGAGGGCTCACTTCCCTTCTCGGGGATGGTCCCTCTGGGAACGGCTGCAAAGTGTTGTCACTGTCTTAATCAAAACTGAGGAAGAGATTATTTTTTCCTAACGTTTCTTAGATGCTTGCAGCAGCTGCAAGGGTCAACTCAGTTTGCCACGCTAGTACACTTGCTGGGGAGTCCTCAGAGACAAAGCCTCTTTTCCTGTTTTTTTGGCTTGATATTGAAGTTTATTATTTATTTTTCAAGAAAGAGAAATGGCAGCAAAAAGGGGAGAGTATATTTTGAGTCCCAAATTTTCCCTAAATTCTATTGAGCTCTGCTGTTATTGAGAGACTGCACAGTCAGCTGTGTTTAGACTGCAAAAGGCCTCCTTGTCCAGAGTTGGTTTTTTTTAATGGGTTGGAACAGTAGCTTCTTAAAATACACCACCACCCCAAACTATTGGAAATTGCCAAGTGCTGGAAGACATCATTCCTGCAACCCTTTCTGAGAGACCCATTTCACTGGGAGAATAACACACTGACCTGTGTGATCGTTCAGCAACCCCATAAAACCTGTCTTGAAGTGAGGCTGTAAATGCCAGCTTTATTAATGCAACTGTGCTCTAGCTAATGCTTTTGGTCTTACCTCTTCTTATAAAGGACAGAACTGGTTACATTCTTTAAAAGGACAGAGCAGTACCTCAGAGAACTGGTAATCTAGCAAAGCGCTTGGGTCTCAGACTCAACAATGTGGAAGCAGCCGATTTGCAAGCAAGGGTTAGCCAAGCTTGGCCAGAAAGATGCCACCTGATGCAGGAGCAGCAGTTTCCCCAAGGACTTAAACCCTGGGTTACTTCCAGACATCTCACCTTTAACTGAAGATACCAGGACCATATGCACGAACTCTACTGCTGAGCTGTGGCCCCTCTTTATGATCACAGAACTAAAGTGGCAGGAGCTCTTTCTCCCTGTAATACACAGAAGAGTGTTAAAGGCTCCCTGACCCCCCTCCCCAAGGCATCCTAAAAGAGAGAATCTGCCCATTCAAGCTTATTGCTGCCATGCTGAAGATGGTATGACACGATACCTAAGGTTTAACGCTGATCAACGTCTCCATGGTATCAGCACAAGTTTAAAGACCTACTAACGCTCAGCCCCAAGCCCTTTTTTGGGTTGAGCTACACACCACTGTCAGCAGAGGGTTGCTCTCCCACTACTGCACAAGGAACGCTTTCTGGCTGTGAGGCTTGTAGTTTGTGGCTTCTTCCTGTAAAGAGACACCCACAGGTAACAAAGTGGCAGGGTTGCCCTTGTGCCAGCAGCACGTTTTATAAGCTCCACTGTACTTCTTCGTAACAAGCACAACCCACCACATATCTTAAGCTTAACAGAGGCCACAGATCAATCCTTTGCACCAAGCAATGCATTGGGTTTTGTGCTATTATTATTATTATTATTACTACTACTATTACAGGTTGTTGTTTTTTCCAAAATATTTATAAACAAAAGGCTAATAACCTTCAACAGCACTTCTGTTACATATGTAAAAAAAGGGCTTAAGAACAAGTTGTACTCCAATGCACACTAATACAATACAGTGTCTAATGTCCTCAGCCACACTTCTCTACACATCACTCTGGGATTTCCCAGGGAACCGACTTCACACGGGTGTTGGAATCCAATTGGCTGGTCAGTCTCCCCTCGTGATCAGGTCCTCGATGTATGCATCCAGTTCGTCATCTGTACTGAAATCAATGTCCTGAAACCAGCAAAGGGAAATATAGTTCAATGCCTATGAGAAAGCATTTGATACAGTAGGGTGACTACTTGCTAGCTGGGGCTGATGTGAGTTGTAGCTGAAAACATCTGGGGGACACCAGGTTAAAAACACGCTCAGATTTTTGAGATTCTGCAGAATCTGCAAGATTCTGTCTGTTGTATTTTTGTGATTAAGAAATTTGTTTCCATACTCATACATTTCCTCGTAGCCAGAAGGAAGGGGGAAATAACAAGAAAATATGTAGAATAGCAATATAAGTATGTGTTCTGTACAGCAGAGTAGATGCAACAAAACTTCTTGGATAATTTACATTTAAATAAAAAAGTCATAATGAAAAAACATTCCCAGTTTTTTGCAATTCTGGCTGGGGCCTCACTCACCTCTTGGACTTTTTTGAGCAGGGATACTATGTTAGTCCTTAGCTTCTGGAGTTTCTCTTTTGTCTCCATGAGCTTCTGTTCTTGGATGTGAAGCTTCTCCTCAGAGGCTTTGGCCTGGGCATTAGCTTGAGTCTGGTAGGAGTTGCATAAGTTTTTCAGCCCCTTCTCGTACTGCTTGAAATATTCTTTCTGCAGGGAGGCAAGACACAAGGGAGTCGGTTCTAGGAGCTTCAAGAAAAGCCACATGTATTGTTGCAATATGTCCCTATGCAGTGGGAGGCCACACTCACACCATACATTTAAAGCTGTATCATACCACTTTAAAGTGTCATGGCTTCCCCCCAAAGCATCCTGGGAATTGTAGTTTGTTAAAGGGTGCTGAGAGTTGTGAGGAGATCCCTGTTCCCCTCAGAGAGGTACAATTCCTAGAGAGATTTAACAATCACTATCTCTTCCCAGAGAACTCTGGGAAATGTAGGTCTGTGAAGAGGAGTAACAGTGTGGTGGTAGCCTAAGTGTCTGTTTCCTTCCCTCACCCTCACTTGTGGCAGAGTGCCACAAGGCTCTTGTCTGAGGATGTAGATACACTGCAATCTTTTTCTGCGAAATTGTGTGTGTGTGTGTGTCTGTCTGTCTTTCTTTCTCTTAAATAATATCCATGTTTGCCAGAAGGCAAAAAAAATTAATTGGAGTTAAACTGTCAATTTGACAGTGGAAGCCTCTGCATTCGCTATTAAGTAAGAGCTGCCTTCCACCCCTGCAGTCTGCTGCCCTCTGCTGGCTAAAAAGTGTCTGGAAAAAGACAAGAGCTGTTCACATCCCAAAAGGGTCTCATTTATCTTAAACGCTTGCACAAAAGGTGTCAGGCAACCCTTTTCTCTCCCCTTTGTGGCACATTCAAATTATAATCTGAGGGTTCGGCTCCTAATTTAGGCACTTTATATACATTATAAAAGGTTACAATTATGGATGGTGATATCATAACCACTGGCTCCAGAAAATGTCTCACTAAAGACAGTGAAACACTGGGTTAAAAGGGTAGCAATCTGCCCCTCTAAAAACTGGCAGCTGGCAAAGTATAGAGGAGTGGTTCTCAAAGTTTGTGGTACCACCCCCTGGAGACGTTTACCTAGGTGGGCGCTAAAGAGACAACGGGGAGCATGGGGGTGCTGGAGGTGCTCCCCCTAAGTGCACTGAATGCTTATTTGCAATTGAGCAGGCTAGAGCCTAGAGCAAACACCTTCCTTTCTTCATATTTAAAGTTTTATTGCTCATCACTTTCAAAGCTATTTCCTTTGGTCACGTTTATATTTACAATTCTGTATTGTCACAAGTCAGAAGACAGCTATTGGTTTTCATATAAATTAGTTACTGTGCATCTGTGGTAGGTGAAGGTTTGTGCATGTCTGGTAAACTGAGTTATGTATGGATATTTTATGTTATAAATTTCCTTCACCGTTATGTTTTCAAGAGCAAGAATGTGTAACTATTCTTTGCTGGATTTTATTTTGTGATTATCTTCCTCAGTGGGTTGTGCAAACTGCTATTCTGAATAATGCTTTTTTAAAGGGTTGGGAAGTGGGCACTGGAGATGAGTTCATGGAACCAAGTGGGCTGTGCCCCCCCCCCAAAAAAACAGGGAACAACTGGTGCAGAAGCTAAGAATGTAGCAAGAGCAGCCACCAGCTCAGGTCTTGCCTCCACTTGTATGCATAGGACTTACCAGAGGGAAAGCAGCCAACTCTTCTAAATTCATGGCACTCAGGTCATTCTTGGAGATGGGGAAATTTGGGGGCAAGAAGTACCGCAAGCAATTCCTGCCCAAACAAAAACAAGCATGCTAAGAAGAGAAAGGCCATGTGTGCATTACAATTTGGAGAACACAGAATATTTTACAGAGTACAGAGTTCATCTTCTTGAACAGCTTATTCTCCCCGCTTCCCTTTTCATTAATACACCGAGTTTCTACTCCTTGTGATTCTGAAAATATGCTTCCAAAGATGGTTGGGGCAATGCCTGGTGGAACCACAACGAAGGCAGAATAAATTATGCAAAGTTGCTCAATTTGCATTGGCACAGGCTGCGGCGTTTAGATTGCTCAGGCACAGAATATTAACACTTTGGGCATTTTCTCTGTCCCAACAAAAGAAACTCCACAGCAGGTAACAGGTCAGATACAGTAAGAACATCACACTGACAACAGGGTGTTAAAAAGCAAAAGCAGGAGTCCAAAATTAAGCTGGCATCTATAAAGTTGCTTAGCAAAGAGGCTCACCGGAGAGATTGAGCGAGTAAGTCTACAGTCTCATGGCTGTTGCTGGAAGCGGTGGTGTCCGGCTCAGTCCGGACGCACTCCGAGGTAGAGGGCTCGGGCGCAAGGTCTTCCTTCTCTTGCTCTTGAGTGTCTGGAGTTCGCAGTTCTGGTGAGGGAGGCTTCATGAGTCGAACATCCTTGCTGTTTTTCTCGACCCTGAAGGGAGCAACAGGCACGTCACAAGGAATCCTTGCCATTCTAAAGACCTGAGTAACAGTCTTTGCTGCCTCCCCACGGCAAACTGATGTGCTGACAGCCATTCCCTGGGTACCGAAAATTTGCTTTACATGGTGATGACCAATACTGGCTGGCATTCATTTCCCTTTCCCTGTCTATACACTGTGCTAGAGGCAGCAGCTACCACAGCCCCTGCATCCCAATATAGCTGTGATTCCTACATTGCAGGGGGCTGGTCAAGATGGCCCTTGTCCCTTCCACCTCTACAATTCTATGATTCTACACACACACACACAAATTACCAGCGATCTCTTGGGGTGGTATCTGTCGGGACATAGTCAAACTTCACTTTCCAGCGGATACCTTTCTTGCCCATCTCCACACATGTAACTCGGCCAGTGAACCACTCCTTGTTCACTCGGACTTCCACGTGGAGTCCTTTATCTGAGGGGCACAGAAGGACAGAAAGTCTTGCAGTAAGCATCTGCTTTCAAAGCAAGCAACTGCTTTCAAACAGGATTGAAGTTCAAATCTTTTGTTTAATCCAGAAACTGCATCCCATGAAAATTACATTGTTTAATGTGCCAGAAAGAGATACAGCTTGGTCCCATTCATTATTATGCAGGTTTAAGGGTTAGTCACAGTGGCTGTATTTGAAGCCAGGTGGTTTTGCTTTAACCTGGACTATAATCTTAATGGATGTAGAACAGATCTGCCCCAAACCTGCAGTCATCATGGTGTTCAATACATGCACCATTTTGCTCCCCTGGAAGAATCAAGTAGGTGCAGAGACCGAGCGACTTATTTCTTACCTTTCTGTGCCCTCTTCAGTTCTGCCAAATCTTCTTCCCCTCCGCTGTCTGTGAGCTGAAAGCAGAGTTAATAGAGACTCAGCATAGAGTATTTTACTAACTAAAAGAAGACCCAACAAAAAGCTAGCTTTAGAATTCAGCAAAAAACTATCTGTGGGCATTTTCATTTGCACTCAACTTTCTGGGCTGGGGATAAGCAGTACTTATGGAATAAAATGTTAATATATTGCTTAAACACAATAGCCTTGCAGCCATTTACCACCTAGAACAAAAGACTAGAGCAGTCATCCTCTAACTGTGGACAGAAGCTAGTAGCCACTGATGGCCTTATCAAGAAATAATAATAAATAAAATACTAAATTTAAAACTATTATTCTTTGTGAATTTCTCCTCTTTTAAAGCAATCCAGGTTGGTGGCCATCACTGCTTCTTGTGAGAGCAAATTCTATAGTTAACTCTGCGCTGTGTGAAAAAGTACTGATGATTTTACAAGTTAAATTATGATGTTATGCAGGGCAGATTGCTCACTAGCCCTGAAGCAGTCAGAGTTAAGCTATAGCAGCACAGCAAAGCAGGAATTTCCAGGCAGGAACACAAAGAGTCATCACTGCTGAAAGTCATTGCCTAGTGGTTAGATTGGGTAGTGCACTGGAACTAAGGAGACCATGTAATTAGCCATGTAATTGTTTCATAACAAGAGCAATCAAATTTGCTTTTGTCATTAACACAAGCATCAAACCTTTTAAAGATTACTTTCCTTCTTGTTCTCATAACCTGAACTCCACTTAAAATCCCTGCACATTATATGACAAGTTTTAACCACTTAATGAAACGGATTTCTTTTGATAAATCAATGCCCAACTCCAGGTGAAACTGTAAGTCAAAACTTGACAAACAATGGACAGGTATTTTAATGGAGTTAAAAGTCATGAGAAAAACAAAGGTGATCTTAAAACAGGTTTGGCACTTCTGCTAATTGCAAAAGACACACATCTGATAGCTTTTGCTGTGAAACTGAGTGAAGGCTGCCATTTGATGGAACACATTATCATGTCCTACCTGTGCTTAAGATGAAATACAGAACATTGAGGCAATTGGGGATTTTATCTCCATGTCCTATATCTGAGCTCAAGCAGAGGAAAGACACGATAATACACTCCATCAATTGGCAGCCTTCACTTGAGGAGTTTAAGGGGAGGACAAATTCAGCTTGTTTAGCTACTCGTCTTGGATCTGACTGTCAGAACTGTCTGTACAGTTTTCACTCACTGACTTCACCAAAATATAGATGTCCATATTTTGGCAAAAGTTCCAGAGCGGATGGAATAGGGACGAAGAACAGCAACTTTAAGGGATTCTGAATGGCAAAATCAGACTTGCAAATTTCTCACTCACTTCCACCTCCACCTCGTTGGTGTCTTTCTTCTCTTCTTTCACTGTCACGTGTCGCCCATGTTTCCTCTTCTCTTTCCTTGGCCCAATTTCCTCTTCCAATTCATCCTCTATTGAGCTAATGCTTCTCTTCTGGGAACCTGAAGCCTGCAGAGATTAAGACACGCACTCAACCACCACAAGGAAGACGCACTGCTCCACGGACCATGCGGTTGCATTTCCAAAAGGCAGAGGCACAACGCAGCTACATGAAGGCAGGAAGGGGCCTTATGTTGATTCTGAACCCATCAAGCTCAGACTTGCTGACAGTGACTGGAAGCAGCTCTCCAGGGTTTCAGGCAGAGGCAATTACCCAGAGATGCTGGAGATTAAATGTGAGACCTTCCACAAAGCAAAGTTGGTGAACATAAGAACAACCCTGCTGGATCAGGCTAGAGGAGGGCCATCTAGTCCAGCATCCTTTTCTCAAAGTAGCCAGATGCCCTGAAGGGACATCCTATGTGTTTCTTATCCCGGTTTCTTAATGCTGGTCATTGACTGTAATAATAAATGAATCTGATTGGTTTTTACCAAGGAGGTGTGTGTCTCACCTGGGGGTGCTTCACAACAGGGGGTTTCTTCAGTGACAGCTGTCCCTTTGCAGGTCTTGGGCTGGGGGATCTGTGGTGGTTCTTGGAGTTCTGAAGAGGAGCAGGGGGCACCCTGCCACTTGCTGCAGGCTTGGAGGCAGACCTGACAGAGGTGGATGTGGACCTCCCAGGTGTCACCACCACGTGATTGGAAAGCCTGGCTTCTTCCCTGGAGACTGAACTCTGTGGCTTAGAGCTGCTGGTGGCTGGCCGAGGTGGGGGCCCCTTATTCTGCTGGCCAGTGGACCTGGAAGTGGTCAGTGGGGCAGGAGGCTTGCTTGGGGCATTTCGAATCACATCTGGCAGAGGGGGAGAGCGTGGCCGCTGTGGCCTACTCAGTGGGTCTGAATTCTGTGAGGAGGAGGAGAGAAAAGGCAAAGTCAGCTCAGGCTAAGTGCGGAGAGCAGGTGTACAGGCAGCAACGGAAGGGGTGGCACTCACCTCTAGTGCTGGACGAGTGGTGACTTCCAAGGGCAGCTTCCGCAGGTCAGCTTGGGAACGTATTGGAGTCGTTTTCTGGAGCAGAGCAGATGGAACAAAGACATTGTGTTAAGAACAGCCACTGCTGGCTTTAAACCTACTTCCTTAGCAAACCTCACAGACCCTCTTCATCCCTGAGAAATTGTATTAAGTACCTGATGACTCAGTGAAGCCCCACTATGTGAGGTGGGGCAATGCTTTTCAGACTGAGATTGCTACAAACTAAGGGGCTGGTTTGCACACACATGCAACACCAGTAGCCGAAAGTGAGAATTAATATGGGAAATCGTGCTACCTTCAAGACAACACAAGTTCTATCTGTTCCTGGCTCAGTTTACATATGCAAATCACAACACTTGCTGCTGTGTAGGGCTGAAACAAAAATTATCCATGAATGGAGAATTTCCAGTTCAAATTTGGGGGTGGGGTCACAAAAGCAGATCAAGATCCTGGAGGGAGGGGAACACTGGCTGTCCATATAATACCCTAGTGGTTAGTGGCTGTAATTCTTTGACCCTGCCACCACCTGAATGCATTCCAACAAGAAGCTCACTTGAAAGAGACAACTGAATATACAGCGTCACTGGCGAAGAATGAGACAGACTGCAGATCGGGGGCCCCAGTGTCCAGACTTGCCTGCAGTGCCTCCAGCTTCTCCTGCTCCCGGCGAATTTTCTCTGACAGCTCTTTCTGCTTTTCCTCCTGAGACTTCTCTTTCCGCAGCACACACAGGGGAACCTTCTGCTTCTGTTCAGGAGTTTCACACCTGCCAGGGAGAAGAAAAAGACAGCAGGAAGACTTTAGCAAGGTGAAGGAAGAATGTAAACATGAGCGCAAGTTAAAAAAAACAAAAACCCCAGAGCAAGTTTGGGATACGCCTGCTCTGTCCAGAGGCTAAACTTCCACACCATACAGGCTCCCCTCTGTAATGAATGAAAGGACAAGAAAAAAAAGTGTAGGCTTAAGCTGTCAAGTCTATAAAACATCTTGTAACACTGATGGGCTATGCTCTGCCTCCATAGAGGCAGTAAATGCTTCTGAAATCCAGCTGCGGGAAACCACAGGAGGGAAGTTGCTGTTGAGCCCAGGTCCTGCTTATGGGCTCCATTGAATCTCTCACCTGAATGATTTCAATGGGTTCCCATGTCTTTCTCCCTTGACTTTTTTACATGGCAGCATAAAAACATAGGTTTTCTGGATGGCTCACAGAAAATACAAAATGGTCACTTTATAATAAAAAATACAAATTTCAAAACAATGGTAAGCAGCATAAAAAAGCTCTTTCTGGGAGCAGAAGAAATGTAACAACTAATAAATGCAGATAAACGAGAAAGCCCAGATAACAGATCGAGAAGATCAGTTATTTTAAATGGCCTGGGTTTATTAAAAAAAACCTCCTATGGCAAAGATGGGAAAACATATGGCTCTGTCAAATATGGGACCCCAACTACTGCACAGTTACAAGCTAGCGCTTACAGACTGCTGTGCAGATTACTAAATTAAGAGGACTCAGAGAGAACACATTACTAAATTACTAAATTAAGAGGACTCAGAGAGAACACATCCTCACCTGTCCTGATCAGGGCTGGGGTTCATGGCACAAACCCAGGTGTCTGGGTTTTCCTGCTCCACGGAGCTGAGCTGGAAGGGGAGGGTCCGCCATTTCAGACACAAGTCTACTGACACAAAGACAAATGATGCCATTAGCAAATTGCAAAGCCAGATGAAAGAAACCTACTCTGCACCCAGGGCCTGCAAGCAAGGATTTGGTAATGTGAACGAACACTAAATATGTAATTGTTTTAACTGTTTTTTAGGCAACTGTTTTATTCCATGTGATTTATATTGTAAACCACCTTGGGATGATTCATAAATTTTGGATTATTTATTAAATTTATTAGTTGCTTTTTTGCCACAGCAACTCAGAGACTTACAATATTTTAAATAGGAAACAAACACATACATACATTTAAGCCAGCATTTTATAAATCTAAGAGACAATATTTTTTTTTTAAAGAACTACAGTCGTACCTCCTTTTGTGGCCGGGATCCGTTCCTGAGCCCTGGCTGCTAGCCGAAAAGGACACAGGGCAAAGTGCCGTGTCTGCGCACGTGCGCGGAGCGGTCTGCGCACGTGCGCGGAGCGGTTTGCGCTTCTGCGTATAGAGTGATTTAGCGCTTCTGCGCACGCGCGAGTGGCAAACCGGGAAGTAACCTGTTTCGGTACTTCTTTGCTGCGGACGTTCGCCAGAATGGACGCTAGACAAGGCGGACGTTCGTGGAGGTATTATTGTACATTAAAATATCCCATCCACTGTAGGAAGCCACAGATAATTAAAAGCCAAAGGCCTAGTGGAAAACAAATGCTTTTGTCTGGTGCCTAAAGATATGCAATGGTGGCTCCAGTCTAGTCTCCCTGGGGAGCGTGTTCCACAAGCGGGAAGCCACCACTCTAATGTTGCCAGCTTCCAGACCTCCTGCGGAGAGAGCACTCAAAGAAGGGACTTGGCTGATGACTGCAGGGGTGAAGTAATAATGACAATATGCCTATTGTTTCTTTGTTCCCCCTCCCCACCAAGGAAAAAAGAACACCAAAAGAGGGCTGACCCCCCCACCTCCTAGTTCCCAGCACAATTAAGAAATCAGTTCCCAATATTCTTTGGACGAAGCCACATGCTTTGAATATGCATGGTGTCAATCTAGCTTTTTATCACTATATTTTGGTTGTTTTGCCGCCTAAGGCACTGCTGGGGCTTCAACTCCCTGCA
The DNA here is from genome assembly GCF_027172205.1 of Podarcis raffonei. Classification (NCBI taxonomy): domain Eukaryota; kingdom Metazoa; phylum Chordata; class Lepidosauria; order Squamata; family Lacertidae; genus Podarcis; species Podarcis raffonei. The sequence goes on from NC_070617.1 coordinate 24,440,689, forward strand.
AACACCTTTCCAATCCTGAAATGCTGGAAACTCAGCACTACCAGACGTACCGCACTGAATGGTGGTGGGGATCTCCATGGCTCTCCGCCGCTTGTAACGCAATTCATTTGATGGCGGCTGGTTCCAGTTAGCAGATAAATAGCCAAAGTCATCCCAGAACTTGCTTATACCTTTCTGTGCTGGAGGGTTGTTGTTGTTGGGTTTTTTTGAAAAACGAAACAAAGCATCAAGATGAGTAAGCAAGCAAACACACAAACACCCCCCCCGTGGTCTAATAACTATCCAGTGTCTCGGTTTACAACCATAATCCGTTCTGGAAGTCCAGTTGTAAACCAAAACAGGTTGCAACCCAAGGCATGCTTTCGCCAATGGGAAGGGTTGTAATCCCCCCCAAAAGGGGGGGGGGTTTGTAATAACAATAAAAAAGGGACACACACTTCCGGGTTTGACGTGGTTGTAATCTAAAACGGTTGCAAACCAAGGTAGGAGCAATATTAAAATACTCTGCTATCCATGTCCTAATAAACAGCATTTTTTTTCTGATAACCAAAGATGTAAACACACCAACACACACCCATGGTGTAATAACTATCCATTGTCCCTTCCCTGTGCCTAGCGTTCCCCTTCCATGCCCAACTTCCCACCAGACTGCAAGAGCGGCTTACCAATCTCAACATCCTTCCAGTACTGAGCCAAATGTTCTCCCATTGCCCTTAGTAAGTGCCGATACTCCTTGGCATCGGCAAAGTCCTGCTTGTTATGTGTCGGCTCCAAAACCAGGTAGGGGACGTCAACCACTCCGACAACACCACCGCATGCCCTGAGTGGGAGGAAACACAACAGTGATAAGCTTGCAGGCAGCAACCGGCCTGAGAAGGACAGAGTCAGAAGACAGGCTCCTTCCTTCCCACTACAGCAAACATGAACCTGGTTCAGTGTAGGGCAGATGGAGCAGGGTTAATTAAATATCAAGGATGGAATAACTCATGGAGGTGAAGGCTACTGATGGCTACCAGCCACAATGGCTATGCTGTGCCTCCAGAGTCAGAGGCAAACATGCTTCTGAACACCAGTTGTTGGAAACCGCAGGAGGGGAGAGTGCTCTTGTGGTTGGGTCCTGCTTGCCTGTTTCCCACAGACATCTGGGTGGGAACTGGATGCTGAACTAGATGGGACCTTGGCCTTCTCCAGCAGCCCCATCTTATGTTTGAAATGAAAAGGCTTGATGTAATTAAAGGCTCCAGCAAACAGGGTCCCAATGAATGAACAAAACTGGCTGCTACAGCAGCTGTGAAATTCGTCCACAGATGAAGCTTTCAGTTAATGCTGTGCCACGAACAACATGCACTTGTTTCTAGTAATCATGAGTTGCACATGCATCTCTGCGCAACATGGACAGATGGTTCCCTACGATAATGTTCTGCTGGAAACAGGTTATCTAATCTAAGAGAGTATCACCCTGACAAGATCATCTGTGTACTGTGCAGAGCAAAGGTTCTCTGTCAAATTGTAATTAGGATCAGTTTGGCACCATGATCAACTCAGTTTGCCTCCTGTTCTTATGAACAATGCAGTTTGATACCTGAAGTCTCTGTTTCCTTGAAGTTTCAATTCGTGGTTGAGGGGACCTTTAACAATTTAGAAGATGCAACTCAGGGTATACATGCAAAACCAACAATGGATTACTCCTCACAATATATTTAACCATTCATATGAAATCAGAGGGAATTAGAGAAAGTGTTTTCTCCATATCCCTGGAACATATATTTCTGCTTTTGGGCCTTCCAGAAGAGGCACCTGGTTGGCCACAGTGAGAACAGGATGCTGGACTAGGTGGCCTGATCCAACAGGCTATTCTTATGTTCTTAAGATAGTAAGAACTGAATAAAGCATGCAAAATAACTGTGCAATGAACTTGATTTGCTGCAGCTCCGTTTTCTTTTAAAGTACAGAACACACCAAGTGGAAGAGGAGGGTGGGGGCGGGGCTGATCAAGACTCACATAACACAGGAGGAAACAGGCCGATTCACTTTACTTGTCATTAAGGCAAGAACTAACTAGAGGTCTCTGCAAGAAACTCACATGCCACCCTCCAGCTGCGGGCCCACCTTCTCATACATCTTAATCAGTCGGCTGCAGTTATAGATAAACATCCCATCCAAATGCCGCTGCTCAATGTTCACACCAAAGATGAAGTTCAGCTCCTTTGGTTCCTTGAGGGCTCTGCGACAAAGATGTAGAGAAAAGACAGCAAATAAGGCTGGAAATCCATTGGCAAAGCACAGAACAGCCAGTGTATTTCCCAGTGCCCAGGAGGGCGCACATGTCAAATGCTTTCAACAAATAACAAGTTTATTGTGGGTACTTACTGGAAAGTGGGGGGAAACAGGGGAATGAAAATGTATGGACCAGAAATGGGTGAGTGTACAACAAATGAGGGTCCGCACATGACAAAAAATCTGACTTTTTTGCTGAATCCTTGATATTAGTATTTATTGAATTTTTACCCTGCCCTTCCTCTTGAAATCAAAACAAAAACATTCTAGATCAGTTAAAAATTCCAAAAACAATTAAAAGCTCTAAAAGCAGTTACACCCAGCGTGATCTCCGGATTGCCAAAAACAGTATTCTTCAACTTTGGTCAAATCCAGAACTGTCCTCACCTAATTAAAACATTTTTTAAAACAAGGAATTTGGAAAGCAGGGGTGCCAGCATGAATAAAATATGGGGGGAGCCCTCTCCCTGCATAACTGATCATGTGACACAGGGCACGCACACCATTTGGATGGCAATGCCCATCAACTTTGGGGGCCCCCAGTCCCCACAAATATTTTATTGGGGGGCAGAAGAACCCTTGGCCCCAAGAGTTGGCTCCCATGGTAAGGTATAAATGAAATGGATACACCTTCAGAACTGCAAGATCCTTGAGGGTTGCTTATCAGCAGGGGAACAAAGCAAGAGGCATGGAAGAACTGGAGCTCTGCCACTCACCGCTGCTTTGCCTCCCTGATCCTCTTCTTAACATCTGCCTCTCTACGCATGGTTATCGCCACGTCTTGAGCTTGGCGCAACATGACCTGAGGATGTGAAGCACACTTAAAATGGTTACGCAATCTTGAAGCACTACCTAAAGTTTGTGTTTTTATACACACAGCTTCTCCTTAGTGGCCCTAAAAAAGCATTCTACAATGGTAGCGGTGAGACAGAATGACTATCTTTCTTATTTATTTATTTATTTATTTATTAATACTAACTATATTCTCACAATATACGCAATATCAGATTCTCATGAAGTCCATGTATATATTAAAAACACACAAACTGCTGGACTTTAGACAAATTACTAACTTTCTTGTTCCAGAAGACATTTTAAGGTAGTGTTCAGTTTAATGAAAAAGGTTTATTATTTTATTGTCCCATTTTCTGTGGATTGTTTTTATGTATACCACTTAGGAATGCAAATAATTAAGCAATATATAATATCTTAATAAATAAATACTCCATCTTCCTATTTCATCAGGGGTTTTATCTTCTTCAAATTATCATGTATTATTCATTTAATTCATCACATTATTTATATTTATTTACAACAGCACCCTTCTATTAAACTTAAGCATTACATTTAGTCTATTTCATAGTGAATTATCATAAATATTCTGCCACAGATTTCCACCTTTCACAATAATTTTAAAAACTTCTATTCTTCCTTCTGATAAGCAATAAATGCGGATGATACTCAGCTCTACTTCTTTTTTAAATCAGAACCAGTAAAGGCGGTGAAGGACCTATGTGAGTGTCTGGAGGCGGTTGGAGGATGGATGGCAGTGAACAGATTGAGGTTGAACCCTGACAAGACAGAAGTACTGTTTTGGAGGGACAGGGGGTGGGCAGGTGTGGAGGACTCCTTGGTCCTGAATCGGGTAACTGTGCCTCTGAAAGACCAGGCGCGCAGCATGGGAGTCATTTTGGGCTCACAGCTGTCCATGAAGGTACAGGTTATTTCTGTGTCCAGGGCAGCTGTCTACCAGCTCCATCTGGTACGCAGGCTGAGACCCTACCTGCCCGCGGACTGTCTTGCCAGAGTGGTGCATGCTCTGGTCATCTCCCGCTTGGACTACTGCAATGCGCTCTATGTGGGGCTACTTTTGAAGGTGACCCGGAAACTACAACTAATCCAAAATGTGGCAGCTAGACTGGTGACTGGAAGTGACCGCCAAGACGATATAACACCGGTCCTGAAAGATCTACATTGGCTCCCAGTACATTTCCGAGCATAATTCAAAGTGTTGGTGCTGACCTTTAAAGCCCTAAACGGCCTCAGCCCAGTATACCTGAAGGAGCGTCTCCACCCCCATCGTTCAGCCCGGACACTGAGGTCCAGCTCCAAGGGCCTTTTGGCGGTTCCCTCCCTGCAAGAAGCGAGGTTAAAGGGAACCAGGCAGAGGGCCTTCTTGGTAGTGGTGCCCTCCCTGTGGAACTCCCTCCCATCAGATGTCAAGGAAATAAACAACTATCTGACTTTTAGAAGGCAGTCCTGTTTAGTGTTTGATGTTTTATTGTGCTTTTAATATTCTGTTGGGAGCTGCCCAGAGTGTCTGGGGAAACCCAGCCAGATGGGTGGGGTATAAATAATAAATTATTATTATTATTATTGCTAGATTGTTTGTTTGTTAATTGTGCCTGTACTATTTTCACAGATTTGCAAGCTGTAAAACTATGCTCCTCATTCTGTGATTATATGCAATTCTGATCTGTGAATATTCTGAAATGAATCTTCTCCAAAAGAAGAAACTCTATGAAAGTAAAAGGGAATTATGCAATTATTACCTACATGAGCCATAAATGCAGAGATGAATTGGCCAAATCCTATTCACAGGATGTTCAGCCTCCCTTCACCACACATCACTTTAGAACATAGGCACAACTCGTAGGGGCTTCTTAACTCCTGCAGAGGAGGAGTAAAACCAGCAGAAATCCTGACTGTCACCTGCTAGAACAGACACTTGAACTGTTTTGAGAGCCTAACCAGACACCATTTTTCAGCCTCTTGCATTCACTGGCAGCAGTCCTGCTTAGCTCAAGGAAATGTGCCCCTGTCCTTCTTGAACACTAGGAATTCAAATCAACCACCAGACACTACAGATCTTACCCTGGATTCCCTAGTGAGGTCCCCTCCCAAGCGCAGCTCCAAAGCACGGGCTTTGCTTTCAGCTTCCCGAGCCTTTTCTTCAGCTGAAAACACAGAGACAGTAGAATCAATGCAAACAGAACTGCAAAACCAAAACAAAACAAAAAATAAAAACCCAGGCTCTCAGGGAAGCTGTATTAGATGTAGTGTATCAGAAAATAGCAAGAATCTACACAGTAGAAGCAAGAAGCTACCTCTACTTGCAATGTCAATTACAGTTATATGAAGACCTGATCATTTTGGGACCAGGCTATCACTTTGCAAATGGTCCTTTGCACAGCTCCAGTGATATCCATGAACTGACCTAGGGAACCTGGTTCAGAAAATAGACAGGGTACGTGTGCATCCAGTTTAATGGAATGACCTGACAAAGGTAGAGACCAGTGTGTGTGTGTGTGTAGATGCCCATCTGATTGCTGATCAACTGAAAAACTCCTTAAGGAACACAAAAAGCAGAACTGGACTGGAATTACTTAAGATATCAGAACTTTGAGGCAGCAGGTGAGTGGGCGGACTCACCCAGCCCTGGAACTCACCAATCCGAGCCAAATGCTCTGTTTTCTTCACTTCCTGCTCCGCTCTGGTCTTGAACCGCTTGGAAGTATATTTGTACATCCTGCCAGAGGGGGCAGAGGCAGGAGAGAGAAAACATTGTGTTAAACAGCAATCTTTAGATACAACTTTAGATACAATCTTTAGATACAACCCAAAGTCCCTGAAGTCAGATAAAATATCACTTTTATTGTATAGTTTATTTAGGCAGCAAGTCCTTTTTCGGGATTCCGTAATTTAGTGATTCCCAAAGGAGATGGTAGGCAAGGGGGTAACAGGGGGGTGCTGGAGGTGTAAATAACTATGAGACTTTGAAAAACTGGGGGCCGTGGATCAAGTTTATTTGTTGAATAAACTAAGTAGTTATATGATTTTAGTTGTAAGCAAGGTGGTGTGGGCTCTAGATTTTGTAATGTCCTTTGAATGGACATTTTATGCAGACTTACAAATAAGAACAGTCTCTCCAGGCCACAGGCAGAGCCTTCTAGAAGGTTCTGTAAAACAAAGCACATCACCTCCCCCAGCCTGTGCATTCCACACACAGGGCAAAGAGGCAAAGCCAGCATCTTCCCACAGGTGGAAGAGGGCAAGACCAATGATCCCACATTTGGAAAAGATGAGGTGCTGTGCAGGGGCCAAATGGCACTGTTCATTCTGAGCTCATTCAGTCTTCCTTTTGTGGCACAGGCCCATGCTTTAAAGCTCTGTGTCTGAGCACTATTTTTTGTCCCTGCACTTTCCCCATGAAAACCCGCTCCTTACCGCTTAATCAGAGAGAACAGCAATCCTCTGAAAACCCAAACTTTCGTTTGTTCCAATTCAGTGTTAAAGAGAAGGCTTCACAGAGAAAGAGCGGAGGGGGAGGGGGGAGTGCTGACAGAGAGATTTAAAGCACAGGCCTGTGCCTGGAAAGTGTGGGGCAAAAGTTAAGTGTGGACAAGTCCTATGCAAGTTTTTCACCCTGCTGCGAAACTGTGGCACGCAGGCACAAACAGCCCCCTCGTAAAGTAAATCCTTGGCTATGACTCATACCTAGGCTTGAATAAGCAGCAGGAAAGACGCTTAGTCTGCACTTTGTGTCCATGGATAAATATTCTCATTCTGGGATCAATGTAGAGCACAGCAGCATAAGCACGGAAGGAACGACGCTCTGGCTTCCTGAAAGGGGGGGGGGAATCATAGAATCGTAGAGTTGGAAGGGATCCCAAGGATCATGTAGTCCAAACCCCTGCAATGCAGTAATCACAGCTAAAGAATCCCTGACAGGAAGTCAAAGGAGGGAGAAAACAAACCCCAGCCCTTAAGATCAGCCTTCTACCCATTCACTAGCTGATCATCATCGTGTGCAGAAAAGGAGACCAAGATTATTCACATATGCCCAGCGTGTAAAAAGAGTCAGGGCAACTCAATTAAACCCAGGTAAGGACATACATCTTCACCCAATCAACTTGGTTTGGGTTGAACATGACAACCCTTATGCTCTTCCCCCCACCTAACTCAAAGCTAAGTGAGTCTGTCTTCATTTCCCCAGAGGTGTTTGGAGAGTGACATGGTCCTACCTCTGTGTTTGTAGCACCTTTGGGGGAAGTCAGAAGCCATGAGAATCTCTCTCATGGCTTCTGCCCTTATTCTGAAGGTTGCTGTAAAATTAACAGTCTTACTTCAGGGCAGGCTTCGGAGAAACCATGATGTTCCGCCCCCCCTCCATTTCTGACTTTTGCCACAGTTAGTGCAAAGTGAGAGATGAGTCCCTAACTCTCCTAAGTTTTCTGTGTGTGAGAGAGAACTCGAGGGAGGAGACGGGGCGACTACAAACAACAGAAAGCTAATACAGTAAGCCTGTTAAGAGAACTCTGAAGTTAGCTTTCCTTGAAAGAGGATTAAATGTGGATATGGCTTTAAGACTACATTCCATGCGTTAACATCCACACATTCCCAACTTTCTGTTTCTCAAGTGAATACCTATGATTGACCAGTGTCTCATTTCTAGATCCTGTCAGCTAGAAACAGGCCTTGAATTTAAACATTCCTCAAGGGCCAGTTGCAAATCCCGTGTCTCGAGTGCTCACAAGCCCATAAAATTCTACTTCCTATAACTGAGTCATTTAACCCACAATCTCCTCCGTGAAGGGTTAAATGAAGACAGAGAACCTCTAGTTCCACCAAAGCACAAAAATAATTCAGCTGCTACAAGCAAGGGATGCCCTTCCCTACAAAGTAATTTGCTTCATAGAAACAGACTTAGATATGAAGCTTAGGTTGCATCAAGCTTACGTTCCCTCAGGTGGTGTTTCAGCCATCTGGATGTCTCGGGGATCTGAGGTCACATCCAGCTCAGGTTCACCATTATCCATCAGTTTGAGGTTGAAGATTATCACCAGAGTCCCTGAGGCATCAGATACAACAATATTAACTCTGTCATATACCCGTTCCTTCTTTGGGTAAAAAAACCCCCATAAGCATTGGACTCTTATCATACACACAAGCATCAAATTTGGCATATATAGTGCCTTTTGGGGCACAAATCTCTGATCTTATGAAGATTACATTCTCACCTTTGTCCCCAGAGATCTTGTTAAACTGTTCCATTATTTCCTGCTCTGATTTAAAGGGAGAATACTTGTAAATTAGTTCAGTCTCAATGGAGAATTTCTCCATGTTGTCTGTCCAGGGTTCCCCAGTACGAGCATTCCAGGTGGGCAGTGGAACAATTACCTACCATTTAAAAAGATAAAATAGACTTGAAATGGACACTTTCAAACAGTTATTCAGTAAGGTTGCAGCTTCTAAAAGGTCCCCATTTATAAAACTTATCCTCCACTATAAAGGCACTCCACCCTGCTAAGGACTAATCAACCCTGCTTTGGATCCTTGAATGTTTTGGCTAGCTCGAATGTGTCCTTGAACTTGGGTGATGCTTTTGGCTTGCCTGGGCTGAGGGCGGAAAGGGATGTGTTGAGACCACGCAAAAACTACCCTACTGCACAAAGGTAAAATTCTTATTAAATGTGCTGCCTTCTTTTGACATGTGGGCCTCAGGTTTCCCAGAAAGTATGTGGCCTTTGGGCTGAAAATGCTTCCTCATCCCTGTAGTAGACAATCCAAAACTAATGAGTGTCTAATGAAGGTCATCTCCAACAAGCTTTCAAGAAACTCCAAGATTTTCCATTATTGATTCAGCTGGCTCATAATCTTATTAGTAGTAGGAGTAGTAATTTGTGTATTGCAAAAAGTTGAAACAAATTTAAGATATTGTAAAATAGTAAAAATAATAATAATTGGAGGGAGGGAGGACCTCATATTTAATACGTAATAAGAACAGGCTTAAGTTAATATAGCTGTATATACTGTTTGATTCTACAAGTCACAAAATGTTTGCAAACCTCATCAATTCCTTCTTCCTCATGAAATGTGCGAGACAAGAAGAGGCAAGTGAGACTGTTGTCCTTCTTCGTGAAGAGGATAAAATCCTTGCCAATACGCATGGAACCCCTATGGGAAGATTTCAGTGTTAAGGTACATACCAACAAGTCTTAGACAAGATCAATACATTTATTATAGCTAATCACAGATTTGAAGCAGAAGCGGAGTACAGTGGTACCTTGGTTTACAACCATAATCCATTCTGGAAGTCCAGTTGTAAACCAAAACAGGCTGTAACCCAAGGCGTGCTTTCACCAATGGGACCTCCCCCCCAAAAAAGAAGGGTTGTAATCCCCCCCAAAAGAGGGGGGGTTGTAATAATAAAAAAGGGACACACACTTCCGGGTTTGACGTGGTTGTAATCCAAAACGGTTGCAAACCAAGGTACTACTGTGCAGCTTAGGAGCAATATTAAAATACTCTGCTATCCACGTCCTAATAAACAGCATTTTTTTCCTGATAACCAAAGATGTAAACTTGTTTACTGTTCCAACTCGAAGCAAGTACCCGACACTTAAGTCACATTCCAGTGTGACCAAGATACTGACTTGTTCATAACGGCACAACAAAAACCAGCAACCCGCTAACTAAATTGAGTGATACTTCACATCCAATCAGCACTTCTGTTGTATAAATCGTAATGCAACACTTTCATTTATCTGGACACTTGCGTGAATCATATCACCAAACTTTCTGCCACATTTCCTGTTTATAGAACTTCTGATATGTAGTTACATCATTAATAAAGCTTGGAACCCTAGTTAGTAGATTAATAAGATAAAACCCTTGTTGATTAAGTGGAGTGGAACAGTTTTAATCAACAAGGACAATATTTAAGTAGGTTAAGGAAGACAGATTTGCTTACTTCTGAGACTATTTTGCTTTTGGTGTGTTACTTCCAATATGAAAAATATTAAAAAATAATATTTCTAATGAATAACAGCATTAAAAATATGTCATACTTCCAACTGATGTTTCAAAATATGGCACCTATGTTGAGATTGGGAAATACGTAAATCAAATGTGTATGATTACTCAACTAAAATTCTTCATTAGGGTTGTCAACCAGTTATCCAAAATAGTAGTTGATTTTTATATTATGTATTTTTCAATGGATAGGACTTTTCCTACAAATAATCCAATTGTCCCGTCCTACTCTGGTGTTAAAATTCATCAGCAATAATTATATGTAGATGTAAAATAACAGAATAGACACCATAATCCAGATTCTTCCCATATTCCAGAGTTCAAGTAGCTTCTGTGCCTTGGAGCGTCCATGGCAGTTTGATTAGATGTACATATGGAGCAAAATATATAAATGTACAACAGATCAATGCTCTCCTACTAAGTTTCAGAAGAGAAACTTCTTGTTGACAAGAAATTTAGATTTCAACACACACTATTTGTTGCCCTAGTCCTTTTGAAGAGGGGACTGTGGCTCAATGGTAAACATGGTTTGCTTATAAACAGTCTCAAGGTATCTCCAGGTAGGGCTGGGAAAGGCCCTCATCTGGAACTCTGGAGAGGTGCAATTGCCAGCATAGACAATGATGTGTTTGCTAGATGGTCAATGGTTTGATTCAGTATGAGGGAGCTTCTTACATACTGTATCTGCAACATGCACTTGAGGAAACAGAGGTACAGTACAGCACATCTTAGTGACTGTTAAGTTTCTATTTGTCACAGCTCTTTCCTTTTGTTCCATTTTGTACAAGTTCATAGATAGGCTATCCTGTGAAGACTTGGGGTGGTCTTTCATCACAAGATCATTCTGAAGGAGAGAAGAGCTAATGACAATCCGAGTTGATGCCAGTTAAAAGTACAAATCGAGCACATATTCTGTAAATCATGCATGTGAAAGGGTTGCCCACAGGCACACTTAGCCTGTGTTAGAAACTGGGCTTTTAGTGTTGCAAATCTAGCTCTCTGGAACAAATTACCAGACAAAATCAGAAAGATGCCTTGAGTGAAGATGTTTAGGTACCTACTGAAGACATTTTTTTGTTTATGAAGGCTTTCTTTAAGGTGCAACCCAGGCAATTTTCTGTCTGATAAATTGGTTCATTGTTTTATGGATAGTTTTATTGTTTCAGTTTGTTGAATTGTCCAGTTTGTCCATATTTGCTATAAGGGTTTTCTGCGAGGTCATGAATGCTTCCTTTGGAAGAATTGAGAAGATCTCCATTTAGATCCCCATTTAGAGCTGTAACTTTAGAAATATTCTGCAACTCTTATTATGCATTTTGTGAAAATCCAAGAAGATAGACCACAGGAAACACCTAATATTGTTGGAGGAAAGCAAATATATTACCTTCTTTTAAGCTTCTAGTTGATGCATGTAGCTTTAAACCACTAGAGGGCACTGTTTGTTTAACAACCTAGCCAGCACTTACTTGTAACCTATCTAAGTTAACTCTACCCTTAAAGCTTAGCAATTTTGTTTGTTGTTTTCTCCAGACAAGATGTCTGCTATTTTTCTCTCTATTTCACTCATCCTATGAATAGTTCCTGCATGAATAAAGCATCTGAACTCCAGAAGCCGTAAGTCATTATTGTTTAGTCGTTTAGTCATGTCCGACTCTTCGTGATCCCATGGACCAGAGCACGCCAGGCATTCCTGTTTTCCACTGCCTCCTGAAGTTTGGTCAAACTCATGTTAGTAGCTTCGAGAACACTGTCCAACCATCTTGTCCTCTGTTGTCCCCTTCTCCTTGTGTCCTCAATCTTTTCCAACATACAAGGGTCTTTTCCAGGGAGTCTTCTCTTCTCATGAGGCGGCCAAAGTATCGGAGCCTCAGCTTCAGGATCTGTCCTTCCAGTGAGCACTCAGGGCTAATTTCCTTAAGAATGGATAGGTTTGATCTTGCAGTCCATGGGACTCTCAAGAGTCTCCTTCAGCACCGTAACTCAAAAGCATCAATTCTTTGGCAATCAGCCTTCTTTATGGTCCAGTTCTCACTTCCATACACTACTGGGAAAACCATAGCTTTAATTATACGGACCTTTGTCGGCAAGGTAACATCTCTGCTTTTTAAGATGCTGTCTAGGTTTGTCATTGTTTTTCTCCCAAGAAGCAGGTGTCTTTTAATTTCGTGACTGCTGTCACCATCTGCAGTGATCATGGAGCCCAAGAAAGTAAAATCTCTCACTGCCTCCATTTCTTCCCTTCTATTTACCAGGAGGTGACAGGACCAGTGGCCATGGTCTTAGTTTTTTTGATGTTGAGCTTCAGACCGTATTTTGCACTCTCCTCTTTCACCCTCATTAAGAGGTTCTTTAATTCCTCCTCACTTTCTGCCATCAAAGTTGTGTCATCTGCATATCTGAGGTTGTTGATATTTCTTCCAGCAATCTTACCTCTGACTTGGGATTCATCCAGTCCAGCCTTTCACATGAAGAATTCTGCATATGTTAAATAAGCAGGGATACAATATACAGCCTTGTCATACTCTTTTCCCAATTTTGAACCAATCAGTTGTTCCATATCCAGTTCTAACTGTAGCTTCTTGTCCCACATAGAGATTTCTCAGGAGACACGATTAGATGATCAGGCACTCCCATTTCTTTAAGAACTTGCCATTACTTCAAGTGATTACTTCAATCTAATTCACCAAAGCTGCAAGGTCTGCAAACAGGTATTAGTGGTGCTCTCCACCCACTATAGATTCCGGGTATCAACTGTCATGGGATCACATGACAGCAAGTGAGCTTTTAGATGTAACTCCAACAAACCAGCTTGTAATTTTTTCTTAGACAAACCACCATGTTCACCACCATGAGTTTAGCTTTTCACCGTCTCCAGACTATGAAATCCCACTGACGACATGCAGGAAGCAATACTGCTGCCTGCCAAGTGGTTTTATTTGGATAAATGTGCAAATCCAGTGCCCTCTCCTGCTTTGTGGAGCCCACTTGGCTCCCTGGTATATTCCAGAACTTAGGGAGAGGGAACAGGTTGGGAACCTTTTCAATTTGGGTTTTGTCCCGGTTTTGGCACAGAAACTCCTTTGGTCACCCTGTATGATGACCTCTATTGGGAGAGAGATAGAGGAAATGTGTCCCTGTTAATGCTCCTCAACCTCTCAGTGGCTTGATGCCACTAACCTAAATGCTATCCTTCTCGAGTAGCTGTCCGAGTCAGGGATGGCTGGCACTGCTTTGCAGTGGCTCTGGTCTTACTTGGATGGCCATTTCCAGAGGGTGATGCTTGGGGAGTGCTCTTCACCTCCGTGGAAGCTTCAACATATGAGTTCCTTAGGGTTCAATTTTATTCCCTCTACATGAAACTGCTGAGTGAAGTTATCTAGCATTTTGAAATACGTTGTCAGAATATGCTGATGACACACTGCTCTACATCTCCTTTACATCTGCAAGTGTGGCAGTGGATATGCTGGACTGTTGTCTTCCCTTGGTAATGAACTAGATGAGAGCCGGCAAACTGAAGCTCAATCCAGGTAAGACTGTTAGTGGGTGGTTCCCTAGATCAGATGGATGAGAGGTTGCCTGCTCTTGATGGTGTCACACTCCCTCTGAAGGAGCAGGTACGTACGTTGTGGGTATTTCTGGATCCTTTGCTGTTGCTTGAGGCTCAGGTGGCTTCAGTGGCACCGAGTGCCTTCCATAAACTTCAGCTGATGGCCCAGCTGCACTCCTACCTGGACAGGGATAGTCTAACTTCTGTTGTCTATGCTCTGGTAACCACTAGGTTAGATTATGCAACTTATGCATTGGGCTGCCTCTGCACATGCTACATAAATTTCAGTTGGTGCAGAATTCAGCAGCCATGTTGCTCACCAGGGCAAGATAATATAAGCGTATTACACCAATCCTGGCCTAGCTGCCGATTAATTTCTGGGCCCAATTCAAAGAGCTGGCTTTGAACTATAAAGCCTTAAACTGCTCAGAGCTGCAATACCTTAAGGACTGCTCCTCTCCATATGACCTGAATCAGACCCTGCAATTATCAGCTCAGGCCTTTCTTTGTGTGCGTCCTTCATGAGAAATCTGCAACATGAGAATACACCTTTTCTTCAGCAACTCCGCTTTGTGGAATGCTCTCCCCATGGAGGCTGAGATCTTTGGATGAAGAACAGTATACAAATTTAATAGATAAGATAAAATTTGAAGATGGCTTGCCAGAAGGTTGAATGGCTGTCATGGATGCTTTAGCTGAGATCACAGAGGGTTGGACTAGATGACCCTTGGGTCCCTTCCAACTCTTAAGATTCTATTGATTCTAAGTTTGGAAAAGGGCAGAGTTCATTTGGATTTAGGGTTCAGTCCACAAAGGCATTAAATCCTCCTTGGCTGAAGTTATTTGTTGTCTCAAGAACTCATACTGTGCACTTTCTTTTGCTTTCGGACAGCATGGCATAGAAGACTCAGCAGAAACCTCACCAACAGTTGCTGCTTAACTCTTATCTGCAATACAAATTATCAGTAAACAATAATGATGACGGTGATGAAATGGTTTCATAAGACACTCCAAAGGATTTAGCAGTAGATCTTATCTCATTAATCACCCATATCACACAAAGACATGAGCAAGATAATTGGAATAATTCTGTCTGCAACATGTTTGTTCAGCAGAGATTGGTTGTTGTGATTTCTGTCTTTATTAATGTCTCTACTGCCAGGTGTCAGTTGCCTCAAGGGAGCCATTACTCAGTCCCAAGTCAGCTGATTTTTGCTCAATCTCTATTGCTTGATTCATGAGCAACGTACCTGAGTGTAACTGCCAACTAACTCCTGGCATACCTGGCTGAAATATATTGTTATGAGTTTGTGGGTGCCAGCCAGCTGTAAACCCCCCCCCCCAAATGTTAGAATATAAGCCAGCTCCCTGTGTTGAGGCAATCACCTGGGTGATGGGCCATTAAGAGAGCAAAAGAGAGGGGGCTCTGTGCCAAATGGGAGGGGACCCTCCTCCAGCTCTTAGATAGCTAGAAGGACAAATTGCTGTGGTGTAACCCAGAGGGGGAAAGCTGCAGATAGGAAATAGTGTGTGCCATGGCCGATTTCTGCTTGAATCCAAGGCTGCAGCTATGGGAGAAAGAAGACACTTTTTGGGGTGTCAATACAGTGAGCCCCTCCATCAAGCTGAGGTTGTATATGTGTGTGAACAAACCATATATCATAAAGACATCTCAGTTTCCACTGTGCTTCATTACCAAACGAAAACATGAACCCTGGTTTAAGCGCCTGGAACCCCTGGAATCTTGCACCACTCTGAGATTGGGGTGGCATGCAACAATAGTTTTCATATGAAATCAGGATTTCGGGCTATATTCAAGTAATTTCTGTTCCAATGTTTGTAGCTACAGACAGCCAACTGGGAGTACACACATGCTTGTTTATGAAAATCTGCAAGGACTATCTGATACAGAAGACAACCAAATTCTTCTTAGCCAGACCAGAAGATTGCTTTTTGTATGAGTTGCTCTTTAAGGTAGTGCTGTGCAATGGCTACTCTGCCCACACACTCTGGGGGAATCAGGAAATATGCCCACACATTCCTATATTGTCTCCACTTAACATGCAGCAACTGCTGGGTGGGATCACCCAGTGTTTCATAGGATGTTAGTTTAATTATTACCTATAAAGTGCTAAGGGTATTCTGGGGGGGGGGTGTCCTGTCTTATACAAAATTGCCTTGAGAGAATAAAAACATGGAATGCTGTTGGCCTGCAACTTAAACTTGATTCCTGAAATAAGGTTAAAGGACATACACAAAGGACATAAGTAGTGCTAGGGAAGCAAGCCAAGTCAATGCAAAAATTCTGAATGATTTGAAAAGCAAAACTCTATCTTTCTTGCTTCTTATACCTCCTTAGCCAAACCAAAAGGTTTCAGGAGGTTTCAAATACCTACGATTTCAAGCCATTCCCATACTGTCCGATCTGAGTAGATTCTGGTGACCGTTTAGCAGATTTACCAAACTGAATCACACTTGCAGCATCATCTAAAAACAACAGAAACAGGGGGGTTGTTACTTAAAATATGTGTCTCCCTAATTTTCTTTACTTCCATGCCATAATAACATACAGGTTGCAACCAATGCTAGTCCTACACGGAATAGACCCACTGAAATTAATGGACATGACCAATTTAGGTCCAATAATTTCAATGGGTCTACTTTGTATGGGATTATTTATTCATTCATTTAAGCGGCACTTATGTACAGCTTGGTTGTTAGCATTTTTAAGTGGCATATATAAAGCATAGCCTTACAGAAAAATAAAACACTACCTTAAAAAGCTTTCTGGAAAAAGAAAGTCAACAACTTTTAGTTCAACAAGGAGGGTGCCTGTCACCCTCCAGGAGGTGCCTTCAGTGGTGAGATATAAGCTTTCACCAATGAGAGCAGCCATCTGGTCCTGGAGCTTTATGTAGTTTCAGTTTTTTAAAAACATTGTCAATTTCTTCCAGTGAGATAGAGCTATCTTAAAAAGTTTCCTCCTCAGGAGTTAGTGATGGTATAGGTAAATTTACAAAGATATTGTGGATATCTGTTTTTGCTTGTGGATTGTGAAGTGTATAATTTAGAATGAAAGGAGGCAAATTCTGAGACGTCTTTAGGAAGGAATTCCAGACGCTTTGTGAAAATTCCGCTCAGACTGCCACAAGACGAATCCCGGATAAAATTCCGGATGTATTGCAGCCTTACTACATCAGTTAAGTCACGTTTATAACAGAAATACACCACTATCAGACCAAGAAATAATAACTAAACTAGGAAATTTACAAATCCCTTGGCTGCTAATTCACCAAATCCAGTTTTATGGCTAACCCTATTAACAGAAAGACTGTCACAAGACCACTAACCTCATTTGAAAGTATTGCAATATACACAGGACAAGGCCCAGGTATAACATTCGCAATCTGTAAAATTCTAGTCGGGGCATCAGTGGGTTTACTTGACCCTATTAAACATCGAAGGGAATGTGATTTCAGTTATGAACCTGACCCAGGTCAATGGAATAGACTTTGGACAAAAAAATAAAAATAAGTATTTCAGCAAGCAATAGAGAATTAACCCTAAAACTCATATATAGGTGGTATCTAACCCCTAGGAATCTGGCAATGCTCTATCCCAGTGCCATACCATATTTCTGGAGAGGCTGCCCCATACCTGGTAAGTATCTCCACATGTGATGGAAACGTGCAAAAACATCCAGCCTTTCTGAAATTCAGTATAGGCAACTTCCAATTTACGTGGGAGTTTACGTTCCAAGGAACCACCCATTTATGTGAAATCACATTTATTTGAAACACCACAAGGAAATTGGGTATGGAATGTAATTAAGGTAAACTTTTTTAACTGTTGTTTTTTCTTCTTCTTTTCTTTTTTCTTTCTTTTTTCTTTTTTTTCTGTTTTTCTTTTGTATTCTCTTTTGAAAATTTTAATAAACATAATTTTTTTTAAAAAAAAGAAACACCACTGAAAAAGCCTGAAAAGACTGTGCCCAACCTCTTTTTGTGACATTTTGTGTCACGGATGCAGTACAATGCACGTGTGCAATGGCACACATATCAGACAAGCCTAAAACAGTTGCTGCCTGTATTACAAGAAATTATTAAGTCCAGTTGCTGCATCAGCTGTTGAACCTTGTACAGATGTACGAGTTCAACTCCAGCAGCATGGACCAAGGATAAAGTGGGGATTGTTGGAAGGTCCCTGGGGTGGTATCCATAACTGGTATAAAATGATGACTGGTATATACATGAGTGGTGTAGTTACAGGTGAATTCTGTGCATGACAAAAGAAGACCCATTCATCCCGATGACAGCTGAGGGAGCAGCAAAGATATTGGTTTACCAGTTTGCTGATTGATTTATGGGTGATATGCCATGGACAGACATACCCACATTATTCCCAGCAGCTCCATTAATGCCTTCCAGAAACAAAGAGATGAACGGAAACCAGTGGCCTGAGAGTACCGGTACATTTATCCGTAAGCTCACAGAAGTGGAATGCCTGGTTTACAGTGTGTCGGTGGGGACAAGACAGTAGGCCCCAATTTGGAATGAAATTCCCCATTTCGAGGTGCATATCAATCACAATTAAGATCACTAGCATTTCCTCATGCAGATAGGAGTTTAACAATGAAGGCCAAAGAGTTGTTGACTCATAGTCTCCAAGGGGTAAACCCTGGGGTCTCTGGTGTGGGGTCTTGTTCCAGGTAACAACATCACAGAACTAGACAGTGTTTTACATCCTTTCATATGGATAGGCACCAGAAGTCAGGAGCTTCTCAGGAATGCAGTACCCCAGCAGGAGCAAGATGGTAGCCATGGAGGGTCTCAAGCTTAAGTGGACACTCATGAAAGTAGTATCTCTGGTGGTGGAACACGTAGTAGCCCTTATATGGACATGAGGTCAGTCAACATCGGCTGCTACACCAATCAGATGCTAAATGGCATATGCATCAGTTGGCAGGGCTCTCTGAGCCTGGGAGGGAAGTCCACATTGATAGTTCCATGGAGGGGTAAGAATTAAGGATAGTAGAATCTATTCACAGGAAGAGAGCCCATCTTTTCAAGATAAAAAAAAAAAATCAACCTCGCCATTCTTCCCGTAATATTGGTTTGCAACTACCAAGTGTAACAAATAACAACTGATGAGGTTTTGTACATTTTATGATCCAAATGTATGATACGTTTCTGTTATCAGATCCCGCCTTGATGGCCAGTAGCTCCCAATCCTAGAAGTCATCATTTTCTTCAGTAGGGGCCTGTTGCTGCAAATAAAATGCTGCATGTAAATATGAGGTTCTGGCACTCGGACAAAATGGCCCCCACAACCTTACTGGATGCACCTGCTGTTATTATAATGGTTGACTTGGGTGAGGGTGAAGCAGAATGGGGTCAGAGATGAAGATAGCCTTCAGCCTTTTGAATGCATATTTCATACCTGCAACAGGGTCTTTCTCAGAAGCCCAGTGAAAGGTGAAACCAGATGGGAGGTGGTATAAACAAGTCTGCAGAAGAAGTTGGCAAAGCCCCAAGCACTGTTGGGATCTTTGTGTATCCACGGAGGAACATCATTTTCCATTAAACCATTTGAAGGTCCCTGGGAAAGCTTGTGTTCACATAGTCGCTCCAAGACTAAGCAGACATGTTGTCTATGTTCCTCAGGTTACTCACAGAAACTCAATATGTCATCTACATTTGTCATCACGAGCTAGTCAAGGAAGTCTAATCACATTGCTGGAAAAGTGCTAGAAAGTTTCAGAAACAATGCATAGGTAAACTACTTGAAATGGTTGCAGAGGGTGTGAGACATGGTCTTCCATTTATCCACCTCCAGGGTTCATACCAGGTCAATTTAGCAAACTATTGGGACTCCTCTGCAAAAAGTTAGGGAATATAGATGGACTGGCTGGGGAGATACGTGGCTCATAAACCTCCTTTCCAGGTTGTCCTGGAGATATTCCTACAAGACCTTGAACTCTGGGGCAGAAATGTGCCCATACTGAAGGTCTGCTCCAGTCTGACGGTTGATGGGTATTAGGGTCAATGTTTTCTCCATGTGGTTGAAGGTATAATTACATGGAGTTTGTAAGGTTTTAGAACTACTTCCTTCACAGATGTGTAGGTCTATGTTTGGAACAGAGATAGGAATAGTAGTCTAATTAATCATATCAAACTGGAGAAAAAGGATAATGCTTCTTTCTCATCTTATAAAAGCTTTCGATACAGTGGATTACACCACTGTAGCTCCTCAACCATTTCAAACATTTGGTCAGAAAGTTTCATTCTTTCAGTTTATTATACTCAGGAGCAGGGGTCAGCAACCTTTTTCAGCCATGGGCCGGTCCAGTCCACCATCCCTCAGACCATGTGGTGGGCCGGACTATATTTTGAAGAAAAAAATGAATGAATTCCTATGCCCCACAAATAACCCAGAGATGCATTTTAAAACAAAAGCACACATTCTACTCATGTAAAAACACGCTGATTCCCGGACCATCCGCGGGCCAGATTGAGAAGGTGATTGGGCCGCATCTGGTCCCTGGGCCTTAGGTTGCCTACTCCTGCTCTAGAGTTTGACCACTGGAGAGCCATGGTCAGCCATAGGGAAGCTGACATGTGATGCTGCAAAGCTCAAAGCTCTCTCCACTGCACTTTAGTATCTGCACAAAGCCACAGGGAAAGATCCAGTGTTTGAAACTCCCATGGTTCTGGGCATAACTTACAACATTAGCATAAGCAGTTTCTGAGCTCTGGGTGCAGTACTGCGCCTACGTTCTCAGATTAAAACTGCAGAGTGTAACGAAAGGAGGACCTTTTGCTGCCTCCCCACTTCCAGCTACTCTCTGAAGACTGGAGAAGAGACAATATTAGAGGGTGGGCAGGGGAAGGACTAGACCATGTGAAAAATGAACACAATATTTTATACAAATACAAAATTGCAAGTCATTCAACTCATTTTTTTCTAGCTAAGGTACAAAATACAGCAGTACATAAACTATGGAAATCACTCCTACAGATGGCAGTGATAACCATCAACCTGGATGGCTTTAAAAGAGGATTAGAAAAATTCACAGAGGAGGCTATCAACAACTACTAGCCATGTTCTCACTCCACTGCCAAACACATTGCACCTCTGAATATCAGTTGCTGGGAATTGCAGGTGGGAAGAGTGCTGCTGCATTCATAATAATAGTAATAATTATTTATTACTTGTACCCTGCCCATCTGACTGGGAAGCCCCAGCCACTCTGGGCAGCTTCCAGAAGAATATAAGAAACACAGTACATTAAATATTAAATGCTTCCCAATACAGAACTGCCTTCAGATGTCTACAGGAGGCTTATAAATGGTTAATTCTTTGATATCTGACAGGAGGGCATTCCGAAGGGTGGGTACCATTACCAAGAAGGCCCTCTGCCTGGTTCCTTGTAACTTCACTTCTTGCAATGAGGGAACTGCCAGAAGGCCCTCAGAACTGGACCTCAGTGTCTGGGCTGAATGACGGGTGTGGAGATGCTCCTTCAGGTATACAGGGCCAAAGCAATTTAGGGGTTTAAAGGTCATCACTTTTCTTGTCCATTCCAGGTTGCCCAACCACTGCCACAGTGTCCTTTCTCTTGGCAGATCAAGATGAGCAGGTGACAGCAAAGGCAAGCAAGGTTTTTAGCAGGGCAATCAGAATAAGATCTACTATTTGACTATTGATTCAAAACCCTAAAATGCATTTTATATAATTGACTTTTTATTTCTATTCTTTGTAAATCGTATTGTTGTTTTATTGCTATGGCTGATGCAAATAAATATTCATTCATTCGTTCGTTCAGGTCATCACAAATGCATTGAATTGTGTTCAGAACCAAACTGTGAGCCAATGTAGGTCTTTTAAATAGGTGTCAAATGGTCCCAGTAGCCACTCCTAGTTACCAGTCTGGCAGCCGCATTCTGGATTAATTGTAGTTTCAGAGTCACTTTCAAAGGTAGCCACACATATCCTGCTTGAGGGTTTCTTACAGGCACCTGGCTGGCCACTGTGAGAACAGGATGCAGGACTAATGAGCTATTAGCATCATACAGCAGGCTCATATTATGCTCTTTCAGCAGTGACATAGAAGAAAGACACACCATCAGGTCACTTGATGTAGCAGATGGATTCCACCATTTTCACTGTTTGAAGACTGCTATCAGTCTTTCCCCCCAGAATATAAAACTTATTGCTGTTAAGTGGAGTTTGTGTTGGGATAGAGCAACTTTTTCGACTGATTTATTGTTTAGTAATCTATTATATTTTAAACATTTTCAAAAGATAATTTTTAATACTGTTGTAGTTTTACTATTTTCTCCATGATCACTTTGAAAACATACTAGGAAGATGGGAAGTTTAAATAGTCTCATGATCTCGGTCACACTCTTCAGATGTTATAGTCCTTCTACTGCACAAACACTTTGCTGTTCTTAAAGATGTATTTTGCTCTCAATTGGCAATGCTAGATTCGAAGAGTTTGCAGGAGCCAACTTGGCACGGTAGTATTCTGATAGCATGAGTGCATTGACTGCAGGAGTATATATAATGGTATAGACCTGGCAATAGTGAAGACATCATTATCACGGATGAAGTGGCTGGACAAGAGAATAGCAGGTTTTAATATGTCAACTGAACAGAAAAGGAGCGTGCCAACCAGAAAAGGAGTCTGAAGTGCTGCAAATGTAATTTTCAATGTTAACCTCCGTTTTAACGATCTGTCAGAGTGTATAGTTTGAGGCTCACAGTACCCATTCTCGAAGATGACAGCTGGGAGGCCTCTCTGCTCCTGCTGATACAGATTCCAGGCCAAATTCCACACTGGTGTCGTTAGCAAAATTAGTTGTCAAGTAACCTTCTCTTCTCCACCAACCTGAAGCCACTGAGGACCTTTCTTGGGTATTAATTTTTCTCCAATTTGATGCGCAGGATCCAGACAAATGCCTGGAAGTTACATAACTAGGTCATAAGCAGCTAGGCCATCCTGCAATCAGCAGTGAAATAATTCTCATACATCTGGACATAATGCTGTACTCTACTTATTTCATGATCAAAAATAAAAGCAGTGTACATAAACCCAGCTGATGTGTGGGTAAGCAAATGTACACTTTGCCAGCTAACAGCATTTAGCTGTTACTTTTTTATTATTTTCTCTGTGGCTGCAGCAAATTTTGCAACTCTGATTGCAACATACTTCTCTTGGTTTGACAGGTGATATATTTAAGTAGATCAGAATTCTCCAGGTAATCCAACAGCAATTGGATTTTCTTCTGGATTTGATGAAAATACCATGATGAAGGACACAACAGCTAGTGTTCTCAGTCCTCTGAACTCTGGAAGTTCAAGTACTCAGTAATCAGAATTCTACAAGATCTGTGTGGAACTTCTAATATTTGAATGTCTCTCAAGAGATCAAGTAAGCACAGTTTTGAATCCAACTGCAAAAATAACAACAGAGGAGAAAGGCACTGTACTAGCTGCTTGGTTCCTGTGTCTGACTCGAGTAATTTCTTCTGAAGAATCTCCGTCATCTTCAAGATCATCTGGAAGCAATATCTGATTGCCTAATTAAACAGCGGAATTCAGAACTTTTGTTTTCGTGCTTCTGGGAAATGATGTTTTATTGTACTGCTTTTACTGTTTTGTTGATAGTTGTTCAGAATAAAAAGCAAAACATTCTCACTTGAAGGCTACTTTGCATGAACTTACACCCACATCCCTCTAACTACACTAGTGGCCAAAATTGTGGAAACCTTTTGGGGAAAGTGTATTTCCAAGGTCTGGTGGCTCATAACACCACTTTTTTGGAGTAATATAAAATTATGTATCAATGGGAAAATAATTTAATGAAGAGCATAATGCAATAACTTTTATGAAGGATCATATATTACAACAGCAGTTCTAAACATGAAACACATAGAAAAAATGAGATACACAAAAATTCTCACCATGTCAGTTAATACTTAGTTGGGTAACCGTTAGCTCTTAATTATGGCCTTACAAAAGCAATTATCACTCAGAGACTTTACGATGTCGAATTACAACAAGAAGACGCCCTACTGCCGGAGACGTATAGATGTTTAAAAGCTTGGCCTAATTTTGCAACTGCCCCTTACTTAACTAACATCACTAACGAAGCTTATAGATGGGCTTTCTCTAGAGCCCGCTTTGAGACAATGCCCTCAGCAGTGCTGTACGGCAAATTCACGCGGGTACCAATGCATGCGCGCCTCTGCCCCTGTATGTCTAATAAGGTAGAATCTGTCACACACATCCTTCTATTTTGCGAATTTTATAGTGAAGAGCGAGTTCAACTTATTTTGCCGCTTTAATCAAAATTCATACCCCTACAACATTATTTGGAATCCTCCCCCGAAATTCTACGAAAATACCTTCTGGAAGATTCCTCAAGCTCAATATCATATGAGGTGGCCAAATTTTGCACTTTAGTAATCAGGAAGCGGAAATCTCTTCTGTTGAATGGCACACTGCGAAGTTCCCTTGTGTAATCCTTTTTTTTTTCTTTTCTGATGTTGTTGTTGATTTCTTTTTGTTTGATCTTGTGGTGTTTAGTGTCACTGGCTTTTGCCGTAATAAACTTGGAACTTTTGGATTATGGCCTTACAATGCCTTCTCATGGAGTGAACCAAGTTTTTTTTAGTTCTGCAGCTGTAATAACGTGAAACCAAGATTGAGTTATTGCCTCTATTAATTGGGTTTTATTGCTGGATTGTTTTTTGACTAACAAGTTTCTTTAGTCAGCTCCATAGATTTTCAGTTGGGTTAAGGTATGGGCTATGTATTTTAGGGCATTTACATTCTCATTAATGACGAAAATTCTACCCGCACCTTTTGCTGTCATACAACCCCAGATCATAACACTAACTGGGTGTTTCATGGTAGGTGTAATGCAAATAGGATGTAAATCTTCTCCAATGCTTCTCCTCATGTATTTCATGGCATCACTACCAAGGAGATTTTGGTCTCATCATTCCTAATAACACAGCCCCGTTGTTCTACTATCCAGTTAACATGGGTTTGGTTTTCCCCCAATTTTTTTTTATTGATTTTCCAAAATTTTAAACAAACAAACATAAATCATAACTAAACTTGATCCAATCTTAGTAACATTGTTAAGTGACTTCCAGTTAACATGGGTTTTAGCCCAGTTTAATCTTTTCAACCTTTGTTTAAGAGATGACAATGGCTTTTTTCCTTGGAATTCTAGCATTTAGAACATATTCCTACAGTCTGCACCGAACAGTCCTTGCATTCAACTTCATATTACATTGAGCCATGTCATCTTGTATACATCCAGATGATTTTTTTCTGTCATGTAGGCACAGTCTCTCAATTCTTCTATCGTCACTTGCTGTTGTGCACCTTTTCCTGCCTTTACCAGTCTGATTTTGCAGTGATTGAGTCTCCTTACACCTCTTCAAAAATTCAGAAATGCCACCTTGGGTTAAGTTTCCACCAATTTTTCTTCTAATTTCTTCATAACGGTAGCCTTGTTCACTTAATAGTACTATTATATATTGCCTTCTGGGTGACCAGTCATCTCTTTACGCCATTTCTTTAATTTTATTAGGTTTTACAAGCTCTAAATGAAAGAACACAAAAAACCCAACCAACTTGATAGCAATCACATAACATCAATAGCTAAATACTACTGCGACCTGATTGGATCATTGCAAAACCAGATGACACCTGATTGGCTCTCTAAACACTCATGCTCACTGGCTACATTTAAATGAAGGACAGCTACTACATATCAACCTAAGCAAGTTGTGCTTCCTTTTTCTGGTTATTTGGCTATAACTTTTGATAGAATACAGATAACTGAACAAACCTTGTTTTATTACATTCTTCATTAAATTATCTTTCCGCTGATATATAATTTTATGGTATTACTTCAAAAAAGGTGGTGTTATGAGCCATCAAATATTGGAAATACACTTCTTCCAAAAGGTTTCCACAATTTAGGCCACTAGTGTATGTTAATGTAGAATGAATTTTTCCTAATCATCATAGTTCCAGTTGTAAAATAGTATCTTCAAGGTTCACATTTCCAGTTTTTCTCCAATCTCTTTTCACTTACTTGAATCCATTCCTGCTCCATCATCCAAAAAGCACAGCATGAAGCCACCTCTCAAGCTCTCTTGATGTACTACAAAAAGAGAAAAATTATCAATGTCAAAGGTACATCATTTTTGGCTAGCCTTGGTAGCCGAGCCAAAAACTATGGTTCCTGGGGCTCTGCCTGCCTGCTTATCCTCGACCTCAAGCTGCATCTTCAAGCAAGGGCAAAATCACCTTCCAACTCCAAGAGTACAACTGGAGAGCCATTCCTACTCCTTCCCCAGGTCCAAGATGGAGAAAAAAGCTCTTCTCAAAATTTTCCCTAACTGGTAATGGAATACTTATCAAGGCAAGTGGAACTGTGGAGTTCAGTAAGTGCCAAACTTGAAGAACCAAGAAAATATAAAATTGGATTGGATTGGTGATGAAACACAGGAAGTTGTGTGTTCCACCCAATGTTAATCATACTTACAGTAGGCTCACTGAAATTAATGGTTATGACTATCTTAGGCCCATTACTTTCTGTGAGTTTATGCTGAGTAAGTTAGTTGGATATAACCTATCTAAGATCCTAATATAAAAAAAGAAGTCAATATATTCGATAATAAAATTAAATAGGATGGTCACTAGCCATAAGGACTCTTAAGCCCAACCAATATGTACTGTATTGGAATGCTGGTGTGGACATCTCAGTTGCCAGATCCATGTGATACTTATGTCCCAAAGCTAGCAATTCGATGCAGAGAAGTGTACATGTGGGTCCCAGGTGGTCACCCATGCAGGCACTGACCACACCTAGACCTGCATAACTTCGGCTAGGTGTCTTCAGACCATATCCTGAGATAACATGGATGCTGTTCCCATGCTGGAAGAGTAACATGAGAACAGGGCACAGATCTTTTTTATGGCAAAACAAGTACTAGTTGAACAGGATAAAAAAATTATCTCAATTCTGCTTCCTAAAATTGTAGAGCAGGAAAAGCCTTTTAACAGTGCTCTAAAATAAAATTGCAAATCATAAAATTCTTTGATCCCAAACATGGAACCCTGCCATTTCATAGTGACAATTTTAATAGTACAAAAGGGTGAATATTATCTTGTGCTTTGCTTTTTCAAAACATGGTCCATTTTAAAAATATTATCTGCTTATCTTTTCTCTTACTTTACTCATGCATACTGCACTCTGGACAACAGTCAGATCTGAACTGTTACATTACCAGGAAGTGTATTTCAAACTTGCAGCTATTCCCCTTTGAACCAGTATCAACACCCTAAAATAACTGCACGGTAATTCAGCTTAAAAGAAAGAACTGAGCCACTTAATTTTGTTGTCAAACTGCTAACAAATTATTTCCTATTATCATGACAAATAACAACATATTTACATCAGGAACTATTAAAGAATAAAACAATTCTTCCATTATGCCTTTCTTTTTTGGCCAAGATATTGGTCAGGGCATTATATCAGCACATAAACACTTCATGTAGCTACCAACGTAACAAATCTATTATTTCTCCTTCCCACAGTCATACTCTAGGCTTATAAGCAAAGATGGCAATTGTAGAAAAGAGAAAACTTACCAGAAAAGATATCTATTCTTGTGGCATCAGCATCTCTATAAAACAGCAGACATTAAAATCAACATTCAACGTGTGGAGTGAAAATGATGCAATCGTAGCAGAAAAGCATGCCTGGGTGCTAATTCCAGAAACAACTGAGAGCATGGATAAAAATCTTTAGATGGTTGAAATGTCAATACTTTTCAAGGAGGCTCTCATGTATTTCTACCCTATGAGCACCACCTATACTATGCAGTATTGTATTAAAAGCAGGTGTATAGTTCATCAAACACATTACCATTAGATCACTATACAGCACAAAAAGGAAAAATAAAATTGGTGTCCCATCTTTTTTCACAAGGACTGAATCTTATGAACAGCCCTGCCATGAAAATGGCAAATCTCATACACAGGCACAGACAACTGCAAGATCATTTAAGAGTTCTGTGCATAGAGCACAGTATTCATCATATACTAGAATCAAACTGAGAAATATCAAGCTATTTCTGTCAGTTATTCTGCTAGCATGCTTTTTATATGAAGTTTCACAATGTAACAGCACAATCCTATCCATATCTATTATTATTATTACAATTTATTATGCAAAAGCAAGCCCTGCTGAGGTCAATGGGACATATTCCCAGGTCAATGGATATAGCTAAAGGTAAAGGGACCCCTGACCGTTAGGTCCAGTCGCGGACTATTCGAATCGCCAACCTTCTGATTGGCAAGCCCTAGGCTCATTGGTTTAACCCACAGCGCCACCTGCGCCCCCAATGGATATAGGACTGCACCTTAAATGGTTAATATCTTACTAAAAAAATTGTTTAAAGTGCCCTCTATGGATGTAGTATCCTTTCCAGATTTTTTTAAAAGTAGCTTTCTATTATGATGTCTTTTCAGCTCCATGAGAGTACATTCTGTTTAGCAGCTGTTCCTATAAAACAGAGAAACTGAACTAGATTTTATCAAACCTTTCTCCAGTCTATTGTATATTTATAGGACAGATTCCTTGCCCAGACATGGTTGTGGCAGCAAGCTTTCCATAGTCCTCTGGTGGAACACTGTGAGTACACGATGCTGGGCTAGATGTCCTTTGGTCTGATCTAGTAGGGCTCTACTTTGAATGGTTAAGGGAGTTGGGCATATTTAGCATGACAAAAAGAAGACTGATACCCATCTTCAAATATCTGAAGGGCTGTCACATGGAAGATGGAGTAAGCTTGTTTTCTGTTGCTCCAGAGAGTAGGACCTCAACCAACGAATTCAAAGAAAGATTCAGACTAAACATTAGGAAGAACTTTCTGTCGATGAGAGCTGATCAACAGTGGAATGGACTACCTTGGAAGATGGTGGACTCTCCTTCATTGGCGATTTTTAAACATAGGTTGGATGGCCATCTGTCAGAGCTTCTTTAGCTGTGATTGTGGGGGTTGGACTTGATGACCCTTGGGATCACTTCCAATTCTACAACTGTGATTCTTATGTTCTTATCTTCCCAGTTTCAGACACATTTTTTTCCAGTTTAAAAGAACTAATGTAAAGTAAAAATAGTACTGACAAAGTAGAAAACCTATTGCACAAAGCTGAATAAAATCACAATTGAATAGCATCCATCTTCCTAGCAAGCCCAATATTCACATCATTTGCCTCAATTAGGTTAAATGGTTAAACAATGTAACAAGAACCTCTTGCAGTTATGATTATGACTACATACCTGGCATTATCTACGAGCTCAGCAAGAGCCCCAAATAAGAATTCATGTGTGGTTCTGCAAGGTCAAAGAGAGCAAGTGGTTATTTTGGGAACTATTATACATATTGTCCATTTCTACAAGATTATTTTTTCAAACTGAACAATTAAAAGTCTTCTTACTAGTAATGAGAGATTCTTAACCAAAGCAAAGATCAGAAAATAATCAGCCCATAAGAACCAAACAAATTTTATATACTGTATTCAAGGCCACAGTCTGCTTGGAGCATTGCAACCCTATTACCAATATAGCAAATTAAAACTTGATTATCAGTTAGGCAACAATAGTTTCAACACCCCAAAAAGAGGGAATTGTTAACTGGAGTTTCACAGCTTGTAATGGATAATTTGTGATCAGGCATTACTGATATCAGTTCTTTACATATGCAACATTAGAGGCTTTTTTCATGAAAGCAGCTCTTCCAATTTCATAGATCAGCTTTCAATAAATGGGAATTCCACAACTTTTTGGTGCTCCATATATCTAGTGATGCTCTCCACAGTGATGCATGCTGGCAGCTGCTGCTAATCCAGAACGTTTTAAAAAAGAATGTTGAATCTGTATTGGAACTATCGACATTGGCACATATGCTCCATGCTGGGTGCACAAGGTTGATTCCCAGGATTGTACCATCTTTAAGTTTTCATCTGAGCATGTATTGTTGCACGAAAGTTTTGAAGATGTTTGACTAGTTTATTGGCTTTGAGATATTTGTCAGAATAATTGAAACAATGGTTCCATTGACCTGTTTGGGACTAAACCGTATTAACTTTTCAGTATACTGCATCATTATTCACAAATATGCTTCATAAGTAGAGAATAAAGAGCAATATCAAAGTCAAATTCACAGTAAACCCTCTGAAATAATTTTTTCAGTGGGTTTACTCTATGACTTTTCGGCTTCACCTTACAGGATTTAAATACAAAGGCAATTGTAAAGTTTTCAACAGCTGAAATATTAGTTTTGTATCACATGATAAACAAGCAAAAACATTATTTTCTTGACATTTCTTCTCATCTAGGCCATCCAAACACATTCTCATCTAGGCCATCCAAACACATGCAGTAATTCCAATACATTGTCTTCAAAGTTGCCACAATATTTTTATTTCTGAAGTATTATAGAGCAAGAATTCTTGAGTCCTGAAAGCAATTTAGTTCTTAGGAAAAGTTCAGTATCTTGGCAGGTCTGAACATGTTTGCCTATACACAAAATTATGGTGTTGGCATGGGAATTCTCCAATTCTTTTCTCCCCATCAGCAAATGTAAGGTAAAATTATCCAGATGTGCCTTGGTCGAGTAACACTATTTCAAGTGAAAGACAAACTACAACATGAAGGTTCAACAGTACACATACTACAGGCATTCATATCCACATCAGTTGGACCTGCAACAAATGATGGCAGTGCTTAATACTCATATTCAAGGTGTTAACTCAGCCATGCCATCTTCCAATACACTTGGCTCTATTCCTTCTTCTTCCATATTTTGTAATTTTCCTCTTCAAGACAGCAATCATTCTGTTGACACGAAACATGAAGTCCTCATTGGGCTGTTCTCTGCCCCTTAAAGTCCCCCACCCTCTCCTTTAGCTTCTACTAATATAGTGGTACCTAGGTACTCAAATGGCTTGGCTCCCGAACAAATTGGCTCCCGAATGCCACAAACCCAGGAGTCTTCCAGTTTGCGAACATTTTTCAGAAGCCGAACGTCCAACGCCACTTCCAATTGAGTGCAGGAAGCTCCTGCAGCCAATTGGAAGCCATGCCTTGGTTTTCAAACAGTTTTGGGAGTCGAACAAACTGCCAGAACTGATTAAGTTCAACAAGCAACTGTGGTACTGTACTGTTATTGTGCACAGACTGCAACATTTTGGCAACAGAAGGACCAGTACTTTTACTATTTTGTTTTAAAAATAACAAAATCATATGTGAAAACAAGCCTTAAATATTACATCAATGAAGTGAGGTTTGTTTTTACTGTCTCCAGGTTAAAATCCAGAACTTAGTGTCTAACTAACAAGATCTCTTTTCTCTGAGAAACTATGTCCTTGTAGGACTAAAATAGGCAATACTTGCTTACATCAAAGTAATTAAAAGCAGATATAATAATAATAATAATAATAATAATAATAATAATAATAATAATAATAAAATAAATTTTATTTATATCCCGCCCTCCCCAGCCGAAGCCAGGCTCAGGGCGGCTAACAACAATAAAACAGTACAAAAGTACAACACAAACAACACTCTAAAATCATTCATTATAAAATTAATTCAAATCAAGCCACTGGCAACCATTGGGCCAGAGCTCCGCGAAGGTTGCCGAGGGAGGGAGTCAGGCTGTGCCCTGGCCAAAGGCCTGGTGGAACAGCTCTGTCTTGCAGGCCCTGCGGAAAGATGTCAAGTCCCGCAGGGCCCTAGTCTCTTGTGACAGAGTGTTCCACCAGGTAGGAGCCACAGCCGAAAAAGCCCTGGCTCTAGTTGAGGCCAGCCTAACCTCTCTGTGGCCTGGGACCTTCAAGATGTTTTTATTTGAAGACCGTAAGTTTCTCTGTGGGACATACCAAGAGAGGCGGTCCTGTAGGTACGAGGGTCCTAGGCCGTATAGGGCTTTAAAGGTTAAAACCAGCACCTTAAACCTGATCCTGTACTCCACCGGGAGCCAGTGCAGCTGGTATAGCACTGGGTGAATGTGATCTCGCAGCGAAGACCCCGTAAGGAGTCTCGCTGCAGCATTCTGCACCCGCTGGAGTTTCTGGGTCAGTCTCAAGGGCAGCCCCATGCAGAGCGAGTTACAATAATCCAGTCTGGAGGTGACCGTCGCGTGGATCACAGTGGCTAGGTCAGGGCGAGAGAGGTAAGGAGCCAACTGCTTAGCTTGGCGGAGATGAAAAAATGCCGCCTTTGTTATAGATGCAATCTGCGCCTCCATGGAAAGGGAGGTGTCGAAGATTACACCCAAACTTTATAAAACAAAGATGATTATGAGCAAGCAACAGGCACATCAAACCTCTTTGAGAAACAGTACAGATGAATTCAATTATGAATGACATCCACCCACACCACTGAAGAGACAGGATTAGCTTTCCACAAGAACATACTGTTCCATCTGCCTGCTGGGAAGTTGTGCTTTCTCATCCCTACTTGCATCAAGGTGTCATCTACTCCAGTAACTCAGCAACGTGCAAATGCAGATGCCTCTACCCAGAGTTTTGCATAATGCAAACCTGAATATGCAATAAAGAAACAAGCACATGGACCTAAATTATCATTATCTCAGATAGCCTCTCAGATAGGTCATTATCTCAGATAGATCGTTACTACTTCTTCTCAGCTAGGTTTCCTCCCTGCTGGATCACACCCTGGGCAATTTCTCCCTATCAGTGTTCCTGAGGATTATTTCTCAGTTCCCATCTTCAAAGGGGGGGGGAGGGGAGAAGACCAATGGGTAAGCTTGAGTTTGATACCAGGAAAGATCCTAGAAGAGGTAGTTCAACAGCTAGTCTGTCAGCACTTATAAAAGGATGCTGTAATTACTAAAGTCAGCATAGGTTTCTCAAAAACAAAGTCTTGCCAGACAAATCTCATTTCTCTTTTTGATAATGTTACATGCTTTTGATAATGTTACATCAGGGGATGCTGTGGATGAAGTGAATCTTGATTTAAGTAGGGCTTTTGACGAAGTCACCCATGATATTCTTGCGGAGAAGCTGGTAAAATGTGGAATGGACGAGGTAACTGTTGGGTGGATTTGCAGCTGGTTGACTGAATTCAGAGTACTCACTAACGCTTCCTCATCATCCTGGAAAAAAGTGTTAAGTAGGCTGCCGCATGGTTCTGTCCTGGACCTGTTCATGTTCAACATCTTTTTAACATCTTAGATGAAGCTATTACGGAGATGCTAAGCAAACTTGCAGATGACAGCAGACTAGGAGGGATAGCCAATATAAGATGGGAGATACCTGTCTTGGGATGCGGGTGGCACTGTGGTCTAAACCACTGAGCCTAGGGCTTGCCGACCGAAAGGTCAGAAGTTCAAATCCCAACAACGGGGAGTTGCTCAGTCCCTGCTCCTGCCAACCTAGCAGTTTGAAAGCACGTCAAAGTTTCACCAGAAGCAGCTTAGTCATGCTGACCACATGACCTGGAAAAACTGTCTGCGGACAAACGTCAGCTCCCTTGGCCAGTAAATTGAGATGAGCGCTACAACCCCAGAGTCGTTCACGACTGGTCTTAGCTGTCAGGGGTCCTTTACCTTTTTACCTGTCTTGCCAGTACACATGAAAAGGATTCAGGGATCTTAGTAGACCACAAGCTTAACATGAGTCAACAGTGTGATGCATCAACAGAAGTATAGTGTCTCAATCAAGGGATGCAATAGTATTGCTCTGTTCTGTCTTGGTCAGACTAAACCTGGAGTACTGTATCCAGCTCTGTGCACCATCATTTAATGATATTGCAAAGGATGGCAACCAAGATGATCAAGGGACTGGAAACCAAGCCTTATGAGGAATGGATGAGGGAATTGTGTATGATTAACCTGGTAAAGAGGTGACTAAGAGGATACAGTAGTCATCTTCAAATA
The DNA here is from genome assembly GCF_027172205.1 of Podarcis raffonei. NCBI lineage: Eukaryota > Metazoa > Chordata > Lepidosauria > Squamata > Lacertidae > Podarcis > Podarcis raffonei. The sequence goes on from NC_070617.1 coordinate 24,474,331, forward strand.
TGTAAAGCACTGTCACATGGAAGATGGAGCAAGCCTGTTTTCTCCTACTCTGGAGGGTAGGACCCAAACCAGTGGATTCAAGTTACAAGAAAGGAGATTCAAACTAAACATCAGGAAGAACTTTTTAACAGTAAGAACTGTTTGACAGTGGAACAGAATCCCTTGGGAGGTTGTGAACTCTCCTTCACTGGAGGTTTTTAATCAGAGGTTGGATAACCATCTGTCCTGTATGATCTACTTGAGATTCCAACTCTACAATTCTATAATTCTAAGCAGTGTTCAAAATTCCCTGTTCAGCAGGTACATTTTGACTGAGAATGGTCTACTTGCGACCATTTGAGAAGTCTTGTCACAGGTATGGTGACTGACATCTTCACCATCTGGCTGCATGCTGCACGAGCCAACTGGCTGGTGTTGGAGTGTGAAATTAAAATAAATATTGTGATTTTGCCTACCAGATTCATTCCTTTGTTGAATACAAAGCAAAATTTCTATCCTTTGTAATGCCTTCCAATTGGTAGAATGTGTGATTAAATTGTTAAGAAAGCATGTAAAAAAATGTGACTAGACATTCTGTTGTGGCAACCATAACCTAGGCTTAAGGTGCCATTTGATATGTGACTTTGTCACAATACAATAGATATTGCTATTATCTGATTTCTTATAAATTGAAAATCTTGTAATTTCATTCCAAAACAGTGTTGCTTTCATAGATGGAGCATCTGTGCTTTGGATTATTTTGTTAGTTCAAGTCACCTATTTTACCAAACTACTCATTGTCTGCCAGCACATCAAAGTACATGTTGAATCCTAGTCTGTACACAATACAATATAATCTGGATTATTAAAAATCTGTAGTGTTGATATGCAGAGGTTCCCAGTCCCATTATAATATACATCATATAAACTGGTAAGCCAATACCAATAACTTTGCTAAATTTTATCATTAAAAAATGGAAATTCAAGACAAATTCAGTCTCCAAACTAGCTAGGGAAACACTTAACTGTGCTTAAAATAGCGGAACCTGTTGTACATATTTCAGTTTGTTTATTATCTCACATCTCGCTATGAAGTATCCAGAGCAGCTTAAAATCATTTTCAATAATAATAATAATAATATAGTGTCTTACAAGAATCAATAAAGTTAGAGAAATTCCATCAACATGGTGCTACTAAATGCTGGGGATGGGAAAAGTTAGCCATATGCTCCTGGGCTCTCTCTTGGTAGCAGTGATCCCAACAAAGGGCTGTGGTGATTATGATGTCATGTCAGCCTTTATACAAGCGCACGTGTCCAAGCTGTACTGCTGATCTCTCTTTTGGGCCAAGTGGTAAACCCAGTGAACCACCAGAGATCTGTTGCTACAGCTGCCAAGGGGGCAGCACTTTCTCTCACTCTGGTGCTGATGTCACACAAGTCCAGCTAGTGACTCTCTGGTAGCTGCAAAGTCTGGAAGAATGATGACATCAGCCATTCTTCAGCCCATGTGCCCTGGATGGACTGTTGATCTCTCTCAAGGGCTAGTTGTATCTTCTTCCATTCATATATTATGAAATAGGTAGCAAGAATTTTAAAAGCTGAAGATTCAAGACTGTAGGTAAAATAAAGGAACCCTGGACATTTAAGTCCTGTCAAAGGTGACTATGGGGTTGCAGCACTCATCTCGCTTTCAGGTCAAGAAAGCCAGCATTTGTCCACAGACAGCTTTCCGGGTCATGTGACCAGCATGAATAATCTGCTTCTGGTGCAACAGAACACTGGGACAGAAGACAGAGTGCACAGAAATGCCGTTTACATTCCTGCCACAGTGGTACCTATTTATCTACTTGGACTGGTGTGCTTTCGAACTGCTAGATTGGCAGGAGCTGGGACAGAGCAACGGGAGCTCACTCCATCATGGGGATTCGAACCGCCAATCTTCCAACCGGCAAGCCCAAGAGGCTCCGTGGTTTAGACCACAGTGCCACTGCAAAGTCTGGGAGAATGATTATGTCAGCCATTCTTCAGCCCATGTGCTGCTGATCTCTCTCAAGGGCTAGTTGTATCTTCTTCCATTCCTATATTATCGAATAGATAGCAAGAATTTTAAAAGCTGCAGACTCAAGACTATGATGAACCTAGCTTGTACTTGGGGAGAGGTAGTGTTGTACCTTCCAGTTCCAACAAAAGACAACCCTGTAGTGAAGAAAAAACCAAATAATTTCCTACTGCATGCCTTCCTTCAATGAAGTCCAATCATGGTGGGATTTCTAAGAACCAGCAGGGTTACAGGCACTAGACAAAATCATACTGCAGGCTGAATGATGCCCATTTTCTGAGAGACATATATACAGATCAAGAATATTGGCTGGTACTATAGTACCATTCCCTCCCTGATTATCTGTCACAACAACAGTCTTCTCTAACTAAAAGGTATTCATCATCACTGAGAAGGCTATCTGTAACATGAAAATCAAAAGCCAAGCTTTCTGCACAATTGTCAAAATGAAGAAAAATTGCCCCAAAACTAGACAAACGTTTCTACAAGCATATTATATAGTTAAATCTATGGACTCCACTTTGAATCAAGGTGGCAGATCAAACCTTTCAACATTGCATTAATCTTCCCGGTTTCTTCGAATTCATGAACAATGCCAGGGACAAGTCTCCAACAAATTAAAATGCAGAGAATATGCAAATATACCATCTTTCCTAACAGCTACTAACATTCTTCCTTTTCATAATTTTGCTACGTTCATTTTCAAGCGTGGTTGAACCGTCTGTTGCTCTTCTGAGCAGCAAAAATTCCACAGGCAAGTTGTGGGTAAACATATTTTCCATCTGTGCTTCAGTTTCACTGAATGCCCCGTTTTTACTGTCATATCACGCACTGTTCCTTCCTTGCTCAATTTCCCCCGGTATTTTTCTTTCTTCCCAACGGCGACGATGCTCAGCTTTCGTTCCTTTCCAGGGAATCCAATTACCGTTTCGGTTTTTTTCCTCCTGGATTAGCAGCTGCTGCCAACGTGCAAGAAGCAGTGAAAAAGAGAACGCCTACAGCTACACCGAGCCCCACAACCTCCATTCCTACTCACGAGTTGGTGTGCAGATACTCGAAGGTCAGTTGAGCACGCTGAAGGCTGCTGTAATTGCTGAACGCCATGACGCTGATAAAGACGACGCCCCGCCCACACCCCTCCCGCCAATTTTCAGGCGTGAGAGAAAAACAAGCTTGAGGCGACCCAACCGCCCTGACCACCACTTTTCTTCACTAACCAAGCTATAAAAGCTTGCCTACTGACAGGCGCGCGTACGAGCGTCCTCAGTGGCTCCCCCCGGCCCACCCGTATTTATCTTCTTCTTTCCCCCCTTCTGCTCGCCCCTGAGCTTCTTCTGTCGTGCTCGTTCCCCTTTCGCTCCCGACGCCGCCAACGTCCGTCAACCTCCGCCCGCGTGCGTTCGTTCGTCCTCCTCTTTATCGCAATATGCCTATGAAGCGAACCCGCCGACGGGCGCCGTCCTTTGTTCCTTCACCACGTCTCCCGCCCTCCGCCTCTTCCCTCGCTACACAGCTTCGCCTTCCCTCACACACTGCGCTGAGGGAAAGGCGGAGAAGGGAGCTGCCGCCGCCGCTTACCCGCCATTGGGCGGCGGCGCCCCACGTGACAATTAAGACTTGGCACCACGACACAAAGAGGGGAGGGGAGTCGAGAGAGAGAAACGACAGCGGATGAGCGCTGCGTGTCCCGACGGCGCTGTTTGCACCGCGTGAGGTAGTGAAATAAAGCGGCTTCCCTTCCCTTCCCCCACCGTTTCCGGACGCATTCTTCTCTCCTTCCCTCCCCCCGCCCGCGTGACCGTTTTAAACCGTTGGGGGAGAGGCGGGGCGGTAGATTGCTGCGTCTGCGCATTGGGAAATTCTGTGGGGTTTTTCCTCAGACGGTTCGCAGTGTACATAGAAGCCTCGATGCGGCGTTCACGGGATCGTCAGTCGAGCGAGGTGCGAGAGCGCGCGCTGTTTTCCCCTTTCCCCTTTCTCCCGATTGACGACTGGGACCCTCCTTCTCCCCCTTTCCTCCCGCTCTCCCTCGGACCAGGTCGCGCGTCCTCGTCATTCCAAAGCCGCGCTGCTTGCTGCTTCGCCCAGAAGCCATTTTCCTAATCGGCTGCATGAAGAAGACGGCGATTTAAAATGGCGTCGGCGGCGTCTTTCTCTCAATTATCGCCTCCTTTCTCTCAGGGGGTTCACCCCCCCGAGCCTTATTTTTAGATGGGTGAATGTACTTAAGTCTTTTCCTGTTGTTTTGTGTAAAAAACTCGAGTTCATATATTTTCCTTGCCTAATTAAATGTCATTAAAGATGACTTAGTTTTTTCAAGGTGAATTTCAACACCTTTTATAGGACTCTGTGTGCTCTTAAAGTTCAGAAGAATAGTATTTGGTTAACGTTCTGGTGTCGCACTTGGTATTAAAATATCCATCTGTTTCTGTGTCCTTGGAATTAAAATAGTGTGCTTTTTCTCGAGTTGCTTTCGTCTGCTTGCCAGGTATTTCAGAACACTTAAGGAACAAAATATTGACTAGATAATGGCATCAACCTTTCTCAGGAGAACAGTCATAGTTCAGAACAATCGGCACTCAGTATCTTACTGCAAAATGGCTACAAAGAGACAAACTGTATAGGAAAAGTAGTAGGGAGAGATGAATCTGCTGCTAATTGAAATAGTAAGTATTGGGTTGGAGTGTCTATGCTAAGAACTGTCAGACGTGTTATCATGTTTAATAGTAGAAATGCTAAATAGACAAAAATAAAAAAGTTGAGTAGATAAGTGTGGAATTTTAGCTCAAAATACATTTTATACCTTTGCCTGTTTTTACATATTTGAATTGTGTTAGAGAAACTGGTCTGTTTTTTGCCTCTTGTTTTTTAATAAATTGAGAAATGAATGTTTTACAAATGAATTTGGCAGCAAATTGTTTTCACCACTTTGAGAGCACCTGAAATATATCGGGAAGATACATGCTGAAAGAGAGTTCAGAGAAGGAGGGGGAAATCACTCGGTGTGTGAATGACTCCAGGAAAAAAGATACATTCGGAAAAGCTGGAAAATATGCTTGTAGCAAGACTAGGTAAGTAAATTTTCCCAGTGGTGTAGACATCACAGGAAGAATTAGGATGAAATTTTAAAAGATTTAGCATAAGATGTACCACTGTCAAACATGTTTAGAATGTTGGTGTAAGCTACATTAGATCATTGACCTATATCCAGTTTTATTCTTGAGGCTCTGCATCTTGTGAAAGAACAAAAGGCTAACCATGTATTCAAGGATGTACAATATAATAAAATAATTTGAACTGAAAACTGGCTCTCACTTGATGGACTGCATGACTGCAGAACTTCTGGACCACCCATAAAAGACAGCAGAAGAATTTGACACATCTGTTCATCCAAGAAGCCTTTCATTTTATATCCAAGAATATGCAAAGACTCCAGGTGGCTTCATGAAGAAATTTAAAGTTTGTGGGCTGAGAACCTATATCTGAAGAACTAGATTTCAAGTTAAAAGTTTTTTTAATCTGCCAGCAAGTAGCATATTAAGTTTCTGGTCTATTCGTTAAACTCTGCGTTGCAGCTTGTAGTGTTAGTCTTGGAATACTCTCTCCAGGGAGACGTGCCTGGCACTGATACCTTTCAGAGGACCTTTTCATTTTCTCAGGCTTCTTGAAATCCTTGATTATAATCACTTTTAATGCTTTGGTTATTTTTCATTATTGATGTCATTACCGCCTACATTTATTGACAGTACCCATGTTGAGTCGCTTTGAGAACAGCTCTGGGACTGAAAATCAAAATATTCAGTACAGGCAGTCCCCGATTTGTGCAGGAGTTGCATTCTGGGGGTTGCATGAGACAGCAGGACATGCATAAACCTACACTCCTGCCCCGCATTATATCTCCTTTTCCAGCCACTTCCAGGTCATTGTGATGTGCAAAGTTGTGCAGCTGCTGAACAAGTGTAAATCTGTTGCCTGTAATTAAAAAACAATGCTAAGCTTAAGAACATATACAAAGCATAGGACCTATTTCTATCTTTAGGGCATATAAAGCATTCCTGTAACTGGATTATAAAGACTGATTTCTTATGAATGTGGAATGAGTATTATTGTACTGCTTGTAACAGTGCCCGTTCTGCATTTTGAATTAGTTGAGGGGGCATATATGGGGTAAGTCAATCTCACAGTAAACTGGTCCCAAGGTGTTACTGGCTGTATATACTAATAGTAACACTTGAACTTGGCAATGTAACAATTTGAACTTGTCAAATACGCAGCTGGTACAGGTTCTGAGGGGACGTGGGTGGCGCTGTGAGTTAAACCACAGAGCCTAGGACTTGCCGATCAGAAGGTGGGCGGTTCGAATCCCCGCAACAGGGTGAGCTCCCGTTCTTCGGTCCCAGCTCCTGCCAACCTAGCAGTTTGAAAGCACATTAAAGTGCAAGTAGATGAATAGGTACCGCTCCGGCGGGGAAGTAAACGGCATTTATGCGCTTCTCTGGTTCGCCAGAAGCGGCTTAGTCATGCTGGCCACATGACCCAGAAGCTGTACGCCAGCTCCCTCGGCCAATAAAGTTGAGATGAGCGCCGCAACCCCAGAGTCGCCCACGACTGGACCTAATGGTCAGGGGTCCCTTTACCTTACAGGTCTCTGAAGGGATGCGGGTGGCATTGTGGTCTAAACCATGGAGCCTCTTGGGCTTGCCGATTGGTTCGAATCACTGTGATGGGGTGAGCTCCCGTCACTCGGTCCTAGCTCCTGCAACCTAGCAGTTCGAAAGCACGCCAAAAAGTGCAAATAGATAAATAGGTACTGCTTCGGTGGGAAGGTAAATGGCATTTCCATGCACTGCTCTGGTTTCAGTTTTCCATTGCGCCAGAAGCAGCTTAGTCATGCTGACCACATGATCCAGAAAAACCGTCTGCATACAAGCACTGACTCCCTCAGCCTGTAAAGCGAGATAAGCACTGCAACCCCAGAGTCATCTGCGACTGGACTTAACTGTCAGGGGTCTTTTACATTTACAGGTCTCTGAGCAGAGCTGTTATATGCTGGCACAGTCTCAATCTTGTCAGAATTCTGCACTAACTACAGCTGGATTAAGTGCTAGGGAAGCTGATACAAGTCCATTGCAATACAGTAGTACCTCGGGTTACATATGCTTCAGGTTACAGACTCTGCTAACCCAGAAATAGTACCTTGGGTTAAGAACTTTGCTTCAGGATGAGAACAGAAATCGTGCTCCGGCGGCGCGGCGGCAGCAGGAGGCCCCATTAGCTAAAGTGGTGCTTCAGTTTAAGAACAGTTTCAGGTTAAGAACGGACCTCTGGAACGAATTAAGTACTTAACCCTAGGTACCACTGTAATCCAATCTTGAAGTAACCTACATGAACTACTGTGACCAAGCTTTCCTGACCCAGGAAAGGCCATAGCTGTTGTACCTTTTACCAGCTATAACTGGTACAACTAGCCACTGAAGCTACCTGGGCCTCCAGTGTCAAAGCTGGATCCAGAAGTACACCCAGCCTGCAAACCTCTAGGGGGAGTGCAACCCCATCCAGGGTAGACAAGTTGCCATTTTCTCAGACATGGAAACCACACTTCCTCAGTACCTCTGTTTTGCCCAGAATTGAAACTCACCTTTATTTTCCTCATTCATCTCGCCACTGTTTCCAGACACCCAGTGTTGGAAACAGAGATATGAAAGCTGGGAGCTAAATGGCACCTTAAGCTTAGGTTATGGGCACAACAACTGAATGTCTTAAGCACACTTTTTTATAAGAATACAAAGATGAAAATGAACTGCAGCTAAAATCTTCTATTTTTCACATGGTCTAGTCCTCTGAAGACCAAAAAACAAGGCAGTACTGTACCTAGAGCTCAGAAACTGCTTGCGCTAATGAAATTCCTTGTGAGTTTTGAACACTGCAGAGACCAGTCCAGGGACTGTATGATGTGATGACTCCTGGATGACAGTCAAAATTTCCAGCTGCTGAAGGTGAAACACATTCTACAGTTTAAAAGTTCATGCGTGTACATGTCATTTAAAACTATTAGAAATTGTGTGTATCTTCTACAGCTTATGCCCAAATTGGCTGCTGGTGTTGCTTAAGACGTAAGGAAAAAATACAACCACACAAGTTTTGTGTGTAAGAACTGCTGTTTACAGAACCCCAAAATACAACCAGAAGGAATGCAGTACGTCACTACCTTGAGGAGCTACACTATCATCCAGTCTGTATTTTGGGGTGATCTGCAGAGAAATATACTAACTTGTACAGAGCTATGCCAAATGAGTTGGATGGGTATGGTTGGAAGTAGACCAAGCTCATTTCTGGCTACAGAAAGGTGTTGGGGTATTTGTGTCTCAATGCCTAGATTTCAGCATCCATCTCATAATGGACATACAGTTATACATTCAATAGGTAGAGGAATAAGAATTGTTAACATAGCTGTTAAAGTTTCCAAGAAAAAGTACTCTAAAGTTAGCCTGGCAACAGCAGAGATTGAAAATTGCTTCCATTGGCTGACAAGATTATGACTGCATAATTCAAGATACAGCATCATCTACTGAGAAATTCAGTTTATACTGATGGCTTTTCACCCTCCTGCCATTTTTCGATAAGTCTACGGACAGTTGACAGACACCCACATCCTGGTGAACTATCAAGCAGAGCGAATTGAAATCTTTTTGATTAAAGATGCGGGTTCTGTTTCACCAGCTGCCGTTACCATGATGGACCTTCTCTTCTGACTTTCATAGTCAATCTGCTGTCACTTTTTGTAGGCCCAAAAAATCTTGCCTTGGCATAACGACACTGACCAAGCAGCATTTTAAGATTTTCTGAGGAGACTTGTCATTCCACAGCCACCCTCCAGAATGCCCTCCCTTGGTTGATTCAAGAGGCTGAGATGTTAACGACCTTTAAGTGCCTCTTAAAAGCATAAATGTTTACCCAAGCTTGCTTGGATTCTGACTGTTGTGCTTTTAGTTTTGGTTTCTACACAACCAATTTTTATTATCAATTATGTTCTTACATAGTTCTTAAAAATAAAAAGTACCTTTAACAAGTGTCATCTGAGGTATATTAATAAAATCCTAAGGGCTGATTTTTACAACAAATAATGGGGAAAGAAACAGCGCTTGCAATTGAACAATGGATTTACAGTTAACTCTGTCGGAACCAAGATATCACCTGTTGTTGCAGTTTGAAAGAAGAGCACCACAGCTTCTTGGAAAGCTTTATTTTTGTGACATTCTACCCCAGCAAGATTAGGGTTCCGTACACAACACCCATTTAAGGCACATGGCTTCCCCCAGAGAATCATGGGAACTATAGTTTACCCCTCACAGAGCTACAATCTCCACTACCTTCAGCAAACTACAGTTCCCAGGATTTTTTGGGTCATGTGCATTAAGTTTATGGTGTGTACACAGCCCAGGGATAATGTAGAGCCCTCCAGGCTGCACAGGAAAATATAACAATTGGAAAGGGCCACACCTGTGTTGGAAATCGCTCTCCTAACGGTGAGCAAGAACTTCAGGGATGGAGAAGAGAGTTCCTGTCTGTGCTTTCATCTGTGACACTTCAGCCCTGCATTTTTTAATGTGGCAGTAAGGAAGTGGAAAAGGGACACGGGTGGCGCTGTGGGTTAAACCACAGAGCCTAGGACTTGCCGATCAGAAGGTTGGCGGTTCGAATCCCCATGACAGGGTGAGCTCCCTTTGCTCGGTCCCTGCTCCTGCCAACCTAGCAGTTCAAAAGCACGTCAAAGTGCAAGTAGATAAATAGGTACCAATCTGGTGGGAAGGTAAACGGCGTTTCTGTGCGCTGCTCTGGTTCGCCAGAAGCAGCTTAGTCATGCTGGCCACATGACCCAGAAGCTGTACACCGGCTCCCTCGGCCAATAAAGCAAGATGAGTGCCGCAACCCCAGAGTCGGCCACGGCTGGACCTAATGGTCAGGGGTCCCTTTACCTTTAAGGAAGTGGAAAGCGACTGGTAATTTCCAGAATTACCAAGAGAAAAACCTCAAGCTCTCTCTCTCTCTCTGTGGGTGTGTAGGAGGGAGCACATTTCCCCTCCTGCCCTTTACACAAGGACTCCATCCCTGACAGGCCTCCTCTCTTATGCAAGTTATTAGGATAGGAATTAGAGAAGGAGAGGGAGTTGAGAGTGAAAGATTTAAAAAGAGCTTATGGGGAGGCTCAATTTCTTAATCTTTTCCTCTGTTGCAAGAGCCAGTGTTTGCTAGAGTTCCTAAGATTAATAAAATCCAGTAAGCGGGGGGGGGCACTCTTGCCTTTCCCAAAGCTTGGCATGCTTGCAAATTGCTCATGATATCCCAAACTAAAAAAAATATATCTGAAGAAGTGTGCATGCACACGAAAGCTCATACCAAGAACTAACTTAGTTGGTCTTTAAGGTGCTACTGGAAAGAATTTTTTTTTTGTTTTTTAAAAAAATAATTATTGCTATTCCTTTTGGTCAAAGTCTTCTCATCTCTTTGGCATCTAATCTCCAGCACTCGACACCTAAAACTGAGCACTGAACGTAATGCCCTAAAACCCTTGGCTACTTCTGCGTGACCCACACACCGGCTGTAAAGTTGAGTGCACCCTTTGGGAGGTTGCAATTACTCACCACTAAACAGGACGTTATTCATAGCAAACAGCTCTTCTCTCCCCAAACAATTTCCCCATTTAGGGTCTGGGAGAAATCTTAACTGCCCTCCATGATTCAGAGCTTTGGTATCAGAACCTCAAATATTTAGTTTTTATATGCTTGTAAATGTTTTGTTTGAAGGCAAACAGAGTTGGCCAGGATTTTCAAGAGCTGGTTTTTAAGCCCAGCTGTGGAAAACTGGCAGTGTCTGTAGTTTGAGATGCTGCCCTAAACTTCCGTAGCACAGCTGGGCCTAATGAGATCTTGTTGCTTATTGGGGTCTTAAGAACAGAGCAAGCCACCAGCAACTAAAGAGGTTTTATCCAAGTAATCTTACAAAATGTCTTCAGCCACAACCCTGAGGGTGCCCTTGTCAATCTGGCTATAGCATGTTAGAAACATTGTACATTCTGATTAAGAATTAAGGCGCTTGTCCAGGTGTGGAAAACCTTCCGCCCTGACGTTGCATGGCCAATGGGCAAGGATTTATCCAATAGCTCACTACTAAACTCACTACTTTTGAGAGATTTTCGCTAAATCTTGTTGGACACCCACTTTACTGTCTTTTAGAGGCCTGGTTGAAGTTTTCATCTTTGACATTTTAATATTTCATATCTTAAATGATTGGCTGTTAGAACATTTTCTGTTTTCCCTTTTTTGTTATTTTTTACTTTTGTTTGTACTTGATATTATTGTCTTTTACATTATTCCAAGCCATCCTGGGATAAGATTTTATTAGCTTTTATTAATTTTTGAGGTGCAGCGAGTTTTGTTTGTTTTTCCTCTTTTTTATTGGTTTTCCATTTCTCTGTATTTTAAATTTATTTTAACTTATCGATTGTAAGTTGTTGAAAGAACTTTATTATGGACCAGCATACACATGTCATAATCAAATAGATAAGTGAATTTTTAAAATAAACAGTAGTTCAAATAATAATAAAATATCATTGTAATTTTTAAAAGAGCATCATTACCATACTGTTCCAGAACAAACATCCAGATCAATTTGGAAAAAGGTCTGAATCGTATGGCTTACAGTAGGCACGAGAGAGGGGGGGGGGAGAAGGCGATGTAAAAATTGGGGTTTGGCTTTTGCTGCCCAACTATCCATGGGACTCTGAGTCCCCTAAGTCCATGATCGGTCAGAGAAAAATGGATGGAGACTGGATCCAGTGGAAAGCAAGGCAGATATTTATTTTTCTGTTGCAAGAGTTCCCTCCTCTCCTTCCAAGGAGGGAGAGACCCTGAACAAAAGCGTGCAGGAACCTTTAAAGACTTTTGACATTGCCCAACCCACTTAGCCAAAGACCACCCCCCAATTATCATATATACATCGTAGGAGGTGGTTTACAGCAGAAATATTTTCTTCCAGCATACTTGATAATGGTCACTGATTGCATTACCTGGGCAGCTTGGCCATTCTTATGTGATGGTTAATACTGTAGTTCCTGAATCCAGGTCACAGGCTCACCCTTTCCCATAATGCTGTTCAGAAGGCTTTGGGCTGCTTTCAAGCATTCTCTGCCTGCAAGGGCTGTTGCACTAGCAGACAGGTGAGTTCTAATGTTGCACACTTAGAAATCCAATTCAGCAGCTGCACTAGCAGAAATTTGTTGTGCGACATATAGCACAATCTATCGCACAACGAAAGTACTAGCAACCTGCTTGTGCATTTTCTCATGCAACAGTGTTCTGCTGGTGCAAACATTTTGCCAGTGGAACGAATCTACTATTAAGAAACTTTATCTTAACGCTACATTGGATACAACCTCTGGTTTGTTACCATGGCTTAGTGTGAACGTGCAGATTCCCAAGAGAGTTGATGGGGGCAATTTTGCTTCTCCAATCCTGCTGCCGCCATGTTTCTTTGAGCTAATACATGGTTTGACTTAGGATGTTGTCTGAACCCAGGCTTATGATTTGTCTTGCTTCAGACAAATCATGAATTGTAGCCATGATCTATGACCATATCTTGTAACTTACATAGTCCCCTTCTAAAAATGTGTAAAAAAAGGCTTCCAGTGCCATTTTAAGGCTTCCATTTTAAGGAACTTGCTTGTGATCCATTTTCCATTTCTTAGGAAGAAAAGTGACGTCGTTAAATCGTTTATTGAAAAACTGAGAAAAAATATTTATGTCCTCCGTTATAAAAAGAAAAGTGTGCAGCCTGCGGAAGAAAATAGTTCAGGATTTATATCTGTACTTCAAATGTTTGATTTACCCCTTTTTATATTTATAATAAGATGAAACGTGAAAAAGCCAGTTAGGGCCAGCCAGGAATTCAGGTTATGTGGCAATGTAGGCCACATAAAAAAATAAAAACTTTCTTTTTCATCTATACACAGAGAGAAAACACAAAAAGACAATGGTACCAAACCATATCCCAAGTGCTATTCCTAATTCATCTTATATATTACATTTTTTCTTCAAAATTATATTTGCACGTAGGCTTGTAAGCCTGAGCAGATACCTGAGAGTCAGTTCAATAGAAAGGTATAGAATTGTGCTTTATAGATTGGGGAAGCCAGATTTCTACAGCTCCATTTGCCCTTGGTTTGGAAGTTCTCCTGGTCCATTTACTTACCAATCTCTACTAAACCATCCTTGATATAATGATGAATGCAGCAGCATAAAAAAAAGAATAGGGCTGGGGGAGGGGAAAAGCCAGGATAAATTCTAGTGGGGCATCTTTCTCATATATTCAAACTTTCCTAAACAAAAGCAGTGGCATATTTCACATTTTTCACATTAATGCTCTGTTCCTAAATACATACAGTAATAAGGTTTTTCTACCTTGTCCATCATCCCGTAAAAGGGCATCTGATAACGACCTAATGGAGATCAAAAATAAAAAGTGTCTATCTTCAGTCTTACTATATTTAAGAAGGAAAGTGACAACACAGAAGGAAAAGGGAGGACGGGAAAACTAAATCAAAGTGAGGCAGATATTCTTAGTCACACTTTCTTATAATGACCAGCTGGAATGGGAAAAGTTTAAAGGAGAAGAGTTTGCTCATCAGTGGTGTAGGCCTGCTTCCATGCTTTCCAATTTACTCAAGAGGAAGTCTCATTCAGTGAGTAGTATAATTGCAGCTTTCCTTTAAGTTCTAATGTGGGATTTAACAGTGGTGGTCTCTTGCTGTGGTTTACATTACAAGGTTTTTTCTTTGCTCTGGAACACCATAATTTTGATGTATTTTTAATCTTTGTTGGAAGCCGCCCAGAGTGGCTGGGGAAACCCAGCCAGATGGGCGGGGTACAAATAATAAATTATTATTATTATTATTATTAGGTTTTTTCTGGCACAGCCTTTCAAAGTTTGTATCAAAAAATGCCTTCAAAAATTGAACAAATCCAAATGGCTCAAGTAAGTGAGCCATTTAACTCACCTCAGGGCCAGGTTCACTCCCTGGCACCTCCAGGAAGGGCTGGGAGAGATACCACACCTGCCTGAATACCTGGAGACTTGCTGCCAGTCAGTGTAGATAATACACTAGCTGGATGAACACTCAGCATAAGACAGCTCCCTATGTTCCTAGTTCATTAAAGCAAAACAGGGAGGGTCTAAGGGAGACAGGCGCCTCTTCTCCCTCACCCATAAGTGTCTGCTGATAGGATTGCTGAATCAAGAAAACCCAGATTGCTCTGCTTTGCCTTGAGCCGAGTTCTGAACTGCAGAAATCAGCAGGTGAAGCTGCTAATGGAAAAGTGACTAGCAGAATCCCCTGCTAATTGCTGCAGACCCAGAACGGCTGTTAAAGGGGAAATTACAGGGGATTCTTTAAAAGCTGCAGACTTGAATTGGCTCACTTAAGCTATCATGTTGCACACTGGACTGGTTGACATGAAAGATGGTACTCTGTCACAAGAACAGAACAAAGCATGCTGACATCTCTTTTTTTGACAAACACTGGAGCTTCAAAATTATCTCTCCTTAGAAGGAAACTTCAGGAGCAGAGCACATCTCACCCCCACCCAAAAAAGATGACATCAAACCACACTGGAGAAACATAGATCGGGACTTCATGGTGTTTTTTGGATGAGATCCTGGAGGATTTGGCAGATGATGTCATGACTTCAAAACGAGTTACTCCCGCCTCTGAAACATAAGCATACATTTGCTTCAGTGGAATATATATAATCATTGGGTTATTGGAGAATGTCCATTTCTTTTTAGACGGTTCCAAATTTTTAAATATTTCCACCACCACCCAAAAAGAAAGGAGGGTTGTGCACAGCTGCACTTTTTGAAGAAGGTTCTTAATCCCAGGAAACCAGGGCTTCATTCCTAAGTGGGGGGAAAGAGAGACATGGACTCAAATTGGTCTAGAAACAGAATCTGAAAAGCATTTTAACTTAACTAACTTGTGACATTTGGGGCACCTCGGTGGCGAGGACAGTGCACTCTGCACATGGTCAGGGGCATGTTCATTCATTCCAGGGGCTTTCAAACTGTGCTTGGAGGAGTCCCAGTTTTACTAGGTGCTGATGAGGTTCTCATGGAGGACAGCCCTGAAAGTTGGCTTGCATTCACAAGAGTAGAGGAGCACTGGGTGTGCTCTAGTTTATGGCCTATGGGCCATGCCAACTGAGTGTGTGCCCTCACAAATACCCAGAACCCTTTGCAATATGCAGATATGTCAACATGTCATGTGTGTTCTCTAAGGAGAAGAAGTCCATACTTGATGGACAGAACTCCCTCCAACAGCAGGCAGTGGTGGCCATCAACGTGGATGGCTTTTAAAGAGAATTGGATGAATTTATGGAGAAGAAAGCTATCGATGACTATGTTCTACATCCACAGTCAAGGGCACTAATGCCTCTGAATACTAGCTGCTGGAATCTGCAGGAGGGAAGGATATGGGAATGAGTTCCATTAACTATCTGCTGTGTGAACAAGTCATTTCTTTTATTTGTCCTGAATTTTCCGACATTTAGCGTCACTGGATGCCCATGAATTCTGGTGTCGTGAAAGAGGGGCTGGATCTAGACATGCCAAAGAAGCGATTCAATTAAACATGTTGTAATCTCATCCAGTAGGGAAAGGTGGGACTCCACAGCGCCATCTGGTGTCACAGTACTATATCGCATATAGGTAAATGTAAAGGGGCCCCTGACCATTAGGTCCAGTCGTGGCCGACTCTGGGGTTGCAGCGCTCCTCTCGCTTTACTGGCCGAGGGAGCCAGCGTACAGCTTCCGGGTCATGTGGCCAGCATGACTAACCTGCTTCTGGCAAACCAGAGCAGTGCATGGAAACGCCGTTCACCTTCCCGCCGGAGCGGTACCTATCTATCTACTTGCACTCTGATGTGCTTTCAAACTGCTAGGTTGGCAGGAGCAGGGACAGAGCAACGGGAGCTCACCCCGTTGTGGGGATTCGAACCGCCGACCTTCCGATCGGCAAGTCCTAGGCTCTGTGGTTTAACCCACAGCACCACCCGCGTCCCACATATACATATACAGCACATATACAACACATATAAAATGCCATTTCTTTTTTGAAATCGTTTTTGTGTGAATACCAAATACATATCCATATATAGAGATTTCTCTGAATATTAGGACTTCACACCATCCCCTCCATGGGTCCTATTGTCAACATTTTCAACTGCATATTATTTCATAATCTATATTTTGTATCTGTCCATATTGTCCATAGTGTTTGTTACATTACAAGTGTTATTAGAAACCTGCTAATGTTTTCATCTGCTTACAGTGGCCGCCTAAATAAATTACTGTATAAATTTCCCCCATTCTTTCTTAAAGTTTTATGTCTTCTTGGTTCCTGAGCCTTCCGGTCAGTTTTGCCATTTTGGCATAGGCCAACAGCTTAGTTTGCATTCCTCTCTGGTAGGGACTCTTTCTTCTTTCCATCTCTGGGCTAGTAACATCTGTGTGGCTGTTGTCGCGTACATAAAAAAGTCTTTTCTGATCCTTTGGGATGTTATAAAACGCTTTTTCTTTACCAATCTAGCTGAGACCAAGGATAAAAACTTTCCTCTATCCATTTTATCCACGCCACGCATCATCTTATAAACTTCTATCTTTTCACCTTTCCACCAAAAGTCCCAAACATTGCAACTTTTCCTTGTAGGGGAGTTTGTCTTCCCCTTGATCATTTGCGTTGCCCTGTTCTGAACATTTTCCAACTCTGCAATAACCTTTTCGCGTTGCGGTGACCAGATAATTGGTTGTCCTCATAAACTGCAAAGGACTCCTGTATGTTTACCCTCCCGCTGCCTCTCAGAAAAGCAATTTCCTCCTCTCCCCGATGCAGACAGATAGATGTTTATTGCATACTTCATGTTCTGCTGAAAGGAGCTTATCTACTGTCTCCTTGTCAGGTTATCATAGCCAGCCCTGGCAGCGTAACACAGTTGTCCACGGGGTGATGTCTGCCCTGGGCAGGGGGTGCTGGCTTGGGGTTGTCAAACTTTCATAGCAGAGCCAGGAAGATGTCTGGACAGCTGGGCCTGTGTTGTCTCAGGATGCAGGAAGGGGGGCCGAACTTGGACCACTTTCATCCTCTGGCCCTCTTGATCCACCAAGCTGCCCTTCCTTTCTTGGGCACAGCTGTGTCTCCGGCCTGCAAATTTATGAGCATGGAGGGAAGAGGCAACGGAGGGAACAGGGAACCTGAAAAGGAGGACAATGTTCAGTTGCAAGACAGGCAGAAAAGGTTAAGCACATGTGCACTGCGCTGTGCTCATCATGCATCTGAGGTCAATAACAACAACAACAGCTGGAGAGAGAGAGAGAGACATAGAACCTGCCAAGCATTGCTCTCCAGAACTGTGTTCTTGCATTATAGACTGGAGGGAGAAGTGGAGTTAGCAATGATTAGAAGTGGTGTGGCATGGCAGGAAGGAGACCAAAGAAACGTGGATACAGTGGTACCTCGGGTTACATACGCTTCAGGTTACGTATGCTTCAGGTTATAGACTCCGCTAACCCAGAAATAGTACCTCGAGTTAAGAACTTTGCTTCAGGATGAGAACAGAAATTGTGCTCTGGTGGCGCGGCAGCAGCAGGAGGCCCCATTAGCTAAAGTGGTGCTTCAGGTTAAGAACAGTTTCAGGTTAAGAACAGACCTCCGGAACGATTTAAGTACTTAACTTGAGGTACCATAGAATTGTAGTGTTTAGAAAGAATTTCATTCCTTGTAACTTGAAGCCATTGGTTTGAGTCCTACCCTCCAGAGCAGGGGAAGACAAGCTTGTTCCATCTTCCATGTGACAGCCCTTCAGATATTTGAAGGTGGCTATCATATTGTTATAAGAATTTTAAGGTCTCAGATATAGAATAAATGTTCACAAATGCACACGTATCTAAAGATATGAAGCATGTGTCTGAAATAGTAGGGAGAGCAATCCTGAAGCCATTTTGACTCTCCCAATAGCCTCAGATATTCCTCTGCAGTAAGGGAGACCAATGGGGAAAGCCTTCCCATTGTCTTTTTTGCTTGCAAATCCTGTCTTAAGGGTGTATTTGTGTATGAATGGCCAGGCTGCCCAGGTAATGCAATCAGTGACCATTATCAGATATCATGGCAGACAGGATTTCTGCTTTAGACCGCCTCCTTCTGTGATTTCTGCTGTGAACTGCCACCTTCTGTGACGTATGTATGATGCGCAATTTCAAAAGTCTATATAAGGGCTTGCACACCATTGTTCAGGGTTCTCCTTCTTCCTGTGTGTGGTGAGTGGGGACCCTGTTTCAACAGTTACTTGAATAAAGATCAGGCTTACTAGCCACTTTGCTTCTCAATATACTCTGGTTAGCCTCCTACCAATAGGGAACCCACTAAGGACTCTTTGCAGGCTCCAGAAAGGGAGCAGTTTTTCTTATAACAATATCCCCTCTCAATCTCCTTTTCTCCGGGATAAACATACCCAGCTCCTTCAACTGTTCCTCATAAGGCTTCCTTCTAGACCCTTGATCATCTTATTTACCCTCCTCTGTACACATCCCAGCTTGTCAGCATACAAATTGTGGGATGCGCAGGAAGTCAGGCCATCGGTCCCCTTGGCTCAATGTTGTCAGTGATTGGCAACAGCTCTCCATGGTTTTCAGGAAGGTGGCACTTCCAGCCCTACCTGGATATGTCTTGGGGATCGAACCTGGGCCCTTCTCCATGCAAGGTAGATGCTCTCCCACTTAGATATGGCCTGTCACCAATCATAGGAGGCTGTCTCATACCAAGTCAGAAGCAATTTGGGGAATGTCTGTGGCTCCCCAGATCTTGCTCATCTTCCAGCTCCCATCATCCCTGACCACTGGCCTTGCTGCCTGGGAATGATGGGAGTTGGAGACCAACAACGTATGCAATACCCAATCTCTGCCTTCTTGCTACTAGCCACAATGGAGGCAATGCTCTGCCTCCGTGGTCAGAGACAGTAACACTAGTACTCCCCTCACACGCAGGAGAGGAAGAGGACCCCCAAAAATGCTGTGCAAGGGCTTATAAAGAGTTTTGAAATTCCCCTCCTCTAGATCAAGACTGCCCAGGCTCCCCAAGAAATCCAATCAAGTAACCTGCCAGACAGGAAATAAACAAAGCGACAGGAGAAAACAACATGCAAATGTTCTGTTTTAGACCGCCTTATCTGGGGGGTGGTCTTAGGTTATACCTCTTCTGTGATGAATGCATAATGTTTCTGGGGGTGGTCTGGATCTAGAGGATGGGAATTTCAAAAGTCTTTATAAGCCCTTGCACAGCATTTTTTGGGGGTCCTCTTCCTCTCCTGTGTGTGAGGGGAGTACCCTGTTGCAACAGATCAATAAAGATCAAGCTTACTAGCTGCTTTGCTTCTCAATATTCTCTGGTTGGCCTCTGTTATTTTCTCCTACCAATAGGGAACCTATGTAAGGACTCTAAATGGGCTCTTGGATACCCCATAAGGGAAAAGGGCATATTTTTATTTACAACACCACTACAAACAGTCAGAAATTACTACGCTCATAAGGTGGGGTTGCTAAACTCTACATACATTAAACATAATAGAAACACCGCCACCCGACCCCACCCCCATCCATCTTCCCTCTCTCCACCCCCCCTTTCTTTTTTCTTTCTTTTTTCTTCTCCCCCTAATGCCTCAACAAATGAAACGGATTTGTAAAAATGTTACATGGAAGAAGAAGAAAAAATACAAGGCACTACACGTCTGTAAAACAAGAAAATCCTTAATAAAAAATATTTAAAAAAAATAAGGTGGGGTTGCTGTGGCTCAGGCAGGCCAAGGTGTGCTATTCCTTTAGCAAGTTTTACATAGTTCCAGACACAGTTAACACAAAACATTAGCATTTGATAAGACCATCAGGATGCCAGCAGACATCCCTCAATGCAGAGCATCTGGGCAAACAATTACAATACAAAGGAGGTTCATAGATATAGGAGAGGAATCCCTTCAGGAACTTCCCCTGATTGCTATCTGCCTACCTGTTGCGTGGCGAGTTCCCGCCCCCCACCAAGATAAATAAACACACGAGACACCATAGTTAAGGTTAATTGGGCGAATTAGGCCACAACTTTATTGAATTCAGGAATGAGAGGCATTGGCTTAGGCATTGGTCCTATCGACTATCCGGCTCCAGCCCATTTGCTGGAGACACGGGGAAGGGTTAACACTAATCGGGGGAGTCTCCCGCCGAGGCACGTCGACTAGGAGCTCCCCCGGGTCACCGCTCTGGGGCGTGCCTTTGGCCCACACCTCCATAGGCTTTGGACAGGGCCACGCCCCCCGGAGTCCTTTAATGGACCACCCTTCGTTCACTGGGGGGAGGTGATGGCGTTCCTCCCCCCCCACACATCCTCTTAACCCCTTCTTACCAATGCCTACCGCCACCGAGCAGTCGCTCGCCGCCAATACTCTCATGCCTGAATCCAATCCCTTATCCCCTTTGCAATATCCATCAGCCAAACATCGTTACCAGCATCCGAAAGATGCACGCCATCATACCGGTAGAGGGCCTCATGATTGAAGCGAATGCCCGGGTGGCCAATGAGCCTCCCACCCAGGGCTGCCACTCTACGCACCACCGCCCGATCCAAGGCTTTCCTAGCCCTATTCATAGCTATCGGGCACCTGCAGTCTCTCCAAACCCGCCTCTCCATCAGCGAGGCCCAAATAATTGTGACATTCGGGTAAGCGGCCTTCAGCTCCTCGAAGTCGCTAAAAATGTGCCACTGCAAATCCACTGCCTTCCTGTAGGCTAGGTCGTTTTCCCCCAATTGTATCAGTAAAGCGTCTGGGGGGCCCTCCACTGCTGCTCTGGTCTTAATTGCGGGCAGCATCTCGGCCCAGCGCATTCCCCTCCGGGAGACCCAGGAAATGGTGACATCAGGTGGTAAGCCCAGGCGCGGCCCGAGACCGGAATTGATGGCGCGTACCCTGGCCCAATGCACAATACTGTGCCCGACAATCCAGACGCGCACCCCCATATCACCTGTAGGAAATCGAAAGAACAGGCCATGGTCAGTCACCGTCACAAATTCTTTCTGAAATAGCGCTTGTACGCGTCAGATTTCCAGCGACCTAAGTCCCTAATCCTTTCAGTCGTAAGACCCAGGTGCATTGCCGTGGTGGCTGCTCCTATCCTGAAAGAGTGTGATGCAAAATCTGCTGCGGGGATGCCGCATGCTGCCAGTGCTAAGCGCATGACCCGAGTGAACTGGTGACGCGTCAAAGGTAAACCATCTGCGTGGATCAATAGAGGCCCTGCCGAGTTGGCCCTCAGGGATAAGAAGCGCCTTGTGTCTTTAACTGGACATGGGCCAGGACTATCGGTGGCCATAAGCTGAACAAGAGCCCCCCTCCCATACTGGTCTGTTTTAGAGCTGCGTATCCGTATTACCAGGTCCTCCCGTGACAGGGTGACATCGCTTAAAAGCAAGCCCCGGGAGAGACCGTGCCGACCCACTTCATAAACTACCTCACCCACGCACAGAGCTCCAAAAAAGGCAATGGAGTAAGCCGCTGAAAATAAGCGCGCCTCATACTTTGACCAGCATACTGTTCGCAATTTTTTATGTATTTGGGAAAGGATGTCAAATGATATTGGCCTTCTCATATCGCAGTTTGGGGGCTGTAGCCTGCGCCAACCCTCTAACGTCCTTCGTATAACAAAATCGTCACAAGGATCTGTGGAAAATACCGCCTTGCAAAAGAATGAAATAGCTGCGGCTTGAAGGTTGAGGGTTCTAGGGGTGCGGCCCAAGCGTCTCAGGTAAACTAGGTAAGATA
This sequence comes from Podarcis raffonei, assembly GCF_027172205.1. Classification (NCBI taxonomy): domain Eukaryota; kingdom Metazoa; phylum Chordata; class Lepidosauria; order Squamata; family Lacertidae; genus Podarcis; species Podarcis raffonei. The sequence goes on from NC_070617.1 coordinate 24,496,278, forward strand.
GCACCTCAGGCTTGACGGGAGGGGCATTGCTTCTGATGGCGGGGGTTTTGTTGCGGAATTTTAAAAAATCCGACCACGCCTTCTTATACGATCTCAAAGTGGAAGGTGGGGGCTAGCCGGAGAAGAGAGGGCGAGCCCCCTCTGCTCCGGCCCTAAATAGGGCAAGCCACGCCCCCCCAGCCAGCCGATTGGCTGGCTGGGAGGCGTGGATGGTTGGGATTCCCCTGTTCTCGCGGGGGCTGAAACCAGCCCCCGCTCACGTGGGGAGGGCGTGATGCCCGCAACCCCACCTCCTGGGGCAGGCCTGGAAGTGGCTTTCTCAGGCAAGGGGGATTAAGGAGGCAGAGGGAATATTTAGTCTTTAGGAGAGCCAAGATGGCTTTTGGATTGCTCTCCTGTACTATTTTAGACATGTGGCTTATATACTTATGTATGTGTGTTTACCTCGTGCAATCATCAACATTTATTCTATATTTGAGACCTTAGAATTCCTATAACAATATCATGTGATACGGAGACAAATAGTAGAAGAAATATGTAAAATAACTAAACAAGTATTAGATATCACCCCAGAATTGGCCCTACTAAACATCTTCCAAGACAACAATGCCCATTTACACCACAAAGAACTCATAACCCACCTACTTTCAGCAGCCAGAAACACCATAACCAGACACTGGAGAGACCTGTCAGGAGTAAGCATGGACCAATGGTACCAAATAGTATGGGAAACAGCCCTACTAGAAAAATTAACCAATAAACTGAAACTGACACGGGGACAAACAGAAGAAGACACCTTCACCCTAGTATGGCTCCCCTTTATCACATACACAGCCCAACAAGACAATGACAAAAACCCACCAACAGCATACAAATCAATCTGGCTAACCTGATCCAAAACACCCACCCACCCCACTCACATATGAAAACAAAGACCACCACAGCCCACCACAAATGAATAACCACACCCTAGGCCAACCCCAACCTCTCTCACCACCAAAGGAACACAAGTGAACAGCAGAGAACCTGCACAAACAACGCTGACACAAAACCCCACATATATTAAAATAGGAACATCACCACCCAACCCCACTCACCTTTTCCCCCTTCCACCCCTCTCCCCCATTCTTCCTAATGTCTCAACAAATGAAACCGATTTGTAAGAAAAAAAAGTTACATGGTGGAAAAAATACAATAGAGAGACATTGCACATACCTTTGTAAATCAAGAAATTCTTTAATAAAAATACATTTAAAACCACACAATATCGTGTGATGGAATCCCACCCAGCTAGGAGTCTGGAAACGTCCTGAAACTCAGTGTTGGGAACTGAGATTAAGACTGATGGACATTTGTTGGGGATTGAAACCGGGAAAGGGGGGGGTGGAGTTGGGGGATCCAAAGGGTGCATAATTATAATCTGTTTTTGCTTTTACTCTGTTTTGCTATTCGTATAAAAACTGGGGAAGTCGTGGAAGGGAATTTGGGTCGACTTTAGAAAGAGGTTTTAAGAATGAGTATTGATATATAAATATTGATGTTTATAAGGTAAAATTGGCTTTTTAAAAAATGAACTAAATAGGAAAAGGTCAAAAATTGGGGATAAGAACTTGTTGAACTAACAATTTGAATTGGAATATAAGAAGGGGAGGTGTGGGGAGGTCAGGGAAATATGTTATAGAAAAATAAGGATTGTAAACTTTATGTGTTTTTAACTTTTTTTGTTTTTTGTTTTTTTAATGTATTAAAGTGGAAAATTTCAATAAATATCTTATATATAAAAAAAGGGGAAGTGCATCATGGCTGCTAAGCCACTAGGTGGAGCTCCTTGCTCTGGATCAACAAAAGGAATGGCAGCACCCCAGGTGCTAGGCTGCTAGAGACCCAGCGCTTTAAAACAAGTTCCTAAGTATTGCATAAGACTAGCAAAAAAAGTCAGGACGGGGTGCATGTGACAGGAGAAGGGGTCGTATTTTGCAGGGACTTCTGGAGGAGGCAAACTTTCTTTGTGCACGCTGCATTTGAGATACACAGGCTTACATGCACAGGCAGGCGTCCCTTCGAGAATTGGAAGTCAAAAGCTTCCTGCTCAAAGCACATAATAATAATAATAATAATAATAATAATAATAATAATAATATAATAAAAAATAATAAAAATAATAAAAATAATAATAATAAAATTTTATTTATATCCCACCCTCCCCAGCCAAGCCGGGTTCAGGGCGGCTAACAACAAACATGATGTTTCAGATAAATGCAAGCCCCAGTGCTATTCAGTTATTAAGTTGTTACCCTGGAGGTTGGATGATCCTTGCTCCTTGTTAGGTCCAGAAACTTGCAAATGAATTAGGCAGATTACTGTTTAGGCTAGGTTATCGACAGTATGATGCAGCAGGGGGAAAGGACTCATGCTATTCTAGGCTGCATCAACAGAAGTCTAGTGTCCAGACCAAGGGAAGTGATAGGACCACTCTTTTTTGCCTTGGTCAGACCTCACCTAGAATACTGTGTCCGGTTCTTGGCATCACAATTTAAGAAGGATGTTGACGAGCTGGAACGTGTGCAGAGGAGGGCAACCAAGATGATCAAGGGTGTGGAAACCAAGCCTTATGAGGAAATGTTGAAGCAGCTGGGCATGTTTAGCCTAGAAAAGAGGAGACATAGAGGAGATATGATCATCATCTCCAAATATCTCAAAGGTTGTCACATGGAAGATTAGAGCAAGCTTGTTTCCTCCTGCTCTGGGGGACAGGACTCGAACCAATGGCTTCAAATTACAAGAAAGGAGATTCCAAATGAACATTGGGAAGACCGTTCTGACAGTAAGAGCTGTTCAACAGTGGAAGGGTCTCCCTCGGGAGGTGGTGGACTCTCCTTCCTTGGAGGTTTTTAAGCAGAGGTTGGATGGCCATCTGTCGTGGATGCTTTAGCTGAGATTCCTGCATTGCAGGGGGCTGGACTAGATGACCCTTGGGGTCCCTTCCAACTCTACAGTTCTATGATTCTATCCATGACCACCAGCAGTGATAAATGAAAACAGAGTTTCCATGTTCCTCCTTACCAGATGCTGAGGACAAGCACTGGAACGTGGCTAACTCTGCTTGCAACGTTCTGGGAGGCTGAACGCTGTTGGAGTGCTATTACATGAGCACTGTTCCACAGCATTTGATATTTTCATTTACATTCATTCGAAATAAGATGGGTTTATGAAACAATTCGATATCCTCCCACCACACTGACGAAGAATTCTACGAAACAGTAGTCAATATCCGGAATCACTGTTGAGTGTTGGACATCATATTTGCTGTATACACAAAGCTTCACAGCTTGTCTTTCATCGTACAAAGTCTGGTACCTCACTTCATTTAAAGATTTTCAGAGACTTTGAGACTAAAGATTTCATTTTGTACTTATTATGGTTTGAAGGAGTTCTATAAAGATTGTCTATTGCTTATGTACATGGTCATTGTGTTGCCTAGATATTGCTGATGAACGCTGTTGGAGACAGAGGACTGGGCTGGGTCATACTTCTGACCTTGATTCAGCAAAGTAGTTCTTAGAGAATTTCATATCACTTAGGGCAGGGGTGAGGATTTTTGTTTTCTCCCCTTAGTTGAGAGCCATATTATCCAGTTGAAAAACTCTCAGGGGCCCGAATTCCAATAGTGCACAGAGCCAGATCCACACACAGTTGCACACTTTCAACGCACAAAGACAGAACTATTTCCCACCAAAAGAGAAGCAAACATTGAGTTCTTAGTCACTCCGCTCAAGTTTCACGTTTTACAAAGTTTAGTTTTTAAAAAAATCTCTGCAGCACCCATTATCTGTCTGGAAAAAGAACTCCGTAATTGCAGAAGAAGAATGCCAATAACGTCAGTGCACAGGTGAACGGCAAGCCCAGCCTTATAGCTTTTCAAATCCTCAGACTTCAAAATGTAATTGCGGTCCCAAAATTGCTTGCTTGAAATTGCAAAGTGGACACTTCTAACAGGTTTGAAAGGAACCAAGTTTCTCTCTCTGCTTCAGCAGCCTTGCAACAGATCTTTTTGCAGAAGAGAGAGCTGCAATTGCAGGCTTTTGTACAATATTGAAGCCTTTCCAACCTTTCAGCCGCTCCCTACTGAACAGCCCACGGGTGACTAGATGGGGACTTCCTGCCCTGACATAGCATTCATGCAGCTGTATAATAATAATAATAATAATAATAATAATAATAATAATAATAATAATTTATTTCTTATACCCTGCTCGGTTTCCCCAGCCACTCTGGGCGGCTCCCAACACAATATTAAAAACACAATAAAAGATCAAACATTAAAAACTTCCCTAAACAGGGCTGCTTTCAGATGACTTCTAAAAGTCAGATAGTTGTTTATTTCCTTGACACCTGATGAGAGGGTTTCCACAGGGCGGGCGCCACCACCGAGAAGGCCCTCTGCCTGGTTCCCTGTAACCTCACTTCTCGCAGGGAGGGAACTGCCAGAAGGCCCTCAGAGCTGGACCTCAGTGTCTGGGCTGAATGATGGGGGTGGACACGCTGCTTCAGGTACACTGGGCCAAGGCCATTTAGGGCTTTAAAGGTCAGCACCAACCCTTTGAATTGTGCTCGGAAAGGTACTGGGAAACATACTAGCTAGTTTCCTATCCTCACAACTGTCCTCCAACTTAAAGGTAAAGGTAAAGGGACCCCTGACCATTAGGTCCAGTCGTGACCGACTCTGGGGTTGCGGCGCTCATCTTGCTTTATTGGCCGAGGGAGCCGCTGTACAGGTTCCGTGTCCTGTGGCCAGCATGACTAAGCCACTTCTGGCGAACCAGAGCAGCGCACGGAAACGCCGTTTACCTTCCCGCCGGAGTGGTACCTATTTATCTACTTGCACTTTGACGTGCTTTCGAACTGCTAGTTTGGCAGGAGCAGGGACCAAGCAACGGAGCTCACCCCGTCACGGGGATTCAAACCGCCGACCTTCTGATCAGCAAGTCCTAGGCTCTGTGGTTTAACCCACAGCACCACCCGTGTCCTCCAACTTACGTCAGTATTATTCTTATTCCCCATATTGCAGATGGAGGCTGAGAGACAACAGCCTATCTAAAGCTACCTAATAAGCAGAGTCAGCCCTACCACTAGGCAGAGTGAGTAACCTGCTTCAGGTGGCAGGTGCTGGGGGGCGGCAGTGACCCTCCAAAAGCTCCTCCTCAAGCCTTGCCCTCAGTTGGCTCACGGCTTGCCCTGGGCCCTGTAGTCTGGCCACAGAGGACACTTTCCATTCACCAGCACTGATTTAATCACCAGCCCAGACATATTCTATCCTTGGCATGGGAAGGGGACACATGAGGGTCCTTTGCCTCAGGCAGCAAAATGCTTTGGGCCGGCCCTGCTAGTGAGTTAATGGCAGAGGTGATCATTTGTCCAAGACACTTTCCTGATTCATTGTTCCCACACTGATCCACTAAATCACTCCCATGTTTCAGAAATACAGTGGTACCTCGGGTTACCTACGCTTCAGGTTACATACGCTTCAGGTTGCAGACTCCGCTAACCCAGAAATAATATCTCAGGTTAAGAACTTTGCTTCAGGATGAGAACAAAAATCGTGCTCCGGCAGTGCGGCAGCAGCAGGAGGCCCCATTGGCTAAAGTGGTGCTTCAGGTTAAGAACAGTTTCAGGTTAAGAACAGACCTCCAGAATGAGTTAAATACTTAACCCGAGGTACCACTGTACAGTTCAGTGTGGTACAATTCTTCTCTCCGCTTCCCAGTTGTGCAAGTCTTGGATTTGGACGCAGTTCCACACCCACATTTCATTTCTGGGATTCCTTCTCTGTATTGGCCATTTCCTGTTATAGCCGCATAACAGCCCCGAAGGCAGTATCCCAAGACTCTCCTCTTAAACCATCAGTCTCCCCTTAGGCATGCTGGGACACTCACTGAATGTCCCGTGCTGTGAGGGAGGGCAAGGAATGATAATGGTGGGTGTGACAAGGATCTAGGAAAAATAAAAATAAAAAGAGGAGGCATCTCTGATGTCTCAGCACACTGAAGGATGTGTGTCCTTCCTGCACAACTCAGCATATCCTGTGTATTTTGACAGCTAAGATGTTGCTATCTTTTGTACAGATTGCCTGCTAATGATCAGCTGATGCTTCAATGGGCATTAAGGGATGGAACATATTTTTTCAATGGCTCATGATGGCTGCTGGCTTCACAAGCGACCAGCCTGCTGTTTGCTTTCTGGGGATCCTGGTGCTGCATATCCTCCAACATTTCTCCCATGAAAATAGGGACGTCCTATAGAAGAAGAAGAAGAAGAAGAAGAAGAAGAAGAAGAAGAAGAAGAAGAAGAGTAATAGTAATAATATCAGTGCTTTTTTCTAAAAAAATGTTTAGGGGTATTCTCATTTTGACTCAAGAAAATCACCATTTTATAGTTCAAATTGGGAAAAATAAATACAGTAAATGGACAAAAGTACAAAGATTCACAAAATGTTTAGGGGTATGTGTAATCCTGTGTCCCCCCCAGAAAAAAGCACTGATGATAATGACTAATAATAATAATAATACGGTGCACATCTGACAGGGTTGCCCCAGCCACTCTGGGCAGCTTCCAACATATATACAAACATAATAAAACATTAAACATTTTTTAAAAAAACCCTTCCCTATACAGGGCTGCCTTCGGATGTCTTCTAAGGGTTGTATAGTGACTTATCTCCTTGCTTAACTCCATACCCTCCCACCAATTCTCCAATGAAAACAGGACATCCTAAGGAAATGTCGGACATTCTAGGATCAAATCAGAAACCAAGAGAGCTTCTGTAAATCCGGGACTGTCCATGGAAAATAGGGACATTTGGAGGGTCTGCATTTCAGCTGTCCATATCTCTCTAAACGCCCTTCTGCAAGGCACAAAGAGGCCAGTCTGCAAGGAAAAATTACAAAGGGACACAACATTGCTGTCCAAAAGGGCAGTATTCAGAAGCCAAAGGAAGGATGCTCCTGCATTGCAGGGGGTTGGAGTAGATGGCCCTTGGGGGTCCCTTCCAGCTCTACAACTCTATGATTCTGTGATTTTTGGATTGGGGAGCACTGCCTTAGCTCTAAGCACACAGAGACATGTACAGTGGTACCTCAGGTTACAGGCGCTTCAGGTTACAGACGCTTCAGGTTACAGACTTCACTAACCCAGAAATAGTACCTCGGGTTAAGAACTTTGCTTCAGGATGAGAACAGAAATCTGGTGCTGGCAGCAGGAGGCCCCATTAGCTAAAGTGGTACCTCAGGTTAAGAACAGTTTCAGGTTAAGAACGGACCTCCAGAACGAATTAAGTTCTTAACCTGAGGTACCACTGTAATTTTATCATTTACATTTGTTTTCAAAATCTGTTGATCTTCATATTTTGATCATTTTTATTATGTCTACTGTTTTCAAAGTCTGTTTTATTTGCTATTTTTTAGCAATTATTTTAATACTATTTTATGTGAACTGATTAGCAATATCTTTTTGATTAAGCAGCATATATATCTCACTAAATAAGAACATTACAATAAAAAAACCAGGAAAACAATGGTAAAAAGAGTCACAACATGTCCGTGTTTTACTTTATTTTTGCAACAAGTCGAGTGAGATACATTGGAACAGCCAGAAGAGGTTATTTGGGGTCGAGTGACTCATATAATCTTAACTCAGCCTTGCCCAACTTGGGAACCTACAGATCCTGTGCATTTCAGCTCTGCCAGCTGGGGTTGATGGGAGCTGCAGTTCAAAACACCTGGAGGGAGCCAGGTTGGCGGAGAATGCATTTTTAAATGATTTTTTAATTGCAAGTTTATTAAGTAAATTTAAAAACCAAAGTGTGTGTGGGGGGGAGAGAAATAATTATTAAAATAGTAATGCGAGAGGAGTGGGGGTAGGAAGAAAAAGGAGGAAACTCCACCAAAAAGCTCATATTCTGTAATAGATTGTGAGTATTTAGGTTGCTTCCACCCCATACATTTAAAGAACTATGATACCACTCATCACAGTTATGGCATACCCCCTAAAAAGAATCCTGTGAACTATAGTTCGTTATGGGTGTACATGTTGCTAGGAAAGCCCCTAATCCCCTCATAGATCTATAGTTCCAGAGTGGTTTAACAACCAATGCTTCTTCCCAGAGAACTCTGGGAATGCTAGCTCTGTGAGGGGAATGGGGTCTCACACGGGTGGCACTGTGGGTTAAACCACAGAGCCTAGGACTTGCCGATCAGAAGGTCGGTGGTTCGAATCCCTGCGACGGGGTGAGCTCCCATTGCTCGGTCCCTGCTCCTGCCAACCTAGCAGTTCAAAAGCACGTCAAAGTGCAAGTAGATAAATAGGTACTGGTCTGGCGGGAAGGTAAATGGCGTTTCCGTGTGCTGCTCTGGTTTCTCCAGAAGTGGCTTAGTCATGCTGGCCACATGACCCGGAAGCTGTACGCCAGCTCCCTCGGCCAATAAAGCGAGATGAGTGCCGCAACCCCAGAGTCGGCCACGACTGGACCTAATGGTCAGGGGTCCCTTTACCTTTACCTTAACAACTCTTTGCGCCCTTAGCAAACCACAACTCCCAGGATTCTTCGGAGGAAGCCATGATTGTTAGAATTATATAACAGTGCTTTAAACGAATGGTATGGATGCAGCCCTGACCTTCCAGATTTGGCAGTACAGTCATATCTTGGTTCTCGAACACCTTGTGACTCGAACGTTTTGGCTCCCAAATGCCGCAAACCTGGAAGTAAGTGTCCCGGTTTGCGAACTTTTTTTGGAAGCCAAACGTCCAAGGGGGCTTCCGATTGGCTGCAGGAAGCTCCTGAAGCCAATCGAAAGGTGCGCCTTGGTTTTCGAACATTTTCAGAAGTTGAGCGGAACTTACGGAACAGATTCCGTTCGAGAACCAAGGTACGACCGTATATGTCTCTTAATGACCACAAGGGCTCATCAAATCCGTCTTGTCCTTCAGACCAAAAAGAGATGCTGGACAATTTGCCTTATTAAAATGCTCACATTCGCTTCATCCCCTGCCAGTGGCATTTTGGAAGGTGAGAAAAGGTCAGAGACCTCATAGGCCCCATTGCTGGACCCCTTTTTCCACCGCAGAGGAGATGAACTAGGCTTAAGGACGGCTGCCTTGACGGCATGCGAGAACAGGCAGCAAGTGAGGCACATGTGACTCAGCCTGTGTGACTCAGCATGTGAGGCTGGGCAGGATGTGAGGCAGTCCCGGCAGCGTGGCTCCCATCGCGCATGGTGTTGTTGTCGAGTGACATCATAATCCAGACAAAACAGGACTCTTTGCAGCAGTGTGCTTTCGCACACAGACAGGAAGTGTAGTCCTCAAGAGGCACAGGAAATGGGGAAGGCCTGGAGTCCGGGAAAGGCTGATAACTCCCACATTTTTCCTTTGACGGAAGTGGGGAGATGGGGTGGCCGCTTGTAAGACGTGCTCGAAATAGCTTGGTGGTGTTCTCTCCTTCTATTACTTCTGACAGCCTCCTATGATTGGGGACAAGCCATATCTACCGTATTTTTCGCTCCATAAGACACACTTTTCCCCTCTTCAAATCTAAGGGGAAATGTCTGTGCGTTTTATGGAGCGAATGTGTGGTCCCCGGGGCTGGCGGTGGGGGAACCTTGGCTTTCCCCACCGCCAGCCCCACAAGCTCGGGGAGCAGCGGGAAGGCTGCACCCAGCCTTTGCGCTGCTCCCCGACCTGCTCTTTGGGTCGAGCAGCTCTGGGGTAGCCCGCGAAGCCTCCGCAGGGCAGCGGGGAGCCTTCATCCCGCTGCCCTGGGGAGGCTTTGTGTGGCTATCCCTGGCTTTTGTAGGAGGTGGGAGAAGGGACAGAGCGAGGCTCTCTCACTTCCCCCACCTCCCGCAAAAGCCCCCAAGAGCAGCATATTTTTTTTCTTGAATTCCCCCCCCCAAAAAAAGGTAGGTGCGCCTTATGGTCAGGTGCGCCTTATGGAGCAAAAAATACGGTAAGTGGGAGAGTATCTGCCTTGCAGAGCCGTCTTTCCCATAGGGCTTAATGGCACATTGCGCCAGGGCGCCGGCCTCTCAGAGGCGCCCCAGTGAGTGGGGGAGCTGCGCGGCTTTGCCGGCGGCCTCCCCTTTCCCTGCATGCCCGCCAGCTGTGCCCCATCAACCATATGGTTGGTGGGCGTGCAGCTTCCTTCCTAAGCCTCCACGGGAGGAGAGTGATCCCCACAGAGGCTTAGGATGGAAGCTGCGCCCTGCCAGCTATATGGCTGCGGGCACGCAGCTTCCCTCCCAAGCCTCTGGAGGGATTGCTCTCCCACAGCGGCATGGGAGAGAGTTGCGCACCCCCCCCCATGGCTGGCAGTACGCATCTTCGGCCCCCCCACTATCCATGGTAATTTGGGGGCGCTGAGCATGGCCAGTGGTCAGGGATGATGGGAGCTGGAAGCTAAGCAAGATCTGGAGAGTCACAAACATTCCCCAAACTGCTTCTGACTTGGTATGAGACAGCCTCCTATGATTGGGGACTGGCCATATCTAAGTGGGAGAGAATCTGCCTTGCATGGAGAAAGGCCCAGGTTCAATCTCCAAGACATAGCCAGGTAGGGTTGGAAATGCCCCCTTCCTGAGAACCCTGGAGAGCTATTGCCAGTCACTGACAACACTGAGCCAAGGGGACCGATGGCCTGACTTCCTGCGCATCCCACAATTTGCATGTTGACAAGCTGGAATGTGTACAGAGGAGGGTAAATAAGATGATCAAGGGTCTAGAACAGGGGTTGTCAACCTGGTCCCTACCACCCACTAGTGGGCGTTTCAGGATTCTAGGTGGGTGGCAGCGGGTTCTACAGCACAGGCTGAATCCTTCTTCCATCAAACACTGGTGGGCGGTAAGGAAATTTTGCCAGCAAGAAAGATGCATTAGTGGGCAGTAGGAAAAAAAGGTTGACTACCCCTGGTCTAGAAAACAAGCCTTATGAGGAATGGTTGAAGGAGCTGGCTATTTTTAGCATAGAGAAAAGGAGATTGAGAGGAGATATTGTTATAAGAAAAACTGTTCCCTTTCCCTTATGGGGTATTCTAGAGCCCACATAGAGTCCTTAAGTGGGTTCCCTATCAGTTGGAGAAAATAACAGAGGTCAACCAGAGTATATTGAAAAGCAAGGCAGCTAGTAAGCCTGATCTTTATTCAAGGAACTGTTGCAACACGGTCCCCACTCACCACACACAGGAGGGAGGAGGAACCAAGAACAATGGTGCATAAGCCCTTATATAAACTTCTGAAATTGCCCACCCTGTAGCCCAAGACCACCCGCGAAACATCATACATACATCACAGAAGGAGGTGGTCTACAGCAGAAATCCTGTCTGCCACGATACCTGAAAATGGTCACTGATTGCATTACCTGGGCAGCCTGGCCATTCTTTCGTGATGGTTACTGCTTGAGTTCCTTAATCCAGGTCACAGGCTCACCCTATTCATACACAAATACACCCTTAAGACAGGATTTGCAAGCAAAAAACCAATGGGAAGGCTTTCCCCATTTGCCTCCCTTACTGCAGAGGAATATTTGAGGTCCCTGGGAGAGTCAAAATGGCTTCAGGATTGCTCTCCCGTACTATTTCAGACACACGGTTCATATATTTAGATATGTGTGCATTTATGAATATTTATTCTATATTTGAGACCTTAAAATTCCTATAACATCTCGTAACCCTGGAACGTTCAGCTTTGTCCAAATTCATGGATTATGAAGCTATCTGTGGCTCCTAGCCATGATGGTTCAGAAAAGGACAACCAAAAATTATGCAGGGGGTTGGGCAAATCCACTAAGTGGAAAGGTTGCAGCGTTTGGGACTTTTTAACGTTTGGAGGACAGGTGAGTAAGAGGCAACATGGTATAAGTTTACAAAATTATGGGGAAAGTGGAGAGAGAGAGAGAGAGAGAGAGAGAGAGAGAGAGAGAGAGAGAGAGAGGGAGAGAGAGAGAGAAGTTTTTCTGCCTCTCTCGTAGCACTAGAACTGGTGGACGTCCAAAGAAGTTGGATGTTGGACTATCCAAGACACATAAACACAAGTCCTTCACACAGCACATAGCTGAACCACGGAACTCATTCCCAGAGGAGGCAGTGATGGCCCCTCCCCAACTTGGATGGCTTCAAAAGAGGATTGGACAAATTGATGGAGGACGACTGTTGATGGCTGCTAGCCAGGCTGGCTATGCTCTGCCTCCACAGCTGGAGGCAGCCATGCTTCAGAACACTACTTGTTGGAAATCACAGGAGAGTCTTGTGCTCAGGTCCTGCTCGAGGGTTTCCCACAAGGCATCTGCTTAGCCCAGGCATAGGCAAACTCAGCCCTCCAGATGTTTTGGGACTACAACTCCCATGATCCCTAACTAACAGGACCAGTGGTCAGGGATGATGGGAATTGTAGTCGCAAAACATCTGGAGGGCCGAGTTTGCCTATGCCTAGCTTAGCGACTGTGAGAACAAAATGCTGGCCTAGGTAGGGCCTCTTTGGCCTAATCCTGCAGGCTCTTCTTCTGCCCTCATGCAAAGGCATGGCATGTGCTCGGAACTAGCTCAGCACAGGACCCATAAACGGGGAGGTGCGTGTAGGACTATTTGGGAAACAGGAGCAGGAAACAGATGGAACCAACACTTCAGATAACTAATCTAATAGATAAACAAGGCATGTTTTAATAATGCACATGTACAGTAGTTGGTTAAGGGTGCTGAGAGTTGTTAAAGATAAAGGGACCCCTAATCATTAGGTCCAGTTGGGGCTGACTCTGGGGTTGCGGCGCTCATCTCGCTTTATTGGCCGAGGGAGCTGGCGTACAGCTTCCAGGTCATGTGGCCAGCAGGACTAAGCTGCTTCTGGCGAAACAGAGCAGCGCACGGAAACGCCGTTTACCTTCCTGCCGGAGCGGTACCTATTTATCTACTTGCACTTTGACATGCTTTTGAACTGCTAGGTTGGCAGGAGCAGGGACCGAGCAACGGGAGCTCACCCCATTGCGGGGATTCGAACTGCCGACCTTCTTAGGAGACCCATATACTCCCCACCCCCCAGAGCTACAATCAGAGGTGTATCTAGGGACTGGCAAAACTGACCCCTCGTATGCAAAAATCACCTATGTGTGTGATGATGTCCCACTGCTGTTGCAGCAAGATCAAATGTGGGAGAATCTTCCCATCCTGACACCGCAACACAAAGGTGAGCAGTGAAGTGATTTCTTTTTTGGGGGTGGGGGTGGGGAGTGGGGAGAACAGATACAGCTCCTTGCCAAGGGCACAAGGGACCCTGGGATGCCTCTGGCTACTGTTCCCAGAGTTTCCTGAGAAGAAGGAGTGATGGTTAAAGCACTTTGGGAAGTGTATCTCTGGAAAGAGAATAGTGGGTCTCCTAGCATCGCTCAGCACCCTTAACAGACTACAACTCCCAGGGTTCTTTGTGGGACGCTGTGGCTGTTTAAAGTGGTATCATAGCTTTTTTAATGTGTGGTGTGAATGCAGCCACACAAAGAGGCCTTTCTAGGGAGAAAGCAAGTGCGCTGGCTTGCCCCCAAATTGTGGGGGCCGTGTGACGTGCGCATGTCTTGCAACATGGCAACGTCACTTGCACATGCCAGGCAATGTGCTGGCATGCTGTTTGCGTGCCGGACGGATTGTGATGCGAGCATACTGCACGGCATGCGCAGGTGAGTTGAGCATGTTGCGCCATGTGCACCCACGGCCGCCACAGAATTTTGAGGGGCCCAGCCCCCTTCTTGACAATTTTGGGGGGTCCTCGCCCCCCCCCACCCGACAGATGGTGCCCCTGTGAGCAAGAAAGACGCAGCTGAGAGACTTGGTACAGAGTGGTCCATGCCCCAGACAGAAAAGAAGTGGGGCAGCTGTCTGCTTGGAGGGAGAAGAGAGGGAAACAGAACCGCCCTGACTCTCTTCTCCATCTTCGCCTTCGTCTTCTGTCTCGGGTGTGGCGCCTCTGACTCCCTAGGGGGATCCCAGCCACAATCTTCTCTCGCTGGTGTCGTCTCTGTGTCTCGCAAGGGAGGCCCGAGCAAGATTTTTGATGGTGGTGGCAGTCTGGCATTCCTGCGCAGGTTTTGGTGGCATGCCAACTCTGGTAAAGAAATGAGTCTCTCTCCCATAGAGCTAGAGGCCTGAGCAGGTTGGTAAGTCAGGCCCATGAAACCGGGAGAGAGAAAAGTCAGCCTGACGAGGTTGCAAACTGTTAATGCTGTGCCTGTATCCAAGTGCATCTAATCAAGAAAAAGGAAATAATGGTAGCAGACAGACAGGAGCATCCCACTCCAATTTCAGTGCTCCAAGGTCTTGGCCCAAGAAGGGGCCTGAAGTTGCAGTGTTGTATTATTGTGATCAGTGGCTTGAATGGAATCTTGCAAGGTGTCTCGGGTAATTGCAAGATCTTAACGTAGCAATGTTTGCCCCTTTCGAAAGACGAGTTATCAGACTGTGCATTGGGAAGGGGCCCTTAGCTCAGTGCTAGAGCATTTACTTTGCATATAGAAGGTCCCAGGTTGATTACCTAACATCTCCAGGTAGACCCCTGCTTTAAAATCTAGAGAGACACTGCCTGCCAGTGTAGAAATACAGTGGTACCTTGGTTCTCAAACTTAATCCACTCCAGAAGTCCATTCCAAAACCAAAGCGTTCCAAAACCAAGGTACGCTTTCCCATAGAAAGTGATGCAAAACGGATCAATCCGTTCCAGACTTTTAAAGACAACCCCTAAAACACTGCATTGATGATAGTCATTGTTTGGATGGGAGGCGCTTATCCATTTCCACAGTCACACAATCAATCAGTAGCTGAACTGGGGTCCACGTAGTCACAAAAACAAATTAACTGAAAAAGCCTCAAAACAAAAAATGCAAAATAAATAGCAAAAACAAAAGCACCAAATGGAAGGCTTGAATTACAATTGGGGGGGGGACGCAAATGAGCAGTGCAACAGGAAACACGGGGGGCACAAATGAGCAGTGCAACAGGAAACACGGGGGGACTCAAAATGGAGCATGTTTGGCTTCCGAAAAAAAGTTCGAAAAAAGTTTGAAAACCGGAACATCTATTTCCGGTGTTGAAGTGTTCGGGTTCCAAGTTGTTCATGAACTAAACTGTTCGAAAACCGAGGTACCAGTGTACTGAGGTTGATGTGCCTAGAATTTATCTCAGTATAAGGCACCTTCCTATGTGTCTGAACACGAGGTAAAGTAGTGCATGAATAGCCACAGTGTCAGTGAAATGCACTCTGTGTATGCTCTGAGGAGCTCTCTCCCTTTACGTGTTCCATTCTGTCGTAAGGCTGAGCCCCGGGCAGAGGAAAAGAGACAAGGCTCAGGAACACAGCACTTCAATCCAGCCTTCCGTCTCCATTTCAGCACTGCCCTCAGGGCACAGTCAGCAAAGAATCTCTCCACAAACTCTTGCAGCTGCCAAGCAGCAAAGGGGAGCCAACCTCCTGTTCTCAGGAGGAGGAAACAGATCTTCTGAATGCCAGGGGAAAAAAGAGAGACAGCTGGATCCTTTCAAGAAACACAAACAAGGCCATTGAAACGTCTGGGCAAATTGTGGTGGTGCCTGACAGTCCGTTTCCTATACCGAAACCCTCGAGTTGAACGGAACCACCATTTCACTGAAGCAAGAAGCCCTGCAATCCAGTTTTGATGATCTAACTGTATGTGTTTTTCTAGATCCTTCTAGGAAGCAGCGATACCATTAACTAGGATGGCTTTAAAGGAAGATTAGACAAATTCATGGAGGAAAAGGCCGCCAATGGCTGCTAGGTGGGGAGAGGGCTCTTGGGCTTCAATCCAGCTTGCAGGTTTCCCATTGGGGCATCTGGTTGGCCACTGTTGTGATGGCCTGGGATTCATACTCAGAGACTGAACCTGAGGGATCCCAGCCTGCACAGGATTCCCTGCCTCCAGAACCAGCTGAGCCGGGGCAGGGGCTTGAGCCTGAAGGGTCCTCACCTGTGCTGGATCCTCAGGTGCAGGCACCAGCTGAGTCTGCTCTGGCTCCTGAGGTGATGGAGGACCCATTGCCTGCAGGTGCTCCACTCTCAGCCCCGTCAGAGGAAGCTGAGGTTGCCTCTGGGTCCGGTAACCCTCCAGCCTCTCCTGAGCTGCAGAGGCTCAGGGCAGAGAGGCAGAGGGAACTAAGTTCCCACAGGAGGAGTGCTCGCCTCCAGGCCAGGAGAGAGTCACCTGTGGACCGGGGCCACCCTGTGCCTCGGGGCAGATAAAAGCCAGCCAGCCCCAGTCCCAGGTTGTGGGAGCAACGTTGTTGGTAGCCTGTTCCTGCCTGCACCCTGTCCTGCTTCTCTGCCGGAGCTCCTGACCTCACCCGACTCCCTGCCTTGGACCCAGCTTCAGCTTTGATGGACTGTCTCCCTACTGCACCCTCGACCTCGGACTGGACTCAGACCCCGCCTCACGGATAACCCTTGGGACCAGCACAGCTGTGAGAACAGGATGCTGGACTAGATGGGCCATTGGCCTGATCTAGCAGGCTCCTCTTCTGTTCTAAACATAGCAGAAAAGGGTCTCAAGACTGCAGTGGGCTGTGGCTTGATGCTTTGAACAGCTGCCTGCACAGGCCATAATCCAACAGGTGAAGCTTCTTCTTCTTTTATTCGTCACTGCACCTCCATTCCAGGAAAGGACAGTAGATAAAATGATAGATTACAACAGACCGAGAATGATATTCACAAGCAAATCTAAAATTGGCTATTATAATGTAAGTTTCATAGCATTGCAACAAAACAAAAACATCTACGAAAACATAAAAAAAACCTGACTGTGAAAGGAAAACAACACTGTGGAAATAGAGCATGTCTGGAAAATCAAGACAATTCATATAATCCTGATTTTGGTAACAGCTCAGGGCTTAGTTCCAAAGGAAAACTGTTTCTGCTTAATGCAATGCAAAAAAGCTGTCATTCTCCAGACTTCCTATATAATCAGGAAATTCCTAAAGATCTCCTAACTCCACTCTTGATGGAACGCCGTGCTGGATACCACAGCTCTGTCTGAGCAAGAAATAGAACTCTGAACAATATAAAAGAGGGATGATGATGATAAATTAAATTATACTTTTCGTTTACACTGCACTTTTGAGAGTTCAAAACACTTCACATTTGTCTCAATCAACTTTACAAGCAACCATATAGAGTAGACCAGGATGATGAAGAAGGCAAACGTAGAGATACCACATCTTTCAGCCTTGAGCTGGGGTAAAACAGTTTATGCTGCTAAAATGACAGATGGACAAATTGTCAACTTCAGTTCTCCATGTTTCTTTCTTTTTTCTTTCAATCTTAAATTCAGATCTCCACATCTCTGCAACCATTTGTGATATGTGTATGTTTTTTTAATAAAAAAAAATGATGAAAATTCACCAGCCTTTTAGTGGAAATTTCTCCTAATAAATATGTTTTTGTACAGTTTTGACTAAAATGCATTCTTGCAAGCAATTTCCACTAACATAATGAATTTGCATGTCCTTTTCACTAATATATGCATTTTTACGCTCATTTTTACCCTGGTATAGGCTTTTTGTACACTTGGCCGGAGAGCTGCATTGCAAAATTTGGAGATGTGCGAATTCCCAAGGGTGGCTGCGTTTTGCTTTGTATATTGTTTCCCGAAGTACCAACTGGGTAGGTTTGCCTTTAAACGCAAACTGACTCAAATTTGACCCCTGTGCCTACCTACTACCAAATTAAGCATTAAGCCATCAGTCTTGCTTCTTCCGGACCCTGTGTGAGAGGCAGATAGATGAGATATTCCAGGATGAGGGGGGGGGGGGAGAAATGGATGCCCTCAGGTGAGAAAATGAGAGGGCAAAGCCTTCTCTGTATAGGACAAAAGTTAAGGTACACCTGAGAGAGGACTTCGTATTTTTTAAATATCCTTTTTTCTTTTCATTCTTTCCTTCTTTTTATTATTTTTAGTTTAGTTTCTTTTTATTGAATTATGAAAAGTATTAATAAAACTTCTTTTTTAAAAAGGTCTTGCCTCTTCCCCTATGCCTCGGGGTGAGGCGGGGTCACTGCCTTTTAATTTAGTTTTAAAGCACGGTGAGTGTACATCATTACGGGCTTCCTTAAATTCCTATCCACAAACGGTCTGACTCAGCAGAAGGCAGCTTCCGATGTTCCTGCTACCTCCAGTTATCAGCCTCTCAATATCAATTCCTGGAGCGAAATACACTCATGCTCTGCTTTTGGGCTTCCCAAAGGCATCACTCCATGCACATGGAATGGACAGGCCTTTAGCCTGACATCAAGCAGGGCTCAGCTGACGACTGGGAGTAGCCACCGAGACCATATAACAGCAGTCCTGAAAGACTAACATTGGCTCCCAGTACGTTTCCGAGCACAATTCAAAGTGTTGGGGCTGATTTTAAAGCCCTAAACCAGGGTCAGCAAACTTTTTCAGCAGGGGGCCGGTCCACTGTCCCTCAGACCTTGTGAGGGGCCAGACTATATTTTGGAGGGGGAAAAATGAACGAATTCCTATTCCCCACAAATAACCCAGAGATACATTTTAAATAAAAGGACACATTCTACTAATGTAAAAGCACTCTGATTCCTGGACTGTCCGTGGGCTGGATTTAGAAGGCAGTTGGGCCGGATCCGGCCCCCGGGCCTTAGTTTGCCTACCCATGTCCTAAACAGCCCAGTATACCTGAAGGAGCATCTCCACCCCCATCGTTCAGCCCGGACACTAAGGTCCAGCGCCGAGGGCCTTCTGGCGGTTTCCTCCCTGCGAGAAGTGAGGTTACAGGGAACCAGGCAGAGGGCCTTCTCGGTAGTGGCACCTACCCCGTGGAGCACCCTTCCATCAGATGTCAAGGAAGTAAACAACTATCTGACTTTTTTGACTTTTTGGACCAAAGAATGGGATGTAAATGGAAATAACAATACAGTGGTATCTCTGGTAGCGAACGGGATCCATTCTGGAGGCCCATTTGCAACCTGAAAACCCCGCAACCTGAAATGCTGTATCTGCGCAGGTGCGTGGCATGATTTAGCACTTCTGCGCATGCGTGAGCGGCGAAACCCAGAAGTAACCCTTTCCAGTAATTCCAGGTCACCACGGGACACAACCTGAAAAAACGTAACATGAAGCAAACGTAACATGAGGTATGACTGTACAGTGGTACCTCGGGTTACATACGCTTCAGGTTACATACGCTTCAGGTTACAGACTCCGCTAACCCAGAAATAGTACCTCGGGTTAAGAACTTTGCTTCAGGATGCCAACAGAAATCATGCTCTGGCAGCGCGGCGGCTGCAGGAGGCCCCATTAGCTAAAGTGGTGCTTCAGGTTAAGAACAGTTTTAGGTTCAGAACGGACCTCCGGAACGAATTAAGTACTTAACCTGAGGTAGCACTGTACTACTACTGCTGCTGCTGCTGCTACTACTGTTACTACTAATTGTTACACAGTGCAGTGAGGACACCTCCATCTTTCCTTCCTTTACTCTGGAGGAAAACGGGTTGTGTCTGGACAGGCAAACTTTGACAGATCTGCCGCTGCTGTTTTATGGAGTGATGTCATCTTATGTTGTCCCAAGCTGAGGAGGAGAGCAGATCCCATGTACCTGCAGCCTCAACTAGCTGGCTCTCATGCAAGGTTTCAACTTGCACCAAAAACCTCATAAATTTCCTGCTGCTGCTTCCTCCTCCTCCTCTCTGCCTCCTTAACAGAAATAGCAAGCTCTTGACGACCTTCTCATCCTGTGACAACACTTCTTTATTATTTTTAAAACTTCTTCCTAATTTTAGTTGACATCTACCCTCGGCCACAAGAACAGCATGCACTCCTTTTCGGTGCAAGGATATGCAAGAGGGTGTCATTGACCCCCTGAAGAAATATGAACAGGGCTGGAGAGCCTGAAGGATACCAGAGCCGTGAGCCATCGGCCTACTCCTCCATGTGCAGAGGAAAAGATCACATTTGCTTGCCAAAAGAGTGCAGGGATTTCTTTTTTTGGTAGAATTTGCAAGCCAAGAGGGGAGAAGGTGGTGGGGTTGTGGATGGCAGCCCCATTGCCTGGAGGGGGAGGCAGGCCGCCCTCAGAGATAAGGGCTGCAATTATGAAAGAGAAAGATGGATGGATGGAAATGAGTCGCGTGTGGAAAATGTGGGTCTTTGACATCTCACTGTATCCTTCATAGGAGCACAACAAACTGCCTTAGGATGATTCAAAACCTGGGGTCCATCCCAGCTCAGAATTTACCCTCCAACATTTTCCCGATGAAAATAGGGATGTTCTATTTAACAACAACAACAACAACAACTCATCTGACTGGGATGCCCCAGCTACTCTGGGTGGCCTCCAACACATATAAAAACATAAAAGGTAAAGGGTAAAGGGACCCCTGACCATTAGGTCCAGTCGTGACCGACTCTGGGGTTGCGGCGCTCATCTCGCTTTATCGGCTGAGGGAGCCGGCGTACAGCTTCTGGGTCATGTGGCCAGCATGACTAAGCCGCTTCTGGAGAACCAGAGCAGCGCACGGAAAAGCCATTTCCCTTCCCGCCTGAGTGGTACCTATTTATCTACTTGCACTTTGACGTGCTTTTGAACTGCTAGGTTGGCAGGAGCAGGGACTGAGCAACGGGAGCTCACCCCGTCCTGGGGATTCGAACCGCCGGCCTTCTGATCGGCAAGTCCTAGGCTCTGTGGTTTAACCCACAGCGCCACGCGCATCCCATATATAAAAACATAATGATATATTAAACATTAAAAAAACTTCCCTATACAGTCATACCTTGGAAGTCGAAGGCAATCCGTTCCAGAGGTCCATTCGACTTCCAAAACGTTCGGAAACCAAGGCACGGCTTCAGATTGGCTGGAGGAAGCTCCTGCATCCAATTAGAAGCCTTGGAAGCCCCATCGAATATTCGGCTTCCAAAAATAGTTCGCAAACCAGAACAGTCACTTTCGGGTTTGCAATGTTCAGGAGCCAAAACGTCCGGGAACTAAGCTGTTTGACTTCCAAGCTACAACTGTACAGGGCTGCCTGTCTTCTAAAGGTTGCATAGTTACGTATCTCCTTGGCTCGGGGGGTCACATAACTCCATACCCTCCAACATTTCTCTGATGAAAATAGGGACGTCCTAAGGAAAAGCAGGATCCAATCAGAAACTGAGCAGCTTCTGTAAATCCGGGACTGTCCCTGGAAAATAGGGATACTTGGAGGGTCTGGGATTGTCTACCCTGGGGTTAGCTAACAAGGTGCCCTCCAGACTGTCAGGGTTGGAGTCCGATGCAAGTCATCACAGTTGCCAGTGAAGTTAACTCTTTATTCAAGGAAATAGTATACAACTTGGCAACACTTCCCAGTAGGTCTTGCCCCTGTGGAGCAGTTGCCAGGACTGAAAGCCCCTATCTTCAACCCTTTCTAAGATTTCTCCTCTCCCAGATGATTCTCAAGCCATCTTAAGCTGTGTCTGCACACCTCCTGATCTGCCCTCCTCATTATTCTGTGCGTTCTTGGAGACTGGGGAGGAGGGCAGCTTTTGCAACAGGAGGGGGAGACTCTCTGGAGTCTTCAGAAGCTTCTTGACCCCCCATCTTTGCTTCAGCCTTGGAGTCTTAACTGCTCCCTGCCACCGATTCTCCCTGCTCACTAAACCCTGTTGCCCCTTCAGCATCAGCCCCTTCTCCCAATCGTCTCCCTCTGACCTCTCCTTAGTGTCACACTTCCAATTCCCTGGCTCTGAGCCTTCCTCCTCTGGGGTTTCTCTTGGAGGTTCCTTGGCTGGTGCCTCCCACCACTCCTCTTCGTCCATTCAGTCACTGCCCTGACACAGATATTGTTAGACTTCAACTCCCATCATCCCTAGCAGCCAGCATGGCCACTGGTAAGGGATGATGGGAGTTGTAGTCCAGCAACATCTGCAGGGCATCAGGTTGACTACTGGTCTTGAATGGGCCAGTGGTGCTTCCCAAGGCACATCTGTGACTCTCCTAATGTTGCTGAACTACAACTCCCATCATCCCTTGCAGCCAGCACAGCCAATGATCAGGGATGATTGGTGTGGAGTTGAACAAAAGTTCTACATCCCTGGTCCAGCCCCTTTCAAGGTTCACCTGGGTGCCTCTGTTGACTCGGAGAATTCCACATTATCCCTCTGCAAGGCTTCTCTCCTGGGTGCTTGTCAGGCAGCGACTGGGGGGGGGGCGGGGAGCAGGGAGGAAATACCACACAAATTTCCAGCACCCACACCAGTCCTGAAATAGTTAAGGGGCCAAGTTGTGCAGCGAGGAACCTGCCAGATCAAGATTACACCCAAATTTGGGGTTTTTTTCTGGTGCTGATCGAAGCCCAAGAGAGCGCAAGAGATTTCCATGATGTGTTTGGTTTTGTTTTTCATTCCATTGGAAACAACTTTCCTCTTTAAAACAAACAAGCCTCCCTTCCATCTTCCCTGCTGCCAAACACCATTGTAGAGCAGAGTTTGTTTGCAAGGGGAACAGGGAATCAGAAGGAAGTAGGGAAATCATCTGGGTCGAGGGTCGGAGGAGGTGCCTGCACTGTTTCCCAGCTTGAGGGAGCAAAGAGAACAGACCCTCTTGCCACTGGGCACAGGACTGGTTGCTTGCAGTGTTGACCTGGCAGAGTGTGAAGTGGGGAGCTGGAGGCAGTTTTCCCCCTATTAAAGGTAAAGGTAAAGGTACCCCTGCCGGTACGGGCCAGTCTTGCCAGACTCTGGGGTTGTGCGCCCATCTCACTCTATAGGCCGGGGGCCAGCGCTGTCTGGAGACACTTCCGGGTCATGTGGCCAGCGTGACATCGCTGCTCTGGCGAGCCAGAGCCGCACACGGAAACGCCGTTTACCTTCCCGCTAGTAAGCGGTCCCTATTTATCTACTTGCACCTGGGGGTGCTTTCGAACTGCTAGGTTGGCAGGCGCTGGGACCGAGCAACGGGAGCGCACCCCGCCGCGGGGATTCGAACCGCCGACCTTTCGATCGGCAAGCCCTAGGCGCTGAGGCTTTTACTCACAGCGCCACCCGCGTCCCTTTTCCCCCTATTATTAATCAATAAATCAATTGGAGGCAACTTTTTCCTATTATTAATCAATCTATCTATCAATCAATCAATTAAATATGTATACTGCCCTTCAGCCAAAGATCGCAGGATGGATCACAACATAAAAATACAAAAAGGAGAACAGAAATCGCACTATAAAAACAAAAACAAAAACAACCCCCCCTAAACACACACACAAAAAACACACCTCTAAAAGGCCATAGAAAGTTATTCAGTCAAAGGACTGATTAAAGAGAAATGTTTTCGCTTGGCGTCTAAACATTTGCAATGAAGGCACCAGGTGGGCCTCCCTGGGGGGAGCATCCCACAAATGGGGAGCCACCACAGAAAAGGCCTGTTCTCATGTTGCCACCCTCACTTGCTTTAGCCGGCCAGTCGAAGCCGTTCCTGGGGTGCAGCTACTGTTGTATGGTGACGGCTTCCAGGAGCCGCAGGTGAGAGCTGAGTGCAGGATGGGGACCAAAAGTGGACAAACTGCCCCAGAAGGAGCATGACGTGTCCCGCACCAGAGGTACTACTCTTATCATTCTAAGTCTGTGGCCATCGCTGCATCACTCCAGTTTTTCACTCTCTCCTGTTACATATTTATTTGGTCCCTTCCCACCCACTGTGATCTGGAACACACAGATTGCAACGCTGGGGCTGGCTGGCTGCATGAACTTCTCTTTCAGGTGGGGCGTGGCATGGCTGGCTCTTCCTTCCCTCTGGTTCGATGCCCTTGGCAGGCTGTGTGGAGTCCCGGCGGAGAGCAAAGCTGGGCAGCAGATGGAAGTCACAGCCTGGCAACTCGTCATTCTCCCAGCCCAGACTGTGTTTACTTGTCCTAAAAGTGGAAACTTGGAAGGCCTTATTTTGGGTATCAGACATGCCTTTGGCTGAAGGCTTTCAGGCCTGGGACTTACAATTGTGGGATTTTGGACACCTTCCCTGGCTGGTCCCAAAGATCCTGGGATGGGCTGGAGGCAGGGCCAGCCTAAGATGGTATGGTGCAGAAAACCCTAAAGGTAACACTCATCCTTTCTGCTGAATTATCTTCTGCGGCTGGTATCCATTGCGGCTGATGGGGCACAAGGCAGGGAGCCTGACAGTAGGTGGCGCCAGAGCTGAAGAAAGGCGGAGCCAGCTAATTAGTTTTGCTTCCATCCTCCTCCCTGCTATGTTCTGCAAGGTTTGCACTGAGACTAAGGAGGTATCCGGAGCCAGGTGTAGGTCAGCCATTTAAAGGACACAAGTACAGTGGAACCTTGGTTCTCGAATGGCTTAGCTGACGAACAAATTGGCTCCTGAACGCTGAAAACCTGGAAATGTTCCAGTTTTCGAAAGTTTTTCAGAACCTGAACATCCGATGTCACTTCCGCTTGAGTGCAGCAAGCTCCTGCAGCCAATTGGAAGCTGGGCCTTGGTTTTGGAATGGTTTCGGTTGTCAAACGGACTTCCGGAACAGATTAAGTTTGAGAAACAAGGTTCTACTGTATCAGTGAAGTTAACTCTTTCTTTAAAGAAACAGCTCAGTCATGGAGGTCACAGCAACCCTTCCCAGTAGGTCTTGCCCCAAGGAAGCAGTGGCGAGGAGGTTGTGTGAAGGTCTCTGTTTTCCCACAGCTGCCTAAGTCCCCTCCTTTGCAGGTCCCCGCCAAGCAATTAGAGACGGTTTCTGTCTGCAGCCTATGTCTCCTCTGCTCCGTTCATTTCTCTGTGTGTTCTGGGAGACTGGGGTGGAGTGGATAAGAGTTGGTCGCAGCAGGAGGGGAAGACTCCCTGGGTTCTTCAGCAGCCTGCCTCATCTCTGTCTCCTGGTCCCCCCCTCCTCTCCAGCCTCTGATTCTGGACTGCTCTTCAGCTTCAGACACCTCCTTCTCTCTGACCACTCATCGTTTCCCCACCACCAGTCTCCTGGCTCTGAGCTTTCTTCCCCTGGGGGTTCCTCAACTGGAGCTTCCCAGGACTCTTCTGCATCCAGCTAGCAGCCATGATGGCTATGCTCTGCATCCATCATCAGAGGCTATCATGCTTCCGAATCCTACTTGCAAGAAGCCTCAAGAGCAGGGCGGGAGAAGGCTCTTCTGCTCAGGTCCTGCTTGTGCTATGGGCAGAACCACAGCTATGGAGGGAGGGCAAGCTGGGTTTTTTGCCCCAGATGAAGCCTGCAGAGTAGGGACGCGGGTGGCGCTGTGGGTTAAACCACAGAGCCTAGGACTTGCCGATCAGAAGGTCGGCGGTTCGAATCCCTGTGACGGGGTGAGCTCCTGTTGCTCTGTCCCTGCTCCTGCCAACCTAGCAGTTCAAAATCACTTCAAAGTGCAAGTAGATAAATAGGTACCGCTCTGGCAGGAAGGTAAATGGCATTTCCGTGCGCTGCTCTGGTTCGCCAGAAGTGGCTTAGTCATACTGGCCACATGACTCGGAAGCTGTATGCCGGCTCCCTCGGCCAATAAAGTGAGATGAGCGCCGCAACCTCAGAGTCGGCCACGACTGGATCTAATGGTCAGGGGTCCCTTTACCTTTAAGCCTGCAGAGGGGCACCATTGAGGCTTCTAGCCTGTGTGCATGTGTACACACACACGTGTGTACCAAACTGGGCCTTTGACCTGGAAGAAATAAAGCCTAGTTTTGCCCCTGCCCCTGGGTAGCAACTGTGAGAACAGGTGGGGGCCGGATCCAGCAGCAGGCTCATATGTTCTTCCCTTCATCTAGGCTTGCCATAAGTCAGGAAACTTCCTGACATGTCCTGGTTTTCAGGTGTAAAAATGGCATGGGGTGTGTGCGGTGGTTTTGCCGAATCGGCAAAATGTCAGGAAAACGGCAAGGCGATGGAAAAAGCAGCAGAGGCAGCTCAGAAAGCTTGGCAAATGAAAAAAAGACAAAAATTAAATACTATTACAAATTTAGAAGTGGAAGGAAAGAACATACATAACCCAATTGAGATTAGAAACTGCTTCCAGAAGTACTTTAAACAATTATATTCACAAGGGCCTGAGAAAGAAATGGATATAGACTGATTTTTGAAAATAAATGGATTACAGAAAATTTCTCAAGAAAGTAAATTAATGTTGAACTATAAAATATCTGAACAGGAAGTAGAAGGTGCCATCCAAAATATGCAATTGGGCAAATCTCCAGGACCAGATGGGCTGACTTCTAGATATTATAGATCTTTGAAAGAGTGGCTATTACAACCTTTGAAGGAAGTCTGCAATGAAATTTTGGAAGGGAAAAGGGCACCAGAGTCGTGGAAAGAGGCGTATATTACACTTATACCGAAAACAGAGACTGAAAAGACTCAGCTTAAGAACTACCGCCCTATATCGTTACTTAATGTGGATTACAAAATTTTTGCTGACATTCTGGCCAAGAGATTGAAAAAAGTATTGATGGAAAAGATTCATAAAGACCAAGCGGGTTTTCTCCCGGGAAGACATTTGTCTGATAATTTGAGGAATATAATTGATATATTGGAAAAGTTAGAAGTGAATATACCGTATTTTTCGCACGATTGGACGCACCGGACCATAGGACGCACGTAGTTTTCAGGGGGGGAAATCAAGGAAAAAATATGATTCCCCCCCCTCCAGCTCTGGGAGCAGTGGACAGGCTGCACGCAGCCTGTGCGCTACTCCAAGACCTTCTCCCTGCTTTTGCGGGAGGTGGGGGAATTCCCCCATCTCCCGCAAAAGCCCGCAGGAGGGAGAAGGGACTGACTTGGCCAGTCAGTCCCTTCTCCCTCCTTGGGGAAAAGCCCCCAAGAGCCGCTCGCTCTTTAAAGGGTGCGCGGCTCCTGCGGGCTTTTCTAGGAGGTGGGGGAATTCCCCCACCTCCTAGAAAAGCCAGCAGAAGCCACGGAGCCCCTTTAAAGAGCGCCTGGCTTTTGCCTGCTTTTGCGGGAGGTGGGGGAATTCCCCCATCTCCCCCAAAAGCCCACAGGAGGGTTGGAGAGTAGCGGGAAGGCGTCGCACGCCTTCCCGCTGCCCCCCAATCTCTGGGGCTGGCGATGGGGGAAGCGCTGCTTTCCCCACCGCCAGCCTCAAACCCGGGTTGGAGAGTAGCGGGAAGGCATCGCTGCCTTCCCGCTGCCCCCCAATCTCTGGGGCTGGCGATGGGGGAAGCCCTGCTTTCCCCACCGCCAGCCTCCAACCCGGGTTGGAGAGTAGCGGGAAGGCATCGCTGCCTTCCCGCTGCCCCCCAATCTCTGGGGCTGGCGATGGGGGAAGCCCTGCTTTCCCCACCGCCAGCCTCAAACCCGGGTTGGAGAGTAGCGGGAAGGCGTTGCGCGCCTTCCTGCTGCCCCCCATCCTCTGGGGCTGGCGATGGGGGAAGCCCTGCTTTCCCCACCGCCAG
This sequence comes from Podarcis raffonei, assembly GCF_027172205.1. Taxonomy (NCBI): domain Eukaryota; kingdom Metazoa; phylum Chordata; class Lepidosauria; order Squamata; family Lacertidae; genus Podarcis; species Podarcis raffonei. The sequence continues at coordinate 24,523,718 of NC_070617.1, forward strand.
CCTCCAACCCGGGTTGGAGAGTAGCGGGAAGGCATCGCTGCCTTCCCGCTGCCCCCCAATCTCTGGGGCTGGCGATGGGGGAAGCGCTGCTTTCCCCACCGCCAGCCTCAAACCGGGTTGGAGAGTAGTGGGAAGGCATCGCTGCCTTCCCGCTGCCCCCCAATCTCTGGGGCTGGCGATGGGGGAAGCCCTGCTTTCCCCACCGCCAGCCTCCAACCCGGGTTGGAGAGTAGCGGGAAGGCATCGCTGCCTTCCCGCTGCCCCCCAATCTCTGGGGCTGGCGATGGGGGAAGCGCTGCTTTCCCCACCGCCAGCCTCAAACCGGGTTGGAGAGTAGTGGGAAGGCATCGCTGCCTTCCCGCTGCCCCCCAATCTCTGGGGCTGGCGATGGGGGAAGCCCTGCTTTCCCCACCGCCAGCCTCCAACCCGGGTTGGAGAGTAGCGGGAAGGCATCGCTGCCTTCCCGCTGCCCCCCAATCTCTGGGGCTGGCGATGGGGGAAGCGCTGCTTTCCCCACCGCCAGCCTCAAACCCGGGTTGGAGAGTAGTGGGAAGGCATCGCTGCCTTCCCGCTGCCCCCCAATCTCTGGGGCTGGCGATGGGGGAAGCGCTGCTTTCCCCACCGCCAGCCTCGAAGCCGGGTTGGAGAGTAGCGGGAAGGCGTCGCACGCCTTCCTGCTGCCCCCCATCCTCTGGGGCTGGCGATGGGGGAAGCGCTGCTTTCCCCACCGCCAGCCTCGAAGCCGGGTTGGAGAGTAGCGGGAAGGCGTTGCGCGCCTTCCTGCTGCCCCCCATCCTCTGGGGCTGGCGATGGGGGAAGCGCTGCTTTCCCCACCGCCAGCCTCAAAGAGCAGACTCTCCTGGCTTCAGCGGAAGCAACGCAAAGCCTCCGGAGCGCAGGCTTCGGAGGCTTTGCCTTGCTATCGCTGAAGCCAGGGAGCCTGCATTCGCTCCATAGGACGCACACACATTTCCCCTTCATTTTTGGAGGGGAAAAAGTGCGTCCTATAGAGCGAAAAATACGGTAAATACTAAAGCAGTTTTGATATTTGTGGACGCGGAGAAAGCTTTTGACAACATCTCTTGGAGCTTTATGAAGAAGAACCTACAGGGGATGGGGGTAGGCCAAGGCTTTGAAAATGGTATAGGTGCAATATATTCTGAACAAAAGGCAAAATTAATTGTAAACAATGTGGTGACGGAAGAATTTAAGATAGAAAAAGGGACACGACAGGGGTGCCCAATCTCTCCATTGCTTTTTATATCGGTCCTGGAGGTTCTGCTGAACATGATTAGAAGGGACCGGTTGGTTAAAGGTATACAGGTCGGAGCCAAACAGTACAAACTGAGAGCATTTGCAGATGATTTAGTATTGACGTTACAGGAGCCAGAATCTAGTACTAAAAGGGTTTTAGAACTAATTCAAGAATTTGGTCAAGTGGCAGGATTTAAACTGAACAAGTCAAAAACTAAGGTTTTAGAGAAAAATTTAACACCGATTGAAAGAGAGAGGTTTCAGAATGAGACAGGTTTAACTGTGGTCAAGAAAGTGAAATACTTGGGGATTAATATGACAGCAAAAAATGGGAACTTATTTAAAGATAATTATGAAAAATGTTGGACGGATGTGAAAAAAGATTTAGAAATTTGGTCAAACCTGAAGCTTTCCTTGTTGGGTTGAATTGCAGCTATAAAGATGAATGTTTTGCCTAGAATGTTGTTTTTGTTTCAAACATTGCAGATTGTGGACAAAGTGGATTGTTTCAAGAAGTGGCAGAAAGATATTTTTAGATTTGTCTGGCAGGGCAAGAAGCCCAAAATAAAATTTAAGATATTAACTGATGCAAAGGAAAGAGGTGGATTTGCCCTGCCAGACTTTAAACTTTACTATGAATCAGCAGCATTCTGCTGGCTAAAAGATTGGCTGCTTCTCGAGAACACAGACATTTTGGACTTAGAAGGTTTTAACAACGTTTTTGGTTGGCATGCATATTTGTGGTACGACAAGGTTAAAGCACATAAAGCATTTAAAAACCATATTGTCAGGAAAGCATTGTTTAATGTTTGGATAAGATACAAAGATTTACTGGAAAATAAAACCCCAAGGTGGTTGTCACCAATGGAAGCGAAGGCTCAGAAAAAGCTCAATATGGAGGCCAAATGGCCGAAATATTGGGAAATTTTGGAACAGGAGGGAGATAGACTAAAACTGCAGAGCTTTGAGAAACTAAAAAACAAAGTGCGAGATTGGCTACATTATTATCAGATAATGGAGGCATATAATTTGGATAAGAAAATCGGCTTCCAGGTGGAAAAATCAAAATTAGAAACAGAACTGTTAGAACCTAAAACTAAGATTTTGTCAAAGATGTATAACTTGCTGTTGAAATGGAATACTCAGGATGAAACGGTGAAATCTGCTATGATTAAATGGGCACAAGATGTTGGACATAACATTATGTTTGCTGACTGGGAACAGTTGTGGACCACAGGTATGAAATTCATGACATGCAATGCCTTAAGAGAGAATATTATGAAAATGATATACAGGTGGTACATGACCCCAGTCAAGCTTGCAAAAATATATCATTTGCCCGACAATAAATGTTGGAAATGTAAAGAAACTGAAGGTACATTCTTTCACCTTTGATGGACGTGCCCAAGAATTAAGGCTTTCTGGGAAATGATCTATAACAAAATGAAAAAGGTATTTAAATATACTTTTCTGAAGAAACCAGAGGCCTTCCTTCTGGGCATTGTCGGCCAATTGGTGCCAAAGAAGGACAGAATGTTTTTTATGTATGCTGCAACAGCAGCAAGAATACTTATTGCAAAGTATTGGAAGACACAAGAACTACCCACTTTGGAAGAATGGCAGATGAAGGTGATGGACTATATGGGATTGGCAGAAATGACTGGCAGAATCCGAGACCAGGGAGAAGAGTCGGTGGAAGAAGATTGGAAGAAATTTAAAGATTATCTACAGAAATATTGTAAAATTAATGAGTGTTAGAATGATGTTGGATTGAAATTAAGTGGTTTCCAGCTGTAATGCTTTAAGAGATATGAAAAAAAGGATTATAAATAGGTAATAATATAATGGTAAGGATTTGCTGAACTAACAATTTGGGGTGGAATACAAAAAAGGGAGGTATGAGGAGGTCCGGGAAACAAGTTAAAAGAAAATAAGTAATTGAAAATGTATGTGTGTTTTTCTTTTTTTAAAAAAAAGTTTTGTTATTCTGTATTTTTGTTATTCTGTTTTTTATTTTATTATTTTATTGTGATATTATAAAAAATCTTAATAAATACCTTATAAAAAAAAACCAGAAAGCGTAAAATCACTATTTCATCGGCCACCGATATCCTTGCTCACAGGGAGAAGCTTTTGGCACCTCTCCTCCATTCAGAATGAAAGGGAGGGTGCGCGTCTAATCTTGGCATCCAGGGCCCAGGTCCAAACCCCAAGGCTATCAAATAAGAAACATCTACCGCTTTTGCCATTGTCTGGATAAAACGAACAGCCGGCCAGTGAAGCGAGCGAGCGAGCAAGCAAGCAAACAAACAAACATACAAAATGTTCCAACTGCGAGATGAGAATTTAGGACGGATGAATCAGGAGGCAGAAGTAATTCAGGGAACAACAGTCTCTGGATGGGGGGCTCTTACGACACAATAGCCTAGGCTGGAGGTGCAAGATCTCTATCAGTGCAAGTCTTATCAGATCTGAAAAGCATCACCTCTGCAGTTTTCGCTGAAGGAGGGGCTAGCAATCCCCGCCTTCTCACTTGCCCTGCAGCCAGGAACAAACTAGAGGAGCCTGCAGTGAAAGGTCAAGCAGGATGGCCCCTTCAGATTTCGGTGAGACTGAGGAGGTCCCTCCTCTCAGAGGCAAGCCAAAAAAACAGAAGCCTTAAGGTGAGGGTCAGTGACCTCAATTCAGTCAAAGGCTTCCACAACCTTAGCTGTTCCTTTGACTCCCAGCAGCTCAGAGAAACACAGAATGTTTCAACTCGGGGCAGGGCTGGTGCCCAGCAAAAATCCCCCCTACCCTCAAACACTAATTAACACAGGAAACAAGTCATTATCAAGTGTTGTTTTTTTAAAAGGTTTTTATTTACGCTCTTCAAATTTATACATTTCATTAATGTTACAATCATTTTAACATTTCAAAGTCTGACTTCCTTCCCCCTCTTTCTGTGGTTCCTTAAATTTATCTTCTGCATATCCAAATTCATTTACTTTGCTCATTTATTCATCTACTTTAAATATATACTGTTATGAAACTGCAAGCTATTACAATAATACTGCCAGTGTTTTTATCTGTTTGCAATTTATCTGTATTCAACAAACCATTTCCATTCTTTTATAAAAGGCTTGTTATCTTGATTTCTTATTCTTCCGCTAAGTTTCGCTGTTTCTGCATATTCCATAACTTTTTGTATCCATTCTTCCTTTGCTGTGAGTTCTGCTTCTTTCCATTTTTGGGCGGGTAACATACATGTATGTAGTATGCAGTCGCATACATTAAATAGATTTCTATACAATTTTGGTAGTTCTGTCCCTATAATTCCCATTGTCATTAACAAGTGTTACAGTATTTATTTCCATTCTAGCTGGCCATGATAGGAACTTCTGTTTAACTTTAGGAAAATGGACTCTCGAGTTTGCTTTTTTCTTCTCCCTCCCTGTCCTTTTTTTGGGGTGTGTGTTGTGTTTTTAGGCTGAAAGTCCCAAAGGCCCATTATGGGGCTACAGGACAGGCCCTATGGCCCACACAGGGGTAGGGCCAGAAGGCTGGTACCATTTCCCCCCACACGACCTCAGGGGATCTGCACCCGAGGCAGTTGTCAAAACTCCTCAGGACATAATTTCCTCTTTTTAAAAAATATTCTATTTTCATTTTTTAAACCAATTTTTTATACATACACATCATTTTCAAATTTTGCACTCCTGGAATTACTTGGATCCTTCGGATACGCCCCCCCCCCGCACATTTCCAAATTTTCCCTTATTTCTTTGCATCTAATTACATTTTTCTAATCCATTTTGTTTCTCCCCCTCCCTTAACTAATATTACATTATACATGTTACAATAACCCTGCTAACGTTTTGAGGGATACACAGTGCTTTTTAAGATATTCTATAAACTTTTCCCAATTTTGAATGAATTTCTTGTCCTTTGGTGCCTGATCCTGACGGTCATCTTTGCTATTTCGGCATAGTCCATCATCTTGGTTATTCACTCTTCTTTAGTTGGGACTTTCTCTTCCTTCCACTTCTGGGCAAGTAGCGTTCTTGCAGCTGTTGTCACATACATAAATAGTATTTTTAATTCTTTTTGTATTTCATCTCCTGTTAACCCTAGTAAAAAGGCTTCTGGTTTTTTGATAAAAGTTATCTTAAACATTTTTTAAAATTCATTGTATATCATTTTCCAGAAGTCTTTTACTATTTTACATGTCTGCCACATGTGGTAAAACGTACCTTCTTTATCTTTACACCTCCAACATAGGTTGGAGGTGTTTTTATACATTTTTGCTAGTTTTACTGGAGTCAAATACCAACGGTATATCATTTCCATGTAGTTTTCTTTCAATGTACAACAAGCCGTAAATTTTAAATCCTCCTTCCACAACTTCTCCCATAAATTAAAAGATATTTTTGGTAACCCACATCTTTTGCCCAGTGTATCATTACAGCTTTAACTTCTTCATCTTTAGTGCCCCATTCTAACAGTAGCTTACACATTTTTGATCAGATTTTCTCATTACTCTCCAATAATTCTTTTTCGAACTTTGAAAATTCTTTCAGGGCATAATGTCCTCTTTATAAGGTCATTTTCCTTGGCACTTGGCTGCTTCCGGCCTTGGTAACTGGCCCCAGCCTTACTCCCTGACCCCAGCGCTATCTCATCACAACACAACCTTTGGGGAGGGGTGTGCGTGTGTGCGCATGCTGATGATTTATTGCCCCATATCTGATTGTTCCACAATGGCTGTTCCTCTCCATTTCTTGTTGGTTTAGAGATCCGGTTGTCACAAGCCAACGCACAACCGCTAAAAGGTGACAGAGGTCAACACAAGCACCACAGAAGAGCCTGATGAGCCAGGCCAAGGGCCCATCTAACAGAATTCGAGCACAAGAGCACTCTTCCTTCCTGTGGTTGCTAGCAAATGGTATTCAGGACATGGGTGGCACTGTGGTCTAAACCACTGAGCATCTTGGGCTTGCCGATCGGAAGGTCGGCGGTTCAAATCCACTCAACAGTGGTGAGCTCCCGTTGCTCTATCCCAGCTCCTGCCAACCTAGCAATTTGAAAGCATGCCAGTGCAAGTAGATAAATAGGTACCACTGCGGCGGGAAGGTAAACGGCGTTTCCGTTCGCTCTGGTTTCTGTCCCAGTGTTCCGTTGCTCCAGAAGCGGCTTAATCCTGCTGGCTACAGGACCCGGAAAGCTGTCTGTGGACAAACGCCGGCTCCCTCAGCCTGAAAGCGAGATGAGCGCTGCAGCTCCATAGTTGCCTTTGACTGGACCTAATCATCCAGGGTGTGTCATTTAGTCACCTCGCTCAAGGATGACACCCGGGGCGGGCTGCACCCCCCTTCCAATGCCTCCTGGGTGGAGACAGCAGAAGTTTGAAGGAAGAGAACAGGCAACCGTCTACATCTTGTGGACCAAGCCAGAGAGATGTAAGGAAAATGGCTCTGCTGGGTGATTGTAATGATGAAGACACTCGAACTCAAGACGAAAGGGAGAAATGAGCTAAGAGAAAGGCACGTTTGGCAAACTCTCAAGGTGATCAACTCCTGCCCGGAAACCTATGTCCACATTGTGGAAGGATGTGCGGATCCAGAATTGGCCTCCACAGTCACTTACGGACTCACTGTTAAAACCCTGTTTATGGAAGACAATCTTACTTGGCTACGAGTGATCGCAGAAGAAGAGGAAGAAGAAAAGAAGATACACACACACACACACACATCCACAAACCACACATTGAAAGCACATGGCTTCCCCCAAAAGAATCATGGGAACTTTAACTTGTTATGGGTCCTAGGAACTGTAGCTGCGATTATTGCACTGCAGGGGGTCAGACTAGAGGACCTTTGGGGTCCCCTGCAACTATACAATTCTTTTATTCTATGTGGGGAAACTACAGTTCCTGGGATGTTTGGGCGAAAGGCATGTGCTTTAAACGTGTTGTGCATACGTAGCTTTTGGCAGGGATGGCTCCCCGCTCTTGCCTCACGGGGAGGGAACAGACGTGCAAAACACAGTATTTATGACCGGTGTACTTAAGCTTGGCTACCAGGCAGCGCTGAAATGTGCCAGACACATAGCAAATAGCTGCTGGGACCCTTAAGCCCAAGGTAACCAAATTCCAGACAATTACATTTGCTTGTTTGTGGCAGAGCAGCCCTTAATCCTTGTTCATTGTCAGCAGCACAATGGCTAGGAGCAAGCAGGAACTCCCTAGCTGTCTGAGATGCCTGCTGCTGTTCCAGGGTCCCCTGTCATCAATTGTTAAGTTGTTGCTTTTTTAAAAAGAAAAAAGAAAAGAACTGGAGGCACCTTACAGCTCATATAGCCCAATCCCCCTGCCGATTTCTTCTTGTTCTTCTTGTTGTTTAGTCGTTTAGTCGTGTCCGACTCTTCGTGACCCCATGGACCAGAGCACGCCAGGCACTCCTGTCTTTCACTGCCTCCCGCAGTTTGGTCAGACTCATGTTTGTAGCTTCGAGAACGCTGTCTAACCATCTTGACCTCTGTCATCCCCTTCTTCTTGTGCCCTCAATCTTTCCCAACATCAGGGCCGATTTCTTACTATTTAACAAAATTTGAATATTGCTGGATTGTCACCAAAAAAAGCCCTCAAAGCTGCATACAAGAAATTAAAATGTTCGGTAAAAACAGTGAAAACTGAGCAGCTGAAAACATAGAAAAGGCATATTAAAACCCTATCTATCCCAGGTCTGTTCATTCAGAAAATCTCTTGCCAGTGGTGTGGGTCACAAATTGGCCTGAAAGTTCAAATAACACACAGCGTGTGTGGAAAAGAGTCCTGAGCTCATTAAACTCAACATTTGGAAACCCCGTGTTTGATGTATCAGTTTCTCGATTTGTGGGGAGCTACAAAACATGGGGGTGTTTTGTGGCAAAACAACTTCAAAACTTTGGCACAGGTTTGGAGGGGATCCCTAATTTGGGGGTTCGTAGTTTGTTTGTTTTTGAAATAATTTTTATTTTATTTTACAAGCATAAAGTTATAACAATACCAAATACATGTTCATGTTTAGAGATTTCTCTAAATCTCCAGACTTCCCACCATCCCCTCCCTGGGTCCCATTGTCAACATTTTCAACTGCATAATATTCCATCATCCATATTTCATATCTCTCCATCTTGTCCATAGTCTTTGTTACATTACAAGGGTTATTAGAATCCTGCTAATGTGCTCTGGTCCATGGGGTCACAAAGAGTCGGCCACGTCTAAATGACTAAACAACAACAAATGTTTTCATTTGTTTTACAGTTGTAATAAACGAAAATCTGCCCTCATTCCCTTATGGGGGACACAAGAGCCCTTATAGAGTCCTTTGTAGGTCGGAGAAAATAACAGAGGCCAACCAGAGAAATAAATTTGTTATGTACTGAGTTGAATAGGATCCAAAAGGCAGCAGTCTGATTGGTCCTAGAACAATAGGATCCAAAAGGCAGCAGTCTGATTGGTCCTAGAACAATAGGATTCAGAATGCAGCAGTCTGATTGGTCCTAGAACAATGCAGCAGTATGACTGGTTGGCAGGAACTACCCAATCATGCTCCAGATAGAAGTGAATCCACAACCTGATTGGCTTACAGTAGAATTCCGGAATTAGCCAATCATGTGCAGCCCATTGTATAAATAATGTATATAAAGCAGGTACTTTGAGGGGACATTCATTCATTCCTCCTCACCACTATGAGCTGAATAAAGAGCATGAAATCACTTTGCGACTCTGAGTATATTTCAAAATTATAAATCTTACCCATTCTTTCTTGAAGTTTTTATCTTCTTGGTTCCTGAGCCTTCCGGTCAGTTTTGCCATTTTGGCATATTCCAACTGGGGTTCGTAGTCTTGCTTTGGGAGTTTGCCCTGCTACCCCAGTGTGGCTTACATGACAAAAAACTGCACATGGGATTGGGAGACTTGAGTGCTGGTTGGGGTGCCTCTGAAAACCCATGAAGAGGCTGCTGCATCAGGCGAATGGCCCATCTAGTCCAGCATCCTGTTCTCACAGTAACCAGCCAGATGCCTATAGGAAACCCCACAAGCAGGACCTCAGCACAAGAGCCCTCTCCCCTCCTGTCATTTCCAGTAACTGGTACAGTGATACCTCGGGTTACAGATGCTTCAGGTTACAGAGAAGAATATCATTTATTACGGCCATAGGCCCATACAGGTAAAAACAACACATAAATAACAGCTTGTGCCGTAAGGAGAAAAAAAAACAATCGCTAAAACACCACTATAACAATAAAATACTATAAAATGGAAAGGCATGCTACGCCTTAGTTAGCTTGTAGAGCTCCTTGGCGTCGCTTTTGGGAAAGGACAGCAACTAGGAACCTAGCCACCTTCAGGGTCGTGTGGGTATCCTTGTCCTGCAAGATTTGTTCAGGTTACAGACGCTTCAGGTTACAGACTCCGCTAACCCAGAAATAGTACCTCGGGTTAAGAACTTTGCTTCAGGATAAGAACAGAAATCATGTGGTGGCGGCACGGCGGCAGTGGGAGGCCCCATTAGCTAAAGTGGTTCCTCAGGTTAAGAACAGTTTCAGGTTAAGAACGGACCTCCAGAATGAATTAAGTTCTTAACCCGAGGTACCACTGTATTTAAAAGCACTTACTGCTCTGACAGTGGAGGCAGAGCATAGCCAGTAAGGCTGGTAACCATTGATAGACTTGTCCTCTATGAATTGGTCAAGTTTTCTTCTCCTTCCCCTCACTTTTTTTGGGCAAACTTAGAAGAAAATCATCTCAGAACAAAGGCATGAAATATCAAAGCAGAGATAAAAGACCCCCCCGAGACATCAGCGATACGTTCCATACTTTGGATATAATGTGAATGATAAAAGCCTATAAAAAAAAAAACATCCATTCACATGGATAATAGCCCTTACTGTATTTTCCAGTGCCTGGAAAGCTCAGTTGGTTAGAGCATGGTGCTGATAACGGCAAGGTTGCAGGTTCGATCCCTGCACGGGACAGCTACGTATTCCTGCATTGAAGGGGGTTAAACTACTAGATGATCCTCAGCGCTTTTTCCAGCTATGATTCTATGATATCCATAGCCATTTACAGTAGTACCTTGGGTTACATATGCTTCAGGTTACATACGCTTTAGGTTACAGACTCCGCTAACCCAGAAATAGTGCTTCAGGTTAAGAACATTGCTTCAGGATGAGAACAGAAATTGTGCTCCGGCGGCGCGGCAGCAGCAGGAGGCCCCATTAGCTAAAGTGGTGCTTCAGGTTAAGAACAGTTTCAGGTTAAGTACGGACCTCGGGAACGAATTAAGTACTTAACCTGAGGTACCACTGTATAGGCTTTCAAGCTGTCCAAATTGGTGCCCATCTCTACCTCCTGTGGGAGTGAGGTCCACAGTTCAACTGTGTGCTGTGTGAAGAAGTCCTTTACCTCTGCCATAAATTCTTGAGCACTGAGGTGTTCTTGTGGTGGAAACACTCTCAGGCTCACACTGCTCCAACCTGCACTACAGTGACAATAATGCTGTCCTACTTTGCAGGGCTGTTGTTGAGGGGGCTGCCTTAAAAGATATTTGAACGCTTTTTAAAAGCTGCTAGTCATGAAGGGGAATGCTTACTTGATTTGATGCTTGCTTATCGCTCTTCCAACAAAATTAACAACCGATAGCAAAGTGTTAGAAAATAACATATACAGTAGATTCTAGAACCTCTACTTACTGTAAATGACATTCCCATCAGTATAAAATTATGATCATTTGGAGGGGAAATATATGCAGAAAGCAAATAAACAATCAAGGCAATTCAGCAAAAAGATACAATAATTCTAAGCAGCTTGTCAGAAACGGCTGCTAAGTGCCTTTAATTTCAATGAGCTTTCTCTTAAAAAACGTCGTTCAAGCCAGTCTTGTCCTCAATCCCGGGCGCCCCCTTGAACTACAACCCCCAGCATGCCAAGCGGGGAAGGCGGGCTTACAGTCATAGAGAGGCGTGGCCACCCAATTGAATTGAACCAGTAGCGCAAGGTAGAGAGCTGTTCCGCGAGCGTTCGGAGCCAGATCCGCCCTGCGATTGGTCTCTTCGAGAAAATCGGGGCGGGGCCTTGAAGGAGGAGGCTGGGATTTGGCGGCGCGGCGCGGGTTGCTGGCTCAGAAGTGCTTCGAGAGCCGGAGGGAGAGGATCTGTATCGGGATTTGAAAAGTGCATAGGGGCAGGGCTTGGCTCCTGCATGGCTCTGCCGGTTCTGCCGAGGTGCGTGCCTTGTTCTTGATTGTGTATGAGGCGGGGGGGGGGAGTAAATATTTAATCCGGATTAATGTGAGCGGAGGGGGGAGGTGAATGGCTAATCCGGACTGGGAAGGGTGTGTTGCCAACCTAAAGTGGGTCTTTATTGAGAGGAAGAGAAGTCAACGGGTTAACTGGATTCGGGAACCGCAGTGGACTGGATCCGGATTGCAGAGGATGCGTGAGGCTAGTAGATCCGGATTGAAGAGGATGTGTGTCCCAAATCTGGACAGCGCGTCTGGTTTGTCGTCGGTAATCCTGAAAATGGGTGCGCAACTTGGACATCGGTTTCAGGAAAGGCTACACATTTAAGCGCTACTAAAGAGATGTGCGTGTGCAATAAAATTCCTTAATCTGGATTAAATGGGATTTCTCACCCCACACCTCCCTCCTATACTTGCTGTTAACTTCGTGTGTTGCTGCCCTTTCCTGACACCTGGTTTTGGGCCCCTGAAGTACCAGGTACTGCAGTTGCTGGAGTGTGTGTGTGTGGACATCGGTTGGCACTTACCTGGGAGCTGCAGAAAGATTTAAAAGTTAGCATTCCCTTGCTTTTCCACTATTTTAATAGTCATTGTGCCATAACAATGTGGACCTTCTATTTCTAGATCTATTGAACCTCGAAACTATTGAGTTTCTTGTTCCGCTCTGGATGAAAGTCCTTGCATAACTGCACGTTAAACTGCTGTGGGCTATACCCCCATCCTTCCCACGGATACTTTTTAAAATAACGACTTAAATCAATATACACTGTATATTTTTTTGGGGGGGGGGTCTTTGGACCCCCCCCCAAAAGCTCAGGCTAATCTATGTCTGGGTCAGCCTGCTCGATCCTCTCAACAAACCTGCGAGGTAGGCTTGTGGAGAGGATGCAACATATCAAAGGGAGTCTGATGTGCGAGTAGGCACCTGAAGCCTCTTTCTCCTGGTCCAAATCAGTTTCCATTCATTTCTTATCAGCCCTGTGTTACCTCGTGGGTCTGGATATATATAATATCTCTCTGTGTGTGTCAGAGATGACACCAGCCCGGTAAGTATGCTGCCTGGCTCTTTGTCACTCCCAATTAAAATGAAGCAATTTCTTATGAGTAGTCAGTTGTGCCGACTTCCGCGAGGCTTATTTTCCTGAGTCAGCCCTTCTCCCCCCCCCAAAAAAATATATGTTGGGTATCTGGGTGGGCAAGATGCTAGCTGGCCCGCTGCCTCTTTGGCAGGCTTTGGAATCGGTATGCGTCTGAGCTGGGTGGAAAGCTTTTCTCCCCGATGAGTTGAGAAACTCTGGCACTCTGCTTGAGGCTCCTTGCCTGGCCAAACTCTTGGAAAACGGAGTTGAGAGACGGGGAGAGGTCTCTCTCTCCAGGTCTGGGGTTGTGTGTCTTGAGGGACTCATCAGAGTTTCCTGGAAGCCAGTTGGCCGGTGTGTGTGCATGAGAGAAAGAGAGATCTACGATGTTCTCGGCCAGGACTGGCGTTCAGACGGTCTCTTTTTCCAGTTTGGGGATTAGCAGCCAGTGAATCTGGCTGCCCTGACTCCATTTGCCTTTCAACACCCTGTTTAATGACTCCGGGGGAAAGACCTCCCAATTATTATCTCTTTCCCTCCTCTCTCCCCCCCCACGCCTAACGCAGCTGTGGTTTGTTCTCTTCCAGAATTCCTCCTCTGAGCCGGCTGTTCGGATGCTGAGTGGGCCACGCTCCCAGAGTTTGCACACGGAAGCGGTGCCTTGAGACCAGTGTGAGGGTCTTTTTTTGGTGGGGGGCAGAAGGTGGGAAGCTGGACGTTGACCGGGGGACATGTCGGAGGAGAGGCTCTTAAGCATGGACGAGGGGGCGCTCCGGAAATTGGTGAGTTTCTCCCGGGATGCCTGCCCTGTGGAAGGTGCACGCAGATTGCTTCAGAGGATATAAGAAAGTTTTGGCTATCCCTGGCTGCTCGTGGGTTCAGAGCACCAATTCCACACTAGGGATTGTTAGGAGTGAATGAAACTGCCAATATGACACAGTTGTACGAATCTATGGTGCAAATGCATTGGGAGCACCATGTACGTTCTGGCTGCCTCATCTCAGAATGGGTATTGAAAATGTGGAAAGGGGCAGCTGAAATTATCAAGGGAGTGAAGCGACTCCCCTAGGGGGAAAGGTTTCAGTGTTTGGGACTTTTTAGTTTAAAGATAAGGCAAAATGCGCTCAAGTCCGGCTTTTGGGTTTCCCACAGGCATCTGGTTGGCCACTGTGAGAACAGGATGCTGGACTAGATGGGATATTGGCTTCATCCAGCACTGTTCTTCATGTGCTGTTAGGGTCAGGAGTGAAGCCAGGGGGCTTTAAAGAGTGCCTTCTCCACCCAGCACCCTTCTTGCTTCTCAGAGCCTGGAAGGTCTGCAGATCTTTGATGCAAGAACGACAGACTTTTTTAGTGTGTGTGCGCATTTGTCTTTCACCGTGGAAGTCAAGGTGGTGTATTTTGGGACCCCCAGGTAGTCTTCTGTCCAGGCACAGGCTAGAGTGTTTAGAAACAACTGCTTTGCAGGCAGAAAGTCGCAGGTCCAACCCTCCAGGTAGGGCTTGGAACGTCCTGTGGCTGAAACCCTGGACAGGTGCTGCCAGTCAGTGCAGACAATACTGAATTAGATGGACTCAGTGGTCTGATGAGGTATAGTGAAGGTCTCTGGCTCAGTGAGAGAGCATCTGCTTTGCATTCAAAAGGTTCCAGCTGCTGCCAGTTAGTGTAGACAATAGTGAGCTAGATGGATCTATGTTCTTAGACTTGTCTAATGTTGGCCATAACATGTTCTTCCACCGTGAAATGGGAGAAAAATAGTACTACTACTACTAAGAATAATTTTATTATTTATATGTTGCCCATCTGACTGGATTGCCCCCAGTCTAAGTAATACTCAGAGTAGTAGATCCAGTAAAATGAATGGGCAATAGTTCAGCGGATCTTTTCTGAATACAATAAATCTTGATTATTATTATTGCTACAATATTATTACTTTTTAAAATCTTTAATGAAGCCTTGCAGGATGGTTTACCTTGCTTTCAGGCATAGAATCTTGAAAGTACACGGCACAAAAAGGAAAATGGACTGGGAGGGCAGAGGAAATAGTAAGCAGAGTCTGGTACAAGTTCTCATGACCACCTGAAGTGAAAAAGCTCAAGGTTAGATGCCATAAAAAGGTGCTGATTTCACTGTTGCATCAATGGAGTGGCTCTGCATCCCTTCTCTTTCTTCCTTACTTTATCCTGATGGAATGGCTATTGCTGCCAGGTGACAACTGATGGAGGGAGGAGCCCGGCTTCTCTGCAGAGCTTGTAGCGGCCCATATATATGAGCTCATGTGAAAATTTGAGGCCATCGTATGCTGAGTCAGTCCATCAATCCCATCTAACCCAGTACTGCCTACACTGACCAGAAGCAACTCAACGGCCGCCTGCCTCAACCTGGTGTCCTCTAGATGTTTTGGACTGCAATTCCCATCAGTCCCAGCTGATGTCATAGGGGCAGAATTCTGCACCTGCCAAGGGAGCTTATTGAGTGCACCATGCTTCCGAATATGCACAAAGGAAGGGCCCAATCCTGACCTCTGTTTAGAAATTGTAAGCCACTGGGTGAGGGCGAGGAAGGAAAGGCAAGGCGCAGGCTCCTTGCAGACGAACTCCGCTTGCCAATAATAGACTTGAAATGCAACGTGGACTCTTGTAAGCCCAGCTCCAGCCTGGTGCCCTCTATATACAGTAATCCCAGAATGAACACACATTTAACTTGTGCACGTTCAGCTTTACACGCTTGGCAACTTAAAAAAATAATAATTAAAAAGGGGGTATAAAGAGGACATGCATCTGGTGTGTGTGTGGGTGTGTGTGTGTGTGTGTGTGTGTGTAAACTTGGGCAGTCCCTCCTGCTATTAATCTCAATGTGTTTCGACTACACCTGATTTTGGCTTTAAGTGTGATCCCCGAAATATTACCTTGGGCAAATTGAGGGCTTGCTGTATCACTGGGCTGTGGTTCCCATCAGCCCCTGCTTCATATGGCTGTTCTTGGCTGGGGCTGATGGGAGTTGTAGTCTGACAACATTGCCAGACTATGTTCCGCCTCCATGATGGCTGTGTTCTGCTTCCAAAGGCAGGATGACTCTGAATGCCAGTTGCTGGGAATCCCAAGTGAGGAGACTGCTGCTGCTGCGGTACTCAGATCCTGCTTTTAGGCGTCTCATAAGCATTTGGTTGGGATGCGGGTGGCGTGGTGGGTTAAACCACAGAGGCTAGGACTTGCCGATCAGAAGGTCGGCGGTTTGAATCCCTCTCGACAGGGTGAGCTCCCTTTGCTACCGGTCCCTGCTCCTGCTAACCTAGCAGTTCGAAACATGTCAAAGTGCAAGTAGATCAATAGGTACCGCTCTGGTGGGAAGGTAAGCGGCGTTTCAGTGCACTGCTCTGGTTCACCAGAAGCGGCTTACTCATGCTGTCCACGTGACCCAGAAGCCGTACACCGGCTCCCTTGGCCAGTAAAGCGAGATGAGCGCTGCAACCCCAGAGTCGTCCGCGACTGGACCTAATGGTCAGGGGTCCGTTTACCTTTGAGCATCTGGCAAGGGCCACTGTGAGAACAGGATGCTGCACTAAACAGGCCTCTGGCCTGATCCAGGAGGGCTCTTCCCGGCTGGGGAAGTGGAACCTTCTTAGGCAACAAGAATCCGTTGGTTTTATGGCTGGCACGTGATGTTCTTTCCTCTCGTAAAAGTTTGCCAGTTTTGCATCTTCTGTAGGTGTCCTTTGCCTGCTAAACCAAGCGGGTGCCCGGCGCCCTTTGAAAATGAGCTGTCCCTGAGCCCATTTTGGCTCACCTGGTCCCTGGAGCTGTTGGCCTTGAAATGAGCTGATGAGCTTTACAAGGGCTCTTTGTGTGCCTTCCAGATCGTCTTCTCTCTCTCTCTCCCTCCCCCCCTCTCTCTTTTTCACTGTGCCAAATTCCGTTTCCAGTGCCCTGCCCTGCCCAGGAGGGGATATACATCATTCAGAGCTGGAGAAGGAGGTTGGAACATCTCTCTCTTTCTCTCTCCTGGAGAAACCTCTCCCTGTTGGACCTCTCCATCTCCCCACCCATCCCCTTTGGATAAGAGATGTCTGGAGATTGTTCAGGGCTGAGCATCACACCTGGAGAGGTGTTGGGTGGGCTGGGAGATGCAGGGGCTGTTCGCTACTGCGCTAGTTCTAAAAGAACTGGCCTAGCTGTGTTTCTCAGCTGTTGCTGGATTACAACTCCCATCATCCCTAAGCACTGCTGCTGCTAGTTGGGATGATGGGAGGTGTAGTCCCAACGATGACTTGGGAACCCAAGCTTGAGAAACACTGCGAGAGGAAGTCCCTTGTTTGAGTGACCTGGGAGATGCTGCAGCTTAGTGGGAGAGTATCTGCCTTGTGGAATGCAGAAGCTCCAAGGTTCAATCCATAGCATCTTGAGCAGGGGTAGGCAACCTAAGGACCAGGGGCCGGATGCAGCCCAATCACCTTCTAAATCCGGCCCGTGGAAGGTCTGGGAACCAGCGTGTTTTTACATGAGTAGAATGTGTGATTTTATTTAAAATGCATCTCTGGGTTATTTGTGCAGCATAGGGATTTGTTCATCCCGCCCCCAAAAAAATGGTCTGGCCCCCCACAAAGTCTGAGGGATGGTGGACCAGCCCACGGCTGAAAAAGTTTGCTGACCCCTGCTCTTGAGGTAAAGTAAAGGTAAAGGTACCCTGCCCATACGGGCCAGTCTTGACAGACTCTAGGGTTGTGCGCTCATCTCACTCTAGAGGCCGGGAGCCAGCGCTGTCCGGAGACACTTCCGGGTCACGTGGCCAGCGTGACGAACCTGCATCTGGTGAGCCAGTGCAGGACACGGAACGCTGTTTACCTTCCTGCTGGTAAGCGGTCCCTATTTATCTACTTGCACTTAAGGGTGCTTTTGAACTGCTAGGTGGGCAGGAGCTGGGACTGAACGACGGGAGCTCACCCCGCCGCGGGGATTCGAACCGCCGACCATGCGATCGGCAAGTCCTAGGCGCTGAGGTTTTACCCACAGCGCCACCCGCGTCCCCCCTTCCCCCCCTTGAGGTAGGGCTCGGAAAAGACCCCCCTGCCTGACACCCTGGAGAGCTGCTGCCAGTCAGTGTAAACAACACTGAGTTGGATGCTTGAGCTCAGTGGAGCACTTGCTTTGCATGCAGAAGGTCATCCGGCTTCAGTCCCCAGAGTGGTTCTGTGAGGGGGAATGGGGTGTGTGTCTCCTGACCACTCAGCACCCTTAACAAACTACAGCTCCCAGAATTCTTTGTGGGAAGCCATTCTAAAGTGCTTTGAATGAATCCTAGAATTGTAGAGTTGGAAGGGACCCTGTGGGTCATCTAGCCCAACCCCTGCAATGCAGGAATATGTAGCTGTCCCATACGGGGATCAAACTTGTGACCTTGGCATTATCAGCACCACACTCTAACCAACTGAGCTGTTTCCTCAATGAATAGTGTAAAGTGACTAAAAAGCAGTTATTCTGGGTTTAATGGTATGGTTGGAGGCTACCTCCCCAAGCAGTTGCATGTTGATGTTCCCTGCAATAGACTCTTCCTTTGCAGCCCCTGCAAACTTGTCGCTAGCTGTGTTCTATGGCTCCCTCTTGTACCACCTCAAAAGGTAGTGCAAGTAGTGTCAGGGCTGAGTGTGAGCTGTGAACCCCAGCTTCAAATCTCACGTCATGTGTGCTGGAGATAGTAGCCCTTTGTCCTTGCAGCTCTGTCCAATATGTAATATTATTATTCTTTTATTATTCTTGATTGACTTTATATACAGTGGTACCTTGGTTCTTGAACAGCTTGGCTCGCGAACAGATCGGCTCCTGAATGCCGCAAACCCGGAGTAAGTGTTCCCGTTTGTGAATGTTTTTCAGAAGCCGAATGTCTGACTCAACTTCCGCTTAAGTGCAGGAAGCTCCTGCAGCCAATTGAAAGCCGCACTTTGGTTTTTGTATGGTTTTGGGAGTCGAACGGACTCCCAGAATGGATTAAGTTCGAGAACCAAGGTACTGCTGTACAGCCCTATACCTGGAGGTCTCAGGGAAGAATATGGGAAGAATAACAGCAGCCTACCTTATAGGATCATTGTATTATTATTATCCACTACTACTACTACTACTACTACTACTATTTCTATGTTTATATCCCACCTTTCAAACAAGGAGCTCAAGGTGGTGAACATGATTCTTCACCTCTCCATTTTATCATCACAACAGTCCTGCTATGTACCGGCAGGTTATTCTGAGAGACGGTGGCTGGCCCAAGGTCGCCCAATGAGCTTCCTGACTGAGTGGGGATTCGAACCCTGTTCTCCCAGGGCCTAGTACAATGCTCTAAATGTCAACTATTTACAAGGCACTTGGGAACACTTGAGCTGCCAAATCGTGCCGTCTCAAAGTTCACACAATCCTTTTCCTTCCTTGAGGTACGCTTCGTCCCATCGCCTGCTCTGAGCACCTGGGGCTGTTTTTGCTCTGGTCGCCGGTTTGCCAGAGGCAGGTGACCGGCACACCATGTCCTTGTGTTTTCTGCTATCTCCCGTTCTTCTATTTGTTTGCACAAGCGTGGTTCTGTTTGTCCGTTTTGCTGCTACGTCGTGGCAAATACCGGCTTCACGGGCAAAAAAAGCCTGTTCTGTGAGATGCTTAAAAACACAACCTGCTAGCTTGATTTATCCTTCAGCCCGAGTGCCAAAGAAGCTTTGGCCTAGAGGCCCCTTAAAAACTTGGTGACGTGCATATAATGCCAGGTTTCGGTTAACCAGCAACTCCCCCTTGCCCCCCCCCCATTCCTGCCACAACAAGATTAGTTTGCCTCAAGCTGGGAACACACTGTGATCAGGACCTGTGCTAATTCTCAGCTGTCTTCTCCCATTGGGCAAACGTGTTACCTTCTGGGATGGTGCAAAGAAAATGCTCAGGTGCTGTTTCAAGGGAAATTGCTCTGTCCATTGACCAGAAGATATGTGATTCTCAGGCCACGTCCCTAGCTTTGCAAGCCTTCCTTCTGCACAAGTTTCCTCAAGAGTCGGCCGTATATAAGACAAACCTGCTGCATCAAGCCAAATGGCCCTTTTGGTCCAGGATTTTCTGCTCACAGTGACCCACCAAGATACCTGTGGGGAACCAGCAAGCAATATCTGAGCCCAAACTCCTGCTGTTTCCAGCAAACCGGTCTTCGAAAGCATTACTGTTCCAGCTATGGAGACAGCATAGCCATTGTGGCTTGATAGCTTTCATGGATTTGTCAAAACCTCTTTTGTTTTGTTGAAATCATTTTTATTGGTTTTACAAATGCAAAGTTCAAATAAACAGATTTTTTTTAAAAAATATCAATATAAATAGATCCGAATCTTGGGACTCCCCCCTCCCAATCCTCTCCAAGGGGTCTCGTTTTACTACTGCATATTCAACCATACTCCAATTTTTATATCAAACCATGGTAATTTTTACACTGCAATCCCTTTGTTTCCACCTGCTTACAGTGGTCTCCTAAGTAACTTATACATTTTCCCCATTCTTTTATAAAGTTTTTGTCCCCTTGAGTTCTGAGTTTTCCAGTCAGTTTTTCATGTATGGAGCAACAGCCGCCCAGATGCTACTAGCCCAGAGATGGAAAAAAGATAAAGTCCCTGCTCAGAGAAGAATGGCAAACCAAGCTGATGGACTATGCCGAGATGGCAAAACTGACTGTCAAAACCCCCTTTAAAGCCATTCAAGTTGGTGGCCATCACTGTCTCCTGCGGGAGGGAGTTCCACAGTCTCTGTGCTGTGTGAAGGAGGACTTTCTTTTATCTATCCAGAATATCCAGCTTCACTGGATGTCTCTACCAGTTCTAGTGTTAACGAGGGCAGGAGAAAACCTTTTCTATATTCACTCTGCACGCCGTGCATAATTGTGTATAAACTTCTCTTATTCACCTTTTTTTCCAAACTAAAAAAGTCCAAAACGCTGCAACCTTTTTTTGTGTGGGAGTCGCTCCGCCTCTTTGATCATTTTGGTTGCCCTTTTCTGAACGTTTTCCAGCTCTGCAATATCTTCTTTGAGGTGAGGCGATGAGGACGGACAATCAGAGGCAAGATCAAGCTGCAGAGTTTTGAGAAACTAAAAAACAAAGTGCAAGACTGGCTTCATTATTATCAGATAATGGAGGCTTTCAATTTGGATAAGAAAGTTGGCTTCCAGGGGGAAAAATCTAAATTGGAAACAGAACTGTTAGAACCCAAAACTAAGATTTTGTCAAAAATGTATAACTTGCTGTTGAAATGGAACACTCAGGATGAGACGGTCAAATCTGCTCTGATCAAATGGGCACAAGATGTTGGACATAACATGTTTGCTGACTGGGAACAGTTGTGGACCACTGGGATGAAATTTACGGCATGTAATGCCTTAAGAGAAAATATTATGAAAATGATATACAGGTGGTACATGACCCCAGTCAAGCTTGCAAAAATTTACCATTTGCCCGACAATAAATGTTGGAAATGCAAAGAAAATGAAGGTACATTCTTTTCACCTTTGGTGGACGTGCCCTAAGATTAAGGCTTTCTGGGAAATGATCTATAACGAATTGAAAAAGGTATTGAAATATACCTTCTTGAAGAAACCAGAGGCCTTTCTCTTGGGCATGGTCGGCCAGTTGGTGTCAAAAAAGGATAGAACTTTCTTTATGTATGCTACAACAGCAGCAAGAATACTTATTGCAAAGTACTGGAAGACGCAAGATTTACCCACTCTGGAAGAATGGCAGATGAAGATGATTGACTGCATGGGATTGGCAGAAATGACTGGCAGAATCCGTGACCAGGGAGAAGAGTCGGCAGAAGAAGATTGGAAGAAATTCAAGGACTATCTACAGAAATATTGTAAAATTAATGAATGTTGAATGATGTCGGATAGAAATCAAGGGGTTTTTAGCTGTAATGCTTTGAGATAAGGATTTGCTGAATAAATAATTTGAATTGGAATACAAGAAGGGGAGGTATGAGGAGGTCAGGGAAATATGTCATTGGAAACTAAGTATTGTGAATTTTATGTGTTTTTAAACTTTTTTGCTTTTTTTCTTTTTGTTTGTATAAAAATTGGAAACTTTAATAAATATCTTTAAAAAAAAACAGAGGCAAGATCAAGACCTGTTTTTTCCTAAGAGGCTGGAGGCAGAGTTTGAAATTAGCCAAGTGCCTGGCGCATTTTGCGACTGGCATGGGTCCAATTGCGACCGTGTGGAGATCTCTGGATGCCAGGCTGGCAACTAAGGAAAGCAGAATGTCACTTAGAGAAGGATCTGAAATATTTTCCTTTGTTTTAGTCTGGATTGTTATATTTGATGTTTCAATGTGTTGTCAGCCGCTTTGAGATCTGTTCTTTAAAATATAAAGTGCTACAGAAAGGAAAACAATACGCAGCATCTCATTCAGTCCAGCTCTTTCTTTTTAGAACCATAAGGACTAGAATCCTAATTTCTTTTGAGGGTAAAGGATGTAGACCTGTGAAACAGCACCAGCCTTTCAAACAAGGTTCCCGCATTCAAGCCTAGGCATCACAGGATCCTATTCCTGGCAACTTGTTCCTCTGTGGCTGAGAGAGTGTCCCTAAATAACTTGATTCCAAAGTCCCTTAGAGACCTGATCCCTTATGCTCCACCTCTGTCGCTGAGATCCTCTGATGGGACACTTTCACTGCTCCCCCACGTGACCCCTGAGGTTTGGCTGCCCTTCTCTGGGGACTGAGCCTGCGGCAGGCCTTGCCCTGTGGAACTCCCTGCCACTAGAGGTTCAGCAGGAACCATCACATGACTTTTGAAAACTTGGTTGTTGTTTAGACCAGACTTTGCAATGTGATCTTTTCTCTTAATCGAATCAGTCTTTGGTTTGTTGATGATGGTTGTTTATGGCTTTACCGATCGCTGTATGTTTGGCCGATTTTATCGGTACATCGGAGTCCACCTTGCTATATTATGAATCTGTAAATAAATGGGTTAACTTAAGGAGATAGATTTAAACTGGGCCTAAGCCGTACAGCATCTGGCTTGCGTATAGAAGATCCCTGCTTCAGTCCTTCGCGTCTCCAGGTAGGTGTGGGAACATCCTGGAGGAGATGTTCCAGTGACATGACCCAGCAGGGATGTTTCCCTAAGCTGATAGCTCTGAGGCTGTGTGTGCTTGGCTGGAGAACAAGAACAGGTGCACTGGGGTGGCTGCTTTTTCAGGAAGTCAGGCAGAGAGGTGTGTCTGGGACCCGGTGCTGGCCACCTGCTCCTCTGTGCCCTTCGTGGCAGGCACACAATATCATTTGCAGAATGACATGATGGGCTGTGGTGCCAGCAGGCTGCTATGTGGAGGAGACTCCCTATAGGGATGTGAATAGATGCTAGGATATATTTATTAGATATGATCCTTCCTTACGTTTGTGAGGAACGGTATCCCTTTGCAGCTTAAAAAGAAGCTTAGATTTTAATTTTAATTTATTGCTCTTTGTTCTCTTCATCTCATCAGCAATCCAGAATACACACACACACACACACACACACACACAGTCGTACCTTGGATCCCGAATGCCTTGCGAGTTGAATGTTTCGGCTCCCGAACGCCGCAAAGCGAGTGTTTCGGCTTGCGAATGTTCTTTGGAACCTGAACGTGCGACGCGGCTTCCGATTGGCTGCAGGAGCTTCTTGCAGCCAATCGGAAGCCGCTCCTTGGTTTCCGAACATTTTGGAAGGTGAACAGACTTCCGGAATGGATTCCATTTGACTTCCGAGGTACCACTGTATAGCTATGCACTGTCTTTTAATGGTGTATGTGCATTCTGTATCGTATTTCTTTGTAGTCATGGTTGAAATGACCACGATGGTCTCAGCAACAAATAAACTGAAAAATACAATATAGCTATGCCCTCTCTCTGTCAGGACACAGTGAGAGTGCTTCTCACAGAGTTCTCTCTAGCAAACTTACAGGAATACTCTGTGAGCATCGGCTCTTACCCTGCACCTGTCTAGCAATCGTGAATTGTTGGCTTTGACTGCATTTTAAATATCCCACCCTCCCTCTTCCTGACAGGGCCTGTTTTTGGGTTCAGTTGGAAATGTAAAGCCTAGAGATGGGAAGGCCTGGAAAACCCCCAGGAAAAATAGGGGGGAAACCCAGGTCGTCCCCCCCCCGTCCCTTGTTGTAAAGCGTACTTAAGACCTGCTCCTTCAGACTCGGGAACTACCGTGCAAATTTTTTCCCCTTTATGATATCATAGAATCATAAAGTTGGAAGGGATACTCTGAGGATCATCTAGTCCAGGCACAGGCAAACTCGGCCCTCAGGATGTTTTTGGCCTACGATTCCCATCACCCCTGATCACTGTTCCTGTTAGTTAGGGATCATGGGAATTGCAGGCCAAAAATATCTGGAGGGCCGAGTTTGCCTGAATTCTAGTCCAACCCCCTGCAAGGCAGGAATATGCAGCTGTCCCATACGGGGATCGAACCTGCAACCTTGGCGTTATCAGCACCACACTCTAACTAAATGAGCTATCCAGGCACCTTAAGAGGTGCCCAGATGCATAGCAAACAGACCAGCTTCCCCAGATCTTCCCATCTGTTCCAGGCCAGCCTTGAACCCAGACTCTGTTGCCGAAATAGTATAATGGAATGTGATATTTGATTCAGTTTTCGGTTTAAAGATGGAAAACTGTGGTTCTAGTCCTCATTAAGAAGGAGCTCTGTTGTTCAGCCTCTGTCTCTACAGTACTTGTCTGTCATATGGGTTAGCTGTCGTTTTCAGCGAAGGAAGGTTCAAGAACCAATTGTTGCCTGGAATGTCATGGAGGTTTTGCCAAAAACCGTCTTGTAGTTCCTTGGACTTGTTTCCCCCTA
Organism: Podarcis raffonei; assembly: GCF_027172205.1. Taxonomy (NCBI): domain Eukaryota; kingdom Metazoa; phylum Chordata; class Lepidosauria; order Squamata; family Lacertidae; genus Podarcis; species Podarcis raffonei. The sequence continues at coordinate 24,548,173 of NC_070617.1, forward strand.
AATCTCCAGCACCCTTTAATTCTGGTTTAGTGTGTTGGGTTTGCCTATGGGGAAATCTCTGCTCCAATCCTTGCTGGGTTCTGTGGCCTGTAAGGTATGTGCTGGGCAGCAATTCAGTATTTCTTTTCCCCACCCTAGCCTACATCTCAGGGTTGTTGTGAGGAAAAATGGTGCTCTTAGTCTCTCTGTGCTCTGAAAACAGGCTTTCTATAACCTTCCGTGTTCTGCGGGTCAAAGATTTGGTCGGGTAGTTTTAAAGCATTACCTCAGCTCAACAAAAAACTTTAATCATCAACCAATCTGATACTTATGTTAGCTCCGAAAGTAAATAGTTACAACTCTTTAGTGTGGAAACAATGAAATTGCCTTTTAAAAATGTAGCTGTTAATCTAAGGATTATTATGACTCAATTTATAGTGTGCCAACAATTTTGTACAAAGTTTAAAAAGCAAGACAGTATATTAATTTAATTTACCTTTTTAAACAATGTTAGAGAAGATATAAATGAGAACGCTTTCCCTCTTGGCTCAAAAGCCCAGATCTGCCTGCAGTTGCAAAATTAATAAGAAAGAAGAGGAAAATTAAACTGAAATAACACATAGCTGTGTCTATTTAAAAAGCAAAAAGCCAGTTTTGAAAGCTGTAAGCCAGTTCCTTCAAAGCAGCTTTGTGGAATATTTTTACAATATTTGACAATTAGCCCTACCTGTTCTCAGTCGCAGTTCCCTTGGGGTGACCCGGGAGGAGAGTTCAAGAGCTGCCCTCCTTTAACCCACAGATAACATTGTTTACTACATTTAGATCTCGCCTTTCCGCCAGTGAGCTCAAGGTGGTGTCTACCTGGTTCTAAAAAAGACCTGGTTAAAAGTGCACCGTCAGAAATTACTTTTATTCACAGGTTTTCAAAATACGCCGGTAACAAAGGTTTAAGCAGATTCACAGTACAACTGTTGCAGTAGTGGACAACGTGAAGTCAAGGATGTTACAGTTTTGCAGTGGAAATGATTTATTTGTTGTAAAATAACAGCCGAACGACATTGTTATTGATCCGCGCGGGTTTATTTTATTTAATTTTTTTGCTATCCAGCCTGATGATGAAATTGCGGAGGGTTCGAATTCCCCTGCCCCACTGGGACCCCTGTCTTTTTGTTAGTGGGGGGGGGCTTGGAGGTCTCTCCCTTGTTATTTTGATCCTGCTCTCTGAACTTTTGGAGACTGGAGGCTGGTCTGATTTCTTCACTCAGGCTAAGAGGGGATTAGCCCATATAAGGAGAAAACTATGCTCTTCTCTATTTTTCCCTTTCTCTTCCTTCTCTCTCCTCTCCTGCCCTTCAGCCAGGTTTCCTCCCCTCCCCACCTCTCTGCCCCGTCTTTACCCATCCTGTGCTTGCATTCCTCTGCCCCACTACGCCTCCATCCATGCCCCCCTCCAAATACCAGCAAGATTCCCCCTATAACTTTTCCCCCCTGCCAATGCATTCCTGAGGGCTGGGCACGGAGGGGATTGTGTGTGCTCCAGCAAAGGGTGGGTGGAAAAAGGAAAAGGGCTGGTGCGCAGCTGCAGTCCTCGGCAGATTCGGGATGATTGGTACATCTGGCACAGCATCGCTGACTCTGACCGGCAGCGGCAGCAGCAGCAGCTCTCCAGGGTGTCAGGCAGGGGACATTCCTAGCCCTACCTAGACATGCCGTTGGGAATGGAACTAGGGATCCTTCTATATGCTAAGCAGATACTCGGCTATCTGTTGGCCCATCTAGCTCAGTGTTGTCTGCACTGACTGGCAGCAGCTCTCCATGGTTGCAGGTGAAGGACATTTGCAGCCTTCCTCAGAGTTGCCAGGGATTTAACCTGGGACTTTATGCATGTAAGACAGATAGATGCTCTATACTACAAAGCTGTGCCCCTTTACTGGTTCAGACCATTGGTCCATCGAGCTCAGCACTGTCAACACGGACTGGCAGCATCTATCCAGGACTTCAAGCAAGGGCCCTACCTGGACTTGCTGGGGATCAAAACTGGGACTGTCTACAGTATTATTATTATTATTATTATTATTATTATTATTATGCAAAGCAGATGCTCCAGCACTGAAGCACAGCCCTTCTCTCTCCTCCCTACCTAGCCAGGTAACAAGGCCAACCCCCAAGGGGTGGGGAGAGAACAGCTTAAGCCCCTTTTCAGCCAGGTGGTGTGGAAGATAAGGAGTTCTGAGTCTTTACCTGTTTGGTTCTCCTCCCTCCCTCCACCTTGCTTGGGGCTCACCTGTTCACCCAGCTAGCTGGCAAAGGGAAGGCCGACTGGCACACCTGCACAATCTGCCTCCCGGATCCTGCCTGCCACTGCCTCGGCTGGCACAGGGCAAGGTGCTGGCTGGGTGCCACCCTCCTCGGGTTGGCTGGTTTGAATGCCTCTTTTGTCTCCCGTTCACCTTGAATCAAGGGCTCCAGGTTGCAGCCGCCCCCTTTGGGTGGGGAGGAGGAAATGTGGGGTGTGGCAGGCCGCCTTTGCTTCCCGGGGGGGGGGGTGTGTCTCCCTGCAGATGGGAATGAGGGTGGAACACCTCCCCTCCCCCTCCCCCTCCCCGTACTGCTAGTGGGGTGGATTACAGCATTTTTTGTAGACAGTGGGGTTTGGGCTTTTTCTTCTATTCCAGCAGGGAGTATATGGTTTTTAGCATCATTATGTTAAATTATTTTTTAAAATAAAAAAATATTGTTTTAATATAAGACCGAGAGACAGGGGCTGGCTGAAGGTCATTCAGAGGGTTTCGTGGCTGAGTGGGGGATTCGAGCCCTGGTCTTCCAAGTACTATCCCTGTGCTCTTAAGTGGGGGGGGGGGCTCCACACTGGCCCTATAGGTTTCATTAATTTCAGCGCGGTGTTTTCTCTAATCCATGGGTAGGCAAACTAAGGCCCGGGGGCCAGATCCGGCCCAATCACCTTCTAAATCCACAGTGTGTTTTTACATGAGTAGAATGTGTCCTGTTATTTAAAATGCATCTCTAGGTTATTTGTGGGGCATAGGAATTCATTCATTCCCCACCCCCACAAAAAATATAGTCCGGCCCCCCACAAGGTCTGAGGGACAGTGGACCCAGCCCCTGCTGAAAAAGTTTGCTGACCCCTGCTCTAATCAGAGGTTTTCAACCTTTTTGGGTCCACGGCCCCCTGGACCAACTGCATTCTTTCTGCAGCACCCCTGTGGGGCTCAGGAGCCCAGTTGCGTCACCCCTTGCCTACAGAGCTGTCAGCTCCTCACCCTTTTTCAAACACCCTCCCAGGTGGAGTGTTCCCTCTTCCTCTTCTCCCCTCTCCTTGGGAGTCCTCTGGGCAGCTACAGCTGCCACCCCTGGTCTCTGAGCTTCCGCCCTGCACCAAAGAGGGGTGCCTCCTCACACTGCCCCATGGGGGCCTCAGAAGCACCCCATGGCCAGGCCCAGAGGCACCATTCACCTGGGGAGCTTGTAGACAGGGCTGCTGTAACAAACAGCTGTGCAAGCCTTTGGGAGGCAGATAAACAAGAAGGAAAGAGGGACTGAGGCCAGTGTGGCCTGTGGCACCCCTGACCATCATTCCAGGCACCCCAGGGTGCCACAGGACACTGGTTGAAAACTGATAGAGAAAAATAAGGGTTGTTGGCTTTTGCTGCCCAACTCCCCAAGAGACTGAGCCCCCTAAGTCCATGATCTGTCAGAGATGAATGGATGGAGGCAGGAGGCAGTGAAAGCAAGGCAGATCTTTATTTTTCTGTTGCAACAGAGTTCCCTCCCCTCCTGGTAAGGAGGCAAGAGAGACCCAGAGCCCAGAAGAAACATCTCTTTTAAGCGTTTGCATTTTGTCGTGGAGAAGCAGGACATCCTCTCTACAGCCTGAAATTACATCTCACATAAAGTGGGGTTGCTGTGGCTCAGGCAGGCCAAGGTGTGCTATAGCACTCCAGACACAGTTTACACAAGACATTAGCATTTGATAAGACCATCAGGATGCCAGCAGACATCCCTCAATGCAGAGCATCTGGGCAAACAATGACAATACAAAGGAGGTTCATAGATATAGGAAAGGAATCCCTTCAGGAACTTCCCCTGATTGCTATCTGCCTACCTGTTCTCAGGCAAGGAGGACTAAGGAGACAGAGGAAATATTTAGAGTCTTTAAGAGAGCCAAGATGGTTTTTGGATTGCTTTCTTGTACTATTTTAGACATGTGGCTTTTATACTTATGAATGTGTCTTTACTTTGTGCAATTATCAACATTTATTCTATACTGTCGTACCTCTGCTCCTGAACGCCTTGGGAGTCAATCAAAAACCCGGAAGTGAGTGTTCCGGTTTTCGAATGTTCTTTCGGAAGCCGAACATCCGGCGGGGCTTCCACGCAGCCAATCGGAAGCTGCGCTTTGGAAGTCGAACGTTTCAGAAGTTGAACAGACCTCTGGAATGGATTCTGCTAGACTTCTGAGGTACAATGGTACCTCTAGATGCGAACTGGATCCGTTCTGGAGCCCCGCTTGCATCTAGAAGCAAACGTAACCCGTGTCTGCGCGTGTGCGGGTCACGTTTCGACACTTCTGCGCATGCGCGTGATGTCATTTTGAGTGTCTGTGCATGTGCATGCGCAAGCGGTGAAACCTGGAAGTAACGTGCTCCGTTACTTCTGGGTTGCCGCGGAACGCAACTTGAACACGCTCATCCCAAAGCACATTCAACCTGAGGTATGACTGTACGACTTTATTTGAGACCTTAGAATTCCTATAACAAAACAGAGTAAAACTTAGTTGAAAATCACTCACAGGTCACTACAGTGGTACCTCTGGTTAAGTACTTAATTCGTTCCAGAGGTCCGTTCTTAACCTGAAACTGTTCTTAACCTGAAGCACCACTTTAGCTAATGGGGCCTCCTGCTGCTGCTGCGCCGCCGGAGCCCGATTTCTGTTCTCATCCTGAAGCAAAGTTCTTAACCTGAAGCACTATTTCTGGGTTAGCGGAGTCTGTAACCTGAAGCATATTTAACCTGAAGCGTATGTAACCCGAGGTACCACTGTATTCTCTCTCTCTTGCTGTTGTCCAGGAGAGCTAAGTGAAACCTCCAGGGTGAGGGCAGTGTACCAGAGTCTGGGAATGTACCATTCTCAAAAGGAGGGGTGGCTGGCTCCCTCCCCGTGCACCCTATCCTTCTGGAGCTCCTGCCTATGTGGGATGCAAATCGTTCCCAGGATGCTCAGCTACCTCCAGCCTCTGTGAGTCCGAGTCCAGGAATGCCTGCTTGTAGTGGCAGAAGGAAGTGGGTGGGAATCCCTTTGGAATTCCAGCCTGGCTAATTCAAGCTGGTGAATTAAGCACCACTCACCACTCACTGAGGCCTGGCTTTGTTTAGCAAAAGGGCAGTGTTGGCAAATGGTCACAGTCTTGTACCTGGATCACACCAATACACACTGTAACTGCCCATCTTTGGACTCCCCTTCTCCTTCATTTTGGGGGTGTTTATTTTACTGCCCCCTCCACCCCCCCTCAAAAACTGCAAGCTGCAAAACTTGAAAAAAATATATATAAGGGAATTCTTTGCAAAGTCCCATAAGAACGGAGTCTTTTTGAAAAGAGGGCGGTGTGGGGAGAGAAACTTGATTGTGCTTTCTTTTTGTTTTACGAGGTTCTCCCAGAACTGGTACAAAGGGCAAAAAATGATTTGTGAGTGCTTAAAAACAAAAGGGAACTTAAAGGCAGTTGTGAAATTAAACTCAGAGCTTGAATGCGGTAAAAGTCTGGGGGGAAAGTTTTCCCCACTCAATTTTTACGTACTTCTTATTCCAGTATGAGATGGTGTTTGCCTTTCAGGGTTGATGGGAAATAAAAAAAATTGTTGACTCTGTGCACACCATATGTTTAAAGCACATGGCTTTTTCCCTATGAAAAACAATCCTGGGAACTGTAGTTTACCCTGTCACGGCACCCTAGTTCCCGGCACCCTTCATAAACTAAGTTCTCAGGATTCTTTTCTTTTCTTTTTTTTTTTTTTTTTGCTGGGGAGTCATGTTGCTTTGAAGTTATGATGTATACACTGCCTGGATCAGCCCCCAAGTCCCACTGCAGGGCAAATGGAGGGCAGGCGGTAGTTTTAGCTGGGGTGTAGGAAGAGGATAATATCTGGCGGGAGTTGTCTAATAGATGCACAGCTAGAGAGGTTTGGTTTGAAGCTTGCTCCGGCTTGGTCTATCTTCCAGTGCTGTTAGGAGGATAAAAGGGGACCGCCCCATGCTCCTTGGAGGAAGAGCATCATACAGATGTGGAATGCTATTTCATTTTTGAAAAACTACTACATTATAAGGTCTAGCGAGGTTAAAGGTAAAGGGACCCCTGACCATTAGGTCCAGTCATGGCCGACTCTGGGGTTACCACGCTCATCTCGCTTTATTGGCTGAGGGAGCCGGCGTACAGCTTCCGGGTCATGTGGTCAGCATGACTGAGCCGCTTCTGGCGAACCAGAGCAGCGCACGGAAACGCCGTTTACCTTCCCGCCGGAGTGGTACCTATTTGTCTACTTGCACTTTGATGTGCTTTCGAACTGCTAGGTTGGCAGGAGCAGGGACCGAGCAACGGGAGCTCATCCTGTCGCGGGGATTTGAACTGCCGACCTTCTGATCAGCAAGTCCTAGGCTCAGCGGTTTAACCCACAGCGCCACCCGCGTCCTATCTAGCGAGGTTACGTGTCTGCAGAAACCTGAGCCTGGGTTATACCTATCCTTATCAGCCTGTAGGCGTAGGCCTCTGGTGTTTATACTGTCACCAGAAAATAGGCAGTGCCTTTTTTTAATGGCCGAACTCCCCATCTAAAAGGACTCAAGAGTCCCCCAAGTTTATCGGTCGGAGACGAATGAGCGCAGGCAGTGAAAGCAAGGCTGATCTTTATTGTTCTGGTAACAATACAGACAGACAACAGAAAATGAAGAAATGCACATCTGGGTGGAAGGAAGGTCCCTTGTCTGAAAGCATCAAAGGCTCCTTGCGTCGGCTGCTCCGACATCTGGATTTTGCTTCTCAAGGCGCTGCTCCCTGTTGCTCTCCCCGCCTGGTCTGGGAAAACAGCGGCGTCTTGGCCCTGCAGAGTCCTGCTTGCCTCCAGCTGCCTCTCCACCTAGCTAACTCCCTGCTTTAAATTGAGGCCCTGTTTTTCTAGGCCGGCCGCTCGTAACCGTTAATTTCCTGCCCGGCGGGGGAGCGTGAGCTGGGGCCGCAGCATGTCCTGTTCTTCCCAGGGCGCAGGGCAGCCCAGGACGCCGAATTCTCCCTGTGCGCTCCTCTTGGAATCCACTCTGCGGCTCCCAGCAACCTCTGGCCGCAAAGCGGGGCTGGCCTGTTAGCAGGGCCCGGAGGGCTGCCTCTGGCCTCCGCCCTCCCTGGGCTGCTTACGTGGCCTTGGGGTCTCTCTCTCTCTCTCTCTCTCTCTCTCTCTCTCTCTCTTTGTGTGCACACATTTGACGACTGCCCTTCCTACCCCCCCCCCCAAGTTGCAATCGCTTCCCCCCACCCCTCAAAACCAAAACCTTTCCAAGCATTTCACATCCGCCTGCCTCGGACCCCTGGAAGCCAGGCAAGTCCGAAGTTTCTGCCTGTTTCGTTTGTCTGCTGGGTAGGGGTGACGGTTGTGCAGCCTTGAAGCGCTTGGGAAAGGTCCCAGGTAGGACCGAGAGAGACTCCCTGCCGGAAATCCAGCAGAGCTGCTGCCAGTCAGTGTAGGCAGTACTGAGCTAGATGGGCCAGTGGTCTGATTTGCTACAAGGCACCTTCCAGTGTTCTCACTTGGGAAAGGGATGTAGCTCAGTGGTAGAGAGCATCTGCCTGGTATTCAGGGGATCTCCAGGCTGGCCTTGCTTCATAAAGCGCTGGAGAGCTGCTGCCAGCCAGTGCGGTCTGGCTTTGTAAAAGGCAGTTTTCTACCTTCCTAGGAAGGCTTTCCCCCCTGGAGTGTAGGAGGAGAGCTGGCTGGGAGAGTAGACCTGGCAGAGGCCATGGTAGTGCCAGCCAGCCCCTTCTCTCAATTCTCTTGTAGGTCTACTCTCTCTTCAGGGGTAGACTGCTGCTAGACCTGCAGGTTCTACTGCCTAATATGGCTAAACGGTCCCTTCTCCATGCGTTTGGTCTAATACCCTTTTAAAACCAGTGACCTTTGCTCAGCACATCTTGTGATTGCAAATCCTGTAAATTAATGATGCATTGGGCAAAGATTGTTCCCCCGCCCTCCTTTACTTGTGTATATAGAGGACTGATTGGGTGGCAAATCATGAGAGGTATGCCCCCCTCTTTTCCGAGTGGGCTGGAGAAGCTTGGAGCAGGGAGCTCAACTCTTGGGTGTTTTAAGGAGGCATCAAGGCTGTGCGGAGAGTTCTGAAGTGGGTCTGGTGTGCCCTGGCTCTTTCCAGCTGCTGCAGCAGCTGTTTGTGACCTCTTGCCTTCAGCATCCAAGGGGAAATGCCGCGGTGGAGTCCCTCCCTTGTTGCTTGGCTTGGCACTGTCCTGCCCGGTCTAACTGTAGCTGTGCCAGTGGCCAGCCATGCGAGAGAGAATAGGGTGGAGAAAGAGAGAGCCCTAGTGGGTGATGCACAGATGTTTCCGCCATTGATTGCCCCACATGCCACATGAGCAGGAACTGTTTCGCTAGGTTAGGTGGGCAAGACGGTCCCCAGTTCTTTCTGCGCCAACAGGAAGACCCCAGCTCACATCTTACAACTCTTTGTTGCTTTGGGCTTCTGCCTCCCCACACTTCCCCCCACAAAAGAGCACTTCTATGTGCAGTTGTTTTAAGTTTTAAAAAAACTTATTTTTCAAATTTTTCAAAAAATTTTATTTATGCTTTTCAGGTTTATACATTTCACTAATTTTACTTTTTTAAAAAAAAAATTTATTGGCTTTTCAACATACATTATAAGACATTACAAACAACAAACACAAACAAACAAACATAAAAACATGTATAATTTCATGAATTTTTTCATGTACCCAATTTCAACGACTTCCCCATGCCTCCCTTTTATGCATCCCTATTTTAAACTTTTTCAGCAACCCCTGATCTAGATTACTTATAAATTCCTTTCTTTAACCCTTTTCTTTCCTCTTGTCCAATCATTTATCTCTGCAAATCTGCTATGCTTTACCCATGACATTTTAACACTCACTAATTTTACAACAATTTTTAAGATAAAATTTAAATTTCTTCCAATCTTCTTCCACCGTCTCTCTCCCTTGGTCACGGATTCTGCCCGTCATCTCTGCCAGTCCCATATACATTTCACTAATTTTACAATCACTTCAACATTTCGAAACTTGACTTCCTTCCCCCTCCTTCTGTGGTTCCTTAAATTCATTTTTAATATCTTCTGCCTATCCAACTTTACTTAATCTGCTCAGTTATTCCATCTACTTTAAATATATACTCTTATGAAACTGCAGGTTATTACAATAATCCCACCAGTGTTCTTATCTGTATACAATTTATCTATTAAATATTCAATAAACTATTTCCATTCTTTTATTTTAAAAAGTTTGTTATCTTGATTTCTTATTCTTCCGGTAAGTTTCGCCATTTCTGCGTATCCTGTAAGTTTTTGTATCCATTCTTCCTTTGCTGGGATTTCTGCTTCTTTCCATTTTGGGGGGCGAGCGACATTCTTGCCGTTATGGTAGCATACATGAATAAGTTTCTATACTGTTTAGGTAGTTCTGTCCCTATAATACCCGTAATGGTTGTAATCTGCTGAATGTTGGAAGTTTCGGGACCAATAAAAGAGAGAACTTCACACAAGCACATAGTTAAAACTTTGGAACTCCCTGCCACAGGGACCTAGATGGCTTTAAAAGAGGATTAAATAAATTCATGGAGAAGTGGCCTATCGAGATGGTTATGCTCTGCCTCCACAGTCAGAGGCAGCAATGCTTCTGAATCTGTGGACCATAATTTACCATGTCTGCGAAGAACACTTACAGCTGAAATTCAGATTGTTGTACTATGGTTGAACTCTGGGACTCCCTGCCACAAGAGGCAGTGATGACCACTAACTTTGGATGGCTTTCAAGGAAGACTAGACAAATTCATGGAGGAGAGAGAGGGCCGCTGTGATGGAAACCAGAGTGCACAGAAACACTGTTTACCTTCCCGCTGGAGCGGTACCTATTTATCTACTTGCACTGGTATGCTTTCAAACCACTAGGTTGGCAGGAGCTGGGACAGAGCAACGGGAGCTCACCCTGCCGCGGGGATTCAAACCGCCAACCTTCTGATCAGCAAGCCCAAGAGGCTCAGTGGTTTAGACCACAGCGCCACCCGCGTCCCCTCTTATCTGTGTGCTTGTGTGTGTGTGTGAGAAAGAGAGCGAGAGAGCTGTTGTCAGCTGTGAAGTTGAGTTGTGTATGTGTGTTGGCGATCTCTGCAGATGCTGCAGGAAATGTCTTCGCTGTTCCCATCGCTGCCTTTCCTCCATATTCCGTCTCTGAATCCAGTCGTTCCATAGAGCAGCCTCTGCAGCACCCTTCCTGACTCAGACAAAAGGGGTCAGGAAATGCAGCTGTGGCGAGGCTGAATGCTGGGAAGCATGACCCCTTACTCCACCCCACATCCAGGAAATGAGACGGGGCCTGACTGCTGTACAGGGCTGGGCTGGGGGTAGAAAGATCAAGAGAGGGAGGGTCGTGGACACGCCCAGCAGGAAGCGGGACACCCGCAGCGGTGGCTTGGCTTTGATCAGGGGACGTCTCTCCCTCCAGATGTTCTCGGACCGCACTTTTCCATCATTCCCGGCTACAGACCATGCTGGCTGGGGATGATGGGAATTGCAGTCCAGAGATTTCCCCATGAGGAAAAGGTGTGCAGCTATGACAGTTTAAATCAGAGCCAGGGTGGTGTAGCGGTTAGAGTGTTGTACAGCGGTACCTTGGTTCTCAAACGCCTTGGTACTCAAACAACTTGGAACCCAAACACTGCAAAACCGGAAGTAGGTGTTCTGGTTTGGAAAGTTTTTCGGAAGCCAAACATGCTCCGTTTTGAGTGCCACACTTCCATTTTGAGTGTTACACTGAGGTCGGTCTGTGCTTTTGCTATTTATTTAGCGTTTTTGTTTTTGCGGCTCTTTTTTGTTTTGTTTTTGTGGCTCTGTAGAACCCACTTCAGCTACTGATTGATTGATTGTGTGACTGCAGTACATTATTGCTTTCATTTTATGGATCAATGGTCTCGTTAGATAGTAAAATTCATGTTAAACTGCTGTTTTAGGGGTTGTTTTTAAAAGTCTGGAATGGATTAATCCGTTTTGCATTACTTTCTATGGGAAAGCGTGCCTTGGTTTTGGAACACTTTGGTTTTGGAAGGGACTTCCAGAACGGATTAAGTTTGAGAACCAAGGTACCGCTGTACTAGGACCCGGGAGAGGCCCGGGTTCAAATTCTCACTTGGCCTTGTGACGTTCACTGGGTGATCTTGGGCCCATTGCTGCTTCTCAGTCTAAATCTACCTCACAGGGTTGTTGTGTGGGCTAAATGAGGAGGGAGAGAACCATGTATGTTACCTTGCTTCTTGGGTGAAAAAAAGGTTCATGCAAAAAACGAAAAGAATTTAAAAAGCGGCACCATAGCGATTAAAATGTATGGTGCAAATGCAGCCCTTCCTCTTTTTTAACGTCCAATTTTTATTGGTAATTTTAATGCTGCAATTCCTGGAGCGGCTTGACAATCCATCCCCGGGGAACCATGGAAACTAGTTCTGCGAGGGAGGGAATAGGGACCTCCTAAAAGTACCCCTCGCAAACTGTATTTCCCAGGAGTCTTTGCAGGAAGCCGTGGCTCTTCAGCACGATACTGCTTTAAGGGTGCACTGCAGATGGGCCTCTGATGCCACAAATCTACTTGAAAATAGAGAGATAAACTTTATTCGCATTAGCCAACGGCCATAGCAAAATAAAAAAAAACAGTAAGGTAAAGGTAAAGGGACCCCTGACCATTAGGTCCAGTTGTGACCGACTCTGGGGTTGCGGCACTCATCTCACTTTATTGGCCAAGGGAGCCGGCGTACAGCTTCCGGGTCATGTGGCCAGCAGGACTAAGCCGCTTCTGGCAAACCAGAGCAGCGCATGGAAACACTGTTTACCTTCCCGCCGAAGCGGTACCTATTTATCTACTTGCACTGGCGTGCTTTCGAGCTGCTAGGTTGGCAGGAGCAGGGACCGAGCAACGGGAGCTCACCCCGTCGCAGGAATTCGAACCACCGACCTTCTGATCGGCAAGTCCTAGGCTCTGTGGTTTAACCCACAGTGCCACCCGCGTCCCTTTAGGGATACACGGTTTGTATATGTTTGTATATCCATATCATATATATTTGTACAGTGGTGCCCCGCAAGACGAACGCCTCGCAAAACGAAAAACTCGCAAGACGAAAGAGTTTTCCGTTTTGGAGGTGCTTCGCAAAACGAATTTCCCTATGGGCTTGCTTCGCAAGAAGAAAGCCCATAGGGAAATCTCCGCCGGCCTTCAGAAGAGGTCCTGGACCTCTTCTGAAGGCCGGCGGGGGGCAAAAGTCTTTGCTCCCCCCGCCTGCCTTCCCGGGACAGCGGAGACTTCTCCGCTGTCCCGGGCGATCTGAAAATGCTGGCCGGCGGCAGCGAAGGCTGCGCTGCCGCCCGCCAGCATTTTAAAAGCCCCCAGACAGCGGAGACTTCTCCGCTGTCCCGGGGCGATCTGAAAATGCTGGCCGGCGGCAGCGAACGCGGAGAAGTCTCCGCTGTCCGGGGGCTTTTAAAATGCTGGCGGGCGGCAGCGCAGCCTTCGCTGCCGCCCGCCAGCATTTTCAGATCGCCCGGGACAGCGGAGAAGTCTCCGCTGTCCCGGGAAGGCAGGCGGGGGGAGCAAAGACTTTTGCCCCCCGCCGGCCTTCAGAAGAGGTGAAGGCCGGCGGAGATTTCCCTATGGGCGAAGCGTTCGCTGCCGCCCGCCAGCATTTTCAGATCGCCCCGGGACAGCGGAGAAGTCCTTGCCCCCCCCCAGCCTTCAGAAGAGGTCGGGGGACAGACTGTCCCCGGACCTGGTCTGAAGGCGGTTTCCCTAGGAACGCATTGATTGATTTTCAATGCATTCCTATGGGAAACCGTGCTTCGCAAGAAGAAAAAACTTGCGGAACGAATTAATTTCGTCTTGCGAGGCACCACTGTATATACAAACAGTATATACAATTAAAAAGATGACAGCGGGTAAAAAGGGCAATCAAATGACCAAGATTATTGTTCAGATAGTGGCCCTTCATCTCATTGCACCCTCGATAAACCTAGCAACCTTTGCTGTTGTCTGATCATTTTGATCTGATCAAAGAAAGGACAGTGTGGCCGCAGATGGGCGGCCTGGGATGGTAAGTAAGAGGGGGGTAATGATCTCATTCCTCAGATCTTTATAAAGGGGGCAAGACAGGAGAACATGAGCCACTGTTTCCTGATTGCCATCTCCACAGGGGCAGAGTCGTTTCTCGGTTGGAATCTTTTGGTATCTGCCCTCAAGTACGGCAGAGGGCATCATACAAATCGGCTTTTTTTATTTGTTAAAGTGACCGTGACAATCCTTGCCCGCTGCTTGGAACCGGAGGGTAGGAGAGGTTATTCCTGCCTCTTGACCTCCTCAAGTGTTGTGTGGGGTTTATGGTTCCCAATTTGAGACCACCACCTCTAGGGATTTTCCCGTGTGTGTTTGTGTGTCCAGCGATGCCATTCTTTGGGTGGAGGTCTCCTGGGCACCGTCCGAGGCTTAGTGGCAGTCGCGTGCATGAGTCATTGGGCTCCGTGCCGGGAGAGTGGGTGGCTGCAGGGACACTGGTCCCCTGTGTCAGCCGGGACACTGCCTCCATTGTGTGCGTCGTCGCGTGGAATCTTGAGAGTTTTGAGCCGAGGTGGGCCAGAGTGGGGTGGGTGGAGCCGGTCTCTACGATGCCCTTTATCCATCTCGGAGTGACCCTTTGCCTTTTACTCTGCTGCCACCCCTCCCTCCCCACACAGCTGGAGGCCACGCTGGACCTGACCGAGCGGCGGCAGATCCGCTCCGCCATCCGGGAGCTGCGGCGGCAGGAGCTGGAGCGCGACGAGGAGGCGCTGGCATCCAAGCGCTTCCGGACGGAGCGCTGTGCAGAACGGCAGGAGAACAAGGAGAACGTGCTGAGGTGGGTCCTGGGAACCCCTTTCTTTCCCCCTCTAATCTGCTTGCTTAGCCTCTCCCCCCATTACTTCTAAATAATTGCAGAATCAGTTGCGGAATTTCTAGGGTTGCGGAATCTCTAGGGTTGCGGAATCTCTGGGATTGCAGGTGGCTTTGCTGATGTGCGTTGCCCTCTACGCACGTATCATGCGAATCGGGGAAGACTCCCTTCCTGAAACCCTGGAGAGCTGCTGCCAGCCAGTGTAGGTCGTATTGCGCTAGATGGACCAATGGTCTGACTCTGGATAGTGAAGGGCTGTAGCTCAGAGGCAGAGCATCTGCATGGAGAAAGGAGGTCGCTGGTTCGATTCCTGGCATCTCCGGGTAGGGATGGGAAAGAAAGATCTCCATCTGAAATCCCAGACAGCCTCTGCCGGTCAGTGTAGGCAGTGCTGAACTAGATGGACCCCACTGATCTGATTCAGTATAAAGCAACTTTCTAGGAAGGTTTCTGTCCCTGATATGCTGGAGGGGGTTAGCCAAGACGCCTCCCTGCCAGCTTACTGGCCCAATGGTTTCACAGATCTTAGCCATCACCCCCCACCTGAAGATGTGTCCCTTGTGCCTTGTTCCCTACAGATCACTGCGGCTGGAGGAGGAGCAGAAGCAGCAGCAGAAAACTCTGGACATCCTATCCGGGAAGTTGGAAACCATCCAGGATGTGGAGGAACTGACTGCTTTGGTGAGTGGCTTGGGCACCTTGTCCTCTTTTGAACGTGCCTGCCTTGGCTTTTGAAGCAGAGGGGTAAAGAGACCGAGCAAAGTGCCAAAGTCCCGCGTTCGAATCCTGTTTCTTGCTGTTGGGCAAGCCCCATCATCTCTCAGTATAAACTGTCTCAGTTTGCAATATACTTGGGACTCGTTTACTTCCGAGATTACCTCCACTCGACCGCTTTGATCCGCACTTGTAAGAAACGGGTTCTTTTAGTGCGGGAACTCTCTAGGAAACACTTTGAATTTTCAGATGTCAATATGAACTTCACGATTGCAAAGTGGCAGACTGCTGGCTTCCTTCCTGCAGCTTTTTGCTTGGGTCTGAGCTGGCTGGGAGTTCTGGATCTGACATTCTCCAAGCTCTGGGGAGATAACTGCCTCGTTTGTCTCTTTCCCCGGCCGCTGCTAAGTGCCTTGGCAAGGAAAGAGTGCCATTTAGTGGCCAGCTCATGTAACTGTCCTTGTATTTCAGGGATTTTGTTGGGGGGGCACTTTTCCTCTAGAGGGCCACATTCTCTCCTGGACAACCTTCTGAGGGCCACATGCTAGGGCCAGAGTCAAAGTCAAATGGAGCAATGAATGTGCAATTTGCCTTAGGACACTAGGCTGCTTTCTGCAGACACTCCCCTGCCTGTTTCTGCCTTCCAGCGGAAGTAAGAGTAAGAGTAAGAGGCACTGTTAGAGTCCCAGGACACATCTTGTTCCCCGTTGTCAGAAATCAATCTTTCAGTGCAGCAGCACCTATGGAACTCCCTGCCTCTTGATATCAGGCGGGTGACTTCACTGTACTCTTTTCAGAGCCCGCTAAAAACATTTTTTAAAAAATAGATAAGCCCACCCAGATGCATAGAACGTTGATGCGAGTTTTAATCTGCTTATATTCTATTGTTATTTTACCTGTGAATTTTTCCGAATGATAGTTTTATTGTATTACCTTTGAGGTAAACCAACCCCACCCCCTTTCTTTGCAATAAAGCAGTGCCTAAATTTTGTGAAATAAGAATAATAAAATCTCAGCTGTTCAAAAGTATCCAGGGAAGGTGTGAAGCAAAGCTGGAGAGGGGCGTGGCCCAATTAGAGGAGGCGTGGCTTTCGAAGATGTGTGTCCTTGGGAAAGCATCCAGGGTTAGATAGAGATGCCGGGGGGGGGCATGTTTGGTCTCTGCACCCTACCCCTTCAATGCTGCATTTTAGGGTGTCTGGCTGTGCTTTGCAGCCAACAGGTCCCTCCTTGAAAAGCAAGCAGGGTCTTCTCAGTGTTGGCCCCTCTGTTTCACCATGTGGAGATCACCCATGTTTCTCCTCATTTTTTAAAAAAATGAATAAAAATGACACACTAGTCTAACCAGTGGGTATTCGCATGCACGTTGGGGCTCACAGCATCGATCCTGCCTGCGCCCAGCTGGCCCAGAGGTGGCCTTGACTTGGGGAGAATGAGGCAGACCTGTAAAAGTGGCTGACCTTTCCTTTTCTCCCATCAGATGCGGGCGGCCAGCGAATACGAGGAACGGAAACTGATCCGTGCCGCCATTCGCAAACTGCGTGCTGAAGAAATTGAAGGTACGACAGGCTCTGACTTAAGGGGAGGAAGAGAGACATGAAGCCCCCCAGGGTGTTTGTGTGTGTCTTCCAGGAATTGTAAGGGCCGGAAAGGAGGGGGTTGGCGAAAGTGCGGAATTTTGCGTATTTGTATTTGTTGCTTATTATATACAGTGGTACCTTGGGTTAAGTACTTAAATTTGTTTTGGAGGTCCGTTCTTAACCTGAAACTGTTCTTAACCTGAAGCACCACTTTAGCTAATGGGGCCTCCTGCTGCCGCCACGCCACCGGAGCATGATTTCTGTTCTTAACCTGAAGCACTATTTCTGGGTTAGCGCAGTCTGTAACCTGAAGCGTCTGTAACCTGAAGCGTATGTAACCCGAGGTACTACTGTATATTTTTAGGACCTAGTGTATTATTGTGGCTCCTTAACAAACTTGTTTTAAATACAGTGGTATTTAAAACGCTTCGGGTTACAGACGCTTCAGGTTACAGACTCCGCTAACCCAGAAATAGTATCTCGGGTTAAGAACTTTGCTTCAGGATGAGAACAGAAATTGAGCAGCGGCAGCGTGGTAGCAGTGGGAGGCCCCATTAGCTAAAGTGGTGCTTCAGGTTAAGAACAGTTTCAGGTTAAGAACAGACCTCCGGAACGAATTAAGTTCTTAACCCGAGGTCGCACTGCACGGCTTTTTAAAATTATTGAATCCCGCCCTCGGGAATATCCAGTGAAGCCGATTGTTGGAAGATTCAGGGCAGATAAAAAAGAGAACCTCTTTGCATGGTATATTGTTGAACTACGTAACTCACTTCCTCAGGAGGCAGTGATGGCTACTAACCTAGACAGCCAGGACTGTCTTAGGCATATACGGCGCTGGGGTGCAAAGATCCACCTGGCGCCCCCCCCGTTGCCCAGTCCCAGGCCTCTGCCCCTCACCCCTAGTGCTTATGGGTAAGACAGCCCTGTAAAGGGACCCCTGACCATTAGGTCCAGTCGTGACAGACTCTGGGGTTGCGTGCTCATCTCGCTCTATAGGCCGAGGGAGCCGGCGTTTGTCCGAAGACAGCTTCTGGGTCATGTGGCCAGCATGACTAAGCCGCTTCTGGCGAACCAGAGCAGCGCACGGAAACACCGTTTACCTTCCCGCTGGAGCGGTACCTATTTATCTACTTGCACTTTGACGTGCTTTCGAACTGCTAGGTTGGCAGGAGCAGGGACTGAGCAACGGGAGCTCACCCCGTCGCGGGGATTCGAACTGCCGACCTTCTGATCGACAAGCCCTGTGGTTTAGACCACAGCACCACCCGCGTCCCAAGACAGCCCTGTAGACAGCTTTAAAAGAGGATCAGATAAATTTGAGGTGGTGGAGGTTTTCAGTGCTACTAGCCATGATGCCTACGCTCTGCCTCCATGATTCGAAGCGGTAAAGCTTCTGAATTCCGGTTGCTGGAAACTGCAGAGGGGGAGAATGGCTCTTGGGTGAGAATCCTGCTTGCGGGTTTCCCAGGTGAGGCATCTAGTTGGCCACTGGGAGAAGAGGATGCTGGACTAAAAAGGCCATTGGCCGGATCCATGCTGGTGGTGGGTGGGCCTGGGCCCCACCCGCCTGTCAACTATGCAGAAAAGCATGCCTCCCAACCAATTGGCAGTGAGGACAGCTGCAGGGCATGCTGATTGGTGCATTCCTCGGCCGCCGCCTTTTAGTTGGGTGGCAGTGGGCGATAGGATGGTGGGAACAGCTAAAGAGCGTGTGGGTCTGTGCTGAGGAAGAGGATCCACTGGCTGGAAGAGGCACGGGGGCCTTGCGGAAGTCAGTTGAGGGCCGCATGCGATGAGTTGCAAATACGTTCCGGGAAGCGAACCTCCAGAGGCGAAACCTGCTTTATTTATTCTCTTCCCCTCTCAAGCTGCAGCTTTGGCAGGGAAAGCTTACTACAACCGGCGGGAGACGGATGAGGCCCTGGGGGTCAAAGGAAGGGAAGGAACCACAGCGGACGGGGGCATCTCTGAGGTGAGCGGAAGTCATGTGCAAGAAGAAGGTCACAAACGTACAAATCACCTCTTCTCTCTGCTCCTCCTCCAACCTCCCACCCTCCACCCATTCCATTCCTCACGCACTTCACGTTGTAATGAATTATTTCACACATTGGCCGAAACATCGTTGAGTCTAAGTTCACAACGTGAAATAGTGTGCATTTGAAGTTTGTGAAATTTTAAAAGGAATGTGGCACCCAAAAAAAACAACAGGGAAAAACAGGGTCCCTGCATATCATATAAAGACCCTCTATTTAAAACTTTTTCTTATGAGGCAATAATTGATATTTTTATTTATAGACATATTTATGGACATATTTTAAAGCTGATTTTGCGCCGCCCCCTTGCCTGCAACCCCGGTGGGGGCCTTCGTCGCCACCCCCTAGCTATGTCCCTGCCAGGAAGCTGCCTTAGATGTAGACAGATCCCCTGATCCATCCATCTCAATATTGCCTACACTGATTGGCAGCAGCAGCGGCTCTCCTAGATTCCAGGCATGGATTTTCTGCCTGCCCTACGTAGAGATGCCATTGGTGACTGAACCTGTGTCGGGCCACCTGAGCTGTGGCTGTCCAGGTGTTGTTGCACAGCTAATGGGATCAGAGACGGTGGGAGTTTTAGCTTGGAGGGCCACGGATTCCCCACCTCTCTCTTAGGAGGTCTGGGGTGCGCTGAGGGGTGTGGTTTGCAGGGGTTCCTCTTGGAAGGGCCGTTGGTTGCTGCCGTTTCTGTCCTTGTTCAGTTTGGCAGGACTTGGGGCTCACCCACGAGCATGGCGTCCTGCAGAGTTTGCGGGAAATGCAGCGCTGTGAATTTAGGCTTTCCGTGCAGTGGTGCGGGTTGTCCACTAGATGGCAGTTTTCTCCCAGGGAAAAAAGAGAGGAAGATTTTGGTCTAGCCCAGGTCCTTGCTTAGAACCTTGTTTCTGATGAAGGATGTCTGGAGTCTCCATGCTCACACACCCCTCCAACTCGCCCCCCCCTCACCTAGATGGACGCAGAAACATTTGTCTTCCCTCTGTGGGGTTTTGCTATATAAAAATCTGCCCATCTTCATGGATTGGAGTTCAAAATGAGCAAAACCCCATATATATATATTTACATCCTTATTCAGTCATGGTGAATTTTTAAAAAGAGAGCCGTGTTCTCCATTTAAACTGGCACATGCTGCGGCCCCGATCCAAATCACTGCCTCCCTCCGCCAGGTTGCTTTTTGGAAAAGAAATGGGGCGTTGGGGGGGTGTCCTACGGTAGTTTTGGACGTCAACTCCCTCCAGCCCCCCCTCCTCCCCAGCCGAGTTGGTAGCTGCAGTCTAAAAATGGCTGCGCTGACCGTGGCTGATGGAAGTTGTAGTCCGGGAACACCTGGAGGGCACTAGATGCTTGGCGAAGGCTGCCTTCAAACGGTCGTGCGGGTGGTCTCTCCCCTGTTGCCTCCCCCCGTGCAAAGCCCCCTCTCAAATTTCTCCTCCCTCCGTGCATCCCCCCCCCCCAAATTCCCACATTCTGTTCAGCATCTTTGAAAAAGAGTCAGGGGACCGGGGACTGTGGTTGCCTAGCAACCCAGAGTTAACCTGGATGGATGGATTATTTTGAGGAGGGGGCTGCATCTGGTTGCTTAGCAACCTCTCCCACATAGATGCACGCTCTGCCTAATTGTTCATTGTGGTAGGGGGATCAGCTCCCTAATTTTAACGGCACTCTATAGTTTTGGACACTCGTCTTGTTTTGGAGAGCAGGACCTGAGGAGAGCATTTGGATGGGTGTGACAAGGTATAGTGTGTTTGTGTGTGTGTGTGTCTACACGTCTGCTGGATGCTGCCCTCGGCTGGCTGTCACCAAACCTTTGTCTGCCTCTCAGATTCTTTCTCTGAGGTGCTACACCTGACCTGTTGTGTGTTGATTTGGGGGCAACTCCCCGCAGGTGAATAAAGACCTTGCTTTAAAAACAAATTAATAAAACCTGGATCCTTGATTCTGTGCCGATTCAGAACCCTCTCGCCTCTGGGCTTGCCGTCGCAAAGGCAGGTCGGTGCTACCACTCTGCACATGCACAGACACCCGTAAGGGTGAAAAGCCCATCCTTTGGAATCTATTTTTCTAATCGAGCATCGGATCGAAAGGGTGTGGCAGTATGCTAATGGATGCTTGTGCCTGCAGGTGTGCTCAGGTGAGGCCGGCGAGTCGTATGCAGAGTGATGCCGGCTGACGCCGCGTTTTCCCTCTCCCATCTCTCCTCAGGTGCAGGAGCGGGAATTGATCAGGGCCCAGATCCGGGAGCTGCGAAGCCAGCAGCGTCAGGAAGCGAAGCCAGCGGACATGCCGGGTGAGTCTACCTCTGCGATCAAGGGTTGGGGAACTAAGGGGTGGGGTTTCTCTCTTCCGCCGGTCGTGACCTTCTTTCCCATCCATCCTTTCCGGCAGATTCCTCCACACCCGCGGGAACTCTCCTGGTCCTGGACCCTGTCGCCGGCCAAGCACCCGCCGAGCCACCCTCTCTGTCAGAGAGTGGGCCGGATCCAGAGTCAAGCGCCGAGGCCAGCTCCCGAGACAGCGACTCCAGGACTGAATCGCCTCCCGCTTCTGAGGAGGAGACGGGCACCGGCCGCATTTCCGCTCCAGAAGACAGCGAGGGGTTGACAGCTCCCGAAGGAGGGTCCCCTGCCAGCGAGCCTCCGCAAGGGCAGCCGGATGCTCCGAGTGCAGTGAGCGATTCCTCCCAGGAAGAGGAGGCTTCCCCGAAGTTACCGAGCGAAGAGACTCCGAGAGAACGGGTACGTGGCGCCATTCCCCCTAACCTCACAGGAAGGGGATGAATAGTGCAGGTGTGGGGAAAGGTTTGCCACCCAAGGGCCACCTTCCCTTCTGGGCAACTTTCCAGGGGCCGCATGCTGGAGATGCGAGAGGTCAGGGGTCAAAGTGGTCGGGGCAGTGAATGCACATTTTACAGTAGGGTAGTTTCTATACAGCTCTACATCCTTCATTTTGAGGATTTGAGGACACTTTTTAGGCAAGCGGGAACTTTCAGGGTGCAGGTGGCCTTGGGGCGAGGGGGTGTGGTTGGTAGGGAGGGAAGAAGGCACCAATTTCCCTTCCGCCTAGTACAGTTGTACCTCGGGTTACAGACGCTTCAGGTTACAGATTCCGCTAACCCAGAAATAGTACCTTGGGTTAAGAACTTTGCTTCAGGATGAGAACAGAAAGCGTGCTCTGGTGGCGTTGCAGCAGCAGGAGGCCCCATTAGCTAAAGTGGTGCTTCAGGTTCAGAACAGTTTCAGGTTAAGAATGGACCTCCAGAATGAATTAAGTACTTAACCCGAGGTACCACTGTATTTGCCACATGCAAAAAGCAAGAGAAGGAAACAATGTCGTTTTCGGTGGAACAGGAGCTATAGCAGAATGGAAACACTGCTGTAACTCCCAACATTATTATTATTTTTTGCTAGAGAGGAAGCAGCCAGCAGTGGGCGGCCCTCGCTCCAGGATCCCAAGAGGGGTTGCACTGAGAACCTCCTTCGTAAAATGAAGGGGAAAGACCTCTGTTTTAGCAGAGGCGTTCAGTGCAACCCCAGCCCAACCCACCCCACCCATCCTGGTCCTTGAGCCCGTCACCGTCAGAGAGGCTTGTCACCCAATGTCATTGCAACAGAGAGACAGTGAGGTGTAGTGGTTAGAGCATTAGTTCCCAAAGTGGGTGGTAGGCCCACTGGTGGGATGGTGGGATTACCTGGGGAGGCACTAAGAGGCATGAAGAGGCAGCAGCCGGGGGGATGGGGGCAGGTGCTGGAAGTGTAAATAACCATTAGAGTTTGAAAGGCTGCTATCTCTAGATCAAGTTCATCAATTTGGTTGAACTAATTCAGCTAAATAGTTGGAGTTTGAATAAATGTGAAATTCATCATTACTGTTTTGAATTTCATTGGGCCATTCTCCTCCTTAACGAGCCATGCAAACTGCTGTTCTGAATACAGTGGTACCTTGGTTCTCAAACTTAATCCGTTCTGGGAATCTGTTCGACTCCTGAAACCGTTCAAAAACCAAGGCGCGGCTTCCGATTGACTGCAGGAGCTTCCTGCAGTCAAGCAGAAGCCGCATCGGACGTTCAGCTTCCAAAAAACGTTCACAAACCGGAACACTTACTTCCAGGTTTGCGGCGTCTAGGAGCTGATTTGTTCAGGAGCCAAGGCGTTCGAGTACCAAGGTACCACTGTAATGCTTTTTTATAGGGTAGGGGGAACCGGAGATGAATTTATGGAGCTAATGGTACAGTGGCCCGAAAAGGTTTGGGAACCACTGAGTTCTCGAGTGTTGGACTAAGACCTTGGGAGACCAGGGTTCAAATCCCCACTTGGCCATACAGAATCATAGCGCTGGAAGGGACCTGAGGATCAAGTAGTCCAGCCGCCTCCAGATCAGGAATTGGAAATGTCAAGGGCACCGGCGGCGGGAGGCCTCATTAGGGAAAGCACGCCTCGGTTTAAGAATGGTTTCAGTTTAAGAATGGACTTCCAGAACGGATTGGGTTCGTAAACCGAGGTATCAGTGTAAAGGCAATAAATCGGGTGATCAGCGGGTGGGTGGGACCTGCCTCGGGCAAAATTTGGCCCGTGAGGGGCAGACACAGATCTGGTGGGGTGAATTCTGGCTGCTCTTTTGAGATCTGCCAACCTGTGTGACTGGGCAATGGGTTCGATTTTTACCCTATTTTCTCTCCCCCCCCCCCGCAGGATGCACCTCAAGCTCCAGAGCAGGAAGCGGGTGTCGTGGACAGCAGAGAAAGCGGTAAGGTCTTGAGCCAAGCATAACAGGCTGGTGGACATTGGCTGACGGGTGCTGGGTTGCACTTGGGGTGCTGAGCCCATTGAGAGGGGGGCTGCCTTTGGGATGCTGTGGGTCAGCCTGCACTAGATATGCTGCTAGCTGCAGCCAGTGTGGCTGGGGAGTTGTGGGACCCCAAACATGAAGATGTCGAAACGTGCCTTCGACAGAGCCCAGGCCCTTGCTCCATCTAGCTCAGTGTTGTCTACACTGACTGGCAGCAGCCCTCCAGTGGTTTTTGGACAGGGATATTTCCTGTCCAGTCCTAACTGGAGATTTTGCCTGGCAGTGAACCTGCCACCTTCTGCATGCAGAACAGATGCGCTACGGCTGAGCTTATGGCCCTTTGCCATACTTGAGCCAGAAACTTGGTCAATCTGGCTCAGTATTTTCTATCTACGCCAGGCATCCCCAAACTTGGCCCTCCAGATGTTTTGGGACTACAACTCCCATCACCCCTAGCTAACAGGACCAGTGGTCAGGGATGATGGGAGTTGTAGTCCCAAAACATCTGGAGGGCCGAGTTTGGGGATGCCTGATCTACACCAACCGCCTGCGTTCCTCAGCCCTGCCTGGAGATCTTGGGAATTCAACCTGTGACATTCTGCAAGCAAAGCAGATGCTCTACTGCTGACCTATGACCTTCCACCATGTCATAGGAAGCTGCTTTATATTAAGCCCATCTAGCTCAGTACTGTCAACACTGACTGGCAGCAGCTTCCCAGACTTTCAGACCAGGGTCTCTTCCTGCCCTACCTATAGATGTCTCTGGGGATTGAGCCAGGCACCTTTTGCACGCAAAGCAGATGCCCGGCCAGTGACCTATTGGTCCACCTAAGCCAGTGCTGCCTCCACTGACCTGCAGCAGCTCTCCAGGGATTCACAACCATACCCAGAGATGTCATTGGGGATTGAACCTGGAACCTTTTGCATGCAAAACGGATGCATTGCCGCTGAACTGTGTTCCATCCCGGAGTGGCGTCCTTTCCCTTCTGCCGAAAGAGAGCTGTGTGTTCATCGTGCATGTACTCCCACCAGCCCCAACCGGCAGCCCACACCTTACTTTCTAGAAACCCTACCCGTGTCTGGAATCACGGTGTGTGTGTGTGTGTGTGTGTGTGTGTGTGTGTGTAGCAGGCCCTCTAAGGCATCCCAGAGCTCTCTGGCTGCAGGCTGGCCTTGACGGTGCGGCGTCGCTTGCTTACGAGAGTTGAGCGCAAGGCCCGGGAGAGATAATAATAATAATTTAATAATTTATTATTTATACCCCGCCCATCTGGCTGGAGATGCCTCGTCTAGCCTTTAATCCCGGCAGCATCCTTGCCCAAGCCTTAGACCTCGCCCTCTCTTCACCCCAGCTGCAATTTTGGAAAAACTCCGGCCACCCCTGCCCCATCCTCTGTCAGACTCCACAAAGACGGGGTCAGGCCCCTCGACCCGGATCTGCTGCAAAGGGAGTCGGGGGTCTGCCCTGGCCCTGGGAGACGTGCCCCTTGTTTTGGGCCCTGGGCCTCTCTCTGCGGTTGTCCTTGCATCCCCTCCCTGCTTTTCCCCCTTCTGCCAGGCAGTGTCTAAGGCTTCCTCCAAGGGCCATGAAAGGGAATCTGTTGCTCCGCCAAGCTGGACCTTTTGCATTCCTTCTCCCAATAAGGTCAGGAACGGCTCTCGCTCCATCCTCAGCTGCCTTCTCCCCCCCCCACCCCGTCTTCCTTTCTCCTCTGGGCTTTGCTCTGTCCCAGTCTCTCTCTCCCCCTCCCCCTTGTTCCCTGGCAGATCAAGGAGGCTCCAGGGCCCCCTTTTGCAAACACATTCTCCCTCCACTTCAACTGAATCTCCAATCTTCAGTCACGTTCCTTGTTGCCCCTCTCGCCTTCTTAACTTTCCCGAAGGGTGCAGAGACTCCCAAGAGTTTGGCTGCGGAAACCGATGGGAGGTGGTTTTTTTAAAAATAAAAAAACACATTGACGTCTTTTGTTGCTCTTCTGCAGTTCATCACCCGGGGATCTTTCGGGAGGGAGGGCGAATCGTAAATCCAGTGCTTAATAACAGTCGGAAAGGAATAATTACGAAGAGTCGTCCTTTCCTCTGGCCCCAAAGTTCAGCCACAGGGCAGAAGTTGTGGCTCTTCTTGCACAACCAAAACACACACACACCATGAAATGGGGACCCCTGGCAACGAGAATTCTTACAAGTGGGGAACTGGGACAGGCTGTCCTGCTATCCCATGTTTTTGAAGGCTTTTTGCATCATTATTGTCTATTAAGGCCATGCACCATCACCCCCCTTCGCAGCTATTATTATGGCTGTAACTGAGTGACACGACATCAGCCTTGCCTGCGCAAGGTCCTGAGTTCAATCCTCTGCTGAGAAAAGACCCCTGCCTGAATCCCTGGAGAGCTGCTGCCAGTCCGAGTGGACAGTACTGAGCTAGATGGACCCAATGGCCAGACCTTGGTACAAGGCAGCTTTCTACATTGATTTTAGAATGAATTGATTTTAGAATGTATTTTAATTAATTGATAGTGATTTTATGTAAACTGTGTTACTTTTATTGTTGTTAGCCGCTCTGAGCCCGGCTTCAGCTGGGGAGGACGGGATATAAATAAATAAATTATTATTATTATTATTATTATTATTATTACTACTACTACTACTACTACTACTACTACTACTACTACTACATTCCACTTCAATCTGGCCTTTTATCCAGAACAGTGAGGACTAGAATCTTAGCTCTTTTTAAAGCGGAAGATGCCACAAGCTCAGTGACAGATGGCGCCTGCTTTGTGCTTAAGTAGGTCTCAGGTTCAGCATCTCTGGGCAGGGCTGGGTAAATTCAGCTTGGTGTTCTCAACACTGACTGGCAGCAGCTCTCCAAGGGAGATGCCTGGAGGGGCCATTGGGGTTTCACCTGGGGCCTTCTGCATTCCAAGCAGGTGCTCTGCCACCAAGCTATGCTCCTTCCCTGCTGGAGAACCCCTTTGTCTAACCCTGCGGTTCCCAACATGGGGCGCACGCCCCACAGGGGGGCAGTTTGATTTTTAAGGGGTCTATTCGAGAATGAGCTATTAACACTGAATGGCCTTTTAGGCTTCCTCCACGTGAATAGGAGTTCACTTTTTGAATAATAAGAATTATATGTCATGGGGGGGCAGGGGCGGGCATGAGAACCACTGATGTAAGCCCTTGAGAAGCTTCAGAACCTTTCGTTTAACATAGCTTCATTTCTCTTCCCCCTCCCTGACAGTTTCCTCAGCAGCTCCATCCAGTGCCACCCCCCAGACCCCTGCCCCTCCAGATGCCCGCTGTGGTGAAACCACACAACCGATGCCACGCCAGGCAACCAGCACAGGTAACAACCGTCTGGCCTAGCAACAGATTGCTTCATGGCTGTGTTAGGGGGACGTTCATTCTCTCTCTCTCCTTCTCTGTGCATAGTTGCTACTTATCCGACAGGAGAGGGAAACCTTGGTGCCAGAGATGGCATTGTGTGGGTTTGGTTTCAGCCCCCTCCCAGGTGTTGTGCATTATTTTTATTATGCCTTCCAAAGGAAGCTGCTTTAGAATCATAGAAATGTAAAGTGGGAGGGACCCTGAGAATCATCTAGTCCCGTGGTTCCCAAAGTGGGGCACACGCCCCACAGAGGGAGCAATTGGATTTTTAAGGGGGGGCAATTTGGAAGCTTGTTTAGACCAAGTTAATGGCCTTTTAGGCTTCCTCCATGTGAATAAGAAAAGAATTATATGTCACCGGTGGGGGGGATCAGGATTTTAGAGATGGGACGCGGGTGGCGCTGTGGGTTAAACCACAGAGCCTAGGACTTGCCGATCAGAAGGTCGGCGGTTCGAATCCCTGCGACGGGGTGAGCTCCCGTTGCTCAGTCCCTGCTCCTGCCCACTTAGCAGTTCAAAAGCACGTCAAAGTGCAAGTAGATAAATAGGTACCGCTCCAGCGGGAAGGGAAACGGCGTTTCCGTGCGCTGCTCTGGTTCGCCAGAAGCGGCTCAGTCATGCTGGCCACATGACCTGGAAGCTGTACGCTGGCTCCCTCGGCCAATAAAGTGAGATGAGCATCACAACCCTAGAGTCGTCTGAGACTAGACCTAATGGTCAGGGGTCCCTTTACCTTTACCTAGGTGGGGCATGGCCAAAAAATGCTTGGCAACCACTGATCTAGTTCAACCCCCTGCAATGCAGGAATATGCAACAGTTCCTTACGGGGATCGAACCTGCATCCATGGCGCTATCAGCACCAAGCTGTAACCAACTGAGCTATCCAGGCCCAACAGTAGACATAGGAATATACGAAGCTTCTTTATACCGATTCAGACCGTTGGTCCATCTACCTCAGTAGTGTTGACACTGACTGGCAGCAGCTCTCCAGGGTTTCAAGCAGGGGATGTTTTCTGCCCTACCGGGAGGTGCTGTTAGTGATCGAACCTGTGGCCTTCTGCATGCCAGGCAGCTGCTCTTACCGTTAAGCCGTGGCCCTTTTTAAACAGGAACATAGGAAGCTGCCTTTATACTGAGTCCCCTCGTCGCTCCATCTAGCTCCATGTCGTTTACATTGGGCGGCAGCAGGAGCTCGCCAGTGTTTCAGGTTTCTTCCAGCCCTACTTAGAGATTGCGGGGATTTGAATCCGGGACGCTCTGCATGCAAAGCAGAAGCGCCTCCACTGAGCCACGGCCATTCTGCACGTAAGAAATCGGTCATTTAGTATAATAGCACCTACATTTTGGGACTCTCTGCCTGGACATCAGGCAAGTGCCTTTCCTCTACTCAGTTAGATGCCTGCTGGAAACATTTTTGTTTAAGCAAGACTACCCAGACATTCAGGATACTGAGATGATTTTTATCCCTCTTTAGGATGGCGCTGTGTTCTAAACCACTGAGCCTCTTGGGCATGGGTAGGCAAACTAAGGCCCGGGGCCGGATCCGGCCCAATCGCCTTCTAAATCCGGCCCGCGGACGGTCCGGGAATCAGCGTGTTTTTACATGAGTAGAATGTGCCCTTTTATTTAAAACGCATCTCTGGGTTATTTGTGGGGCATAGGAATTCATTCATTCCCCCCCCCCCAATTTAGTCCGGCCCCCCACAAGGTCTGGGACCCAGCCCCCTACTGAAAAAGTTTGCTGACCCTGCTCTTGGGCTTGCCAATCAAAAGGTCGGTGGTTCGAATCCCTGTGACGGGGTGAGCTCCCGTTGCTCTGTCCCAGGTCCTGCCTACCTAGCAGTTCGAAAGCACATCAAGTGCAAGTAGATAGATAGGTACCACTCCGGCGGGAAGGTAAACGGCGTTTCCGTGCACTGCTCTGGTTTCGGTGTTCCGTTGCACCAGAAGCGGCTTAGTCATGCTGCCCACATGACCCAGAAAAATCGGCTGCGGACAAACACCGGCTCCCTTGGCCTGAAAGCGAGATGAGCGCCGCAACCCCAGAGTCGTCTGCAACTGGACTTAACTGCCAGGGGTCTTTTACCTTTTTATACCTGTTTTTAAATTGAGCTTTTTTTAAAAAAAAGTTTTCTTTTATATATTTGCAAACCACCAAGAGGTTTTCCAACAATCAAGCAGCATATACATTTTTTGCTTAAGTAAATGTTAGAAAATGGAATAAAAATAGCTTTGCAAAACGTTAACAACAATACAAAAAATGACAGCAGGTCATTAATAGTACATAGTCATCTTAATAGTACATAGTGCTTATTTTAGTTAATTGTGTATACTGCTGGATTGTAGAAAATAGAAAGAAAAACCCTCATTAAAAAAATTAAACAATGGAATCATCAGTAAAAAAATAAAATAAAAACAACTATTTAAAACCTTCCGAAAAATAATTAACATCACTGATAAACTCCCCCCTCCAATCAAAACACCTGTCAGCCTTTTATATGTCTGAGTAGGGTTTGCCTAAACCAATTTTTTTGTAGCAGACACCACAAAGAGTGCAGTGAAGACACTGTCTAATATCAATTGGCAGGGAGTTCCAAAGAGTGCGAATAGATTACAACATCTCTCAGCCTTAGCCAGCACAGCCAAGTTGTAGTCTGAAACATCTGGAGGGCATCAGGTTGGGGAAGGCTGCACGAGTGAGTCTTTTGGATTTTCTCAGCTCGGTCATGTGGCTAAATGGGGGGGGGCAGCGTTTATTTGCTGGGGGTGGTGTGAGGAGGGGTGCTGCATTTAGTGGTGTGAGAGAGATGATGCTTGGCCCCCAGAGGAGCTCAGAGTAAGTTTTATTTTGGCAACTGCATCTCAACCAATTACGGTAGTTTCCAGCTCCAACTCAGAGTGCTGGTTTTGACCTATAAAGCCTTAAACGGCTCAGTAACGCAATACCTCAAGGAACGCCTCTTTCCATATGAACCTACCCGGACCCTGAAAACATATTCTGAGGCCCTTCCTCATGTGCCTCCTCGAGAGGTCCAGAGGAGGGCAAAACAAGAGCAGGGCCTTCTCTGCAGTGGCTCCCCGTCTGTGGAATGCTTTCCCCAGGGAAGTTTGCCTGGTGCCTTCATTATAACCCTTAAGGCAAAAATGTTCCTCTTTCACCAGGCCTTTGGCTGATCAATAGGGTGGTTCATAAAAAACTCCCCCCCCCAATGCCTTCTCCAAATGTCTTATCTTACTACACTAGGGATTATATAGCTGTATCTGAAATTTCATGCATATCAGTTAATATCTTGACCCTGCTCCACTGAATTGAAATTTCAGCCTTCACAACATACGAAAACAGCCAAGTAAACAGCTATTCCAATCATCCCTAGCTAGCAGGACTAGTGGTCAGGGCTGATGGGAACTGTAGTCTGAAAACGGCTGGAGAACCAAGTTTGGGAAACACTGGATCAAACGATCCTTAGGGTCCCTTCCCTACTGGGACGCGGGTGGCGCTATGGGTTAAACCACAGAGCCTAGGACTCGCTGATCAGAAGGTCGGTGGTTCGAATCCCCGTGATGGGGTGAGCTCCCGTTGCTCGGTCCCTGCTCCTGCCAACCTAGCAGTTCGAAAGCACGTCAAAGTGCAAGTAGATAAATAGATACCGCTCTGGCGGGAAGGTAAACGGCGTTTCCGTGCGCTGCTCTGGTTCGCCAGAAGCGGCTTAGTCACGCTGGCCACATGACCCGGAAGCTGTACGCCGGCTCCCTCGGCCAATAAAGCGAGATGAGCGCCGCAACCCCAGAGTCGGTCACAACTGGACCTAATGGTCAGGGGTCCCTTTACCTTTAGGGTCCCTTCCAAATCTACGATTCTATGTTTCTTTGACAAGCTGGATATTTGGAGCTTCCTAAGTTTGATCTTCCTTCCTGGGACAGGGAAGGACTCTGAGAGTCGCTCACACTGCCTGTGCTGGCGGTGCTCCTTCTGTTATTGTTTTAAATGCGTATAAACTCTGGGAGGAGCTCAGAAGCGTTCTTGGCCAGATTCCCAGCTGTGCGATGCATAAACTCTCCTCTGTTCCCAAGCCGACAAGCACGCCCCTTTCCCTCTCTCTGTCTTGCAGATTCCCGCCGGGATCAACCGTTCCAGAGATCTGGCTCTGTGCTAGACCGCGCACGAAAGTTCAGCTCGGATCCCCTCAAGCCGGCTGGCTCTGCCGCCACCCCCCGGAAGGCGGAGAGTGCGGGCAAAGGTGCCCGGATCCTGCAGCAACAGCAACAGCTCCTGAACCCCCCGCGTGCAGGAGACTTACCTGTCGGGGCACGGGGTGGCAGCAGTGGCGCTGCCGGCCGTGCCCTCCAGGATGCCAGCAGGCAGCGGGGTGCAGAGGAGCAGCAGCCGGCCAAGTCCTCCGCCAGCCAGGCAAAGACCGGGACAGTGAGGCCTCCCGCCGAGAGTCCGGCCGGCCCTAAAGAGGCGGCCGGCCCCCGGGGGCGGAGCCAGGCCAGCCAATGGCAGGGGAGCAAGTGGACTCCTGCCCGCCCCTCTGCTGAAAACACTCCGGGGAGCTCCTCCGGCTCAAAGGAGCCCCATGTCCCCCCGTTGAGCTCTTCCTCCTCCCGCAGCCCTCTGCCAGCCCGAGCGCGCAACCTCGGCGCCGCCGAGCCCAGCGACGAGATGAAGACCCTCTTCACCATTGAGATCAAGGATGGCCGCAGCCAGCCCCTCAGGAGCCAGATCGTGGGGACCCCAGGGAACCAGCGGGCAGGTGAGTGGCACCTCGGGCTGTGCATTTGCGTTACCGTCCGGCGCCCTCGGAAGTTGGCACGGGGGCAAAAGTGTCGTGTAGGCACTTCTTGCCTGCTCTGTGGAAGTTCCATAGGGAGAGCACCTAGCAGTTCGTTCACAGTGATTCCTGCATCAAAGCGGGTCAGACTAGACAACCCATGAGGTCCCTGCCCCCCACTCTGTGATTCTGCTTCTTTTCGATTTGGCTCCTTTTGGACAGAATCGTTTATTTACTGTGTTTCTTTCCTGCAAAGAGCTCAAGGCAGCGCATGTGGTTCTCCCTCCGTTCTCACAACAACCCTGTGAGGTAGATCAGGCTGAGAGATCATGACTGACCCAGAGTTGCCCAGTGAGTTTCACCTGGTTGAGTGTAGATTCGAACCTCAGTCCCTCCCGGGTTCTAGTCGGATACTCTTAACTATTCCATGATGGCACAATTGCCACCAGACATCCCATAAAGTGACTTTTGAAGTGGACCTTGTAGGTACCTTCAAGGCAAGCGAGGAGAATTTTGCTGAAAGGAGTGGAATTTCCAGGACAGCAGGCAGGGCAGAGAATACGTGTTTTGCACCTTGTGGATTTCTCCCCTGATTAAAGTTCTGCTCAGAGAAGCATCTTCCCCTGTCTGTGGCCCTATCTGCTTGTTGAATTTCTGCCTCTTCTGCACGCATTAAAGCTCAGAGCCTTTGCCCACAAAATGCCAGCCGATTTGCCCCCAAAATATGAAATTGCAGGACAGACTTGGGTGGGTGGGTGTAGTTTGGTCTGGCAAATCTTCTGCAGGGAGAGTTGAAAATCTTCAGAGAAGTTGGGACAAAATGCCTGCATGGAAATGGCAGCCTCTGCTTTGCCGGCAGAAGCTTGTCTCCTGCTGCAGAGTTGCAAGTGCTGCTTTGCACCAGGAACCCCCTTCCAGAGTTACTTCATGCAGCGCAAGTCAGAATGTTGGTCCATCTAGGTCAGTGTTGCCTTCACTGGCTGGCAGCAAAGGCTCTGCAGGGAATCCTTCCCAGCGCAACCTGGAGAGGCTGAACCGATGACCTTCTGCCAGTGGTTTTTGCATGAAGCTACAACCCTCTATTCTGCAAAATTGCATTTTGTTGCGGGGGCTTAAAGCACCGTCCTCTCCCAAAGTTGCTCCTAGGTTGCCGCTGCCCCTTTATAAGAGAATATATCTGTTATCCATAAGGTTTAAAAGGCTAGAGATTTGGGCAACGGGGGCTTCTCCTCTGGCCAGTGGGAATTTGCAGCTGTGGGTTGCATAGGCTTCATGTAGCAAACTGCCTTACACTGTCGGCCCATCCAGCTCAGCATTGTCTGCACTGACTGGCAGCAGGTCTCCCGGGGTTTTCAGGCAGGGGACATTCCCAGCCCCGCCTGGAGGGGCTGCCGGAGATTGAACCTGCGACCTTCTGCATGCAAAGCAAGCAGATAATCTGCCGCTGAGTTTACAGCCCTTCTCTTGAGGATAAATTAAGATTTTAGTCCCCAGGGTTTTGGTTTGGTTTTTTTTAAAGAGCTGAATTAAATAGGAAGCTGCCTAATATTGAATCAGGACGCTGGTCTATTCCACAGCAGCTATTCAGGGTTTCAAGTAGGAATCATTTCCAGCCGTCTCGGGAGATGCTGGCGGGGATTGAACTTGGGAACTTCTGCATGCAATTATTATTATTATTATTATTATTATTATTATTATTATTATTATTATTATTTATACCCCACCCATCTGGCTGGGTTTCCCCAGCTACTCTGGGCGGCTTCCAATAGAATAGTAAAATACAATAACCTATTAAACATTAAAAGCTTCCCTAAACAAGGCTGCCTTCAGATGTCTTCTAAAAGTCTGGTAGTTGTTGTTCTCTTTGACATCTGGTAGGAGGGTGTTCCACAGGGCGGGTGCCACTACCGAGAAGGCCCCCTGCCTGGTTCCCTGTAACTTGGCTTCTCGCAGAGAGGGAACCGCCAGAAGGCCCTCAGAGCTGGACCTCAGTGTCTGGGTAGAACGATGGGGGTGGAGACGCTCCTTCAGGTATCCTGGACCGGGGCCGTTTAGGGCTTGCTCTACCACTGAACCAGAACACTTTGCCGTACAGTGGTACCTCGGGTTACATACGCTTCAGGTTACATACACTTCAGGTTACAGACTCCGCTAACCCAGAAATACTACCTTGAGTTAAGAACTTTGCTTCAGGATGAGAACAGAAATCACGCAGCAGTGGCACAGCGGCAGCGGGAGACCCCATTATCTAAAGTGGTGCTTCAGGTTAAGAACAGTTTCAGGTTAAGAACGGACCTCTGGAACGAATTAAGTACGTAACCAGAGGTACCACTGTAATTGCATGATGTTTCCAGTGAGATGGAGACAGAGAGGCCGGTGACAGGTTGGCATGGGTGCAGCAGCTCCTGTGTGTGTGTGGTCTCCGCGCTTGGAAACTTTCCTGTTTCTGGTGGGATAAACTTCTGTCGCTGTGGCCGGAGTGCGTCGGATTGATCTTCTCAGGGATTGGGTGCAAATTCAGATTACCCACCCCCCATGAAGCCTTTGAAGTCTTGACTTTTTCTTTTGAGCCCTTGGTGGTGCTGTGGTCGGACTTAGGACATGGGAGAACAGGGTTCGAATCCCCCTCTCAGCCATGAAGCTCACTGAGTTGCCCCCTTTGGTCCATCGCACCTTCTCAGCCTAGCCTACCTCACAGGGTTGCTGAGGGGATTAAATGAGGAGCGGGGAGAAAAAGGCAGGATATGAACATACACATGCATGTTCCCTTTTATGCTGCAATTTCATTTTAAAATGTCAAATCGAGGAACGCAAGAGTGATACGTGAAAACCACGTCAAAGTTCAAAACACCGCATCGCGGTGATGTTTCCTTTAATCATCCTAATGTTTGCTTTGACCCAATTCTCTACGACAACGTCTGCCAACCTGGCACCCTCCAGATGTTTTGGAAGGCACTGTAGTTCAAAACACCTGGAAAGGCTGCAGATTAGAGAAAGCAACTCTGGGCACTTGGTGGGTTTGGAGCTTGAAAGTCGATTTGCCAAGCTATCCACTCCCTTCCCCATCTAGAACAGGCTCATTCCCGGAGCGTTATGAAGGCTGGCGCACGATGTCAGAAACTTGGATATATTCCATGATCTCCGCTACATTACCTGACTGCAGCTTGCCGCTTTCTGTTTTCTATTAGGAGAGCACCAGCTGCTTTTTAAAAAGCGTCTGGTTTGAAGCCCACCAAATCTCCAGGGCTTGGGGAGAAGGGCAGGTGGCAATGTGCCAAGTCTACGCTGGCGAAAAAAACAGGCCCTCCTCGGCTTGAGTCCTTTAGGGTTCCTTACCTACTCCTGCCAAGCAGGTAGGCGCAAGCTTTGGGGAGAAGGGACTTGGTGCTCTTTAGCTCAGGTATGCCTTGGAACACACGGGCCAGTTTGTTTCTACAAAGGGAATGAATAACTTCGGAACTTAATGTGGACTAGTAACTTGTGCATTTCATGCGGACTGGCAACTTGCGGGCTTAAAAGCTGGCAAAATCCCAAAGCCCCAGTTTGGAGCCCTCCTCTTGCCCCGACCCCTGGCCGCTGGTTCTCACACCTGTGCCTTCTCCCCATGCCACAGAACTCACACTGGGGTTGAGAAGCACTCCCATTCGAATCACGACCACCAGCAGCAGCGTCGACAGCTCCAGCCATGGCGGCAGCAGCTCCAGCCTTAATAAGGTGAGTCTTCCCACTCCCTACCCTTCTTCTGTTTTCCTTTCCTTCCTTCCTTCCTTCCTTCCTCTGATCATGCCTGTTTCTGCAGGTGGGGGAAACTTAAAAAGTCCCCTTGGCCCTCCACAAAACCGTGGAGCTTCAGGGAGGGCGGAGGGCTGCATCAGTTCTGCAGCTGCAAGAGGCAGAGCGAAGGGCACAGCTTGGGCTTTGTGCAGGAGAGGCGGTGATCGTCTAATGTCCGGCATCCTGTTCTCACAAGGGCCCTCCAGATGCCTCAGTCGGTAGCCAGCAAGCAGGACCCCAGCACAAGATTTGGCAGCCTTGCTGCCTCCAATGGTGGAACCAGAGTGTAGTCCCTATGGCTAGTAGCCATGCATAGCTCTCTCATCCGTGAATTTGCCCAATCTTCTTTTAAAGCCATCACCAACTCCTGTGGCAGGGAGTTCCACAGAGGGTCTTTTTTCCTTTCCATCCCGAATCTTTCAAAATTCATTGGATGTCCCTGAGTTATAGTGTTATGAGAGACCCAAACTTTTCTCATTCTCTTTGCCAGGCATAATTTTTTTACACCTCAATCTTACTCGGCTTCTCTCTAAACCAGGGTTTCCCAAACTTGGGCCTCCAGCTGTTTTGGGTGGGACTACAATTCCCATCATCCTTGACCACTGGTCCTGCTAGATTGGATGATGTGAGTTATAGTTCTAAACGAGGGTTTCCCAGACTTGGGACTCCAGCTGTTTTGGGACTACAGTTCCCATCATCCCTGACCACTGGTCCTGCTAGGTAGGGGTGATGGGAGTTGTAGTCCCCAAACAGCTTAAAGACCCTGCTCTAAACTTTGAAAAAAACTCCAGGTGCTGCAACTTTCCCTCATGGGGGACGTGAACCATTTGGGGTGCCCTTTTCTGAACCAGCTCTGCAAACCCCCCTCCACTCTGCCAGCGCTCCCAGCCATGCCCTGGCTGCCTCTCGCAGCCTGGTTGTGGAGCAAGCCAGCAGTTCTCCTGCCCGGGCTAATTAGCCTAATGCCTCGTCCCGCTTGTCCCTGCCGGCCTGTCGCCTCTCGTTAAGGCATTAGGCGACCTGCGGCTCCGGAATCTGGGTGGGCTGCCGCGAGGAGCTGCGCCGACGGGCGACAGGGTTGTGCCAACTCGCTCCGGGTGGGCCTCTGGGTGGCTGTCCCCTGCAGGTGAGAGCGTGGGAAGGATCCTGGTCCAGGGACGGGCGTGTGTGTGTGTGTGTGTGGCAGCCAGCCAGGAGGGTGGAAGTGAAGAGCGAGATTGCAGCTACGAGGAGGAGCTCAGGCAGTTTGTAGGGCAGGGGATACTCTGAGCGGGACAGAACAACAACAGAGGGCCGTTCGCCCGGGCTGGGAATCCGATCACTTGCTCTTTTCATCAGCCATGTGCATTATTCAGGAAGCTGTGCAGGAGGCTGGAGCTGGGCCTGGAAATAGTCGCTCAGGTGAGCGGAGCTGGCCTCTTTTTG
This sequence comes from Podarcis raffonei, assembly GCF_027172205.1. Classification (NCBI taxonomy): domain Eukaryota; kingdom Metazoa; phylum Chordata; class Lepidosauria; order Squamata; family Lacertidae; genus Podarcis; species Podarcis raffonei. The sequence goes on from NC_070617.1 coordinate 24,584,854, forward strand.
GTCCCTCTCCCTGCATTCCTTGCTCCAGCCTGAGCAATATCCCTGCACCTTGGCCAGGCCATCTGAGCAGCGGTGTCGTGTGTGTATGTATGTGTTCCCCCACTCCTCGCCTCTGCTGTCTTGCAGCGTGTCTGACGACTGAGACAAGCAGCAGGGTGGTCCAGCAGCGTTGGCAGCCAGGAGTTAGGTGGTGGGTTGGGATTTTGTCCCTGCTTCGCCGCCACAGCAGAGGGAGGCCGTTCCCGTCTGTGCTGCTTCAGACAGCAGGTAGGGGATTGAGTGCTTAAATGCTCCCCCATAGCATTTTTTTTAAAATCCATGCACAGGGAAAGCTAGCTCCTCAGGAAGAAAGGTTCCTCTTTTCCATGTACTAGCTTTCTCACTGCAGGGGTCCCCCGGTGTAAAACCATTTGACGATATGATTCCTCGCCTGCGATTTGTAGTGATGCGTTTCAGTTCAGACACAAGTTGATCGCTTCATCTGCTGTTGGCATGACTTGTTTCCTGCCTCTGTGATGGGAGGGATGGTCTCCTTTATCCCTGAAGGGTTTTTTTCAGTACCCACACACCTGTGAACCCAGGGCTGCCCTGCAGCTCCACACATGACCATTATGTACTCCCCAGGGACGTTTGCCTGGCGCCTTCGTTATACACCTTTAGGTGCCAGGCAAAAACATTCCTTTTTAACCAGGCCTTTGGTTAATCTAATTTACATCCAACACCCGTTTAAAATTGGGGTGGGGTGGGGCTATAGGCTTGTCGTTTTTATGTTTATTAGGTATTTTGTGGTTTTATATCTTGATTTTATTCTGTGAACCGCCCTGAGACTCCCGGGTATAGGGCGGTATATAAATTCAATTAACAACAACAACATCCCCATTTCAACTGTTTGGGCCGGGATTTTGGCTCTCAGGTGCTAAATCAGATGTCCTAAGATTCTTCCTCTTTTTCTTTCATTTTTTTATAAAAAATATTTTCAGTTTTTCATCATTAACACCTTTCAAACTTAAATCCAGCAGTATTTGTACAATCGAGGGATTCCCTGAACCCTCGGGCTTCCTTCCTCTCCCTTCTGGTTTTCCGCAGATACGTTTTTATTTTATTTTAACCGCATCTAATTACATTGATCCAACTTTAATTAAATCCTTTACCTGTTAAAAAATTACATGCTATATCAATCCTTCTAATGTCTTCAAATCTTTACATTGTTCTTTAATGTACTCTATAAATTTATACCATTCTTTTTAAAATTTACTATCATGACTTCCCAGTCATTTTCACCATTTCGGCATACAGTGGTACCTCGGGTTAAGAACTTAATTCGTTCTGGAGGTCCGTTCTTAACCTGAAACTGTTCTTAACCTGAAGCACCACTTTAGCTAATGGGGCCTCCTGCTGCTGCTGCACCACCGGAGCACGATTTCTGATCTCATCCTGAAGCAAAGTTCTTAACCCGAGGTACTATTTCCGGGTTAGCGGAGTCTGTAACCTGAAGCGTATGTAACCCGAGGTACCACTGTATTCCATTATTTTCACTATCTACTCTTCCTTGGTTGGCGTTTCCTCTTCCTTCCATCTTTTTCTTTCAAAGCAAGCTGCCGGTCCCTGTTTGTAGCAGTCGCACTCTTCCCTCCTTCGCCAGTGTGGTGTAGTGCTTAAGAGTGGTGGACTCGTAATCTGGGGAACCGGGTTCGCTTCCCCGCTCCTCCACATGCAGCTGCTGGGTGACCCTGGGCTAGTCACACTTCTTTGAAGTCTCTCAGCCCCACTCACCTCGCAGAGTGTATGTTGTGGGGGAAGAAGGGAAAGGAGAATGTTAGCCGCTTTGAGACTCCTTTGGGTAGTGATAAAGCGGGATATCAAATCCAAATTATTCTTCTTCTTCGTGTTCCCCTGTTCTGAATTGCCCAGAGGACAGCCCTTCTAATGGCACCAACCTCTGCAGCCCCCAGGGGGCACCCTTCCCCTGCCATCACAAGGCAGCCCCTGCCTCTCTCTGCACTGGGTCCAGCCTGCCCCCCACCCACACAGCCCGGCCACCTGGCCCAACTCCATCATCCTGTCTTTGTCTGTCACCGGGAAGCGTCCCTCTGCGGGACAAGAATAGCTGCCCCGGCCACACAAAAGACCCCGCTCAGCCCCGCCGGTCACCAGAGAGCTGTGGTCCTGCTATTCGGGGCTCCCCTGCACTCTCTCTCCTGGCGCTGCCCCTCTGCGCCATGCCCGGGGTGCCCACCCCCAGCCCGGAGCCGCCCCTGTTCGAGGAGGCCCCCCTGCGGCAGGCCCTGCAGGAGGTCCGCCAGGAGTTGCAGGCATGGCGCCAGGCGGTCGAGCACCGCGTGGAGGTGGCCCTGGGCTCGGTGCGCCCGCTGGCTGCCGCCCTCGCCCAGCTGCGGGAGGAGAATGCTGCCCTGCGGGCCGAGCAGCGGCGGCTCAGCCGGGACGTGGCCCTGCTCACCCTCTACCTGGGCGAGGAGGAGAAGGACCCCAGCACCCTGCTGCTGGAGGCGGAAGATCCCTGCGCCCACTTTGTGGGCACCGAGGAGGCCGGGCAGCCGACGGCCCACCCGCCCACCTTCGCCAGCACCAGGAGGCACTCGGAGGTCCACCTCTCATGCAGCGGGAGTTTTGTGAGTCGTGGCTCTTATGTCAAACATGGGTAGGGACGGGTTAGGGGCTTTGGCGTGCGGGGAGTTGTGCCCCCTCTTGTGCCCTGCCTGCCCATCTCGCTCCCATCCGACAGGCGTTGTAGTTAGGCCTGGGTGACATAGCAATACATCGCCTGAAACCAGCTGAAAGTTAAAGTCGTGAGATGGATTTCAGAGCAGGCGGTGTATCGTGAATCCCCACTTGCCCCCGGACGCAGCGGCGTTGCTCGCTTCAATATGGAGAGCCTGGCCAGGCCACCTGATACTCGTCTGCTCCTGCCCCCCCCCCCCCCGGAGCCCAAGACAAGGGTGGGAAAGGAGGACAAGGTCCCAAGCAGAGAAGATTGCATGCTCAAGATGACAGACTATGCTGAAATGGCAAAAGTGACAGGGAGAATCAGAAACCAGGATGATAAGAAAATTAATAGAGAATGGAAAGAAAAATTATAGATTATCTTAAAGAATACTGTACACGCTTAAAAATGTTAGCAGGACCAATATAACACTTTGTAAGGTGGTAATTCTGTGGTTACAAAATGGAAATATGAATATAAGTTTGGATGGTATTATAAGTTGCAGTATAAAAGGAAGTATGTTGGAAATCGCGGGGGAGCGGAGGGAAGTCCAAGGATTCGGAGAATCCTGTTGATGTAGAAAATTGATTACATTTGAATGCAACAGTTATTTGTAAAAACTGAAAATAGATAGAGTGGGGCTAGCCTGCCTGCCAGCCCCGCCTTCATTTTTTTCTCTGGCTCTGCGGGTGCCAGCGGGCAGCCTCCTCACTCCTTTTCCTTTGCACTGATCACAGAGCCACCTCTGCCTTGCATGGTGCTCTGGAGGGTGGCTCCCGGTAGCTGCCGCTTGCATGGCGCCGGTGGGAAGCTATCATTGGGTTAAGCCACAGCCGGCAGCTCCAGGGATCCAGCAGTGCAATGTCATATGGTGCCCTGGCTGATGCACCTGGGCTCGTCTGCATGGCCGGCCACTGCCTTCTTCCTCCCCGCCCTGCTGTCAGGGATCAAACCTAGGACTTTTATGCTAGCGAAGCAGATGCCCTGCCCTTTAGCTAGAGCCCTTCTGCCCCCACCCAACTGACTTTCTTGGTGTATGTAGGAAAAAGCAACCCCCGTCGTGGTTTCCCAGCCCTAGCATGTTCCCCACTCCTGCCTCCCCAACACCAGCCACTCCGCTTCATTAAAGAAACAGCAATTTGAAGTAATGTTACATAATAAAGAAGGGTGCTTCTGGGCATGTGCAGAGTGCCAAGCTGACCAGGTGCTGCTGCCGCCTGTAGGGTTAAGTGTGAATGTCAGGCTTCTCCCAGAAGCCAGGGCTACATACAGACACACATTTAGAAAAAAACATATATGTACTGTATATCGCTTAAGCAACTTTCTCCCCTGACACCAATCGGTGGGTTTGTGGGAGGAAGTTCTGAAGTTCACGGCCACCCTTTATCGTGGGCAAATGTCACGCCAGCCCTCTTCTGCTTGTTGCGGCACCAGGCTGGCAAGCGCACCCCTCTTGGATTGGAGCGGGCACGGAGCAGGCTGTTTGCGCCCCCCGCTCAACCCACCCAGGGTGGATTAGCTGCCTCTGTTTGGGATTATAGCCGCCTGCTCGGGCGACAGGTGTGCAGAGCCCAGTGGTTGTGGCTTGGCACTTTACCTGCGCCAGCCAGGCCCTTCCTCCTCCTCCTCCTCCTCTTCATGCCAGCTGGGGTGGGTGATGCGAAACTCCTGCCCAAGCAGCTGCCCAGGGTCGCCTTTCACTGGCCGAGAGCCGGGGAGGCGCGTGAGTGGCAGCCTCCCCAGCCGCGGCTTGTTAGAAAGGCTCCTTCTCTTTACAAGCAGCTGAGCTCTGGGGCCCCCAGCCAGGAATCTGCGAGCCCTGCTAGCAGCTGGGCCCCTCTCCTGTTGTTGATCTCGTGGCACTGGCGGTTTTGTGCTGGGATTTGCCAGAAGCCTGCGGGACAGCGTCCTGCCGTCAACAAGGACCTGTCAAGTTGTAAATTGGAGCTTTTGCGGACAGAGTGGGGGACTGTAGCGTCCAGGTTGCTTAGCTGTGATTCTGTGGTTAACTAGAAAAGTGATCTTCCGTTCCTTGTTTGGAGCACCCGTGACCCCCTACGTGCAACAGCGGGTGTGCTTTTCATGGGATGACAAGCCGGCGGCTGTTCAAATGAACTACAACTCCCATCATCCCACACAGAGACGCATTGGCAGATTCCTCTAGTGGCATAGGAGAGCTGAAAATACAGTCGTACCTTGGGTTAAGTACTTAATTCGTTCTGGAGGTCCGTTCTTAACCTGAAACTGTTCTTAACCTGAAGCACCACTTTAGCTAATGGGGCCTCCTGTTGCTGCTGTGCCGCCAGAGCACAATTTCTGTTCTCATCCTGAAGCAAAGTTCTTAACCCGAGGTACTATTTCTGGGTTAGCGGAATCTGCAACCTGAAGTGTATGTAACCTGAAACGTATGTAACCCGAGGTACTACTGTATTTCTGAAACATGGGAGTGATTTAGTGGATCAGCGTGGGAACAATTAATCAGGAAAGTGTCTTGGACCACTTTAGCTAATGGGGCCTCCTGCTGCTGCCGTGCCGCCGGAGCACGATTTCTGTTCTCATCCTGAAGCAAAGTTCTTAACCTGAATTTCTGGGTTAGCGGAGTCTGTAACCTGAAGCGTATGTAACCCGAGGTACCACTGTACCTTGGTTTTTGAACAGCTTATTTCCTGAACGTTTTGGCTCCTGAACACCGGAAGTGACTGTTCTGGTTTGTGAACTATTTTTGCAAGCCAAACGTCTGGCGGGGCCTCCGATTGGCTGCAGGAACTTCCTGCAGGCAATCGGAAGTTGCGCTTTGGAAGTCAAATGGACTTCCAGAACGGATTCTGTTCGACTTCCCAGGTACGACTGTAATGCCAACATATTTCACATCTGGTATCCTATGCACCCCTTTGGTTTCAGCTGGTACATGGGTAGATGAATCTGAAAAGACCAGGGCACAAATTTTCATGGCCCTCTAGCACCTCATTTACCAAAGACATTTCTTTAGCGTTAACACTGGAAGAGTCTACTCAGTCCTGATCAAGCTAAGCCCCTTGATGTATCCTTTACTCGAGGGCAGGAAGGGCCAAACTTGGCCCTCCAGCTGTTTTGGGACTACAACTCCCATCATGCCTGCTCTAGGGGGATTAGTTTGGCATTGGCATGAAAGGTATGGAGGGTGGCACCGCGAAAACAGGCCTTTTCTGTGGTGGCCCCCTGCTTGTGGGATGCTCTCCCCAGCCGGACTTGCCTGGTGCTTTCATTATGTATCTTTAGGCACCAATGGTTAAACAATCTATGGCCTTCTAAACCGGGGGGAAGCTTAATCGTTTTTGTTTGTTATTACAGCATGTATTTTTGTGCTTCTGTATTGTAAACTGCGCTGTGATTCTCTGCTGAAAGGCAGGGTGGAGATTTAATAAATAATAGCAATGACTATTGCTGCCCCGCACCCCCTTGTCTGCTCTATGCAAGTGCCGGTGCCCTTGTGGTGTCTTTTAAACTTGGCGGGCATCCCAAGTGGCATTGTGTGTGGGTCGTGTTGACAGGGAGCTGGCATTGTGCTCCCGAGTCCCTGCGATGAGGTGCCAGCTCCACCTTGATCCCTGATCAGCAAACCGCTTCTGAGTAAGCCCTTCTAATCTCCCCCTAGAAATCCCCTGACACAGTTTATCAGGGAGCTTCATGTTGGAGCCGGCCCGTTAACCAAAGAGCCGCTGTCCCCTCGGCGGATGCAGGTCTGTGTGTATTTGAAGACAAGTGTTTTTTAAGTACGGAACTCACTTGTCGGAGAATCTCGGCTCTCTTTTTAAAGAATAAAATCAAGTTTCTAGTCCTTCTCGTTTGCAAAGGCGTGTGTGCTGGCCCTGAGGGTTAACCATGTGGCGAGGTCCGAGTCCAGTCCGAGGTCGAGGTGCGGTGTGGAAGCTGTCCTCAAAGCTGAAGCGGGGTCCAAGGCAGGGAGTGGGGTGGGGTCAGGAACTCTGGCAGAAGAGCAGGACAGGGTGCAGGCAGGAACAGGCTACCAACAACGTTGCTCCCGCAACTTGGGACTGGGGCTGGCCGGCTTTATCTGCCCCGAGGCATAGGGCAGCCCTGATCCTCCGGTGACTCTCCTCTCCTGGCCTGGAGGCGAGCACTCCTCCTGCAGGAACTTAGTTCCCTCCGCCTCTCTGCCCTGAGCCTCTGCAGCTCAGGAGAGGCTGGAGGGTTATCGGACCCAGAGGCAACCTCAGCTTCCCCTGACGGGGCTGAGAGTGGAGCACCTGCAGGCAATTTGTCCTCCATCATCTCAGGATCCAGAGCAGACTCAGCTGATGCCTGCACCTGAGGATCCAGCACAGGTGAGGACCCTTCAGGCTTAAGCCCCAGCCCCGGCTCAGCTCGTTCTGGAGGCGGGGACTTCTGTGCAGGCTGGGATTCCTCAGGTTCAGCCTCCGAGTCCAAATCCCAGACCATCACACCGTGCTTGGAATTTCAGGAGTCCTAGATGTCACTGAATGCGATTTCCAGCGCTCAGAGGAAAGAGATTCAAGGCTCCTGCTCGGGTCTGTCCTCTTTCAGTGATTGGAAGACATGCACAAATTATGCAAAGGAAGGAGCAAAAAAAAGAAAGAAGTGTAGACAAAATAGGGACTGTTGTGCAAATATCCTCAATTTACACGTGTTAGAATTGATCATTTCTTGGGGGCTAGGTGCAACTCTGGTTGCTTGCCACTCGGTATTTTGTACCCCAGGATCCGACAAGTGTTATAGAACATTAGTGTTTTAAATTTCCTTTTTTTAAAGAGGAAAAAGTTTGTAGCTTTCATGTGCGCAGAACGTGTTTATGAAGCACCATGTTTAGAAAGTGCAGCTTCTGTGCCTTTTAATCATAGGACCACAAGGGTCGTCTTGTCCAATTCCCTGCAATGCAGGAACCTTTTGCCCATTGTGAGACTCGAACCCACAACCCTGCGCTTCAGAGTCTCATGCTCTACCGACGGAGCTATGATTATCTCCTATCTGCCACCCTCTCCCTTCCTAATGAACACTAGCTTTGGCTTAGCAGTTGAAAAAGAGTGTGATGTAGTGGTTAGTGTGTTGGACTAGGACCCGGGAGACCAGGGTTCGAATCCCAACCCGGCCATGAAACTCACCTGGTGTGTCCTTGGGCCAGTCACTCACTCACCCCCTAACCCACCTTGCAGGGCTGTTGTGAAGATAAAATGGGGGGGGGGAGAGAATGGAGTCCCATAAAAATACAACCAGTTAGCTACAGGACACCCATGGTTTTTTATGATATTTTATTCTTACCATATCTCTTAGTGTGGTGTACACGTGATAAGAAAGTAAGGCATTTAAGATTAACTCTTTTGTTTGACCCGCTATTCGTTCAACAATACTGGAAACAACCGCGGCATTTCATTTTCCAAGTATGCAGAAGTATTTGTTAAACCACAGCAATACCTTGGATCCTGAACGCCTTGCGAGCCGAACGTTTTGGCTCCCGGAAGTGAGTGTTCCGGTTTGCAAGCGTTCTTTGGAACCCGAACGTCCGACACGACTTCCGCGGCTTCTGATTGGCTGCAGGAGCTTCCTACGGCCAATCGGAAGCCGCGCTTTGGTTTCCGAATGTTTTGGAAGTCGAACGGACTTCCGGAACGGATTCTGTCAGACTTCCGGGCTACGACTATATTTCGGCTGCATTTGTGTTCCGTTTTTGCACTGACGCTACTTTACTTCTGGCATTCTCTCTCCCCTCTTATTTTCCTTCTGCAAACTTTTCTTTTTCTTACAATTTTTAAAAAATTAAATAAAAATGCATGGCAAAACATGGGATAGGCGGGGGGAAACTAACTAAGCCACCTTGGAGGAAAGAAGGTAAGACTATAAATGGAATGAGTAAAAAAGAAAAGAAAAAATAAGCAGCATGGAAGATCCCGTATATGATCTTCCAAGTTGCTCTTGATCTACATTGGTGTCATCCTCTTTTTCTTGCTTCAGATGGAAGCCGAGGTGCCGGTGCACCGCGAGGCAGCGGACTCGGCGTTGTCAAACGGCACCGAGAAAGAGAAGCCACAGGCCCAGGAGCTGTACCAGCAAAGCCGCCTGAGCGCCGAAGAGCTGAGCAAGATCGAGGAAGAGCATGTGTTGGATAAGATGGTATGTGTTGGCGACAGCGGCGTGAATTTGGGACTCCGTGGCACACAGCAGGGTGGTAACAGTCCTAGCTGATTTTCTGGGTTGGGTATCTTGGGGGAATGTTGAGGAAATTAGGAGAGGATATATGGATTAAATATTACCCCTCCTCCCTCACACTAGTGAGCAAGCAGCAGAGCATATTCCTTTGCAGATTGCTGGAAGCAAGTTGATGGATTCGTTAGAATCTTTTAAGTTGAGCAGTCTAGTCTGGCTTGCTCCTGGCAAGTTTCGCCTTTTATTTCCCTCTTAAAAATAATAATAATGCAACAGTCTTGACTGAAAGTAGGAATAAAGTTTACTTAACATTCAGTCCACAGTACAGTGGTACCTCGGGTTAAGTACTTAATTTGTTCCGGAGGTCCGTTCTTAACCTGAAACTGTTCTTAACCTGAAGCACCACTTTAGCTAATGGGGCCTCCCGCCGCTGCTGCGCCGCCGGAGCACGATTTCTGTTCTCATCCTGAAGCAAAGTTCTTAACACAAGGTACTATTTCTCGGGTTACTATTTCTGCGTATGTAACCCGAGGTACCACTGTAATATTCTGGAGGCAGGCTTTATCTTGTGGTTACAGTTACATTTGTAGTGAAAAGAAGTCTGAGCTAGGCCTCGGACTTTCTACTTTATGGCTTCCATCCTCTAAGGATGAGCCATGTGCTGCTGGCTAAGAGCTAGCAGAGAGCAAAAAAAGGCAAAAGAGTAAAAGAGGAAGATGGCTGTGTGACTAGCCCCTTTCTAGGGTCTGCCCATCTACCTGGTCACAGACAGGGGAAGGATACTCCAGAACTTGTATGACAGGAAGTTTTCCCTGTCTCTAGCATCATTCCCCTGTGTAACAGGAAATGTTGTATTTGACTGCTTCAGTGATGATATATTTCACATATCTGGAGTCGGGTAAGGGTGTGTGGCGCTGTGGCTTAAACCACTGTGCTGCTTGGGCTTGCCGACCAGAAGGTCAGCGGTTCGAATCCCCGCAACAGGATGAGCTCCCATTGCTTGGTCCCAGCTCCTGCCAACCTAGCAGTTCGAAAGCACCTCAAAGTGCAAGTAGATAAATAGGTACCGCTCCGGTAGGAAGGTAAACGCCATTTCTGTGTGCTGCTCTGGTTCACCAGAAGCGGCTTAGTCATGCTAGCCACATGACCCAGAAGCTGTACGCCGGCTCCCTCGGCCAGTAAAGCGAGATGAGCGCCGCAACCGCAGAGTCGTTTGCGACTGGACCTAATGGTCAGGGCTCCCTTTCCCTTTCCCTTTAAGGGTGTGTGCATGTTTGTCTGTGTGTCTGGAGCAAATGTTTTTGTTCTGTGAACCGCCCTGAGACCTCCGGGTAGTAAATAAATAAATCAATTCAATAAATAATAATAATAATAATAATCAATGTTTGGGAGAGGGTTTGGATCTGGGGTGGGTTGCCTCCTGCCACAAGCGGGTGTCATTTTGCTCGCTAGGGAGCCTCCGAAAGCGTGTTGCTTGTTTATTAAATTGTGTATACCACCCTTCATTTGAAGATTTCAGGGTGGCAGAAAATCAAAGTTGGAAGGGTTCCCCAAGGGTCATCTAGTCCAACCCCCTGCAGTGCAGGAACCTCAGCTAAAGCATCCATGACAGATGGCCATCTAACCTCCGCTTAAAAGCCTCCAAGGAAGGAGAGTCCACAACCTCCTGAGGGAGACCGTTCCCCTGTTGAACAGCTCTGAATGTCAGAAAGTCAGTTGGAATCCCCTTTCTTGTAACCTGAAGCCATTGGTTTTGAGTGCTACCCTCCGGAGCAGGAGAAAGCAAGCTTGCTCCATTCTCCCATGTGACAGCTCTTAAGACAGCTATCGTATCTCCTCTCAGCCTCCTCTTTTCCAGGCTAAACATATCCAGCTCCTTCAAACATTCCTCATAAGACGAGACGCTTGATCGTCTTGGTTGCCCTCCTCGGCACACGTTCCAAATACAAAATAAAAACCACAAAATATAGAATAAAAACAAGAACAAAACCCGTAACTAGCACCATCCCAACGCATTTTAAAGGACATAAGAATGTTAATCGGACAAAGGCCTGGTTAAAGAGGAACGTTTTTTCCTGGCGCCAAAAGATGTATAATTGAGGCGCCAGGAGGACTATATCAATGCACTAGGGGACATTAATCATTGGTCACACTGTCTGTGGCTGATGAGAACCGACATTATTATTATTTATTGCATTTATATACAGTGGTACCTTGGGTTACAGGCGCTTCAGGTTACAGACTCCGCTAACCCAGAAATAGTACCTTGGGTTAAGAACTTTGCTTCAGGATAAGAACAGAAATTGCGCAGTGGCGGTAGTAGGAGGCCCCATTAGCTAAAGTGGTACCTCAGGTTAAGAACAGTTTCAGGTTAAGAACGGACCTCCGGAAGAAATTAAGTACGTAACCCGATGTACCACTGTACTGCGCTTCATCAAAAGATCTTGGGGTGGTTCACAGAATGAAATACAGGATAAAACACAAGCAAATAATTAAACCGAAACAATAACCCCTCCTTCCCACAGACACATGTAAAAGGCTGTAGGATATTCATCAGCCCAAGGCCTGGTTGAAGAAAAACATTTTTGCCTGGTGCCTAAAAATATATAATGAAGGCGCCAGGCAAGCCTCCCTGGGAAGAGCATTCCCCAAATGAGGAGCCACTGCAGAAAAGGCCTGTTCTCATGTTGCCATCCTCTGGATCTCTAAGGGAGGAGGCACACGAAGGAGGGCCTCAGAAGATGATCTGAGGGTCCGGGTAGATTCATATGGAGAGAGGCGATCTTTGAGGTACAGTGGTACCTCAGGTTAAGTACTTAATTCGTTCCGGAGGTCCGTTCTTAACCTGAAACTGTTCTTAACCTGAAGCACCACTTTAGCTAATGGGGCCTCCTGCTGCTGCCGCACTGCCAGAGCACAATTTGTGTTCTCATCCTGAAGCAAAGTTCTTAACCCGAGGTACTATTTCTGGGTTAGCGGAGTCTGTAACCTGAAGTGTTTGTAACCCGAGGTACCACTGTATTGCGGTCCTGAGCCATTTAAGGCTTTATAGGTCAAAACCAGCACTCTGAGTTTGGACCCGGAATCTAATTGTTAGATGTGGGTAAAGATGCTGTCCTATTCCTGCGCTGATCAGTCATGGCAGAGCTCAGTGGCGGGAGAGGCCAGCCAACCAAGTCTCAGGGGGGTCCTTGCCTGGAGGCAGAGTCCATATGCAAGGTTCAGTCCAATCCTAAGGTCAGGAGAATCTCAATTCACGTAGTCAGATGGTTCAGGGGTCAAGAAAGCTGAGAGTCCAAGGTCACAAGAAGCGGCAAGGTCTCTCCAGGAACAACCAATGTTGTTTCCAGCTACTGACTGAGACCAGAAATGGTGCTTAAGAAAGCTGGAGTCAGGTGGTTCACACCAGGAGCAAGAAGGCTGGTCGGCAGCAGGTGGAGTCACTTCCTTCTGCTCCTTCAGGCTGCTGCTCAGCAGGTGAAGCCGATTTCTGGCCCAATGCAGGTGCTGCCAGAATGATCATGGAAACATAATGCAAAGCTGATGTTTTGCCACTGAGCCCAAGGGCTTTACTTCAAAATAAGTTCCTAGTCCTCATGGTTCCAAAATAAAGGGATGGTCAAATTTAGAAGCTACCTTATACTGAGTTAGGCTGCTGGTCCTTCTAAACATAAATAATAAAACAAAGGCTCTAGAATCTAACTGTCAGCACTGACTGGCAGCATTTCTCCAGGTTTTTAAAAATAAAATTAGGCAAAATCCGAGACCAGGGAGAAGAGTCGGTGGAAGAAGATTGGAAGAAATTTAAAGATTATCTACAGAAATATTGTAAAATTAATGAGTGTTAGAATGATGTTGGATTGAAATTAAGTGGTTTCCAGCTGTAATGCTTTAAGAGAATATGAAAAAAAAGGATTATAAATAGGTAATAATGTAATGGTAAGGATTTGCTGAACTAACAATTTGGGGTGGAATACAAAAAAGGGAGGTATGAGGAGGTCCGGGAAATAAGTTAAAAGAAAATAAGTAATTGAAAATGTATGTGTCTTTTTTTTCTTTTCTTAAAAAGTTTCTTTATTCTGTATTTTTGTTATCCTGTTTTTTTCTTTTTTTATTTTATTGTAATATTATAAAAAATCTTAATACATATCTTATAAAAAAAATAAAAATAAAAATAAACTTGAATGCCCTTCGCCTGCATGCTTGCAGAATTACATCTGTGTGAATTAAATTTCTCTGAGCGGCTTTTCCTTGTTGGGAGGAGTTTTCATGCCTTTTTTAAAATGAAGGGAGAAAAGCTGTGTGTGTGTGTGTGTGTGTGTGTGTGTGTTTGTGCGTGTGTGTGTGTGTTTGTGTTTGTTTGTGCGTGTGTGTGTGTGTGTGTGTGTGTGAGAGAGAGAGAGAGAGAGAGTAGTAGTAGTAGTGGTAGTAATAACCCCTCTTTCCCTCTCCCTGCAGCTGGATCAGACCACAGACTTTGAGGAGCGGCGGCTGATACGGGCCGCCATGCGGGAATTGCGCCAGCGGAAGCGAGGTACCGGCCTGGGAATTTTTTGGGGGGGGGTGGGGAGCTTTATAATTGCATACTTCAAAAGATCTAGTCCTCAAATAAGAAGACTTAAACTATAGAGCAGTAGGAGGTAAATGGGCGCCAAGAGCTTCTGTGCAAAAGCCACCGGAGTCACACAAGTATTTGCGAACCTGCTGCCTTTTGGACTACAACTGGATTACGAGTCCTGTCAGCCCCCAGCCAGCATGGCTGCATTGTCCATCTTATGGCCATGCTGGTGCCACAGCCTGGGGAGCTGCTGCCAGTCAGTGTGGAAAACATTGAGCTGGATGGACTCGCAGTAAGGCAGCTTCCTGTATTCCTATGATATGCAGCAATCTGTATGTATCTGCAGTTGAGTGAAGAAACCACCCCCTCCTCACTGGGTGACCTTGAGACAGTTACTGTCCCTTGACCTAACTCACCCCCAAGGGCTGCTGTGAGGATCAAACCAGTGGTGTTTTAGGAGACTCACAGCTGCTACTGTTGTGCTCCTTGGAGGAAGGTTGAAATTTAAAATTTAACAAATCCGTGAAATAAAGAAAGGGTTCCCAGCCACAGTATATTTTATTCCCTAAGGTTTATGTACTGCTGTGTTCCATAAAACAAAATCCTTAAAGCGGTTTCCAAAAAGTACAGAACTATGAAATTACAGTCATACCTTGGTTCTGGAACGCCTTGGGTGTCGAACGTTCCGGCTCCCGGAATATCGAAAACCGGAAGTGTTCTGGTTTTTTAACATTCCTTTGGAAGCCGAACGTCTGATGGAGCTTCCATGGCTTCCGATTGGCTGCAGGAGCTTCCTCCCCCCCCCCCCCATTTTTTAAATTCATTTTATAACACTAATAAACAACACAAACAGGGGGAAAAAAACAAATTATTGTCTTATCCTTATTTTTTCTAAACATTGTTAAGGGAGCTTCCCCAAGTCCCCCCTATCTGATTTTCATTTTACCTCATCTTTAGCAGTTTACATATATCATAATTTTTAATCATTTTTAAAATTACACTTACTTTTACCATCCTGCAGCCAATCAGAAGCCGTGCTTTGGTTTCTGAACGTTTTGGAAGTCAAACAGACTTCCGGAATGGATTCTGTTCGACTTCCATAGTACGGCTGTATCAGTAAAAGCTGTCGAAAGCAACAGTTGTAAGACATCTTCAGGGAAATGAAAAGGAACGGTGAACTGAAAACAACGCAAAACACAGACCAGTTTCCTACATGTCTGGATAAGCTTTTCCTAAACAAAAATCTCTTCGGCTGGCGTTGTGCAAGGAATGGGCCTGCCTGGTTGTCAATAGGCGGGGAGTTCCAGCGCTAAAACATTGGTTTGTTAAAAAGGCACAACAAGGCCCCCCGTGGCTCCTGTAGCCTTGCCCTCCTCCCGCCATTCTTGCCGCCGTTCCTGACCCCTCTGGGACGTGGCGTTTTGCAGAGCAACGAGAAAAGGAGCGCAGCTTGCGGATCCAGGAAGCCAAATCGAGAGGGGCCACCCACACCACAGAGACCACGGCCCGGCAGAGCGCCATGTCCGCCGATGGCTCAGCCATCAGCACCGTCACCAAGACCCAGCGCCTTGTCCAGTCCAGTAAGGAGCAGCTGGGGGTTTGGGAACACTCCGCCTTTCCTTCCGAGCGCATGGCTTCCGGGGGGAGACGCACGGCACGCATCCCAGACGTCAAATCAGGCCTCTTTCGGGTCCTTGCTCTCCCCGTGGAGAGACGCCCTCTTCTCTCTGCTCTGGAAACTGTCCTGATTTCTCCTCTTTGCATCGGGGGTCACCGCTGGCAGTTTTTCTTCTCTTTTTGCACCGGGATGGTTGGTGCCTTCTCCGGCCGTCTCCGCGGCCTCATCCTGGCAACTGAAGCTTGGAATGGCTCGTCTCTCTCTCTCTGTCCTCTGTTCTCTGGCCATGAGCATCTGAGTTAGTCTTTTTCTTTTGGGATGTAAGCACTCCTCGCTCGGCCGTGACTCATGCCGTCCACTTCCCGGGACTTCCTCCGTTGTAGGGAGAACGATGGGCTGAAGTACCTTTTACACCCTCGAATCCAAGGCCTCTCCAGTCAAAAGGGGCTCAGCAAGACTCAGAAAGGCCTTTCTTTGGCTGGCACCCTGGAGAGCTGTGGCTGCAAGTCAGAGTAGGCAGCACTGGGATGGATAGAGGGATGGACGCGTGAGGAAGGGCCATCAGAGCATCTCCTTTGAGAGCAAAAGGTCCCGGGTTCAGTCCCCAAAAGCATCTCCAAGTACACCTGCGAGAGACTTCTTGTCTGAAATCCTGCAGAACTGCTGCCAGTCAGTGTGGACAGTACTAAGCTAGGAGGACCAATTGCCAGACAGCGTAAGGGAAGAGCTGTAGCTCAGTGGTAAAGCATCTGCTTTTGGTGCAGAAGGTCCCAGGTTCAATTCCTGTCAGTGTCCCTTATTTTAATTTCCAGAGAGCTGCTGCCGGTCAGTGTAGACAGTACTGAGCTAGATGGACACAGTGTTCTTTTTTTGTGTCAGCCAGTTTCCATTTCCCTTTTGGCTCTTTTAAGGCGGCTTCAAGGCTAAGGGCTTCCACCTGACCCATCACAGCCTCTCCTCAGAAAGGATATTGTAGAGCTGAGAGAGGTTTGGAAAGGCACAAGCTCAGTGTTTAAGACAGGCTTCCTTGGTCCTCCAGATGTTTTTTGGCCTACAGCTCCCATGATCCCTAGCTAGCAGGACCAGTGGTCAGGGATGCTGGGAAATGTAGTCTCAAAACATCTGGAGAGCTGAGGTTGAGGAAGCCTGGTTTAAGAGGTTTGGGGCAACTTCCTTACAAGGAAAATATTTTCGCAATGCTTGGTTCTTTTTAGTTTAGGGAAAACGGTGAGCATGAGGGAACATGATAAAGGGGTATAAAATTCTGCCCGGTAAAGATAGGGAGATAGGTAAAAGGTAAAGGGACCCCTGACCATTAGGTCCAGTTGTGACCGACTCTGGGGATGCGCGCTCATCTCGCTCTATAGACCGAGGGAGCCGGCGTTTGTCCGCAAACAGCTTCCGGGTCATGTGGCCAGCATGACTAAGCCGCTTCTGGCAAACCAGAGCAGCGCACGGAAACACCGTTTACCTTCCCGCCAGAGTGGTACCTATTTATCTACTTGAACTTTGACGTGCTTTCAAACTGCTAGGTTGGCAGGAGCAGGGGCCGAACAAAGGGAGCTCACCCCGTTGCAGGGATTCAAACCGCCGACCTTCTGATCGGCAAGTCCTAGGCTCTGTGGTTTAACCCACAGTGCCACCCGCGTCCCTGAAAAAAGATAGGGAGATGCATTTTGCCAAATACTGGAGCTCTGCGTCATCCAATGAATCTGAATGTTGGAAGATTCAGGACAGGCAAAAAGAAAGGATTCTTCATGCAGCACCTAGCTGGACTTTGGAATTTGCAAATGATGACAGCCCCCAACTTGGGAGGGCGTTAAAGGGGATTAGACAAATGTGTGGAGAACAAGGCTAGTAGCAACGGCCACTGGTAACAAGCCAGCCCTGTGATGCGGCTGTGAAAAGGGCTGATGCAATTTTAGACGGCGTCGCCTGCACCAGAGTTTCCAAGTCATGAGAAATAATACTTTTGCTTTTTTCTTTGCTTGGAGTCCTGTGTCCAGTTCTGAGCGCTGTGCTTTAAGAAGGATTTAGTTGGATTGGAGCAGGTCCAGAGGAAGACAAGATGGTCAGGTGTAAATAAAATAAGGAAACTTGTTTATTTTTAACCGGGAGAAAAGCAGACAGAGGAGGAGTGTAATATCTGAAGGGCTGTCATCAGGCAGAAGGGGGCAAAGTCTTCTTCTCTGCTTCCCCTGAGAACAAGATTGGGTCTAACTGGGGATTGAGTTACAGGAGGGTAGATTTGGGGAGAATATTTTAGGAAAATATTCCTTCTTGACCCTAATATCTGCTTGGTGGTGGTAGTAGTAGTAGTAGTAGTAGTAGTAGTAATAAAATTTTAGTTATATCCCACCCTCCCCAGCCGAAAAAGCCCTGGCTCTGGTTGAGGCCAGCCTACCCTCTCTGTGGCCCGGGACCTCCAAGATGTTTTTGTTTGGTAGAAGTTTGGAGAGCTCTTTCTTGCTGGAGGTCTTGAGGCAGAGGCTGGCAACCATCTGCTGCAGCTGGATTTCCTGCATTGGGCAGGAGAGGTCAGACTAGATCCCAGAATTGTAGAGTTGGAAGGGACCCTGAGGGTCATCTAGTCCAACCCCTTTGCGATGCAAGAATCTTGCCTAGATCATCCATTAGCCTTTAGTACACCTTCCAGCTCTGATTCTGAGAGGCTGATCCTGATGGTCACCAGGATCAGAGACGGAATAACAAAGGGAGAGAAGCCTAAAGCTTACAAGTCTCGCTTGTGGGCTTCCCACTGTGGGGAACAGGGTGCCAGACAAAGTAGGCCCTTGGCCTGATCCATAAGTACTCTGCTTACCCTCTTATGCTTTCCCCCTCCCAGATGATGGCAGCAAGACTTCCCGCACCATGATGATGGAGTCCAGCTACGTGAAGAGATCGGAAAGTAAGGCTCTTCCTGCACCTTGTTTTCTTTCCTTGCGGTGAGGGGCTCCCAGGAAGAGGGAGGGGTATTCTTTCTTGCCAAGCTAAATGGGACTGAGAGCAGATTTATTGTGGTGTTGAGTATTTCTCTGTTTCCTGAGATGTCTGGGCTTGAAGGGTACATTATAATAATAATTTATTATTTATACCCCCTCCCAGCTGGCTGGGTTTCCCCAGCCACTCTGGGCGGCTTCCAACAGAACACTAAAATACAATAACCTATTAAACATTAAAAGCTTCCCTAAAAGTCTGGTAGTTGTTTTTCTCTGACATCTGGTGGGAGGGCGTTCCACAGGGTGGGCGCCACTATCAAGAAGGCCCTCTGCCTGGTTCCCTGTAACTTGGCTTCTCATAGCGAGGGAACCGCCAGAAGGGTTAGGGAAGAGTGGTTTGCACCTTTAAGGAAGCTAAAAACACGATAAAATTTGAAACCTGTGAAAGGGTGATGTTTTGGCGCAGTCCGTGGAATGTCGCCCTGTTACCTCCATGGTACCTGAGGTCTTTATGTTTGTCTCCCACCCCTCTCCATGCTTCAACCTTTCAGCAGACGGCAACACCTTTGTCCAGACCAAATCGTCCTACAGCACATCGTCTTCCAAGAAAGTCGGCAGGTGAGTCCTTCCTGGAGCTCCTCTCCCAGTTGCACAGCTCCTGTCGCATTCACAGAATGACAGAATTGCGGAGTGGGCAGGGGGACCCCAGGGTCATCTAATCCAACCCACTACTATGCAGGGATCGCGGGATGTGAGGCATGTGTGGGAGGACGGCCATGACTCTTGCCTCTTGCTTGCTCCGTGGCAGCCATCTTCCATGTTTTCTTTCCGCAGCTGAGGTTTAGCTGCTAAGCCCAGGGGCAGAGAACCTTTTTCAGGCAGAGAGATGGATTTGCTTCTGGGGCCCACATGCCAGCGCCTGGCAGGGCACAGCGGTGAAAGTGGGAGGAGCAATGGATTTTTAGATGCTACCTTTTGTGTGGTTTGTGCGTCCCTTGCTGTCTTCAAGCAAGCGAAAGGCATTCCTGGGAGTTCTAGTCCAAAACAGCCCCACTGGCTGAGACTGATGGGAGTTGTAGTCTAATATGGCCGTGCTGGCTGGTGGCTGGTGGGTATCGTAGTCCATTATGGCCATGCCGGCTGAGGGCTAATGGGAATTGTTGTTCAAAACAGCCCTGATGGGAGTTCGCATCTAAAATGGGGACAGGGTGTTCTTCAACACCGTGTGTTGGGCATCCGCTGGTGGGGGTCACCCTAGCAAAAGACCCACTGACGAAAACCCCCTGGCTCTGCTGTAATAATAATAATAATAATAATAATAATAATAATAATAATAATAATAATAAAAAATTATTCATACCCTGCCCAACTGGTTGGGTTTCCCCAGCCACTCTGGGCGGCTCCCAACAGAATTGTAATAATAATTTTAAAAAGCGATAAAAGCATACCTATACAGGGCTGGCTTCCGGTGTCTTCTAAAAGTCAGATAGTTGTTTATTTCCTTGACATCTGATGGCAGGGCGTTCCACAGGGCGGGCGCCACCACCGAGAAGGCCCTCTGCCTGGTTCCCTGTAACCTCATAGTGGGGGAACAGCCAGGAGGCCCTTGGAGCTGGACCTCAGTGTCGTGGCTGAACGATGGGGGTGGAGACACTCCTTCAGGTATACTGGGCCGAGGCCATTTAGGGCTTTACAGGTCAGCACCAACACTTTGAATTGTGCGCGGAAATGTACTGGGAGCCAATATAGATCTTTCAGGACCGGCATTATATGGTCTCGGTGGCCACTCCCAGTCACCAGTCTCGCTGCCGCAGTAAGGTCATAAGACTGCAGAGGGAAGCGGGGAACCAGCGAGAAGCCAACGTTTACCTCCTAGTCTCCTTGCAAGCCCCTGCTGCCCTTTCTCACCTTTGTCCCTTTCTGGCAGCATCTTTGAACGAGAGGATGAGACCTCTGGGCGTGCTGGCAGCCTGGCTGCCCTGGAACGTCGCCAGGCTGAGAAGAAGAAGGAGCTCATGAAGGCTCAGAGCCTGCCAAAGACGTCAGCTTCGCAAGCCCGGAAGGCCATGATCGAGAAGCTGGAGAAGGAGAGCGGCAGGTGAGGAGCCCTGCAGTGTTCGGATGAGGTGCGGGTGGCTGGAGCAGAAGTCCTGGGGTGGGTGGCGGTGCTCGGCTTTAGGGAAGGCGGCAGGGAGTCGCCTGCGTTCCTTTGTGGATGTACCATATTTTTCGCTCTATAAGACGCACCTTTTCCCTCCTAAAAAGTAAGGGAAAATGTGTGTGCGTCTTATGGAGCGAATGCAGGCTGCGCGGCTAAGCCAGAAGCCAGAACAGGGAGAGGGAGTGCTGTGCAGCGCTCCTTCTCGCTGTTCTAGCTTCTGGCTTAGCTGCGCAAAGCCTCCGCAGGGCAACGGGGTGCCTTCATCCCGCTGCCCTGTGGAGGCTTTGTGGGCTATCTCAGAAGCCAGAACAGGGAGAGGCTATCCCAGAAGCCAGATCCCTCTTGCTGTTCTGGCTTCTGGGATTCAAAATATTTTTTTTCTTGTTTTCCTCCTCCAAAAACTAGGTGTGTCTTATCGTCTGGTGCGTCTTATAGAGCGGAAAATATGGTATTCCAAGCAAGCCCCCCATGATCGGAGGCTGTTTCCTTCTTCCAATGGGAGCAACGCTTTGGTTTGGGATACAGCAACTTCTTACACTCTCCTCTTCTCTCCGCAGCCCAACCAACCCAGCCGTGTCCCGAGTGGCAGTCCAGCGCTCGGGCAGCTTTGGGGTCCCCAACGCCAGCAGCATCAAGCAAATGCTGTTGGATTGGTGCCGCGCTAAGACACGGGGCTACGAGGTGAGTGTGCCCCCAGCGGGCCTGTGCCCACTTTCCTTTTTTAAAAATACACTGGTACCTCGGGTTACATACGCTTCAGGTTACAGACTCCACTAACCCAGAAATAGTGCTTCAGGTTAAGAAATTTGCTTCAGGATGAGAACAGAAATCGTGCTCCAGCGGCACGGCGGCAGCAGGAGGCCCCATTAGCTAAAGTGGTGCTTCAGGTTAAGAACGGACCTCCGAAACGAATTAAGTACTTAACCCGAGGTACCACTGTAATAATTTTTACTTGGTTTTACAAATTTAAAGTTATAATCATACCATGACAGATCCACTTTAAAGATTCCTCCGAATCTCTGGACTTCCCATCTTCCCTCCACAGGTTCTGTTGTGGTCTTCCCTCTCTCCTTCTTTTAATCTCCACAACAACCCTTTAAAGTAGGTTTAGTTCTGAGAGAGGTGACTGGCAGCCAGGGTCACGAGCTTCACGTGGCCAAGCAGAGATTCGAACCCTGGTCTCCCAGGTCGTAGTCCTGTTGTTACCCCTTTTCTATGGCATTTCTACTATTGAATGTCCATTTTTTTTAATAACCCCATTATGTCCATAGTTCTCGTTACATTACGAGGGTTATTGCAATCCCGCTAGTGTTTTCAACTGCTAACAGTGGTCTTCTAGGTAAATTATATTTCCCCCCCATTCCTTATTAAAGTTTTGGTCTCCCTGGTTTCTAAGCTTTCCGCTCAGTTTTGCCATTTCGGCATAGTCCGACAACTTAGTTTGCCATTCGCCTGTGCCCACTTTCCTGCCCCTT
Source organism: Podarcis raffonei (assembly GCF_027172205.1). Lineage (NCBI taxonomy): Eukaryota > Metazoa > Chordata > Lepidosauria > Squamata > Lacertidae > Podarcis > Podarcis raffonei. The sequence continues at coordinate 24,606,486 of NC_070617.1, forward strand.
TCTGCCCGGGCTTCCCCAGATTGAGAGATCGCCTTACCCCACATACCCCATTCAACAGCTTCGATAGCGGAACTGGCCCTCTTTCAGAGGTGACATAATACCTGCTCTGCAGTTGTAAGAACTTGGATCTTTCTGTGTTGCATCGCCTACACTTTGGAACTCCCTGCTGATTGATATCAGGCAGATGCCTTCGCTGTACTTTTTTCAGAGCCTGCTAAAAATATTCTGTTAGACAAGCCTAAAGCAGTTCATGTGAGTTTTCATCTCTTTTTTAGTCTATAGTTGTCTTTAACACACACACACACAATAATTTTTATTAAATTTTCTAAATTACATTTTAAAATATTCATTTAAATAACCTTAATTACTTCCCTTCTTCTATTTCCATGGTCTGTTTTACATACCATACATTCCTGCATCTTGTACATGAACTAAACCATCAGTAATCCATTGTTACATCCATCAAAACTGATTTACACTGTTGAATTTAACTTATTGCTACCAGCGTCTTTAAATGAACACAATTTTCACCCATATATTCAGTAAACATTTCCCAGTCTTCTTTAAACGTGCATTCTTCTTGTTCTCTTTTTGAAATTTTTAAGTTAGTGTTGCTCGTTCTTCTTACTGCTAACATTATCTCTCTCTATTTTTGGCAAGCCCCCACTTTGAGGTTTCTTGATTTTAAATCAAATTTTAAAAAACAACAACAAAATTTTCAAATTTTGTTTTTATTTTACTCGGCAGCACGTCGACATCCAGAACTTTTCCTCCAGCTGGAGCGACGGCATGGCCTTCTGCGCCCTCGTCCACAACTTCTTCCCAGAGGCCTTTGATTATGCCCAGCTTTCACCGCAGGACCGGCGGCGCAACTTCGAGATGGCGTTCTCGGCGGCTGAGTATGTACCCCTTAGCTGCTCCTGCCCCCCGCCGGGCGTGGGAGAGAAGCGCGGGCGCAGGGCCTGTTTTTCCTTTAAAGAGGTCTAGCGCCTTTTCTGGGTTATTGGCGTACCTGTGCGCGCTCTCTCTCTCTCTCTGCCTAATGCAGCCTTGGCCAATCTGGTGCTCTCTATGGACTTTGTGCTACAGCTGTGAGGGGAGCTAGAAGTTCAAAAGGGCCGTTATAGCAGGGGATTGTGGGAGTTGTAGTCCAAGCCGTCAGTGCTGGCTGAGGCCGATGGGAGTTGTAGTCCAAAATGGCTGTACTGGCAGGGGATGATGGGAGTTGTAGCATCTAAAGCAATCTAGAGGGCACCATAGTGAGGAAGGCTGGCTTAACTATCCTGTGGCAATGAGTTAACCGGACACCTCTCTGCAGGGCTGTGGCTGTTTCCTGCTCAGTTGTGCTCAAACCTGTGCTGCTTCCGGCTGGGAGGTTCTCAACCAGAAAATGTCTCACTGGGCGGACGACTTGGGGGGGTTGGGAGAGACCTCCCAGTAAAGCCTCAAGGTGGGGAATAAGGCCTGCCTCTCGTCCCCCGTTCTTCTTCCTAAGCTGTGTTGTCTAGACATAAAGCAGCGCTCCCTGTATGCAGACACCAGCCTTTCCCAACCTCCAGGCGTTGCTAGACCACAAACCTCTGACCATTAGCCCACGCAGTCTGTCCAACACGATCCGGAGGGCACCACGTTGGAGAAGGCTGGTGTCATGTAGCAGGCCATCGCCACATCAAAAGGAACAAAGACCTGGGCTTGGGAAGAGCAAAATCTGATTATTATTTTTTGCAGGCTTCTGGAATGCTTACCGTTTATTTCATTTTTGCTAGTCCTGGGGAAGGGAGAGGACACAAATTCTGCTCAGACATCCCTCTCTGACTTCTAGGGTGTCTCGGCTGTCCATTGTGAAAATCAGAGTGCTTTTGCAACCATGAGGTCTAGAAACATGCTTGTTCGGCTTTTTTTTTTAATGCAAGATTGGGGTTCTTAGGAAGATTGAAGCCCCAGTTATACCTTTGGTGGTTACCTGCAGAATCACAACAAACACGCAGTTCTGGCAAAAGGCATCTCTTGAGGCGTGTAAGGGCACAGGTGGCTGTTCAATATTTATTTATCTTACTGCATTTGTCACATGTGGTCTTCCCTCTCTCCTTCTTTTAATCTCCACAACAACCCTTTAAAGTAGGTTTAGTTCTGAGAGAGGTGACTGGCAGCCAGGGTCACGAGCTTCACGTGGCCAAGCAGAGATTCGAACCCTGGTCTCCCAGGTCGTAGTCCGACACTCTAACTCAGTGGTTCCCAAACTTTTTCAGACTTGGTTCCATAAATTCATCCCCTATGCCCCCTACCCTAGAAAAAGCATTATTCAGAACGACAGCTTGCATGACCCGCTCAGGAACAGAATAAGAGTTTTGAAACAGTAACGGTTAATCACACACTTACTCAAAATCCAATTAAAACTATTTAGTTTAATTAATCCAGCAAAACTGGTGGGCTTGGACCAGAGATTCCAACTTTTCAAAGTCTGATTTACACCTCCAGTGTGCCCCTGCTGCCCCCTTGCTTCTTATCCTGCCCCCCCCCCAAAGTTAATCCTTCTGCCTCCCATCAGGGGGGCAGTACTGCCCATTTTGGGAGGACTGCTCTAACCACTACACCTCACTGTGCTCTTGCACCACCCAAGCCAGCTAACCGTTCATGCCGGGGCGTCACAAGCGTGCTGGGATTTTGCCACGTAAGCTGCAGACGGACCTTTTCCGGCTCTGGCTTGATCTGTGCTGCTTTCTCGCGCACAAGGTAGGAAGAGAAGGGGGCTCAGCTATTTACGCAGAGCGCAGGAGCTCTTCCATGCCGGAAGGCGTTCTGATTCCTCTGGAAAATTTGGATTGGGCGGTGGCGCACGTGGGACACTGTGAGCTGGTGTGGAGGAGTGGGAGCGTGCCTGCTCCTCTTTGCAAGGTCTTTCTTATAGGGTTATGTGCTGTTGCAGCTTGGGGTTGCGTGGTGAGAGCGACTTCGGGGCTGCGGACGCCCTCGGGGCCTGGCTGGGCACGCCACTGCTGCTTCTGAGCAGAAAGACAAGGAAGGGAGTTCTCTGTCTCGCTTTCTCGTCTCTTATTACTCCCCCTCTGGGCTGCTTCTCTCCTTCCCAACCAGAGGTGGACAGCAGGCCTCCCCAGAGCAGCATTGAGCAACTGCTTCTCCCGCCTCTCCACATGCAAATTTAGGGAGCCAGGCCACTTTCAAGATTTGGCACTCTGGAGAGATGGGCTGATCCTGCAGACCACAGCACCCAGGAAAGTCAGGACTGCTTGCCCACATTTGCAGGTCTCAGGATAAGGGTTTTTGAACATGCCTTGCCCTAAAAATACGGAACCACAACAACAACAAAATGCTGCATTTTAGCACTTTTTTGGAACCCTTTTTCCGCCCAAGGGCTGCAGTCCCTGGTGGGCGAGGCCGGTCTAAAGTGTGCAGAGCAAGCAGTGCAAATTTTAGCTTTTAACAGTACAGTGGTACCTTGGTTCTCAAACTTAATCCGTTCCGCAAGTCCCTTGCAAAACCAAAGCGTTCCAAACCAAGACGCGCTTTCCCATAGAAGGTAATGCAAAATGGATTAATCCGTTCCAGACTTTTAAAAACAACCCCTAAAACAGCAATTTAACATGAATTTTACTATCTAACGAGACCATTGATCCATAAAATGAAAGCAGTAACCAATGTACTGCAGTCACACAATCAATCAATCAGTAGCTGAACTGGGTTCCACACAATCACAAAAACAAAACTAAAAGAGCCGCAAAAACAAAAATGCAAAATAAATAGCAAGAACAGACAGACCTCAGTGTAACACTCAAAATTGAAGTGTGGTACTCAAAACGGAAGTGTAACACTCAAAACAGAGCACGTTCGACTTCCGAAAAAAGTTTGCAAACCGGAACACTTACTTCCAGATTTTCAGTGTTTGGGTTCCAAGTTATTTGAGTATCAGGCATTTGAGAACCAAGTTACCACTGTAGACTGGTTTCTACACTAGCTTCCTGTGTGAAAGCAAGGGGCATGATCTGCATTCAAGGCCAAGCCCCGGCCAGGCAAAAACCACTCAGGGTGTGGCCTGCAGAGATTTCCGAGGGTCAAACTAAGGGCCTCCATTTCCCCCGCTCCTGAATTGCTTCGTTGCTGCCTCCCTTACTAGCAGACCTGAGGGTGATCCCTTTTTAAAGGACGTTTTCACGAGTGCCAGAGCTTTGCTGCAGGAGCCTGGTGGTCTGCACAATGACTCCTAGTTGCTCGTTCTGTTGATGTCCCAGGCTGGCAGGACGATGAGTTTCCTCTTCTCTGAGCCAGGTCTCTCCCCTGCGGGCCTAATGCAGTGTCCTGGCCCAGGAGGAGGGCAAGGGGCGTTTGCCTGCGAAGGGTTTCGCCTGCCAGAGACCCCCACTTGCCTCTTCCTCGCTCCCCTCTCCTCTCCATGGACCACGAGAGCGACCGACCCCCTCCTTCCACGATCTGGACCAGAGGTGCTTTCCTGGGCTGCTTTCGCTTTCCCTCCTGTGTCGCTGTCGTCCTGCGTGCCCCCCCCCCAGCTTCAGGCACCCCGGCTGTGCCGCAGCGCTGTTGCAAGGCTGGGGTAGGATGGGATGAGGCAGCGGGGTGCGTTCCGGCCCCCCTCATCCGCTCTCTCTATATGCGTCCATATAGAAGGAAGGCCCCACCTTGGAACAGGCACCAGAGCACAGCGCCTTTCCTCCCAACCCGCCCCGTCCATCTCCTTTTCTCCCCCCCCAACCCCTTTCCGTCTGTTGGACTGTCCTTGCTGTCGAGATCCGGGTTCGAGTTCCCCACACCTGCTCGTGGCACCTGCTCCCGACAACAGCACTTCTGGCCACGCTCACCCTACCCTTCCTATCCCCCCCCCCGTATGAGGAATGACTCCCAGGCGCACATGTGCAATGGACCCCCCCTCCTTCCACCCCCATTTGCATTGCACGACAGAGAGGCACCCCCCAAAAGCATGTATGTAAGTTTGACACACACACACACAAAGGAATGTGAAATGGATTTATGTATTTCTTCTGTTTTTTTCCTTCTGTCTCTCTTCTTTTTCTCTCCGTCCCTCCCTGCCCCCTTTCCAAATCTGTCCGGGCTGTGATCACTGGCTTCTCCCTCCCCTTTCCTGGCACCCCACCACCCTGCCCCACCACCCAGGACGCACGCGGAGTGCCCCCAGTTACTGGATGTGGAGGACATGGTCCGGATGAGGGAGCCCGATTGGAAGTGCGTTTACACGTACATCCAGGAGTTCTACCGGTGCCTGGTTCAGAAGGGGCTGGTTAAAACCAAAAAGTCCTAACCTTCCTACCAGCGGAGCAATGGTGAGAATCTCCTCCTCCTTCTTGAATTATTTGGGGGGGGGCTCGGAGGGGTGAGGGGGGGGGAGATACGTGTCTCTGCATGTGTGCATTGTGGTTGCAGAACGTTTCCACGCTGGGAGGCAGGGAAATTCGGAGGGTGGGAGTTCCTTGGTAGTTCCTTCAGAAACCACCTTGCTTGGGGGACCTTCAGTATGTGGGCCATTTATTTATTTACTTACTTACTTACTTACTTACTTACTTACTTACTTACCGCCCTATACCCGGGGGTCTCAGGGTGGTTCACAGAATAAAATCAAGATACAAAACCACAATACAGTCATACCTCGGGTTACAGCCGCTTCAGTTTGCGTTTTTTCGGGTTACACACCCACCAAAACCTGGACGTACCAGAACGGGTTACTTCTGGGTTTTGGCAGTCGCGCATGCGCAGAAGCACTAAATTGCACTTTGCGCATGCACAGAATCGCAACCCGCGTGTGCGCAGATGTGACGCTGCAGGTTGCGAACGCTGCGGGTTGTGAATGTGCATCCCGCACGGGTCACGTTCACAACCTGAGTGACCACTTGTATACATAATGAAAATAAAAACAACCCAATAGCCCCTCAACCCCAATAGCCCCTTTGAAGGTGACTCGGAAACCACAACGAATCCATAACGTGGCAGCGAGACTGGTGATTGGGAGTGGCCGCTCAGGCCGTATAACACCAGTCCTAAAGGATCTACATTGGCTCCCAGTATGTTTCCGAACACAATTCAAAGTGTTGGTGCTGACCTTTAAAGCCCTAAATGTCCGGTATACCTCAAGGAGCGTCTCCACCCCCACTGTTCAGCCCAGACACTGAGGTCCAGCACCGAGGGCCTTCTGGCGGTTCCCTCCCTGCGAGAAGCGAGGTTACAGGGAACCAGGCAGAGGACCTTCTCGGTAGTGACGCCCGCCCTGTGGAACGCCCTCCCATCAGATGTCAAGGAGATAAACAGCTATGCAACCTTTAAAGGGCATTTGAAGGCAGCCTTGAAGGGAAGTTTTTAACTGTATTTTTGTGTTTTATATATGTCGGAAGCCGCCCAGAGTGGCTGGGGCAGTTAGATGGGCAGAGTGCAAATAATAAAAGGGGGGGATGAGGATTGGTTCTGTTGAGATATCACATTAAAAACCCCATTTTAAGACAGTTGCACTGGCGGCTGTTTTGTTTCTGGGCCCAGTTCAAGGCGCTCACATTTGTGTTCGAGGCCTTGAATGACACAGGCCTCAAATACCCGAAAGGCTACCTCCTCGGGTGCTGGAATCGGCAAGCAGGGCACCTCTTGATAGTTCCTCAGCCCTCGGTGTTGGTGGTGACAGCCCAGCAGAGGGCCTTCTCTGTGGTGGCCCCAAAGTTGTGGAATTCCCTCCCCACCGCAATGCATCTGGCACCTTCCCTGTGAATGCAGAAGACTTCCCTCTTGACCCTTAAGATGTCTGTTTTTGAGACGCACCCTAGGGCCTGTGTAACCTGGCTGTTTTTAATTCTGGGAGACCTGCTGGCGAAGGACGGGTTATTATCAAGACATTTATCTAAGAAAAAAATATCCAGCCTGCTCTTCGTAGTGGGTCAGTTGGTGCTGAGAGGATCTGCCATTGTATGATGGTGCTAAACTAGATATATTTCATCTTGCCACCCTGGCACAGTTTATTATTGATGGACTGGTTGCATTTAAGCACTACTTTTCCTGCCCCCTCACAAGGAGTTGAAGGTGCCATGTTTCTCTTTCCTTTCCACATCTCATAGAATCATAGAATTGTGGGGTTGGAAGGGAACTCCAAGGGCCATCTAGTCCAACCCCTTGCAATGCAGGAATCTCAGCTAAAACCCGACCTCCGCTTCAGAACCTCCCAAGGAAGGAGAATCCACAACATTATTCCACCTTTTTCTCCAGGGAGCTCAAGGGGGCAGACACCCTTGTTGTTTAACCCCCACAACACCCCTGCGAGGGAGGTCAGGCCAAGAGGCAACGACTGGCCTAGTGTCACACCTGGCAAACTTTGTGGCAGTGGGGGGATTTGAACCTTGGTCTCCCGGATTCCAGCGTAAGGCTCTAACCACTACACCACACCACACTGGCTCCTGATATTCCTTGTTCCCAGTGTTACTAGCTCTTCCATGTTGTGTTTTTAGATTGTTTTAACCCACAATGGGAGCTCACGGACAAGGCTGGGGAAGAAATCAAATACCAATCGTAAAAATAATTTTTTAAGCTCTCACTTTTGCGGGAGGGGCGGATAATTTTTGACAACTGCCAGGTAACGGTGGCGACAGTGCCTGCCTTTCCCAGAATCCTTTGCTTCCGTAGGCCGGGGTGCAGCGAAAGAGAGACGGACAGGTGATGGAGATGGTTTCTTCTTATTTTCTCCTTCTTTTGGAGGGAGGTGGGGTGGGGTGGGTTTTTATTTTTATTTATTTTGCCCCGGCCATATATGTCTCGGAGGAGCTAGAGAGCCTTGGAAAAAGTGACTCAAGCACTCCTTGTTAATATCTTTGCCTCCCTAGAGCCTCGTTCTCCCGGGACACTGGGTACAACAGCCCATCACACAGGCTAAACAAAGGCTTTATAAGGGCACACTGGCTTGCTCAGGAGATTTTCCATTGCTGAGGCTGCTGAGAGGAGGGAGCCCATTAAACCTCGCGGTTACCTCCCTGTGCACCCCCCCCCACCCCCTCTGCACACGCTTGACCCCAAGGCTGAGGACTGGGGAGGCCAGGCGGGAAACCAGCGCAAAGCTGATGCAAGGTCCTGGGTCTTGGCATTGAAGGTGGGCATTAAGAGTGTAAGTGGAAACGTGTCGGATCAGGCCCAGGGTCCAATTAATCCAGCATCCTGTCCTCACACTGGCCAAACCAGCTTCTTCACGGGCGCAAACTGTTCTTGGAGCATCAATATAGGGCTCCCCTGCACTAAAAGAAAGATCTTTTGCAAAAAGTTATAAACACCAGGCGGCTGCTCACACTTTCAAAACGAGACGCCGCAACCCTCTCAAGTGTTGTTCTGGCTAGACTCCTGAAGGGGCAACTTTTCTCTTTTCAGGATCAAAGGTTTCCTTGCCGTTTGCAATAACCGATGGCTCCTTTGACATCCCCAGGTTATCTCTGGGGTGGGGGCTCTGCATTCTCCCCACCCGTGCAAGGGCTGTTCTTGCAGAAATGAATAACGGTGGGAAAACCTGGGTAGTTACTTCCTAGGATTTGCACCCAAGCCCCGAGGGGCGGGGATAAGTGCTGGTAGTTGTTGTTGCAAACCTGCAGTACAACGTGGTGTTAGTTTATGGGTCTGGGGGCGGGGGGGAGGAATCAGTCTAAACCACTCAGCCTCTTGGGCTTGCCGATCAGAAGGTTGGTGATTCAAATCCCCGCAACAGAGTGAGCTCCTGTTGCTCTGTCCCAGCTCCTGCCAACCTAGTAGTTCGAAAGCACGCCAGTGCAAGTAGATAAATAGGTACTGCTGCGGCAGGAAGGAAGGTAAATGATGTTTCTGTGTGCTCTGGTTTCTGTCATGGTGTTTCATTGCACCAGAAGCGGTTTGGTCATGCTCAACAGTGGAGGAAGCCACTCGGGAGCCTGGATTGGTGTGCGGTGCACTGTGGGGCCTCTGGAGTCTGCCTGCCTCCTCCCACTCAGCCATCCTACAGCTGTGGGGGGAGGCAGTGGGTGGACCATTTGGGCAGCGTGGAGCCTGCGGGTGCCCAGGCCACCACATCTCTCCCAAGAGAGACACGTGGCTCAGGCACGCTGCAGGCCCTGAGGTGAGTGCTGCCCAGCATTTGGTCACCCGCCCTCAGTGTTGACACCCGGAGCAGGCCGCACCTAGCGCACCCCCCAGTGTGGTGTAGTGGTTAAGAGCGGTGGACTCGTAATCTGGTGAACTGGGTTCGCTTCCCTGCTCCTCCACATGCAGCTCCTGGGTGACCTTGGGCTAGTCATACTTCTCTGAAGTCTCTCAGCCCCACTCACCTCACAGAGTGTTTGTTGTGGGGGAGGAAGGGAAAGGAGAATGTTAGCCGCTTTGAGACTCCTTCGGGTAGTGATAAAGCGGGATATCAAATCCAAAGTCGTCTTCTTCCTCCGTCCCTGGTCATGCTGGCCACATGATCCGGAAAGCTGTCTGTGGACAAACGCCAGCTCCCTCGGCCTGAAAGCGAGATGAGTGCTGCAACCCCATAGTCGCCCTTGACTGGACTTAACTGTCCAGGGGACCTTGACCTTGACCACTTACTCTCCCCCTTTCTCTCCCTCCCCCTTTTGCAGGGTGCTTGTGGACTGCGTGCCCTTGGTGGACGTGGAAGACATGATGATCATGGGGAAACGTCCCGACGCCAAGTGCGTCTTCACCTACGTGCAGTCCCTCTACAACCACCTGCGGCGCCACGAGCTCCAGATGAGGCAGCAGCGCTTCTAGCCTTCCTCTCCCACCCCCCCACCCCCACCCTTCCCTCTGAAACATCCAGCCTAGCCTGTCCCCCACCAACCCACCCACCCCAGGTGCGGCAGCAGGGGAAAGGAGGATGTCTTCGCTTGCTCCTCTGGTCCCGATCCGTGTTCCTGCAGCCCCCCCTCCCTCCCTGCTTTCAGAGAACTCTTACTATGGGCAGGAGCCACCAGCAGCAAAAAGGCAAGAGGAACCAACACCCCCCCCCACACCCCGCTACAGCAGGCTGGGCAGTTGGCAATCCAGGCCGGTTTGGAGGGGACCGGCCGAGCTTAGACCGCTCTACGGAGAGAACCGGGACTGCCCTTCTCATCCGCACGTGCTTTTTATATTATTGTTGTCGTTGTCGTTATTTACTGTAAGTTATTCCCGTTTCCTCCTTTTTCGAAACTCCCTTTTTTTGCATCGTGCACGGCCGAGCAGCATAACGGGCAGAGACCTGTGCAGGTGTGATTGACTGACCACGCATCTTGTCTGTACCTTTGAACGGCTAAATGCTGGAGCGTGCTAAAAAGGGGGGGGGACCGTTGTCGTCTGTGTGTGCAGACCTTAACTCGTCCCTGCTTCCCACCTCCCCCAAATCCTTGAACTGCGATGATCGTTGCAAGTGCAGAGCCTGCTCAGCAGGTTATAGGTGTCCCCCCACCAGGCGTTAGGAACATAGATAGCTACCTTCTGTCGAGCCAAACCGCTGGTCCTTTCTATCTTAGGATTGGCAACCATGACTTGCGAGTGGCTTTCTAGGCTTTCAGGAGACATTTGCAGCCCTAGCTGGAGACGCTGCCGGGACTTGAACCTGGAACCTTCTGCATGCCAAGCAGATGTTCTGCCATAAAGCTGAATGCAGCCTTTTACTATACGGCTTCTGTTGATCCATCTAGCTCAGTATTGTCTACACTGACTGGCAGTGGCTCTCTAGGATTTTTGATAGGGAGACTCCCCCAGCCCTAGCTGGAGATGCTGCCGGGACTTGAACCTGGGACCTTCTGCATGCCAAGCAGATGTCCTGCCATAAAGCTGAATGCAGCCTTTTACTATACTGCTTCTGTTGGTCCATCTAGCTCAGTATTGTCTACACTGTCTGGCAGTGGCTCTCTAGGATTTTTGATAGGGAGACTCCCCCCCCCCCAGCCTTGGCTGGGGGTTGAACCTGGGACATTCTGCATGCAAAGCAGATTCTCTACAGCTGAGCTATGGCAGAGGGCCTCTTCCTTCACCACCTTCGAGGCAGAGGTCTTGCACTTTCCTCGTGCCCCCCTCCACCCACTTCCAGAAGAGGAACCCGATTATAAATGTAGTGCACAGGCCCTACTGGGCTGGGACTGCGCCTCTTCTGGATTGAACCCTGCTGGCACCAGTGGGTAGGAGAAGCCAGGCTTTTAGATGGCAAATAGCTTCTTTCCTGGCCAAGAAAGGGTGAAAGCTGGACAAGGGATAGGAGAAGACCTCAGGGGCACCCCTGAATCCTGACCGAAACACTTCCTGAAATCAGCTTGTTTAGAAAAGTGCAGTTTTTGAAGTTGTGGGGTAACTGGACAGAGATGTGGGTTTTCTTTGCTGCTTGGGGTAGAGAGGACAGATTTTTTTTTTAAGAGAAACAAACTGTGTTCCCTGTCTGGATGGTGGTGGTGAAGGGCACACTCTGCACCAGCTCAGAAGCTCCCTTGCAAGCACAGGGCATGCCAGTTCCCATCTCTTGGCCACCATGTTTGCTGAAATAAAGTATTGCCCATCCATGTGCCCTATGTATTCACCCATGGCTCTGCCAGCCCAGGAGCAATTGTGGTCAACTCTGGGTGCTTAGACATGGCAGGAGAGGCGGGAAACCATGTGGGTTTCACTGGTGTGGCCTCTCTGTATGGAACAGCTCTCTTGCCTGCGCACCATCGAGCAATGCCCACTCTGTTCCTGGGAGTCCCCAGCGCATCAGCCTTCAGCCCTTTGCACAAGTCTCCTTCCTTTTTGAGGGCCTGATTAATACGGGAAGGTTGGGGCCGATGAGCCAGCTGAGACTGACTGGAGCCTGGAGCGAGGGACGGACAGCGGGATGTGCTCCTCGGACACCGCTCTCAGCACTCAGCCACACGCCCAATTGTAACGGTTCTTGCACTAGCACAAGGATGTTTATGTAGGCACCAGCGAGACAATAAAAGTTTGGATAGACTGTTTTGACGGCCGTTTCTGCTTCGTACTGTCCTCCAACCTCCAGGGCTCGGTCCTTTTAAGGTTAGCGTACACCTAGCGCAACTTGGCGCCTTCCAGCCATTTGAGAATGCCAGCGGCAGGCTGGTGTGCAGCAGGATCTGGGTACCTCTTGAGCCACTGAGATGTTGCTGGATTCCCGGCTTCCGTCAGCTTTGGCCTAGTGGTCAGGGATTAGAGGAGTTTGTATTCCTGTCATTGCATTTACACCCCACCTTTTCCTCCAAGGAGCTCACACGAACCATTTTATCCTCACAACAACCCTGTGAGGCGGGTTAGCAGCAGTGGTGTAGCATGGGTTGCCAAATCCCGGGGCATGGAAACCATTGTGCCCCCTAAGGCAAGGACTGAGCTTCCTAACCGGCGCCTCTATGGGGTGCTGCGGCGGCGCAGAACTGCAGAACAGCAGTTGGGCATGGGTGGGTGCACACCTCGAGCCTGGGCACCACCAGCTTGCCCTCTACCTGCCTCCTGCACTGGCAGGGGACAGCGCACGGCTGAGGGATGCAAGGACACATCTCCCAGCAACTCAACATGCTGCTCAGGTGAGGCAGGACAGAGTCTCTAGACAGCGGTTCTCAACCTGTGGGTCCCCAGATGTTGTTGGACTACAACTCCCATCATCCCTGAGCTCTGGCCTTGCTAGCTAGGGGTGATGGGAGTTGTAGTTCAACAACATCTGGGGACCCACAGGTTGAGAAAGGCTGCAACTTCCAACTACTTCAGCTCCCCGTGCTCTTCAAGGAAGAAAAAGGTCACCTTGCCACCTCATCACAGTGAGTTTCTGAGGGTGGGATGCGGCGAGGACCCAGGGAAACACCTTGACCAGTTCAGCCTGGGACGTTTAATTATCCAGCAACAGACACACAGATACCGGCAGAGTGGATGTAAAAGACTTTACTGTTTCTAGGCACAACTGCAAGAGGGTTGTTGTTGTCGTTTTTTGCAGGGTGGGTGACTGAGCTCGTGTTCCTTAGCGCGCTGTGCTCCGAAGCCTGATGGGACACTGACTATCCACCCTGGGCACCAAGAGCTTTCAGCCGAGGGTATCATCCTGTCTCATGCAGACGGGGCACAGCTGCAGAAAAACACGAAGGCTTGCTTATGGCCTGGAGCAAGGAACAGCAGCTAGGGAGTGTGGTCTGAACCGAAAGCAGGAGGGAAGAACCTGTGGCCCCCTCTGGTCTCCAGCTCCCCTCAGCCACCAAAACTAAAACTTGAGGGGGGGGAGAGGGGCGAGGAATCCAGCAACACCTGGAAGGCCACAGGTTCCCGGTCTCTGAGCTATACGAAGCGGCACGGAGCCAAACTTTCCGACTGGCCTATGCATAATCGAATGAATCTAGACAGAAATGGTGTGCAGACCAAGGTGGGACTGAAGGTGATCTGGTCCAGGTCTGGCTCTCTTTCCCCAGGCAGTGGGGAGAGCACACTTCCCCCCCGAATCCACACCCCAGATCACAGCTTCTTCTGCACCACTTTTTACTCACATTCCACAGACAGGGCAGTGTGTGCCCTTTACTCTAGAACAAACTAAAGAATAAAATCCAAATTTCTGCAACGAGGGGACGTTGCATTTGGTTGCATATCCTGCAAATGTGGCATATTAGTTTTTTGCATATACGTATCTTGCTGTTTTTGCTGGTGGGGGGTTGAGGAACAGACCTCCGCACTCAAGACCGCTGCAAATCTTCATAAAATTGTAGATTTGAAAGGGACCTAAAGAGTCATTTAGTGCAGCCCTCTTCGGGCCTCTCAGGATATCAGCAGGCACTGCCCAGACGCTTTCAAGTACACCTTTCCAACCATGAGGTCTAGAAACTTGTGTTTTCTTTTTTTTTAAAAAAAGGATTAATTCTACAGCCCAGGCCACATTCCTTGGCTCTCCTCTGGCAGGTGTGCACACACAACCCTGCGTATACTAACAACATATCCTACCATGCACACCCACCGGTACAGCTATGCTTGCGGATGTATTAAAACATGAGCCACACTCTCAACCCTTGCACACACTCGCACACAAGACACCCCTGAGGTTTTTAAGAGCACAACAGATCTAGAGTTCTCCAACCGCAGCCCCTTTGCTCTCCGCCACACGCTCTCCCTTGGTGTCTTCTGAACCAGGGGGCGGCCGGGCAGGAGCAAGCTGGAACTCTTTGGGGATAGGCGAGTCTGGTTTCTCCTTCCGGTAGAAGCCCAGCTTCTGCACCAGCTCGTTGATTTCTTTGCGGGACATATCGCTCAGTGGAATTCTCTGCAAAATAAAAGCATAAGGCGCTGCCTTAGGCCAAGTCAGGGGATTGGTTAACCTAGCTCAGTGCTGCTTACACAGGCTGGCAGATGCTCTACCCCTGAGCTACACTGATGGGCAGCAGCACTCCAGGGCTTCAGACCAAAGACCTTCCCTGCCCTACCTGGAGATGCTAGTGAGAATTGGAACAGGGACCTTCTACAAGCAAAGCAGATGTCCTAGTATAGAGCCACAGTCCTCCTTCCCCCGGTCAACCAAAGACTTGCAGGTGGCAACAACATGCTGAGACCCACCTGGACTGGCGCCAGCATATCCAAATGCAATGGCATTGGACCCATGGGCATAGCCAGGGGACAGCTGCCCCCCATCAAGTAAGCAAATAAAAATGCTTAACTTAAACGTAGAAATTGCCTATGCTTACTGAGTGCGCGCAGAAAAACTGCATTGGAAAAACAGAAATGAGAGAAGGAATAGCTGAAAAGGTTTTCAGCAAAGCCAAGAAAACTTGTTTTAGTTTAAATTTTAAAAAATAAGATTAAAAAGGCATGCTCTTTGTAATCTTGGAAAATAGACTCGTTAACCTCATGAAAGCTACTCCTGGATGTTAATTTTTTTATTTAACTTCCTGGTTTTCAAATGGCTGGAGATTTTGACGGATTTTTCTGAACGCTTGAGGTCAAAGGAAAGTAACTTGAAACAACTCTTGCTGAGACGTTTCACTCCGAATCTGCTAAAACAGGATGATGACAGGTGTGTGTCCTGCCCCACCCCCACCATAAATTCTAGCTACACCCATATTTGACGGACCTTTGCTCCTTTGCTGTGTGAGCAGCACATTAATTAGCCTGTTAAGCACCACAGAGCAAGATTTGCATCTTACCTGCCCATGGCTGAAATCTGGCAGATGGATTCCAGAAGAGAAGCCCCCAAAAGCCTGCTGCACCCCGTCCCTCTTCTTTTGAATATTTCTGGAGCTTTTAAAGTGCTATGCAACTTAATCTTGCTAGT
Source organism: Podarcis raffonei (assembly GCF_027172205.1). Taxonomy (NCBI): domain Eukaryota; kingdom Metazoa; phylum Chordata; class Lepidosauria; order Squamata; family Lacertidae; genus Podarcis; species Podarcis raffonei. Next base: position 24,621,721 of record NC_070617.1, read on the forward strand.
CCAGCGGAGGAGGAATTAAAAGTCCTACTCGCTGGCTTGCTGGACAACAATAACCAATAAATTGGCTGCAATTTACCAACCTGCTGCCCATATACTTTCAAGCATCCCGTCCATGCCATTGAAACCTCCATGAAAAATAAGATTTCAAAAGAAACCCCTATGATTCTTAGGGAGATGGATTCTTGCCGCTGCGCTGCAACATTTTCTTGCAGGCCCTACATGTTCGATTCAGAAACACAAGCAAAACTATTCCTGCAATTGCATATTCCGTGAAGAGCATCACCTCTCCCAGTTCTGGCTGAAGCTAAAAATCCTCCAGTGGGTCACACCAGTGTGGGGAGATCAAAACTCCCTCTCACCTCCAGCTCTCTGTAGTGCGAGTTCAACAGGATGAGTTCGGGGTCTGCTCCAGCGAGGTGCTTCATGTCAAGGTTGTGGCTGGAAAAGGCAGTTAAGGAGGTAGGGTATGGGCGAAGGAAGCTGCCTAACAGAGCCAGAACACTGGCTCATCTAGCTCAATATTGTCTACACTGACTGGCAGCATCTCTCCAGGGGTTTCAGGCAAGGGTGAGTGAGGACACCCAATTCTGCTGCGTTGGCCAGCAGGTTTAGCAAATCAGCTCCCTGGTTAGACTGCCAACCTGGTGCCCTCCAGAGGCAGGGCCATCTTACCCATAGGCGCTAAGGGTGCGGAGCCCCTTGGCGCCAGGCTCTCAGGGGCGCCAGGCCAAGAGTCCGGGGCCCAAGAGTTGAGTCCAGGGAATCTTAGAATAGCTTTGGAAGTGGATTTAGGCTGTAGGGATAGAAGTGTATTTTAAAATAGTATTATTAGTAAGTGATAAAATGTGAAGGTTTTTTATGGTTAAAGTAAGGGTGATTTTAAAAAATGGTTAGAAATTATGGTATGTAAACTGCTAAAGATGAGGTAAAATGGAAATCAGATAGAGAGGACTTGGGGAAGCCCACCTAACAATGTTTAGGAAAAATAAGGATAAGACAAGAATCTGTTTGTATTGTTTGTTTTTCTGTTTGTGTTGTTTATTTGCGTTATAAAATGAATAAAAAATTTGTTGGGGGGGAAAAGAGAGTTGAATCCAGGGAAGAGCCCATCCGTCGGTCAGAGCGCCATGGCGTGCTCTTCTGCGCCGTGAGTTCGGGGGCGACCGAGCCAGTGAGACGCTGAGGCGGCTGGCTGGCTCCGCTCTCCTGCATGCCTGGGACTGGGCAACCTCGGGGGTGGGCGCCGGGTGGCTCTTTGCACCCTGGTGCCGCATATGCTTAAGACAGCCCTGTCCAGCGGTTTTGGATTATGACCCTCGTCAGCCCCAGACAGCAAGCTAAAGGGCATCAGGCTTGGCAGTTCAGAATTTCTCAAGTTTGGGCTCCTGGGCCAGAGAGGATAAATAAATAATTTGGGGGCGATGGGCTTGCAGCCGAAGCTGGCTGCCTGGGGACCTTGCTAATGTCCCCCTTTTACCTCCCTTACCTCCAATGCTTAGGCCCTGCACAAACATACAAAAAGGATACTACAGAGGCAAGTCCTCATTGATGAAGGCCTTCGCCTGGGGGGGGGAAATGAATGAGATGCAAATATTACACATGGAATAAGACAGCTCCCCCTGCCCCACCAGCCCAGTTTATTCTCTGAACCTACAATCAACAGGCGAGGCTTTGTTGGTGACAGGGCCTTTCCTGTGGTGGCTCCCCGGAAACCCCAGACTGCTCCAGTCTGCCCCACCAACCCCAGACTGCTTTCAGCCAGTCCCCACCTTCCCGCCTCCCTACTTTCAGTCAGTCTAGGAGGTGGCTGTGCCTGTCAGCTTCTTTCTCTTCCATCTCCATTCTGGCAGGGGGGAGGATGGGGGGAAACCTAGAATGTGTTGGGTTTTGCCTGTCATTGGCTCTCTGGCGCCACCTACTGTTGGGCTCCCTGCCTTCTGTCTTATGAGCCGTTGCAGCACTTCTTCACCCAGGGGAAGTGAGTGATAGGTGCTGGCGAGCAGGAACGAAGCGACACTTACCTCTGGCAGGCGGTTCAGCCGTCATCCCCCACAGCTCTTTAAAAGGGAGGAAACAGAATATGAATACACCATCAAACACAAACACACTTCCCAAGAAATCCAGACTCGTTTCATGCACTGGAAGGACGAGGAGCCTGCAGACCTCCAGATGTTGCCCGACACCCAACTCCCAACAGCTCATCAGCCAGGCAGCAAAAAATTCAATTCTCCTTTATAGAATTGTAGAGTTGGAAGGGACCACAAGAGTCATCTAGTCCAACTCCCTGCAGTGCAGGAATCTTTTACCCAATGTGGGGCTCAAACCCACAGCCCTGAGATTAAGAGTTTCCTGCTCTACCGACTGAGCTATCCCAGGTCAGGGCAACCAAAATGATAAAGGATGGAGTGATTGCCCTTTGAGGAAAGCCTGCAGCTTTGAGGGCTCTTTAGCTTAGAGCAGGGGTCAGCAACCTTTTTCAGCCATGGGCAGGTCCACCATCCCTCAGACCATGTGTGGGGCCGGACTATTTTTTGAAAAAAATATATGAAGGAATTCCTATGTCCCACAAATAACCCAGAGATGCATTTTAAATAAAAGCACACATTCTACTCATGTAAAAACACGCTGATTCCTGGACCGTCCGTGGGCCGGATTGAGAAAGCGATTGGGCTGCATCCGGCCCCTGGGCCTTAGGTTGCCTACCCCTGGCTTAGAGAAAGGGCAATAAAGAGGTGACACGATAAAAGTTTATAAAAAATGTCAAGGTGTGGAGGAAGTGGACAGAGAAACCGAATGAAGCCGAAAGTTGGGAAGAGTCAGGACAGGTAAAAGATAGGGCTTATTGATGGAACACGTAATTAAATCTCTGGAACAACGGCTACTAGGCATAATGGCTGTGCTCTGCCTCCACAATTGGAGACAGCAATGGCTGGAAACTGAAGGATGGGTGAGTGCTCTCTTCTTGTGTTGTCAACTCCCACTGTCCTTGGCCACTGACTGTGATGGTTTCTGGGTCTGATGGGGAGTTGGAGGTCCAGCTCAGCTGGTTAGAGCGTGGTGCTGGTAACGCCAGGTTTGCAGGTTCGATCCCCGTACGGGACACCAAGGGGACTAGATGATCCTCAGGTTCCCTTCCAACTCTACAATTCCATGTTTCAATGATGCTCTTGGAGAAACCTCTGCCAACCCAGGACACTTGTTGACAACCCCACAAAGACATTCGCCCTCTGCAGCCTTTCCCTTCCACCATGAAAAAACAGCTGTTCCCCGGCCCCCTGTTCCCTTGACAATCCTTTCCAAGGGCTTGTCAGAACCTGCTGCGGCAGGTGTGCCCAAGGCCACCTGTTAGCAGATTGAAAAACAACCCCCCACCAATGCAACTGCGTCATCTTCAGGGATAAATGGGCTTTGTTGGATGCCCCTCCCACCTCTAAAATAAAATGGCTATAAGGACAGACTTGGGAATATGTGGGAATAGCACCAAATTTCTCCTTAGTCCTCTAAGCCCGTGGTTCTCAAACTGCACACCCCCCCCGTGCCCCAGACCACCTGAAAATTGCAGAGGGTTTTAGAAGATGACTTTCCCCTCCTGTTTCAGCAATTCTGTTGCACTGTGCTAGATGCAAACTGGTGTTCAGAAGCATTAAGAATGCTAAGAAGAACCTGCTGCAACAGGCCAGTGGCCTCTCTAGACCACCTTCTCAAAGAGGCCCTCAAACCTGCAAGCTGGACCTGAGCACAAGAGCAATTCTCCCCTCCTGCGGTTTCCAGCAACTGGGATTCAGTAGCATCACTGCCTCTGACCATGGAAGCAGAGCAGAGCCATTGTGGCTAGTAGCCATCAATAGCCCTCTCTCTCCTCCATGAATTTGTCTAGTCTTCCTTGAAAGCCATCCAAGTTGGTGGTCATCACTGCCTCTTGTGGCAGGGAGTCCCAGAGGTCAACCATAGTACAACAATCTGAATTCCAGCTGTAAGTGTTCTTCGCAGACATGGTAAATTATGGTCCACAGACTTGCCTGAAACTTCAGTGGCCCACCAATGGCCTGCCCACTGTGGGAAGCCCTGCTCTAAGCTTTAACTAGGGTAACCCCGTATATCCCTCTGAATGATGGTAAAACAGAAAATCCACATGCCAGGGCAGTATACCTCTGAATAGCAAAAGAACAGCCAAAACAAGACAGACATCCTTCTTGGAAGCTCTGCGCAATCTCTGTCTGACGCTAGACTTAATAGATGTTTGGCGTGATCTGTTGCAACGCAAATCTCACTTTTCTCTTTTTTTACGACAACATTTAAAAAACAACACAGACGCTACGTCCTTAATTCTTTCTAATGTCCCGCCCGCATTTCAAAGGCTTGCGGCGGTGACTGCCGCCTGTTCACAGAGCCTCACTACAGCCTTGCGAGGGAGGCTAAGCTCCGGCTGAGGGCCAGCGCTTCTCTCAAGGCTGCCCAGCGCATTTCATGCTTCATCTGTCAAGTGGTGGGGAGACCACATATGCTTGGGGTGGGGTGGGAACTTCAATTCAGGGAGCTGGCGGGCCCCGGCGCATCAGGCCCTCTGCACATGCTCTAAGGCACCCAGCTCCCTCAGCTCAGCCTCACCTCCACTTTCCCTCTCGCCAGGCCCTCCAGGCGGCGCCAGTCCGGCTCGTAGCCGCGGAGCAGCCCTGATCCCGAGAGCACCACCAGCGCCACCAGCAGCACGAAGCGCGGACGTGCCATCGGGCACCTTCACTCCAGCGACGCGCGCTGCGCTCTGCGCTCTTGGCTGTGCGCTCAGCGCTCCGGACGCGGCGGCCTCCGGCTTGCTGGAGGCGCTGCCACGTCAGATCGGGCGGAGCCCCCGCGAAGGGAAGGCGGAGGAGCCTCGGCCGGCAAGCCTCGCCCTGCCGCCGCTCGGCTCTCCAGGGAGGAGCATCGTCTGGGCAGGGCAAGGCGGAGCTCGGGGATTAGCGGCTCTCCAAAGGAAAACGAGGATAGGCGACGGGGGCACCTCGGAGGACCTGTGTGTCCCCTACCCGGGTGCTTGCACAGTGCTACTAGCGCTGCTTACTCTCTGCACATGCTCAGAGGCCCGATGCTTTCTTTACCCCTTTGGTCTCATGATGGAGCATCCTGCACATTGAAAGCGCCTGCCGCGCACAACGAAACCACCCGCCTTACCCCGAGGTTTCCTGGGAGCTGTAGTTGCCCCTTCGCAGATGACAATTCCTAGGACCCTTAACAAACTACAGCTCCCAAGATTCGTTGCGAGAGAGCCGTGCGCTTTCAATGTATCCTGGACGCGTTTTCAACGGCGTGGTGTGGATTTGGCCTCAATTCGAGACTTTAAAGTTTAACTGCTACGCCGCTTTGCATCTCTCCGTTAGGAACGCATGCAGTTGCACACCCTCCAAGTGTCCCTATTTTCCAGGGACGTCCCTGATTTAGAGATGCTATCCCGGTTTCTGATTTGATTCCACTTTTCCTTGGCTGTCCCTATTTTCATTAGAGAAATGTTAGAGGGTGTGAAAATGTACCCATTTTCATTGGAGGGTATGGAGTTATCCGACCCCTGAGCCGTCTGAAGGCAATCCTGTATAGGGAAATTTTTTTTTAACTGTTTAATGTTTTATTATGTTTTTCTATACGTTGGAAGCTGCCTGGAGTGGCTGGGACAACCCAGTAAGGTGTGTGGGGTATAAATAGTAAAATTATTATTATTATGGAATGGGACTAACCTATTTTCATTGGAGAAAAGTTGGAGGGTATGCAGCTGCCTTTTACTGAATCAGGCCTTCAGCCATCTAGCTCAGTATTCTCCGCACTGACTGGTAGCGGCTGTCTGGGATTGCAAATTGAACCTGAGATCTTCTACATGCAAAGCAGATGCTCTAACACTGAGCTATGTTCGTTTATTACTCCAACTTAAAAAATAATAATCCAGAGCTGAAATTCTTTATAAGCCTTGGGATTTCAGTGGGTGGGAGGGAAATAAACTTTTTATATGCTCAAATGTCTTCTTCCTTCTGTAATAAACAAAATCTGCCCTTATTCCCTTATGGGAGACACAAGAGCCCTTATAGAGTCCTTTGTAGGTTCTCTATCGGTTGGAGAAAATAACAGAGGCCAACCAGAGAATATTGAGAAGCAAAGCAGCTCGTAAGCCTGATCTTTATTGAACTGTTGCAACAGGGAGGGAGGAGTACCCCAGAACCAAGGTGTGCCTGCCCTTATATAAACATTTTAAATTCCCTGCCCTGGAGCTCAAGACCACCCCTCCATACATCACACATACATCACAGAAGGGGTGTAACCCAAGACCACCACCCACAAACATCATACTTACATCACAGAAAAGGCGGTCTACAACAGAAATTCGAATGTTGTTGTTTTTCCTGTCTGCCAAGTTATCTGATAATGCCTTATCTGATTGCCTTTCCTGGTAGTCTGGCCATTCCTTTAAGATGGTGAGTACCCCATTCCTGAAACAATGGGAAGGTTCCCTCACCCCCTCCCTCCTTGCAGAAAAACACTTGGTCAGTTTGGGAGTCAAAATGGTTTCAGGGCGGTCTTCCTGTGCTGCTCCAGACATGTCCGCATGCTTGGTTGGTACATTTATGAACATTTATTATATATATATAAGACCTTAATTTTTTTATTAAAATTCTTTATGACAGTTTTGTACATCTCTGGCATTCATCACAGAGCTGCACGATACCTGCTCTTCCCAGCTAATGCTGGGAGCACCGGGGCAGACCCCATTGCTCAGTAAGATATTGGGGTTAGCACTTTTGCTAAAACATTATTTAATGTCCTTTCACCTCCACACGGCAAACTCTGTATCGCACCCCAAAAGGGGCTGCAACTTGGTGGTAGAGAAATGGTGTTTCCCCGCCCCCCCCACAAGAGAGACAGTGTGGTGCAGTAGTTAGAGTATCAGGCTCGGACCAAGAGACCTGGGTTCAAATCCCCACTTGGCCATCATGAAGCTTGCTGGGTGTGACTTTAGACCAGGGGTCAGCAAACATTTTCAGCAGGGGGCCGGTCCACTGTCCCTCAGACCTTGTGGGGGGCCAGACTATATTTTTTTTGGGGGGGGGGAATGAACAAATTCCTATGCCCCACAAATAACCTGGAGATGCATTTTAAATAAAAGGACATATTCTACTCATGTAAAAACACACTGATTCCCGGACCGTCCGCTGGCCGGATTTAGAAGGTGATTGGGCTGGATCTGGCCCCCGGGCCTTAGTTTGCCTACCCATCCTTTAGACCAGTCGCTGCTTCTCAGCCTAACCTACCTCGCCGGGTTGTTGTGGGGATTAAATGAGGAAGGGATCGCCTTGAGCTCCCTGGAGAAACAAAGCTGGGATATCAACACAATAAACAAATAAATAGCATGTGCTGCAGTTGGGCAGAAAATGCAGACCTGGGGAGGAAAGCTGTTCAGTTGGAAAGCTGATAATGTGCAGCTTGAACAAGGGTTGGTGGTGGGTGTGGTATGCAAATGTGTTTATTAAGTGCTTAATGACTGGCAATGTCAAGAACAGCATGTACACAAATTGCATAAGGACAGAAGGTGCTCAGTTCCCATGCTTAAAAGCAACCACATCAAAATGCCTTCTTCTGTGGGGCTGGAATCTCCACCTTCTGCTATACGTCTTTGAGCAGGTAACATCTTGTTGCATCTTTGCAAACACCCCGTATTCATCACTATACCAATATAGTTAGTATAGATAAGAATTACTGACTCCTATGGAGAAGCAGCCAAGAATAAAGGGTGTAAGCAAGAAGCAAAGTAACACTTTGTGATCGTTTAATAAAAATCGTAATAATAAAACCAAGTGTGGGTGTCTGACGGGGAATTTGTGCTTCTGGAAAGCCTGCTTTAAACAAAACAGCAGTGTCGAGCACCTGCTCTGTGTGCAGAAGGTCCCAGGTCCAATCCCCAGCATCTCTAGGTAAGGCTAGGAGACACCCTGCCTGAAATCCTGAGAGCTGCTGCCAGTCAGAGTAGACAATACTGAGCTAGATGGACCAGCTGGTCTGACTCCGTGTAAGGTATCTTCCCAAGTTCCTAGTTGGGAAGGGGTTATAGCTCAGTGGTAGAGCATCTGTTTTGCATGCAGAAGGTCCTAAGTGCCATCTCTGGCACATCCAAGTGGGCCTGGAAGGGATTCCCTGTCTGAAATCCTGGCGAGCTGCTGCCAGTCTGTGTAGACAGTACTGAGCTAGATGGACCACTGGTCTGAATTGGCATCAGGCAGCTTCCTCTGATCATCTTATTTGCAGCTGCAAGTCAAGAATTTCCATGTGTTCAAAGTACTTCAGCCTGCTGGGGTTGTGTGTGTGTTCCTGTGGAACTCCCTCCCACAGGAGGCAGCGACGGCTAACTTTGATGGCTTTAAAAGAGGATTGGACAAATTGATGGAGGAGAAAACTAACGATGTCTGCTAGCCATGATGGCTCTGCTCTGCCTCCACGGTCAGAGGTTGTAATTTTTCTGAATACCAGTTGCTGAAAACCACAGGAGGAGAAAGTGCTAATACAGTCAGATGCGGCCACTGTGAGACTAGGATGCTGAACTAGGGTGGGTCAATGACCTGAACCATCAGACTCTTCCTCTGTTCTTATTTTAGGAGCAAGGCCCAAGCTCAAAAAAAATTGGGAAGTGCTGTGCTTCACCTTTGCCACACCAGGAGTCTTCTGAAATTTGCATAATTTTATTTTTGATAATAATTCTATTAGTTCTCAATTATAATAATCCAAATATATCAAATATCAAATATATCATTATATCATTATATCAATGCCAAATTACAATAACAATTCCCAATATCAATTACATAATTTAGGTGCCCCCCACCCGCATGCTAGAATTGATGGTTTGATAATTTACTTTATTTCTGTGTTCCATAATCTTACTGATTTCAGTTCCATTCCATTCATAACAGCAATCCCTTATACAACAGCTGCAAATGATTTATAAGTCTATAATAATATAATAATAATAATTTATTTATACCCCACCCATCTAGCTGGGTTTCCCCAGCCACACTGGGCAGCTTCCAACAGAACACTAAAATACAATAACCTATTAAACATTAAAAGCTTCCCTAAACAGGGCTGCCTTCAGATGTCTTCTAAAAGTCTAGTAGTTGTTTTTCTCTTTGACATCTGGTGGGAGGGCGTTTCACAGGGCGGACGCCACTATCGAGAAGGCCCGCTGCCTGGTTCCCTGTAACCTCACTTCTCGCAGGGAGGGAACCACCAGAAGGTCCTCGGCCCTGGACCTCAGTGTGCAGGCAGAACGATGGGGGTGGAGACGCTCCTTCAGGTATACTGGACCAAGGCCGTTTAGGGCTTTAAAGGTCAGCACCAACACTTTGAATTGTGCTTGGAAACGTACTGGGAGCCAGTGTAGGTCTTCCAAGACCGGTGTTATGTGGTCTCGGCGGCCACTCCTAGTCACCAGTCTAGCTGCCAAATTCTTGATTAGATGTAGTTTCTGGGTCACCTTCCAAGGTAGCCCCACATAGAGCGCATTGCAGTAGTCCAAGCAGGAGATAACCAGAGCATGCACCACTCTGGCGAGACAGTCTGCGGGCAGATAGGGTCTCAGCCTGCGTACCAGATGGAGCTGGTAGATAGCTGCCCTGGACACAGAATTGACCTGCACCTCCATGGACAGCTGTGAGTCCAGAATGACTCCCAGGCTGCGCACCTGGTCCTTCAGGGGCACAGTTACCCCATCCAGGACCAGGGAGTCCTCCACATGAAGGACTCCTCTACACGTGAAGATCTATATATCCTTTTTCTTTCTGTGTGTGGAAACTTGAATCATTTTAAAACAGACAGAATGAAACAGACAAAAACAGTACGCACTACCAACTCCCCCCTAACAAATGCTGACAACAGCCAAGCACACACCGCTTTTGATCAGGGAGCGTTGGGAGACAAGGCATGCCCTAAATTATTCACCATTTCTCAGAATAAGAACCCTGCTAGGAATCTTTCCGTGGATGATCAAAGCACTTGAAGAGATACAAAGCAGGATATCTTTTTTTAGGCCAAAGAGGAAGGTACACAGATCAAGAGAAATCAGAGCAGACTTCACCAATCTGGAGCCCTCCAGACGTTCTGGACTACAACTCCCATGAACCCAATCTGGCTCTGGAGAACAGCGGCTTTGCGAAGGTCGCAGCTGTCTTGTGACACTTGGGGGGGGGGCATTGTGTTGTAAGTTTTTCAAGGATGTGAGAAAAAAATTGTGACAAGTATCTGAGATGCTGCAAGAGCATCTGCTGATTTGGCTGCAACAGACAAACATGGCTGCCCCTGCAGAAATTTCAACTGGGAAAGCAGAATCACAGCTGTACAGGTAAAGCTAAAGGGACCCCTGACCATTAGGTCCAGTCATGTCCGACTCTGGGGCTGCGGCGCTCATCTCGCTTTCTTGGCCAAGGGAGCCGGCGTACAGCTTCCGGGTCATGTGTCCAGCATGACTAAGCCGCTTCTGGCGAACCAGAGCAGCGCACGGAAACACCGTTTACCTTCCCGCCAGAGCGGTACCTATTTATCTACTTGCACTTTGACGTGCTTTCGAACTGCTAGGTTGGCAGGAGCAGGGACCGAGCAATGGGCGCTCACCCCGTCACAGGGATTCAAACCGCCAACCTTCTGATCGGCAAGTCCTAGGCTCTGTGGTTTAACCCACAGCGTCACCCGCGTCCCAATCACAGCTGGTAGATTTCACAATTCTGTTTCAAGCGCTTTTGGCCAGAAAACCCCCCGGATCCTTAATTTTTCCTTCTTCCAACCTCCATTTCTATGTGATTTAATAATAGCACAATTCAGGATGTGGACTCACATTGGGTTGTGCCGTGTGTCACAACCCCAAGATCTCTTTCCTAGTCAGTCACCACTATTTCAGACTCAATAACTTACAAGTTCACATTTGTACTGTTCATTTAAAGCACCATGATACCACTTTTAACAGTCACAGCTTCTCCCCAAAGGATCCTGGGAAGTGTAGTTTGTGAAAGGTACTAAGAGTTGTTAGGAGACACCCCTCTTCCCCTCACAGATCTACAATTCCCAGAGTTCCCCGAGAAGTGGGATTGACTGTTAAGCCACTCTTGGAATTGTAACTCTGGGAAGGGAATAGGGGTCCCTCTTAACAATTCTCAGCACCCTTAACAAACTACAGTTCCCAAGATACTTTCAAGGGATGCCAGGACTGTTTAAAGAGGTATTGTGCCTTGAGCACACAGTGCAGATTGGGCCTAAGTGCAGGTAGGGTTACAGAATAAAAGGTAAAGGGACCCCTGACCATTAGGTCCAGTCGTGGCCGACTCTGGGGTTGCGGCACTCATCTTGCTTTATTGGCCGAGGGAGCTGGCATACAGCTTCCAGGTCATGTGGCCAGCATGACTAAGCCGCTTTTGGCGAACCAGAGCAGTGCACGGAAACACCGTTTACCTTCCCGCCAAAGCGGTACCTATTTATCTACTTGCACTGTGTGCTTTCGAACTGCTAGGTTGGCAGGAGCAGGGACCGAGCAATGGGAGCTAACCCCATCGTGGGGATTCGAACCACCGACCTTCTGATTGGCAAGCCCTAGGCTCTGTGGTTTAGAAAGGGAGGGAGAAAGGTTGTTTTCTGCTGCTCCAGAGAAGCGGACGCGGAGCAATGGATCCAAACTACAAGAAAGAAGATTCCACCTAAACATTAGGAAGAACTTCCTGACAGTAAGAGCTGTTCGACAGTGGAATTTGGTGCCAAGGAGTGTGGTGGAGTCTCCTTCTTTGGAGGTCTTTAAGCAGAGGCTTGACAACCATATGTCAGGAGTGCTCTGATGGTGTTTCCTGCTTGGCAGGGGGTTGGACTCGATGGCCCTTGTGGTCTCTTCCAACTCTATGATTCTATGATTCTATGAACCCACAGCGCCACCCACGTCCCTTATAGAATAGGGACCTTCTATTCTGAAGCAATAGAATGTCCCTATTTTCATGCAAAATTTTGGAGGGCATGTATACAAAGGCAGTTATGCTTCTGAATACCAGTTACTGGAAACCACAGGACGGGGAGAATGCTCTCGTCCTCGGCTCCTACTTTCAGGCTTCCCATTGGGGCTTTGAAAACTGGATTCTGGACGAGATGAGCTATCAGCCTGATCCATTAGCAGACTCGCCTTACATTCTTATTATTCTCCTTTTTGCACCAATGTCCATCATTTCACATTTTCTCACATGGAATTGCATGTGCCATTTTAATGCCGATTCACCCAGTTTTGGGAGAGACGCTTTTTGGAGCTCCTTGTGGTCCCATTTTGGTTTTAACCACCCTGAATAATCGGGCGCTCGCCTCTAGCTCCTGATTGTTTGCTCAGTCTCTCCTCCTGGTGCTGTTCTCCTCCAGGATTGCTCAGGGGAGCCTGCCAACCGCAGCTGGTTGCGCTAACAAGACCCACCTGGGCCTCTGTTGATTCCAGCTTGGCTCATGCTTGCCATTATCAGGGAGGCACTGCTAAAGAATAAATAGCCACAGGCAGCTGTTTCTCTGGCTGGCCTGAGGTAGACCAGTAGGTCCCCTCCCAGGGGTTGATTCCCCAACAATATTGACTTCAGAAACAGAGCTGCTACAGGCTTGAGTTTCACGTGCAAAATGCAGGTGCCCTCTTCCCAGCTGAAGAGGAATGGTTACGACATTTGCAGTCCAGAGAAAAGGTGAATAAGAGGGGACGTGGTAGAGGCGCAAAGAATTATGCATGGAGGACGTAGAGAAAGAAAATGAACAAGATCTATATCCCTTACAATTTGATTCCCTCCCCCCCTTCTTTTTTGCTTTCTCCTCCTGTGATGAGGCTGCATTTTAATGTTTTAATTGTTTTAATGTTGTATTTTAATCTTGTTTTTAAGTTGTATTTCAATCAACTTGTTTTTATTATTGGTTGTTAGCCGCCCTGAGCCCAGTCTTGGCTGGGGAGGGCGGGGTATAAATAAAATTTATTATTATTATTATTATTACTCACCACTCACACCAACCTATCACAGCACCTTCATGTTAAGGAAAGCTGCACCTGTTGGATTTCCGCCTGGCAGATAGCTAGTAAAGAGGCCTGCCAGAAAAAAATACCCACCCACCCACAAACAAATCAATGACTGGCAGCAACTTCTCCAGGGTTTCAAACAGGGGACATGGGCAGCTCTACCTGGCGATGGCAGGAATTGAACCCGGGGCATTCTAATCCCAAGTAGATGCTCCAGCCACTGAGCTATGGTCCGCCAGAGCTCTATCCATCCATCCCAATAAGGAATCTTGTGACCCAGGAAGACTCTTAAGAGTCACCAGGCAAGAGTCACAAGGCGGGATGTTGACCCCATGGGGAATAGTTCCTTGCCCAAGTGGGGGGCAGTTCCTCTGACACCCAGAAGCTGGCAGCTTCTTCCCTCTGCCCAGAAAAGCATATTGCTCAGCCTTCATTGAGGAAGAATGCTACGCTTCTAATAATAACGGGGGATAATAATAAACCCTGACGGTCTCCTGCCTTTGCAAGCGGAGAGTGGATGACTCACGGCAAATGTGGGTAAATTAAAAAGCCGCCAGGGAGCCTGTGAGTCAGGCGGAATTGCAGGGTTCTGCTGAGCTCTCCGTGCTGAGCAGGGTCACGCGGGGGTCTCTCAACAGGGGGCGCTGTCCTCTGTGAGTCAGACTTTCTCCCTGTGAAGCAAGGAAGGCTGCCGGGGTGGGGTGGGGGGAGCTGCAGAAGTGGGTGGGTGGCTGCCTGGCCTGAGTGACATGTGGGAAGTGTTCCGCAAGCGGAAAGCTAGAGTGTCAGGGAAGAGGCGGCAGCTTCCAAATACCATTTCTCTGGTGCTGTTTTTTTTCCTTGCATGTGGGTGGGGAGCAGGGAGGTGTTTTCGGGGGGAGGGAGCATTCCTTCATGCATGCGACACCCCGCTCTCACCCCATTTCCGCAGCTTGGAGTGAAAGAGCCTTGGAGTGGGGAGCCGTAAAGGTAAAGGGACCCCTGACCATTAGGTCCAGTCGTGGTCAACTCTGGGGTTGCGGCGTTCATCTCGCTTTACTGGCCGAGGGAGCCAGTGTACAGCTTCCAGGTCATGTGGCCAGCATGACTAAGCCGCTTCTGGCAAACCAGAGCAGCGTACGGAAACGCTGTTTACCTTCCCGCCGGAATGGTATCTATTTATCTACTTGTACTTTGAGGTGCTTTCGAACTGCTAGGTTGGCAGGAGCAGGGACCAAGCAATGGGAGCTCACCCCATCACGGGGATTCAAACTGCTGACCTTTTGATTGGCAAGTCCTAGGCTCTGTGTTTGTCAAAGTGCAAGTAGATAAATAGGTACCACTCTGGCGGGAAGGTAAACGGTGTTTCCGTGTGCTGCTCTGGTTCGCCAGAAGTGGCTTAGTCATGTTGGCCACATGACCCGGAAGCTGTACGCCGGCTCCCTCGGCCAATAAAGTGAGATGAGCGCCGCAACCCCAGAGTCGGCCACGACTGGACCTAATGGTCAGGGGTCCCTTTACCTTTTAGTGTAGAGAAAAGGCAAGTAAGAAGGGAGATGATAGAATATTATGAAATGATGGCATGGCATGGTGAAAGTGGATAGAGAAGATTTTTACTCCCCCCCCCCCGAAAAAAAAACAGAGTCCTTTTTGTTGAAGATTATCCAGACACAAATTCCCAGGTGTCAAAAAAGGTTGGTTATGTATGCCACTACTGCGGCCCGTGTTTTGTTAGCCCCAAAATGGAAAACAAGCGAGGTCCCAACCAAAGAAGAATGGCAACTTAAACTGATGGAATATGCACAGCTTGCAGACCTAACATATAGAACACGAGAACAAGAAGGACATAGGTTTAATAATAGAATACTGAATGGTTTCGTTTATGTAAAATATGCAGGGATTTATGTTATGCAACATGAACCATGGAAAGGGAAGAAGGGAGGTCATTGATATTTTAAGGTTGTTTAAATGAATATTCTAAAATGTAAAACAGAAAATTTAATAAAAATTATTGAGAAATTTTTTACTCCCTCTCTCATAACTCATGGACATTTAGTGCCACTGAATGTTGGTAGAGTCAGGACAGGCGAAAGAAGTAACTTCTTCCCGCAGAGCAGAGTTAAATCTGTGGAACTCCCTGCCACAGGAGGCATTGATGGCCACCAACCCAGATGGCTTGAAAAGAGGTTTAGGCAATTGTATTGAGGACAAGGCTACCAGCGGCTGCTAACCATGATGGTTATGCTCTGCTTCCATGGTCAAAGGCAGTAATGCTTCTGAACATTGCTAGGAACCACAGGTAGACAGAGCTCTGTTGAACTTACATCGTGCTTGAGGGTTTCCTACAGACCTCTGGTCGGCCACTGTGAGAACAGGATGCTGGATGAGATGCGTCATTGTCTGATCCAGCAGGTTCTGTTTATGTTCTTGTGGCTCTGCTGGGGAGCAGTGTCTGTTGGGTTCAGTTCCTGCTTATGGGCTTCTCATCTGGTTGGCCACTGTGAGATCGGAACCCCAGACTCTCCAAATGTCCCTATTTTCCAGGGACGTCCCTGATTTTTAGAGAAGCCGTCCTGGTTTTTGACTGGATCCCGGAATGTCCCACTTTTCCTTAGGACGTCCCCAGTGCTTTTTTCCTTAAAAAATGTTTGGGGGTACTCTCATTTTGACTCAAGAAAACCACCATTTCATAGTTCAAATCGGGGAACAATAAATACAGTAAATGGACAAAAGTACAAAGATTCACAAAATGTTTAGGGGTATGCGTACCCCTGCATCCCCCCCCCAGAAAAAAAGCACTGGACGTCCATATTTTCATCAAAATATTGGAGGATATGGAGTTATGCAAGCCAAGGAGATAAGTAACTAGACAACCTTTAGAACACATCTGAAGGCAGCTCTGTATAGGGAAGTTTTCGTTTTTTAAAATGTTCAATGTTTATTATGTTTTCATCTATGTTGGAAGGTGCCCATAGTGGCTGGGGGGCAACCCAGTCAGATGGGTGGGGTATAAATAGTAACATTATTATTATGGGATAAAAAGGTAAAGGGACCCCTGACCGTTAGGTCCAGTCGTGACCGACTCTGGGGTTGCGGCACTCATCTCGCTTTATTGGCCGAGGGAGTCGGCATACAGCTTCCGGGTCATGTGGCTAGCATGACTAAGCCACTTCTGGCAAACCAGAACAGCGCACGGAAACGCCGTTTACCTTCCCACCAGAGCGGTACCTATTTATCTACTTGCACTGGCGTGCTTTCGAACTGCTAGGTTGGCAGGAGCAAGGACTGAGCAACGGGAGCTCACCCCGTCGCGGGGATTCGAACCGCTGACCTTCTGATTGGCAAGTCCTAGGCTCTGTGGTTTAACCCACAGTGCCACCTGCGTTCCTATTATTAGATAGGACACCCCTATTTTCATTGGAGAAATGTTGGAGGGTATGGAACCCTCGACCTCTCAGGTTCAATTACAGAGCCTAATAATAACCAATGCAAGCTGTTCTGGAACAGCGATCAAAGCGTGGAAGGGGGTGGGAAAGTATTCTGGAATGAATGTCAGAGCAGCAGAGAAACCTCTAATTAGAGAAATATTGCAAGTCTCAGCGGTGGGGGGGCTAGGATTCCAAAACCAGCAATAGGGCATCACCTTTATATTAGGGTATCTTTCTTTCAGCCTGGGGGGCTGCATTCCCTTGTGGGCAGCCAGTTGGGGGCCGCACACCAGGGATGGTTGGGGCCAGAGGCAAACATGGGCAGAGTCACAAATGCAACTCCTGCCTTCATACAGTTCGGCTGCATTCCGGCTACACAAGTCGGAGGTTTGGACAGAAACATCTTTCCACCTTTCATCCAGGCAGTGTAAAGGACGTGCTCCATCTGGGTGGAAGCACTCGGGGCGCGTCTGGAGCAGGGCTTGTAGGGAGTGTAGGCACAAGCTGGGGAGAGTCCTGGGGGCCAGGTGATGAGGACTGCAAGGGCCACAATCACATTGAGTCCTTAGTCTTTCCAAGGTAGCCTGAACATTCACACAGAACATAGATGAGCTGGGCAGGTGGCAGATGAAGATGATGGATTTTTCAGAGCTAGCCAACCTTACTGGAAGAGTCCGCGACCAGAAGGAGGAGGAGTACCAGGAGGAATGGACGAAATTTAAAGACTATTTAGTTAAATATGTTAAGTTAAGTTAAGTTAATTGGAAAAGCTTGCAAATACCAGATAGAATTCGGGTATGTGAGCTTTCAAAAATGTAACGTGATGAATTAATATGTTCAGTGCCAAATTTGAAAGAAAGAAAGAAAGATGTTAAGTGATTAAGTTAATTTTATAAGAATATTGGTTTTGGAGAACTGTTAAAATGAAATTCAACCAGGGGGAATACGAGCAAGTTACTTAACAATGTTACTAAGATTGGTTTAAATATGGCTGAGATTTATGTCTGTTTGTCTATTTGTTTGTTTGTTTAATTTTTTTTTTTGGAAAATTAAGATTTTTTTTTTGAAAAAAAAGGAAGATGAGCTGGACAGGATCAGGCCTGTGCATAGCTGTCAATGTTTTCCCTTTTTAAAGGGAAATTCCCTTATTCCGAATAGGATTCCTCACAAGAAAAGGGAAAAGTTGACAGCTATGGGCCCATCTCGTCCTGCATCCTGGTGCCTTTGGCAGGTCCCACCCCCCACCCCAACGGAGGAGACCTGGTGTGCAGAATTAGCTGGATAAGAGGGTACAAAAGGCTGTGCCCTATTTTTGAAAGCTCCCATACCCTAAAGACGCTCCCCCTGCAAGTGGAAAAGTAGCACATCAGGAAGCCGGCTAAACTAGACTTTCCTCCCTTCGCATAATATTAGTTTAATTTGCAGGGGATGTCGTTCCTGCGTGGGGACTGAGAGCATCCCAAAATGTGATCTCTTCCTATACTATTTTACGATTCTACTACACAGGCGGGCCCGGCCTAAATGCAGTGATCTGCTTTTTTCTCGTTGTTGTCTCTGACTACTTCCAGACAATCTCCTTACTGGGCACCCATTTTGATTTGTTGTGGGGAGGTGAGATGCCATTGTCTCAAGTTTGTATTAATCCCACGTTTTCTGGTGCATTACTACAGATGCCCTGGGGGGGGCGTTTAGGGGAGAAGGGGAAGAAATGGGCTTGTTGCACCAAATGAACTTGGATTGCACAGCCTGGATGGGACTGAATCCCACTGGAAAAGAGCCTCGGTCTGGAAGGGTTTTCTGAGATCAGCCATTTGGCTGCAGTCCTGCCATGAACCACCAGGGGGCAGAGATTCCTCCCTGTGTTGAGCGCTCAGCCCCAGGGAGTTTGGCGCATGCTTGAAAGGTTACCGGTATATATGTGTGTGTGTGTGTGTGTGTGTCTGTGTGTGTGATGCTCAGGAAAAAGCCTTGAGGCCATCCAAAGTTCATTGCGGTCTGTGCACCTGTTGTAAAGGAAAAGGACACTGCATGGGAAATAAATACTTCCGGATATGTGAGCTGGTGTGGTGCAATGGCTGAAACATTCATTTCATTTCATTTCATTTCAATACCGCTTTATATTTTTAAGAAAAATCTCAAAATATGTTTACAGCATATTAAAACATCAATAATACAATCCAAAACCAAACATTTCTGAAGAAAGTAAAAAATAGAGTATACAGTCAAAGCAGCATAATTAACAGAAAACTAAAATATTATCTTAAAGATTTCAAAATAAAACATTAGAAAGGAGGTCAACTAGAGAATAAATATTTAATACAAACAAAGTTAACAAAAAGAAATATATATATATTTTAAAAAATTGCTAATTGAAGTCAAATATAAAATGCACATTTAAAGCAGCATAATTAACAAGAGAACAAGATATTACCATATCCAGTATATTCACAGATAGGAACAAAGCACACTGGAAGGCTGCCTTATACTGAGTGAGACCAGTGGTCCATCTAGCTCAGTACTGCCAACACTGGCTGGCAGCAGCTGCCCAGGGAGTCTTCCCCCAGCCCAGACTGGATATACCAAGGACTTAACCTGAGACCTTCTGCATGCAAAGCAGATGCTCTACCACTGACCTGCAGCCCCTCACTACACTACATTAGACCACTGGGTCCACCTAGCTCAGTAATGTCTGCACTGACAGGCAGCAGCTCTCTGAGGTTCCAGGCAAGGAAGAGCTGATATCAAGGCAGGTCTATGCATACATTTAAAGCACATTCAACACACCTTCCTCTCCAATGAGGATCCTGGGAAATGCAGTTTCTGCCCCACTAGCTACAATTCGAAGAACCCTCAACAAATGACAGCTCCCAGGGCACATTTTTGGGGGGTGTCATGTGCTTTAAATGAGCGTTGAATGTGCTTGGAATGTATGGATTCAATCTGCTCATTTTTGGAGCTGAAGGACTCATCCCAGCCAGATCAAAAGCACAGAGCAGGGAGGATCCCAGGGGATCCATAGAGAGAAGCCTGGCAGTGGGTGGGTGGGGGGCACCTTCCATTTTCTGTGAACTGTCCTGAGACCTCCGGTATAGGGGAGTATATAAATTCAACAAATAAAGAAAAATAAAATAAATAATTTTAAAAAATTGTGAATCTAATAGAAATGTAAAAAGAAAGAAAACAAATGATAAAATAGTAATGTTAACTTAAAAACAAAACACAACAGACAACATAAATCCATTGCAAGATGACCTTAACAATAAGAATACTGATGTAGCCTTGCAAATTAATGCAGGCAGCCCAAATATCCAAACCGGTGTCTGAATGAAATCGACACTGATAAGCCGTGCAGTCAAACCCAGGAAGGGCAGGGAGACCCAGAGGAAGATTGTTCTCCTTCCATCCTTGCAATGGAAGCCTCTCAACCATCATGAGGGCTTTAGCGGTCCATCAACGTGAGATTTCCCTGCTCTGTCCAGGTCTGGGGGGATCTTGAGTCTCAAAGGAGCAACCTAGTCCAGAAGAGCACAGCTAGGACCAGGACCTTGGACAGCTCCAAGGGACCATGTACTGTTCATGCGGCTTCACCTCAAAAAGGCTTTTGCAGAGTTGGGAAAGGTTCATGACAGGCAAGCAAAGTGATCCCGGGGATGGAAGGAGGAAGAGAGGCTGCAGTCTGGATAGCTCAGTTGGTTAGAGCGGGGTGCTGATAACGCCAAGGCTGCAGGTTCAATCCCTGTATGGGACAGCTGCATATTCCTGCATTGCTAGGGGTTAGATGATCCTCAAGGTCCCTTCCAGTTCTACAGTTTAGGGCTTTTTAGTTTAGAGAAAAGACAAATAGGCGGTGCCATGAAATCAAGTAGGCGGTGCCAAGTTTATGAAATCATGCAATGCATGGAGAAAGAGGACTGAAAAAAGTTCCCCCTCCCCCTGTCGTAGTCCTAGAATTCATGGACATCCAACGAAGGTTGATGTTGGAAATTGGAAATAAAGTCCATCTTCACACAGTGCATAAACTGTGGAACTCACTGCCACAGGAGGCGTTTTAAATAATATATTGTTTTTCTCCCCACTCCGTTCTTGTTTGGGTTTTTTTTTTTTGGTCATGTATTTCAGGCTTTAATGTCGTATTTTTATGTGGTGAACTGCCCTGAGATCTGTGCATGAAGGGCGGCATACAAGTTTGATAAATAATCATAATAATTTAAAAGAGGATTGGACAAATCCATGCAGGAGAAGGCTATCTGTGGCTACTAGCCATGATGGCTATCCTCTGACTCCATGGTTGGAGGGAGCAATGCTTCTGAATACCAGTTCCTGGAAGCCACAAGAGGGGGAAGTACTCTGGTGCTTGAATCCTGCTTGCTAGTTTCCTATAGGGGTATTGGGTTGGCCATGGGATGTAGGTGGCGCTGTGGTCTAAACCACTGAGCCTCTTGGGCTTGCCGTTCAGAAGGTCGGCGGTTCGAATCCCCATGATGGAGTGAGCTCCCGTTGCTCTGTCCCAGCTCCTGCCAACCTAGCAGTTCGAAAGCACACCAGTGCAAGTAGATAAATAGGTACCGCTGTGGTGGGAAAGTAAATGGCGTTTCCGTGCACTCTGGCTGCCATCACAGTCACTAGTGGAGGAAGAGGCGTGCGGGGGGAGTACACCGGCCCCGGCAGCGCAATCCCGGTGGGGTGCCATCGTACTGCTCCCCTGCCCACGCTGGGTGCCACGCCCCTACGGGCAGCACACCACACCCCCAGGATGTGCGCCAGCCCCACCCCCACCTGCTCTCTGCCCCCCCTGATGCCAGAGCATGAAGCTCCGCCACTGATCACAGTGTCCTGATGTGCCAGAAGCAGTTTAGTCATGCTAGCCACAAGACACAGAAAGCTGTCTGTGGACAAATGCTGGCTCCCTTGGCCTGAAAGCGAGATGAGCGCCGCAACCCCATAGTCGCCTTTGACTGGACTTAACCATCCAGAAGTCCTTTACCTTTACCTTTTATCTGTCTGGTTGACCACTGTGAGAACAAGGATGCTGGACTAGATGGGCCATTGGCCTGATCCAGCAGCCAGGTTCTTATGCTTACGCCCAAGACATGTTGCCTCTGCAGAGAGCGACAGCCAACTGAAGCCTTGTGTGGACTGACCAGGGAAGACATCCCATCCCTGAGTCTGCAGGTGAGGGAGGAGCTGCTTCAGGTAAGTCAACCTCTTCGCCCTCAGCTCTCTTCAGGTCCTCTGCTGTGGGCAGCCCAGGCATTACTTCTTCAGAGATTCTAGAGGCATCTCGGTGCAGGCCTGAGGCCAGGCAGCCCTGTACCTTCTCCAGACTTCATGACATTGGGGGTCTCCTTGACACATGTGCTTGTAACAGAGGCAAGCAAGTGACAATGATAAGAACACAGAAGATGGAAAATGCTTATTGAACTTATGGGGGAGGGGGGAATTGTGTGCATGTGAAAACGTTGGCAGCATTAAGATAAATTCAAGTTTTGTTGGATGTAATAATGGAATTCCGAATGGTTTTGTTTATGTAAAATATGCAGGGATTTATGATATGCAAAATGAACCATGGAAGGAGAAGAAGGGAAGTCGTTGACATTTTAAGGTTGCTTAAATCAATATTCTGGACAAGGGTGGCGCCGTGGGTTAAACCACAGAGCCTAGGACTTGCCAATCAGAAGGTCGGCAGTTCAAATCCCCATGACGGAGTGAGCTCCCATTGCTCGGTCCCTGCTCCTGCCAACCTAGCAGTTCGAAAGCATGTCAAAGTGCAAGTAGATAAATAGGTACCACTCTGGCAGGAAGGTAAACAGCGTTTCTGTGCACTGCTCTGGTTTGCCAGAAGCGGCTTAGTCGTGCTGGCCACATGACCCGGAAGCTGTACGCCGGCTCCCTTGGCCAATAAAGCGAGATGAGCGCCGCAACCCCCAGAGTCGGCCACGACTGGACCTAATGGTCAGGGGTCCCTTTACCTTTAAATGAATATTCTAGAGCGTAAAACAGAAAATTTAATAAAAAATTATATGTATATAAAAAAAGAACATAGCCCTGCTGAAATGGGCCAATGGCCCATCTAGTCTAGCATCCTGTTCTCACAGTGGCCAATCAGATGCGCATTATGGGAAGCCCGTCAAGCAAAGAATCATAGAGTTGAAAGGGACCACAAGGGTCATTGCAGGAATCCTTTGCCCCAATGTGTGGCTCAAACCCACAACCCTGATATTAAGAGCCTCACACTCTACCAACTGAAGTATCCCAAATGGCAGTACCTGAGTGCAGCAGTACTCTCCAATTGTCGCTCTCCCTATTTTCTGGTATACAGAGGTAGACTGTGCCTGAGCATGGAGGTTCTATCGGAATCGCCCTCCATAAGAAGGGTCTTGCCAGACTGGGCCATCTAGTGTAGCATCCTGTTCTCACAGTGGCCAAATGTTGGAGGGGGCATCCGTGCACTCAGAGCCGCCTGGAATTTAAACAAGACATCTGTTGATCGATTTTGGCGAAGAAGGATTCGAACCGGATATCCACACATGCCTATCTGCAGCCGAACTGAATCAAGCAAGGAAGGGCATGTGCATCCGTGACCTTGGGAAGGTCGGCGAACGAGATGGGCTATTTATTTTCCTGTCTGAAACGTTTTTCACCCTGCCCTGCAGCCGAGAGTCAGTGTGCCTTACATAGAATCAATAGAAACAAGACGATGGGGTGGGTGAGTGGATATGTGTGCTTTAGCGCTGAAGGGCTGTAAAAGGGCAAAAAAACAGCAGCACCGCCCCTCTCTTTGGGACAGTGACCTAGTTTGAAGTGCAACTGAGAAAAAGGAGAGGGAAACAGGAGGAAGCAGCAACCTTGCAGAGGTCAAAGCAGTCTCCCCTGACCTGGACCCCACCCCCAGCTGGCCCCCAGCAAGCATGGCCATTTGGGGCGATCGCTTCCATCACCCCCAGCCAGCACGTGCACACGAAACTGCAGCAAAATATCATCAGCTGTTGCCACAGAAAAAATACAGCTCTTCCTCACGTTCATTGGATCCTGCCTCCACTGTGTTACCTCTGACCGATAACGAGCTTAGGGGGACACTGAATGCCGTGATGGAGAGTTGGGCTGTAAAAGCCAACCCCATTTTTTTCTATAAGTGTTATATTAGGGTTATTATTATTATCATTAGTAGTTGGGACGCAGGTGGCGCTGTGGGTTAAACCACAGAGCCTAGGACTTGCCGATCAGAAGGTCAGCGGTTTGAATCCCCGCGACGGGGTGAGCTCCCATTGCTCCTGCCAACCTAGCAGTTCGAAAGCACGTCAAAGTGCAAGTAGATAAATAGGTACCGCTCTGGCGGGAAGGTAAAAGGCGTTTCCATGCGCTGCTCTGTTTCGCCAGAAGCGGCTTAGTCATGCTGGCCACGTGACCTGGAAGCTGTATGCCGGCTCCCTCGGCCAGTAAAGTGAGATGAGCGCCGCAACCCCAGAGTCGGCCACGACTGGACCTAATGGTCAGGGGTCCCTTTACCTTTAGTAGTCGTACTTCTCCTCTTCCTCCCAAGAAGGGGTACTTCTTGTGAGATTCAGGTGCCACAATAAGTTGACCTGCCTTGGGTACACCCTGACTTAGAAAAATAGGAGCCAACTCCTAGGGGCTGAGGTCCCTTCTGCCACACTCCCCCCCCCAAATTGAGAGGGCCAAGCTCCTTCAAAGTTGATGGACATTGCCATTCAAATGCTGTCCCTGTGCCATGTCTTGTGATGAATTCTGTGGGGCGGGGCTCATGGATGTAGCCAGGATTTTTGTTAGCAGGCAGGCTTTTGTTGGAGCGGGGGCAGAACCTCAGATTTGTATTGATTTGTATTGATTTAGGTGGGCAGCTGCCCACCTGCCTCCCCCTTGACTACACCCATAGTGGGGCTTACATGGGCCCTCCAATATTTCACAGTGGTACCTTGGTTCTCAAACAACTTGGAACCCAAACACTGCAAACCTGGAAGTAAGTTTTCTGGTTTGCGAACTTTTTTTGGAAGCCTAACATGCTCCGTTTTAAGTGTTATGCTTCCATTTTGAGTGCCACACTTCCGTTTTGAGTGTTACGCTGAGGTCTGTCTGCTTTTGCTACTTATTTTGCATTTTTGTAGCTCTTTTTTTATTTGTTTTTGTGATTGTGTGGGACCCAGTTCAGCTACTGATTGATTTATTGATTGTGTGACTGCAGGACATTGATTATTGCTTTCATTTTATGGATCAATGGTCTCGTTAGATAGTACTGTAAAATTCATGTTAAACTGCTGTTTTAGGGGTTGTTTTTAAACATCTGGAAAGGATGAATCCGTTTTGCATTACTTTCTATGGGAAAGCGTGCCTTGGCTTTGGAACACTTTGGTTTTGGAATGGACTTCCGGAACGGATTAAGTTTGAGAACCAAGGTACCACTGTATTCAAGCTGGCACTCCTGCTAGGAAAGATCAAGGAGCAGTAGCCCTGCCAACCCAGCCAGATGAGCGGGATATAAATATTATTATTATTATTATTATTATTATTATTATTATTATTATTATTATTATTATTACAGTGATACCTCGGGTTAAGAACTTAATTCGTTCCGGAGGTCCGTTCTTAACCTGAAACTGTTCTTAACCTGAAGCACCACTTTAGCTAATGGGGCCTCCTGCTGCCGCCGCGCCACTGGAGCACAATTTCTGTTCTCATCCTGAAGCAAAGTTCTTAACCCGAGGTAATATTTCTGGGTTTGCGGAGTCTGTAACCTGAAGCGTCTGTAAACTGAAGCGTATGTAACCTGAGGTACCACTGTGTTGTTGTTGTTGTTGTTGTTATCATCGGACTCCGTTGGGAATCTCCTCCGGCGGCGCTTTCCGGCGCCTGCTGCTCACGAGGACTAGCGGCTTGTACGGTATTTTTAGCAATAAAAGCCGCGCTTCTTCTCCGCAGCGCCCCCACGCGGCAGTCCGCAGCGCGCTCCTGCGCCTTTAAATCCTCCGGCAGGTTGCCGGCTCCGGTGACGTCACGGGCTGCCCGGGCTGCGGGAGGGAGCTCAGCATCGCCGGGGAAGGAGCTGCGCACGCGATGGAGCAGCAGCAGCAGCCGCCGCCGCCGCCGCCGCTCAGCAGCGCCAACAGCAGCCGGAGGAAGCAGGCGCTGGCCAGGGGCCGAGCCGCCTCGGGGGCGTCCGAGCGGCGCCAGGTGAGCGCGGACGGGGCCGGCCTTTCCCCCTCCTGGCCGCAGGTGGACGGAGGCCATTGGCGGAGCCGGCGGGCCCCGGAGCCAATGGCCGGGCAGGTGAAGGAGAAGGCGAAGGTGGCCCTGGCTGGGGAGGCGAAGGGGCGACGGTGGGGAGGGAGCCAGGAGTCCGGAATCCCAGCATGGGGGCTCAGGTGTGTAAGTTAGGCACGCTCCGGGTGCGTGGGAGGGGGAGCCTCCCGGGAGTTAGCGAGCGGCTGTCTGGCTCGCTCATCCCCCCACCTCCTCTGGGAAATGGGTACACGCAGAGTCTGGGCAGAAAGGAAGGGGCTGGCTTCTGGGTGTGGGGTGGTGGGTGGAGGGGGCTGGTTCTTAAGCATTGCGGGGGGGGCGGCGTTCAGAGGAGCTTATCTGCCCATTGTGTGCGCGCACGTGTGAGTGCTTGCAGCACCGGGGAGGTGGGACGGGGGATGCTTGAAGACCACCGAGCACAGCATCTCAGAAGCGCCAGCCAGGTTTTGAGAAGGGACCCCCTCCTGCCACCACCACCCTTTTTTAGCGTGCGTGTGGTGGTCCATTCGGTGCAAGGGTGAGCTTCCGATTCTGACAGGTGTGCATTCTGGGGCTGCCTATTTTCTGGATGGTCTGGGATGGATTTCCCCCTCCCCGCAGGAAGACTCTGAGGTGCCCATTGTACGGAGCGGGGCTCTGCCGCTGTTTCCAAGAGGCGCTCTGCTCTCTCCTCCCCCTGCCCCAGATTCCAGGTTGCTTGCTTGCTTGTTTATTTATTATCTGCTCATTACATTTATATCCTACCTTATTTTCCTCCGATGAGCTCAAGGTGGTATATGTGGTTCTCCCCTCAGTTAATCCCCGCAACAACAACCCTGTGAGGTAGGCTAGGCTGAGAGGCAGTGATTGGCACCCAAGATCACCCAATGAGTTCTGTGGCTGAACAAGGGATTCAGATCTCCTCCCTCCCTTATGTATTCCTCAGGACAACCCTGTGAACTTGGTTTGGCACCCAAGATCACCCAATAAGTTTCATGTGGCTGAGTGGAGAATTCGAACCCTGGTCTCAGCCAGACATTCTAACCATGACAACCTGCTGGCTCTCAGCCTTTGCTTATGGGGAAGAGGGTGACATAGTGGTGATGGACAGGCAGACCCCCCACCCCCACAACCCCCCTTCTCTGCTAATGCCATCTCCCTTGCTATTGTTATTACTATCATCATCATCTACATTGGCACAATATTATAATCAATTAGTGATAGGGGGCTCTGTAGAGCAAAATATGCAAAGGGTGGTTCCCTGCCCCGAATGGCTTACAATCTAATTTTAGACACGTGGGGGGGGGTTGGGGTGAAGTAAGGATAACGGCAGATGGAGGAATCTTGAAAGGGAGCTCTAAACGCCTACATGGCCTTTGTTTCAGATGGTGTGTGTGTGTGTGTGTAGATTGGGTGTGTGGGGTTGAAGCAGGGGCTTTGCGGAAGTGGTGGGTTTACATGGACACCCCCTGCCTGATGCCACCAGATGTCCTGTGTCACCTTTCCAGGGAAATGTGCCTTTTAAATCTTTCCTGGGTGCCCCTTCGTCACACCTCCTGCCAGCTGCCATCCTGGTGTCTAAGCTACACCTTCTCCCCCTCCCTTCTTTTCTCCAGCTCTTGCTGGGGCCAGACTCCTTTGGTGCCCTTGCCCATTCTAGTGCCAGCTGGTCTGTGGGCAAATCCTTTTTTCTTTTTTTTGAGTCTGCAGCTGGCACTGTGGAGCAAACACCCCCTTTTCTTCTCTCCTCCTGCTGGTGGCAAAAGAGCGCCCGGGGTCTGCCTGCCGCAGGCACTCTGTGCCCGCTTCCTGCTTTCGGGAGATGCAAAAGCATGGATGCCAAGGTGAATGAATATGCCCACCTGGCAGCAGCAGCAAGGCGGGCATTGGGCAGGCCCAGGCAGAGAGGGAGGGGAGGCTGGGAGAGGAAGCTCTCTTCTGGGGAAAGGGAGCCGGGAGAGAGGACGTCCTCTACCTTTCTCGCTGTCAGCAGGACTGGGAGCTCTGCAACCAGCTGGGCAGAGCAGGAGAGAGAGGGGAAGGGAAATGAAGGGCACGTAAGCTGCGAGAGACGGGCACTGTGGAGGGCAGAAGGTGCTCACCAATCCTCTATGGCAGGTGGTGCTAGTTGGGGCTGCTGGGGTGGAAAGCGGGGGCTGCTCCCCCCGCAATAGACAGCACCATCTCATGCTAGTTTTGCGTTGTCCCCATCCTCCTCTGCGCTGAGTTTGCCAAGGGCAACACTGACAGAGGAGGAGGAGGAAGCGGTTTTGGCAGTGCCACCCCCTGGACCGGATGTCTCTAAGAAGGCTGGCAGGTGGGGGCTGGCTGAGGTTGGTGGGCCTGTTTTCCACAATGGCACTAATAAACCAGCCTCCACTGATTTTGATTGTGAGCCCTAGCGGACTCCCTTTTTGCAGTCGGGCAAAGCGGTGTGGCATAGAGGTGAAAGTGTCTGATGAGACCCGGGTTCAAATCCCCACTTGACCTTGGGCTAGTGGTTGCTGTCTCTCAGCCAATACCCACCCCAGAGGGTGGTTGTGTGGCTTAAAGAGAAGGAGCCCTCTCCATCCCACCTTGAGCTCCATGGGAAAAAATGCAATAAATATATTAAGTGCACAGGTGGGGAAACTGAGGCAGGAGGGACTTTTCCTCAGAAAGCTAAAAAAGCTGCTTTCCCCCCCATTTGTGGGGTGCAAGGGAAGGAGGGGTCAGCCCACTGAAGCTTGGAGAAAGGTTAATCTTTCCTTTCTTTGAGGATTTAGCATGTAATGAATACAGTGTTGAAATTACTTCCTGTAAGATTTCCCGAGGGCAAGAAAAGTGTGTGTGTGGGGGGGGTTTAACCCTGTATTGAAGTTTAGAGTCGGTGGTCCAGCTCTTTCAAAAACTCCATGTAGTTCTTTGCTCACATGCAGGATCCGAGCCTCAGAGCTCATTTTACTACCAGGTTTTGAGCCCCAGAGACGAGCGATGTCATTGCCAACAAGGGAGCGCTCAAGAGCATGTGCAGAGTGCATTTCTCTTGGACAGTGCTGACAGCAGCATTCATCTTCTAGTGCAGGTGTTGTTGTTGGTGGGTCTTTTTGGCAGGCTGGAGGCCTCAGGCCTCACCGACAGGAGCAGGCTGCAGCTCACTGGTGAAGCCCGCACAGACGCTCCAGCCTCCAGTCCCTGCAATTCTCTCTTTGAAAAGGTTTCTGGAGTGAGAAGCCATGTTAGGTCACATTTGCCCCATCCATTTAAAACACTGCAATACCTCTTTGAGCGACCATGACTCCCCTCCCCCAAATAATAATTTTGGGAGCTGTAGTTTGTTGCAGGTGCTGAGAGCTGTTAGGAGACTTCCCTATTCCCATCACAGAGCTACAGTTCCCACAGCTCCCTGAGAAGAGGGATTGTTAAACCACAGTGAAAAAACACAGTCTGTATGATCATGATGTTAAAAGCTCAACCTATGTATTTATCTTTAAACTTATTCCACTTTTCCTCCAAGGAGCTCACTCGTCCCCTCCCCAATTTTATAGTCACAACAACCCTGTGAGCCAATAGGCAGCGACTGGACCATGACTGAAGCAGGGATTCGAACCTTGGTCTCCCAGGTCCTAGTCTGACACTCTAACTGCTGTGCCACACCAGCTCTCTGTTGGGCAAAGAGTCTAACCCTGGCATAAGTCCTATGTAATAAGAATACAAGAAGTTGCCTTACACCGAGGCTCAGTATCTAGCTCAATATAGTTTGCATTGGCAGCAGTTTTCGAACACAGGACATTTCCAGCCTCATCTGGAGAGGCCAGGGATTGAACCCAATACCTTCTGCATGCAATTATATAGGAGCTTTTCCACTGAGCTATGGCCCTAGTCCCTGTGGCTGGCTAGTTTCTCTGCTCTGAAACTGGGGTGGGGACTGTTGATTCTTGTTTACGGAATGCTGTCTGCATATGTTGGGGGCACTGCAGGGAAGACCCTCTCGCTGTGTATGGGGAGATTCTTGAATATTGATTTGCTGTTAGCCTGACTCAGTCGGTTTCTTTGTCTGAGCTATCAAGGCAATTAGAGTCTGGTGGTTTTTTTTTTAAAAAAGGAGGCAGGCGAGGGCTCTTTCCCTGATATGGTGATATTAGAGTGCTTCTTATAATAATAACTAATTACTGATTAAACATAATTTAAAAAATGACTTAATATAATAATAGAGCTGTTAGATGGTGCAACAGACCACTTTGGAACATAGTTGAATCTCTTTTGTTGGAGGTTTTTAAGGCAGAGTTTGGGTGGTCATCTTTAGCTGTTATTCTTGCATTGCCAGGGTTGGTCTAGAGAGGACCGTTGGGATGATGATGATGATGATTATCATTTCTATACTGCGGGTTAAACCACAGAGCCTAGGACTTGCTGATCAGAAGGTCGGCGGTTCAAATCCCTGCGATGGGGTGAGCTCCCGTTGCTCGGTCCCCGCTCCTGCCAACCTAGCAGTTCGAAAGCACATAGTGCAAGTAGATAAATAGGTACCACTCCGGCAGGAAGGTAAACGGTGTTTCCGTGCGCTGCTCTGGTTTGCCAGAAGTGGTTTAGTCATGCTGGCCACATGACCTGGAAGCTGTACGCTGGCTCCCTCGGCCAATAAAGCGAGATGAGCGCCGCAACCCCAGAGTCGTCCGTGACTGGACCTAACGATCAGGGGTCCCTTTACCTTTACATTTAATGAGAACTAACTAGTTAAAAATAGTTATTAAACCACATCAGAACATATTTGGAGCCAGCAGTTCAAACCCAGTTTGCCCTGACAGCCACCCGGCCTTCAGCATCACCTGTGTGACAATTTTCAAAGGCCTGCCTTTGAAACAGGAAGGTCTTAGCTTGCTGGCAGAAGGAGCCAGCTTGTCCTCTCTGGGGAGGGAATCCCACAATCTGGGTGCAGTCTCTGAAAAGACTCTCCCTCGTGTCACCAAAAGCTGTGCCTCTGATGTTGTTGGGACCGAGAGGAGGTGCTTACCCGAGGGTTGTGCCACCTGGGCAGGTTCATAGAGGGAGATAGTCTTTCTGGTAGCCTGAGTCCCAACCATATAGGGCTCCACCAGTCATAACCTTGAACCCCAGCCTTCTCCCTTCAGACCCTGGCTGGCCGCTGGCTACTTGCCCAAGCTTCTTTCCCAGGAGAGAGAACCCTCAGCCCCAACGTTCCACGGCTGTTGGCACAGGAAAGCGATGCCAACCTCCTGCCACCTGGAGAACCTGGGCATGGTGGCATGGAAAGTGATTCGTCAGAGGAAGGCCATGAATTCTCCCTGTTTGGATGGATTTGGGTACTGTGCCAGGAAGCGTCAGGGAAATGAAGTCTCTCGATGTGTTTCAGATCTGACCTGAAATTCACGATAATCACTCCTTTGCTACGGGGTGGAGGGGGGGCCATGGGAACTTCAGGAATTGGACAGTTCCCTTGGGCCCCGTCCATTCATTCTTGGAACTCCAGCTCCTGTTAACCCCTCAGTCAAGGGTCAGGGATGATGGGAGTCCAGTAACATCTGGAGGGTGACAGGCTAGCCACCCATGTTGTAGGTGCCTGTGTGTGTCGATCTGGAAAAAGAGCAGGGAGTTGTCAAAGGCTGTTGGGAGCCACGGAAACTGGTGTGTCACTGAAAACAACTTGGAGAAAGGGCTGGCGTTCAGTGGCAGAGTATTTATTTATTTTTTCCACATGGAAGGTCCCAGGTTCAGTCCCTGGCATCTCCAGGCAAGGCTAGGAGAGATTGAAACTCTGGAGAGCCAGTCAGTGGAGGCAACACCAAGCTGGATGGACCAATGGTCTGATTCAGTAGAAGGTAGTTGCCTGTGTTCCCAGTTTCTATTGAATTTGGGCTGGGAGCAAGCTGCCTGGTATCTGAAGGAATTCACGCTGTGTCACAATTGCCGCCTGGAGTTCATTGCCCCAGGGTGCTACAAGGACTTCTTCAGAAGGTCTGGTGAACATGAAGAAGAGGGCAGGGTTAGGAGTGGATGCTGAGAGCCCAGGTCATCTCAAAGGGCAGCCTTTGTATACAGAGACATGGTGTACCCTCTGTCTGTCCATTCCTGAGGTTAAGAGTCAGGGAGGTTCTCTTGCATGGGCCATGTGGTCCTAGCCAGCCCTGGAAGAGAAGACGAGAAGGAAGGAGGTTGCAGTGACCCCACAGGGACATGCCAGATATATTGCAAAAACCTCCTTGCAGAGAATTCCCATCAGAGCCTGGCTCTAGCCATGACCTTGCTTGGCTCTGCTCTGCGGACGCCGCTGCAGAATTTGTGGGCAAAACTGAGACGGGTTCCTCACGCCTGCCAGGGTCATTGTGGGCATCTTTGCGTGAAGATAGGCTGGCAGGCAGGGCCTCACATGCCACGCGGCTGTCTAATGTGCTCTGCCCTTTTCTCCCCTCTTCTTCAAGATGGAGTCCAGTCACCGTGGCAGCAGGGACCAAGGCCCGCCCTCCCCCATCGGGTCCCAGCCGGTGTCTCCACGCAACAGTATCACAGGATTGGCATCGCCAGGGCTGTTCTCTCCTGCCAGCAACCAGTATGCCTCAGATGGGACAGTCCGGTACCAGCCTGAGGGATCCAGCAATGCCGTGTATACCGGAGGAAACCTGCCGAGTGGGACTAGGCCTGACTCGCTGTTTGACTCTTTCCACACCCGGTTGCAGCCCGACGGGTCTCGCCATTCGGCGTCTGAGAGACAGAACCAGCCTCTCTCCTTGGATCTCAACAGAGCCCAGCCGGAGGGCTCTGGGGGCATCCATGCATTCAACACCCCAAACCTGCGTTCTCCAGTAGAGTTACGGCCATTGTCTCCAGCTTCCGGCAGCTCGTCAACCCAATCCAACGTCTCTCCCTCCATGAAACTCAGCCAGTCGCCCAGCCAGGGTGTGCTCCCAGAACTTTGCGGCCTGGACCCAGTGACCTCTGGCATCCTCGCCACGGTGGAACTCAAGGACACTCTCCCAAAGGCCGAATCCAGCGACCACATCTACCTGGGTCGCTCCGGCTCCTCGCACCGGCCCATGTCCCTCCCGAAAGCCATCTCGAGCGAGTACATCTCTGGTGGAGGAAGGGTGGGCCCCTCTAAGTCCGCCATGCTCTCCAAGGCTGAGTCGGAGGACATCGTCTCGTATGGCAGGCTCCGGCAGCCCCCCAAATCCCAGGACCTGGGCAGCAGCAACATGAATCCCAAGGAAAGCTTTCTGATGCGACTCGGCCAGCCCCACACCAAGCAGGACAATGAGTTTCGGTGAGGCGGACTGGGCGTGATGGGGGGAGCGATGGCTCAGGGGGTGGGGTGAGGGACCAGGAGCAGATGGGACAGGGGTCAGCAACCTTTTTCAGCTTATGGGCTGGTCCACCGTCCCTCAGACCATGTGGGGGGCCGGACTATATTTTGAAACATAATAATGAATAACCTATGCCCCACAAATAACCCAGAGATGCGTTTTAAATAAAAAGACACATTCTACTCATGTAAAAACACGCTGATTCCCGGACTGTCCGCGGGCCAGATTTAGAAGACCTTTATTGCATTAGCATACAGCCATAGCAGGATAAGACAAAAATGCTAGAGAGAAGCAACCTAACAAAATTCAAAACGATATTACTGGCATTGTGACATTTAAATTACCCTAAAACAATAATGTAAAAATTAGTTGCCAGCGCCGGGAATCTAAAATGCAGATGTATATAAAACATATAATGGCCCCAAAATAGGCTCGGCACATTAGGTTAAAAAGGTAATAAAAAGAATTAAAACAGGTCCAGGTCTGGGACACACTACCCAGTCAGTGTAGCCCTGAGTTTCAAAGCCTGCACTATAAAGATTGCCACCCCACGTGAAATTTGGGGATTTGCGTCCACAAGAAGCGATTTCAAACAGTCTTCCTTAGATGTGATGGTGGGCGGGATCAAGAGGAGGAGCTTAGTTCTTATTAGCTCATAAATAGGGCAGTAGAAAAAGAAGTGTATGAAGTCCTCTACTTCATTCATTGTGCATGGACATAGACGCTGAGTAATAGGGGTCTTAAAGTAAATCCCCTGCAAGAAGGCCGTGGGTATAGAATGGAAACGGGCCATGGTAAACGCTCTTCTCAAATTGGGCTCCGTCAGATCTATCAAGTAGTTGGCAAGTGATCTTACCACTTTCACTTTAGGGAGCCACTTGGAGAGGCGAGCTGTGGGAGCTGTGATGAAGATGGCTGCCGAATTTAGAAGACGATTGGGCCGAGTCTGGCCCCCGGGCCTTAGGTTGCCTACCCCTGACTTAGGAGGAAGGTTGTATTTTGAAGCAGGGGAGGGTCAGTGAGATGCAAATTGTATCATGTTGGGGTTGGGGAGCTTGTGTCCAGACAGATAGATAGATAGATAGATAGATAGATAGATAGATACTATAGATAGATACGATAGATAGATAGATAGATAGATAGATAGATAGATAGAGTGGTACCTCAGGTTAAGAACTTAATTCGTTCTGGAGGTCCATTCTTAACTTGAAACTGTTCTTAACCTCAGGTACCACTTTAGCTAATGGGGCCTCCCGCTCTGCCGCACTGCCGGAGCACAATTTCTGTTCTCATCCTGAAGCAAAGTTCTTAACCTGAGGTGCTATTTCTGGGTTAGCAGAGTCTGTAACCTGAAGTGTCTGTAACCCGAGGTACCACTGTAGTTTTTATTGAAAGACTTTCATGTATTGTCCCTCTAGATATTGATGAATCCCGATGCCCATCATTCAGTCATAGAATCATAGAGTTCGAAGCTGTCCCCAAGCATCATCTAATCCACCCCCAGCAATTCCAGAATCACAGCTAAAGAACCCTTAAGAGATGAGCATTCAACCTCTGTTTAGGAAACTCCAGTGAAGAAGAGTTTGGCTACCTTCTCAGGCAGTTCATTCCACTGTTGAGCAGCTTTGGACCCTACCCTCTGGAGCAGCAAATAACAAGCTTGCTCCATTTCCCATATCCAATATCCTCCACCACTCCTTCAGATATTTGAAGACAGCTCTCATATCACCTCTTGGTCTCCTTTAGGCTAAACACACCCAGAATGCGGCAGCTAGACTGGTGACTGGGAGCGGCCGCAGAGACCATATAACACCGGTCCTGAAAGACCTACATTGGCTCCCAGTACGTTTCCAAGCACAATTCAAAGTGTTGGTGCTGACCTTTAAAGCCCTAAATGGCCTCAGCCCAGTATACCTGAAGGAGCATCTCCACCCCCATCGTTCAGCCCAGACACTGAGGTCCAGCGCCGAGGGCCTTCTGGCGGTTCCCCCACTGCGAGAAATGAGGTTACAGGCAGAGGGCCTTTTCAGTAGTGGCACCCTCCCTGTGGAACACCCTCCCATCAGATGTCAAGGAAATAAACAACAATCTGACTTTTAGAAGACATCTGAAGGCAGCCCTGTTTAGGGAAGTTTTTAATGTTTGATGTTTTATTGTGCTTTTAATTCTGTTGGCAGCCACCCAGAGTGACTGGGGAAACCCAGCCAGATGGGCGGGGTATAAATAATAAATAATAAAATATAACAACAACTACAATTTATTATAATATTGATATTATAACTCCCTCAACCGTTTCTCTTAAGGCTTGAGTCCCAGACTCTTCATCATCTTGGCTGCCCTCCTCTGTGGACCTTCTGGCTTGTCATTAGCCTTCTTACTCTGCGGGGCCCAGAACTGGACACAGAACCCCAGATGAGGTCTGAACAAGGCAGAATAGAGTGGGACTATCACTTCCCTTGATCTGGACTCTGGACTTCTATTGATGCAGCCTAGAATTGCATTAGGCTATTTTATTTTTTGCCGCTGCTGCTACCGCTTCACACTATGAATGAGAGAGTAGACCACTTTTTTACAGCAAATCTCATTATAATGATTGCAACATTAAACGGGCCAAACCGGTCTTATCTTTAAGCCTTTGCCATAAGACCTTTGTACTTAGGCTTGTTTTTACGGTTCATAACTATTGTCCCTTTTGGCATAGTGCCAGTGAGCTGGTAAGAAAAACTGGGCTTTGCTCCTTTAGGAGCAGCCCTGTAGGTGTGTCTCTGTGTGTCCTTCTCTGTGGCTTCCTAAATTGTGCCCTCGTTTCACAACCCAACTTCCCAGCGATGCAGGCTAGGGTTGGGTCCAATTTGGACATTGCATCCTGCTGGCTGTGCTGGCTGGAGCTGACGGGAACTGAGAATCCGACAACTAGAATGACAACACCAGTCATTCCCCCTGCCCCCCGCACAATGGGGCTACCAGGATGCCTGGCATAAGCAACTTGGAACCAGCTCCCTCCTGCTGGAGGGCCAAGCAAGCCCTTCTCCCATGGAGCAGCGCCTCCCCCCCCTTGCACCTGCAGCGAGTCCTTTTTGCTGACACTAACTGGCGCCTTTCTGCATATGCGGTTTAATTGTGTTAATGCCCTGGGATTTATTGCCAGGGAGCCTGCCGTGGCCAGTGGCCCTCCGGGGGCTTCTGCCAGGCACTGAGCATTCCAGCTGGCCACGCCAATCATATTAGCACAGCAGCCTCTGAAAATGGCACGTGCCAAGCGGTCAGAGTGCTTAAATTGTATTAGTGCTCGTTGGTTGACGACAGCTCCCGTTATCCCTGACTGCTCACTGTACAAGCTGCCGGGAGTCTTGGAGAACATCATGAGGACATCAGCTCCATCCCTGGCTAATGACAGCCCTGCAGGGAAGGCCAAAAGAATTATAGATCGTAGGAATGCAGGAATATGCAACTGTCTCATGCAAGGATTGAACCTGCAACCTTGGCATTATCAGCACCCAGCTCTAAGCAACTGAGCCAGAGAGTGTCTCTGCTAAGGTCCTTTGGTACATTTGTAGCCAAAGCGAGGTTTTAACTGGGGGTTAGTTGGCTACAGTGTTGTTGTGTTTTATTTATTGCATTTGTATCTCACGAGTTTGCTGTTGCAGGACTCCAGTTCCATGAGCATTGGCCATGCTGGCTTCATCCGATGGGTTTTGTAGTCCAACAAAAGTTTTGTAGTCCACCCAAAGGCAGCCCTTTATGGGGATTTTAAAAAAATGTTTGATGTTTTATTGCATTTTTATATTTTGCTGGAAGCCGTTCAGAGTGGCAGTGAGATGGGTGGGGATTAAATAATAAAATTATTACATACCCTCCAACATTTATCCGATGCAAATAGGGACATCTTATTCAATTGTTGTTGTTGTAATTTTATTATTTATACCCTGCCCAGTGCTTATTTTTTCTTTAAAAATGTTTAGGGGTACTCTCATTTTGACTCAAGGAAAGCCACCATTTTACAGTTCAAATCAGGGAAAATAAATACAGTAAACGGACAAAAGTACAAATATTCACAAAATGTTCAGGGGTATGCATCCCCCTGCGTCCCCCCAGAAAAAAGCACTGACACCACCCATCTGACAGGGTTGCCCCAGCCGCTCTGGGCACCTTCCAAGATATAGAGGTAAAGGGACCCCTGACAGTTAAGTCCAGTCGCAAACGACTCTGGGGTTGCGGCACTCACCTCGCTTTACTGGCCGAGGGAGCCAACGTTTGTCCGCAGACAGTTTTTCCAGGTCATGTGGCCAGCATGACTAAGCTGCTTCTGGCGAACCAGAGCAGCACACAGAAATGCCGTTTACCTTCCTGCCAGAGCAGTACCTATTTATCTACTTGCACTTTGAGGTGCTTTCGAACTGCTAGGTTGGCAGGAGCAGGGACCGAACAACGGGAGCTCACCCTATCCCAGGGATTTGAACTGCCGACCTTCCGATCAGCAAGCCCAAGGCTCAGTGGTTTACACCACAGCGCCACTCACGTCCCATAATAAAACCATCATAAAACCATAATAAAACTTTAAACATCAAAAAACTTCCCTATACAGGGCTGCCTTCAGATGTCTTCTAAAGGTTGTATAGTTAGTTATCTCCTTGGCTCAGGGGGGGGGTCACATAACTCCATACTCTCCAACATTTCTCTGATGAAAATAGGGATCTCCTAAGGAAAAACAAATTAGAAACTGGGACAGCTTCTGTAAATCTGTAAAACAGAGACCCCCGGAGGGTCTGTTAACAACATCTGAATGTCTGGTGGATGCCAGCATCCAAGGGGGTCAGTCTAATGCCTCCAGGTATTGTTGAACCCCACTAAGGAGAGGGACTTTTTGGTGGTGGCCCCTTGGTAATGGAACAGATTTCCGAGGGAGGCTCAAGTGGTGTTAACTTGGAGGTCATTATTGCACCAGACAGAGACTTTTCTGTTCATCCAAGCTTTATAAATAACAAGTAATGCAGGATTCTCCCTCCCCTAAACGGTTTTCTGTTTTGCTTTTGCTTTTTGCTTTTAGCTGTTTTTTCAAACCTTATTTATTCTCTAAACTGCCCCAAAGAAGTTTATATTGTAGTGTGGCAGGCAGAGGTAATAAATAAAAGAAGTTATAAATGTGTATTAATTTATGCATAAATTTCTATACTGCTATATGTTTGGAGCACTCCTGTACATAATCAAGGTAAAAAAAACAGCAAGGCAAAAAATGCAAAACTAGGTCACTCATGTGGCAAAGTAAGCTTGTCTAAATAACCTTTTTAAGATGTCTAAAACTACACCTAGAAGATGCCTGTGTGATGTATGAATTAATGAGGAGGTGGTTGAGGCATAAAATACTGGGGTGTTCAAAGGCTGTCACTGTCTTGATCTGCAAAATTCTTGGAAGCTGCTTGGCTCAGATGAAACACCACGTCTCAAAAGCCTGCAGCTGAATGATGGTGTCTGGGGTGAGGCAAACTCTGTCTGTGGTTTGTTGATGGGGGGGGGGCAACTTCATCTGCACAGACCCTCCCTGCATGCCTGGTGTGCAGGTGCGAATGTGAAATAAGTGTTTCTGGCTAGCTGAATCTCAGTCTAGCAAACCTCAGTCCAGCTTACTTTAGGGTTGCCACTCTGGCTTTCGACAGTTTTAGGGTTGCCATGTGTCCTTTCCCCCCGCACATGTCCTCTTTCTTCATAGTGATCCATAGTTAAAAGTATACCGTATTTTTCCATGTATTAGATGATTTTTTATTATTATTTTAAAAATGGGAAAAAATGGGGGTCATCTTATACAGTCATACCTCGGGTTACAGACGCTTCGGCTTGTGTGATTTCAGGTTGTGCACCGTGCCAAACGCGGAAGTACTGGAACAGGTTAATTCTGGGTTTTGGTGCATGCACAGAAGCGCTAAATTGTGCTTTGTGCATGTGCAGAAGTGCCAAATCGCAAACCATGTGTGCGCAGACATGGCGCTGCAGGTTGCGAACGCTGCGGGTTGCGAACAGGCTTCCTGCACGGATCATGTCCACAACCCGAACGTCCACTGTACATGGATAGTACAGAGTGAGGATGGGCGATTGGTGGCAGCCACAAGTAGGAGATTGTCAGCGGTGATTGGGCAGGTGTTTGGTGGTTGTGGCAAGGTGATTGGCTGCTGCTGCGGTAATTGGGCAGCCACTTGGCGGGCAGATGATTGGTGGGTTCATCGAGGCATGTGATTGGCAGCGGTGGTCAGGCGGGTGAGTGATTGTTGGCAATCCCCCACCCCAAACTTCAACAACTCTGTGCAATCTTTCCCCATTTCCTTAATCTGGAGTCCCAAAAAATAGGGGTCATCTTATACACGTGGACATGTTATACACAGAAAAATATGGTAAGTTGGCAAATGTGTCCTCTTTTTTGCTCTTCAAAATATGGCAACCCTATCAGGGACCTACATTATTTTGTGATTATAAGTTGTTTAAACTGTTTTTAATAGTGCAAATTAATGTTGTAACCTTCCTTGGCACTTTAGGGTGAAGGGCACAAAGATGATACTAATAACAACAACCCATAATTATTATTTTATTTTACTTATTAAAATACAGTGGAACCTCAGTTGTCGAACGTAATCCATTCTGGTTCGACTTCTGAAACGTTTGACAACCTAGGCACAATGGGGCTGTCGGGAAAATCCATTGAAAAAAATGGAGAAATGCACCTCGAAAGCCGTTTGACTTCCAAAAATCGTTCAAAAATGGAAGCATTCACTTCCAGGTTGTTGGCGTTCAAAATCCAAAACGTCCGACGTCCAGACCGTTCAACAACCAAGGTTAACTGTACTTATATTCCGCTATGTAAAAAAAAAATCAAAGTGGTTTACAGCAATAAAACATAAAAAATAGTAAAATAAAAACTATAAAAAGGTTAGAGAGTTAAAAACAGACATCAATTAACCATGTGGAAGGGTATGTTTGTCGGAATCGGGGGGTCTCAGCCCCAGCTGGAACGTCTCCCTCTCAGCCTTGTTGCTGCAGAGATTCCTCGACCTCTGCTCCGACGTACATCAGCGACCCAAGCTTACAGACTTGAGCACACTTTGCTCAGCAGTGTATACTGCGCAACAGAAGAGGCTTGAGGCTGTAGATACATACTAAACTACACATTTATTAAACATAAATCAGGACAAAGAAACATGTCATCTCTCCTTGCCGTCTTCTCGGAGAGAGAGCTAAAAACAACAACTAAACAGAGCGGAAGTTCCGCTCACGCCAGCAATCTGTGCTGGAATGTAAACAGACGTGTGACACGCAACAATCCCATGTCTGCAGCAAAAGGTGGAATGGAATCCCAACGGTGTTCTTAATTGCCTGCATAGGCCTGACAGAGCAGAAATCTTTTCGGCAGGTGTTTAAAAGTTGGCACAGAAGGCACCTGCTGACTCTCTAGTGGCCAAGAGTTCCACAGGACTGGGCTGATGACACGAAAGGCTTGGTTTCTTGTTGTCAAATGAGCTTCACTAGCTTGGGGAACAACCAGTGATGCTCCTGCAGGTGATTTCTGTGCTCAAGCTAGGACATAATATTAATAATAATAATACCCCGCCCCTCTGGCTGAGTCTCCCCAGCCACTCTTGATGGCTCTGAACAGAATGTTAAAAACACGATAAAACATCAAACATTAAATACTTCCCTAAACAGGGTTGCCTGCAGATGTCTTCTAAAAGTCAGATAGTTGTTTATTCCCTTGACATCTGATGGGAGGAAGTTCCACAGGGTGGGCGCCACCACTGAGAAGGCCCTCTGCCTAGTTCCCTGTAACCTCACTTCTTGCAGTGACGGAACCACCAGAAGGCCCTCGGTGCTGGACCTCAGTGTCCAGGCTGAACGACAGGGGTGGAGACGCTCCTTCAGGTATACTAGGCCGAGGCTGTTTAGGGCTTTAAAGGTCAGCACCAACACTTTGAATTGTGCTCAGAAACATACTGGGTTCAAGTGTTCCCTGTGGTACCTTGGACCTAAGTTGTTCAGATGGGCAGCCAGTGGAGGTGTTCTAACAAGGGGGCTGCATGTTCTCGACCAGAAGCTCCTGTCAGCATTCTGGCCTCAGCATTCTGCCCCAGTTGGAGCTTCCGAACCAGGCCCAAGGGCAGCCCCAAATAAAGTGTGTGACAGTCATCCAGCCTTGAGTTTAATATTCATGACCCTTGACGCCAGGCTCCCTCTTTCCTCTTAGCATCACTATCGTGACCTGGAACGTTGGTACAGCCATGCCTCCCACCGACGTGACCTCGCTCCTGCACCTCAACACTGGGGACTCCAACGACACAGACATGATCACCATTGGGTAAGGAAAAGGATCCGCCATGGACTGCCCTTTTGGCAGAGCATGTCAGTAGAGTGTGTGTTTAAGTGTGTGTGAACTCCCATCCAACACAACTCTGCAGGGTGAAGGAACGGTGCTCAGGGCAGTGATTGCCAGATGTGAACATCTGGGACTAGAGATGGCCAAATCTGCCTGGTTTAGTTTCTCTCCCTTTCTCAGCCTCCCCCCACAACCTTTAAGTTTCATTCTCCCCACTTAGAATCATAGAATCGTAGAATTGGAAGGGACCCTGGGAGACATCTAGTCCAGCCCCCTGAAATGCAGGAATCTCAACTGAAGCATCCATCCAACCTCTGCTTTAAAAACCTCCAAAGAAGATGAAGACGAAGAAAAATAAATACCCCGCCCATCTGGCTGGATTTCCCCAGCTACTCTGGGTGGCTCCCAACAGAATTAAAAGCACAATCAAACATTAAAAACTTCCCTAAACAGGGCTGCCTTCAGATGTCTTCTAAAAGTCAGATAGTTATTTATTTCCTTGACATCTGGTGGGAGGGCATTCCACAGTGCGGGCGCCAATACCAAGAAGGCCCTCTGCCTGGTTCCCTCACTTTTCACAGGGAGGGAACCACCAGAAGGTCCTCAGAGCTGGACCTCAGTGTCCGGGCTGAACGATGAGGGTGGAGACGCTCCTTCAGGTATACTGGGCTGAGGCCATTTAGGGCTTTAAAGGTCAGCATCAACACTTTGAATTGTGCTTGGAAACGTACTGGGAGCCAGGACTGGTGTTATATGGCCTCAGCGGCCACTCCCAGTCACCAGTCTAGCTGCCACATTCTGGATTAGTTGCAGTTTCCGGGTTACCTTCAAAGGTAGCCCCACACAGGAGATTCCACGATCTCCACTTTCGAACCGCTCTGTTAGAAATTTCTTCCTGCTGCTTAGTTGGAATCTCTTTCCTTGTAACTTGAATCTATTAATTTGGGTCCTACCCTCCAGAGAAGGAGAAAACAAGCTTGCTCCATCTTCCATGTGACAGCCCTTCAGATATTTGAAGATGGCTATTATATCTCCTCTCAGCCTCCTCTTTTCCAGGCTAAACATACCCATCTCCTTCAACATCTACATCAGTTTGTAGATTTTTCTTTTTTAAAATTCGCTGCCGACCTTTATTTTAATAATATATACATTTTTGCACAGTGTTGCAGGGTTTGTTTGTTTTTTTGCAGCCAAGTTTCTCTAATGCAATCTTCACAAATCTAGGCACGTCACCCCAAATTCTCGCTCCCCTTTTGTAATTCTCAGATGCGATTTCCTTTCTCCTAAATTGACGTAGAATGGATTTTTTTAAACTGTTTTATTAAATTTGCTTAGTAACGTAACATTATTATATATATTCTATAAACAAAGAATACAAAACACAATTCATTCATACTACAAAGCATACCTACTTAGCATTAATATATATGGTTTCTGAAAAAGGGCTTACATAACAAAATCCATTCAAAATACCATCCGGTTTACCTCCCCCCCCCCACTCCAACCCTCCCCTCCCCCGGTCAGGCCTTCCTTCTTCATATCTTTATCCATGTACACAGTCTGTTCATTCGATCTTGTATGTTCGGGTTGGCTTCCCCTCTTTCTATCCAGTCCCTGTAAAAAGCCCATTTATTTGTGATTCTTTGGCATTTGTTTCCCCATCTATCCTCTGCCACTATCTGTGCAAATATTTCTGATTGTACGTATTCAAACACATAATCATTCCATTTTTCCATATTCCATTTGGCCTTTTCTTTCCATCCCAAAGCAATAACGGAGAATGTAACACAGACGGAGAATGGTTGAAAAAGGACAATGCCCAATAATTTTTTTTGACATAGCAACAACTCAGCACAAACTCTACAGTTCTATGATTCCATTATCTGGCAATTATGTGGTTTCCCCCTCTCATATCTTGAATCAGAAGAACAGGTTCTCCTTTTGATTTTGAATTGGTACAGGGCGAGGTTTTGTAGAGCCACTGAGTCTTTTGTACTGTGTTGGTGGAGGAAGGGATTTCAGCCCTGTGGGTGAGGTGAGCTCAGCCCCTCTGATCCTTGGCTTGAAAAATCCTCAGCTGCTTTGAACTACGGAACTGGCGCTGTTCTAGGTCCCACATAATACCCATTATGCATTTGTAAGAAATCAATCTTTTTTTTTTTTTGTCTAGAGTGGGACTTAATCTCTGGAACTCACTGCCTATTGACACCAGGCAGGTGCCTTCCCTGCCCTCTATTTGGCGTTTGCTAAAAAACCATTTTTGTTTAGAAAAGCCTTTTTAAAAAATTGCTGAAAGTTTTAATCTGTTTTTAGTTCATTGCTGATTTTATCTTTTGAAGAATTGTTTTTATAGTTAATTTTATAGTTTTATTCTCTTTGAGACTTTTTGCTTTACAATCAATTGGTATATAAATTTTATGGAAAAAAGAGGGGTTATTTATAAGAACATGAGACTTTCCCTCCATTTTCTTTATCCCATGAAAGTGCCTGGAGAGCAGAGTGTTCTTTCCAAAGTGTTTGCCTGCCAGCTAGTGACAATTTTGAATTGTTTTCAGGCTCCAGGAGGTGAACTCCATGATCAACAAACGGCTCAAAGATGCTCTTTTCACAGACCAGTGGAGCGAACTCTTCATGGAGGTGTTGAGTCCATTTAATTTTGTACTGGTAAGCACCAAGGGGAACTCAGTGACAAGATGAGGACAGGTTAAGAATATGGGGGGGGGGGACATCCTTTCTTTTCTTTTCTTTTTTGGTTACGAATGCAAATGCTTTTAATAACTGCAAATAATCAGAGGGCTGATAAAATTAATTTTTACACAAAACAACAACAGTGATTCAGAATGTTGTTTGTACTAACAGATTTATTTTTTTAAAGCCAGGACCAATGCAAACTTAATTAAGGG
Source organism: Podarcis raffonei (assembly GCF_027172205.1). Classification (NCBI taxonomy): domain Eukaryota; kingdom Metazoa; phylum Chordata; class Lepidosauria; order Squamata; family Lacertidae; genus Podarcis; species Podarcis raffonei. Next base: position 24,665,955 of record NC_070617.1, read on the forward strand.
ACTGTGTTATTATTCCCGCAGTTGTTGTTTTAAATATTTTTTATTTATTTTTATCAATAGAAATTTACAATCAAACAATTTGTATAATCATCTTAGGAGATTCTCTGACTTGTGACTTCCCTCCATCTCCTGCATGGGCCCTTATTACAATAATTAAGACTGCATGTCAATATGTTCTCCACTACTTCTATTTTTCAAAATTACCCATAATCTTTGTTACTTTACAAGGAGGAGGGCAGGAACAGGGACCGAGCAACGGGAGCTCACCCCGTCGCGGGGATTTGAACCGCTGACCTTCTGATCGGCAAGCCCTAGGCTCTGTGGTTTAACCCACAGCGCCACCCGCATTAATTCTTCACTAATTCTAGTATGACTTCTGATCTCCCTGCTGTGGTTCCCAGGTTTCCTTTTGCTATGCTTCCTTTCCTTGACTGTTTCAGCAAGGGGTTCTGAATTAAGAACTTTGCTGAAATGATCAGGATTTAACCCCTCCACTCACCAGCTGATGAGCAGGATGTGTGTGTAAAATCCTCCTGCTTTGGCTATGTGCCCCTGTTCCTTGCTCAAAACTGGTACACACTGTCAATGCAGGATTTAACCTTGTCCTCCCACTCATCAGATGATGTCACAAGTGATATCAGCTGGTGGACAGGTGTTGGGGGAGTTAGCCTTGCAGATCTCAAGTGTCTGTTGGCAATGCGCTGGTCCCTGGCCATGATAGTGGTGGGCAATAAGCCAAGGGTGGGGCAGCTGTGGTTAATTGATTGATTGATTGATTGATTGATTGATTGATTGCATTTCTATGCCACTGTTCATTCAAATGAATCTCAAAGCAGTTTAACAATCAATAAATAACCATAACATAATAAAACATAATAGCACATCGCGAATACAGCATACATCATATAAAAGAATTAACAAATTATCAAAAAAAATTGCAATCTATAAAAAACTTAACAAAACAGCAACTAAAAAATAAGCTAAACCTCACAATTGTGACAAGTCGTGTGTTTAACAAACCAATGCAGCATTTAGAATCCACAAAGCAATATTAAAAACATTAACAAAATACAGTAGTAACTAAAGATATAAGCTAAGTACTAAGTTCATTCATACCCCCAGTCACACACCCCATCTCTGCACCCCCATGACTCATAACCTTTCACTCTGTTCAGTTCATTAAAATACAATCATACCTCGGGTTACAGACGCTTCAGGTTGCACATTTTCGGGTTACGGACGCGCCAAAACCTGGAAGCACCGGAATGAGTTACTTCTGGGTTTCAGCGCTTGCAGATGCACAGAAGCGCTGAATCACACTTTGCACATGCACAGAAGCTCCGAATTGCAACCCGCACATGTGCAGACACGGTGCTGCAGGTTGCGGATGCTGTGGGTTGTGAACGTGCCTCCCGCACGGATCACGTTCGCAATCCGAGCGTCCACTGTACACAAATGCACATAATGTCCGTCACTGCCCATGGGTCTGCTCTTCTGACCCACAGCCTCACTCTGCCCTCTCGATGTGGCAGCCTCCCAGTCGATCCAGACAGATTTCCTTCCCACTCCTGTCCTAAAGTGCATTATGGGATGCAGCTTGATATGGTGTCCCAATCCAGTTTGCCAGCATGGCAGCCCAGTGGATCGGCATCATCTGAGCCTTAGCTTTCAAAGGCCTCTCTTAGCCTACCAGTGGGAGGATAAGATGGAGAAAGCCAGTCTGACCTCTCTTGGGAGGGAACCTCACAACCTGGGAGCGACCACCGAAAAGGCTCTCTCTGGTTGATCCCTCTGACGTCGAGGGCACTGAGAGAAGGTTCTCACACAGGGAGGCAGGTTCGCATAGAGAGAAGCACCCCCAAGGCACGCATGAAACCTCAGACGACAGCCCAGATTGCAAAGATCTGCATGGCACCAGCCCCTTCTGGCCCAGCGACTGTGGTGCTGGTGGGATTAAGGGACGCAAAGGCTGGCTGAGGCGACGCCCCTTGTGAGTGTCGCAGGTGCCAACCTCCCTCCCTCCACAGCCCTGCTTTTGAGGATTTGAGGGTACGAGGCTCCAGTAGCCTTGGCAAAGTCAGGGTGCTCCAGGCGAGCTGCTTTGGGTGCTTGCCTGCCTGAGTTCCTCGGATGACCTCAGAACCCTGCCCTGCTCCCGACGATAACATCACAGTGGTCTCCATGGCGATGCCATGGCGACGAGGAGCATCAGAGCATTTGGGAGGCTGTTGTGACGGCGCAGGGGACAGGAGCGGCTGCTGGTTTCTCAAGGGCTGAGGATCCTGCTGTGCTGTCTCCCTATTTAGGACAGCCTCTGTGTGACTTGGGGCGATGGGATGGGCTTGTTCTGACAGCCGGATTCTACTCCTCTCTCTCTCTCTCTTGCCCTGCCTACCCCACACACAACCGGAGCTTTCCAGGACACATTCATAATGCGCCAGATCACCTTGGGACAACTCCATCTCCCTTGCATGTTTTACTTTTGTGGTCTAGAATTGGATATGCTATTCTTACTGTGGCATACGATGTAATAGAATACAGAAAGGAAACGCACTTTGAAAATGGAGCGCTGTGCATAACTCATAAGAACATGAGAAGAGGCCAGCTGAATGAGGCCAATGGCCCATCTAGTCCAGCATCACGTTCTCACCATGACTGACCAGATGCCTGTTGGAAACCTGCAAGCAGGACCTGGGCACAAGAGCCCACTTTCCCCCCCTGTGGTTTCCAGCAACTGGGATTCAGAAGCATTGCTGCCTCCAGCTGTGGAGGCACAGCAAAGCCATTGAAATATACTGTACTCAGAGTCGAGAGTGGATTTCATGCTCTTTATTCAGCTCATGGTGGTGAGGAGGGATGGAAGTTCCCCCAAAGTATCTGCTTTATATACATTATTTACACAATGGGCCCCACATGATTGGCTAATTCCGGAATTCTCCTGTAGGCCAATCAGGTTGTGGATTCACTTCCATCTGGAGCTGGATTGGGTGGCTCCTGCAGACCAATCAGACTGCTGCATTCTGAATCCTGTTATTCTAGGACCAATCAGACTGCTGCATTTTGGATCCTATTATTCTAGGACGTATCAGACTGCTGCATTTTGGATCCTATTCAACTCAGTACATAACAGCCATCATGGGTGGTAGCCATCAATAAGCTGACTTTCCACGAATACACATACAGTGGTACTTCGGGTTACATACGCTTCAGGTTACAGACTCTGCTAACCCAGAAATAGTGCTTCAGGTTAAGAACTTTGCTTCAGGATGAGAACAGAAATGGCATGGCGGCAGTGGGAGGCCCCATTAGCTAAAGTGGTGCTTCAGGTTAAGAACAGTTTCATGTTAAGAACAGACCTCCGGAACGAATTAAGTACTTAACCCGAGGTACCACTGTATTTTGCATTTGTTTCTCCAGACAGCAGCTCACCTCTAGCCCTAACATGGATTCTCCCTTCTTGGATGTTTTTAAGCAGAGCTTGGATGTCCTTCTGTTATGGACGCTTTAGTTGCCATTCCTGCAGTACAGTGGTACCTTGGGTTACATACACTTCGGGTTACAGACTCCGCTAACCCAGAAATAGTGCCTCAGGTTAAGAACTTTGCTTCAGGGTGAGAACAGAAATGGCATGGCGGCAGTGGGAGGCCCCATTAGCTAAAGTGGTGCCTCAGGTTAAGAACAGTTTCAGGTTCAGAACGGACCTCCAGAACGAATTAAGTTCTTAACCCGAGGTACCACTGTACATTTCAGTTCACTTTTAATTTATAACACCGCCTTTCTATGTTACTATACATACACAAGGTGATTCATGAGCTGAAGAAACAAGAAAATAGACAGCAAAGGTCTCACACGTAATAACAATCTGATCCAGTAAGGTAAAGGTAAAGGTACCCCTGCCCATACGGGCCAGTCTTGCCAGACTCTAGGGTTGTGCGCTCATCTCACTCTATAGGCCGGGAGCCAGCGCTGTCCGGAGACACTTCCAGGTCACGTGGCCAGCGTGACAAGCTGCATCTGGCGAGCCAGCGCAGCACACACGGAACGCCGTTTACCTTCCCGCTGATAAGCGGTCCCTATTTATCTACTTGCACCCAGGGGTGCTTTCGAACTGCTAGGTTGGCAGGCGCTGGGACCGAACGACGGGAGCGCACCCCGCCGCGGGGATTCGAACCGCCGACCTTTCGATCGGCAAGTCCTAGGCGCTGAGGCTTTTACCCACAGCGCCACCCGCGTCTGATCCAGTACCCCCCAAAAAAGTCACAATAACTTTGAAACAAACAACTTAGATCAAATAAAGCAATACAGTCGTACCTTGGTTTTCAAACAGCTTAGTTCTCAAACGTTTTGTCTCCCGAATGCCGCAAAAAAAAAAAAGTGAGTGTTCCGGTTTGCAAACTATTTTTGGAAGCCAAACGTCGGACGGGACTTCCTCAGCTTCCGATTGGCTGCAGGAGTTTCCTGCAGCCAATCAGAAAACACACTTTGGCTTCCAAACGTTTTGGAAGTCGAAGCTATGACTGTATTCAGCAATCCGTTGTAACAGAATAGTGAACAATAAAATTAAAGGTCAACAAATAATAATTAAACAGTTTACGCTTATCAGTTACAATAAAGAATTACTAAACTATAATCGATAAAAATGACGGCAAGCCACAATGCATAAAATACCACAAAACATACAAAACCATGTGAAAGGGTCAAATTGAGAAACAAGGTTGGACTGGATGACTCTCAATGGCCCCTTCCAGCTTTGCGATTCTATACTTCTATTGTTCCACTTTCCTTAATTAGACTTTGCTGTCACAGACCAGCCTGCAAAACTCCCATCCCGAGTCTGGGGTGTGTGTGTGTGTGTACAGGATTCGAACTGAGTGCCATGCCTTCTACGAGGGTGGAGAGATGTATTTATTCATTATTGCATTTCTATCCCACTTTCCCTCCCAAGGAGCTCAAGGGTGGTGTACGTAGTTCTCCCCACACCTCCCCACTTTAACCCCTCACAACAACCCTGTGAGGTAGGTCACGCTGAGGGACAGTGGCTGGCCCAAGATCACCCGGCGACCTTCATCGTGGCCAAGTGGGAAAATGAACACCGGTCTCCCAGGCCCTCTAACCATTGCACCATGCTGCCTGGTTCTCTCACTGCCTTTCACTCTTCCAGGTGAGCACGGTGCGGATGCAAGGTGTCATCCTGATGGTCTTTGCCAAGTATTACCACCTGCCGTTTCTACAGGACATCCAGACGGACTGCACCAGGACGGGACTGGGAGGATACTGGGTAAGTGTCAGGGGCCGTGCTGAGGAGGGCTGCACTGAGGGAAAAGGTGGGATCTACCCCCTCCCCCTGATCCTGAATCTTCCCAGGAGCAGGAGGACAGTATAGATTTGGAACAACGGTTTGCAGAGGGGCATAGTTCAGAAGGCAGAAGCTGGGAAATGCTGGGTGGGGAACAGCTAGGAAAAGAAACACTGGGGGGAGAGAGGGTTAACAGATTCACTGTCTGGAAAGCATTCTTCCGCTCTCCCCAAGGTCAAGAAGAGCTCAGAAAGTGGCAGAACAGGAGAGACCTGTCAGGAGTAAGCATGGACCAATGGTACCAAATAGTATGGGAAACAGCCCTACTAGAAAAATTAACTAATAAACTGAAACTGACACAGGGACAAATAGAAGAAGACACCTTCATGGCTCCCCTTTATCACATACACAACTCAACAAGAAAACGACAAAAGTCCACCAACAGCATACAAATCAATATGGCTAACCTGATCCAAAACACCCACCCACCCCACTCACACATGAAAACAAAGACCACCACAGCCCACCACAAATGAACAACCACACCCTAGGCCAACCCCAACCTCTCTCACCACCAAAGGAACACAAGCGAACAGCAAAGAACCTGCACAAGCAACACTGACACCAAACCCTACATATAGTAAGTAAAATAGAAACATCGCCACCCGACCCCCCCATCTTCCCCCCCTCCACCTCTTTCCCCCTTTTCTTCCTAATGTCTCAACAAATGAAACTGATTTGTAAAAATGTTACATGGAGAAAAAAATACTAGAGAGAGACATTGCACACACTTTCGTAAACCAAGAAAATCATTCATATATATATATATATAGTGGCAGAACAGAAAACACAGTGGCTCCAAGCTCAGATTACAAGACGTAGGAGTGACGTAGTTTAATAGGGACGGAGGGAGGAGGGAACTTAATTGGGAACACTGCAGATTTCTAGGAGCAGTGTTCTTTGTTCTCTCGCTGTGATTATTAAAGTTTCTAACTGGTAAGAAGACTCCTTTTCCTTTGTTCCGCTTATCTACTGCCACGGGGGGGGAGGAAGCTGATTCCCTGAAGCTTGACAGAAAGTGTGCTTGGGTCCGAGGGTGCAGAGTGAAGGCGTGGCCCCTGGCGGCAGCTGACCCATACCTTTCTCCCTCCCCAATGCAGGGCAATAAAGGTGGGGTGAGCATCCGCCTCTCCATCTTTGGCAACATGGTCTGCTTCCTAAACTGCCACCTACCGGCACACATGGAGAAGGCAGAGCAGCGCAAGGAGGACTTCACCACCATCCTCCACATGCAGCAGTTCGAAGGGCCGTCAGCCAGCGGGATCCTTGACCACGAGTAAGTCTCGTTCCCAGGTGCATTGCATATCAATTGCCCCACCCATTTTTCCTTTGCCCCGCCCACCCCGGCATGTCCCCCTCCCCCACAAACGTTGTCTGGAAGGGAATGTGGCCCTGTGGCTGAAAAGCTCTCCTGTATGATAGAGAGTCCGATCTTTTCTCCTGGATAATCGAGTTGGAAAGGGCCCCCCAGTGCTCATCTAGTCCAGCCCCCTGCAATGCAGGAATCACAACTAAATAAACCTGGACAGATAGCCATCCAACCTCTGCATAAAAACCTCCAGTGAAAGAGAGACCCCACTGCCTTCCGAGGGAGACCATTCCACTGTCGAACAGATGTTATCGTCAAAAAGTTCTTCCTGATGTTTAGTTGGAAGGCGATTTTGAGCAGAGAGAAGCAAGAAGGAAGATGGGCAGGACTCCCAATCCACCCCAGCCTCCATTCCACTGCCTCGGTTATTTCCCCTCTTGCTAGTCATGCTGGTCTCTGAGACTCCTTTTCAATGTGTATGAATACGTATCTTCCTATATAAATAGAAATGTAAGGTGTTGTCACGCTCTGTAGTTCACACGGCTGCCAGCAGGTGGTCACGCCAGCTGCACCACGAGGAATGGCAGGCAGGCTCACAAAAGCTGTTGGGGAGGTCAGCTATGGAGAGGATAGGTGGGTGAGATTTAAAGGGGGGGGGAAGGTGCGGGGGAAGGGCAAAGGGGTAGGCGGGGTTGACAAACCGAGTGAGCAGGGGAACCAGCCCCTAATGCACACATACTTATTTATAGGCTGTTTTTTCCTAGGGCAGAACACTAATAAGAAAGCTTACATCTGCCTTTCTTAGCCAGGTGCCCTCCAGCTGTTCTGGACTTCCATCAACCTCAGCCAGAATAGCCTGGAAAGCACCGGACTGAGAAAGCTGGGATTATGTAATCATGAAATTACTTTGGAAACAAGGCACTTTAAGACTTTTGAAAGACCGCGGCATTTTTGTGTGTGTTTAAAACAGCAATGACACATAGGCCATTTAACCTGAATGTTAATAAAACAGCAATCCAGATTCTAAGTGATATATATCTTCCTATATACATAAAAACGTGAGGCTGTCATCGCGCAGTTGGAGGATCTATGGTACTGCATCACATTCTTGGATTTGCACGATGGGGGAAAGAGAACAAAATAGAAGGGCGGTTTTTTAAACGGAGGTTTTACATAATGGCAGAGGTTGCAACGAAGCAGGGATAGAGGGACACCGAGGAGCTGAGTAGGGATGAGGTGGGGCAGTTGAAGGAGCTGTGAGGGAGTATGGAGGCTAAAAATGCAGAGTTGGAAGGGACCCCTGTGGGTCATCTAGACCAACCCCCTGCAACGAAGGGATTGTGGCTAAAAGTCCATGACAGATGGCCATCCAACCTCTGTTTAAAAGTCTCCAGTGAAGTAGAACCCATCACTTTGAGTGAGTCCATTCCGCTGTAGATCAGCTCTCGTTCAAGTCCTCCCCTCTGGAGCAGCAGAAAACAAGCTTGTAACAGCCCTTTAGGTATTTGAAGAAGGCGATCACGTCATTCTTCTCTTCTCCAGGCTAAGCTAACTCCCTCCCCTCCCTCCCCTCGTCTCTCTCACACATCCAGGGGGTGGGGAGAAATCGATGGACGGAAAACATTTGCTCAGAAATCGTGCCCAACCCAAACCAGATTCCCAGAACTCACAGGCGAATTTCCATCTTCAAAGTGGTTGTTTTCCGACACTTTTTTTTTAAAAAAAAAAAGAAGGAAAAAAAATATGGGAGGGTATCAGTGCTAAGTGCAATCTGTCTCCCTGCCCCCCCACCATCTGCCCACATCACTTCTGCCATCTGATTCCGACTGGTTCCTGCTGGTGGAAATGTGTCTTCATGGGCCGTCCAGGTGGGCAGGCTGGCACACGCAGGTCTTGCTGTGACATCTGACCCTTTTGAAGCCTGAGACTCTCTTTATCGGGAGGCTTCGACTAACCAGGCGGCGCTCGAAGCTGATGCCAATGGTCCAGGCCACCTGATCCATTCGGCCGCCGAGCAGTTTGGAAGTCAGCCAGGAGGGCTTCCGGCTGGCGTTGACCTACATCCCAGCTCAGAATCTCGGCTTAGCCTCCGCTGTTTGTTCCCTGCAAAAGCCTCCTTCCTCTGCTGCTTGGGAGGGAGGGCTCCTTCTCCTCTCGATCCTGTCCCAGTTGTTTGTTTGCGTGTGTGTGAGAGAGAAATGCCTGTTTTTTTTTTTTTAAAAATGTTATATTTATTAGATTTATATATTGATTTATTATAGATTTATATATTTCATCAGAAGATCTCAGGGCAGTTCCCAATATGAAAACACACAATAAAAGCACAAATAGATACCGTATTTTTCGCTCTATAAGACGCAACAGACCATAAGACACACCTAGTTTTTGGAGGAGGAAAACAAGAAAAATAATATATTCTTAATCCCAGAAGCCAGAACAGCAAGAGGGATCTGGCTTCTGGGATAGTCTCTTGCTGTTCTGGCTTCTGGGATAGCTGGGCGAAGCCTCTCCTGGGCGGCGGGAGGGAGCCGCGCTCCCTTTAAAGAGTGCGCGGAGCATGTGTGTGGCTCTTGGGGGCTTTTTCCCGAGGAGGGAGAAGGGCAGCACTTCTCCCTCCTTGGGTAAAAGCCCCCAAGAGCTGCACACATGATACACACGGCCGTTTAAAGGGAGCGCTGAGCAGAGCCTCCCGCCTGCATTCGCTCCATAAGACGCACACACATTTCTCCTTACGTTTTAGGAGGGGAAAATTGTGTCTTATAGAGCGAAAAATACGCTAGTTAAGTAGGCCATTGAGATATAGCAAGGAATTTGCACAACCAAGGAACAGCTTTTCCCTGGCTGCCTTGCTCTCCAACATCTGATAGCCCTGCTCTTTTACATGGAGGTTCTCCAGTTAGGTGAACAGCCACACTGCTAGACGTCCTCTGCGAATGTGTCTTACTTTCTGCCTTCCCTTCTGACTTGGCCGTGCTGTGGACTCAAACAGCCGAGGGTCCCGACCTTACCTGTGTCTCCTTTCCCTTCCACCCGCCCCCCAGCATCGTCTTTTGGTTTGGGGACCTCAACTTCCGCATTGAGAGCCTAGACATCCGCTTTGTGAAATACGCCATTGACAACAACATCCTCCACCAGCTCTGGGAGAAGGACCAGGTGAGGGCCCTCTCTCTCTCTCTCTCTCTCTCTCTCTCTCTCTCTCTCTCTCCCCCCCTCTCTCTCTCTCTCTCTCTCTGTGTGTGTGTGTGTGTGTGTAATAAGGTGTCAGTAGGTTCCTTCCTGGGACGCGGGTGGCGCTGTGGGTTAAACCACAGAGCCTAGGGCTTGCCAATCAGAAGGTTGGGGGTTCGAATCCCCGCGACGGGGTGAGCTCCCGTTGCTCGGTCCCTGCTCCTGCCAACCTAGCAGTTCAAAAGCACGTCAAAGTGCAAGTAGATAAGTAGGTACCACTTCGGCAGCAAGGTAAACAGTGTTTCCGTGCGCTGCTCTGGTTTGCCAGAAGCGGCTTAATCCTGCTGGCCACATGACCCGGAAGCTGTACACCGGCTCCCTCGGCCAATAAAGCGAGATGAGTGCTGCAACCCCAGAGTTGGCCACCACTGGACCTAATGGTCAGGAGTCCCTTTACCTTTTTAAAGAGGGCTGCCTCAGATGTCTTCTAAAAATCTGGTAGTTGTTTTTCTCTTTGACATCTGGTGGGAGGGCGTTCCACAGGGCGGGTGCCACTACCGAGAAGGCCCTCTGCCTGGTTCCCTGTAACTTTGCTTCTCGCAGTGAGGGAACCGCCAGAAGGCCCTCGGTGCTGGACCTCAGGGTCCGGGCAGAACGAAGGGAGGTAGAGACACTCCTTCAGGTGCTCTCAGCCTTTCTCTCTCTTTGCCTCGGCTCTTGTTCTATGCAGCTGAACATCGCTAAGAACACCTGGCCTATCTTGAAAGGCTTCCAAGAGGGACCCCTCAACTTCCCCCCAACCTTCAAGTTTGACGTGGGCACCGACATGTATGACACCAGGTAATGGGGCGTGTCTGGCTGGACTGGACGGGGCATTCTTATCCTAAATGGAGGGATAGGTGAGAACCGCTGTGCCCTCAGGCACTTCCTTTAGCGTCCGCTCATTCTGCTCTCTCGCGTGCCTCACAGCGCCAAGAAAAGGAAGCCGGCTTGGACCGACCGGATCCTGTGGAAGATCAAAGGCACTGGCGCACCAACGCATCCCGGGAGATCCATCTGTGGCCTCCTGTCTGTGAACCAGCTTTGCTATTGCAGCCACATGGAGTACACCGTCAGTGACCACAAGCCGGTGGTCTCCATCTTTGCTGTGAAGGTGAGTCTGGGGCCCTGGTGGAAAGTGACGCAGCCGGGAATCTCTGGGCTGTCCTGGCTGTGCGCCAAGTCAGGTCTGTGCTGTTGTGAGTGGGGAAGATCAAGGCCTCTCTTCAACCAATAAACTGGGACAGAGAATTTTGCTCTGTCTAGTGAATTCTTCTAAAACTGTGTTTTTCCAAACTTTGGGGGGGCCTCTGCTGCCCCCTTGGTTCCATAAACTCTACCCAATGCAAAGCATTAATCGTTATAGTGGTTTGCACGATCCACTAAGGGAGATACAGTGGTGCCCCGCAAGACGAATGCCTCGCAAGACGAAAAACCCGCTAGACAAAAGGGTTTTCCGTTTTTGAGTTGCTTCGCAAGACGATTTTCCCTATGGGCTTGCTTCGCAAGACGAAAACGTCTTGTGAGTCTTGCGATTTTTTTTCGCTCCCCCCCCCTTTTCTAAGCCGCTAAGCCACTAATAGCCTTTTAGCCGCTAAGCCGCTAAGCCTTTAATAGCCGCTAAACCGCTAATAGCGCTAATCCGCTAATAGGGTTGCTTCGCAAGACGAAAAAACCGCTAGACGAAGAGACTCGCGGAACGGATTATTTTCGTCTTGCGAGGCACCACTGTAATAATAAAATTAGAAACAGTGGAAGATGCACATTTATTCAAAATCCAATTGAAATTACAAGCAATGACCATTCTGCACACATTCAAGGCAGGCTCAGCTGTGCATGCACACATCCTGTTCGGACCTGGAAGAGGGTGCAACAGGGTCATGATGACAGGCTTACATGTGCTACAAACATGTGATGACACATAACACAACCCCCTTGCAAATCAGGGGTTGCTTGTATTTAGTTTAACTCCACAAAACTGATGAACTCGTGATACCAGCTGTTAAAGCCTGATAGTCATTTACGACTCCACTGTGGGAATATTAAGGACAGTGGGAGAGGATATAGTGATTAAATATTATCCTTCCTTCACTCACACTAGTGAGTCATGTAGCAGAGCAGATTCCCCTCAATACAGCAGGAAGCTAGTTTGCAGATTCGTTTGAATCTCTTTAGTTAAGCAATCCAGTCTGGCTTGATCAGACTGGATTATTCCCGGTGTCCCCTTTGATCCCTCTTAATAGAATAAAGACACTAGTAAAAGGTAAAGGTAAAGGTACCCCTGCCCGTATGGGCCAGTCTTGACAGACTCTGGGGTTGTGCGCCCATCTCACTCAAGAGGCCGGGGGCCAGCGCTGTCCAGAGACACTTCCGGGTCACGTGGCCAGCGTGACGAAGCTGCTCTGGCGAGCCAGCACAGCACACGGAAACGCCGTTTACCTTCCCGCCAGTAAGCGGTCCCTATTTATCTACTTGCACCTGGGGGTGCTTTTGAACTGCTAGGTTGGCAGGCGCTGGGACCGAGCAACGGGAGCGCACCCCGCTGCGGGGATTCGAACCGCCGACCTTTCGATCGGCAAGCCCTAGGCGCTGAGGCTTTTACCCACAGCGCCACCCGCGTCCCCCAAAGACACTAGAGTCTTTCCTTAAAAGCAACAAGAAGTTTACTCACATTCAGTTCACAGTATGATCCCTGAAGGCAGATTTTAGCTTGTAGTTACAGAACATAGTGTGAGTTCATCCCTTATGGGGATTGAGCCCATGTACTGCTAGCTGAGAGCCAGCAGACAGCAAAATACATTAAGGGAGCAGCATCAAGAGAACAAAATGGCTGCATGGGAGCAGCATGGCATCAAGAGAGAGAAGTGGCTGCATGACTTGGCTCTTTTATGGAGTCAGCCAGGGTCACACCCATCTCCCAGATCACATTCAGGGGGAGGACACTCCAGACCAGTAGAACAGGAAGTTACACTGATTGGATGTTCCCCTGCCTGTGCCCACTCTAGGGAAACAAGGAATGTTGTATTTGACTGCTCCAATGGATTACCGTATTTTTCGCTCTATAACACGCACCCGACCATAACACGCACATAGTTTTTAGAGGAGGAAAACAAGAAAAAAATATTCTAAACAAAATAGTGGATGTATGATTTTTGTGGTTCATGCTGTGGCTACAGACATGTGATCTGACAGTGAGTTTGGAGTAGCCCAATGCAAAAATCCTGAGGATCCATGTGGATCCATACTTTGTAACCACGTTTTAAGTGGGGAAGGAAGGAAAAGCACTCAAGGGACAAGGAGCACGCATGGGGTGTGTGGAGAAGGATGCTGCTAATAATGCAGGAGAGGGGTTTAAGGGGAGAAGGAACACGCGTGGGGTGTGTGGAGAAGGATGCTGCTAATAATGCAGAAGAGGGATATAAGGGGAGAAGACTCCTCTCCTCTCCCACTTTGCTCCTTTAAAGCAAGCAGGCTTAGCGAGCTGAAAAACTTTGCTGCTATTTAGCGAGCTGAGTGGGGAGGAGAAAGGGACAGAGAGCCTGCTTGCTTTAAAGGAACCAACCGGACAGGTTTGCTCCTTTAAAGAAGCAGGCTCTCGTTCCCTCTCTCCTCCCCACTCAGCAGCTCTTCTCCCGCTTTGCTGTTTCAAAGCGAGCCACGGAGGAGGGAAGGAAGGGGAACCATGGATCCTCTGCTCACGACTGCAGCAGATCCCCCCGCCATCCGTAGGCATTCGCTCCATAACACGCACAGACATTTCCCCTTACTTTCCAGGAGGAAAAAAGTGAGTGTTATGGAGCAAAAAATACGGTACATCCCACAACCAGCACCCCCTGCTGCCCCCTTGCCTTTGGTGTCCCCCTAGGTAATCCCCCCACTTCCTAGGGGTTTCTTAGCAGGTTGCTGTGAGATGTCGAACATAGCAAAGCCCGGCTCATATAATAATAATAATAATAATAATAATAATAATAATAATAATAATAATATTTTTTTATTTATACCCTGCCCTTCCTGGTTCAGAAAACCAGGCTCAGGGCGGCTAGCAATAAATTTAAAACACTTAATTGATGCAACAAAAAACAGCATAAAATACAGTATAAAATGTGAATAAAAATAAATTCAGAATTCAAAAATCCAATAAACATAAATGAACATCAGGACTACCTGGCTAAATTAGTCCTATTTGGGCCAGCGAGGAGACCAGGGGAGAATTAGCTGTGGGATCCAGAGTGGGTAATCTTCATATAAACCACCTCAACCCCTTTTTCTCTCTCTCTCTGGCAGTTTGCTTCCAGGGCTGACGTGCCGCTGGTGGAGCTTCAGGTAGCTGATGAGTGGACGAAACCCGAACAAGCTGTCACCTGGTACAAAGTGTCTTCGAGCTATCACCGCAGCTCCTGGGACTGGGTTGCCCTTTACCGGGTAAGAGGCAGTTGCCGCACACAGTGGTTTTCCAGTAACACCTGACTGAGGGCTGCGGCGACATGAGGGCAGAGCATATCAAATAAAAGAAGCTTTGAGTGTGCCTGCTTCTGCACACAGGGGAATGGGCTGTGATGTGCACCGTGAAATTTTGCACAGCTTATCTCCCCCCCTCCCACAGCAGCTGACCTCTTGCAAAGCTCACCTTCCCTGCATGCAATATCCCAATTCTGTTTCCTTTTTTCTGCCATCACTGTTAAGACGAAACGAAGAATGAGAATAAAAGAAAACAACTTTTTGTGTGTGCATGGGCTAGTCTATCTCTCAGTGCTTTTCAGAGGACATCAGGAAGGGATGTTAAGAAATTCAGGGGTGGGGTGGGAAAACCCCCAATCTTTGTATTCTGCACATACATTTCAGAAAGGTGGCCAGATGATATTATATTTAACCTGACAGTTCTGTCTCCTGTGTTTTATCTTTGACAACCCAATCTAATAACACCAAAACCCATTACTATTTTTAGTGTGGTTTTAGCAATTAATGAAGCTCTTTGTTATTACTCACTTAGTTTTTTTCCACTGAAAGTGTCAGGAAGCTGATAAATATTTTACAATCCCTAACTGCAAAAGGCAGCCTGGATGAACCGTAATTATTACAAATGCAATGTTTTTAAGTGTTCCAAGCATAATCCTGCTACCATTCTTATAAAAGCCCTTTTGGGTAGGACTGTGTTATTATTCCCCTTAATGCAGTAGCTAAGATAAAGCAAATTACTTTGGGCCACCTGGTCAGCACAGGCTCTCCCAAGATCATTTCCCGCTCTGCTCTGTTCCGCCACCTCTCTGGGGGGAAAAGCTAGGATTAAAACAATTTCAGGATGATTTCCAGAATGCGATGATTCCCAGGGCCAGACCTCCAAGGCATCTGATCGAAATTATTCATGCTGCAAAGGTGGAGGGAGCAACAAACAGCCACATGACAAAGATGATCAGCAGCGATGCTTGCTCTGTGCTGTGGGAGGTTCAGAAACAGCACAAATGAAGGCTGGCAAAATCCTTGCAGGAACCCAAAGGTTTTGGTGTGCACAGGAAAGCCATTTTTTACAGCGTCAGATCTTTAGGTCACCTAGCCAAGGGTAATTGCTTCTGACAAATCAGACCCCCGGTCTAACTAGCTCGGTATTGTCCCCACCAGGGAGTCACGCAGGGGTCTTTCCCAGGCCTACCTGGAGATGTTGGAGTTTGAAGCAGATACCTTCTACATGCCAAGCATGTGCTCTGATACTGAGCTATGTCCCTTCCCAAAACCCTCTGGCTAAGCAGGTTAATTTTATTTTACTTTATTTCATTTGCATATGGACACGGGTGGCGCTGTGGGTTAAACCACAGAGCCTAGGACTTGCCGATCAGAAGGTTGGTGGTTTGAATCCCCGCAATGGGGTGAGCTCCTGTTGTCTGGTCCCAGCTTCTGCCAACCTAGCAGTTCGAAAGCACGTCAAAGTGCAAGTAGATAAATAGGTACCTCTCCAGCGGGAAGGTAAACGGCGTTTGCGTGCGCTGCTCTGGTTCTCCAGAAGCGGCTTAGTCATGCTGGCCACATGACCCGGAAGCTGTACGCCGGCTCCCTCAGCCAATAAAATGAGGTGAGCGCCACAACCCCAGAGTCGGTCACGACCGGACCTAATGGTCAGGGGTCCCTTTACCTTTACCTTTACTATGTATATGTGTATGTGTATACATATGCACATATACATATATATATATATACAAATGAAATAAAGTAAAATAAAATGTGTGTGTGTGTGTGTGTGTGTACAGTGGTACCTCGGGTTAAGAACTTAATTCGTTCCAGAGGTCCGTTCTTAACCTGAAACTGTTCTTAACCTGAGGTACCACTTTAGCTAATGGGGCCTCCTGCTGTCGTCGCACCGCTGCTGCACAATTTCTGTTCTCATCCTGAAGCAAAGTTCTTAACCTGAGGTACTATTTCTGGGTTAGCGGAGTCTGTAACCTGAAGCGTTTGTAACCCGTGGTACCACTGTGTGTGTGTGCTTTTTTTCTGGGGGGACGCAGGGGTATGCATACCCTGAAACATTTTGTGAATCTTTGTACTTTTGTCCATTCCCCGATTTGAATTGTAAAATGGTGATTTTCTTGAGTCAAAATGAGATTACCCCTAAACATTTTTTTTAGAAGGAAAGCACTGTATATATTACAGGTTCCAAATTAAAGTCAATTTTTATTGATTTCAAGAGCTGACACTCCCAGACCCTTTATAGTAGTATCATAATCCTAGAATCGTAGAGTCAGAAGGGACCGCTAAGGATCATCTAGTCCAACCCCCTGCAATGCAGGAATATGCGGCTGCCCCATACGGGGATCAAACCTGCAACCTTGGCCTTATCAGCACCATACTCTAACCTGCAGAGTGATCCTGTGGTGGAAAACACAATAATAGGTGGGCTGTCAGGGGTTTCTTTTGGTGGGGGAGAGGATGTACAACCCCGCTGGGAAAAAGCCCTGGTGATGTTTTTCTGGACCCCTCCCTCTCTCCCCTCTCCCAGGTGGGCTTCCGACACTTGAAGGACTATGTTGCCTATGTCTGGGCAAAGCAGGAAGACGCCGAAAGCAACGTTTACCAGGTATGGGAATACAAGATTTTTTTTGGGGGGGGGTAACAGTAAACAATTTTGCATTATGATATCATGGGAGTACGTACAGTGGTGCCCCGCAAGACGAGTGCCTCGCAAGACGGAAAACCCGCTAGATGAAAGGGTTTTCCGTTTTGGAAGTGCTTCGCAAAACGAATTTCCTATGGGCTTGCTTCGCAAGACGAAAATGTCTTGCGAGTTCCTGCAGGTTTTTTTCCCTTTCCCCCCTTTTTCCCAAGCCGCTAAGCCGCTTAACAGCTGATCGCTAAGCCACTTAACAGCTGATCCGCTAAGCCGCTTATCAGCTGATCTGCTAATCCGCTAATCAGCTGATCCGCTAAGCCCGCTAAGCCGCTAATAGCGCTAATCCGCTAAACCGCTAATGGGCTTGCTTCGCAAGATGAAAAAACCACAAGACGAAGAGACTCGCGGAACGGATTCTTTTCGTCTTGCGAGGCACCACTGTATTTAAAGTGCTGCATAATAGGACGTGTTGGATTATAGTGGTACCTTGGTTCTCAAACTTAATCTGTTCTGGAATTCTGTTCCAAAACCAAAGCGTTCCAAAACCAAGGCACACTTTCCCATAGAACGTAATGCAAAATGGATGAATATGTTCCAGACTTTTAAAAACAACCTCTAAAACAGCAATTTAACACCAATTTTACTATAATTGATCCATAAAATGAAAGCAATAATCAATGCACTGTGTACTATAAAATAAATAAGGCAGTGTTGTAGAGGATAAAAAATTACTTTTTTTCTTACCTGCACTGATGATAGTCATTGTTTGGATGGGGGGCTTTTATCCATTTCCGCAGTCACACAATCACTCAGTAGCTGAACTGGGTTCCACACAGTCACAAAAACAAATAAACCGAAAAAGCCTCAGAAACAAAAACGCAAAATAAATAGCGAAAACAAAAGCACCAAACTTAATCGGTTCAGGAAGTCGGTTTGACCTCCGAAATGTTCAAAAACCAAGGCGCGGCTTCTGATTGGTGCAAGCACCCCAGAAACAATAGCCGACAGTCGCATTGGACGTTCGGCTTCCGAAAATCGTTTGAAAACCGGAACACTTACTTCTGGGTTTTTGCCGTTTGAGAACCAAGGTACCACTGTATGATATTCTTACTGATACCTATGTTATCATTTAGAGCAGGGTTTCCGAAACTTAGGTCTCCAGCTTCTTTTTGGACCACAATTCCCATCATCCTGACCACTGGTCCTGCTAGCTAGGGATGATGGGAGTTGTAGTAAAAATAAATAAACCTGGAGACGCAAGTTTTGGAAACTGTGATTTAGAGTTTGTATGGCACATGCAAAGTGTATATTTATTATTGCATTAGACACTACCACCACTGGCTCTCTGCTGTTTAGGTTGGCATTTTGCTGCTCTTGACCACCCTTATAGCTGTCCCGTTTTCTCTTACAAATATTTAGTTACTGTTTCCAGAGGAGTCTCTACCCAAAGGGAAGGGCGACTATATCCTGGGTTACTACAGCAACAGCTACAGCTGTTTGGTGGGTGTGACAGAGCCCTTCCAGGTAAGCACAGAGACAGATGTGCAAGAGGGATGCTTAGTTGACATTAAGCAGCAGTGCAAGTTGGGGGGAAAGTGCTCTAGCTCAGTAGGTAGAACATCTGCTTTGCATGCAGAAGGTCACAGGTTCGATCCTTCACATCTCCAGGTAGGACTGGGAGAGACCCCTGTCTGAAATCCTGGACAGCGACTGTGAGTCATTGTGGACAATACCAAGCTGCAGGGGTGCCTACTTGATTAAATATTGGTGGGTTCAGGTACCCACCCCCCATATAAAGGTAAAGGACCCCTGGATGGTTACATCCAGTCAAAGGCGACTATGGGCTTGTGGCGCTCATCTTGCTTCCAGGCCGAGGGAGCCGGTGTTTGTCCACAGACAGCTTTCCGGGTCATGTGGCCAGCATGACTAAACCACTTCTGGCACAACGGGACACCATGACAGAAACCAGAGTGCATGGAAACACTGTTTACCTTCCCGCCGCAGTGGTACCTCTTTATCTACTTGCACTGCTCTGCTTTCGAACTGCTAGGTTGGCAGGAGCTGGGACAGAGCAGCGGGAGCTCACCCTGTTGCGGGGATTTGAACCGCCGACCTTCTGAACAGCAAGCCCAAGAGGCTCAGTGGTTTAAACCACAGTGCCACCTTTTACCCCTTATAATCAATAATAAGATGTGCCCCCCCAACCATTTGAATAGCAATGCTAATCAACTTGAGAAGCGGGCCTGGCAGTTGAGATATTTTATTTGGGGGGTGGGGCAGCTGAAGGGACCTCGGCCCCTAGGAATTGGCTCCTGTGCAGAGCTGACTGGGCCCAGGGTCTGACTTGCTTTGAGGCAGGTTTCCTATGTTCCAGGAAATTATGAACTGGAAACTTCTCGGGATAACTTGCACAGGATAAGCCCTGTGGAGTGACCTAATTCAGTATGTGTGCTTTCACTGGTGTTTAGTAAACCAAGCTTAAAAAGTTTAGATGGCTTGCTTCATTTTGCAAATTTCATAATGCATTTTTCTATGCACACTTTACACTATTAAATGCCTTTTTTCTGTACACTTTACATTGCAAAATCTGGAGAAGAACAGATTGTGAAGGTTGGCTGTGTTTTGATTTGCTTCTTGCTTCATTAGGTGCAAATTAGATAACTTGAAATTCTTCCCCTATCCCTCCTCTCAACCTGTCCAGCCCAAAATTTATCAGGTAGTGGGGAGCAGCTGGGCTCTGCCTTCCCAAGTCAGTATTGACTCTCCTCTCTCCGTCTCCCTGCACACAGATTTCACTGCCCACCTTGGAGCAAGCCACCAGCCCCACTGACAGCTCCAGCAGCACCTCAGAAGAGGAGGACGACAGCACCCTGGTCCTGCTGGGCCCCAAATCCCGCAGCCCCAGCCCCGGGAAGATGAAGGGTCACCGCAGCCGCAGCCCCAGTTTGGCCAAGTTCCATGGACTCATCCTGCGCTCATCGAGCCGGGACCATGCGGCCAGCCGCAGCCCCTCACCCCAGGGCCGCCGCGGCAGCAGCATCCTCAAGAGCGACATCCCCAGCATCCAGTTCTCCAAGGACAGCCCCCGCCAACGCTCCAAGTCGCGAGAGCCTGCCCAGAATGCAGAGAGCCTCGCCGGGCCTCGCCTCCAGAACCCCTGGCGCTTTGACGAGAACCCCCTGGCCCGCACAGACCCCCGCAACCTGGGGCTGCTGCCAGCCGTGCGCCTGGAAACCATCGATCAAGTCATGGGCCCCCGGCGAGAGAGTGCCGACCAGGGCCTGCCTCCCCGCAGGATGAGCCCCACCAGTCCGACCGTGGCCCTGGCCAACCTCTTCAGCACCTCCCCAAAGGAGGGGTTATCCCCAGACCACCAAGGTCCAAACCATCACAGCCGTGAGGCGGGACACTGAGGGAGACGCAGCCGGCCGCCATGAGCCCACTGTCCAACCATCCCGTGTAGTAAGCTTGCAGTGTTATCTCTCTGTGTCCTTTACCTGCCAGTTTTCTGCTCCGTGTGTGTCTTTCTCTCTCCCGGTGTGTGACACGAAGACCCGGGGAAGGGGGCTGCCACTTGTGAGGCCCCGTCTCCCGACTAGAGTATGCTTGACAATCAACTTCTTCCCTCCCTTTGTGTAGGGGGCTGAACAACGCAAGCAAAAAGCCCTCAGCCCCCTCGGCCTTTTCAGCCATAGAAACTCCCCACTCCTTGTTTTTTGGGGGGGACCCATCCTTTGATGAGAACTCCCTTCCCCATTGAACATCCAGTTTGGTGTTGCGATGGAGCTCCCCCCGCCTCTCCTAGCGCCATCTCTGTTCTTGTCCTGAGGCACGATGGTGGTGGAGGAGGACGAAGAGGAAAGCCTGCTTCTTGCAATCCGACGGGAGGACAATTGATCAGCACAGTGGAATGGGCAGCTGCCGAAAGAGGAGCGCATGCCAGAAGCTTGGCTGGGTACGGGATGAAGACACACTTTTGCTATCGGTTGCAAAAGCTCTACTTGGCTGGACTCAGTGGCTGCTGCAAGACCAGGCCCAGCCTGCTTGCAGGAAGTTGCTGAGACCATAAGAGGTGAAATACGGAACGTGCAATATGATGGGGATGGGGAATCAGAGTTCTTGGAGACAGGTGTGGACCACAGGTAGGAAGGAGGAAGCTGGTGCTTCAGGTCTGGTTAGGGCCCAGCTGGTATCCCCCCCTGCAAGGCTTGGGGGGGCCCTGAGGAACTGGGGGAGAACTACAAATGGCAGAAAGTTCTTGCTGGAGGGAAGCAGGTAGATGCAACCCAGTTGAGATTGTGGAGGTACAGGGGGGAGAGTTTGGGTTCCATTGCCTTACGAGGCGGGGGGGGGGAGAGAACTCTGACCCAGGAAGCCGAAAACGGAACGGGTGTGTGCGTGCGAGGGGGCAGTATGTGTGGCTAGGTTGTCGGGGCAACGTGACCAAGGTGCCTTGGAACCAGAAATGACGAAAGCTGCCTGGGGGGGTTGGGGAAAGGGGAGGGTGGGGAGGCTGGCCTCCCCCGAGACAGATCCATGACCTTCGCTGGGACGAGTTCAGAGTTGATGCAATCTGTCCTACCTCACTTTTCCCTTCCGCCTCCTTTCCAATAATAATAATAAAAATCATCTACAAACCAACTTACGGATGACCGCATTTGTGTCTCTCTCTCCCTGGCAGTGGCAAAGAACCCCGCCAACGTGGGATAGGATTTGTGTTCACACCTCTCCCCCTCAGCATTCGGGCATCTTTCCCCTTGCTAAGCAGAACCCAGGCATACAGAAAAAGCACTTTTATTCATTAGTACACTATTTACAGTAGCTGCAGCAAGAACCACCCCCCTCCCAATAAATTATAAGCAAGGGTGCAGAGTTTGGGGTGCGTCCAGCTGCGAGTCGACAACGTCCTACAAAACACACGGTAAGAGCTTTCATAATAAATACACCGTTAAAGGAACGGGAGCAGGAAGGAGCAGGAGGGGCTCATTTCTCCTTGGCGGGGGGAACCAGGGGTCCTCTCCCCTCCCACTTCCATTCCATTCCACAAAATCCAATGTTCCCCCCCCCCCCCCGTGGGTCCTCAAAGGGGTTGGAACCGATGTGTTTGCTGAAGATGAGCAGAGTCTGTTCTCATGTCAAGACAGACCCACCCTCCGCAAAGAGAACCCTTTTATGCCACGCCCCACAAGGCCATTTCTTGACCTCTTCTGCACAAAGATGTGCTGATGGTGAGCACTGGTAAGCACCGATTTCTCAGCCTCCAGAGGGAAGCCCTTTCCCCTGCTGCGCTCAGCACAGCTGGGGGGCATCATATCCTCAGTGACATCAGTGGAAGTTGAGGCAGCCCCATGGTCAAGCCAAGGCAGTCCAGTTCACGGGGGCCAAGCTTGGCTGCAACCCACTCTGGGGTCTTTCCCCCCACCCCATCAGTGTCCAAAGGAAAAAGACTGCCTGCGGCTCAATGGGGCCGGGTCTGGTGGGTGCCTTCACAGCAGCTGCATGCATTTATCGAACAGTCGGAGAGGCTGGCTGGGGGGCGCCCACTCCTGCCGTTTCACCTTGAGGCGGGAGCCCCCGTGCGTCCGTGCCAGCCGATTGGTGAGGTGCCGTGCCGGGGCCAGGACGGCTCTGCCCACATCAATGCAACTGCAAGAGGGCAAAGAAATAGGAACAGGTTAGCTCTCCCTGCCTCTGGGGAAACGGGGTGGGGAATTCTATTGTGTGTTTTTTTTGCCAAGGGTTTTGGATAAAAACGCTCAAGAACGGAACCGCCGCTAGGAATGGGAACAGGAAGGACCCTGGTTCGAATCTCACCTCTGCCACACAGACTCTTGCTAGGCTGTTTCAGCAAAGTCATAACTTCCTCAATTACTGTATTTTTCGCTCTATAAGGCACACTTTTCCCCTCCTAAAAAGTAAGGGGAAATGTGTGTGCATCTTATGGAGCGAATGCAGGCTCCATGGCTTCAGCGAAAGCAACGCAGGCTCCTGGCTTCAGTGATAGCCGCCCGAAGCCTCCGGAGTGCAGTGGGAGCTCCCGCTGCGTTCCGGAGGCTTCACGTTGCTTTCCGCTGAAGCCAGGACAGCCAGCGGGATCGCAGTGCTGTGATCCCGCTGGCTGTCCTGGTTTCTGGGATTCAGAATATAATTTTTCTTGTTTTCCTCTTCCAAAAACTAGGTGCGTCTTATGGTCTGGTGCGTCTTATTGGGCGAAAAATACTATACATCAACGACTACCTTGGTTCTCAAACGCCTTGGTACTCAAACAACTTGGAACCCAAACACTGCAAACCTGCAGCCAGTCGGAAGCCGCGCCTTGGTTTCTGAACGTTTTGGAAGTCGAACGGGCTTCTGGAATGGATTCCGTTCCGACTTCCAAGGTACGACTGTACAACCATAAGGGCCGGTCAGGGACACTCATCCCATTTAGCTGCTGTAGTCCCTTAGGGCAGCAACATGCCTTGCGTTGACCCCGCCTCCAGCCTCCCTTCCAGAACCCAAGCCCACCTTTTACCCAGCCGCTGCCCAATGAACAGGCCACTCACTTGGACTGCTTGCCCTCTCCTTCCATGCAACCTGGAGGCCTCTGCAGAACGAAACATGAGGAGGAGACATAGCCAGAGAGAACCTCCTCTTCCACCTCGTTGGGACCCTTCGTCCTCCGGAGGAACCGGGCCAGCCTACAAGGAGAAAGAGGCTTAGAAGCCAGAGACGTCCAGCCCACACCACCCCTCCAGTCAGGAAGCTGAGGGAAAGGATTTAGCCCCGTGGCAGTCTGCCTTCCTTGCATGCAGGCTGTCCCGGGTTCAAGGGCCAGCGTCTCCAGGTATGTCTGCCTGAAACCCTGGAGAGCTGCTGGTCAGTGTAGACCAGCCTTTCTCAACCTGTGGGTCCCCGGATGTTGTAGAACTACAACTCCCATCACCCCTAGCTAGCAAGGCCAGAGCTCAGGGATGATGGGAGTTGTAGTCCAACAACATCTGGGGACCCACAGATTGAGAACCGCTGGTGTAGACAATACTGAACTAGCTGGACCAATGGTCTGGCTTGGAATAGGGCAGCTTCCTGTTTAATCTAGCTCTTCCTTTTCAGAACCATCTACTTTATTTTCAGGGGAAGGACTTCAGCTTAGTGGCAGAGCACCTGTGTCAGGGACTGGGTAGAAGAGGAATGGTGGAGACAGGAGGTGGAGCCCAGCCTGACCCTTCCAGAGAAGATGAAGACAGTTCAGAATTACAACAGGGCTTTGAGGGAGGTCCCAGCTCAGAGGAAGACAAAGGGGAAAGCTGGGAAATAATGGGAGAGGAGGAGGAGGAAGAAGAAGCACCAGAAGGGAGACAGTTGATGGACTCAGTGTCTTTAGAAAGCATTGAAGAGCCCCCTCTCCCAGAACCTGGTGAGCCTTGAAAGTAGGAGAGCGAAGGGCTCAGAAGCAAAGGGCTCTCAATGCCACCCGTAGAAGAGATGACGAATGAGGAAGTGGGAGAGAAGGGGGGTGGAGAGTCACTCAGGACAACGCCATTACAGTGGTACCTCGGGTTAAGAACTTAATTCGTTCTGGAGGTCCGTTCTTAACCTGAAACTGTTCTTAACCTGAGGTACCACTTTAGCTAATGGGGCCTCCCACTGCCGCTGCGCCGCCGCCACGCAATTTCTGTTCTCATCCTGAAGCAAAGTTCTTAACCCGAGGTACTATTTCTGGGTTAGCGGAGTCTAACCTGAATCGTCTGTAACCTGAGGTACCACTGTATTCCAAGAGGCTGCCTTCCCAAGCCTCTCTCTGTTAATATTGAATAAAAGAGCAGATGGTAAGGACTTTTCCTTGTCTTACCCAGGGCTGGAATTAGGTTTGATGAGGCCCTAAGCTGCTGAAGGTAATGGGGCCCTTTATATGTCCAGCTGTCCTTTGTCAACAACAAATTGTCTCTATTTTTTGTGTTGAATATATGCTATATGGTAATTTATGGACCTAATAGGTATCTAAAGCCATTTGCACATAACAAAATTTTATCAAAGTAACTGTTGAACTGAAATACAATTAAGAAGTATATTAATAGTGAAATAATTATTACATATAGAAATGAGCAAACCAGTGACATTTTTAGGGAGCAGGCTAGCAGGCGGGATCCCTTAATTTATATCACAGGAGCCTACACAACACAGAACACTGTTGCTGCATGTAGGTTTTATTTGATTTGTTTTTTATCTTCTATTTTGGAAATGTACATCCAGGGTTTTTTTCCTTTAATTTTTTGGGAGCCCCCCAAGACAGTGGGGCCCTAAGCTATAGCTTATGTAGCTTATATGTAAATCCGGCACTGGTCTTATTCGTTCCTGGCAACCTGTCATGGGGTTTGGTTCCTCTGCCACCTGATACAGTCTCCCTCGCTGGAAGTCTTCCAAGGAAGGTTGGACCACCATCAGTTGAAAACGTCCCAAGAAGCGTGTTGAAATGGGTGTGGCCCACAAGACCCCGCCTCCTCCAAGTCTACAGGCTATGGAGCCTCCATCCCAGCGGTTTCCTCCCCATCAGTTCAGCTGCTCGGCCCCAGGGATGGTGCAATTTGGATGGGGTGGGGGGAGGAAAACACCTGCACTTACCTGCGGGTGCAGTTGCAGTGGAAGAGGGTGCGGGAGTCCACATTGTGGAGCTGGTATTTGACCTCGTTGGGCCCGATCCTGTACGGGCACTGGTCCAGGCGTCGGTAGCAGCTGCAGCTCCGCGACCGGGCTGGTGAGGAAAGCGGGAAGCAGTTAAAACCAGGAGGAGCCCACAATCCCAGAGGTAGTAGTCAAGCCCCTGCAGACCCTCCAAGTGTCCCTTATTTTCCAGGGACAGTCCCAGATTTACAGAAGCCGTCCCGGTTTCTGATTTGATCCCGGAATGTCTCGCATTTCCTATTTTCATCGAGAAATACTGGAGGGTATGGAGTTATGCAAGCCAAGGAGACAAGTATCTAGACATCCTTTAGAAGACATCTGAATCTCTTGAAGCATTGAGGTTAAATTCAACAGTGTGAATAAGTTTTGACAGATGTAATAACGGAATACAGAATAGTTTGGTTTATATAAAAGATGCAAGGATTTATGTTATGCAAAATGAACCATGGAAACAGAAGAAAGGAAGCCATTGATATTTTAAGGTTATTTAAATGGATGCTCCAAAATGTAAAAGAGAAAATTTAATAAAAATTAGGGGGGTGGGGAATAGAAGACCATTCATATTCTAACACAGTCGGGTGGGGGACAAACTATATCTCTCTCATGATCTGCTCTCTTGCTCCCCACCCCATTCCCAAATACTTCTACATTAGGGAACCTCCTAAAAACCACCCCCCGCCAGAAAGCACAGACACAACCCCACCCCAGTCATTTACTCACCTAGTTTACCCGGTTTACGAGTGCGGTTGTGTTTGCTGGCGTTAGACGACGACCCTGCTTCCTGCCCTGCCTCGTTGGGTAGCCGTGTGGCGATCACACCAGTTTGCTGTACATCTGAATGTGCCGTCGTGTGAACGCCTCCTGACCTGAACAAGTCTGGTTTTGACGTAGTCCTGAGGGTGGGTGGCAAAGGCACTCTCGCCTTGTTCACGGAGACCGCTCCCGGACTGGTGCGTACTGGGAAGTGTGCGATCCTATCTGGCTTGGAGGTCAGGATCGGCCGAGTCACAGAACCCGAAGCGCCTGGGTGTTCCAGGTGCGGCCGCAGGCTTTCTGAGGCATCCTGTTCTGGATGTTTCCGGTGTTTCCGGTTCTTCTTTCCACCGTGCTTTCTTCCCCTGCCCCAATGCCTTCTGGGTGGGGGTGGAGGCGTGGCAGGGCTGGAGCTCTCGACGTATGGCAAGGCGGCATGGTACTGGCTCTGCTCTACCAAGCGAGCCAATGGCTTCAGGCCATACTCCTTGCACCTGGAAAGGCAAGGTGGAGGAGGAGGAGTTAAGACAAGGAGTGATGTCTTAACATTTAATCCCACTTTTGACACCAATGATGCGTGTGAATCCAAGCCAGCAACAGGCCTTTTAAATAATATACTGCTTCAGGCATTTTTGAAAATATATCCATTATTGAAAGCTAAAAAGAAGATAAAGTCCCTACCAGAGAAGAATGGCAGATCAGGTTGATGGATTATGCTGAAATGGCTAAAATGACCAGAAGAATAAGAAATCAGGAAGACCAAATTGAATAAGAAGGAATGGGGAAAATTTTTAATTTAACTTACATTTGTTAAAATTGTTAGCCTAACCTACTAACCTAAAATTGTTAGGTTAGTAGGACTGAAAATATCACTTGTAGTTTAATGGTGAATTTTGGACCATTTTTTGGAGGGAAAAGATTTGGATTTTCATAAAAGATGCAGGAGGAAATGATTAACAATAGGACCCACAAAGGGGAGGAGGGAAGTCCAAGAGATTCCTTGGAATCTTGTTTTTATGTTGGATATGTGACTGTGAAATTTTAATCTGAAAAACCAGATACAGTGGCACCTTGGTTCTCAAACGCCTTGGTTCTCAAACACCGAAAACCCAGAAGAAAGTGTTCCTGTTCTCGAACGCATGATGTGGCTGTCGGCTATTGTTTCCAGGGTAGTTGCACCAATCAGAAGCTGCACCTTGGTTTTCGAACATTTTGGAAGTCAAACGGACTTCCAGAACGGATTAAGTTTGGTGCTTTTGTTTTTGCTATTTGGCGTTTTTGTTTTTGAGGCTTTTTTGGTTAATTGGTTTTGTGACTGTGTGGAACCCAGTTCAGCTACTGATTGTGTGACTGCGTGGATAAAAGCTCCCCATCCAAATGATGACTTTCATCAGTGTAGGTAAGAAAAAAATAAAATATTATAGTACAGTACATTGATTATTGCTTTCATTTTATGTATCAGTGGTCTCGTTAGACAGTAAAATCCATGTTAAATTGCTGTTTTAGGGGTTGTTTTAAAAAGTCTGGAACGGATTAATTCATTTTGCATTACTTTCTATGGGAAAGCGTGCCTTGGTTTTGGAACGCTTTGGTTTTGGAATGGACTTCCAGAACAGATTGAGTTTGAGAACCAAGGTACCACTGTAAATAGATAGACAGATGACAGATAGATAGATAGATAAAAAGTAAAAAGGATATAAATATAAAGTTATAGATATATATACTGTATTTTTCGCCCTATAGGACGCACTTTTCCCCCTCCAAAAATGAAGGGGAAATCTGGGTGCGTCCTATGGGGCGAATGCAGGCTTTCGCTGAAGCTTGGAGAGCGAGAGGGGTCGGTGCGCAGGGCTGTCTAGGCTGCGGATAGTAGCTTGCTTCCCGGAGCGCCGGACGCGCTGAAAGCAGAGCACCCGGCGCTTCGGGAACACATCCGCAGCCTAGGCAGCCCTGCGGGAGGTCCTGTAGGGATGTCTAGGCTGCGGATAGCAGCCTGCTTCCCGGAGCGTCGGGCGCCCTGAAAGCAGAGTGCCTGGCGCTTCAGGAACACATCCGCAGCCTAGGCAGCCCTAGTTTGCTTTTTTCCCTTTATTCCCCCCCAAAAAAACTAGGTGCGTCCTATGGGACGGAGCGTCCTATGGGACGAAAAATACGGTAATTGTTCAGTGCACAGGGTAAAATAAGATGAGCGCCACCTAGAGTGAAAGCAAGCCCCCTATAGTCAGGGAAGACCAGAGAGAGCCAAACACTCACCCACCCCACCAATGCCATTCCAGGCATTGCTCAGAGTTCTCCAGGACAAAGCAGGGAATCTCCAGTAGGTTGAAGAAGCTGATGCCCACGAGGTTGGAAATGGTGTCATTTTGATCCAACAGGCACTGCTTGAACCTGTCAATGGAAGCGGAACGACCATCAGTGCTGGTTTACACAGAGCAACTGGCATGGGAGAGAGACAGGGATGTGGGTCCCTCCTTAGCCCTCCCCAAGTCCCTTCTGGGCAGGCTAGCCTGTCACGCAGGACAACTTCAAAGCTTCCACTTTGTTATTATTACTGATATTTTATTGATCACATTCCACATATGGCTTTAAAAAAAAAATTATTTACAGAATATGTGTTTAAAAATAATATGAAGCGGGCCACCCTTGGAGGCTCATGCCCATTGGGCAGAAGGCAGGGAGTCCAGCAGTAGGGGGCGCCAGAGCCAAAGAGAGGCAGAGCCAATTCATACTAGTTTTGCCCCGTCCTCCTCCATACAGAGTCTGGGCAGCGCTGAAGAGATGCAGGAGGAGGCTGATAGGCAAAACCGCCCCCTGGATTGGTTTGAGGTCAGAAGGGGGCTTGCCGAGGGCACAGTTCGATAGGGTAGCAACCCCTTCAGCCTAATGGACCAGCTATTCACCCAGCTGGGAAAGTCTGCTGGAGCAGAATATGTATCGAACCATTTACAATCATTCTGTGCGCTTCCTCCTCATTCAGAGGCAGTAAGGCTTCTGAATGCTAGAAACCGCAGGAGGGGAGGGAGCTCATGTGCAGAAGTCTTGCTTGAGGGTTTCCCAACATGCATCTGGCTGGCTGCTGTGAGAAAGGAATGATGAATATACCATATTTTTCGTGTATAAGACGCCCCTATTTTTGGGGAACTCAAAATCAAGAAAATGCACTATCCGCGTATAAGACTATATTTTTTCCTAAATTTTTGAAGTTTAAAATAAGAGGTCGTCTTATACACAGAAAAGTACGGTGTGTGTGTGTATATATATATATATATATTCTATTTTACAATTTAAAATACTCATTTAAACATCCTTAAAATATCAGTGACTTCCCTTCTTCTCTTTCCATGGTTCATTTTGCATAACATAAACCCCTGCATACTTTACAAAAGCTATACCATTCAGTATTCCATTATTGCATCCATCAAAACGTATTCACACTGTTGAATTTATCTTAATGCTGCCAGCGTTCTCAGGTGTACACAGTTTCCTCCCATATATTCAATAAACGTTTTCCAATCTTCTCTAAACATATGTTCTTCTTGTTCTCTAATTCTATATATTACGTCTGCAAGCTGCGCATATTCTGCCAGCTTAAGTTGCCATTCTTCTTTGGTTGGGACCTCACTCCTTTTCCATTTTTAGGCTAACAAAACACAGGCCGCAGTAGTGGCATACATAACCTTTTTTGACACCTGGGAATTTCAGTCTGAATTATCCCCAACTAAAAGGACTCTGGGTTTTTTTGTTTGGAAATGTACTTTTAAAGGTTTTTTCCAATTCATTATGGATTATTTCCCATTACTCATCTCCTTTTACAGGTCCACGACATATGAAAGAACGTACCCTTGACCTCTTTGCATCTCCAGCAATTACCTGATTCAGTCTTCTACATCTTAGCAAGCCTACTGAGAGTTACCGTATTTTTCGCTCCATAAGACGCACTTTTCCCCTCCTAAAAAGTAAGGGGAAATGTGTGTGTGTCTTATGGAGCGAATGCAGGGGGAGGCAGGCAGGAAAAGCCCCCAAGAGCCACACACAAGTTCTGCACGGCTCTTGCGGGCTTTTCCCCAGGAGGGAGAAGGGACTGACGTGGCCAGTCTGATCTGCAAGTCCTAGGCTTTGTGGTTCAACCCACAGTGCCACCCGTGTCCCATGCAGAATGTAGGCACCCTATATATAGAAATGAGCAAACCAGTGATATTTTAGGGAGCAGGCAAGCAGGTGGTGCCCATTACTTACATCATAGGAGCCTACGCAACACAAAACACTCTTGTATGTATGTAGGTTTTATTTTATTTGTTGTTTATCTTATATTTTGGAAATGTACAGTGGTACCTCGGGTTAAGTACTTAATTTGTTCCGGAGGTCCGTATGTAACCTGAAGCTGTTCTTAACCTGAAGCACCACTTTAGCTAATGGGGCCTCCTGCTGCTGCCGTGCCACTGGAGCACAATTTCTGTTCTCATCCTGAAGCAAAGTTATTAACCTGAAGCACTATTTCTGGGTTAGTAGAGTCTGTAACCTGAAGTGTGTGTAACCCGAGTTACCACTGTATATCCAGGTTTTTTTTCCTTTAAATTTTTTTTGGGGCCCCCAAGAGAGTGGGGCCTTAAGCTATAGCTTGTTCTGCTTATACGTAAATCCGGCACTGAGCAAGAGCCATGCTCTAGACCAGCGCCACCCAATACTCACCGCTCATCACACTCGCAGTGAGATATTGTGTGCAGGCGGAAGTTGCGCATCCCAAATTTGTAGCCCAGCGCAGAGATCTGAGCTTCACACATGTCGTGCTCCCGACAGCACACGTCTGGGCCTTGGAAGACGCCTGCAAGAGAAAATGCTGAGATCAGGCTAAGGAAGGGTGCAAGAGCTCCAGAGCTTGTGGCCGAGTAAGGGCTGGGTGTAGTGACCACAGGAGCAAGGAGACGCCTGGGGGAAGAAGACACTCACAACATTTATTCCTGATCGTGCCACCCCTAGCCGTATGATAGCAGGGCTACCATTGGCTGTGGCTCATGGGAGTTGTAGTCCACCCAAAGGCACCCGATTATCAAAGGCTGCTCTAGTGATCGGGGGGTGTGTGTGTGCATCCACAGCACAAATGCAGAGATCTTGTCTACTCAGAGTAGGTGCCACAGTGCTTGAAGCAACAGTGACTCCTACAGCAGCTACATGGCTAGGGCTGGGCAAAATATCCAAAACCAGTTTGAAGTCCATACTGTGATAGCGGGTTCATATTTTTTGACCTGGCAATATATTACAAATCATGATTATGTGTGTGTGCCATACAGAAATCACAATGTGCGGAAAAACCGCAAAGCCAGCCAATCACGATGTGGTGATACATCACGATGTTGTAAATCATAATATTGCCCATGACGGTAGAGTAGAAGAGGAAAATAAGGGGTTAATCTGGACAGGAAACAACCCTTGTTTGTAGACACTGAATGAGCAAAGAGTGCATTGTACTTGTGCGCATCAAGGATTTTGACACCTTAATTGGCAACTATTGGAAACTGACAAAGCTACCACGGAAGCCCTCTACACTACCCTGGAGGGTTTTCTCCCAGCTGATTGAACCTTCTTCCCCATCTGGTTCTGTCTGTGCTGCCCACTTGCAAAATGACATCATACCGGTTTGCTTAATAAGATGCTGCAATACTATGCAGAGAACCATGTTCCTAAACTGATCGTCCCCGCTCCCAAACGCTGGAGGCAATCTTTAATCTCACTGGAGCACCAAGAATCTCAAATACAAACATGTTTCTAGTCTTCATGGCTGCAAAAATCTTTCTAGAGATGGAAGGGTGAAAAGGACAGCACACAAATTCCTTGGACGCTAAGCCTGGAATCACAGTATTGCAGCTCACAAATACTGGATTTGGGGTGCATTATTGCTGCATTTAGGGACACGGGTGGCGCTGTGGGTTAAACCACAGAGCCTAGGACTTGCCAATCAGAAGGTCGGCGGTTCCAATCCCCACGACGGGGTGAGCTCCCATTGCTCGGTCCCTGCTCCTGCCAACCTAGCAGTTCGAAAGCACGTCAAAGTGCAAGTAGATAAATAGGTACTGCTCCGGCGGGAAGGTAAACGGCATTTCCGTGTGCTGCTCTGGTTCGCCAGAAGCGGCTTAGTCATGCTGGCCACAGGACCCGGAAGCTGTGTGCCGGCTCCCTCGGCCAATAAAGCGAGATGAGCGCCACAACCCCAGAGTCGGTCACGACTGGACCTAATGGTCAGGGGTCCCTTTACCTTTACTTTATTGCTGCATTTGGGGCTGAACGGACTACAGTGCCATCTAACAGGATTTTTGAATTTGGTGGGAGGGAGCATTCTTCATTTGATGAACCCAAGGACATTTGAACTGTCCTCCCTCCTTGTTCACTGCTCAGCCCACCACCAACAAGACTTGCAATGCCTCCCCCCCCCCCCAGCAAATCATGGCTCTGGAGTAGCAGCAATTAAAAAAAACCGAGAAACTGCGATACCACCACTGCCCCCTTGTGGTCTCGGGTGTGCGCACTGCAGCACATGAGAAGCAATAGTTCTGCTCTTTCGACAGTGGAAAGAGGTTTTGCCAAAGGATCCTTATGAAATGTACGGTATTTGATTTACTGTATACCCAGCCCTTCTTCCCAAACAAGTCCCAGACGGCAAACATCAAAAGTGATGAAGCAATAAAGGCATTGTCAACTAAACCGGGTGTTAGGCAACATAGCTGTTATCTGTTCCAAACTAACAGAAACTTTTGGTACCCAAAAATCTGACAGCCATGATGGTGCAATGAAATCAACGTCCTGGATGAACTCAGATGTGCATCAGAGGAGGGGGCTCAAGAGAAGATCTGTGGTGGCTCGGTGGCAGAGTCCCTGCTTTGCATGCTGAAGGTCACAGATTCAATCCCCAGTGTCTCCAGAAAGGAGTGGGAGAAAACAGACCTGGAAGAGCTACTGCTAGTATAGTCTAGTATAGTATAATCTGACTCCAGATAAGGCAGTTTCCTAGATTCCATTTTTGGCTTCTCCCCACACTGGATGAATAGCAGGTGAATTAGGGCAAATGGGGCACTGCCCCATCAGTCTGGCCCCTCTCACCCCCCCACCTGCCTGCCTTTGGACTTGCAGTTGTTCCAGGGGGTGGCCCTGCCTGCCACCTTCCTCCTCTCAATATTGCCCTCATAGAGCTCAGCAAGGAGGAGGGCAGGAAAAAAGCTAGAATTAAGTTGGCCCTGCAGGTCATTAACTTTGGCTCCCCCTACTAGTGGCCTCCTGCGCCATCACAAACAGGGTGGAGGCCAATAGTAGGGGGAGCCAGAGTTAATGACCTGCAGGGACCTGCCCTAAAACTAATTTTGCAGCCCATCCTTTCCAAAGCCATCTAAACTTATGCGACACCAGCCACATCTAGTGGCAGTGAGTTCCGCAAGTCAGTCGTGCGTTGTATGAAAGTTGCCCAGTGCCTGAATAATTGCTCATATGCCCCCAATCCCACGTGAGCGGCACCAGAATAGTTTCATATTACAGAAGAATAGACTTTTAAAAGAAGAGGAAGAAGATATGAGCACTATAACTGATCAGCCTCCAGAATCAGCCTTCCAGCTTCAAAACTACAGTTGTTTTGTCTGGAGACAGCGCCTGTTCCTTCTTCCAAGAAATCTCCCGGTTGGCGGCACTGACTCAGCAGGATAGGAGCAACGCTCTGCACATGCTCAGAAACTCTTTCTTAGTTCTCCACGTTCCAGGACCGTTTTGAAATCAGCTGCTCTTGCGGTCAAAGGAGCCAACTCCTAAGGCTTGTAGGAGCTTTGACCCCCAAAATAAAATATTTAAGGGGGCTGGACCCCGATAAAGTTGATGGGCATTCCCATTCAGATTGTGGGTGTGCGCACTGCGTCATGTGATCGATTATGCGGGGTGGGGCTTACCCCACAATATTTTTTTTCAAGTTGGCACCCTCTGTACCCATCCGACGCCAGCCAAAACTGAATCCATCCCATTTCCATCACACGAACACCGCTGCCGCTGCCGCCGCCCCGTCCCACTTCCAACTATCCTTACCCAGTTCGGTGAAGTTCCCTGCCGAGTCGCCAGCTCCGCACCAAAGCGTCCCGGGCATAGTCCAACCCCTCCGGACCCGCTTGTGCCCCCGATCTTCCAAGAACCCCCGACGGCCAGCTCCGGCCTCTCCCGGAGGCGCCCTGCAGGAGTCTTTCTGCGCGTCCAAGGCGGCGAGCCGTCGCTGCAGCTCCGGCCCCCAGTAGGAGCGTATCAAAGGGCTGCCGTGGGGGGTCCCTGGCACGCCGCTCCTTCGGCGGCTCCCGGGCCCCGTCGGTGGAGGAGGCGCGCACAGCTCCGCGTAGCGGCTGATAAGGGACGGCTCCGTCCTCCAAGCGCAGCCCTGAAGGCGCCCCCGGGAGTCCCACGCGCTTTGGACCAGCGCGGGCGGGAGCCCGTCGGGGCGCCGCCACATGAAGCTCAGGAACCGGGAGCGGCCGTCGCCGTCGGGGGCGACCGTGTGGCAGAAGGTGTTGGCTTTGTTCCAGGAGCCCAGGGCGCCCGGAGGCAGCGTGAGGGCGAGGGCCAGCAGGGAGGCCAAGAGGGGCCGCAGGGACGTCATGGGAGCCTACAAACACCTTCCTTCCCCGACGGCTAGCTGGCTAGTTAGTTCGTATTGCCGGCGCACGCTCTCCTCGACTCCTTCGGAAGCCAGCCGATGAATGAATGAAGTACTCCCTCCCACCGCCGCGGGTTTTCACAAGAAGAGAACTCGGCCGCTCATTGGACGGCTCTGGGCAACCCCCCTCCTTGCGCAGCCGCGCCCCTCCGCTGTGACTCATTCAAACACGCGGATTAGGTTCGAATAGAGCGCTCTGACGCAGGGGGAGGGATGGGCGTGGGAAAGCCACCTGCGGAGGGCACGCCCACTTAGAGTAGGCTCACCCCCTCCAGAAGACAGCCCGCTGGATCAGTTGTTGTTGTTTAGTCGTTTACTCGTGTCCGACTCTTCGTGACCCAATGGACCAGAGCACGCCAGGCACTCCTGTCTTCATCCAGTCCAGCCTTTCGCATGATGAATTCTGCATATACCTAAGTTAAACAAGCAGGGAGACAATATACAGCCTTGTCGTACTCCTTTCCCAATTTTGAACCAATCAGTTGTTCCATATCCAGTTCTAACTGTAGCTTCTTGTCCCACATAGAGATTTCCCAGGAGACAGGTGAGGTGATCAGGCACTCCCATTTCTTTAAGAACTTGCCATAGTTTGCTGTGGTCGACACAGTCAAAGGCTTTTGCATAGGCAATGAAGCAGAAGTAAATGTTTTTCTGGAACTCTCTAGCTTTCTCCATAATCCAGCGCATGTTTGCAATTTGGTCCCTGGTTCCTCTGCCTCTTCTAAATCCAGTTTGCACTTGTGTGGCCCAAATAGCAGGGGGTGAAACTAGGTTTTATTTCACCCGGATCAAAGACTCACTTTGGCACATCCATCCCCACACTCATTTGTGCACACACACAGAGAGAGAGGGAGAGGGAAAGGGAGAGGCTGGGAGCCTCAGTGGTGTCCCTTGAGATAAAACCATTGCCGGATCAGACCCTCTGGACCGCTCTAGCCCACAGTCAGATACTGTGGAGATGCTTCCAGGTAGGCCTTGGGGACCACAATCTTCTGTCTCCTGCATCTTGTACTCAGAGGTAGACTGCTCTTTAGCAGAGAGGCTCCATTCCACTAACTTTTATTGGATACTGGAACTGTCTTGCTGGGTCACACTGGTTGTAAGTAAGGAGGCAGCAGCGGCAACTGAGGTTGGTGGTAGTGTCCCACTTTTTCCAGGTAAATTTTCTTCCGTTTGGGCTCAGTATATGATTGCCGTGATCCAGCAATGCAGCTCTTATGAACCATGATGGTTTGGAGCAGAACCTCCATGTTCAGGAGGCATCTACCTCTGAGTACCAAGTGGATGGGCAGCTGTGCATGTCCCATTAGCAAGCATCCCAGAAGCATCTGAGAGACTGGTGTGTGTGTGTGTTGGGGGGTTATAAGTAAAGAGGCAGTGTGGTGCACTGGTTAAAGTGGTCAGACTAGGACCTAGGTTCAAATCTCCACGCAGCCATTTGAAGCTCACTGAGTAACAATGGAGCAGCCTCTCAGCCCAGCCTGCCTCACAGGGTTGTTGTGGGGTTTAAATGACAAGAGGGGAGAACTGTGTGGGGAAAAGTGGAATACAAATGCAATCAGTCAATAGTAGCTAAACAGCTAGTGTGAATTATCACAAAGGTATTCCCTTTAAACAAATATAATAAAATAAACATTCTGGTTTCCATCAATGGGCTCCTTAATTCAATCAATGGGCAGGGTATAAATAATAAAATTATTGTTATAACACACCTGCCAACATTTTTCTGTTGGAAAAAGGGAGGTTCTAAATAATAATAATAATAATAATAATAATAATAATAATAATAATATTTATACTTTGCCCATCAGACTAGGTTGCCCCAGCCACTCTAGGTGGCTTCCAACATATAAAAAAACACACAACACAACATTAAACATTTAAAACCTTCCCTATACAAGGCTGCATTCCTATGTCTTCTAAAAGTTGTATCTCCTTGGCTTAGGGGCCACATAACTCCATACGCTCCAATGAAAATAGGGACATCCTACCACACCCTCCAACATTTCTCTGATGAAAATAGGGACAGCCTAAGGAAAAGTGGGATCCAATTAAAAACTGGGACGGCTTCTGCAAACCCAGGACTGTCCCCGGAAAATAGGGACACTTGGAGGGGCTGTTATTATTATTATTTGCTCGCCCGAAACCTCATCCAGGGCCTATTTGTCACATCAAACTTCTCTCACAAAAAATCGGCAGCAATAAAACTTCCCCTTCCATCAGTGCTAACAAGGAGAGGTGGTGGATTATTTCTTCAAAAAATAACATTAAAAATTGCTTCGAAGTTTCCTAAAAAGTCACGCGGCATCATTTGAAGTCTCCAGGGAAGCGAAACGATCTCTCTTTCCCAAGGCAGCTGCTCCCTCCACCTGCCACCCAGCCCAGAGCTCCAGATTTGGTTGCCTTCCACCTTTCGTCTGGCACAGAACAGGCCACCTGTGACTCATCCTCATCATCCGATGGTTATGCTTGGGAAAGAACACGCCCTCCTCACCGCATGGAGGCAGGCAGAGCAGCAGGTCCAAAACGAAGGGGGAAATCCTGGGAAATCCTGTGCGGCAGAGGAACATAGAAAGCTGCCTTATGCTGACTGCTATACCAGCTAGCACAGCGCTACCTGCACTGACTGGCAGCAGATCCCCAGGATTTCAGGCATGGTTCTCTCCTGGTCTTCCCGGGAGATGCTGGGCATTCTGCTGAACCACTAAGCCACAGCCCTTTCCCAAAGCCTTCTCATGCTCCAGGGGAGAGCATCAGCATAACGAGCAGAAAAAACACAGAAGCCTTTCCAAACGAACACCATGGACATATGTTCTGGAAGGAACAGGGATCTGTGCCTATCTGATGGGAAAGGATCACTGCTACTCAGCTAAGCCAAGATTGGGGCAGAGAGAGAGGTCATAGCAGGACACGTTTCATGCAGAAGGTCTTAAGTTTGATGCCTGTCATTCTCTTTTTTTTAAAAGATATTTATTAAAGTTTCAAAATGTTACAAAAAGAAGAAAAAGAAAAGAAGAAAAAAGAAAATACAAAGTACAGAAAAATAAAAACAGTTAAAAACGAATCAATCTTTCCATATCTTGTCTTTCATTTGCTTGTTTCCCTGACCTCCTCACACCTCCCTTTTTTGTATTCCAGTTCAAATAGTTAATTCAGCAAATCCTTTCCCTCTCTGTTTTTATCTTGATCCTTTATCTTAATATATTATAACTTTAAATTATCACCTGTTAACAATCCATTTTTACTTATTCCTTTATAACATTGCTGCTAAAAACCACTTAACTTCATTCCGACATCATTCTAACATTCATTAATTTTACAGTATTTCTGTAAATAGTCTTTAAATTTCTTCCAATCTTCTTCCACCGACTCTTCTCCCTGGTCTCGGATTCTGCCAGTCATTTCCGCCAGTTCCATATAGTCCATTACCTTCTGATGCCTGTCATTCTCATGTTCCAGCAGCGCTGGTAATATGTCAGGCATGTGGGCATAGCCAGGGGGCGGGGGGGCGCAGCTGCCCTCCTCATAAATCAAGTAAATAAATGGCAATACTTAAAGTTACAGGTAGGTAGCCATGTTGGTCTGCCATAGTCGAAACAAAATAAAAAAATTCCTTCCAGTAGCACCTTAGAGACCAACTAAGTTAGTTATTGGTATGAGCTTTCGTGTGCATGCACACTGTAACTGAAGAAGTGAGCATGCACACGAAAGCTCATACCAATAACCAACTTAGTTGGTCTCTAAGGTGCTACTGGAAGGAATTTTTTTATTTTGTTTTGGCAATACTTAAGTAAAAGTAGAAATAACCAGAAATCGAAATGCTCTCTGGGCTCACGTGGGTGATGTTGTGGAGCATTCTAAGTGACACAGCTGGCAACCTGGCTGAGCGATAGCAAAAAAGCAGTTAAAAGAGCTGAACACAAGGAGATCTCGTAAAAGAGGTGGAGGTTTTTTTACCCTACCACAAAAAAAGCTCTCTTCATCTCTCTTGCACAGCCATGCACCACTCGTGCCATAGAACGGTCATTCAGTACCTTGTGGAGAATAAAGATCTAGCTACGTTTGGCGATGACGGGAGCATCTCAAGGGGCTATTCCTACTGAGTGCGTACAGAAAAGCTGCATTGGGGGGAAAAGAAGGAGGGAGTTGAGAAGCAACTGCAGGAAAGGTTTTCAGCAAATCCAAGAAAACTTGCTTTAGTTTAGATTTTTTTAAAAAAAACTCACGATGAAAAAAGGCGTGTTCTTTGTAATTTTGCAAAATATACACATTAAACGCATAAAAGGTACTCCCTGATTTTATTATTATTATTATTTACCTTCCCACTTTTCAAATGACTGAAGATTTGGACAGATTCCCCCCTCCCCGAACACTTGGGGTCAAAATAAAGCAATTTAAAACAATTGTTGTCAAGAAATTTCATTCCAAATCTGCTGGACAGAGTCAGACAGAGGATGATGACAGACGGGTGTCCAGTGCCCCACCCCCAACATAAATCCCAGCTACGCCCATGGTCAGGCACGAGGAGACGCCAGGGATTGAACCTGGGACCTTCTGTGTGCAAAGCAGATGCTCTAATCACTGACCCACACAGCCCTCCCCCTAAAGGTAAAGGGACCCCTGACCTTTAGGTCCAGTCGTGGCCGACTCTGGGGTTGCGGCGCTCATCTTGCTTTATTGGCCAAGGGAGCCGGCGTACAGCTTCTGGGTCATGTGGCCAGCATGACTAAGCCGCTTCTGGCGAACCAGAGCAGCACACGGAAATGCCGTTTACCTTCCCACCGGAGTGGTACCTATTTATCTACTTGCACTTTGACGTGCTTTCGAACTGCTAGGTTGGCAGGAGCAGAGACTGAGCAACGGGAGATCACCCCATCGCGGGGATTTTAACTGCCAACCTTCTGATCAGCAAGCCCTAGGCTCTGTGGTTTAGACCACAGTGCCACCCGCGTCCCAACCCTCCCCCTAAATAGGGGTAAATTGAGGTGGACACAGCAGAGCAAATGTGCTGCAGACCAATCTCTGGGCACCAGCCTCATGGGAAGAGGGTTTATTTATTTACTTCCATCTTCCTTTGTTTTTATGGCACCCAAGTCGATTCCTTCCATCTCAGGGAAAGTTGCTCTGTGTTCATTCTTTGGTTGACGTGGAGCTTTGGGAGATAAGCTGCTGATAATCATATCAGCCTGCGAGTGACTTCTGTTGGCTGGCTGGAGCTGATAGCCTCAGGTGAGTCTCGGATGTTAACCCGCGTGGAGATTACAGCGCTCTCTCTGTACCTTTCAGTCGGTACCTGGAGGAGAAGATGGACTGGCCATGACCTGACATCTCCTAGGCCTTCCTGTTCAATATGTGCAGCATTCTCCCTGCCCAACGCCAACCTGCAATGGCCACAGATTGCTCCTGCTCTTGCCACACTTGCATA
Organism: Podarcis raffonei; assembly: GCF_027172205.1. Lineage (NCBI taxonomy): Eukaryota > Metazoa > Chordata > Lepidosauria > Squamata > Lacertidae > Podarcis > Podarcis raffonei. Next base: position 24,706,433 of record NC_070617.1, read on the forward strand.
CGAGGAAGGAAATCCACTGCATTCCCCCTGCCACCATCATTTCCTCAGGCTAGGCTCCCATGCCAAAGTTCTTAACCCGAGGTACTATTTCTGGGTTAGCGGAGTCTGTAACCTGAAGCGTCTGTAACCTGAGGTACCACTGTACCAGATGGCGGAAACCACAAGAGGTGCTGTTGTGCTCAGGTTCTGCTGCCAACCGGAACAGGATGCTGGACTAGATGGGCCACTGGTCTGATCCTGCAGGCTCTCTCGATATGAATCTGCCTGGTTCTCCTGTGAAGGGGGCCCAAATCTGGGCATGGAGATGCCTTGGCTTTGTGTGGGAAAAGGCAAGCCATGGATTCATCAATTCTGGAGCAGATTCATTCAGGGAGTCAGCTTCCCCACCCCCCTCTCATCCTACAGAGAGGCTGCCCAACTTCCTTGGCAGCAAAGGAGAAGCTTTGCCAAATCCATCGCTAGGCACCAGGAAGCAACCACATGAAGTGTGGGTGGGGATGCTGTTATAGCGAAATTGCGGGCAGACTCTGTTTTAATCGCCCTTCAGGCTGAGGCGGGGCGGCACCTCTCTCTTTCACCCCAGAGTGGCGCCACATGGCCCCGTCCTATGGGGCTGCAGGTCTACAAAGAGGGGGGTGGCAGGTAGCCCCATTCCCTCCTCCCAGCTCTCTCTCCCCCCCCCCCCCCGCAACAAGCCAAGAACCATGCAAAGCATCGCCTGGACCAGGCATCCCTCTTCAGCTGAAGTGCCCACCTGACTGCCCACACCTCTCCCTGGCATGTTTGTGATGGCACTTGAGAAGACCAGCTGGGAAAGATATACAACTTCTTCCCTCCAGAGTTATTCCTTATGCCCCCCTGCGGCAGTGTAGGGCCTCAGCACCTCCCTGACCATCCTGATCCTTGACGCCAGCCCAGTATTGTCTACACTGGCCGGCAGCAGCTCTCCATCATTTCCCAGCCCTCCCTAGAGATGCTGGGGGTCCAGCCTGAGACCTTCTGCATGCAGAGCTGAGCTGTGTCCTTTTTTCTATACTGAGTCAGACTACTGGTCCGTCTAGCCCAGTGTTGCCTACTCTGACTGGCAGCAGCTCAGAGAAAGGACATTCCCAGCTCTGCTTGGAGATGCTGGGTATTGAACCCGGGCCCTTATCTCCCCTGAGCCCTTATCGCCAGAGTGCTTGCGATTAGAGCTTTGCCGCTCGGCTGGTGTGAATCCCCCGAGGCAGAAGTGGCAGCGATGGGTCCAGAGTCCAGGCGCGGGGCTGTGACATGGCTCCTGTGCAGCTGCCGTCCCCTGAGGCTTCACAAAGGTCCCTCATGCTGCCATGTCACTTGCGGCTGGTCAGGGACGTCCTGCCTGGCTGGAGGCGGGCTGGTTTTTCTCCTTGAGGAGGGTGCACGCTCAGGGCCCGTTTGCAAACAAGGCATTCAGAAACCTCCCCTCCGGGGTGTGTGCTTGCATGCATGTTGGGTCAGCAGCGGTGTTTGCTCAGAATCCACACAAAGAGGATTCGCTCTTCGCTCCTCGTGTGCCTCCCGGCCCACCCCCAAGCGGGGCTCTTGGGCCAGCCAAGTACAAGAGGTTACAATTACAGTGTTACCTCGGGTTACATACGCTTCAGGTTACATACGCTTCAGGTTACAGACTCCGCTAACCCAGAAATAGTACCTCGGGTTAAAAACTTTGCTTCAGGATGAGAACAGAAATCGTGCTCCGGCGGCGCGGCAGCAGCAGGAGGCCCCATTAGCTAAAGTGGTGCTTCAGGTTAAGAGCAGTTTCAGGTTAAGAACGGACCTCCGGAACAAATTAAGTACTTAACCCGAGGTACCACTGTAGTATATATAAAGTCCTTAACAGCTTGGGACTAGTTTCCCTGTGAGATCACCTTACCCCAGGGTATGCTTCAATCTGTGGAGCCGCATAGTACCTTCTCCACATATGTAAGAAATGTGTTTTTTAGCATTGCAAAACCTACACTTTGGAACTCCCTGCCTATTGACCCTGGGGAGGTGCCTTCGCTGTACCCTTTTCAGGGCATTTTTGTTTAGGCAAGCCTACACAGCTCATTTGGTTAGAGCATGGTGCTGATAAGGGGGGGCAGCTGCGTATTCCTGCATTGCAGAGGATTCTGACACTAGATCCTCTTTTTGAATGTTTTTAAGATTTTTTTTTTTTACTGATAATTTCATCGTTCTATTCTCTTTGCAAGCCGCTTTGAGGTTTATTTTAATCAAGCACTGTATAAAGTTTATGAAATAAATAAATAAACTCAGTAGAGCACAAGACTCTTAATTCCAGGGTTTGGGAGTTTGAGCCCCACATTAGGGAAGTTTTTAATGTGTGACATTTTAATGTATTTTTAATCTTTGTTGGAAGCCGCCCAGAGTGGCTGGGGAGACCCAGCCAGATGGGCAGGGTACAAATTATTATTATTATTATTAGGCAAAAGATGATGATGATGATTATTATTATTATTATTAGGCAAAAGATTCCTGCATTGCAGGGGGTTGGGCTACAGGACCCTCATGAGTCCCTTCAAATTCTCATTTATATGCAAAACAAAATCCAGCTGTCCGACTTGACACTGCCAGTCCAACTGGTGCAGCTTTCACAGCCTTGACCAGGAGAGAAAGCTACTCCGGCGTGTATAAAAATCTCTTGTGTGTGAAGAAAGCACCAGAGGCCTGTCAGGAAATGGAAAAGGACACCTGAATTCAGCCAGAGGTTTTGTCTACAATACACTGTGGTTTTTTTGAGCTGCGTTGGGGGTGGAAGTTCGCGATCCATTCCCAGCTGTGCTAGTTATTACTGCAAAAGTGTTGGAACAGTTTGGGTCCAGGATACGTAAAGGGCCGCCTGCTTCAGAGATGGGGAAATGTTTTTCAGCCTGAGAGATGCATTACCTTCTGGGCACTGGCAGGAAGCAAAGGCGGAAAGTGGGTGGAGCAATGCATGTCAATATTACCTTTGTACAATAGGCTGTTTTCTACGCAAAACTCGCGCACGTGCCTCTCTGTCCTCTATCCAGGCAAACATATTGAAGAAACGGATGAAGCAAGGCCAGGGAGGAGGGTGGCCTAAAGACAGAAGGTGTGGCTAATGCTGGGGAGAATTCCAAGGGCCGGAATGTGCCTGGCAAGCCACTTTTTTTTAATAAAAAAGTACTTCAATTTATTTATAACTTTTATAGTCACACACACTAAGTGCTATTGCTGTCTGATAACAACAGAGAACATTCCTTTTTCTCTCTCTCTTTTACACACACGCACTCAGATATATGCAGTCACAAATGTACAGTGGTACCTCGGGTTACATACGCTTCAGGTTACAGACTCCGCTAACCCAGAAATAGTGCTTCAGGTTAAGAACTTTGCTTCAGGATAAGAACAGAAATCGGGCTCCAGCGGCGTGGCGGCAGCGGAAGGCCCCATTAGCTAAAGTAGTGCTTCAGGTTAAGAACAGTTTCAGGTTAAGTACGGACCTCCGGACCTCCGAATTAAGTACTTAACCTGAGGTACCACTCTCTCTCTGCTGGCTTTTTGCAGCATCCTGCCTGCTTCCTGAGTCCGATGATGAGGCACTTCCGAGCATCCTGTTGCTGGCGGATTCTAGACTGGTCGAGATGCTCGCAGAGGAGGGTGTCCACTTCTACACCCTCCCCTCAAAAGGTGAATGCATCACCAGCAAAAGAGGACACCGATTTACCCTTTATTTGAATAGTTCATGAACTTGGTTTGCCAGTCTTCTTTGATCTGGACTGCTTCTTCTCCATCTTTGGGCTAACAGTCTCCAGGCGGCCGTCGTAGCATACATAAACAATTCCTTCTGGTCTTTTGAAATCTCTGCTCCAACAATACCTAATAAAAAAGCTTCTGGTTTTTTAACAAAGGTTAGTCTAAACATGTTTTTCATTTCATTATAAATCATTTCCCAGAATTTTAAAATCATCTTACATTTCCACCACCACGTATGATAAAAGGTACCCTCTGTTTCTTTACATTTCCAACACTTATTAGATCTTGTTCTAAATATTTTTGCTAGTTTAAAGGTAAAGGGACCCCTGACCATTAGGTCCAGTCGTGACCGACTTTGGGGTTGCAGCACTCATCTCGCTTTATTGGCCGAGGGAGCCGGCGTACAGCTTCCGGGTCATGTGGCCAGCATGACTAAGCTGCTTCTGGCGAACCAGAGCAGCACACGGAAACGCCGTTTACCTTCCCGCTGGAGCGGTACCTATTTATCTACTTGCACTTTGATTTGCTTTCGAACTGCTAGGTTGGCAGGAGCAGGGTCTGAGCAACAGGAGCTCGCCCCGTCGCGGGGATTCAAACCACTGACCTTCTGATCGGCAAGTCCTAGGCTCTGTGGTTTAACCCACAGCGCCACCCGCGTCCCTTTTTGCTAGTTTAACCAGGGTTGAATACCACCCATACATCATTTTCATATAATTCTCTCTGAGTAGGGTACATGCAGTAAATTCCATATCTGACTTCCAAAGCCTTTCCCAATCTGTCCATTGGAGGCTTGCTTCAAGACTGCCTAGTGAATGGAGGTTCAAAGAGGGGGTGCTGTGGGCTGGTGGGGTTACATTTGGCCTATGGGATCATGTCCAGCCCATGGGCTACTGGTTCTCCACCCCCATTTAAAGAGCCACTCCAGAGGGAGACTTCCACCAGGTGATGTGATGGGTAAATGACAGCTGAGAGTTCTCCCTTCTCTGCAATGGTCTCTTGGGGCCTAGAACGGGTTTCCTCAACCTCGGCCCTCCAGACATTTTTGGCTTACAACTCCCATGATCCCTAGCTAGCAGGACCAGTGGTCAGGGATGATGGGAATTGTAGTCTCAAAGCATCTGGAGGGCTGAGGTTGAGGGAGCCTGGCCTAGAATTTGCAGCTCTGTCTCGCTATGAAAATGAAAAAAACAATAACAAAATCTGATGACGGATATAAATGATATCACTGCCTGTGTTCTTGGCCCAGGGCTGCGAACAGGGCAACGGGTGGGCCTCCTTGTCAACCTTGAGCTTGCATCAGGGACTCCTGGCTGCTCAAAGTTTGGGTTATTCGGCAGATATGGGAAGGACACCAAGCCGTTTGGCCTTCAGCCTTCCAGCTGGAGGAACAGACTCCAGTACTAGAGAGAAAACATCCGTCCTCCTTGCAGCTGGTCTGTGAGGCGTCCACGTCAGAAGTGAGCCCATAACTTCAATACAGTGGTACCTCGGGTTAAGTACTTAATTCGTTCCGGAGGTCCGTACTTAACCTGAAACTGTTCTTAACCTGAAGCACCACTTTAGCTAATGGGGCCTCCCGCTGCCGCCGCGTCACCAGAGCACAATTTCTGTTCTCATCCTGAAGCAAAGTTCTTAACCTGAAGCACTATTTCTGGGTTAGCGGAGTCTGTAACCTGAAGCGTATGTAACCCGAGGTACCACTGTAATCTCATCTGCTAGATCAGCTGTTCCCCAAGTGAGCAGTACTACCCCCTAGGGGGCAGTGGGATTATGAAACATACTTGGAGTCGAGAGTGGATTTCATGCTCTTTATTCAGCTCATAGTGGTGAGGAGGAATGGAAGTTTCCCCAGAATGTCTGCTTTACACAATGGGCCCCACGTGATTAGCTAATTCCAGGATTCTCCTGTAGGCCAATCAGGTTGCGGATTCACTTCCACCTGGAGCTGGATTGGATGGCTCCTGTGGACCAATCAGACTGCTGCATTCTGGAGCCTATTGTTCTAGGACCAATCAGACTGCTGCATTTTGGATCCTATTCAACTCAGTACATAACAGATTACCTACGAACAGTGGCGTCGCATCCTTTATTGGTGCCTGGGGCTTGTGCGCTACAACAGGTGGGACCAGGGGCTGGGCGCCAAGGGTAAACAAAACCTGCTGTGCCAGCAGAACATTTGAGCAGGGGACACAGAGAGTTCATGGGGCCACACTGCACTGCTTGCCTGTCTGCCTGCGCAGGAGGGAACCCAGCCGGCCGGCCAATGCAGCCTTTGGCCTGAGGGCCAGAGGTGCAATGGCAAGGCTGGGCTCCGGGGCCCAGAAACCCTCGATGGCAAACAGGGTGGGGATCCCAGCATGGGAGTGCCTAGTTCATACCCCCTGAAAATTATGCGCCCTGTGGCAGATTAAGCTGATGGACTATGCCGAAATGGCAAAAATGACCGGGAAAATCAGAAATCAGGAAGACCAATACTGTAATAAGGAAGGGGGGGAATTTATAATTTACCTTGGAGACCATTGGAAACAGTTAAAATCATTAGCGGAATTGGAATAGCACTTGTAATGTAACGAGAACCATATACATACAGTGGTACCTCGGGTTAAGTACTTAATTCGTTCCGGAGGTCCGTTCTTAACCTGAAACTGTTCTTAACCTGAAGCACCACTTAAGCTAATGGGGCCTCCTGCTGCCGCCGCGTGATTTCTGTTCTCAACCCGAGGTACTATTTCTGGGTCAGTGGAGTCTGTAACCTGAAGCGTATGTAACCAGAAGGGTCTGTAACTCAAGGTACCACTGTAATGGAGATATAAAAATTTGGATTATTATAAAAGATGCAGTAAAGGTAAAGGTAAAGGGAGCCCTGACCATTAGGTCCAGTCGTGATCGACTCTGGGGTTGCGGCACTCATCTCGCTTTATTGGCCGAGGGAGCCGGCGTACAGCTTCCAGGTCATGTGGCCAGCATGACTAAGCCACTTCTGGTGAACCAGAGCAGTGTACGGAAACGCTGTTTACCTTCCCGCCAGAGCAGTACCTATTTATCTACTTGCACTTTGATGTGCTTTCAAACTGCTAGGTTGGCAGGAGCAGGGAGCTCATTCCATCCCGGGGATTCGAACCACCGCCCTTCTGATCGGCAAGTCCTAGGCTCTTTGGTTTAACCCACCAGCCATAGGTATATCAGTGTATTTAAATTTGAATTGTTATTATTGTTATTTTTATTGTTATTATGGTTTTTTGTTGTAGTGTCTTTTGCGGTTGTTGTTTGTATCGAAAAAATGATTAAATAATTAAAAACAAACAAACCAGGGTAGTCTATCTAGAACAGATTGGGCCTCTCCTTGTGATACGGGGAGGGTGGCCCTTGCAGATTCCACAAAGGCTGAGAAGAGAGGTGTGTTGTGGGGCGAAATCACAGGGTCACAGCGAGCTAAGCCCCGGTCCGAGCGCTGACAGGCACCACTAAGCTTAATCTCCTGCCCGGCACCCTAGTCTCTCAGCAGGTGGCGGGGGGGGGAAGGGTGGCGGTGTTGACGGCGAGGGCGCTGCAAAATCCAGAACACAGATATGTCCTGAGACCCTCTCCTGGGTGACACACTGCGCAATAATGTCCTGTCTCGGAAGTGGGAGCAAACTCAGCCCCAGCCAAGCAAGCGCTTTGCCAAAACATCTTCCACTTCTGCGGGTGGCTGGATTCAGGGAGGAATTGGTCACCAGTTCTGACCCCGTTAGGAATCCTGTCTGGAATGCTTTCAACTGAAACCTTTCGTGGATTTCAAACAGGATTAGGAGCATGCCAGGTTTCCTTTTCAAAATTCGGATGGCATGGGGGTTGGGGCAACACAGTTCTATCTCCTTTGTCAGAGGCAGTAAATGACTCTGAATGTCAATAGCTGGGAATCGGAAGTGTGGAGAGTTGCTGTTACAACTCTCATGGGAAAAGGGCGCTTTCCTTTTCCTTAAAGGAATAGTGATCCATAGGGGATTTTTTTCCTGGGGAAAAAGGGTGGTATTCAATGCTTTACTCAGCGTGGACCCACTGAAATGTACTAGTGTGGCAAACTTAAAGGTAAAGGTAAAGGGACCCCTGACCATTAAGTCCAGTCGTGGCCGACTCTGGGGTTGCAGCACTCATCTCACTTTACTGGCCGAGGGAGCCGGCGTACAGCTTCCGGGTCATGTGGCCAGCAGGACTAAGCTGCTTCTGGCGAACCAGAGCAGTGCACGGAAACGCCGTTTACCTTCCCGCCGGAGCAGTACCTATTTATCTACTTGCACTTTGATATGCTTTCAAACTGCTAGATTGGCAGGAGCAGGGACCGAGCAACGGGAGCTCACCCCATCGCGGGGATTCGAACTGCCGACCTTCTGATCGGCAAGTCCTAGGCTCTGTGGTTTAACCCACAGCGCCACCCGCGTCCCAGTTGTGGCTAACTTACGTCCATTAATTTCAATAAGTCATCTTTGAGTAAAACTACTACTCTGGGTAACTGCATTTCCCAGCGGCACTTAAATGCGGTGCCTGATTGCCAGATAGGCAGAGTAGGCCTATGGGCCCTACGTCTTTTAGGGACTCCGTGAAAAGAGATCAAAATGATATTGATTTGATTTTTGAAATTACAAAAGCATATTAGGAGATAATTTGTGAGGGGCGGCCTGAGATTTCGACTGCCTAGGGGCCTCCAGAGGGTTTAATCCAGCGTTGCTCAAATGGTGCTTGTGCTCACAGACAGACAGCTCTTCCTTTTGGCAAGAACTGGGTGTGCCTTCAAAAGCTGCAAGGAGGTGCAAATAATGGTTGCATTACTACAGACCGCCTGGCTTTTATAGGCATAGAAGCTTTGCCATAAAAACGGAGCCATCTCTTTTCCTTCGCTTGTTGAATGAGGCTGCTCCAGATTCTTTATACGGAACAATGTGTGTGTGTGTGTGTGTGTGTGTGTGTGTGTGTGTGTGAGACACACCTTTCTCAGCCCAAGGGTAGCAGTCCCTTTGGGATAACCTGGGGGGCTGCATGCTGGTGGTGGGCGTGACCGGGACAAAAGTGGGCGGAGCAACTGATGTAAATCTCTCCTTTGTACAGGAGGCCAGTTTCTACATGCAGCTCTTTGTCCTCCATCCAGACGAGCAAAAGGCAGGATCAGAATTCAGGGACACGTCACAGCCGGGCAAAAACACTCAAGAAAGACAGGAAGTGAGAGTTATGTCTTGGGAAAGAGTCCTGAAGGCCAGGTATAATAATAATTATAATATAATATAATAATTATTATTTATACCCCGCCCATTTGTCTGGGTTTCCCCAGCCACTCTGCGCAGCTTCCAACAGAATATTAAAATACAATAGTCTATTAAACATTAAAAGCTTCCCTAAACAGGGCTGCCTTCAGATGTACAGGGGCCTGGAGGGCCACAACCAGTTCTTCTCAAAGTAGCTTTAACTCAGTTGGTTGATCATCCAGGACAGGGGTTCTCAAACTTGGAGGGCGGGGCATTGCCCCCTTGGTTCCACGAACCCATCACAAGTGCTCCTTACCCTACCTGATCGAAAGCATTATTCAGAAAAGCAGTTGCATGGCCCGCTAAGGAAGATGATAACACGATAAGAGCCAAATCAGTAACAATTAATTGCACATTGAGTCACGAACTTGATCTTGTGCTCCCAGCTTTTCCAGTTCTGATCGTCATTTGCACCTCCAGCACCCCCCTGTTGCCCCCTTACCTCCGAGCACCCTTCCTATGCAGGGGCACAGCATGGGGAGGGCTGGGGGGGCATAGCTCAGGGCGCATAGTTTTCTCTCCCCCCCATTTGTCTATTTGGTTTTACATTTTAAAATTTACACCCATACACCAGGATTTTACATAAAAACAAGATTCCCATAAATCTCTGGACTTCTCCCCTCTGTGGGTCCCATAGTTAAACCCTTTCTACTGCATCTTTTGAAGCGGGTGGCGCTGTGGGTTAAACCACAGAGCCTAGGACTTGCCAATCAGAAGGTCGGCGGTTCGAATCCCCGTGACATGGTGAGCTCCTGTTGCTTGGTCCCTGCTCCTGCCAACCTAGCACTTCGAAGGCACATCAAAGTGCAAGTAGATGAATAGGTACCGCTCCAGCGGGAAGGTAAACGGCGTTTCCGGCCAATAAAGCGAGATGAGTGCCTCAACCTCAGAGTCGTCAGCGACTGGACCTAAAGGTCAGGGGTCCCTTTACCCTGTAGCTTTTAAAGCCACCCAAGTGAGTGGCTGTCACCACCTCCTGCACAAGCGAGTTCCACAGTTTAACTATGCACTGCGTGAAGAAGTCCTTTTTAAAATCTGTCCCGACAAAGCTTCCAACATTCAGATTCGTTACATGCCCACACACTGCATACCTGTCAAGTGCCCTGGGAAAAATGGGGCACCCTGTTATTTTCTCACAAAATGGCCTCTGCGATCTCGGGCTGCACTTTTTCAGGTATGGCACCTGAAACCGCACATTTTGGGCTGCTGCACAAAATTGCTGCCCTCCCAAAAAAGTGCTTTTTTGGGGGAGCGATCATGCACACTGCTGTCACATGGGAGCGCAAAGACCTGAAAGATGGCGTCCCGGATTTCTGTTGCTTCATGTCAGAAGGTATGACGTCCCCGTGTTATGAGAGAGGAAGGAAAACTTTTCTGTATCCAATTTCTCTTTTTTTATATTATAACTTTTATTAAATTTTCTGTTTTACAGTTTAAAGTACTCATCTTTACATCCTTAAGATATCAGTGACTTCCCTTCTTCTCTTTCCACAGTTCATTTTACATATCATAAATCCCTGCTTATTTTACAGAAACTATAGCATTCAGTATAACATGATTACATCCATCATAACTTATTTACACTGTTGAATTTATCTTTTTAAAATTAAATTTTCTAATTTACATTTCAAAATATTCATTTAAACAGCCTTAAATCAATGACTTCCCTTCTTCTCTTTACATGGTTCATTTTGCATACCAAATATCCCTGCATTTTTTACATGAACTAAACCATTCCATGAACCATTGTTACATCCACCATCACTTATTTACACTGTTGAATTTATCTTAATGCTACCAGCATTTTTAAATGAACACTGCTGAATTGATCTTAATGCTGCCAGCGTTTTCAGCCGTACACAGTTATTTCCCATATATTCAATAAATGTTTTCCAATCTTCTCTAAACGTATTTCTCCATGCCGTGCATGATTTGTTTGCTTTAAAATTCTATAATGTTGCCTCTAACTTGTCTTTCCTCTGAATTAAAAAGCTGCAAAAAGCTGTAGCCTTTCCTCAAAGGGGAATCACTTCACCTTGTGTGACTTGGCTCACCGCAGAAAGGAGGCAGCTATCTCTCTCTCGCTTTTGAACTTTCCCGGCAGGTAAACACAGCGTCAAACAGCAGAGGAATTGAGATGGGGCAAGACCGAGCGGCAGCAGGGGATGGGTTTGTATGTATGTAGAGATAGAGAGATTTTGGCCTGTGGATCAGAAAGGAAAACAGATTCTGCCTTCCCCTATGGCAGGGGCAGTGCCCTCTAGGCCAGTTCCTTTGGTCCAGCTGAAAGGTTGAAGGCAGCTTTTATGTAACTAGCAAGACCATCTGATTTGCTGAATAGGCAGGACGGGCCCAAGATGTTCAGGGGAATCTTTATTTACATCAGCCACTAGCCATAGCAATAAAATAAAATTCACTGAAGACGGAGGTCAAAAACTTAACTATACAAAATACATTCTGGAGGTTTACATCAATAATCAAATAATAGATCTTATTCTAATTGCCCCTGCTAATTTTTTTTTCTTTTTCAGTTTTTGCTGTCTCCTGATTATCTTGATCTGCTAGAAGAAAGGGCACGGTAGCGATGGTTGAGCGACCCAGCATGGACAATAATAGAGGGGTAATATCCTCACTCCTCGTGCAGGGGACACGGGTGGCGCTGTGGGTTAAACCACAGAGCCTAGGACTTGCCAATCAGAAGGTTGGCGGTTCGAATCCCCGCGATGGGGTGAGCTCTCGTTGCCCGGTCCCTGCTCCTGCCAACCTAGCAGTTTGAAAGCACGTCAAAGTGCAAGTAGATAAATAGGTACCGCTCCGGTGGGAAGGTAAACGGCGTTTCCGTGCGCTGCTCTGGTTTGCCAGAAGTGGCTTAGTCATGCTGGCCACATGACCCGGAAGCTGTACGCCGGCTCCCTTGGCCAATAAAGCGAGATGAGCACCGCAACCCCAGAGTCGGTCACGACTGGACCTTATGGTCAGGGCTCCCTTTACCTTTACCTTTAACCTCACTCCTCAAATCTTTATAAAGAGTGCAAGCCAGAAGCACATGAGCTACTCATTCAATGCTGCCATCTCCACAGGGACATGGCAGTCGATTAAAAAAAAAATCCGCTGGAAAAATGGTTATTTCTACATGGACATTACCATTTTTCCAGTGGGATTTTTTGAAATCGACCCTCAGGTACAGCTGAAGGCAGCATATTTAATCCTGCGTAAGTGAAAGCACGGGGACACGGGTGGCGCTGTGGGTAAAGGCCTCAGCGCCTAGGCCTTGCTGATCGAAAGGTCGGCGGTTCGAATCCCCGCGGGTGCGCTCCCGTTGTTCGGTCCCAGCGCCTGCCAACCTAGCAGTTCAAAAGCACTCTTAAGTGCAAGTAGATAAATAGGGACCGCTTACTAGCGGGAAGGTAAACAGCGTTTCCGTGTGCAGCTCTGGCTCGCCCGAGCAGCGATGTCACGCTGGCCACGTGACCCGGAAGTGTCTCCGGACAGTGCTGGCCCCCGGCCTCTTAAGTGAGTTGGGCGCACAACCCTAGAGTCTGTCAAGACTGGCCCGTACGGGCAGGGGTAAGTGAAAGCACGTCTGTATTTTGGAATTGTTAAATTTTGCAAACAGGGCGCCAAAGTGCCAAAGTGACTGGGTGGAAAAGAATTATACCATGGACAAAGTTTCCTTATCATGGCCGAATTATTCTGCCGCTCAATATCATATGTTGTTGTTTAGTCGTCTTAGTCGCGTTTGACTCTCCATGACCCCATGAACCAGAGCATGCCTTGGAGAAACTCACTTTCTTCTCAAAGCTTCTCCTTTTTTATGTCACTGGAGTTTTCTTGGCAGAATACTGGAGTGGTTTGCCAGTTCCTTCTCCATCAATATCATATAAAGGTAAAGGTACCCCTGCCCGTACGGGCCAGTCTTGCCAGACTCTAGGGTTGTGCGCTCATCTCACTCTATAGGCCGGGAGCCAGCGCTGTCCGCAGACACTTCCGGGTCACGTGGCCAGCGTGACAAGCTGCATCTGGCGAGCCAGCGCAGCACACGGAACGCCGTTTACCTTCCCGCTGGTAAGCGGTCCCTATTTATCTACATGCACCCGAAGGTGCTTTCGAACTGCTAGGTTGGCAGGCGCTGGGACCGAACGACGGGAGCGCACCCCGCCGCGGGGATTTGAACCGCCGACCTTTCGATCGGCAAGTCCTAGGCGCTGAGGCTTTAACCCACAGCGCCACCCGTGTCCTCAATATCATATAGGCGCTGTCTAATCAGATTATTTGCTTTACTGAAGCTCAGCGTTAATGACTGTTGTGGTGATAAGCCAGAAAAATAAAGCTTTTGGTTGACAATTCTAGTCCAAGCGCTCTCATGACAATTGGTCCAAGATGTTTTGCTGCCTGAAGTGAACCAAAAAGAGTGGCACCCCCACCCCCACCCTGCTCAACTGAGGGGGTTGTGCTAGAACACAGGAGTGAGAATGATATAATTTCCCCCCCAGTTGCCAGATTCTTTGTGGGAATACTCTGTTGACATATTTGTTGCAAGCCGTGTGGTTTCTATAAATTCTTTACTTGTCCCATCCTGCTCTATTCATTGGGAACTGTCTGGATGTGCATGCTTGTGTGTTAGAAGGCAAATTGGAAGGGAGCACATTGGAAATGGCAAGTACTTATAAGGTACAGTGGTATCTTGGTTCTCAAACTTAATCCGTTCCGGAAGTCTGTTCCAAAACCAAAGCGTTCCAAAACCAAGGCGAGCTTTCCCATAGAAAGTAATGCAAAATGGATTAATCTGTTCCAGACTTTTAAAAACAACCCCTAAAACAGCAATTCAGCATGAACTAACGGTATCTAACGAGACCGTTGATCCATAAAATGAAAGCAATAAACAATGTACTGCAGTCACACAATCAATCAATCAGTAGCTGAACTGGGTTCCAGACAGTCACATTTTTTTAAAAAAAAAGAGTCACAAAAATGCAAAATAAATAGCAAAAACAGACAGACCTCAGTGTAACACTCAAAGTGGAAGTGTGGCACTCAAAACAGAAGCGTAACCCTCAAAACGGAGCACGTTCGGCTTCCGAAAAGAGTTTGCAAACCGGAACACTTACTTCCAGGTTTGCAGTGTTTGGGTTCCAAGATGTTTGAGTACCAAGGCGTTTGAGAACCAAGGTACACTGTAAATTGTAGAGTTGAGAGGGGTTCCTGTGGGTCATCTAGCCCAACCCCCTGCAATGCAGGAATCTCATTCAATGATTCATTTACGTTATAATTGCTTGATGTTTCTAATGTGTTATCTTCCAAATTGCCTCTTAACATACAAACACGTACAATTCCCAAGGAAGGGAGCAGTTTGGGGTGAGCAAATGTTGTGAGGTTTATTTTTAAAGATACAGTGAATACCCAGACATGTCATTGGTCATACTTACAAGATAAGTGCTGTTTTAATGAAGGGGAGTCTAATTAAACATATGCAAAGTAATGAGGAATTTGCTAGTAGCTTTCCCTCAAAAACAAACATGAACCAAAAAGGAGCCTTCTGGTAATTTGAAAATGTTATAGTTCAGTCCAACCCAACTAGCCTTCAGATTTACAGCATGCTTATTCAAAAGTTAAGCTGACTGTCAAACAAATCAGTATGAACGCTCAATAAACAGTTCATCTGGATGCAATGTTGTTGTTAGTCGTGTCCGACTCTTCGTGACCCCATGGACCAGAGCACGCCAGGCACTCCTGTCTTCCACTGCCTCCCGCAGTTTGGTCAGACTCATGTTTGTAGCTTCGAGAACACTGTCCAACCATCTCGTCCTCTGTCGTCCCCTTCTCCTTGTGCCCTCAATCTTTCCCAACATCAGGGTCTTTTCCAGGGAGTCTTCTCTTCTCATGAGGTGGCCAAAGCCTCAGCTTCACGATCTGTCCTTCCAGTGAGCACTCAGGGCTAATTTCCTTAAGAATGGATGCATTTGATCTTCTTGCAGTCCATGGGACTCTCAAGAGTCTCCTCCAGCACCATAATTCAAAAGCATCAATTCTTCGGCGATCAGCCTTCTTTATGGTCCAGCTCTCACTTCCATACATCACTACTGGGAAAACCATGGCTTTTACTATACGGACCTTTGTTGGCAAGGTGATGTCTCTGCTTTTTAAGATGCTGTCTAGGTTTGCCATCGCCTTTCTCCCAAGGAGCAGGCGTCTTTTAATTTCGTGACTGCTGTCACCATCTGCAGTGATCATGGAGCCCAAGAAAGTAAAATCTCTCACTGCCTCCATTTCTTCCCCTTCTATTTGCCAGGAGGTGATGGGCCCAGTGGCCATGATCTTCGTTTTTTTGATGTTCAGCTTCAGACCATATTTTGCGCTCTCCTCTTTCACCCTCACTTTCTGCCATCAAGGTTGTGTCATCTGCATATCTGAGGTTATTGATATTTCTTCCGGCAATCTTAATTCTGGCTTGGGATTCATCCAGCCCAGCCTTCCGCATGATGAATTCTGCCTATAAGTTAAATAAGCAGGGAGACAATATACAGCCTTGCCGTACTCCTGTCCCAATTTTCAACCAATCAGTTGTTCCATATCCAGTTCTAACTGTAGCTTCTTGTCCCACATAGAGATTTCTCAGGAGACAGATGAGGTGATCAGGCACTCCCATTTCTTTAAGAACTTGCCATAGTTTGCTGTGGTCTGGATGCAATAAGTCATAGCAAAATCGTGACTTCTTACTAGAATAAAAAGGCATTCTCCTCTGCTGCCCTCTCCTGGCTGAACACATTTACTGCAGATGAAGTACCCTTACATTGCAGGAAAGGTTATGTACAGTACTGTATCCTGAAAGTGAAAATAATGAAATGAGCATCTGTAACCAAATACACACTGTGCCAGACGCCTCTGGGGTCAGCCCCAGTGGACCCAGATTCCCATACCAAATGTGCTTACCCAAATTAGCTCAGTTGCTTACGTGACATAGTAATGTTGTTTCTTTTTGTATTTTTAAAAATTAAGGTAAAAGGTAAAGGTACCCCTGCCCGTACGGGCCAGTCTTGACAGACTCTAGGGTTGTGCGCCCATCTCACTCTAGAGGCCGGGGGCCAGCGCTGTCCGGAGACACTTCCGGGTCACGTGGCCAGCGTGACAAGCTGCATCTGGCGAGCCAGAGCCGCACACGGAAACGCCGTTTACCTTCCCGCTAGTAAGCGGTCCCTATTTATCTACTTGCACTTAAGAGTGCTTTTGAACTGCTAGGTTGGCAGGCGCTGGGACCGAGCAACGGGAGCGCACCCCGCCGCGGGGATTCGATTTGTATTTTTAAAAATTACTTACTGGATTTCTTATCTGTCCTTCCTGGCTTAATTTTGTGTGCACCAGGCAGAGCAAAGGGAAAAGGACTCAACTTTATTATCAGATGGGAAACTCAACTGGAGATCAGTTAAAATCAGTTAAAATATGCTCCCACCACCACCAGACTTTTCCCCAAAGCCTGGAGCAAACAAGTTAATTAAACAGTCTCCTCCTTTGAGTGTTTGCCCTGAAATACCCCTCTTTTCCCCTTGTTACAGACACAGTCCCCAAACGGTATAATCATGGCTTGTCTTGAATTGCACCTGCCCAACAAACTGTGGGTAAGAACAGAAAAGTCGTTCTTTCTCTCCCCTCCTCAACTTCAGATGTTAATTGCATCCTCTCCAGCTGGGCTTTAGTTATCTGGCTCTGACTGACTCTCCCAGGACAGGCAGGGCCTGTTTTGAGAAAAGGCACGGATGTGTTTTCTTAGTTGAAAGGAGGGAGAGAACAATAAAGAAGAACAATAGAATGGAAGGCCACCATGGAGAATCTTGTTCAACTACATTCATGGAAAGAGGAGGATAGGAACTGTCCCTGACTAAGGCTGAAAGAATGAATGCATTGCCAACTTTTCTACCAACCCCTGCTCCTGTGCCTTATACAATGGTACCTTGGTACTCAAATGCCTTTGTTCTCAAACGCTGAAAACCTGGAAGTAAGTGTACCGGTTTTTGAACCAATCAGAAGCTGTGCCTTGGTTTTCGAACACAATCAATCAATCAATCAATCAGTAGCTGAACTGGATTCGATGCAGTCACAAAAACAAATTAACCGAAAAAGCCTCAGAACAAAAACGCCAAATAAATAGCAAAAACAAAAGCCCCAAATACAGTGGTACCTTGGTTCTCAATCTTAATCCATTCTGGAAGTCCTTTTGACTTCTGAAATGTTCGGAAACCAAGGCGCAGCTTCTGATTGGTGCAGGCGCCCCGGAAACAATAGCCGACAGCTGCATCAGACGTTCGGCTTCCGAAAAACGTTCAAAAACCAGAACACTTAATTCCAGGTTTTCGGTGTTTGGGAACCAAGGCGTTTGAGAACAAAGGTACCACTGTTTATATGTTTGAGTTTCATAGTACAGTGGTACCTCTGGATGCGAACAGGATCCGTTCCGGAGCCCCGTTCACATCCTGAGTAAAACGTAAGACGCATCTGCGCGTGCGTGGGTTGTGTTTTGCCGCTTCCGCGCATGAGCGTGACATCATTTTGAGCGTCTGCGCATGCGCGAGCTGTGAAACCCAGAAGTAACACGCTCTGTTACTTCCGGGTCGCCACTGAGCGTAACTTGAAAACGCTCAACCTGAAGCACATTTAACCCGAGGTATGACTGTAGATCCAGCCCTGAGGGTAAGGCACTGGGGATGAATTTGTGGTATCAAGGGGGAGGTGGATCTAAAACATTTGGAATCCTCTGCCTTAGTACATGCATAGTGGAGCACCTTAGAAGAAGAAGAGTTTGGATTTGATATCCCGCTTTATCACTACCCGAAGGAGTCTCAAAGCGGCTAACAATCTCCTTTCCCTTCCTCCCCCACAACAAACACTCTGTGAGGTGAGTGGGGCTGAGAGACTTCAGAGAAGTGTGACTAGCCCAAGGTCACCCAGCAGCTGCATGTGGAGGAGCGGAGACGCGAACCCAGTTCACCAGATTACGAATCTACCGCTCTTAACCACTACACCACACTGGCTCTCAAAAGACTTAATCAACGCGAGCTTATCACCCACACTTACTGGGAATTCCTCGTTCATGGGGAAGAATTGCAATCCCCGATCCCCATCACAAATGGGGTTCGACGGGTTACCCATGCTTGTCGGCGTAGAGTAGACACACGCTGAGCCAGTCAGTGTAGTGCGCGTGCAGCCCTGGACATCTAAGCGCACCACAGACCTGTTATTGCTCAATCTCTGGTGGCTGAACGCCACTTGTCCCTCTAAGAAGTTGGATGCCGCCTGCTTGGGGGTCGCATAACTAGTTAGCATGCCAGAGTCTCGTTCGTTATCGGAATTAACCAGACAAATCGCTCCACCAACTAAGAACGGCCATGCACCACCACCCTTACTTGACCAGAGCACAGAAAAGTTTGAAATTCCACGTTTCAATGGAGGCTTGCATTTCAGTTTGCATCTGGTTTTGAATGGAAGAAATTTGCCTTTAACTCAGAGAGAGAGAGAGAGAGAGAGAGAGAGAGAGAGAGAGAGAGAGAGAGAGAGAGAGAGAGAGAGAGAGAGAGAGAGAGAGAGAGAGAGAGAGAGAGAGAGAGAGAGAATGTTTGCCTTTAACAAATCAACATTTCTGCCCTATCCCCTGTAGGAGCCGCCCAGAGTGACTGGGGAGGCCCGGCCAGATGTGTGGGGTATAAGTAATAAATTATTGTTATTATAAGAGCCTTAGGGAAATGGCTCTCCTGCTTTCTGTTCTGACCCTGTTTATGCTAAGATTAAAGCCGCTGTTTTGAGCAAAGTGAAACTTAAGGAAACGAAACTGAACAGGGCAGGGCAGAGCAAATACCAATAAGACAAAAGACAGCGGTAAAAAGCAGGCATTTCCTTCTTTATTGCCAGCGGAGGTGAAAGCAGACCCAGAAGCTGCTGGATCGTCTCTCCTGCCTCAACCCCTCTACCATGGACCTCCTCTACAGGTGTGGACCAAAAGAACTCGATAATTTCATCTTTCAATATCTCCAGCCCAATAGGGAATTTAATCAGCAGGTGTGCAGTGCCATCAACTTCATCTGTGAATTCCTGAAATCCACTTGCTTCAGGGATATGACCCCTCCTCGACCCAAGGTGCTGAAGGTTGTCAAGGTCAGTGCCAGAGTCTGGGTGCTAAGAAAGAATGGTGTGGGCAGGTTCAAGGAGAGAGCGATGGGAGTGGGGAAGAGAACAAGAGTGTAGATTGTTAAGGTTGTAGATTGTAGGTTGCAGCTCTGTGATGGGTAAGCTAGAGTTCCCAGAATTCTTTCAGTTGTACACAGAGCTGCTAAGTGACTCTCTTATTAAGGCGTGCAGAGGGTCCTCTTGGTAGCTCCACCGTCCTCAGAAGAGAGCCCAGGAGAGGACATTCCCTGAGCTGGGGAATTCCTTCCCCACAAAAGTGCCCTTTATTAGTTTTCCAGATTAATACAAATCAAACCAAATTTATTTAATTTAACACAATTAACACAATCTAGCCAATTAATTGGTTAAATGTTGTAGCCCTTTCATGAATCAGGAGGGAGGACCCAAGATGTTACAGTGGTACCTCGGGTTACATACGCTTCAGGTTACATACGTTTCAGGTTACACACTCCGCTAACCCAGAAATAGTGCTTCAGGTTAAGAACTTTGCTTCAGGATAAGAACAGAAATCGGGCTCCGGCGGCGCAGCGGCAGCGGGAGGCCCCATTAGCTAAAGTGGTGCTTCAGGTTAAGAACAGTTTCAGCTTAAGAACGAACCTCTGGAACGAATTAAGTGCTTAACCTGAGGTACCACTGTATAACAATGTGAGTCACGAATCCCAAAATGCAGAAGGGGAAAGTCCACTTGCGGAGCCAGAATGGGTGGGACCCACTCCCAGTTGGTGACACATTGGCAGAGCAAGCCTAATCTGTAGATAAACACTTAAATGATATTTACTTTTGACAGTGAGTGAGCCACTACCAAGTCTCCACTGAGCCCAGCTCCATAGTGGATGGAAATTTAAGGGAGATATGAGGGCCACTCTATGTGGCTCTTGGAACTCCCCCCAGATCATTGTCAGGAGTTCAGCTTACATTCGAGTAGGACCCTAGCAGAGACACAGGCCCGACTGGCATGTTCTCTCCCTCCTGGTCGATTGTTTGGAAACTTCAAAAGCTTTCTTCTGCTCGAACATCACAGCAGCCGATGCCAACAGACACCGGCACACTTAGGAATCCTCAGAGTTTGCGCACCTTGCGTGACAGACCTCAGCAACTCAGCATTTTGGCTAATCTACTTTATTTACATATAAACACACACGGAGCACTGCAACATGGCTCCCTCTCTCTCTAGCATCAGACAGCAAAGAGAAAAAGAACAAAGGACAATAGTCCCACTTCACGGAACACAGTAACACAAACATCCTGTCTCCGTCACTTCCCATTCTGTGGAGTCAAAACATACACCGTCATGTGAAAGACAAAAACCCCATGACTGCAATCATGGAGCAGGAATTCTAACAATCATTCCCCTGGCTGGGATGCATTCTTGAACTCTGACCATAGCTTTCACTTGCTTCAATGCAGGACAGAGGGGGGGCGTGCGTAGTAACTTGCCTTACCTGCAAAGCTACCACCTGCATTGGGTTGCCCCGCCCACTTTTGCCCCTGGACCCGCCCACTACTGTCTTGCAGTCCCAGAATGGAAGGTGTCTAATGGGTAGGACAGTGCATAGCCTCCCCCACCCCAGTGAATCTGCCCCATGTCCCCCATGCCCCATTCAAGCAAACCTACACCCTGCACGGACCCAGGATTTCCCCCATTCTGGATTGAGTCTGGAATTAGTTCTCCCATGAAGAGTCTCCTGCTCTACAGGGAGGCATTAGAGTCAGGTGGCATCAGGATCCTACCTTCTCCTGGGAAGTTAGGTAGGTTGTGGCCCTTTCGGGGGGAGAGGCGGAACCTGATGCATGCCCCTCCTTCCTTCCTGATGCTCCACCCCCTGGCAACCCCAAACCTCTCTAGGTCATTCAATCCAACCTGCAGCGATCTGTGGTTGTCTGAACCTGGCTCAGCTGATTCAGGCCTTGGATGACTCAGGCGCAGTGGCGGAGCTTCATGCTCTGGCAGGGAGCAGAGAGCAGGTGTGGCTGTGGCTGGCGCACGTCCCGGGGGCATAGCATGCATCCTGGGGGTGTGGTGTGCCACCTGCGGGGGCGTGGTGCCCAGCCCGGGGGGGGACCGACCGTGATGGCACACCACTGGCATCATGCCGCTGGGGGCGGTACGCTCCCTTCGCACCCCTCTTCCTCCGCCAGTGCTCAGGCGTACAGCCCTAGCAATGGGATGGAGGATTTCGGTGTACTTGCCCCCACGCAAAAGCCTGATTCCAATATCTATGTATCACAGAGGGTTGGAGTAGATGACCCTTTGACTCCCTTCCAACTCTAGAATTCTATGATTGATTGATTGATACGTGTGAAATTGACACAAGCTAGAAATTGACCAGCCTGGAATCAGCCCCTGGTACTCATTCGTCAGGGTGCAGGGAAACAAGGATATTCTACGAGGCATCATCGGATTTCCCTCCCTAGGGTGGCTCATCTGGCAAAGGCACAGCTCTGAAAGGGGGATCGGATGCTGACCTTGTGCTGTTCCTTGACATCTTCAATGGCTACGAAGACCAGGAGAGAGACAGGTGGTTTATCATCCAGGAGATTGAGAAGAGGCTCAAGGAATGCCGGAGACTAATAGGGAGCGATATAGAAGTACGGATTGAAAAACCAAAGTGGGACAATCCACGGGTGCTCAGCTTCCAACTTCGTTCTGGCGATTTCACAGAGTACATTGATTTTGATGTCCTGCCGGCCTTTGATGCTCTCGGTAAGACCACCTGCCTAGGGATGGAGGCCCCATTCACACCACCTATGATTTAAAACACTATTGATAGCACTGTGAGCAGTTATGGCTTCCCCCAAGGAATCCTGGGAACTGTAGTTCATTAAAGGGCTCCGAGAGTTGCCAGAAGTCCCTCTAATCCCCTCACAGGTCTACCATTCCCAGAGTGGTTTAGCTCCTTTTCCCTTATAGGGTATCCAAGAGCCTGTATATAGTCCTTAAAAGTGTTCCCTAGCGGTAGGAGAAAATAACAGAGGCCAACCAGAGTATATTGAGAAGCAAACAGAGTATATTGGAAAGCAAAACGGCTAGTAATCCTGATCTTTATTCAAGGAACTGTTGCAACAGGGTCCCCACTCACCACACACAGGAAGGAGGTGAACCCTGAACAGTGGTGTGCAAGCCCTTATATAGACTTTTGAAATTGCCCACCCTGTAGCTGAAGACCAGCTCCCCAAAACATCATACATACATCACAGAAGGAGGCTGTCTACAGCAGAAATCCTGTTTTGCCAGGATACCTGATAATGGTCACTGGTTGCATTACCTGGGCAGCCTGGCCATTCTTTTGTGATGGTTCATACTTACCATATTTTTTGCACCATAACACTCACTTTTTTCCTCCTAGAAAGTAAGGGGAAATGTCTGTGCGTGTTATGGAGCGAATGCCTATGGCTGGCGGGGGGATCTGCTGCAGTTGTGAGGAGAGGATCCATGGTTCCTCTTCCTTCCTCTGTGGCTCGCTTTGAAACAGCAAAGCAGGAGAAGAGCCGCTGAGTGGGGAGGAGAGAGGGACAGGGAGCCTGCTTGCTTTAAAGGAGCAAAGCGGGAGAGGAGAGGAGCCTTCTCCGCTTATACCCCTCTTCTGCATTATTAGCAGCATCCTTCTCCACACACCACTCGCGTGCTCCTTGTCCCTTGAGCGCTTTTCCTTCCCTCCCCACCTAAAACGTGGTTACAAAGCACGGATCCACATGGATCCTCAGGATTTTTGCATTGGGCTACCCCAAACTCACCGTCAGATCACATGTCTGTGGCCACAGCATGAACCACTAAAATCATACATCCACTGTTTCGTTATAATATTTTTTTTCTTGTTTTCCTCCTCTAAAAACTATGTGCATGTTATGGTCGGGTGCGTGTTATAGAGCGAAAAATACGGTAATTCCTGAGTCCAGGTCACAGGCTCACCCTATTCATACACAAATATGCCCTTAAGACAGGATTTGTGAGCAAAGAGACAATGGGGAGGCTTTTCCCATTTCCTTCCCCACTGCAGAGGAATATTTGAGGTCTTCGGGAGCGTCAAAATGGCTTCAGGACTGCTCTCCTGTACTATTTCAGACAAGTGGTTCATATACTTATGTATGTGTTTGCCTTGTACATTTTTGAACATTTAATTTATATATTTGAGACCTTAGAATTCTTATAACACAGTTAATCCCTCATCACAGGGAACTGTAGCAATTGTAGTTCTGCAAAGGAGAATGGGGCCTCAGTACCCTTAACAAACTACAGTTCCCAGAAAGAGAAGCCATGGCTGTTCAAAGGGGCAGGTGGAGCCTGAATCACCTGCTACTCCTTGTACCTGTGACCCCGTCTTTGTTTTGAAAAAAAGGTCACTACTGGGGCGACATGCCTGACCCCCAGGTGTACATCAGACTGATTGACAGCAGCAGAGGCCAGGGGGGTCAGTTCTCTCCCTGCTTCACGGAGTTGCAGAAAGACTTCATCAGGGAGCGCCCTACCAAACTGAAAAGTCTCATCCGTCTGGTGAAATACTGGTACAAACAGGTACACACACACACACACACACACATTTCAGATCATGTGTGAATTCAAATTAAAAGCCTAGCACTGGAAACCAAGTGGGAGAACGGACACAACCCAAGACTAAAAATGAGTACAAACTCTAAAAATCAGAATTCGGTTTAAAAACCTGCTGGAAAGAAAAGGTCTTCAGTGAAGTGTTAGGACCAGCAATCAGAGACGATGAGAATTATAGTCCCAAAACAGCTGGAGACTCAAATTTGGGAAACCCTGTTCTAAAGGAAAGCGTTTTGGAACACTGAAAATGCCAGGTTCTTCAGTTTCAAGAGAACAGGGTGCAAGTTCTGTTATGTACAATGGAACTTCACATCAAACACATTTTAAGTCTTTCCAAAAGGGGATATTGGAACACTCCAAATCATTTGCCCATCTATGTGTACAGAAAATAGTAAATCTAGCCAAAAGGCAACACCTGGAGATCTGCACTGATAACTTTGATGCATCCCTAATTATTATTATTAGTGTATAAGTATAAGATGGTTACATAATCTTAGAAGGGGGCATGGCTGTGAATTCTGGTCTTAAGTTGTCAGGTACTGCCAGTCTGTATATCCCATTCCGCTGCCTGATCCTTTCATATTCTTCCATTGGTGCTACCCATTGTATTGCTGTGGGCTATACTTAATACGTTCTCCCATGTAACTGTAGCTGCCAAAATTGCAATCGAAGCCCCCAAAGTATGCACTCGAGTTGCTGGCTGTCTACGCCTGGGAACAAGACGGTGAGAGGACTTATTTCGACATGGCGGAAGGTTTCCGGACGGTCCTTTGGCTCATCCAACAGTACAGAGACCTCTGCATCTTTTGGACAAAGTACTATGACTTTCAGAATGAGACTCTCAAGAAATACCTGCATACTCAACTCCGAAAAACCAGGTCAGTATTCTCTGTGCCTCTCTCTTAGGCGCTGCCATTTTGCAGGTGAAAATAGGGAACCTCTTATGGACTAGTAACCCCTCCTATTCCTGCACCATGGATCAAATGAATAGCAACTCCTCCATCTATATATCCCAACTTTACATCCTTCCCCATAGAGTTTTCCTGCATAGAGAGAGTTCTTTGGGCAAATCTGTTTGGTCCCCCCCCATTTTTTTTATTGATTTTCCAAAATTTTAAACAGAAAAGCAAACATAAATCATAACTGAACTTAATCCAATCTTAGTTACATTGTTATGTGACTTCCTCGAATCCCCCTAGCTGAATTTCAGTGTATATCATTGTAACAGTTTTCCAAAACCAATTTTTCTCGTAATATTAACTTATTCGTTTAACATCTTTCTTTCTTTCCATTTTAACTTTAAACATATTATTCTCTAAACATCACCTACTTAAATCCTAGGCCTATCTGGCATTTGCAAGTTTTTTCAATTAAGTTATCGTAACATATTTAACTAGATAGTCTTTAAATTTCATCCATTCCTCCTGGTACTCCTCCTCCTTCTGGTCGCAGACACTTCCAGTCAGGTCGGCTAGCTCCGAAAAGTCCATCATCTGCCATTCTTCCACTGTTGGAACTTTTTGTGATTTCCAACTCTTAGCTAACAAAATTCTAGCTGCTGTTGTGGCATACAAAAACAATCTAACATCTTTCTTAGGCAATTCCAGACCTACTATTCCAAGAAGGAAGGCTTCTAGTTTCTTAATAAATATATATTTCAACATCTTTTTCAATTCGTTATAAATCTTCTCCCATAAGTCTTTCACCTTAGGGCAGGTCCACCACATATGATAAAAGGTACCCTCCTTTTCTTTACATTTCCAACATAAATTATCACTATTGTGGTAAATCTTTGCCAGTTTTACAGGGATTAAGTACCATCTATACATCATTTTCATAATATTTTCCTTTAACACCGTACATGCAGTGAACTTGACCCCTTTCTTCCACAATCTTTCCCAGTCTTCAAACATTATGTTATGTCCCACATCTCTTGCCCAGTCTATTATCACGGATTTAACTTGTTCATCCTTTGTATGCCATTCCAACAATAAATTATACATTTTAGAAAATTTTTAACTTTAGAGTCCAACAATTCCGTTTCCTGGGCAAATCTGTTGTAGGTTTAAAGTGAGAGTTGAAATCCTGAGAACGGTGGTTCTCTGAGAGATGCAGGAGATCTCTAGGATTGCCATATTTCGAAGAGAAAAAAAGACGACACATTTGCCAACTTCTACTTTTAACTATGGATCACTATGAGGACTCTACCCATGAAAAGGAGGACGTGTCCTGGAAATAGAGGACATATGGCAACCCAATCTCAAACACAGGGCTGATCCCATTATGGAAGCAAAGTGGGTGTCCACTCAGGGAAGGCTTTGCCAACCTGGTGCCCTCCAGATCAACCAGAGCTGGCTGATGGGAGTCGCAGTCCAAAATGGTTGTGCTGGCTAGGGCTGATGGAAGTTGAAAAACACCTGGATGACCTGCCTTAGGGGTCAGTCACATGTATTGTGTATCGATTAATTCCCCCAGATCTGAGATCAATTTCTCTTCCTTTCGCAGCTGTGCCTTGGGAAAACCTGATCTTACCCACTGAATCAGATGCCCTGTAAGCCGAATCTATCTTCGGATTTTCTGCGCATCTGTTAAGATCTGAGTGGGTAAGATCTGAGTTTTACAAGATGCAGCTTGTGGAACATAGAGAGAAGATATTGAACCCAGCATAACCAATCAATCTACAATACAATCAAAATACAGTGGTACCTTGGTTCTCAAACTTAATCCGTTCCAGAAGTCTGTTCCAAAACCAAAGCATTCCAAAACCAAGGTGCGCTTTCCCATAGAAAGTAATGCAAAATGGATTAATCTGTTCCAGACTTTTAAAAACGACCCCTAAAACAGCAATTTAACATGAATTCTACTATCTAACGGGACCATTGATCCATATCTGATGTGGATAGATTCCTCCAAGTTGGTAGGCCCACCACCTGTCTCCTTGATCCGTGCCCGTCTTGGGATAATAATGGAGCCAATCTCGCACTTTGTTTTTCAATTTTTCAAAACTCTGCAATTTTATTCTCTCTCCATCTTGTTTTGGCCATTTGGCCTCCATATTGAGTTTTTTCTGTGCCTTCGCTTCCATTGGTGACAACCATCTTGGGGTTTTTCCCCCTAACAAATCCTTATATCTTATCCAAACATTAAACAATGCTTTTCTAACAATATGATTTTTAAATGCTTTATGTGCTTTTACCTTATCATACCACAAATATGCATGCCATCCGAATACATTGTTAAAACCTTCTAAATCCAACACTTCAGTATTTTCAAGAAGCAGCCATTCTCTCAGCCAAGTGTGGCACTCAAATCAGAAGTGTATTTTACTGTATTTTTGGTTTTTATGGAAGCCGCCCAGAGTGGCTGGGGAGGCCCAGCCAGATGGGCGGGGTATAAATAATAAATTATTATTATTATTATAAGTGTAACACTCAAAACGGAGCGTGTTTGGCTTCTGAAAAAGTTTGCAAACCCGAACACATACTTCTGGTTTTGCAGTGTTTGGGTTCCAAGTTGTTTGAGTACCAAGGCGTTTGAGAATCAAGGTAAAGGTAAAGGGACCCCTGATCGTTAGGTCCAGTTGTGGATGACTCTGGGGTCGCGGCGCTCATCTCACTTTATTGGCCGAGGGAGCCGGCGTACAGTTTCCGGGTCATGTGGCCAGCATGACTAAGCCGCTTCTGGCGAACCATAGCAGCGCACGGAAACGCCGTTTACCTTCCTGCCGGAGTGGTACCTATTTATATACTTGAACTTTGGCGTGCTTTTGAACTGCTAGGTTGGCAGGAGCAGGGACCGAGCAGCAGGAGCTCATCCCGTTATGGGGATTCGAACCACCAACCTTCTGATTGGCAAGCCCTAGGCTCTGTGGTTTAGACCACAGCTAACAAAACTGGGAATGAGCCCTTTCTGATTGTGCTTGAAAGGAAATGGGGGCTTGGGGTGAGTCAGTGAACATGATTTGGCTAAAACTGGGAGCAACAGAGGTGTGGGCCTTGTGAGTTTTACTTAGGGTCCCCTTGTTAATCTAGTGCCACTGTTATTTATTCAACATTGGGGGATTCTGCAAATCCCTAGGCTGAGGTTGCTAATCTTTTTCTGTTGGTGATGTAATCTTTTTCTGCTTTGTGAGGTCTACATGCTGCAGTGGGTGTGGCTAGAGTGGGTGTGGCTTATTGGGACTGGTTGGGCAAAAGCCAGGGAGGCCAACAGTAGGTGGCGCCAGAGCTCAGAACAAGCAGAGCCAGAAAATGGACATGGTGAAAGCGAGCCTTGCCTTCCCACACTCTCAAACCCATGAACACACAATAAACCAGCATATATGTGTGGGCTTCTATTCAAATACGGACCATAGCAGTGGTGGTGAGAGGTGAGGAGAGGTATCTTTATTCAGGGCTGGTGCTTCCTCATCTCCTGATACTTCTGGCTTCCCACAACCAGCATGAGTGGGTTTGGAGGGGGAGCCTATACCCACCCCAAAATTGCTTGGTGGGAGGTGGGCCTGGCTTCTAGGCTAGGGTTCTTTCGCTCCTTCCTGAGGCTAATGAATCTTTCCTGTCCCTGTATTTTAGGCCCGTCATTCTTGACCCAGCAGATCCAACCGGGAACGTAGGAGAGGGGAAACGCTGGGATCTACTCGCAGAAAAGGCCGCGGAGTGTGCTACGCAGGAATGCTTCAGGAAAGCCGATGGCTCCATGGTTCAACCCTGGAATGTGCCGGTGAGGGCAGCATAGAATCATAGTATTGTAGTATTATAAGAAAAACTGCTCCTTTTCCCTTATAGGGTATCCAAGGGGCCGTATAGAGTCCTTAAGTGGGTTCCCTATCGGTAGGAGAAAATAACAGAGGCCAACCAGAGTACAGTGGTACCTCTAGTTATGAACAGGATCCGTTCCGGAGCTCCGTTCTCAACATGAGCAGAACACAACCCACGCATGCACGGGTCACGATTTGTCGCTTCTGTGCATGCGTGTGACATCATTTTGAGTGTCTGCGCATGCGCGAGCGGCAAAACCCGGAAGTAACCCTTTCCGGTACTTCCGGGTCGCCGCGAGACACAACCTGAACCGAATGTAACAAGAGGTATGACTGTATATTGAGAAGCAAGGCTGTTAGTAAGTCTTTATTAAACTGTTGCAACAGGATCCTCACTCACCACATGCAGGAGGGAGGAGAACCCTGAACAATGGTGCGCGAGCCCTTATACAGTCTTTTGAAATTGCCCACCCTGTAGCCCAAGACCAACCCCCCCCCCAATACATCATACATACATCACAGAAGGGGGTGGTCTCCAGCAGAAATCCTGTCTGCCAGGATACCTGACAATGGTCTCTGATTGCATTACCTGGGCAGCCTGGCCATTCTTTCGTGATGGTTCATACTTTAGTTCCTGAATCCAGGCCACAGGCTCACCCTATTCATACACAAATATGCCCTTAAGACAGGATTTATAACTGAAAAGACA
Source organism: Podarcis raffonei (assembly GCF_027172205.1). Lineage (NCBI taxonomy): Eukaryota > Metazoa > Chordata > Lepidosauria > Squamata > Lacertidae > Podarcis > Podarcis raffonei. Next base: position 24,735,634 of record NC_070617.1, read on the forward strand.
ATTGGAAGGCTTTCCCTATTTGCCTCCCTTACTGCAGAGGAATATTTGAGGTCATGGGGGAGTCAAAATGGCTTCAGGATTGCTCTTCCGTACTATTTCAGACACATGGTTTATATATTTAGATATGTGTGCATTTATGAATATTTATTTTATATTTGAGACCTTAAAATTATTATAACAGTAGAGTTGGAAGGGACCCCAAGCCAACCATCTAGTCCAGCGGTTCTCAACCTGTGGGGCCCCAGATTTTGTTGGACTTCAACTCCCATCATCCCTGACCACTGGTCATGCTGGCTAGGAATGATGGGAGTTGTAGTCCAACAAAATCTGGGGACCCACAAGTTGAGAAACACTGATCTAGTCCAACCCCCTGCAATGCAGGAATAAATAATCCCTGACAGTTGGTCATCCAACCGCTGTTTAAAAACCTCCATTGAAGGAGAGCCCACCACCTTTCAAAGGATTTTGTTTCACTGTCCAACAGCTCTGATCCTTAGAAAGTTCTTCCTAAACTTGAGTTGGAATATCATTGTCATTTGAATCCATTGGTTTGGTTCATACCCTCTGAAGCAGCAGAAAACAAGCCTTGCAGATATTTGAAGATGGCTCTCATATTTCAATCTTCTCTCTGCCAGGCTAAACATACCCAACTCCCACAATCACTTTTCATAAGGTTGGCTTCCAGGCCCTTAAGCATTTTGGTTGCCCTTCTCTGCTCACATTCCAGCTTGTCAAGTCTGTGCTGGTGATATGTGGCCCCTAAGTGTGGCCCTCAAAGAACAACCAGCTCTCACGGACTGAGATGACAGAATGTGTGATGTGGGTGACATTTGCTAGGGACAAAGGTGGCTGGAGTGTGTTTATTACCGGTAGGCCAGAAGGCAGGGAGGCCAACAGTAGGTGGCGCCCTAGCCAAGAACAGTCGGAGCCAGAAGCAACCGACAATTTGTCGGTGGAGCCGACAAATTCTAAGCCTTGCCTCTATTATTTTTTCTGAGTCCTAGAAGGGCAACACTAATACTCAGTGAGGAGGAAGCTGGTGGGTGTGGCCACCCCTTGGACTGGTTGCAAGTAAGGAAGCAGGGAGTGGGTGGGGCAATGCCCCATTTGCCCTGATGGACTGTCCTCTGCTAAGTGAGGATTTGCAGTCCAGGTGAGCGCACTCAACAGAAACTCCAATCTATATTGTCTTGCATTTATGCAAGGTAAAGGTAAAGGGACCCCTGACCAGTCATGGCTGACTCTGGGGTTGTGGCGCTCATCTCGCTTTACTGGCCGAGGGAGCCGGCGTACAGCTTCCGGGTCATGTGGCCAGCATGACTAAGCCGCTTCTGGCGAACCAGAGCAGCGCACGGAAACACCGTTTACCTTCCCGCCGGAGTGGTACCTATTTATCTACTTGCACTTTGACGTGCTTTTGAATTGCTAGGTGGGCAGGAGCTGGGACCAAGCAATGGGAGCTCACCCCATCGTGGGGATTCGAACCGCCGACCTTCTGATCAGGAAGCCCTAGGCTCTGTGGTTTAACCCACAGCGCCATCCGCGTCCTTATTCCCAGCCCCAGGTTTAATCATCCTCTAAGCCCTCCCCTAATAAAAGCAACAGATGGGGGAAAGGAAGCTTGCTCCTCAATTTATGTACACAGAAATGCTTTGTTTCCCCAACATCTCTCCTGAATGGAACTGGAGTTTCTAGGGCCACATTCACACTGATGTAAACAAGCACCATGCATTTAAAGTGTTAGGACACCTGTTATGTACTGAGTTGAATAGGATCCAAAATGCAGCAGTCTGATTGGTCCTAGAACAACTGGATCCAGAATGCAGCAGTCTGATTGGTCCGCAGGAACCACCCAATCCAACTCCAGGTGGAAGTGAATCCACAACCTGATTGGCCTACAGGAGAATCCCGGAATTAGCCAATCACGTGGGACCCATTGTGTAAATAATGTATATAAAGCAGACATCCTGGGGGAACTTCCATTCCTCCTCACCGCTATGAGGTGAATAAAGAGCATGAAATCCACTCTCGACTGCGAGTATATTTCAACACTGTTTTAAACAATCAGGGCTTCCCCCCAAAGAAGCCTGGGATGTGTAGTTTGTCGAAGTTGCTGGGAGAAGAGGGGCCTCCAAACATATTTCCCTTCCAGAGCTGATAATAATAATAATAATAATAATAATAATAATAATAATAATAATAATAACAATTTCATTTCTATACCGCTTTATATTTTACAGAAAAATCACAAAGCGGTTTACAGCATATTAAACATCAATAAAACAACCCAGAATCAAACATTTCTGACGGAATTCAAATATAAAGTATACAGTCAAAGCAACATAATTAACAGGAAACTAAAATACTATAATCTTAAAGATTTCAAAATAAAACATTACAAAGGAGGTCAACTGCAGAATACATATTTAAAACAAAGTCAACAAAACAAAAAAATCTTAACCATTTCAACAGAGCTCCCTGTGAAGAGGGGTTGACTATAAACCACTCTGAAATTGTAGCTCTGAGTAGAATAGGGGTTTTCTAACAGGTCTTGGCATTTTTAACAAACTACAGCTCCCAGAATTCTTTTGGGGGGAGCCAGGGCTACTTGAGGTGGTGTCACAGTGCTTCTAAATGGATGCTGTGACTGTTGCCTCTGTTAGGGTTGTTTATAATTCCAGCATACCTTGTGGATTCACCAGGAATCACTTACAGACAGGTCTCTGTTTGTGAGGTGTAGATTTCCAAAGCTCTGCCGGAAGTATCGCTTAATAAACCTCTGAGAGAGTTTTCCAGTATTAAGTGGGGTGTAAAATATACGAAATGTGGGCAAGTTGGAAACTACATTTTTGTTCATTTTCCTTCCAGCTGCAAGTGCCCTGGGAAGAGCCATACTCTTGCACCATACTCTGAGGAGACCCCTTCCAGCCTCGTCGTAAGAGAAGCTCTCCGTGGGTGTCTGAAGAGGCTTATATTGCTTTCCAAGCTATTGAAATAAAAAATTTAAGGTCTTATATATATAATAAATGTTCATAAATGTATCAATCTAGCACGTACATAAATATGTGGACCACATGTCTGGAGCAGCACAGGAAGACCGCCCTGAAACCATTTTGACTCCCAAACTGACCAAATGTTTTCTCTACAAGGAGGGAGGGGGGGTGAGGGAACCTTCCCATTGTCTCAGGAATTGGGTAATCACCATCTCAAAGGAATGGCCAGACTACCAGGAAAAGCAATCAGATAAGGCATTATCAGATAACCTGGCAGACAGGAAAAGCAAATGCATTCAAATTTCTGTTGTAGACCACCTTTTCTGTGCTGTAGGTATGATGTTTGTGGGGGGTGGTCTTGGGTTACACCTCTTCTGTGATGTATGTATGATGTATGGAGGGATGGTCTTGAGCTCCAGGGCAGGGAATTAAAAATGTCTATACAAGGGTAGGCACACCTTGATTCTGGGTCCTCCTCCTTTTCTGCGTGTGAGGGGAGCACCCTGTTGCAACAGTTTAATAAAGATCAGGCTTACTAGCTGCTTTGCTTCTCAATATTCTCTGGTTGGCCTCTGTTATTTTCTCCTACCAATCGGGAACCAACGTAAGGACTCTATACGGGCTCTTGGATACCCCATAAGGGAAAGGGCAGATTTTGTTTACAAAAGATGCATCTTGGGAGCTGGGTTTCTGAATGCTAATACAGTGGTACCTCGGGTTAAGTACTTAATTCGTTGCGGAGGTCCGTTCTTAACCTGAAACTGTTCTTAACCTGAAGCACCACTTTAGCTAATGGGGCCTCGTGCTGCCGCCACACAATTTCTGTTCTCAACCTGAAGCAAAGTTCTTAACCCGAGGTACTCTTTCTGGGTTAGTGGAGTCTGTAACCTGAAGCGTATGTAACCTGAAGCGTATGTAACCAGAGGTATCACTGTAGTTGCCTGAGGTCTCTAGTCCCAAAGCCATGAACATTCTGGTCTCTTCTGGATAGAAGTGGATGCCCACTGACATCACAAAGAGCTCATAGCCCACCTTCTCTCAGCAGCCAGAAGCATCATAGCCAGACACTAGAGAGACCAGTCTGGTGTAGTGGTTAAGAGCGGTAGACTCATAATCTGGGGAACTGGGTTCACTTCCCCACTCCTCCACATGTAGATCTTGGGCTAGTCACACTTCTCTGAAGTCTCTCAGCCCCACTCACCTCACAGAGTGTTTGTTGTGGGGGAGGAAGGGAAAGGAGAATGTTAACCGCTTTGAGACTCCGTAGGGTAGTGATAAAGCGGGATATCAAATCCAAAATCCACATGTCAGGAGTAAGCATGGACCAATGGTATCAAATAGTATGGGAAACAGCCTTATTAGAAAAACTAACCAACAAACTGAAACTGACATGGGGACAACTAGAAGAAGACATCTTCACCCCTGTATGGTTCCCCTTTATCATATACACAGCCCAACAAGACAACAAGAACTCTCCGACAGCATTCAAATCAATCTGGCTAACCTGATCCAAACACACACCCCACTCACACATATGAAAACAAAGTTCACCATAGCCAATCACAAACAAACAACCACACCCTACACCAGGGGTTGTCAACCTGGTCCCTTCCGCCCACTAGTGGGCGTTTCAGGGTCTAGGTGAGACGGAGAGGATAAGTCTGTGGGTTGGGCTTGTCTGATGTGAGAGAGTGAGAGAATCTGTTAAGAGGAGTCAGTCAAACAGTTGAGATAATCAGTCAGAAGGTATTAGGAAGGTATAGGCCGGTAAAGAAACCAAAGTTAAGAAACTGACAAGAATATTATCTGAGAGCCATAGCTCAGTGGTGAATATTATCTGAGAGCCATAGCTCAATGGTAGAGTATCTATTCTACATGCAGAAGATTTCAGGTTCAATCCCCAGAATTTCCAGGTTAGAGCAGGGAAAACCCAAAGCCTGACACTGTGGAGACTCGCTGCCAGTCATTGTAGACAATACTGAACTAACTGGACCAGTGGTCTGACTTAAAGCACTGAATCAAAGTTATGTTGCTTCCTTCAGCGCTCAATACTTCTCTAGCCTTCTGCTGAGCTTAGAGCACTCTATGGCCTTTGACATTATATAGCAGGATTTTACACTTTAAATCAGAAACAGGTGTGATAGGAATTTTGAGGTCTTAGAGATATGTTAAATGTTCATAAGTGTACCAACCAAGCACGTACATAGATCAGCACAGGAAGACCGACCTGGAACCAAAATTCCTATCACACAGGGAACCTGTGACTCTTCAAACGCTGATAGACGCCAGCTCCCGTCAGCCCCAGCCAGCATGATCACATTCTATAATTTAATAGAAAAGGTACGGAACCCGAAAATAAATAAATCTGCTTATGCAATAGGATATTGTGTCTGGCTAGCACCCATGTCACTGGGAACAGTCCAATAAAATAGATTTTGTGAACCATTTTGAATCCACCTCTGTTTTCTGGGAAAGGAAAGGGAGCCTCAGGTTGGGGGATGAGTATGTGGCCCTTCATGCTCCTCTATCTGGCCCTTGGCAGGGGGGTTTCCATGGGCTACATTTCTCGCTGACCCTGCTTCACACTGTCCTAGAATGTTTTTGTCCAGCTGGGTTGTGTCCTTCGCTGGAGCTTGCTAAATATATTACAGCTCTGTGCAGGATGAAATGGTAAGACTGATGGATGAAGGATAAATGAATCTTAAGGTTTATTACTCAGAGCAAATAAAGCCAAGTACAGTGGTACCTTGGTTCTCAAACTTAATCCGTTCTGGAAGTCCATTCCAAAACCAAAGCGTTCCAAAACCAAGGCACGTTTTCCCATAGAAAGTAATGCAAAACAGATCAATCTGTTCCAGACTTTTAAAAACAATCCCTAAAACAGCAATTTCACATGAATAGTACTATCTAACGAGACCATTGATCCATAAAATGAAAGCAATAATAAATGTAAAGGTAAAGGGACCCCTGACCATTAGGTCCAGTCACAGACGACTCTGGGGTTGTGGCGCTCATCTCGCTTTATTGGCCGAGGGAGCTGGCGTACAGCTTCTGGGTCATGTGGCCAGCATGACTAAGCCGCTTCTGGCAAACCAGAGCAGCGCACGGAAACGCCGTATACCTTCCCGCCAGAGTGGTACCTATTTATCTACTTGCACTTTGACGTGCTTTCGAACTGCTAGGTTGGCAGAAGCAGGGACTGGGCAACAGGAGCTCACCCCATCGCGGGGATTCGAACCGCCGACCTTCTGATCGGCAAGTCCTAGGCTCTGTGGTTTAACCCACAGCGCCACCCATGTCCCTTAATAATTAATATACTGTACTATAAAATAGAAAAGACAGTATTGTAGATGATAAAAATTAAAATTTATTAATTTTCTTACCTGCACTGCCGATAGTCATTGTTTGGATGGGGGTTTTTTTATCCCTTTCCGCAGTCACACAATCAATCATGCTAGACAACTAGCCAGTATAGGGCTAGCGCTACATATACACTGGTTTGTAAGGAGATTAGCCCTATTTCAGCTCTTAAAAAGGGGGCGGGTGTAGCTTTGGGGACAATCAACAGTGATTTCAGGAAAGAGTTCTGCACCACATTAATATATCCCCAAATCTCTGCACCATACAATAATTGTGGCACAATCTTCTTTTGAAATACCTCAACTGTGGGGGCAACTAAACTCCCCCCCGAACTTTGGAAAACCACAATAAAGAGTGAATAGAGTGAGAGGATTTCAATTTAGCTGCAAGTACGTGTGGCTTCCAGAACAGTTTTGAATTAAAACCCAAGCCCAGGTATTTATAATAGCATTGTTGTTCAGTAGGTTTATTGTCCAAACTCCCATCTGTGAGGTTTTCTCTTCTTCCCCCAAAATCACCACTTGGTTTTTAGAATGGTTGACTGTTAAATGCTCTTTTGTGCCAGTCAGTTGGGGGAAATGGAATGGGAAAATAGAAACAGAAAGTTAAAGTAGATCCGAAAGAAGCAAGTGCTTTTGACCTAGGTCAAAATTGCAAGACTGTGTCGTCATCCTCAATGGTGTTGTAAACAAAATCTGCCCTTCTTCCCTTATGGGGTATCCAAGAGCCCATATAGAGTCCGTAAGTGGGTTCCCTATCGGTAGGAGAAAATAACAGAGGCCAACCAGAGAATATTGAGAAGCAAAGCAGCTAGTAAGCCTGATCTTTATTGATCTGATGCAACAGGGTGCTCCCCTCACACGCAGGAGGATGGAGGAGGACCCAGAACAAAGGTGTGCCCCCCTTATATAGACATTTCAAATTGCCTGCCCTGGAGTCCAAGACCACCCCCAGAAACATCATACATACATCACAGAAGGGGTATAGCTCAAGACACGCCCCCCCAGATACATCATACCTACATCACAGAAAAGGCGGTCTACAACAGAAATCTGAGTGCGTTGTATATCTCCTGTCTGGCAAGCTTACCTGTTAATGGTCACTTGATTGGATTACCTGGGGAGCCTGGCTAGTCTTTTGTAATGATAAATACTTAGTTCCTGAGCCAAGTCACAGGCTCACCCTATTCATACGCAGACATACCCTTAAGACAAGATTTGTGAAGGAAAAGACAATGGGGAGGCTTTTCCATTTTCCTTTGACCTTGCAGAGAAATATTTGAGGACAATTTGGGAGGGACAAAATGGTTTCAGGACTTTTTCTGTGGGGTTTCAGACATGTGGTTTATATATGCAGTTATGAACATTTATCACACACACACACACACACACACACATATATATATATATACACACACCTTAAAATTCTTATAACAATGGCAACCACAGAGAACTCAGAGAATCGCATGCCCATTTCTTTCACGTCCAGGGGCTGCTCCACAGAAGATGAGAGCACTGTTGTCCTTGTCCGTCCCCCCCCCAAAAAAATCCTGATGCCGGTTTTGTCTTTTAAACCAGGGATGATGAACCTGTGGCAGAAGGAGGTTTTAAGCACCTCCTCAAAACCCATCTCCTCCACCAGAGGACCGGAAGGTGGCAACACGAGAAAGGGCCTTTTCTGCATTGGCACCCAGTTGAGCGCTGGGCAAGAACATTCCCCTTGGACCAGGCCTTTGGCTGACTGACATCCAGTGCCCTTTTAAAATGTGTGTGCAGGGGGCTTTATTGAGTTGGTTTTGTTTTGATTACAGTGGTACCTCTGGTTACGTAATCTGGAGGTCCGTTCTTAACCTGAAACTGTTCTTAACCTGAAGCACCACTTTAGCTAATGGGGCCTCCTGCTGCTGCCGCAGCCCGATTTCTGTTCTCATCCTGAAGCAAAGTTCTTAACCCGAGGTACTATTTCTGGGTTAAAAGAGTCTGTAACCTGAAGCGTATGTAACCTGAGGCATATGTAACCCGAGGTACCACTGTATCTCTGAATGGCGATAACAACGTAAGGAGAGCCTGCTGGGTCCTGCCATCTAGACCACCATCCTCTTCTCACAGTGGCCAACCTGAGGCCTGAGTGGGGAGCAGGATCTGAGCCCAAGAGTACAGTGGTACCTTGGGTTACATACGCTTCAGGTTACAGACTCCACTAACCCAGAAATAGTGTTTCAGGTTAAGAACTTTGCTTCAGGATGAGAACAGAAATCGTGCTCTGGCGGCACAGCGGCGGCGGGAGGCCCTATTAGCTAAAGTGGTGCTTCAGGTTAAGAACAGTTTCAGGTTAAGTACGGACCTCCGGAACGAATTAAGTACTCAACCCGAGGTACCACTGTATTGGGATTTTATGTTGTGAACTGCCCTTGAGACCTGTAGGTATAGAGCAGAATACATACAAACAAACAAACAAACGCCACCTTCAACTGTGAAGGCAGAGCATAGCCTTCGTGGCTAGCTGCCATGGATAGCTTTCTGTTCCGTGTATTTGTCTAATCCCCTTGTAAAGCCATCTAAGCAAGCGGCCGTCGCTGTCTCCCGTGGCAGTGAGTTCCATAGTTTAACTACGTGCTGCCTGTAAATATCTGCCCTGATTCTCCCAACATTCACTTTCACGGGAAGCCCGCGAGTTATAGTGTTGTGAGAGCGTGAGAAAAAACTTCATTTTCTCCATGCCACGCATCATTTTTCTAAATGCACTTTTATCTCCCCGAATAGCGATTCCCACCATCGTGTCCCTATTTACTCGAGCCTGTTCTCTAAGCTTAAAAAGTCCCAGGTGTCGAAATCTTTCCTCTTGCGGGAGCCGCTCCGTCCCTTTTATCTTCTCTCTCTCTCTTGCCCTTTGCTGCAAGATCAAAACAAGGACCAGATCGTCAAGGTCTCTAATCGGTTTCGTTTTCTCCTTTGCCTGCCCAGGAAAAGGAAAGCGAAATCTTCCCGGAGACGCTTCGCTCCGTTTTGCTTTCCTCAGAAGCGCCCCCTGCCGGTGAAATCGCGAAAGCGAGGCGGCTATAAAAGGCCAGTCGAAGGGAGAGCTGCTGCCAGACCGCGTCAGCTGAGCATCCGACGGCAGCTGTTGGCTTCGGTGTCCCGATCGCTGACTTCAGGCGTTGCTACGACCCAGACGGCAAACGTGCAGGATGGTAAGAAAAAGGTCCGCTAGCGGAGTGTGGGTGTCTGAGTGGGTGTAGCCAGGATTTCTGGGGTTGGGGCGCGCGGTGGGGCAGGAGACCCGTCTGTCATCATCCTCTTTCTGGCTCTGTCTAGCAGATTTGGAATGAAATATCTCAACAACAGTTGTTTTAAATTACTTTCTTTTGACCCCAAGTGCTCAGGAAAATCTGTCAAAATCTTAATAATAATAATAATAATAATAATAATAATAATAATAATAATTTATACCCTGTCCATCTACCTAGGTTTCCCCAGCCACTCTGGGCAGCTCCCAACAGAATATTAAAAACTCAGTAAAACATCAAACATTAAAAACTTCCCTAAACAGGGTTGCCTTCAGATGTCTCCTAACCCTAACCTAGGCAACATCCATAGGTGTGTGTCAGGAAGAGGAGGAAATGGGGCTGCCAACTGGCCCCCCCAAAACGGGCTTGTACTGCTCTTGTGGCTTTAAGAGCAGCTTAATTTTTAGATCTTCATCTGGAGAAAGAATTAGTTTTATTTATTTCTATTGCTCTGAGTAGACCCACTGACAATAATGGAGCCTAATTTTTATTTTATTGCATTTCTACCCCACCTTTTTTCTCTAAAGAGTGGCAGTCATGGTTCTCCCCCCTCCTTATTTAACCCCCACAACAACCATCTGAGGTAGGTAAGGCTGAGAGAAGGCAGTGACTGCCCCCCATGGCTGAGTGGATATTTGAACCCTGGTTTCCCAGCTCCTAGTCCACTGCTCTAACCATTACACCACCAATGGCTCTTTGTGTGGAATGGATAACAAATGAGAATGGGTTGCATGAACAATGTGTGTATGTGTGTGTGTGAAAGAGAGAGAGAGAGATTTGAATTTTACGTTATGCTGCCTTGCAGTACTCTCTGATTTTATTGATACTGACATCACTTATGAAGAAAGATATTGTTTAGGCCAGTGTTTCCCAAACTGGGGTCTCCAGCTGTTTTTGAACTACAGTTCCCAACATCCCTGACCACTGGTCCTGCTAGCTAGGAATGATGGGAGTTGTAGTCCGAAAAAGCTGGATACTCTGGTTTGGATAATAATAATAATAATAATAATAATAATAATAATAATAATAAACAATTTATTATTTATACCCCGCCCATCCCCAGCCACTCGGGGCAGCTACCAACAAGATTAAAAACCTAGTAAAACCTGCGTTCCACAAGGCAGGTGCCACTAACAACAACAGCAATTTATTATTATGCTGGGTTTCCCCAGCAACTCTGGGCAGCTACTAACAAGATGTTAAAAACATAGTAAAACATCAAAGATTAAAAACTTTCCTATACTGGGCTGCCTTCAGATGTCTTCTAAAAGTCAGATAGTTGTTTATTTCCTTGACGTCTGATGGGAGGGCATTCCACAGGGCAGGTGCCACTACCAAGAAGGCCCTCTGCCTGATTCCCTGCAATCTTACCTCTCGCAGTGAGGGAACTGCCAGAAGGCCCTCGGAGCTGGGGCTGAATGATGGGGGTTGAGATGCTTTCAGGACTGGCGTTATGTGGTCTCGGCGGCCACTTCAAGTCACCAGTCTAGCTGCCGCATTCTGGATTAGTTGTAGTTTCCGGATCACCTTCAAAGGTAGCCCCACGTAGAGCGCTTTGTGGTTAGAAACACTGGTTTAGGCTAAGAGAAACACCTGAGAGCAGGCTCACATGCTCCTTTGGCAACAGATAACCCTGATCTCGGGACGCGGGTGGCGCTGTGGGTAAAACCTCAGTGCCTAGGACTTGCTGATCGCAAGGTCAGCGGTTTGAATCCCCGCGGCGGGGTGAGCTCCCGTCTTTCGGTCCCAGCTCCTGCCCTCCTAGCAGTTCGAAAGCACCCCTAAGTGCAAGTAGATAAATAGGTACCGCTTTCTAGTGGGAAGGTAAACAGCGTTTCCGTGTGCTGCACTGGTGCTGGCTCGCCAGAGCAGCTTCGTCACGCTGGCCACGTGACCCGGAAGTGTCTCCGGACAGTGCCGGCTCCCGGCCTCTTGAGCGAAGAGCGCGCAACCCTAGAGTCGGACACGACTGGCCCGTACGGGCAGGGGTACCTTTACCTTTAACCCTGATCTCCTGGGTCCTAATCTGACATTAACCACTACACCACACTCTCTGCTTCCTTCCCAGGCCCTGTGGTTGAAAGTAAAACTCCTGTCAGGAGAGCAATACTCCCTGGACACGCATGGCAGCAAAACTGTCTGGGATTTCAAAATCCAAGTAGCCCAGAAGACAGGGTTGTCCCCATATCAGCAGAAGCTGGCCTGCCAGTCCAACGGCAACATCAACCTTCAGGACAGCGACCAGATCTCCAAATTTGGGCTGAAATCCGGGGACACCATACTGTTGGTGGTCAAGAGCGAGGAGTCCATCCCCATCTTCCTGCATAACGCCAGGGGCCAAACCAAAAGCTACCTCGTCATGCCTTCGGATTCGGTGAACCATTTCAAAGCTCGAATTCGGCAGCAGGAGAACATCCAGGCTGATCAGTTCTGGCTGACGTATGAAGGGAAACCCCTGGATGATGGCAAGAAGCTGTCTGACTACAACATCGCTCCCCACGGCACCGTCTACTTGAACTTCCGCCTCCGAGGGGGCTGCAATTTGGGGGGTGGGCCAGCTTAGCAGACCTCGGGACACCCCAGGCTGTTTCCTCTCTGCTTTTTCTGACTTGCTTCTAAGTTAGATCACGCTCTGTCCCCATCCTCAGCTTGCCACCAGCCTTATGCTCTATGTCAAGGGTCAGGAACCTTTTTCAGCCATGAGCCGGTCCACTGTCCCTCAGACCATGTGGTGGGCAGAACTATATTTTTTTTTTGGGGGGGAGAAATGAACGAATTCCCATGCCCCACAAATAACCCAGAGATGCATTTTAAATAAAAGGACACATCCTACTCATGTAAAAACACGCTGATTCCCGGACCGTTCACGGGCCAGATTGAGAAGACAATTGGGCCGCATCCGGCCCCCGGGCCTTAGGTTGCCTACGCCGCTCTATGTATTTGCAGCAGTACTGAGCATTTTTGGAAACTTTGTTGAGCCACCTGTTGCGCAAGGAGCTTCCGCCAGTGCAACTGCTGAGTTGAATTCCTCCATTGCTCAACATGAAAATCCAGCTAGCGCAGGTACAGAGAGCCTTGCCAATAGACCTCAGTGTTATAGCAATGTGGCAGCAGGTATTCCATCTGGCTGCAGCCATTGCACATGGCTGTAGCCATTCTGCTCTGTAGCCATTCTGTAGCCATTTGGCTTCTCCTTGCCCTGAATTCTTTCCATTCAGGCTGGCTATTGTCAGAAATTATAACTTCCAACAACTGGGTGCCTGGGCTTGCTTGTTTTCCTCTTCCCTCACCATCCCTTTTTCCTTTCGTTGTTTTATGTAAGCTGCCCTGGGAGCCTTTTTTTGGGGTGGGTGGGAAGAGTGGGGCGAAAATGCTTAAAATAAATAGCAGGCGTTGACTGGCTTTTTAATTATTATTTTATCCTTCCGTGGCTTCGATTCCGCATTGCACTCAAGAGCTTTTATGTACTTGCTTTTACACTGCTTTCAAAAATAAATACAAGAAAACACAAAAATGACTTGTCTGATTGCTGCTCTTCCTGCTGACAAAGATTTTTTTGTGGTTTGCACAGCTGTCAAATGTGGCAACGTCGTTGGTCCCAGTGAGTCATTTTAGGGCATTGGGGTGATCACACTGAAATTATGGGTGTGGTAGCTGACATGGGATGGGTATATACATTTAAAGAGCATTCCCCCATCTCCATAGACCCATGAGAACCGTAGTTTGTCAAGAGTGCTGGGAACTGTAGTTCTGTGAGGGGCAAACTACAGTTTCCAAGATTCATTGGGGGGGGGAGTTGGAGATGTGCATTGTCAATATGGTGCTTGATGCCCGGGTCTGATGGTAGGCTGAAACAACTGGAGGCCACCAGGTTGGCAAAGACTGTTAGTTGTACTTCTGCTACGGAGACCTGGGTTCGAATCCTCATTCAGCCACAGAGCTTACTGGGCTTGAGCGCCACATTAGGCAAAATGTTCTTGCATTGAAGGGGGTTGGACTAGATGGCCCTTGTGGTCCCTTCCAACTCTACAGTTCTATGATTCTAAGATGGAGAAGGGAGCGGGACAGATCTCTCAACGATTTTGCCACCTTGGTGACTCAGGATTAGCAAGAGTCAAGAGCACTGTGGTTATCAGCCCAGCTGCTGTTTTCAGACAGGAAGAGGACTCTCCTTTGTGTCTGCCACCTTATCAAGGAAGCAGCCAGCTTGTCATCAACCTTCTGAGAAAAATACAAAACATTAAACAAAGCCACAGAGACTTGCGAACTACCCAGCCTAAAATGAACTTATAATGTCCGGTTTCAATAGATTTTTCAAATGCTTAACTCAGTCTTTTAGATAAGTTCATGAAGATACCAACAAAAGGTAAGTTCGGTGTTATTCACAAAACCGAGATGTGCTAGTGGAGTTGTAGATAGATGTTAATAAAGTTGTAGGCAGTGAAGTTGTAGGAGACAGGGTGCTGGCGTTTTGCACCTGTTTCACCCTGGCAGTCCAAGTGATCAAGAGGCCGCTGTTCGCCCCCTGTTGGACATGCCTGGTATAAATCTTTAATCCAATCTTAGAAGGGAGCCACATTTTTATTTTTCCAATTCATCAGTATCGGTCTTTTTGCTGTGGTAAGGGCACGGAGAGTCCACTTGTGTTGTCCTTCTGTAAGTTCCAATAAGTAAGGTCCCCTGCGGCCACTTGCCTCTTTGCACCCCGCTGGGTATGTAATTCAAGAGGACCTTTTACTCTGTAAACATAAGGTTGTTCCATACAGTTCTGTTGAGAGTTTCAGTTAAAAGGTAAAGAAAAAGGTACCCCTGACCGTAAGGTCCAGTCACAGACAACTCTGGGGTTGTGCGCTCATCTCACTCTATAGGTGGAGGGAGCCGGCATTTGTCCACAGACAGCTTTCGGGTCATGTGGCCAGCTTGACTAAGCCGCTTCTGGCGAACCACAGCAGCACACGGAAACGCTGTTGACCTTCCTGCCGGAGCAGTACCTATTTATCTACTTGCACTTTGACGTGCTTTCGAACTGCTAGGTTGGCAGGAGCAGGGACCGAGCAACGGGAGCTCACCACGTTGCGGGAATTCGAACCGCCGACCTTCTGATCAGCAAGGCCTAGGCTCCGTGGAGTTACCTTCTGCCAAAAATCTTTCAGTATGGGACAATGAAAAAACATATGTTTTAGAGAATCATTATCCCTATTGCATCTCCAAGAGCTAGACACCTTCGATAGCCCTTTTTTTAAACAAACGTAGTGGGGGCGTAGTGTTAGAGGGGGATTTTCCACTGGTGGCAGATGACAGAAGACTGTGACACCATGAGACCGGTGTAAAACCAAACTAAATAAAGGTTTTATTTCAAAACAACAAACGGCAAAGCTTGTGGGTGTTTTTCCTGCAGGCAGAGTTCAAACTGCAGCTTTTTTCCTTTTGTAGTCACGGCCAGCTGTACCCAATCAGCCCAGAGCTCACACAAACTGTTCTTAAAGGTACAAACATGTTTCTGTGCAGAATGATTCTTTCCCAACAGTCCAATATATTCTAAATATTATTTTTTGTTGAGACTCCTCTAGTGTATGCACCACCTTCGAGAGATGGATGAGGTGCTGGCTCAGAGGCGCACTGTTGCTCTCTGGCCACAGAGGGCGCCACGGCCACAGGGATGAGAGTCTATTGTCTTGCTCCAAAGGAGCCTCCAGGCAGATGTGATTTGGTCCTTGCAAAAGGAGCAAGCAGGGAGGAGGTGGTCTCCCTGGCGTGGACCAGAATGTGGAAACTGAGGATGGGGTGGTTCTTGCTGGGACACGGTGAGCAGAGCCTGATGGAGTGAAACACTATACGGTTGCAGCAGGGAGAGCTAGATCCACATCTCACCATCACACCTCCTCAGAAGAAGACCTTAGGGGGTTTGTGCGCTGCTGTTTGCCTGGAGTCTGCCCCCATCCCCACCCCCACACTTCCAACCCTGGGGGGAAATACATGATGGGGTGCCTGGATTATTTCTGGGAGTTCTGGAACTACGAGACTCCCAAGGTGATTGTGGTGAAGAACAGGAACCTTGGGGTCATCTATAGACTTGTTCAGCTCCTCATCCTGGTCTATTTCATCTGGTAAGTCTGGGCTGTCTATGGGAAGTGTTGCAATCCGGTGATTTTTTTTTTGAGACTCAGAACTGAGCATTTGGATAGAGCTCAGTTGGTGCCAACAGTGCTCCCCCCCAAAAAATGTTTAGGGGTACTCCTCTCATTTTGACTCCAGAAAATCACAATTTGATAGTTCAAATCAGGGTAAATAAATACAGTAAATGGACAAAATTCCAAAGATTCACAAAATGTTTGGGGTATGTGTGCCCCTGCATCCCCCCCCCGAAAAAAAGCACTGGGTGCCATAACACCAAGGTTGTAGGTTTGATCCCAGCTGCATATTCTTGCATTGCAGACGATTTGGCTAGAAGATTCTCAGGGTCTTTTTGAACTCTATAGTTCTAGGATCAGAACTGAATGGGGTGGCCAGTGATGGGAAAATATATTTTCTGTTAACTTTCTTATAAATTTGGGAAGTGAGCCCTGCTGCATTTTTGGGGGGGTGGGAGGGGTGGTGACTTTTGCTTGTTTTCCTTAGTGGCTCCTATATGTGCTTTTTAACTTGTTCATCGATTATCTAGAATTAGGGGTGAGCAGTGAGGTGGGGACGTTTGCTGATGATACTAAATCGTTCAAGGTTGTTAGAAGAAAGAGAGATTGCTGAGAGCACCAAAAGGACCTCTCTCCAAACTGAGCGAACGGGCAGTAAAATGGCAAATACACTTCAGTGTCATCAAATTAAAGTCAGGGCAAAAAAACCAATAATCTTAATTTCATATAGATACTCATGGGATCTGAACTGGCAGCGACGGACCGGGGGCAAGAGTTTGGGATTGTACCAGATATCTTGGGGAATATGTCAACCTAGTGTGTGGTTTTGCTGTGAAAAGGGCAAAGCCCATGCTACAGATAATTCAGAAAGGAATCGAAAATAAAACTGTCAGTATCATAATCAGTGCTATTTTTCTAGAAATAGAGGGGCCGGAACTCACCATGAATGCCTCCCTTGTTCTCTTATACAGTGGTACCTTGGGTTACAGACGCTTCAGGTTACAAACGCTTCAGGTTACAGACTCCACAAACCCAGAAATAGTACCTCGGGTTAAGAACTTGGCTTCAGGATGAGAACAGAAATCGTGCTCTGGTGGCACGGCAGCAGTGGGAGGCCCCATTAGCTAAAGTGGTGTTTCAGGTTAAGAACAGTTTCAGGTTAAGAACGGACCTCCAGAACGAATTAAGTACGTAACCAGAGGTACCACTGTAATGGCAACGGCGCCCTCCTGAGTGGTGCTAGAATGGGATAAAAAAGCCCTGTTGATACAAATTGATGGTGTGTGACCACATTTAGAGTACAGTTCTGGTCACCACACCTCGGAAGGGCTATTGTAGAATTGGAAAAGGAGAATCAAAGAGATCAAGGTAATGATGGACTGACTACAGACAAGGAGAGGTTGTAGTGTTTGGGACTTTTTAGTTTAGAGAGCAGGCGAGTAAGTGGCCACATGGTAGAAGTTTTTAAAAATTATGCATGGCATAATCTTCTTCTTCTTCTTCATCATCATATTATTATTATTATTATTATTATTATTATTATTATTATTATTTATTAATACCCCACCCATCTGGCTGGGTTTCCCGAGCCACTCTGGGCAGCTCCCAACAGAATATTAAAAACACGATAAAACATCAAACTTTAAAAACTTCCCTAAACAGGGCTGCCTTCAGATGTCTTCTAAAAGTCAGATAGTTGTTTATTTCCTTGACATCTGATGGAGAGGATGGATAGAGAGAATCTTTCCTCCCTCTCTCAGAACACTAGAACTAGTGGACATCCCCTTTGTTGGAAGATTCTGGAGAGATAAAATGAAGTGCTTCACACAATGCATAGTTCAACTTTGGAACTCACTGCCACAGGAGGCAGCGATGGCCACCGACTGGAGGATTGGACAAATTCAGGGAGGAGAGGGCTATTGATGGCTGTTAGCAATGATGGCTATGCTCTGTCTCCACAGCTGGAGGCAGCAGTGCTTCTGAATCCCAGTTGCTGGGAACCACAGGTGGGGAAAATGTTGCTCTTATGCTCAGGTCCTCCTTGTGGGCTTTCCCCCAGGCATCTGGGCAGCCACTGTGAGAGCAGGAGGCTGGACTAGGTGGGCCAGTGACCTGACCCACCAGGCTGTCCTTATGTTGTTAATACAAGGTTTTAGTCTTTCAGGTGTTCTAGGAAAAAACTGCTCCTTTTCCCTTATGGGGTATCCAGGAGCCCGTTATAGAGTCCTTAAGCGGGTTCCCTATCGGTAGGAGAAAGTAACAGAGGCCAACCAGAGAATATTGAGAAGCAAAGCGGCTAGTAAGCCTGATCTTTATTAAACTGTTGCAACAGGGTCCCCACACACCACACACAGGAGGGAGAGAGAACCTCGAACAATGTGCAAGCCCTTATACAGTGGTACCTCTGGTTACATACGCTTCAGGTCACAGACTCCGCTAACCCAGAAATATTACCTCGGGTTAAGAACTTTGCTTCAGGATGAGAACAGAAATCGGGCAGCAGTAGCGCGGCAGCAGCGGGAGGCCCCATTAGCTAAAGTGGTGCTTCAGGTTAAGAACAGTTTCAGGTTAAGAACAGACCTCCAGAACAAATTAAGTACGTAACCAGAGGTACCACTGTATAGACTTTTGAAATTGCCCAAGACCACCCCCAAAAACATCATACATACATCATAGAAGGAGGCGGTCTACAGCAGAAATCCTGTCTGCCAGGATACCTGACAATGGTCACTGATTGCTTTACCTGGGCAGCCTGACCATTCTTGTGTGATGGTAAATACTTTAGTTCCTGAATCCAGTCCACAGGCTCACTGTATGCATATACAAATATGCCCTTAAGACAGGTAAGCAAAAGACAATGGAGAGGCTTTCCCATTTCCTTCCCCCAGAGAAATATTGGCGAGTCAAACTGGCTTCAGGATTGTTCTCCTGTACTATTTCAGACATGTGGTTTATATACTTATGTATGCGTTTGCCTTGTACGTTTATGAGCATTTATTTTATATTTGGGACCTTAGAATTCTTATAACAAAGGTGCTACAAGACTCTGCTGGTTTCTCAACAGGTACGTGTTTATCATCCAGAAGGGCTACCAGGAGAGTGAGTCGGGCCCAGAAAGCTCCGTCATCACTAAAGTGAAGGGTGTCAGTCGCTCTCAGCACAAGGTCTGGGATGTGGAGGAATATGTGAAGCCCCCAGAGGTGAGCACACAAGAGCGCCCTCTGCAGACAGGAACACACACCTGAACTCAGCTGCGGAAGAAGCACAGGGATGTCGCCTCTGGATTATGGGAGGCAAAAAGAGACAAATGGGTGTCCTCCTGTCAGGGGTACAAACTTGAATAGAATATTTTGGGGTGGGGCTGCATAATCAATCACATGACATGACACACGCACACCATTTGAATGGCAATGCCCAGTGACTTGGGGTGGCCCAGCATCCTCAACTATTATATTGGGTGTGTGTGGGGTGTGTGTGTGTGTGTGGGTGTGTGGGTGTGAAGGTACCCCAAGGAGTTGGCTCCTATGCCTCCAGATGGTTCTGGACTACAACTCCCATGATTCCTGATGTGGCCACAGGCTATGCTGGCTGGGACTGATGCATGCTGGGAAACCCAACCTCTGCAGGGCACCACAATCGTTCTCCCCGATGATAAGGTCTCCAACAATGCCATGTCATAAAAACCTGTGTTGGACTGTGGCGATCACACAGGGTCCCCGGACGTTTCACCGTCTATTGATCCCTGTGCCACCCCTTTATTTCTCGCTGCCACCACCCAGGCCCTACCTGGTACAATACTGAGTCCAGCCAGGGTTAAATTGGAACATAAACTTCTGTTTATTTATTGCAGTTTAACAAGCGTGTGGTTTCATAAATGGTATTGGTCCATTACAATCATGGGGTGCCTATCCAGACCTATAACTTCCGCTACCTGCTCTTACTCACTAAACCACCTCTCAGATATTTACTTGTCTTCCTAGCCCCTAACTGTTCCTGACTCAGCTTATTTTGCTACACTAACTCAACCTACCCACAGACTCTATCCCAATTCACTCCCACTCCAACCACCCACCCACCTCCCAACGAACTCCTTCCTTCGCCCCTCCCAGAGCTGGTTTTATAGTCCCTCTAACTCCACCCCCTGGGTTCTGATTGGGTAGCCTGTTTAACTATTTCACCTCCAGCACTCTCATATGTTAACATCACAGGGACATCGTGTAGAGCCTTTGGGGCAAAAATGGAACAAATGATCTGCCTCCAGAACCATTCTTTTTTGGAGGGGAGGTGGACTCCAGAACCCTTTTTTTGGGGGGGGAGACTCAATTATGTTTACTGGGTAACTCAAATAGGGAGAGTGCTGTGTACTTAGTGTTGGGATACTGCCAGGGAGATAAAGTCCATCTGAGCCCCCAAGCTCGGTGCTGGACGATCCATCGACCTCCCGTAGTCACGCAGTACCAGCAATTTAGCGACACTAAGCCTCAGGCTTAGTGCACACTCTAACAGCAGAATTCACACAGCAAAAAGTTGCACAGCATGAGAGCAGAACAGCACATTTACAGGTTTTATTTGGCGTAGGTCAGAACAAAGAAGGCATGACCGTCTGCTCCGACTGCTCAGGCAAAACAGCAGAAAACGAAAGGAACTTACAACATAAACATCCTGTGAGACAGGAAATACGCAGGCTGTTATACAAACATCCTGCTCCCTTTTAAGGTGGAACGGAAATATCCTAACACTTAGGTCCTGCTTGCAGGCTTTTCACTGAGGCAGGGCCAGCCCAACCATGAGGCAAGTTGAGGCGATTGCCTCAGGTGGCAGAATCCACAGGGGCAACAAATCCTAACTGTATCTTTATTCCCCCTTTGTAGATCCTCACTCACCTCTTCTTACCTGGTGGGAAAGGGACACCCATTTTGTGGTTTGCCTCAGGTTCCAAAATGTCTTGAGCCGGCCCAACACTGAAGTATCTGTTTGGTCACTGTGAGAACTGGATTATCGGCTAGAGGGACACCGCCCCCCCTTTAGCCTGATCCAGCAGCCAGGTTCTCTTCTCATGTTCTAAAAGTGCCCAGGATTCTCACGAGGCTGATTGGTTGGATGCTTTGCCCACAAACACCTTTGGTGAAGCATCATGCATACATCACAGATACATCATACATATGTCACAAACAGGGAAGGGTCATCTGGCAGAAACTGGTTCATCAGGTTTGCCTCTAAGCCTCCTTTGCCCACCACCATACACCCATCAAGTGATACAATGGAAATATTTACAAGTCCCTGGTTTTCCAGGCCAGGTAATCACACTTCTTTGTCCGGACTGAGAGCTAATCCATTCCTGGATTTTTTGCTATTTTCCATGGATGACTACCTGTCTGGCACCCATTTGCCAGGATGCCAGCAATTCTCTCTTGTGCTGGGGCTGCTGCGTATATGACCCCAGGTTTCAGGGACTATGGCTGTCTTTACTCATTTCCCAAGTTTCCCCTTGGTAACCATTCCTTTCCCTGAGTCAAATGAAATTAGAATGGTGTGGTGTCGTGCGTTATGTGGTGCTTTGAGGAGACATTGTGTGTGTGAACAAAGGGGGGTGGGTGCACACTGCGTGCTGGAGGTGCAACCCCTCCTCATCATTATAAAAATTTGTGTAACACCTCTAACTCTCCGTCTCGTCTGCAGGGAGGCAGTGTTTTCAGCATCATCACCCGCGTCCAAATCACCTCCTCACAGACTCAGAACACCTGCCCCGAGGTAGGAATTGGCTGTGCCAAATATTTCACAACCCTGATTGGCTATCCGCTTCCCGATTCCTTTATCTCAAAAGTTTGCCCGGTCATCAAAAGAGGTGCTACGAACCATCCTGTTGAGGCAGATGTTGTGGCCCAGGAACTGTGGATCTTGCTGTGCTTCTAACTGTGGGAATGTTCAGGGAGGCAGGAGAGGATATATTGCTTATTAATATCCTTCCTAACTTGCGCTAGCAAGTTTCTTTACTATGCAGAGTTTCACATCCCTCTTTTAAACGCACAGCGGATAACTGGTTGCAGGCTTGTGTAAGCCTCTCACTGTTAGGTTCCTGGTAAGTTCCCTTATATCTCTCTTAAAAGAATAAAGACACCACAATCTTGTGTAAAGTATATAAAAGTTGTTTACTCACATCAGTTCACAGTTGGATCCCTGAAGGCAGACTTAGTTACAAAGCATATACATGTGGATCTACCCCAAATGGGGATAATCCCAGTGTTGGCTGGAAGCCAACAGAGCGTCTCTAGCTAAAAAGCTGCTCTAACGACGGAGGAAGTCAAAGAGAGAGTGTGTGCAACGTGCCCTGCCCTTTTGGTACCTGGACAGGTAAGGTCACACCCACCTCTTGTTGTTGTTTAGTCATTTAGTCGTGTCCGGCTCTTCGTGACCCCATGGACCAGAGCACGCCAGGCACTCCTGTCTTCCACTGCCTCCCACAGTTTGGTCAAACTCATGCTGATAGCTTCGAGGACACTGTCCAACCATCTCGTCCTCTGCCGTCCCCTTCTCCTTGTGCCCTCAATCTTTCCCAGCTGCCTTGCCGTGGCAAAGGGGCTTGAATAACTCAGAGAAGCTATGAGCTATGCCATGCAGGGCCACCCAAGATGGACAGGTCATAGTGGAGAGTTTTGACCAAACATGATCGACCTGGAGCAGGAACCAGCAAGCCACTCCAGTATCCCTGCCAAGAAGACTCCATGGACAAAGACAACAGGCACACCACCTCTAGTCACATGCAAAGGAAGTATGTCCCAGCCAGTAGGAAACAGGAAGTTTTCGACTGGCTGAACCAAACATTCCCCCGCATGTCCACTCTAGGAAAACAAGGAATGTTGTACTTGACTGCTACTTATGTATCATATCCCTCACTAACTACTCTCTCTTGTCCGCCTTTTGTAGAACGTGAGAGCTCTGTGCCGCTCCGACAGGGACTGCCATGCAGGAGAGATGGATATGCTGGGGAATGGTGAGCAATGGGGTTGTCTCGTGACAGGAACCGGCGTGACTCAGGCTCTAAGCGAGCGAGTTGTGAAATCCCTGGCTTGGCTCTCTCCTGGGTTTTTAGCCATTTATTTCTTTTCTTGCATCTGTACTCTGCTTTTCACCTGTTGTAGAACCTTGGGTTGTTCCCAGGTCTGCATGCAATTCCCAGGTGGCCACCCATCCAGGCACTGAGCAGGTTTAGACATTCAGCAAGGTGGTGCCTCTCCAGACCATGACTTGGGACCCACAACTATAAACCTCCCAGTCTTCTGCCTTCCAGATGTTCTTGAACTACAACTCCTACTAACCCCAGCCAGCAACATCATTTGTGACTAGAACGCCTATTAACCCCAGTCAGCACAGCCATTTTGGACTACAACTCCCATCAGCTCCGGCCTCCGCAGCTGCATGACACTATGGCTGATGGGAGCACAGCTACCCTGGCTGGGGTTGCTGGGAGTTGTAGTTCAAAACATCCAGCAGTTACTAGGTTGGGGAAGGCTTTCTAGTGCAGAAACCATTCTCCCAGATGCCATCCCTCCTGGCAATATTGAGGTGACAACACCCCATCAGGCTCAAAAAATGTGGTTGTGGGGTGGCCAGCTTTCACCTGTGCCCCTGTTCTTTCATTCCTTATAGGAGAGAAGACAGGGCGCTGTATCTCCTATAACTACAGCATGAAAACCTGTGAGATTAGAGCTTGGTGCCCCGTGGAGAACGCAGCATCTGTCAGGTAAGGAGGGACATGGAGATAAACAGAGATAATAATAATAATAATAATAATAATAATAATAATAATAATAATAATAATTTATTTTTTATACTTCTCCCATCTGTCTGGGTTTCCCCAGCCACTCTGGGCAGCTCCTAACAGAATTAAAAGCACAATAAAACAT
Organism: Podarcis raffonei; assembly: GCF_027172205.1. Classification (NCBI taxonomy): domain Eukaryota; kingdom Metazoa; phylum Chordata; class Lepidosauria; order Squamata; family Lacertidae; genus Podarcis; species Podarcis raffonei. The sequence goes on from NC_070617.1 coordinate 24,759,308, forward strand.
CAAACATTAAAAACTTCCCTAAACGGGGCTGCCTTCAGCAGGAGCAGAGGAAGGGATGTGTGGTAGGTGCAAGCCGCCCCGGGTGTCACCACTGAGGGGGGTGACAAAATGCCAGGTGGCTCTCACCTCAGGGCCTGCAGTGCACCTGAGCCACGCATCTCTCCTGGGAGAGACATGGTGGCTTAGGCTCATGCAGGCTCTGCGCTGCCCAAAAGGTCTGCCCGCTGCCTCCCCCTAGCTGTAGGGCAGCTGAGTGGGAGGAGGCAGGCAGACTCCAGAGGTCCTGCGGTGTGCCCCACCCCTATGGGCAGCTCACCCCACCCTGGGCGTACCGCCCCAGGCACCCAAGCGGCTTCCTCCGCTGCTGGCCTTCAGATGTTTTCTGAAAGTCAAATAGTTGTTTATTTCCTTGACATCTGATGGGAGGGCGGGCGCCACTACCAAGAAGGTCCTCTGCCTGGTTCCCTGTAACTTCACTTCTTGCAGTGAGGGAACCCCAGAAGGCCCTCAGAGCTGGACCTCAGTGGCTGAACAATGGGGGTGGAGACGCTCCTTCAGGTACACTGGGCCAAGGCCGTTTAGGGCTTTAAAGGTCAGCACCAACACTTTGAATTGTGCTCAGAAATGTGTTGGGAGCCAATGTAGGTCTTTCAGGAAAAGTGGTACAGTGGTACCTCAGGTTACAGACGCTTCAGGTTACAGATGCTTCAGGTTACAGACTCTGCTAACCCAGGAATAGTACCTCGGGTTAAGAACTTTGCTTCAGGATGAGAACAGAAATCGCGCAGTGGCAGCGGGAGGCCCCATTAGCTAAAGTGGTACCTCAGGTTAAGAACAGTTTCAGGTTAGGAACGGACCTCCAGAATGAATTAAGTTCTTAAACCGAGGTACGACTGTATATGTGTATGTGTTTGTGTGTGTGATCTTTTCTACCCTGACCTTAACAGCAGACATCTTTGCTTCCTAGTGAGAACTTGTCAAAGATGGCTCCAGAGTTCACCATCCTCATCAAGAACAACATCCATTTCCCTCGCTTCCGGTTTACCAAGTAAGAGCACCAGCGCATCCAGGTAGGGTTGGTCGCCTGACCCAAGTCTTAGGCCCTTGGAGGGAAGTTCCCAAACTGGTTTCCAAAATCTTGACCTGCCTGGTGACTGCAATGCATGCAGAATGATGTCTGACGGCAGATTTGCCCTTGTGTGTCAACTTGGCTTTTTCTGATGCATTTTTGCTGTGCCAGAAAAAGTCCAGCAGCACACAGGAGGAGAGTTTTTGCTCCTGATCCTTGTTCCGTCTTCTCTCCAGAGGGAACGTCAAGGACAACGACGACAGCTACCTGAAGAGCTGCACCTTCAATGAAACCACAGGCCTCTACTGCCCCATCTTCAAGCTGGGCTTCATTGTGGAGCAAGCGGGAGAGAACTTCACCCAGCTGGCTGAAAAGGTAAAGGTCGTGTAGGAATGTAGGAAGCTGCTTTGTAGAAAGTCAGGTCCATCTGGTTCAGAACTGGCCGGCAGCCGTGTCTCTCCAGGGTTGCAGGCACGCAGTATCTCCCAAGCCTACCTAGAGGTGCTGCTGGGAATGGAACGTTGGACCTTCTGCATGCAAAGAACATGTTGTATGTACCCTGAAAGAGAAGTTAGGTTTCTAGTCCTTATGATTGTAAGAAAAATACAGTGGTACCTTGGTTCAGATCCTCAGATTTGTATTGATTTGTATTGATTTAGGTGGGCAGCTGCCCACCTGCCTCCCCCTTGGCTACATCCATAGTGGGGCTTACATGGGCCCCCCAATATTTTACAGTGGTACCTTGGTTCTCAAACGCCATGGTACTCAAACAACTTGGAACCCAAACACTGCAAACCCGGAAGTAAGTGCTCCGGTTTGCGAACTTTTTTCAGAAGCTGAATGTGCACCGTTTTGAGTGTTACACTGAGGTCTGTCTGTTTTTGCTACTTATTTGTTTTTTTGTTTTTGCGTCTCTTTTTTTTCTTTTGTTTTTGTGACTGTGTGGAACCCAGTTCAGCTACTGACTGACTGATGTGTGTGACTGCAGTACATTGTTTATTGCTTTCACTTTATGGATCAATGGTCTCATTAGATAGTAAAATTCATGTTCAATTGCTGTTTTAGGGGTTGTTTTTAAAAGTCTGGAACGGATGAATCCATTTTGCATTACTTTCTATGGGAAAGCGCGCCTTGGTTTTGGAATGCTTTGGTTTTGGAATGGGCTTCTGGAACGGATTAAGTTTGAGAGCCAAGGTACCACTGTAGTGCTGAACTAAACATGTAGATTAGTATTCAAATAGATCCCTGGTCCTTCCAATGATTCTCCAGGGTTCCAGGAGTCTTTCCTACCAGGAGATGCTGGCAGAGATTGAACCTGGGACCTTCTGCATGCCAAGCAGGTGCTCTGCCACTGAGCTACCCTTCCGCTATTGCATCAGGGGTGCCTTCTTTCCAGCCAGGCCTTCCTGGTGGAATGTTCTTTCATGAGCAAGCGGTTAGTGAAGGCCACTCGCCAGTGTGGTGTAGTGGTTAAGAGCGGTGGACTCGTAATCTGGTGAACCGGGTTTGTGTCTCCGCTCCTCCACATGCAGCTGCTGGGTGACCTTGGGCCAGTCACACTTCTCTGAAGTCCTTCAGCCCCACTCACCTCACAGAGTGTTTGTTGTGGGGGAGGAAGGGAAAGGAGAATGTTAGCCGCTTTGAGACTCCTTCGGGAAGTGATAAAGCAGGATATCAAATCCAAACTCCTCCTCCTCCTCCTCCTCCTCCTCCTCCTCCTCCTCCTCCTCCTCCTCCTCTTCTTCTTCTTCTTCTTCTTCTTCTTCTGATCTCTTTAAAAGGGAAGATGATTTTGCAGAGGAGAGATGCAGTGCTGGGGCCAGTGCTGTACATAATAACAAGGACGGCTTCGGGTTTGAGGAGACTCTTGGCAACATGCTGCTCACCTGTCATTCACCCGACGCCTTGCGCCTCCGAGCCTGGACGCTTGTATTCCGCACTGAACTTGAACAGTGCCAAATGCAGTCGAAGGAATGACTGGGAACAAACTCAAGTCATGTTGCTTTTGTCAGGTTTTGGCTCAGATCAGGAGCGCCTGAGTGGAAACGTTCTTAACAGGGCCTGCGTTGGGCAAATTTAAACATTGCTAAATGCAAGCCCCATTGCAAGTGTTGAAAACCAACAGCAAACATCGTCCCTGAATGTTGGTCATTCTGGATGAGGCTGATGGAACTCCAATGACCTCTGGAGGGCAGCAGGTTTGAAAGGATGGCTTAGACAGGGGTCAGCAAACTTTTTTTAGCAGGGGGCCAGTCCACTGACCCTCAGACCTTGTGGGGGGCCAGACTATATTTTGGAAAAGAAAAAAAATGAATGAATTCCTATGCCCCACAAATAACCCAGAGATGCATTTTAAATAAAAGGGCACATTCTACTTATGTAAAAGCACGCTGATTCCCGACCATCCATGGGCCGGATTTAGAAGGCGATTGGGCCGGATCCGCCCCCCCCCAGGCCTTAGTTTGCATACGCATGGCTTGGAACCTCTGTCTGGGTGCAGAGGAGAGAAATTCAATTCAATTCCATTCAATTCAATTCAAATTTAAGGAGCACCTGCCTAATTCACACTTCCCAAAACAATACTCAAACTGAAACAGCCGCCCTTTGAAATTTTCATACCTGCAGATTTCCCCCAAATAATGGGTGCAAAAAATTGCAAATGTTAGCTTAAATAATTCACAGAATGCAAAATGTATATATATTAAAGGTAAAGGTACCCCTGCCCGTACGGGCCAGTCTTGCCAGACTCTGGGGTTGTGCGCCCATCTCACTCAAGAGGCTGGGGGCCAGCGCTGTCCTGAGACACTTCTGGGTCACGTGGCCAGCATGACATCGCTGCTTTGGCGAGCCAGAGCCGCACACGGAAACACCGTTTACCTTCCCGCTAGTAAGCGGTCCCTATTTATCTACTTGCACCCGGGAGTGCTTTCAAACTGCTAGGTTGGCAGGCGCTGGGACCGAACAACGGGAGCGCACCCCGCCGCGGGGATTCGAACTATATATATTCTATATATATATAATATATATAATATATATCCTATATATATTAGGAGGGGGGAAATCACATTAAAACACTGATGGATTTTCATAAATCACAAATTCGTTTGGAAACATGGAGAACTGAACTGAAGTTTGGAAAAATTCTCACACTGAGAGAAACAGAAGTTGACGGATTTGCCCGTCATCGTATCTTCCGGCAACTCGGCAAGTTTGCCCCCTTCGGAAGCTCCAGCCTGATGCTTCCTGCTCCACAACCCCCGCCAACTTGTGGGATGCCCACAACCTCCCTCAGGTTGCCAATTCCGGGTAGCTGGCCGCCCTCTAATTGCCTTTCTCTTCATATCAATCAGCCCCAATCGACTCTCATCGCTCTCCTGGGATGGAGGGTATATTATCAGTTGCTTCAGTGAAGCTCATCTCTCAGCCATCCCGGCTGCTCCTAACCCCATGGGATTAGCTCTTCGGCTAGATGGACTCCACACTTATTTACCCCAGCAAGGATTTCATTGACCAGGGGAGTAATGAAGTGGGGCAGAGAGTCAGTGTGGCCTAGTGGTTAGAGTGCTGGACTATCGCCCGGGAGAGCGGGGTTCAAATCCCCACTTGGCTGTGAAGCTCTCTAGGCGCGACCTTGGGCCAGTCGTAGGCACATGAGAAGCTGCCTTATAGTGAGCCAGACCTTTGGTCCATCTAGCTCCATATTGTCTACACTGACTGGCAGCAGCTCGCCAGGATTTCAGGCAGGGGAGTCTCTCCCAACCCTACTGGAGATGCTGGGGACTGAACCTGGGACCTCCTGCATGCAAGACAGATGAGCTGTGGCCCTTTCCCAGTTGCTTGCTCTCAGCCTTGCAGGGTTGCTGTGGAGATAAAATGAGGAGGAAGAGAACCCCATATGCCACTTTGAGCTCCCTGGGGTGAAAAAGGTGGGATATAATGCAATAAACAAATGCTACCAGGGTGTGAGGGGCAGTAGATTCCGTATCAACAGGATTGAAAATGAAACTGCCAATATCCTAAGGCCACCTTACAAATCTATGGAGCAGCTGTGCTTGGAATATGGCGTGCCATTCTAGTCACCTCTCCTCAACAAGGATACTGTAGAGTTGGAGAAGTTTCTTTCTTTTTCTTTTTTGACAATATAAGAAAGAAAGAAAGAAAGAAAGAAAGAAAGAAAGAAAGAAAGAAAGAAAGAAAGAAAGTGCACCCCACCACTGAGACCATTCCATTGTTACCATCTGACCTCCCAAAATTTCAACACCTCTTCCGGTAAAAGGTAAAGGTAAAGGGACCCCTGACCATTAGGTTCAGTCGTGACCGACTCTGGGGTTGCTTTACTCATCTTGCTTTACTGGCCAAGGGAGCCGGCGTACAGCTTCTGGGTCATGTGGCCAGCATGACTAAGCCGCTTTTGGCAAACCAGAGCAGCGCACGGAAACGCTGTTTACCTTCCCGCCAGAGCGGTACCTATTTATCTACTTGCACTTTTTGGCGTGCTTTCGAACTGCTAGGTGGGCAGGAGCAGGGACCGAGCAACGGGAGCTCACTCCGTCGTGGGGATTTGAACCGCCGACCTTCTGATTGGCAAGCCCTAGGCTCTGTGGTTTAACCCACAGCGCCACCCATTTGGCCCTTTTCCGTTTTAACAGTACAAATTCTACAAACACCCTCCGTATCTCCTCAAAATCATTTCTCCGGCATATTCCCCATCTTACCTTAATGGCACATATTAATTTTTCATTAATAGCTATATCCCACACCTCTTTATACTACCTTTTTGTTTTAGAGGAAGAAGGGCCTTCTTAGTAGTGGCACCCGCCCTGTGGAACGCCCTCCTATCAGATGTCAAGGAAATAAATAACTATCTGACTTTTAGAAGACCTTTGAAGGCAACCCTGTTTAAGGAAGTTTTTAATGTGTGATGTTTTATTCTGTTTTTAATCTGTTGGGAGCTGCCCAGAGTGGCTGGGGAAACCCTGCCAGATCGGTGGGGTATTAACAACAATAACAACAACAACAACAACAATATTATTATTTTCTGCTTGCCCCTTCTACTTCCTAGCTATAATAATTCGTGCAGCTGTCAATAAATTTCGGAGCAAGTCCTTCGTAACCTGTAAACCTTCCACCCAATCGTATATTGATGATAATGCTTTTGGTCAGCTTTAACCCAGTGATTTCTGTTATCTCCTTAAACACCCTTTGCCAAAAATTGTACATATTTACACCCCACCACATGCGAACACAATTCCCTGTTTCCTGGCATCTCCTCCGACATAACACCAAATATTTCTTGTTTATTTGATTTAATCTGATTTGGAGAAGTTTCCACCAAAACGATCAGGAGCTTGGAGCAACTCCTGTGCAAGGAAAGTCTGCAGCGTTTGGGACTTTTTAGTTTAGAGAAAAGGTAAGAGGCGACACGATGGAATCTGATAAAATTACGCATGACTTGGAGAGAGCGGACAGAGAAAAGTTTCTCTCTCTCATAACACCAGAATTCGTGGACTTCCGATGAAGCTGAATGTTGGAAAATCAGGACAGATAAAAGAAAGAACTTCGCCGTGCCGCGCTGTGTTAAACTGTGGAACTCACTGCCACGGGAGGCAGCAATGGTCACCAACTTGGATGGCTTTAAAAGAGGATTGGACAAATTTGTGGAGGATAAAAGGCTCTCACCAGCTCCCAGCTACCCTGGCTGTGCACTACCTCCATTGACAGTAGCATCATGCCTTTAAATACCAGCTGCTGTGAACCGCAAAGTGGGAGGATGCTGTTCAATTTGGGTCCTGTTCCTGGGCTGCCCAAATGGGCTTCTGTTTGGCCCATGGGAGGAGAGCAGGAAGATGGAAAAAGGCAGGTCGTTGGCCTGAGCCAAGGGTACTATCATCAAATTGCATTTTATGATTCCTTTATGCAAACTTGCACCTCCACTTTCTTTTCTTTTTTTGAATTGCTTTATTGATTGTAAAGAAAGAAAAAAACAGCCAACAAAGAAAAATACCAAAGGATGATACAAGTTACCAAAAAATACATTAATTTCTTACAACACTTCTATTACGACTTCCAGTCACCCCATCGAGAGTCCCAGGTTTCTGTTGAGTAGCCCATTTTTCATTATCCCCTCAAACTTTCCCCAAATTTTTATTTTAATAAGGATTTTATGTTTATACAGGGGTCATTCTAAGCCTGCCAGAGAATTCACCTTCTTACAATGCTTTTAAAGATATTTCCTGTAAATATCCTACTCTGTAGTGAGCTTTTGATCTGTATTATCTCTAATCCTTCCTGTCATCATTGCTAATTCTGTATATTCTAATAATTTTGTCTGCCAGTCCACTTTGGTTGGGGTGGAATAGCCATTTTTTGGCTATTAAGATTCTTGCTGCCACTGTTGCATACAAGAAGATTTTCCTCACATTTTTTGGAATATTGATACCTATTATACCCAGTAGAAAGGCTTCGGATTTTTTTGCAAGAGAGATTTTAAACATCTTTTTAAGTTAATTGTACAGTGGTACCTCTGGTTGCAAACGGGATCTGTTCCGGAGGCCCGTTTGCAACATGAAAAGAACGCAACCCGCAGCGGCGCGTCTGTGCACACGCAGGTTGTGATTCGTCGCTTCTGCACATGCGTGTGACATTATTTTGCGCTTCTGGGCATGCTCGAGTGGCGAAACCCGGAAGTAACGCTTTCCGGTACTTCCGGGTCGCCACGGGACGTAACCTGAAAGAACATAACATGAAGCGGACGTAACATGAAGTATGACTGTATATCCCAAAATTCCCTTATTTTCTTGCAATTCCACCACATGTGAATCTTTGTACCCTCTCTGCATCTCCAACAAATCTACCTCCCCTTTCAAGTGGCAGTGGCGATGATGTGGGCACCACGGAGACACTCGCCAGGGTGGCCTTGTGGGTGTTTGGAAAGAGGTCCTCTCCCTTCGTTGACCCCGCTTTCCCTCGGCAGGGCGGCGTGATTGGGGTGATCATTAACTGGAATTGCAACCTGGACCTGCCGGATACGATGTGCAACCCCCGCTATTCCTTCCGCAGGCTGGACCCCAAGTGGGCCCAGGCCTCCTCTGGATACAATTACAGGTAACAACACATCCTTGTTCTGGAAGCAAAGGCTCCAGCTGTTTTGCTACCTATGGCAAAGGATGATCCCTTACTTGTGTTATAAGAAAAAGCTGTTCCTTTTCCCTTCTGGGGTATCCAAGAGCCCATATAGAGTCCTTAAGTGGGTTCCCTATCGGTAGGAGAAAATAACAGAGGCCAGCTATATTGAGAAGCAAAGCGGCTAGTAAGCCAGATCTTTATTCAAGGAAAAACAGGGTCCCCACTCACCACACGCAGGAGGGAGGAGGAACCCAGAACAATGGTGCGTAAGCCCTTATATAGACTTCTAAAATCACCCACCCTGTAGCCCAAGACTACACCCGAATACATCATACATACATCACAGTAGGAGGCAGTCTACAGCAGAAATACATCACAAGAAGTGGTCTACAGCAGAAATCCTGTCTGCCAGGATACCTGACAATGGTCTCTGATTGCATTACCTGGGCAGCCTGGCCATTCTTTTGTGATGATTAAAACTTTAATTCCTGAATCCAGGTCACAGGCTCACCCTATTCATACACAAATGTGCCCTTAAGACAGGTAAGCAAAAGACAGTGGATAGGCTTTCCCATTTCCTTCCTCCTTGCAGAGAAATATTGGAGTGTCAAACTGGCTTCAGGATTGCTCTCTTGTACTATTTCAGACATGTGGTTTATATATTTATGTATGTGTTTGCCTTGTACAGTGGTACCTCAGGTTAAGAACTTAATTCGTTCTGGAGGTCCGTTCTTAACCTGAAACTGTTCTTAACCTGAAGCACTACTTCGGCTAATGGGGCCTCCTGTTGCCGCACAATTTCTGTTCTCATCCTGAAGCAAAGTTCTTAACCTGAGGTACTATTTCTGGATTAGCAGAGTCTGTAACCTGAAGTGTCTGTAACCCGAGGTACCACTGTACATTTGTGAGCGTTTATTTTGTATCTGGGACCTTAGAATTCTTATAATACCTGTATTGTTTGTGTTGGTGGGATGTATTGGTGCATTTCAGTGGTGTGTGGTGAAACTTTTCGTAGGGCCAGAGGTGCCAGCATGCAATGGCGATTGGGGAGGGCAGAAGCTTCCTGGGCTTTGGGAAGGACACGCCAGGCCTCTGACAGGATTATGGAGCCCTGCTGCCTCCTTTCCAAAGCTGGACAGGCTTTGGGAAGATGGCAGGAGAGCTCTTGGACCCTGTCGGAGCATCATGTCTCTTCCCTAAGCCAGGCAGAAGCTTCCTGGGCTCCGGGAAGAAGGCACCAGGCTTTAATACACTAATTTACCTGGAACATTTGGGGGACTAGTCTAATCCCCCTGGTCCACTGACCAGACGCCACTGGTGCATTTGTGTGTTTGTGGTGTGGTGTGCATGGGACAAATGCATCTCCTGGCTCGCTTGTACGGAATCAAGCCTTAGTCAGAGGAATTTGCCACTCTCCAGGCACCCGGCTTGAGTTCCTTGTTGACCTCCCCGTCTGCGACTCCCGGCAAGATCAGGCGAGATCTCAATCGGCGATCCTCCTCTAACGTGAGAAGAACACACCACTCCTCCCCTGCCACCCCCAGGGAGGGGAAGGAGACAGACAGAAATGTATTTACATGCCTTTATTTCTGTCCTTCCAGCAGTACAGAGAAATGTGTCTGCACTCTCTTAACACCAACAGCAGAGAGAGAAATAACTCCTCCCATGTACTTCCAGTACAGGTCAGGTGACACTCTGAGCTAACATCCGGTGCTCAGTGGTGTGAATAGACTGTTCCTTTGTTCCCACGGAACAGTCCCAAACATCAACATCCTGTTTGGCTATCCAGCCACCTGGAGCTCGTTGCTGCATTGCTCCTTTTTCGTAACAGAGCCAACTCAAGACATTTAGCTGCCCGAAGGTGATCAGAGCAGCCTCTTGTTCCACACTGATCCGCGTAGAGATAACTCCGCAGGGCAACCCCTTAGCTGTGGAGCTGGAATTTAGTACCCAGTTTGTTCCAGTCGCCAATCAGATGCCTCCAGGATGCCCACAAGCGGCGCATGAAAGCCATAGTCCCTCCACAGTGCTGTTGCTTTCATGTGGCCACCATGCTAAACTAGGGGTCAGCAAACTTTTTCAGCAGGGGGTTGGTCCACTGTCCCTCAGACCATGTGGCAGCGTGACTATATTTTGAAAAAATAAATAAATGAATGAGAGCCAGTGTGGTGTAGGGGTTAAGAGCAGTGGACTCGTAATCTGGTGAACCGGGTTCCCTTCCCTGCTCTTCCACATGCAGCTGCTGGGTGACCTTGGGCCAGTCACACTTCTCTGAAGTCTCTCAGCCTCACTCATCTCACAGAGTGTTTGTTGTGGGGGAGGAAGGGAAAGGAGATGGTTAGCCACTTTGAGACTCTTTAGGGTAGTGATAAAGTGGGACATCAAATCCAAACTCCTCCTCCTCTTCTTCTAACCCCACAAATAACCCAGAGATGCATTTTGAATAAAAGGACACATTCTACTCATGTAAAAACATGCTGGTTCCTGGACCGTCTGCGGGCCAGATTTAGAAGGCGATTGGGCTGGATCCGGCCCCTGGGCCTTAGTTTGCCTACCCATGCGCTAAACAGATGGACCTCCCTATTCCTCCTTCAAATTTGTCTGATCCCCTTTCAAAGCCCCCCCCCCAATAGCAGCCATTCCCACATCTCTCGGCAGCCAGAGCTATGATGTAAGCAGTAGAAGGAAGAGGGGGTCATGTAACTTGAGCTGACCTGCGTGCAAGGGAGGGTTTTTCTTTTGCAAAGGGTGTTGCAGGTTCCACATCACCCAAGGCCTGGAGCCCCTCTTCCCAGCCCCGATCTGCTGAAATTAAGACACAGAGCTCTGGGGAGTGGGGGACCTTTTTCAGCTTGAGGGTCACATTCTCTTCTGGATGGGTGGGGGGAACATGCCAGGGCCAAAAGTGGGTGGAGTAGGCTCGTTTCTACATCTCCCTTTCAGTCCTTCATCCACAGAAGCAAGAGGCATGATCAGAGTTCAAAGGCGCATTCTAGTGAGGGGTGTGGCCGGGGGAGGGAAGAGTACACAAACATTCTGTGGCATCACAGGCGTTCAGCCAATGAGTGAGTGGAGCACCACTCACCATTATAATAGTGACCTTTTAAGCTCCAACGTTTTCTACCAGGCGATGTATGTTTAGGTGGGGGAAGTAAGTATTTTCTCAACAGCCTTGCTTGCTGCCAATGCAGCCATGCAGGAGGGCCAGGTTTCTCTGTGCCAAGGTTCTGGGCATTTTATGGCAGCAGCCAGCCTTGCTCACACCCCTTGCTTTTGACCCCCAGGTTTGCCAAGTACTACAAGCACAGGGGCAAGAGCACCCGCACCTTGATCAAGGCTTACGGCATCCGCATCGATGTGATTGTGCACGGGCAGGTAAGGGACAGAGATGCTTGCTATAGGAGGGACATGTTAGATTTCTGTTTATGCCACTGTGCAGTTTTTGGAGTCACAAGACTCTGTTTACATTCCAGACTGTTGGAAGTCTCACGGGAGACGGAAGTTGATGTTACTGGTTTCCTGTTTCTTTGTAGCAGTTGGTTCACTGTCTCTCACATAGAGAGGATGTATATTCTTTTCTGTCTGCGTAGTTAGAAATAAACGTAGCAATGTAGCTTATATATTTCTCGTCCTTCTGCTGCTGTATGGATACTCTGTGTAATGGGAAAGTGCCTGGAGCCTCATCAAAGGCTTACGTCGTTAATCACCGTTGGAGGACATGTCCGCGGAGGAGTAGCTCGGTCGTACGCAAGTTCCGACAAGACATGGGGCTGGGCTACCGGGATGCAGGCGCCGAGTTGCAAAAGTAGTTTTCGAAGTAGGGCTGGGGGGGGGGCTGGAGGAACTGTTTTCAGGCTAAGGGCGGCCTTCCCTTACGGGCAAGCTTCAGGAATCACATGCCAGTAGAGGTTGGGGTGAAAGGTGAGGTCGGCAGGTACAAGAGAGGTGCAACAGGTACATCTCTCTCTTACATCAGGGATGGCTGTGGTCTAAACCACGGAGCCTCTTGGGCTTGCCGATCAGAAGGTCGGCGGTTTGAATCCCCGTGACGGGGTGAGCTCCCGTTGCTCTGTCCCAGCTTCTGCCAACCTGGCAGTTTGAAAGCATGCCAATGCAAGTAGATAAATAGGTACCACTGCGGCGGGAAGGTAAACGGTGTTTCCATGCGTTCTGGTTTCTATCACTGTGCCCTGTTGCACCAGAAGTGGTTTATTCACGCTGGCCACAAGACCCGGAAAGCTGTCTGTGGACAAACGCCGGCTCCTTCAGCCTGAAAGAGAGATGAGCGCCACAACCCCATAGTTGCCTTTGACTGGACTTAACCTTTACCTTTACCGTAGACTACATTCTGCGGGAGGTTTGTGGGCACTCCTTCATGCACACCTGTCCCCCACCTGCCATCCAGGTAAGCAAGCAGCATGGCCCTGGTTCAAGGACATGTTCCAGACATGTCAAAAGCACTTGAGGTTACTATTATCATTATCATTTATTTATTTACTTTGACTAGCCAAAGCCACTACAAAAGACAAAATGCACAAAACAGAGTAGAAGCAGAATAAAATGCGTCACACAGTCAAAATAGTCATCCAAACCAGGCATACTGTCACATCAGTTAAATTCTTCAAGGTCACTGCAAGCAGGGCTAATAGTGATTCTGTCCCTTTCTCCCCTTAGGCAGGGAAGTTCAGCCTTATCCCCACAATCATTAATCTGGCCACGGCGCTGACGTCAGTGGGAGTGGTGAGTATTCTCTTGCTTCATTCAATTAAAAAATAAAATAAAAAAAGACTTTTCCTGCTCTGGTGTTGATTGATCACTCTCCTCCTCCTACAGGGCTCCTTCCTCTGCGACTGGATCTTGCTGACCTTCATGAACAAGAACGAAGTCTACAGTGCCCGGAAGTTTGACCAGGTAGCGGGGAGGGTGCCCCTGAATGGATGGAGCAGATGGGGCTCAGGCCATCCGTGATCCTAGACCCAAAATGCCCATGCTCTGTGACAAATTCCCTGGGGAGCTCTGCCAACCCTGGGCCAGTCGAGAGGGGCAGGAGTTCTCAAAGAGCGCCCCTCTCACCTTGGCAGAACTGGGGCTCTTTCTCACACCAGCTTGTTGGCCAAGCGACATTCAACGATGGGCTATCAAAATGCACCTGAATGTTGCTCAGTGCACAGAGGAAAGAGCCCTGGAGGCTGGTCCATTAGAAGGGAAATGGGGCACTGCCCCACCAACCTCAGTCCGGTCTCAGCCAGCCCCACGACCTGCCTGCCTCCTTTCTTACAACCAGTCTGGTGTCTCTGCCTGCCATTGGTTCCACTTCCTGTATTGCAAGGGGTTGGACGAGATGATACTTCAGGTCCCTTCCAACTCTGCAAATCTGATTACCCCCTTCCCCACCTATTTATATTGCACCTCTCCCTGCTCCAAAGAGCCCGAAGGCCTTTTTCATCGTTTGTGCTAAGAGTCCTCCATGCACCTAAAATGGAACAGTCCGTTCCATCATCTTGCTTTCCTGCGAGTGTAGGTCAGGCTGAACCATTGAGGGGGTGGGGTGAGCAAAGCAGTGCTTTACCCACCTCCCTGCCGACCAGTCTTCAGTCTCTAGGTGGCCTCTGGCTAGGTAGGTACTCTGATCAGTCTTGCAACTTTTATCAGAAAAAAACTGTTCCTTTTCCCTTATGGGGTATCCAAGAGCCTGTATAGAGTCCTCAAGCGGGTTCCTTATCGGTAGGAGAAAATAACAGAGGCCAACCAGAGAATATTGAGAAGCAAAGTGGCTAGTAAGCCTGATCTTTATTCAAGGAACTGTTGCAACAGGGTCCCCACTCACCACACGCAGGAGGGAGAAGCCTGAACAATGGTGCGCAAACCCTTATATAGACTTTTGAAATTGGCCACCCTGTCGCCCAAGACCATCCCTCTAAAACAGCATACATCCATCACAGAAGTAGGCAGTCTACAGCAGAAATCCTGTCTGCCAGGATACCTGAGAATGGTCACTGATTGCATTACCTGGGCAGTCTGGCCATTCTTTTGTGATGGTTAATACTTTAGTTCCTGAGTTCCAGATCACAGGCTCACCCTATTCATACACAAATACGCTCTTAAGGCAGGATTTGTAAGCAAAAAAAACGACAATGGGAAGACTTCCCCAATTTTCCTCCCTTACTGCAGAGGAATATTTGAGGTCACTCGGAGAGTCAACATGGCTTCAGGATTGTTCTCCTGTACTATTTCAGACACGTGGTTTATATACTTATGTATGTGTTCGCCTTGTACATTTATGAACATTTGATTTATATTTGAGACCTTAGGATTCTTATAACACTACTAATGGCTTGTCCTTTCTCCCACATCTGGCCAGATGCCCAAGCTCCAAGAGGGAACTCCGACGACAGACTGCAGCATCACCGATTCCTGCACGCAAGCCTCCTCGCCCGCAGACTCCAAAGCGCCCATCCATCTCTGAGGGTTCAGGAGCTCCTTTCCTGTCCCGTTTTCTCAGGATGGTCTTCTCTGCATCTGATAAAAGGCAGCTTCATTCTCCTGTGGCCCCTGGCACAATAAATCGAGTCGGTCCTGAAGGTGTCCTCATTTTGACCACAAGACCGGTGGAATTCGTTCTTCTCAGGGTACCAAAACAGCCCTATGAAATTCCTGATAGAATGGGAGGAGCAGGGAGGAACTGAGCCATTGCAGACCTACAACCTGCCAGACCTGGCTATATCCCGGCAAAGGAAGGACAGCGTTGCTGGATCAGACCAAAGGCGTATCTAATCCAGCATCGTGTTCTCAACAGTGGTCAACCCAAAGCCTCTTTTGGGAAGCCCACAAGCAGTGCCTGAGTGCAACAGGGCTCTCCCCACCTGTCGTTCTCAGCAAATTGGTACACAAAGGCCCACTGCCTCCATCGGCTAACATAGCATGATCTTCCCTGCCTGGAACTCTAAAGAGCTGCTGCCAGTCAGTGTAAGAGACCCCTGACCATTAAGTCCAGTCGTGGCCGACTCTGGGGTTGCGGCGCTCATCTCGCTTTATTGGCCGACGGAGCCGGCGTACAGCTTCTGGGTCATGTGGCCAGCATGACTAAGCCGCTTCTGGCGAACCAGAGCAGTGCACGGAAACGCCGTTTACCTTCCCACTGGAGCGGTACCTATTTATCTACTTGCACTTTGATGTGCTTTCGAACTGCTAGGTTGGCAGGAACAGGGACTGAGCAACAGGAGCTCACCCCGTCGTGGGGATTCGAACTGCCAACCTTCTGATTGGCAAGTCCTAGGCTCTGTGGTTTAACCCACAGCGCCACCCGCGTCCCGCCAGTCAGTGTAAACAAGATTAAGTTAGACAGACCACTAGTCTGACGCAGCCTGTTCTTGTATGATTGAATCCCGCCTGATAACAGCCGAATTCTGGAAAAAACCCTTGTTTTAAAACTGGGCTCAAAACCAGCTAAGCGGAGTCTTCCTTCTCTTGTTTTTGCAGCGCCCCCTCCTCCACAAACGTCCCGGCTTCTGCCATCAAAACTCACTTCCTCTGTTCCATTTGGGAATTGGGAATGAATACGTCATATATCAAGCCCACCGGCCGCTTCGCTCGACGGCAGGCATTTGACCTAGCTAAGTGCTCACAGAGAAGTGCTAAGTCAATTAGAAAACCATTCAGAGGTAATTGAGCCAGCTCGGGGGAAGATATTTCTCCCCCTAATCAGATTGCCCACCTCTTCTGTTGCCAGAGCAAATCCCAACACATTATAGGCTCCCCTCAACCCCATTAAGGAGAGAACAGCAGCAGACAATAATTCTCCGGTTCCCTCCGCTCCCCCCACAGGCAAATATAAAAAATTCAGTATCTTGGGGGGGGGGGAGTGTGATGTTATTCCAGAGGCAGCAAGTGGGCTTTGCGAGACCCCTGGAAAAGCAGCAGTAGGCAGGCTCTCCGGGAACAAATTTCAGAAGAGGGGGAGAGTCCTTTTGGGCTTGGGGTTCTGCTTGCGAGTTTCACTTTTAAAACTATTTTTATCGAAAGTATTCAACATATGAGACAATAAAAACCAAGCAACTATAAAAAAAGGAATATAAACCCCCTCCTCTCAACTGCATCATATCCTTTATCCATAGTCATACCTGTGATCTCAAATGCCTTGGCTCTCGAACAAATCGGCTCCTGAATGATCAAAACCCAGAAGTGAGTGTTCCAGTTTTTGAATGATTTTCAGAAGCTGAACATCCGGCACGGCTTCCGATTGGCTGCAGGACACTCCTTGGTTTTCGAACGATTCCGGGAGTTGAACCGACTCCTGGAATGCATTCTGTTCGAGAACCAAGATACAACTGACTACAGAAAAGTAGACCTTCTCAGATCTCACCTGGGAGATTCTTTCTATCCTGTTGCTCAAACACAGAGCCCACCTGTCTGAGCTTTCTTTGCATGTCCTCGTCAATCCAAAACAGAGGCCTGTTAAAATTAAAGATAAAAAAGAAACAATGCAGAAAAAGAGAGAAATAAAAGATACAGAAGAGAGAGAGGGAGAGAAAAGAGAGAGGGAGAGAGAAAGATACTTCCACCTCTCTATCTTCCAATTATATATATTACAATTACTCAAATTATTTAGTCCATACACTCCAGGGTAGTTCCTTGTTGCGCATGTTGTTGTTTAGTCGTTTAGTCGTGTCCGACTCTTCGTGACCCCATGGACCAGAGCACGCCAGGCACTTCTGTCTTCCACTGCCTCCCGCAGTTTGGTCAGACTCATGTTTGTAGCTTCGAAGACACTATCCAACCATCTCGTCCTCTGTCGTCCCCTTCTCCTTGTGCCCTCCATCTTTCCCAACATCAGGGTCTTTTCCAGGGAGTCTTCTCTTCTCATGAGGTGGCCAAAGTATTGGAGCCTCAGCTTCAGGATCTGTCCTTCCAGTGAGCACTCAGGGCTGATTTCCTTAAGAATGGATAGGTTTGATCTTCTTGCAGTCCATGGGACTCTCAAGAGTCTCCTCCAGCACCATAATTCAAAAGCATCAATTCTTCGATGATCAGCCTTCTTTATGGTCCAGCTCTCACTTCCATACATCACTACTGGGAAAACCATAGCTTTTACTATACGGACCTTTGTTGGCAAGGTGATGTCTCTACTTTTTAAGATGCTGTCTAGGTTGGTCATTGCTTTCTTCCCAAGAAGCGGGCGTCTCTTAATTTCGTGGCTGCTGTCACCATCTGCAGTGATCATGGAGCCCAAGAAAGTAAAATCTCTCACTGCCTCCATTTCTTCTCCTTCTATTTGCCAGGAGGTGATGGGACCAGTGGCCATGATCTTCGTTTTTTGATGTTGAGCTTCAGACCATATTTTGCGCTCTCCTCTTTTACCCTCAATAAAAGGTTCTTTAATTCCTCCTCACTTTCTGCCATCAAGGTTGTGTCATCTGCATATCTGAGGTTGTTGATATTTCTTCCAGCAATCTTAATTCCGGCTAGGGATTCATCCAGCCCAGCCTTTTGCATGATGAATTCTGCATATGTTAAATAAGCAGGGAGACAATATACAGCCTTGCCGTACTCCTGTCCCAATTTTCAACCAATCAGTTGTTCCATATCCAGTTCTAACTGTAGCTTCTTGTCCCACATAGAGATTTCTCAGGAGACAGATAAGGTGATCAGGCACTCCCATTTCTTTAAGAACTTGCCATAGTTTGCTGTGGTCGACACAGTCAAAGGCTTTTGCATAGTCAATGAAGCAGAAGTAGATGTCTTTCTGGAACTCTCTGGCTTTCTCCATAATCCAGCGCATGTTTGCAATTTGGTCTCTGGTTCCTCTGCCTCTTCTAAATCCAGCTTGCACTTCTGGGAGTTCTCGATCCACATACTGCTTGAGCCTTCCTTGTAGAATTTTAAGCATAACCTTGCTAGCGTGTGAAATGAGTGCAATTGTGCGGTAGTTGGAGCATTCTTTAGCACTGCCCTTCTTTGGGATTGGGATGTAGACTGATCTTCTCCAATCCTCTGGCCACTGCTGAGTTTTCCAAACTTGCTGGCATATTGAGTGTAGCACCTTAACAGCATCATCTTTTAAAATTTTAAATAGTTCAGCTGGAATACCATCACTTCCACTGGCCTTGTTATTTGCAGTGCTTTCTAAGGCCCATTTGACTTCACTCTCCAGGATGTCTGGCTCAAGGTCAGCAACCCCACTACCTGGGGTGTACGAGGCATCCATTTCTTTCTGGTATAATTCCTCTGTGTATTCTTGCCACCTCTTCTTGATGTCTTCTGCTTCTGTTAGGTCCTTACCACTTTTGTCCTTTATTATGGCAATCTTTGAACGAAATGTTCCTTTCATATCTCCAATTTTCTTGAACAGATCTCTGGTTCTTCCCATTCTGTTGTTTTCCTCTATTTCTTTGCATTGCTCGTTTAAGGCCTTCTTGTCTCTCCTTGCTATTTTTTGGAAATCTGCATTCAATTTCCTGTATCTTTCTCTATCTCCCTCGCATTTTGCTTGCCTTCTCTCCCCCGCTATTTGTAAGGCCTCACTGGACAGCCACTTTGCTTTCTTGCATTTCCTTTTCATTGGGATGGTTTTCGTTGCTGCCTCCTGTATAATGTTGCGAGCCTCCATCCATAGTTCTTCAGGCACTCTGTCTAGCAAATCTAAATCCTTAAACCTGTTCCTCACTTCCACTGTGTATTCATAAGGGATTTGATTTAGATTGAATCTTACCGGCCCAGTGGTTTTTCCTACTTTCCTTCAGTTTAAGCTTGAATTTTGCTATAAGAAGCTGATGATCCGAGCCACAGTCAGCTCCAGGTCTTGTTTTTGCTGACTGTATTGAGCTTCTCCATCTTTGGCTGCAGAGAATATAATCAATCTGATTTCGATGCTGCCCATCTGGTGATGTCCACGTGTAGAGTCGTCTCTTGTGTTGTTGGAAAAGCATGTTTGTGATGACCAGCTTGTTCTTGTTGCGCATAATACCCAGTTTTTCTCCTAAACGGCATTTTCTCAAATTTTTCATCCTAGGCCTCCAGAAAATCACTTTTGTCACTCAGCCAGCCCAATATAACTTTTCTTGCCATAATGGGCACCTGGTTGGCCATTGTGAGAATGGGATGCTGGACCAGATACCGGCCTGATCCAGCAGAGCTCTCCTTATGTCCTGAAGGTGATGGAAACATACTTGCCAGACTTTTCCCCCTGAGGAAGAAGTCCCTTGGCATCCTCTCTGCAGGCACCCAAAAGGAGACTGCGGGCGAAGATTTTTCCCTCCACACCGAGTAAACTTTAACCATCGCAGCATTTTTGGCATCCTTCCATCTCCTTCCCAAGGACAGGGGGAAAGAGAAAAAGAGAGAGTCAGGCAGATAAAAAAGACTGGCACTAATTGAATCAGTCGGCTTTTGCAGTCTAATTAGTTTCCAGAATTCTTTGGAGAATTCTCAGGTTGCTCAGACTTTTTGAAGGGAATGTTTACTGATTCAGCTGTTTTTTTAACATATATAAAAAATGTCAGAGGTGGGGCCCCTCCAGAGCCACTCCCAGGTGTGCTCCTGGGTTTCCTGGAATCGCCACACCCACTGATGCATATCACAGGTATGGGGAAAGGGAGGCTTCACTGAGAGATCAAAGCCACAGGGCATGGCAGCAGTGGAGAATTGAGTATTATTATTTTATCTGATGAAATTAAATGAAGCTTTGGCCCTCCAGATGCTGAACTACATTTCCCATCAGCTCTGGCCAGCATGGTTGAAGGCCAGGGATGACGGTCTTCAGCTGCATTTTTAGTTTAGAGCAGTGGTTCCCAACCATTTTTCAGGCCACGCCCTACCTAAGCATCTCTCAAATCCTGATATCCCGCCCCCACCTGTGACATATAATTCTTATATTTCAAAAAGTTAACTCCTATCCATGTAGAGGAAGCCTAAAAGGCCATTAACTGTTAATAACTCATTCTTGAATTGCCCCCCTTAAAAATCAAATTGCCCCCCCGTGGGGCATGTGCCCCAAATTGGGAACCATGGGTTTAAAGAAAAGGCAAGAGGTGACATGGTAGCAGTTTATAAAATGATGTACGGCAGGGAACAACTCTTCTTCCTTTCTCACGATGCTAGAGCGTGAGGACATCCATGTTTTTCCAGGACAGATACAAGTACTTCTTCATTCACGGAACTATGGAACTCACTTCCACAGGAGGCAGTGATGGCAACGAACCTAAATAGCTTTCATAAATGATCAGACAAATTCATGGGGAAGAGGGCCATGGACTGCTACTAGTCATGACGGTTATGCTCTACCTGTGGTTGGAGGCAGAGGTGCACTTGGAGACAGTGCTGGAAACTGCAGGAGGGGAGAATTGCTCTTTTGCTCAAATCCTGCTTGTGGGTTTCCTACAAGCATCTGGTTGGCCACTGTGAGAACAGGATGCTGGACTAGATGAGCCACTGGCCTGATCCTGCAGGCAGGCTCTCACATGCAAACAAGAGGTATGTGGGTGGCTGCATACTTGATTAGAACTACAGGGCTAGGAGATGCTTAAACGTTTTGCCCGCACTACTTCCCCAGGTCAGAATTGCCCCCCAGGATGTGGACTAGATGGGCCTTTGGGAAGATCCAGTAGCCAGGCTCTCCTTCGGTGCTTCAATGTCCACTGGACGACCAGGTCTGCCTAGAATCCTGTGTTATCTCCCTATTAAAGGACTCCTTTAACAGCCTTGATCAACGGCTGACAAGCAGCAGCTCCATGATGCTCTTTTGTCTGCTTGCAACTAAAGGCCAAAGCTTCGCTTATACTCACTGCAGAACAACGACAGGGACAGCTGCTGCCTTCCCAACCACAGCAGGAGAGTAGTGAGAGCAGGATTGAGAGTGAGTGTCTGTAGGACTAGGCACCTAGCATATTAGCAATTAACAACGTGGAAAAAGGGTTTATTTACAGCATTAAAAACACACACACACAAACACAGAATAAAATTGGGGCAAAAAAAAGAGAGTTCCGTGATTCAAGGCTTTTTTCAGTATCTTGCACTCCCAAATCCCAGCAAAAGGAGATCAAAGAAGCAGCAAGTTAGCTAGCCTGCTTGTGGAGGCCTCTTCACTTGCTCCTGGTCTTGGTTTCAGAAGACGGTACCCTCCTCCCCATTCTCTCGCCAGAAGGCGTTGCCTGCTTCCCCGCAGCATGCAACAAACGTCAAGCCTCTGAATATTTTTGTCCCAGGGCGAAGCTGAACCTGCAGCGTGGCCCGGAGAATAGTCTAGGTCCCAGGACCCCATGGCAGGTGTGGGGGGGCTCTGACGCTGGGGTGCAGGTGTGCGCCAGCCTGTCCACAGCGGTAGCATCCTCATCTTACAAGAGAAGCTGAGGGTTCATCTGAAGCAGCCATTTAATATTCTCCAGCAGGTAGCCCATGTTGTAGTGCCGGGCAATGCTTTGAAAGACCTTCAGCTGTTCCAAGAAGGCCTGTGAAAGTAAGAGAAGAGGCGGCAATGTAGGGAAGTTTCTATAGGATGGATCTGCTTGAGGCAAGGTAAAAGGTAAAGGACCCCTGGACGGTTAAGTCCAGTTAAAGGCAACTATGGGGTTGCGGTGCTCATCTCGCTTTCAGGCCGAGGGAGCTGGCGTTTGTCCACAGACAGCTTTCCAGGTCATGTCGCTAGCATGACTAAACCGCTTCTGGCACAATGGGACACCGTGATGGAAACCAGAGCACATGGAAATGCCATTTACCTTCCCACCACAGTGGTACCTTTTTATCTACTTGCACTGCTCTGCTTTTGAACTGCTAGGTTGGCTGGAGCTGGGACAGAGCAACGGGAGCTCACCCAGTTGCGGGGATTCAAACAGCCGACCTTCCGATCGGCAAGCCCAAGAGGCTCAGTGGTTTAGACCACAGTGTCACGGTAGAGGAAGGGACATAGCTTAGTGGGTGGGCACCTGCCTTGCATGCAGAGGGTCACTGGTTCAATCCCCAGCATCTCCTTGCAGGGCCAGGAATATCCCGTTTCTGAAACCCTGGAGGGCTGCTACCAGTCAGTGCAGACAATCTTGAGCTAGATGGACCAATAAACCGACGCTGTATATTACAGCTTCCTATGTTTCTGGGAGGAGAACAGCCACATCCAAGGGAAGGGGACTGTGATGGTTTGAGGAACAGGGTGGAGAAGGGGAGGTTGGCAGGGTCAACCAACACGTACCTTGGTGGGCAGCAGGAGGTCGAAATCTCCAGCGCAGCTGCAGTACACAGGCATGTGGGTGTCTTTGATGCCTTTGCACTTGAGGCACACCTGAAACACAAGGGGTGCTTGGGATAAGGCCCTCTCTGCCTGCCTGGTTCATACGCTGCCCCTGCCGCACCTTGCAGTGCTTGAGCCCTCCCTGCTGGGGAGCAGCCTCAACCTCTCCTCCAGCGCAGAACCACAAAGCCAAAAAGGACCAGGAGGCCCCGGCCTGCACACAGAGTGGCAGAAAGAGAAACAGCACCCCTCACCCCAGCTTGGTGGGTGCAGATCATGGAATCACAGAGTTGGAAGGGACCCACAGTTTAACTCCCTGCAATGCGTAGGATGTTGCAAAGGGCAGGATGAGATAAGAGGCGCACAGGAAGCGCTTGCAAAACTGCAGGTGTGAAACTGCCTGACTGAACGCTTCCCCCGTATACTAGGGAGGTGTGTATATGTGCCTTGCCTGTCTAGGTCAGCCTCTCCCATCTTCGTGTCCTCTAGATCACAGAATCGCAAGATTGAAGGTACCCCCCCCAAGGGTCATCTACCCCCTGCAATGCAGGAATCATGGCTAAAGAATTCCTGACAGATGTCCACCAATGAAATTTGTAGTCTAGCTCGTGTTTCAGTGCTATCCGGGGTCAGGAATCAAGGGGGCATGGGGAGGTCGCAGGCGCTCCCACTGTGGTTGAGGAGCCGAGTGGGACTCCACACGCAAGCTGGGAATTGCCTCTCGTCTCTCCTTACCAGATCTTGAAGGGTGAAGGCCATCAGCTTCTTCTGCAGGGCTTCCACCAGGGCCATCTCGATGGCATCTGAGTCGTACTGGGCCTGGCAGTTGGAGCAGGCCCAGGTAGGAAGCACAGAGCCATCCTGGGAGGGAAGGGGGGGGGAGAGAGAAAGAGAGTGATGACTGTGAGAGGGCTCCAAGTTGGACAGGCTAAGCAGGAAGCTGCATGCAAGAAGTGTGGGATGTAATCCATTGGAACAGTCAAACACAACATTCCTTGTTTCCCTAGAGTGGGCACAGGCAGGGGAACTTCCAGTCAGTGTAACTTCCTGTTCCACTGGTCTGGAACATCCTCCCCCTTCATGTGACCTGGGAAATGGGCATGGCTCTGGCTGACTCCATAAAAGAGCCAAGTCATGCAGCCATTTTCTCAGTTTGTCATCACTTGCCTTGTCGCTCTTTTGCTGCCATGCTGCTCTCCTGCAGCCATTTTGTTGTATTAATGTAATTTTTCTGTCTGCTGGCTCTCAGCCAGCAGCACATGAGCTCAATCTCCGTATGAGATGAACTCACAGTTTGTTATGTAACTACTAAGTAAAGCCTGTCTTTCAGGTATCAAATCATGAACTGAAATGTGAGTAAACTTCTTGTTATTTTAAGGAAAGACTCTTGTGTCTTTATTCTTTTAAGAGGGATCAAAAGGGGACATCAGGAATAATCCATCTGGGCAAACCAGATTGAATCTCTTTAGTTAAGTAATCCAAACGAATCTGCAAACTAGCTTCCTGCTGTATTGAGGGGAATCTGCTCTGCTACATGACTCACTAGTGTGAGTGAAGGAAGGATAATACTTATTCAATATACCCCTTTCCTACTATCCTTAACATTCCCACAAGAAGGTTCTGGGTTCAACCACCCACCCCTGGGATGTAAGGCTGTTTGAGATATAATAATTTAATAATAATAATTTATTATTTATACCCTGCCCATCTGGCTGGGTTTCCCCAGCCACTCTGGGCGGCTCCCAACAGATTAAAAACAGAATAAAACATGAAACATTAAAAACTTCCCTAAACAGGGCTGCCTTCAGATGTCTTCTAAAAGTCAGATAGTTGTTTATTTCCTTGACATCTGATGGGAGGGCATTCCACAGGGCGGGTGTCACCACCAAGAAGGCCCTCGGAGCTGGACCTCAGGCTGAACAATGGAGGTGGAGAAGCTCCTTCAGGTATACTGGGCCAAGGCTGTTTAGGGTTTTAAAGGTCAACACCAACACTTCAAATTGTGCTTGGAAACGTACTGGGAGCCAATGCAGGTCTTTCAGGACCAGTGTTATATGGTCTCAGCAGCCACTCCCAGTCACCAGTCTAGCTGCTGCATTCTGGATTAGTTGTAGTTTCTGGGTCACCTTCAAAGGTAGCCCCACGTAGAGCGCATTGCAGTAATCCAAGCGGGAGATAACTAGAGCATGCACCACTCTGGCGAGGTCGTCTGTGAGCAGGTAGGGTCTTAGCCTGCGTACCAGATGGAGCTGGTAGACAGCTGCCCTGGACACAAAATTGACCTGTGCTTCCATGGACAGATGTGAGTCCAAAATGACTCCCAGGCTGCGCACCTGGTCCTTCAGGGGCACAGTTACGCCAATCAGGACCAGGGAGTCCTCCACACCCGCCTGCCCCCGTCCCCCCAAAACAGTACTTCTGTCTTGTCAGGATTCAACCCCAGAGAGTCACTGCCACCCAGAGTAGACAGTATGAGGCTGCAAGGATAAACAGCCTGAACAAAAGCAGAGAGGGGAGGCTGCATATTCTTCCATCGCCTGTTCTCTAAACTAAAAAGCACTGCTTTGGAGTCAATCGGCGATCACGACTTAGCTGGTACCTGAGAGAGGGCCGGGTCCTTGCAGAGGTCCAGGTCTCGGCAGAAGTTGCAGTTCCTGCAGATCATCTCTGGGATGACGTAAGAGCGACAGGGGTCCCGGAACTGGGCCTCTTCTGAGAACTCCCCCACTTCAATCAGGCGGAGCAGGTCCCGTTTCAGCTTGCTCACCTGGTTGGCGATGTTCGTGTCCAGAGACAATACCTTTGGGGGTGGGAGGGCAGAAGAGAAACAGGAGATGAGCCAACCGGGCTCTTACAGAGTGAGGTGGGAGGGGGCAGGAGAGAGAACAAGGCCCCATTGTGAGGTCACAGTTCAGCCACCGCTGACAATGGTCACAGCTGCCTCTCCCCTCTGCGTACAGAGATGCTCACCTTGCAGACGTACTTCACAAACTCCAGTGCTGGATTGTTGAGCATCAGGTGGGAGCCGGGCAGAGCGGGGAACATTTCAGAGGGCTCTGTGGTCCGTCGGGAACCGGTCACCTTCTTCTGCACCTTCTGGGTGATGGTGAAGAAGCTCTGGGTGAGCTCGTTGGTGACGTACTCCTGGGAGAAGGTGATCATGCCTGAGGGGGCGGGAGAGAGGAAGAAGATGTATCTGAAAATGCAATGTGGCTCAGCCAGCAAAGTCCATGTATAAGACGCTCCCATGTACAGTGGTACGTCGGGTTAAGAACTTAATTCGTTCCGGAGGTCCGTTCTTAACCTGAAACTGTTCTTAACCTGAAGCACCACTTTAGCTAATGGGGCCTCCTGCTGCTGCTGCGTGATTTCTGTTCTCATCCTAAAGCAAAGTTCTTAACCCGAGGTACTAGTTCTGGGTTAGCGGAGTCTGTAACCTGAAGCGTATGTAACCTGAAGCGTATGTAACCCAAAGTACCACTGTTTAAGACGACCCTTATTTTTTTTAACCCAAAATTAAGTTTAGCTTTTATTGGGGGTGGGGGTCACTTCCGCGAATCACTTACCTGCCTGCCTGCCACTGCTGATCGCACACCTTGCCACAGCCGCCAATTGCCTACCTGCTTGCTGCCACCAACAGCCCACCCACCCTTCGCCTGCCCAGTTGCTGCAGTCAATTGCCAGCAGGCCTTGCTGCAGTCACCAATCACCCGCCCAATCACCGCTGCCAATCTCCTGCTTGCTGCTGCCATTAATCCTTTTTTTGGTAAATATTTTTTATTAATTTGCAATTAAAGACATTCCAGTTAATAATAAATCAAATTGAATCTTGCCACATTAAAACAAACAACAAAACCAATTATACAGTCCAAATTAAACAATTTCGGGGGGTGGGGTGGGGACTGCTCCCATTAATCACACTGCCATTAATCTGCATTTACTATCCGTGTATAAGACAACACCCAATTTTTGCCTATTTTTTTTTTTTTTAGCAAAAAGCATTGTCTTATACACGGAAAAATACGGTAAATAACAAGATCCCTATTTCACAGGTGGGGAAGCCAAGACCTGGCTATAGGGATCTGCCTACCCCTTCAGGAAATTGTCCCTTTGTTTTAAATTGTGTATGTGGGTTTTTTAAAAAAATGTCAGTTACCTGCATGAACAAAACAGCAAGAAGCGCCTTGCCTAGCAGTCATAATTAAAAATACTTCCAACATTTACAGAACATTGTTCAAAATCCTACCCATAAGGGTTTGGTCGGTCAGCAGAGGGAAATGGGAATTGGCCTAAGATTACCTCCATCTCGATTAATTCACGGTGGAGGCCAGATATGAGCCAGAGACTCCCCAGGACTGGGCTATCTCACCCAAGGGTGCAAGTCCAGGGAGGGACGTGGCTGGGTACTCACCAGGCATGACACCTGCCTCTCCCACAGGCTCCTGGGAGACCTGGCTGCTTGCTCGCCTCTTGACGGGGGTGCTCCCAGGAGCGCTCCGACGCATCTCTTCCTTCATGCTGTGGTAGACAGCAACGATGTATGCTGCGGATATGGCAATGGAGTCATGAGAGGACAAGCAGAGAAGTGTTTGCCTCAATCTCTGCTTGCAGGGACCTCTCTGGCTCCTCCCAGCCCCACCTGCTCCACCTCTGTTTGTGGAAAAAATGGCGGGCACCTGAAGGGTCAAGCATAACCCCCCCCTGCAAGCAACTGCTTTCCCCTAAGCAGGGCCTTCTTGGGAGCCACGGCAGGAGCCTCCAGTTGTTTTTGGACTACAATTCCCATCATCCCTGACAGCTGGTCCTGCAAGCTAAGGATGCTGGGAGTTGTAGTCCAAAAAAACAACAACAAACCACAGCTGGAGACCCAAGTTTGGGAAACCCTGTCATAGTGGTTAGAGTGTCGGAAGAGGACCTGGAAAAACACAACCCAGGTCACTGGGTGATCCAGTTACTGCCTCTCAGGATCACCATGACCTCACAGGGTTGTTGTGGGGGATAAACGAGGGGGAGAACCATGTATGTTACCTTGAGTTCCTTGGATGGAAAGGTGGGAAATAATGCAATAAACAAGCAAGCATGCAAGTCATAGGGGAAACAGGCAGTAAATGGGATCTGAGCAGACTCTGGGATGGTTGCAGAGCTTGAGGGAGGAGAGGGGCTCTCAGCGCTAGAAGCGAAACCCTTTGTCCTCCCCCCCTCAGGTAGGATTCAGCTTCAATCACTGGGGCAAACCTAGAAGCTCCTCCTCACCAGACACGATCATGAGGAAGTAATTCTGGCAGGAGGCTGCTTGGGGCAGGTACTGCATGATGTTCCAATTGTTCTCCAGCAGTTCTTCCACGCCATTGTCCTCTTCAGCCCCTTCTTCCTTCTCTTCTTCTTCTTCTTCCTCCTCCTCTTCACTGCCTTCGACGGAAACTGCCTGTTTATCACTGATCCCCTGCAAGGAGGGGACGGAAGACAAGATGCCGACAATCTGGCAAATGCCCCCTTCCCACTCGGTTTCTGGACCGAGGCAGGGAACCCTTTCTCAGGCCAAGGGCTGCATTTGTTATGGGAAACCTGTTGGGGACCACATGGTAGTGGTGGGTGGGGCCAGAGGCAAAAGTGGGCAGAGCAACACATTTTTATAAAAAAAGTATCTTTGTATAGTAGGCTAGTCGCTACAAACACAACTCCCTATCCTCCATCCACAGAAGGAAGGGCAATGTTAGAGTTCAAGGACATATTCCAACCAGGGGGAAAAATTGGAGAGGGGTGTGTGGCTGGGGAAGAGCGCCAAGGGCCAAACAGAGAGGCTTGGAAGGCCATATTGGGGCCTTGGGCCAGGGGTTCCCCACCCCTGACCTAGGGAGAGAGAGAAGAAAACTTCTCCCTGCAGGCAGGCAGAGAAGCCTGCACCCCCCACCTGAAGCCAGGAGATCCCAGGGGATCAAATACAGTGGGAACTCGGTTTTCGAGTGTCTCGGAAGCCGAATGTTTTGGTTTCCGAACGCCAAAAACCCAGAAGTAATTGTTTCCATTTCTGAATGTGCCTTGGAAGTTGAACGGTTTTCACCACTGAAATTGAAATTCTCCCTTTGTGCTTCGGTTGTTGAACGTTTCGGAAGTCATACGGTCTTCAGGAATGGATTACGTCTGACAACCGAGGTACCACTGTACTCCCCAAATGCGCCTTCTTTGCTGTTTTTCTTACCTCCCCGTAGTGGATCTGGGACGGCACTTTGCCTTTGATCCCGCCGTAATTAGCTGGGTCCATCCACAGCAAGAACTCCCAGCAGCGCGAGAAAGAAATGGTCAACGAGTGGAAGATTTCTCTCGAATGGATGCTGGAAGAGGAAGGAGGGTGAGCCATGCAGAATCTCTCAGGGAGGCAGAGAGAGAGCTCCCTCCGCAGCCCCAGATGGAGCCGTCAGGAGAACAGCCACAATGTGATTATGAGAAAAACTCAGCCGCCAACTCCCTTGACCAGAAGCAAGTCCATTGTGTAGCACCCATGGCCCTGAAGGCACATAAGGCTACAAGGAGCATGGGCTGGCAAGTCCGGGGTGCCTTTATCATCCTCCCCATATTAAAAGAGAACTGGCATGGTACAGTGGTTAGAGAGTTGGACTAGGAGCTGGGAGACCCCGGTTTAAATCCCCATGAAGCTCCCTCAGCCTGACCTACCTCAAAGGGTTGTTGTGAGGGCAAAAGGAGGAGGAACTGAACTACTACCATTTTTTATGTGCTGTTAGCTGCCCAGAGTGGCTGGGGAAAGCCAGCCAGATGGGCAGCGTTTAAAGAATGAAATGATGATGATGATGTATACCTCCTTGAGCTTCTCTGAGGAGAGGCGGGGTAAAATTACAACGAAATAGAAATAAAATGAAAAAGGTCAGTCTCCTTTCATGGTGGCTAATAAGTGGAAACCAATAAAGAACATAAGAAGGAACTTAATGGAGCGAAGGAGACTAAGGGGAGATTTAGACTAGGCACAAAGCCAAAAGGCACGTCTGAACACAGGGTCCTTCACCAGGCATTTGAACGTCAAAAGGGGGGGGGCAGGTGGACACTTGAAGGGGTTCTAGAAGCACCTGTTGGTGATGTACTCTACGTAGGCCAGGGCATCTTCGATGCGCCGCTTCTTGGTGCATAGGATGATGCGGTTGAAATTGGCGTAAACCACCGAGGAGCCGAGGCGCTTGAACTCTGCCACCAACCTGGGAGAAAAGAGAGAGTGGAAGGTGAAAAGGAACAAGGGGTAGCTGATGTTGCAGTTGTGGATGGATCTATGCTATGTACAAGTGGCGACCAGGGACAAAAATGTGACGTGCGTGTCTCTGACCCCCCAAAAGGAATGTGGATCTGATGCAGGGTTCCAGCCCTCCATAGGAAAGTGGGCTCCTGTGGGCTTGCTCAGTGGAAAATTTAAGAGGCTAAAAGTCACCAGCCCCAAATCTGGTGGGCTTTTTTTGGGGGGGGGCTATATACTAGGGGTCCTGAGTCTGGAGAAAGGAAAAGATATCCCTCCCTCCTGAAACCGTCTGATACAGGGAAGGGAGTTTTTAACCTCATTATGCAGCACCTCCCACAAATCTAATCCTCCTATTTAGGACTTGAGCAGCCAATTCTCTCCCCACTACTCTGCTCTCTCTATAATTTTTGTTGTTGGGGGGGGGGGAAGGTTGTTAAAAAAAAAAAAATCTATCAGGTTGAGGTCCACCCAAACATGCTGATATTAACCTGCATGTTTAACTTAAAAAGATGTACTGGTGGTTATTATATATTTCATGAGTTGATGGTGGTTTTCATTTATTATTATTTCTTTTTCCATTCTTAAAAAATGTATTTATGGTCCTTCTATTTCCCCTCCCCTCCGTTAAATTTGCGCATAATTGTATGATACATAAAATATGTTTTTAAAGAAAAAAAATTTGCACATCAGAAAGTTTGTAATGATAAAAAGGGATTGCTGAGCACGGCAGAGAGGCACCACCTAGTGGGCTAGTCCAGGATTACAGAAGCGAATAAGTTTTTGGATGTTTTTCACACCACCAGAAATCAACCAGCATTGCTTGGGAATTCATAGAAACATTTTTTGGGGGAACATTTCAGTCTGCCATCTTGATTCAGAATGGCACCTGAAGCAATACATCCATACATCAAAACTCTCTCTTCAATCCCAGGAAGAGATTGCACCAAATTGAGTGGTGAATATCTTCAGAGGTGTCTAAATCACTGCAATTCAGAATGGTTTGGGTCCACCACCTTGATTCAAAATGGCACCTGATGAGTGTCCAACCACAGCCAAAAAACAATCTCCTCCAAATTTGTGTCAAATTTGGCAATGGTATCTCAAGAGGAGGGACAGGGGTGGCGCTGTGGGTTAAACCACAAAGCCTAGGGCTTGCCGATCAGAAGGTCGGCGGTTCGAATCCCCATGACGGGGTGAGCTCCCGTTGCTCAGTCCCTGCTCCTGCCAACCTAGCAGTTTGAAAGCATGCCAGTGCAAGTAGATAAATAGATACCGCTCTGGTGGGAAGGTAAACGGCATTTCCGTGTGCTGCTCTGGTTCGCCAGAAGTGGCTTAGTCATGCTGGCCACATGACCCGGAAGCTGTACGCCGGCTCCCTTGGCCAATAAAGCGAGATGAGTGCCGCAACCCCAGAGTTGGTCACGACTGGACCTAATGGTCAGGGGTCCCTTTACCTTTTTATCTCAAGAGGCATCTGAATGCAAAGAGGAGAGAGGAACAAACCACTCCCCAAAATGTACAATAGGCAAGTTGGCTGTCTATATTTTTTATAAACACACACACACACACACACACAAAGAGAAAGAGAGAGAGAGATGGACTCACTGGAGGAAGAGCTTCTTCATCATGCTGTGCAACATGCGGTGCAAGGCAGGATCGTAGAGCAGCGAAGTCGGGGAGCGCAGCCAGCGGTAGAAATGTATCACCTGGTTGTCGGCGTAGACGTTGTGGTACTGCGTGATCTCCTTCACCCAGCCGACCACCACGCTCTTCAAGACCCTGCGAGTGAGCAGAAAGGTGGAAGCTGGCCACTAGATCTACAGAGCTGCAACTAGAAATCCCACAAACCCAAGCAATTTCTCTTCTGACGCCACTGCTGCTTTTCACCGCACTGTCTGCCCGTTCTTCTATTTTCCCCCATGAGAAGTATCCAAAACCAAAAAGGTGGTTGATTATTTCCTCCTCCCTCCCAAAACCTTATTCCTTTTGTGCTGCATCTTATCAAATTGGAAGTCTGAGGGTCCCTTAAAAAAACGAAACCTTTCCTTTTAAGCTACAGTTGTACCTTGATTCTCGAACTTAATCTGTTCCAGGGGTCCATTTGACTCCCGAAACAAAAAACCAAGGTGCGGCTTCCAATTGGCTGCAGGAGCTTCCTGCAGTCAAGCGGAAGCTGTGCTGGATGTTCGGCTTCCGAAAAACGTTCGCAAACAGAAACACTTACTCCCAGGTTTGCGGCGTTTAGGAGCCAAAATGTACGAGTACCAAGTCGTTTGAGAACCAAGGCACAACTGTATTTGTAAGCAGTTCTGGGAGGCTTTTATGGCTGAAGAACAGGATTTTCCATTTTTTTAAAAAAATCTATAATCTCCCAATCCTATGGCAATCTGGAGGACCAGTGGGGTGGGATCCCTCACATATTCCACCACCGGGGATGACCGGCTTGTGGGGGAGAGGGCAGGATTCCCTGCAAAGCCAAGCCACGGGCCAGACCTGAATGTGTTGGAGCAGAGGGCTGTTTCGTCGTAGCTGGCCAGGGTGCTGGTTGCCTGGTTCCCCGTGACCATGTCCTCCAGTGACGCCGGCTGGATCACGTCAAAGCTGATGCACATACTGGAGGCCCCCTCCATGTCGTTGACGTGATGCGACTGCAGGACGGTGTTCACCGCCAGGCTTTGGATATCGAGCTCCACGCAGACTGCAGTGAAAAGAGTGAAACTGGGTCCTGGGTTCAAAGGCAGGAAAGGCCAGCGCTGCATCGCAAACCCTGGCCAAAGGGAACATCTCTTTTACCATCCCAAGGGGAAAAAAGGCTTGCTATGAATGAAGACCTCTGACTACTAGAAACTAGAAAAGAAGCTAATAATAATAATAATTTATTATTTACGGTATACCCTGCCCATCTGGCTGGGTTTCCCCAGCCACTCTGGGCGACTTCCAATAGGAGATTAAAAATACATTAAAACACCACTCATTAAAAAACTTCCCTAAACAGGGCTGCCTTCAGATGTCTTCTAAATGTCATATACAGTGGTACCTCAGGTTAAGTACTTGATTCGTTCTTAACCTGAAGCACCACTTTAGCTAATGGGGCCTCCTGCTGCCGCTGCACCGCCAGAGCACAATTTCTGTTCTCATCCTGAAGCATCGTTCTTAACCCGAGGTACTATTTCTGGGTTAGCGGAGTCCGTAACCTGAAGCGTATGTAACCTGAGGTACCACTGTAGTTGTTTATTCTTTTGACATCTGATGGGAGGGCATTCCACAGGTCGGGTGCCACTACCGAGAAGGCCCTCTGCCTGGTTCCCTGTAACCTCACTTCTCGCAGTGAGGGAACCGCCAGAAGGCCCTCGGCGCTGGACCTCAGTGTCCGGGTTGGATGGTGGGGATGGAGACGCTCCTTCAGGTATACAGGATGGCATATTGTCATTTGGGAGATGGCGCTTACTGAGAAACTTCAAGCGACCAGAGTCCAAGAAAAAGAAAATAGAGACTTTCATGGTGAACTGTTTGCCATGTATTCAATATATGAACAATGACTCTGCAGGACAAATTGGACCTGCTGCATTCCCTGATACGTGCTTATGGTAACGCCTTCCTTAATGCTGGTATTAGCAACCCCCAGAGACTCACCAGGTCATCTTCTAATATTCTGTTTGAATATTTGAACACCCATGGAGCAGAGAACTGCAGACCCGTCTTTCCCGTCACTCACCTGTGGAATAGCAGCCCGGGTTATTGATCTCGACGGAGACCCTCTCGTCAAACTCCATGACCAGGCGGCTGTCGTCTGCCTCCTTGCCCCCCAGGTCCGGGCGGGAGGTGGGAGAGAGCCACAGGAGGTGGTTGTGGCGGTGGAGGTGGCGGGAGAAGAAGAGGTCTGTGCCAAAGGTGGAGATGTCATCAGGGAGGTTCCCGATGGGGATGTGGTAGTACCTGGGCAGAAGAGAGGGTGGAACGGGGAGAAGATGACCTTCAGAACATCAGCCAGAAGCAGGATTGGAACTGCAGAAACAGACTAACTGCCTTAAACTGAACTCGGCATACTGATTCAGCTGCCACCACCACGGCCTGCACATCTCACCCTTCTAACTTAACCAGTGCTTTCCCCCTGGAAAAATAGGTGCCAGGTTTCACCATGAAGTTGTTACAGGAAATGCCACACTTTTTTAACAACAACAAAAAAAGGAGGTGCTGGTACTGTATGTCCTGGAGTACCCCCTGAAAAAAAGCACTAAACTTACTGTATTTTTCGCTCTATAGGACGCACCTTTTCCCCTCCAAAATGAAGGGCAAATGTGTGTGCGTCCTATGGAGCGAATGCAGGGGGCAGGCAGGCAGGAAAAGCCCCCAAAAGCCGCACACAAGCTCCGTGCGGCTCTTGCGGGCTTTTCCTCCGGAGGGAGAAGGGACTGACGCAGCCAGTCAGTCCCTTCTCCCTCCTCGTAGAAAAGCCCACAGGAGCCGCATGCTCCTTAAAGGGTGCGCGGCTCCTGTGGGCTTTTGCGGGAGGTGGGGGTATTGCGGGAAGGGGTGCTCCTGTGGGCTTTTGCGGGAAGGGTGGGCAGAGAGGGGGAGAAATTTTTTTTCTTGTTCTCCCCCTCTAAAACAAGGTGCGTCCTATGGTCAGGTGCGTCCTTTAGAGCGAAAAATACGGTAACTATGAAAGTTAGAGATCAAGAAAAGGTAGATTTAATGCAGGAGTGGGAACCTTTCGTTGAATATTTAAAGAACTACTGTACACATGCTAGAATGTACTTAGGATTTGTTTTTGTTTAAAAGGTTTTATTTATACTTCTCAAATTTATACTTTTCATTAATTTTACAATCATGTCAACATTTAAAGTTTGACTCCCTTCCCCCTCTTTCTGCGTTTCCTTAAATTTATTTTTTAATATCTTCTGCATATCCAAATTCATTTAATTTGCCCCTTTAATTATCTACTTTAAAGATAAACTCTTATGCAACTGCAGGTTATTACAACAATCCTGCTGATGTTTTTATCTGTTTGCAATTTATCTGTAAATATTCAATAAACCGTTTTTATTCATTTGTAAAAAGTTTGTTATCTTGATTTCTTATAAAATGCATGTAGGATTTGAATGAAGAACAGCAGTTAACTAGAATGTGGAAAAGGCAAGGCACAGAATAGCTACAATATGCAGCAAATTTAGAAATTACGGGGGGGTGGGGACCATGGAGGGGAAGTCGAACGAGAAATGGATGTGTATTTGGAAGTTTGCACCATCTTGTAAACTTTTGGAATTTAGAAATAAAATATAAAATAAAAACAAGACCCTTGCCCTTTCCCAGAACCCGTGTGCCTGTGCCGCTGCCTGCCCCACCTGCTCATCTCAAAGGCCTGAGAAAGGCAGGTGTCCAAGCTGAGGTAGCGCCGGATCATGTGCCGCGCAGCATGGCGCTGCCAGTCCAGGATGCTGTAGTTGACGTCATCGGCCACCTGGACAGGAACCAGCGGGAACTCCTCCAAGACAGGCATCCCTCCGACCAGCCTCTTCAAGTCCCAATTGGACTGCACGGCAATGAGGGTGGGGCCCCGGCGCTCGTCCTGAGACAGAGGGAGGGAGAGAGACAGCAGGTGAAGGAAAAGGACAATGGTGTAAGGTAGGACAGTGTCCTCAAGGGATGCGGGCAGGGGCTTTCCCAAAAGCTGGCAGCAATGTGGACAAAAACCAATGATTTAAAAAAAATAAATCAAGAAAATCAGATTTTAAAAAATTTAAATCAGATTTTTAATATAAAATGCTTTTGGAGGAAAAATCTTTCCAAAGATAGTTTTCTATTTAAGTTACGTTATAGTCCAAAGGCTATTCATCAGGAAAGAAGGATTTGTTTTAAGTTTTTCATGTGTGCTAAAACTCAGTCTAAGTTTTTTTTTTTAAAAAAACCACCTCAGCTAACAAACAAGGATATATATGGTATTGTGTTACTGTTTTAGTTATTTAAATGGTTTAAATTGTTATTAAGGAAATGATTTTTTTCTCTCCCAATAAAGTACAGCAGAAAAGTTGTCCAAACATAAACAGTTAACTTAATCAGCCTCAGAATAATTTCATAATTATCAGTCTATGTATTTCAAATAGTATAACCAAGTCAGTGTTTTTTGCTATAACTGTAAAAGCTACTCTGAAAATTTATTATTCCAAAAATGAAACCTTCATCTACAGTGGTGCCTCGCAAGACGAAATTAATTCGTTCCGCGAGTTTTGTCGTCTTGCGATTTTTTTTCGTCTTGCGAAGCACGGTGTCGGAAAAGTTTTGGAAAAGCTTCAAAAATCACCAAAGTCTTCAAAAACCTCAAAAAAGGCTACCACACCGCGTGCTATGAGTTGCTCCTCGAAGTCAAGTCGCAACTGTATTAACGGTGTTAAGAAAAAGGAAACAAACTTGCAAGATGTTTCCGTCTTGCGAAGCAAGCCCATAGGGAAAATCGTCTTGCGAAGCAGCTCAAAAAACAAAAAACCCTTTCGTCTTGCGAGTTTTCCGTCTTGCGAGGCATTCGTCTTGCGAGGTACCACTGTAGTTGTAAATATTAACATTTTAACCAACAAGAATGAGTCTTTATGTAAAAAAAAGATTTAACTCTAGTCTTACTGACTAGTGATTTAAATCGAACCCACCCTGGCTGGCAGCGAGCAGGGCTAGCTTTAGGGTGCCCACACTGAGTGCCATGCTGCAGGGGGCACAACAAAAGTGCTGGAAAATGGAGTGCAAGAGGTGGGCACTGAATTTTAGCGCCACTGGAATTGGGAGAGCCCAAAGTCTGCTACTGCTGGGGGGCTCAGGGTTGGCCAATGAACGGAGGGGAGCTCTGGATTTCGCTGCTGTTACCTTGTAGCCCAGCAGGAGGCGCTGGATGGCCCTGCAGATGGTCTTGAGGTCTGTCTCCGCTCGCACCTCGAAGGCGTGCTTGTTGGGCGGAAGGAGCTCCTCGCCTACCTTCGCCACCATGGCGCTGTGCTCCGCCGAGTACATGTTGTTGAGGTTGGGCATCTGGTTGCTCCGCACCTGCAGCAGAGGGGAGAGAAGGATGCTGGAGACACAGCTGCAGGTAAAGATCTGGCTCCGTGAAACCACCTGGATGAAAGGACCCTCAGGCAGGGAAGCCGAGGAATCTGCAGCTGCCAACCGGGCTTCTAAAACCGCAGAACCCGATACCCATAGAACCCTGATTTCCCCTTTTTTAAAAAATAAATATTTTTTTACTCATTTTTGCCTTCAAAATTATCATCACAATTAAATCATATACACATAGGATTCTCTGAATCCCCGGACTTCCCTCCATCGTTATTCTTTTCCAACTGCATCTTATAATGTTCTCTATATTTTCTTAATACAGTCAAACCTCGGTTGTCGAACGTAATCCGTTCCAGAAGCCCATTTGGCTTCCAAAATGTTTGACAACCGAGGCGCAGCTTCTGATTGGTTGCAGGAGCTTCCCTGTACTCAAGCGGAAGCTGCGTCGGACGTTCGGCTTCTGAAAAACATTCAAAAGCCAGAGCATTTACTTCTGGGTTTGCAGAATTTGGGAGCCAAAATGTTCCAAAAAGGAGGCATTTGGGAGCCAAGGTTTGACTGTACTCCATTCTCACTACAGTTCTCACTGTGTTTTCTAAAATCCTGCCAATGTTTTTAATTGTTTACAGTGTTCTTTTAAATAAAATTTAATAAAGAATGGGGAAAATTTGTAAGTTATTATCAGAACCCTGATTTCCACCCAGCTAGAACAGCCCATTAGAGCTGAGCACAGATCATTATGTGAATGTGGGTTTTTTTCATGAACTGAATGGAAGACTATGAGACCTGGGGGTGGCGAGAAAGTGTGTGAATCCAGCAGTTTGTTTTTGGTTGTTAGCTTGTTAATGTCATTCGTATCGTTTTGTGGATTACGAGTGCTTAACGCTTTGCGAATTTTACAATGTGACTTTTCTTGCAGTTGTGCTGTTTAATAGTGCTTTATAGTAGGGAGTTGTTTTACTGAGGATTTGTTATTTTTTTTATATACATGGTACCTTGGTTCTCGAACGTAATCCATTCCAGAAAACCATTCAAGTTCCGAAATGTTTGAAAACCGAGGCACAAAGGACTGTCTGCAAATTCAATTGAGAAAATGGAAAAACACGCAGTGGAAGCCATTCGACTTCTGAGGCACGTCTGAAAACTGAAGCCTCTACTTCCGGGTTTTCGGAGTCCGGGTTCTGAAACGTTAGTCAATGGAGATGTTCGAAAACCGAGGTATCACTGTATACAACTTACGTTGCAATTGTGATGTTCTGCTATGTTGATATTTACTGTACGCGAATTGCTTTGTGACTCACATTAGTGAAAAAGTCGCGTAGAAATATAATACAGTGGTACCTCAGGTTACATAAGCTTCAGGTTACATATTCCGCTAACCCAGAAATAGCGTTTCAGGTTAAGAACTTTGCTTCAGGTTGAGAACAGAAATCGTGCTCCAGCAGCACGGCAGCAGCAGGAGACCCCATTAGCTAAAGTGGTGCTTCAGGTTAAGAACAGTTTCAGGTTAAGAACAGACCTCCGGAACGAATTAAGCACTTAACCAGAGGTACCACTGTAAATGAAAGGACAATATTTCAACGAGTGTCAGCAAGCCCCACCCCGCGGCCTCCGACCTTACCGTGTCAAGCACAAAAACAGATGCCTTCCGCTGAGATGGGATGAAGAGGCCAAACAGTGCCTTGTTGCCTTGGGAGTTGTGGTACAGGTAGATGTGCCGGATGCTACCTAAACAGACACGGAACAGAGCCTCGCGTTAGACAGCAGGAACTGCCTTCCCAGTTCTTGCCAGCCACCTGAGTATCGGGGGCGAGTCTTCTTACCTGGCTCCAGGTAGCTGAACTGGGCCAAGGAGCGCATCTCGAGGTGCTCCAGGTTGAAGGTTTCAGCCTCCCGGCCGGTGAGGTACCTTACCAAGTTCCTGTTGACCATGCACACGCAGCCCAGGCGGATCAGGGCCCGCAGAAGTAATGGGATCTGGGCAGGGAGGAGAA
Source organism: Podarcis raffonei (assembly GCF_027172205.1). Classification (NCBI taxonomy): domain Eukaryota; kingdom Metazoa; phylum Chordata; class Lepidosauria; order Squamata; family Lacertidae; genus Podarcis; species Podarcis raffonei. The sequence goes on from NC_070617.1 coordinate 24,797,989, forward strand.
GAGGAATCAGAGGTTACACCAGGGGTGAGAAGGACTGGCAAATCTTCTGGCAGGGTAGGATCTACTGATAGATTTCCGGGTATGATCGGAAGTCGACCGGCAAGGGTATCTGGCCCCAGAGCTTTTTTTCAGGAGGCACTCAAGGGCATACAGTATGGGCATCTTTTATTGTTCTTTTTCTAGAAGAAAAGCTTTGTCTGGCTCCCTTTGGTTTTTAAAAACCCACAGTGCGAGAACTGAAGTTACAGGAAACCAGGGTGGATAAAAATCAATGTTGTTTTTTCAAAAAATAAATAAATCCAAAAAAATATTTTTTCAAGAATTTAAATTGGATTTATTTAAATTTAATTGGATTTAACCATAGTGAACTACCCAGAGCAAGATGCTCCGTGCTATTGCCTCAGAGGTTTCAAAAGGAAAGCCAAGGAGGATGCTGAATGCAGCAGATTTCACCTGTGGCCTCTGCCCAGGTAGAGGATTTTGAAACGAGAAGCCTGAAAAGACCCACTTACGGAAGGCAAATGAAGGGAAAGAATAAATGACACAGATGGTAGTATTTTCAATTCAACTTCAAGTCTCAAAAGAAAGAAAAAGGGGTTCTAGCCAATTCTACTCTGAGTATACCCTCCGAAATTACTATATTACCTGCCCTTCACCCTAAGGTCTCAAAGCAGGTCACATTAAAACACAAAAAATCATTTAAAACAATTATAATCACAGGAATAAGGCGGGTCTTATAAATATACACCTCAAGTGTCAATTGTGTGCATTGAGTCTACTCGGAGTTGGACTAGCATGGGGTGCAACCGTACGTCTCATCCCCAGACCGAGATCTCCCCTTTTCCCGCATCGGACCAGCCAAAGGGAGTTAGTTACCTGGGTCTCGTACACCCCCTCTATATCTGGGGCAGAGAGGCTGGCGTTGATTTCGTTGATGTGCTCCTGGTACATTTCCTCGGGCACAGAGTACTCATAGAGGTTGTAAACCAAGTTGGAGCGAGGAAGGATCCTGTTTACCTGCAGAAATGATAACAAGGACTCAGGTGAGTCCCCCCTCAAGTCTATCTGCACCTGTTTTTACCATGTGGGGCACAGACAGGTGGGTGGGTGGGCACAACCACACTCTCCTTTCCTTGTCATAGTAGTTCTGAGTCAACTGGCAACTCTGCCCCAGAATTCGAGACATCTCTCACTGGCTTCAAACGAAAAGCCTTTCACTTTTGGACTAACCTGGCTCTGAGTTGCCAAAAAAGTCATTTGCAATCAATCTACAGCATACAAAGGCATTATAACTCTCGAATACTTTGTTGTTTATTTAATAGGTCTATATATTGCCTTTCCTCCAGTGAGCACAAGGTGATGTTCATGATTCTTCCCCTCGCTGTTTCATCCGCAAAACAGCCCTGTGAGGTAGGCTAGCCTGAGAGGCAGTGACTGGCTCACAGTCACCCACTGAGCTTCAGGGAGTGGCTTCAGATAACCCAGTCAGATGGGCAGGGTACAAAAAATAAAATAAAATAAATAATTTTGGCTGAGTGAGGACTTAAACCCTGGTCTCCCAAGCAACTAGCCTGACACTCTAACCACGACACCATACAGGCCCTCATTTTGTCCGACATACAAATCTTCATACTGAGCATTTTGAGTAAAACCTGGTTTTAAGAAGCATTTCGCTCGTTCTAAAAGGGAGGGAAAAAATATTTCACAGGAGTTCTTCTTGCCTTCTGGTATTCCACATTTCTCTCTCTGAAAAAACGAAGTTTTCAGTGTAAAAGGAAAAAGTTATAGGATGAATATTGATCCAGAGCAGATTCCAATGTATAGTTAGCAGAGTAAAAACTTAAACAGGATTCCCAAAAAATAGACCAGAGGCTCCATCAAAGCTTTACTGCTACTGAAGGCAAATGAGCATAATGGTCAGAAATCCAATGCATTCAGGATTGGCACTGTCATAAGAAATCCAGCTGCAGCAGACTTAACTTTAACTTATAAGAAGTCACCACACCAGAAGGAAATAGATAGAAAGAGAAAGTGAAACTCAGGGTCCTTCTGGCCTTACTTTTATAGTCAGCATGACTTTGCCAGAAAGGATAAGAGAACTACTGTAGTTTAAACCAGCTGTACTCAGCTTCTCTGAAGGTATAACCCAAACACCATGAACCTTCTGCTTGCCTCTTTCACACAGAGCAGCTTCCAGAAGCCTCTTGAATTAAGTAGAATAGGAGAGATCTCTACACATCAGATCAATACTTTCTGCACTAAGAAATGCAAACTGACATTAATACCCTACTTTTCTTGGACCAAATCACTTGCGGCAAACAGATTACCGCAGTACATTTACTGCTCTCCCAAAGGACTCACTCCACACACCTTCCGATATGCAGTGCTCTCTTCAGGTTTAGGGATGCGCTGGTTGACATAGAAAACACGAGGGACATTCAGCTTGAGGCAGTGCAGGTCGCTTCCAATGACGGCCCACAGCTTGAAGAGGCCTGGCTGGCTGGTCTCAGCAATCTGGGGGAAGAGAGATCACGTCAAGGTGGGCTTGCAAAGGCAGAGGCAGGCATGGAAGCCACCTGGACTACGCAGAGGCCGGAAGCACAACCCAGGGGGCAGCCCTTGAACTCATCTGGCATGGGGGGAAGGCTTGGAAGCTGAGAAGAGGTGAGAAAAAGGTACAGAGGCTGTGGCATTTGCTGGCCTTTCAGAAGCTCATTAAGGCAAATGGGGCACGACCCCATCAACTTCCACCTCCCTGCCTTCTTTCTTGCAAGCAGTCCAGGGAGTGGCGGCGCCTGTTGGCTTTCTCCTCCTCCTTAGCCCTTGGAGAACAGGGAAGGGGGGGGTCCAAAAGGGTTGGGGACCCCAACGCATTACTAGATTTTGAACATTAGGAGATCATATAACTGGTACCAACCCAAACACCTAAGAAAAAGCAAGAATGATGAACCAAGAGTAGTCCCTGCCTTCCACTGGAGGGAACCATCATGGGAATTGGGGAGCGAGACAATATTAGGATATAGTTCCGTTCCACCTTAAAAGGGACAGGCAGGACTATTGTGTGTCACATGCCTGTTTACATTTCCAGCACAGTCTGCTGGGAACTTCCGTTTTGTATGTAGCTTTTGTGTTACTGTTTTGCTGGAGACGAAGGGAAGCAGGCATGTTTTCCTTTGTTCCTGAACTATGCTGAATAAAACACTTGTAAATATGCTTACACACATCTCTGTCCGCCTCTTCTGTGAGAAGATTTACACACTCTGCTGATAGAGCGTGGACGGGTCTCTAAACGTATCTGAGGCTCGTGTCGCTAATTGATGCTGTTCCAAGGGAGACCGGATGCTGGCCGGTGGCTGGAGCAAGCTGGGGGCCTGCCAAATGCCCCTGTCTCCCCGGCAGTATCCCAACAGTAATTGGGCTAGCACAACGATTAGCACCAATAGCTGCCAACTCAAGCAGAAGGTTTGGGGTGTGTGTGTGATGTGCGCATGTGCGTGCAACGCCAGGAGGTGGAGCTGAACATGGTAGCAGTGCGGCTTCAATGGCTGGTTCCTTCTCTCTGGCGGTCAGCCTCCTCCTCCTCCTCCTGCCGCCAACACCGTGAAGAGCTGTCAGCCACTGAAACCGCACTGTGCTTGGCTTCACGATTGGCCTCTTCTGCCCTGATTCTTCTCAACGTTGTGGGGGGCTCCCTAAAATATTCTATGGGGGAGAGCCCTTTCGATAACCCAGATGGAAATTCCCAGGTGTCAAAAAAGGTTATGTATGCTACTACTGCAGCCCGTGGTTTGTTAGCCCCAAAATGGAAATTGAGCGAGGTCCCAACAAAGAAGAATGACAACTTATGCTGATGGGATATGCGCAGCTTGCGGACCTAACATATCGAATAAGAGAACAAGAAGAACATACATTTAGAGAAGATTTTTATTGAATATATGGGAGAAATTGTGTACACTTGAAAATGGCAGCATTAAGATAAATTCAACAGTGTAAATAAGTTTTGATGGATGTAATAATAGAATACTGAATGGCTTAGTTTATGTAAAATATGCAGGGATTTATGATATGCAAAATGAACCATGGAAAGAGAAGTAGGGAAGTCACTGATTATTTTAAGGATGCTTAAATGAATATGAATACCACTAACACACTGGGGTCCCCTTCTCTTGCATGTGTCCCTCACAGTCCCTTAATTTGTTCGAGAGGGTTGGGGAAACCTCCAAAACATATTTTGGGGTGTGTGTGTGTGTGTGTGTGTGTGTGGAAAGCAGGTTCAATTGCTCAATGAGAAATCCTTGTGCCGATGGAACATTCACCATAGCACTATGTTGAACACAACCCAGCATCTTTATTATTTATTTCATTGCATTTACGTCCCACCTGTCTCCTCCGAGGACTCAAAATACATGGTTCCTATGCCTCCTGATTCAACCACAACAACCCTGTGAGGTAGGTCAGGCTGAGAGACAGCAACTGGCTCCAAATCACCTAGCGAGCTTCATGGCCAAGTGGGGAATTTGAACCCTAGTCCCTCTCAGATCCTAGTCTGACACTCTAACCGCTATGCTGCCCTGGCTCTCTATTATCTCCTTATGCCTCCATGCATCTGTTGAGTTTCTGTTAATTGGTTCTCATGGGAAACTTACAGATTCTGGCTTCACACAATTAACTCAAGGCAGTGTCAATTTACTCTTGGCAGAAAGCCAAGGTCAGCTTGACCTAGAAACTACTTACTCTGATTGGTTAACGACCAGCACTCAACTCTGTTATCTAGGGAGTGCTAGCACAGTGTGATGTGGGGTGTGTTAGGAGTAGGAGTGCTGTGTGTGGTTAAGAGAGAGAGAGAGAGAAAGAAAGGATTTATTTTGCTTTGTTTTGTATGCAGAAACTCTGCTGGTTTTATTTTTCCTTTTAATAAATCCTGTAAATAGTTATTCTGAGTCTAGCTGACTAGTCATTTCCACCTCAACTAGCTTCTTCGCTGTGCAGGAAAACTCTGCTACGTTTGGGCTAAAGCCATTAGAGCTATGCCTGACACTTCAAAGTTCCATGAGGTTATGGGTATTGTGCTGCCAGCCTGAGTTGCGGTGGTGTCAGCATCAACGGTGTTGGTTCCAGTAGTTCCAGAAGGTGTTGGTCCTGTTGGTGCAGCAGATGGACACTGGCTGGTTCCTGACTGTGGTGAGCTGGTGACGCAGCGGACACAAGGACAACAGCTGCAGCGTGTGAGTGCTGGGTGCTGTGGTTCCTGTTTTCTCTCTCGGTGGTCGTGAGCAGCTGGTTCCGGGTTCCAGGGACATCGCTCTCAAGATGGCCTCACAACCAGTTCAGATGGCTTTTGAGCGTCTGAATGACTCCAATTACTTGCTGTGGTCGGAACGCATGCAGGCAGTGCTGCAGAGGGATCGTCTCTGGCAAGTGGTGAGTAAGTTTCCTGTGAAGCCTGATGATGAAGACCTCGATAAAGACCAAAGAGCAAGGGCCACAATTGTCTTGGGGCTGGAAGATTCCCAGTTGCCGTATGTGAGGGGAATCAAGACAGCTAGAGGTGTGTGGCAAGCACTTAAAGAACTCCATGTGCGTGAGACAGCGGTTTCCAAGCTGTTCATTCGCAAGGCATTGTACAAGGCAATGTTACAGCCTGGGGTTACAATGCAGGAACACCTACACAGTTTACAGTTAAAGTTTGCTGCGCTACAGGAAAGAGACTGTGCATTAGACCAGCAGGAGAAGGTGGCCATTATTTTGAGTTCTCTCCCGGAAAGCTGGGATAATTTAGTTTTGTCTCTAGAAGGCATACAGGAGCGTGATTTATCAATCAGTTACGTTACTGGGCGTTTGATTGAAGAGTGGCAGAAGAGGCAAGAAAGGTCGTTTGCTACAGAGGCTTCTACAGGCGGGTGGTTTGGAAGGAGTTCTCATGCCGTGCCAGGGGTGAAGCAAAAGCAGCGTACCGGTGAGGAGTCTGCGTTTGCTGTTAGGCGTTGTTTCCGATGTGGGTCTTCAGCGCATCTAAAACGACAATGTCCTGAGTTGGTCAAGTCTCAGCTGCCGGTGCAGGAGCAGAGACGAGATCAGCAGCAGCGGAAAAAGAAATTCTTCAAACGAAAACAGTCGGCTCAGCTGGTGACCGCCGAGGTCAAGATTGCTGATGAGAAACAAGCTGTCTGGGTGGTCGATTCGGGAGCGTCTCGGCACATCGTAAATTCAGATGAATTGTTTGTTTCCAAGAACTCAGCACAGCGCAGCCAGGTGGCTCTAGCAGACGGAAGTACTTCCAAAGTGATTTCGGGGGGTGCAGTTTTTGTTCCTTGTCTTCGTGAATGCCTGCAAAATGTACTTTATGTGCCTTCATTAAGGAGCAATCTGATGTCTGTAGATTGTTTGCTAAAAGCTGGGTTTAAAGTGTATTTTGAAGGAGACAGTTGCATTATTAAGAAGGCTGGTGAGATTTTAGGCACTGCTAAGTCAGAGGGAGGCTTGTTTTGGCTTAAAGCAGGATCTCAAGTTGCAGCAGTAGTCAGTAAATCTCAGCCTGCAGTGAATAACAAAGCTATACATGACAACTGTGTGCACTTATTGCATAGGAAAATGGGGCATGCTTGCTGGAAAAGTGTACTAAAAATGTCTGAATTGGCTGATGGGGGTGATTTAAAGAGTTGTAACAAGTACCTTGATTGTAACGTTTGTAAAAAGGTTAAAACCCACAGAGTCTCTTACCCCAGAAGTGACAGAGTTAGTGAGTCACCGCTACAGCTGGTTCACATGGACGTAATTGGTCCATTTGCTGTAAGCAGGGGTGGATCGCGTTTTTCATTAACAATTGTGGATGACGCCACGCGTTATTCTTGGGTTTTTCCCATGAAGAATAAGGGTGACGTGTTCACTAAGTTTAAAGGCTGGGTGGCATCTGTGGAAAGATTTCTGTCCACTAAACTCAAAAGGATTCAGACGGACAGAGGTGGCGAATTTATGTCAAATGCTTTTAGAGTTTGGTTACAAAAGCGTGGCATTGGGCATAGAAAAACGAACGCTTTTTCCCCAGAGGAGAATGGCGTTGCAGAGCGAAAAAACAGATCTTTACAAGACATGATGTTTGCCATGCTTGATGATGCTGATTTGCCCATGTCTTATTGGGGGGAGAGCATGCTCACCGCGTGTTATCTCCAAAATAGGCTCTTTCATCAAACAATAGGTACAACCCCGTACTTTAAATTGTTTCAGAAAAAACCCAAAATTGACCATTTGCATGTGTTTGGATCAAAAGCCTGGGTGTTAATTCCAAAACAAATGAGGAAGAAGGGAGATCCTAAGACCAAACAGTTAGTGTTTGTGGGTTACCAGGAGCTGGGAAAAGGTTTCCGCTTTGCTGAAGGGACAAATGGCATTGTGATCTCCAGGAATGCCAGTTTTTGTGAACATAGTGGCTGGGAGAGACTACATGCCAATACTGAGGTTTGGTTTGAACCTTCCCAGGAGCTTCATGACTCTGAAGGTAAACCTAGAGAATCAGAGTCTGAGGGGGAGGAAAGTTCAGATAAGAGTTTTCAAGAAAGTGGAGTTGCCCAAAGACCAGTTGCTAAGCAACAAAAGAGAGGTCATAGTTCTGAGGAGGAAAGTGGGTCAGAAGAAAAATTTTCTCCCAGAAGATCTAAAAGACAAAACAAAGGAGTGCCTCCAGTGCGTTTTTCTCCAGATACTGCAAATGTGTTTAGTGTGATTGCAGAACCCAAGAGTTTTCAGGAGGTGTTAAAGTTACCAAAAGAGGAGGCAGAGCTCTGGAAACAGGCAATGGAGGAAGAGATGTCCTCTCTGAATGAGCACAAGGTTTTTACACCAGTAGCAGCGCCTGAGGGGGCAAAGACTTAGGCCCGGTTAGGACATATCTAGGGTTGGAAGTGTGCTGGGCCCAAGATGGCAGCTGCCTAATTAGTCAGCAGAACAAAGTTAAACAACTACTGACTACATACAGGATGCAGGATTGCAAAGGGGCAGTGGTGCCTATGGATCCAGGTTTCATAAAAACACTTCATACAGATGAGAGTCCTGAATTTGAACATCCTGATGTATATCATTCTGTAATTGGAAGTTTATTGTATCTAGCACAGTGGTCCAGACCTGATATTAGCTATGCAGTAGGCATATTAAGTAGATTGGTCTCAAAACCCACACTAAATGCCTGGAAAGGGGTAAAACAAGTTCTGAGATACCTCAAACAGACAATTGGCTATATGTTACAATTAAATTCTTCAGAGGATGAAATGTTGAGTTGCTACTGTGATAGTGACTGGGGAAATTTGCCGGATAGAAAATCTGTCACAGGACTAGTCATAATGGTCGGTGGAGCTTTAATCAGCTGGCGGTCACGCAAGCAAGACGTTGTAAGTGTGTCATCAACGGAATCAGAGTACGCCGCATTGAGTGAATTGTGCAATGAGGTGATTTATTTCAAGCATTTGTTAACAGATTTAAATGTAAATTGTGGAGAACCAGTACAAGTTTACATTGATAATCAAGCTTGTATAACCTTAAGTAAAACAGAGGGTTTCAAATCGCGTTCCAAACATATCTCTGTAAAATACCACAATGTGCGTTGCTGTGTACAAGACAATGTAATCACCTGTACTTATGTATCAAGTGAAGAAAATGTAGCAGATGTGTTAACTAAACCATTGGCAAAGGTAAAGAACAAACGAATGTGCAAGGGTTTAGGTTTGCTGGAAAAATAATCTCCTACATAGGTGTATTTGATGTTAATTGTCCAGCAGAATCTGTGAGGGGGTGTTGAGTTTCTGTTAATTGGTTCTCATGGGAAACTTACAGATTCTGGCTTCACACAATTAACTCAAGGCAGTGTCAATTTACTCTTGGCAGAAAGCCAAGGTCAGCTTGACCTAGAAACTACTTACTCTGATTGGTTAACGACCAGCACTCAACTCTGTTATCTAGGGAGTGCTAGCACAGTGTGATGTGGGGTGTGTTAGGAGTAGGAGTGCTGTGTGTGGTTAAGAGAGAGAGAGAGAGAAAGAAAGGATTTATTTTGCTTTGTTTTGTATGCAGAAACTCTGCTGGTTTTATTTTTCCTTTTAATAAATCCTGTAAATAGTTATTCTGAGTCTAGCTGACTAGTCATTTCCACCTCAACTAGCTTCTTCGCTGTGCAGGAAAACTCTGCTACGTTTGGGCTAAAGCCATTAGAGCTATGCCTGACACTTCAAAGTTCCATGAGCATCTGAGTTTATAGCATGCTCTGCTGATGGCAGTCTTAAACCCCCTCCCCTGGCAAAGAGTTCCCCCTGCCCCACGATGCTCCTTACCTGCACGATCTGCCAGGGCATGTCCAGGATGCTGCGGGCCGTTTTGCTCAGGTAGCTGCCGAGCCCCATGGAGGGCCTTGCCCTGATCAGCCCCCCGCCCAGGACCGACTCGCCATCTGCCAGCCGCCGTCTCTTGCGGCGCTCCTGGCGCTGGCGAGCCTGAACCTCCCACTTCTTCTTGTGGTAGCACAGCCAGACCAGGCGCTCCTCCTGCAGGAAAGAGTAGGAAATGGGCAATGACCATCGGGCAAACCAAATCCTAACTTTCTTCGGCTTGGGTGGAAAGTCAAATTCTTCCAATCAGAAATGGTGGGAACGAACGGCAGGAATCCTGAAAATTTTGTGCAATCTGTAATTTCTGACGCAGTCAGCATTATGCCAACACGATGCCATTACACATATCTATACCACACACACTTGTGAAACACAGACTGCTTATAAACGCCATCTCCAACTCCTCGAAAGATTCCATCAACGGTGTCTCTGAAAAATTTTACACATCACTTGGGAAACTAATGCCAGGAGGAAGCAAAGATCACCAGTGTTGAAGCAATGATTCTTCAACATCAACTTTGTTGGACTGGTCATGTTGTTCGGATGCCTGATTATTGTCTTCCAAAGCAACTACTCTATTCCAAACTTAAAAATGGAAAGTATAATGCTGGTGGTCAACAAAAGAGGCTTAAAGACTCTCTCAAGCCAAATCTTAAAAAATGTAGTATAAACACTGAAAATTGGAAAACACTGGCCTGAGAGCACTCCAATTGGAGAACAGCCTTTACCAAAAGTGTCATGGGCTTTGAAGATGCTCAAACTCAGGACGAAAGGGAGAAATGTGCTAAGAGGAAGGCACGTTTGGCAAACCCTCACCATGATCAACTCCTGGAAGGACATGTGGATCCAGAATTGGCCTCCACAGTCACTTACGGACTCACTGTTAAGATTGTGTTCATGAAAGACAATCTTACTCAGCTACGAGTGATTGCCAAAGAAGAAGAAAACAGATCTATGGTGTGACAGCGTCTGGGGCTTTTGTTTAGAGAAAAGGCATGTAAGTTGTGGCGTAACAGTAGCCAATAAAATTCTGCACGGCATGGAGAGAACGGATAAGATAAAAGCTTTGCTCCCTCTCTCACAACAGGGGCGCATCCAATGAAGCTGAATCAGGAAAGGAAGCCCTAGTGCATAGCTGCAAGTATGGAATTTTCATCAAGTCAGATGGCTTAGACAGGTAAACCTGTCTATGGGATCTAACCCTGACGGCTGCATTCTATCTCCAATGTTGACGGCAATATGCTTCTGAATACCAGCAAATGGAAATCGCGGTAGGGGAGTGTCAGCTGCGCTCAGGTCCTGCTTGGGGATCCCAGAGGCATCTAGTTGGCCCCTGGTTGACTAGGATGCTCTACCAGTCGAGCCACTGGCCTGATCCAGCTGGCTTTTTTAAAGGTTCATATATGGTAGGATGTTGCTGCTCCCCCATCGTCCAGCCCCAGAGCAATCCTTTGTTCCTCTTTTAAATGAAGTTCTCTCCTCCTGCTACCTTACCTTGGTGGTTCCACTGGGAGGTGGTGGGCCCAAGATCTCCCTCCAGGACTGCGTTAGTTCCGAATTCTGGGATTGCTGCTGGCTCTCCTCCGCTGTAGGGATGCGTTTACGTTTATTCGAAATGGGGACCCCTGGCTGCAGAGACTTGGCGACCCCAAAATCTTCCATGTCAGCCACCTGTGTGGAGGGTGTGCCCTCCTGGATTACATTGGCAGAGACCTGCGAGGAAACACCGAAAGCTGGGGAGTACAATGATGGAACCCTCCTTGACTCGAGCAACCCAATTACCCACAAAAACTGCCCGTGGCCTCCACCTTCTTCTCAGCTCTGGGATAAAAGTATGTTTTACCTGCCGATGCCCATCTCAGAAAGCACCGGTTTATTTTTATTACAAAAATGAAAAACAGCCTCAAGGGACTGCCATCTTAAACAAAGAACAGATGAGATGTAAAAATAAAACTGACCATTTTGAAACCTATATACAGTGGTACCTTGGTTCTCAAATGCCTTGGTACTCAACAGAGGTTTCTCTGTTTTTGCTATTAATTTTGTTTTTGTTTTTGCAGCCTTTTGTTTTTGTGGAACCCAGTTCAGATACTGATTGTGTGACTGCAGTGCTTTGTTTATTGCTTTCGTTTTATGGATCAATGGTCTTGTTAGATAGTAAAATTCAAGTTAAATTGCTGTTTTAGGGGTTGTTTTTAAAAGTCTGGAATGGATGAATCCATTTTGCATTACTTTCTAGGGGAAAGCGGGCCTTGGTTTTGGAATGCTTTGGTTTTGGAACGGACTTTTGGAACACATTACGTTTGAGAACCAAGGTACTTCTGTAGAAAGCAATCAGAAGCCAGGACTATAATTTATGCACATTTATTTGGGAAATAAGTCCTAGTGAACGAAGTAGGAATTACTTCCAAGTAAACATGATGAGGCAGACATTTACTACAACTGATTTTGTGTGTGTGTGTGCATGTGTAAATGCATTTTAATTAAAAAACTGGATTCATTTTTTAAATCCACCCTGTGTAGGTAGAGCCCTGCCCCTCTTACCTGTCTCTTGCCCTCACTTGTGAACAGCTCACTGATTTTCTTCTGCTTGTACATGTCATTTTTTTCCAAGAGCTTCTTGTGGAGCCAGTCGGGGTGTCGGACGCGAGGAACGGGGTTTTTTACCTGATGGGACACTGCATTTGTTATTTATTTGGGAGGTTCTCTATGACTTTCATTCTGCCTGATCCTGCAAGGATACTACTGTTTTTGACCAGAAGCAGAAGGAAACTAGCTATGCTAGAACACAAGACACTTGCACTGACATTGCTGACATCCAAATCAGAGACCCGTAGCAAAGAAACATTAGCTTCTCAGCTTTTGTTTGTACAACCCCGGCCCCCAAAAACCAATCACAGAGGAGTAGCAATATTTTAAATAAATAGCTCTGGAGTCCCAGGTGTGCTCTGAGGAATGCACAGAGCTCTCGTGCATTTGGAAAAGGCTGGGGTCAGTTCCATGCAGGAAGGTTCTACCTTTCTGAAATGAATGGGAACACTCAGGGAGCTAGCTCAATTTTGGAGCTTTGAGTTTTTAGCTAGCTATTGGACCAGAGCAACTAAGTGTGAGAGTTCTGTGGCCACCTCCTGCGTCTCGTAACATCCTGGGGGAGCCCACAGCCCTTTAGCCACTAACCCGACAGTTTACCTGCTGCAGGGCTGCTGGGATGGTGATGATTTTCTGAATTGTGCTGCCCAGTCTCTCGATGTAATAGTCCCAATCCAGGATCTACAAGCAGAGGGACAAGAGGATTTTGGTCAAGTCCAAGGCTGGGGACAAGAGGTGTGCCACAGTCAGCCTCGAGTCACAAACTGCCACAGGACAGCCCCACACAGCTTACCGTCCGGATGTCAAAATCCTGCAGGGAGGGGCTCTTGAGCCATTTCCGGAGATAGTGCCTGCGGACCGAGAGCTCAGCCTGGAAAATGGCCAGCGGAATGGCCCTGGGGAAAATAAATCAAAACGCATCACTTCTATTTCCAGAAGAGGAGCGGCCTTGTCAGTCTGTTGCATCTTAAAGACTATATGGTTTGTATCCGATGTTCGTTCTACTCAGAATAAACCCATTCAGTTGACCAAACGAAAGTTAGTCATGACAATTACAGTCGTACCTTGGAAGTCAAACAGAATCCGTTCCAGAAGTTTGTTTGAGTTCCAGAATGTTCAGAAACCAAAGTGCGGCTTTTGATTGGCTGCAGGGAGCTCCAGATGTTCAGGTTCCAAAGAACGTTTGCGTTCGTAAACCAGAACACTCACTTCTGGGTTTGCGGCGTTCGGGAGCCAAATCGTCCGAGTACCAAGGCGTTCGGGATCCAAGGTACAACTGTACTTTAAACCAGTCTACTCTGAGTAGAATGAACGTTTACCAGCTTTGTCTGGTTTGCCAGCTATGGCTGTTCCTGGGCAGGGATAGCCTTGGTCACTGCAGTCCATGGGCATTTAAGGCTGTATGATGGCAATGGGCTTTACGTGGAGCTGTCCTTGGTCCTGTTTTGGAAGTGTGGGAATGGTGCATCCATAATGCTATGCAAAGGGTTAATGCTGTAACATAGAATCCTGTGATGTCATATTGAGGCATTCCCCCAGCCCCAGTTCTGTTATCAACTATGTGTGTGAGTTTTAACTGTGAGAGCAGCAAGTGTGTTGTGTTATGCTGTCGCTTGCCTCAAAGCCAGTCTGTAAACATCAGTCAGTCTCAAGATACAAATTCATGTAAATATGTTTCAGTAACGCAAGTATTATCTACCTCTTTTGTACATTCAATCTGACAAGAACAAGTACAGCAAGTCAAAGCCTTTATGTTATTTTTAAACTGTTGCTTGGTTTTTTACTGGGGGGGGGGGGGAGAAAGAGAACTATTTCAAATAGTAATAATAATAATAATTTATTATTTATACCTCGCCCATCTAGCTGGGTTTCCCCAGCCACTCTGGGTGGCCCCAACAGAATATTAAAAACACGACAAAACATCAAACATTAAAAACTTCCCTAAACAGGGTTGCTTTCAGATGTCTTCTAAAAGTCAGGTAGTTCTTTACCTCCTTGACATCTGATGAGAGGGCGTTCCACAGGGTGGGCGCCACTACCGAGAAGGCCTTCCGCCTGGTTCCCTGTAACTACACTTCTCGCAGGGAGAGAACCACCAGAAGGCCCTCAGAGCTGGACCTCAGTGTCCGGGGCTGAACGATGGGGGTGGAGGGTCAAATGACCTGGGGCAACTTCCACACAACTCTGTAAAGTATAATTACCAGCTGGTGCAGAATGCTGCAGCCATGGTGCTGACGGGGGCATCCGGCCAATGGTATGCAACATTTTGTTGGAACAAAAGTGGGGTTGTTATCATTTTTGCTTTTTACTATGTTATGCATTTTGTGTTTTCATAAACTGCCCTGTGCTCCTCGCATGAAGGGTGTTATAGAAATTTAATAAATACAAATAACAACATCTGCACTGGCGGCCCATCTGCCAGCTTCAAGGTCCTTGCATTAGGTTACAGAGCCATAACAGGGTACCAGCTGAGCTCATCTACTCTAGTTCAGCTGCCAAAATCATCTGCAGGAGATTTGGTCATTTCTTGAGTTGGTGAGGCTCATTTCACAGCAACAAGAAACTGAGCCTTTCACGTCAACGGCCCGGCATCGTGGAATACTCTTGCCCCTCTGATCGATATATACCTCTCTGTGACTGGGGATCCTTCTGGCTTCTTAGAAATGATAAACCGGCAGCTCAGACCAGCATCCTTCACCATCTGATCCCCCAGGAACTCAGCCAGGCGCTTGGCAGTGCTGATGGAGGTGGATTTTTGCTCCCCATAATCCTCCAGCTTGCGGGACATGGACCGGTTCTCGGAGATAAGCTCAAACAACTCTGAGTCAGGCATATTGGCAGCCTGGAAAAGAGAGAGAAGGGAAGACTTGCATGTGCCAGCCACGTTCCCCTCCTGGACCACTTTGGAGGCAGGGCAGCTCAGCACCCCATGTTGGCTGCACTAAAAGCTTCTGAAGGCTGCAGGAAGCCTGGGAGATGCCCGTGTGAGGAAGGGGAAAAGAGGACTTTACAGCAGCAACAGGAACCTCGTCTTCTTTCTAATAGGGGGTTCTGCCCTTAACTGGCCACCAATTCCCCATTATCTTCATCCCCAAATGCCCGGTGTGGATAGATTTGACTATACCATCCTAGGAAAGCCGGAAGACTCACCTTGGAGCCTCAACCCACCTTGCTGTAGAGCACATCCAGCCAGTAGTCGGCCACTTTGGCGACGGAGGCATAAACCTCTTCCAAAGTGGTGCCTTTCAGGAAGGCCTCAAAGACGGACGACTGGAAGATCTTAACCAGCTGCAGCTCCCCCCGCCGTTTCACCTCAAACCCCTTTAGCTCGGCCAGGGAGCCGTCCTCGTTGAACACAGCGTACCTGGCGCAGAGCAAAACAGTCAGCCTGTGCAAAATTGGCAACTTCCCTCTCCTGTGTCTTCTCTTTCCTGTATTGGGGGGGTGGTGGTGTCCCACCTTTTTACCAGTGGTGCCTGGTGCCTGTTGGGACTGATAGGGCAGAAGGCAAGGAGCCCAACAGTAGGTGGCGCCACAGCCAATGAGAAGCAGAGGCAACTAAGACTAGTTTTGTCCCCCTCCTCCTCCCTGCTGGGTTCTACAAGGGGCAATGCTGAAAGGAAGAAGGAAGCTTGCCATAGCCAAGCTATGCCCTGGGGCTGGTTGTAAGTAAAAAAGGCAGGTGGGGGCTGAGTGAGGGTCAGTGCCCACTTTGTCCCAGTGCCTCCACTATCTGTTGCCCTCCAGGTATTTTGGACTACAGTTCCCAGGTGGGGCCAGCGCCCCCTTTGCCCTAATGAACCAGCCTCCATGGCTTCTTACAAACTAGAAAGGAGGGAGCTCTGAAAATGCCCATCCATTAAGGATCTAGCAGCGATAGTTCAAGTCCTGCCATCTTCCAGGTTCAGCTTTGCTGCCTGCCGGTATCCCTCAGCCGAGGAGGTGCTGCCTCCCCAGACCTCACCTTTTCTTCAGCTTCTTGCCCTCTTCCTTGGAGGCGGGGAGAATCATGGCCAAGTACGGGCCGTCCACTTCAAAGAAGATGCTGTTCTCTGAGCGGGAAACGTAGGAGAGCGAGGCCGGGTCCACCAGCTCCTGGTACTGATCATTCGTAAACCCCTCCTGCAAGTAAGTGACACACACGCTGGGCGCTTCGGCCTTGCAAGCTCATGCTGCACCCCAGAACAATTTAACGGGAGGGCTGGAAGCTATATATGATGCAATCCCTGCAGGGGGGAAGCTAAATGTCAAAGATACCCATGGTTTCCATGCCCTGTTTCCAGACTGTCTTTATGGAAGACCCCCCCCTCCCAAATCCTGCCCCCAGCTCCTGCTGAGGATAAAGGCTTGAGGTTCCTCACCTTCACCATGATGTTCAGCATAGCACCCGGATAGGAGATTGTCACCTTGGGCTTCTTGGCGTGGGTTGATTTGATGACAAAGTTTTCTGGGAAGCTGTTTGGAAGCACACACCAGATCCCGTCTGTGTCCAGCTCCAGCGGCCTCCTGGGAAAGGGGAAAATGGGAGAGGTGTTTCCATATGGGAGCCCAGAAGGCACTCTGCAAAAGCAACCACCTTATGAGGAATGGTTGCAGCAATCGGAGCTTTTCAGTTTAAGAGAAAAATCGAGAAAGATGTAGCGATTTATAAAACTATGCACGGCAAGGAGAGAAAGCGGATAAAGAAACGCTTTTATCCCTCCCGTAACATTTGAACTGGTGGTCATCCGAGAAAGCTTATTGTTGGAAGGTTCGGGACAGACAGAAGAAAAGAGTTTTTCACACAGTGCATAGTTAAACTATGGCCACCAACTTGGATGGCTTTAAAAGAGGTTTGGACAAATTGATGGAGGACTATGGATAACTACTAGTCATGATGGCTATTTGCTCTGCCTCCATGGTCAGAGACAGCAAATGATTCCTAATACCAGTTGCAGAGAACCACAGGATGGAAAAAGTGTGTCTCTATGCCCATCGCTCAGACTGCATCACTGAGGTCCAGCTCTGAGGGCCTTCTGGCTGTTCCCTCACTGCAAGAAGTGAGGTTACAGGGAACCAGGCAGAGGGCCTTCTCGGTAGTGGCGCCCGCCCTGTGGAACACCCTCCCATCAGATGTCAAGGAAATAAACAACTATCTGGCTTTTAGAAGACATCTGAAGGCAGCCCTGTTTAGGGGAGTTTTATAATGTTTGATGTTTTATCGCTTTATTATCATTATTATTAATATTCTGTGGAGAGGTGTGCAGAGTGGCTGGGGAAACCCAGCCAGATGGTCGGGGTATACATCATCATCATCATCATCATTTATTATTATGTGCTCGGGTCCTGCCTGAGGGTTTCCTACAGGCATCGATCAACCACTGCAAGAACAGGATGCTGGACTAGATGGGCCATTGGCTTGATCTAGCAGGCTCATTTGTTCTTACGAAAGCTGATGAAGTTTACAAAAGCAACTGTCTGCAGAGACACACAGCGGGTCTTCATCCCTGGCTCTCTGAGTTGCTTAAGAGACCTGCTTCTTTTTCTGGGCCAAGACAGTAAGGAGCAGACCATTGGGCAGTGTGCCTTTGAGTCCAGCTCCAGACCAGCCATTCCTTGTGGTTAGAGACAGAAGAGATCCGGAGCGGGACAACTCATCTTTGCGTCAATTTTTTTCTTTTCTTTTCTGTGTTTACACATAACAACCTTCCTCTTAAAGGGGCCCTGGGCAACACACCATAGCAAAACACAAAACAAAACCATAGGAAAAGCACCGTCATCCATGAAGAAGGAGCAAACCACCTTCGGGCAACAGGCACACAACATCCAAGCTCAGAATCTCCTCGCCTCCAGCTGCCGCAGCCAGCCACCATTCAAGTACTCACCCAATTTGCTCTATCAGCTCCCTGGCCTGTGTGATGATGTTGGCGCCAGTGAAGCAGACAATGCCAGCCATTTCCATGGAGTACCACCGAGCTCTGCATAGGGGAGAGGACTAGTGAGAACAGGAAGAGCCGCTCTGGGTCAGCTGCTTTGCAAACAAGGCTTGAGCGACCTAATTGTTGTAAACTTGGTTTGAGGACTGATCTGCTAAAATTGCGGCCAACAGCATGAACTGGGGGGTCTCCTGGTCAAGGAGCTGCAGTACTTATTTATGTGCTTGGGGGCTGCTTCCCCGTTTACATTGCTTGCCAATCCCACCCCCTCCCTTCACACCTCATCCAAGTGCCCCACATCCTCACTGCTCCTCAGTGTCCCTCCAACCCTGCTTCATTCAAATGTCTGCTGTTGCTTAAAACCCATCTTCTCTCTTTTGCTCCCCTCCCTGGCTTCATGCAAATCCAGGACTGTGATGCAGAACTACAAATCCTCCAGTGGGGGCTGCATGATGACAGCCTTACATTTTTATGTGTATAGGAGGAAATGCTTCATTTAATTGTACTAGGATTTAGTTCTCTGTCTTAATATTGAACATTTAAAGGCCCAGAAACTGCACCAACTGGGAGCCGAGGCAGGGGCAGATTTTTAAAGGGCCATTTAAAGATCCACCAGCAGCCACACTTTGGTTCCCCCCTCACCCTTTGCGCATGACGTATCCGTAAAAGGAGTTGAGGATGCACTTGTGTGCCAGCTGCAGGGAGTCGTACAAGATCTCCATGTTCTTGCAGCGCTTCGCTTCCGAGGCATCACCCGACTCCATGGCGGCAGCCAGCTTCTTCTTCCACACCTGGGAAAGGCAGAGGAAAAGGGCCTGTGACTCAAGCAAGCCGTGGGCTATTGTCTACTTTTGCTCCAGCTGGTCTCCATCCTCTGTCTTTTCCTTCCACATCCCTTTCCTTGGATGTCTGTCTCCCCCACCCCCTGTAAACCCATGTTGACAAAAGCTTCTGTATATTACAGTAGACACATGGCTTGCATGCCCAGAGATTTTTGGCTCTGCTTAGTTGCAAATAGAAACATTTTATGTGTATCTAGTAATCAACTAATATACAATAATTTGTCTGTTAAATCTATGAGTATGTTGAGAACTTGATATAAATGAATGCTTTTTTATTAAATTCATTTACAGTATTTATATACCACTCAACACTCAGAATTTCTATTCAAGCATTCTGGCCCCAGGAACCACAGCATCCCCTTTCAGCACCTACCAGCAAGGAGAGATCAGCCTGGCTATAAATGCCTGCCTGCATCTCGTCGCTTTATGAACGTAAAGATCACCATGAACACCTTTAGAAACTCACCTTTTTGCTGCGCTATCGCAAATCTGACAAAATAAAAATAAAAAGCACCTTATGCAGCCCCTTGAACTCGTAGCGGCGGTCGCGAAAGGCCCGCACGGTGTCCACATAGAAGGAGTTTTCCCGCTGGCAGATGGTGGTGACACGCTCCTCAACCTTCGTCACGTGGATTTTCTTGTAGGCTTTGCGGCAGTAATCTGGGCAAGAGGTGTGGCAGCAATTTATTCTGGAATGTTCAACACCTCCCAAACTTATTTCATTTCAAAATGTTTATATGCCACTTGATAGTTTTAAAAGCACACACCTCAGTTTGCAAAAAGAATTTTAAAAATTAAATTTTCAGTAAAAATAATAGCTAAAAACAATGAAAATCAATTAACTGAAAACAGATTAAAACCCATGTCGACATTCTACGTGTCTGGATGGGCTGTGCCTAAACAAAAATGTGCCCAGTAGGTGATAAAAAGTGTAGCCAAGGCATCTGCCCGACGTCAGGCAGGGAGTTCCAAAGTGTTGCTGCTTCCACACCGAAAGACTGATGCAGGAGTATTATGTGGCACCTGTAACAGTGCCAGTTCTGTAGATCAAAGCAGTCGAGTGGGCATAATATATGGGGGTAAGGTGACAAACTGGTCCCAAGCTGTTAAGGGCTTTAAATGCTAATACAGTGGAACCTCGGCTCCCAAAAGCCTAGGGAGCCAAATGTTCCGGCTCCTGAATGATCGGAAACCGGAAGTGATTGTTCCGGTTTTCAAATGTTCTTTGGAAGCTCCTGCAACCAATTGGAAGCTGCGCCTTGGTTCCCAAACCGTTTTGGGAGTCGAACAGCCTCCCGGAATGGATTAAGTTCGGGAACCAAGGTTCCACTGTAGTAACACCTTCTCTGCTCACCACTAGAAAGAGCTCTGGTTTGGGGCTGGCAGCTGATCCCAGACCCCAAGTCCTCTAGCGCTAAAGGGCATAGCAGGGAAAAGGTAGGGGCTGAATCCAAGAAAATAAAAGCTTCGAGACACCCCAAGCCATAACCACGTACAAACTCGATTGTGGTGTGGAAAAAGGTTTGCTCTCTTATTAGCTCAGAGATGGAAGACAAAGTCCCTATTAGAGAGGAATGGCAAACCAAGCTGTTGGACTATGCAGAAATGGCAAAACTGACTGGATAACTCAGGAACCAAGAGGTCAAAAGCTTTAAAAAAAGAATGGATTTTTAAAATAATTTATTTAGGAGACCACCGCAAGCAGATGGAAACAATAGCAGGATTTTAATCCCATTTGTAATGCAACAAATACCATGGATAATTTGGATTGATAGAAAATATAGAGTACGGAATAATATGCAGTTGATAATGTTGATAATAGGAAGCATGGAGGGGGTGGGGGAAGTCGCGAGATTCATGCCATCTCTATATATGGATATACATTCAAATAAAAATGATTTCAAAAAAGAAGAAAAAAAGGTTTGCCCTCACCTGCCAAGCGCTTCTTCTCGTACTTTGCTTGCTCCTCCCGGGACAGCTCATGGAACACCCGGGGCGGTCCATCTGGGAAGAGAGGGGGGAACTTCTCCGACTCCAGCTGTTGCTGGATGCGATGGTACTCGCTGCGGCTCGCGGGCACTGCAAGGGGAAAAGAGAAGGGGGGGGGACACAACCCAGCTGACAACCACTCCAGACTGCGAGAGGGGGTTTTATACACAGCATAGGAACCGCGCCAAGTTGCATACGAGTCAGCAGAAGGGAAAAGACTCACTGAATTCTCCTCTCCACTGCCAGGTCATCCGCCGCTGACAGTTGGCGCCTGGTTTGTTGAAGTCGCAGGCGGCGCACGTGGCCTCGTTCACCATCGCCGAGGGCTGAAGGGAGGGAAGCAAAGCAGAGGGGGAGCGAATAAAGGCACAAGTACATTTAAATAAATAAGTCCTGCCTCTAGGAAAGCAGCAGGTGGACCCAGGATGCTTTTGCGAGATTGTTAGTCTCAATTATTAAATTTCTACACCATCCCTAAGCTGAAGTTCACAGGGCAGTTTAAATACAAAAACAAATGTACGTACCATAACATAACAGAAACTAACAGAAACCCTCAGTTTAAAAGGAAAAGAGGAATGTTTTTGCCTGGTGCCTAAAGATATGTAAGGCAGGTCCCAGGTGAGCCTCCCTGATGTATACTGTGTGTGTCGAAGCCCTGCTGCACCTGTGTTTCGAACTCAAACAGCTACTATGGGCAGCAGAGGACGGAGAGTTCTATTACAGCCCTCCCTTCCTGTGCTGCATACTCCCAAGCAAGAAAAGAGCAACCACCAACCATCTATTCATATGCTCTGGTTATCTCCCACTTGGACTATTGCAAAGCACTCTAAATGGGGGTACCTTTGAAGGTGACTCAAACTACAACTAATCCAGAATGTGGCAGCCATACTGGTGACTGGGGGTGGCCACCGAGACCATATAACACCATCCTGAAAGACCTACATTGGCTCCCAGTATGTTTCCAAGCACAATTCAAAGTGTTGGTGCTGACCTTTAAAGCCCTAAATGGTCTTAGCCCAGTACACCTGAAGGAGTGTCTCCACCCCCATCGTTCAGCCAGGACACTGAGGTCCAACTCCGAGGGCCTTCTGGTGGTTCCCTCCCTGCGAGAAGTGAGGTTGCAGGGAACCAGGCAGAGGGCCTTCTCGGTAGTGGTGTCTGCCTTGAGGAATGCCCTCCCATCAGATGTCAAGGAAATAAACAGCTGTCTGACTTTTAGAAGACATCTGAAGGCAGCCCTGTTTAGGGAAGTTTTTGATGTTTGATGTTTGATCGTATTTTTTATATTCTGTTGGGAGGCGCCCAGAGTGGCTAGGGAAACCCAGCCAGATGGGCGGGGTATAAATGATATAATAATGACAAGAATAATAATAATAATTCAGCAGTCTCTTACTAGGGAGAACATTGCAACACTGGCCTTTCCCTCTGTTCCAAGAGATGTGACGATAGACTGCTCTGCCTCCTTTCTTTTAGCAAATGTTTTGTGCCACTGGGGAAGTGGTAATTCTGTACTGATTTGTTCTGGATGTTGTATGTGATGCCAATAAAAGGTTTACTACTACTACTACTACTACTACTACTATCCTTGTTGCTAGAGAGGCAGCAACTCTTTGTGAAGGAGATTGAGGAAGAGGTTGCCTGGAGTGCCTACCCCAAACTGGGAGGCCATTACCGGCACAGGGAAACTTCCATATATATTGTCTCTTATTAAGAAGACAATGTTGTTGAGCTTTCTTATAGTACGAGTTATAAATCACACTCTGATTCTCCCAAAGAGAAAGACAGCATCCCTCCACCCACCCCAAAAATCCCAAACTGAAATAGCACTCCAAAATCTTAACTGTGCGGCTTGTTATTGTGTCTGATACCATAGTGATTGCAATGCTTGTTTTTTAATACTACTGTGCTTATTGTTAGCCACTTTTGAGCTCAACATTGGCCGTTGGAAAAGCGGAATAGAAATATTAAATCAAATCCCTGACCACTGAGCAGTGCTAGTTGGGGCTTTGGGAGTTGGGAGCCCAAGAGCGTCCAGAGGGCTGCAGATTTAAGTCTAAGAGGCCACAGTTCTTACAGCAGAGATTTAGACTTTAGTACCCGATGCCCAGGAGCACAAACTCCTCACTCACCTGAAGCCGGTTGGTTAGGATGATATTCGGGTACATGGCCCCCACGTCCAGGTGGTATATCAGAGGACATTCAATCCTGTTGGGGACTTCCTTCAGGGAGTTCAGCTTGACTTTGATTTCATCGCAAACCTGTGGTCCAGAGGAAGCAGTGGAAAGCAGGCAAGAGGATAAGGTGGGTTGTTTTTTGCCAGGGAGAACAATGCTTTAGCATGCTCTTCGGAATGCAATAGAGAGCATGGCAAAAATACACCACACATAAGGCAAGGTAAAGGACCCCTAGATGGTTAAGTCCAGTCAAAGGTGACTATGGGGTTGCGGTGCTCATCTGGCTTTCAGGATGAGGGAGCCAGCGTTTGTCCGCAGACAGCTTTCCAGGTCATGTGGCCAGCATGACTAAATCGCTTCTGGTGCAACAGGACACCTTGACGGAAACCAGAGCGCATGGAAACACCGTTTACCTTCCTGCTGCAGTGATACCCATTTATCTAATTGCACTGGTGTGCTTTCGAACTGCTAGGTTGGCAGGAGCTGGGAAAGAGCAACGGGAGCTCTCCCTGTCGCAGGGATTCGAACCGCTGACCTTCTGATCGGCAAGCCCAAGAGGCTCAGTGGTTTAGACCACAGTGCCACCTGCATCCCTACACCACACATATACCAGGACTGTGCCTTTCATAGGCCACAAGTGGCCCCCAGGGCAGTTCAATGTAGTAAGTAGCAGCAGATTGGTGGCCAAAGCTAAGGGGTTGGGGAAGCAAAGGGTTGAAGCAGGGGAAAAGATGGAAGGAACAGCCAAGATAACCTGGGGACTGGGGGGAGATAGATGCTTAAAATGAACAGAAACTAGAGTGAAGAAGCTGTGTCAGGACAATAACAACTCCATTGCTACTGCTGCCTCCTCCTATGCAGACACTGCAGTTTGGCCTACAAGGTTACCTCCTGGAAGTTGGTCACTTGGTCAAGGGGTATTCCCTCCTCTTCCTCAATGGCGTGGCGCAGAGTCTTCTCCACACGCTGCAAAAGGAAGTCGAAGGCAGCAGGGTTCTAAGAGACACAACCGGGGTGGGAGGGAAGGACATGAGTGTGACAAATTTTCACCAAGGTTTCTCCCCAGGCAAAGCCAGTGCAGTCCGAATCACCGGGGGAACGTGGCGCCACATGGGGCAGGCGGAAACGAATCTGCAAAGGAAGGTCTCATGCTCTTTGTAATCCACAAGATTGGGTCGTAGGTCTTCCTCCAGCAGCCTGTTGGCCACCAGCTAGAGGGAAGTGTGTTCCCTCCCTCTGGAAGATCAGTTGCCGGGAAGAATCACCAGCAGAGGAGTTACTCTTGCACTCAGATTCTTTTGGGCTTCCCAATGGTTGGCCACTGTGAGAACAGGATGCTGGACTAGATGGGCCTGATCCAGCTGGCTCTTCTTGGGTCTCACCTGGAAATGCTGTGGATTGAACCTGGGACCTTCTGCATGCAAAGCAGATGTTCTATCACCAGCCTGATGGGGTCAGGCACTTCTCTTTTTGGGGGGACAATTTGGACTTTGTTGTAGCTACCTGCTTTATGTCTGGCAGGCACAGGGGGCAGGACGGAGATTTATCCTGGCATCCCCTGCCGCCCCCCCCATGAGCTTTCAAGAAGTCTCCTTCCAGGGCAGGACTCGTACCATCTTGAAGCGGCAGGGAATGTCACTGCGAAAGACCCCCGACTCCAGGGCCTCCACGTGCCCCCCGACGTAGGTCTCCGAGTCCAGCACGTGCCCATCCTCGGTGAGCTTGTTGAACTCCTGCTCTTGCTTGTTGGGGAAGATGATGTTGGCGTGATAGGCCTGGACCATGAGCAGCGCCTCACACAGAGTCCCTGAGCCCTTTCGCAGCACCTGCAGGGAGAGAGGGAGAGAGAGAGAGAGAGAGAGAGAGAGAGAGAGAGAGAGTCAGAGAGTTAGTTGAGGGCTGGTGGCAAAAGGGAACTTAGAGAGGGGGAATTTGGTCTCTCGCAGGGGAGGGGGGAAATCAAGCCAGAGAGCTTTCAGGTACCTGAAAGTAGGGCTGGGCAATAACAGCTTTTAAACATTGCAGTGTATCGCCAGCCAAAGATATCGGTTTGGCGATATACTGTGGTACCTCGGGTTACAGACGCTTCAGGTTACAGACTCCACTAACCCAGAAATAGTACCTCGGGTTAAGAACTTTGCTTCAGGATGAGAACAGAAATTGCGTGGCGGCGGCGCGGCAGGCCCCATTAGCTAAAGTGGTACCTCAGGTTAAGGACTGTTTCAGGTTAAGAATGGACCTCCAGAACGAATTAAGTTCTTACCACTGTACCACGATGTTGAAAAAACAATCTGCATCGGCCTCTGCCTGTGAGGCACCTGGTGAAATTGCCCCAGCTCTCACCTCAGGAACTGAGGTGGTTTCACCCAGGCCCTCACAGGCTTGGACAACGCAGCTTGTTTGCGCAGCTTAGCTGGGGATCGGGAAGGTTCCTGCTCCGCACCTGAGTCAGCCCCAGTGCTCCTGCCACTCACAGGTGAGTGGGCAGAGCCTCAGGGCTCCTTTAACTGCTCGCTGCAGGGAGTGCCAACCACGCTCCTCTTAGCTGAGAAGTTTCACAGAGCTCCCACCCTGCCACCAGCTCACGGGAGCCAGCACTGGGCTGGGGGCTCCTTTAACTGTTCAGCTGAGGTAAGGGCAGCTGCACACTCCTAAGTCGAGCAGTTCAAAGATGCAGAGGGAGGAACAAGTTGTACTGTTGCCTCGCTGACACAGCTTGTTTCTCCCTCTGCATCGTATGAGGGGCAGAGTGTGATGGCAGTTTCACTCAGAGGTGTATTGCGGGTGAAACCGCCACCGCCCCTGAGATCCTTTTCTAGCAGCGCTGCTGGAAGGAAGGAACTCTAGCAGACGCTGCTAGCAGAGGGACTTGGGAGGGGTGGCGATGTCACCTGCAACACACCGCTGAGTGAAGCTGACATCGCCGGCTGTTCCTCATACCTGTCCTGGGTGATATTTTGATATATTGCCCAGGCCGACCTGAAAGACTAAAAAACATCTGTCTGACAGTGGAATCTTGGAACAACCAAGGGGCCACATATAGTGAGATAATGTACATTAGTAGAGACCTTCACTGTACTCTTTTTGGTGATTACTAAAAACATTTTTGAGCAGACAAGCTTTCTCAGACATGTAGAATGTTGGTATATCTTTTAATCTGTTTATAGCTTATTGCTGATTTTATCTGGTAAGCGTTTTATAGAGCTTTTTCTCCCCTATAATAAATAATAACAACAATAATTTATTGTTTATACCCCGCCCATCTGGCTGGGTTTCCCCAGCCACTCTGGGTGGCTCCCAACAGAATTAAAAGCACAATAAAACATCAAACTTTAAACACTTCCCTAAACAGGGCTGCCTTCAGATGTCTTCTAAAAGTCAGATAGTTGTTTATTTCCTTGACATCTGATGGGCAGGCGCCACTACTGAGAAGGCCCTCTTCTGTTTTGCCAATAATTTTATTGTTTCATTCTCTTTGCAAACTGCTTTGGGTTTTTTTTTAAAAAAACAATCAACTGGTGTTTAAATTTTACAAAATAAGGAAGTAACTGAGCCTTGGGCTCCACTCTACTCACTTCATCGGGCTCCATGGGGATGATGGTGCACAAAGCAAAGATGAAAGGGTGGACGTATTTCATGTACATGTAGTAAGTAGCAACAGCGTCGGACACTGAGTAGGTGGCCAGAGTCTGGAGGAAGGAAGGAAGCGGCATGGAAGCATTTTGCAACTTGCCAGCAAGCGTGGCTCCATCTGAGCGCAGGGAGAACATCAGCAGGCGCTGCAAGTTCAACATGGTCTCCTCCTCCCCATGCAAGGAAAAAGTCTGCATGTTGCCTACATGCAAATATTCATTTAAGCAGCTTGATTTATATGGGGAGTGCTGACTGAAAGGAGGATCCTTGGCTGCATGTAAAAGTTAAGAATTAAAAAAACAGCAACAATGGAAAATGGTCAGCGCTGAAAGCCAATTTGATAGCACAATTATTATTCTTCTTTTAAGAAGCTGTATCCACTGGTGATCGAGCTTTTGGGCCAGTGAGTCACAAATCAAGTTCAAATTACGATACAGCGGCTACACTCCGCTGACAGCTTTTCTAGCTCTTGGTGTGATCTTGCCTTTAGCCTAGAAAGCCAGGGAGCAGAATGTCAAGAGAGACAGGCAAGATACACGGCTATGCCCTAGCCAGGCCTACAGGTCTCTAGGCGCTTGTCCAGATGCCCAACTATCCCTTGCTGGCCTATGCAATGCATGTTGGCTGCTGGTGGTTTAATCATTTAGAGGCACTTGACATTCTACCACGTAACAAAAACTGATTGCAGAGAGAAGATTGCCCTAAAGGAATAGCTCCCTAAATGTACAGATCTAGCATTCTGCACCTAGAAAGCCATGATTCTCTGCGTGGAGCACATAAACCCTCTAAATTGCTCTGGAGTATCACATGCACAAAGGCAGAGGGGGCTGGAATTGTGAGCAAGCCTTGAACATCAGAAACCTCCCTTAGAGCTTCTCCAATTCCTAAGTCTACAGCAGTAATTTCTCTCTCTCTCTCTCTGGTTGTCAAACTATTAGCATTTTATTTTACAGTGAAAGCCAAATTGTTCTAGATTCTGCAGGGATTCCAGAGCGCACTGCATGAAATGTTACATTTGCAACCACAGCTGCACAATTCCTATACATGTTATCCAATCCTCCTGGATGTTGGAGGGTGAATTCTGACCAGGGCCTCTTAGGGGCACAGCAGGCCAAGGGAATACGCCTTCCAGTACCCCTTCTCTTTTTCCTCTGCCGTTAATTGTGGGGAATCTGCCATGGCTGATCCCAGTTGAAGACGCACAACAGACTCAAACAGGGGTAATTGAAGTACCTGAGGTTCCTCAGTAGCCATCCGGCACATCTCTTCAGGATCTAGCTCCACGGGGTCGTAGCCCAGCTTCGCTTTGGCTGCCGCTTTCAAGTTATGGCTTCCCACTGGGAGGTAACTGTCTCTCTTAACCCACCTGCCAACGGAAGCCACAGCATTGGTTGCTGTATCAGGAGAAGCAGCCCAGTTTACAAGGAGTAGGGCAGAAGTATTATGAGACAGAGTCAACCTAAGCTTACTTTGGAATACAAGTCAAAGGCTAGGGCCACTTCCTATATATCCAGGGAACCTTCTGTCCTGCTCCAGCTGAAATGTCTGCTGAAGAACCTTTGCATGCTTTTTGTTTGCTGTAGGTGCTTCTTGGGCAGGCTGATAGTTCGTTACACCTTACCGTGACCCTGTCTGATGTGAAAAGTTCCCTGCGTAGAGGGGTCGGTTGTTAAACCACTCTGGGAACTGAAGCTCTGAGGGGAATAGGATCTCCTAACCTTAACAAACTCCCGTACCCAGGGTTGTGTGTGTGTGTGTGTGTAGCCATGGCTGCTTAAAGCTGTCTGTTAACACAACAAACACAACATGATGTCTAGTTGGGATTGTGTCAAATGAAACAGTACAGGCTTCTTTTCAAAAAGTATTATTATTATTATTATTATTATTATTATTATTATTATTATTTAAAAAAGTACAACTGAAGTGTTTCTCCCTGACGCACCCCAGCCAAAGGAAAACAAAAGGAGAAGACAACTCACGAAATAGAAAGGATTGTGTCTAGTGTGATCCGTACTGTTCTGGACAGATCAGCGCTAGACAAAGGGTACAAGTGTAGAAATGAAGCATCCTTTGCTTCTGTGTGCATGTTAATCAGAAATGAGGGACGGTCATGCGATATTAACTGCCGGACAGCGGAAAAGAGGCATGTACAGTGTTGCCATCCTTCCTGACTCTGTCAGGAGCTACACGTCCACGTTTCTGAGTGACAAATGGATGACCCCAAAAGGAGAAGAGCGGCACTCTTAGCAAATTGCTTTCCCCAGGATTCTTTGGCGGAGGTTCTTCGAAGAAGGCAAAGGTTCTTCGAAGTGGCACGACATCACTTTAAATATAGAGTGCGGATGGGGCAACAGTCAAAAGCATGGTGCAGCGAGGTGCCAAATACAAATTGTTTTCTCTGGATGTGCCATGAAGGCTGGGCCCTTTCCCACCTCCATCAGACTAAGCCCCAAGAAAGAGATTGGCAAGAGGGGCTGAGCATCATGTACCTGAGACAATCCATGTGGATGCACGAAGGAGCTTTGTATTCCCCCTGGCTGTCCTTTTGGAATCCGATCTCCTGCTGCATATTCAGCCCGTGAGCTGCTGCTCTGGTTTCCACAAAGGGCCTGGACACAGATAAAGCAATATAAGCCAGGGAGCTTCTACAGATCTCGCTATTTAGGCACTGCAACGAAAACTTCCTGCAGCTGGTCATTGCAGGGGGAGGGCAGGTTAGCAGGCAATTTTGCTGGCCAGCTCGGTTCCCCAGAAGGTAAAGCATGGTTTTCCCATTAAAATGAAAATAAACCCAATATAATTTTTAAACATTTAAAAAGCTGGACACCCACAAGGCTCAAGAACCGAGTTCGCTCAATTCTCACCAGTCAAAGAAGTCTCCGTTGTATGTCACCATGATGGTTGGCTTGGTCTCCTGAACATGTTCAAACCACCTCTGGATGAGGTGGGCCTGATTTTAAAACAAGAGGAGGGAAAACAAATTTAAAAGGTCATTTATTGTCAATGGTCCAGATGCTTGTTGTTGTTGTTAATTAGATGCGCATACTTCCCTTCATCTGTAGCTCATAGGGCAGTTCACAACATAAATTACAATATAAAAATCACAAAATACCTAGTAAAAATATGAACAACAACAAACCAATAATCCCCTCTCCTGCTAGGTTCTTCTTATGACCAGCTTTTCTGCCTGGGAACCAAAGGTACCATGTGTGTCCACCAAACACCACCTCTCACATTCTGCAACCATTGGGAAAGGTGCATTTATCTGCATGGTGGTTTGTTCAAATTTCCAAATTATGTAGTTTGGTGATCGGAGAGGGTAAAATAATGGGATGGGGAGAACAGGGAGCAGTACATATAGAACCCTTTTCTATATTTATTTACAGCATTTGTGTATCCTGCTCTTCTGCCAAAAGAAGAAGAAAAGGGCTCCCTGAGTGGTTTACACACAAAACAAGATAGTCTTTGCCTTCAGGCTTACAAGCAAAACGAAGGCTATGCAGAACACACTCATGTCGCTAAAGGTAACAAACGGGACCTGCAACATGTGGCCAAAACCCTCCGACTCCAATGGAATTCCGCGATTTCACTGTATTGTGGTTTTAAGGGGAAACTGGCCTTCAGAATCAAGCCTACCTACCTCATCTGGTTCATTAAAGACACAGAAAGGCCCCTCATACTCCGGTTTGGGAGTAAACTCAAAATCTTCAATATCCTCTGAAACGATCTCTCTGTTTGTGATCAAGTAACCCTGGGCAGAAAGAAGCGAAAGGGGAATTTTGCTTAACTGAAGCAACAAAGAGTAAACCGACGTTACCTTATCAGTTCTCACTAAGATGTTAAAGGTAAAGGTAAAGGGGCCCCTGACCATTAGGTCCAGTCGTGGCTGACTCTGGGATTGCGGCACTCATCTCGCTTTATTGGCTGAAGGAGCCGGCGTACAGCTTCCGGGTCATGTGGCCAGCAGGACTAAGCCGCTTCTGGAGAACCAGAGCAGCGCACGGAAACGCTGTTTACCTTCCCGCCAGAGTGGTACCTATTTATCTACTTGCACTTTGATGTGCTTTCGAGCTGCTAGGTTGGCAGGAGCAGGGACTGAGCAACAGGAGCTCACCCCGTCATGGGGATTCGAACCACCGACCTTCTGATCGGCAAGTTCTAGGCTCTGTGGTTTAATCCACAGCGCCACCCACATCCCCACTAAGATGTTACTGAGTAGGAAATCCTGACTATGAAAACAAATCCCGGGGAAGACTCTCTCTCCACCCCACCACAAACACCTACACAATCCACCTCCTGTTCTATGCTTCAATTGGGAGCCAGAGGTTCAGGGCCGCCTGCCGTGCCATACTCTTCCATTTCTATGGCTTAAGGGGGGCATTTATTCTGGCTTGTTCTGCAACCTCACTAGCCATGGAGGCAGCTGCCCTGATTTACCTGGCCATCAATCATGTAGGAGATCATCATGATCTGGTCCGTTTCTGCATCAGGAAACTTTAAAGGGAGTTTGGTGGTCTCAATGTCAAAGGCCAGGACGACAGGATCCTAGGAAGAATTGGAATTTCCAAGTCACTACCAGATGCTGGGCTCCACTCAGGGCAATACATCAATAACATCTCTTCATCAACAAGAGGGATGCAGGAACCTCTGGTCCTCCGGATCTTGTTGGACTCCAGCTTCCATCATCCTTAGCTAGCATGGCCAAGAGGGATAATGGGAGTTGTAGTCCAATAAGCAGCTGGAAGGCCACAGGTTCTCCATCCTTGATCTGCAAAATCCACTTCCTGCAAGTGTGCCTGGCCCACACTAGAGGCGCTAGAGACATTTGGGCCCATAGGCTTTAGGATGCTGTAGATCCTGGACCACTTATCAACGCCATCTCCAACTCCTCGAAAGATTCCATTGACGGTGTCTCTGGAAATTTTTACACGTCACTTGGGAAGACAGGCGAACTAATGCCAGTGTACTGGAAGAAGCAAAGATCACCAGTGCCGAAGCAATGATTCTTCAACATCAACTTCGTTGGACTGGTCATGTTGTGCGGATGCCCGATTATCGTCTTCCAAAGCAACCACCATATATACTCAAGTATAAGCCGACCTGCCCGGAAACCTATGTCCCTCCCCACTGTGGAAAGATGTGTGGATCCAGAACTGGCCTCCACAGTCACTTATGGACTCACTGCTAAAACCATGTTTATGGAAGACAATCATACCCAGCTACGAGTGATTGCCAAAGAAGAGGAGCCCGGGACTGGCAGCTTTTTTCAGCTTGAGGGCCACATGCCTTTGTGGGTAACTTTCTGAGGGCCAAATGCTAACAGCAGGTTGGGCCAGAGGTGTGGCCCATGGAGAGTCCCGAGGGGCAAAAGAGACAAACTAGGGAGGGCCTCATTCCGCCCCTAGGCCTCAGGTTCCCCACCCATGCTGTAGACTCACACAGCACCCAGGAATCCTGAAGACATTTGGCTATGGGTGACAGATGCAGCATAAGAAACCAAAACAAAGCTGGCAAGTGAAGGAAACACACACACAGGTGCTGAAACAGGAGCTCTGCCCCACAGGAATACTCACTGGCCGTTCAACCAGGTCGTCTCGGCGGGTGATTTCAGGAGGGAAGCTGCTGCCTCGGTAGCGGACATTGTACCAGTGAGCCTGTCATGGGAGGAGAGGGACCGGGAGAGTCACGCCAAGGTAGGTTCCACGGCCAGTAGCAAAGGCTCAACCCCTACCCGCCACAATTACAAATCTGGAAATGCATTTTTAGCACTTTTGGCACAATGCTTTTGTATCTAGCTGTTTGGGAATCAAGGTAGGAAAGAAGGCGGGTCTCCCCCAGTTGCCACTCACCACGTGGATCTTCAGATCAATCGACAGGCGGATGTGGTAGGGGACATCGTACTCCCGCATGTCCACTATGTTGTCCATCTGGTCAGCGGTCTTCTTGGAGGGAGCCTCTTCCTTGCTGGACAGGCTGTTCCCAGCAAGGGCACTGCAAAGGAGAAGGAGCTGATTTACATTATCAGGACTACCTGCACACAGGATTGACAGGCAAGTGAAGTATTGTTCTGCAACTGTAAATGGCTTAGAAGCCATTTTGGCATATCAGCAGTATAATTATGATGGTGATTACTACTATTGATAGTTGCAGCAGTGCAGGAGCTGATTCTCTGGGGCTTCTTTCCCCATCACTCAGAAATGTGCATGGACCACATTTAAGGCCCATGATCTGGTTCTTCCAGTCTCCCGCTTGGATGCAGAAATCTTCTTTATGGAGCCTCCAGATGTTTGGCTCCGTAAGCTCTGTGGCTTGCTTGATAGGAGAGCCAAAGGATGATAGATCATCAGTGGAAAGCAGC
This sequence comes from Podarcis raffonei, assembly GCF_027172205.1. Taxonomy (NCBI): domain Eukaryota; kingdom Metazoa; phylum Chordata; class Lepidosauria; order Squamata; family Lacertidae; genus Podarcis; species Podarcis raffonei. Next base: position 24,830,860 of record NC_070617.1, read on the forward strand.
CCTATTGGCTTGGCAGCAACGAGTCTGGGCAGAGCCTGGAAGAAATGTTTGAGGCTTGCTGGGGACACTCCCAGTTCATGGACTAGTAACTAGGGCAGCAGATCACCTGTCTGGGTTGCACCAGGATAATCCCTTGCAAGTCCAAACACACACACCTGAGGAGGAAGCAATAGAGCAGGGGAGGGAACTGCATCTGTCCATAGCCCAGAGATGGAAGGAAGAAACAACCCCGACTAGAGAAGAATGGCAAACCAAGTTGATGGACTATGCCGAAATGGAAAAATTAACTGGGAAGCTCAGAAACCAAGAAGACAAGAAATTTAATAAGGAATGCGAAAAGTTTATAATTGACAAAACCACTGTAAACAGGTTAAAACATTAGCAGGATTTTAACCACACTTGTAAAGTAACAGAAAGTATGGGTAATTTAGGAGGATAAAAATTTGGATAATTTTTTCACAGAGAGCCAGTGTGGGGTAGTGGTTAAGAGCGGTAGACTCGTAATCTGGTGAACTGGGTTCGCGTCCCCGCTCCTCCACATGCAGCTGCTGGGTGACCTTGGGCTAGTCACACTTCTCTGAAGTCTCTCAGCCTCACTCACCTCACAGAGTGTTTGTTGTGGGGGAGGAAGGGAAAGGAGACGGTTAGTCTCTTTGAGACACCTTAGGGTAGTGATAAAGCAGGATATCAAATCCAAACTCTTCTAAATATTGATATGCAGTTGTAAATATTATCATTAGGATGCATGGAAAGGATGGGGGGAAGTCAGGAGATTCAGAGTAATCTTGATATTTGGACTTTGAATTGTTTGTATTTTGTTTATTTTATTTAAAATCAATTTTTTTTACAGGGAACTGCATCTGTCCGGTGGGCCACATCCTTGTCTTCCCCACCTGTCTACCACAAGTCATCACAATGATGTCAGGCAACCTGCATTTACCCATGCATTGAAGTCAAACCATGCCAGCAAAGGCACAGCACTTTGGAAGCCACAGTGACCAGCTGATCAGCAGTGCCTGCAAAGCTCCTTTTGGACCAGGCATGTCTTTATCCGCTCCATTACTGATGTCATACAGGACCTCAGATGTATGGCATGTGGCTGCGGTTCGGCGGGCCAAATGGGGAGACCTGGCGGGCACAATCTGGTCCACAGTATGGAGGTTCTCCATCACCGCAAGGCGGCTCAAATGGGTCTTTTTGACTCAGTCTAAATGGAAATGACAGTGGGCCTAAGGCAGCTCCTCTACCTGGTCAGCATAGCGGTGTAAGTGTCCATCGCTTGGTCCCGTTCCCTGTTTTTCTTCACAGCAGGTGTGATCTCCTTGCGCACCTTTACCAGGTCATCCACCGTGTTGAAAGAAAGCTTGAGGTAGGTCCGTTTCAGGCCGACCAAGTGATTTGGCTGAAAGGAAAAGAGAGAGAGAGAGAGCATTAAAAGAAGGCAAGCTTTAAAGAAGAATTTATTTAAGAGATGCATGTGGACTAGTGGAGGGTGGGGGAAGGAAGTAAAGATGAAGCAAAATAATACCAACTGGAGACTAGAGGGGTGATTACCATTAATTAATTGCCTTACACACACACAAAATCTCAAGGTGATGTACAAATAGCAAAGAAAAAAAAGGGGGGAACAAAAAAGTATTTGCCTGGTGCTGAACAATGTCAGCACAATATTGGAGTCACACTTAGGAAGGGGCAGCCTGTAGACCACAGCTTTTTTGAACCCCTTCACCCCTCCTCTCCTCCCCACCCCAATAATTTTTTATTGAGTTTTAAATAATTTTATACACGTAGAACATAACCGTTTCAAACATTAAAATACGAGGTTCTTTTGAACCTTTGCACCTCCTTCTTTCCCTCCATGGGTTCCATGTTTAAGTTTAAATTTGCTGCATCTTTCACCATTATTCATTTGTTACATAACCACAATTATCATAAATAATTCCACATTACAAGTGCCAAAGATTTTAATTGTTTACAGTGGTCTTTTCAATAAATTATGTATTTACTCCAGTCTTTAGAAAATGCTTAGATCTTCCTGGTTTCAGATCTTCCCCATCAGTTTCACCATCTCCGTATACTCCAACAGTTCACCCCTCCTTTCCTAAATGCTTGGGCAACTAAAACATTTACAGCCATATCAGCAAAGGCATTTCTTACCAGGTCCAAGTCCTCTTTGGGTACAGTGTCCAGTTTTGCTATTTTGCCCTGGAACTTTTTGGAAAGGAAGGACGACACTTCTCGGTCACAACCCTGAAGAGACAGCCAGGCATCAGCGACGCTGAGAGGCCACAGGCCCAAGCCCCACCTAATCATAATTATTTTCGCGCGCTCTATCCTCAGGGAACAGTTGCCACGTGGTATAGTCTAAACAATTGTTATAAGCTGGATTTTTTTACCCTACCTTCACCATAAGGTCCCAGAATTACAGCATCAGAATCAGTTAAAACAATTCACAGCCAGAAGACTGGAGGGGATCCTATATCTGTCTATCAGGTGTCAAAGGTCAGCCTTGTACACTGTGGAGGAATTTAGGCCAATGGAAGGGGTCCACTCAAATCAAGTGGGAAGGTTTGCCTTGCTGGGCTTCCCTGTTGATCTGAGAATGTAACTAAAACGTGCCCAACAATCTCCTGCAATTGGACATTGCAGTAGTGCTAGGCAAGCTTCAGAGAAGACACCCATTGCTGATTATTATTACTTATTTCATTTATACCCTAGCAGTCCTCATGAAAGAGCAAACACATCCATAGTCTTTCTTTATTTTTTTTAATGGTTTAAAAACATGCTTTCAGCCAGTTATCATAGGGCTGACAGGAAGAGTGCATTTCAGCCATCAAATGGCGGGGGTGGGGGGACATGGATGTTTTTAATCTCCTCCTGGACGTCAATAACAAGGGGGACAGACACACTTCAGCAGAAAGGGCATTCCTCAAATGGAGAAGGCCCTGTCATGTGATAACTGAGATTTCACCCCTCCCATATCCAAGAATCTGCTGATGTTCTCTGCTGATTCTCCAGAGAGGAGGGGCGTTTTCTGCTCTCTACTTATTCCACTCCAGCCTCACATCAGTGTCAGAGAGAGAGAGACTGAGTGTTAGAGAGAGATCGTGTGTATAGATAAGGTTGCTGCTAAGAGCAGCTGCAGACACTCAGTGCAGTTCAGCATTTTCATTTAGACCTCATTTAGCTCTGTATATAGTTGTGTATTATAGTTGTAGATAGAATAAAGAAGATATTCTACAGAGCTGCTCTCCGAGTCGTTTATGCTCTGCTATACTCTGCTGTGCAACGACTGTCTTCTTGTTGGAGTGAATCCAGTGCTCACAACTCTAAGCTGTGAGTCCACAGCACTTTGACCTGTTCCTGTGCAGAAGGTGGTCTCTGGAAGTGCTACCCAGCTCGCCTAGCCCAGTCGGGGCTGAGTGGATGAGTCCAGTTGGTGACACTGGCTCAAGGGTGGAGCTGACAATAACGCCAACTAGGCAGCCCCCGGTGATGGCACCAGCAACAAGGCCTCACCTGCCCAACAAGATTGTTGATATTGGGATATTTTTAGGTATTTGGGTCCCAACCCATTTAGGGCCTTATATGCTAGTATCAACACCTTGAATTGGGCTCAGAGGCTCACCAGCAGCTAAGCTTCTCATTGAGAGCCCTTCATTTCCAAGGAACCCCTTCAGTGTTAAATCACAAACCAAGCATAGCTGCCATGAAATCAGAGCTTTTTAGCCTGCCTCATCCCTCCTCTTTCCTTGTATGGCATGCTTACAGCTAAAGCATTTCAAATGGTGGAAGGGTTCATTCAAGGACTGCAATTTCAGGTACAAGTCCCTGGGATGTCTATACTAACCTTTTGGGTTGCAATGTAGAAGTATGGCCTATAGGGCAGTGCCACCTAGGAAACAAACAAAAAACAGTGAGCCCCACGCAATCATATATTATGAAGGCAGGGAGGGAAATGTACTAAAAAGTTTTCCAGCGCTTAAATTTTCTGTGTAAGATTTTCAATTTTTAAAGTTCAGTAGCAACAATGAATTATAAGTACAACATCAGGCTCTGTTGACAGCTTAGCTTTGTTTACAAATAGAAGTTAAATAAATAGGCCAAATTAGATCACTCTCTGGGTTCTGGGCTCATGAGGACATAGTTTGAAAACCACTGCTCTGCAGACTCCCACATCGAAAGGGAGGCAAGAAGCTTGATTTGGCGTATGTTAAAATGTCCCACCACCTCCCCACCCTGCTCCCTCCTCAAATTTCCAGTAGGCTCTTAATGTGGTCTGCCATTAATTGTCTCACACTGCTCTGTTGGTCTCACCTTAAACCTGCTTCCGTCCTCCTGAATGAAATAGTAATCCACAGCGCTGACCAAACGTTTATCCTCATCTAACACCTCCGTCTAAATCAGACAAAGGCAGCAAGATCAATCAAACAGACAGACAATGCCATTTCCTCAACATAGGACTCTTCATTTTACATCTATATTGTTATCCGACTCCTTAGTTGCACTAATCTGCAATTACCAATAATAGTAATGTTTCACCTTGGAGCAGGATTCTGTGTCCTGGAATCACAGTTTCTTGAAAAAGAAGTTTTCATTTTAATTTCATGTTGTTGTCCCTTTAAATCATTTCAGGACTCATTTTGAGCGAAGTTACATCAACCATGAGCTTTTCCACACTTACCTTTTGCTCCGCTCTATGTCTAAGTGTTTTCGTTTGCCCTGAACTTTCCCTGTGAAAACCCACTCTTTAAAGTTCAATCAGAGCAAACATCAATTCAAGTTTTCCGTGAATTTAACATTTGCTCTGATTGAGCTTTAAAGAGCGAGTTTTCATGGGGAAAAGTCTGGCGGGGGAAAAAGGGTACTCAGACATGAAGCTTTAAATTGCGGGCCACGCCTGGAAAGAATGGAGGAAAAGTAACCACGGATAAGCCGTATAAAACTTTAATATACAAAGTGAGAGTACTAAGCTGCCTGTGTGGTGAAATGAAGGCTCCAGGCAGTTTATGTTGACATCGAGAAATTCTTGAGTAACATTAAGGGCAATCTGGGGTTTGTTGCATCATATAGTGTATTACTGTGATGTCACCCTGACAGGACAAGTGAGTGGGGCTAAGCATAGTTATGCAATGAACCTTATTAGTAGATTTTTCAACTGGGGCAGTAAAACCAAAGGTCATTTTCTGTCCCTATCTTAGCCAACTGCAGACAACATTTGTTCTCCATACTGAACCTTCCAATGACGCCGTCTTTGGAATGGCCTGCTCTAAACTCAATTTCTCACAACTCCCTCCATGGCAACCACAGAAATAAACTAATTTAAGCATGCTATTGTTATTTCATTTCTTACAAGGAACTCAAGGTGGCATCTATAGCTCTCCCTCTCCCCTTTTATCACCAGAACAGCCGAGAGGGGATTTGAACCCTGGTTTCTCAGGTCCAAGCCCAATACTCTAGCTGCTGCTGCTGCACACAGGCTCTTTAGCAAAACAATCATGTATGAGCTTTACACATGAGATGCTAAAGGAAAATGTGCCGGGACCCACAGGGTGCATGTTGATCAACCATCCTGTCCTTTCGCCTGGTTCTTTCATCCTCTCAAACCCGAATTGTGCATCGATCTTGTCAGTCCACTGGGTGCGCTCCAAACGCTTGAGGGCAGAAAACGAGGTGCTATCATCTCTGTGGCAAGAGAAGGGAAGAAACTTCAGCACCACATAGAACGGAAGCTGGAGCAAACACTAAGAACAGTGAAAAGAAAAAAAACTTTTGCTACACAGCTTACCGAAGTGGTTGTAGCCAGGGACATAAGTGGGTTCCCCATGACTCAACTTTCAAATAAAAAAAGGAAAAACAGGCTTCTAGTCCCAAAGGCTGCAAAAATATGTTTGAATACACCAGAAACTAGAAGCAAATAGATTTACTAGTGGTTGGAGATAAAAATACTTTATTCTCCAACTGAAGTAAATAACTGTATTTTATAATGTAAAATTGGCATGGGAATTACTCACGCTTACTTAATTTACCTTATTACTGATTTTCACAAGCTGTTCTGAGCTTTTTCAGATAAAGCAAGACACAAAATGCTTCAAATAAATACATTTAATGAAAAATAAAAACTGATCACCCATGGCAACAAAAAACAGGTTGTAGGACCAAGAGCCGAAAAATTTCAAGGGTGAGGGAAATTCAATCTGTACATGTTCTCTGTACACACTTTTGTGTGTGTTTATTTTACAGGCTGGTGTTTACTTCAGCTCTAGGTACTATAGGAAAAACCAAGAGACCAAGGTGGGTATCTGAAGAAGTGTGCATGCACACGAAAGCTCATACCAAGAACTAACTTAGTTGGTCTTTAAGGTGCTACTGGAAGGAAAAAAAATTTTTGTTTTGACTATGGCAGACCAACATGGCTACCTATCTGTAACTAAATAATATATGGCCCTTTAAACTGTATGTGGGGGTTTATTGGCTTGTTTTGTTACTACGTTATGCATCTTTGTGTTTTTATATTGTAAACCACTCTGGGATCCTTGGATGAAGGGCATTATAGAAATATAATAATAATATAAAGAAATTAATTAAATTAGCGTGCAGTGGGGCTTGTCTGATCCCACTTGGGATCGATGGGAGTGAGAAACTATGGAAAAGGTTCTGGCCTATAGCTCCTTCTAGTAGTTAAGGAGATGCAATCTGGGACACACTTTCAGGTTCACATACCCAGATTATTATTATTATGAGGTTACAGGGAACCAGGCAGAGGGCCTTCTCGGTAGTGGCGCTCTCCCTGTGAAATGCCCTCCCATCCTATGTCAACTATCTGAAATAAACAACTATCTGACTTTTAGAATACATCTGAAGGCAGCCCTGTTTAGGGAAGTTTTTAAAGTTTGACGTTTTATTGTGTTTTTAATATTCTGTTTGGAGCTGCCCAGAGTGGCTGGGAAACCCAGTCAGATGGGTGGGGTGTAAATAAAATAAAATAAAAATTGTATTTATACCCTGCCCATCTGGCTAGGTTTCCCCTGTCACTCCGGGGAATTTTATTATTATTATTATTAATTGAATTTATATACCGCCCTGTACCCGGAGGTCTCAGGGCAGTTATTTCCCATGTTATTAAACAAATGGCAATCCCTTTCCCAAGAAATACACCATGAGGATATCCGGGTATCCGTGAATGTACTCTGCACATGTTCAGAGGATCCACAAATGCCAATCCCTTCCCCAACGGATTCAGGAGAATTGCACTCTGCACAAGTTCAGGGGCAACCCTGCACTTTGCGGCGAACGCACTCTGCACATGCTCAGGTGCTCCCCACCCGCCAATAAAAGCCCCAATCCCTGTCAAATGACACTCTGTACATGTTCAGAGGGGGCCCCTTCGCCCCCTTTCCTCACCGCGGCGGCGCCTCTCCCTCGCCGCCTTCTGCGGGGGGCTCCGTTCCCCACCGGCGACGCCGCCCGCCGCCTCTCCAATACGCCATCCCGGCCAGACTGAGTTTCGCGCGCTCGCAGAAACCGCGCGAGATTCCCCGTTCCCGCGAGCGAGCAAACAAGCGCGCGATCCGCTGTCATCTGAGAGCCGCCGCCAATCATGGTTCCGCCAGTGGGACCGCCCCTATCCTCCCGCAGCCAGTAGGAGAAGAGGAATCCACCCTCAGGAGAAAAGAAAGAAAGAGGTGGCTCCGCCTTCCCGCTCATTGTCAAAGTCTCCTCACAAGCAAGGCTAGCTCCGCCTCTCGCAGCAATTCCCACCCCTACGCGCACCACCCGGCTCCTTATCCCTCTTTTCATTGGCTAATTTTTTTCGCCTCAGCTAACCGTCCCGCCCACATTCGCGTCCGGCTCCGCCCCCTCCCAGGCGCAAAAGTTTAGGACTCTTGTATGTGACTGTTTCGCCTGCTTTCTACGCCACGCCCACTTATTGTGTCGTAATGCCCGCCCTCTCTCCTCTGATTGGCTCATTTCGGGGGTAGATACCGCTGAGTGGGCGTGGCTAGCCCAGCTTCTCGGTGGCAGCCGCTGAAGCGCATGCGCAGTGGACCTCCCGGAGCGCTTTTTTCTTTGCTCCTCCGTCCGGCTCGTCTGCGCGATGTCTCCGGCGCTTTCCAAGCCCGAATCGGGGCCGCTGCCCCAGAAGCTGCTAGCGCGCTACTTGCTCCTGCTGCGCCTCTACCCGGTGCTCACGAAAGCCGTCTCCAGGTGCGTGGGCTGCGAACCTCGGCGTGCTTTTACTCGGGAGTAAGAACCCCACTCAACCCAATGGGATTTACTTCCGAGTAAACGTGTTCTGGGAACAACTGTTGCGGTTCAACTAAGTTACACTTTGAGGAGACCCGTTGGAATGAACGAAACTAAGTTAGTGATGTCCATTCACTTCAATAGGTCTACTCTGAGTAGGGCTGACATTGGATCCAATCCCCGGAAACTGCATTTGCTGCGGAGAAATACCTATTTAAGTCTGCGGGGCTTACTCCCGAGTAATCATTCAGTCAGGTGACTGCCCAGGAACAGCCTACTGTTACCTTAAAACTTAATTTCTTAGGAAGCAAGTCCCATTGAACTTAGTTGGGGCTTACTCCAGAGAAAGCATTTCAGAAGCCGGGTAGTCCTGTTTAGAATCATGCGGAGCAGGACCCCATGGCATTCAGCAGGACTTACTTCTGAGTAGCCACGGTGAATTACTAATCGTAGGGTCCTAGGCATGCAAGTTCTGTTGAAAACTGGAAATCCATTCTAAGCAAAGCAGGTTTTCACTGGAAATCCATTCTAAGCAAACTAGTTTTGTCTGTCTGTTTTTTAAGAATCTTCTTTTGCTTTTTGAAATACATGTTATTGGTTTGTTAAAATGCATGGCAGCGCTGGTGGAGGGTGATGGGAGTTGTAGCATTTCAACAGCACCAGTTTGGAGGAAGGTGGCTTAATTCTTCTGTTTGCAGAGATGGGCCAGGGCACTGTATCATTTTCTTGCAAGCAATTTCCTGACTTTGCCCTTCCTAGAACTGAGCGCTGGTTGTCACTCTCCCATGTCAAACTATTTTATCTTCTTACACTTATATGCTGCCCTTTGCCCCCGGAGCTCGTTTTGTGTTATCAACTATTGCTGTTGCCAATGGTCAGTGTGTTTATTTCATGCATCACGTCCTTGCAACACCCTTGCAAAGAAGGTTAGGTTGAGAGCGATTGGCCTGAGGTTGCCCAGCGGCTGGGTGGGGATTTGAAGCTGGTCCTCACCCCCAGACCTAGGCTGCATTCACGCTGTATATTTAAAGCTCAACTGTACCACTTTAATGTTGTTGTTCAGTCGTTTAGTCGCGTCCGACTCTTCGTGACCCCCTGGACCAGAGCACGCCAGGCACTTCTGTCTTCCACTGCCTCCCGCAGTTTGGTCAAACTCATGCTGGTAGCTTCGAGAACACTGTCCAGCCATCTCGTCCTCTGTCGTCGCTTCTCCTTGTGCCCTCCATCTTTCCCAGCATCAGGGTCTTTTCCAGGGAGTCTTCTCTTCTCATGAGGTGGCCAAAGTATTGGAGCCTCAGCTTCAGGATCTGTCCTTCCAGTGAGCACTCAGGGCTGATTTCCTTAAGAATGGAGAGGTTTGATCTTCTTGCAGTCCATGGGACTCTCAAGAGTCTCCTCCAGCACCATAAAAGCATCAATTCTTCGGCGATCAGCCTTCCTTATGGTCCAGCTTTCACTTCCATACATCACTACTGGGAAAACCATAGCTTTTACTATACGGACCTTTGTTGGCAAGGTGATGTCTCTACTTTTTAAGATGCTGTCTAGGTTTGTCATTGCTTTTCTCCCAAGAAGCAGGTGCCTTTTAATTTCATGGCTGCTGTCACCATCTGCAGTGATAGTCCTGGCAATTAAAGAATCGTAGGAACTGTAGTCCTGCATGCTGAGATGTCACCTCTGCTGTATTTTTTTGGTTGGGCATGTAAAGTCTACAAGCCGGCTTTAATTTGCATTAAAAGGTTCCATCCCAGGGCCAACAGGTTTATTTGGAAATAATCTCTGGTAGTTCAACTGTTTGAAAGATCTCAACCTTCAGATTAGAACCTTCCGTGAAACTTCAACAGCGTCTTGCAGGACTGGTTTCGCAACCTGATCCACTAGGCTGAACAGAACAGGATTTTCCCAACTCCACATTGCATTGTTGTGGAAGCCAGATCCTAAGCCTGAGAAACTGGTCTTAACTGAGCTGAAAAGGGCTTATGCACCCAAGTATGCTTATGTAGAGGGACGCAGGTGGCGCTGTGGGTTAAACCACAGAGCCTAGGACTTGCCGATCAGAAGGTCGGCGGTTCGAATCCCCGCGACGGGGTGAGCTCCCGTTGCTCAGTCCCTGCTCCTGCCAACCTAGCAGTTTGAAAGCACGTCAAAGTGCAAGTAGATAAATAGGTACCACTCCGGCGGGAAGGTAAACGGCGTTTCCGTGCACTGCTCTGTTTCGCCAGAAGCGGCTTAGTCATGCTGGCCTCATGACCCGGAAGCTGTATGCCGGCTCCCTCGGCCAATAAAGCGAGATGAGTGCCGCAACCCCAGAGTCGGCCATGACTGGACCTAATGGTCAGGGGTCCCTTTACCTATTGTTGTTGTTGTTTGTTGTTGTTGTTGTTATCGTCGTCATCATCATCCCACCTTTCCCCCGAGACCAGGACCCAAGGCATCTTACACAAATGAAAGCTAGACAGATAAAATACAAATAGCTAAAATCATATAAAGGTAATCTTTAAAAAGTAATTAAACTGGAATAGGGTTTAAACAGTATATAAGACAAATCTATTGAAATACAGGTAATAAAAACAGCACAGCACTCTTAAAAGCCCTTTCATTAGAAAGAAAAAGAAAAAAAGACAGTTCGCAAAGGCCTGTGGGAATAAAACAGCCTTTGCCTGCCGGCAGAAGGAGAACAAGGACGCAACCAGTCTAGCTTCTCCTGGAAGGGATTTCCAGAGTCTGGGAGCAGCTACCGAGAAGGCCCTTTCGTGTGTACCCACCAAGAGCACCTGTGTGGGTGGCGGGATTAAGAGAAGGGCCTCCTCCGGAGTTCTCGGAATTCAGGAAAAATCCTATAACAGAAGCACAAAGGATTGTGCAGAAGATTAGCATCAATGCCTAGTGACAGTCTTTATTACATCACACCCTGTCCACTGATGTGAGTGTGATTCTGTGTGACTTATCAGATATAGGACACAATATACAAATGGAAGATTGGGAAAAGTTATGGAAAAGTAATTTAAAATTTACTGATTGTATACTGCTGAAAGAGAATTACAGTGGTACCTCGGGTTACATACGCTTCGGGTAACATACATTTCAGGTTACAGACTGCTAACCCAGAAATATTACCTCGGGTTAAGAACTTTGCTTCAGGATGAGAACAGAAATTGTGCAGCGGCGGCGCAGCGGCAGGAGGCCCCATTAGCTAAAGTGGTCTTCAGGTTAAGAACAGTTTCAGGTTAAGAACGGACCTCCAGAACGAATTAAGTACTTAACCCGAGGTACCACTGTATATGAAAATGGTGTATAGATGGTATATTACACCGGTGAAAATAGCAAAAGTGTGTAGAACAAGTTCCAACAAGTGCTGGAAATGTAAAGAAAAGGAAGGTACCTTTTTTCATATGTGGTGGAATTGTAAAATAATTAGAAATTATTGGGATATTATTTATAAGGAAATGAAAAAAATGTTCAAGATAACCTTTGTTAAAAAGACCAGAAGCGTTTTTATTAGGTATTGTAGTTCAAGATTTACCAAAAGACAAGAAGAATCTATTTATGTATGCGACAACAGCGGCTAGAATTTTATTAGCTCAAAGATGGAAAAGCGATGAAATACCAACGAAAAACAATAGCAAGAAAAGTTGATGGAATACGCTGAAATGGCGAAGCTAACTGAGGGACTCAAAGATAAGGACAACCATGACTTCAGAAAAGATTGAGAACCTTTTATGATGTATTTACGGAAACAATGCATTGAAGTGAACTCACTTGCAGGATTCGAGTAATACACTTAGAATGGACAAATATAAATAGAAAATAGAAAAATGAGGTTAAAATGTTAAGAACAGACTGACAAGGTACAACTTTCATTTTAGTACATAAGGCATATAAATTATATGTAGAAGAAATAAATACAGTGGTGCCTCGGGTTAAGTACTTAATTCGTTCCGGAGGTCCGTTCTTAACCTGAAACTGTTCTTAACCTGAGCACCACTTTAGCTAATGGGGCCTCCTTCTGCCGCCGCGCCGACGGAACACGATTTCTGTTCTCATCCTGAAGCAAAGTTCTTAACCCAAGGTACTATTTCTGGGTTAAAAGAGTCTGGAACCTGAAGTGTCTGTAACCTGAAGCGTCTGTAACCGAGGTACCACTGTATGCTATAAACCAGAAAGAGAAGTTTGGGGGGGGGTTAACTGAAAATGTAAAATCTAATTTGAATTTTTGATTATGCGAAAACTTGTTGTAAAATCTTAATAAATATAATTTTGTAAAAAACAACTGCAGTTCCATGACGCAACAAGCACCACAGTGCGAAACGAAAGTTCGAAAATGGGATAGAAGCTCTTGCCTTACAATCAGAAAAGCAAATGCAATGCTCCCCAAAGCTGAATGCATCCTCTGGCTGAATAGATGACTTTCTTTGACAGAGTATTGAGCAAAAAGTGCTTGAGTTCTCAAGGGCTCATTTGGGTCCCCTTGCCATCCATCTCTTGAGAGCTCTTGCAGATCTCAAGATGAAGGGGTTGGGAATATTTCCAAATCCCAGTGACCCACGCTTCTGTTGATCTTTTTGTGTTTTGCACAGGTGCTCACCTGGAGATAGAGTGGGGCAGAAATTGGATTCCTTTCTCCTTTCATAGAATCATAGAATTGTAGAGTTGGCAGGGACCCTGAGAATAATTCGGTCTAACTCTCTGCAGTGCAGGAATATGCAGGGATCGAACCTGCAACCTTGGCATTATCAGCACCACACTCTAGCCCAGGCATAGGCAAACTCGGCCCTCCAGATGTTTTGGGACTACAACTCCCGTGATCCCTCGCTAACAGGATCAGTGGTCAGGGATGATGGGAATTGTAGTCCCAAAATATCTGGAGGGCCGAGTTTGCCTATGCCTGCTCTAGCCAACTGAGCTATCCAGGTTAAAAGCAAACCTTCCCAAAATCACACTCTCCAGAACAATGCATGAACCGAAACTCGGCCACCTGTAGAAATTCGGGCTTCTCTGAATTTTGCAATCTGGTTCTCCAACCAAGTAATGTGCTCAGAGATACGTTGACTAGGGTAAAGTGTGGGAAGAAACGCATACGTCAGAGAAACTAACATAAAAAAAATGTGTTCTGTTAGATTGCACCAGGTTGGGCAAAGCTAAATGAGATGGACCTTTGGTCTGGTCCAGCGAGGCTGCTGTTAAATCCTGGACGAGTTGTAGAAGTGTGTTAATAATCTCCCCAAGTAACCTACAATTGCATGAACTGACTCACTCTGAGATTCCGAGCAGTTATGATACAGGCCTCTGTGTTTATGAAGCCAGTTTGCCAAATTCCTCTTCTTTGGACCGGTGATTTTAACTAGATTCTAACGCTAGAACTCGTGGACATCCTATATATAAAATGTTTTATTAGTTTTTTAACATATCATTTTCAACAGTAGTTGAACATACTTTTACATCTTAGTCAATTTTTTTTGACTTCTATCAGTCCTGTCTGAAAATTTTCCAATCTAATCTCTCAGTATGCATTTCTTATCTTCCCTATTACGTTTCAAACTCATAACCAATATCTCTATCTTTTTCTACTTTGTAACACTTCGTATGTTTCTCCTTACAAAACTTCTTCTAGTCCTACTAGTGTAATTTGTTGATTACAGTTGCTCTTCAAATAATTCATATACTTCTTCCAATCTTCTGTAAATCTCTGGTCCCGCAGGTTTCGGTTCCTTCCTGTCAATTTGTCCAATTCTGCATAGTCCATTAATTTCGCCTGCCATTCTTCTTTGGTCGGAATTTCTTCTTGCTTCCATTTCTGGGCTAACAATACTCTTGCTGCTGTTGTTGCATATAAGAACAGTTTGACATCTTGTCTATTAATGTCTTGGCCTATAATACCAAGTAAAAATGCTTCTGGTAGAACTCGTGGACATCCTGTGAAGATTGGAAGATTCGTTGGAAGATTCGGGACTGAGAAAAGAAATGACTTCTTTGCTCAGCGTGTAGTTAAACTGTGGAACTGTCTGCCACAGGAGGCAGGGATGGCTGGACCAATTCATGAATGAAAGGACTATTGATTGCCATTAGCCACAATGGCCTCTCCATCATTGGAAGACAGCAAATGCTTCTGAATACCAGTTGCTGGAAACCACAGGAGGAGAAAGTACTGTTGTGCGCTGGTCCGACTTGCAGGTTTCCCTTTGGGGCATCTGCTTGGCCACTGTGAGAGCAGGACCCTGATCCAGCAGGCTCTTCTCATGCGTGGCTTTGTTGCTTGACCCAGGCTGGCCTCTGAGACGCTCTCTCTTTTCCTCCCTGTAGTGCGGTCCTCTCGGCCCTTGGGAGTTTCCTGGCTCAGATCATCGAGAAGAACCAGAAGAAAAGAGGTCTGGATTTGGCTGGTCCTTTGAGGTTCTTCATCTATGGGTAAGTGTGGGGGCCAGAATGGGGCCCCATTCTTCCGAGGGTGGATCTGGACAGGTTTGCAAAGTGTGCTGTGCCCGTTTGGAAATATAGGGAGGTTGGCAGGGCCACAGCCAGATTTCACACGCCACATAGTTAAACTGCGGAACTCGCTGCCACTGGAGGTAGCGAGGGCCACCAACTTGGATGGCTTTAAAAGAGAATAAGGCTGCCGATAGTTACTATGCGAGGCAGTAACGCTTCTGAATGCAATTTCCTGGAAACTGCAGATGGGTCTAGTGCCCTTGTGCTTGGGCTGTTCTTGGGTCCTGTTTGCAGCCTTCTCACTGTGAGAAAAGGATGTTGGACTAGATAGACCATGGGCCACAACCAGCAGTCCGGCTCCCTTGACATTCTTAACCAGCACAATTGGAATTTGCCTTTGGGGAGGGGCAACAAGGATGCCCCTTTCCCCATATACATTGCAACCACTGACCTGCAGCCAAATATTTATCTGGCAATGGCTGCCCTTTGGCACCCTCCAAATCCCCCTCGCTGCTCTCTTTTTGGTGAGCGCTTAAAACATTTTTTGCTTAGGCCAGCTGACCCAGACATGTCGAAGGGACGCGTGTTTTATTCCTTGTTAGCTACTATTGATTTTAATCACCCGCTGAATGCTTTTGAATTTCCGTTTTTTAAAAAAAGGTTTTTAACATCGGCTCAGAGGTTTTCTGACTACCAGGGTTGTGATGTAGTAAAATAATCTTGCGAAATAGTGAACAATCCCTTCTCCTCTTAGCAGCCAGGAGGTTGCATGATATCACAGCAGCTCAGCGAATGGGAGAAGCTTATAGGTTTTGTTGCTGGGGTTTAAACTGCCTGGAGCCGAGTTTTTACAGTTAAGCTGATATTTTTTGAAGAGGCAGAATGATGTCTGTATGAACAATGTACAATCTCCCTTCCTGCTTTTCCAGGTTTTTCCTCACTGGGCCATTGAGCCACTATTTCTACCTCTATTTGGAGCGATGGTTCCCATCGGATGTGCCTGTTTCCATCGCCAAGAGACTCCTGCTGGACCGGCTTGTGGTTGCCCCGGCCTTCCTAGTGCTTTACTACTTCGTCATGAACCTGCTGGAGGTACTGTATTTTTTGCTCCATAAGACGCACCTGACCATAAGACGCACCTATTTTTTAGAGGGGGAATGCAAGGAAAAAAATATTCTTTAAAGGGAGCGCTGAGCAGAGCCTGTATGTATCACAGGCTCTGCTCAGCACTCCCTTTCACGAGCTGCCTGGAGCGTGTGTGCGGCGCTTGCGGGCTTTCCCCCGAGGAGGGATAAGGGCAGCCCGTCACTGATGAAGGCTCCTCCTGTCGGGATTCAAGCAAGCAGAGCCTCCAGCTCTTAGGAATTTGTCCACCCTCCAGGTGCCCGGCTTGAATCCTTATGTTTACCTCCCCTGCCAGCGTCTGCCGGCAAGATCAAGGGAGGTCTCTTCGGCGATCCTTTTCAAACGTGAAAAGAACACACCACTCCTCCCCCAGGGAGGGGGAATGAGACAGACAGAAATATATCTACATGTCTTTATTTCTGTCTTTCAGCAGTACAGAGAAAACATGTCTGCACACTCTGCTTCCCCACTGCAGAGAGAGAATAAACTCCTCCCATGTACTTCCAGTACAGGGTCATGTGCTGCTCTGAGGTAACATCCGGCTCTCAGAGCACTTTACAGGCAGTCCCAGTTTCCCACGGGACAATCCAAAAACACCCACATCCTGTTTACCATTCCAGCCACCTGGTGCTTGCTTCTGCATTGCTCCTTTTTCGTAACACCTCCTGCCTTGAGGAGGCTTCGTGCAGTTAAGCCAGAAGCTAGAACAGCAAGACGGAGTACTGCGCGATCCCTCTTGCTGTTCTGGCTTCTGGGATAGCTGCGCAGCCTGCATTCGCTCCATAAGATGCACACACATTTCCCCTTAGTTTTTAGGAGGGAAAAAGTGCGTCTTATAGAGCAAAAAATACAGTATATCCCTGGGTCTGCTCTGTGATGGAAAGGCTTGTGCCCGTCAGTTGATGCTGAAATCAGGGTGGCGGTGATGGTGGCTGTATGTGGAGCAAGCTTTTCTCCTCTTCCTCAGGAGGGTAGTGAAGTGTAGATGGGTTCCCACGAGGCAAGACACAGTGATAACAGCAAGAACCTTTCTTGAACTAACAGAATTGGGCAACAGGGCAAAGCAACTGCTTATATATGTTTCTGAAGGCCTGGGCCACTCCCACTCCCAACGTGATTGGCTGTCTAAACTTCCAAGCTGCGAATTGTGACTCAGAGTTTTAAGGGCCAATGGCAGAGGCCCAAATCCTGAAATGTTCTGTGATTGGATATCATGTATCGGATTAGAACACAGGGGCTCAGAATCCTTAGTCCAGACTCAAGCTCAGGCAAACACTGGCCGCTGAATACATAACAGGTAGGACCCGAACCAAGGGCTTCAAGATACAAGAAAGGTGATTCCAACTAAATGCCAGGAAGAACTTTCAGACAGTAAGAGCTGTTTGACAGTGGAGTTTGTGGATTCTCATTCACTGGTGGTTTTAAAGCAGGGTCTGGGTAGCCACTTGTAATGCGATTAGCTGAGAGTCCTACATTGCAGGGGGTTGGACTAGATGACCCTCAGGGTCCCTTCCAACTCTACAATTCTATGATTCTAAAAAGCGAATCCCTGAACAACGTAGGTCCAGGGTACTTCAGGGACCGGCTGAGCCCTTATATCCCAACTAGATCGCCGAGATAATCTGCAGGAGCACCACTGGTCATTCCTCAAGTTGCTAAGGCTCATTAGACAACAACAAGAAACAAACAAACAAACAGCAGCAATAACCTTTAGTATTGTTGGTCCAGGCTTGTGGAATATCCTGCCAGTAGAGATTCAGTAGGCATCTTCTCTTAAACACCTGCTGCAGACTTTTCTGTTCTGTCAGGCTTACTATGCGAGCAATTAAGAACGCATCCTTCAGGCCATGATGTCCGTTTTATGCGGTTTTAGTTTAGTTTATTATTGCTCTGTTTTTCTTTTAATGATATAGCAGTATACACTTCTTTTTTTAAAAAAAGAAATAAATAAAATGTAAACGACTTGGTTTTTGCTGATAAAGTGGTGCTATAAACCTTGCTGAATAACTTGTGTGAATCCTGGGCCAGTTGTTTCTCTCTCTTGGCCTGAGCTGCCTCACAGGGCTGTTGTGAGGCTGGAATGGTAATAATAATAATAATAATAATAATAATAATAATAATAATAATATATTGTTTATATCCCACCCATCTTGCTGGGTTTCCCCAGCCAGTCTGGGCAGCTCCCAACAGAATATTAAAAACACGAGAAAACATCAAACATTAAAAACTTCCCTAAACAGGGCTGCCTTCAAATGTCCTCTAAAAGTCAGATAGTTGTTTATTTCCTTGACATCTGATGGGAGGGCGTTCCACAGGGCAGGCGCCACCACCAAGAAGGCCCTCTGCCTGGTTCCCTGTAACCTCACTTCTCGCAGGGAGGGAACTGGCAGAAGGCCGTCAGCTGGACCTCACTGTCCGGGTAGAACGATGGGGGTGGAGATGCTCCTTCAGGTAAACTGGGCCGAGGCCATTTAGGGCTTTAAAGGTCAGCACCAACCCTGGGATCTGGGTTGGCTGGGACTTGAACCACTGCAGAAAAGGTGCAGGACATCCCCCTGGTCCACCCCCCTCCCTCGAGGCCTCCTCTGGCTCAGTTTATCCGTGTCTTTCAGGGGAAGGATACCTCTGCTTTCGTCAAAAGGATGAAATCCAGCTACTGGACATCCCTCAAGATGAACTGGAAGGTGTGGACGCCGGTCCAGTTTATCAATCTGAACTACGTGCCTATGCAGGTGAGAGGACTCACTTTTCGGTCGGTGGGGGGCGGTTCCCACTCCATGGGGTGCTGAGCCGGCGGGGGGAGACCCACACAATTCCCTCCATGCGCCCCTGGGCATTCAGTCCTCGCATGCGTGTCTCCCAAGCGGTTTGGGGTGCATCCATGAAGGTATCAGTTCTCTTAGGGCTGGGATAACCGGGAGCTTCCAGACGCTGGACTCCAAATCCCATCAGCTCCAGCCAGCATGAAGGGCAGCCGGGAATGATGGGAGTTGGAGTCCACCGACACCTGGAAGGCCACAGGTTTCCCCCATCCCTGTATTAAGGCAGTCCTGAACTTATAGCGCATCTGGCGTTATGAAAGGTAGCCATGGCTGTAGCTCAATGAGAAGGCAACTTCCTTGTGCCAGCTTCAATCCTTAGCCTTGTGAGAGCCGCTGCCAGTCAGTGCAGACAGTGCTGTGGGAAATGGACCAATGGCCAGTGGCCTGACTCGGTAAGTCAGCTTCCCGTGTCTTAAAGGGAATGGCTGTAGCTCAGTTGTAGAGCCAGGGCCGGCCCAGCCATGAGGCAAAGTGAGGAGACTGCCTCAGGCAGCAGAATCCACAAGTGCAGCAGATCCCAATGTAGATCTTTATCTCTCTCCTTGTTCCTGATGTAGAATCATAGAGCCATAGAATTTTTAGACTTGGGAGGGACCCTGAGGATCATCCAGTCCAGTGTTTCCCAAACTTTGTTGTTGGACTACAACTTCCATCATCCCTAGCTAGCAGGACCACTGGATACTACTACTACTAATTTATTATTTATACCCCGCCCATCTGGCTGAGTTTCCCCAGTCACCCTGGGCGGCTCCCAATCGAGTGTTAAAAACAATACAGCATTAAATATTAAAAACTTCCCTGAACAGGGCTGCCTTCAGATGTCTTTTAAAGATAGGATAGCTGCTTATTTCCTGAAGGGAAGGTGTTCCACAGGGTGGGTGCCACTATCAAGAAGGCCCTCTGTCTGGTTCCCTGTAACCTCACTTCTCACGATGAGGGAACTGCCAGAAGGCCCTCGGCGCTGGATCTCAGTGCTGAACGATGGGGGTGGAGATGCTTCTTCAGGTATACTGGACCAAGGCTGTTTAGGGCTTTAAAGGTCAGCACCAACACTTTGAATTGTGCTGCATTCTGGATTAATTGCAGTTTCCGGGTCACCTTCAAAGGTAGCCCTGTTGAATGGTTTATTTAAATGTAAAGGTTCATCATTGTTCCACCCAATGTGTATGTCTTTAAGGGGCCAGAGCAAGGGCCAGAGTAAGATAACGAGACCCAGCTTTACAGCTGTGAAATGTAGCAGGTGCTGCTGAGTTGTATTTGATTAAGGTGTGTCAGCATTTGGGTGTAGTATATAAGGAGCAGCACCTAGCTCTCCCATTACCCTGGGGGATGGGTTGGTGGTTGGGTCTGGTTTGGTTGTTAATGTACTTAGAGTAAAAGGAGTTTTTGTTTTTCTTATTAAAACCTAGTTTAAGTTATTTTTGAGTCCTTTATTTTTTAATGCATGGTCTCCCCAGCAAGCTCTCTGCGCTACTAAACTGCAAACAGCCAACATCTTTGGTTATGGGCCCAGCTGCTGAGTGGATGACTGCATATTTTTGGACTCTGAGAAAGGTTTGAAAACTCCTTCTCCTGTTAGCGTAGTTCTGTGGGTCTGGAAGAGTTCCAGAATGGTTGACCGGGTTCCTGAAGCTGAGAAGGCTCTGGTCTTCCCACAGCTAACAGATGAGAACTATAGTTTATGGTCTTTTCGGGTGGAGGCGCTTTTGACCTCTAGAGAAGTATGGACCTATGTAACTGATGACCCTCCTGACCCTGTGACTAATGCTTGGTCGAAAGGAGATGCAAAAGCCAGGGCGATAATTAATTTGGCAGTCAGCGACCAGCAAGTAGTGTATATAAGAAATAAGAAAACTGCCAAAGAAATGTGGGACAGTCTTGCAGCAGTGCATGTTAGAAAAGAGTCAGCATCTGCATTGACGTTTTTCAAGCAGTTGTACCAGACGAAGTTGCAGCCTGGTGGTGATTTGGCAGCACACTTGAGACGTCTGGAGGCAATACGCTGCGAATTAATTCGAAGGGACATGGACATACCTGATATTCAGTATGTTTTTATCATTCTTTGTTCCCTTAATGAGGACTTTGATGGTATAGCTAGCCAGATATCTGCTGTTCCACCAGCACAATTAACTGTGGAAGGGGTGACGGCAAGATTAATGGGCGAGTTGGATAGAAGGGAGGCTTGTGCCATAAGCACTCCTATTTCCAGAAGTAATGAGGAACGCCATATGCAAACCTGTGGTGATACAACTGTATTTAAAGCTGCAAAGCGTTGTTGGTTCTGCAATAAGCAAGGACATTTTGCAAAGGACTGCAAATCCAAAAGAAAGCAAAGTACTCCCAAGCCTGTTTCTGTTCGTCAGTCACGGTCGTCAGCCCAGCAGCCGACATCGTATAGTAGAGACAGAAACGAGCCGCGAGTTTTCCATGCTAGGACAACAGATCGTAAAAGACTTAAACGTGCCAAGTGGAAGTCTTTTGTTGTGGACTCAGGAGCATCTCAGCATATTTGCAACGATCGAAGCTTGTTTATTTCTTTCGAAGAGGAAATTGGTAATGTACATTTAGCCAATTCACAAGTCTTGCAGTCGCTTGGCAGGGGTACTGTTAAACTTGACTCTTTAAACATTACAATAGTGAACTGCATTTACTGCCCGTCAGTGGACAATTTATTGTCAGTAAGGTGCTTTGCTCGTCAAGGCATAACTGTGCGTTTCTTAAAGTCAATGTGTGAGTTTTTCGATGGGAACAAACGTCTATTATATGCCCGGGAATCTGATGGTTTATATAGACTGTATTTTCGCACCTACTCCCAATCGCCTATAAATTGCAGAGCAGCACAGTCAAGCCAGGGGTTGAGGAATGTAAGGCCACATTCCGGGTGTGTCCATGAGGCACACAGAATTCTGGGACACCTGAATTTTGCTGATGTAATTAAGACAAAGAATATTGTTGATGGCCTCAACTTAAAACCATGTAAATTTTTTATGCAATGTCTATCCTGTTGCAAGAATAAGATTAAGGTTGCACGCAAGGGTAGGTGCTCAGATAGGAAAGTAACTGAGCCATTTGAGCGTGTACATTGTGATTTAGTTGGGCCACTCCCACCATCATTAGGAGGTTCTAAGTACTGGCTTACTCTGATAGACCAGTATAGTAGATATTGTTGGACTTATGCAATAGCTGAGAAGTCCCAAGCATTTGAGAAGTACAAAGTTTTTTGCAACTGGGTAAAAACACACTTTAACAAACCAATTAAGAACCTGTTTTCTGAACGGGGTGGGGAGTTTGTTTCTGAGGATTTTGAGAAATTCCTGGAAGCGCAGGGGACTACTCATGAGTTATCTTGCCCCCGAAGTCCCTGGCAAAATGGGCTTGTTGAAGTTGTGCAGCGTGACCTACAGGCAGGGGTTAAAACGTATCTGCACGATGCTAATCTGCCCAAAGACTTTTGGGCTGAAGCGCTTAATGCGTTTTGTTATGTTAGAAATCGCAGTTATCATTCTGGTTTAGATGTCACCCCCTATGAGAAGCTGTTTAAAAAACGCCCTAATCTGAAATACCTACGCATTTGGGGTTCAGATGTAATTATGCATTATCCTGCTAAGCAGAAATTGGGTGAACGTAGTGTCCAGGGAAAATTAATGGGCTACCAGCAGGGGGCGTACAGAATTTACATACCAGCAACTGGCAAATTTCATATTACCAGAAGCATGATACAAACTGTAAATTGGAATGGAGTTGCTGTCTTCCAAGATACTGATGGTATAGATAATATTGAGGAAGAAGAGGAAGAAGCAGCAGCAGCAGGAGGAGGAAATGGTGCTTCTGAATTAATGGAAAAAGACAAAAAGTCTGTTGAATCTGATTTGTTTGATGATTTAAAGTCACAGGCACCCAAGGGGAGGTTAGATTCTCTTGAGTTTTCTGACCGTGAGCTTAGCCTACAGGCATCTCTTCAATCTGACAATGATTTACAACCTGAAACTAGTGGTTCACTTAGTCCCATTAAGTCTGAGGAGTCTGACTCTCCTTCTGGACTAAGACGTTCAGATAGAAAGAGGCAGAAGCCACAACGTTTTGCAGATGAACATTTTAATACTGTGTATGCCAGTAAGGCAGTTTTTGAGCCAAAAAGCTACAATGATGTTCAGAAATTACCTAAGCAACAAGCTGCAAATTGGTATAAAGCTATGAACTCTGAGATAGCTTCTTTAAAAGAGCATAACACTTGGTCTCTTGTACCACAAACCCCAGATATGAGACTTATTGATTCAAAATGGGTTTATAGAGTTAAAATGAATGACAAAAATGAAGTTGTAAGGTACAAAGCAAGACTAGTTGCTAGGGGTTTTCAACAAATTCCAGGCGAAGATTATGATTTGTGTTATTCACCAAGCGTAAAATATGAAACAGTTAAGCTTTTGTTAAAAGATGCATCACAACGTGGACATTCTGTTTATCACCTAGATATAAAAACTGCATATTTGTTTGCAGATTTAAAAGAACAAATTTTTATGCGTGTTCCTGAAGGCATAGACGCCGCTGAAGGTTTGGTATGCAAATTAAATAAATCCCTTTATGGTCTGCACCAAAGTGGAAGGAATTGGCACCATACTTTAGCAAAAGAATTGCTGGATATTGGTTTTTCACAAGGAAAGGCAGACAACTGTGTGTTTATAAAGGAAAGGGCAAACACTGTAACAAAAATATGTGTGTATGTAGATGACGTGCTAATTTCTACAAAAACTAAACAGGAATATGAACTGGTAGTATCACAGTTACAGAAGAAATTTGATGTGGTGGAATTAGGCATAGCTAAAAATTACTTATCCATGCAAATTGAGAAAGGCAAAAATGGATCTTTTCTGGTTCATCAAACTGCAAAAATTGATGATCTTGTTGAAATGCTATGTTTAGAAAATGCAAATGGCAAGGAAACGCCTATGGTGTGTGGTTTCACCTTTACAGGTGAAGATAAGCCATTTCCTAACAAAACTTTGTATCGTTCTGCTATAGGCAAGCTAAATTTCATTCAAAGAATCTCAAGACCAGATATAACTTATGCTTTTCACTTTCTGGCAAAATTTGTGGAAAAGCCTACTACACAATGTTTCTCTGCTCTTAAGAGAGTGGTAATGTATCTTAAACATACCAAACATTATAGGTTGCAGTTTACAACATGTATTGACAAAGGTTTTGAAATTTTCTGTGATGCATCTCATGCAGTGGAACAAAATAATTGCAGGGGTGTGTCTGGTATGGTGCTTTGTTATAACGGTTGTCCATTTGAATGGAAGTCCCAGACACAAACCATTATTTGTCTCTCCACAACAGAGAGTGAATTATGTGCATGCGTTCAGGCCACTCGTGATGTAGAATGGTATCTGCAAGTATTTGCAGACCTACAGATGCAAGTAACATTACCAGTAAAAGTTTACCTTGATTCCCAGAGCGGACTTGCTATCCTGTGTTCAGAGACCAATACGCAGCGCACTAGAGTCTTAAGGTTACGTTTACAGTTTGTAAAGAAACTAATTGCTGACGAAATGATTGTATTTGAATATGTTCCAGGTGACAATCAAATTGCGGACATTTTTACTAAAGCACTTCCAAAGGTTACACATGAAAGACATGTACAAAATATGCTTTATGTTTTTGTTCCACAATGATGAACCGCAGGGGAAATGTTGAATGGTTTATTTAAATGTAAAGGTTCATCATTGTTCCACCCAATGTGTATGTCTTTAAGGGGCCAGAGCAAGGGCCAGAGTAAGATAACGAGACCCAGCTTTACAGCTGTGAAATGTAGCAGGTGCTGCTGAGTTGTATTTGATTAAGGTGTGTCAGCATTTGGGTGTAGTATATAAGGAGCAGCACCTAGCTCTCCCATTACCCTGGGGGATGGGTTGGTGGTTGGGTCTGGTTTGGTTGTTAATGTACTTAGAGTAAAAGGAGTTTTTGTTTTTCTTATTAAAACCTAGTTTAAGTTATTTTTGAGTCCTTTATTTTTTAATGCATGGTCTCCCCAGCAAGCTCTCTGCGCTACTAAACTGCAAACAGCCAACAAGCCCTACGTAGAGCGCATTGCAATAGTCCAAGCGGGAGATAACTAGAGCATGCACCACTCTGGCAAGACAGCCTGTGGGCAGGTAGGGTCTTAGCCTGGATGATGGGAGTTGTAGTCCAACAACAGCCGGAGACCCAAGTTTGGGAAACGCTGATCCTAGGCCAACCCCCTGCAGTGCAGGAATAGGCATCTGTTGCCCCACAGGGCTCAAACCTGCAACCTTGGCGTTATCAGCACCACGCTCTAACCCATGTAGATCTTCACCCACCCTTTCTTCCCTGCCAGGGAAGGGCTCCATTTTGTGGTTAGCCAGAATGCCTTGGGCTGGCCCTGGGTAGAGCCTCTGTTTTGCATGCAGAAGATCCCGGGTTCAGTCCCCGACAGCACCTCCAGGGAGGTGAACGTGGTAGGTCAGAACTTAAATCCTAACTAAATTCCTCCCCTGAAAACAGTTCCAGGTGCTGTTTGGGAACCTGGTGGCCCTCTTCTGGTTTGCCTACCTGGCCTCTGTGAAGAAGTGACCCTGCAGGAGCTGACGGTTGAAGAGGAAGCTGCCCTCCATGCTTGATAAAGTTGCCTGCCGGGGCAGGCAGCGGAGGACGAGGGACTGTGCTTAGAGAACTGATTTGCTGCCTGCCGTTGCAGAGTTACTGTCCGACACTCTTCTGCTCCTTGAGGAAAGCAGGGATGGGAAGGGGATGAGCTGTGCCATCTTCTAGCTGGGTCCTTCTGGGCCCTGTCTCTTTAACAATCACATCTGGTACACTACATTTATTCATTTTGTTTCTCATTTCTTAACGTTTAGTTTTTCTGGGGGGGACAGACAGCAGGCAATAACTCTTTTTTTTTTTAATGGTGCTTTAATGGGAATGGTTTAAAAAATGTGTACTGGAATTGGGAAAACCAGCACAAGCCATTTTATGTGCGTGTTTTTAAAAGAAATAAAATTGAGAAGATTAATCTCTTAAACGATAAAAGGGGGAAATTACTGGTTTTGTTGAAGAGGTGAGATACCTGGCTAGGGGGTGGGGGGAAGGATGTGTGAAAAGGATTGCAAGCCTATTGTGAGCTGAAGGTGAGCCAGCAAAGTGAGGCAGCTGCAGAAAAGGCGAATGCAATTTTTAGGCTCCATTAACAGCAACCTCAGATATGCAGAAGGACACAACCTTGATGGCAGAAAGTGAGAAGGAATTAAAGAACCTCTTAATGAGGGTGAAAGAAGAGAGCGCAAAATATGGTCTGAAGCTCAACATTAAAAAAAACTAAGATCATGGCCACTGGTCCCATCACTTCCTGGCAAATAGAAGGGGAAGAAATGGAGGCAGTGAGGGATTTTACTTTCTTGGGCTCCATGATCACTGCAGATCGTGACAGCAGTCACGAAATTAAAAGACGCCTGCTTCTTGGGAGAAAAGCAATGACAAACCTAGACAGCATCTTAAAAAGCAGAGACATCACCTTGCCAACGAAGGCCCGTATAGTTAAAGCTATGGTTTTCCCAGTAGTGGTGTATGGAGGTGAGAGCTGGATCATAAAGAAGGCTGATCGCCGAAGAATTGATGCTTTTGAAATATGGTGCTGGAGGAGACTCTTGAGAGTCCCATGGACTGCAAGAAGATCAAACCTATCCATTCTTAAGGAAATTAGCCCTGAGTGCTCACTGGAAGGACAGATCCTGAAGCTGAGACTCCAATACTTTGGCCACCTCATGAGAAGAGAATACTCCCTGGAAAAGACCCTGATGTTGGGAAAGATGGAGGGCACAAGGAGAAGGGGACGACAGAGGACGAGATGGTTGGACAGTGTTCTCGAAGCTACCAGCATGAGTTTGACCAAACTGCGGGAGGCAGTGGAACACAGGAGTGCCTGGCGTGCTGGCATGCTCTGGTCCATGGGGTCATGAAGAGTCGGACACGACTTGCTTGACGTTTGGCTTCCGAAAATCATTTGAAAACCAGAAGACTCACTTCCGGGTTTCGATTGTTTGGGAGCTGATTTGTTTGGGAGCCAAGGCATTTGAGATCCAAGGTACAACTGTGAAAGATAAGCAAAAGGAAAAAGATAGATTAAAACACACAGCAGCATTCTGCATGTCTGCATCATAAGCGAAATATTTTTAGCAGGTGCCAAAAAGAGCACAGGGAAGACCTGTGTGATTGTTATGGCTAGAGATATGGGAGGCCATGCTCAAATCTCCACTCTGCCAAGAAGCTCCCTGGTTGAACTTGGGCCAGTTGCCATCTCTCAGCCTAGCCTACCTCTCAGGGCTTGTGGTGAGGCTAAAATGGGAAGGAGGAGCACCATGCTCCTTGGAGGAAAAGGTGTTGAACTAAATAAATAAAGGTGCCTGGCTGCCTGATGTCAATAGACAGGGAGTTCCAAAGTTCACGTGCTGCCAAACTAAAAGATTTTTTTCTTACAAATGTGGAAGCGCTATTACACGACACCTGTAACTATGCCAGTTCCGCTTATTTGCTGAATATATGCAAAATAGTAAGATTCTGCCTCTTAATGTTGCTTATTGAGCTGATTTTTTTTAAAAAAATAAGCTATGTTAGGGTTTATAGAGAAAAATACAAAGCTTAATAGCAAATATATTTCCCCCCTTTTTTACCCAAACTAAGACTTTGTTCTAAATACAAGCAAAGCATAAAGGGAAAAAAAGGGGAGAGGAGAAAGGAGCAGAAAAAGGAAGAGTGAAATGAAGAAGAGTAGAAAAGAGGTTCAAAGAGAAAGATGGAATAAAATCCAGAAAGCAAAGAGCTTCCCATTCTTTATCGGTCCACTGTATAGAAACAATATTCACTTCATCCTTGAGACTGTTTCTGGTGGGCTTCTCAGCTTCCCCAAATCTGCTTGCCATTTAACCCCCTGCTAGGCACAAATTAGGGACACGGGTGGCACTGTGGGTTAAACCACAGAGCCTAGGACTTGCTGATCAGCAGGTCAGTGGTTCGAATCCCCGCGACGGGGTGAGCTCCCATTGCTCGGTCCCTGCTCCTGCCAACCTAGCAGTTCGAAAGCACGTCAAAGTGCAAGTAGATAAATAGGTACCGCTCCGGCGGGAAGGTGCACTGCTCTGGTTTGCCAGAAGCGGCTTAGTCATGCTGGGCACATGATCCAGAAGCTGTCTGCGGACAAACGCCGGCTCCCTCGGCCCATAGAGCGAGATGAGCGCCGCAACCCCAGAGTCGGTCACGACCGGACCTAATGGTCAGGGGTCCCTTTACCATTTTTAGGCACAAATTAAGGTCTTCCCCCTGCATCCCATTTTGGATCGAGAGCCAGTGGCTGTACCCAGTTGGTATTAAACACCCAATTGGTATTCTGCTGATCTGCAGGCTTCTTTATTTCGCCAATGAAAGAAGCTTCACATTAAACTGCAACAGGATGGTGGTGGGGTCAGGGTTTGGAGGGACAGCAAGAATCTGGTTCCCCTATTAGCATGAAGGCAGATGCAACACCTGGGAAAGGTGTGTGGGGGGGTGTGCATTTCAGATGTTAGGAGAGAAGCAGGAACACTTTACTCCAGCCACGTTCTCCATGGCATGCAACATTTTATAAAATTAAGTCAAAATATCCAGAAGCTGTGCCTCTTGTAAATTGGCCTTGTCACTTTCTCCGTTCCGTTGATTTGTACGTTGTGTATGTAATACAGCAAAACATTACAATAGCGAAACAAAAACATAATGCAAAACACTCGAGTAATGCTGAGAGCATCTAAAAACATTTATAACACTGTCACAATATCTTCACAGCTAATAATCACAAGTTTGCCAGTAGGGCTGGGAGATATATCAATATATCGTCCAAAATCAGTTTGAAATCCATGTTGCATTACCAGTTTCATAATTTTTGGCTTCTCTATGTAGCTCGAATCGTGGGTGCGTGCTATGCAAAAATCACAATGTGGGGAAAACCGTGAAGCCAGCTAATGCCTCTACGTAGCTCCATCCATATTTCAGACATTGTGATATATCAGTATATCACAATGTTTAGCTGGCGATATGATGTTGAAAACCGAATATTGCCTGGCCCTGGTTGCCAGGAACGGTATCTTTATATCAGTGCAGGTAAGAAAAATCTACGATACTGTCTGGCTTGGCTGGTGCTCTTGCATGGAATGTGTCCTTTTAAAATGCATCTGTGGGTTATTTGTGGGGCCTGCCTGGTGTGCATAGTGTACATAGGAATTTGTTCATTCCCCACCCCCCAATATAGTCCAATATAGGTCTGAGGGACAGTGGACCGACCCCTGCCTAAGAGGTAAACATGTAAAGGTAAAGGGACCCCTGACCATTAGGTCGAGTCATGGCTGACTCTGGGGTTGCAGTGCTCATCTCACTCTATAGGCCGAGGGAGCTGGCATACAGCTTCCGGGTCATGTGGCCAGCATGATTAAGCTGCTTCTGGCGAACCAGAGCAGCGCACGGAAACGCCGTTTACCTTCCCACCGGAGTGGTACCTATTTATCTACTTGCACTTTGACGAGCTTTCGAACTGCTAGGTTGGCAGGAGCAGGGACCGAAGAACAGGCGCTCACCCCGTCGCAGGGATTCGAACTGCTGACCTTCTGATCGGCAAGTCCTAGGCTCTGGTTCAACCCACAGTGCCACCCGTGACCCTGCCTAAGAGGTAGGCACAGGCAAATTGGTGGCCACTCTGTGCCTCTCTTCTCTGTGATGAGGCTGCCTTATTCTGTTATGGGTCTGCAGAGCTCACGCTCACGCTGCTGGATCGGATCCAGATCGACACAAAGAAGGGGAGCAATATTTTGCCCATGGCCTTTGGAGGAAAAGGAGTGGCTGTTGCTCAGCTCCACCACCAGGTGTCAACCTTGCTCCACTTAAAGGCCAGCAAAGAGTTTCTAAGCGTTCGGGGGAAATCGGCAGCAAAACTCTGCTTCTCCAGAAAGCAACCATGGTGGCACTTCCTATTTATTTAGGAACGTAAAAGGATTTTCTGCAGCAGGGCATGGTGTGAGGAATGAGGGTGCAACTGAGGGACTGCGTGGGCCAGGAACCAGGAAAAGGTTAATAAAATTTAGCATTGATATAACCGTTTCCAAGCGCGCAATAGGTGTCGTTCAAATACAACAGCCTTGTAAGGTAGGCCAGTATTATCCTCATTTTTGCGGATGGAGGGCTGATAAGAGAAGTCTTCATAGTTAGAGGATGCATTCAGACGGAGACCTCCTGATCAGTGCTTCCAAGTTTCAAAGCCAGCGTGGTTCATATCTAACCCCCTGTCTTGTGGGAGAAGGCCAGCAGCCCAGCCGTGGCTTGGCTCATTTGCTTGAGTGACGTGTAGCAAATATTCTGCAGGCACCTTGAGAAGAACCTATTCTGGGCTTGTGGTGTGGCTTGGTGATGGTAAGGAAGCCTTTTAATGTGTAATGCTTTATTGTGTTTTTATATCTGTTGGAAGCTGCTAATAATAATAATAATAATAATAATAATAATAATAATAATAATGGTACCATCACCGGGGGCTGCCTGATTGGCACTGACTCGTGACAGGGCCTTTTGGGTGGTGGCTCCCCAGCTGTGGAATGCCCACTCTAGAGAAGCGTGTCTGTCTTTGTCGTTTGTTGATTTCCAGGAGGAATTCCTGTTCACCTAGGTTAATTTGGTGCCTGGAGAATACTGTTCCTGCAAGCCCTGGGATCACTGGGTTGAAGGATGTTTTAAGTTCTTTTTCATTGCTAATAATAATAATAATATTTATACCCCACCCATTGGGCTGGGTTGTCCCAGATACTCTTTTAGACCCTTTTAAGTAAGCCGTGGTTAACAATTTCATTGGCCTGCATCCCAACTGAGTTACTTTCAGAGAAGACCCACTGAAACGCCCATGGATTTCAAGGAGTCAACTCTATGAGTCTGACTTAGAGGCAACCCACAATATTGATACGGCCGTTGAGAGCTAGATGTCGAGCCGCAGCGAAGAAAAGAATGAATAATGAAATGAATGGTTTGGATTGGAATAATCCTCTTTGCGTCATCGACAGAAAGCACTGTTTACTTTCCAAGTCATCGATTTCTCTGCCTGTGGCTCATGCATGTAACACGAGCTTATCAGCCGCAGCAGCTGCATGGAACTAGCATGTGAGAAGCAGGATAACTCTGAATAGCAAACACTTTGGAGATTGGGTCCTGGGGGAAGGCTATAGCTACAGCATGAGCTTTCCATGCAGAAAGCCTGAGGTTGAACTCCCAGCATCTGCAGGTAGGGCTGGGTCCTGGGAGGGAGCACTGCCTGAAACCTTGGAGAGCTGCTGCCGGTTGGTGCAGACAATACTGACCTGAAACAACAACAAACCTCTGGTTACGTGAAACATATTCAATAAACATACAAGATGTAACCGGCTGTATGTTTGAATAAATAAGGTATACTATCCATTGTATTAAATTGTAGATTTCAACAGAAGTAGCTCATAAAGTTTAATGAAAAAAGCAGAAGACCCTATTCCACCTGTCTGTTCAGACTACTATGCTATAAGATCCACTGTCCAGTAGTGCCTCGGGTTAAGTACTTAATTTGTTCTGGAGGTCGTTCTTAACCTGTAACTGTTCTTAACCTGAAGCACCACTTTAGCTAATGGGGCCTCCTGCTGCTACCGCACCGCCAGAGCACGATTTTTGTTCTCATCCTGAAGCAAAGTTCTTAACCTGAGGTACTATTTCTAGGTTAGCGGAGTCTGTAACCTGAAGCACATGTAACCTGAAGAGTATGTAACCCGAGGTACCACTGTATATGAGTTTGTACTACTGATGAAGCCCGGGACGGCGAAACAAGGCTAATATTCCTGAAATCCTTGTCTTAGACTCTCTGAAAGGATTCTGTGGAACTGTATCAACCTTTCATGTGGATTATTGGACTCTATGGACAGGTGGAATAGACACTTACACATATATGGACCTTATGCATGAACTGATTAGAGAATGAACTGATCCACTGGGTCTTCTGCTTTTTTCATTGAACTTTATGAGCTACTTCTGTTGAAATCTACAATTTAATACAATGGATAGTATACCTTATTTATTCAAACGTATAGCCGGTTACGTCTTGTGTGTTTATTAAATTATAGACAATACTGACCTGGACAGGCCAATGGTCTGACTTGGTAGAAGCCATGTTTGAAATTAGCCAGGCGCCAGGCACATCCTATAGAATTCTATGTTTTACCCGCACAACCAGAATGACTTTCTGTAACCAAAATGCTTTTTCTGTGCAGCCTGAGCAGGAGCAGTCAGCGTTAAGAAAAAGAGGTTAGAATGGACCAAGATATATGTGGACTGTCCCTGGATCAAGCAACTTTTCTTCTTTAGGTTTTTAAATTAGCTTAAGGTTGTCATCTGAACTAGCCAGATGTTTAACTGAGAATCAATAGCAGTCCATCATTTGCAAAATAAGACTTTAGAGCTTTCTTACACCCAATTGGCAAATACAGTCAAACCTTGGATCCTGAACACCTGTTTCGGAACACTTTGGCTCCCAAATGCCGAAAACCCAGAAGTAAATGCTCCGGTTTTTGAACGTTTTTTTGGAAGCCGAATGTCTGACGCAGCTTCCGTTGAATGCAGGAAGCTCCTGCAACCAATCGGAAACTGCTACAGTGGTATCTCGGGTTAAGTACTTAATTCATTCTGGAGGTCCGTTCTTAACCTGAAACTGTTCTTAACCTGAAACACCACTTTAGCTAATGGGGCCTCCCGCTGATGCTGCGCTGCCGGAACACGATTTCTGTTCTCACCCTGAAGCAATGTTCTTAACCCGAGGTACTATTTCTGGGTTAGCGGAGTCTGTAACCTGAAGCGTATGTAACCTGAAGCGTATGTAACCCAAGGTACCACTGCATTCGGTTGTCAAACCTTTTGGAAGCTGAACGGGCTTCCAGAATGGATTATGTTTAACAACTGAGGTTTGCCTGTAGACACTCTGTTTTGGCAACCGTAACCTTGGTTTAAGGAGCCATTTGGTGTGTAGCTTATCTGTCTTGAGTTTCTAACACTGGGTAGAAGGCAGCTTTCTATCTTCCTAAATAGGCGGTGTGAGAGAGGCAGAAAGGGGGACTCCCTTCATTGCAGGGAGGAAGCAGAAGGCAGAACCACAGTCAGAAACTGAAAAGTTGGAGCTTGATATTGCTTTGGATAAATTTGCAGCCGGGACAGATCTTGAACTGGGAGTCTGGGTGTTGCTGATCACATGCTCCACCCCTCCCCAGCCGCTGCAGTTTTAAAGCAAGATATTTTGGGCTGCACAGATGCTGATTCCAATGCTCAAATCTTTAAAGCTTATCAAAAACCTACTCTCTGTCCCCCCCCCACTTTCCCCTCCCTAGTTTGGAGCCCTGAACATTCTTAACCACCAAGATCTTCTTATGTATAATAAACACAAAAAGGTCTCTCTTCCCAGATTTCCTGCTAAACCCAGAGATGATTATAAGCTAAATCCCTTGCATATGGTGCCGTACTTTGCTAAAAAGTTGCAGCGCTGCCTTAGGCAGATTAACCCCTTCCCGGCACCTTTGTCAGGCCAGACTTGTCACAATAACATCTCCAAGGAGGACCAAGGCCTCTCGTGGGATGAGGGCCAAGGTCAGAAACAGGCGGCTGTTCTACCTGCATGGAAAGCTGTGTGTTTGTCAAGCAGATGAAGCGAATGTCCTATTGGCCATAGAATTCAGCTTCCAGAGAATCTACCGTTTCCTGGTGTCAGGGAACTGCCATCTGAGACGCAGGAGGTGAAGGGGCTCACGGAGGGTGAGAGAGACCATTCAGCGGAGGAGGGGACCAGCAGGGGGAGAAGTGGAGTTCCAAGGGAAAGTGAGTCGGAGGGAGGGCTCAGAGACACTTCAAGCGAGAACAGTGGGGAAGTTTCAGGACCTCCTGTAGGGACACCCACTCCTCGCCGGAAACTGTCACGCCGAGAGTCCAGAAGACGCGTTTCCGTTAAGGAGCTTTTATGCTGGAAGAAGTTCCGTAAACGCCCACTGTCCGATTCAACGAGCGACTGATGGAGCCATGCTTAAGGAGCTCCTTCACAGACAGAGGTTTGTGGACTTAACCAAACTCTGAGGGACTAGGATTTTACGCACAAGCAGCTCACCATCCCATCACAGCAATCGGACAGTCCCTGAAAGCAGCTTGTGCAGAGAGGCATCATGAGCAACCCAGCTGGAGCCGGGGGAGCAGGAGGAGCTGGAGAGGGTCCAAGCCTGGAAGAAAGGTACAGGGTGTTGGAAGTCCAGCTAGCACTGCAAACGGCGAGGCTAGAGGAAAGGAGGGCGCAGGACGCAGAAAAGGCAAAAGGCGCTACACTAGCAAGAAAGATGCCAGGTTTGGTGCAGAAGTTTGGGGGGGGACCCCAGGAACTACCAAGCCTTTAGGACAGAGATGCAGTATGCTCTTGAACTGCAGTTTAAAGACTTTCCCGACGAAGCATCGCGAGTGGCGTTTGTGATTGGCCATCTCGAAGGGGGGGCGAGAGACTGGGTTAGACCCCTGATGGCAGGGAATAGTGAAATGCTGAAGGACACGAGGAAGTTTTTTCGCGCCATGGATTTGATGTTTTCCAGCGAGATTGAACAGGGACTGGTGCGCAGACAATTGATGGCTTGCAAACAGGGTAGCCGATCGGTTCGTGAGTACTGGACTGAGTTTACAATGTTGATACATAAATTAGGGTGGGACCTATCGGCGGAACCCATTCAAATGCTCTTTGAAGAGGGGCTTTCTTCGGCGGTGAAAGACGAACTTTCCCGGGCGCCCAGGGCGGAGTCTATGGACCAGCTGACCAAATCAGCGCTGACCATTGGAGCGCGCCAGGAGGCAAGAGCCTTGGAGAAGCGGGAGGGGAAAGGAGAGCGTTGGAGGGATTTCCGCATTCCAGAGATTCCAGAGCCAAGTTTCCCGCCAGGAGAGCCGATGGAAGTTGGAACAGCGCGCGCGCGCGCAGTTTCAAATCCCAGTGAAGGGAGGAAGAAGGAGGGAAAGAGCGCCAAGAAATGTTATCTCTGCCAGCAGCCAGGTCACTTTGCCAGAGTCTGCCCGCAAAGAAAGGAATGGCAAGGGATGGCGGGAGCTGTTGGGGGGAAGGAGGAGGGAGTCCAGGAGCCAGTAAAAGCCAACGCCTGGCTGCCACCGTCAGGGCACTGCAGCCAGGCCAAGGAGCAGTAAAAGTGCCCACTCCGGAACCTCCAAGACCAGCCCTAGTAATAGAGATGTTGCTAGAGCTGGCAAACGGATACCCACTAAAGACAAAGGCGCTGTTGGACTCAGGCAGCTCCTGTAATTTTATGAGTAAGGAGTTTGCAGCTGAACACCAGATACAGACACTCCCTTTAAGCAACCCCCTGCAGGTGACCACGATCGATGGGAGGGAGCTGTTGGGAGGAGAAGTTAGCCTACAGACCGTCCCAATGGTTATGAGGGTGGCCAGGCACACCGAAAGGATAGCGTTCAATGTGGCCACCCTGGGAGGGGCTCCCGTCATTTTGGGAATGAGCTGGCTAGCGTTGCATGACCCATTAGTGGGCTGGCATCAGAGAGTGGTCTCCTTTGGGTCAGCACATTGCCTGGAACACTGCAGAGAAGGAAAGGTGCCAGAAGGGGCAAAAGCCTTTCTAGCAGGGACGGAAGTGGCGGACAAAGGGGAGGTGCCCAAACAATACGCTGACCTGAGCAAGGTCTTCAGCGAAAGGGAAGCAGATAAACTACCACCGCATAGAGACTTTGACTGCCAAATTAACCTGGTCCCTGGGGCCCAGCTCCCCGTGGGCAAGCTGTACGCCATGTCAGACAGGGAAATGCAGGAGTTAAGGGAGTTTATTGATAAAAACCTGAAGAGGGGCTTCATCAGAGAGTCCAGAGCGGTGGGGGGGAGCCCAGTGTTTTTTGTGGACAAAAAAAACACGGATAAACCCAGGCTTGTAGTGGACTACCGGCGGCTAAATGCCGTGTCAGAACCAGTGACTTTCCCCATGCCCAGGATTGATGACATTTTGACCAGGGTGAGGAAGGGAAAGATATTCACGAAACTGGACCTGAGAGGGGCATACAACCTGATACGAATAAGGAAAGGGGATGAATGGAAAACCACCATGTTCACCCCTTTGGGGGCTTTTGAATATCTCGTTATGCCATTCGGATTGCAATCAGGCTCCGCCTGTTTTCAATCGCTCATGAACCATGTCCTGGGACCTTTGCTCTACAAGAATTGCGTGGCCTTCCTCGATGACGTGCTGATATATTCAGAGAATGAGGAGCAGCATGTAAAGGATGTCAGGGAAGTGCTGAGCCAGCTGCAAGCAAACCAGCTGTGGGTGAAATTGGAGAAGTGTCAGTTTCACACCAAGGAGGTGGAATTCCTGGGGTACCGCTTATCAGACAAGGGATTAGCCATGGATCCAGGCAAGGTCCAGGCGGTGCTGGAATGGAAGACACCGAAAACGAAAAAGGATGTGCAAAGGTTCTTAGGGTTTGGGAACTTTTACCGTAAATTCATCAAGAACTTTGCCCACTTAACGGCTCCCATCACGGACTGTCTAAGCAGCAAGAAGAAATTCGTTTGGACGGCGGAGGCGGAGCAAGCATTTGAGGAATTGAAAAGGGCATTCGCTTCGGAAGAACAGCTCCTGCATGTGGATTTACAAAAACCCATGAGAGTGGAAACTGATGCCTCAGACCGGGCGGTGGGGGCGGTGCTGCTTCAGCCAGGGAGCAATAAGTCGGAATGGAGACCGTGTGCCTTCTTTTCGCGTAAGCTGAACAAATCCGAGAGGAACTACACCGTATATGACCGAGAACTACTCGCCATTCACGAAGCGTTCCGGAGATGGAGACATTTACTAATTGGCGCACAGCATAAGGTGCAAGTGTGTACGGACCACAAGAATTTGGAGTATTGGAGAACGGCACGAGTGCTCAACCAACGACAAGTGAGGTGGGCCCAGGAGTTCTCCAAATTCCATTTTGAAATCTGCTATGTGCCAGGTCCAGAAAACATTAGAGTGGACGCTCTCTCACGCAAACCTGAATATTTGGAGGGGGAGGGAGCGCCTGAAGAGAGACATATTATCCCAGAGGACCACTGGGTGTGTGGGGCGGCCTGGGTGGGGCAAAGAGAACTGGTAGAGGGAACGGTAAATGATGAATACGCCCAGGATAAGCTCAGAGGTTTAAGGAGAGAGGGAGAAGACCCCGGAGGTTTTGAAGAAAGAAACGGGGCATTGTATTACAAAGGGGCACTATATATACCCGAAGGGGAATTGAGGGGGAGAGTACTCAAACAGCTGCACGACAACCCCACAGCGGGGCATTTTGGGCAACACAAGACCATGTGGTTGGTGACCAGGGAGTTTTGGTGGCCCAAGGTGAGGGAGGATGTACGGGAGTATGTGAGAAGGTGTGACCAATGCCAGAGAGCCAAAGGAGAAAGGCGGGCGCCAGCGGGGTTATTAGAACCGTTACCCACACCAGAACGACCGTGGGAGGCGGTATCGATAGATTTTATGACTGATCTGCCCAAATCCCAGGGGGAAACCGCCATACTAGTCGTAGTAGACCTGTTAACTAAGATGGGTCACTTTGTAGCTTGCTCACATGCAGTCACGGCGGAAGAGACAGCGAAATTGTTTGTAGAACATATTTTTAGGCTGCATGGCGCCCCCTTGAGGGTGGTCTTCGACAGAGGGAAACAGTTCACGTCCAGATTCTGGAGGAAACTTATGAGCTTGTTGCACGTAGAGGTCAACTTTTCGACTGCCAGGCACCCTGAGACCAATGGGCAGGCGGAGAGGGCAAACGGTATCCTCCAACAATACCTGAGGTGTTATGTCAATGACAGAGAGAACGATTGGGTCGAAAAGTTGGCGCTAGCGGAATTTGCTTACAATAATGCAGAGAATGTGTCCACCGGGATGAGCCCCTTTTTGGCTAATTATGGGTGCCACCCCAGGGCGTTTCCAGGGGGAGGAGGGGAGAGATGGAGTGTCCCGGCCGCTGAACATTTTGTAGAAGAGATGGAAGCGATCCATCGTCAACTCCAACTCAACTTAGAAAGGGCCAAAGAAGAATATAAGAGGCAGGCAGACAAGAGCAGAAGGGAAGGTGAAACCATTAGGGTGGGGAGTCAGGTCTGGCTATCAACCCAAGGGTTGCCGTTCAAGGGGGGTTGCAAGAAATTGAGACCCAAAAGATTGGGACCATTTGAGGTCATCCAACAGGTCAACCCAGTGGCTTTCAGACTCCGGTTACCGAACCACATGAAACTGCACCCAGTATTCCACAGGTCATTACTGTCACCATATAGGGGGGAAGGTGAAGGGGTATCCACACGGGGGCCAGCCATAGAAGAAAGGGAAAGCAGCAACCATGTGGCGGAAATCATCGACTCCAGGTGGAAGGGTAATCAGGTGGAGTATTTGGTCGCGTGGGAAGGGGAGCCGGAGTCGGAAAACACCTGGGTGACGGCAGAGGAGGTCCGTGACGAGATCTTGATCGAAACGTTCCACCAAAGGTTCCCCAGGAAACCTCAGCCAGTAGCGAGGTTCCGGAGGGAGTACTTTGGCACCACCGACGATGAGGAGGAACTGGAAGGATTCAGGGAATCGGAGTTGGAAGAAGGAACAGACTCCGATGAGGAGGAGTTCTTGGAAACCGGAAACAGCAACAGGTGGAGGGAAGTGTTCGAAACTTCGGAAGATGAGGGAGGTTCCTTCAGGGGTTTTGCTCCCTCGCCTCCCGCAGAGGAGGGGAGGGAAGGGGGTGAAGGGGGCCCTGGAGGGGAGGTGGATGTCAGGGAACTGCCATCTGAGACGCAGGAGGTGAAGGGGCTCACGGAGGGTGAGAGAGACCATTCAGCGGAGGAGGGGACCAGCAGGGGGAGAAGTGGAGTTCCAAGGGAAAGTGAGTCGGAGGGAGGGCTCAGAGACACTTCAAGCGAGAACAGTGGGGAAGTTTCAGGACCTCCTGTAGGGACACCCACTCCTCGCCGGAAACTGTCACGCCGAGAGTCCAGAAGACGCGTTTCCGTTAAGGAGCTTTTATGCTGGAAGAAGTTCCGTAAACGCCCACTGTCCGATTCAACGAGCGACTGATGGAGCCATGCTTAAGGAGCTCCTTCACAGACAGAGGTTTGTGGACTTAGCCAAACTCTGAGGGACTAGGATTTTACGCACAAGCAGCTCACCATCCCATCACACCTGGATTTAAACTACTGTGCAAGTTTCTAGTCCCCATTCCTGGGAAAATACACTTGAAACTACACAGTGGGCAGTCCTGCTGAAATTTCTAGTGTATCTTAAATTTGTATTTAGATATAGATAGATAGATAGATAGATAAGATAGATAAGATAGATAGATAGATAGACAGACAGACAGACAGTCAGTCAGTCAGTATTGGCCCAAACATAAGCCACACCTGAATATAAGCAGCACCTTTAAAATTGAAGGGGTCGGGGGGAGAAAAGAAGACAATACTTGAAATATAAGCCACTCCCTTACAATTACGCAGGCACTAACACCCATAAATGGCAAATGTAGACCAAAATCCTACGGGTACTAGAGAGGACCCGCAAGTGGGTTAAACACCTGTTCATAGCACTGTAAATGCAAATAAAAAATCAATACTGCACTGTAAAATACAGGGAAAGCGATGAATGACATTAGAATTAATTGCACAACAGTCTCAAGCTTGCAAATCGGCAATAAAACATTTTTTTGTTCCATTTCACCGTATGTCTGTTTCAGCAGCGATATCGTAAAAGCCCATTTTTGTAAGGTTGCGAATTTAAGCCACACTTTAACTTTTAGTGCGGCTTATATTCAGGCCATATGGGGTGTGTGTGTGTGTATGTGTATGTGTATATATATATAGAGAGAGAGAGAGAGAGAGAGCGCGCGCGCGCGCCTGTAAGTGGTTTTATGTAAGATGTTCATTTAAAAATAGCATTAAAAAGAACAGACGTAATCAAATTACCA
This sequence comes from Podarcis raffonei, assembly GCF_027172205.1. Classification (NCBI taxonomy): domain Eukaryota; kingdom Metazoa; phylum Chordata; class Lepidosauria; order Squamata; family Lacertidae; genus Podarcis; species Podarcis raffonei. The sequence goes on from NC_070617.1 coordinate 24,870,534, forward strand.
AAATAATAGATAAGCTCAACAGATTATTAAAATAAATACATAGCGAAATTACATGTCTGGGAAGGCTTGCATTAAAAAACAGAAGTTTTTAGAAGGCCTCACAAACAGTACATCGAAGGCGCTTGCCTTCAAGGGGCAGGGAGTTCCACAGGGAAGGTACTATCACACTTAAAAAGCGATTTTTTTCTACTTGTTGCTGTATAAGCTGTTCTGAAGGAATCGAGGCAGCTTCAGCATCCTGGTTACTCCATGCTCTTCCCCACGACCACCAGAACAAATTCTGGGAAAGTAGGTTTTTTTGGAGTGGTGGTGGTCTTTTTAATCACAGAATGAATTAGACAAAATATACCAATTATACAATTTGCTCAGACCTGCAGAATTGATGGATTCATAGCTGTCAAGTGTCCCTTATTTGAAGGGACAGTCCCATATTCTAGCGCCATGTCCCGCTGCTGTCCCTTATTGATGGATGTCCCTTAAATGTCCCTTAAATGACGTCCCTTAAATTTCAAAGGAAGCAGCTCCTCTCCCTCCCTCCCTGCCGGCAAGGGAGGAGGGAGGCTCCAACTGTGTTGCTCACCCAATAAGAAGTCTAAGAACAACTGGGGGGGTGGAGCTTGCATGCCTTGTGTGTGGCTAGTTAATGCAAGCTGAGGGGTTTTTTGAATGCTGGACGCCATTTTGTTGCACGTGCTGCTGCAAACTTTGCAGTGCAAAGCCAGGCCGGGGAGCCATCTTAAATTGAGGCTGCATAGGCCTTGTGCTGCATGTGATTCAGATTCTATTCAGTTGAACCTCTGGTTACAAAGTTGGCTGGACAGTGTTCTCAAAGCTACCAGCATGAGTTTGATCAGACTGCAGGAGGACAGGAAGACTGGAGTGCCTGGAACAGGTGAGGCTGCAGGTCCCTTATTTTGGCTGCTGGTCCCTTATTTTCAAATCTGTAAGTTGACAGCTATGGATGGATTGCGCCAATTGTGTGCAGCTCAGAAAGGCGAAACGTGAGGCTGTCAGAGGGGAGTTTGGAACGGAGGAAAGAGGAGACTGTGCTGGGCCCGGGGGTAACCCGAGCAACGCGGTCCAGGTCCAGTTCAGAATCCGAATGTTCGGCTGGAAGTCAGTCCGACATGGCTAAGGCAGGACACGAGGCAGGAAACCAGGCAAGGACAGGTACAGGATCTCAGGCAGGATCTAGCATACAGCAATATTGCTCCTGCAACCTGGGGTGGGATCCAACAGCCTTTTATCTTTGTTGGGGTAGCAGCTGGTCCTGATCCCCTAGTGACTCACCTCCCTGTCTCGCCTGAAGGCAAGCACTCCTCCTGCGAGTACTCAGGTCTCTCCTTCTCTCAGACCTTAGTCTCTGCAGCTCAGGAGACATTGGTGGGTTACTAGACCCAGAGGCCGCCTCAGCCTCCCCTGACCAAACCGGTAGTGGAGCAGCTGTAAGTGATGGCCCAGCTGAAGGCAACGAGGTAATCCCCGCATCTGGAGCCAGGGCAGGCTCAGGCCCCTGACTCGTTCCAGCTGGTACTTGTTGCAAGGGAACCTATACAGACTGGGACTCTTCAGGATCAGGCCCCAGACTCGGTTCAGATGATGCCTGAGGCAAAGGATCCGGTGCGGACTGAGTCTCCTCTGGTTCCGAGTCCAAGCCTGAGTCCCAGGCCATCACAGAGACCCAGGAATCCTGGAGACAAAGCTATTGCTGGTACAGTGGTACCTCAGGTTAAGTACTTAATTCGTTCCGGGGGTCCCTACTTAACCTGAAACTGTTCTTAACCTGAAGCACCACTTTAGCTAATGGGGCCTCCTGCTGCTGCCGCGCTGCCGGAGCCCGATTTCTGTTCTCATCCTGAAGCAAAGTTCTTAACCTGAAGCACTATTTCTGGGTTAGCGGAGTCTGTAACCTGAAGTGTATGTAACCTGAAGCGTATGTAACCTGAGGTACCACTGTACTAGTCACAATGGTTATCTTCTACCCCCAGCATCAGGGGCAGTATACCTTTGAATCCCAGTTGCTGCGACTCGCAAGTAGGGGAGATTTGCTCAGGTCCTGTTTGTGTGCTCCCTATAGGGGCATCTAGTTGTCCCCCTGTGAGACTAGAGGGGCCACTGGCCTGATCCAGTAGCTATGCTCTCCTTCAGAAGGACATCTTGAATGGGGGGGGGGGGAAACAGGAGACAAGACCCCTTAACTTAGGAGAAATGTATACGACCGGATTTATTTCAGCTGCGCTACGCACAATCAGCTTCGTTTCAAAACATGCGTACAGCAAGCAGCTCGCTGTCCTCAGGGAAACAGAGCTTGTGGTGGTTAATTATTATTCCTTGTGAATGTTATTATTTCATTTATGGATCACTTTCCTGGGAAGCCCCTCAAAGCGATTTCGCAGTACAATAAAATCGTATGTAAAACAATTGCATATATAATGGCAGTCAGAACAATGGCCTGTATATATATAAAAAACCAGTTAGAAGAAACCATTGCAGTTTCTGCAGTTACATATATCAGGAAAGCACTTCAGATCCAATACAGATCTCATCTGGCATAAAAATCTCCACTTAGGAGGTTTGGAGAAAGAGGGAGGTTTCCAACAGATGCTAAAAAGACAATGTTGTTTGATTCACCACCTCACCAAAAAAAATATTATTTCATTTAGCAATTCCATGAAACATAATCAGGGCCAAAGAGACCTTCCTACTCATTGTGGCATGACCCACATGCCACACATCGCTGGCAATAGCCAGGTATGGACAGACCCTCCAGCGCCATCCCAGAATAGTTTAACAATCAACCCCCTTTTCCCAAGGAACTCTGAGAATTGTAGGTCCGTGGGGGGGGGGGGAGTAGGGGTTGCCAAGCAACGCTCAGCGTGCTTAACCAACGACAATTCCCAGCATTCCTTGGGGTGAAACCACGAGTTTTGCAGTGGCAGAAGAGCTTTTTAAATGTAAGACGCCGATGTGGCCATAGGCTGCGCATGTGGAAGATATGTGGGGTATACATGGGTGAGACAGCAGGCATGGCGTAGTGGTTGGCGTGTCAGACTGGGAGCCTGGAGACCAGGGTTTGAATCCCCACTTGGCCTTGTTTAGGGAACTTTTTAATGTTTGATGTTTTATTATGCTTTTATATTTGTTGGAAACCGCCCAGAGTGGCTGGGGCAAACCAGTCAGATGGGCGGGGTACAAATAATAAAATTATTACCATTATTTATTAAGAAGAGGCTGTTAACCGAACAGAGGGTGTTTCTTTGTAGGTTTGATTCATCCAAGAGTTGGTCCATCTGCAGTGTGGGGTTCCATTACCTTTTCACACACAGAGAAGGAAAAAAAAGGGGGGGATATATTGAGCAGGGAAAGTGCTGCAAAAGAAAGAGACTTGGATCCTTTCCTACCATTGGCCCACTGTTCCTGATTTAATCTTCCCACAACTGCCTGAATCGCAGAACCACCCAACGTGAGTCATGTGGCCTCAGTCAAGGTTTGGAGAGAGCTTTCCGAAATAGCACATGAAAAGATCAAGAGCTGTCCTGGGTACTCTCGCCTCGTTTTTCCATTTGTAATGCTGGTGTCATGCCTTTGCCTCCACCCTTTTCCAGCTGTGTCTCTGGCAGCCCATGGAGATCAAATGGCTCTTGGTCCTTGTGGCGTTTGCCTTCCTAGGTGACATCATGCTGGGTCATAAGGAAAGGGTTAAATGAGTGTGAAGTGATTGGCCAGTGGGAACCCAAGGGGAGGAGTTAGAGTTGGAGTTGTTAAGGAGTCAGTTGGGAGTTGAAGAAGGAAGAGGGAGGATAAGTCCGTGGGTTGGGCTAGTTTTAATGTGAGAGAGTGAGAGGAACTGTTAGGTGGAGTCAGATAGATAGTTGGTGTTAAGTTGTGGGTGAACATACCAGACGACACAGCAATTCTTCAAACAGCTCTTGTTTATTCACAGGCCAGGACAGAACTGAACTAAAGGGCTCAGCCAGTACCACGTTACTGTAACAACTTTCTAAAACTATCCAATCACTGAACGTCACTTTCGATCCTTCATTTGCATAACTATCTACAGTATCCCCCTGCTGGCCCAGGGTGAGAACTTCAGTACATAACAGTTGGGATAATCATTTTGAAGTTGTTAGGAACGTATAGGTCAGTAAAGAAACTAAGATTAAGAAACTGCTAAGAAAAACTAACTGAAACCATAAACTTGTTCATGCTTATAAAATAAACTTGGTTATTAATGTTAACAACTGTCTGGACTCCGTGTGTACCCGAGAGAAACGGGTTGGTGGCAGTGAGGAGGCAATGACAGTGGTGGCACAGGGATCAATAGACCGTCAAACGTCCGGGGACCCTGTGTGATCGCCACAGTCCTGACCTCTAGAATGTGGGGCCATTAGCCAGCCAACCAGTTGCTTAAGGGGCTACTGTGGCTTCTTCTGAAATGACAGGGGTCAGCTCCTTCTCCAAGGCATTTAAGTCGCTGTGTGTTTTTGGCACATTAGATCAGCCTTCTCCCAAACTGGCACCCTCCAGAGGTTTGAAACTGTGAGCCCCATCAGCCCCACTTGGCAAGATCAGCAGGGGCAGCAAGGGACAGCTGGATGAAAATGTCGACCTGGTGTGTGGCAGCCGTGGAAAAGGCAAACGGGATCATCAAGAAAGGAACCGGAACTTCCGATCGTAACTCCAGTGAAGCTGAATGTTGGAAGATGCAGGGCAGAACAAAGGAAGGACATCTTCACAAAGTGCATAGTTAACCTGTGGAACTCACTCCCACAAGGAGGCAGTGATGGGTGGGTTTCAAAGAGGATTGGACAAATTCAGGGAGGAGAGGGCTATCAAAAGCTGCTAGCCACCATGATGGCTACACTCTGACTCCATGGTCAGAGGCAGTAATGCATTTAAATACCGGTTGCTGGAAGCTACAGGAGGGGAGAATGCTCTTGCGATCAGGTCCTGCTTGTGGCATCTGTTTGGCCACTGTGAGAACACGATTCTGGAGAAGGAGCCGTATAGGAGGTGGCAGAATGCTTTTCATGTGCAAAGTCTGGACGCCAGAGAACCAGGGACTGCTCCTGTCTCCAGATTGCCTCTAGAGGGCAGGCTAATCCACTCTCAAAGATAACAGAATTCATTTCTGGCTTTGAGCTTGCCCCAGACATCTGATTATTACAAGAATCAGAAAGGCTTCTTCCTGGGCTAGGATATTTTGTTCCCTCCACTCTTGGGTTGCCCTCTTGAAACCCGGACAAATTCTTTTGATTCCCCTGATGTCACACGAAGAGAGGAAGCTTCCACCTAGCTAGTCAGAGCATCACCCTATATTGTTCAGCTATGTCTCCTTTGATGGGCAGTCAAGTCTCCAGGGTCTCAAGAGAGAAAGAGAGAGGTACTTTTCTAGCCCTGTTTGCAAATGGCAACTTACCGTATTGGCCTGAATATAAGCCTCACTTTCCCCCCATTTATGACCGTGAAAAGTTAAAGTGCGACTTATATTCGCAACCTTACTGACCGGGAGACCCCAAGACCAGAGAGAAGAGACGGTGGAAGAAGATTGGAAGAAGTTTAAGGAATATTTGAAAAAATATGTTAATATTTAAATCTTAGAATAGCTTTGAAAGTGGATATAGGCGGTAGGGTTAGAAGTAGAAGATAGTGTATTTTATAAGTGATAAAATGTGAAGTTTTTAATGGTTAAAGTAAGTGTGGGGGAAAATGGTTAGAAATTATGATATATGTAAACTGCTAAAGATGAAGTAAAATAAAAATCAGATAGGTGGGACTTGGGGAAGCCCACTTAACAATGTTCAGAAAAATAAGGATATGACAAGGATTTGTTTGTATTGTTCGTCTTTTCTGTTTGTGTTTTTTATTTGTGTTATAAAATGAATAAAAATTTTTGGGGAAAAAATAATCGCGACCTTACGATATGCAGCCAGGAGCGCGGGGCAAACAGCGCTAGTAGCGCGGCAAAGTGTGTAGTCCCCCGTCCTCTCCCCGCAAGGCTGGGAAAGGAGAGAGCAAGGAAGGGGAAAGGCGCTGGCAACGCAGTACGGCTCCCCCCCCCCCGCCTAGTATGCAGCCAGGAACAGTGATGAATGGAGTGGCTTATATTCAGGTATCCCCCCCCCCCAATTTTAAAGGTGCAGCTTATTTTCAGGCGTGGCTTATATTCGTGCCAATATGGTATTTATTTTGCTCGGAGACTCGAAGAAGGTTGCCACTGGAAACTACACTGGCCCAGATCTACATAGCTTCACCTTGAGAAGTGGTTGGAAGATGCTCTTTGGGACTGTGCCCTTGAAGCCTGGTGTACCTGGTGGCAAGTCCTGCTGGTGTACACAGTCTGAAGGGTGAATGCTAGGAAGTCCAACAGATCAAGAAAAAAATGGTCCAGGTTCAATATAGTAAGCCAAGTCCAATGTTCCACAGCCAATCTTGAGGGTCTGGGCTTTTGCAGGCCTCCCCGCAGCAGCGGCAGGCTCACCAGCCCTCCTAGCCAGCAGAGTCAGACCTCCCCAGGCCTCCCCATGGTGGCAGCGGGCCCTGCGGTCTCCTTCCTGTTATGGAAATTACAGGCGCCCCCCCCCCCGCCATCTTTAAAGTTGTTAAATGTTACAAATATTATGCCTGAACGTATCCTTTCGACTTGACAGCTCAGGGAAGATAGCTAGCTTTATAAATCACATAAAATCAACCCCTTTGCCAATTTCCTCCATTCCAACACCATTTTGCCCTTGGAAAAAGGACTCTTTCCCTGCTACCTCCCCAAGCTTGAAGACATGTATACACACCTCCTACCCCAGGAAATGCCCAGAGGGGACAATTGCTGGGCTCCTTGTTCTCCAAGGGAAGCCAGATCTCATCACCAGACTTGCCTCAGGCTCCAGACATTCAAAGGAAGTTCTATTGTACTTTTGGGTGGTGGGTATTTAAAACATGTTTGCCTATGCTCATCTTATACTTGGGTGTTGCCCTGACATATCTGACTATGCTAATATTGTGTAACCCTCCCCTTTTGTGACATGTTAGTGATGTGGCAATGATGTATTGGTGATGCTGTGTGAACTGTATTCTGGGATATGGTGGGAAAGTTTTAAAAGTCAATGTCACCTCATGCTCTGGGTTCACTCGCTGTTGTTCTACCTGTTGCGCAACAGTAAAGGATCTAAGTCATGGGTAGGCAACCTAAGGCCCGGGGGCCGGATCCGGCCCAATCGCCTTCTAAATCTGGCCCGTGGGCGGTCCAGGGCTCAGCGTGTTTTTACATGAGTAGAATGTGTGCTTTTATTTAAAATGCATCTCTGGGTTATTTGTGGGGCATAGGAATTCGTTCATCCCCCCCGCAAAATATAGTCCAGCCCCCCACAAGGTCTGAGGGACAGTGGACCGGCCCCCTGCTGAAAAAGTTGGCTGACCCCTGATCTAAGTCTACTGACTGCTTTTGCGCTCCAAAATTGCTTGGCTGAAATTTCCTTCTTTTACTGATTGCACGGACCCGTGGGGGACTTGTACCCCGACAAGATGGGCTGTTGAGTAGTCTCTCAACCCAGAATTTCCCCTAACAGATAGCGCCTAATGTGGGGCTAGCGGTTCTGTCACCCATGCGATGTCACACGCACCTGACAAGTCGGTCCCCCCCCCCCAGTGTGGGGTAGAACTCGGCGCCTCTGGTATGGTGGAATTCTGGGAATGGCTAGGAACATCCATAGGCAATGCTTTCCCAAGGAACACAGACAAAATGGCAGGCTTCTTCCCCAGAGGAAGCCATCAATCTCTTCTCCACACCAGCAGTTCCCTGCGAGGTCAGCTTGCAAGCTTTTTATTTTTAGATGTCCATTAAGGTTTTTTTATTAAAGATTTTCTTGATTTACAGAAGTATGTGCAATGTCTCTCTCCCCATGTAATATTTTTTACAAATTGGTTTCATTTGTTGAGACATTAGGAAGAAAAGGGGGAGAGAGGTGGAGGCAGGGAGAGATGGGTGGGGGTGAGGTCGGGTGGCGATGTTTCTATTTTACTTAATATATGTGGGGTTTGGTGTCAGCGTTGTTTGTGCAGGTTCTCTGCTGTTCACTTGTGTTCCTTTGGTGGTGAGAGAGGTTGGGGTTGGCCTAGGGTGTGGTTGTTCATTTGTGGTGGGCTGTGGTGATCTTTGTTTTCATGTGTGAGTGGGGTGGGTGGGTGTTTTGAATCAGGTTAGCCATATTGATTTGTATGCCGTTAGTGGGTTTTTGTCATTGTCCTGTTGGGCTGTGTATGTGATAAAGGGGAGCCATACCGGGGTGAAGGCGTCTTCTTCTGTTTGTCCCCGTGTCAGTTTCAGTTTATTGGCTAATTTTTCTAGTAAGGCTGTTTCCCATACTATTTGGTACCATTGGTCCATGCTTACTCCTGACAGGTCTCTCCAGTGTCTGGTTTTGATGTTTCTGGCTGCTGAGAGTAGGTGGGCTATGAGTTCTTTGTGGTGTGAGTGGGCATTATTGTCTTGGAAGATCTTTAGTAGGGCCAATTCTGGGGTGATTTCTAATACTTGCTTGGTTATTTTACATATTTCTCATATGGCTGTTGGCCAGATGCAAGCTTTTTGTTAACATTCCTCTACCTTATTCCTGAATAAACCACCTGTTGTTGCAACAGCCCTAATCCTAATAGAAGAGAGCTGCAAAAAATTAAAATTTCAGCATTATAGGCAAAGAAGAGGGGTTTTTTTTGCCTGGTCAGCAATAAAACATCTCTCTCTCTCTCTCTCTCTCTCTCTCTCTCTCTCTCTCTCTCTCTCTGATTTCATTGTCCTATTAGCCATAGGCACATCCAGCTGATTGCAGCTCTCAGTGACTCAGAAAAAAGAGAGACAAGAATAAAGAAGGCAGCCCTGGTGACGCCGGTCCCCTGATATTCTTTCATGTGAAGATCTTACAGTCTGTTTCATGTCGTAGGGCATGATTCCTGCAATGCTCCGAGGCGCCATCATTAAAATGGTGTGGGGGGGTGGGACTCCGATTCAGACACAATGGGTTTTGCCTGACAAAAGGCAATTCCATCTCTCTTCTCCACCTGATATTTCAGACCCCTGTCAGAGAACGATTGACATTTGGAGGGGGAAGAGAAAGCAACCTGCTCTCCTCAGCTGGTATGGTGTTGGCGTGGGTCAGGGGACAGTCTGCTTTCTGCAGAGCCACCACAGCTGATACAGGGAGGGTCATGGCTCAGGGGCAAAGCGTATGCTTGGCATGCAGAAGGCCCCATCATCAATCTCTGCCGCCTCCTCATAGGACTGGGGAAAAACCCTGCCTGAAAACCTAGAGAGCCACTGCCAGTCAGTGCAGACAGCACTGAACTAGATGGACCGGTTTGTCTGTAATAGGTACCTTAAAAAGAGCCGTAGCAATGTGGGAGAGGATCTGCTTGGCATGCAGAAGGTCCCAGCTTCAATCCTTGGCAGCACCTCCAGATAGGACAGGGGAAAACCCCTGCCTGAAACCATAGATAGCCGCTGCCGGTCAGTGTAGACAATACTGAGCTAGATGGACCAGTTGTTCTGACTCTTTATAAGGCAGTTCCCTACATTCCTGGGGATGGAATTAAAATATGGGAGAGCAGGGACCCAAATGTGGTGGTCCTTCAAGCCTGGATAGCTCAGCTGTTTAGAGTGTGGTGCTGATAACGCCAAGGCTGCAGGTTCGATCCCCGTATGGGACAGCTGCATATTCCTGCATTGCAGGGGGTTGGACTAGATGATCCTCAGGATCCCGTCCAATTCTGTGATTCTACAATTTACACTTCTCCAAAGGCAGGGGAAAGGAAAGCACCAAAGGCCAGAAATAAGAATGAGGAGGGATGGGAATCTCAAGGTTTCACCGGAATCGAGCTTTACTGGCTCAACAGATTTCTATAGATTATTCTACAGCAGCACTAAAAAAGGGATGAATATTTTATACGCTGCGCGAATGAACCACCGACTTATGCAAAATATATAAATGTCCAATTATATGTTGTTCCAAATCAAAATGATTTCTTCCAGCCCTTGTGTTTCTGCCGTCCCTGGTTCTAACCAGAAGTGAGTCCTGCGCTGGTCAGGAATTCCAGAGAGCAGCCAAGGTGGAATTAAACAGACTGACCGTGTCTCACCTGCCTACCAGATCGACGAGGCTTTGGGATCTCGGCTGAGTCATCCCAAGTATGTTACAGATGCTTTGATAGATTGATTTCCTGACCTTTTGTGGTTCCCTCCTCTAACCTTTTGATGTAGCACGAGCAGGAACATCACCGCGGCAGACTTTTATGGATCCTGAATATCCAATTGTTCCCCTTCCTATTTTTCTGGGTCGGCTGTAAGATTTTGCTGGCAATCTTAAACTCTGCAATGAATGGGGGTTAATTCCAGTTGCTGGAGGCCACTGGAGGGGAGAGAGGCTGTTGCTCTCAGGTCTCTAGCAAACTATTGTCTGCACTTCAGTTCTCCAAGGTTTCAGGCAGGTGTCTCTCTCTTTCCCAGCCATACCTGGAGATGCTAGGAACGGGATCTGGGACCTTCTTCACGCAAGGCAGATACTCTGCCACTGACCTATGACCCTTCCCTTGTCTCTCTAGCGCCACCTGCTGTTGGGCTCCCTGCCTTCTGCCTCGCCAGTGCCATTGGGCACCAACCACCACTGGCCAGAGGAGGAAACCCATAACGCCATCCCATTTCTCAGGCCCACCCTGTTCTTGTCACTCCCTCCTCGCCTAGTCGATTTCCTCACCCAGATTTCTTTTTTTCAGCACCCTTCTCCTCCCCCTCCCTGAAACCAATCAATCTGCAGAGCCTCTTCATTTCTCTGCGATCTTTATCTCTTGTCAAGTGGAAAGAGGGAGAATGGTTTGAGATTTGCACATCAAAAGGAAGCCACGTGTGCTATTGGGGGAAATTAATAAGCATTAAGGGCCCTTTCACAAAGTGTCCAGGCCCAGCGTCAAAAGAGATCCAATTAGAAATGTTCTTGACTAGGAATTGCCCCTCTTCGCTTTGGGGCCTGGATTGAATGGGCTTTTTTGCAAGAAAGATCTCCTCCTCGTCGTCCTTTCTATGCAGAAAAGCAGAGAGAGAGAGAGACCATCAAAATGCAGAGCGCAGAAGCACAAAAAACTTCCACCTCCCAAGTGGTGCAAAAGTATCTGGTGAGAAGAACAAAAAAACAGCTGGAGATTGTCAGCATGGGAATGTGGCTGGCAAATTAGGAAAACCATGGGCATAATTACCATAGAAGCAGGAAAGGCACGTAAAGAAATACAGTGGTACCTCGGGTTAAGTACTTAATTCATTCCGGAGGTCCGTACTTAACCTGAAACTGTTCTTAACCTGAAGCACCACTTTAGCTAATGGGGCCTCCTGCTGCCGCCGTGCCGCTGGAGCACGATTTCTGTTCTCATCCTGAAGCAAAGTTCTTAATCCGAGGTACTATTTCTGGGTTAGCGGAGTCTGTAACCTGAAGCGTATGTAACCTGAGGTACCACTGTAATTAAAAATAAAAACCAGTGGCTACTAGTCACGATGGCTAGGCTCTGCCTTGCTGGCCAGAGGCAGTAACGCTTCTGAATACCAGTTTTGGGAAATTGCAGGAAAGGAGAGTTACTCTTATATTCAGGTCTTGCTTGCAGGCTTTGCATTGGGGCATCTTTTTATGTTCATATCGTCTTAACCTGCATCAGGAAAATGTGTCAATTTATCCCCCACACCCAAAAAGAAAACAGGGCTTTGTTTAAATGGAAGGAAAATGTGTTTGTGTCTGTTTGACAACCCTGTGGAGGAAATCTAGTGCTTATATATATTTTTTCACCCCTTCCCTCTCCCATTAGTGGATTATTCTCTCACGCTCTCTCTCCTTCCCCCCGTTCCTTGCAGCAAGGAAGCGGAGCTGGTTATTAAAGTTGTATTTCGTGGGCTCTCTCTGCTCTGAGCATCTGGGGAAAACCTCTGACAACAGGCAGCTCTGCCAACCATCACAGGGTGAAAAGGGATGGAAGATAAAGTAATTAGAAGCCAGAAGAGTCTTGCAGCAGCTGGGTTGTCGACTGAGTTCCACGCCCATCGTGCTGCAGGAACCTAAACCTGTCATGTTGGAGGGGAGGCAGGTGTCCTGTATGCAGAGGACAGTCCTCTGCTTAGAGGCCTTCCTTGGTGTGCCTGCAGAGTCCCATCCCCCAGCTGAACTCAGACTTGAAAGAGGCATTGCGTTGGGTCCTGATATATATCATGCTCTAGGAGGCTTAGTTAGAGGGACGTGGGTGGTGCTGTGGGTTAAACCACAAAGCCTAGGACTTGCCGTTCAGAAGGTAGGCGGTTCAAATTCCCGAAATGGGGTGAGCTCCCATTGTCTGGTCCCTGCTCCTGCCAACCTAGCAGTTCGAAAGCATGTCAGAGTGCAAGTAGATAAATAGGTACCACTCCAGTGGAAAGGTAAACGGCATTTCCGTGCGCTGCTCTGGTTCGCCACATGACCCGGAAGCTGTACACCGGCTCCCTCGGCCAATAAAGCGAGATGAGCGTCGCAACCCCAGAGCTGACTGTGACTGGACCTCATGGTCAGGGGGCCCTTTACCTTTACCTTTAGGAGGCTTAGTTTGGTCAGAATCGAGTATACACTTCCAGAGTTAACATGAAATTCATTACTTCTAGCAAATGAGCCACCATAGCTTCCTCTAAACTGAACTTTGTTCTCTGAGGAGGGAAGAGATTCCTCATAACTCTAGTATGCAAAAGGCAGGAACATTAATAGTGCACTCCTGTCTGTTTTCTCAGGCATCAGTCCCAGTACGTTCAATGGAGCTTACTCGAGGGTAAGTGTAATGCTATATTTCTATGTGTTGTTTATTCAGAAGCTAACCCGGGTAGGTTCAATTTAACCAGGGCTTCCCAGGCTCAGCTCTCTAGTTGTTTTTGGACTGCAGTTCCCATCATCCCGAACCACTGGTCCTGCTGGCTAGGGATGAAGGGAGTTGTGGTTTAGGGGCAGCTGGAGACCTGTTTGGGAAACCCTGAATTGGTCTTATCCCAGGTTAGGTCTATACTGTATAGAAGGGGTGTTCAACTTCCAAGAGACTGCGATCTACACCCACTATAAATAAACTGGCAGTGATCCCAGTGGATTGTTGAACTTCTTTTGGGAAGGGTGAGCAAGAGTTGTTGAGTTTTTTTTGTGTGTGTGGGGGGGATGTCGATGAATCACTATTGACCATATACCTACTGTATGCACCATTGACAACGTTCGTAGAACTGTTGTAAACTTCTGGAGAAGTCTTCTTTTCATACTCATCACAGCAGCTTGGACATGTGAAATGTTGGAAAATCTGTGCCCTTTCAGTGCAAATTTCAGTTTTGGAAAAAGAAACAAAATCCGGTGGGGCCAAATCAGGAGAATATGGAGGGTGGGACAACTCGGTAACCTCAGTAACGATTTCACGTGGAATATGCAATTCTTCCGCCATCATTCGGACGGACAAACGCCGATGCCACATCAATAACTCACGAACTCAGTTGACATTTGCCGCTCTTCTGCTCGTCGACAGTCTGCCTGATGGAGGGTCATCTTCGATGGTTTGCCACCTTTTACGGAAATGCTTAAACCACTCATACACTGTCTTTCGAGTTACAGCTTCATCTCCATACACAATTGTGAGCATTTTGTGGTTTCCGATGCCGACTGTATGTTCAAATATTTATCACTGTCTGATTTCTGATTTGTCCTACTTTCCGGTCACCCCTTGTATAAAGCATTCCTCATAAGGCTTGGTTTTCAGGCCCCTTAATCATCTTGGTCACCTTCCTCTGCATCCGTTCCAGCTTGGCAAGATCTGTCTTAAACTGTGGTTCAGCGCAGAAGGCCAGGTGCAGGCTGCTTTCAGTCTGCTTTCACCGGCTGCCCTGCCGTGAGCCACAAAGGGGTCATAACTCAGTGGCAAGAGCACATGCTTTGCATGCAGAAGGTCCAAGATTCCATCCCAGGCATCTGCCGTTAAAAGTTTTGCACAACTGGGAGAGACCCAGGAGGGTTGGCGCCAAGGAGATTGATCGCTCTTGGCTCCGAGAGCCTGTTGTCCTGGGACTACAAAGCTCGTCGGCGCAGCACATGATCTCCAACAGAAGATGGGGTAGCAAGTGATGTCAAAGACCTCTGCCAGAAACCCAGGAGAGTGTGATGGCCTGGGAATCGGATTCAGAGGCTGAACCTGAGGAATCCCAGCCTGCACAGGAGTCCCTGCCTCCAGGGCCGGCTGAGCCATTGACTGCAGGTGTGCCTCTCTCAGTCCTGTCAGGGGAAGGTGAAGTTGCCTCTGGATCCAGTAACCCTCCAGCCTCTCCGGAGCTGCAGAGGCTCAGGGCAGAGAGGCGGAGGGAACTAAGTTCCTGCAGGAGGAGTGCTTGCCTTCAGGCCAGGAGAGGCGAGTCACCTGTGGACCGGGGCTGCCCTGTGCCTCAGAGGAGATAAAGGCCAGCCCGCCCAGTCCCAGGTTGCAGGAGCAACATTGTTGGTAACCTGTTCCTGCTGGCATCCTGACCTGCTCTCCTGCCAGAGTTCCTAACCATGCCTGAATCCTCACTTTGGACCTCGCTTCACCCCGACGGACAGCCTCTATACCCTCGACCTAGGACCGGACTTAGACCACGCTGCACGGTAACCCCCCTCCCGGGACCAGCACAGAGAGACACATCTAGGCAGCAGAGCCGTCTTTCCCATAGGGCTTAGTGGTGCATTGCGCCAGGGTGCCGGCCTCTCAGGGGCGCCCCAGCGAGTGGGGGAGCTGCGCGGCTTTGCCACTGGCTTCCCTGTTCCCTGCATGCCAGCCAGGTGCGCCCCGTCAAGCATATGGCTGGCGGGCATGCAGTTTGCCTCCCAAGCCTCCGCGGGAGGAGAGCGATCCCCACAGTGGCATGGGGGAGAGTTGTGTACCCCCTCCATGGCTAGTAGTGCGCAGCTTTTCCCCCCCCCCCCCCGTCGTAATTTGGGGGCGCTGGGTGGATATTTGCACCCTGGCGCCGCATCTTTCCGTAGGGCCTGCAAGACAGAGCTGTTCCGCCTGGTCTTTGCTTTGGACTCAGTCTGACCCTTATGTTTCCCTCCCCTTATGGTTTTGATCTATGGGCTACTTTTAAAATGAGGCTGCATTATAAATTGTATTTTAACCTGTATTTTAAATTGGGTTTTTTCCCCTATTATGTTTTTATTGTAATTTTACTGGTGTTAGCTGCCCTGAGCCCGGCTTCGGCTGGGGAGGGCGGGGTATAAATAAATTTTTTATTTTTATTTTTATTTTTATTTTTATTTTTATTTTTATTTTTATTTTTATTTTTATTTTTATTTTTATTTTTATTTTTATTATTATGATGATGCCCTTCTAGGCCGAATAGGCAATAGTGGAGGAAGTGTCGGGTCACCCCTCGGCCACAATGATCAAGGGAGTGGAGCAACTCTCCTGCCAAGGAAAGTTTTGGCATATGGGGCTTTTTCTTCTTAGAGAAGAGGTGAGTAAGAGGTGACGTAGTGGAAGTTTGTAAAATTACACATGGCCTGGAGAAAACGGATAGAGGAAAGCTTCTCTCCCTCTCGCGTAACACTAGGCAACCAATGAAGCCGAATGTTGGGTGATTCAGGACAGATAAAAGAAATGACTTCTCCCAAGCAGTGCAAATTACCATATTTTCCCATGTATAACACGCCACCATGTATAGGACGCCCCCTATTTTGGGGGACTCCAACATAGGAAAATGGGGGGAGATTGCTCAGAGTTGTAACAGCAAATCAACACCAGCCCTTGCTGCAGCCACAAGTAACACGCAAAATAGCTGCTGACGATATTTGGATCGCGGCAGCAACCAATCCCACGTCCGCCCTCGATGTACTAACTGTGTATAAGATGAACCCCTCTTTTTGTCATAATTTTCAAAGAATAAAACCTTGTCTTATACACTGTAAAAGGTAAAGGTAAAGGGACCCCTGACCATTAGGTCCAGTCGTGGCCGACTCTGGGGTTGCGGTGCTCATCTCGCTTTACTGGCCGAGGGAGCTGGCGAACCAGAGCAGCACATGGAAATGCCGTTTACCTTCCCGCTGGAGTGGTACCTATTTATCTACTTGCACTTTGATGTGCTTTCGAACTGCTAGGTTGGCAGAAGCAGGGACCAAGTAATGGGAGCTCACCCCGTCGCAGTGATTCAAACTGCAGACCTTCTGATCGGCAAGTCCTAGGCTCTGTGGTTTAACCCACAGTGCTACCCGTGTCCCACTTTTACACGGTAAAGTACAGTAAATTATAGAACTCATTGCCACAGGAGGCAATGATGTCCACTAACTTGGATGGCAATAATAATAATAATAATAATAATAATAATAATAATAATAATAATAATATTAATTTATTTTTTATACCCCGCCCACCTGGCTGGGTTTCCCCAGCCACTCTCGGCGGCTCCCAACAGAATATTAAACACACAATAAAACATCAAACATTATAAAGGTTCCCTAAACAGATGTCTGCAGATGTCTTCTAAAAGTCAGATGGTTGTTTATTTCCTTGACATCTGATGGGAGGACATTCCACAGGGCAGGTGCCACTACCAAGAAGGCCCTCTGCCTGGTTCCCTGTAACCTCACTTCTTGCAGGGAGGGAACTGCCAGAAGGCCCTCGGAGATGGACCTCAATGTCCAGGCTGAATGATGGGGGTGGAGACACTCCTTCAGGCTATTTAGGGCTTTACAGGTCAGCACCAGCACACAGGGGAAATTCACGGAGGATAAAGATATCAATGGCTACTAGTCACAATGGTTATGCTCTGCCTCCACGGTTGGAGGCAGTAATGCTTCTGAACACCAGTTTCTGGAAATGCCAGCAGAGAGCATTTTCTTGTGCTTGCAGGCTTCCCATTGGGGCATCCTGGTTGGCCCCTGGGAGATCTGGATGCTGGACTAGATGGGCCATTGGCCTGATCCAGCAATGGCTCCTCTTATAAGGACCAACATTCTGATTCAAATACCAGCTAGGTCCCTATTAGTAAATTTGGGTCGTGTAAAAGATTTGCAAATAAATACAGTGGTACCTCGGGTTAAGAACTTAATTCATTCTGGAGGTCCGTTCTTAACCTGAAACTGTTCTTAACCTGAAGCACCACTTTAGCTAATGGGGCCTCCTCCTGCTGCCGTGCTGCCGCTGCACGATTTCTGTTCTCATCCTGAAGCAAAGTTCTTAACCCGAGGTACTATTTCTGGGTTAGCAGAGTCTGTAACCTGAAGCGTATGTAACCTGAGGTACCACTGTACATAGAATAAATCATTTTACGCTTGCCGTAGGAGGGCAGATGAGTGCCAGGAGCTCTCCAGCTCTCTTGGACGATTCCCAGGTGGACTCCTGTAGATAATGCTTCCTTCGGTGTAGCGATAGCTCCCTTCATTCATTAATATTTGTTGAAGTGTGTGGAGATCCACCCACAGAGGCATCAAAGCCGCTCAATTATTATTTTATTATCAGCAGCCTGTGAAGCACATTGGGAGGCTTTTGAGATGAAAGGCACCCTATAAACGCAGGCTATTTCCCATAATGGAGAGGAATGCGCCGGGAATGAATGAGTGATGGCTTTAACACGCTATTGACAGCCAGCCTTTTAAAATGGAATATTCCCACAGGGGGGCAGTGGCGGGGAACCATTTTGCTCTGCAATTGAGATGCTATAGCGTTTCTTAAATTTTACAGAGCGTACCTGGTGGGGAGAAACTCACACCCGGAGAGGAACAAAGCCATTTGCTCCACGGCTGGCGAGAGGTGTGTATAAATTCAAATCCAGCTAAGCCGTTTGCTGCTGCGTTGGAGAAGCTGGGAGAGACATGGGAGGGCTCTACTGGAAAGATCCTGCCCGGTTGGTATTCTAATCACATAACCCTGCTCATAAATGTCAAGGCCCCCAGTCAAGGGAAGCTACTCAGCTCCAAGCCAAAAGTGTGCCTAAGTTTTGAAGTGTCTGGGAGCTGGTCTCAGGAACTATAAAGAAGAACAGAAGTACATGAGAAGACCAGTGGCCCATCTAGTCGAGGGTCCTGTTCTCACAATGGCCAACCAGATGCTTGTAGGAAACATACAAAAGTCATGAGCACAAGAGCCCTCTTCCTTCTTGTGGTTTCTAGCAACTGGCAATTCTTCCCCCCCAAGCCTGCACTGGAAGCGTGCAAGCCCCCAGGATGCGCGCCAGCCCCACCCCACCTGCTCACCCCGCCCCCCGGTGCTGGAGCATGAAGCTCGGCCACTGGCTCAGATGACAAGCTCAGGGTCCAGATCAGTTCAAATGGGGAGAGGCGATCCTTAAAGTACAGTGGTACCTCAGGTTAAGTACTTAATTCGTTCCGGAGGTCCGTTCTTAACCTGAAACTGTTCTTAACCTGAAGCACCACTTTAGCTAATGGGGCCTCCTGCTGCCACCGCGCCGCCAGAGCACGATTTCTGTTCTCATCCTGAAGCAAAGTTCTTAACCTGAAGCACTATTTCTGGGTTAGCGGAGTCTGTAACCTGAAGCGTATGTAACCTGAAGCGTATGTAACCTGAGATACCACTGTATTGAGATTGTGTAAGGCTTTACAGGTCAACACCAGCACTTTCAATTCAATAACTACAACTACAACCTCAGCCTCCAGGAAAGAAAATGGACTTCTCTGCTTTCAGGCTTAACTGTTGACCATCTCCAGATGAGAGTTTGTGTGTCTTTGCTGTCGCACATTGATCAGATGACTTGGTGTGAAATCCCCTCCAAAAGTACAAACCTTGAAGCGTCAAGGGCTTTCAACACTCTCCCTGGGCAGATACCTCTGGGGGCTAATAACAGGTGCTGCCAGCCAAGGTACGGGGTGGGGGTGGGGAATGCTTTGTGGCTTTCTTCTAAGCATGAAGTTTTCTCTAATGACCCACTCCAAGGAAACATCTCTCTGTCTCTCCAGAAGCCAGCATTTGGAGGAATTTTGAAAGAAAATTGGTTGGTTGCCCAATTAGGTTTGATTGGATCCTTATCGTGTAATCGGAGCTCTCTCCACCTGCCGTTGAGTGAACAAGAGCGTCTCTCCTTCGATGGGGGACAAATTCTTTCAACTTTGCGGCACTCCAGGGTTGCTTGGTGCTTTGAGATAAAGATTTCCTTCGCGTGCCGAGGAAAAGGATGACGCACCTCCATTCACGAATATAATGGAAGCGAATTCAGTCAGTTTTCGGGCTGGGAGGCGAAAGAGATGCAGTCCTCAAATCCCTCCCCCCTCTGGCCCTGTTCCTCTCAAGTGCTCTGGAAATCTGCTGAGATGAGGCAACATTCGTTGATTTATTTGTGCTTTCTTTATCCACACCCTGCAATCTTCTAAAGCGGGGACGCACAGAGTTGCTTTAATCACTGCAGGTCTTCATTCCACCCAGTATATGTTTACACAGGATAAATGCTGGCTTGAAGCATGGCAGGGAAGAGCTCAGAACATGAGCAGAGCCAGTCTGAAGGATCAGGCCAAAGGCTGTCCCAGTCCATCATCCAGTTCTCACGACACCCAGGCCAGGAGAGTAACGCAGCTCCTGATACACCGACCCGACTCCTCCTAGAGGTCCTCGTTTGCTGCTGAAGGCAGCTCTCTGGAGGGATAATCATAAGGATATAAGAAGTGTCTGGGAGCTGGTCTCAGGAACTACAATGGTACCTCAGGTTACATACGCTTCAGGTTACAGACTCCGCTAACCCAGAAATAGTGCTTCAGGTTAAGAACTTTGCTTCAGGATGAGAACAGAAATCATGCTCCAGCGGCATGGCAGCAGCAGGAGGCCCCATTAGCTAAAGTGGTGCTTCAGGTTAAGTACAGTTTCAGGTTAAGAACGGACCTCCGGAACGAATTAAGTACTTAACCCGAGGTACCACTGTATATGTAAGAACAGAAGTACTTGAGAAGACCAGT
Source organism: Podarcis raffonei (assembly GCF_027172205.1). Taxonomy (NCBI): domain Eukaryota; kingdom Metazoa; phylum Chordata; class Lepidosauria; order Squamata; family Lacertidae; genus Podarcis; species Podarcis raffonei. The sequence continues at coordinate 24,890,471 of NC_070617.1, forward strand.
GGCCCATCTAGTCCAGCTTCCTGTTCTCACAGTGGCCAACCAGATGCCTGTAGGAAACCCACAAAGAAGTCCTGAGCACAAGAGCCCTCTCCTCTCCTGCGGTTTCCAGCAGCTGGCATTTCTGTCTCCAACCATGGAGGCAGAGCGTAGTCATCATGGCTAGTAGCCACGGATGGTCTTCTCCTCCATGAATTGGTCCAGCCCTCTTTTACAGCCATTTAGCAGCCCACCAGCTGTCCCAATGAGAAGCCCACAAGCAGGACCTGAGTGCTGCAGCACTTTCTCCTCCTGCCATTTTCAGCAACTGGTATTCAGAAGCATTACTGCTTCTGACTGTGGACTGTGGAGGCAAGAGTACAGCCATTCTGGCTAGTAGCCACGGCCAGCCCTTTCTTCCATCCATTTTTCCTGACTCTCTTTTAAAGCCATCCATGTCGGTGGCCATCACTGCCTCCTGTGGCAGTGAGTTCTGTAGAGTAACCATGTGCTGCGTGGAGAAGGACTTTAAAAAATCAATCTATTCTGACTCTTCCAACGTTGAATGTCTATGAGTTCTGACTAAAGAACTGTGGCAAGAAAAATTGATGGACTATGCGGAATTGGCAAAACTGACACACAAACTACGTGACAAGGATAACTGTGACTTTTAAGATGAATGGGAACCTTTTATGAAGTACTTGAAGAAACAAGAAAATGAACTGGACTCCTTTGCAGGTTTTGAATAAACATTCACAAATTCTTTATTGGTAATATACAGATAGATAAACTGAGGATCTTTACAATTTTATAACATGCAGACAAAATTATGTACTGAAAATCCAGAGAGAGGAGCTGAGGGAAGTCTGGGGTGGGGGTGGGAGGGAGGGTTTTTTCTTTTTTTTAAATATAGATTTTTATTAAATTTTTCCATTACAAATAAGTCCATACAACCATGTTTACAAATTTCCAATTTTTGAACTTCCACCAGCACCTCCATCAATCATCCATTTTTCCTATCTTCACGCATTTTCTATATATAATATTGCCAGTTAATATTATCCTTCCATCTCTGTTTCTTTTTTACAATATACCTTGTACTATCACAAAACCTCCTTAAAACCCACTAGCGTTATCTGTTCATCACACATGGTTTTCAGATAATCCGTAAACTTTCCCCAGTGCTCGATGAATTTGTGATCTTTCTGGTATCTAATTTTTCCAGTCATTTTATCCAATTCTGCGTAGTCCATAAGTTTCATTCTCCACTGATTCAAAGTCGGTAGTTCCTCTTGTTTCCATTTTTGGGCCATTAATATTCTTGCCGCTGTTACTGCATACTGAAAAAGTTTGTAATCCCTTCTATTTATCTCTCTTCCTGTTATTCCTAACAAAAAGGCTTCTGGTTTTTTTACAAACGTATATTTAAGCATCTTTTTCAGCTCATTATATATCAGTTCCCAGAACCCCTTTACCATCTTACATTCCCACCACATATGAAAAAATGATCCTTCTTTTTCTTTACATTTCCAACACTTATTACATGTTTTGAACATTTTTGCTAACTTTACGGGTGTAATGTACCATCTGTAAACCATTTTCATAATATTCTCCTTTAACGCCGTACATGCAGTAAATTTCATATTTTCATTCCATACTTTTTCCCAATCAGCCAATTGTATATTGTAACCAAAATCTCTGGCCCAATGTATCATAACCGACTTTATCTCTTCATCCTTTGTTTGCCATTCCAATAGTATTTTATACATTTTTGACATTGTCTTAACATCATTGTTTATTATCTCTATTTGAAATTTCAATTCTTTTTCTATGTATCCCCTCTCTTTAAAATCCTTTTTAAACATTTCATTTACCTGAAGGTAATGCAACCAATCATAGACATAATCTTTAACTTGATCATATGGCTTCATTTTCCATTTCTCCCCCTCTTTAATTACTAAATCTCCGTAAGTTATCCAATTCCCTCTCATATTGATTTTCTTTACACTCATTACCTCTAATGGTGATAACCAGTGTGGAACTTTGGGTTCCAAAATATTTTTATACCTATCCCATATTTCTATTATGGAGCTCCTGAAAATATGATTGTCGAAACCCTTATGACTTTTCTTCTTCTCCAACCATAGGTAGGCGTGCCATCCAAATCTATTATCAAAACCTTCTAAATCTAAAAGTTTATTATTTTTTAATTTTATCCACTCCTTTAACCAACAGAGACAAGACGCTTCATAATATAGTTTCAGGTCTGGCAGGGCAAAACCGCCTCTTTCCTTGGCATCTGTTAATAACTTAAATTGTATTCTTGGCTTTTTGCCCTGCCAGATATATCTTGAAATCGTTCTTTGCCACTCTTTGAAGATCTTTGTTCCCTTGATTATAGGGATCATTTGAAACAAAAATAACATCTTTGGAAGCACACACATTTTGATCGTCAAAATTCTACCCCAGAAAGAAAATTTCATTCTGCTCCAACTTTCTAAATCTTTCTTAATTCCATTCCACACCGGTATGTAGTTGTTCTGAAATAAATCAATATTTTTTGGAGTTAACCAAATTCCCAAATATTTTATCTTTTTAGCCACTTCAATCCCTGTTTCTCTTTGCATTTCTTCTATTAGACTCTGATCCATATTCTTAATCATTAGTTTAGTTTTCCTCTTGTTTAGCGTAAATCCGGCCACTCTACCAAATTGGTCTATCTCGTTTAACACCTCATTTAAACTGTTTTTAGGGGGGAGGGAGGGTTTTTTCTTTCTTTTTCGGGGGGGGGGAATGGGGGGAAATAATGTGGATGATGTATTTTTATTAAAATTGTTATGCTGGAATCCCTAATAGAAACATTTATAAAAAAAGAATGTCTATGAGTTCTAGGGTTATGGGAGAAGGAGGAAAAATTTGTTCCTATCCCCTGTTTCCAGGCAACTCCCTAGCATTGAATCATAGAGTTCAAAGGTACCCTAAGGGTCATCTAGTCCAACCAAGTGCATCTAGTGCATCCCAGGGACATGGTCTGAGGTGGCATGCCTTGGGATACTAGATGCTGGGAATTGCAAGTGCTTCTGTTGCAGACAGATAACTGGATAGCTCAGCTGGTTAGAGCATGGTGCTGATAATGCCAAGGTTGCAGGTTTGATCCCCATATGGACAGCTGCATATTCCTGCCTTGCAGGGGGTTGGAGTAGATGATCCTCGGGACCCCTTCCAACTCTACAATTCTTTGATTCTGTGGCTTCCCACAGGGGCATCTGGTTGACCATTGTGAGAACCGAGTGCTGGACTAGATTGGTCTCCTTTGGCCTGAGCTAGCTGAAGAGCTTTTCATCTCTCCTCTTTCAGATTGTGCCTGTAGGCAAAGGGAAGGCAGGGGGTGGTGGTTGGGAGAAGAGGAACTGACCTTTCCTAGGAAGAGAGCGCTCGGTCTCGCAGATTATCTCAAAGATGTGGGGAGAGAGAGAATGAGAGCGTTCCAGGGATGTTTCAGACAACGTGTTTCTATATCAGTACACTGGATTGTAAACCATCCTAACAATTGCCGCAGGCGATCTGGCGCTCACGACTGAAATTTTAATTGCTGCAGCTCAGCAAAGTTGCAATATTCTAAGCAAAGAAGGTTCTTTTTTTCCTGCAGGGTAAAACCATCAACAGAAAAGAATGTTAGTTGGGGCCTGTTCTCTCCTGCTAAATATTTGTTCTGAAACATCGAAGGAGTAAAGAGCCAGGTGCTTCAGGCTTGAGTGGGTGCAAAGTCCACCCCATGGAGAAAATGCTCATTTGCATGGTATACTAGACTAACTTTGCTTGTCACTACTAAAACTCAGAAGACTTCTTTGAAGACAGAAGTGCCTGGCGTGCTCTGGTCCATGGGGTCACGAAGAGTCAGACACGACTAAACGACTAAACAACAACACTAAAACTCAGGGCCGTCCAGTGAAGCTGAATGTTGGGTGATTTGGGCAAGAATGTTGAATGCTGGGCAAGAGAAGATTCTGTTGGAGGCCACAAATGGCTCTGAATTCCAGTTGGTGGGGCTCTCAAGTTGGGAGAGTGCTGTTGCACCCAGCTTCTGCTTGCAGGTTTTCCACTGGTGCCTCTGGTAGGCGTGGGATGTAATCCTTGAGGCAGTCAAATACAACATTCCTTGTTTCCAGTGCTGGATTTATGTATAGGCTAAGTAGGTTGAAACCTAGGGCCTCTAAATCTAGGGGGCCTCACCAGCCCTCCTGCTCCCCAGCGGGCAGTCTCCCCTCTCCCAAAATTGCAAACCCAAGACTTCATGCAAGGGCAGGGCAACTCAGGCCTCTAAGTCTAGGGGGTCTCGCCAGCCTGCCCTCTCCCCAGTGCCGCAGTCTCCCCTCTCCCAAAATTGCAAATGGAGAAAGCTCATTAATTGTATCCCTTCTGGCATCCTGGCTGGTGTAAACCCTGGTGCACAAGAAGCACAGAATAGCAGCAAATAAAATCCGCTCATATGTCAGCAACTGATAAGACTTGTCAACCAGTTCTTCCAAAGTCTTCCTAAATTATAAAGCTCCAAAAATACAAGCCAAAAGAGAGCAGGTCTGGGAAGAGCGAGGCATACAATGGGCACCACCAGTGAAAAGGCCCTGCTCCGTGTAACTCCTGCCCTGTCATTTGATAGAGTGCCCACTTGCCTTCCTTCTTGACATGGAATTCTCTCTATTGGAGTCTCCAGGTCCAGTACAAAGACCATAAGAAGGGAGAGCAGGGACCTGGAAGTTCCCAACAGTTGTTAATCAATCAAGCAAGCAAGCACACACACAGATCACCTTTGTCACAGTCAGGACGCCTATGTCCTGGCCAGGCCTGCATCCAATCTTGTTTTTGAAATCTTGTTTGTCCTCAGTAACCAAAATTATATTATCAACATATACAAGCCGAAAAGTTGTTTTCCTTCATTTGCAAGGAATCGTACAAAACAAAGTGGCACTAATAAAGAAAAGTTCCAGGGTGGCAACAGAAAGCAAGCTAAGAATGCTTTTGCAGTTCATCAAAACTATCCAGCAATATCAAGTTATAGGGAAACTGGTGCTATTAACAGTAATCCTTCTAGCTGGTTAATTGGTTCGGCAACTTCCATGCACATGACGTGTGATGATAATTATTTTCCCCAAGAGTTAAATGATAACTAATCAGAGGCAGCTACAAGAGAGGTATGAGATTCAGGTGAGGGTCAGAAGCCTTGTCAATCCCAGCAGGTATATAAGAGGACGACCTGGCCTGCCCAGGCTTTACAAAAGATCCAGTCACGCAACAATCTTTTACTCTTTTGCCTTCTTGATGCCATTCTCTTGGACTGCACTGCTGGCTCTCTGCCAGTATCACATAAATCCCCATATGGGATGTATCAATAGATCTTCTACTATCCACAAGAATTCCCCCAGTAGGGCACTGTGGGAGCAGGATGCATGGCTAGATGGGCCTTTGGTCTAAACCAGGCATGACCAAACTTGGCCCTCCAGCTGTTTTTGAACTACAATTCCCACCATCCCTGACCACTGGTCCTCTTAGCTAGGGACGATGGGAGTTGTAGTCCAACAACAGCTGTAGGGCCAAGTTTGGCCATGCCTGGCCTAAACCAACAACTAGGCTCTTCTTATGTGCTAAGAACATATGAAGTGCCCTGATGAATCTGGCCAATGACCCAGCTGGCCCAGCATCCTGCTTTCACAGTGGCCAACCAGATGCTTGCAGGAAACCCAGACATAGGACCCAAGCAACTGGTATTTAGAGGCATTTCTGCCTCTGACCATGGAGGGAGAGCATAGGCATCATGGCCAGTGGCTAGTGATAGCTTTCTTCTCCATTAATTTGTTCAACCCTCATTTAAAACCTTCTAAACTGGGATGCGGGTGGCACTGTGGGTTAAACCACAGAGCCTAGGGCTTGCTGATCAGAAGGTCGGCGGTTCGAATCCCCGCAATGGGGTGAGCTCCCGTTGCTCGGTCCCTGCTCCTGCCAACCTAGCAGTTTGAAAGCATGAAGTGCAAGTAGATAAATAGGTACCACTCCGGCGGGAAGGTAAACCGCATTTCCGTGCGCTGCTCTGGTTCGCCAGAAGCGGCTTAGTCATGCTGGCCACATGACCCGGAAGCTGTACACCGGCTCCCTCGGCCAATAAAGTGAAATGAGCGCCCCAACCTTTACTTAAGCTGGACATCACTGCCTCCTGTGGGAGGGAGTTCCACAGTTCAACTATGTGCTGCATGAACAACTCCTTTGTTTTCTCTGTCCCGAATCTTCCAAGAGCCAGCGTCATTGGATGTCCTCTTCTTTTGCCCCAAATCCTAGCTGGGAAACAAAAAGTCACCTGCTTTCTTTTCAATTCAGTCTCTCCAGCATTCATAGGCTCGTTTACCAGAATGTGATTCTTATTAGACAAAATTAAATGTAACCACATGTTTGCCAGTTTCTTCAATGGAAATAATCTGCTGATGATTCACGGCTCTTCGTATTGGAGATCCAGCCAGATGCTGAAATGTGGGCCTTTTTAATCTGCTGATTTCATTTTAATTTGCATACCAAAACATTAGCAGGTTTTTAGAAAGATATTAACCTTTCTGTTCTACGATGTGTGCATATATCACGTGGCGGCTAGAATGAAGTTGGGATGTGCTGAAATGAGAAGAGAGCGGGGGGCTCATAAGCATGTTGGACTCACACACACCATGATTGAATTTCCTTTTCTCCCATGTACTAGTTAGTTGTGAGGACACTTCAGGTCTGGGGGTTACATACTCGCCATCCTGCTTGAAATGGGCGCTTTGCTCAATTAGCCTGACAGATAAAGGGCACTGTCCCCTATTATGGGGACTGTTGGAGGCAGTATGCCTTTGAATGAAAGTTCCCAGGAGTCACAAATGGGGAGAACGGTGCCATTGTATTCTGGTCCTGCTTGCAACTTCTCGATCCCTTCTGAGCCAGCCAACATTTCAGGTGAAATACGAGCAGGTTTGGGCCAAACAGCATGTGATTTTTAATAGTGTGATAAGCAACCACACCTGAGTTTTTGAGAAGTTAAATGCTGTGTGTGTGTCCCATAAAGACCACCAACATGTTCTGGATTGTTGGATCATATAGGACAAGGCAGCTCAGGAGTTTCAGAACCATGGATAGCTCCACATTCCAGCACAATGGACAGCTCTGGGTTTCAGCACTATGGATAGCTCAGATTGAGGGACTTGCTCCAAGGAAGGTAGAGAGCAGATTCTGCCTTTTTACTCCTCTGCCCCTCAGACTCCTCCTCCTAGGTTCTGCCCTCTGGTGGATACCTTTAGAGTCTTTAAAGGCCAACACCCTGGCTGGAAGATGGGCATTCCTGAAGGAGCGTCTCCACCCCCATAGTTTTGCCCAGACACTGAGGTCCAACCCAGAGGGCATTCTGGTGGTTCCGTCACTGCTGCGAGATGTGAAGTTACAGGGAATCAGACAGAGGGTCTTCTTGGTGGTGGCGCCCACCCAGTGGAATGCCCTCCCATCAGATGTCAAGGAAATAAACAACTATCTGACTTTTAGAAGACATCATAAGGTAGCCCTGTTTAGGGAAGTTTTTAATGTTTGATGTTTTATCATGCTTTTAATATTCTGTTGGGAGCCGCCCAGAGTGGCTGGGGAAACCCAGCTGGATGGGCAGGGTATGTATGTATGTATGTATGTATGTATGTATGTATGTATGTATAAATAAATAAATAAATAAATAAATAAAATTTATTATTATTATTATTATTATTATTATTATTATTATTCCTCTACTCCTTAGCCTACCACCTGTTCCCTGCACAGGTGAACTGGTTCTGTGGGTGGCATTTGGTTCTTCAGGGGAAGGTGTTCGTGGGCGTCCATTCTCTAATCCTGCAGACACTGGAAGTTCATCTGTAGGCTCATGTTCCTCTGCCTCAGTGGGCTCCTGAGTTCCCTCCGCAGACTCAAACCCCTACACCTGGTCAGGCTCCTTAGACGGAGACTCTGCAGCCTCTGATTAAGAGCCTTGATTTATTCTGGTCCCTGAGGTCATGACGATAACAGTATGTGGGGAGGGAGAGGAGCACCAGAAGAAAATGAGGGACAGCTATCTGCATTTGCTGTTGCTTGCGCCAGCCTTCATGCCCTCCCCTCTCACCAGCCTCCCTGTGAAGACTGCCTGCTCTGGGAGGGCAGTGGTGTGCAATATGGGTTCCCCATTATTAAACGGTTGTTGTTTGTTGTTATTCTCCTGCCCTTCACCCTAAAGTTCCAGGGCAGGTTACAACAATAAAGCATGATACAGTGGTGCCTTGGTTCCCAAACGCCTTGGTTCCCCAACACCGAAAACCCGGAAGTAAGTGTTCCGGTTTTCGGACGTTTTTTGGAAGCCAAACGTCCAGTGTGGTTGTTGGCTATTGTTTCCGGGGCACCTGCACCAATCAGAAGCTGCGCCTTGGTTTTTGAACATTTTGGAAGTCAAACGGTCTTCCGGAACATATTAAGTTTGGCGCTTTTGTTTTTGCTATTTGTTTTGTATTTTTGTTTTTGAGGCTTTTTCAGTTAATTTCTTTTTGTGATTGTGTGGAACCCAGTTCAGCTACTGATTGACTGTGCGACTGCGGAAATGGATAAAAGCCCCCCATCCAAACAATGACTGTCATCAATATTTTTTTTTAAAAAAATCATCTACAATACTGTCTTTTTTTTTATATACTCCAGTACATTGATTATTGCTTTCATTTTGTGGATGAGTGGTCTCGTTAGATAGTAAAATTCATGTTACACTGCTGTTTGAAGGGTTGTTTTTTTAAAGCCTGGAACGGATTAATCTGTTTTGCATTACTTTCTATGGGAAAGCGCGCCTTGGTTTTGGAATGCTTTGGTTTTGGAACGGACTTCTGGAACAGAGTACGTTTGAGAACCAAGGTACCACTGTACTGAAAACTGTTCAAAACAACTCAAAATCACAGAAATAAGGTGGGCCCCAAAAATGCACACCCCCAGCATCAAAAGCCAGGGTAAAGAGGTCTTGAGCATTTGTTGAAGCCATATAATGAAGGTGCTGGAAGCACCTCTGCGGGGAGGAAGTGCCACAGCTTTGGGGTAATCACAGATAACAGCTTCCCTCAGCTTCTGAGGGCACCAGAATTACCAAGTGGATCCCCTGTGCCGATCACAAGACTCGATGGGGTCTCTAGGAAAGGAGGTGGCCTTTCAGGTACAGTCATACCTTGGTTTTTGAACAGCTTATTTCTCGAACGGTTTGGCTCCAGAACACCGCAAATCCGGAACTGACTGTTCTGGTTTGCGAACTATTTTTGGAAGCCTAACGTCCGACGGGGCTCCCGTGGCTTCTGATTGGTTGCAGGAGCTTCCTGCAGCCAATCGGAAGCCATGCTTTGATTTCCGAATGTTCTGGAAGTTGAGCGGACTTCCGGAACGGATGCTGCTTGACTTCTAAGGTACGACTATTTGGGGCCTGAGATGTTTAGGGCTTTAAGCACTGATGTGACCATCTCAACTTGGGCCTGGAAACAAACAAGCAGAGTAGCTGTTTTAAAACAGGGTTTATACGAGATCTAAACCGAACCCCAGCCAGTCCCCAGGCTGCTGCATTTTGTACCAACTGAAGTTTCTGAGTCATCTTCAAGGGCAGCTCCATGTAGAGTGTACTACAACAATCCAATCTGGAATTGTAGCAATCTTACCCCTGTCTTTTGCACTGCGGAGTTGCCAGTGCTCCTTTTGAGCCCTTTCTGTTCTGTTTTGCTCCTTCTGATTCCTTAAGAGTATGTTTTGGCAACTTTCCTGGTTTCTAAGGCGTGCAAATCCACAGCTCCTACGCTGAGAAGGCCTCTCTCCCCAATCCCATAGCCGCTTCCTCTAATGGTCTGGCTGGGTCCTGTGCTTTCATGTAATACAGATTTGAGCTTGACTCCAAGGGCTGGGGGGCGGGGTGGGTCAGGAATCGGGGAAGAGGAAATGGCTGAACAAGGTTGGAATTGATTGATGCCTCAGAGAGGCTCCTGCGGGAGAAGGATAAAAAGGGCGGGGGGAGAGGGAAGTTTGTCTGCTAGAGAATGGAAAGAAGGACTAAAAGAGCCAATGTGGTGTAGTGGTTAAGAGCGGTAGTCTCGTAATCTGGGGAACTGGGTTCGCTTCCCCGCTCCTCCACATGCAGCTGCTGGGTGACCTTGGGCTAGTCACACTTCTTTGAAGTCTCTCAGCCCCACTCACCTCACAGAGTTTTTGTTGTGGGGGAGGAAGGGAAAGGAGATTGCTAGCCGCTTTGAGACTCCTTCGGGTAGTCATAAAGTGGGATATCAAATCCAAACTCTAAAACAAGCCCCAGGTTTCACTGATTTTTATCCATTGATAACTGTTTTATGCACATTAATGTAGTTTTTTTGCTGTTTTTATTATATATACACCACTTACGGCAGTGGTTCACAAACCTTTTCAGGCCACTACCAACTTGGCTCCATAAACTCATCCCCAGCGGCCCCTACCTTACTGTATAAAAAGCATTACAGTGGTACCTTGGTTGTTGAACGGCTTGGCTCCCAAACAAATCGGCTCCCAAACACTGCAAACCCGGAAGTAAGTGTTCCGGTTTGCGAACATTTTATGGAAGCCAAACTTCTGATGCAGCTTCCGTGGCTTCTGATAGAGTGCAGGAAGCTCCTGCAGCCAATTGGAAGCCACGCCTTGGTTTTCGAATGGTTCCTGGTTGTCGAACCGACTCCCGGAATGGATTAAGTTCGACAAGCAAGGTACCACTGTATTCAGAATAGTAGTTTGCCTGACCCAACTAAGGAAGATAACAACACAGTAGAATTCAAAATGGTAAGAATTAATTGCACATTTATTCAAAATCCAATTAAAGCTATTTAATTAATTCAAGAAAGTTACCTTGATCCAATGGTGTCACTTTTTCAAAGACTGATATTCATTTACACCTCCAGTCTCCCCCTGCTTCCTCTTTGCCTCTTAGCACACCCCTAGGCAATGTGCCCCTCCCCCAGGGGGCACCACTACATACTTAGGGAACCATTGACTTAGGAAGCTTTGTGATTCGGTGGCCCATAAATCTTTCTAAATAAATAAGAGGGGCGTCGTGTGTGCGTGGAGACAAATGGAGACTTATCTCCCAGTCCACAAATGAGGAAAACTGCTAGCAAGACATTTAAGGTACTATTGTCTCAGTTAGGACTGTATGGAATACCCCCCCCCCAGGTTATAGTTCTCAAGCGGAAAATAGCAATTTCAGAGGGTAAAACCTATCTCCTGAGAAACGCTGTGCACAAAGATTCATTGCTTTCTGGTGCTGTCCCCAGCCGCCCAGTCTGGGTGTCACTGTCTCCTTTTTAATTAATTTTTATTTCCCACTGCTTGGAAGGTGGAAGACTTCCCTTTGTTGGAGATTTTTAGATGGTGGTTGGATGGTCATCTGTCAGGGATTTTTAAAGCTGTGATATCTGTATTGCAGGGGTTTGGACTAGATGACCCTTCTGCTACCCTTCCAACCCTACAGTTCTTCGATTCTATTATTCTAAGAGTAGGAAACTGAGAGTAGTAGTTTTTGGATTTGATATCCCGCTTTATCACTACCCGAAGGAGTCTCAAAGCGGCTAACATTCTCCTTTCCCTTCCTCCCCCACAACAAACACTCTATGAGGTGAGTGGGGCTGAGAGACTTCAGAGAAGTGTGACTGGCCCAAAGTCACCCAGCAGCTGCAGGTGGAGGAGCGGGGAAGCGAACCTGGTTCACCAGATTACGAGTCCACTGCTCTTAACCACTACACCACACTGGCTCTCAGGATTCTTCTCTCTTTTGATTCTCAGGAATCAAAATGGACAGGTTTGCTCACCCCTAGGACCAAAGACCAGACAGGTTTGCTCACCCCAAGGTCCATCCACCCCCCTCTGTTATATCAGTACTATAATTAATCTGAGTTTGGTTGCTGGGATAGCTCAGTTGGCAGAGCACGAGACTCTGAATCTCAGGGCTGTGGGTTCCAGCCCCACTCTGGACAAAAGAGTCCTGCATTGCAGGGAGCTGGACTAGATGACCCTCATGGTCCCTTCCTGATCTACAATTCTGTGATTCTTGCTTAGGCATTATGGAGTTGGGAGAAACAGGAAGCCAGCCACCGGTACAGCTGCAGATCACAGTTATTTGGAAAGGTTTGCTTGTAGGTGGTGATAACAGGCAAGATGGCTGCCAGAGCGGGGGGGGGGGAGGCTAAGGGCCACAGGGACTCCCTTATCTCTGGTTGACCCCAAAACGTAAGTTCTTCCATCAGGTGGGCAGGAAGGGGTGGGGTCTACCCAATGCCTATGCCCAACCGCTTACATCTGCAGTAAATAAAGTTCTGGCCCAATTTCACCCAAATATTTGTTGTCATGACTCTTATGCTTGGTATTGGGGAGGACCGAAGTGAAAGCGGGGCTGCCTTGGCACATAACAGAAAACTGGGGAAGTAAAAACATCCCTGTTAGTTTCTGGAGAAAGTGAGAGGTAAAAGCTGCATTGATTTGCCATCGTGCCAAACGTCGTCTTCTGCTTCTTCCCCAGCTAAAACTCCAAAGCATGAAAGCCCTTTTGAAACTCATCATTCCTGGGCAACTGTGCTCTCTGCTGGAAAGAAAAGGGAACCTTGATTGTCATGGCACCAGCTGTTTCTTTCTCTAAGGCAGGAAAAACAAAACAAAAACACAGAGCAGGGATACTCATCAGCCATTCATTGCTCTTGCAAACATCTTTGCACCAGGAGCGGAGAAATGGTCTCTCTCTCTCTCTCTCTCTCTCTCTCTGTGTGTGTGTGTGTGTGTGTGCGCGCGCACGTGTGTGTATGCTGCAAGATTTGTACCTGCTGAAAGCATCAGACTTTGTTAATCAATGAGTTGCTGCTAAGCAGAAACAGCCTGCTCGTGTCACAAGCCAAAGACTGACTCTCTCTCTCTCTCTCTCTCTCTCTCTCTCTCTCTCTCTCTCTCTGCTTAGTTACATTCAAGGAACACATGTTTTCTTTTCCAGGCAGGTGGTGGTGGTTCCCACCAGGGCCTAAAATGCTCCAAATACTGCCACTTTCCCTCTTAGGGGACTTGCTGCAGATCCTCGATCATTTTGGCTGCTCCTTCCTGAAACTTTTCCACCCCTATAATATTGTTACACACCACCCCAATCTTCAACCAGCTGGAGACTCCAGGGGTTCCTTGCGCTTATCCAGGTTTTCTTGGAAGGAAAGTCCACAAAGACTATCATGTCTTTAGGATATATTGTTAAGTTGTGGGTGAACATATCAGACGACACAGCGATTCTTCAAAGAGCTCTTGTTTATTCAGAGCCCAGAACAGAACTGAACTGAACTGAAGGGTTCAGTCAGCCTACTTATATAGAGCTCCAGTACAACGTAACTGTAACAACTTTCTGTAACTATCCAATCACTGAACGTCACTTTCGATCCCTTATTTGCATATGTGGACCTGAACTATCTACAGTATCCCCCTGCTGGCCCAGGGTGAGAACTTCAGTACATAACATATATGGTTTTATTTACACATATATACAGCCTGGGCACAAGATGGAGGGGCTCACAGCACTAGCACCCCAACATATCTCACTTCTCTATTAGTCAAAGATTTGAATCCAGCAAGCAGGTCTCCGTGTCTCCAGCTTCCAACCTGCTTCCAGCTCAGCTCACACCACTCTGCCTATTGTTAGGCAGGTAGGGAAGTGGCTCACTTATTTCTTCTAGGGTACAAAGGCAATTTCTTTGATTATACTAATCACGGTGCTTAACTAGGCAGCCAAAACCTGTAGCAATATCCTTTCTGAGCTGCCTGTGGAGAAGAGCTCTGGTTTTTTTTTGTTTAAAGTAGAGCAACATAGGATAGACAAAAAAAAAAGCCCCTTTAGGCTTTTAACTTTTTTTAAAAAAAAACCCCTCACCTGGCTCCTGTCTGGGGTGAACATGATTTGGCTTCCTCGCTGCAATTTAGCTACTCTGCCAACACACCAGTAGAGCCTAGATTGGATGTATATTTCTTCCGGCATATGGCACACTCCCTCTGAACAAGGAGTTTCCATTCGTTCTGCAAAAAAGCGACCTGGCGGCCAAGGGAAATCTTCGGCGTTTTCTGAGTCTCCTTGCATGCATTCCTCCAGTGAAGAAGAACAACGTGCGGCCTCCGGGGACCGGTTGATTTTTTTATGGCTGAAAAGTGACAAACGGTCCCTGGCTTTCCAGGCCCTGAGGCTCTGCCCGCATCATGCCTGGCTTGGGGAGTGATACATGGCCATCAAGGAGCGGTCGGTCTTCATGGTTTCGTGGAAGTGCTGTTGAGAGGCAGGTTAGATGTCGAAAAAATAATTCATGGGCCAGGAGGGAAACGGTTTCACATCTCTGGGAATTGACCTGTCATCCAAGACACCTGCTGTTAAGAAGAAAAAAGAATAGAGAGTTTTTCCCCCCTTGAAGGTGCCCTGTGCATGGAAATGTGTGACCTTTCCTGGGACTGAAGAACAACTGTGTGCTGTTGTGAACCACAGGGGATCTAAACAATGAATGAATGAATGGGTGCTTCAGTCCATTTAACTGGTAGATTAGCCCACTGCAAGCAGAGTTGATTAACCAGCGAAGATCATTTTAAACTGGTGAGTCTGTGAGCTTAGGGGCTATAGCTCTATGACAGGGGCTATTGATGGCCACTTGCCATGATGGCTCTGCTCTGCTTCCTTGGTCAGAGGCAGTAAAACATCTGAATACCAGTTGCTGGAAATGGCAGGAAGGCAGAGGGCTCTTGTGCTCAGGTCCTGCTTGAGGGTTTTAATTTCCTGAAATGGGAGTGTTTGCTTATGTTGAATTGCTGTGTATTTTTAGTGTGGGGTTTTTCCTTTGGCAGTAGTAGCTCTCTCATGCGATTGGCTGACTGTGAGTCACATGAGAGAGGCGTTCCATTCTGTTGTGACTGTTATTCAAGTAACTGTCATTTTTAACCAGTTTCTGTTCTTCCCTCTCTCTCTATGTGAGGGAGAATGGCTGCTGAGAGAGGTTTCAGTGTGGACCTTGTGTTTCAGTGTGGTCTGCCTGGGGTGAAGCAGAGGAGATCCCGAGGTTCCACTGTATATAGATATAGATATATATACCCTAGTGTAGGTTCTAACTAACCTGTTGGTCATCCGTAATATAGAAATGATTAAAGGAGATATGGCTATGCCTATATCCCCCAGGCAATCGTGTATAAAGTTTGGTTTCAGTATGAAGCTCTCAGGAGAGACTTTGGGGGCATGATTAACTTTAGGAAGTGTATGAGGGTGAGAGCGAGCCAGCCATGGTGAATGATTTGATATCGATTCCCTACAGGCAGGTTCCATTCATTCCGAGTTCCAGAAGGACATTTAATCTTTGTTAAAAATAAATAAGTTCAATTATTGGAAAGGGGCAAAAAATACAGTAGCGTATTTATTGCAAGTAAATCAAAAGTAATTACTCTGGGAAAAGTTCTATTTTGGAGGCTTTCAGCCACACGTTGCATGCTGTGTCTCTGATTGTCATGGGAAAAAAAAAAAGAATTTGGAAGTGATGGAGCAGAGATGTGCTTGTGCTCGCGCTGTGTGCGAGTGTTGAGCGAAGAGAGGAAGAGCCCTGAGTTTCAGGCAAGGCCAATTGAAAGACCTGGATACCTTGCAGTTGAGGGTGGGATGAGGTGGAGCTCATTTGTGGCCAGGAAAAGCAGATACCTGAGCAAGTCTGCATAAGGAGTGTCAGTGGACCCATTCAAGCCTCTTGGCTTGGTGTAGCTGATCGCAGGAAGCTGCCTGATACCAAGTCAGACCATTGGCCCATTTACCTCAGTACTGTCTACACTGACTGGCAGTGGCTCTCCAGGTTTTCAAGCAGGGGACATTTGCCAATTTGCATTTTCCTGGTGCAGAAAGTATGGATCTGATGTGTAGAGATCTTTCCTATTCTAATTAATTCAAGAGGGTTCTGGAGGCTTCTCTGTGTGAAAGAAAGAAGCAGAAGGTTCATGATGTTTGGGGTATTCCTTCGGAGAAGTGGAGTACAGCTGGCTTAAACTGGTTATGTTATCTCTTTCTGTCAAGGTCATACTGACTATAAAAGTAAGGCCAGAAGGAGCCTGGGATTCACTCTTTTCTATCTCTTTTTCCTCCTGGTGTGGTGTTCTGTACATAGTATGCTTAGCGTTAAGGTTTAGACTTATTATATTATATTATATTATATTATATTATATTATATTATATTATATTATATTGTAAGTTTAAGTTAAGTCTGCTGCAACTGGATTTCTTATGGACAGTGCCAATCCTGAATGTATTGGATTTGTGACCATTATGCTCAATTGCCTTCAGTAGCAGTAAAGCTCTGCTGGAAGAAATATTAATTGTCTCTGGTATATTATTTGGTCTACTATTATTTGGTCTCTGGTCTACTATTAATTGTCTCTGGGGGAATTCTGCAACGTGTTAAGTTTTTACTCTGCTAACTATACATTGGAATCTACTCTGGATCAATACTGAATAGAATTCAATGACAACATTCTCAGCCCAAACCTGTAGATTTTGCCAGGAACTGAACCTGGGACCTACTGCATGAAAAGCAGATGTTCTGCTACTCGGCCCTTCCCAAATAGGAACATGGGAAGATGGCTTTAACTGAGCCAGACTATTGGTCCATTCATCTCAGTGCTGTTGACACTGACTGGCAGCCACCCCCAGGGTTTCAGGTAGGAGACATTCCCAGCCATAGCTGGAGATGCCATTGGCAATTGAAACTGGGACCTTCTGCATGCAAACAGCTGCTCTTCCACTTGGCCACACACTTCCACTTTATAATAAACCTTCCAACTGCTCCACTTTGAATGGGACATCCTAGATCTACAGAAGGCTTCTGTTTTAATTCCCAGATGTCCCCCTTCCTCTGCCACTGCTACGGCAAGGCCAGGGCTGCCTCCACAGCCACTGTGGCAAAGCCTCCTCTGTCTCTAGGTCTCAGCTACGGCCTGCCACGGCCGCTGATGCCATTCTGGAAGCGGCTTAGGAGAAGAGAGCCCAGCTGGTGGAGGTAAGGTTGCGGGGTGGTGGGGTGGCGGCAGCAGCCATGGTGGGCCGAAGTGGCCTGAGCGGGCAGGGAGGAGAGCGGTGGGGTGGCAGTGGTAGGCTGATGTGGCCTATGCGGTGGCAGTGTGAGTGGCTAGGTCACACAGGGATAGTGGCAGTGGTGGGCTGAAGTGGCCTGATCAGGGGTGAGGCAGCATGGTTAGGGGCAGGGGCGAACGAAGGCTAACCGACACCCGGGGTGGGGTAAACTGCCGGCTGTGCATGCGTTGTGCCGCTACGTCATAGCTGTCAACATTTTCCTTTTTTAAAGGGAAATTCCCTTATTCCGAATAGGATCCTCGCAAGAAAAGGAAAAAGTTGACAGCTATACGCTATGTACAATGCATGTGTGGCGTCGCTATGTAGGGTGCATGTGCGGCGTCGCTACGTACAGTGCATGTGCCCGACACCGTGCATGTGTTGTATGTAGTGGTTTGCCACCAGTGCTGCCCAAGTGCTGTATGGATGGTGGCGGGATCCTCTGCTCACAGCTGCAGCGCTGGCAGTGTGATCCTCCGCTTGCGGCTGGAGTGGCGCCGGAGGAATCCCACTGCCGTCCATATGGTGCTTGGGCGCCGCCGCTGGCAAACCGCTATGTACAGCTCATGTGTGGCATCGCTACATACAGCACATGCGTGTGACACCGCACATGCGTTGTACGTAGCGGTTTGCTGCCGGCACTACTCGATTGCCACACGGATGGTGGCGGGATCCTCTGCTCGCGTCTGCAGCTATGAACAGAGGATCCTCCACATGCGGCTGAGGTGGCGTGATGGCTGCTTGCGCCGCCGCACCCGGGCGCCTTCTTGTCACCCCCCCCCAGACATGGCACCCGGGGTGTACCGTCCCCCCTTGTGACGCCACTAGTTAGGGGGATGTTTCGGATTTATCTTGGAAAAAGTTGGAGCGCATGTTATAAGCGAAGCCATCCCAGCCAGCAGATCTACTGCAGGCCTTGGTTAGGGGCAGATCCGACATTTCCCGCAAGCAGCAAAGCTGAGCTTTCAGCAGCAACTCCACCCAAGACACAGATTCAGAGGCATTTCTTGTATGCCTCCAGGAATAAAGCTGGCGCGAGCTCCTATTCAGCAGAAGTTTAAAACGAACAATGCTGCATAAAGGGATTCCCCCCGCCCCCAGCTTGAAAACCGTGGCCTTTCGCACAATGGAATAAAATGGGAGCGCGGGAGAGAGAGAGAGAGACAGAAATTGAATCTCAGCACTTGTTCCTGAGAAAGAGAGAGAGGAAGCCCTTTGTCCACCTTTAGAGGAAAATGGTACCTAGCTGTCATTAGAGAAAGGGATCATTTTTCTTGGCCGTGCAATATTTCAAGGCAATCAGCGGCCACTTAATTACCCCGTGGGATTCTCTCAATAAACGGGTATCGCTAAAGGGGGCTGCACGAGAGCCCCGCAAAAAGGTTACCCAGAGAACCATTTTTGTCAGTCACAGTTATTTCAGATAATAGTCCAAAGTTCAACAGCATTCATATTGGTCCTCTGGATTCAATTGATTTTGTTAAAGTTCACTCCGGCAGTCGGAGCCCGTGACTGCAGCGATTGCAGTCCAGGGACCCTTCCCGGAAAGTTATTGGCATTCCAGGCATGTGCCGGTTGAGATGGCAGTTCATGATGGCTGCGAAGACGGCTGGACCGGTGGCAGGGAAGAAAAAGAGGGAGTTTGTTTCCAGATTACCAAGTAAATACTTTGCAGTAATTACAACTTTAAATTCTAAAAGCGGTGATCTATAGGAGTAATATCGCATGTATAGGCAAGAGGGGAGTTTCTGCGGCCATCAGGGAACGGAGCGTTGGCAGAAGGATTAGATTAGTGGTGAAATGAAGGCAAGGCGGTGAAAATGAAAAATGAACGGTGCCCGAGACGGTGCTGCTCATGGCTGACTCAACCTGCCGACAACGTCAAACAGGGATCTATCGTCACGGCCCCTTCCGACTCCCGTTTGCTAAGTGAAAGATGGAGTTTGCCTCCAGTTGCAGAGAACCGCCATTACACCCAAATGGACCTCATCATGATAAAGAATGATAACATTGCATTACACAGAGTGGAAGAGGGGTACAGTGGTACCTCGGGTTAAGAACTTAATTCATTCTGGAGGTCCGTTCTTAACCTGAAACTGTTCTTAACCTGAGGTACTTTAGCTAATGGGGCCTCCTGCTGCCACCGCAGCTGAACCGCAGTTGGATCAGTGCCCTGAACCCCTGGTCTACCTGGTGGCAGGTTAGTATGTCAAGCCCCCAGTTCAGGGTCAATCCACAAGTCCAAAGTCCTGCAAAGATTCAAGCTGAGGTCCATCAACATGGGCAGATGAGCAGACACAGCACCTCAGCTCTGCTGCCCTTTTATACTTTGAATGCTGACCGCAGCATCTGGGCTTGAGGAGGCAGGTGACCCTCACCTGTCCTGAGCCTATTCCAGCTGATGAATCACACACCTCCTACCAGAGCTAGCAAGCCCCACCTGGCCAGCTAGTGACCTGGGCTGTGGGTCCTTGCCCGCCTCAACCTCCTAGAGCATCACTCCTGCTGCTCCTTATGCCTGAAAGCCTGCCGTGTTCAAGGAGACTGGGGCCCCTCTAGCTCTGGTGATGGGCCCTTGTCAGGGACTGGGCAGAGGAGGGATGGTGCAGACCACTTCCCCAGCCTGACCCTTCCAGAGAAGAAGAAGAAGACAGTTCAGAATTACAGCAGGGGTTTGAGGGAGGTCACAGCTCAGAGGAAGACGAAGGGAAAAGTTGGGAAATAATGGGAGAGGAGGAGGAGGCAGAGTCAAAGCAGCTGGCTGCCACATTATTACTAGAAAGCATTCCAGACCCACCATCTCCTAGAACCTGGCGAGCCTTAAAAGTAGGAGAGCAAAGAGCTCAAAGACAGAGGGCACGTAGCGGCACCCGTAAAGGGGTGTGTGTGCTGTTGACCAATGAGGAAGTGGGAGAGAAGAGGGGGTGGAGATTTACTCGGGACAACGCCATTATTCCAAGAGGTTGCATTCCCAAGCCTCTCTCTGTAAATATTGAATAAAAAGCAGATGGTAAGGACTTTTCCTTGTCTTAATTAATTAATATTAATTAAGAATTTCTTCGCCGCCTCTATTGCATCTGCAGAAAACAGCAGCAGGAGACTTTTTCAGGTGGTTCACAATTTAGCGGAACCACCTGCAACATCGGGGCCCAGTACGGGCCACATGTTCTCCTGCAATGATTTTGCAAAGTTTTTTGCAGATAAAATCGCTCAGATTCGGGAAGAAGTAGACTCCACCGTGGGAGCAGGGCCGGGGCGGGAGAGTGCTAGAGTTCTGTCTAGTCAAGTTGAGTGGGATCAATTCCAATCTTTTACCTCCGAGGATGTGGACAGGCTGCTTGGACGAGTGAAACCAACCACCTGTCTCCTAGATCCTTGCCCATCCTGGCTTATAAAAGCTAGCCGGGAAGGACTGGGCGATGGGCTTCGTGGGGTGGTGAATGCTTCCCTCCGTGAGGGAGCCTTCCCAGACCCGCTGAAAGAGGCGGTTATTAAACCGCTTCTTAAAAAACCATCTTTAGATGCGGCCACGATGGCCAACTATCGCCCAGTCTCAAATCTTCCATTCTTGGGCAAGGTGATTGAGCGAGCGGTTGCCGAACAACTCCAGGCACGCCTGGAAGAAGCGGACCATTTGGATCCCTTCCAGTCGGGATTCAGGCCTCATCATGGGACTGAAACTGCCTTGGTCGCACTGGTTGATGATCTCCGGCGGGCTAGGGACAAAGGTGAGAGCTGTTTCCTAGTTCTGCTGGATCTCTCAGCGGCGTTTGATACCATCGACCATAACATCCTTCTGGACCGTCTTGAGGGGCTGGGAGCTGGGGGCACTGTCATACAGTGGTTCCGCTCCTTCCTCCTGGGCCGTGTTCAGAAAGTGGTGGTGGGGGATGAGTGTTCAGACCCCTGGGCTCTCACTTGTGGGGTGCCTCAGGGTTCTGTCCTCTCCCCCATGCTTTTCAACATTTACATGCAGCCGCTGGGAGAGATCATCAGGAGGTTTGGGCTGGGTGTTCATCAGTATGCGGATGATACCCAGCTCTACCTCTCTTTTAAATCAGAACCAGTGAGGGCGGTGAAGGTCCTGTGTGAGTGTCTGGAGGCGGTTGGAGGATGGATGGCGGCTAACAGATTGAGGTTGAATCCTGACAAGACAGAAGTACTGTTTTTGGGGGACAGGAGGCGGGCAGGTGTGGAGGATTCCCTGGTCCTGAATGGGGTAACTGTGCCCCTGAAGGACCAGGTGCGCAGCCTGGGAGTCATTTTGGACTCACAGCTGTCCATGGAGGCACAGGTCAAATCTGTGTCCAGGGCAGCTGTTTACCAGCTCCATCTGGTACGTAGGCTGAGACCCTATCTGCCTGCGGACTGTCTCGCCAGAGTGGTGCATGCTCTGGTTATCTCCCGCTTGGACTACTGCAATGCGCTCTACGTGGGGCTACCTTTGAAGGTGACTCGGAAACTACAACTAATCCAGAATGCAGCAGCTAGACTGGTGACTGGGGGCGGCCGCCGAGACCATATAACACCGGTCTTGAAAGACCTACATTGGCTCCCAGTACGTTTCCGAGCACAATTCAAAGTGTTGGTGCTGACCTTTAAAGCCCTAAATGGCCTCGGTCCAGTATACCTGAAGGAGCGTCTCCACCCCCATCATTCTGCCCGGACACTGAGGTCCAGTGCCGAGGGCCTTCTGGCGGTTCCCTCATTGCGAGAAGCAAAGCTACAGGGAACCAGGCAGAGGGCCTTCTCGGTAGTGGCGCCCGCCCTGTGGAACGCCCTTCCAGCAGATGTCAAAGAGATAAACAACTACCTGACATTCAGAAGACATCTTAAGGCAGCCCTGTTCAGGGAAGTTTTTAACGTGTGATATTTTACTGTATTTTTGGTTTTTATGGAAGCCGCCCAGAGTGGCTGGGGAGGCCCAGCCAGATGGGCGGGGTATAAATAATAAATTATTATTATTATTATAATATACTGCCCTATACCCAGAGGTATCAGGGCAGTTCACAGAATAAAATCACAATCTATAAAATCAAAATAAGAACAATAACCCAGTAACAGCCCCCCAAGAGCCACATTTTAAAAGGGTATAGGATGTCCATCAGGTCAACCAAAGGCCTGGTTAAAAAGGAATGTTTTTGCCTGGCGCCCAAAGGTGAATAATGAAGGCGCCAGGTGAATTTCCCTGGGGAGAGCATTTCACAGAAGGGGAGCCACTGCAGAGAAGGCCCATTCTCATGCTGCCACCCTTTGGACCTCTCGAGGAGGAGGCACACAGAGAAGGGCCTCAGAAGATGATCTCAGGGACCAGGTAGGTTCATATGGAAAGAGGCGGTCCTTGAGGTATTGTGGTCCTGAGCCGTTGTCTTATCTGTTCCTGGCAACCTGCCATGGGGTTTGGTTCCTCTGCTACCTGACAGCCCTGCTGCTCTGGTTCCTGTGCATTGACCCCAATTGACCCCCTTGTCACCCTTCGTCACCCCGTACTTCCTACACAAACTTCTCTTTCCCAAGTATGTCCTAGTCTCAGCAACACCCCTTGCCAGGATCTTCCTCCTCCTCCCCGTTGTCCTGCCAGTTCATGTCCTTCCACTTCCATCACGAGTGGTAGAAGGAGCTCAAAGACTTGGAAGCTGAGGATCCTGAGGAGGGATTCAGTGGGCTGTCACCAAATCAGTCCACGTCAGCCTAGCATGCAAGTTATCTAAGTGTCGGATGTTTTCAGGTTTGGATCAGGAGCCCTGGGAGCGAGGCACTGACTAGCAAAAGCTAGCAAGATTTTTTTTTTTTTGAGAGGGGACATTTGGCATGTTTGGAATGTTGAGAAAGTGCCATGGGTGTCTATCACAAAATGGCTGCTGGGTATGACGAGGCACAAAATGGCTGCCGCATCTAAAAGAAAGAAAGAAGCAGAAGCAGAAAAAGAGAGTGTCAACTGACCTGTGGCGTAGTGTGTGTGTGTGTGTGGGGGGGGTGGCACAGGAACGGTTTCCTTGGGCGTAAAATTGTTAGGGGGTGCAAAATTTAAACACTCAGTGCTGTCTCGATACAGCTCTGCTGAAAATGGCTTCTTCATACAAACCAAGGAATGATTTCCCTGGACAACGGAACAACTCTTCTTTTCTTATCTCTGTGACTGCGATCTCCTGGGTGACGTGGACACCAAAAGGCAGTTGAATGCGGGAATGTATAAGTGATAACGAAATAACGTTAGTGGCATTTAAAGAAGCTCTGTAACAGAATAAGAAATATTGCAAAAAAGTAAAATATAAGAGGGGGGTAAGCATAAAGGTAATATTAAAATTTGGAAATGTGTATCAAAAAATTAGAATTCGAATGATTGTCAGAGAAGTTGAAGGAAGTCAAAAAATTGGAAATTTATTGTAAATTGCTAATGTGATACGAATGTATGGAAAATTAATAAAATATATTTATAAAAAAAAAAGGCAGTTGAATGCACATGTGTGCTTCATCCTTTCCCCTCCTATCCACCCACCCACCCGCTCTGAGCTGTCTCGGGTGCTGGCAACCCATGCTACGTCACTGCAACTGATAAATACCTGGTGGGGACTCGGCTTGTGCACCACCACCGACCTCCAGCAAAAACAGAAAATTACTAAGATAACTGAGGGATAACTGAGGGCCCATGGCTTAGTGCATAGCATCTGCTTTCATGAAGAAGGCCTTGGTTCAATACCCTGTGGTATCTCTCCTGTGGATATCCCCTGCCTGAACCCTTGGCCCCTGTCAACGGCAGCTCCTCATATGTGGAACCACCTCCCTCGTAAGGTGCGCCTGACCCTCTCTCTCTGTACTTTTAAATGGTTAGTTAAGATGAATCCTTTTCAGCGAGTGTTTGGAGCAGGAGCGATCCGATTGCTGCTACTTTGATCAGTCATTTCTCTTTTGCTATTTGTTGCGTGTTTCTCGAACGATTGTGCTGTTGGATGGGTTTTATTGATTTCTGTCTGTTTGCCTTGTTGTAAACCACCTTGTGGTTCGTGCAAAGGAAGGCATATAAATTATCTTAAGCATATGAATAAAAGTAACGACTATGCTGCGTTTGTGATTCCTATGTGTTCCTCTCTAGTTTCATGGGAAAAACAAATACTGCGAATGGTGGTCTGGCTGCCTTGGTGGGAGAGATGAGAAGCGGGACTAATTCCATCAGCCTTTCTGAAAGACTAGCTCCATCTGGCTGTTTCTATGCTAGCTGGTGATGGCATGAACTTCTATTTAAGAATCATTCTCTGAGTTTGCTTTTTTCCTCTTCCCTCCCTGTCCCTTTCCCCTTGTGTGTCATGCCTTTTAGATGGCAAGCCTGTGGCAGGACTGTCTTGTGTTAATCTATTGCATGGAGGCCCCTCTGGCAGCCTTTACCCAGAGAGCCCCAATTTCTCCCCACCTTTATGCGCAAAAGCAGCCCTTATCACTAGACCCAATGCGTCCTACATCATTGCACACAGGTTTTGTGGAGGAAGCTAGAACAAAAAGAATGCAATAATCTTTTTAATATTCCCAGCAGAGAAAACATAATCAAATATGAATGTGATGCAACATATGAATCTATAAACCTGAGCCATATTGCTGTGCCATCCCCTTAAAACCCAGAAGCGGCTCCCTGTTGCCTAATAAGCAGGCTCTGAATGTTAATCAGAGCATTATTGGCCCAGGATGACAAGGCGGGGATGAGAATAAAGCTAAAGAGGATCTCAGGAGATAGCAGCAGGATTTCCAGTCCTGAAAACCGCCCTGAGACCTCTGGGTGTGGGGCGGTATATAAATTCAATAAATAGTAATAATAATACAGTGGTACCTTGGTTCTCAAACTTAATCTGTTCCGGAAGTCCGTTCGAAAACCAAAGCGTTCCAAAACCAAGGCGTGCTTTCCCATAGAAAGGAATGCAAAACAGATCAATCCGTTCCAGACTTTTAAAAACAACCCTTAAAACAGCAACTTCCCATGAATTTTACTATCTAATGAGACCATTGATCCATAAAATGAAAGCAATAATCAATTGTAGATGTTAAAAAATAAAATTATTATTTTTTCTTACCTGCACTGATGGTAGTCATTGTTTGGATGGGGGGCTTTTATCCATTTCCGCAGTCACACAATCAGTCAATCAGTAGCTGAACTGGGTTCCACACAGTCACAAAAACAAATGAACCGAAAAAGCCTCAAAAACAAAAACACAAAATAAATAGCAAAAACAAAAGCACCAAACTTAATACATTCTCGAAGTCCGTCTGACTTCCAAAATGTTCGAAAACTGAGGTGCGGCTTCTGATTGGTGCAGGCACCCCGGAAACAATAGCCGACAGCCATATTGGACATTCGGCTTCTGAATTTTTTTCGAAAACTGGAATACTTACTTCCGGGTTTTTGGCGTTTGGGAACCAAGGCGTTTGAGTACCAAGGTACCACTGTAATAACAAAGGGGGTATTATCAAAATGCGTTAGTTAGGATCCACAAGGAGCACTGAAATGTGTCAAAGGGATTTTTGGAGTGGGGAGGGGAAGTGTGGAAAGAATGCCATGCCTCTCAGGAAGTATGGAATGGCAAGGAGGAGAACTGAATCCCTTGGCCAGAGAAGCAGCAGCTGCAGGGAGCTGGTTTCTGTGCTCCAAGCTGCTCTGCCACTGTCCCCATGCCTAGAAAGCACGGTGGCCTTCCATTTGCTCCACTGCTTTCCCTGAGGAGAACCCAATTGACATTTGCTCCAATTCAGAGGTGGGGTTCCCCCGGGGAAAAGCAGTGGGACAGCTGGAAGTGGGGATGAAACCCTACTCTGGCCTTCTCCATCAAACAGAAGACTAGAGGCCACTGGGAGGCCGTACCTCCCAGGGGCGTAGCGTTGTTTGCCGACTCCCGGGGCAGGTGCGTTCACAAGCTCTGGAGGCGAAGGCAGAGGGCGCTCATCCAGTCCTTGCCGCTGATGCTGCCAGGCTTAGTGCTCCAGGCAGGGACGGGGCATGAAGGGTTCTCTGCCCCAGCACTTATTACTGATGGGGAAGGGGACACACCAGGAGGGGACAGGGCACAGAGGGTGCACACCGGGGATTGGGGGTGGTGCTGGTTTGTTTCATTCTAATTGTGTGCCCGGGGCAATAATCACAATCATCATCATCACAATAATTTATTATTTATACCCCACCCATTTGGCTGGGCCTCCCCAGCCACCCTGGGCGGCCCCCCAAAGAATATTAAAAACACGATAAAACACCAAACACTTCAGATGTCTTCTAAAAGTCAGATAGTTGCTTATTACCTTGACATCTGGTGGGAGGGCGTTCCACAGGGTGGGCGCCACTACTGAGAAGGCCCTCTGCCTGGTTCCTTGTAACCACACTTCTCACAGGGAGGGAGTCACCAGAAGGCCCTTGGAGCTGGACCTCAGTGTCCAGGCTGAACGATGGGGGTGGAGATGCTCCTTCAGGTATACTGGGCCGAGGCCTCTGCCCCCGCACGATCCCCCTCCCCCCATGCTACGCCACTGGTACCTCCTGTCTCCCAAAGGAGGTCACTGTAGAGGGAAGGACAACCTGGCCCCATCCACAGGCCAGGGAAGGAGCAGCTGCAAGGAGCTTGTTTCTTTGCCCTCTGCTGGACAGTACATCCTGCTCCAACTTCCAGTTGACCTGGGACTACAGAGATGGTTCCTTCTGGTTCCTTCCATTAGCCAGGCCATTAAGGGCTACTGGGTGATGCTCTACTGAGGTTTGCATTATGACACGTTCATGTCTATTATTACAACCCATTGCAAGCTGCCTTGAGGGTCATTGGCTCAGAAGGTGGTATCCAAATCAATGAATGCAGCTATAAATAACAAGAAGGGTTCAAGTATCTTAATGGCATTAGAGGCTGTTGGCTGCTATATCCAGGGGGAGGCCTGATATTTTGCAATAGTTGGTGCACCCATTGCAGGTTTTCTGTCCCCCCCCAACCCCTGCCTTTCCCTCCTCTTACCTCCTGCAAGATAGCTGGAAATCAATCAAGCCTTTTCATTTCACTCCCACTTAGCAAGCATCCTCATTATTAATAATTGGATAGCTTAATTTTAATTCCATTTATTCAAATCATTATTCCGCCCATTGATCAATACAGTGGTAATTAGATTAACAAATACAGAGTGATTAACGGCCACAGGAAATGCAGTTTAATTAATTTAAATGAAGCACTTTTGCTTTTTTTTTTAGAGGAGGAGGTGAAAATCACCCCAGACCGTTTTAGTTTATTTATTCCTCAGGTGGGAGGGAGCTGTATAGAATCTCCCAAAGTGATGCGAGGCTTCCCCATCCCTATTATTTTTAAATATTAAAAACTGAAAATTGAGTTGGGATCTAAGGTAAAAGTGCATCTTTCATGAAAAAGCAGAAGTTTAGGAAACGCAAAATGCACAGTATTGTGAGCTACTGCAGAGGCAGGCAATCGGTAGCCCTAAGGCCACAATGAGTAGTAGCCATTGATGCCCTTACCTATTCTACATGAATTTACTTAATACCATCTGTGCTGCCAAATACAGCAGTTCTTTCCAAGGATATCAGGACAAAAGGAATGAGGAGGTGGAAGAGGAACCAAAACAGTTTGATTAACAAATAAACAGCAGGCATGCAAAGCATAAAATAAAACATACCCGACAGGGGCTACCCACTCTCCCCTTTAGCTGCCCGGAGCCCCAGGTAGAGCAGCAGGAGAAAGACCCTGACCATCGGTGTCCCAGCATCAGGTCCTTTGATCTGGGCAGAAGCTCATCGGGCCCCTCCCACCTATGGCTTTTATAGCCTGCCTTGATGTAATCAAGTGCACCTGGCATTAAAGCAAAGGTAAAGGGACCCCTGACCATTAGGTCCAGTCGTGACCGACTCTGGGGTTGCAGTGCTCATCTCGCTTTATTGGCCGAGGGAGCCGGCGTACAGCTTCCGGGTCATGTGGCCAGCATGACTAAGCTGCTTCTGGTGAACCAGAGCAGCGCACGGAAACGCCGTTTAACTTCCCACCAGAGCGGTGCCTATTTATCTACTTGCACTTTGACGTGCTTTCAAACTGCTAGGTTGGCAGGAGCAGGGACCGAGCAACTGGAGCTCACCCCGTCGCGGGGATTCGAACCGCCGACCTTCTGATCGGCAAGTCCTAGGCTCTGTGGTTTAACCCACAGCGCCACCTGCGTCCCTGCACCTGGAATTACTCATGATTAATACAGAGCAGCTGAGAGTCTCCCACTACCTGCAGCCGGCAACCAGCCAGCACTTGCAACACAGAAGAACCCAATAAACTCCCGACAGGTGTGTGAAACACAAGAATCCACCAGCCCTCAAACTGGGGATGTTAAAAGGAAAGGGATATGCCACCAAACTCCTCGAAATACAATTGTCTTCCGCATTTCCACTACACCATCCATGTTGGAAGCCATTACTGTCTCCTGCAGAAGCAAGTTCTGTAGTTTAACTATTTGCTGCGTGACTAAATCCTTTATTTTTACCTGTCCCAAATCTCCCAACATTCAGCTTCATTGGAAGCTAATGTGTTGTAGTGCCAGTTCTATAATCTCACCTCTTACTCAGCTTTCCTCATAGGGGACTCGCTCCAATGTGGTCTAAACCCCCCTTTAAATCCATATCAACAAAAAGAAAAGAACTCACTCTGAAACTCACCTACAGGTGGTACCTAACACCGAGAAAACTAGTGCTAATACGCCCAGGAACCTCACCAAAATGCTGGAGAGGGTGCACCTCCACAGGCACATACCTCCACATGTGGTGGGAGTGCCCCAAAATCCAACCATTGTGGACAACAACCATACGAGAAATAAGTAAAATAACCAAGCAAGTATTAGAAATCACCCCAGAATTGGCCCTACGAAACATCTTCCAAGACAATAATGCCCACTTACACCACAAAGAACTCATAACCCACCTACTTTCAGCAGCCAGAAGTATCATAGCCAGACATTGGAGAGACCGGTCAGGAGTAAGAATGGACCAATGGTACCAAATAGTATGGGAAACAGCCCTACTAGAAAAATTAACCAATAAACTGGAACTGACTCAGGGAAAAATAGAAGAAGACACCTTCACCCTAGTATGGCTCCCTTTTATCACATACACAGCCCAACAAGACAATGGCAATAATCCACCAACAGCATACAAATCAATATGGCTAACCAGATCCAAAACACCCACCCACCCCAATCACACATGAAAACAAAGACCACCACCGCCCACCACAAATGAATAACCACACCCTAGGCCAACCCCAACCTCTCTCACCACCAAAGGAACACAAGCAAACAGCAAAGAACCTGCACAAACAATGCTGACACCAAACCCTACATATAGTAAGTGAAATAGAAAAATCGCCACCCGACCCCCCCATCTTCCCCCCACCTCTTTCCCCCTTTTCTTCCCAATGTCTCAACAAATGAAATTGATTTGTAAAAATGTTACATGGGGGGGGGGGGAAACACACGAGAGAGAGACATTGCACACTTTTGTAAATCAACAAAATCTTTAATAATAATAATAATAATAATAATAATAATAATAATAATAATGGACTCGCTCCACCCCCTTGATCTTCCACAAAGCCCCAGGCCTTTTGCGGGCAGTGCGTGTGGAAATGGCCTCAGAATTGCTGGAAAACATTCCCAGGAGATTCTGTAAAGTGGCTTTCTCGTTTCACAGGGGCGGGATGAGAAAATGAAATCTCAGATGTTTTCTCAGGAAAACGTAAGAGAAATTTCAGCTTGGCTCTTTGCAACGCATTAAGAAATCTCAAGGAGGTTGTCTTATGCTGAATCAGACCATTGGCCCATCTAAGTCAGTGCAGTCTACTCTGGTTGGCAGCATCTCTCCAGGCAAGAGACACACCCAGGCCTACCTGGAGATGCCAGGAATTGAACCCAGAACCTTCTGAATGGAAAGCAGATGCTCTGCCACTGAGCTACGGACCTTACTGTAAGACACAGGAATATAGGAAGCTGCCTTATACTGAGACAGGCCATTGGCTCACCTAGTTCAGTATTGTCTACACTGGCTGGCAGCAGCTCTCCAGGGTTTCAGGCAAAGGGTAATCCCAGCCCTGCCTAGAGATGTTGGGGATTGAACCTGGGACCTTCTGCATGCAAAGTAGATAATAATAATAATAATAATAATAATAATAATAATGATAATAATAATAATAATAATAATAATTGCACTAATAATAATAATAATAATAATAATAATAATAATAGTAATAATTGCACCAATAATTTCTTTCTTGCACTAATATCATTTTTTTACCTCCCTCCCCCAGGATTTTGTGTTGTAGCCCTGTTCCTCTTACCAGCTTCAATGAGACATTTCCTTTTGCACTCTCATCCCACCTTGTGAATCATCTCAAGGAAATGTTAACACATCTCATGGGGTCCTCGATGTCTGACGTGCCCAAAATGAGCTAAAAACCCCCCGTCAGTTTTGCAAGATGCAAAGCATTGAGCTCACCGGGATCGGTTTGTGTGTGTTTTGGGAAAGAGCAGTTGACCCGCTTTCCGGCAATCTGTAGAAGGCCAGGGCTCCCCCTGGGAAGATTTTGTGATTCATCTTTCTGGGCATTGATTCCTGGCCTTGTTTTTCAGACGTTGTTGTTCTCCAAAATACAGACAAAGACCTTTCGCTACCGCGAACGGAAGACCCATAAAATGTCTGCATTTCAAAATCGCGTTGTAATGAGCGTGCCTGGAAATCACGCATTTTAATCCGGGAGGAGTCAAAGCAAAGCTAACTGAAAGGAATGAGTTTGCTGTGGACTTTCAGGGCGCAACTGAGCATCTATAAACAAGAAATATCGATGGAAGTGGTTCCCCTTATTCCAGATTATTGCAAAGTCTGCTACCTGGCAGGGCCATTATTTTCCCTCTTCCAAATAGTGGGATGCAGTGATGGGAAATGCTTTTTCTCCTGCTGATTCCTTTACATTGTTTCTTTACATCGTTCTGTCCCGATACTGAGGTCCAGCGCCGAGGGCCTTCTGGTGGTTCCTTCACTGTGAGAAGCCAAGTTACAGGGAACCAGGCAGAGGGCCTTCTCGGTAGTGGTGCCCGCCCTGTGGAACGCCCTCCCACCAGATGTCAAAGAGAAAAATAACTACCAAACTTTTAGAAGACATCTAAAGGAAGCCCTGTTTAGGGAAGCTTTTAATGTTTAATAGGTTATTGTATTTTAGTGTTTTGTTGGAAGCTGCCCAGAGTGGCTGGGGGGACCCAGCCAGATGGGCGGGGTATAAATAATAAATTATTATTATTATTATTATTATTATTATTATTATTATTATTATTACATGCATTCAACCGATAAAGTCACAGGAGGCCCCCTCCCACAAAGAACCCTCAGTTTTCCCTCAGCCAGCCCTCACTTGTCTGCCTTTTTCCTCACAACCAGCTTTTTCCTCCTCCACATTCTGAAGTATTGCCCTTGTAGAACTCAGAATAGAAGAGGATGGGAACTAGAATGGGTTGAGTTTGCCTCTCTTGGGCTCTGGCGCCACCTACTGTTGGGCTCCTTGCCTTCCATCCTACCAGGGTTGGTGGCTGCATGAAAATGGGGGGGGGGGGAGAACTTGGGGAGGGACAAAGCCCAGCATTTGTTTCTTGAAAGTTCCCTGAAACTTTCTGCTTTGCCTAAGTCATCCCCCCCCCGCTTTTTCTCTAAAAATGCATTTATTACCATCTAATGAGCTAGTGCCACGCTTCCATACCAATAGCGGAGCTGACGATAATATATGGCTTTAATTAGCAATCTGGATTTGAGGTATGGCTTATTATGTGGATAGTTTCAAAGCATTCCCCCCCCCCCATAAAACAACGCCTTTGGAGAGGTTTCCTAATGACACGGAGATCTCCATTTTGTAATATAATCATGTAATTCTCTAGGCAATAATTACACACTGGCCTGCTGGTTAGTCATGACATTCTAGATTTCTTGGATGTGCATCCCCAGTCGTCTCAAGGTAGGGCTAAGGCAAGGGTAGAATGACCTCTGAGGATGATTCAAAAGGACTCTGCTCCCACACTTGAGTGGGGTGTGTGTGTGAACTTGCCACACCCTGATTCCCCCAGGGAAGGAGACTCAGGTAGTCTCTCCCTGGCTGGGGTTAGGGTTGGGATGACTCATGTGCAAGTGTGAGTCGGTCATAGTGTTATGGGAAAAAACCTGCTCCTTTCCCTTATGAGGTATCCAAGAGCCCATTATAGAGTCCTTAAGTGGGTTCCCTATCGGTAGGAGAAAATAACAGAGGCCAACCAGAGTATATTGAGAAGCAAAGCGGCTAGTAAGCCTGATCTTTATTAAACTGTTGCAACAGGGTCCCCACTCACCACACACAGGAGGAGAGAACCCCGAACAATGGTGCGCAAGCGCTTATATAGACTTTTGAAATTGCCCACCCTGTAGCTCAAGACTGTGGGAATGTCTATATAATTTAGCAGAGTTTAAACGATCCCCTGTTTGAGTAAATGGAGCGACATGCAGGTTGCTAACTCGTTTGAGTCCTATCAATAATTATACCTTCCTGGTTGATAATCCCTTTCTGCCCCTCTTAAAGAAAACACACATGAATCTGAATCATATTAACATAAACTACTTTACTATCGTGGGACGCGGGTGCTGCTGTGGTCTAAACCACAGAGCCTAGGGCTTATCGATCAGAAGGTCGGCGGTTCAAATCCCCACGACGGGGTGAGCGCCCGTTGTTCGGTCCCAGCTCCTGCCTACCTAGCAGTTCGAAAGCACATCAAAGTGCAAGTAGATAAATAGGTACTGGTCTGGCGGGAAGGTAAATGGCGTTTCCGTGTGCTGCTCTGGTTTCTCCAGAAGCGGCTTAGTCCTGCTGGCCACATGACCCAGAAGCTGTACGCCGGCTCCCTCGGCCAGTAAAGCGAGATGAGCGCCGCAACCCCAGAGTCGTCCGCGACTGAACCTAACGGTCAGGTGTCCCTTTACCTTTACCTTTACTTTACTATCAGATTCATTCAGCTTTACATAGTTGTTCCTGAAGGCAGGCTTAGGCTTAGGTTGCATAACAGATAAACTATATACTAGGTAGTAGTGAATCATGAGAAGACTGCATCTGAGCAGTTACCAGTTAACACTCCTTGCAGCAACTGACCAACCAACCGACAAAACTGCCTGCCACATAGAGGCAGTTAGTCCTCTCGGAATGTTGGACTTGACTGACAGCTTTATATAAATCCCACAAAGACCACACCCAGAAACATCATACACACATCACAGAAGGGGGCGGTCTACAGCAGAAATCCTGTCTCCCAGTATACCTGACAATAGTCACTGATTGCTTTACCTGGGCAGCCCAACCATTCTTTAGCAGCCTGACCCAATCTGAACAGAGTCACAACAAAAAGACCGCCTGCAGTTTTCAGATCTCAGGGAGACAGAAGTGCTTTTCCAAGCTGCCATATGTCAAACGCTCTACGGTGTGGCCATTAATTGCTTGGGGTTGCCCAGATGACAAGCCCAGGATACAGCAGGAGTAGTCAATAGAAAACAAAAATTGATATCGGTGAACATTCATTCCACAGGTCATGTTTCTGGGCTTCCAATAAGAGCATAAAATGAGCCTGCTGGCAAAATTAACTGCGGTAATAAGATATCAAACACACCAGAAATTAAGGGCACAATGTTTATGGTTTGAGGAATATATGAACAAACACTGCTGTAAAGATAGCATGCTGATCTGTTTAGACTAAGATTGTAAGGTGGCTTGATGTTATACCATAATAGTACTATTAAAGAAGTAATTACAGTGATAAATGATATGCAATGTAAATAAGAACTTAAATGACTCAAAGATGATGAGTGCTGGTGGAGGGGAGTCAAATGGGTGTGGTACTTCAACCTTTTTTCTTTCTTACACTTTCCCTTTACTCTCTTTGGTATTTGGGGTTAAGTGTGTGTACCTTATTGTTTGTTTGTTGTTGTTGTTGGTTAGTCATTTAGTCGTGTCCGACTCTTCATGACCCCATGGAACAGAGCACGCCACGCACTCCTGTCTTCCACTGCCTCCCGCAGTTTGGTCAAATTCATGTTGGTAGCTTCGAGAACACTGTCCAACCATCTCGTCCTCTGTCATCCCCTTCTCCATGTGCCCTTCATCTTTCCCAACATCAGGGTCTTTTCCAGGGAGTCTTCTCTTCTCATGAGGTGGCCAAAGTATTGGAGCCTCAGCTTCAGGATCTGTCCTTCCAGTGAGCACTCAGGGCTGATTTCCTTAAGAATGGATAGGTTTGATCTTCTTGCAGTCCATGGGACTTTCAAGAGTCTCCTCCAGCACCATAATTCAAAAGGATCAATTCTTCGGCGATCAGCCTTCTTTATGGTCCAGCTCTCACTTCCTGTTTGTTTGTAAATATGCTTAAATAAAACATTAAACCATAAAAAGATGACCCTGCTGGATCAGGTCAGTGTCCCGTCTGGTCCAGTATCCAGTTCTCACAGTGGCCAACCAGACACTTCAATGGGAAGCTCACAAGGGCACTATCCTCTCCTGTGGCTTCCAACAACTGGAATTTGGAAGCATCAAGAATATCAGAAGAGCCTGATGGATCAGGCCAATGGTCCACCTAGTCCAGGATCCTGTTCTCACTGTGGTCAACCAGATGCCTGTGGGAAACCTGCAAGCAGGATTCAAGCACAAGAGCTCTCTCCCCTTCCTGCAGTTTCCAGAATCTGGTATTCAGAAGCATTGCTGCCTCTGGCCATGGAGCCAGAGCATAGCCATCATTTCTAGTAGCCATCAATAACCATCTTCTCCATGAATTTGTCTAATCCTCTTTTAAAGACATTCAGGTTGGTGGCCCTCGCCTATTGTGAGAGCAAGTTCTATGTAAATTTGCCTACTTTTTCCTCTTCCCTCCCCAACACCCTTTCCTTTTGAGTCAAGACTTTTACATATTGAAAACCATTGCAAGGGGCTGTTTTATTTCAGTTGGGGTGGAATATGGGGAAGGGAAACCCTTTTCAGATCAGGGCACAAGTGCTCTAAATCAGGGACGTCCAACTCCCAATAGACTGCAATCTATTCACAGTATTAAAAAACTGGCAGTGATCTACCCAAAGTTGTTGAGTTTTTTTTAGGAAGCCAAAGTTGTTGGGTTTGGCGTCATCTCTTTCCAACCTGCAAATGGTGCCTGATTTCTCTCATCCTCTTAGACAGTTAGAGCGGGAGCTGCGCCTTGGTTTCCAAACGTTTTGGAAGTCAAACGGACTTCCAGAACAGATTCCGTTTGACTTCCAAGGTACGACTGTACTTCAGACTACCGTATTTTTCCCTCTATAACACGCAGATTTTTTCTCCTAAAAAGGAAGGGGAAATGTCTGTGCGTGTTATTGAGCGAATGTGTGGTCCCTGGAGCCGAAAAATCAGGCCAAAATCAAATCGCGCTTCACGGAGAAGGGAAACCTGAAAAGAGGAAGTGGCTGCTTTCCTGCATTCTGCCTCAGGGTCTTACTGCCCACCCGTCTCTGTTTCCTTGCTGTGTTTGCTGAAACGGAACAAAGAGCAGGGAAAGCCCCTCCCCTCCAGGCAAGCAGAGGGGAAAGCAGAGTGTGTTCCTTCTAATTCCTCTCTGTGCTCCGGTGCTGCTGGGGGAGAGGGAGAGAGAGAGGGGGAGGGAGAGAGAGGGGGGGAGGGAGAGAGAGACAGAGAGAGAGAGAGATGGCTGGCTTGGGTGGGGGGAAACTTTTGCCTTTCTTTTCTCCCTCCTGTTAAATCCCTCTCCTGCATTCTTAGCCAGCTGCTTCTCTGCACACCCCCTCATGTCCCTTCTTTGTTTTTCCTTCGCTCCCCACTTAAAATGTGGTTACAAAGCATAGATCCACATGGATCCTCAGGATCTTTGCATTGGGTCACCCCAAATTCACCATCAGATCACATAGCATGTCCATGGCTACAGCCTGCCCCCCAAAAATCACGCACCCACTGTTGCCTGGGGCTGCAATGGTGCAAAAACGTGGTTAAAAAGCATGGATCCACATGGATCCTCAGGATCTTTGCATTGGGTCACCCCAAATTCACCATCAGATCACATAGCATGTCCATGGCTACAGCCTGCCCCCCAAAATCACGCACCCACTGTTGCCTGGGGCTGCAATGGTGCAAAAACATGGTTAAAAAGCATGGATCCACATGGATCCTCAGGATCTTTGCATTGGGTCACCCCAAATTCACTATCAGATCACATAGCATGTCCATGGCTACAGCCTGCCCCCCAAAAATCACGCACCCACTGTTGCCTGGGGCTGCAATGGTGCAAAAACGTGGTTACAAAGCATGGATCCACATGGATCCTCAGGATCTTTGCATTGGGTCACCCCAAATTCACCATCAGATCACATAGCATGTCCATGGCTACAGCCTGCACCAAAAAAAATCACACACCCACTGTTGCCTGGGGCTGCAGTGGTGCAAAAATGTGGTTACAAAGCATGGATCCACAGGGATTCTCAGGATCTTTGCATTGGGTCACCCCAAATTCACCATCAGATCACATAGCATGTCCATGGCTACAGCCTGCACCAAAAAAATCACGCACCCACTGTTGCCTGGGGCTGCAATGGTGCAAAAATGTGGTTACAAAGCATGGATCTACAGGGATTCTCAGGATCTTTGCATTGGATCACCCCAAATTCACCATCAGATCACATAGCATGTCCATGGCTACAGCCTGCCCCCCCAAAATCACGCACCCACTGTTGCCTGGGGCTGCAATGGTGCAAAAATGTGGTTAAAAAGCATGGATCCACAGGGATTCTCAGGATCTTTGCATTGGGTCACCCCAAATTCACCATCAGATCACATAGCATGTCCATGGCTACAGCCTGCACCAAAAAAATCACGCACCCACTGTTGCCTGGGGCTGCAATGGTGCAAAAATGTGGTTACAAAGCATGGATCTACAGGGATTCTCAGGATCTTTGCATTGGATCACCCCAAATTCACCATCAGATCACATAGCATGTCCATGGCTACAGCCTGCACCAAAAAAATCACGCACCCACTGTTGCCTGGGGCTGCAATGGTGCAAAAACGTGGTTACAAAGCATGGATCTACAGGGATTCTCAGGATTTTTGCATTGGGTCACCCCCAAATTCACCATCAGATCACATGTCTGTGGCCACAGCATGAAGCACAAAAATGATACATCCACTGTTTCATTCAGAATGTTTTTTCCCTTGTTTTCCTCCTCTAAAAACGATGTGCGTGTTATGGTCAGGTGCGTGTTATAGAGCGAAAAATACGGTATATTGTCAAGAGTTCCTGCAAATGAATGAATGAATACACACACACACACACACATTCTCCAATGGGATGGTGTACAATAAAATAAAACTGGCAACCCTTTGAAACCATATGTTGGAGTGCCTTGTTAATTATTTTGCGGGTTCTCCCTTGAAACAAACTGAAGCTGATTCAGGAGGGTTGCAAACCCCAGCACAACCAGGGCCTTCTGGTTGCTTGGCAACTCCATCCCCATTTCCCACGACCCCACTGAGCGAGCCCCAACAGGATGAAACTGGCCATTCCATGAATATAATTTGCAGCTTTTCCTCTTAGGCGTTAATTAAGCTGATTGATTACCAATGTATTTAAATGTCTCTGGGAATACACAGACGCAAAATTCCATCCACCCTCCACCACCGCACTGACCCAGCCTCAGAAACAGCAACTGTGTAGTCGGCACATTGGATAATGCAACGTGGGGAGGATGAATGAATTAACTTAGAAGACCATCAAGGTCACAAAGGACTTGCATATGGGAGTGGATTCAACACGGACTGGAACAAAGGACAATGATCAGATCTTCCCTCTGGGGGCAGGAAACTGCCAACTCCCCTTTGTCCTCTGGAAGTGACTCATGGGGAGGGGAAAAGGAGGAACCAGCCAGGTGACTAGATACTCACGTCACCTCCACAGCTCCTCCCTCAACCCCTCCTTTTTGTGATGTGTCAATGATGTAGTCATGATGTAGTCGTGATGTAGTTCTAGGGGTGTAGTTTGGGGGATTAGTAACTAATAAAAGTTGGGATCTTCTTTTGTTCTGGGCTTCCATTTTGTTTCACCTGGTGGCAGGTGGGAGTCCTGTGCTTTGTTCTGGATCTTAGGCAATCAATTGAAAAAACTCAACAATTTCGGGGTGCCCTGGTTTTTTACTTTTTGAAATGGGTCAGCCCCACCTATCCCTGAACATACCACCACCCTGGGCATTTCCTTACAGAAAGAGGAGGCTGAGGGATTTTCACAAAGAAAGAAAACATGGAGGAAGTCCTGCTCATTTCAATCAGACTTGTGCGGAAACATTCGGCGAGGATCAGGCCCCTCCCCTCTTTCTCTCCCCTGTGCAAATATAATGAAAGGAGACCCCAGTGACAAAAAGTAATGTGATCCTAAATTAATGGCAACATTCAAATAAATAATGGTGATGATTAATACTGCCCAAACCCCAAAGTAATAATCATTTAATAAATTGCAGAGGACTCCGGTAAGTCTCTGTGTATCTTTTAATTATATTGAACGGAGAGAGCAATTAGTGTAAAAGTTATTACTAATGGGGGCTAATGTAACTAAGCAGGACAACGCAAGTGGGATTAAATTATCCCATGCCTATTTTTCCCCCTTCCCCAAACACATACTAATGGAGCTACAAAATGGAGAATCACTACCACTACATTGATGTGGAAAGAATAAGTTTTCCATCCTTCTGTCTGAGAAGAGGAAACAAATCTCTCTCTCTCTCTCTCTCTTTAATAATAATCTTTATTAGTAAAAGGTAAAGGGACCCCTGACCATTAGATCCAGTCATGACCAACTCTGGGGTTGCGGCGCTCATCTCGCTTTACTGGCCGAGGGAGCCAGCGTACAGCTTCCGGGTCACGTGGCCAGCATGACTAAGCCGCTTCTGGCGAACCAGAGCAGCACACGGAAATGCTGTTTACCTTCCCACCGGAGCGGTACCTATTTATCTACTTGCACTTTGACATGCTTTCGAACTGCTACGTTGGCAGGAGCAACGGGAGCTCACCCCGTCGTGGGGATTCGAACCACCGACCTTCTGATCGGCAAGTCCTAGACTCTGTGGTTTAACCACAGCGCCACCTGGGTCCCTGCTAATAATCTTTATTAATTTCACACATAGACATATATGCATAAATAACAAATATAGACAATATAAGTAGTATAATGAGAATTATTAAAGTTTAATAGGTTATTGTATTTTAGTGTTTTGTTGGAAGCCGCCCAGAGTGGCTGGGGAAACCCAGCCAGATGGGCAGGGTATAAATAATAAATTATTATTATTTATTATTATTATTGGAAGTTTTATATTTTAACCTGTTATCTAGTTGTAATATATTGTATTTTGATTTTGTTTTCTTTCTATTTCCTTTCCTTTCACTGTTTCTGTCTATTTGTATTGCTTTTGCTCTGTATGATTTGTCATTTGGAAACAAATTCTCAAAGCTGCAAAAATATCGCACAGTTGTTGGAGCATCCAGCGAAAGTGAATTATGGGAGATTAGGGACGGACAAGAGGAAAAACTTCTTCGCCCAGTGCATAGTTATCCTGTGGAACTCCCACCCACAGGAAGCAGTGATGGCCGCCAACTTGGGACGGCTTTCAAAGACAAATCCGCAGAGTAGAAGGCTACTGGCCACATTGGGAACCACAAGTGGGGAGGAATGATTGTTGTGGGTTTTCCAATGGGGCATCTGGTTGGCCACTGCCTGCTCGACTAGGTGGGCCATTGGCCTGTTTGCAGAGCTTTTCTAACATTCCTACGTGAAGAATAAAGAAGCGATCCTGTGTTGCAAAACCCCACAGAGGGAACCGCCTCAGGAAAGGTGAAAAATCCCAGCGGCATTCAAGTACAGTGGTACCTTGATTCTCAAACGCCTTGGTACTCAAACAACTTGGAACCCAAATGCTGCAAACCTGGATATAAGCGTTCTGGTTTGCGAACTTTTTTTGGAAGCTGAACGTGCTCCGTTTTGAGTGTTACGCTCAGGGCCATCTTTAGCATACGCGCCGCCGGGGTGCAAAGATCTGCCCAGCGCCCCCAAATTTACCGTAGTTTAGCCACCCCCAAATTTTTTAGAGGGGGGCAAACTCAAAGTTGTTGACCTTTTTGGAGGAGGGGGGAAGCCAAAGCTGTTGACTTTTTTTGGGGGGGGGGGAATCACTCACCTGTAACAATGACGCAGCAGAAGTAACTGCTTTTGTTTCATGACTCGGTGGGAATATTTGACGCAACGGAGTAACACAGCGATGGAGGGGGTCGGGGACTTTTGCTCCATTGCTTTTCACTGCCGCTGATCGAGAGGGAGCAGTATACACTAGGTATACATTTGGCGCCCCCCCCAGAATACATTTGGTGTCCCACAGAATTCAGCGCCTGGGTTCCCTGCACCCCCAGGTAAAGACAGCCCTGGTTATGCTGACAATTTGAGTGGCACACTTCTGTTTTGACTGTTTCGCTGAGGTCTGTCTGTTTTTGCTATTTATTTTGTTTTTGTGGCTTTTTTTGTTTGTTTTTGTGACTGTGTGGAACCCAGTTTAGCTACTGATTGATTGATTGTGTGACTGCAGTACATTGTTTATTGCTTTCATTTTATGGATCAATGGTCTCGTTAGATAGTAAAATTCATGTTAAATTGCTGTTTTGGGGGTTCTTTTTAAAAGTCTGGAACAGGTGAATCCGTTTTGCATTACAGCGGTACCTCGGGTTACATACGCTTCAGGTTACATACGCTTCAGGTTACAGACTCCGCTAACCCAGAAATAGTGCTTCAGGTTAAGAACTTTGCTTCAGGGTGAGAACAGAAATTGTGCTCCGGCGGCGCAGCAGCAGCAGGAGGCCCCATTAGCTAAAGTGGTGCTTCAGGTTAAGAACAGTTTCAGGTTAAGTACGGACCTCCAGAACGAATTAAGTACTTAATCTGAGGTACCCCTGTACTTTCTATGGGAAAGTGCACCTTGGTTTTGGAACGCTTTGGTTTTGGAACAGACTTCCGGAACGGATTGAGTTTGAGAACCAAGGTACCACTGTAGCCATCCCTGCAGTTTCCATTTACTAGGGCCTCATAGCCACACGGGTGGTGCTGTGGTCTAAACCACTGAGCCTTGGGCTTGCCAATCAGAAGGTTGGCGGTTCGAATCCCCATGACGGGGTGAGTTCCCGTTGCTCGGCCCCTGCTCCTGCCCACCTAGCAGTTCGAAAGCACGTCAAAGTGCAAGTAGATAAATAGGTCCCGCTCCAGCAGGAAGGTAAACGCCGTTTCCGTGCGCTGCTCTGGTTCTGCAGAAGCAGCTTAGTCATGCTGGCCACATGACCCGGAAGCTGCCTGCAGACAAATGCAGGCTCCCTTGGCCTATAGAGCGAGATGAGCGCCGCAACCCCAGAATCGTTTGCGACTGGACTTAACAGTCAGGGGTCCCTTTGCCTTTACTTTACATATCCACTAGCCATGCACGGTAATTAAAAACGAAAATCTCCTCGCTGCCACTGCCTGTTGGGAACCTTTAACTAAAGAGAAGCCTCAGAGTGTCAAGCTCATCTCCATTTCCAACGAAGACACTTAAGGACAGTTCAGTGGAGTCAGTTTACTCCCCCCATAGAGAATAGGCAACCCCCCCCATGCTGTAATCCCAAATGACAGGCAAGCAATGAGGTCAAGATCACTAAGAGAGCCTTCTCCTGCTTATGACTTTTTTTTTTTTAAAAAATACATTTGCATTGATATGTACACATCAATAGGATGCCTGTATAGGAAACCCCCATGCATTTAATTATTTGCAGGAGCAACAGTTCCCGAATGTGTCAATACACATTTATTAGGAGACAACTATTTGCTCTCCTTCCTTGACATCAGGGCCCAACGCTCTCCAAGGTAGGTCTTTAAAAGCACCAGAAGAGGCTCCTGCCAGGCTCCCAGTTAACAATCCCCGGGAACACCTATTCTCACAAACACACTCATCCACAATTGGATGACTCTTTAGCCTTGCAGGAGGGTCCTTGAGAGGCACGTTGCCATGGCAACCACCTCTTCTTTTGCTTAGAGAGAGAGGACCGTTGTGCTGAAGCTCAATCATTTGAGCCTTGGAATGATATTTTTGGCATGATTTTTTTCAGAGATGACCCACCCCCTCCAAGTCTCCCAAGCAAGGCTTGCCAAACGCTTAAAACTGCTGGAAAACTATATATATATATATATATATATATATATATATATATATATATATATATATGAATATGACATGTGGGACTGGCTCACTAACTGATTCATGCAGGGTGGGAGGTTAAAAATATTATGGTGTTTTGCAGGCCACTAATAGGAATGTTGGAGAATTCTGGCAAAAGCAGGCAGAGGAGTGGAAACTGCAAATGTTTGATTATTCGTCCTATGTCTGGAGCGGAAGCAAAACCAACAAATACTATCTATGCTTGCTGTTCTTGCTCTCGATCATTATAGGTAAAGGGACCCCTGACCATTAGGTCCAGTCATGGCCGACTCTGGGGTTGCGGCGCTCATCTCGCTTTATTGGCCGAGGGAGCCGGCATACAGCTTCCGGGTCATGTGGCCAGCATGACTAAGCCGCTTCTGGCGAACCAGAGCAGTGCATGGAAACGCCATTTACCTTCCCGCTGCAGCTGTACCTATTTATCTACTTGTACTTTGACGTGCTTTCGAACTGCTAGGTTGGCAGGAGCTGGGACTGAGCAACGGGAGTTTACCCCGTCGTGGGGATTCGAACGCCAACCTTCTGATCGGCAAGCACTAGGCTCAGTGGTTTAGACCACAGCACCACCCGCATCCCTTTATTAGGAATGGTAAAGGTAAAGGGACCCCTGACCATTAGGTCCAGTCGTGACCGACTCTGGGGTTGCGGCGCTCATCTCGCTTTATTGGCCGAGGGAGCCGGCGTAAAGTTTCTGGGTCATGTGGCCAGCATGACTAAGCTGCTTCTGGCAAAGCAGAGCAGTGCACAGAAATGCTGTTTACCTTCCCGCCGGAGCAGTACCTATTTATCTACTTGCACTTTGACGTGCTTTCGAACTGCTAGGTTGGCAGGAGCAGGGACAGAGCAACGGGAGCTCACTCTGTCGCTGGGATCTGAACCGCCAACCTTCTGATCAGCAAGTCCTAGGCTCTGTGGTTTAACCCACAGCGCCACCTGCATCTCTCTCAGTCATTATAACCCCCACAAATTTGCATTGTGTTTCCTTTGCGTTGAAGTGAATGGGTTGATAACAGCATCAATGAGAATGTAATTTATGTAATTAATCGCATCAGCTACATAAATGCGCCCTGGATCACAATGGGAGGGCTCAGCTCGCATGATCATGGTGTCCATTTGAAAACCCACAGGCTGCTCCTGAAAATGTTTATAAAATTACAGATGGCATGGGGAAAGT
This sequence comes from Podarcis raffonei, assembly GCF_027172205.1. Classification (NCBI taxonomy): domain Eukaryota; kingdom Metazoa; phylum Chordata; class Lepidosauria; order Squamata; family Lacertidae; genus Podarcis; species Podarcis raffonei. Next base: position 24,934,085 of record NC_070617.1, read on the forward strand.
GGACAGAGAAAAGTTTTCCTTCCTCTCTCCTAACATTAGGACTCAGGGACATCAAATGAAGCTGAATGTTGGAAGATGAAGGCAAGACAAGAGAAAGGACTTCTTCATGCAGCACACAGTTAAACTGTGGAACTCACTCCCACAGGACCATCCCGGAGCTGAACCCAATGAACGAGGCTTTCAGAGGCTATCTGAAGGAAGAGTCTGGTGGCATCATGTACAGTGGTACCTTGGTTCTCAAACTTAACAGCAATTTAACATGAATTTTACAATTTAACGAGACCATTGATCCATAAAATGAAAGCAATAAGCAATGTACTGTAGTCACACAATCAGTAGCTGAACTGGGTTCCATACAGTCACAAAAATGAAATAAAAAAGCCAGAAAAATGCAAGATAAATAGCAAAAACAGACAGACCTCAGTGTAATACTCAAAATGGAAGTGTGGCACTCAAAACGGAGCATGTTTGGCTTCTAGAAAATACTTCTGGATTTGCAGCGTTTGGGTTCCAATTTGTTTGAGTACCAAGGCATCTGAGAACCAAGGTACCACTGTAAATATTCCGGAAGAGGATATAATTCAGGAATAGAGCACCTGCTTTGCATGCAGAAGGCCCCAAGTTCAATCCCTAGCATCTCCAGGTAGGGTCTGGGAATGTCCTGGGGTCTGAAACCCCGGAGAGCTGCTGCCGACCAATGTAGGCATCACTGACCTAGATGGAGCAACCGCCTGACTCTGCCTAAGGCAGCTTCCTCCATTCTCAGTTGCAGCTCAGCGGCAGAGCACCTGCTTGGCATGTGGAAGGGTTTGATCCCTTGCATTTCCAGGCAGGGCTGGGGGAGATCCCTGAAGAGTCAGTGCTGCCCATCAGTGTACGTAACACTGAGCTCGACGAAGCCCTTTTATTTCTGGAGCCGGGAAGCCCGGAGCTCAGTGCTGCCTTTGCACAGTTGCCTAATGCCATTTGCATTCTGGTTCCATCTCAATTTCCTTTGGTCCCAGCTCCTGTCGCAATGGCCTCCCCTCCCTCTTGTTTACAGCCTTCACAAATATTTGCTGATGCCTTTGCCCCTCATTAGTCCTCATTTATCAGAGCTGTGCTCAGTTAGCTCCCCTAATGTTGTCTCATCCATCACTCCCTCCAGCCCCCTAATGATCTCTATGGACACCCCATTTCCCCATTTATCTTCCCTTCCACTTCGCTCTAAGCGGGTGAGATTGGATTTTCTCCAGTTAAAGCCTTATGCGCCCCACACTAGCTCAGGGTGGTTTGTGGGGCTTTGATGGAGCAGTATAGACTCTTGTCTAATAATAATAATAATAATAAATTTATACCCTGCCCATCTGGCTGGGTTTCTCCAGCCACGCTGGGTGGCTCCCAACTGAATATTATTATTATTAATAATAAAGCGACAAAACATCAAACATTAAAAACTTCCCTAAACAGGGCTGCCTTCAGATGTCTTCTAAAAGTCAGATAGTTGTTTATTTCCTTGACTTCTGATGGGAGGGCGTTCCACAGGGCAGGCGCCACTACCAAGAAGGCCCTCTGCCTGGTTCCCTGCAACCTCACTTCTCGCAGGGAGGGAACCGCCAGAAGGCCCTCGGAGCTGGACCTCAGTGTGTGGGCTGAATGATGGGGGTGGAGACGCTCCTTCAGGTACAATAATAATAACAAAGGGATAAGACAAGTATAAGGGATGCGGGTGGTGCTGTGGTCTAAACCACAGAGCCTAGGACTTGCCAACCAGAAGGTCAGCGGTTCAAATCCCCGCAACGGGGTGAGCTCCCGTTGCTCGGTCCCTGCTCCTGCCAACCTAGCAGTTCGAAAGCACGTCAAAGTGAAAGTAGATAGATAGGTCCCGCTCCAGCGGGAAGGTAAATGGGGTTTTCGTGCGCTGCTCTGGTTTGCCAGAAGCGGCTTAGTCCTGCTGGCCACATGACCCGGAAGCTGTACGCCGGCTCCCTTGGCCAGTAAAGTGAGATGAGCGCCGCAACCCCAGAGTCGGCCACGACTGGACCTAATGGTCAGGGGTCCCTTTACCTTTAAGACAAGTATAAGAGCTCACATTCAAAAAAATGGGTCTTCCTTCCCTGTAAATGGGGAGGAGAGCAACATATAAATCAACTTTTAAATGGGCTCATTTCTTACATTGTGGAGCAGTGGTTAGAGTGTCAGACTATGACCTGGGAGGCCAGGGTTGAAATCCCCACTTGGCCACGACAATCACTGGGTGACTTTGGGCCAGGCACTCACTGCCTTTCAACAGAACCTACCTCACAGGTTTGTTGTGGGGATCAAAGGAGGGGTGAAGAACCATACATACCACTTTGAGCTCCTTGAAGAAGGTGGACTATAAATGCAAAAAAAGAAATAAACTGGGTTTATAGACCAATTTTCCTTCCCAGAGCTTGCTTCACTTCCTCCCCATTTTGTATCCATAGCAACCCTGCAAGGTAGGTTCGAGGTAGAACCATAGCAATGGGAAAGGCCATATTTCCGTGGTAGAGTATCTGTTTTGCATGCAGAATGTCCCAGGTGGTGTCCATGGCATCTCCAGGTAGGACTGGGAATGTCCCCTGCCTGAAATCTCGCTCAGCTGCCACCAATCAGTGTAGACAATGCTGAGCTGGATGGTCCAATGGTCTGGCTCCATATAAGACAGCTTCCTGTGTTCCTGTGTTAGGCTGAGAGACAGCGATTGGCCAAAAGCCACCCAATGGTGAGTGGAGATTTCAACCCTGGTTTCCTAGGCTCTGGTGAAATACACTAACCACTGCACCACCACTGTCTGTTTCAAAACAGACTGAGGAACAATAAAGCTGGACCTGAACTGAGTCTGGAGGGGAAGGAATGTTTTCACAGATGAAACTCACTGGTGGCTTTCTGCAACAATGAGAAGAATTTCATTTCACCAAGTGTACAGAGATTAGCACACACACACACACTCCTGAGCTTATTGTGGTGTTCTTATGAAATTCTGTGGCTGCCATGATTTTCATTATGAAAATGCTGCTTTCTTCCTCTTCTTTTCATATGTGGCTTTATTGATGCCATAAATTGTGTGCTTTATTGGTTCTTGTGTGGAAAGCCATCTTGAGGGCTTTTGAAAAAGCCATGTGACGGCCAGGAATCGAGCTTTTGTACTGGTGCAACCTGGTTCCCGTAACTGACAAGGAAAGCTTCCCTCTCTGATCAAATGTCTAAAGAGGGCTGAGGCTGCCTGCTTTCTTGCTGTCATGGTATTTGCATTCATACAATAGCTTCACTCTCACATAATTCTAAACCATGGTTAATATTAACCATAGTTCATAAACCGTGGTTAAGGTCTAGGTGTATCTAGGTGGGGAATTTTTAAATTTTTTTTACTCAGTTTACATTTGTAAGTTGTTTTAAACTGTTGTCACCTGCCCTGAAACCATAGGGTGAAGGGCCAGTCATTAACAACAACTTCATAGGTGAATCTGCCTAATTAATACTTTCTGAAACAGCACAAGAGCCCCAAAATAGCCATTGCTGGAAATTCAGAATGCTCCAAATTTTTCAGTGCAGTTCCCCAACCCTGTGATGTGTACAAACATGCATGTATGTATGAAAATGAATGTGTGTGTGTGTATACACATATATGTATATGTACAGTATGTATACATACATACACACAGATACACACGCACACGCACACACACACACACACACACACACACATGAAAGCAGCATACAAAAATGCATTATATAAGGAATAATTATTTTACAAGGAATTATTATTTTACAAAGATGTGTACATCAGGCAAAATGGCATAAAAAGATGTGTATATTAGGTTAGGCTGAGAGGCAGTGACTTTCCCAAGGTCACAGCCAGTGAGCTTCATGGCCATGTGGGGGGGGGGATGAACCATGGTCCCCCAGGTCCTAGTATGACACTCTGCAACCACTACACCACCCTGACTTTTTTAACCATCCAAGAAGTGGCGTAGCGTGGGTTGCCAGCATCCGGGGCTGCACAGAGGGGGTGGGTGAGAAAATGGGAAACAGACGGAGTATGCAGGCACATTCAACTGCCTGAGTCACCCAGGAGATCATAGCCACAGAGATAAGAAAAGACGAGTCATTCCGTTGTCTGGAGAGGTCACTTCCTGGTTCACATGGAGAAGCCATTTTCAATGGAGCCCAGCAACGGAAGTATGCAGTTGTTTTAAGGCAGCACCAGGTGTTGAAATTTGGTGCCTCTAACACAGAGCCTAGGACTTGCTGATCAGAAGGTCAGCGGTTCGAATCCCTGCAACGGGGTGAGCTCCCGTTGCTCGGTCCCTGCTCCTGCCAACCTAGCAGTTCGAAAGCACATCAAAGTGCAAGTAGATAAATAGGTACCACTCCAGCGGGAAGGTAAATGGCGATTCCGTGCACTGCTCTGATTCGCCAGAAGCGGCTTAGTCATGCTGGCCACATGACCCGGAAGCTGTACGCCGGCTCCCTCGGCCAATAAAGCGAGATGAGCGCTGCAACCCCAGAGTCGGTCACAACTGGACCTAATGGTCAGGGGTCCATTTACCTTTACCTTTAACAATTTTGCGCCTGGGCAACCGCCCCTGTGGTCCCCCCAGGCTACGCCGCTGCATCCAAGTTGGCTGTTTGCTACCTCTCGTGTGAGCCAGTTCCAGAGCCAAGCAACTTTTAACTTCTTGCTCCTCCTAATCACCCGAGAGGATATTATCCACAGCTGTATCTCTTGAAGACTTTTGCATTTGATCCCTTCCACACCCTCTGTTAACACCCTCCCACCTCCACAACCCTGCCAGTTTTAAGTCCCAGCTCTGAAGTGCATCTTCAACTGGCTTCTCCTCTGTGTCAAGGACCCATCGCTTCTCCAAGCTCCGGTGCAAATTGGAGCGTCTCCTCCTCACCACTGTTGCCTCGATTGCTCTGTTTTGTTTCCGCATCATTTGTTAATTCAGGAGGCAATTAATTAGCTGTGCAAGTGCGGTCCTCTCCCCCTCCCTCCCCCAGCAGATGTTGGCGGCTGTGCGCAGCCGGTGCGCGCGCCTTCGCCTTGCTCTGCAGCTGTCTGCCTGCGTTCGCAGCCGAGACAATGGCAGCTTTAATCATGTCATTACAAGGGATTTGGATGCTGCCGAGCTCTCCCTGTCTTCTCTCTGTCGGCTTGGAACAAGGATGCTCTCGCCCCGGGGCCCAGTTCCTGCTGCCACCAGCCAGATGTCCCCTGAGATTGTTCAGCTCTGGAAGTGCCGCTGAGCCTTCTGTGGACTGGAACTTCCACTTGTCAGGCACTCAAAGACTTGTACGGCCCCGGGTTACGCAGAGATTAGACTAATCTCTTCATTAATTGAAATCTCTGCTTTTGCCTGTGCTAGGCACACAGCTGTTTGTTCATGCAGCACAGAGGACTCAGAAATAGTGTCTTAGGTGATCATCTAAGTTGAGTTTCCTGATCTGTGGAGATGAATAACACCGGAAAGACCACCGGTGAATGGTCACAGAAATCGGAAAGCGAGAAAAATTCTAACATAGATGCCTTACAGGCCTTCAAAGTAGACCCCCTCTGATACAATGCACCATTGACAACATTCGTAGAACTGTTGGAAATTTCTGGAGAAGACCTCTTTTCGTACTGCTTTCAGTTCCCTCGTCACAGCAGCTTGGACGTGTGAAATGTTGGAAAATCTGTATCCTTTTAGTACAGATTTCAGTTTTGGGGGGAAAAGAAATCCAGTGGGGTCAGATCAGGAGAATATGGAGGGTGGAACAACTCAGTAACCTCAGTAACGATTTCACATGGAATATGCAATTCTTCCTCCATCATTCAGACGGACAAACTCTGATCCTGCATCAATAACTCATGAACTCTATTGACATTTGCCACCATTCTGCTTGTCAATGGTCTGCCAGACCGAAGGTCATCTTCGATGGTTTGCCGCCCTTCACAGAAATGCTTAAACCACTCACACGCTGTCTTTCGAGTTACAGCTTCATCTCCGTACACAATTGTGAGCATTTTGTGGGTTTCCGATGCCGATTCTAAGTTCGAATATTTCTCGCTGTCCAATTTCTGTGACTATTCACCGAACTTCCCGGTCACACTTTGTAAAGTCATAGAACTGTAGAGATGAAAGTTAACCCCAAGGAAGAACCTTACATTTGTCCCGCTTACACTTCATTTTGTTAGTTTTGGCCGAGTTCTCTAATTTCAAGGTCATCTTGAATCCTGTTTCTGTCTTCAGAGGCATTGGCTACCCCTCCCAGTTTGGTGACCATTAATTGAAGAAGCTCGAGGTGGTGTACATAATTCTTCTTCTCCCCATTATATCCTCAATTTGTGGGCATCCAATGAAGCATAATTCAGAACAGATAAAAGAGCAGTGTGTACATGGGGATGGTGGCTCTTCAATGCTTTCCAAGGACGTCTCTGCTGGCAGTTCTCCCCTTCCTTCTCCTAACACCTCATAACTTGGCAGCTGTGAGTTCTGCTGTACAGTGGTATCTCGGGTTAAGAACTTAATTAGTTCTGGAGGTCCGTTCTTAACCTGAAACTGTTCTTAACCTGAGGTACCACTTTAGCTAATGGGGCCTCCCGTTGCCGCTGCGTGATTTTTGTTCTCATCCTGAAGCAAAGTTCTTAACCCGAGGTCCTATTTCTGGGTCAGTGGAATCTGTAACCTGAAGCATCTGTAACCTGAGGTACCAGTGTAATTCAATCTTGTCTCCCTCTTCTCTTGAAACTGCTGGGGAAGGGGGGGTGATGCCCCCACTCCTCCTCTGAGGGAAGCAGAGGAGAGGGAGGGGGCGACCCCCAGCCCTCCTCTTCAGTCCAGTCCCTGACATCAATTTTGATGCTTTTAAAAGAGAAATTCAGGAGGAAAGGGCCACCAATGGCTACTAGCTATGTCTGCCTCTATGGTCAGAGGCTGCAATGCTTCTGAATGCCAGTTGCTGGAAACCGCAGGGTATTGGGGGAGCAGCGGCGTAGCGTGGGTTGTCAGCACCCGGGGCAAGGCAAGTAATTTGCGCCCCCTAACCGGGGCAAGGCAAGTAATTTGCGCCCCCTAACCCGGGGCAAGGCAAGTAATTTGCGCCCCCTATCCCGTGGATTTGCGCCCCCTAACCCTACAAATCTATGCCTATGAATGATAGTCCCCCCCTCTCTCTCTTTCTCATATTCCAATCGATTCCCATTTCCGCCGATCGATCCCCGAAGCTCTCACCCAGCGAAATTTGTGTGTAATTACGCTTCGCCATCCCTAATCCTGCCGCTTCCACCGGGAAATCATGACGGTGCGTTTCTCCTCTCCAAACTTTCCCCGGCCCTTTGCCGGCCGGCGCAGCCCTTTTGGCTACGAGCTCCCCTCCTTCTCTGCCCGCTTCCGACCCCACCTCCCTGTCCAGCCTCCCTACCTCCTGAAAAAAGGCGCCGGCGCCAAGCAGGACACCCCCGCGGCCATCGGAGAGAGGCGGGGCCGAGGGAGGCAAGCCAATGGGCGAGGCGGGGGTAGGTGGCCACAGGGGCGGGCGCTGCCGCAGTCCTCGGGTGGGCAAGGTAGGAGCAGGCGGAGGCTGGCCGGCCGCTCTGACAATAGGGGCGGGCCGAGGGCACGACGCGGCTGGGCCCTCTGGACTCGCGCCCCCCCAGATGTTGCGCCCGGTGCGGCCGGCACCCCTGGCACCCCCCACGCTACGCCACTGTGGGGGAGTGCTGTTGTGTTCAAATCCTGCTTACGAGTTTCCCCATAAGCATTTGGGTGGCCACTGTGGGAACCGGATGCTGGCACAGATAGGCCATTGGCCTGATCCAACAGCTTCTTCTTAGGTTCTTAGTGAGCATAACACACACTCACAACTCAGCCTCCACTGAGGTCAATGCAAAAATCCCCACTTGAGGCTTGTTTAACAAATGTTGACTTCATCAGCTTTGATTTCCAATTTGAAGAGTCCCAGCCAAGCCGTGTCTTTGATTAGCCAAACTAACTGAACTAGTCGCGCTAATCAGAGTCAAAGGTAGGGTTCATTACCCAAGCAAATCCTAGCAAAATTCAATCAAGTCAGATATTCCCATTGATATTCTTCGAGGCATACACTTCAACAGGAGTTTTAGCTAATGAAAATAAAGACTTGATTAGTGGATTGGGAGAGTCTTGCTCCTCGGCTAGAAAAATCCTGAAGAAAGATATAGATAGATATATTTAAAAGCAAAGATTAGGCATGCACTGGCTGTGTTTTGCCAGACCCCAAGGAGCAGAAGGTGGATCCGGGTCAAAGACTCAACCAGAAAAACTGAGATGAGATGGCAGACTCTTGGTTACAGATACCTCTTGTCACTGCTTTCATAGCCTCCCAAAGGTTGGCAGAAGTGGTTTTGAAATGGTGGACTCTTGCGATGGTAGGATAGGCTTTACTTAGTTTGGAGATGGTATTTAATGACCTCCGCTAGGATTTTAGTGGCTCAAAAATAGAAATCCCAGCTTTAATGGAGTGGCAGATGAAAATGTTTGAATACGTAGAATTGGCGAAAATGACCTATAAGATTCGGAACCAAAAAGTAACAAAGTTCGAAGAGGAGTGGAGTAAATTTGTTGAGTACATATGGAATAATTGTAGAAGCTTAAAGACTGTAGCAGGGTTAATATAAATCTTGTGACGTGGACAGAGTGTAAATAAGAATCTGTAAGAGAGGATGATCCCCTTCATGGATCACTGCCTTGCCGTGGAGAAGGGGCTTGAAGAACTCAGAGAAGCTATGAACTACGCCGAGCAGGGCACACAAGATGAACAGGTCATAGTGGAGAGTTTTGACCAAACGTGATCCACCTGGAGGAGGAACCGGCAAGCCACTCCAGTATCCTTGCCAAGAAAACTCCATGGACAAAGACAACAGGCATATAAAAGTTATGACGCTGGAAGATGAGCCCCTCAGGTCGGAAGGCGTCCAACATGCTACTGGGGAAGAGCGGATATGCCTGGAAGCGAAAGGAAAGTCCAATGCTGTAAAGAAAAATATTGCATAGGAACCTGGAATGTAAGAACCATGAACCTGGGTAAGTTGGAGGTGGTCAAAAATGAGATGGCAAGAATAAATATTGACATCCTGGGCATCAGTGAACTAAAATGGACGGGAATGGGCGAATTCAGTTCGGATGACCATCACATCTACTACTGTGGGCAAGAAACCCGTAAAAGAAATGGAGTGGCCCTCATAGTCAACAAAAGAGTGGCGAAAGCTGTACTGGGATGCAATCTCAAAAATGATAGAATGATCTCGATACGAATCCAAGGCAGACCTTTTAACATCACAGTAATCCAAGTTTATGCACCAACCACTGGTGCTGAAGAAACTGAAATAGATCAATTCTATGAAGACTTACAAGACCTTATAGAAGTGACACCAAAGAAGGATGTTCTTCTCATTATAGGGGATTGGAATGCTAAAGTAGGGAATCAAGAGATAAAAGGAACAACTGGCAAGTTTGGCCTTGGAGATCAAAACGAAGCAGGGCAAAGGCTAATAGAGTTCTGTCAAGAGAACAAGCTGGTCATCACAAACACGCTTTTCCAACAACACAAGAGACGACTCTACACATGGACATCACCAGATGGGCAGTATCGAAATCAGATTGATTATATTCTCTGCAGCCAAAGATGGAGAAGCTCTATACAGTCAGCAAAAACAAGACCTGGAGCTGACTGTGGCTCAGATCATCAGCTTCTTATAGCAAAATTCAAGCTTAAACTGAAGAAAGTAGGAAAAACCACTGGGCCGGTAAGATACAATCTAAGTCAAATCCCTTATGAATACACAGTGGAAGTGACGAACAGGTTTAAGGATTTAGATTTGGTGGACAGAGTGCCTGAAGAACTATGGATGGAGGCTCGTAACATTGTACAGGAGGCAGCAACGAAAACCATCCCCATGAAAAGGAAATGCAAGAAAGCAAAGTGGCTGTCCAACGAGGCCTTACAAATAGCGGAGGAGAGAAGGCAAGCAAAATGCAAGGGAGATAGTGAAAGATACAGGAAATTGAATGCAGATTTCCAAAGAATAGCAAGGAGAGACAAGAAGGCCTTCTTAAACGAGCAATGCAAACAAATAGAGGAAAACAACAGAATAGGAAGAACCAGAGATCTGTTCAAGAACATTGGAGATATGAAAGGAACATTTCGTACAAAGATTACCATAATAAAGGACAAAAGTGGTAAGGACCTAACAGAAGCAGAAGACATCAAGAAGAGGTGGCAAGAATACACAGAGGAATTATACCAGAAAGATATGGATGTCTCGTACACCCCAGGTAGTGTGGTTGCTGACCTTGAGCCAGACATCCTGGAAAGTGAAGTCAAATGGGCCTTAGAAAGCATTGCAAATAACAAGGCCAGTGGAAGTGATGGTATTCCAGCTGAACTATTTAAAATTTTAAAAGATGATGCTGTTAAGGTGCTACACTCAATATGCCAGCAAATTTGGAAAACTCAGCAGTGGCCAGAAGATTGGAAAAGATCAGTCTACATCCCAATCCCAAAGAAGGGCAGTGCCAAAGAATGCTCCAACCACCGCACAATTGCACTCATTTCACACGCTAGCAAGGTTATGCTTAAAATTCTACAAGGAAGGCTCAAACAGTATGTGGATCGAGAACTCCCAGAAGTGCAAGCTGGATTTAGAAGTGGCAGAGGAACCAGAGACCAAATTGCAAACATGCGCTGGATTATGGAGAAAGCTAGAGAGTTCCAGAAAGACATCTACTTCTGCTTCATTGACTATGCAAAAGCCTTTGACTGTGTCGACCACAGCAAACTATGGCAAGTTCTTAAAGAAATGGGAGTGCCTGATCACCTCATCTGTCTCCTGAGAAATCTCTATGTGGGACAAGAAGCTACAGTTAGAACTGGATATGGAACAACTGATTGGTTCAAAATTGGGAAAGGCGTACGACAAGGCTGTATTTTGTCTCCCTGCTTATTTAATTTATACGCAGAATACATCATGCGAAAGGCTGGGCTGGATGAATCCCAAGCTGGAATTAAGATTGCCGGAAGAAATATCAACAACCTCAGATATGCAGATGACACAACCTTGATGGCAGAAAGTGAGGAGGAATTAAAGAACCTTTTAATGAGGGTGAAAGAGGAGAGCGCAAAATATGGTCTGAGGCTCAACATCAAAAAAACGAAGATCATGGCCACTGGTCCCATCACCTCCTGGCAAATAGAAGGGGAAGAAATGGAGGCAGTGAGAGATTTTACTTTCTTGGGCTCCATGATCACTGCAGATGGTGACAGCAGCCACGAAATTAAAAGACGCCTGCTTCTTGGGAGAAGGGCAATGACAGGCCTAGACAGCATCTTGAGAAGTAGAGACGTCACCTTGCCAACAAAGGTCCGTATAGTTAAAGCCATGGTTTTCCCAGTAGTGATGTATGGAAGTGAGAGCTGGACCATAAAGAAGGCTGATCGCCGAAGAATTGATGCTTTTGAATTATGGTGCTGGAGAAGACTCTTGAGAGTCCCATGGACTGCAAGAAGATCAAACGCATCCATTCTTAATGAAATCAGCCCTGAGTGCTCACTGGAAGGACAGATCGTGAAGCTGAGGCTCCAGTACTTTGGCCACCTCATGAGAAGAGAAGACTCCCTGGAGAAGACACTGATGCTGGGAAAGATGGAGGGCACAAGGAGAAGGGGGCGACAGAGGATGAGATGGTTGGATAGTGTTCTCGAAGCCACAAACATGAGTCTGACCAAACTGCGGGAGGTAGTGGAGGACAGAGGTGCCTGGCGTGCTCTGGTCCATGGGGTCACGAAGAGTCGGACACGACTAAACGACTAAACAACAACAACAACAAAGAGAGGATGTTAATTGTGAAAGCCGATGTAGGGAAGGAAGGAAGTCCGGGCACGATAATGCACAAGGTAAATAAGTAGACACAAAAATGTTGAATGTAAGAATATATGCTTTATCTATTTTTGTTTTGGAGAATCAATAGAAAACATTTTTTAAAAAACACCAGTCAGATTAAATCAAATAAACAAGAAATGTTCGGTGTTATGTTGGAGGGGATGCCAGGAAACCGGGAATTATGTTCATATGTGGTGGGGGTGTAAATAGGTACAATTTTTCTGGCAAAGGGTGTTTAAGGAGACAACAGAAATCACTCAGTTAAAGTGACCAAAAGTCCAGAGGCAGCATTATTATCAAGGTTCGCAGGCTATGAAGGACTTGCTCACAAATTTATTGACAGCTGCACAAATTATGATAGCTAGGAAATGGAAGGGGCAATATTTATTTATTTTTTGGTGTGTTTTTTTGTAAATAATTTTTTATTATTTTTTCATTAATAATACTCCAGTTGATAGAATATCAAATCTTGCCAATATAAAATGGAAGAATGGTATAAAGAGGTGTGGGATATAGCTATTAATGGTAAATTAACATGTGTCATTAAGGCAAGACTGGGAATATGCAGGAGAAGTGATTTTGAGCAGATATGGAGGGTGTTTGTTAGAATTTGTACTGTTAAAATGGAAAGGGGTCAAACCATTGCAAGAGGCGTTGTAATTTTGGGAGGTCGGATAGTTACAATGGTGGTGCACATTATTATTCTTATTTATTTATGATTGTTACTTTACCAAAGTACAGTGGTACCTCAGGTTAAGTACTTAATTCGTTCCGGAGGTCCGTTCTTAACCTGAAACTGTTCTTAACCTGAAGCACCACTTTAGCTAATGGGGCCTCCTGCTGCCGCTGCACCGCCAGAGCACGATTTCTGTTCTCATCCTGAAGCAAAGTTCTTTACCTGAAGCACTATTTTTGGGTTAGCGGAGTCTGTAACCTGAAGCATATGTAACCTGAAGCGTATGTAATCTGAGGTACCACTGTAATAATAAAAAACAGAAAAAAGGATAGGCTTCACTGCATCCTGAAACCATGACCTAAGCTGTATGAGAAGGGGACATAAGAAGCTACCTTATCCGGAGTCAGATTATTGGTCCATCTACCTCAGTATCAGCCACACTGGGGATGGAGGGCAGACAGGTGGCTGCATAAAGCTTTATAGGTCAAAACCAGCGCTTTGAATTGGGCCTGGAAAAATACTTGGTAGCTAGTGCAGTCAAACCAGGATTGGTGTGATGTGCTCAGACCATCTTCCCCCAGTGAGCAACCTGGCCACTGAATTCTGCACCAGCTGCAGTTTCCGAGCTGTCTTCAAGGGCAGCCCCACATATAATGCATTGCAGTAATGTAACCTAGAGTAGTAGAGGAGTAGTAAAGTAGAGACATCACCTTGCCAACAAAGGTCCGTATAGTAAAAGCTATGGTTTTCCCAGTAGTGATGTATGGAAGTGAAAGCTGGACCACAAAGAAGGCTGATCGCCGAAGAATTGATGCTTTTGAATTATGGTACTGGAGGAGACTCTTGAGAGTCCCATGGACTGCAAGAAGATCAAACCTCTCCATTCTTAAGGAAATTAGCCCTGAGTGCTCACTGGAAGGACAGATCCTGAAGCTGAGACTCCAATACTTTGGCCACCTCATGAGAAGAGAAGACTCCCTGGAAAAGACCCTGATGTTGGGAAAGATGGAGGGCACAAGGAGAAGGGGACAACAGAGGACGAGATGGTTGGACAGTATTCTCGAAGCTACAAACATGAGTTTGACCAAACTGCGGGAGGCAGTGGAAGACAGGAGGGCCTGGCGTGCTCTGGTCCATGAGGTCACGAAGAGTCGGACACGACTAAACAACTAAACAACAGCAACAACCTAGAGGTTTACCAGAGCATAAGCAACAGAAGTTAGGCTGTCTCAATGTGTGTGCGTGTTAGGAGGGTTGACATTTTTCAGATATTAATAGAGCTCTTATAAATAAAAGGCAGGATCTTTACTCATCAGTTCCACCCAAAATGGGTTTAAATGAGCAGAAGGTAAGATTTGCATTACAGTTGTCTGTGTACAGACATTATCTCTTTGGGGGAGCAAGCGTCTCCCAATCTGCCCATCCAGTTCTGTGCTATTTGCAGCTCTCGGAACTGATGCACCGTGAATAACACGAGAACGTTGTCTGATCGCCGCCGTTATTAATGGCTCCCCGAAGCATCTCAAGAGCCACCGGGAAAAAAATATAAACACATGCTAATGCAATTAAATACAAAAGCGTTAGTTAATGTGGCATTACCGAGCTGATGGCAAACTCCCATTCCCCGAGAGATGCAAACAAGAAAGTGCTGAATGTCACTCCTAATGCAAAGGAAGGTGGGAGAGCTGAAGAACCTGTATTTGATCTCCAGCATTAAAGGGGACACCAAAGAGTTCAGTGTGTATGTAAACCTCTGCCACTTCAGAGGTTGTTGGACTCCAACTCCCATCAGCCTCATGAAAATTCATCAGCATTTTAATGCAAATTTCTTCGAACTTTCAGGCTGGATTACTGAAATGTGCTCTATGTGGAGCTGTCCTTGGTCCTGGTTCTGAAACGCCAGCAGGGACAGAATGCTGGGTCCAGACTGCTGATGTGTCAGGGACTGGACTGAAGGGGACGAGATGGAGGAAGCTTCCAGAGAAGAGGAAGGCAGTATTGCAGTGATGGCCAACCTTGGCCCTCCAGCTGTTTTGGGACTACAACTCCCATCATCCCTCACTAACAGGACCAGTGGTCAGGGATGATGGGAATTGTAGTCCCAAAACAGCTGGAGAGCCAAGTTTGGCCATCACTGCCGTATTGAATTGCAGCAGTGGATTGAGGAAGGTCACAGCTCAGAGACAGACAAACAGAAGAGTTGGGAGGTATTGGGAGAAGAGATAGGGGAAACTGAGAAAGAGAGCAGCCAGTTGACACATTAACACTGGAGAGTATTTCTGAACCCCCTTCTCCCAGAACCTGGCGGTCGTTGAGAGTGCAAGAGCAAAGGACTCAGAGACAATTAACCCCTGTTGGCCGCCGTAAAGGGAGGTGCTGCTGCTAGGAAGGGAAGGGGGAAGGAGCTCAGTTGGAGCAAAGCCGTTAATGGAGACAGACTGCATTCCTTGTCTCCCACTGTGATAATCGAATAAACTCATTTGTAAGACCTCTTCTTTGTTTTCTCTGCTTCTTGCTGCCACCAGGGGTGGGGTGGGGTGGGGGGAGAATTCCCCGAAGCTTGACATGATGGGGGCATCTGTCTGAGACAGGTGTGCCAACTCTATGGAACTGAAGAAGAAGAGTTTGGGTTTGATATCCCGCTTTATCACTACCCGAAGGAGTCTCAAAGTGGCGAACATTCTCCTTTCCCTTCCTCCCCCGCAACAAACACTCTGTGAGGTGAGTGGGGCTGAGAGACTTCAGAGAAGTGTGACTAGCCCAATATCACCCAGCACTCTTAACCACTACACCATGCTGGCTCTCTGAGGCCATTACAGCCCCCCCCAATGCCTGTTGGGACAGGGCTCAGCTCCTCCAATCATGAGGAGGCAGGTGTGGTATGGTGGGAAATCACCCCAGACTGTCAAGCAGCGGAAGATACTGCATGGACTGGTGGGATGTGACCCTGGGCCGACCAGTGCAGCCTGGTGCGTGAATGTCACATCGGGAGGAGGCCTAGTTGGCCTCTCATGAGGAGACAGTTGGCTTACACACATGTAATGCTCATGATGTCACGCACAACCCCTTTAATGTTGGGCACCACTTAGCACCTGTGGTCTGAGAACATGTGACATCATTGTTAATACCGGTTGCCCATCGATTACTGAGCCAGGTTCAAGGTTCTTGTATCAATTTGTAAAGCCCTGAACAACTGAGGCCCAGCGAACCTCAGGGATTGCCTGAGCCCTTATATCTCAGCTCGATCATGGAGATAATCTGCCAGGAGCATTGCTTGTCATTTTCCGAGTTGGCCAGGCTCACTTTTCAATAAGAAGAGCCTTTACTGTCATTGGCCGAGTCCTGTGGAATCCTCGGCCAATAGAGATTCAGCAGGAGCCTTCTGTGCCAGCCTTTGAACACTTGCTGAAAAATTTTCTATTCCCACAGGCCTATGCAAACAATCAAGTATCAAGTATACATCCTTCTGCAATGGTTAATTGAACTCTGATTTCAATTTTTATAAGGTTTTTTTTTTTTTTAACTGTATGGCTTCATGCAATGCTTCCCCCCCCCTAAAAATTTTTTAGGGGTACTCTCATTTTGACTCAAGAAAATCACCATTTTTTATTTCAAGTTGGGGAAATTAAATGCAGTAAATAGACAAAAGTGCAAAGATGCACAAAATGTTTAGGGGTGTGCGTACCCCTGCGTCCCTCCAGAAAAAAAGCACTGGCTTCATGTATTTCTGTTGTAAACCACTTTGGCATTTTTCATAAAACGGCAGTCTACAAATAATATAGACATTTTCTAATCCAATTTCCCCTAATAGAATGCCTGTCTTTATCCAAGCATAGGCATTTTTAATGCATTCCTTGTGTGAAGAACTGCATTGCAAAAATTATATCGGTGTGAATTTCAAAGGTGCGTTTAGGTTCGCAATTTGTTTCAGAAAATGTGAATTAAGTCCACTGCCTTCTTTTTTTTGCGGAGAAAGTCCTGTTGCTCCGCCGTGACCTCCCTGCCAATTTAGATACAGTGACTGAACTGGAGGCCCCTCGACTGACTTCAGGTCCAGTGTTGGATCATTTCGATCGAATACTCCCTACTGATGTGGATAGATTCCTCTAAGTTGGTAGGCCCACCACCTGCCTCCTTGATCCGTGCCCGTCTTGGCTGATTAGGGAGTGTCCAGATGTTGCACGGACCCCCGTGGTTGAAATTATCAATTTGTCCCTTGACACGAGGACATTCCCAGGGGAACTGAAGGAAGCAGTGGTATGTCCACTCTTAAAGAAAACTTCATTAGATCCCTTAGACCTATCCAATTACCGCCCAGTTTCAAATCTTCCATATCTGGCTAAGGTAATTGAGAGAGCGGTTGCTGAACAGCTTGGTAGGTTTCTTGAGGAAACATCGGCTTTAGATCCATTTCAGTCCGGTTTCCGTCCTGGTTTTGGGACCGAGACGGCTCTGGTTGCCCTAACAGACGATCTCCGCAGACAGCTGGATTGAGGCAGGTCAGGACTGGTGATCCTTTTAGATTTGTCAGCAGCCTTTGACATGGTCAATCATGATCTTCTGGACCACCGCCTCGCAGACGTGGGGATACAGGGCATAGCCCGTAACTGGCTGTGCTCTTTTATATCTGGTCGGGGACAGAGGGTGGCACTAGGGAGGGAAATGTCGTCGCGCCACTCCTTGGTGTGTGGAGTGCCGCAGGGCGCAATCCTCTTCCCAATGCTTTATAACATCTTTATGCGCCCCCTTGCCCAGATTATCCGGAGCTTTGGGCTGGGCTGTCACCAATATGCTGATGACACTCAGCTCTATCTGATGATGGATGGCCACACCAACTCAGCCCCGAACACACTGACGAGTTGCTTGGAAGCTGTGGCTGGATGGTTTCGTGGGAGCCGATTGAAACTAAATCCTTCGAAGACAGAGGTCCTATGGCTGGGTCGGGATGGCATGGGGATGAGGGACCAGCTCCCTTCTCTTGCGGGGGCCCAATTAGTGCCATTGCCTTCCGTTAAGAGTTTGGGTGTAATCCTTGACGCCTCCCTTTCCATGGAGGTGCAGGTTACAGCAACAGCCAAGGCGACATTTTTCCACCTTCGCCGCATCAAGCATCAAGGTCCCTTACCTTTCCCGCCCCAACCTGGCCACAGTGATCCATGCGACGGTCATCTCCAGGCTTGACTACTGTAATTTGCTCTACGCGGGGCTGCCCTTGAAGCTGTCCCAGAAACTCCAGCGGGTGCAGAATGCTGCAGCGAGGCTCCTCACGGGGTCTCTGCCATGGGAGCATATTCACCCAGTGCTTTTCAAGCTGCACTGGCTCCCGGTGGAGTACAGGATCAGATTTAAGGTGCTGCTTTTGACCTTTAAAGCCCTTCACGGCCTAGGACCCTCGTACCTATGGGACCGCCTCTCCTGGTATAACCCATGGAGAGTCTCAAGGTCCATAAATAGCAACACCCTAGTGGTCCCAGGCCCTGAGGAAGTTAGATTGGCTTCAACCAGAGCCAGGGCCTTTTCAACTCTGGCTCCGGTCTGGTGGAACGCTCTGCCTCATGAGACCAGGGCCCTGCAGGATCTAATTTCTTTCCGCAGGGCCTGTAAGACAGAGTTGTTCCGTCTGGCCTTTGGCTTGGAGCCAATTTGATTCCCTCCCTCTCTTTCTTTTTTCTTTTCCCTCTCCTCCTGCGATGAGGCTACATTTTAATATTTTAATGTTTCAATATTTTAATGTTGTATTTTTAATTTTGTTTTTAAGTTGTAATCATTTAACTTGTTTTTATTATTGCTTGTAAGCCGCTCTGAGCCCGGCCTTGTCTGGGGAGGGCGGGGTATAAATAATAATAATAATAATAATAATAATAATAATAATAATAATAAAATGTGAACTGAAGTGAATTTCTACCCCCACCCCATTTTCGCTTGGGCCTGCTGCAGACCATCTTCTTGCCCCTTCTGTAGAATATGGATTCCCTCCCTCCCAAGGAAGACAGACTGTTAATTAGTTGTGCTTAATTCCCTTCAGCTTGTTACTATAATTAATGCCTAACTTTCTGAAGTCTAATTAAAGTAGGATTGTTGGGTGCTCAACAGCTAAAATGTCCCATTAGATGAAGCTAATGCAACAGTCTCCAAATGCTAAGTGGCGTCTTTCTTTAAGGGACAGATAAATACGGCCTCGAAAGAAAATAACGCCCCATTGCAATGTGCCTGGAATAATGACGCGATCATTAGAAAGAGTTGTTGGCGGAGCGGCCAGGGGCTTAATGACTCATTTACAAAGGCAAGGATATTTGTAGACTCCATTGGCTGTCCGTCCAGAGTGCCTGGGTGGTGAGGAGTTATGGGCTGCCAAACATCCCCCTTTCTCTATTCCGCCAGCTGTGCTGGACAAACTAATAGACGGCGGGGAACATGTTGTGCTTGTCAAACCTTTAGGCAGTTATTATGAAAGATAGCCGGATTTGGATAAGAGAGAAGAGGAAGAGAGGACTCTTGGAGAAGGGGCTAGAGGTGGAGGGAAAGACCAACTGCATAGGGAGCTGCCTCATATTGAGTCAGACCGTTGGCCCATTTAGCTCTGCATTGTCTACTACACTGACTGGCAGCAACTGGCTTTAAGAGGGTGTCTCGAACCCCTGACCTACCAGGTGGCAAGTCAGTATGTCAAGTCCCCAGTCCAGGGTCAACCCATGTGTCCAAAGTCCAAACCGGAGCACAGTCCCGCAGAGATCCTGGATTCTGTGAAGTGTAATTGAAGATGCTCTACCATGCTCAACATGGTCTTTCTCTCTCCCTCTGTCCCTCACTGAAAATTCTCCCTGCACAGCAATAGATATAGATACAGTGGTACCTCGGGTTAAGTACTTAATTCATTCCAGAGGTCCGTACTTAACCTGAAACTGTTCTTAAGCTGAAGCACCACTTTAGCTAATGGGGCCTCCTGCTGCTGCCGCCGCGCCGCCAGAGCACGATTTCTGTTCTCATCCTGAAGCAAAGTTCTTAACCCGAGGTAATACTTCTGGGTTAGCGGAGTCTGTAACCTGAAGCCTATGTATCCTGAAGCGTATGTAAACCGAGGTACCACTGTATAGATATAGATGATATAGATATATACAGACATACCTTGGAAGTCAAATGGAATCTGTTTGACTTCCAAAACATTTGGGAACCAAGGCGTGGCTTCCGATTGGCTGCAGGAAGCTCCTGCAGCCAATCGGAAGCCCCGAAAGCCCCGCCAGATGTTCGGCTTCCAAAAGAACGAAAACTTCCAGTTTTCAATCGTTCGGGAGCCAAAATGTTTGGCAACTAAGCCATTTGAATTCCAAGGTACGCCTGTAATTTGCCTCTGTCTGTCCCAGGAGACAATGGAAGAGTGTGCCATTAGTGTCTTGCCAAAGGCAAGGTGGTTCTTTTTAAATTCAGAAGCAATACAAAATACACAATGGGTGAGAAGGTTAAAGATTTTATTCCAAAACAGCAAGTGACATATACATACCAAGCAAGCACTTCAATCTGCCACTTGGAAGCTCTCAAGAAGGGACAAAGCGACTCCTCCAGGTAGCCTTGGTTTGCACGGCCCTGCGGCCGATCAGTCTGTGCACGAGCTTCAGAGAAACCCTGCCCAAAATGTCCAATTTTATAGATAGCCACCCTCTCCCAATGCCTCACTTTCCCAAAACAATGTCCAACTTCAAAGAAGGTACCCAGCATTATCCTCCACAACTGATTAAGGCAGCCGTGTGTGGGCCTTCACCTCCTCCCAACGTTCTCAGGACATTAAAGGCTGTTCGCACACCATCAAAATACTTAACAAGAGACAGGGAGGGGGAAAGAACAGAGGCAGGGAGAGCTCTGTGTTAGATTACCAACTCCTCTATACAGCTTTTGGTCTTCGGGGTGCATTTCCCAAACAACTGGAGAGTCACAGCGCCTGCTGTGGCTGTAGAGACCGATACAGAAAATACATGTGGAAAAAAGCTCCCCTTTGCCTGACTTTTTCAGCACATTGGACAGCTCCAAGCAGCCAAGTTGCTTCAAAAATATCTGGTGCACAATTGAGGCAAGAAGGCTGTGTATGTGATAAAGGGGAGCCATACCAGAGTGAAAGCACCCTCTTCTATTTCTCCCCGTGTCAGTTTCAGTCTACTGGTTAGCTTTTCTAGTAAGGCTTTCCCCCCATATTGCCAGTTTTCCATGTTTATTCCTGACTGGTTCCTCCAGTGTCTGGCTATGATGTTTCTGGCTGCTGAGAGTAGATGGGTTATGAGCTCTTTATAGCATGAGTGTGCATTGTTATCTTGGAAGGTGTTCAGTAGGGCCAGTTCTGGGGCGACTTCTAGCACCTGTTTAGTTATTTTGCTTATTTCTTGTATGACTGTTCTTCCAGAAGAGTGATGCTGACACAAAATACCCCACACATACACTAAGTAAAAGATCATAAGCTTTGCCACCCCACCCCCTCTCTCCAGCCCCCCCTTTTCCTCCCAACCCCATACTGCATATAACACCAATGTCTCACAACAAATGTAAGTGATCTGTAGAAAACACAACCTGAAGAAAGAGACAATGCATGTGTTTTTGTAAATGAAGAATATTTTCCTTAAAAAACCCCTGAGGCATGAAGGATGAATTCAACAGGGCAATGAGGTTGATGACAAGGTGGCAGCAATTAAGGCAACAAAGATGAAGACAAAGACAAGAGGAGGAGGAAAGACAAAGATGGAGGGAACAGATGGAAGGGTCCATGAGGCTCCGCTTGTCCAACCCCTGCAATGCAGGGATCTTTTGCCCAACATAGGACTCGAACCCAGGGACGCGGGTGGTGCTGTGGGTTAAACCACAGAGCCTAGGAATTGCCAATCAGAAGGTCGGTGGTTCGAATCCCCGCGACAGGGTGAGCTCCCATTGCTCGGTCCCTGCTCCTGCCAACCTAGGAATTCGAAAGCACGTCAAAGTGCAAGTAGATAAATAGGTACAGCTCCAGTGGGAAGGTAAAAGGCGTTTCCGTGCGCTGCTCTGGTTCACCAGAAGTGGCTTAGTCATGCTGGCCACATGACCCGGAAGCTGTACGCCGGCTCCCTCGGCCAGTTAAGTGGGATGAGCGCCGCAACCCCAGAGTCGGCCATGACTGGACCTAATGGTCAGGGGTCCCTTTACCTTTAGGACTCGAACCCACAACCATGAGATTAAGAATCTCATGCTGTGCAGATTGTTTAAAGCCAAGAAGAGCATGGGCTGTGCCCCGTTGAGAACTATGGGGAAGGGAAGAAGGAAATATAAGAGGGGATTGAAATGAGGCACATGGGGAAGGAATTAAATGGGAAGTGAAGCAAAGTGGAGAGAAGATATGACTGGGCAAAGAAAAGGTAAACGATCAAAGGAGCAGCTCCCCAGTGAGGAAAGGTGATGACCTTTGGGGCTTTTTAGGTCAGAGGACAGTTGAGCAATGGGAGTTTTTCTCCTCCTCTAAATATGTGCTTGAATGTTTCACTGTCAAATCGCACATATGCCATTGGGTGCAAAGTGGGGGCAGGATGCTATAAACAAACCCATATTGACATTCTCCAGATTATATGAGATGCTTGCTAATTGCATATCATAAAGAGAAGTTTTGAGGTGGCACCTTTAACTCCTGGCCTGGGCACCAGCATTCTCTCCTGGGGAGCAAAGCAACACAAATTCCACCTTCAGAGGCGACCTGGCTGCAACGTTCCGAAAAGAGTGTTTGACCACCAGTAACATTCCGTCATGCATATTTTACACCCCTCGATTATTTTTGAACATTGTGTCCTTGTGGAAGGCGGTGGATTCATAAAAAGACATTTAAATCTTTTATGTGCAATTTATTTCATATCCCCTGTCTAGGGCTGTCTCTGTTTGACTTGGCAAAATACGAGAGCACCCAGCTTGGCCCAGAAGAGGCGACCTCCTGTCCTTTCTCCCCACTTTCTGCTCCTGTCCGCATGACTGGAAAGGTTAAATTGGATCTGAATCGATTGCATTGCAAATAATTGAAGTAAACACATGCATGTTTTTAATTAGGCATTCCTAGCAAGCTTTGATGTGCCCCTGGAATGCAACGCTGCAAGTGACAATTAAATGGTGCAGTGTTTTTGTTTCGTTTTTTAACACACTGTGTACAGCAAACATTAAATGCTGTTATATATTTCAGAAAGATAAATTGGCAGGAAGTTGGGGGGTGGGTGGGGGAGGAGGGCCCAGGTGGAAATGCCATAGACACCAAGTTTAAATAGCAAGAATGAGGCAACAGTTCCTTTAAGTGCAACAGTGCTGTGATTCTCAGCCAATGCTGTACTGTATTTAGAGGCATGTTGTCTCTGACAGCAAAGTTGCTGAAGGTAATGGGGCTGTTTTTTGTGTTGAATATATGCTATATGGTAATTTATGGACCTAATAGGTATCTAAAGCCATTTGCACATAACAAAAGACTAGCAGGTGGGGCCCATTATTTACATCATAGGAGCCTACACAACACAAAACAAAACACTGTTGCTGTATGTAGGTTTTATCTTATTTGCTTTTTATCTTATACAGTGGTACCTTGGGTTACAGGCGCTTCAGGTTACAGACTCTGCTAACCCAGAAATATTACCTTGGGTTAAGAACTTTGCTTCAGGATGGGAACAGAAATCATGCAGCAGCGGGAGGCCCCATTAACTAAAGTGGTGTCTTAGGTTAAGAACAGTTTCAGGTTAAGAACGGACCTCTGGAATGAATTAAGTTCTCAACCTGAGGTACCACTGTATTTTGGAAATGTACATCCAGTTTTTTCCCCTTTAATTTTTTTGGGGCCCCCCAAGAGAATGGGGCCCTAACCATAGCTTGTTTAGCTTAGACGTAAATCTGGCACTGCCAGCAATTAACCATCTCTCTGGTTGTGCTGATTTAGGAAAGTGATCCTGAAAAAAAGATTCCCTCCTTCCCTTCCTGCCTTCCCCTTCCTCTTCCTTCCCCTTTCCATCCTTCTTTTCTTCTTCCTCCCTTTCCCCTCATTCCCTTCCCCTTCCCATTTTCTCACCCCCCCTTCCCGTTACCAAACGGTACAGAAACGGTGCCACGGTGTGTTTATCATTAAGACAATTACGCCGGGCTGCCCTACTTTCCTCTCTGTGCCTCTGCAATAACAGGGGCCAGTTCATTAGATTGTCAGGACGGGCACCGGCGGAGAGGAGCTAATTGCCAGCAGGGCTCCTTAAGAAATGAAGCAGCCCTCATCATTTGTCACCTCACGTTTTTTCATTATAGCCGAGGAGCCGGAGAAGATGTTCCCTGATTAGTCTGTTGAATTATGAATTAGGCTTCGGGTCCCTTCGCTGCTGTTTCCTCCATGTCATTCCCGGCTCTTTATTTCCCTATCTGCTTATAAAACCAGGAACTTGATCCTGCAATAAACACTTCAAATGCCTTCTCACTCTTTCTCTCTCTCCCCCCATCTCTTCTAGAGGCTAATTAATTGTGTTGCATTTCTAGAGCACAACCTGCTACCGGGACTTGCACCAAATTAACAATGCTAATCTCTCTCTCTCTCTCTCTCTCTCTCTCTCTCTCTCTCTCTCTCTCTTCCACCACCTCCATGTTCATACTCTGTTGGCACCCAGGCAATCCCCTCCTACAGCCCAGCTGGAAGATAAAACGAAATGACATCAAATGAGTATTTATCCCCATTGAAATGCACCGTTCACCATATATACAGGGTCTGGGGTGTGTGATATGCAAATACTCAGGAACCGGCTCTACTGTTAGGCAGATACCTTGGACACAGGTGCTGGTGGCAAAGAGTTGCCTATTTGCCACCCGGACAAGTTCAATGTGTTAATATTAGTCTATGAAGCCAGGTTACCTTCGAGATAGTCTTATTCCATTTATGCCCCCTTGACTGCTTCCATCTGCAGACCAGGAGCTATTTCTGGTGCCACAGAATGCCCCATCTGCATTTGTAAGAACTCAATCTCTTCGTCTGGCAAAACCTGCACCTTGGAACTCCCTGCCACTTGACACAGATGCCTTCACTGTACTCTATTTGGCGCCTGCTAAAAACATTTCTGTTTATGCAAGCCGAGACATGACAAATATTGGCATGTGCTTTAATCTGGTTTTTAGTTTATTGCTGATTTTCATCATTTTTAATGTTTTAAATACAGTAGCTCTTTTTAACTGTACTATTTGTTGTTTCATTTTTTTCGTAAACTGCTTCAAGGTGTTTTACAATTTGCTTAGGCTCAGCATGCTGCTTGGACCCTTGTATCCCAGCTCAGTCAAGGGAGATCATCTGCAGGAGTGTCGTTCGTCATTTCTCAAGTTGGCAAGGCTAATTTGACAGCAACAAGAAACCATCAGAAAGTTCCTCCTAATGTTCAGTCAGAATCTCCTTTCTTGTCATTTGAATCCATTGGCTCAGGTCCTACCCTCTGGAGTAGCAGAAAACAAGCTTCCTCCATCTTCCACATAACAGCCCCTCTGATATTTGAAGGTGGCTATCATATCTTCTCCAGGTTAAACACACCCAACTCCCTCAACCACACACACACACACACACACACACACACACACCAAGCTTGGTCTTCAGAATCTTGATCATCTTGGTCAACCTCCTTTGCACGTGTTTCAGCTTGTCAATATATCCTTCTTAAACCATGTTGCCCAAGACAGAATAGAGTGGCACTATTACTGTCCTTGATCTGAACACTATACCGGTACTTCCGTTGATGCACCCTAGAATTGCATTAGCTTTTGGAACTGATTTGTGGAAGTTGCTCTCTGTCTGTCTTGGGAGACAGTGGAGAAGTGTGCCTTTGGGGTGAAGTCAAACTGTTGCGAGCTTACAGCGCCTGCTGTGGTTGTAGAGACCAATACAGGAGAGACATGTTTTGTTGCAGCTGGGGCAGATGCAGGCATCCAGTTGTGCTGATGGAAGAAGCACCATGGCATTTCTTCTTTCTGCCCTCCTCCCACCAGCCATTCCTCCTTTTGTCGCTCCTTTGTGGTCATATTCCTTACAGTGCAGGGAGGAGGGAAGTCTTCAAAGCCAAGGCTTCCCTGACTTAAAGCTGTTTTGCTTTCAACCTTTATTCTGTGTGCGCAGGAAGGATTTCTGCCAAAGCAAGATATTTAAAGCACACGACACCTGATGGAATTGCAAAAAAGAGGATTCAGACATGTGCCACGACAATCACAAGGGCTGTTTTATTACTGACTTCCATGCTTTCAAATGCTGTCTATTGTTTTCCTTGCTCTCCTTTTCTCTTGAGCTCATTTATGTAGCTTATTATTATGGTGATGTCGCTAAGGAACACAGACCCATACACAGTTTGGTTGCTGTTAGGGAGTGTAATGACACACGACTGAACTGACATTGTGTCTATGATGATCTGAGACAGGACAGGATATCCAGTATGAATACATCATTGGAAAACCAAATTTTGAGCAATTGTATTGGGATTAGTCTTGGCAAGCAGAGGGAAAGCAGCATCTGATTTTTGGGTATCATGACAGGGAAGCAAATTCTTAGCTATTTTATCTATTTGTGTGCTTGTGCGTGGCACCTGCCATTTGCAAAACACCTGGATAGTTATCCCAGGGAGCCGGTGCCTAGAACCTTCAGGCTACATGGTTTTGCTAACTGAGGATGCTGAGGATTCACTCTGAGATGATATTATCCACAGGGAAGAGCGCCATACAAGGGGAAAGCAGCACCGAAGGCTTGTTGAAATTAATGAGCCTGCTCAAAAGAATGCAAAGTGCTTTGGTCAGTGATAATTAAAAGTTTCAATCTCACGATGCCAGCAATAATGGCAGGGGCGGTTTAAGAACATAAGCAGAGCCTGCAGGATCAGGCCAATGGCCCATCTAGTCCAGCATCCTGTACTTATAGTAGCCAACCAAATGCTTGTGGGAAACCTGAAAACAGGACCTTAGTTAAAGGGCACCCTAGTGGGAATGTTGTGGGTAACAGGAAAGGATACAGTCATACCTCTTGTTATGTTTGCTTCAGGTTAAATCTTTTCAGGTTAATAATAATAATAATAAATTTTATTTATATCCCGCCCTCCCCAGCCGAAGCCGGGCTCAGGGCGGCTAACAATAAAATAATACAACATTCTAAAATCATTTCATTAAAATTAATTCAACTCAAATTAATGGCAACCATTGGGATAGAGTTCCATGAGGATTAAGAAGGAGGGGGGTCAGACTGTGCCTTGGCCAAAGGCCTGGTGGAACAGCTCTGTCTTACAGGCCCTGCGGAAAGATGTCAAGTCCCGCAGGGCCCTAGTCTCTTGTGACAGATTGTTCCACCAGATCGGAGCCACAGCCGAAAAAGTCCTGGCTCTGGTTGAGGCCAGCCTACCCTCTCTGTGGCCTGGGACCTTCAGGATGTTTTTGTTTGAAGACTGTAAGTTACTCTGTGGGACATACCAGGAGAGGCGGTCCCGTAGGTACGAGGGTCCTAGGCCGTGAAGGGCTTTAAAGGTTAAAACCAGCACCTTAAACCTGATCCTGTACCCCACCGGGAGCCAGTGCAGCTGGTATAGCACAGGGGGAATGTGATCTCGCAGCGATCTTGCAGGTTGCGTCCCGTGGCAACCTGGAAGTACCAGAAAGGGTTACTTCCGGGTTTCACCGCTCGCGCATGCGCAGACGCTCAAAATGACATCATACGCATGCGCAGAAGCAGCGAATCACGACCCGCGCATGTGCAGACGCAGGTTGCGTTCTGCTCATGTTGTGAACAGGGTTCTGGAAACTGCGCCTGCGTAGATGCCGGAAATCGCGTCTGCGCAGACGCAACCTGGCCCACGGAGCGATCTCCGTGGGAGTGAACCGGCCCAGGCGAGATAAACCTTGCCAGCCTCTGCTCTAGATAATACTCTCTCCCTCCACCAAGGCCAAAACTTTTAAGATAAGCCCTGATGTCTGGCCTAGGGGTCTCATTTGACTGACATTCCAACTAGGAGCTAGTGTGGGGTCCTTTGTAGTCCCTTCCTTCTCTCCAGACAAGTTTATATTTTGCCCCCCCGGTTTGTACAGGGAAAACGAAACTGTATTAGGTTCTCCTTCATGCATGCACACATTAATTCCAAATGAACACTCGGCTTCTTAAGATGACTAGAATTATTGGGGCTGTCAACCAATTAAAGCATTTTTAGCTGATTAATCACCTGCCTAAAATTAATCCATTTATCAATTACTTTTTGGGGGAAAATGTTTTGCCTAGCGCCAAAGTTCATGTGCCTTTCTGAGATATTGAATGAAGTGTCGGGGTGGGTGATTTTAATAATAATAATAATAATAATAATAATCAAAGGCTACTACCCACCCAGTCTATTCATCACATGACATCAGGGCTTATTTAAATTCAAGGGCAATGGACGAAGGTGGTCTTTGCTCTGGGTTCCTTGAGGTTAGTCTTCAGCAGGAGCACACTGGTCTTCCTTGTTAGAGGGGCTGCCCACTACATCAGAACCAGTGGAGGATGGTGATAGTAGAGTAGTCCCAGAGGCAAACCTGGGTAAGGCCATTTGACAACCTCCCCGAAATTCTCTTGGTGGTAGATTAAGCCAGGCTTGGATAAGGAGGTGTGAGGCTCTTGCATAGTCCTAGAGCCCTCCTATCTCTAATAATAATAATAATAATAATAATAATAATAATAATAATAATAATATATTTTTATAATATATACCCTGCACATCCGGCTGGGTTTCCTCCTTCCTTGACCATTGGGCATGCTGGCTGAGGCGGATGAGAGTTGGTGGAGCCCATTATGTGGAAGGGTACACAAACATTCCTAATATTTGCATTTCCCCCCCATTGTGTCGTTCATTCTTTCAGTGCTAGTCCTACTCAGAGGAGACCCATTGAACTTAATGGACATGCCTAACTTAGGTTCCTTCATTTCCATGGGTCTACCCTGAGTAAATGTTAGTTGACTACTCCCCCTTTTTATGTGCTGATGTTAGGGCAGTGACAGAAGGTCTTCTCGAAGACTCAGTATACCTGAAGGAGTGTCTCCACCTCCATCATTCAGCCCGGACACTGAGGTCCAGCTCTGAGGGCCTTCTGGCGGTTCCCTCACTGCGAGAAGTGAGGTTACAGGGAACCAGGCAGAGGACCTTCTCGGTAGTGGCACCTGCCCTGTGGAACGCCCTCCCATCAGATGTCAAGGAAATAAAGAACTATCTGACTTTTAGAAGACATCTTTAGGGAAGTTTTAAATGTTTGATGTTTTGTTGCATCATTCTTATTCTTATTCTTATTATTCTGCTGGGAGCTGCCCAGAGTTTTCCCCAGCCAGATGGGATTATTATTATTATTATCTTTCATGGCACCAAAATGCCAAAATCTGCTGTCAAATCTAATGCCTTTCTTGTACCTTTCAGCATCTCCTCTCATGACCTTGGGGGTCATATTCCTCTTTGGTATGATACGAAAGACTCTAAATCGGAAGGGAAATTGAGTACAGGGGGCAGCCATGGAAGTCCTTCTGCAAGATGAGTTCATTATGCCAGTGACCCTCTGGCCTGAGGTTGTCTCCTTGCCCTTCTCTAACCTGGAGGACTTCATTGCAGAAGTAATGTTGGAGTAAAAGACTGCAGGAGCAGACTGGTCCCCGTTAGCTGAAGACTCATCTGTCGGCGAAGGCACAACTTTCATTTAGGAGCAGAACTGCTGGATTTATTTATATGTAGCATTTTATCCCGCTCTTCAGCCTAAAAGGCTTCCAGAGTGGCTCATATAACATCAATTGAAACAAGACCATCTCTGACTTTTTATTATATGTGGTGGGAATGTAGAGAAATTAATTTTTTTGGGAAATTATATATAATGAATTGAAGAAAATGTTTAAAATGACATTTGTAAAAAAAACCCAGAAGCATTTTTCTTAGGGATTGTAGGACAAGACCTGCCAAGGAAAACAAAGAATTTATTTATGTATGCAACAACAGCGGCGAGAGTCTTGATAGCACAAGGATGGAAGAATGAGGAAACCCTGACAAAACAACAATAGCAAGAGAAATGGATGAACTACGCAGAAATGGCTAAATTGACATACAAACTGAGAGATAAGGACACCTGTGACTTTAAAGAAGAATGGGAAATTTTCACATATTACTTAAAAAGACAACAAAATGAATTGGACTCCTTGGCAGGTTTTGAATAAACATACACAAATCTATCGATTGTTGATGTAGTAGATAGATAATATAAGGATTTATACAATTTTACAGTATGCAGAGAACAATATGAGTTGAGAAATCAGAGAGAGGAGCTGAGGGAAGTCTTGGGGGGGAGGGAGGGTTTGATGGGTAGGTGGGGGGAATGATGAATATGAGATGTTTTGATATGTTGTTATGTTGAAATTGTTATTAAAAAATTTAAATAATAAAAAAGAAACAAGACCATCTCTGTCCCTGCAAGCTTACAATCTAAAATCAACAACCCCACAACACATAAGGAAAAAGGGGCAGGGAGGGAAGAGGAAAAAACAAAACCCAGACACCAATTTCTAAACAGTTGTTTCTGTAATGACCAGCTGGCACAGTTCAGGGGCAGGAGGTGCCTGATGGGGGGGGGTGGAGCTCAAGCTAAGCTGATGAAATGATCCCTGTTTTCTATCTGTCCCACTGAGGTAGCTCCCTTATCTAGTGCTCAGTCTGGCTGGTTCTGAAATAACATCCAAGTCTTGCTCTTCTTTAGTGTTCCCCTTGAACTCTGCATAAGGCCTTCTAGATTTGCTGCAGAGCACCTTCAGTGATGCCATCTGTTTTAATGTTTTTAAGTTAGTTGTGTTATTTTTTTAAAAAAATCATTCGATTCTATATGTATGATCTAGTTGAGATTCCTGCATTGCAGGGGGTTGGTCTGGATGACCCTTGCGGGTCCCTTCCAATTCTAAAATTCTACGATTTGATTTTATGATCTTGGGGAGGTGCCCTGAGAACTCGCCAGCCAGAGTTCAATATCCTACACGATTGTAGGTTACACAAGACGATGCTAATGATGACTCAGCTTTCTGAACGGGGAAACAGGCTCTTCTGAGAAAGTGCACAGTAATGGCTAAACTAACAAGCTGTATTTGCATAAAAGAGAGATGATAAAAATGCAGCAATTTAGTCCATCACTGGCTTAAATTTATTGAGTTCTGGAAAAGCAAGCTACATTCATCAGCTGAGGTAGCGCAGCCTTTTTGATTTATTGCAATGCATTAATCGATTGTGATCTTTGGTTCATTCTGGCATTTAAAATTTAATTTTAAATTATTATTTTCTTAAAAAAGCAACAGCATAAGTGGACCATGTCCTTGTCATCTCTCACAAGGCTGAAAAAATTTCAGAAGAGCCCTGCAGATGGATCAGGTTAAAGGGGGCCCATCTAATCTAGCATCCTGTTCTCACAGTGGCCAAATGCCTCTAAGAACCTGGGGCATAGCTGTCAACCGTCCCTTATTTGCCAGGAAACTCCCTTATCCCAGCGCCGTGTCCCGCTGCTGTCCCTTATTGATGATGTCCCTTAAATTTCCTGGGTTTCAAAGGAAGCAGCTCCTCTCTCTCCCTCCCTGCCGGCCAGGGAGGAGGGAGGCTCCAACTGTGTTGCTTGGCTGCGTTGCTCACCCAATAAGGAGTCTAAGAATGACTGGGAGGTGGAGCTTGCATGTCTTGCGCCAATCAAATCGGCCGTGTTGCCTGGGGACTCGCCTTTGCTCAGCGCTTCCCAGCGGAGAAGTGACGGTGGTTTTCCTTGCTGCATCCCCTTTGCCGGGTTGCTGCGCTGTGGGAACCACCGCTTGAGGCTTCGTTTGGCTGCTGGTTGACTAAAATCCCTTATTTTGGTTGCTGATCCCTTATTTTCAAGGCTGCTGGTCCCTTATTTTCAAATCTGTAAGTTGACAGCTATGACCTGGGGATCTAAGATAGACTGCCTCTGGACCTGGAAGTTCCATAAAAGAGCCCCGTTGGATCATCTGGTCCAGCACCCTGCTTTTACAGTGGTAAACCAGATGCCCCAGTTGGAATCCCACAGTGTTCTCCCCATTTGTGATTCCCAGTGACTGGAATTCTGTATTTTCTTTGAAGGTTGGTGTGTTTGGTACAGTATTGATTCTTTGAGTTTGATTTGTTCAATTAGCTGTTAGTTTGGGGCAGGAAAGACAGGTAAAAGGTAAAAGTAAAGGATCCCTGAAAAGTTAAGTCCAGTCAAAGGTGACTATGGGGTTGTGGCGCTTATCTTGTTTTCAGGCCGAGGGAGCTGGCGTTTGTCCACAGACAGCTTTCTGGGTCATGTGGCCAGCAGGACTAAACAGCTTTGCAACGGGAGCTCACCCCGTTGCAGGGATTTGAACCACTAGCCTTCTGATTGGCAAGTCCAAGTGGCTCAGTGGTTTAGACCAGGGGTCAGCAAACTTTTTCAGCAGGGGGCCGGTCCACTGTCCCTCAGACCTTGTGGGGGGCAGGACTATATTTTCAAAAAATAATTAAAAAAAATGAACGTATCCCTATGCCCCACAAATAACCCAGAGAAGCATTTTAAATAAAAGGACACATTCTACTCATGTAAAAACACGCTGATTCCTGGACCATCTGTGGGCCGGATTTAGAAGGCGATTGGGCCGGATCTGGCCCCCGGGCCTTAGTTTGCCTACCCGTGCTTTAGACCACAGCACCACCTGCGTCCCAAGAAAAGCAGGTGAAGAGATAGTGGGGTAAATAGCTGAGGTCTACCCATCTAGCTGCTCTGATTGGCCTGCACTTGCAAGTGGACCCTCTCAAGCTCCTCCCCAGGGAGAGACTGCCTGAATATCCTTCTGGGGGGAACTAGGGTGTGACAAACTCACCCCCACTTAAGTGTGGGGCTGGTGTTTCCTAACGCAAATCTTGAACACTGTCCAACCATCTCGTCCTCTGTCGTCCCCTTCTCCTTGTGCCCTCCATCTTTCCCAACATCAGGGTCTTTTCCAGGGAGTCTTCTCTTCTCATGAGGTGGCCAGAGTATTGGAGCCTCAGCTTCAGGATCTGTCCTTCCAGTGAGCACTCAGGGCCGATTTCCTTCAGAATGGATAGGTTTGATCTTCTTGCAGTCCATGGGACTCTCAAGAGTCTCCTCCAGCACCATAATTCAAAAGCATCAATTCTTCGGCGATCAGCTTTCTTTGTGGTCCAGCTCTCACTTCCATACATCACTACTGGGAAAACCATGGTTTTAACTGCATTGCTAAATCTCCAAGGGTTGCATCTCAAGGATTCTGCATCCTGGCAAAGCCCCGTGCCATCCAACCAGCTGTTCTGTCTTTTGCAAGGGCCTTTTTTTGTCCTTGAGATTGTAATGCTCAGGAATTTAGAGGGGGGCCCCCATCATTTTTCTTAATTTCTAGCACCCCCCCTCTCCCTGGTGGGCTCCGTTTTGCCAGCTGGCATGGAGAACACTCTTAGTCAAAGTTGCAAAGAAAGGGGGCAGTCCAAGGAGAGAGGAGAGAGAGAGAGAAAGAGGTTTCTTATCCCATTGTTTGTAGAAATCTGGATGGACTCATGGAAGCATAAAAGAACTGACTTTTTCTCCAGAGTGTTCATCAAAGAGAAAATTGCACAGGAGCAAAAGTCAGCATTTAAGGAAGGCAAGAAGTATGGGTATATGGGGAGGACCTCATCGGGGCCTTTCTGGATGGCAAGAGGGGATGGTTTTAGTGCAGTGCTTCAATCCAGCTCCAGCAGAAGGACTGTAGCTCAGGAGGTCCCAGGTTTAATCCCCAATGGCATCTCCAGGTAGGGGTGTAGCAAGGGTTGCCAGTGCCCAGGGCCATGCAGACAGGTGGGAGGAGGGAGGAGAAAGTTTGCATGCACATTCAACTGCCTAAGGCATCCACAAGAAGGGTTGTTCCGTTGTCTGGAGAGGTCAGCACCAACACTTCGAACTGTGCTTGGAAACATACCAGGAGTGTCACGTTTGTGATGTTTGTGATGATGGGGCCCAACACACTCTCTGAAAGGCCTGATCGGGGCCTGTCGCAGCTGAGGCTAGGCTTGACAGGGCCTTTTCACTTGATGGAGCTCACTGCTTCTGCAGGAGGGCCTGAAGGGACAGGTTGTGGAATATTGAGGGGGCTCAGCCTAAGGTTGGGACGCGGGTGGCGCTGTGGGTTAAACCACATAGCCTAGGACTTGCTGATCAGAAGGTTGGCGGTTTGAATCCCCGTGATGGGGTGAGCTCCCGTTGCTCGGTCCCTGCTGCTGCCAACCTAGCAGTTCAAAAACACGTCAAAGTGCAAGTCTGGCGGGAAGGTAAACGGCGTTTCCGTGCGCTGCTCTGGTTCACCAGAAGCGGCTTAGTCATGCTGACCACATGACCCGGAAGCTGTACGCCGGCTCCCTTGGCCAATAAAGTGAGATGAACGCCGCAACCCCAGAGTCGTCCGCAAATGGACCTAATGGTCAGGGGTCCCTTTACCTTTTTAAGCCTAAGGTTACCAGTCGTCCCCATTTCCCAGGGACAGTCCCCGGATTTACAAATCAGTCCCCTGACAAAATCCTATCATTCCTACTGAAGTTGAAAAGTGTCCCCGGATTCACTGAAAAAAAAATCTGGTCATCTTAGCTCAGCCCCCTCATTGAAAATTGGGGGGGGGGGTCTCAGCCCCCACGGTCCCTGCCTGCTGTGGCAGACGCTACACAATTGAGCTATGGGGATCTCAAATACAGTGGTACCTCAGGTTACAGACGCTTCAGGTTACAGACTCCGCTAACCCAGAAATAGTATCTTAGGTTAAGAAGTTTGCTTCAGGATGAGAACAGAAATTGTGCAGCAGCAGCGGGAGGCCCCATTAGCTAAAGTGGTGCCTCAGGTTAAGAACAGTTTCAGGCTAAGAACGGACCTCCAAAATGAATTAAGTTCTTAACCCGAGGTACCACTGTACAGACTACGTAGCTCAGCCCTCCCCAGAACTATGACTGCTTTATTTTTTTGCCCCCACCATCAAAATCAGTGGGATCTTGTGGGGCAGAAAAAAAATTGCTGGGGGAGACACTACATCGGGCCCTCCAACTGGGGTCTAACTACCCCTGTTCTAAACAGACATACAGTGGTACCTCTAGTTATGAACTTAATTCATTCTGGAGGTCCGTTCTTAACCTGAAACTGTTCTTAACTAGAGGCATGCTTTCACTAATGGGGCCTCTTGCTGCTGCTGCGCCGCTGGCACGCAATTTCCGTTCTCATCCTGGGGCAAAGTTCTCAACTCGAGGTAACTCTTCCAGGTTAGTGGAGTTTGTAACCTGCAGCATTTGTAACCTGAGGCGTTTGTAACGCGAGGTACCACTGTATGATAATATTGGCAGTTGGCTCTTCTGAAATATTATGCTAAAAGTATCTACCGAGCACCGTGTCATTTTCCCTGCTTACGCAGCTGGTATTTCCCCTATAAAATGGAGTCTTATCAGATGTTAATTGCTATCTTTCTATTTTACGCAGGGTGTCATTACATGTCAATGAGGAAGAGAGAAGCTCGAATCGTTTCTCGCTCTCTGTCTGCTTGGTGGTAAAGCAATTTCCAATCTGTCAGCAGTGAAAGGATTTCCAGCACTGCGGGAAGCCACGTTACTAACCCGCAACACACATCACACACAGTCACGGAGAGAGACCATTGGAAGCCCATCAGTCCCTTAAACAATCTTAAGAGGAGTAAACCAACCTTATGGGAAATGCTTGAGGGAGTTGGCTATGTTCAGCCTGGAGAAGAGGAGGCTGAGAGGAGATACAATAGACATCTCCTGTATTGGTCTCTACAACCACAGCAGGCGCTGTAAGTTCCCAACAGTTTGACTTCACCCCAAAGGCACATTCTCCACTGTCTCCCAAGACAGACAGAGGGCAACTTCCACAAATCAGTTCCAAAAGCTAATGCAATTCTAGGGTGCATCAACAGAAGTATAGTGTCCAGATCAAGGACAGTAATAGCGCCACTCTATTCTGTCTTGGTCATACTGGGCACCTTGGTTTAAGAAGGATATATTGACAAGTTGAAACATGTGCAAAGGAGGTTGACCAAGATGATCAAGGTTCTGAAAGCCAAGCTTGGGGTGAGTGTGTGGTTGAGGGAGTTGGGTGTGTTTAGCCTGGAGAAGATATGATAGCCATCTTCAAACATCAGAAGGGCTGTCACCTGAAAGATGGAGCAAGCTGGTTTTCTGCTGCTCCGGAGGGTAGGACCTGAGCAGATGGATTCAAATGACAAAGAAAGGAGATTCTGACTAAACATTAAGAGGAACTTTCTGATGGTTTCTTGTTGCTGTCAAATTAGCCTTGCCAACTTGAGAAATGACGAATGACACTCCTGCAGATAATCTCCCTTGACTGAGCTGGGATAAAAGGGTTCAAGCAGCATGCTGAGCCTAAGCGAATTGTAAAACACCTCAAAGCAGTTTACGAAAAGAATGAAACAACAATTGGTACAGTTAAAAAGAGCTATTTAAAACATTTTTTTTTTAAAAAAAGATTAAAATCAGCTATATGCCAAAAACCAGATTAAAGCACATGCCAATATTCGTCACACCTGGATAGGCTTGCATAAACAGAAAAGTTTTTAGCAGGCACTGAAAAGAGTACAGTGAAGGCATCCGTCTCGTGTCAAGTGGTAGGGAGTTCCAAGGTCTACGTCAGGGGTAGGCAACCTAAGGCCCATGGGCCACAAGCAGCCCATTGGGGTCGTTTAACCGGCCCACGAGACACCCCCTCGGCGAGGCCATGCGTGCTGCACTAAACTGGCTCAGCGTGGCACGGAGACTTGCTTTCGTGGTGCCGGAAATCGCATCTGTGCAGACACAGACACTGGAAATTGTGGGCGTGCACGCTCATGCGCACATGCAATTTGGCTCATGGAGGGATCTCCACTGGAGTGAACAGGCCCAGGAGAGGTAAACCTTGCTGGCCCCTGGTCTAGGTTTCGCCAGACTAAAAGATTGAGTTCTTATAAATGCAGATGTGGCATCAGAAATAGCTCCAGGTCTGCAGATGGAAGCAGTCAAGGGGGCATAAATGAAATAATCTCGGAGGTGACCTGGTGCCAAGTTGTTCAGGGTTGCATAGACTAATAGTAACACATTGAACTTGTCCAGGTAGCAAATAGACAGTGGATCTCCAGGATTTTCAGGCAGGTGATGTTCCACGCTGTAATGGCTTTAGGGGTTGCTTGTGCCTAAGTTACCGCCGCTCTGGGCTAGGTTGCCTGGTTAAACCGTTTCTCGCTGGACAGCCATCCACTCCGTGGCTGTTCAGTCGCTGGCAGAATCTGTCAGTGGGCGTTTCTTGAACCTCTTCCAGCAAAGAAGTTCTTTGACGCCAAGTCGCCGCTTTGACGCTTTGACGCCAAGTCGCCGCCTACTTTCCCCGCGCAGAAGTCTTCTGCGCAGGGTGGGTGTGGGCAGTGGTCTCCTGCGAAGAGTCCTGGAGCCTCCTCTCTGCTTCCCCCATCGGCCCCCCTCTATCCCTGGTGTTGCGCTGATTTTCTTCCCCAGCCGGAGACCTGCCTCTCTCCCTGCTTGGCCCCTCTCCAGCATCGCTGTGGAGCCTCACCTCCTCCGCTAGTTCCGATGGCAGTTCCCTGACACACGCCATCCCTAGAAATGCCACCTTGTGCATATAAAGCAATTGCTCTACCACTGAACTATGACCCTTCCCTTAAAAATAATTAAGATTCTAGCCCTCTTGGTTCTGAATAAATGGATCATTTGAATGAGAAGCTGCATTATACCAAGTCTGAACACTGGACTATTTGGCTGAGTATTGTCTACACTGACTGGCAGAGCCTCTAGGCTTTCAGACAGGCGACACTCCCAGCCCCACATGGAGATGTCAGGGATCGAACTTGCAACCTTCTACATGGAAGGCAGAAGCTCTGCCACTGAATTACAGCCTGTCTGGAATGCATCTAAGCCTTTCTACGCATCGGTTTTTGCCCTGCCTACCAGGAATCTTCTACCTTAGGCTGACAAGCAACGGAAAGAGCTTAATCTCCTTGCTTCATTTGGACCAAATTGCTTTGTGTAGTAAATACAGTAATAAAAGGGGCCCTCCTTTTTAAATGTTTACAGGCTGGACTCCTTCGCAAAATGTAATGCCGCTGTTGACGGAGTCTGTAGTTTGCTGCTCCTGTATCTAAATTACCAGCCATTATTGCAACCGGCAATTGCCTGATGCTGGCTGATTTGAAGTTCTTGAGCAAAGCACTCTGCGTTCGGCGGGAAACGGTGGTGATGGACTGAGAACTGCCTTGCTGAATGAAGGCAGCTGGAGGGGGTCACTGGGGCAGGGGAGTGGCGGACCTGCTTCTCCCCTAGCAAATCAGGGTCCCTAATTTGGGGAGGCTGTGATGGATGTCTGTCTTTTTAAACCTTAGCATGAGCATCACACACACACACACACACACACACACACACACACACACACGGGTCACACTTGTCATCTGCTGGCTTCAAGCCAGGGATGGGGAAAGAAGGCTTTTCGCTCGATGTGAATCCCAAAACGTCCACCAAGGGGCTGTTAGGAGGAAAAGCCCACCTGAAACGCAGCCATGAAATGATGGCTCCTTTCCAAACACTCTGATCACGCCAGTGGGCAAGCGGAGTTTTCTTCCAATTGCCCCAGTGCAGAGATAATCATTCCTTCTAATGGCAAACTCAGGTGTTTCATGCCAAAAGGATTTCAGACAAAATGCATCTAGGGAGTGAAATGAGAAGGAAGGAATTATCAGCACAGTGATGCTCAGAGGTTTGCAGAAGTACAGAATTGTTTTTTCTTTTCTTTTTAAGACCAAAGTGTGTGTGTGTGTGGGGGGGGGGAACCCAGCCGAATGAGGACTGAGCATGCTCAGTACCTGTGGAATATTGATTGAAAGTTGGAAAGTCGACTGTTCAAATTACTTCTGGAATGGTATACAAAAGATGAGGAAGTCAAGGCAGCGATGATACACCGGGCTAGAGATTTTGGGTATAATATGCAACTTTTATCTAGGGAAAAGTTATGGAAAGAGGAAATAAAAATTACTGCATGCTGTTCGCTGAAAGAAAATTATATGAAAATGATGTATCTAACACCGAGTAAAATTGCAGAGATGTACAAAATGAGTTCAAATTTGTGTTGGAAATGCAACAGGAAGGAGGGTACTTTTTACCATATGTGGTGGACATGTACATTGGTAAAAGCTTTCTGGGAAATTATATATAATGAACTAAAGAAAATGTTTAAAATACATTTGTTAAAAAAACCAAAAGCTCTTTTGTTAGGTATAATAGGTGAAGAGACACCAAGAGAGGATAAAAGATTCTTTATGTCTGCATTACAGCGGCGAGAATGCTACTAGCCCAGGGATGGAAAGAAGGAGAAGTACCAACAAGAGAAGACAGGCAGACGGAACGGATGGAGTATATGCAGAGATGGCGAAACTGACGGGGAAGATCAGAAACCAGGGAGATCCAAGACTGGAGTAAATTCCCAATTTACTTAAAAGACCACTGTAAATGGTTAAAATCATTGGCAGGGATGTAATGACGCTTGCAATGTGGAATTAACTCTGGTAACTATGGATATGTAACAGATGGATAATGGTAAAAGATGCAGAAAATCTAATTTTAAATGGAGGGAGCGAAGGAGGTCCGAAGGTTCAAACGAACCTTTTATTTCAATGTTTGAAATGGTTAAAGTTAACATGTATAAAATTTGTAAAACCAATAAAATATTATTAAAATTAGAAAGTTGGAAAGTGGAGGGAATGGTTGGACATGAAGACTCCTTTTGTGACAGAGGACCCGCTGCAATATTTTGTTGCTGAACTCACCCCTTCCCATTTCGCCCCCCAAATAAATGATTGCTTTTCGGCAGGTGCTGATTGAAGGTATATATGTGATTGAAGCCACCTTAGCAAAGCTGCTTGGCAATCACAATCCCGACTGCCAACTGATTGAAGCAGATCCTTTAATTGATTAGACGTCTCTCTCACTCCGACATCGCATCCACTGTTTGGGGATTTTTATTTTTTTTAAACCCACTTGCTTTGCGGGGTTGTTGTAAGGAGTGCAGAGATAATGTGCCTGAAGTGTTTTGATTGCTCCAAAACTTCCAGATAAGTGCAAGAAGTTAATAACCCCATTTTTTAAAAAAAAATTAAAAGCAGCCTGATTGATCAAATAATTATTTGCATTAAGCCAGATGTTCAGATCACTAAAAATAAAAATAAAATAAATACATGGCCCAAGTGCAGATTTGGGACATCAAGAAAAATGTTACAGTGTAATCCAGCTTTCACCCATTCAGATATTTTGGACCACAGCTTTCGCCAGCCCTGACCACTAGTCATGCTGGCTGGGGCTGATAGGAGTTGTAGTGCAACACTGAGCTGAGGAATTGAGTTGGGGATGGCTGATGGAAGCTTACTTACCGTGTAATCAAAGCTGCCAATCATTATTAAAACGAACTCGATGAATATCTTGAAGATAGACCTTTTTAATTCCCTCTGGGAGCAGGACTGACAGGCTGAAATCCTTTCTCGAGTGGCACGTAACTAACTTACGCCATGCACCTCTGTGATGTTCTGGGTGAGAAATTGAAACTATAAACAGGCCACCTCCCTGACCAAATTAGTCAGTGAATTTCCTCACCCACTTGGCAAGATGTAAAGGTAAAAGTAAAGGGACCCCTGACCATTAGGTCCAGTCGTGACCGACTCTGGGGTTGTGGCGCTCATCTCGCTTTATTGGCCGAGGGAGCTGGCGTACAGGTTCTGGGTCATGTGGCCAGCATGACCAAGCCGCTTCTGGCAAACCAGAGCAGCGCATGGAAACGCTGTTTACCTTCCCGCCGGAGCGGTACCTGTTTATCTATTTGCACTTTATGTGCTTTCAAACTGCTAGGTTGGCAGGAGCAGGGACCGAGCAATGGGAGCTCACCCCGTCACGGGGATTCGAACCGCCGACCTTCTGATCGGCAAGTCCTAGGCTCTGTGGTTTAACCCATAGCGCCACCCGTGTCCCTACTTGGCAAGATGAGCGGTGGCCAAATTGACAGCAGGGGGAGCTGGCAGCTAGGGGGAAGAATATGCATGCCCCTGCCCCGACCCCGCCACAGTAGAATGGACAATTTCTCAATTTCAGTTTCTCATTTTTCCTTTTAAAGTTCAGTTTTGCATCACTGTGTTATAAAAACAAAGAAAAAATGTCCTCATTTCAAATTTATCACATTGTCACTGTTACAGTGGTATCTTGGTTCTCAAACTTAACCCATTCCGGAAGTCCGTTCCAAAACCAAAGCGTTCCAAAACCAAGGAGCGCTTGCCCGATTAATCCGTTCCAGACTTTTAAAAACAAGCCCTAAAACAGCAATTTAACATTAATTTTACTATCTAACAAGACCACTGAGCCATAAAATGAAAGCAATAAACAATGTACTGCAGTCACACAATCAATCAATCAATCAATCAATCAGTGGCTGAACTGGGTTCCACACACTTACAAAAAGAAGAGCTGCAAAAATGCAAAATAAATAGCAAAAACAGACAGACCTCTGCATAACACTCAAAATGGAAGTGTGGCACTCAAAAAGGAGCACGTTCAGCTTCCAAAAAAAGTTCAGAAACCCAAACACTTACTTCTGGGTTTGCAGTGTTTGGGTTCCAAGTTGTTTGAGTACCAAGGCATTTCAGAACCAAGGTACCACCGTATTAGTAGTATCATTATTATCACCATGGGGAGCTGGGAGCTGGGGTCAAAATCATAGAATTGTAGAATTGGAGGGTACCCCAGAGATCATCTAGTCCAATCCCCTGCATTGCAGGAATCTCTCCCTCTATGTGTGTATAAAGCCCTTAACTTAGAACCTGTGAGATCACTTTACCCCATATACTGCCCCCCTGGGCTGCTTCCATCTGCAGAAGTGGCGCTGTCGTAGGTAAGAAACCAATATTTTAGTGTGGCAGCACCTACCTTCTGGACACCAGGCAGGCACCTTCACATTGCTCTGTTTGGTACCCACTAAAAAATTCTGTTTAGACAAGCCTATCCAGACATGAAGATTGTTGCTGTAAAGATACACGCGGGTGGCACTGTGGTCTATACCACTGAGCCTCTTGGGTCTGCCAATCAGAAGGTTGGCTGTTCGAATCCCCACGACAGGATGAGCTCCCATTGCTGTGTCCCAGTTCTTGCCAACCTAGCACTTTGAAAGCACACCAGTGCAAGTAGATAAATAGGTACTGCTGCGGCGGGAAGGCAAACACCGTTTCTATGTGCTCTGGCTTCCGTCACAGTGTCCCATTGTGCCAGATGTGGTTTAGTCCTGCTGGCCGCATGACCTGGAAAGCTGTCTGTGGACAAACGCCGGCTCCCTCGGCCTGAAACCCCATAGTCGCCTTTGACTGGACTTAACCATCCAGCGTAGGACTAGATGGGCCACTGGTCTGCTCCAGCAACTCTTCTTACATTCCTAGGATCTGCATGCAAAATATCTGTGTTTCAGAAACTAAGAGAAACTGAAAACGGCACCCGTAGCTGATGGGAGAGGGAGTCAAAAACATCTGGAGAGCACCAAGTTGGCGATGGCTTCAGAACAGCAAGGCTGACATATATTTTGGAGGATGAGGGCCAGCAGTCTAAGATGCTAATGAACATTCAGACCTCCCAGACTCCGTAACATTTGGGAATTGCTGACTTCACAGTCTGCCATCCAGGGGTCCTTTACTTTTTATTATTATTACCTTTTTATTGTTGCTGGATGTCTTAATCTGTTTTTAATTAATCACTGGTTTGATCTTTCGAGGATTTCAAAGTGTCACCGATCATTTCGTTGTTTTGTTTTCGTCGTAAATCAGTTTTGGGTGATTTTTCTCTCCCTCAGTCAAGCAGTGTATACATTTCTTAAGGTAACTAGGAAAATGCTTTTGTGCTGAGACACCTTTGTGCATCGATACCATCCTCACCTCTCACTTGCTGGGCCTTAAGCAAGAAGGAGCCATCGGGGGAAATAATAAAAATATCAGAAAGGGAGTGCCCAGGTGGTGACGCTACTGGCAGCACCGACAGTGCCACCTTTAGCAGGCAAATGTCTTCAGGCTCTCGGAAGGTATTAAAACTGTCCATCTTCACAACAGATGCCCGTTGCCTCCATCTCCGCTACTCTCTGGGTAGCGGTGTGCAGCGAGACAGGAGTCACTGCTTCCCCATTTTCGCTTTACAGCTGCCTGAGGACAACACATGTGTTATAAATCCTGCCTGCGTTATCCAGAGGCCAGCGAAAAACAAACACGGAAATTACCCCCTCACCAAACAAAGAACGACAAGAATTACTGTGTGGCTCAGGTGTCTGGCACTGGGAAAAGTGACACCAAATTGGAAGGGAATGGTGATGTATGGGAACCGGGCAAGGTGGCCGCTGGCCCCCAATCGCCAAGGCGCTGTGGGCTACGCCAGGCTTTAGTTAACGATACATCAGCCTCCAAATTGGATTTTAAAGGTGATCTGTGGTGCAAGCTACAAATCAACCCCCAATGCAGATCAAGAAGGGAGGGATTCACTACCAACACCCGGGTCTCTCTCTTGATTTAGTCCTGATAGAGAGTGGTGGTGGATTTAACAAGGAACTCCAATAATAATAATAATAATAATAATAATAATAAGAAGAAGAAGAAGAAGAAGAAGTAGTAGTAGTAGTAACTTATACCCCGCCTATCTGGCTGGGTTTCCCCAGCCACTCTGGGCGGCTCCCAAAAGAATACTAAAAGCACAATAAAACATGAAACATTAAAATTTTCCCTAAACAGGGTTGCCTTCAGATGTTTTCTAAAAATCAGATAGGTGTTTATTTCCTTGACATCTGATGGGAGGGCGTTCCACAGGGAGGGAGCCACTACCAAAAAGGTCCTCTGCCTGGTTCCCTGTAACCTCACTTTTTGCAGGGAAGGAACTGCCAGAAGGCCCTTGGAGCTGGACCTCAGTGTCCGGGCTGAACGATGGGGGTGGAAACGCTCCTTCAGATATACTGGGCCGAGGCCATTTAGGGCTTTAAAGATCAGCACCAACACTTTGAATTGTGCTCGGAAACATACTGGCAGCCAATGTAGGTCTTTCAGGACTGGTGTTATATGGTCTTGGCTGCCACTCCCACTCAATGTCTCACTTTCTGGGCCCACAACATCCTGTCTCGGCTGAATTCTGGGACTGGATAGCCTCCTCTGAAGCACCTGTGGCCCCACAAATGTCTGGGAGTGTGTTCTTAGAAGGAACAGTGCCCCCACATTAACGTTTATGTGGAATTTAAACACATTCCTGTTCACCTGGACCTTGTGTGGTTGAGAGATTTTTGACCACTTTGAAGTAATTAGTTATGATTTATTTTTCAGCGTTAAAGTGTATCTTTTCATTGTTTTGTTGCATGCCTCTCTGGGCTGCTTTGTGAGGGATAGTGGAGTTAAGATATTAGCCCCCATGGTAATGTTAATTAATAATAATGATAGGACTGACTCTAACTCCTAGTTTGCACAGCTCCACAGAAAGCTAACTGCCTGCCCTGATGCCTCCGTCCGCAACATGCAGAGGGTTCTTCATCCAAAGATGACAGGGTACCCCAAAAACAGGAAGATAGGATCCCACTTTCCTCCACAGACATGTCCCAACAAATGCTTGGACTTTTGCCCCTTGCCTTGTCCAAACCCAGATTCTAGTGGGAACTTTTCTCAAGGTTCAGCCATTGTTGTTGACGCCGACAATCACCTTGAGCCCAAGGAGGAAAGTCCCATAAAATGTCGCCCCCATCTTTGCATCGCCGACAGAGACAGTCATTTCTTTTCAGCTGCTCTGTCATCTTGAGTAATGGTCGAGAGTGGCGGCAGGATGATTGAGTGCAGGTCAGAGATGAGCTCCTCCGTTGCCGATTCCAAACCTCGCAATGAGAAGCCCCAGATGCACATCGTGGCAGGGGGGAGAGGGAAAGGACGGGTTTTCATTTTTCGTTGACTCCTATGACATTTTGGGGACAGGGGGCTGCTGCGCAAGCTGTAGCAGGGCAAGGAGGAACAAGACTGGTTGTTTGTGAGATGCCAGAAAAGGCCTTGGATCAGATGAGGTCCCTGCATTAAGAATATAAGATGAGGTTCCTGCTGGATCAGGAAATTGGGCCATTTTGTCCGGTATCCTGTTCTCAAAGTGGCCATTCACATGTCTGCAAGAATCCCACAAGCAGGGCCTGGGCCCAAGAAGACACTTCCCTCCTG
Source organism: Podarcis raffonei (assembly GCF_027172205.1). NCBI lineage: Eukaryota > Metazoa > Chordata > Lepidosauria > Squamata > Lacertidae > Podarcis > Podarcis raffonei. Next base: position 24,978,920 of record NC_070617.1, read on the forward strand.
TGCTTCCCAACAACTGGTATTCATAGAATAATAGAATTGTAGAGTTGGAAGGGACCATGAAGTTCACCTAGCCCAACCCTCCACAATGCAGGAATCTTTCACCCAATGTGGGACTCGAACCTATGACCCTGAGATTAAGAGTACAGTGGTACCTCGGGTTAAGTACTTAATTCGTTCCGGAGGTCTGTTCTTAACCTGAAACTGTTCTTAACCTGAAGAACCACTTTAGTTAATGGGGCCTCATGATGCCACTGCGCCGCCGCTGCATGATTTCTGTTCTCATCCTGAAGCAAAGTTCTTAACCCGAGGTAATATTTCTGGGTTAGCAAAGTCTGTAACCTGAAGCGTCTGTAAGCTGAAGTGTCTGTAACTCGAGGTACCACTGTATTGTGCTCTACTGACTGAGCTATTCAGAAGCATTGTAGCCACCAATTGCCATTGTCTAATCCTCTTTAAGGGACACAGGTGGCGCTGTGGTCTAAACCACTGAGCCTCTTGGGCTTGCCGATCAGACGGTTGGCGGTTCAAATCCCCGTGATGGGGTGAGCTCCCGTTGCTCAGTCCCTGCTCCCACCAACCTAGCAGTTCGAAAGCATGTCAAAGTGCAAGTAGATAAATAGGTACTGCTCTGGTGGGAAGGTAAATGGCGTTTCCGTGCTCTGCTCTGGTTTTGGTGTTCCATTGCTCCAGAAGCGGCTTAGTCATGCTGGCCACATGACCCGGAAAAACTGTCTGCAGACAAACACTGGCTCCCTCAGCCTGTAAAGTGAGATGAGCGCTGCAACCCCAGGGTTGTCTGCGACTGGACGTAACTGTCAGGGGTCCTTTACCTTTTTAAAATCCTCTTTTAAAGCCATTTAGGTTGGTGGCCGGGATACGGGTGTCACTGTGGGTTAAACCACAGAGCCTAGGACTTGCTGATCAGAAGATCGGCGGTTCGAATCCTCGCGACGGGGTGAGCTCCCGTTGCTCAGTCCCTGCTCCTGCCAACCTAGCAGTTCGAAAGCACCTCAAAGTGCAAGTAGATAAATAGATACTGCTCCAGCGGGAAGGTAAACAGCATTTCCGTGTGCTGCTCTGGTTTGCCAGAAGTGGCTTAGTCATGCTGGCCACATGACCCAGAAGCTGTATGCTGGCTCCATCAGCCAGTAAAGCGAGATGAGCGCTGCAACCCCAGAGTCGGCCACGACTGGACCTAATAGTCAGGGGTCCCTTTACCTTTACCTAGGTTGGTGGCCACCATTGTCTCCTGTGGGAGTGAGTGCATAGTTAAACCATGCACTGCATGAAGAAAGACTTTCTTTTGCCTGTCCTGAGTCTTCTGACATGCAGTTTCATTGGGTGTCCACTGTTCTAGGCTTATATGAGAGAGAGAGAGAGAGAGAGAGAGAGAGAGAGAGAGAGAGAGAGAGAGAGAAACTGTTCTTCATCCACTTTCTCTATGCCATGCATCATCTAATGTACTTCTATCACACCATGTGTTACTCACCTTTTCTCCAAACTTAATTCCCAATCCCTGCAGCCTTTCTTCGTAGGGGAGTCACACCATCATTTTAGTTGCTTTTTTCTGAAGTTTACTAAACTCTACAGCATCATTTTTGAGGTGAGGCAACCAGAACTCTCGGCCTTACAGAGTGTAACAACTACAGACCAGCCACCGCCATCCCTTCCTTGGCAAAGGTGGTGGAGAGGGTGTTTGTGGAGCAACTGCAAGCTTTTCTGGATGAGACCAATAATCTAGATCCACCACCATCTGGGTTCAAACCTGCCTTTGGAACTCAACCAGCCTTGGTCACCTATATGGTCGACCACAAGCATAAGAAATGAAGGATGCGTTTATGGTATGTTGTGAAGCTGTCATGCACAAGGAGGGGAGCATCAAGGAGCATAAAGTCCCAGACTGGCAAATATTGCTGAAAGAAGGATAAAAAGGTGAAGGGACCCCTGACCATTAGGTCCAGTCACGGACGACTCTGGGGTTGTGGCGCTCATCTCGCTTTATTGGCCGAGGGAGCCGGCGTACAGCTTCCAGGTCATGTGGCCAGCATGACTAAGCCGCTTCTGGCGAACCAGAGCAGCACATGGAAATGCTGTTTAACTTTCCGCCGGAGTGGTACCCATTTATCTACTTGCACTTTGATGTGCTTTCGAACTGCTAGGTTGGCAAGAGCAGGGACCGAGCAACGGGAGCTCACCCCATCGCGTGGATTCTGTGGTTTAACCCACAGCACCACCCACATCCCTTTTGAAAGAAGGATAGAGCAACTCAATTATTTATTAAAGTATTTATGTTCCACACTTCCACCAAAGCCTATCAAGACAATATACAACATGCAAAGTTAGAATAATATCAGCAATAGTGTCCATTTAAAACAACAACTCCCATTTAAAACATAGATAAATACTGGTTGGTTAAAAAGAGACAATTCATATTGCAAATGCCTTGTTGAAATGATGCAGCTTTCCAGAAGACATCTGGGGGAAAAAGGCAGAGATGGTTCCTGCCAAACTTCTAGCAGCAGTGAGTTCCACAGTACAGGGACTGCCACACTGTAGCCTCAGCACTTAGTCATGGCCAGCTGAACCTCAAAAGCATAGGGAACTGCCAGAGGTACCCTATAAAGGGAGGTCAGTGACTGAGGTGAAGTGTATGGAATTGGACAGTCCTTAATGGAAGAAGCAAAGATCACCAGTGTTAAAGCAATGATTCTTCAACATCAACTTCGTTGGACTGGTGATGTTGTGTGGATGCCTGATGATCGTCTTCTGAAGTAACTACTCTATTCCGAACTTAAAAATGGAAAGCATAATGCTGGTGGTCAACGAAAGAGGTTTAAAGACTCTCTCAAGGCAAATCTAAAAAAAGTAGTATAAACACCAGCAATTGGGAAACACTGGCCTGTGAGCACTCCAATTGGAGAACAGCCATTACCAAAGGTGTCAAGGGCTTTGAAGACACTCGAACTCGGGACACAAGGGAGAAACGTGCTAGGAGGAAAGCACGCTTGGCAAATCCACACCATGATCAACTCCTGCCTGGAAACCAATGTCCCCACTGTGGAAGGACGTGTGGATCCAGAATTGGCCTCCACAGTCACTTATGGACTCACTGTTAAAACCGTGTTTATGGAAGACAATCTTACTCGGCTACGTGTGATCGCCAAAGAAGAAGAAAATAGGTTGGGTTATAAGGTGTGAAAGGACACAGTGCAGTGTTAAACAGTGGAGCTCATTTTCCCCAGAAGACAGTAATGGTCACTAACTTGGATGGCTTTAAAAGAGGATTGGATAAATTCATGGAGGAGGAAGCTGTTGATGGCTGCTTGCCATGATGGCTGCTCTCTCTCTCTCTCTCTCTCTCTCTCTCTCTCTCTCTCTCTCTCCACAATTGGAGGCAGTAATGCTTCTGAACACTAGTTGCTGGAGGCTGGGTCACCGGAGTGTGTTCTGGTGCTGGAATCCTGCTTGCAGGTTTCCCATAAGGATTTGGTTGGCCACCGCGAGAACAGGATGCTGGGTTAGATAGGCCACTGTCTAGATCCAGCAGGGCTCTCCTGATGTTCTTAAAGTCCAGTTTTATCCACCCCACTTCAGTTCTTTAATAATGGACAGTGGACGTAGTAGCAGCTCTAATGAGAGCGGGGGTTTTGTTTGTTTGTGGGGGTAGCGGTGGAACCGATAACTAGGCAGAGATACCAATCATGCAGCTGCTAAACTGCCGCATAGGCTGAAAACAATATATAAATAAAAGGACTCGAAAGCGAATCACAAGAGCGGCAGTCCCTCTGCCATGCATTCTTTCGCTTTGTATCCACGTTCAGTGAACGCCTGCAAATTGTGTTCCGGAGCGTAATGAATGTGCTGGCTTATCAAAAGGCTCCCAACTAATTTCCTTAATAGCCTTGGTGCCAGTCTAACTAGCATAAATTCTATTTATGCAGAGGGATAGCGTTCCTGTTCAATTATGTTCCAGGTAATAAGACAAGTCTCCCCCCCGCCCCCCCGACTGTAGCTCCCTTCGCCCCACCTGGTCCCTTAGCAGCAGGAGATTAGGGACAGAGAGAGATATATAAGCTGGACTTTGTCCTTGGAGTCTGTAATTGCTTGTCAAGTTAAATGCAGTGTATGGGAGACGGAGAACGCTATTTGCAAGTGTCTCTCTCATGCCACAACTATGCAAAGATTGTGTATGTGTGAGAGAGGTCGGGCGGGGGTTAGGGACGTGGGAGAAATACATTTTAATGTGGGCCCACTTAATTTGCAGCCCCAGAAGCAATTCGTGAGCCAAAAAGACAGCTTTCCTTTGAAATGCTCACTTCTTTGACTTTTGAAGTGCTGTTCTCCAACCAAATGTTTGCACAAATGCACATGTTAGGGGAAAGTGTGTATAAAAATGCCTATTTTTGGGGTGTGCATGTGTGTTGGATATACAAAAATATATTATATCGGGGGGATGCTTTGCAAAAATGTATATATTAGGGGAAATTGCCAACATAAGAACATGAGACCACAATATTCTGCTGTGAGGAAAAGTTGCAGCATTTGGGACTTTTAGAGAAAAGGTTAAGTAAGATGTGATTTGTTAGAAGTTTCTAAAATTAGGCATAATGCCAGAACTTGCAGGCATCGAATGAAGCTGAATGTTGGAAGATTCAGGACTAGACAAAATAAAGTCCTTCAGGCAGCAGGAACTATGAAAATCACTCCCAAAGGAGGCAGGTGTGGCCACCAACCTTTAAAGGGGAATTGGACAAGGCTCCTAGTCACAGTGGCTGTGCTCTGCCTCAATTGTCATGGCCCATCGAAGTCTTGGCTGGGGACATCGGGACCGGGGGCAAGATGGTGGGGTGGGAGCAGGAACGGGAGTACAGAAGCCAGGAGTCAGGAAGCCAAGAGTCTGAGGGTCAGAGAGCCAGGAGTCAAGAAGCCAAGGGTCCGAGGGTCAGGAAGCAAGGAGTCATGAGGTCAGGGGTCCGAGGATCAAGAAGCAAGGGGTCACGAGGTCAGGAGTCTGAGGATCAAGAAGCAACTAGTCAAGAAGTCAGGGGTCCGAGGATCAAGAAGCAAGGAGTCACAAAGTTAGGGGTCCAAGGGTCAGGAAGCAAGGAGCCAAACACAGCAGGGCAGGGAACGTGTTGCTGTGGCAAAGAGACGAAGGGAAATGCTGACCTTATATCCCTTCCCGGCTCTTGCCACCAGGTGCTGTGAGTTACCAGTCAGCCTCACCTGTGTGGCCACACCTTGCCTCTCCAGAACAAACTTAGGAAGGCCCCAGTACTGCAAGGTCCTATTGGTCACAGGGCCTGGCTCCTGCATGCACACCTGATGTCAATGATTGGAGGCGATGATGCTGATGAATACCTGTTGCTGGAAGTCACAGGCGGGGAGAGCACTCTTGTGCTCAGATCCTGCTTTCCAGCTTCTGATTGGAGGCATTTGGGTGGCTGCTTTGAGAACAGGATGCTGGCCTAGCTGGGCCACTGGTCTGCTCCAGCAGCCTTTTCTCCTGCTCTTAATGCTTCGGGAGAACAGTTGCTGGAGAGTGCAGGAGGGGAGAGTTCTCTTGAGCTCGAGTCTTGCTTGAGGGTTTCCCATTGGGGGCATCTGGTTGGCCAGTGTGAATACAGGATGTTGTACGCGGGTGGTGCTGTGGTCTAAACCACTGAGCCTCTTGGGCTTGCCAATCAGAAGGTTGGTGGTTCAAATCCCCGCATTGGGGTGAGCTCCCGTTGCTCTGTCCCAGCACCTGCCAACCTAGCAGTTTGAAAGCACACCAGTACAAGTAGATAAATAGGTACCACTATGGTGGGAAGGTGTCCCAGCTCCTGCCAACCTAGCAGTTCGAAAGCACTCCCAGTGCAAGTAGATAAATAGGTACCGCTTTATAGCGGGAAGGTAAATGGCATTTCCGTGTGCTGCGCTGATGCAGGCTCGCCAAAGCAGCTTCGTCACACTGGCCACGTGACCCAGAAGTGTCTCCAGACAGCGCTGGCCCCCGGCCTCTTAAGCGAGATGAGCGCGCAACCCTAGAGTCGGTCATGACTGGCCCGTACGGGCAGGGGTACCTTTAGCTTTACCTTTATGGCGGGAAGGTAGACGGCATTTCTGTGCGCTCTGGTTTCCATCACTGTGTTCTGTTCCACCAGAAGCGGTTTAGTCCTGCTGGCCGCATGACCTGGAAAGCTGTCTGTGGACAAATGCCAGCTCCCTCAGCCTGAAACCCCATAGTCGCCTTTGACTGGTCTTAACCATCCAGCGTAGGACTAGATGGGCCACTGGTCTGCTCCAGCAACTCTTCTTACATTCCTAGGATCTGCATGCAAAATATCTGTGTTTCAGAAACTAAGAGAAACTGAAAACGGCACCCGTAGCTGATGGGAGAGGGAGTCAAAAACATCTGGAGAGCACCAAGTTGGCGATGGCTTCAGAACAGCAAGGCTGACATATATTTTGGAGGATGAGGACCAGCAGCCTAAGATGCTAATGAGCATTCAGACCTCCCAGACTCCGTAACATTTGGGAATTGCTGACTTCACAGTCCTGCCCTCATGGCAAGAAGGAGCGGATAAAATTGTCAGACCTAATGGATACCCTGGAAATGTCAGGGAGGGCTTCACACAAATCTACAAGAAGAGGTGCGGTGGAAGAAGCCAGCTTCCTCTTTTGCTGCTCAGATGAAGAAAAAACCAAGAAGGCTTCAAGAAGATGGGCACTGTTTCAAACTGGAACCTGAATTCAACAGCATCAAGCCCAGCTTGGAAACAGAGACTTCACCTTCTTCTCCTTTCTTTTTAAATATGATTTTTTAAACTAGGTTTTCTGTTTTACATTTCAAAATATTCTTTTAACAACCTTAAATCAACGACTTCCCTTCTTCCCTTTCCGTGGTTCATTTTGCATACCCTACATCCTTGCATATTTTACATGAACTAAACAAGTCAGTAATCCATTGTTACATCCATCAAAACTGATTTACACTGTTGAATTTATCTTAATGCTACCAGCGTTTTTAAATGAACACAATTTTCACCCATATAGTCAGCAAACATTTTCCAGTCTTCTTTAAATGTACATTCTTCTTATTCTCTTATTCTATATGTTAAATCTGCAAGCTGTCCATATTCCATCAGTTTAAGTTGCCGTTCTTTGGTTGGGACCTCGGCCGTTTTCCATTTTTGGGCTAACGAAACATGGGCTGCAGTAGTAGCATACATAAATAGTCTTTTTTGACACCTGGGAATTTCCCTCTGAATTATCCCCAACAAAAAGAACTCTAGGTTTTTTTTGACAGGTACTTTTAAACACTTTTTTCAATTCATTGTATATCATTTCCCAATACTCTTTTACCCTTTTACAAGTCCACCACATATGAGAAAATGTACCCTCAACCTCATTACATCTCCAGCACTTATCTCATTCGGACTTACACATTTTAGGAAGTCTACTCAGAGTTAAGTACCATCTATAAATCATTTTCAGGTAGTTCTCCTTCAAAGAATAACATGCTGTGAACTTCAGATCGCTCTTCAAGGGTTTTTCCCAGAGATTCAAATCTATATTATGCCCTATATCTGTTGCCTAGTGAGTCATAGGGGCTTTAACAAGCTCGTCTTTCGTTCCCCCATCTAACAACAACAGATCGAACATTTTAGATAATAGTTTTCCTTTGTTTTGTAAAAGTTCTTTTTTTCAAATCGTGAGCTTTGGTCCAGGAAATCATTTTTCCTGTCTGTTTGAAACATTTTATATAACTGATGATATTGTAGCATCATGTCCAGCTTGGAAGCAGAGACTTCACCTTCTTTTCCTTTCCTTTCAATGGACTTCAGATGGAGCATCTCTGCTCTCTTGATCCAGCACTGAGAACACTGTTGCATTGTGGGTTATGATAGATCTGGCTGACATAGGGCAAGGCATATGTATGTAATTGACAATTAAATTTTATTTTGGCCTCGTCCTCTGTGGCACTCAGGGTGGCATATATTGTATCTTCACAACCAATGCTATTCTTCTATGCATCCAGCTATAGCCACCAATGGCCCTCTCCCCATGAGCACACCTCTACCTTTTTGTCCAAACTGTGGAGATCCACCTGAGGCAGTTAAAAACCCAATTTATATTCAGCAGCATGAAGGGACAGAGAGCAGAAGCTTCAGTCTCCAAACTCCTCTGCCCCAGCGTAATGGAAAGGGTTGTGGCTGCCTTGACAGCAGCCCTGTGAACTGCGCTGAAAAAAGTCACCCTCTCACAGGGTCATTGGACAGGAGATGGATTCTGTCTTCTGAGGGTGAGGAGAGCAAAGGGGCCTGGTCCAGAACAAGGGAGACATGAACATGCACCATTTAGGGTTCAGAAGGCTACCACCGGAGGGGATTTTTCTGAGCGTTTGAGCAACCTATCCTTGTATACTCGAACACCTCCTTGCCCATGGCCATTGTTGCAGCTGGTTTTGAGAGTCTCGCCTCATTCCTATTAAGTTGCAAGTTCCACTTCTTGTGTAGAAATGGGAGAGAAAGTCGATTCAGTTTGCACTGAAGCAGTTTGCATGAAACACCACGGATAGCTTTAAAAAAGGATTGGACTAATTGATGGAGGTGGGATTAAACCACAGAGCCTAGGACTTGCTGATCAGAAGGTCAGCGGTTCGAATCCCCGCAACGGGGTGAGCTCCCATTGCTCAGTCCCTGCTCCTGCCAACCTAGCAGTTCGAAAGCATGTCAAAGTGCATGTAGATAAATAGGTACCACTCTGGTGGGAAGGTAAACGGTGTTTCTGTGCGCTGCTCTAGTTCACCACAAGCAGCTTAGTCATGCTGGCCACATGACCCAGAAGCTGTACGCGGGCTCCCTCGGCCTATGGAGCGAGATGAGTGCCGCAACCCCAGAGTCGGTCACGACTGGACCTAATGGTCAGGGAGCCCTTTACCTTTAATTGATGGAGAGGAAGGTTCTCAGTGGCAACTAGCCATGATGGCAACACTCGGTATCCATGGTTGGAAGCATTGATGCATCAGAATACCGGTTGCTGGAAGTCGCAGGAAGGGAGAGGGCTCTTGTGCTTGGGGGTCCTGTTTGCTGGTTTCCCACAGGCATCCAGTTGGGCATTGCAAAATCAGGATGCTGGACTACATGGGCCACATTTGCCGATCCCAGCAGGCTCTCCTGATCTTCTTAAGGGCAAATCAGTCAAATTTGCACTTTCCAAAACAAGACAAGTGTCAGGCCTCAGAGGAACCAAACCCCACAGCAGGTTACCAGGAATGGACAAGACATGGAAAAGTCCTTACCATCTGCTTTTACAGTGGTACAGTATCTTGGTTTGCAACCATTTTGGATTACAACCACGTCAAACCCTGAAGCCCGTGTCCCTTTTTTTGGATTACAACCCATTTTTTTTATTACAACCCTTTTTTTTTTTTGGAGACTCTATTGGCAAAAGTGCGCCTTGGGTTACAACCTGTTTTGGTTTACAACTGGACCTCTGGAAGGGATTATGGTTGTAAACCAAGGTATCACTGCACAGCCATACCTCATGTTATGTCCGCTTCATGTTATGTTCTTTCGGGTTACGTCCTGTGGCAACCCAGAAGTACCGGAAAGGGTTACTTCCGGGTTTCACTGCTTGCGCATGCGCAGAAGCACAAAATGACATCACACACATGCGCGGAAGCGGCGAATTGCAACCCGTGTGTGCGCAGACACACCGCTAAGGTTTGTGCTCTTTTCATGTTGCGAACAGGCCTCCAGAATGGATCCCGTTCACAACCAAAGGTACCACTGTATTAAATATTCACAGAGAGACGCTTGGGAATACGGCCTCTCGGAATAATGGCATTGCTCCAAGTGAATCTCCACCCCCTATGTCTCTCCCACTTCCTCATGAGTCATCGCTACAGGTGCTGGAAGATGCCCTCTGCCTTTGAGCTCCTTGCTTTCCTACTTTCAAGGCTCGCCGGGTTCTGGGAGAAGGTGTTGAATGGTTTATTTAAATGTAAAGGTTCATCATTGTTGCACCCGATGTGTATGTCTTTAAGGGGCCAGAGCAAGGGCCAGAGTAAGATAATGAGACCCAGCTTTACAGCTGTGAAGCATAGCAGGTGCTGCTGAGTTGTATTTGATTAAGGTGTGTCAGCATTTGGGTGTAGTATATAAGGAGCAGCACCTAGCTCTCCCATTACCCTGGGGGATGGGTTGGTGGTTGGGTCTGGTTTGGTTGTTAATGTACTTAGTGTAAAAGGAGTTTTTGTTTTTCTTATTAAAACCTTGTTTAAGTTATTTTTGAGTCCTTTATTTTTTAATGCATGGTCTCCCCAGCAAGCTCTCTGCGCTACTAAACTGCAAACAGCCAACATCTTTGGTTATGGGCCCAGCTGCTGAGTGGATGACTGCATATTTTTGGACTCTGAGAAAGGTTTGAAAACTCCTTCTCCTGTTAGCGTAGTTCTGTGGGTCTGGAAGAGTTCCAGAATGGTTGACCGGGTTCCTGAAGCTGAGAAGGCTCTGGTCTTCCCACAGCTAACAGATGAGAACTATAGTTTATGGTCTTTTCGGGTGGAGGCGCTTTTGACCTCTAGAGAAGTATGGACCTATGTAACTGATGACCCTCCTGACCCTGTGACTAATGCTTGGTCGAAAGGAGATGCAAAAGCCAGGGCGATAATTAATTTGGCAGTCAGCGACCAGCAAGTAGTCTATATAAGAAATAAGAAAACTGCCAAAGAAATGTGGGACAGTCTTGCAGCAGTGCATGTTAGAAAAGAGTCAGCATCAGCATTGACATTTTTCAAGCAGTTGTACCAGACGAAGTTGCAGCCTGGTGGTGATTTGGCAGCACACTTGAGACGTCTGGAGGCAATACGTGGTGAATTAATTCGAAGGGACATGGAGATACCTGATATTCAGTATGTTTTTATCATTCTTTGTTCCCTTAACGAGGACTTCGATGGTATAGCTAGCCAGATATCTGCTGTTCCACCAGCACAATTAACTGTGGAAGGGGTAACGGCAAGATTAATGGGCGAGTTGGACAGAAGGGAGGCTTGTGCCATAAACACTCCTATTTCCAGAAGTAATGAGGAACGCCATATGCAAACCTGTGGTGATACAACTGCATTTAAAGCTGCAAAGCGTTGTTGGTTCTGCAATAAACAAGGACATTTTGCAAAGGACTGCAGATCCAAAAGAAAGCAAAGTACTCCCAAGCCTGTTTCTGTTCGTCAGTCACGGTCGTCAGCCCAGCAGCCGACATCGTATAGTAGAGACAGAAACGAGCCGCGAGTTTTCCATGCTAGGACAACAGATCGTAAAAGACTTAAACATGCCAAGTGGAAGTCTTTTGTTGTGGACTCAGGAGCATCTCAGCATATTTGCAACGATCGAAGCTTGTTTATTTCTTTCGAAGAGGAAATTGGTAATGTACATTTAGCCAATTCACAAGTCTTGCAGTCGCTTGGCAGGGGTACCGTTAAACTTGACTCTTTAAACATTACAATAGCGAACTGCATTTACTGCCCTTCAGTGGACAATTTATTATCAGTAAGGTGTTTTGCTAGTCAAGGCATAACTGTGCGTTTCTTAAAGTCAATGTGTGAGTTTTTCGATGGGAACAAACGTCTATTATATGCCCGGGAATCTGATGGTTTATATAGACTGTATTTTCGCACTTACTCCCAATCGCCTATAAATTGCAGAGCAGCACAGTCAAGCCAGGGGTTGAGGAATGTAAGGCCTCATTCCGGGTGTGTCCACGAGGCACACAGAATTCTGGGACACCTGAATTTTGCTGATGTAATTAAGACAAAGAATATTGTTAATGGCCTCAACTTAAAACCATGTAAATTTTTTATGCAATGTCTATCCTGTTGCAAGAATAAGATTAAGGTTGCACGCAAGGGTAGATGCTCAGATAGGAAAGTAACTGAGCCATTTGAGCGTGTACATTGTGATTTAGTTGGGCCACTCCCACCATCATTAGGAGGTTCTAAGTACTGGCTTACTCTGATAGACCAGTATAGTAGATATTGTTGGACTTATGCAATAGCTGAGAAGTCCCAAGCATTTGAGAAGTACAAAGTTTTTTGCAACTGGGTAAAAACTCACTTTAACAAACCAATTAAGAACCTGTTTTCTGACCGGGGCGGGGAATTTGTTTCTAAGGATTTTGAGAATTTCCTGGAAGCGCAGGGGACTACTCATGAGTTATCTTGCCCCCGAAGTCCTTGGCAAAATGGGCTTGTTGAAGTTGTGCAGCGTGACCTACAGGCAGGGGTTAAAACGTATCTGCACGATGCTAATCTGCCCAAAGACTTTTGGGCTGAAGCGCTTAATGCTTTTTGTTATGTTAAAAATCACAGTTATCATTCTGGTTTAGATGTCACCCCCTATGAGAAGCTGTTTAAAAAACGCCCTAATCTGAAATACCTACGCATTTGGGGTTCGGATGTAATAATGCATTATCCCGCTAAGCAGAAATTGGGTGAACGTAGTGTCCAGGGAAAATTAATGGGCTACCAGCGGGGGGCGTACAGAATTTACATACCAGCAACTGGCAAATTTCATATTACCAGAAGCATGATACAAACTGTAAATTGGAATGGAGTTGCTGTCTTCCAAGATACTGATGGTATAGATAATACTGAGGAAGAAGAGGAAGAAGCAGCAGCAGCAGCAGGAAATGGTGCTTCTGAATTAATGGAAAAAGACAAAAAGTCTGTTGAATCTGATTTGTTTGATGATTTAAAGTTAAAGGGACCCAAGGGGAGGTTAGATTCTCTTGATTTTTCTGACCGTGAGCTTAGCCTACAGGCATCTCTTCAATCTGACAATGATTTACAACCTGAAACTAGTGGTTCACTTAGTCCCATTAAGTCTGAGGAGTCTGACTCTCCTTCCGGACTGAGACGTTCAGATAGAAAGAGACAGAAGCCACAACGTTTTGCAGATGAACATTTTAATACTGTGTATGCCAATAAGGCAGTTTTTGAGCCAAAAAGCTACAATGATGTTCAGAAATTACCTAAGCAACAAGCTGCAAATTGGTATAAAGCTATGAACTCTGAGATAGCTTCTTTAAAAGAGCATAACACTTGGTCTCTTGTACCACAAACCCCAGATATGAGACTTACTGATTCAAAATGGGTTTATAGAGTTAAAATGAATGACAAAAATGAAGTTGTAAGGTACAAAGATTAGTTGCTAGGGGTTTTCAACAAATTCCAGGCGAAGATTATGATTTGTGTTATTCACCAAGCGTAAAATATGAAACAGTTAAGCTTTTGTTAAAAGATGCATCACAATGTGGAAGAGTCCACTATGCAATGTTTCTCTGCTCTTAAGAGAGTGGTAATGTACCTTAAACACACCAAACATTATAGGTTGCAGTTTACATCAAGTATTGACAAAGGTTTTGAAATTTTCTGCGATGCATCTCATGCAGTGGAACAAAATAATTGCAGGGGTGTGTCTGGTATGGTGTTTTGTTATAACGGTTGTCCATTTGAATGGAAGTCCCAGACACAAACCATTATTTGTCTCTCCACAACAGAGAGTGAATTATGTGCATGCGTTCAGGCCACTCGTGATGTAGAATGGTATCTGCAAGTATTTGCAGACCTACAGATGCAAGTAACACTACCAGTAAAAGTTTACCTTGATTCCCAGAGCGGACTTGCTATCCTGTGTTCAGAGACCAATACGCAGCGCACTAGAGTCTTACGGTTACGTTTGCAGTTTGTAAAGAAACTAATTGCTGACGAAATGATTGTATTTGAATATGTTCCAGGTGACAATCAAATTGCAGACATTTTTACTAAAGCACTTCCAAAGGTTACACATGAAAGACATGTACAAAGTATGCTTTATGTTTTTGTTCCACAATGATGAACCGCAGGGGAAATGTTGAATGGTTTATTTAAATGTAAAGGTTCATCATTGTTGCACCCGATGTGTATGTCTTTAAGGGGCCAGAGCAAGGGCCAGAGTAAGATAATGAGACCCAGCTTTACAGCTGTGAAGCATAGCAGGTGCTGCTGAGTTGTATTTGATTAAGGTGTGTCAGCATTTGGGTGTAGTATATAAGGAGCAGCACCTAGCTCTCCCATTACCCTGGGGGATGGGTTGGTGGTTGGGTCTGGTTTGGTTGTTAATGTACTTAGTGTAAAAGGAGTTTTTGTTTTTCTTATTAAAACCTTGTTTAAGTTATTTTTGAGTCCTTTATTTTTTAATGCATGGTCTCCCCAGCAAGCTCTCTGCGCTACTAAACTGCAAACAGCCAACAGAAGGAGGGTCTGGAATGCTTTCTAAAGACACGGTGTCCGTCAACTGTCTCCCTTCTGGTGCTTCTTCCTCCTCCTCCTCTCCCATTATTTCCCAGCTTTCCCCCGCATCTGCCTCTGAGCTGTGACCTCCCTCAAAGCCCTGTTGTAATTCTGAACTGTCTCCTTCTTCTCTGGAAGGGTCAGGCTGGGGAGGTGGTCTCCACCATTCCTCCTTTGCCCAGTCCCTGACAACAAGACTTGAAACACAGACACCCTTCAAAACAGGCACTTAGGCAAATTTGGCAATGCGGTTCTCCGAGTGAACATTGATTGCAAAAAATGCCTGTGTTAGGGGAAATTGCACATTATGAGAATTTTAAAAATAAAATAAAATAAAAACATGGCAAATCACTGCAGAAGCATGGATGTGATGGCCTGGAACTCGGGCTTGGAACCAGAGGAGTCTCAGTCCCCACTGGATCCTTTGCCTCAGGCGGCATCTGAACCAAGTCTGGGGCCTGATTCTGAAGAGCCCCAGCCTGCACAGGTTCCCCTGCAACAAGCACCAGCTGGGCCGAGTCAGGGGCCTGAGCCTGCCCTGGCTCCAGATGCGGGGATTACCTCGTTGCCTTCAGCTGGGCAATCACTTACAGCTGCTCCACTACCAGTTGGGTCAGGAGAGGCTGAGGCGGCCTCTGAGTCTAGTAACCCACCAATGTCTCCTGAGCTGCAGAGACTAAGGTCTGAGAGAAGGAGAGACCTGAGTACTCACAGGAGGAGTGCTCACCTCCGGGAGAGACAGGGAGGTGAGTCACCGGGGGATCAGGACCGGCCGTTACCCCGACAAAGATAAAAGGCTGTCGGACCCTGCCCCAGGTTACGGGAGCAACATTGCTGTTTGCCAGAACCTGCCCGAGATCCTGTGCCTGACCTTACCTGGTTTGCTGCCTTGTGTCCTGCCTGACTGACTCCTCGCGGAATCCTTGGATTTGGGACTGGACCTGGACCGCGTTACTCGGGTTACCCCTGGGCCCAGCACAATGGGCAACTGACTTTAAGAAACAAAACTGACATCTCATCCCATCAATCCTTATCAGGGTTCAAAGTTTGCCACTTCCCACCGCATGAGCAGGGATGAATGAATGCCCTTGGGTTTAAAGAGTGTCTCTGGAAGAGGTCTGTGATAATTCCCGAGGCATCGGCTTCAGCCATTATTAAAATTACAAAATTAAAACGATTTGCATGCTGCCTTTCAGGGTACAAATCCTTCCAAGGTGGCTAACAAGAAATACCACATTGGCCCGAATATAAGCTGCACTGCCCTGCCCCCCATTTTTTTCTGACTGAGAAGTTAAAGTGCGGCTTAAATTCACGACCTTACAAAAATGGGCTTTTATGATATTGCTGCTGAAACAGATGTAAAACGGAACAGGTGTGAGTGCCTGCAGAATTTTAAGGGAGCGGCTAATACTTGGGTATTGTCTCCCATGAATTCTAAAGGTGCGGCTTATATTCGGGCCAATATGGTAGCAGCAAACTTCTCCCCCCCCCATAAGCAATAATAGCACACAACAAGTCAGCAGGACTCTTCCCACAGGACAGCTGGTGGGAGTGGAGGAAGAGACCATCCAGCTGGAATAGAAACAGGGTCCTGATGTCTTCTTCATCTGTCTCCCTCGCTTTGCTGATATTCCAGCCATACGGCACTTGGGGGCAGTTGGCCCTGTGATCATGGAAAGAAGGCTATCCAAGTGGAAGAAGCGGGGGGGGGGCTTTTGTTTTTGTTCTTGTTTGGAGAGAGATTCTGCTAAATTTGTTACCTATTATTATTTTTTAACACCCCACCTTTTTCCCTGATGGAATTCAAGGCAGCTTGCAGAGAAATCCATGTATGGCTAAAAACATAGACAAGCCAATCATTAAAATACAATTAAACATAGATAGGATTAGAACTACATTAGTGAAACAACCATTCTAATCTATGCCAGTGATGGTCCCTAATAATTTGGGTAAAGGTAAAGGGACCCCTGACCATTAGGTCCAGTCATGGCCTATTCTGGGGTTGCGGTGCTCATCTCGCTTTACTGGCCGAGGGAGCCGGCGTACAGCTTCCGGGCCATGTGGCCAGGATGACTAAGCCGCTTCTGGCGAACCAGAACAGTGCACGGAAACGCCGTTTACCTTCCCGCCAGAGCAGTACCTATTTATCTACTTGACTTTGACGTGCTTTCGAACTGCTAGGTTGGCAGGAGCAGGGACCGAAGAATGGGAGCTCACCCTGTCACGGGGATTCGAACCACCGACCTTCTGATCGGCAAGTCCTAGGCTCTGTGGTTTAACCCACAGCGCCACCCACGTCCCTAAGAATTTGGGTAGGGTGTGGCAAAGAGGTGTCTTTCTTCCAGATTAGCTATTAGGGACCATGACAGTGTGGCAGTTCAGCTAAAAAAAAAGGGAAGCCAGGAGTCTTGTGGCTGAGTCTTTGTTATGCTGCTCAGAGCACTTGATGTGTTGCAAGGGTCTAATTTTTTTCTCCCATTCTGTTAGAAAATATGAAATCTCCTAGTTACTTAATTCTCTCTCCAGCATTAAGCTTTGTAGCACTATGAGTGGGGGAGAGTCATCTGCTATCAGAGACCAGGCTAAGGAGTACTGGTCTGATGAGGAATAATGGGAGCCTCCCCTCCCCTCCCCCCATCTCCTCCCGCCTGCTTCTGACCAGGATTTTGAAGCTGCCCAGGAGCAGTGGAACAGTATAGATTTGGAACAGTGGTTTGCAGAGGGGCATAGTTCAGAAGGCAGAAGCTGGGAAGAACTGGGGGGTGACCAGCAAAGTGAAGAAGAACTGGAAGAGAGAGAGAGCGAGCTAACAGACTCTCTCTTGCTGGAGACTGTCCAGCCTATCAGTCCAAGGTCATGTTGAGCAGATAAGGTGGCAACACAAAAATCATGGTGGTTGTGAGATCAGGTTGCGAGACGCGGAAGTGACTAGGGGGGAAGCGGGTGGAAACCTTAATTGGGAACACCGTCATTCTGAGAATGGATGCTTTGTTCTTTTGCTGTGATCATGAAAAGACTCTTTAAATGGTAAGGGACTTTTTTCCGCTTTGTCCTGCTTATCTACAGCCGGGGGGGGGGGGGGAGGAAGCCAAGGCCCCGAAGACTGACATCTGCATTACTGCATCATAGGGGTACACGCAACGACGCAGCGTACCTAAATCTACTCAGTGTTTCCTTCCTTGTTAATTTCTCTTTTATTCGATCTTATTTTAGATGTAATCCTCTGGGTGGCATCAGACGGGCATACACATCAGTGGCTACTCACCACAATGGCCATGCTCTGCCTCCATGCTCTGAAGCAGCAATGCTTCTATATACCAGCTGCTGGAAAACACATGAGGGCAGAGTGGCTCAATTTCTGTTTGCGGGTTTTCCAGAAGAGGCACCTGGGTGGCGACTGTGGAGAACAGGATGCTGGATTTGGTGGGCCATTGGCCTGATCCATCAGGCTCTTTTTACATCCTTATGCTGTTATGTTCACTCCTTGAAATTTTGCGATGCAGTCCTCCAGCCAAGCAATGCATTTGAAAAGTCTAGGGCAGGGGTCAGCAATTTTTTTCAGCAGGGTGCCGGTCCACTGTCCCTCAGACTGTGTGTGGGGCTGGACTATATTTTTTTTGGGGGGGGAATGAACAAAGTCCTATGCCCCACAAATAACCCAGAGATGCATTTTAAATAAAAGGACACATTCTACTCATGTAAAAACACGCTGATTCCCGGACCGTCCGCAGGCTGGATTTAGAAGGCAATTGGGCCGGATTCAGCCTTTGCCTACCCATGGGCAAAGTGTGCCTAAAAATGCATACATTTAATGAATATAATATACAAAAAATGGATATTATATTAGGAGAAACTTCTTTGCAAGTATATGCACGTCAGGCAAACTTGTATATGCAAAATTGTCCGTATCAAGATAAATTTGTACTAAGATGCTGATGAATTTTCTTTTCTTTCTCCCCCCCCCCAGGCTTAAACTAACTTTTAATTAAGATTCAGCAATAACAAAAAAATCCACAATAGTTAATAAATCACTTCATTTCAATTGACTACCTGACAAATTACAAAACATCACTTTTAAGTTAGTCAAATTTTCATATTTACGGTAACTTTTATCTCTTTATCTCTTTCTTAGCAAATCAAAAAGGGAAAAGGCCAAAAGAAGAGGGTGAGAAAGAAGAAAGGAAAGAGGAAAAAGGGGGGGAAAGGGGGGGAAATAAAAAAGAAGGAATTAAAAGAAAAATAAACACATTTGACTTCTGATAGATGCTGACGAATTTTCATGAGTTTTGTTTGTTTGCTTGTTTTGAATTCGCAAACTAATGTTGAAATGTGGGGAACTGAACTGAAGGTTGGAAAAAAAGGATAAATGCCAAAGCTGACAGATTCACCCTCAGCTGTTTGGGAAACATGAGCGTGAGCCGATTTTGCAATGACAAACGGAGCTGTTCTTTTAGCCCTGATTCAGGCACTTAGATTGGATGCTGATGGGTGCAGCACTTGCGATGCAGGGATGAGACTCCTATCAACATCTTTCCTCCCTGCCGAGGTGAATGGGGCAGTCACGTTCCTGTCTGCTTTTTAAGCTGGGACGCTGGCTTCCTCTCGGCAACATGCAACAGATGTTGTCTCCTAGACAGAAGGAGGTTAAAAGACCTTGCTAGGGCTTTGCTCTGTCTGCTCCTTTGAATTCCTCTTTGCAATTTCTCTCTGCCATGCCCCTATTAAGCCGACTGGCTTGTTTGCCCAGTATGTGACCTGCCCACACAAACAGCAGTCGGGATTCACTTTGGCTGGGAAGAGACACTCTCTTCTGAAACAAGGCTATTTGGGTGTGAGCGAGAGAGAGAGAATGTCCCTTTGTGAAACAGTAAGGGAACCAACCTAGCTGGAAAGGGCAAATCCTACATTATTATTTTGCAGCCTCAAAATGCAAGCACGGATCTTGCAAATTCAGTGCTGGAGGATTTCAAGCTCTGAAAATTGGGGTGGGGGGTGGGGAATGGGTGCTGTGGTTTAAAACCAGTAGCTCCCAAACTTTGTTGGGCCTCCTCCTCCTCCCTGGTTTCATGAACTCAATCCTAGTGCCCCCTACTGTTCCCTATAAAAAGCATTGGTATTGTATACAAATGTAACCTATCTGTAAAAAATACAACATGAAAAAAGGGACGGTGCATGTGCTTTTGTAAATGAAGAAAACCTTCAGTGGTTTTTTTTTTAAAAAAACATTATTCATAATAGTGGTTTGCATGGTGTATGAAGATAGCACCACAATAAGATTTGAAGCAGTAACAATTGATTGCACATTTATTCAAAATCCAATTAAAACGATTTAGTTTAATTAATTCAGCAAAATAGATGAACTTGATTCAGTGATTCCAGCTAGCACCACATGCTACCTCCTTGACTCTTAGTGCCCCCCCCTAGATACCCCGCCCTCCAGAACATGGTACCACTCACTTTGGGAATGCATGGTTTAAATGATTGATGCAAACTAGGGGAAATTGCATAGGTGTATTTAATGGGTTGGGACATGGGTAGCGCTGTGGGTTAAACCACAGAGCCTAGAACTTGCCGATCAGAAAGTCGGCGGTTCGAATCCCCGCAACGGGGTGAGCTCCCGTTGCTCTGTCCCTGCTCCTGCCAACCTAGCAGTTCAAAAGCACGTCAAAGTTCAAGTAGATAAATAGGTACCACTCTGGTGGGAAGGTAAACGGTGTTTCTGTGCACTGCTCTGGTTCGCCATGAGCGGCTTAGTCATGCTGGCCACATGACCTGGAAGCTGTACGCCGGCTCCCTCGGCCAATAAAGCGAGATGAGCGCCACAACCCCAGAGTCGCCCACGACTGGACCTAATGGTCAGGGGTCCCTTTACCTTTTATTTAATGGATGTGCCCCATTCTTGTCTAGAATTTGGGACTACACACACCTACACACCATTAATGGGAGGAAGTTCAGGCATGCCCCCCCCAACTCTGCAAAATAAGTTGCTGTTCTTCCCCTTTTGACAGTTTTGGAACCTAGGAAGTTGCCTTACCCTGACTCAGATCACTGATCCATCTAGCTCAGTTCTGCCCTCACTGGCTGGCAGTGGCTTTCTGGGGTTTCAGGTAACGGACAGTCCTCAGCCCTACCTAGGGATGCCACTGGGGGAACTGAACCTGGGACCTTGTGCATGGAAACAGATGCTCTGTCACTAAGCTGTAGCCCTTCCCAGTTTGGGAAATCCATTCCACTTACTGTGCGGAGGAGTTGCGGTGGACAGTGTGGCCACCACTTTTCCTCTGGGGCAGGTCGGGTCGGGGGACAAAGTCCCCCGTTGCCTGGGGGGCCCCAGCCACAACAGCACCAGCCGGCCAATCCGGTGGCTGGGGAGTGGGGCCGGCAAAAATGTAAACAGTGGCGCGAGCCGGAGGGCTTCCTCTTGCCTCGCTGCTTTAAACTCCCGCCCTCCCTCCCTAATTTTCAGGTTTTCTTTTTCATTGGCCTTGCTGTGGACCTCAGTTGGCTGCCGTTAAGGGGCCTGGTAGGAATTTTTCCACTTGGCAAAATTGGCATGGGGCCAT
Source organism: Podarcis raffonei (assembly GCF_027172205.1). NCBI lineage: Eukaryota > Metazoa > Chordata > Lepidosauria > Squamata > Lacertidae > Podarcis > Podarcis raffonei. Next base: position 24,999,797 of record NC_070617.1, read on the forward strand.
TTGGTTTTCCCCTACCTCGTAGCAAACGTCACAACTTTGTAAGGTTTTGCAGTTAGGCATTGTTTGACCTTATGATGGGGGAGGGGAGGTGTGGCCATCACCTGCCCCTCCAAGCTTAAGGGTATTCTGTTAAAGGAATCTGGGTGTATCTTGTCCAAAGCCCGGGGTCTGGGCTAGGGCCATGACATGACCCTGACGGGAACATCTGGGGGAGCTCGAGTTGGTCTGCATCGACGGGGCTCCCCTTTCTGGTGATTTACCCTTACCGGACTTCCTGCGCAGTGGGCAGGAGTCAGATATAGTCAGGTCCCTTCAATGCCTAAGCCAATACTGCTCACAGTCTTCTAGATGTTTTGGACTAGAACTGTGCTAGCTGGGGCTGTTCGGAGCTCCAGCCCCAAACATCTGGAGGGCACCAGGTTGAAGAAGGCTGTCCAAGAGCCAGTCTCCCTTCTGAAGCCAGTCTTCAACAGGGATAGCCTTAGCAAGGTCCTCTAAATGTTGCTGGACCCCAGCAGCTCTAATCCCTGAGCACTGGCCATACTGGAGGGCATCTCATTCCCTATTTGAGCAAGAGCCCATGTGACATAGTGGTTAGAGTGTTGGGCTAGGACTTGGGGGACCAGGGTTCAAATCCCCACTCAGCCACGAAGCTCATTGGGTGACCTTGGAGGCCAGTCGCTGCCTCTCGGCCTCACCTACCTCACAGGGTTGTTGTGGGGGCTAAAAGAGGAGGGGGAGAACTATGCATGCTACCTTGAGTTCCTTGGAGGAAAAGGTGGGATATGAATGTAAATCAGAATCAGCATCAGTGGTATTCTTCTCGAAAAAGAGGTGCTGGAAGTTACCACAAACATCTCTCTTGTTCTCTTATATATATATATATTTAAAATAATATTTATTCAAAGTTTCATAAGTAAAAAAGAAAAAATAAAAGTACCAAAAACAACAACAAAAAAATACAAAAAGAAAAAACCAAGAAAGAAAAGAAAAAGTACAAGTTCCATAATGCACCTTTTCATTTGCTTGTTTCTTAAACCTCCTCACACCTCCCTTTTTTGTATTCTAACTTAATTAATTATTACAGCAAATTCTTCCCATATTGTTCAATTTTTGTTTACGTAAATTATCTTAACAGTCTATTTTATTTATTAATCCAACATATCCTTTCCATCTTTTACTATGTTCTGTTATTCAATTTTCATTAATTTCTTTAACCTTGTCTTGCCTTAAAAATCTTAAAATTCAAATTTTAAACCATATTTCTACATAACTCCTAACTCCTTTTTACTAAAGCCAATTGGTTCCATTCCAGCATGATCCCAATATTTCATTAGTATTACACTAATTCCAAAAAAGAATAAAATAACAAGAAATTTTAATAAACATTTTCTTTTTCTCTAGTTTTTATCCAACGTCCCTTCTTCCTGGTTCTGGTTGTGTCAGTCCTTTCTAACCGTTGCATCCAGTCCATCAACCTGGCAATCTTATGTCCGAGGCCCTCAAGTCTCTTCTATGCCCCTTCTGCAAATTTTCTTGATCTTGATTATGCTTACACTCTTCTTCATCTTTTGTTGGTATCTTTCGAGATTTCTTTCCTTTCTCCTTGGGGAGTGGGTCTCTGGGGAACTCCGACCGATAGTAATCTCCATTTTCCTTCCTCAAACTAATCCATTCCCTGCTGTCCCACTCCCCATCATCGTAATCCATAAAGTAATTGTCCAAAAGATAATTATCAACCTGTTTCAAAGTCCCACCAGAGTTAAAAGCTTCCTTAAGACCAGAGACTTCCAGCCACACTCCAAGTTCAACCTTCTCATGCAAAGGCTTTTGCTCCTGAAAAACTTTAGGTCTCACCATTTGTATTGTTTTCATCTGCCCTTGAACTTGCCCTGTCAAGCCAGTTTCCTGAATTGATTTCAATATAGTTTCTTTATCCTTATTCCCTGTTAATTCAGATTCACTGGCTACAACAGTCATCAAGTCCATCTTTTCATTCATCAGATTCAACTTCTCATGCACCTGCTCCAGTACTTCATTTATCCTGCCAAGGGCAGACACCAAAGCTTCCTTCCAACACATTTCTATTCAAGGTCAAACGGCTGGTCCCACGATCTCAATCTCACAGCTGTGGAGTCTCCAAATAAACTGCAGCAATGAACTGACAAGCTCCCTCTAGGGGACACAATTTCTATTTGTATCCATCCTTAAAAGCGTATCCAACAAAGGAAAATTACTTTCGGTTTTCAAATACATTGTTTCTTTAAAATGTAGAAATGCAGAAAGCAGCGTTGAAGTTAATTTGTTTCTCTTCTTTCACTATCTGTCAAAGTGCTCTACCTTTAATCAATGGACATCTCAAGAATTTCTGTCCTGGCACCCCGTTCCCAGGTTTGGGGCGATGGAAACTTATATCCCTTTACGTTCTCTCCTGCAGGTTTTAACAGTCAATTCCCCCCCCCCCTTTTCTCCTGCTTCCAAGGGGTTTTTATTAATGATAGATGCAAGGAATTTCAGCCTTTAAAGCGACTTTCCAGGCTATTAGATTGCAAGGTCTTTGCTTCAGATTGTTTACAAAAAGCGGAAGGCGGACTTCCTGTTCACACCTTCCCGCTTCGTAGATCCAATTTTCCCTTTTCACTCACGGGTGCTTTATTTAGAGTCCAATTGTCCTCAGGAAAAAGTCAGCGCTCTCCGGCGATGGCTGTGCAGCTTCCCTCCGTGAAAGTAGCAATCAGTCCGCTGCACCGCGCTGCTCACCCCACTTCGCTCCGGAGCCCCAAAAAAGGGGTTCCCTGCGTGTAGGGGAGGCGCTTTTGGCGCTCCGCCGAACCCCACGTTCCCAGGCTCCCTCCGCCTGGGATTTCTAGCGGGTCCCTGCCTTCGCCGCGGCAGGAGACCCAATTTTCACGGAGCCCGTTCCTCCGGTCGGAGGAACTCCGCCATTCGCGTGATGGCACTGACCCGGAAGTCATCTCTCTTGTTCTCTTATAATGGCAATGGTGCCCACATGAGAGGTGCCAGAATAGAGTTCTGGAATAGAGTTCTAGGGATAGGGGTGGCGCTGTGGTCTAAACCACTGAGCCTCTTGGGCTTGCCAGTTGGAAGGTCGGCGGTTCAAATCCCCACGACGGAGTGAGCTCCTGTTGCTTTGTCCCAGCTCCTGCCAACCTAGCAGTTTGAAAGCACACCAGTGCAAGTAGATAAATAGGTAACTGCTGCGGCGGGAAGGTAAACGGCATTTCCATGCTCTCTGATTTCCATCACAGTGTCCCGTTGCGCCAGGCGCAGTTTAGTCCTGCTGGCCATATGACCTGGAAAGCTGTCTGTGGACAAACGCCGGCTCCCTCGGCCTGAAAGCAAGATGAGCGCCTCAACCTATAGTTGCCTTTGACTGGACTTAACCATCCAGGGGTCCTTTACCTTTACCTAAAGTTCTGGCTAATAATAATAATAATAATAATAATAATAATAATAATAATAATAATAATGCTTAGTGACAGTCATACAGGTAAAAACAATGCCCAGATTTGGTCAAACAGAATTTGATCTGATTCCTTTGATTTACCTGCCTTGGAATTGTTCCCATCGCTTACAATTGTGGGATCCAAGGCTGCTTTGACAACCCACTTTATTGCTGCCTCATCCTCTCCTTCCTTGGGCTGCTGTAATTTCCAAAAGTGGCACTTAAGGGATGCTCCCCTCTCCATCCATATTCTTCTGTAAATGGGGCAGCACATTACCTCTTGCCATGCTCAACGGCCTCACAACAACCCCACAGCCTTCTGGGATGACAGCAAAGGCTTTGGAAAGGGCATCAATTTATCCAGCAAATCCCCAGCCCCGGCCCACCCTGTCCCTCAGCCCATCAACTTATCCTGGACCGACATAAAAAAGAAGAAGAAAAAGGGAAAAAAAGGAACCTTGAAGAAGTGTTTCTTGCAGCTTTAGAATACATTTGTTTCCTCCTGGCTGGGAGAAGATGGGGACAGATCAATCTTGAGCCCGTTGAGTAACGAAGCGATGATATGAACACAAGGTCAATTCATTAAAAGCCCATCATTTGCTCTTAAGGAAGAGATGCTGACTTGCTACTGGAGTTCCCGCTTTCCATCCATCACGCTGCAAGATGAAACGCGCATTCTGGTGGTCATTCCGGAGCATGACTGGGGTCTCAAGCAGTGGCTGAACAAGCCGATCGGGTGTCTGGGGTGGCGTGCGTGCCCTGCGCCCAGGGGCGGGGCCAGCTGCCCATGGGGATGGGGTGAGCCGGGCGCAGGATGCTCTGCGGGGCCTCCAAGGAGTCTGCCTGCCTCCCACTCAGCTGCTGAGGGAGAGGTTTAGGGCAGACTGTTTAGGGCAGCACGGAGCCTGCGGGCGCCCAAGCCACCGCCTCACTCCCAGGAGAGATGCCTGGCTTGGGCGTGCTGCAGGCCCTGTGGTCCAGGCATTTTGTCACCCCCCTCAGTGGTGACACCCGGGGCAGACCCCCCCCTTCCTCTGCCCCTGGTCTCAAGGCAGGCATGGAAGCAAAAACCTTGTCGTGAATGGGAGCTGCATTGAATGTAATCCAAATGAAACAATGTGTCACTTACGGGTTTCAATCTATTCTATTTTTTTTAAAAAATATTTACACTTTTCAAATATATACATTTCACTGATTTTGCAATCATTTCGACATTTTAAAACTTGACTTCCTTCCCCCTCCTTCTGTGGTTCCTTAAATTTATTTTTAATATCTTCTGCATATCCAAATTAACTTAACTTGTTTATTTATCTTCTTTATACAGTCAAACCTTAGTTTTCAAACGTCATACAGTCAAACCTTGGTTTTCAAATGTCTTGGCTGCCAAACATTTCAGAAGCCAAATGCCCCAAACCCGGAAGTGAATGCTTCCCTTTTTTTAACGCGCTTCAGAAGTCGAATGGCTTCCGAGGTGCGCTTCTCAATTTCCCCTATTGAACTTGCTCACAGCCCTTTGATTCTCAGTTTTTGAACATTTCAGAAGTCGAATGGACTTCTGGAATGGATTACATTCGAAAACCGAGGTTCCGCTGTATATATACTGCAATAATCCTGCCAGTGTTTTTATCTGTTTACAATTCATCTGTAAATATTCAATAAATAATAATAATAATAATAATAATAATAATAATAATAATAATAATAAATTTTATTTATATCCCGCCCTCCCCAGCCGAAGCCGGGCTCAGGGCGGCTAACAACAATAAAACAATACAAAAGTACAACACAAACAACACTCTAAAATCATTCATTATAAAATTAATTAAATTCAAGCCACTGGCCACCATTGGGCCAGAGCTCCGTGAAGATTGCCGAGGGAGGGAATCAGGCTGTGCCCTGGCCAAAGGCCTGGTGGAACAGCTCTGTCTTGCAGGCCCTGCGGAAAGATGTCAAGTCCCGCAGGGCCCTAGTCTCTTGTGACAGAGTGTTCCACCAGGTCGGAGCCACAGCCGAAAAAGCCCTGGCTCTAGTTGAGGCCAGCCTAACTTCTCTGTGGCCTGGGACATTCCTTTATAAAAAGTTTGTTATCTTGATTTCTTATTCTTCCGGTAAATTTTGCCATTTCTGCATTGGTTTCAATCCATTCTAGACCCACAGTGGACCCATCAAAATTAGCGGACAGCACTGACTTAGCTTCATTAATTTCAATAGGTCTTTTGTTTCGAGACAAGGCAAGAAAGAGGTGACACAACACACATGTAAAACGATGCATGGCATGGAGATAATGAATAGAGAAAAGACCCACCCCCTCCTAGCAATAGAACATGTGGACATCCATTGAGACAAAAGCAGGACCCAAGTACAAGGGGGGGGGGATTAATTGAGTTACTGCTTTTGGTTTGATTTTATTTGTTGTGGTCTTGTTGTGAACCACCCTGAGGCCTCCGGGTATAGGGTGGTGTATAAAGGTAAAGGTAAAGGTACCCCTGCCCGTACGGGCCAGTCTTGACAGACTCTGGGGTTGTGCGCCCATCTCACTCAAGAGGCCGGGGGCCAGCGCTGTCCGGAGACACTTCCGGGTCACGTGGCCAGTGTGACAAAGCTGCATCTGGCGAGCCAGCGCAGCACACGGAAACGCCGTTTACCTTCCCGCTATAAAGGGGTACCTATTTATCTACTTGCACCCGGGGGTGCTTTCGAACTGCTAGGTTGGCAGGCGCTGGGACCGAGCAGCGGGAGCGCACCCCGCCACGGGGATTCAAACTGCCGACCTTTCGATCGGCAAGCCCTAGGCGCTGAGGTGTATAAGTTGAATTAAATACAGTCATATCTCATGCTGCGTTTGCTTCAGGCTGAGCATTTTCAGGTTGCGTCAGGTTGCGTCCCGTGGCAACCCGGAAGTAATGGAATGGGTTACTTCTGGGTTTCACTGCTTGCGCATGCACAGATGCTCAAAATGACGTCATGCGCATGCGCAGAAGCGGCGAATCGTGACCCGTGTACGTGCAGACGTGGGTTGTGTTCTGCTCATGTTGCGAACAGGGCTCCGGAATGGATCCCGTTTGCAACCAGAGTTACCACTGTAAGTAAGTAAGTAAGTAAGTAAGTAAGTAAGTAAGTAAGTAAAGCATTCTCCCCTCCTGCAGCTTCCAGGAAATGGTATTCAGAAGCATTAAGAACATAAGAAGAAGCCGATAGATCTGGTCAGTGGCCCAACTAGTCCAGCATCCTGTTCTCAACAGTGGCCACCTGTAGGAAACCCACAAGCAGGACCTGAGTGCGAAATCCCTCCGGCAACTGGTATTCAGAAGCATTGCTGCCTCTAACTGTAGAGGCAGAGCATAGCTGTCCTGGCTAGTAGCCAGTGCCGGATCAACGTATAAGCTAAACAAGCTACAGCTTAGGGCCCCACTCTTTTGGGACCCCCCAAAAAAATTAAAGGAAAAAAACAACTGGATGTACCAGTACATTTGCAAAATATAAGATAGAAAACAAATAAAATAAAACCTACATAAAGCAAGAGTGTTTTGTGTGGTGTAGGCTCCTATGATGTAAGTAATGAGCCCCACCTGTTAGCCTGCTCCGTAGAACATCACTGGTTTGCTCATTTCTATATATAGGGTGCCTACATTCTGCATGTACAAATAAATGGTTTTAGATACCTATTAGGTCCATAAATTACTATATAGCATATATTCAACACAAAAAACAGCGACAATTTGTTGTTGACAAAGGACAGCTGGACATATAAAGGGCCCCATTACCTTCAGTGGCTTAGGGCCTCATCAAACCTAAATCCGGCCCTGCTAGTAGCCATCAATAGCCATCTCCTCCATCATTTTGTCCCATCCTCTTATAAACCATCTAGGATGGTGGTCACTACTGCCTTTTGTGAGAGCGAGTCCCAAAGTTTAACTAGGCACTGCATGAAGAAGGACTTTCTTTTTTTCTGTTCTGAATCTTCTGGCATTCAGCATCATTGAATGACCCTGAGTTTTAGTGTTAAGAGAGAGGGAGAAAGACTTTCCCCCTCTCCTCTCTCTCCATCACTTCATAAACTTCTATCATTTCGCTTCTTGCTTGCTTTTTCTCTAAACTAAGAAATCCCAAAATGCTGCCACCTTTTTTCATGGGGTGTGTGTGACTCCATTGCCTTGATAGTTCTGGTTGTCCTTTTCTCATCCTTTTCCAACTCTGCAATATCCCCCTCTTCTCCTTCTTTTTGCATGGAACAACTGTAAGCAGTTAAGGCTCAGCCTTACACTTTTTATTTCCTCCTCTGCAATATTTATGCCCACTCTGTGCGATGGCGGATGGTCTCGTTTTCTCTCTGTGTTATGTGTGTGGGTTCATGTTGGTTGAGAGTGAGAAATGATGAAATTTCCTGGATACCTTTGTGGATTGCCAGGTAGTTGGAACCAAGGCGGAGTTTATATTAGAGTGCCACTGATTTCTTCTGGGACTCGCTGAGGGTTGCCAATTTCAGACAGAATTAATGGGACTCTCTCTTGCTTTTATCCCCCAGGTAGGAAATGTGCACTGTTCAGGGTTTCCTGAACCTGCCGTGATAGATTCCAAATCACTGAACTTGGCTTTCAATAAGGAACCTGCCACTGTAGCCTAATACAGCAATTTCCCAACTCTTCCTATCTTCCGGGAACCCTTCTCATACTGGCTTGTCGAAAGAGTGTCTCTGTTACAGTGGATTCTGAGACATAGAAGCATAGAAATCTAGAGTTGGAAGATTCCCCCAAGGGTCATCTAGTTCAACACCTTGAAATGCAGGAATCACTGCTAGTTCTCCTCATGTTTGAGAGGTACACCTTAATGGGATTAATGTATGATTGTGAAACATGGCCCACTTATAAATGCCATCTCCAACTCCTCAAAAGATTCCATTAACAGCGTCTCTGAAAAATTGTACACATCACTTGGGAAGACAGGCGAACTAATGCCAGGGTACTGGAAGAAGCAAAGATCACCAGTGTCGAAGCAATGATTCTTCATTGGATTGCTCATGTTGTGCTAATGCCTGATTATCATCTTCCAAAGCAACTACTCTATTCCAAACTTAAAAATAGAAAGCGTAATGCTGGTGGTCAGCAAAAGAGGTTTAAATACTCTCTCAACACAAATCTAAAAAAATGTAGTATAAACACCGACAACTGGGAAACACTGGCCTGCGAGCACCCCAATTGGAGAACAGCCTTTACCAAAGGTATCATGGACTTTGCAGATGCTCGAACTGAGGACAAAACATGCTAAGAGGAAGGCACGCTTGGCAAACCCTCACCATGATCAACTCCCACCCAGAAACCTATATCCCCACTGTGGAAGGACGTGTGGATCCAGAATTGGCCTCCACAGTCACTTACGGACTCACTTTTAAAACCGTGTTCATGGAAGACAATCTTACTCGGCTACAAGTGGTCGCCAAAGAAGAGAAGAAGAAGAATGGGCTTTGCTGTTGCTCCGTAGGAATAGAGATTGCAGTCTAAAACAAACCCAACACTGGAAGGAAAGGCCACAGCTCACTGGCAGAGTGTCTGCCTTGCACACAGAAGATTTTGATCCCCAGCATCTTCAGGTAGGGCTGAGAAAGACTCCAGGCTGAAATCTGGAGAGGCGCCATCAGACAGCTAGAGGGATGAATGGTTTTAGTAGAAAGCATCCCCCTATGCACCTTTAGGTAAAGGTAAAGGGACCCCTGACCATTAGGTCCAGTCATGACTGACTCTGGGGTTGTGGCACTCATCTTGCTTTATTAGCCAAGGGAGCCGGCATACAGCTTCCACGTCATGTGGCCAGCATGACTAAGCCGCTTCTGGCGAACCAGAGCAGCGCACGGAAACGCCGTTTACCTTCCCACCAGAGCGGTACCTATTTATCTACTTGCACTTTGATGTGCTTTCGAACTGCTAGGTTGGCAGGAGCAGGGACCGAGCAACGGGAGCTCACCCCATCGTGGGGATTCGAACCGCTGACCTTCTGATCGGCAAGTCCTAGGCTCTGTGGTTTAACCCACAGCGCCACCCACGTCCCACCTATGAACCTTAGCAATGTGGTATTGCTGTAGCTCAGTGGTAGCACACATGCTTTGCAGGCAAAATGTCCTGGGTTCAATTCAGCCCTCATAGAATGAGCAGAATGCCTTTTCAAGTTCATGTGCTTTGCCATCTTATCATTCCATTGTGGTCTGACCAGAGGAAGACATTAATAATGTAATCATCATCATCATCATCTTCATCATTATTATCCATCTGGCTGGGTTTCCCCTACCACTCTGGGCGGCTCCCAACAGAATATTAAAAGCATGATAAAACATCAAACATTAAAAACTTCCCTAAACAGGGCTGCCTTCAGATGTCTTCTAAACATCAGATAGTTGTTTATTTCCTTGACATCTGACGGGAGGGCGTTCTACAGGGCGGGCGCCACTACCGAGAAGGCCCTCTGCCTGGTTCCCTGTAACCTCACTTCTCGCAATGAGGGAACTGCCAGAAGGCCCTCGGAGCTGGATCTCAGTGTCCAGGCTGAACGATGGGGGTGGAGACGCTCCTTCAGGTATACAGGGCCGAGGACGTTTAGGGCTTTAAAAGTCAGCACCAACACTTTGAATTGAACTCGGAAACAGAGATTTGCACCTGGTGATCTCAAGGCTGGAGTCCTGCTTGGGATTTTCACACAGTCAGGGCAATGCCACTCTAGTTTGAGTGATTAAGAGCAACACTACAGCACTCCCGGGAATGTGCTAATTCCCCCCTCCCCCCGGTCAGTGGATTATGCATTAGCAACAAATATACTTGTAGAGATGCTTTTATCTTTCTTGAATGAATGAACATTTGGCTGGAACTTTGGTTTTGAGACATCCCGTACTGCACTTGAACATGATTTTGCTATTGCATACATTATGCAAAGGCTATGTTTAAAGAAATGGACACTTGAAGGAATACAAATAGCTTATTTCTACATTTTGCCTTTGAGAAGTTCTATATAATTGCTGGACTATGCAGAATTATATAAATTAACAGGAAGAGTTCAAAACCTGCGGGACCAGAGATTCTTAGAAGACTGGAGTAAAGATATGAACTATTTGAAAAGTAATTGTAATGAACAGATTACGCTAGTAGGACTGCAAGAAGTTTTGCAAGGAGGACTATTTGAAATATTGCAAGAAAGACTATGAGGAGAGTTATTAGTTAATGATAATTAAGAGTAATAGAGAAATTAAGAAATGCAGAATAAGTGATAAAGAAGAAAAATCATCAGACGTGTTGATGGAAGTCTAAAATATTGTATAAGATAAGAAGTTATGTTATATGATTGTTGGAAATGATGTGTTAAAAAACCAATAAAAATGTATATATATAAAAAAGAGAAGTTCTATATACAGTGGTACCTCGGGTTAAGTAATTAATTCGTTCTGGAGGTCCATACTTAACCTGAAACACCACTTTAGCTAATGGGGCCTCCTCCTGCTGCTGTGCCGCCGGAGCCCAATTTCTGTTCTTATTCTGAAGCAAAGTTCTTAACCTGAAGCACTATTTCTGGGTTAGTGGAGTGTGTAACCTGAAGCATATGTAACCTGAAGCGTATGTAACCTGAGGTACCACTGTAATTGCATACAGAGTTCTGTGAGCTGGGTTCAATTCCCAACATAAGAGCCCTGGTGAATCAGGCCAGAGGCCCGTATAGTCCAATATTGTGTTCTTACAATGGCCAAGAAGATGCCCCAAGAGAAACCAAGCAAAAGTGAGGAGGATCCTCATTACAAGTCATTCCTAGGTGACACTCAACCCCAATCAGACTGTACCACACGCATGGCACCTCAGTGCCACTCTATTGCATGTTTGGATCATATTCTGAAATACCAAATGCTCTCCCATATGGCCACCTGGTGATGACCATCCCAGCAGGCTGCCTCAGTGGGAGAGATGTGAAGCTCTGCTGAAAGATCAGTTCCACCAGGTCACTCCTTGCCTCTGAACCATTTCTTTTCTGGCTCATCATGATCAGAACTGAAGAATGTAAGAACATAGCAAGAGCCCTGCTGGATCAGGCGAAAGGTAGCATCCTGTTCTCACTGTGGTCAGCCAGGTGCCTGTGAGGAAACCTGCAAACAGGATTCAAGCACAAGAGTAGTCTCCTCTCCTGTGGTTTCCAGAATCTGGTACAGTGGTACCACGGGTTACATACGCTTCAGGTTACAGACTCCACTAACCCAGAAATAGTACCTCGGGTTAAGAACTTTGCTTCAGGATGAGAACAGAAATTGGGTGACGGCGGCACGGCAGCAGTGGGAGGCCCCATTAGCTAAAGTGGTGCTTCAGGTTAAGAACAGTTTCAGGTTAAGAACGGACCTCCAGAATGAATTAAGTTCTTAACCTGAAGTACCACTGTATTCAGAAGCATTGCTGCCTTTGGCCATGGAGCCAGAGCAGAGCCATCATAGCTAGTAGCCATCAATAGCCATCCCCTCCATGAATTTGTCTAATCGTCTTTTACAGCCGGGTGGCGCTGTGGGTAAAAGCCTCAGCGCCTAGGGCTTGCCGATCGAAAGGTCGGCGGTTCGAATCCCCGCGGCGGGGTGCGCTTCCGTCGTTTGGTCCCAGCGCCTGCCAACCTAGCAGTTCGAAAGCACCCCCGGGTGCAAGTAGATAAATAGGGACCGCTTACTAGTGGGAAGGTAAACGGTGTTTCCGTGTGCGGCTCTGGCTCACCAGAGCAGCGATGTCACACTGGCCACGTGACCTGGAAGTGTCTCCGGACAGCACTGGCCCCTGGCCTATAGAGTGAGATGGGCGCACAACCCTAGAGTCTGGCAAGACTGGCCCGTACGGGCAGGGGTACCTTTACCTTTACCTTTTACAGCCATCCAGGTTGGTTGCTATCACTGCCTCCTGTGAGAGCAAGTTCTATGTAAATGTGCCTGTGTTTACTTTTTCCTCTTCCCTCCCCAACACCCTTTCCTTTTGAGTCAGGTCTTTTACATATTGAAAACCATTGTAAGGGGCTGTTTTATTTCAATTGGGGTGGAGTAAGGGGAAGGGAAACCCTTTTCAGCTCAGGGCACAAGTACTCTAAATAAACAAGCAATATTATATAGATTGTCCTTGCTAGTTTTGGGCATGTGAAGCATCATTCTCCCCTGAATGCATCTTGTTTCTTTGTGGGGGATGATTTTAATCCTTCACTTGCCTTCTGATCAGCAAACCATTATTATCTTCATGCACAGACAATTAATGCTCAGCCTCTCTTCTGCTTTGTCCTCCCCAAGTTGTTCCCAATAAAGGATTTATGGTGAAGCACTCTCTCTCTCTGCAAGGAAAATGTCTGCATTTACAAAAAGGGGATAATCAAGAGAGTGTGCTGGCCTTGGATCATTATTATTAATCATTGATATAGAGCTGTTTGGTTGCCAAACGCTCTGTAATCTTTCTCTCATTCATTCTCACAGAAAGCCTGGGAAGCAAAACATTATTATTCCTCATTTGCACAGTGAGAGAGAAAGAGAGAGAGGACAGGATGCAGGAAAGCCAAGTGACTTTTTCAAGGCTGGTTCGCAAAGGACAATAATAAGAGGGGAGTCTCTCTCTCTCTCTCTCTCTCTCTCTCTCTCTCTCTCTCTCACACACACACACACACACACACACACTAAGGCTGGATTTAGGTTTGATGAGGCCCTAAGCTACTGAGACGCAGGTGGCGCTGTGGGTTAAGCCACAGAGCCTAGGACTTGCCGATCAGAAGGTCGGCGGTTCGAATCCCCGCAATGGAGTGAGCTCCTGTTGCTCGGGCCCTGCTCCTGCCAACCTAGCAGTTCAAAAGCACGTCAAAGTGCAAGTAGATAAATAGGTACCACTGTGGCGGGAAGGTAAACGGCATTTCCGTGTGCTGCTCTGGTTCACCAGAAGCGGCTTAGTCATGCTGGCCACATGACCCTGAAGTTGTATGCCGGCTCCCTTGGCCAATAAAGCGAGATGAGCGCCGCAACCCCAGAGTCGGTCACGACTGGAGCTAACGGTCAGGGGTCCCTTTACCTTTAAGCTACTGAAGCTAATGGGGCCCTTTATACGTTCAGCTGTCCTTTGTCAACAACAAATTGTCGCTGGTTTTTGTGTTAAATATATGTTTTGCGTGGCTAGTTCCTGCCCCCACGAGTGGTAATAATGACACATGACACAATTATTAAGGTTAATGGGCTAAATAAGGCCAAAACTTTATTGGTTACAGGTGATGAGCAGTATTGGCTTAGGCATCGGTCCTAACAGACTATATCCGGCTTCAGCCCGTGCGCTAGAAGTCTGGGAAGGGTTAACCACCAGTAGGGGGAGTCCTGCATCAACTAGGAACTCCCCCGGGGTCACCGATAGGGGGCATGCCTTAGGCCCTCACCTCCCCAGGCTTCGGACGGGGCCACACCCCTCAGAATCCTTTATCAGACTACCCTTCAATATGCGGGGCAGGTGATGGCACTACCTCCCCTCTTCCATCTACAGAACAATACCAATGCCTAACCGCCAATACCCAGAAAGTTGTGACGATTTGCTACAAGGTAGGTGAAAACTAAGTGGCTGGTGCCAATTTGCCAAGCGACACCTTTGGTAAAGGCTGTTCTCCAACTGGAGCGCTCGCAGGCAAGTGTTTCCCAATAGTTGGTGTTTAGACTACATTTTAAAAGATTTGCCTTGAGAGAGTCTTTAAACCTCTTTTGTTGACCACCAGCATTACACTTTCCATTTTTAAGTTCGTAATAGAGTAGTTGCTTTGGAAGACGATAATCAGGCATCCGCACAACATGACCAGTCCAACAAAGTTGATGCTGGAGAATCATTGCTTTGAGATTGGTGATCTTTGCTTCTTCCAGTACACTGGAATTAGCTCGCCTGTCTTCCCAAGTGATGTGTACAATTTTTCGGAGACACCATTGATGGAATCTTTCGAGGAGTTGGAGATGGAGTTTATAAGTGGGCCATGTTTCTCAAGCGAAAGTAAAGTATTTGGCCAGCCCCTCACAGACTAGAATTCCCAGAGTTTCCTGAGAAGAGGGACTGATTGTTAAATCACTCTTGAGAATTGCAGCTCTGTGAGAGGGAATAGGTTGCCTTTCAGCACCCTTAACAAAGGACAGCTCCCGGGATACCTTGAGGGAAGCTATGGCTGCTTAAAGTGGTATCACAGTGCTTTAAATGTGTCGTGGGAATGTGGCTTAACTCTGCGCATTGGTTCTGAGCAGAGCAAACTCCGCAGAAGTGTGAGAACTGCTTTATTTCTAATATATATATATATATATAATGGAGGGGGTAGCGGGTGGGGGATGAATCCCAGCTCAGCACGAAGAAGCCCCTGGGCTTGAAAAATAAAAAAAACAATAATCAAAACATTTGCATTGATCTCGGCACCTTTCATGTGAAAATATCAAAGCGTTTTGTAGACATTACAGGATTAATGGGGGCATTTTAGCCCCAGGCAGAAGAAAGCAAGATCTTCTCCATCCATCTCCACTTGCGCTCCCAAGAGGCCCACTGTGAGTATTTATATATACAGTTAGAATTGATATTTGTGTTTTCTAGTAAGGGGAGGGCTGTGAAAAGGAGCTGGATTTGGCATTATGCATTTCAGGAGCACCTTTGCTGCTGCTGGACCGATCAGCTCCGCAAATTTTATATTGATTATCTATTTACTGCATTTTTTCTATCCCAACTTTTTCTTCCAAGGAGCTCAAGGTGGCCAACATGAATTCTCTTCCTCCTCATTTAATCCCCACAACAACCCTGTGAGGAAGGTTAGGCTGGGAAAAGACAGTGACCAGTTCCCAGGGTCACCCGGTGAGCTTCATGGCCCAAGTGGGGATTCGAAACCTGGTCTCTCTCAGATCCTAGTCCAATGCTCTAACCACTATACAACACTGCCTCTCACACCCAGCTCTCAAATCCCTCACAATAGAACCCTGCAGGTATTTACTCAGAAGAAAGCCCCCATGCTTCATGGGGTTTACTCTTAGGCTAATGTACATGGGATTTATTTATTTATTGCATTTCAGCTCCACCCTTCCTTCCCAGGACACCCAGGGCAGAAAACAGATATAAACCAAATATATTCTAAAACATTCTGAAAACAATCACAATTAAAAACAAGCTTCCACCCATTGATCTTGAGGTTGCCAGAGACCATATTTTTCACTCACCAGGCGCCTGTGTAAACAGGAATGTTAGAAAATCCCTCTTGAAAGTTAAACACAAGTTTTCTAGCCATTATAGGGTTCTATTTTATTTTACATTGCTCTTCATGTTCTAGACAAGGCTGTGCTCCAGCAAGGAATTAAGAATGTAAAAACTGCCTGCTGGATCAGGCCAATGGGGCCGTGTCCTCATTGCTGGGGGTTCTGCCCTCTGTGGAACAGCCCCAGCCAATCAGCCAGCAGGGTGGGGGTGGCCACGGGTGATTTAACAGCGGCACGGCTGGCCGGCACCCTCTTTCTTGCCCCTTCGCTGGATCACCCAACCCACCCACCCACCCTCTTTTCATGCTTTGCTCAGATATGACCTTGCTACGGACAATTGTTGGCCGCCATATTGTTGGGGCTGGGTAGGGATTTTTCCACTTGGCAAACTGGCACCGGCCATTTGGTTTCCACATGCCTAGTAGCAATCGTCACAACTTCTGTGAGGTTAGGCACTGGGTAAGCCTTTGTTTCGATTGCTGTTTATAAGGGACGCGGGTGGCATTGTGGGTTAAACCACAGAGCCTAGGACTTGCCTATCAGAAGATCGGCGGGGTGAGCTCCCATTGCTCGGTCCCTGCTCCTGCCAACCTAGCAGTTCGAAAGCACGTCGAAGTGCAAGTAGATAAATAGGTACTGCTCCAGTGGGAAGGTAAACGGCATTTCCGTGCTGCTCTGGTTCGCCAGAAGTGGCTTAGGCATGCTGGCCACATGATCCAGAAGCTGTATGCTGGCTCCCTCGGCCAATAAATGAGTGCCACAACCCCAGAGTCGGTCACGACTGGACCTAATGGTCAGGGGTCCCTTTACCTTTACCTTAAGCCTTTGTTTGGTTGAAGGGGAGGTTGTTGCCTTCGCCTGCTCTTCCTCAATAAGGGCTGTTAAAGGGATCCTGTTAAAGGGATCCGGGGTGTGAAGCCTGGACGTGGGCTAGGGCCATGTCACATCCCTTACACGGACCCCTTGGGGTGCCCCTATTTGATGTAAGTCATAGGGAACCCCTCCATCAGTGGTTTACCCTTAACTGAACTCCCTGCACATGGGCAGGGGTCAAGATATAGCCTGGCTTCACCCCAATGCCTAAGCCAAACCACTCACATCTGTAACCAATAAAGTTGTGGCCTATTTGAACCCATAAACCAAAATATTTTATGTCTGTTTTATTGCTCTCCTGGGAACTTTGTGGCTCGGGTACCTTGGCATGCAAGCGTTACTTCCCCCAACTGTGGAGGCAGAACATAGTCATTGTGGCTAACAGCCACCAACAGCTTTATAATCCTCTTTTATAGCCACCCATGTTGGTGACCATAGCTGCCTCCTGTGGGATCGATTTCCATAGCGCTGTGTGAAGAAGGACTTTATTTTTCCTTAATCTTCCAACATTCAGCTTCAATGGTTGTCCATCGGTTCTACTGCTAATTTTCTGGAAGCTGTGTGTCTGTTGAAAAATCCCAACATGTACAAATATAAACAAAGGAAACACACTGGCTGTTTTTTCACATGCTGGCAAGGTTAAGAGTTACAATCTATAAAGCCTCAAATGGCTTGTGGGCCAGGCTATTTGAAGGACCACTTTCCGCCCCTAGGAATCTGCCTTGAAGTTGTGTTCTTTGGGAGAGGGTCTTATCGCCATCTGGCTGGGTGAAAGCCTGTCGCTCTGGGGCAGAACATTTCTTTTGCACACCGAGTGTCACAGGTTTAATCCCCAGAATCTCTAGAGAGGGCTAAGAGAGAGAGACCTGCCTGAAACTCCAGAGGACCGCTACCAATTGGTGTCCTGAGCTAGATGGACCAGTGGTCTGATTCAGTACTGTGAAGTGTCATAGCTCAGAGCATCCATCCCAGGTTCAAACCCTAGCCTGTCCAAGGAGGGCTGGGAATGTCCTCACATCTGAAACCTGGGAGAGCTGTTGCTAGTCAGTGTAGACCAGGGGTCTGCAACCTACGACCCATGAGCCACAAGCAGCCCATGGGGGTCGTTCAAATGGCCCATGAGTTCCCCTCAAACCAAGCTGCCTGCTTGGCGAGTCCCTGTGCGCTGTGCTAAACCGGCACAGTGTAGAGCGGGGACTCACTTCCGTGGTGCCGAAACTCGTGTCTGCACAAACGCCGAAAATCATGTCTGCGCATGCGCAGACGTGATCTAGCCCACGGAGCACTCTCCATGGGAATGAACCAGTCCAGGCAAGCTAAACCTTGCCAATCCCTGATGTAGACAATGCTGGATCAATGACTTGACATTGACTGGAATCAGCTTTCCAGTTTCCCGTGTTCCAAGTCTCTTCCGACAGCAGACAGCAACTTCCTTATGTAAAGAAGCATTTGTCCTATTGCGAGGCATTTGTCCTATGGATTTGTCTTGCTCTGCTGCTCTGCGTTTTAATCTGCATTTTTATTTCATTGTGTTTTTAACCAGCTGCTGTTGTTTGGCTTTATCCGCTCTTGTCTACTAGTCCTGCTCTTTAGTTTTTGTTTTGTTTTGTTTGCTGCGTTGTTGCTTTATTGTTTTATCGCTTGGTTGTCGTTAGGCACCTTGGACATTTTATATGGAAAGGTGGGGTATAAATTTAAGCAACCAATTAATGGGTGCACATTGCACAGCCTGCTGTTTCCCCACTCCACAGCTGCTGAGACATCTGCTGGAACTGTAGGCAACATATTATCGGACTGTTATGTATTTCTGGTATATCTGCCAATATACATAAAAATGTAGGGTGTTGTCACGCTCTGCAGTTTGGTCGGTGCCTATTGGCAGAAGGAGGAATTGCAGGCGGGCCCAGGAGAGCTGTTTAATGGGAGGGGGAAATGCAAAGCACCTCCCACTCCTTTAAAAGAGGGTGGGGCTTAGGGTGAGGGGAAAGGAAGTGGGGCAACCTGTGGGGAGTAGGCAAGGGGGTGGGGGAGGCGTAAAGGGAGCAAGGTTGTCAAGTGTAGGGAAAGTGCAAAAGAGTGGGCAGGATTGGCAGGTGGAGGGAGCAGGCCCAGAAGTCCCTGGTCTTTAATCAAAGGGATAAACCACCCTCTTGGCTTTTAAATCATTGGAGGGCAGGCTTTTGCTGAGGAGATGAATAAAGCATTCAGGAGGCAGAATGGTGAGAATGGCCCTGGGAAATAGTCTCAGTTCAGAAGTTTACTGTTATAGCCAAAGGCCATGACAAACTTATAGCAATAGTGTTAATAAAATAATACAGAACATATATCCATAATATGAACCACCACTCACGATGTAACAGAAAAGAGTTACCAGAGACACCAATAAGTGCAAATCCAGTTTGATTGCAGATCAAATGTCCGAATCAGCACAACAATTTATGGTGATTTTACTTAATTCCATTTCCAGATTTTTATCTTTTTGCTGCCAGTGCATAGAGGCCCACTCTGTGTTACAAAGCTATTACCGTCACTCAGAAGAAACTGAATCATTTCTTCCAGGGTGTACCTGCTTGCCTGTGTGAACAAAGGCTTCAGAAAACGATCTCTTGGGTCTCTATATAAGGGGCAGGCTAACAGATAATGAGTGATGTGTTCCACCTGAGGTTGACCACAACTACAAAGTCTGTTTGTGTACGGGACCTTGTTGTACAGGCATGATGGCCTTTGTCTCCCTGGCAGTATTCCAACAATTCTTCTTCTTCTTCTTCTTCTTCTTCTTCTTCTTCTTCTTCTTCTTCTTCTTCTTCTTCTTCTATACACCGCCCTATACCCGGAGGTCTCAGGGTAGTTCACAAACCGGACAACATAAAATCAAACCAAAAACAATAACCCAATAACGCCCCCCCAGCCATATTCTAAAAGGGTGTTGGATGTCAATAAGATCAACTAAAGGCCTGGTTGAAAAGGAACATTTTTGCCTGACACCTAAGGGTGTCTAATGAAGGCACCTGGCGAATTTCCCTGGGGAGAGCATTCCACAGACAGGGAGCCACTGCAGAGAAGGCCTGTTCTCGTGTTGCCACCCTCCGGACCTCTCAAAGAGGAGGCACATGAAGGAGGGCCTCAGAAGATGATCTCAGGGCCCACGTAGGTTGATATGGAAAGAGGTGGTCCTTGAGGTATTGCAGTCCTGAGCCATTTAAGGCTTTATAGGTCAAAACCAGTACTCTGAATTGGGCCCGGAAACTAATCAGTAGCCAATGCAGTCGGACCAGGATCGGTGTAATATGCTCAAACCGTCTTGCTCCGGTGAGCAACCTAGCCATTGAATTCTGCACTAGCTGAAGTTTCCAAAATGTCTTCAGAGGCAGCCCCATGTATAACACATTTCAGTAATCTAAACTTGAAGTTACCAGAGCGTAGACAACAGTAGTTAGGCTATCCTTGTCCAGAGAGGGGCGTACCCCCAGGCAACAAACCTATCCAAGACTGCAGGGGGCTTCATTTGGAAACACGGCACAATAAAGGCATTCTGAAGGAAACTGTTGAGAGAGTGGTCAGATAGCTAGCTGGCTGAAGGGTGAGTCTGGCCCTGGGTTCAGAGGATGGAGATGCTTTTGGGTAATGATCCTCAGGGTTAGAAGCACATCACTGTTTCCAGAGAATCTAGTCCTGGGAACACAGAGCCCACAGGCAGGGAAGGAGAAGGCAGGCCCTATATCTATGTTGGGTTGACATAGTGGTAGCTGGTGTCCATTGGGACTGGTAGGGCAGAAGAGACCAACAGTAGGTGCAGCCAGAGCCACTCTTGACTGGTTGTAAGTAAAAAGGTAGGAATGGTTGGGTTGGCTGAGAACATACTAAGGTTGGTGGGTCAGCCTTGCAATCACCGTAATGGACCAGCCTCCACTGCCTTATACCGAGACAGACCATTGGGCCATCTAGCTCAGCGTTGCCCACATTGAATGGCAGCAGCTTTCCAGGGTTTCCAGCAGGGGACATTCCCAGCCTGAAGTCAAGATGCTAGGGATTGAACCCAAGACTGAGCCAAAGGAGGGGAAGGTGACAGTTGGGACCAACCTCCCCAGACTGGTTTAAAGTATGAAGGCAAGTCTTCTTCTTCTTTGGCAACCACTTGCAGCTAAGTAAGATTGTCTTCCATTAACATGGGTTTAACAGTGAGTCCCTAAGTGACTGTGAATGCCAATTCTGGAACCACACGTCCTTCCATACTGGGGACATTGGTTTCCAGGTGGGAGCTGATCATGGTGAGGGTTTGCCAAACATGCCTTCCTCTCAGCAGGTTTCTCCCTTTTGTCCTGAGTTCAAGCATCTTCAAAGCCCATGACACCTTTGGTAAAGGCTGTTCTCCAATTGGAGTGCTCGCAGGCCACTGTTTTCCAGTTGTCCGTATTTCTACTACATTTTCAAAGATTTGCCTTGAGAGAGTCTTTGAACCTCTTTTGTTGATCGCCAGCATTATGCTTTCCATTTTTAAGTTCAGAACAGAGAAGTTGCTTTGGAAGACGATAATCAGGCATCCGCACAACATGACCAGTCCAATGAAGTTGATGTTGAAGAATCATCACTTCGACACTGGTGATCTTTGCTTCTTCTAGTACACTGGCATTAGTCCGCCTGTCTTCCCAAGTGATGTGTAATTTTTCTCGGAGACACCATTGATGAAATCTTTCGATGAGTTGGAGATGGCGTTTATAAGTGGTCCATGTTTCACAAGCATACAGTAAGGTTGGTAGGACAATAGCTTTGTAAACAAGCATTTTGGTTTCCCGGCAAATGTCCTGGTCTTCAAACACTCTGCACATCAATCCGGAGAAAGCTGCACTCACAGAGCTCAGGTGATGCTGGATTTCGGCATCAATGTTGTATGCTTGGAGGAGTCAAGGCCATCTTGGCTGTGAGTCCTGGGAGACCTGCTCCATTTTTAAGGACCTGCCTTATTCCTGTGATTTAATAATAATGTTGTGTTTGGATTGTTGCAGCCTGCCCTGGGACCTTGGAGCAAAGGGTGGGTAATAAATTGTAACAGCAACAAGAGAAGAGCCTGCTGGATCAGGCCAATGACCCATCTGGTCCAGCATCCTGTTCTCACAGTGGCCACCCAGATGCCCCAATGGAAAGTACGCAAGCTGGACCTATGCACAACAGCACTCTCCTCTCTGGTGGTTTCCAGGAACTAGTATTCAGAATCCAAAACAAGGATTCTGGACTCCACAAGCAGGATTCTAGCATAAGAGCACCCTCCCCTCCTGTGCTTTAGCTAACATGAATTTTATACAAATTTAAACTAGTCAGAATACAAATCCACAATCAGGCATCTTTGGGTATTCGTCACCCACACAGGGGCTTAAGCATGTGCAATTGAAAATCACACTCCAAGACCCTAGTAACTCACAGCATAAATTAAGTAATTTGTGGAGTTGAAAGATTACTGTACAGTCCTCGCTAGAGGAGGAAAGTTTTGAATTCTAAGGTGCCTAAGGATTGGAGTGGCGAGGAGTTAACTTTATGAAATTACGCTCTTCAGAGGTAATCTAAGGCACACTGCCTTAAATTTATGTTGGCAAGATGCAAATTGCAGACAGAAGCGACTTTTGCAAGGTAATCAAACAGTAATTGAAGGTGCTATTTAATGGAGAGCAAAATAAAATAGAATAATCTTGCCATTGTGAAACACGACACATCTGCACCGACACTTAAGTGTTCCAAATAGACCTTTGTTTGGCAAGGAGGAAACAGTGGGTGACAAGTCTGTTGGGAGCCACTGAAGCAAGATGTATCATACAAAAGCAACAAAGCGCTTTGTCACACCTTGAGGTTTGTTGTGACTCTCCTATGAGGGAAGATTGCAGTGTTTGGGATCTTTTAGTTCAGAGAAAAGATGAGTAAGAGGCAACATGGTGGTAGCTTAAAAAATTATGCACGGCATGGAGAAAATGGATAGAGAACAGTTCCTCTCCCCTCTCTAATAATGAAGGCCTCATGGACATCCATTCAAGCTGAAGGTTGGAAGATTCAGGGCAGATAAAAGAAAGAATTTCATGCAGCACAGAGTTAACCTGCGGAACTCACTCCCACAGGAGGCAGTGTTGACCACCAACTTGGACTGCTTCAAAGTGGATTGAACAAATGCATGGAGAAAGCTACTGATGACCCCTAGCCATGCTTTGCCTCCATGATCAGAGGCTTCTGGTCATGTTAGGTTTAGCACATCTCTCACGCATGAAACAGCAAGCTGGCACTTGAACTCCTTTAGCTTTATTTGTCAATTACAGGCTTACAGCAAACAGAGCCTCCCACAGCTCATTCTTCACTATCAGAGTCAGTTGACTCGACTGGCCTCTGGCCCCTTCCAAGGCCAGATATATGCCAAGCCCACCCACGCTTCCAGCTGGTCTTCCTTTGCTGTAATTGCTTGCTCCGCCTCCTACTTCTGGGAGACTCAAGTGCAGCCAATTCCTCCTCCTCTGGAGTTGAATCCAATCCCCTACTACCACCTGCCTCCTGCTCCTGCTTTGAGAAGTGACAGGAAGCCTTCTGTTTCCCTCTGTCTCTTCCTCCCCATTTGCTGATTCCTCTTTGTGGGTCATGTCTCTGACAGGTCACTAGTTGCTGGGAATCCTAAGTGGGGAGGGGTTGTCATGCTCAGGTCCTGATTGCAGGTTTCCCAGAAGAGGCATCTGCTTGGCCACTGTGAGAACAGGATGCTGGACTAGATGGACCACTGACCTGATCCTGCAGGCTCTTGCATTCTTAAGGCTCACAAATTCATTATGGCATGAAGTTTCATGGACTTGAGTCCACTTTGTCAGATGCATGGAGTGAAATCTCCGTTGGCAGGTATATAAAGAAAACGGTAAGGTGACTGGAAATTGAACCCTGAGATGAAAAATTGCAGTCAGCGATAATTACAGCTCAAACACATATTAAATAGGCCTGCCTTTTACAGTAATGGACTGGTGATATTTTACTCGGCATTGCTGAGATGATTGTATTAATACATGCCAAAGCAGGCAGGAGAGCAAAATGGAAAACATTCAGGCACCTAGGTGCCCAGCACAAGCAGGGAGTTGTGCAGAATGTAAAAGCCAGTTCAGCAGCAGCAGCAATAATTGCATTGTGTAGTAAAAATGATCGTGCATTGTTTGCACAACAGAACTGGGTAGCTGGTTGCGCAATGTGGAAAACACTGGTGTAAGGCTGACCACCTGTCCTGGATGCTATAGCTGAGATTCTTGCAATGCAGGAGGTTGGACTAGATGACTCTTGGGTTCCCCTCCAACTCCGCAATTCTGATTCTATGAAGGTGGTGCACAGCATGAGCAGGTAGGCAGGCGAAGCGAAAAAGTATGTGCTTATTATATATTTTATTTATTTCATAAAAATTATACACTGCTTGATTGTAAAACAACAACAACTTAATTTGCAAAAGGATAAAACAATAAAACGATCAACAAGCAAAATGAACAACAATAATTTAAGGCGTTGGAAAAGTTAAAATGACAATAGACTAAAGACCAGCACCAATTTTCCAAACATCTGGGTGGGCTTTTGCTTAAAAAAGAATGTTTTTGGCAGGTACAGTGAAGGCGTCAGCCTGATATCAACAGGCAGGGAGTTCCAAAGTATAGGTGGCGCCATGCTAAAAGGTCCCAGGTATTATGCAACACATGTACATAGCTGTCAACGTTTTCCCTTTTTAAAGGGAAATTCCCTTATTCCAAATAGGATTCCTTGCAAGAAAAGGGAAAAATTGACAGCTATGCACATGTAACAATGCCAGTTCCACAGACTGAAGCAGTCAAGTGGGCATATCAAAGGTAAGGCGATCTCATCGGTAAACTTGTCCCAAGTTAAGGGCTTTATAGACAAATAGGAACACATTGAATGTATGGGGTGTTAGGAGAGGGGTAGTACTTCTTGGTGGGGGGCATATCATGCTTATTTGGTTTATCCACCTTTGGTCCCCACCCTGCACTCGGCTCCCACCCTTGACTCCTAGAAGCTGTCAGCATGCGATAGTGACCACACTCCATGAATGGCTTTGACTGGCCAGCTAAGCCAGGTGAGGGTAGCCAATGGGTCTCAAACCCTCAGTGAGTTAGAGACTGTAAAGGCAGGCTCTGGTGGATTGACTGGATGAGAGTGGGTCCGATGGTCAAGAAGGTGCTTTCTGCATGTGCTGTGGAAGGAAGTGAGGGGAAGATGGGTGTCAGGGACTGTGCTGAGGAGGGCTGCACTGATGAGGAATGGTGGGAGCCACCCCCTCCTTCTTCCCAGGAGCAGGAGGACAGTATAGACTTGGAACAGTGGTTTGCAGAGGGGCATAGTTCAGAAGGCAGAAGTTGGGAAATGCTGGATGGGGAACAGCTAGGAGAAGAAACACTGGAAGAGAGAGGGTTAACAGATTCACAGTCTCTGGATAGCATCCCCCCCATCCCCAAGGACAAGGAGAGCTCAGAGAGTGTTAGAACAGAAAACACAGAGGGTACAAGCTCAGATTACAAGACGTAGGAGTGACGTCGATTAATGGGGAGGGGGTGAACCTTAATTGGGAGCACCGTCATTCTAGGCATACACTTTCTTTTGTCTCTCACTGTGTTTATTTAAGAAACTAACTGGTAAGACTTTCCTTTAGTTTGATCTGCTTATTTATTGCCACGGTGGAGGAAGCCAATTCCCCGAAGCCTGACAAGGGGCTCATTAACCTGGGAAGGTAGGCCGTCTAGGAGAAGGAAAACTCTGATCCTAAACCTCTGCTGCCTTGTGGGGTATCTTCAGGAGAAGAAAAGGCTAAGGAGAAAACCCTGCACAAATCCAGAGTGGAGTCCCTAAGATGGTTGGATGGCACCTTGGACGCCTTCATCTTGTGGGATGTGAAACACAAGAGCAGTCAAGTACAACATTCCTAGAGTGAACATGTTTACACATGGGGAGGAATGCTTGTCCAGCCAGCAGGTAAACTTCCTGTTTCCTTCTGGGCTGGGACAGACTTCCTCTGCATGTGACTAGAGGTGGGCGTGACCTCACCTGTGCAGGTAACGACAAAAACACAGGGCAGCCATCTCTCTCTCTTTGACTACATGCATTGAAGAAGCAACATCTGCTTAGCCAAAGATGCTCTCTTGGCTTCCAGCCAAGAAAGGACAAAGGGATTATCTCCTTATGAGATAGTTTCCAGGTGTATGTTACTTTTCAAACTAAGTTGCCTTCTGGGATCCGATTGTGAATAGAATGTGAGTAAACTCTTTTTATATTTTTATAGAAGACTGTGTTGTGTCTTATCTTTTATGAGGGAATAAGGTGAAAATACCAGAACAGTTATTATACAGTGGTACCTCGGGTTAAGTACTTAATTCGTTCCGGAGGTCCGTACTTAACCTGAAACTGTTCTTAACCTGAAGCACCACTTTAGCTAATGGGGTCTCCTGCTGCTGCTGCGCCGCCAGAGCACAATTTCTGTTCTTATCCTGAAGCAAAGTTCTTAACCTGAAGCACTATTTCTGGCTTAGTGGAGTGTGTAACCTGAAGCGTATGTAACCTGAGGTACCACTGTAGAGGCTTTAGCGAGCCTGAGCAAACGCATCCGCTGTGAGTTTAAAAGGGGGGATGTTACTCTGCTAAATTGTGAACTTGTTCACACAAGCTGGAAAGGCTATAATCAAACAATATATCCTCTCCTGCATCCCTGAACATTCCCACACATCTGGCATCTCCTGCAGCCAAGCTGGTACCAAACGAGTTGCTCTGCTTTCCTTTGGACCACACCAAGAAGACCTTGTCGTCTGGGCAGCCCACACCCTCCCTACACACTGCCCAGGCTTGTGCCCAAGGGAGGTCACTTTGGTGCTGCTAACACAGTGGTTTGACTTCACCCCTGAAGATCCACTCCATCATCTCTCAAGACAGACGGATGCCAACCGTGAACGTGGCTCGGTAGCAAATTGGCAACCAGTGCAGATCTCTGAGCAGAGCTGTTATATATTGACAAGGTCTCCCTCCAGCTTTACGCAAACACTTTCTAGCTGCTGGCCTGGAGGTCAGTTGGGTTTTGCTTCATCCTTCCCTCCCTCTGGTTGGTTGGCAGTCCTGTATCTCTGAAGCTTCAGCAGCCCCTCCAGCTTCTCCTTGGATTAAACCGTAGATAACACAGGAGCTCTCTCCTGCGCCGCGGCCTGTAAATCACAGTCTGAAGCATGGAAAGGGCTGGGTCGCCTCTTTCCCCCCTCCCTCTGTCCCATCTTCCTGTCACTTGAACCTCCTTCCTTGAAGAGGAGCGCAGAGGGATTTATGGTAAACATAACCTTGGTTCCCTCCGCTGCGTATTTCTTCCCTGGCTGGGTATTTATCACAGGTGCCTTTCACCTCCATTAAAGCAGGGAGATGAACAGAGCAGATTTATTCATGCAAAAGGGCATTGCAAGGTGCTTATAAAACTTTGTCTGCTGTTCCATACCCCCTTGGCAGGCTGCTTTTTAATGGTCTCTGCTCAAGGAGCTTGGCACCATGCAGAAAGGGGTGGTAAAGAGAAGAAATGCAAGCACCCTCTTCTTTATGGGAGGCGGGCATTAAAGCTGTGAGCATATGCCCACTAACTTCAGAGCTGCAGGGATGGATGAATGAATCTGATACTTTCGGTTCCTCTCTGTTCCTCTTTTTCCCAGTCTTCCATTCAGCTACATTTCCACATCTGTTTGTGTTAAAGAAAGAAAAAATACCCCACAATTCATCAGCATTTTAGTGCATTTTCCTCCTTAATATGCTCATGTCATAAAGCAGCTTTGCCTAACATAGACACGTTTTTGCAAGCAATTTCCCCTAACAGAATGCATCAACTTCTGACAAGACAGAAGTACTGTTTTGGGGGGACAGGGGGCGGGCTGGTGTGGAGGACTCCCAAGTCCTGAATGGGGTAACTGTGCCCCTGAAGGACCAGGTGCACAGCCTGGGAGTCATTTTGGACTCACAGCTGTCCATGGAGGCACAGGTCAAATCTGTGTCCAGGGCAGCTGTTTATCAGCTCCATCTGGTACGCAGGCTGAGACCCTACCTGCCCGTGGACTGTCTCACCAGAGTGGTGCATGCTCTGGTTATCTCCCACTTGGACTACTGCAATGCGCTCTACGTGGGGCTACCTTTGAAGGTGACCCGGAAACTACAACTAATCCAGAATGCGGCAGCTAGACTGGTGACTGGGAGCGGCCACCGAGACCATATAACACCGGTCTTGAAAGACCTACATTGGCTCCCAGTACGTTTCCGAGCACAATTCAAAGTGCTGGTGTTGACCCTTAAAACCCTAAACGACCTCGGCCCAGTATACCTGAAGGAGCGTCTTCACCCCCATCATTCTGCTGAGGTCCAGCGCTGAGGGCCTTCTGGTGGTTCCCTCATGGTGAGAAGCAAAGCTACAGGGAACCAGGCAGAGGGCATACTCGGTAGTGGCACCCGCCCTGTGAAGCGCCCTCCCATCAGATGTCAAAGAGATAAACAACTACCTGACATTCAGAAGGCATCTTAGGGCAGCCCTGTTCAGGGAAGTTTTTAATGTGTGAAATCTTAGTGTATTTTTGGTCTTTGGGCGGGGTACAAATAAATTATTATTATTATTATTATTATTATTATTATTATTATTATTATTATTTATCACCAATGCACACATTTGCTTCGTATTTTCAAAGGATTGGAGGGTTGGAAGGGATGCAACTCCTCGCAATCTAGTCCAGCCCCTTGCAACGAAGGATTCAGATCTTGGACCCAAGTGGTTCAGGGCTTTGTATACCGACACAAGAACCTCAAAGGAGTCTTCTTTTTAATTCCTGGACCCTCCCAGGCCTTTAAGAGAAGAGAAGAGAGGCTTCAAGCCTGACTCTTAGGAACTGTAACTCTCCGTCCTGCTCTCCCCTTCCTCTGGCCACTAACCCAGCTCACATGCCATGCTGGAAGTACAGAAGCAACTGAGATGGATTGAAAGCTTAATCACCTTGGCTCCTTCAGTGGAGACTGCTTAAACTCCATTTTATCACCCTGCTGCAATGTCATATTATAGAGAATTAGTTTTTAATGGCTCCTAAATTATCCCCTTCCAGGTCTGGAAACAAAGAACTAATAATGACTCCCTCTTCTCTCTCTCTTTTTTGCTTTTTGTTCCATAGGGAGTTCTGGCTTTATTAGTGTTGCCTGGGCAGCTTCAGTGGCAAAACAAGGGACCTCTCTGATGAAAGTGGGGTACACCGTCGACTAGCGGAAGAGGCCTGCAGCTGGATCAGACCAAAGGCCCATCTACTTCAGCTTCCTGTTGTCCCACAGGCCAAGCAGATGTCTCCGGGAAGCTTGCTAAGTTGCACTTTAGAGCAACAGCGCTCTACCTGCTCAGGCTCCCCAGCGTACTGCCTCCAACAGTTGAGGTAGAACATAGCAAGGAAGTGGTGGACCACAAGCTTATCATGAGTCAACAGTGTGATGCAGCAGCAAAAAAGGCTAATGCTATTCTAGGCTACATCAACAGAAGTATAGTTGTCCAGATCAAGGGAAGTAATAGTACCGCTCTATTCAGGCTTGGTCAGACCACACCTGCAATTCTGTGTCCTGTTCTGGGCACCACAATTTAAGAAAGATACAGTGGTACCTCAGGTTACAGACTCTTCAGGTTACAGACTCCGCTAATCCAGAAATAGTACCTCGGGTTAAGAACTTTGCTTCAGGATGAGAACAGAAATCATGCGGCGGCAGGCCCCATTAGCTAAAGTGGTGCTTCAGGTTAAGAACAGTTTCAGGTTGAGAACGGACCTCCAGAACGAATTAAGTACGTAACCAGAGGTACCACTGTATAGACGAACCAGAACGTGTGCAGAGGAGGGTGACCAAGATGATCAAGGGTCTGGAAACCAAGCCTTATGATGAATGGTTGGAGGAAGTAGGTATGTTTAGCTTGGAGAGGAGTTATAATAGCCATCTTCAAATATCTCAAGGGCTGCCACATGGAAGAGGGAACAAGCCTGTATTCTCCTGCTCTGGAGGTTAGGACTCAAACCAATGGCTTCAAGTTACAAGAAAGGAGATTCCAACTAAACATCAGGAAGAACTTTCTGACAGTTTGGTAGTGGAACGGTCTTCCTTGGGAGGTTGTGGACTCTCGTTCCTTGGAGGTTTTCAAGCAGAGGTTGGATGGCCACCTGCCATGGATGCTTTAGCTGAGATTCCTGCATTGCAGGGGGTTGGACTAGATGACCCTCAGGGTCCCTCCTAACTCTACAATTCTATGAGCCTATGACTAGTCACTGATAACTTTCTCCTCCCCGAATATGTTTTAAAGTTGTCAGTGTTGACGACCATAATTACATACTGCGGGAGAAAAACCACACTGCTTAACTTGGCAGTGCATGAAAAAATACCTCCTTTTGTCTGCCCTCCAAACTTGCCAATGTTCAGCTTTATAGGATTTAACACTAGAACCTGTGGGCATTGAATTTTGGAAGATTCGGGTAAAAGAAAAGACTTCTTCATGCATAGTTAAACTCTGGAACTCCCTGCCACAGGAGGCAGTGGCGGCCACCAACCTGAATAATAATAATAATAATAATAATAATAATAATAATAATAATAATAATAATACTTTATTATTTATACCCCACCGACCTGGCTGGGTTTCTCCAGCCACTCTGGGTGGCTTCCAACAAAATATTAAAATGCAATAGTCTATTAAACATTAAAAGCTTCCCTGAACAGGGCTGCCTTCAGATGTCTTCTAAAAGTCTGGTAGTTGTTTTTCTCTTTGACATCTGGTGGGAGGGCGTTCCACAGGGCGGGTGGCTTTAGAAGAGGATTAGACAACTTCATGAAGAAGACGGCCATCAAAGGCTCATTCATAGAAATGGATGCAGATTGGCACCAACCATTTGGTTTTTTGCTTACCTTGTAGCAATCGTCACAACTTTGTAAGGTTAGGTGTCAGGGAACTGCCATCTGAGACGCAGGAGGTGAAAGGGCTCACAGAGGGTGAGAGAGACCATTCAGCTGAGGAGGGGACCAGCAGGGGGAGAAGTGGAGTTCCAAGGGAAAGTGAGTCGGAGGGAGGGCTCAGAGACACTTCAAGCGAAAACAGTGGGGAGGTTTCAAGACCTCCTGTAGGGACACCCACTCCTCGCCGGAAACTGTCACGCCGAGAGTCCAGAAGACGCGTTTCCGTTAAGGAGCTTTTATGCTGGAAGAAGTTCCGTAAACGCCCACTGTCCGATTCAACGAGCGACTGATGGAGCCATGCTTAAGGAGCTCCGTCAGAGACAGAGGTTTGTGGACTTAGCCAAACTCTGAGGGACTAGGACTTTACGCACAAGCAGCTCACCATCCCATCACAGCAATCGGACAGTCCCTGAAAGCAGCTTGTGCAAAGAGGCATCATGAGCAACCCAGCCGGAGCCGGGGGAGCAGGAGGAGCTGGAGAGGGTCCAAGCCTGGAAGAAAGGTACAGGGTGTTGGAGCTCCAGCTAGCGCTGCAAACGGCGAGGCTAGAGGAAAGGAGGGCACAGGATGCAGATAAGACAAAAGGCGCCCCACTAGCAAGAAAGATGCCAGGATTGGTGCAGAAGTTTGGGGGGGACCCCAGGAACTATCAAGCCTTTAGGACAGAGATGCAGTATGCTCTCGAGCTGCAGTTTAACGACTTTCCCGACGAGGCATCGCGAGTGGCGTTTGTGATTGGCCATCTCGAAGGAGGGGCGAGAGACTGGGTTAGACCCCTGATGGCAGGGAATAGTGAAATGCTGAAGGACACAAGGAAGTTTTTTCGCGCCATGGATTTGATGTTTTCCAGCGAGATTGAACAGGGACTGGTGCGCAGACAATTGATGGCTTGCAAACAGGGGAGCCGATCGGTTCGTGAGTACTGGACTGAGTTTACCATGTTGATACATAAATTGGGATGGGACCTATCGGCGGAACCCATTCAAATGCTCTTTGAAGAAGGGCTTTCTTCGGCGGTGAAAGACGAACTTTCCCGGGTGCCCAGGGCGGAGTCTATGGACCAGCGCTGACCATTGGAGCGCGCCAGGAGGCAAGAGCCTTGGAGAAGCGGGAGGGGAAAGGAGAGCGTTGGAGGGATTTCCACATTCCAGAGATTCCAGAGCCAAGTTTCCCGCCAGGAGAGCCGATGGAAGTTGGAACAGCGCGCGCGCAGTTTCAAATCCCAGTGAAGGGAGGAAGAAGGAGGGAAAGAGCGCCAATAAATGTTATCTCTGCCAGCAGCCAGGTCACTTTGCCAGAGTCTGCCCGCAAAGAAAGGAATGGCAAGGGATGGCGGGAGCTGTTGGGGGGAAGGAGGAGGGAGTCCAGGAGCCAGTAAAAGCCAACGCCTGGCTGCCACCGTCGGGGCACTGCAGCCAGGCCAAGGAGCAGTAAAAGTGCCCACTCCGGAACCTCCAAGACCAGCCCTAGTAATAGAGGTGTTGCTAGAGCTGGCAAACGGATACCCACTAAAGACAAAGGCGCTGTTGGACTCAGGCAGCTCCTGTAATTTTATGAGTAAGGAGTTTGCAGCTGAACACCAGATACAGACAATCCCTTTCAGCAACCCCCTGCAGGTGACCACGATCGATGGGAGGGAGCTGTTGGGAGGAGAAGTTAGTCTACAGACCGTCCCAATGGTTATGAGGGTGGCCAGGCACACCGAAAGGATAGCGTTCAATGTGGCCACCCTGGGAGGGGCTCCCGTCATTTTGGGAATGAGCTGGCTAGCGTTGCATGACCCGCTAGTGGGCTGGCATCAGAGAGTGGTCTCCTTTGGGTCAGCACATTGCCTGGAACATTGCAGAGAGGGAAAGGTGCCAGAAGGGGCAAAAGCCTTTCTAGCAGGGACGGAAGTGGCAGACAAAGGGAAGGTGCCCAAACAATACGCTGATCTGAGCAAGGTCTTCAGCGAAAGGGAAGCAGATAAACTACCACCGCATAGAGACTTTGACTGCCAAACTAACCTGGTCCCTGGGGCCCAGCTCCCCGTGGGCAAGCTGTACGCCATGTCAGACAGGGAAATGCAGGAGTTAAGGGAGTTTATTGATAAAAACCTGAAGAGGGGCTTCATCAGAGAGTCCAGAGCGGTGGGGGGGAGCCCAGTGTTTTTTGTGGACAAAAAAAACACGGATAAACCCCGGCTTGTAGTGGATTACAGGCGGCTAAATGCCGTGTCAGAACCAGTGACTTTCCCCATGCCCAGGATTGATGACATTTTGACCAGGGTGAGGAAGGGAAAGATATTCACGAAATTGGACCTGAGAGGGGCATACAACCTGATACGAATAAAGAAAGGGGATGAATGGAAAACCACCATGTTCACCCCTTTGGGGGCTTTTGAATATCTCGTTATGCCATTTGGATTACAATCAGGCTCCGCCTGTTTTCAATCGCTCATGAACCATGTCCTGGGACCTTTGCTCTACAAGAATTGCGTGGCCTTCCTCGATGACGTGCTGATATATTCAGAGAATGAGGAGCAGCATGTAAAGGATGTCAGGGAAGTGCTGAGCCAGCTGCAAGCAAACCAGCTGTGGGTGAAATTGGAGAAGTGTCAGTTTCACACCAAGGAGGTGGAATTCCTGGGGTACCGCTTATCAGACAAGGGATTAGCCATGGATCCAGGCAAGGTCCAGGCGGTGCTGGAATGGAAGACACCGAAAACGAAAAAGGATGTGCAAAGGTTCTTAGGGTTTGGGAACTTTTACCGTAAATTCATCAAGAACTTTGCCCACTTAACGGCTCCCATCACGGACTGTCTAAGCAGCAAGAAGAAATTCGTTTGGACGGCGGAGGCGGAGCAAGCATTTGAGGAATTGAAAAGGGCATTCGCTTCGGAAGAACAGCTCCTGCATGTGGATTTACAAAAACCCATGAGAGTGGAAACTGATGCCTCAGACCGGGCGGTGGGGGCGGTGCTGCTTCAGCCAGGGAGCAATAAGTCGGAATGGAGACCTTGTGCCTTCTTTTCGCGTAAGCTGAACAAATCCGAGAGGAACTACACCGTATATGACCGAGAACTACTCGCCATTCACGAAGCGTTCCGGAGATGGAGACACTTACTAATTGGCGCACAGCATAAGGTGCAAGTGTGTACGGACCACAAGAATTTGGAGTATTGGAGAACGGCACGAGTGCTCAACCAACGACAAGTGAGATGGGCCCAGGAGTTCTCCAAATTCCATTTTGAAATCTGCTATGTGCCAGGTCCAGAAAACATCAGAGCGGACGCTCTCTCTCGCAAACCTGAATATTTGGAGGGGGAGGGAGCGCCTGAAGAGAGACATATTATCCCAGAGGACCACTGGGTGTGTGGGGCGGCCTGGGTGGGGCAAAGGGAACTGGTAGAGGGAACGGTAAATGATGAATACGCCCAGGATAAGCTCAGAGGTTTAAGGAGAGAGGGAGAAGACCCCGGAGGTTTTGAAGAAAGAAACGGGGCATTGTATTACAAAGGGGCTCTATATATACCCGAAGGGGAATTGAGGGGGAGAGTACTCAAACAGCTGCACGACAATCCCACAGCGGGGCATTTTGGGCAACACAAGACCATGTGGTTGGTGACCAGGGAGTTTTGGTGGCCCAAGGTGAGGGAGGATGTACGGGAGTATGTGAGAAGGTGTGACCAATGCCAGAGAGCCAAAGGAGAAAGGCGGGCACCAGCGGGGTTATTAGAACCGTTACCCACACCAGAACGACCGTGGGAGGCGGTATCGATAGATTTTATGACGGATCTGCCTAAATCCCAGGGGAAAACCGCCATACTAGTCGTAGTAGACCTGTTAACTAAGATGGGTCACTTTGTAGCTTGCTCACATGCAGTCACGGCGGAAGAGACAGCAAAATTGTTTGTAGAACATATTTTTAGGCTGCATGGCGCCCCCTTGAGGGTGGTCTCCGACAGAGGGAAACAGTTCACGTCCAGATTCTGGAGGAAACTTATGAGCTTGTTGCACGTAGAGGTCAACTTTTCGACTGCCAGGCACCCTGAGACCAATGGGCAGGCGGAGAGGGCAAACGGTATCCTCCAACAATACCTGAGGTGTTATGTCAATGACAGAGAGAACGATTGGGTCGAAAAGTTGGCGCTAGCGGAATTTGCTTACAATAATGCAGAGAATGTGTCCACCGGGATGAGCCCCTTTTTGGCTAATTATGGGTACCACCCCAGGGCGTTTCCAGGGGGAGGAGGGGAGAGATGGAGTGTCCCGGCCGCTGAACATTTTGTAGAAGAAATGGAAGCGATCCATCGTCAACTCCAACTCAACTTAGAAAGGGCCAAAGAAGAATATAAGAGGCAGGCAGACAAGAGCAGAAGGGAAGGTGAAACCATTAGGGTGGGGAGTCAGGTCTGGCTATCAACCCAAGGGTTGCCGTTCAAGGGGGGTTGCAAGAAATTGAGACCCAAAAGATTGGGACCATTTGAGGTCATCCAACAGGTCAACCCAGTGGCTTTCAGACTCCGGTTACCGAACCACATGAAACTGCACCCAGTATTCCACAGGTCATTACTGTCACCATATAGGGGGGAAGGTGAAGGGGTATCCACACGGGGGCCAGCCATAGAAGAAAGGGAAAGCAGCAACCATGTGGCGGAAATCATCGACTCCAGGTGGAAGGGTAATCAGGTGGAGTATTTGGTCGCGTGGGAAGGGGAACCGGAGTCGGAAAACACCTGGGTGACGGCAGAGGAGGTCCGTGACGAGATCTTGATCGAAACGTTCCACCAAAGGTTCCCCAGGAAACCTCAGCCAATAGCGAGGTTCCGGAGGGAGTACTTTGGCACCACCGACGATGAGGAGGAACTGGAGGGATTCAGGGAATCGGAGTTGGAAGGAGGAACAGACTCCGATGAGGAGGAGTACTTGGAAACCGGAAACAGCAAGAGGTGGAGGGAAGTGTTCGAAACTTCGGAAGATGAGGGAGGTTCATTCAGGGGTTTTGCTCCCTCGCCTCCCGCAGAGGAGGGGAGGGAAGGGGGTGAAGGGGGCCCTGGAGGGGAGGTGGATGTCAGGGAACTGCCATCTGAGACGCAGGAGGTGAAAGGGCTCACAGAGGGTGAGAGAGACCATTCAGCTGAGGAGGGGACCAGCAGGGGGAGAAGTGGAGTTCCAAGGGAAAGTGAGTCGGAGGGAGGGCTCAGAGACACTTCAAGCGAAAACAGTGGGGAGGTTTCAAGACCTCCTGTAGGGACACCCACTCCTCGCCGGAAACTGTCACGCCGAGAGTCCAGAAGACGCGTTTCCGTTAAGGAGCTTTTATGCTGGAAGAAGTTCCGTAAACGCCCACTGTCCGATTCAACGAGCGACTGATGGAGCCATGCTTAAGGAGCTCCGTCACAGACAGAGGTTTGTGGACTTAGCCAAACTCTGAGGGACTAGGACTTTACGCACAAGCAGCTCACCATCCCATCACATTAGGCATTGGGTAAGCCTTTGTTTAAGGGAGGGGAGGTTGTAGCTGCCACCTGCCCCTCCCCGATAAGGGTATCCTGTTAAAGGAATCCGGGGGTGTGGATCCTGTCCGAAGTCTGGGCATAGGCTAGGGCCATGCCACTACTCCAGCGGGGACCCTGCAGGCTGCCTCGATTTGATGTATGTCATAGGACTCCCCCTACTGGTGGTTTACCCTTGTAGATGGGCAGGAGTCAGGAAATAGCCGGGTTTCACCCAATGCCAAACCGCTCACATCTATAACCAATAATGTTGTGGCCTAATTTATCCCATAAACCTATGTATATTTGTGTCAGTGTGTTTATTATCTGAGGGAACTGCGAGGTACACAAGTACACAGCTCAAAGTACACCCTGATAGATGGGCAACCGACCTCTGCTGGGAAACCGGTCAAATGGGTCTTACCATCAGAAAGCCCTTCTGAATGTTTCATTGGAACCTTCCTTCTTGTCATTTGAATCCATCAGTTTGCGCCCTGCCCTTCGGAGCAGCAGGAAACAAGTTTGCTCCATCTTCCATGCGGCAGCAGCGCTTTCCCTGATTTTTCTGAGCTGGGACTCGCCAGCTGGTAGCAGAGAAGCCGCAGGTGGCTCTTTTGCAGTTGTCTAAGCCAGAGAAGCAGCCTTTGCTGTGCCCAGGGAGGATGGGATGGAGCGTGCGGGGGGATTACATCGCAAATGGTTATATTAAAAGGGTTAGGAGCTAAGCCCGGAGGCCCAGGCCTCGGAGGCTAAATGAAAAGGCGGATAGAAATTGGATAATCTAATGCCAGATGTTTAGAGCTCTTTGCTGCTAACTTGTCCCTTACAACACACCCACCCGGGAGGTGTCAGGCCTGCATTTCTAAAAGCAACTTCTGGAGCCCCCCCCCCGGGTGATATGAAAGCAAGGTCCTTGTTAATGGGAGATGCGCAAAGCTGGGAGACTAGAATCTTCCCCTTATCTCATGATTCGGTGGACAGGCTTTCTCCACCGAAGCCAGGGCTTGAAGGAGAAGCCTCGTGGTCCAAGACATGGGGCTAACTTGCAGGAAGTCTGGGGGTGCCACACAGGAGTGGGGGTGAAGTTGCCATACCCCAGCTCATCTAGGAAAGAAGACTCACGTGGTTTATCCTAGGAGAGGGATTTAGGAGAGGGAGACCGGCAGCTCCTTTTAAGCCTTGCTCTTTCCCAAACGATCCAGTCTTCTTCTGCAGTATGGGGGTTTGCTAGCTACCCATACTGAAGATGAGTAGGATTTTTTGGCGATGCGGGTGCCGCTGTGGTCTAAACCACTAAGCCTCTTGTGCTTGCTGATCAGAAAGTCGGCGGTTCGAATCCCCGCGATGGGGTGAGCTCCCATTGCTGGGTCCCAGCTCCTGCCAACCTAGCAGTTCGAAAGCATGCCAGTGCAAGTAGATAAGCAGGTACCGCTACAGAGGGAAGGTAAACGGCATTTCTTTGTGCTGCTCTGGTTTCGGTGTTTTGTTGTGCCAGAAGCTGGTTAGTCATGCTGGCCACATGACCTGGAAAAACTGTCTGTGGACAAACGCCGGCTCCCTCGGCCTGTAAAGTGAGATGAGCGCCGCAACCCCAGAGTCCTCTGCGACTGGACTTAACTGTCAGAGGTCCTTTACCTTTACCTTTAGGATTTTTGGGGGGAGCCCCTAATTAGCTGTGGAACTCCTATTTTCTTCCTGCTTCATATTGTCGGGACAATTGTTTGGAGTGGTGTTGTATTTTATTGGTTTAATTGGCTGTTGGTTCAGGCAGGGATGTCAAGAGAGGGGTGGTGGGTAAATAACTGAGGCAGTGTGTGGGAATGTTGTAGATACTAGGAGAGGATATATTGATTTAATAGTACCCTTCCTAACTCATGCTTGTGAGTCAGCAGCAGAGTACATCCCTCAATATATAGCAGGAAGCAAGTTGGTAGATTCGTTTGAATTTCTTTACTTAAGCAATCCATTCTGGCTTTGTCTAGATTGGGTTCTGTTCCTGGTAAGTCCCCTTTTTATCCCTCCTAAAACGAAGAAAGACACAAGAAGCTTCTTTTAAAAGTAACAAGAAGTTTACTCACATTCAGTTCACATTTGGATCCCTGAAGGCAGGCTTTAGCTTAGAGTTACAGAAGAGGGTTTGAGTTCATCCCATATGGGAACTCATCCCACATGCTGCTAGCAGAGAGCCAGCAGTGCAGTCCAAAAGAAGAAATCAAAAGAGGAAGGTGGCTTCGTGACTGGACTTTTTATGGGGTCTGCAAGGCTTACGTCCACCTACCTGGTCACAGGCAGGGGGAGGATGCTCCAGACCAGGTGTAACAGGAAGTTTAACTGGCTGGATCAACACCCCCCTGTCTGTGTCCACTCTAGGCAAACAGGAAGTGTTGTACTTGACTGCTTATGTTACATCCCACACAGTGTTGGGTTAAAGGTACTCTTTGATCACCATGCACTGTCTTGTGTGGCATCATTGGGGTGCCATTTAGATTTAGCATGCATTTTGGGGTGACGTGCATGTATCATTTTCACAGTTATTGTAATACATTGCAAATTCATAAGCAGTTCATTAAATTGAAGTTACTTGATAATAAGGAAGAAAAAATCTTTATTTCATAAGAACTCATTTTATAGCGGCATATAATCTATCCAGGGACCATTATCCCGACTCCTTCTTGATGAATTACAAAAGCAGGGTCCTGTTTGTTTAATACTTCATTAGGCATTTTAAAGGATCGTAACATTGCTGTTAGTTTTATCACTCTAGGCTGCTCTCATAATTTTTGTATTCCTTCTTATTTGCCTGGCATCACCTCCGAGTTTGAGCAGGCAGTATCCTAGCAGAAGGCGATTATATGTATAACACTTGTGCTCAAAGTTTGATTTTAACAACTACAGCGGTTTGTACATAATTCAGGAAACATAATAATGGCTCGGTTGTTATGCTAACCACAAATATTGCCTTAACAGCGGTTGTAACAATTGACCAGTATTTCTTGGCTTCCTAAAATTTCCACCATAAATGAAAGTGGAGGAGGGGGGTCTTCATTTGCCTCTTGAGACAGCCAGCAAGAGCCAGCAGCAGCTGCTGCCCATTGGAACAGGTGGGGTGGAAATCAGGGAGGCCAACTGTAGGTGGCGCCAGAGCCAAAGACAGGGAGAGGCAACTAATTCTAGCTTTGCCCCCATCCTCCTCCCTGCTGAGCTCTACAGGGGCAAAACTAGGTCTAAGGAAGCAGGAACCAGACAGGCAGTGCCACTCCCAAGACTATAAGAAGAGCTCTGCTGGATCAGGCCAGTGGCTCATCTAGTCCAGAATCCTGTTCTCACAGTGGCCAAACAGATGCCTCAATGGGAAACCCATAAACAGGATCAGAGCAGAATAGCAGTCTCCCTTTCAGCAAGTGGTGTTCAAAAGCACATTTGCCGCCTTGTCCGCATGATAGAGGGGATCCAGGGCCATGTGACATCAGTGTGCCATGCATGCATGCCCCGCAGTGTGTGCACATGTCAGCGTGCCACGCCCGGCGGCATGCTGACATCGGGCGTGCACACCCAGCCCTGTGCCTGTGCAGCCGCTACAGAAGTTATGGGGTTCAGCCTTATGATTTAGAATTTTGTTGGGGCCTTGGCCCCCAGCGTCCCCCAGACTTGACACCCCTGTTCAGAAGCACCACTGCCTTGACTGTGGAGAAAGAGCATAACCATCATGGCTCGTAGCTGTCCATAGCCTTCTCCCGCATGAATTTCTCCAATACTCTTTTAAAGCAATGTAAGTTGGGATGCAGGTGGTGCTGTGGGTTAAACCACAGAGCCTAGGACTTGCTGATGAGAAGGTCAGCGGTTTGAATCCCCACAATGGGGTGAGCTCCCATTTACCTTTACCTTTAAGTTGGTGGCTGTCACTGCCTCCACACGGGCTGCCCATTTGCCCAACCCTGGGCACCAGCAACCCACGCTATGCCACTGGATTGAGTTCCATCGTTTAGCTACATGCTGCGTGAAGAAGGACTTTCTTTTAACTTTTCTATCCAGCTTTTCCCATTTGATCCACCCCTGTTCTAGCTAGCGCTGCACATGGAACTAACTGTGAAACTGTCCATTTTCAGCCAGTGCTAATAGTCCATTTCAGGGCAGGGGGCAAGAGAGCAGGGAGGAAAATCCCTGGCCAACC
This sequence comes from Podarcis raffonei, assembly GCF_027172205.1. NCBI lineage: Eukaryota > Metazoa > Chordata > Lepidosauria > Squamata > Lacertidae > Podarcis > Podarcis raffonei. Next base: position 25,039,989 of record NC_070617.1, read on the forward strand.
CCCTGAATGAACGCATCTCAGCTTGTAGCTTCCAGAACGACAGGTTCAGCAGCTTCCGCAAGGCAGACTCTCCTGAGCTTGGTGTTTCCTGCAGCAGCAGTGAAGGAGTTAATACGGCATGTTCTCCTCTCGCTAATGCAATGATGATTGCTCTGCCCTGTGTATTCCTTGGGGCAGTGGGCAGGGTGGGGTGCTATTCCTCAGCAATAATTGCAGATTGCTTTCGTTATAATTGAATTTCAATTGTAACACATGATTCAACACCCCCCCCCCGCTTTGCTCGCAGCCCCAGAATCAACAGTATCATTTAACCAGCCAACTAGATGAAAAGTTGCATGAGCTGGATTAGCTTTTATAATTAAAATGTGAGTCTCCCAGGAAAGATTCCTCTCTCTCTCTCTCTCTCTCTCTCTCTCTCTCTCTCTCTCTCTCTCCCTCCCTCCCCCACAGAGCCTTCAATACTCTGATAAGAACATAAGAATGTAAGATGAGCCTACTGGATCAGGCCCATGGCCCATCTAGTCCAGCATCCTGTTCTCATACGGGCCACACAGATGCCCGTGAGAGCGGTATCCAAGCACAAGAGTGCTCTCCACTGCTGTGGTTTCCAGGCTGAACTACCAAAAGGGCCCACTCTGCTGATTTTATCACCCAAGAGAGTCTGTGTAGAAGGGGATATTCCAGATATTTGGGGCTTTAAACCCCAGCACAAGCACCTTGAGTTGGGTCTGGAAAGAAACTGGCAACTAGTGTGACCTGGCTGCTGCATTTCGGGCGAGTTTTGAGTTATAATAATAATAATAATTTATTATTTATACCCCGCCCATCTGGCTGGGTCTCCCCAGCCACCCTGGGTGGCTTCCAACAAAGTATTAAAATACAGTGGTCTGTTAAACATTAAACAGGGCTGCCTTCAGATGTCTTCTAGAAGTCTGGTAGTTGTTCTTCTCTTTGACATCTGGTGGGAGGGTGTTCCACAGGGTGGGTGCCACTACCGAGAAGGCCCTCTGTCTGGTTCCCTGTAACTTGGCTTCTCACAGTGAGGGAACCACCAGAAGGCCCTTGGAGCTGGACCTCAGTGTCCAGGCTGAACGATGGGGGTGGAGACGCTCCTTCAGGTATACACGACCGAGGCTGTTTAGGGCTTTAAAGGTCAGCACCAACACTTTGAATTGTGCTTGGAAACATACTGGGAGCCAATGTAGATCTTTCAAGACCGGTGTTATGTGGTCTCGGCGGCTGCTCCCAGTTGCCATTCTAGCTGCCGCATTCTGGATTAATTGTAGTTTCCGGGTCACCTTCAAAGGTAGCCCCACGTAGAGCGCATTGCAGTAATCTAGCCTGGACATGAGTAACGTGTAGAGTGCCATGGTCAGGTTGTCTCTGTCCAAATGGGGCATAGCTGATGAACTACATGGAGCAGGAGAAAAGCACTCTGAGTCATCAAGGCCACTCCAAGTGACAATGTCCGTGCACCTGATCCGGAAGCAGCACTTAGTGCAGAATGCTGCAGCGCAATTGCTGACAGGAGTGAGACATTGTCAGCATATAACTCCTTCTGCTCAAAGATTTGCACTTGTTGCTCATTTGCTACTGGGCCAGATTCAAGTTGCTGCTATTAGCAGTGCTTTTTTCCACGGGGTACTTAAGGGTACACAATTCCACCAGCAATATTTGTTGTTGTTAAAAAGTGTGACACTTACTGGAACAACCTCTTTTGAAAAAGCACTGGACACGGGTGGCGCTGTGGGTTAAACCACAGAGCCTAGGACTTGCTGATGAGAAGGTCGGTGGTTCGAATCCCCGTGACGGGGTGAGCTCCTGTTGCTCTGTCCCTGCTCCTGCCAACCTAGCAGTTCGAAAGCACGTCAAAGTGCAAGTAGATAAATAGGTACCGCTCTGGTGGGAAGGTAAACGGCGTTTTCGTGCGCTGCTCTGGTTCGCCAGAAGCGGCTTAGTCATGCTGGCCACATGACCCGGAAGCTGTACGCCGGCTCCCTCGGCCAATAAAGCGAGATGAGTGCCGCAACCCCAGAGTCGGCCACGACTGAACCTAATGGTTAGGGGTCCCTTTACCTTTACTATTAGACTATACAACCCTTGGGACCAGTTTGCCGGACCCCATGCATGCTACTTGACCATGCCTATCTGTGGAACTGGCACTGACCTGTTCAACTTTGTAAAGAAATCGATATTTTAGTATGGAAACACATAAACTCTGGAACTCCCTGCCTATTGACATCAGACAGGTGCCTTCAATGTACTGTTTTCACTGCCTGTTAGAAGCTTTTTTGTATAGAGAAGTCTACCAGTACATGTAGAATGTTGATGTATGCTTTCATCTGTTTTTATTTTATTGTTTTATTGTTGTTTTTTTTAGTGTTTTAAAGTGTTGTTTTTACTGATAATTTAATTGTTTCATTCTAGGGTTGCCATGTTTCAAAAAATGAGAACCCGAACACACATGTTTTTGAGCTTTTTTGCAATATCTTCTGCCGGATGGGATGCCATAATTTTATGAAATATATAAATAGTAAATTATCTTTCCACTCCAGGGTCTGGAAACAGAGTCCTAAACAAGTGAAATGTGTATTTACATGTTTGGGAAACGACAAAGGTGCTGATTGCGAGGAAACAACAAAGGCTAGCTATGAAAATGGATTAAAATTAATAGAAGGATGAGAAGGTGATTAAAGAAGAAGAATGAAGTAGCAACATCAGGAAACGATGAACATATGTTTGTAACAGGAGCGGGAAATCTCTTTTTTATGTTTTAAATTTAAATAATTTGGATCGATTTATTAAAATTTGGAAACTAATAAAAATATTTAAAAAATGAAATAGATAAATAGATAAATGTTGGAGAACCGCCAAAGGTTGATGGTAGCTGGAGTCTATCCTGATACGGAGGGCACCATATTGATTACCCCTGTCCTAGTGGATCAAAGAGAAAGACGCTGGCATTAACTGGAACCTTTCCTTTCCTGCTGGAACCTGTTCCTTGCTCCACCGCATCGTCGCATCTTCAGCTCATATTTCTCCTTCTGTTCCTCATCTCATAGCCATTAACTCTTATAATTGGGAGGAAATATTTAAATGAGGCCCAATGAATAGGCAAAGGGAAGATTTAAGAGCCGAGCAGGAATGTTCCATTGGGGAGACTGCAAAGTGACTTATTGTCAGACCTGACCAAAGTTGACGTTCAAAGACCTCTGGGACCAAGTAGGGAGGAAAAAAATTAGAACCCTCTCAAGTTGCAAAAGCAGCCGAGCCATGTGGAAGACTTCCAAACTGCACATAAAAATGAATTATAAGTTGGCAAATGAGATGCAAGCGCATTCAGCTTCTTCTCCAGTATTTGTTGACTGATTCGTCTCATGCCGTCCAGGAAAATGCTTAATCTGCTCCTTGAGCCTACATCATCTAACCTCCTAGATCTTTGTTTTCCCTTTTAAATCCTGGTTTGGGAATTTGAGGGAGTGACAGGTGAATCCCCCTCGGCCCGATTCAGATTTGGATAGGCATTTATGACGTTTCCTGGAAAAAAATCTTAGCAATTAATAATAATAATACAGTGGTACCTCGGGTTAAGTACTTAATTCGTTCCAGAGGTCCGTACTTAACCTGAAACTGTTCTTAACCTGAAGCACCACTTTAGCTAATGGGGCCTCCTGCTGCTGCCGCACTGCCGGAGCACGATTTCTGTTCTCATCCTGAAGCAAAGTTCTTAACCTGAAGCACTATTTCTGGGTTAGCGGAGTCTGTACCCTGAAGCGTATGTAACCCAAGGTACCACTGTAATAGTCTCCTCTTCCTCTGTATCTCCTGTGGCGCAATGGGTTAGTGTGTCTGGCTCTTAACCAGAAGGTTGGTAGTTTGAGCCCACTCAGGTACGGCAGGATTTCTGCATTGTAGGGGGTTGGACTAGATGGCACCCAGGGTCCCATTCTATGATTCTATGACTTTGTCCAATCCTTTTTCAGCCCTGTCCAAATTTTGTGGCCCTCATTACCTTTTGTGGGAGCAAGTTCCGCAGTTTAGCCATGCACTCTGTGAAGAAGTCCTTTTCAAACAGTCGCCTACAATTACCTGGCTACAAATGTGGCCGTTTATATGACTTTACAGTGGTACCTCAGGTTAAGTACTTAATTAGTTGCAGAGGTCCATACTTAACCTGAAACTGTTCTTAATCTGAAGCACCACTTTAGCTAATGGGGCCTCCTGCTGCCGCCGCACCGCCGGAGCACGATTTCTATTCTCATCCTGAAGCAAAGTTCTTAACCTGAAGCACTATTTCTGGGTTAGTGGAATCTGTAATCTGAAATGTATGTAACCTGAGGTACCACTGTACATGTGTGAACATATCTGGGACATATCTCCGGTGCCTGGATTTTGCAGCAACTTCTGTGGGGCTGTGCAGACACCATACGTTTAAAACACATGACTTCCCTCAAAGAATTCTGGGAACTGTTGGTTGTTAAGGGTGCTGGGAAGTGTAGAACTGTGAATGACAGTGCCCCCTTTTTTCTGCAGGAAATCTAAGTGGTTCAAAATTCTAGCAATCCACCCCCATCATGAAAATCAAGCAATGCTCCCGAAGTTCAGCAAGGGTTAAAACAATGACTCTGAGGTTCAGCAATGGTTCTCCCCCTCGCAAAACACACCTGGAATTCATAGCTCTGCTCCCATAAAGGTTTGCAGCTCCATCCTTAAGCATAATTAAGTTTAACAATGTATCGTAATCCACCCTCACATTAAAACCTTTAATACTCAATTTTACAGTACCCGGTGACTCCATTTCTTCTCCCTCTCAAAGCCATCTCTGCGGAATGCGGCCAGTTTTCCCCCTGGAAGTCCCTGCCTGCCAATCTCTTTCATTAGAAAAAGATCTCTCTCCTTTTATCCTGTCCAATCTTTTTTCTTTTTTTGAAAAAAGAAATATTTTTTTTATTATTGATTCGTATCCAAATAGCTTCCAATGATTGAACTTCGCAGAACCCTGTTAAGCTAGGAAAGATCTCAGTGATTCTGTTAAAGTTGGCAGTCTGCCCAAAAGCAGCAGGGGGATAGAAAGAGGGGGAGGAAGTGGCGAAAGGAGAATGATGGAGCAATCTTTTGCCTATTTGGATGGCGGTCAATCGAGCTAACTCCCACCAAGCAAAGTGTGTTCAGGTTTGCAGCCTGAATCACAGTGTGGATTAACAACAGAGCCCGTTAATATATAAAATTAAGAGCAATGCAGCATCTTTTAACAATGGCTAATCATTCTGCCTAAACATCACCTTGCCAACAAAGGTCCGTATAGTAAAAGCTATGGTTTTCCCAGTAGTGATGTATGGAAGTGAGAGATGGACCATAAAGAAGGCTAATCGCCGAAGAATTGATGCTTTTGAATTATGGTGCTGGAGGAGACTCTTGAGAGTCCCATGGACTGCAAGAAGATCAAACCTATCCATTCTTAAGGAAATCAGCCCTGAGTGCTCACTGGAAGGACAGATCGTGAAGCTGAGGCTCCAATACTTTGGCCACCGCATGAGAAGAGACGACTCCCTGGAAAAGACCCTGATGTTGGGAAAGATGGAGGGCACAAGGAGAAGGGGACGACAGAGGACGAGATGGTGGGACAGTGTTCTCGAAGCTACAAACATGAGTCTGACCAAACTGCGGGAGGCAGTGGAAGACAGAAGTGCCTGGCGTGCTCTGGTCCATGGGGTCACGAAGAGTCGGACACGACTAAACGACTAAACAACAACAACAATCATTCTGCAGGTTAACTCTGAAGCTTGCACACCAAGCTGCTAATTTGTGGCCTACAACATAAATGTGATACGTGAGGGCTGGGGGTAGAATGCATTCCTCTCTGAGAAATGGTGGCTTGCAAAAGACACCCAAGCAGAACTCGAACACAGAGCTCACGGGTTCAGCTCATTGCACCACACTGGTCCTTAGCACTGCTCTGCATATACACAGCTTCTGCTTATTTCGAAGTAGCTGGCGCCCCATCACAGGCAGAGGCGAGGGTACCATGGACAGGGCTCAGGCTGACCTCTTCCTAAGAGCAGCGCTCCGATGTTGTTTCAGCACTGGCCAATCTCAGACTGAGCCTGAATAGGAGCCTCAGCCCTACCATTGGCTCCCAGTGCGTTTCCGAGCACAATTCAAAGTGTTGGTGTTGACCTTTAAAGCCCTAAATGGCCTCGGCCCAGTATACCTGAAGGAGCGTCTCCACCCCCATCGTTCAGCCCGGACGCTAAGGTCCAGCGCCGAGGGCCTTCTGGTGGTTCCCTCATTGCGAGAAGGAAAGCTACAGTGAACCAGGCAGAGGGCCTTCTCAGTAGTGGTGCCCGCCCTGTGGAACGCCCTCCCATAAGATGTCAAAGAGATAAACAACTACCTAACATTTAGAAGACATCTGAAGGCAGCCCTGTTCAGGGAAGTTTTTAATGTGTGACATTTTAATGTATTTTTCATCTTTTTTGGAAGCCACCAAGGGTGGCTTGGGAAACCCAGCCAGATGGGTGGGGTACAAATAATAAATTATTATTATATTATTATACCTCAATTGCGAGCTCCGCATTGACTGAGATGGGTCTCTTCATTGAAAGGGGTCCAGCCTGCTTCAGCAGCTGTCAACTCTGATGGAGACAGTGAGACGAACGTTGCACTAGGACTTTTGAGCTGGAGTCCTCTGAGCTAGAGGAGGGCAAGACAGCATCTTCAGACTAGACAGGCTGGTGGCATCACAGGCTGTTTTTGAGGAAGTACTCCCAGTAGTTTAGGTGCTGAACATAAGGAGAGCATGCTGGATCAGGCCAATGGCTCATCTCGTCCAGCATCCTGTTTTCACAGTGGCCAACCAGAGGCCTCTGGGAAACCCACAAGCAGGAGTTGAGCACAAGAGCACTCTTCTCTCCTGTGGACTCCAGCAACAGGAATTCAGAAACATTACCACCTCCTAACATGGAGGCAGAACACAGCTATCCTGGCTTGTAGCCCCCAACAGCCCTTTCATCCAGGGATTTGTCTAATCTGCTGTGAAAGCCATCTAAGGTGATGGCCATCGCTGTCTCCTGTGGGAGCGAGTTCCATAGTTTAATAAAATATAATAATAATAATAAATTTTTATTTATACTCAACTGGGTATATATTTATACCCAGTTCAAAAACTGGGCTCAGGGTGGCTAAGAACAAATTTAAAACACTTTAAAACACTTAATTATAAAAGCAGCATAAAATACAGTATAAAAACATGAATAACAATAAAAATCAAAAATCAATTAGATAATCCCCAGGGCTAGCTGGCTGAATTGGTCCTACTTGGGCCAGGGGAGAATTAGCTGTGGGGTCTCAGAGCGGGTAATCTTCATAAAAGGGGAGACGGAGGGAAGAAACGGGAAATAAAAGATCAGGCTGAATTCAAATTAAAGGCCAGGTGGAATAGCTCTGTCTTACAGGCCCGACGGAAGGAGGTTAAATCCTGAATGGCCCTAGTCTCATGGGACAGAGCATTCCACCAGGTTGGAGCCATCACTGAAAAGGCCCTGGCCCTGATGGAGGATAGTCTGACTTCCTTAGGGCCCGGGACCTCTGCGAGGCATACCAAGAGAGGCGGTCCCGTAGATACGAGGGCCCTAAGCCACAAAGGGCTTTAAAGGTCAAGACCAGCACCTTGAACCTGACCCTATACTCCACCCCATTTAACTATGTGCTGCATGAAGAAATACTGTCCCTGAGGGAAGTCCCCTTTCTCACTGTAAATCCCTGGACCTGAAGTCTTCCTGAAGTCATAGACTCCGACCTCTGGGGCCATGACAGTAAGCTGGTACAGAAGGACTACCCATTGGGTGGTGCTTTGTACCAGTAGCATATTCTCGCCCCAGTGAATTTGTCTGCATAAATAGACAGCCTTTCACCACTCACTGTTCCATCCTGAAAAAAAAGCACAGGGATACCATTTGAGCATATGGGTGAAATAAAGCAGAATGAGTGCGGTAGAATTTAATTCCTGTGCAGGGAACCAGTTAAAAGCCTGAGTGCCACTTAACGCTTGTGCGTATGTGTGTGTGTGTGTACCGTTTATTCACTAGCACCAGCACTTTGTAAGGTGATGATGATGATAACTCTGGCACACTGAGATAATTGATGGTGCAACTACTTTGGAAATGACGGCTGGCTTCATGGCTGTATATTCTGGACCTTTCCCACTCTACCTACACCCAGAACATTTTTGTTTTATCACTAAGAACATTTGCATGGCTATTAAGAGTCCATCTGTTCTCACACTCTCTTGCCTGGATCATAACCGTAATCCTGTTTTTTTTTTATAGTGGTATCCCATTCGTCTCCATGGCAATGGCCGATAATGGGGCCATGCTCAAGGCTCTTGAACATAAAGGAAGGATTGAATTAGGAGGAACATGCGCTCATGTCAACGCCAACCATTGGGGAGCTAGAAGGTCAACCCCAACCCAGGAAACTGCCTTATTCTGAGTGAGACACTTAGTCTACCTGGCTCAGTCTTGTCTACACTGATTGGCAGTGTCCCTGGACATACCAAAGATTGGAATCAGGGCCTTCTGCATGCAAAAGTGATGCTCTGCCACTGAGTCATGACCCTTCTGCTTAGGAAAATAGGAAGCTGCCTTATAATGAGTCAGACCATTTGTCAGCATTGCCCATGATAGTTTCTCTCCAGGGTTTCAGACAGGGGACATTCCCAGCAGTGGTGTAGCATGGGTTGCCAGTGCCCGGGGCAAAGCAAGTATTGCACCCCATAAACCATTAAAAAGTGTACAGTATGGGGGGGCGGTGAGACAGAGGAAGGGGGTAGAGGAAGAAAGCGGGTAAGAGAGTCTCAGTCCTGGAAAAAAGAAGGAAATGATCCAATTTCCTTGGGAAGGGGGTGCCAAACATTGTGATAACTTCCTCCTCACTCTTGGAGGGGTGCGGAGGGAGAAAAATGATTATGGGAGATGACGGCGTTGTCAGAGAAGTAGAGGATCATCTTGGGGGGCTGGCGGGAGCAGAGGGAGCAGGCTGGGGCAGTGGGAGGGATGTGGCTGCCACTGCCTCCTTCTCAGCTCCCGCCGCCTTGCTGTCCCCTATGACCCTACACAGGGTCATGGGGGGCTGTGGGGATTTCTGCTGGAGAGCATGGCCAAGGCGCATGGCACCTGGGTGCACATTGGGGGAGAGAGGACAGTGGCTGGCTTGGAGAAGAGGCAAGTGGGTGTGCGGGAGCAAGAGGCTGGGCGAGCTTTGTGCACTGCCACTGACAGCAGTTTCTGGCATGTCTGTGGAGTGCCCGCCCTCCTTTCCTCCCTGTGGGCCCCCGTGCGCCATGCAGTTGCACAAGAGCGAGCCTGCCCAACCTCAACTGGCCAGCCCAGGAGCAGCAGCAGCAGCAGAAGAGTTCGGATTTGATATCCCGCTTTATCACTACCTAAGGAGTCTCAAAGCGGCTAACATTTTCCTTTCCCTTCCTCCCCACAACAAACACTCTGTGAGGTGAGTGAGGCTGAGAGACTTCAGAGAAGTGTGACTGGCCCAAGGTCACCCAGCAGCTGCATGTGGAGGAGCGGAGACGTGAACCCGGTTCACCAGATTACAAGACTACTGCTCTTAACCACTACACCACACTGGCTCTGGGTGTCTGTGGGCATCTCTTCGCTGGCCACAAGCAGAAGGAGGTACCACCCCAGCCCTGAAACCTGGGCTCAGTGTGGCTTGTCTCCCTGCAGCAGGAGCTCAGCTATGTGGCCTTGGTGAGGGAGCCCCATTGCACCCCTCAGAATTTTGCGCCTGGGGCAAGCACCCCTCTGATCCCTTGCACGCTACGCCACCGATTCCCAGCCCTACTGGAAGATGCCATTTGGGAATGAATCTGAGACCTTCTGCATGCAAAGCAGATGTTCTACTACTATGTGCTGGGATGTGTCCAAGGGAACGGGGGCAATTCGCAGGCCCCCAGCTGGCTCCAGCCCACCGGCCGGCAGCTGGGCGAACTCTGGTCCTTGGAACAGCATCAAAACAGCGGCACACAGCTTCAGAAGCCTTCAGAAGCTTGAGCACGCCTCAATCAGCAGAGTGAATAATACGCAACAGAAGTGGTGGACAAAGGCATATGTAAAGCATATTTACAAGCAGTTTATTCAGCACAAAGGAAAAACATGTCTGCTCTCCTTCATGTCTAAGAGCAAGAAGCAGTACAGAAACGGAAGTTCCCAGCAAGCTGTGCTGGAATGCAAACAGACATGTGACATACAAGAATCCACATATCTGTTCCTCTTAGGGTGGAATGGAACATCAATATCCTAATAGAATCATAAAATTGGGAGTTGGGAGGGACTCCAAGGGTCATATAGTCCAACCCCCTGCCATGCAGGAATACAGCCCTTCCTTTTTCCAGAATAAAGCCACTAGGACACCTTTCACTAGTTTTCTCTGCTTAAGGGAGAATGCACGGGTTGCAGTAAAGGTAAAGGGACCCCTGATCATTAGGTCCAGTCGTGACTGACTCTGGGGTTGCGGCGCTCATCTCGCTTTACTGGCCAAGGAAGCCGGTGTACAGCTTCCGGGTCATGTGGCCAGCATGACTAAGCCACTTCTGGCGAACCAGAGCAGTGCACAGAAACACCGTTTACCTTCCCGCCGGAGTGGTACCTATTTGTCTACTTGCACTTGACGTGCTTTCGAACTGCTAGGTTGGCAGGAGCAGGGACTGAACAACGGGAGCTCACCCCGCCGTGGGGATTCGAACTGCCGACCTTCTGATCAGCAAGTCCTAGGCTCTATGGTTTAACCCACAGCACCACCTGTGTCCCTACGGGTTGCAGCAGGGGCAGGCAAAGTTGGCATTGTTGTAGGAATACTGTAAGCGAATGAGGTTTGTGCTGGTGTGACAGTGAGAGAGACACAATTTTACCTGTGCCAAGCCAAGTTTCTGGGAAAGACCAGACATTCTCTCGCTGTGTTGAGCAAAGAGCTCGGAGCCCCAGGAATCCACTCGCATTTGGTTTTTGCAAGCCTTGTACTGCCTGGAAATTTGCAGCTCTCTGCCCGGTGAGAGACAAGGCTGGCAGCTCTCAGGGAACAGCAGGGAACGAAAAGCAAAGCTATGTATTTATTTTTCGAGGTTACCTACAGAGAGATGAAAGCACAGACATGGGCAAGCAGGAATCACTTAAGGAAGCAACAAGGTGCATGCTTGTCTCTGTGTGGGTGGGTGGGGGCAATGGGACCCACAGCACTCCACATCTATTGCTCCTAGTGGTACAATAAAGAGATGTGTTTTTGCAGGTCTGACTTCGAGCTGCATTTCCTGGATATTCAGAAGGGAAATCAGAGAGCTCTAGATAAGAGCAGCAATAGAGTGGTACCCAGACCGGAGTCTGGTATGTGGTTATTTATATTTCTCTGCATCAGTGCATATTTTTTAAGGAAGAGGTACCCTGAAACAGAGGGGGAGGACAGGATCCAGCCCTGCTCCTTGTGGTCCAAGTTGGACAGGTGAGTGTGACTACCCATCTGCCAATCACTGAGCATCAGTTGAGCCATTTCAGCCTGTGCAATTAGGGGTTCACCTTTGGGGGGGCAGCATGCCAGACAGTGCTGGATTTACATATAAGCTAAACAAGCTATACCTTAGGGCCCCATTCTCTTGGGGGGGGGGCCAAAAAAATTAAAGGAAAAAAATAATGGAGGTACATTTCCAAAATATAAGATAAAAAACAAATAAAATAAAACCTACATACAGCAACAGTGTTTTGTGTTGTGTAGGTTCCTATGCTGTAAGTAATAGGCTCCGCCTGTTAGCCTGCTCCCCAAAATATCACTGATTTGCTCATTTCTATACATAGGGTAGGGATGCGGGTGGCGCTGTGGTCTAAACCACTGAGCCTTGGGCTTGCCGATTGGAAGGTTGGCGGTTCGAATCCCCACGATGGGGTGAGTTCCTGTCGCTCGGTGCCTGCTCCTGCCAACCTAGCAGTTCGAAAGCACGTCAAAGTGAAAGTAGATAAACAGGTACCGCTCAGGCAGGAAGGTAAACGGCATTTCCGTGTGCTGCTCTGGTTCGCCAGAAGTGGCTTAGTCATGCTGGCCACATGACCCGGAAGCTGTACATCGGCTCACTCGGCCAGTAAAGCGAGATGAGCGCCGAAACCCCAGAGTCAGTCACAACTGGACCTAATGGTCAGGGGTCCCTTTACCTTTTTATATATAAGGTGCCTACATTCTGCATGGACTGGTTGCATGGCAACATGTGCAAAGGGCTTTAGATACCTATTAGGTCCATAAATTTCCATATAGCATATATTCAACACAAAAAACAGTGACAATTTGTTGTTGACAAAGGACAGCTGGACATACAAAGGTCTCCATTACCTTCAGCTAAGGGCCTCATCAAACCTAAATCTCTCCCTGATGCCAGAGAAAGGTGGGGTCAGAGCCAAACCTCAGCAGGATCGGAGCAAAATGCAGAGCCAATTGCGGGCAGAAACACTTTCTCTTTCTGTCACCCTTTCCTCTCTCCCTCCCTTGCTTGCTCTCTCTCTCTAAACTCTTTCTCTTTATGTCACTCTTCTCTCTTTCTCTCCTGTAAATGCAGCCATCCCACCGCTGCACTTATTTATATCAAGATATACTTAGGCAGCCTTCTAGAGTCAGAACCTTCCCACATGGATTAGCGTCAGGGCCGGCCCAAGACATTGTGGCTTCTGAGGTGAACCACAAAATGGCAGCCACCTTCCACCGGAGAAGAAGAGGCGAGTAAAGATCAACATTGGAAACAAGGGGGGAGGGGAGGGCGGGATCAAATCAACCTTGCCCATTGGTTGAAATGTGAATCACATACTCTCCAACATTTCTCTGATGAGAATAGGGATGTCCTATTCCATAACAATAATAAGAATTTTATTATTTATACCCCGTCCATCTCACTAGGATGCCCCAGCCACTCTGGGCGGCTTCTAACACATACAAAAACATAATAAAACATTAAACTTTTTTAAAAAATACTTCCATATACAGGGGCTGCCTTTAGGTGTCTTCTAAAAGGTGATATTCCAGGGGAGTGGAAAACACTTTTTATGTATGCGACGACAGCCGCACGGATGCTACTAGCCCAGAGATGGAAAGAAGATAAAGTCCCTTCCAGAGAAGAACGGCAAATTAAACTGTTGGACTATGCCGAATTGGCAAAACTGACCGGAAAGATCAGGAACCAAGAATACCAAAGCCAGTGTGGTGTAGTGGTTAAGAGTGGTAGTCTCGTAATCTGGTGAACCGGGTTTGCGTTTCCGCTCCTCCACATGTAGCTGCTGGCAGACCTTGGGCCAGTCACACTTCTCTGAAGTCTCTCAGCCCCACTCACCTCACAGAGTGTTTGTTGTAGGGGAGGAAGGGAAAGGAGACTGTTAGCCGCTTTGAGACTCCTTCGGGTAGTGATAAAGCGGGATATCAAATCCATACTCTTCTTTAACAAAGAATGGAAAAAAATTATAATCTCTCTTGGAGACCACTGTAAGCAGGATAAAAACATTAGCAGGATTGCAATAACACTTCTGTAAATCTGGGACTGGAAAATAGGGATGCTTGAAGGATCTGGAATCAAATGCCATCGTGGGGGGGGGCACTCTAAATCGGGCTGGGTGGGTGCAGAGCCCAGGAGACCCCAAAGGGCATCCCTTACCATTTCCTTCCTAGGGCTTGAAGAAGACCAGGTCTTTGCTGCCACCTTGGCAGTGGAAGCAGCAGTGGACAATACATTCCTTGGAGGCAAGATCTGCTGCCCCTGTGGATCCTGCTGCCTAAGGCAGTTGCCTCACCTTGCTTCACGGAAGAGCCGGCCCTGATTAGAGCACAGAATGAGTTTCTTCTGCTACCTCCAGAAATGTCTGTCCGCCTGCCCGCCCTTTTGTGACCTTCTCTCCTCCCGTACAATTAGCAGGGACCCAAATTGATCTGTGCGCATTTACCAATTGGCAAGCCTTTGTAGCGTTAATGAATGAGCCCTCAGAGGGAATATATTGATTGGTTTGCAAATAGCTCTTGTTTGATACCTCTGCAATGTAGCCAGCCCTGCTGTTTTCTTAAGGACACGGTGGATTCCCAACATTCCTGAAGGCCGTCCCACCTTCTTTTTTATGTTGGAGGCTTTCTTTTCTAATGTGTCTGGCTGTTCGATTAACCCCAATGGCTGTGATAAAGATATTGGCATTTTCTCATATACATATGAGAGAATATCGGAACTTGAAACAAGCAAGATGAGTCTGTAAATGGCAGATTCCGGAGCACTGGCATTTTGTTGAGCTCAATTGCCAGTTGGCAATATGGCACTTCAAATGACACCTTTGTTGGCAGGTTCCCTTTCTTTATTTTCTCGTTGCCACTAATTTTGGTCAGAGGCAGTAATGCTCCTGAATACCAGTTGCAGACCCTCCAACTGCCTGTATTTTCCAGGGACAGTCCTGGATTGACAGAAGCCATCTGTGTTTCTGATTTGAGCCTGGAATGTCCCTCTTTTCCTTAGGATGTCCCTATTTTCACTGGGTAAATGTTGGAGGCTATGGAGTTATGCGACCCCCGAGCCAAGGAGATAAGTAACTATACCTCTTTTTGAAGACATCTGAAGGCAGCCCTGTATAGGGAAGTTTTTTGATGTTTAATGTTTTATTGTGTTTTTATATATATTGGAAGGGACGCGGGTGGCGCTGTGGGTTAAACCACAGAGCCTAGGGCTTGCTGATCGGAAGGTAGGCGGTTCAAATCCCCATGACAGGGTGAGCTCCCGTTGCTCTGTCCCAGCTCCTGCCAACCTAGCAGTTCGAAAGCACATAGGTACCACTCCAGTGGGAAGGTAAACAGCGTTTCCGTGCGCTGCTCTGGTTCGCCAGAACTGGCTTAGTCATGCTGGCCACATGACCCGGAAGCTGTACACCGGTTCGCTCGGCCAGTAAAGCGAGATGAGCACTGCAACCCCAGAGTCATCCGCGACTGGACCTAACGGTCAGGGGTCCCTTTACCTTTTTATATATGTTGGAAACCACCGAGAGTGGCTGGGACAAACCAATCAGATGGTCGGGATATTATTATTATTATTATTATTATTATTATTATTATTATTATTGGATCACATTGATAGTGGCCTGAAGCAGTTTTCTTCTGTTGGGAGGGGGGATGCAGAGTGAGAGGGAAAGGGCATGCCTAGAGCTTAGATTCAGCAATGCCTAAATTAAGATGAACCAGGGACATTGCTGTGTTGTTGTTTTTTCTTCTAATAAAAAGCTGATCGCGTTCAATGCCTTCCGTATGTGTGCCTGCCCTGTGGATGACCTGCCTCATTGACAGTTCCACCATGACATCCTTTTTATGTTGCTCTTTTCTGTGAACTGCCCTGAGACCTCCGGGGACACAGATGGCACTGTGGTCTCAACCACTGAGCCTCTTGGGCGTGCTCATCGGAAGGTTGGCGGTTCGAATCCCCGTGATGGAGTGTGCTCCCATTGCTCTGTCCCATTTCCTGCCAACCTTCGAATGCACGCCAGTGCAAGTAGATAAATAGGTCTTGCTGCGGCGGGACGGTAAACGGCGTTTCCGTGCGCTCTGGTTTCCATTATGGTGAGCCAGAAGTGGTTTAGTCATGCTGGCCACATGACCTGAAAAGCTATCTGTGGACAAACACCAGCTCTCTTTGCCTGAAGGCTAGATGAGCACCACAGCCCCATAGTCGCCTTTGACTGGACTTAACCATCCAGGGGTCCTTTACCTTTTTACCTTTATAGGGTGGTATATAAATTCAATAAATAATAATACTGTAATAATAGTAGTCATTGATTGTCTTTCCTCCATGATCCAGCAGGCATTTCTTATGTTCTTATGCAAGAAATGTCAAGTTGTTGTATACAGTGGTACCTCGGGTTACGTACTTAATTTGTTCCGGAGGTCTGTTCTTAACCTGAAACTGTTCTTAACCTGAAGCACCACTTTAGCTAATGGAGCCTCCCGCTGCTGCCACGCCGCCGGAGCATGATTTCTGTTTTCATCCTGAAGCAAAGTTCTTAACCCGAGGTACTACCGTATTTTTCGCTCTATAACACGCACCAGACCATAACACGCATGTAATTTTTAGAGGAGGAAAACAAGAAAAAAAATATTCTAAACGAAATAGTGGATATATGATTTTTGTGGTTCATGCTGTGGCCACAGACATGTGATCTGACAGTGAGTTTGGAGTAGCCCAATGCAAAAATCCTGAGGATCCATGTGGATCCATGCTTTGTAACCACGGAGGAGGGAAGGAAGGGGAACCATGGATCCTCTGCTCATGACTGCAGCAGATCCTCCTCCCCCCCGCCACCCGCAGGCATTTGCTCCATAACACGCACAGACATTTCCCCTTACTTTCTAGGAGGAAAAAAGTGAGTGTTATGGTGCAAAAAATACGGTATTTCTGGGTTAGCGGAGTTTGTAACCTGAAGCATCTGTAACCTGAGGTACCACTGTACAGTTTCAGCACTGCTTATATTTGATTCTGGAGTGTTCTCAGAGGTAAGCCCTATTCTTCCACACTTTCAGACACCATCAGTTCTCATAGTGATGACATGTATCCAAAAATTGCCTCCTTTGGACAAGCACATTGACAGCTCTGTGGTATCTTATCAGTTTCCAGCAGCAAAAAGAAAGAAAGAAAGAAAAAATTTCTCCTCCACGGCTACAGCCTATCTCTAAAATGTTACTGTCTCTCAGTGCTCTTCTGTCCAGATCTTTGGGTCTCAGAGCCCATCTTGGTGTGCCTAATATCTATTAGCAACCAACATGATGGGTCATAGAAGAAACACATTGTAACCCTCTGTGTCCATTGAGAAAAGCCCAACTTAGCTATTCATGAAACAAAAGACATTGGAAAAGGTCAACTCCCCCTGGATAGCCATTATAGGATTTCGACCTTCTCCTAGCCTCTCTCTTTTTTAATAGATCCAGCTCTTAAATACATTTTTATTTCCCTTTCAAATTCCTTCCTTCCTCTCCAAGCAGTAAAAGCTCTCAGATTAATATTGGGCAGCACCTCTTAAACTTGCAAGATCTGAATAATTTCTGGGGGCACAGTTGAGCCAAAGTTTATCATGGCATCTATAGTCAGTCCAAGGGAGCTCAAAGTGATTTACATGGTTGTTCACCCTCCCCTGTTTTTATCATCACAACAGCCCTAGGAGGTAGGTTAAGGTGAGAGAAGGTCAACAGGTGAGTTTCATGGCTGAGTGGGGATTTGAACTCTGGTCTCCTTGGTTACAGCCCAGCATTCTAACCACTGCACCACACTGCCTTTCTATGTTGTGCTTGACTTTGCTTAAACTTGCTTAATGTGGTTGGATGATGGTTAGTGATCTGGGTGGCCAGGGTGCTGGGAACAGGGTACTGGACTAGATAAGCCGTTGGTCTGATCCACCAGGCTCTTCTGATGACTGCCAGTCAGTGTAAACAATACTGAACAAGATGGGTGAATGGTCTGCCTTGGTATAAGACAGCTTCTTATATGACTTGATCCTGGCAGTGTAAATAATAATAATAATAATAATAATAATAATAATAATAATAATAATAATTTATTTACACTTCACCCATCTGGTTGGGTTTCCCCAGCCACTCTGGGTGGCTCCCAACAAAATTATTGATAATAATTTAAAAAACGATAAAGCATCAGACATTAAAAACTTCCCTAAACAGGGCTGCCTTCTGTTGTCTCCTAAAAGTCAGATAGTTGTTTATTTCCTTGACATCTGATGGGAGGGCGTTCCACAGGGAAAGTGCCACTACTGAGAAGGCCTTCTGTTGGGTTCCCTGTAACCTCACTTCTTGCAGTAAGGGAACTGCCAGAAGGCCTTCAGAGGTGGACCCCAGTGTCTGGGCTGAACAATGGGGATGGAGACGTTCCTTCAGGTATACTGGGCCGAGGCCGTTTTGGGCTTTAAAGTTCAGCACCAACATTTTGAATTGTGCTTGGAAACGTACTTGGGAGTCAATGTAGGTCTTTCAGGACTGGTTTATATGGTCTTGGCAGTCACCAGTCTAGCTGCTGCATTTTGCATTAGTTGTAGTTTCTGGGTCACCTTCAAAGGTAGCCCCACATGGAGTGCTTTGCAGTAGTCCAAGCAGGAGATAACTAGAGCATGCACCACTCTGGCGAGACAGTTCGTGGGCAGGTAGGGTCTCAGCCTGCATACCAGATGGAGCTGGTAGACAGCTGCCCTGGACACAGAATTGACCTGCGCCTCCATGGACAGCTGTGAGTCCAAAATGATGCCCAGGCTGCACACCTGCTCTTTCAGGGGCACAGTTGCCCCATTTGGGACCAGGGAGTCCCCCATACCCACCCACCCACCCACCCCCTGTCCCCCCAAACAGTACTTCTGTCTTGTCAGGATTCAGCCTCAATCTGTTAGCCACCATCCATCCTCCAACCGCCTCCAGACACTCACACAAACATAAGCCCATCACATTCTAAAGTTTTGGGTCCTGCAAAGTTTTAAGAAACAATGTGTAGTGTTAGGGCCACTTTCAAACACGCATTAGCTGGGCAGTTTTGACAGGAGGCATCCGACGTCTATTGAAGGAACTGTCTGCAAGAACCTCGGGGCGATATTTTAAACCTCAACATCCTCCATCACTCAGATGAAGTTGGACGATCATATTCCCTCTCCCCCCCCAGCCCCAAAGCAGCATACATATTTCTACCATGCCCCTGGATACTACAGAGCTTTTAACATATTTTCCCCATTATGCTCTTCAAAGATGCAGAGATTTCCTCTCCCTCCCTCTCCGACTAGAAGTTTAAATCATCCTGGTGCCATAAATGCAAAACAACTACGTCAATTGTTTTGCTGGGCGCCTTTCAATGCATTATGGCACCAATAACTCAGAACGCGGTGAAATTTCCTTCTCCGTAAATTCACTTTACTGGGTATCACTTGTTCTACTCCTATGCAAAGTAAGCACATTTCGACTAGGGAAAGCAAGCAGGGTTTCTTCTTAAAAATAAAAAAATAAAAAAAAAAATCCCCAGCTCAAAAAAACTCACATTTTCTCTCCTGCACTGGGGGTAAGGGGCTGGGAGTTTGTGGCCATCCATGAACTCCAACCAGCACGGTCAATGTTTGGGGATAATTAATAATAATAATATGGGACGTGGGTGGCGCTGTGGGTTTGAATCCCCACAACAGGTGAGCTCCCGTTGCTCGGTCCCTGCTCCTGCCAACCTAGCAGTTCAAAAGAACATCAAAGTGCAAGTAGATAAATAGGTACCACCCAGGCAGGATGGTAAATGGCGTTTCCGTGTGCTGCTCTGGTTCGCCAGAAGCAGCTTAGTCATGCTGGCCACATGACCCGGAAGCTGTACACCGGCTCCCTCAGCCAATAAAGTGAGATGAGCGCTGCAACCCCAGAGTTGTCGACAACTGGACCTAATGGTCAGGGGTCCCTTTTACTTTAATAATAATAATTTATTATTTATACCCCACCCATCTTGCTGGGTTTCCCCAGCCACTCTGGGCAGCTCCCAACAGGATATTAAAAATGCAATAAAACATCAAACATTAAAAACTTCCCTAAACAGGGCTGCCTTCTGATGTCTTCTAAAAGTCAGATAGTTGTTTATTTCTTTGACATCCACAGAGCGGGTGCCACTACTGAGAAGACCCTCTGCCTGGTTCCCTGTAACCTCACCTCTCACAGTGAGGGAACCACCAGAAGGCCCTCAGCGCTGGACCTCAATGTCTGGGCAGAACAATGAGGGTCATGGGAGCTATTCATTTTAATATTACATAGTTGCTCCTGAGCACCCTTTCCTGCTTCGTGGAGCCCTTTTGGCTCCCTGGTATATTCCAGAGCTTAGGGTGAGGAAACATCCATCCTCCTTAGTGGCAGTGAAGACAGCAAAGAAGGCATACTTTGCTTACTCCATTGGATCTGCCATCCAGCAGAACCTTTCTGGGTAATACAGAGCCTCTTACAGTCTGGCTTGAAGAAGGTGGTGGAACTGATGGCAGCTCATTGTGACTTGTTTGCAAATAAAGTATTTTGAGGATAAAATAATTGGCATCCAACAGGACCTTGACTCCACTGTTACAGCAGATGAACCTCAAGAGGAGTCCTTAGCACTGCCTAGTCCTATTGCGCTGGATGAGTTTCAGTTAGTAAGGCTTGAGGATGTGGACAAGGTCCTTGGATCGGTCAGGGCAACTACTTGCACTCTGGACCTCTTGGTTCATAAAAACTAGCAGGGAGAGGACAGCTGGCTGGGCCAAGGAGGTGATGAATGCCTCTTTGTGTGAGAGGGTGGTCCCTCCCTCCTTGAAGGAGGCAGTGGTAAAACCACTCCTCAAAAAACCATTGTGAATTTTACCTTATTGGGGAAGGTTCTTGAACGGGTGGTTGCAGACCAGATCCAGGCACTCTTGAAGGAAATTGATTTTCCAGATCCATTTCCCTTGGACATTGTCATGGTCTGGTTCACGGGCGATCAAAGTCCTAGCAGGGGACGTCAGGACCAGGGGCAAGATGGCAGGGTGGGAGCAGGAACGGGGGTCCAGAAGCCAGGAGTCAGGAAGCCAAGAGTCCAAGGGTCAGGAAGCAAAGAGTCATGAAGTCAAGGGTCCGAGGGTCAGGAAGCAAAGAGTCATGAAGTCAAGGGTCCGAGGATCAAGAAGCAAGAAGTCACGAAGTCAAGGGTCCGAGGATCAAGAAGCAAGAAGTCAAGAAGCCAAGGGTCCAAGGATCAAGAAGCAGGGAGTCACGAAGTCAAGGTTCAAGGATCAGGAAGCAAGAAGCCAAACACAGCAAAGAGGCAGGGCATTGCTGTGGCAAAGAGCTGAAGGGAAATGCTGACCTTATAACCCTTCCCAGCTCTTGCCACCAGGTGCTGTGAGTTACCAATTGGCCTCACCTGTGAGCCTTGCCTCTTCAGAACAAACTTAGGAAGGCCCCAGTCCTGCAAACTTTGATTGGTCACAGGGCCTGGCTCCTGCATGCACACCTGACAGACATTAGGCCCACTTTTTGGCACAGAAACTGCTTTGGTCACCTCTGTCAGGAAAGAGACAAGTGAAATGTGTCCTTGTTAATTCTCCTCAACTTCTCAACTTTCAGTACCATCAACCATGATATCCTTTTGGAGTGGCTGTCTGAGCTAAGGGTGGGTGGCACCGCTTTGTGCTGGTTCCAGTCCTACATTACCAGAGGATGATGTTTGAGGAGTGCTTTGTGGCTCTGTGGAGCCTTCAGTGTGGGGTTCCTTAGAGTTTGATTTTATCCCCCATGCTATTTAACATCTACTTGAAACTGCTGAGTGGGTTCATCAGGAGTTTTGGAGTACCTTGTCAGCAATATGCCGATGACACACAGCTCTACTTTTCCTTTACATCTGCAGGTGTGGCAGTGGAAGTGCTGGACCTCTGTCTTGCCTCAGTAATTGATTGCATGAGAACCAATAAACTGAAGCTCAATCCTGACAATGTCACACATGTCTCCTGACACCGCTCAGGCCATACTGGTTGGGGTTTCTGGGAACTGTAGAAAAAGTGGTAGAATCTGATGGGAGCTGTTGTCCAAAATGGGGGTCCCCTCCAACTCTACAGTTCTATGATCCCAAGTGGCTACAGTCACTGGGGGCTGGTGGGAATTGTGGTCCCAAACATCTGGTAGGACACCAGTTTGTCAGTGGCTGCTTTAACAGTTTTCCCCCATCTCCCTTCTCTCCTCTTCTTTCTCAGCCCGAGAGATAAACATACAGCTTGCCATTGTTGCATTTCTGAATAGCACCTCTGACTTTCCCTTCAGAATCTCCAAGTTCATTTCCAGCTTCGGCGAGGAGCCCTGCCTGCCTCTCAGAGTTTCACCCGCCGTTGAAAAATAGCCAGTTCTTTGCATTCTATTTCTTTGCATTCTTTGTGAGGGGTTTTTCTCCAGTTCTTCCCTCTTGCTCAAGAGGTCTCGAATGTTCCTGCACAATTCTTCCCTTTTGTAATTAATGTTCGTGGCAGGCGGCTCCAAGACACTCAGCCCTTCATGTGTCCGGGGCTTTAATGACACCAAACATCTTCAAGCTCCAAGGTGTCATTCTCCAGCTGCCAAGCTCTGCTTTCAAGCTGTCTCTTTTCAGCTGTACTTTTGACCATTGTGGCTTCATTGAGGGCTAGCCTGTCTCCAGGATATCTCCTTCTATAGCTCTTTCTGTCTGGCCTGGGAGTGTCTTGCTTTCGTGCTGTGAAGGAGTAAGGCTATTATTATCCTGCAGATCTACAAGGCTTCCCCATAAAAAAGGGATGAGGCATCTGTGGCCCTCTTGATGTTGTTGAATGGCAGCAGGGGTCTTCCACAAGGTCTCCAGGCTATCTCCTCATCCACACACCCCTTTCTCAGGTCACACACCTCACCCTCTTTGCATTAGAGTTTGTATGCAATGGCAGAAGTTACCTCCCTCAGCAACTGGTATTCAGGGTCAGGATGCAAAAGGCTATTGTGTCTGCAGCTGCTGGAGTTAGGAAGGGCATGGCAGGGTCTTCTCTGTGGTGGCCCTGTGCCTGTACAATGACACCCCTCAAACGTGCACCATGCACCAACATTACTGGTGTTTTGTTGGCCAGCTTTTTGGAAGGGGGGAGGTGCAATACTGAAATGGAACGATTCCTTTTATTTATTCACTCCGTGCCTTACTGGCTGCTGTTGACTTTTTAGCATAAGGTTTGATGTTTTACATGCTTTAGCCTCTAGAGATGTTGCTCATTATTGTTTTAATGTTCTATGTATTCCTGCCCTGGGACTGCTCGCTTAAGCATGGGTTATAAATATGGTAAGTCAGGGGATAAGTAAGTTCTCCCTCCCAAAGCTGCTGTAGTTCATGCAGAAAGGGGAGACCCCCCCCATCCTCCAACCTAGGTTCTCTTGCATTTCTCAGGGCCCCTAATGCCCGGAACTTCCATTCCAGTATGAAGGAGGAGGTGGGTGGCCCAAAAGACGGATAACTTATTTAACTTGCATTACAACCAGTTTGGGGGAGGGAACTATTGGTGAGGTGGCACCTGGTTTGAAATTAGTGGGGGGCACTTTTTATGAGTGTGCCATATTCATATTCTGTTCTGGGTAGTTCTGAAATTCAGCAACATCACTAGTCAAGGATGTTCCCATTCCCATAAGTACAACATTTCTAGTTACGTTATGGACCAGTTAAATAAAAACCACGGGCATGGCCAAGCAACAGGAGCTGTAGGCAAGAGGAATGGTGGGTTGGCTAATAGCCAGGCTCAGTTCATGCAGAGTTGGCCAGTTTCCCACGGATGGCACTTTCTGTAAAAAGTCCCCAAGCAGGTATGATTATATTTGTTTGGCAAGCAGGAAGGGAAGCATTTGATCTGGACAGAGCTCTCAGGAGGGTTTCTGGTGCTTCATTTCAGCACACGTTACACCCCTCTTCTCTCTCTCTGTCTCTCTCCCCTCCCCCTCTCTCCCCCTCCCTCCCTCTCTGTGCACTGCTTACCCACAAATTTCCAGCACTCCTCATGGGAGCACTTCCACACTTCTGCTGACTTCTATTTACACAGCCCCAAAAATGTTACACTGACACGGGGCAGGCTGTCCAAAGAGCTGACACAGGTAAATGCTGATAATGAGCCCAGCGCCGACCGTCGCCTTAACGAGACTCTGTGGAGCACATCAAGGCAGCCAATTAGGTGAGCTGAAGGGAAAGGGGATGATTTACATTGTCTTCGCAGATGGATCTCCAAACTTGCAATCAGAACAAAAGGGGACTGAAACAAGCTGGAATTGTTCCAGAGAGGGATCTGGGTATCCCACACCTCCCAGGCTCCCAAAAAGAAAACAAGCGCTGTCCTCTCCTCCTAAAACTTAGCACGATTTCCGCCTCCGCTTTCAAGTGGTTTTGACCCTCACCCCAACCATTCTGGGTAGTCCAATGCCAAATTAGCAATTCCAGTGCCACTCGACTGACTGTTTCACCATATCACAGTGACCTAGTAAGTTGTGCAGCAGTGGAGGAGAGACTTTTCAGCCTGAGTGCCACATTCTGTTCCGGGCAGCCTCCCAGGGGCCACATGTCAGTGGTGGGACCAGAAGCAAAGGTGGGTGGAGAGACAAATGAAATTTCACCTGTGTACAGTAGGCTATATGCACACCCACCTCTCTGCCCTCCATCCAGGTAATCAGCAGCAGATCCTCTAAGTGTCCCTTTTTTCCAGGGACAGTCCCAGATTTACAGAAGCCATCCCAGTTTTTAATTTGATCCCGGAATGTCTTGCTTTTCCTTAGGGCATCATTATTTTCACTGGAGAAATGTTGGAGGGATGGAATAGGACACCCCTATTTTCATTGGGAATATGTTGAAGAGGGTGTCTCTATTTTCATAGGAGAAATGTTGGAGGGCATGGAATAGGATGTCACTATTTTCATGGGAGAAACGTTGGAGGGAATGGAATAGGACATCCCTATTTTCACCAGAGAAATGTTTTAGGGGATGGAATAAGAAGTCCCTATTTTCATTGGGAAAATGTTGAAGAGGGTGTCTCTGTTTTCTTCGGAAAAATGTTGGAGGGTATAGAATAGGACGTCTCCATTTTCATCAGAGAAATGTTGGCAGGTATGCAGCAGGGCTTATTAGAGTTCAATCATACATTCCAACCAGGCAGCGTAGGAAGAAGGGATGTTGCCTGGGGCCAGCTTGTGAGGCCTGGAGTGCTGTATCTGGTCCCACAGCCTGAGGTTCCCCAGCTTTGTAATACAGGAATAAATCTTGAGGTCATTGTTCTTCAGTTCCTTTCAGAAAAATGGAGAAAGCATTTTGTCATAAGTCCAGAATGCCTGAAGCTGAGTGTCGAAACCATCTAGGCAAGTGAGACCACATTCACACCACATATTTCAAGCAGCATGGTGCCACTTTAAACAGTCATGGCTTCCCCTCAAAGGATTCTGGGAGCTGTAGTTTGTTAAGGGTCCTGAGAGTTGCTAGGAGATGCATATCCCCCTTCCCAGAGCTACAGTTCTCAGAGTGGTATAGCCATCAGTCCTTTTTGATAGGGAACGCTGGGAATTGTAGCTCTGGGAGGGAAACAAGGGTCTCTTCTAACGAAACCTCAGCTTTTGTTTCTCATTAACTGGTGGAGAATGGTCAAGCAGGTGGTGGCAGCAAAGAGGGATAAATTTCTGCCAGAGCACTAGCGTTTACGGCATAAATGGTTTATTGGATTTCTTGTCCGCAGTCCCTTTTTGAAGATGATATAACATTGGATTAGAAGCTTTTACTGCTGGATTACCTCCCCGGATGACTTGCCGGGTTATGAGCTAACGGCGTTGCAGCAACTCTGGCAGAGCGTAGGTTATCGTCTGACTTACCTGTTCTTTGGATTTTTAAAACAGCTTCACCTTTCTCTCTCTCTTTTTTTTAAAAAAAGAGACAGGAATTAAAAAACTGGTATCCAGATTTTGTTTTAAAATGGCCAAATGCACACTAAGGAATTATAGACTGGGTTCTTCCCAGTGGAACACAATATGCTGCCTTATTCTGAGTCAGACCTTTGGCCCATCTAGCTCAGTATTGTCTACACTGACTGGCAGCAGCTCTCCAAGATTTCAAGCAAGAAATCCCAGTCCTACTGGGAGATGCTGGGAATCAAACCTGGGACCTTCTGCATGCAAAGTGGATTTTCTACCCCTGAGCTACAGTCATTCACTATACTGAGTTGGACTACCAGTCCATCTAGCTGTCTGCGATGACAGGCGCTGGCTCTCCAGCATTCCTGGCAGGGGTTTTTCACAGCACAAGCCTCAGCATGCCAGGAATTGAACCCGGGACCTTCTGCATCTAGAGCAAGTGCTCTACCACTGACCTCCAACCCCTCCCACAATAGGAAAACAAGAAGATCCCTTATACTGAGTCATATCGTTGGGCCATCCAGCTAAGTGTCTTCTGTCTTGTTGGGCAAGGGATATTGGACATATTATACAATTTTCTTCGTGGGAAACGTTAAGGAGGGAAGATTTAAAATTTACAGCATGCTGCACGTTGAAGGAAAATTATATGAAAACAATGTATCGTTGGTACCTAACTTCTATTAAACTAGCAAAAATGTACAGAACTGCTACAAATATATGCTGGCACATTCTACCATATGTGGTGGATGTGCAAGAAGATAAACACATATTGGGAAATGATTTACAATGAGTTGAAAAAATGTTTAAAATGACATTTGTGGAAAAAACCCAGAAGCTTTTTCATTAGGAATTCTAGGTCCAGAAATACCAAAGGAGCAGAAATGACTGTTTATGTACACTACGACAGCTGCGCGGATGCTGTTAGCCCAAAGATGGAAGGAAGACAAAGTATCTGCAAGAGATGAATCACTGATAAAGATGATGGACTAGGTTGAAATGGCGAAAATGATTGGGAACATCAGAGATCAAGAAGATAAAAAATTTAATAAAGAATGGGGAAAAATTATAAGTTACTTAAAAGAACACTGTAAACAAGCAAAAATAAATGTCAGGATTTTTTTTTTAAAAAAACACTTGCAATGTAATGAGAACTATGGTGAGAACTGATTTTTTAAAAACAAATAAATATGGAGAATATTATATGATGCAGTTGGAAAAGAATAAATATGGAAACCATGGAGGGTTGCAGGGAAGTCCAGGGATTCAGAGAATCCTATGTGTACATGATTATTACTTACCATACTTTTCTGTGTATAAGACTAGGTTTTTTTTACTCTAAAATAGTGTTTAAAAATGGGGATCGTCTTATACATGGATAGTCATCTCCCCTCATTTTCTTAAATTTGAGTCCCCCAAAATAAGGGGCGTCTTATACACGAGGGCATCTTAGACACGGAAAAATATGGTATTTGTGAAGCTAACTGTTAAAATTAAAAGTGAATGAAGTGTCTTCTTTGTTTACAAACTCTATTGCAAATTTCAAAAACAATTACCAAGCGTAAAAGTGTTGTCTTCCAAGACAAATACCTTTGCAGATGCTATGTGTCGCATGCAATCATCCACATGGCGTCCAAATAAACTCAAAAAAGCTTATACATTACAGATTAAACTCATATCCGCAGGGTGGACTTCAATCCAGAGTGTTAAGATAATTTCTCCATGGTGGCTGCTGCGACGGAGATGGAAGGAAGATGACTGTTGTTAAGAAAGGATATAAACTGAAACCATATGGAGCCAAACCCATCTTGCAGTGTTGTCTGCACTGACTGGTAGCAGCTTTCCAGAACTGCACACAAAATTCCCTCCCAGCCCTACTAGGAGATGCCATGAATTGATTCTGGGACTTTTAGCTCAGTGACTGTGCTGCTTCCCTCCTATAAATGTCATGCAGCTGTTGCAAAAGAAGAACAGAAAAGCTGTGTGTGAGAGCGGATGGGAAAAAGAGATCAAAGTAGTTTTTGAAGTGTAAGTGGGTTCCCACAAGACACAGTGATAACAACAAGAACCTTTATTGAACTAATGGAACTGGACAACAGAGACAAAGCAACTGCTTATATACATTTCTGAAGGCCTAGGCCACTCCCACTCCCAACATGATTGGCTGTTTAAACTTCCAAGCTGCGAATCATGACTGAGGGCCAATGGCAGAGGCCTAAATACTGAAATGTGCTGTGATTGGATATCATGTATCGAATCAGAACACAGGAGCGCAGAATCCTTAGACCAGACTCAAGCTCAGGCAGATACAGACCACTGAATATATAACAGTTTTCTTGAGCCTTTATAAGCTTAAAGTGTCCTGGAGGAAGATAATATGTAGGGCCTGTTGTGGGGGCATGTAAGGATGTACTGCAACATTTTGTGGCAGTTTCTTCTACTACTTTTTAAAAAGCCATCTACAATACATGAGCATCACTCACATTTTGTAGCAGCAAATTCCATCATGCCAATTGCATTTTATGGGAAGTCGTATTTCCTTTAATCAAAGAGAAAATCTTCTGCTAACATGTTTTTTGAGTGGTCCCAAGTTCTTGCAGTGTGAGAGATGGAGGAAAATCTCCCTTTCTCTGCCCCTCACCTCTATGATGTCACCTTCCCCCACCTAAACTAAAAAGCCCCAATTTCTTTACCATTTCCTTCCTTACACAGGCACTCAAATCTGTTCCCTTCATCTTTGGAGATGCCCTTTCCATGTTCCATGACTGCCCTTTTCCCAGACCTCCCCACCCCCTGAGGTCAGCAAAAACATTTGTAAATTTGCCAAAGGGTTCAGTCTTTGGGGTCTGAAGTCTGCGCTACCACCAAGAGCAATAAATCTGAATTAGGTTTGACCTTCTGTGAGAGATAGGAAAACAAAGAGCATCAATCAATTAGCTCCTGGCAAAAATGATTTTTATTTTATTTTTTAATGGAAAAAAAATCCACGGGCAGGCAAGAGGTTGGGGACGAATGCTACTGCCTCAGATCCACCGATTGAAATCCATCTTGAGGATTTAGAAAATAGATTTAGGCCGCACTCACACAGTGAAGGAAAGGAAAAAAGGACAGGGAGGGAAGAGGGATAAAGAAAACCAGTTTCTTAAAGTAAAATAATCCTTCTTACAAGGGCATTGCTGGGAGCAGCACCGGGTGTGTGGCATGTGAAGAAACACTCTTGTATCAAATGTCTGGAAAAATAACAGCCTCGCTTTTTTGAGGCCTCAGTAATAACCGCAATACTGGGGAGTAAGTAAGTTCCGTGGTGTCGCCCAGTGGATCAGAGCAAAACCTGCTTTAATTTCAGGCTGCAAACCAAACAGCCTCCTTCTGGCATTTCCCCCTCTGTCATCCCTGAGAGCTGTTGGCAGGAGATTTCACCTCCCTATTGATTCTAAATCTTTACAAAATTATTCACAAAGTGGTTATTCTTCATTTTCTGTTTGCAAATGGAAATGTTTCTGTATCAAGCTGAGCGGAAAGGTAAATTTGTTTTTAAACGGGCATTGTATCGGCAGGCGGGGGAGAAAAACCTCCCACGGTCCCCTGGGCTTTGAATGGAATAGAACGGCTCTCTCTTCCTCCCCTGGGTCTGTAAATCTGAATGCATACAGAGAGCTCTCTGTTATGAGCAGCTTAGCAGAGACAGAGGGAAGCTGCTTTTCCTCACCAGAGTCCCTACATAGAATCCTATAATCGTACACTTGGAAGGGACCCCAAGGGTCATCTAGGTAAAGGTAAAGGGACCCCTGACCATTAGGTCCAGTTGTGACCGACTCTGGGGTTGCGGCGCTCATCTCGCTGTACTGGCCGAGGGAGCCGGCATACAGCTTCTGGGTCATGTGGCCAGCAGGACTAAGCCACTTCTGGTGAACCAGAGCAGCGCACGGAAACGCCATTTACCTTCCCACCGGAGCGGTACCTATTTATCTACTTGCACTTTGACGTGCTTTTGAACTGCTAGGTTGGCAGGAGCAGGGACCGAGCAACGGGAGCTCACCCTGTCGCGGGGATTCGGACCGCCGACCTTCTGATTGGCAAGCCCTAGGC
This sequence comes from Podarcis raffonei, assembly GCF_027172205.1. Lineage (NCBI taxonomy): Eukaryota > Metazoa > Chordata > Lepidosauria > Squamata > Lacertidae > Podarcis > Podarcis raffonei. The sequence goes on from NC_070617.1 coordinate 25,069,509, forward strand.
TCAGTGGTTTAACCCACAGCGCCACCCGTCTCCAAGGGTCATCTAGTCCAATACCAATACCAATTTTATTATTTACCGTATTTTTTGCTCTATAAGACTCACTTTTTCCCTCCTAAAAAGTAAGGGGAAATATGTGTGCATCTTATGGAGTGAATGCAGGCTGCGCAGCTATCCCAGAAGCCAGAACAGCAAGAGGGATCGCTGCTTTCACTGCGCAGTGATCCCTCTTGCTGTTCTGGCTTCTGAGATTCAGAATATTTTTTTCTTGTTTTCCTCCTCCAAAAACTAGGTGAGTCTTGTGGTCTGGTGCGTCTTATAGAGCGAAAAATACAGTATATCTTGCCCACCTCCCTGGGTTTCTCCAGCCACTCTGGGCGGCTTCCAGCACATATAAAAACATAACAACATGTCAAGCATTAAAAACTTCCTGATGCAGGGCTGCCTTCAGATGTCTTCTAAAAGTCAAATTGTTGGTTATTTCCTGATGGGAGGGCATTCCACAGGGTGGGTGCCACTGCTGAGAAGGCCCTCTGCCTGGTTCCCTGTAACTTCACTTCCTGCAAGGATGGAACTGTTAGAAGGCCCTTGGAGTTGGGCCTCCGTGTCCAGGCTGGACCATGCAGGTGGAGACTAAGTTTAAGAGGTGTGCAGTTATAAAGCATCATATTAAACAGGGATTTAAACAGCCTAAGTTTTTATCATAAAAGAGGCTGCTAGTGGAAAGTTGGCACCCTGTGGGCATATGTGAAATAAGGGAAGTCATGAACTCACAGGGGAGTTATTCAACTCTCAGTCTCCATCTACAATTTGGGAGAATTGTACTGCTCTATGTTACAGAACTATTGGAAGGATTATAAGTCACAGCCCAACCCCCTGCAATGCAGGAATCTTTTGCCTAATGTGAATCTCGAACGCACAACCCTGAGATTAAGAATCTCGTTCTCGACCAGCTGAGGTATCCTATGGTAGCATTGTACTCCCACTGCCACTGTGTATGTCTCTGTGTATTTATTGATTTCATAAAATTTATACACTACTTAAAGCAGTGATGGCCAAACTTGGCCCTCCAGCAGTTTTGGGACTACAATTCCCATCATCCCTGACCACTGGTGCTGTTAGTTAGGGATGATGGGAGTTGTAGTCCCCAAAAAGCTGGAGGGCCAAGTTTGGCCGTCACTGACTTAAAGGGTGAAAAAAAACCCTCAAAGCCAGTTACGAGGAGAATGAAACAATAAGCTTATCAATAAAAATGGTTAAAGCAAGCTTTTGAAACAATCAAAACCAACAATCAGCTAAAAACCAGGTTAAAGCACATGTCCAAATTCTAAGTGTCTGCATAGGCTTTGCCTAAACAAAAATGTTTTTGCAGGCGCTGAAACCAATACAGTGAAGGCATTTCCCTGGGGTAAATATGCAGGGAGCTTCAGAGGGTGGGCTCTGACAAGGTAAAATATCAATTTCTTACAAATGTGGAATGAGTACAGTCGTGCTTTGGAAGTCGAACAGCCTAGTTCTCAAATGTTTTGGCTCCTGAACAGTCGAAACCCAGAAGTGACTGTTCTGGTTTTCAAATGTTCTTTTGGAAGCCAAACGTCCGATGGGGCTTCTGCGGCTTCCGATTGGCTGCAGGAGCTTCCTGCAGCCAATCAGAAGCTGCACTTTGGGTTTTGAATGTTTCGGAAGCCGAATGGACTTCCGGAATGGATTCTGTTCGACTTCCAAGGTAAGACTGTGGGACCTGTAACAGCAGGGCCATCTTACCCATAGGCGCTGGGGGTGCGGGGCACCCGGGCGCCGGGCTCTCAGGGGTGCCAAGCCGAGAGTCCGGGGCCTGAGAGTTGAGTCCGGGGAAGAGCCCGCCTGTTGGTTGGAGCGCTGCGACGGGCTCTTCAGCTGCTCTGTGCCATGAGTTCGGGGGCGACCAAGCCAGTGAGATGCTGAGGCAGCCAGCCGGCTCCGCCCTACTGTACGCCTGGGACTGGGCAACCGGGGGGGGGGATGGACAGATCTTTGCACCCCGGTGCTGCATATGCTTAAGAGAGCCCTGTGTAACAGGGCACGTTCTGCAGATTGAAGTGGCCAAGAGGGCGTATAGGGCGTAAAGTGATCTCACTTGTCTCAATTTGTTGAGGGTTAGTCTAAAAGCAAGATACACTGTAAGTGTCCTGTAAAAACCGGAACATCCCTTTTTTTATTGTGAGAAAACAGAGGCGACTTGAGTTGCTGTGATCAAGGAGGGCTGGTCTTCCTTCCTTTTTTCCAGCTCTGCTAAATATTCTGGAGGTTATGCAGTCAGTCCTAAAATTGGTGGCTATAATCCTCCAGCTGTGGATATGAGGAGGCTTGCTGGACTGGAAACCTGAATAAAGTATCTCTGGCAAAATCTTTCACTGTACCCCTCAAGGAAGGAGTGTGGCATTTGTTTATCTCGTTAATCTGTTTGACTTAATTCCCCATGCAGCCTATGTCTGAATGTGCTGGCATTTAGTTGTAGGGGGGAGAAAGCAGAAAAAAAACACACACCCCACTCCATCAGATAAAACTAACACTCTTCAGGGGTTGTTAACCTCCTGTGTGGTTTGGAAGGAAATCAGTCTCTAGTCAAACAAAGAGGAAATAGCAAACACTTCATAATTTATAATACCATCCCGCGTTCGCACATGATAGACTCTGGAAATGCAAGGTAATTTCAAGGTGTTTGGACAGTGCAATGACATATTGTTGTTCCAAAGCATTGTCCCCTCTCTTCTGTGTACCTAGCAGAATTGGCTCCAGTCAGAGGAAAAATTCATATAGTGGTGGTCACTTCTCTCACTGTTCCAAAACAACCTCTTTGGTGCTCACTGAAATGTCCTCTCCTGTGTACTTCTTCCACATTAGCTGCAGGAAGGATAGAAATCAGAGGCAAATGGTTTAGAAACAGAAAATAACGTAGGACCCGAGGATCTACCAGATTTCGATTCCATCCCCTCACCTGCCTTGGCTAAAAATGGATGGCGGCTAACACATTGAGGTTTAATCCTGACAAGACAGAAGTACTGCTTTTGGGGGATGGGGGCGGGTGGGTGTGGAGGACTCCCTGGTCCTGAATGGGGTAACTGTGCCCCCGAAGGACCAGGTGCACAGCCTGGGAGTCATTTTGGACTCACAGCTGTCCATGGAGGCACAGGTCAATTCTGTGTCCAGGGCATCTGTTTATCACAGCCACTCTGGGCGGCTCCCAAAAGAATATCAAAAGCGCAATAAAACATCAAAAATTAAAAACTTCCCTAAACAGGGCTGCCTTCAGATGTCTTCTAAAAGTCAGTTGTTTATTTCCTTGACATCTGATGGGAGGGCGTTCCATACGGCAGGCACCACTACTGAGAGGGCCCTCTGCCTGGTTCCCTGCAACCTCACTTCTTGTACTGAGGGATCCACCAGAAGACCCTCGGAGCTGGACCTCCATGCCCTGGCAGAACGATGGGGGTGGAGACGCTCCTTCAGGTATACTGGGCCGAGGCCATTTAGGACTTAAAAGGTCACCACCAACACTTTGAATTGTGCTCAGAAGCATGCTTGGGAGCCAATGTAGGCCTTTCAGGACCGGTGTAACATGGTCTTGGCATTCATACATACATCATTTTATTTGTATGCTGACTTTCCTTGCTCAAGGCAGCTTACAAAATGAAAATAAATAAACTACAGAGATAACCCAAGTAGTCCTGAACAATAAACAAAGCACATCAGAAAGTACGCAACCAAAATGCAACCATCAGTTTTGAATGCTCCTAAGGGCTTGTTCAAGGGACATGGGTGGCACTGTGGGTTAAACCACAGAGCCTAGGACTTGCTGATCAGAAGGTCAGTGGTTCGAATCCCCATGACGGGGTGAGCTCCCATTGCTCGGTCCCTGCTCCTGGCAACCTAGCAGTTCAAAAGCACGTCAAAGTGCAAGTAGATAAATAGGTACCATTCCAGCGGGAAGGTAAACGGCATTTCCGTGCGCTGCTCTGGTTCACCAGAAGTGGCTTAGTCATGCTGGCCACATGACCCGGAAGCTGTACGCCGGCTCCCTCGGCCAATAAAGCGAGATGAGCGCCGCAACCCCAGAGTCAGTCACGACTGGACCTAATGGTCAGGGCTTGTTCAGATTATGGGTACCAATGTACCAGGATCTGTTCTCTATTTCACAGCCACAGAGCATGAAAACTACCCAAGGGAAAGGTATATCCTGATCACCTCCAAGTAATGGGAGTGGTGCACACCATGCTCTAGGCTGAAATGCAAAATTGGGGATGTGCAGATGGACCTACGAGCTATTTGAGAAGGCAATGCTGTTCAGCGACTCCTGTGCTTTCCTGTTTGGTGAATGTGAGGAATCTTCCTATGATGAAATGAAGGTGGGAGGGAAGAGAATTATTTGAGCAAACAGTTTCTTCAGAGCTTGGATGGGTTGGCGGGTGTTGAACGTCCTTATATACTTTATACACCTCTCTCATGCCCGCCTTACTCACATTTCCCCCCAAACTAAACAGCCTCCAAACTCTCCCGGCTCATTCCCAGCTATTCCCTCATTCCCAGTTTGGTGTCATTAAAAGATTGGACCAATTCATGGAGGTGGGGTGGAGACTATCGGTGGCTATGCTCTGCCACTACAGCTGGCAATAGTGATGCTTGCTGGGAGCCACAAGATGGGAGAGTTGCTCTTGTGCTCAAGCCATGCTTCTGGGTTTCCCATGGGGGCATCTGATTGGCCACTGTGGGGAGAGAATGCTGGACTGGATGGGCCATTGGCCTGATGCATGAAGTCCTTCTGATGTTCTTAGATGTAGTCTCCCCTAGGAATCTGGAGGAAAGCTATGAAAGTTTGATGCAGCCTGTGTATGTGTGTGTATGGGGAGAGCTCTCTTCCAAATTTCAACAAAATACATTTTTTTGGGTACAAATTAAACATGCCATCTCAGCTGTTCGATACTTCATCATAACATTTAATTATAAAAAAGTTACCATCTGTGAAATAGTATCCGGCAATACATAATGGTATCATTTTCTTTTCATCTATTTGAATTTCATTTTGCGTGTTCAGCAAAGTCATCAATTATCTAGACTTAGTTATTTTTCTCAACAACCTCCCCCCCACCCAATTCTTTCTTTTCCAGTAGATAATATTACCACTCTGGAAAGTCTCTTCTCTCCCCCTCTTCAATTTCCAGTTCTCTGAAGCTTTTTAAAAAATGCCCATTTGATGTTTGACAATGGGGATGCAACTTAGGCTGAAGGTGGATGGGTTTTTCCAGAGATTCCGAAGCGGAGCAATGAAGGCATCATTTCCTGCTGTGCAAATATTCATCTCATTCTCAAATCTTTTTTTAAGAGGGTTTTAGAATATATATTTTTTAATCTGCACCTCAAAATTAGAGTCACCTTTGTATTGCCACAGAAGCAAAATCTGGAGGTGAATTCAGATCTTCCTCTTTGGGTTAGACATTGAACGAGTCCTCAGAGAGACAAAGAGATGGGTAAGGCTGGTGGAATTTCTCCAAGGGTATCCAGCTGCTCATAAGAACTTAACATGAGCCTGCTGAATCAGGCCAATCGTCCTTCTTGATTAGCATCCTGTTCTCATAGTGGCCAATCAAATGCCCATGATGGGAAAGCTGCAAGCAGGATCTGAGCACAAGACCCCTCTCCCCTCCTTTCAGTTCCAGCAACTGGTATACAGAAGCATTACTACCTCTGAACATGGAGGCAAAGCATAGTCACAGCCTTCTTCCTCTATGGACCACGTATCAATGCCATCACCACCTCCTTGAAAGATTCCATCAACGGTGTCTCCAAAAATTTTTACACATCACTTGGGAAGACAGGCGAACTAATACCTGTGTACTGGAAGAAGCAAAGATCACCACCGTGGAAGCGATGATTCTTCAACATCAACTTTGTTGGACGGGTCACGTTGTGCGGATGCCTGATTATTGCCTTCCAAAGCAACTACTCTATTCCGAACTTAAAAATGGAAAGCGTAATGTTGGTGGTCAACAAAAGAGGTTCAAAGACTCTCTCAAGGCAAATCTTTAAAAATGTAGTATAAACACTGACAACTTGGAAACACTGGCCTGTGAGCACTCCAGTTGGAAAACAGCCTTTACCAAAGGTGTCATGGGCTTTGAAGACATTCGAACTCAGGACGTAAGGGAGAAATGTGCTAAGAGCAAGGCACACTTGGCAAATCCACAACGTGATCAACTCCTGCCTGGAAACCAATGTTCTCACTGTGGAAGGACGTGTGGATCCAGAATTGGCCTCCACATTGTCGCCAATGGAAGCTAAGGCAGTTAAAAAGCTAAATATGGAGTCTAAATGGCCAAGATATTGGGAAATTTTGGAAAAGGAAGGGGACAGACTGAGATTGCAGAGTTTTGAGAAATTAAAAGGGAAGGTGAGGGATTGGTTGCATTATCATCAAATAAATGAAGTGTTTAAAATGGACAGTAAAATTGGCTTCCAGGTGGAAAAATCAAAATTGGAGACTGAACTGTTAGAATCAAGTACTAGAAACTTGTCAAAAATGTATAACTTGCTGCTGAAATGGAACACACAAGATGAAACGGTCAAATCAAGTATGATTAAATGGGCTCAGGACATTGGTCATAACATCTTGTTTGCTGATTGGGAAAAGTTGTGGACCACCGGGATGAAATTCACGGCATGTAATGCCTTAAGAGAAAATATTATGAAAATGATCTATAGGTGGTACATAACCCCAGTCAAGCTTGCAAAGATTTACCATTTGCCTGATAATAAATGTTGGAAATGTAAAGAAAAGGAAGGCACATTCTTTCACCTTTGGTGGACGTGCCCGAAGATTAAGGCATTCTGGGAAATGATCTATAATGAACTGAAAAAGGTATTTAAATATACCTTCTCTAAGAAACCAGAGGCCTTTCTCTTGGGTATTGTCGGCCAAGGGGTGTCAAAGACAGATATAACCTTTTTTATGTATGCTACAACAGCAGCTAGAATACTTATCGCGAAGTACTGGAAGACACAAGATCTACCCACTCTGGAAGAATGGCAGATGAAGGTGATTGACTACATGGGTCTGGCAGAAATGACGAGCAGAATCCGAAACCAGGGAAGAGAAGCAGCGGAAGAAGAATGGAAAAAATTTAAGGACTATTTAAAGAAATATTATAAAATTAATGAAAGTTAGAATGATGTTGGATTAGAAAGTAAACGGTTACTATTAGCAATGGTTAAGACGAGGAGAATAAGGAAGATTAAATTAAAATCAAATTAAAATAAGGGAAGATTTGCTGAATAATTGATTAGAATCTGGAATACAGAAAAGGGAGGCATGAGGAAGTCGGGGAAGAAAGGTATAAGAAAATAAGATATGAAATTGTACTTGTTTCTTTGTTTTGTTTTTGTTTTTGTTTGTTTATGTATTTGTTGTGTTTATTGTAATGTTAAGTTATGTTTTTGTGGTTATAAAAACTTCTTAATAAAAATATTTAAAAAAAAACAAACAGAATTGGCCTCCACAGTCACTTACAGACTCATTGTTAAAACCGTGTTTATGGAAGACAATCTTACTCATCTACAAGTGATCGCCAAAGAAGAAGAAGACTTGTCCAATCCTCTTGTAAAGCCATCCAAATTGGTGGACACCACTGCCTCCTGTGGCAGCAAAACCATGCACAGCATGCAGAAGAGTTTTCTTGTACGTGCCCTCATTCTTCCACCATTCAGCTTCCTTGGATGTCCACAATATATACAGCCCTATACCACTAAGTCTCTGTGATCTCCCAGGATTCTAAAGTGAGTGGGGAGTCGGTTGATGTAAGGGTAGCAAAAACACAGCTAGGAAGCTCAAATCATATTTGTGACTGACACCCTTCTTTGGAAATCAAACCAGTGTCCAGACTTTGACATTCAAAAACTTTATTTGCAGATACTTACAGTTATGGATGAATTAAAGCATAATATTTACAGTCACATGCTTCTCCAATCATGGGCTTACAGTCTCTACTTCAAACTTCCAAACAACTGCATTTCCCCCTCTTTCCAGAGTTCAGCCTTCTGTATCTCAATTAGGCCATGCCTTGAAGCTCCAATGAGAGATTTCCACTTTTACCTTCTCCTGCAGTTTTGCTCCTTCTTTCAAGCCACGAAGAAGCACTCCAACACTCTATTCCACTGAGCAGTGTTCACAGTGGAGTCTAAAACACAGTCATCTTGCTTCACATAAAAAAAGGAGCCTCTCCTTTGCAAGGTGCCTCCCATGTGACCAATGTTAGCTAATCTCATGAGAACTACTAGAGGACTCTGTAGAATTCAGATACCAACCAATCAAGTTTAAGCACCCAGTCATGCATGCAAGCATTTAAAATTTCAGGGAATTAAATTACTATACTCAACAGAGCCTACAAAAGGCAAGGAGGCTCCACTTGCATGGTTCTGTCTTCAAAGAAACATCAAGACGCTGGAGAGCGTTTATCATCAGCTAGCTTCTCTCCCCCCCCACACACCTATTTAAAGCCCAACTAATAAAATTTAAGCAATACAAGAGAATAAATGCTCAGTGCAACAATCCAATAAAAGAACTCATAAAAAAACAGCTTAAAACCCACAATATTCTTTCTGTCTAAAATCACAGCTTAACTAGAAGCAGAAGCAAACCCCAAATATAATCTCTACCAGCAGTTTGCAAGCTATAATCAATCCATCTGTTTCAGGTTTTGGACCCCCACCATTCTGCCTTACAAACCATGCACCCCCAGCAACTAACAACAAAGGCGATGCAAAAGCTTTAGTCATTCAAACCATATGACAATTTGGAACATAACAAGGCAGTAACTTACAGCAGCTGATTGGCTGCTGTGAGAACTTGGGGTATTGGACTAGATGGGCCTTTGATCTGATGCATCCACCAGGCTCTTCTTATGTTCTGTCCAGCAGTGAAACAAATTCCCACAAACACATCTATTCTACCAGCTAGGACAATAGGGGCTCAATGTGGGCGTTAAGAACTCACAGGGAAAACCCTACTGGCCAATGGCCCATCTTGTCCACAATCCTGTTCTCACAGCGACCACCCAGATGTCTCAATGGGAAGCTGACAAGCAGGCCCTGGGAGAGGAGATGTGCCTTTGCCCAGATGGTGGACTAGAGCATAGAATTGTAGAGCTGGAAGGTTCCCCAAGGATCATCTAGTCCAGCCCCTCTGCAATGCAGGAAACTCAGCTAAAGCATCGTGACAGATGCCATCCAACCTCTGAAGTGAAGGCATGAGATGGGTGTTGGTAATGCAGGTGAGCTGTGCAGAAGCAAGCTAGCAAGCATGCTCCAAGCAAGCTGCCGGCTAGCTCTGTAGAGGCTCCTTTTATTAGCAGAAATCAACAATTGGAAACAGTAGTGAAACCACTCTGAACTTGAACATATTTCCATCTAAGCACATTTCCAGTGTTGGCAAATACACGTGTCAGCAGGTGCTTCCCTCAAATGTGCCCCCCCATACTTGATTATGTCTGTGTTCCCTGCCATGCTCCAGCCAAGCGATATGTCTAGCAAACAAATTGTGAAAGGACAAAAGGTCAGGGGAAAAACCCTGTTTTCTAGCCAAGAAGGCAAAAGGTCAGGGAAAGCAGGCGTAACGCTCCTTGACATACTGTTGCATGTCTGGTGCGAGGTTTGTCTTTGCAAAGTGGAGCATTACCTCTACAAACCTCTGCTTAAAAACCTCTGAGGAAGGGGAGTCCACAACCTCCCGAGGGAGACCGAGGTGGGTCTTGGACTGATCAGCGGTGTGGTGGTCCAGAGTTGGGGGAGGGGAGTTAAAGACCTATTACTATTTCTGCAGCAGGGTACTAGTCTCCAGTGTTCTGGAGTTGCCAAATCAGCACGAAGGGGGAGCTTTTAAGCCCCTGAGAAGAAGTCTTCTCATCCTTTGTGCTGGCTGGAGCGCGAAAGGAGGTGAGTTGGCCACTCAGGAGTTATTCTGTATGGTTCAAACCTAAACATTTAGGAAAAGTGAACAATGGAACTTCACACACAGCAGAATTTAAGTCCTTCCAAAATATGATATTGGAGCACTTCGAATCATTTACCCAGGTACGTGTCCAGAAAATCTTAGATCGAGCAAAAAGGCAAAACATGGAGATCTGCACTGATAATTGCAATGCACCCCGTATCATTATAAGATTACAGTGGTACCTCAGGTTAAGAACTTAATTCGTTCCATTATCTAAAGCACCACTTTATCTAAAGCACCACTTTAGATAATGGGGGCTCTTGCTGCTGCCACACCACCGGAGCACGATTTCTGTTTTCATCCTGAAGCAAAGTTCTTAACCCGAGGTATTATTTCTGGGTTAGCGGAGTCTGTAACCTGAAGCATCTGTAACCTGAAGTGTCTGTAACCCGAGGTACTACTGTAGTATTCTTGTTAGAAGGGGACATGGCTGTGACTATCATGAAGAGACCCAGGACTTCTGGATTTGCCACTGCACTATGGGAGCTGGACCTACATTGTTCAGAGTCTTGCAGATTAATACAAGAGCCTCAAACGTGGCTTGGTAGTAGATGGGCAGTGTCAGGTGTGGAGAGTCCTCTCCCCCACTGGTAGCATCAAAGGGAAGGACAACAAGCAGTTTGTATTTTGTAGTCCTTTTTATTCAGTCATCTGGTTGCAAAACAAGAATCCATGTCTCCACACAAAGAGCGACGTTGGCTACTCTGAGCCCTGCCTCTTCCATCCCCAACAACATCCCTGAGGTTTGAATCCCTGCGATGGAGTGAGCTCCCATTGCTCTGTCCCAGTTCCTACCAACCTAGCTGTTTGAAAGCACACCAGTGCAAGTAGATAAATAGCTACTGCTGCAGCAGGAAGGTAAACGGCGTTTCTGTGCGCTCTGGTTTCCGTCATGGTGTTCCGTTGCACCAGAAGTGGTTTAGTCCTGCTGGCCACATGACCCGGAAAGCTGTCTGTGGACAAACGCCGGCTTCCTCGGCCTGAAGGCGAGATGAGCACCGCAACCCCATAGTCACCTTTGACTGGGTCCTTTACCTTTTACCTAGTCTGATTTAGTGAGGCTTTATTTTTATCCCCTGAGGACCAGGGGCAGCCTGGCCATTTGCCCATCTTGAGGATTTTTGCAGGTACTATTTTGCCATTCCTGGTTTATTTTCCATCCATCTTCCTCCCCCTCCAATTGCTGATGGAATCTGGTGCCTGGGATGCAGGCAGCACAGGACTCCCAGGTGAGAGGTATTCAAACTCCAGCTTCCTCTGATAGCAACTCCTGCGCAGGGCTGATAGGTTTGCCTTAAACAAGCACCTTCTTGACAACTAATAGCTTAATACCTGGCACGCAATAATACCTGTCTCAGAAAGTGATGGAGGAACAACAGCTCTCCCTCTAAGGAGGGTGCTGAATGACTCTTTAATATATTCCTGTTTTGATCGGGGGTCTCCCCCTCCATGCCGAGGGCTGACAATTTATCTCTGCTTCTAGGCTTCCTATTTGGCGCCAATATTGTGTGTCAGGGAGCAGAAGGAAAGGATTAGCCGTCCCTTATCTCCATTCACATGATAGCAACGCAGGCTTGATAAGGCGCTAATCCACCGAGATAAAAGAGAGAGAGAGAAAGAATGAGAAAGAAACAGTGCAAGCAGATTTCACAGGCCTTTAGGATGAAACGTGTAGAGGGATTTATGTTATGTTTGCAAATGACAAAAACTATACAGGTTGTTTTTTTTTGCAATGCGAGCTGCAAACGCCCGTGTCACCAGGGCAATTAGCTCCCAGGATCCAGCTGATTTTCTTAAAGCATTAAGGAGATGAGCTGGCAACATGCCAGAAGGCGGGGGGGGGGGAGAGATGTGGTGTGGGGGGTGGGCAACCGGGAACCCGCGATGAATGAGACCTTCAGCACGCCATTGTATGGGAATCACAAGCCATTTCTATTAACAAACAGAATGACAAGATAAGCAGTTATTCTTTCCGAGAGAATTGCTGTTTTGGTGTAATGAAAGGAGTTGTGGGGGCGGTGCAGTGCGAAGGAGGAGGGAATAGACTCTGAGGCATCTGCTGGCTGTGAAGGAGATTCATGGAGAGAAACAGAAGCCATGCGTGCAGTTGTGATTGTGTGTTATAGTGAGACCCAAGCTGAGATCGAGGGGGCAAGCAGACGATCAATAAGAAGAAATGGGGGGAGTTTGAAACAGGGGTCAGGGACTAGTGTCCTTCCAGCAGTCAATGAGCTACAGCTTCCGTCATCCCTGATCATTGCCCCATGGTGGCAGGACTGATGGGAGCTGGTGCCCAACAGCATCTGGCAGGCACAGTGATGTTGCCACAGGGTGGGGTTCTGTGGGTCTCTACAGTCACCTTTGCACCACACAATTGAGGTATCAAAGGTCATGGTGTTATGAGAATTCTAAGGTCTCCAATATGGAATAAATGCTCTCATTTCTAAATATATAAACCCCGTGTCTGAAATAGTACAGGAGAGCAATCCTGAAGCCATTTTGACTCTCCCAATGGCCTCAGATATTCCTCTGCAGTAAGGGAGGCAAATGGGGAAAGCCTTCCCATTGTCTTTTCGCTTCCAAATCCTGCCTTAAGGGCGTATTTGTGTATGAATAGGGTGAGCCTGCGATCTGGATTCAGGAACTAAAGTATTAACCATCACAAAAGAATGGCCAGGCTGCCCTGGTTAATGCAATCGGCGACCATCCTCAGGTATCCTGGCAGACAGTATTTCTGCTGTAAACCTCCTCCTTCTGTGATGTATGTATGAAGATTTTGGGGTGGTCTTTGGCTAAGGGGATTGGGCAATGTCAAAAGTCTTTAAAGGTCCCTGCACACTTTTGTTCAGAGTCTCTCCCTCCTTGAAAGGAGGGGAGAGAACTCTGTTGCAACAGAAAAATAAATATCTGCCTTGCTGTCCACTGGATTCTGCCTCCATCCATTCTTCTCTGACTGATCATGGACTTAGGGGACTCAGAGTCCTATGGGGAGCTGGGCAGCAAAAGCCAAACCCCAATTTTTACATCACTAGTGTTACGGCTAAAATCTGGGTGCGGGGCTACTCTGCCACCCAGCTCATCGGACTAAGTCCGTGGGTCCCTGCGGAAGAAAATGAGCTCAGCCGGACAGGAGCAAATTGCAGAAGATCCAAGTTTATTGCGCAACAGGTTCAAGGTGAGATTGAACAGCGAGAAAGGGGTGACATGAACTTTTGAAACTCCCCCCATGTCCCAGAATACAGTGCAAAATACATCCCAGTTACATCATGAATACATTAAGGAGAGGTTGGGTTACACCGGATTTGTTACGGCTAAAATCTGGGTGCGGGGCTACTCTGCCACCCAGCTCATCGGACTAAGTCCGTGGGTCCCTGCGGAAGAAAATGAGCTCAGCCAGACAGGAGCAAATTGCAGAAGATCCAAGTTTATTGCGCAACAGGTTCAAGGTGAGATTGAACAGCGAGAAAGGGGTGACATGAACTTTTGAAACTCCCCCCATGTCCCAGAATACAGTGCAAAATACATCCCAGTTACATCATGAATACATTAAGGAGAGGTTGGGTTACACCGGATTAACATATGGAGGAGGGAGGGGGGAATATGCAGAGCTGGAGATATGCGCAGATAAGCGCTTCCTGAGTGCCGGTGATGGGAAGACAATGGTCCATGTATGCATAGTCTGCCACCTGGCATTGCCCGGAGGAAAGGCTTGGCAGAGCACCTTACTTGAGGGATTATGGAGGACAGGGGAGGTGTCATAGAGTCCTAGAGAAATTGAGCAAATTGGCACGTTGATTTTCTATGGATTTTATAGATTTTAGTCCCTTTTGACATTGACAATTGGGAATAAATGGATATATTGTAGCGAAGAAGGTGAAGAAGACATGCCCCCCCCTTTCCGTAACACTAGCTTCCTCCAAAGAATCATGGGTGTAGTTTGTTAAGGGTGCTGAAAGTTATTAGAAGATCCCCTCTATCCCCCTGCCCCAATCTACAATTCTCAGCTTTTTCTTGGAGGAGGAATTGATTGTTCAGCTACTCTGGGAAATGTAGCTTTGGGGGTATTCTAAGAGCTCCTGGATCCCTTAACAAACTACACTTCCCAGGATTCTCTGGGAGGGGACATGACTGTTTAAAATTGTATCATAGTAGTTTAAGTGTATAGTGTGAATGTGGCTTACATGAACTTCACTGACTTCAGTATCAATTTCAGTTCCCCAAGTTATTTATTTTTTCCAGTCTTAAATTCTGTTCCCCATATTTCCACAACCATTTCCGATTTCTTTCTTTTTTGTTTTAAAATAATCCCCATGAAAGGTCACCAACCTCTTACTGCAAATTTCTCATTATACAGTATACATCTAGGTATGCAATTTTGCCCAATATACAGATTTTTGGGGGGCAAAGTGATTCTTTCTTATATAATGCATTTTGTATATTGTGCTCACCAATATGTATACCTTTCTGTGCATGTTTTACCCTAGCATTACAAAATTCAGAGAAGCACAAATTTCAAAGGATGCTTTAGTTCATGTATAGCATTGAAAAGTGTCAGTTTGGGAGGTTCAGTGTTAAGGGCTAACTGAATCAAATTTCTCCTCCAGTCCTATTTGTAATGCTTGGCTCTCTAATACCAACTTGTAACTCTAGGGGGCATTGTGGCTCCCTAGTTCTTCTCCGGCTCGGATTTTACTGGCCATTCTCTATGCACTCCTTGCTTGCTTTTGCCTGGCTAGTGTGTGTTCTTGAGCTCTGATAATGTCTCCTGTTGGCCTGGATGGAGAATGGAGAGAAGTGTGTGTTGAGTGTGGGTGTAAAGACCACAGACTTTCACAGAACTGGAATGTAGCCTCCCATACAGAGGTGTGGCATCTATTACACCAACAGCCCTTTGTCTCTAGCACACCCAACACTGTCATGTGTCTCCTGGGGAGATGGCACATGAGGGAATTCGGCTCTCAGGCTGAAAAATATGATTAGCATCACTTTAACTCATGGATACCCAGTGATGCTGAATGTTGGAAGATTATGCAGTAGATAAACATTGAACTCGTTCCTGCAGGAAGTAATGATGGCCACCAACCTAGATGGCTTTGAAAGAGGAATAGAAAAATGTGGGAATGTTGTGGGTAGTAGGAGAGGATATATTGATTAATTATTATCCTTCCTCACTCATGCTAGTGAGCCAGTAGCAGAGCACATTCCCTTGCAGATTGCTGGGAGCAAGTTGATGGATTTGTTAGAATCATACACAGTATCTTTCACTCCATAAGACACACCTAGTTTTCAGAGGAGGAAAACAAGAAAAAAAAAAATTCTGAACGAAACAGTGGATGTATAGTTTTTGTGGTTCATGCTGTGGCCACAGACATGTGATTTGATGGTGATTTGGGGTAGCCCAATGCAAAAATCCTGAGAATCCATGTTGATCCGTGCTTTGTAACCATGTTTTTGCGCCATTGCGGCCCCACACAACAGTGGCTGCGTGATTTTTTGGGTGCAGGCTGTAGCCATGGACATGCTATGTGATCTGATGGTGACTTTGGGGTGACCCAATGCAAAAATACGGTAAATTGAGCAATCCAGTCTGGCTTGTCTAGATTGAATTGTTCCTGGTGAATTCTCCTTTAGTTCTCTCTTCAAAACAATAATGACACGACAGTCTTGTTTTAAAAGTAATGGTAATGTTTACTTACATTCAGTTCACAGATTTGTCCTGAAGGCAGGCTTTATCTTGCAGTTACAGGTACATGTGTAGAGAAAAGACTTCTGAGCTAGGCCTTAGACTTTTTCCTTGTGGCTTCCATCCTCTATAAGGATGAGCCATGTGCTGCTGGCTAAGAGCCAGCAGAAGAACAGCAAAAGAGCCCCTTATAGGGTCTGCTAGGGTCACGCCCATCTACCTGGCCACACACAGGGGGAAGATGCTCCGGAGCAGGTATGACAGGAAGTCCTCCCTGTCTGGAGCAACATTCCCCTATGTGTGCACTCTAGGAAACAGGAAATGTTGTATTTGACTGCTACAGTGAAGATACATCCCACAAAAAAAACCCCATGAAGGATAGGGCTATCAACACTGGCCATGATGGAGCCGGTAATTTTTCTGAGTACCAGTTGCTGGAAGCCGTAGGAGGGGAGAGTACTCTTGTGCTTGAATCCTGCTTGCGGTTTTCTAGTTGGCAACTGATTGGCCACTGTGAGAACAGAATGCTGGGCAAGATGAATCATTGGCCTGATCCAACAGGATTTCTTTATGTCTTTATGTTCTTTATTTGCAGTCACCACACAAATCATTAAGCTGAAAATAAAAGTAACCATCCTTCCCCTATGAGCTAGATGGACCAGTGAAAGGGATGCGGGTGGCGCTGTGGTCTAAAACACTGAGCCTCTTGGGCTTGCTGATCAGAAGGTTGGCAGTTCAAATCCCCGCAATGGAGTGAGCTCTCGTTGCTCTGTCCCAGCTCCTGCCAACCTAGTAGTTCGAAAGCACACCAGTGCAAGTAGATAAGTAGGTACTGCTGCAGCGGGAAGGTAAACGGCATTTCTGTATGCTCTGGCTTCCGTCACAGTGTCCTGTTGCACCAGAAGCAGTTTAATCATGCTGGCCACATGACCTGGAAAGCTGTCTGTGGACAAACGCCAGCTCCCTTGGCCTCAAAGCGAGATGAGCACTGACATTCCATAGTCGCCTTTGACTGGACTTAACCGTCCAGGGGTCCTTTACCTTTTTTTAAAGATGAAACTGGGGGTGTGGCTCAGTACAGCAAAGGACCACAGCTCAGTGGCAGAGCCTTCAGAAAGCATTGGGTTCAATTCCGAGCTTCTCCATGTAGGGATAGGAAAGGCTCCCTGTCTGAAACCCTTCAAAGCCACTGCATGTACAGAATACTGAGCTAGATGTACTGGAGCATCATACAGGACATAGAATCATAGAATTATAAAGGGACCACAAGGATCATCTGGTCCAACCCCATGCAATTCAGGAATCTTTTTGCTCAGTGTGGGGCTTGAGCCCACAACCTTGAAATTAAGAGTCTCGTGGTCTTACTGACTGAGCTATCCCACTGTTCCACTGCTGTGTGTCTGTGTTCCTATACATACCCCAGTGAGATGTGCGTATGATCTGTGGCCACTGAATTCTGTTGAAGTGGGGAAAGGACGGCATGAAGTACTCTGGACAGGGACTAGAATACTCTATACTGCAACATCTGGTTGCAGCCCTTCCTTGTTCCATTGAAAGATGATTTTTAGGGCTTTGTACCCAGGCACCGCAGGCCCTCATCTTTCCCTACCACCTGCAGCCCCACCCGATTTAACCTCAAGAGGGCTGGGGTTCTTTATGCTGACTGATATTTGTAAAAAAAATCTTCCACACTCTGGCTACAGCGAGAACCCTCACATCTTGCACGGTGGCCTAGCCTGTCAAGCAAAGTCTTCCGCATTCAAGGGGAATGTGGAGGGATTTGACTTTATTAAACTGGAGATTTAGGTCAAAATAAGTCAAATGCCTAATTCTCAAAGCCTCCAATCTGCTTAGCGGACATTTGCTTTTAATGTCATTTCAGCCAACAGTCCTATTTTAGACATTTGGTGGCCATCTTTGGCCAGAGGGAGATCTCTAAGTCTGAGCATGGCGCAGGCTGAACCTGGAACCTGGGTGGCTCCCAACAGAATATTAAATACATGATAAAACATCAAACATAAAAAACTTCCCAATACAGCGCTGCCTTCAGGCATCTTCTAAAAGTCAGATAGTTGTTTATCTCCTTGACATCTGAGGGGAGGGTGTTCCACAGGGCAGGCGCCACTACCGAGAAGGCCCTTTGCCTGGTTCCCTGTAACCTCACTTATTGTAGTGAGGGAACCGCCAGAAGGCTCTCGGAGCTGGACCTCAGTGTCCAGGCTGAACGATGGGGGTGGAGGCTTCTGCCACCACTGGGCTCCCTCACACCCTCTGATAAAACCAGTTTGAAAAAGTGCTTCTTCATGCAACATATTGTTAAACTATGGAAGTTGTTCCCCCAGGAGGCAGTGATGGGCCGTCAGACTGGATTACTTTAAAAGAGGATTGGATAAATTCATGGAGGATAGGGCTATTAGCCATCATGGTTATCCTGTTCCTCCACAGTCAGAGACAATAGCAGTTGCTGGAAACCGCCATAGGGGAGAGTCATCTTGCACTGATCTCTTGCTTATGGGTTTCTGCAGGCATCTTGTTGAGTTGTGGGTGAACATATCAGACGACACAGTGATTCTTCAAACAGCTCTTGTTTATTCACAGGCCAGAACAGGACTGAACTGAAGGGTTCAGCCAGACTGCTTATATAGAGCTCCACTAGAACGCAACAGTAACCATTTTCTGTAACTATCCAATCACTGAACGTCACTTTCAATCCCTTATTTGCATATGTGGACCTGAGTGAAAACTATCTACAGTATCCCCCTGCTGGCCCAGGGTGAGAACTTCAGTACATAACACATCTGGCAACAGCCACTGTGAGAAGAGGACACTTTGTACCTTCTGATGGCCGGATGCACTGGCTCAAGCCTTCAGAAGCTGGAGATTCCAAACTGGGGTGACTTTTAAGGAGCATTTCTTGTGAAGCAACACAGGGAGCTGCCTCTTACCAGACCATTGATTCATCTAGCCAGGTCTTGCCTACATTGGGTATGTGGAAGTTTTAGACCAGGGTTTCCAAAACTTAGGTCTCCAGTTGTTTCTGGACTACGGTCCCCATCATCCCCGACCACTGCTCCTGCTAGCTAGGGATGATGGAAGCTGTAGTCCAGTAATAGCTGGTGACCCAAGTTTGGGAAACCCTGTTTTAGACAAACACATGGAGGAGAAGGCTACCAGCCCTGATGGCTATGCTCAGCCTCCATGGTCAGAGGCAGCAATGGGTACCAGTTGCTGGAAGCCTGAGGAGGAGAGCGTGCTCTCGTGCTCAAGTCCTGCTTCTCCCATTGGGGCATCTGGGTGGCCACTGTGAGAACAGGATGCTGGACTAAGATGGGTCATTGGTCTTACGTGATGTTCTCTCCATCAGGTGTTAATTGTAGTGAGGCCACAGGTTGGAAAACGCACGGAGGCCTGAGCCAGGAAAGCTTTGCGGCATCGCAGGGGCTTCTGACTTGTTCCGGGCAGGGTTAATTTACAACTCTGCATTTGGGGTGAAAAGAGGGCTAACGTTATCCTCATAAATAAAGAGTAAATCCAGAGCTTTCTGAATTAAAGGCTAAGCAGCGGCTCCTCTAATCACTCTCAACAGGGCTGAGGAGGATCTGCCCTCATTTAGAGAGCGATTTTTCACATTAACTTACTGCAAAAAACCCACTTTGGACTAATCTGTCTTTGCCCGGGGAATCTGGGCATATGGCTTTGACAGGCACAATCCTGAGTAAGAGTGAGTGGGGTGTTTTTTGGGGTTTTTTTTTTGCAAGGGGGGGGGCGTTCTTAATCTTGCACTTGCCAGTTGATACAACCTTTCTGCTCTTTTAAGTAGCCCAGGAATAACTTTATAAACACTCCAAACAGCCCAGTTTCCTTGACCATCCTGGTTCCAAAAAGAAGTTCAGCTGCTATCTGCAGGCTTGATAACCTTGCTTCAGGGTGAAGGCTGCTTTAAGACAGAGAATTGCTGTATCATCTGCCCTGAATATGCAGGTGGCGCTGTGGGTTAAACCACAGAGCCTAGAGCTTACTGATCAGAAGGTCGGAGGTTCGAATCCCCACGGCGGGGTGAGCTCCCATTGCTCGGTCCCAGCTCCTGCCAACCTAGAAGTTCGAAAGCACACCAGTGCAAGTAGATAAATAGGTACCGCTCCAGCGGGAAGGTAAACAGCGTTTCCGTGCACTGCTCTGGTTCGCCAGAAGCGGCTTAGTCATGCTGGCCACATGACCTGGAAGCTGTACGCCGGCTCCCTCGGCCAGTAAAGTGAGATGAGTGCCACAACCCCAGAGTCATCCGCAACTGGACCTAACAGTCAGGGGTCCCTTTACCTTTACCTGCCCTGAATACCAGTTACTGGGAATCGCACATGGGGCGACGGTGCTGTTGTGCTCAGACTCTGCTTGCAAGTTCCCCATTGGGGTATCTGGCCAATGGCCCATCTAGTCCAGCATCCTGTTCTCACTTACTGTGCGAAGCCTGCAAGCAGGACCACAGTGCAACAGCACTTCCCACTCCTGTGGTTTCCAGCAACTAGTATTCAGGAGCATTACTGCCTCCAACTATGAAGGCAGAAAAGAGCCATCATGGTTAGGAGCCATCAAAAGTCTTCTCCTCCGTGAATTTGTCTAATCCTCTTTTGAAGCCATCCATATTGGTGGCCATCTCATGTGGGAGTGAGTTCCATTGTTGAACTACAAGCTGCATGAAGAAGTCACACCCATAGCTGTCAACGTTTTCCTTTTTTAAAGGGAAATTCCCTTATTCCGAATAGGATTCCTCGCAAGAAAAGGGAAAAGTTGACAGCTATGGTCACACCTAGATAACTTTAATATGGAAAATTTGTGAAGAAGGAATTCCTGAACGAATATAGCCCATGGGAACTGGGTGCTGAGCTATGAGTCTGATCCAGCAAGAAGTCCTCAAGTAAATTCATCAGTGTTAAAGCACTCCTAATATATGCACATTTTTGCATACCATCTTGCCATTTTCGCAGACATTGCCCCCTAATAGGATGCTATGCTGCTTTCACTAATATATGCAATCTTCCCTTTAATGCACACATTCACACATATTATTTGGTTGGAGAGCTGCAATGAAAACGCCCCCAGAGAAGTCTGGATTTTGAAGGAAGGCTGTGTTTTGTTTCACATATCACATCTGAGAAGTGGGAATCAGGTAGTTTTCATTAACATGAGAACCGAGCCAAATGTCCACCCCATTCCTACACAAGGCTCACCTTGCCCTTCAGTTCCTGTCCCTTCAAAAGCTCTCGACACCAATGACACCTACAACCCTATCATATTGCACAAGTTTGCAGTAAGAATGGAAGCTCCACCAGTCAAAATGTGATCTTGTAAGCCATTTGAATCCCTATAGCTGTCTGTTCATACTGGGTCTGTGCATCTTTCTATATGTTTCTCTTCTACCAGGCATTCAGCTTATTAACAACCCTATGGTAGTGCTTTATTCCCTTTTAAAAATGTTTAAGGGTACTCTCATTTTGACTCAAGAAAACCACCATTTTATAGTTCAAATCAGGAAAAATAAATACAGTAAATGGACAAAAGTACAAAGATTCACAAAATGTTTAGGGTATGCGTCCCCCCAGAAAAAAGCACTGTCCTATGATCTTTTAAATGTGTTTGTGGGAGGGGGTTATTGTTTAGTTTTAGTTTTAGTATGTATTTGGTGTTTTTGTGTTGTATTTTTATGCTGTGAACTGCTCTAAGATCTTTAGATGAAGATCTAAAATACAAATTTTGATAATAAACAACAACAACAACAACATGCAATTGAACTTCCTTTCACCCTTTCACCAATCCAGCTCAATATTGCCAACTCTGACTGGCAGGGTCCCTCCAGAGTTTCAGGTGAGGAGTTTTTACCAGCCATTGAGGATTGCACCTGGGCCCTTCTGCATGCAAAGCGGGTGTTCCATCACTGACCCAAAGCTCTTCCCTTACAGATAGGTAAAAGGTCAAGGACCCCTGGACAGTTAAGTCCAGTCAAAGGCGACTATGAGGTTGCGGTGCTCATTTCGCTTTCAGGCTGAGGGAGCTGGTGTTTGTCCACAGACAGCATTCCGGGTCATGTGGCCAGCATGACTAAACCGCTTCTGGCACAACGGGACACCGTGATGGAAACCAGAGCGCATGGAAACACCATTTACCTTCCCGCTGCAGTGGTACCTATTTATCTACTTGCACTGGTGTGCTTTTGAACTGCTAGGTTGGCAGGAGCTGGGACAGAGCAATGGGAGCTCACTCCATCATAGGGATTTGAACCGCCAACCTTCTGATTGGGAAGCCCAAGAGGCTCAGTGGTTTAGACCACAGTGCCACCTGCATCCCCTTACAGATTAAACAGGATTCCAGTCCTCATGGTTCTGAATGAAGGGCTGGTTTCATGGGAAGCTGCCTTATACTGAGCCAGACCATTGGTATGAAGTCAACATATATGCACACTTCAGGGATCCTCCAGGCAACAGCTTGTGGCCTGAGTCCAAACCAGCATCATCTCCCACTTTGAGGAATCTGTCATCTTCCATCCCAGTAGCCTGCCTTAATGGTGCCTTTCATGATTCTTTAATGGCGGTGAGGGATCCTGCTGCTTCAGCAGTCTGCTGTCAGAGTGGGTGCTAGTAAACCACAATGCTGCAGGAGGAGGTTGAGCGGACAAGCAGGGGCTCTCTGCAGCCCCCTCACTCTGCTCCAGTCGATTTGATTAAAGACGTAAATCAAAAGGTGGAGGCAGGAATCAATAGCCCTGACAAATGGAGACTCTTCTGGAGACGCTACACCTGGCCCAAGTCTGATTCATCAACATGCACTGAGTAAGTAACTCTTGTTGCAGGAGGGGAATTGTGGAGGGGGTGGGGGAGCCATAGGTAGCAGTACTGGCCCATCAATAAGAAAAAAAATCCAAAAGTCACAGTGTGATTTAGGAAGGGTCAAATCTGTCTGTTATGGGTTATTTTCACTTTTATAATTGTCGTCGTTGTCGTCGTCGTCATCATCATCATCATCATCATCATCACAAAATAGGTATGTACTGGGGGCTGAATCCCTGCTTGCTCTGCTCACCAACCCCCTGGCCACCCCTGCTGCATTAATTCCCAAAAGCTTCCTCTTCTCACTCCATGCAAAGACTTAGTTCACTTTTCTTGGCCTCCTGAATTTTTCTTCATGCAAATGCAGGGTTGCGATGCCGCACTACAAATCTTCCAATGGGAGCTACGTGATGACAGCCTTACATTTTTATGTATATAGGAGGAAATACTTCACCGGATAGTACTTCAATGTGAATTTTTGTCTTAATATTGAACATGTAAATGGATAGAAACTGCATCAGCTGTGAGCCAACCTGGCAGGCAGGTGCACCATCAGCACTGAGATCAGCACCAGTCAGCTTGGAAACACCATTTTTAATTTCCTATATGCTTTGTGGGTGTGGGAATTTTTTTATCCTGAGGGTCACCTTCCCACTTGGGCCACCTTCCAGCTTCCCATTGGTTCATCTGGTTGGCCACTGTGAGAACAGAATGCTGGACTAGATGGGCCTCTGGCCTGATCCAGCAGCCATGCTCTTCTCAAAATAGAGGTTAGGTGAAAACACGTCCCTTGGATGAAGTCTGACTCAAGTAAACACCCAGCTGGGTTAAAAAACTAGTATCAGGGTTAAACCACTGAGCCTAGGGCTTGCCGATCAGAAGGTCGGCGGTTCGAATCCCTGTGACGGGGTGAGCTCCCGTTGCTCGGTCCCTGCTCCTGCCCACCTAGCAGTTCGAAAGCACGCCAAAGTGCAAGTAGAGAAATAGGTACCGCTCCAGCGGGAAGGTAAACGGCATTTCCGTGCGCTGCTCTGGTTTGCCAGAAGCGGCTTAGTCATGCTGGCCACATGACCTGGAAGCTGTACGCCGGCTCCCTCGGCCAATAAAGCGAGATGAGCGCTGCAACCCCAGAGTCGGTCACAACTGGACCTAATGGTCAGGGGTCCCTTTACCTTTACCTATGAGGGCTCTCCCTGAAGGAGTATCCCCTTGGCATATATCTGACATACTTCCTGTTTGTACTTTCTTAGGGCTTCATGACACAGGATGCTAAATGTATCCTTAGAAACACCAGCCAGTTTTAAAAATTATTAATTAATAGTAGGTGCTGTGGCTGATTTTCAGTGTGTGTGTGGAGATTCAGATTAACTCTTCCTTTCCCAGTCACTTACCGGTACCTAACAAAAATGTGTTCTGTGCTCACTACTATTATAGGTAGAGGGACCAGTGGCCTGATTCTGTATGAGGCAGCCACCTACTTTTGAGCCTGGTAGACTGGGTGTGGGCAGAAAAAGTGATGTGTAATGTCATGTCCTACATCGGTATCTATATAAAGCACCTGTCTTGATATTAGAAAAGAAATTAATACTGTACTTTTTTGCCTTTCCTATGTTGACAACGCAGGGTCTTTTCCTGTCTAGGTAGTTAGGCAGTGGTGGTGCTGTGGTCTAAACCACTGAGCCTTTTGGGCTTCCCGATCAGAAGGTGGGTGGTTCGAATCCCCACAACAGGGTGAGCTCCCATTGCTCTGTCCTAGCCCCTGCCAACCTAGCAGTTCAAAAGCACACCAGTGCAAGTAGATAAATAGGTACCACTGTGGCAGGAAGGTAAATGGCGTTTCCATGCGCTTTGGTTTCCATCACGGTGTCCTGTTACACCAGAAGCAGTTTAGTCATGCTGGCCACATGACCCGGAAAGCTGTCTGTGGACAAACGCTGGCTCCCTTGGCCTGAAAGCGAGATGAGTGCTGCAACCCCATAGTCACCTTTGACGGGACTTAACCATTCAGGGGTCCTTTACCTTACCTTTTTTTACCTTACCTTTGTCTGTCTGCTGCATTTGAGGTTCTCAGTTCCTGCAGCGGACTTCAGAAACCCAGGGAGGAAATAAAAGGTACTATGATCAAGAGTCTGAAAGCCAAGCCTTATGAGTTGAGGGATTTGGGCATGTTCATTCTGGAGGAGAATGAGATGTGATATGAGAGCTATCTTCAAATATCTGAAGTGCTGTCATGTAGAAGATGCAGGAAACTTCCCCCCCCCCCTGCTTCTCCAGTGGGTAGGACCTGAACTAATGGATTCAAATGACAAGAAAGGAGATTCAGATGAAACATTAGGAAGAACCAGGGCTTTTTTCAACTGGAACACACCACTACTCAGTTCTGGCCCCTCTCAAGTGGGCACCATTATAAGGTAACAAGGGAGGTGTTCGTGATGAGTTTCGGCACCTCTTTCTAGAAAAATAACACTGGGAAGAACCTTCTGATGGTAAAAGCTATTCAGCGGCAGAACAAACCTCCTCCAGAAGGTTGTGGACTCTCCTTCATTTGAGGCTTTTAAACAGAAGTTGGATGGGCATCATTCAGGGATTATTTAGCTGCAATTCCTGTATTGCAAGGAGTTGCAGTAGATGCCCCTTGAAATTCTATGAGTCTATGATCCAGCCCTAGGTTTGGATACAGGGACCCACAGCCTACCCCTGAAAGTCACCTGGAGCTTAAAAAGCAAAGATTGTTATGCAACACCCCCTGCCCTCCAAAAAGCAAACCCAAGAAGATGAGACTGTAGTAGAGGGAGAATGTTTTTGCACCTGGAAACCAGGTACACATCCTGAATCCAGCCATGATTTGTTACCCTCCGGTTCCTCTTTTGGAAGAAACCTGGCCCTTAAATCTTCTTTAGGAAGCCACCCATCAGTCCCAAGCAGGTGTTCTATGGAGACAACTCTATTCTTTGGGAAAGATTATGGTGACAAATGGGAGGTGTGGGGGTGCCATGCATCTAAAGAAGCACCCACTGGGAAGGGTGGGAGGGCTGGCATTAAAACTTTTGCGCCACTGAACCAAATAAGGAGTGAAGCCACCCAGGGACCCGGTTTGCTTGAGATTGTTTAGCCAACCATGTCATGCAGATCATGAAAAGTGCTTTAATCTGCAATGTTACAGGGCCTCCTGAGGGGATTAGCTGCCATCCCAATATGTTAATATAGCAAAAATGGATGATCCAATTAAGCTCTGCAAAGTCGCGTTGGAAGCAAAGGCCCATATGCTGCTTTTTATCCCTCTCAGTGTGCAAGGATGCAGCATAAAATCTGGGCAGCCTGTGACATCCGATGAGCCATTTTGGCCTTCTGCAAGACGGTGTGTGTGTCCTGTGGGACTCTCTTCAATCTCAGAAAGCCTGAGCCAAAAGGACTTTTCTGAATTCATCATGCCATTCACAGGTGGCAAATTTGGGGAGGATTTCAATGGTTTGCAGGATGGACACAATGTCTGTTCACAGACAAGCAGGTAGAGATGGTTCACTTCAACAAGGAGAGAAGGTTCACTCCAGCAGGTGGAGGTGGTTCACTCTAGCCAGGAGAAGTGGTTCATTCCAGCAGGTGGAGGTGGTTCACTCTAGCCAGGAGAGATGGTTCACTCCAGCAGGTGGAGATGGTTCACTCTAGCTAGGGGAGGTGATTCACTCTAGCCAGGAGAGATGGTTCACTTCACCCAGTTGGGATGGCTCACTCCAGCCAGTAAAGGTGGTTCATTCTAGAAAGTAAGGTTAGCTTGCTTCAGGAAGTTGCCTTATCCAGAGTCAGGCCATTGGTTAATCCAGCTCAGTACTGGCTGGCAGTGGTTCTCCAGGGTTTCAGGCAGGAGTCTTTTCTTTGTCCAGTTTGGCCATACCAGGGACCTTTTGCATCCAAAGCTGCTGCTCCACCATTGAGCACCACCGGACTGCAAATCCCTTGACCCTTGACCATTGGCCATGCTGGCTTGGACTGATGGGAGTTGATGTCCCACAACATCTGGAGAACCACAGACTAGGGGAGGCTGCTCCAGATATCATAATATGGGCTTTATCAGAGATGTTGTGGACACATGATTCTGCCTGGGGCTGCTGCACTGCAACACAGAATTGCATAGTTTCCGGCAATGCACAGAGGAGTGTTTTCTCTCTCTCTCTTTTTCAGAGTAAGATCATGCCAGCAGGCCTTATTAAAGAAAAGCATGCTGATGAAAGGAGAAAGCCAGAAAGTGTTCCGGGGAGAGTCCTTTGGCTCCTGCCCCATCCTCTCCCAGTTACTGGAGCACTGGGGCTCACAGTAAATGGCTGTTGCTCATAATTTGCTGAGCTCATTGCAAGCAGAAGCAGAGGGAGGCCAACTCCTTGCCTAGCAGGACCATTTCAATACAGACACATAAAAGAGATTTGACTTCCCCGCTGCCTTGGTAGGATGTAAGCCCAACTAGCTTTTCTTCTATCAACCACTGATGGGGAAAGGGAGGACTCCCATGCAAGCTGAAGGAGCCGATCACCAGATTTAGAGAAGAGGCTCTGTCACCTTGCCCTTTACATTGCTGGGCCTGGCCCAGTGTTTCCCAGACTTGGGTTTCCAGCTGTTTTTGGAGGACAACTTTCATCATCCCTAGCTAGCAAGGCCATTGGACAGGGATGATGGGAATTGGAAAACAGATGGAGACCAGGTTTGGGAAGCAATGGCCTGGCCTATGAGAACCACTTTGGAAAAGGGCAGGGAGGGAAATTTCAAGCCTGTGGGCTGGATGTGGCCCATCAGGCTTTTCTACCTGGCCCTTGAGACTGCCTTACCCGCTCTGTGGGCTAACCTCTCATCTGTGCTGATCCACACTCCCAATTGCTTTTGCCTGCCTGAAATGTGCCCTTGAATTGGGATAATGCCTCTTGCTTGCTGGATGGAGATAAGCATAGACATTGCAAGTGGCTCCTCCTATGGAGGTGGAGCCACTGGTAGGTGAGGCCTTGCCAACCTTTATATGGCTTAAGAGGGGATGACAACATCTTCCCAATCTCAGATAGCAGGTTTCCCTAGAAGAAGAAGAGTTTGGATTTGATATCCCACTTTATCACTACCTGAAGGAGTCTCAAAGCAGCTAACATTCTCCTTTCCCTTCCTCCCCCACAACAAACACTCTGTGAGGTGAGTGGGGCTGAGAGACTTCAGAGAAGTGTGACTAGCCCAAGGTCACCCAGCAGCTGCATGTGGAGGAGCAGAGACACAAACCCAGTTCACCAGATTACGAGTCTATCGCTTTTACGAGTCTATCGCACTACACCACACTAGGAGCTGTCCAGGGTCCTGATTCCCCCCCTGGCCCAGAAGAGGCTCTTGTATTCATCACCATGGCAAGCCCCAGTAGAAAGAGGATTGGTAGCAGGGAAAGAATGCAGACCAACGGCTGGTAGACAATGGAGACTCATCGCAACATTCTAGAATGAATCTGAAGAAGCCCATTGGTTGCCTTACTATTGCCTACTATGATGGGCTGTGTTTCCACACTGATGCTGGCAAGGCTGCCAGGAGTGGGAATCAAGCTCAGGACACCAGCCTTCTTGTCCCTGCGCTGTATCACTGAGTTGTAGGTCTGACCTATGGAAGTGTTGAAAGGTCACTGCTTGAACTGAATATGGAACTCACTTCCATAGAAGGAAGTGATGGCCACTCACTTGTAGGGCAGTAAAAGAGGCCTGGAGAAATTCATGGAGGATAGCAATGGCTACTAGTCATGATGGCTGTGCTCCGACTCCACAGTCCAAGGCAATGATGCTTCTGAATGAAAGCGGCAGGAGGAGCGAGCGCTTGTGTGCTCGTGGTCCTGCTTGAAGGTTCCCATGTGGGTATCTGGGCAGTCACTGTGAGGAAAGTATGGGGCATTGACCTGATCCAGAAGGCTCTTACGTTCTTCTGTGTGCATAGAATTGTTGTTGTTTATGGAGGAGCAGTCAGTCAGAGTCCACACTAGACCAGCTGCTAGCTATGATGACTATGTTCTGTTTCCATGGTTGGAGGCAGTAATGCTTCTGAATACCATTTGTTGGAAACAGCAGGAGGGGAGAGCCCTCTTGTGCTTGCCTCCTGCTTATGGGCTTTTGTTGAGAACAGGATGTAACATTGGCCTGATCCAGCAGGCTCTTCTAATGTTCTTTTTTTAATTAAAAAAATTATTTAATATGATTGTTACAAAATTTAAGCAAAATATTGCAAATACATACATATATATTTCAAATAAGCACATATATATGAAAAAAGGAACAAAAGAGAAGAAAATAAGAAAAGAAAAAAGAAGAGGATACTTTTGGGGGAGGTTCCCCCTTCTCCCTCCACCTCTTCTCAAGCTGCGCCTTCCACTTTTTAAAGACCCGACCACCACGTTAGCGTAATTATCCTCATCAAGTTATCTGCAACTGGCAGTGGAAGATTCAGTTGGGTCGGTTAGCAGCTAAGAGAGAGTGAACGGACAGCACTCTCAAATCAATTAGCAGCCAGCAAGGATCAAATTGAAAGGTAATATTATTTTCATCTCCTGTCTGGGAGACAGGCTGGAGCGAGGAGGCTCAGGGCTGAACATCATACCCAATTGCTTCTAGTCTGGGAGCTGGAATCCTTGTCATTAATCTCTTCTTCTTCTCTGGCTGCAGTGAATCAGTGCAGAATCTCAGAGAGATGGGTCTGAACATGTGGATGCTCTGAAAAGGGATATGGCTCCAAACCCTGCCCCTTGCTCCATCTATATTGCCACACCTCATTTCCCCTTCAGACATGCTCTCCTGCTCTCACTTCAATTGTTTCACTGTGGCTGGGGGCAGGTGCCATTCCCAGCAGCTGCCTGGTTGGTGTTGACCCATGGCAGGGCCTTTTCAGTGGTGGCTCCCATTTATAGAATGCCCTCTATAGTGATGTGTGTGTCCCTCTCCTTCATTATTGACATTCAGGGAGCTTTTGAAAACATTCCTGTTTAACCAGGCAGTTGGTGGCTAAAAAATGACACTGTTCCTAGAAACCTCGAGAACACCAGCTGAGAAAATGTTTCTAAACTGTTTTCAGAATGTTTTAAAACTGCTTTCGCTTGTTGGTGTTTTTTTAAACGTTTAATCATTGCTGTGACTGCCACCCTGGGCTCCTTTGGGAGAAAGGGTGGGATATGAAGCAAATAAACAAAAACAAAAAGAATAAATTTGCGAGGGAGAGAAAGTCGATGAAGAGAAGGAAAAGGCAGAGGCGGTACGTTATCGTTATAGCAACGTAAGATAAATCGTGTCTGCCTGGAGAAGCAGAGGTGGAAGGGCACCATCCTCTCTAGAAAGGAGACCCCTCCTTCAATGGGGTCATAAATCACCACTTGCTCTCAGATGATGTTGATGGGGCAAGGAGAAGTTTCCAGGTAGATTGGAGCTGTGCCCTCTGAGTCAAGGAGAAAGAAGGGTCAACTGCCAGGGCCGTCAAAACTCCTCCACAGGTCCATTACGGGCTGCTGTTCACCATCAGTGTGCCTAGGAATGGCTCTCCAGCAGCTGTGGACCCCATCAGGAAAAGCCCCCTTTGGCTTGCTGTTTTTCAGAATCTCGCAAGATGGCTCTCTGAGCTATCATTGCAGAACCAGGGACTGAGATGTGTTCCCTGCACCGAGGAAGCCGCCCGGATAATGAAGATGTAGACACATTTCCAGTGCACAGCCCCAGCTAAGTGCAGGCAAATAATCGCTCTAATTACTCTAATTACTTAAGAGATAGCTCTGTTTTCCCAAGGAAACGTTTTAACATGGCGGCTCAGCAAAATAAACGTGTGTGGCTGGCTCCAACCTCCGAGCTACAGGGCAGCTGGCAAATGTGTCCCTCAGCTGGATGCAGATGTCCAGACTGACCAGGTGTGTTTGCCACTTCAGGGAGGAAATGTCAGTCATGGCAGTGGATGTCAGAGAATCGGCACTTAAACAGAAACAGAAATTGCCAATGCTTGATTCATTCCATGTCCAGAACTGAAATCAATCCAGTGAATACTTTTTGTTGTTGCTGTCATCCTGCAAAAGATACGTGAATGTTTATGTCTGCATTTATTTTGCCTTGAAGTGAATGTGGTTGGAAGGAAGTCATGATGATGTCACTTACATAAGCGACTTAATTTCACCACAGCAGAGAGTGAGTCGAATGACGTAGTTTTGGTGGAAGACGAACCGCAGCAGAATGGAAACGCTGCTGCGTGTGAAGACTACACAGTGGAACAGAAAACAATGTGTTCTTACATCCCTAGTTAAGCTTAAGGGTGCAGAAGATTAGGAAGGAAACAAACCTGATCCGTTGAGTAGGGAATTCTCCTGTGTAAAGCCTCCTCAAAATGAATGGGGATGCTGAAAGAGCTGAAATGGGATGTTCATGTTCTTGTGGGAATGTTGTAGATACTAGGAGAGGATATACTGATTTAATAGTATCCTTCCTAACTCACCCTTGTGAGTCAGCAGCAGAGTACATCCCCTGTGTGCTAGTGTGGTGTAGTGGTTAAGAGAGGTAGATTCGTAATCTGGGGAACCGGGTTCGCGTCTCCGCTCCTCCACATGCAGCTGCTGGGTGACCTTGGGCTAGTCACACTTCTCTGAAGTCTCTCAGCCCCACTCACCTCAGAGAGTGTTTGTTGTGGGGGAGGAAGGGAAAGGAGAATGTTAGCCACTTTGAGACTCCTTCGGGTAGTAGTGATAAAGCGGGATATCAAATCCAAACTCCTAAACTCCTCCTTCCCAATATATAGCAGGAAGCTAGTTGGTAGATTCGTTTGAATATCTTTACTTAAGCAATCCAATCTGGCTTTGTTCAGATTGGGTTTTGTTCCTGGCCAGTCCCCTTTTTATCTCTCCTAAAAAGAATAAAGACACAAGAAGCTTCCTTTAAAAGTAACAAGTTTACTCACATTCAGTTCACAGTTGGATCCCTGAAGGCAGGCTTTAGCTTGCAGTTACAGATACAGTGTGGCTTACATCCTTGTAAGGATGGGCCTATGAGCTAGCAGTGCAGTCCAAGAGAAGAAAAGGCATCAAAAGAGGAAGATGGCTGCGTGACCAGCCCCTTTTATGGGGTCTCCCAGGATCATGCCCACCTACCTGGTCACAAGCAGGGGGAGGAAGATCCAGATCAGGTGTGACAAGAAGTCCTCCTGGCTGTGGAGTTACACCCCCCTGCATGTCCACTCTGGGCAAACAGGAAGTGTTGTACTTGACTGCTTATGTTACATCCCACAGTTCTGAGCCAGTATATTCATTAGGGCAAATGGGGCACTGCCCCACCAATCTCATTCTGCCCTCAACCAGCCATCTCTTGACTGTCTTCTTAATTACAAGCAGTCCAGGGGGTGGCCCATCCTATCAGCTTCCTCCTCCTTAGTCTCCTAGTATTGCCCTTGTAGAACTCATCCGGGAGGAGGATAGGGACAAAACTAGTTGCCTGTTGCCTGTCTTTGACTCTGGAGGCACGTACTATTGCGCTCTCTGACCCAAACAGTCGCAATAGGCATCATGCAGCACTGAATATAACCCTAGTTACCCCCAGGGGATTGGTAAGACTGGATGAGGAGAAAAGCCTCTTGCCTGCCCAGAAAAAAATGTGGAAAGATGCATGGGTGTCTCTGTGCAGAAACTTTGGACCTTTGCCTGTTGGGAATGTAGTCTATTGCACAAAGGTATTGTCCATTGGTCTGCCTACTTTCGCATCTGTTCACACTCAGCACAAGTATGCGGCACCTGGAAATTTTGGGGGAAGGGAAAGAAAAAATAAGACCCCAGGAAATGTTCTCTGAAGTTATTCAGAGCCGTGTTGGCTAGCCTAACCAAGGAAGGGCTGTGACTCAGTGCTAGAACATCTGCTTTGCATGCAGAAGGCCCAGGTCCAATCTATGATGGCAATCTCTGATGGTGACTGAAAGTGGCTGCCGAGACCATATAACACTGGTCCTAAAAGACCTACATTGGCTCCCAGTACGTTTCTGAGCACAATTCAAAGTGCTGGTGCTGACCCTTGAAGCCCTAAACAGCCTCGGCCCAGTATACCTGAAGGAGTGTCTCCACCCCCATCGTTCAGCCAGGACACTGAGGTCCTCCTCTGAAGGTCTTTTGGTGGTTCCCCCGCTGCAAGAAGTGAAGCTACAGGGAACCAGACAGCCTGCCCTGTGGAACGCCCTCCCACCAGATGTCAAAGAGAACAACAACTACCAGACTTTTAGAAGACATCTAAAGGCAGCCCTGTTTAGGGAAGTTTTTAATGTTTGATGTTTTATCGCTTTATTATTATTATTATTCTGTTGGGAGCCACCCAGAATGGCTGGGGAAACCCAGCCAGATGGGTGGGGTATAAATAATAAGTTCCTCCTCCCCCTCTTCTCCTGCTTCTGCTTCTTATAGGTCTGAGAATGTCCTCGTCACTTCCAGTAAGCGTAAATAATACTAAACTCACTAGACCAATGGACTGACTCTAACTAAGGCAGCTTCTGACGGTCCTATGTTTGGGTAATGCTCATTCCCCTCCTGGCTTCAGACCCAACCATCCATGCCAGTTCTCTGCCCTCTATATCTCCAGGTCAATATGTGGGTCAGTAGTCAATGCCAGTCCAAGAGAAGTGGTTGCATCTTTCCTCAAGCCACTGTCTAGGTCACTTGTGGGGACCAGCACTGTGCCTTGCCCCATGAGCTTCCAGAGGTAATTGTCCGGCTGCTGCTGGCTGCAACAGCTGGAATAGATGTATCTCAATCCAACCCAAGACTTTTCTGAGGTTCCTGATGTGTAGTCATTCCTCCAAGCTGAGCTGAAACAGAAGCAAGTTGCCTGCACAGTGCAGGCACCTTCAAATTGAATTTCAACAGGGAGGTATCAAACGCTACAAGCAGGAAGAGAAAATCAATCGCATTAATGCAAAATGGAGGTTAATTGGCTAGACTCTAACCTTCCTGTGCAGCTTCTGGGGACGATGAGGAGTCCCTGCTTGGGTAGGAGGCTGTGATATCACACTGTAGAGAGAATATGGTTACACTGTCAGGACTGTCTCCCAGCATCAGCAGAAGTTTTGTGAAAGGTGTGATGGGGAGTGTTGTGGAAATCAAAACTGCAGGAATTACTTGGGAGAGGGCTCCAAACCCTCTCATGAGAGCCAGAGAGTCCTCTGAAAATGTCGTGAAATGCAGAATACAGTATTTATACAGTACAGTGGTACCTCGGGTTAAGTACTTAATTCGTTCTGGAGGTACGTTCTTAACCTGAAACTGTTCTTAACCTGAGGTACCACTTTAGCTAATGGGGCCTCCCGCTGCTGCTGCACAATTTCTGTTCTCATCCTGAATCAAAGTTCTTAACCCAAGGTACTATTTCTGGGTTAGCGGAGTCTGTAACCTGAAGCATATGTAACCCAAGGTACCACTGTAATTGTCACACAAAGCTCAAAGACTAATTTTCTCCAGTATAGTGGGATATTGCAGAAAAGGTTCAAAGCAATATTTCAACACCTTCTGAAATACTGTAGTTGTTTACCTTAGATTCAGCTTGCGTGGCGAATATTTTACTTTACTGGCAGTCTGTGGTTTCATGTGCTGGAACATTTTTGCACAGTTTGTGTGTGTGTCTTTTGTGTACATGAATAATCAAATTTGCCCTTACCCTTATTTCATGTCACCTTCACTCTTGTGAAGAAAAGTTCACAATCCTTAATCCTGAAGCCAAACTTTATTTATTGCTCTAACAGTGGTCAGCTTACTTAAAGGCTGGTTGTCCCTGTTTTTGGATTCTTTTAGAGCATGGCAGCTAAATGTATTCTGGAAAATACATTGCATTTGATATTGGTGGTCAGGCACCCCTGTTCCACAGGCCTGATTAGGAGGTCCAGCTGTCTTGGTCCACACTGCCAGATGAATAACTCAAACTTCAGATACTGTTTCCTCCAAATGCATCTTTAATGCATAAATCTGCAGGGTGAACATGTGAGAAATAAAGGCACAGGGGGTGAATTACATGACTAAGTGCAAACTGAGACATTGATTCAACAAGCAACATGCTGCCTGTCTCTTCCTTTTGAAGAGTAGGGAGAGCAAAAGTCTTAGTGGAGCAAGTGATAAGTGTTTCAGGATTTGGCAGGCAAATGGGCACTACTGCAAATGAGTTGGGTCTGTGAGGTTTGTCTGTGCTGGCATCTCCATGTCTTTGGTGTTGGAGTCAGTGCTGGCTCAAGTATTGGACATACTCTCAAGTACCTCTCCAAAGGATGAGACTCCTTACTGACAGTAGGAGAAGGAGGCCCACTTCAGAAGGTGCCATGGTTACAGTGTTGAACTAGAACAATGTCTCTGAAAAAAATTACACATCACTTGGGAAGGCAGGCGAATTGTTATGTACTAAGCTTGGATCCTAGAACAATAGGCAAGTAGGATCCTAGAATGCAACAACTGATTGGCTTGCAGGAAAAGACCAGTCAGGCTCCAGGAGGAAGTTAATCAGTTTATTAGGCTGGGAGGATCGTAGAATGCAACAACTGATTGGCCTGCAGGAAAAGACCAATCAGGCTCCAGGAGGGAAGCAGAATTAGCCAATCACACAGGACTCATTGTGTAAATAATGTATATAAAAGCCTGAGGTTTTGGGGGGCAATTCAATCACTGTTTTACAAGCTGCAATAAAGAGCATGAAATCACTACAGGACTCCGAGTATATTTCATGAACTAATGTCAGTGTACTGGAAGAAGCAAAGATCACCACTGTGGAAGCAATGATTCATCAACGTCAACTTCATTGGACTAGTCATGTTGTGTGGATGCCTGATTATTGCCTTCCAAAGCAACTACTCTATTCTGAACTTAAAAATGGAAAGCGTAATGCTGGTGGTCAACAAAAGAGGTTCAAAGACTCTCTCAAGGCAAATCTTTAAAAAGGTAGTATAAACACTGACAACTGGGAAACACTGGCCTGCGAGCACTCCAATTGGAGAACAGCCTTTAACAAAGGTGTCATGGGCTTTGAAGACACTCAGACTCAGGATGAAAGGGAGAAACGTGCTAAGAGGAAGGCACACTTGGCAAAACCTCACTGTGATCAACTCCCGTCTGGAAACCGATGTCCCCACTGTGGAAGGACATGTGGATCCAGAATTGGCCTCCACAGTCGCTTACAGACTCCTTGCAAAAACCGTGTTTATGGAAGACAATCTTACTCGGCTAGGAGTGATCACCAAAGAAGTTTAACTAGGACATGGGAGACCAGGGTTCAAGGTTGCATTGAACTATGAAGCTCACCAGGTGCCCTTCAGGGCCAGTTACTGCCTCTAAGCCTAACCTACTTTACAGGTTTACAAGCCACACTGGAAAAGCAAAATGCAAGGGCTCCACCCACTTGTTATAGTGACCGACTATGAATGGGGCACCTCAAGATGTGGCTAGCTGAACTGAAAAACATTCCCCACCTGTGAACTCTCTTAAAAGAAAATGTCCATCCGTTCCTTTGACTCCTAACAAAAAATAGCTCTGCTACTCTTAAGACAACTCCAAGGTAACTCCGAGAGCATAGAATTGTGCTTCAACAAGGTCAGAGTTTTTTTTTTG
This sequence comes from Podarcis raffonei, assembly GCF_027172205.1. NCBI lineage: Eukaryota > Metazoa > Chordata > Lepidosauria > Squamata > Lacertidae > Podarcis > Podarcis raffonei. The sequence goes on from NC_070617.1 coordinate 25,105,610, forward strand.
TAACATGGGAGGGATTGGAGTCATGGCAGCTGGCAATAGCCAGCTGATAAAGACACCTGCTTCTTGAGAGAAAAGCAATGACAAACCTAGACAGCATCTTAAAAAGCGGAGACATCACCTTGCCAACAAAGGTCCATATAGTAAAAGCTATGGTTTTCCCAGTAGTGATGTATGGAAGTGAGAGCTGGACCATAAAGAAGGCTGATCGCCGAAGAAATTATGCTGTTGAATTATGGTGCTGGAGGAGACTCTTGAGAGTCCCATGGACTGCAAGAAGATCAAACCGATCCATTCTGAAGGAAATCAGCCCTGAGTGCTCACTGGAAGGACAGATCCTGAAGCTGAGGCTCCAATACTTTGGCCACCTCATGAGAAGAGAAGACTCCCTGGAAAAGACCCTGATGTTGGGAAAGATGGAGGGCACAAGGAGAAGGGGACGACAGAGGACGAGATGGTAGGACAGTGTTCTCAAAGCTACTAACGTGAGTTTGACCAAACTGCGGGAGGCAGTGGAAGACAGGAGTGCCTGGCGTGCTCTGGTCCAGGGGGTCATGAAGAGTCGGACACGACTAAACGACTAAACAACAACAACAAACAAGTTCTTCCTTTCTCAGAGGATCTTGGGATGATGCACAGACTTCAGCACCCACCTCTGTCCAGGCACACCCTTATGTAGAACCCAAAAGGGGGAGGAAGGAGGAGCCACGGGGTAAAAGAGGCAGCACTTCTCCCCCAGCAAACTCCATCCCCCATATGTGAGCGGGCAGACACACATCGTGTATCAGTGAAATACCTGTCCATACTGCACTTGGCTTCCTCCTCCTGAAGCCTGTTGAAAAACAAACCCTTCTCACTACCAACTTAATTATCCCCCATGAATATGGAGAGGTTCCTTCTGCCTGGGAAGCCTTGCAGATCAGCTTCTCATGAATAAATTATCTTTGCTTTGTGAGACTCAATGCACCCTCCTCACCCGTTGGAAGCATCCATAATTACCTTTGAAATACAATCATCTCTTGGATGGGAATGTTTGTGTTGCCACTCTGCTTTCATCTTCCTCCCCCTCTTCCAGAAACGCTAAGCCATTTCCCTTCTCAGGGTGGCTTTATAAAGTTCATCTGGTTAGGGGAGAATCGAAAACACTCATTGTTTTTTGATCCTGCCAAAAGTATTCCTGAAAAACAGGAAGGGGGAAAGTCTTCGGCCAACCTATTTGGTGCTGCTTGCATAAAAGCTTGTTTGCTCATCTTCATTGCCCCCTCTTCCTGCCCCACTTGCCCAGTAGACTTTATTGCATTCATTGGTGTAATCACCTCACCAAACCTGATGGATGCTATAGTGTAGTGATGGCATCTTATTCACTGTGTGATTTCTGACTGGCTGCGAATCACTATTCAATTCATCCAGGAGGTGTATTTGCCCATGGAGACCTCTGGTCAAATCTGATTGGCTAGTCCCATGTGACATCATCCTTTTATGATGGGAGCCATAATTGGCTGAGACTGCTCATGATTGAATGAGCCATCAAGAGGTAAATGATGAAGTATCAATGAGGGAATGAGCCACTGAAGATCATACACCACAGATAAAGCTTTCAGCAGGTGAGGTTGTTCCGTTACGGCAAAGGGAGCATCAACCTCCATCTGCCCTCAGCCAGCACTCACATGACTGTCTTCTTTCTTATAACCAGCCCAGAAGGCTGGCCCTGCCTGTCAGGTTCCTCCTCTTGATAAGTATCAGGATTGCCTTTGTAGAATTAGTTGGCACTGTCTGTCGTTGGCTCTGGCTCCACCTTCTGTTGGTTTCCTTGCTTACTGACCCATCCATTCCAATGCGCACCAGCCACCGCTGTCTAAAACTTCCCACCCTGGAGGATTTGGGTTTTGGATTGCAGCCTTAAGGTTGCATCCAGTGCTAGCCCATTGATAGGCTGCAGCAAACTTAAGTTCACTAATTTCAATGGGTCTATCTTGAGTAAGTTTAGCATTTGATGCAACTCTTACTGTCTTCACTTCCCACTACTGCTTTTCCGTTGAGTCATTTTATATCCCCTTTGTAATATTCGCCTTATTTCTTGTATGTATTTACATGAGTTGCTTTGAGTATTGATTTTCCCCACTATAGAAAGTTGACCAATAAATCCATATTACCACAATATCACCCAATATTCCTGGAAGAAATAAGCTTCTCAGCAGAGTAGGTTCACACACAGAACATAATGTTTCAGTCTTTGGCAGAGATGTAGTGGTCCAGTGTCATGTGGGGTTTGAATGGTTTATTTAAATGTAAAGGTTCATCATTGTTGCACCCGATGTGTATGTCTTTAAGGGGCCAGAGCAAGGGCCAGAGTAAGATAACGAGACCCAGCTTTACAGCTGTGAAGCATAGCAGGTGCTGCTGAGTTGTATTTGATTAAGGTGTGTCAGCTTTTGGGTGTAGTATATAAGGAGCAGCACCTAGCTCTCCCATTACCCTGGGGGATGGGTTGGTGGTTGGGTCTGGTTTGGTTGTTAATGTACTTAGTGTAAAAGGAGTTTTTCTTTTTCTTATTAAAACCTTGTTTAAGTTATTTTTGAGTCCTTTACTTTTTAATGCATGGTCTCCCCAGCAAGCTCTCTGCAGTGCTACCATACTGCAAATAGCCAACATCTTTGGTTATGGGCCCAGCTGCTGAGTGGATGACTGCATATTTTTGGACTCTGAGAAAGGTTTGAAAACTCCTTCTCCTGTTAGCGTAGTTCTGTGGGTCTGGAAGAGTTCCAGAATGGTTGACCGGGTTCCTGAAGCTGAGAAGGCTCTGGTCTTCCCACAGCTAACAGATGAGAACTATAGTTTATGGTCTTTTCGGGTGGAGGCGCTTTTGACCTCTAGAGAAGTATGGACCTATGTAACTGATGACCCTCCTGACCCTGTGACTAATGCTTGGTCGAAAGGAGATGCAAAAGCCAGGGCGATAATTAATTTGGCAGTCAGCGACCAGCAAGTAGTCTATATAAGAAATAAGAAAACTGCCAAAGAAATGTGGGACAGTCTTGCAGCAGTGCATGTTAGAAAAGAGTCAGCATCTGCATTGACGTTTTTCAAGCAGTTGTACCAGACGAAGTTGCAGCCTGGTGGTGATTTGGCAGCACACTTGAGACGTCTGGAGGCAATACGCTGCGAATTAATTCGAAGGGACATGGACATACCTGATATTCAGTATGTTTTTATCATTCTTTGTTCCCTTAACGAGGACTTTGATGGTATAGCTAGCCAGATATCTGCCGTTCCACCAGCACAATTAACTGTGGAAGGGGTGACGGCAAGATTAATGGGCGAGTTGGACAGAAGGGAGGCTTGTGCCATAAGCACTCCTATTTCCAGAAGTAATGAGGAACGCCATATGCAAACTTGTGGTGATACAACTGTATTTAAAGCTGCCAAGCGTTGTTGGTTCTGCAATAAGCAAGGACATTTTGCAAAGGACTGCAGATCCAAAAGAAAGCAAAGTACTCCCAAGCCTGTTTCTGTTCGTCAGTCACGGTCGTCAGCCCAGCAGCCGACATCGTATAGTAGAGACAGAAACGAGCCGCGAGTTTTCCATGCTAGGACAACAGATCGTAAAAGACTTAAACATGCCAAGTGGAAGTCTTTTGTTGTGGACTCAGGAGCATCTCAGCATATTTGCAACGATCGAAGCTTGTTTATTTCTTTCGAAGAGGAAATTGGTAATGTACATTTAGCCAATTCACAAGTCTTGCAGTCGCTTGGCAGGGGTACTGTTAAACTTGACTCTTTAAACATTATGATAACGAACTGCATTTACTGCCCGTCAGTGGACAATTTATTATCAGTAAGGTGCTTTGCTCGTCAAGGCATAACTGTGCGTTTCTTAAAGTCAATGTGTGAGTTTTTCGATGGGAACAAACGTCTATTATATGCCCGGGAATCTGATGGTTTATATAGACTGTATTTTCGCACCTACTCCCAATCGCCTATAAATTGCAGAGCAGCACAGTCAAGCCAGGGGTTGAGGAATGTAAGGCCACATTCCGGGTGTGTCCATGAGGCGCACAGAATTCTAGGACACCTGAATTTTGCTGATGTAATTAAGACAAAGAATATTGTTAATGGCCTCAACTTAAAACCATGTAAATTCTTTATGCAATGTCTATCTTGTTGCAAGAATAAGATTAAGGTTGCACGCAAGGGTAGGTGCTCAGATAGGAAAGTAACTGAGCCATTTGAGCGTGTACATTGTGATTTAGTTGGGCCACTCCCACCATCATTAGGAGGTTCTAAGTACTGGCTTACTCTGATAGACCAGTATAGTAGATATTGTTGGACTTATGCAATAGCTGAGAAGTCCCAAGCATTTGAGAAGTACAAAGTTTTTTGCAACTGGGTAAAAACGCACTTTAACAAACCAATTAAGAACCTGTTTTCTGACCGGGGCGGGGAATTTGTTTCTGAGGATTTTGAGAAATTCCTGGAAGCGCAGGGGACTACTCATGAGTTATCTTGCCCCCGAAGTCCCTGGCAAAATGGGCTTGTTGAAGTTGTGCAGCGTGACCTACAGGCAGGGGTTAAAACGTATCTGCACGATGCTAATCTGCCCAAAGACTTTTGGGCTGAAGCGCTTAATGCGTTTTGTTATGTTAGAAATCGCAGTTATCATTCTGGTTTAGATGTCACCCCCTATGAGAAGCTGTTTAAAAAACGCCCTAATCTGAAATACCTACGCATTTGGGGTTCAGATGTAATTATGCATTATCCTGCTAAGCAGAAATTGGGTGAACGTAGTGTCCAGGGAAAATTAATGGGCTACCAGCAGGGGGCGTACAGAATTTACATACCAGCAACTGGCAAATTTCATATTACCAGAAGTATGATACAAACTGTAAATTGGAATGGAGTTGCTGTCTTCCAAGATACTGATGGTATAGATAATACTGAGGAAGAAGAGGAAGAAGCAGCAGCAGCAGCAGGAAATGGTGCTTCTGAATTAATGGAAAAAGACAAAAAGTCTGTTGAATCTGATTTGTTTGATGATTTAAAGTTAAAGGGACCCGAGGGGAGGTTAGATTCTCTTGAGTTTTCTGACCGTGAGCTTAGCTTACAGGCATCTCTTCAATCTGACAATGATTTACAACCTGAAACTAGTGGTTCACTTAGTCCCATTAAGTCTGAGGAGTCTGACTCTCCTTCTGGACTGAGACGTTCAGATAGAAAGAGACAGAAGCCACAACGTTTTGCAGATGAACATTTTAATACTGTGTATGCCAATAAGGCAGTTTTTGAGCCAAAAAGCTACAATGATGTTCAGAAATTACCTTAAACACACCAAACATTATAGGTTGCAGTTTACAACATGTATTGACAAAGGTTTTGAAATTTTCTGCGATGCATCTCATGCAGTGGAACAAAATAATTGCAGGGGTGTGTCTGGTATGGTATTTTGTTATAACGGTTGTCCATTTGAATGGAAGTCCCAGACACAAACCATTATTTGTCTCTCCACAACAGAGAGTGAATTATGTGCATGCGTTCAGGCCACTCGTGATGTAGAATGGTATCTGCAAGTATTTGCAGACCTACAGATGCAAGTAACACTACCAGTAAAAGTTTACCTTGATTCCCAGAGCGGACTTGCTATCCTGTGTTCAGAGACCAATACGCAGCGCACTAGAGTCTTAAGGTTACGTTTACAGTTTGTAAAGAAACTAATTGCTGACAAAATGATTGTATTTGAATATGTTCCAGGTGACAATCAAATTGCGGACATTTTTACTAAAGCACTTCCAAAGGTTACACATGAAAGACATGTACAAAATATGCTTTATGTTTTTGTTCCACAATGATGAACCGCAGGGGAAATGTTGAATGGTTTATTTAAATGTAAAGGTTCATCATTGTTGCACCCGATGTGTATGTCTTTAAGGGGCCAGAGCAAGGGCCAGAGTAAGATAATGAGACCCAGCTTTACAGCTGTGAAGCATAGCAGGTGCTGCTGAGTTGTATTTGATTAAGGTGTGTCAGCTTTTGGGTGTAGTATATAAGGAGCAGCACCTAGCTCTCCCATTACCCTGGGGGATGGGTTGGTGGTTGGGTCTGGTTTGGTTGTTAATGTACTTAGTGTAAAAGGAGTTTTTCTTTTTCTTATTAAAACCTTGTTTAAGTTATTTTTGAGTCCTTTACTTTTTAATGCATGGTCTCCCCAGCAAGCTCTCTGCAGTGCTACCATACTGCAAATAGCCAACAGGGGGAATTGAAGACCTGTAACCATTTCTGCAGCAGAGTCCCTGTCTCCAGCATCCTAGTCACCCATTCAGCACAAAAGGGGAAAATTTTAAGCTTCTGAGAAGTCATCCTCTCACCCTTCATGGTGCTTGGGGCCAATCAGCACGAAAGGAGGTGAGTCAGCAGCTGAGGACGGGCTCCTAGGGCCACTCTGAAGAAGGCGCATTGGAAGAACACCACAGAGGAGTTGTTCCATATGCACCAAAGTTAAGCATTTAGGAGCATGCCGTTTCCAGAGTATCGCGTGCATGTTCTGTTATGTGCAATGGAACTTGATGGAAAATGCAACTTCACTCCAAAGGATGTAGTGAAATAACAGTTTTGAAAGGCAGTGCATGGGGATCTGGGTTGTTTGGGATGTAATCCACTGGATCAGTCAAATACAACATTCCTTGTTTCCCTAGAATGGGCACAGACAGGGGAACATCCAGTCAGTGTAACTTCCTGTTCTACTGGTCTGGAGTGTTCTCCCCCTGCATGTGATCTGGGAGATGGGTGTGACCCTGGCTGACTCCATAAAAGAGCCGAGTCATACAGCCACTTCTCTCTCTTAATGACATGCTGCTCTCCTGCAGCCATTTTGTTCTCTTGATGTATTTTGCTATCTGCTGGCTCCCAGCCAGCAGCACATGGGCTCAATCCCCATAAGAGATGAATTCACACTATGTTCTGTAACTACGAGCTAAAATCTGCCTTCAGGGATCATACTGTGAACTGAATGTGAGTAAACTTCTTGTTACTTTTAAGGAAAGACTCCAGTGTCTTTATTCTTTTAAGAGGGATCAAAGGGGACACCAGGAATAATCCAGTCTCACCAAGCCAGACTGGATTGCTTAACTAAAGAGATTCAAATGAATCTGCAGACTAACTTCCCTGCTGTATTGAGGGGAATTTGCTCTGCTACATGACTTACTAATGTGAGTGAAGGAAGGTTAATATTTAATCAACATATCCTCTCCTACTATCCTTAACATTCCCACAGGTTGATCATTGCAGTGCATTCTTAATTACAATTATTGCATAATATGTGATCTTAGAATGGGGTATGGCTATGAGGGAGGGAGCATGATTATGACTATCATGAAAGGACCATGCTCTTCTGAATTTTCCAGTACACTACTGGTCATTGAATATGCATATACAAGTAGGTCTCTGTGCCTGGGAGTTCAATGTAATGTATTTCTATTTTGCCAGTGAATTAATTATTTGGCAAAGTTCAGAGTTAACCCTCTGTGTTGGCACCCACAACCCATTATTAATCTTTCTGCCTCCATTGGTTTAGAGGAGTTAATGGAAGGAGCCAGAGAGTGGATGTTTTGTCTTCAATGACGTCCTCCTGGTAGCTGCCTTTTCTATTTATGCAGGAGAGGATCCCTGGCTCTCTCTGTTCCTTTTCTTACATTGCAATTTCAGACTGGGGTATTTTTCCACATGGCAGAATTATTTATGAGAATTCTGAAAATGTAGATATAATGTTTCCAGCTAATAGAACTCAAATCACTTGTGCTGCACCATTAGAGAGCAAACCTTCCCAAGTAAATTATACACAGGCTGTAAATGGAAGGACTTGTAGTGTTTTTATGACCCTATAAAACTTTGGAAGTTTATTGCTATTGAACAAACAGGAGATCCAGATCCTTGAAACTCAACGGCAGAAACTGATGGCATCCAAAAGCATTGCAGTGGCGTCCAGACCATTTACTGTGATGAATATGATTAGTGGTTTGAGCAAATGGATCAATCAAGGCCTCCTTTGCGGCACAATCTGAAAAGGCCAAGAATAGGGATGGGTGTAATATATTTGAGGTGGTGGTGAATTATTGCATTATATATGTGTGTGTGTGTGTGTGTTGTGTGTGTATTGCTTTGCTTCTCCCAAAATCCCCCATATTTTTATAAGAACATGAAAGCAGGCTGCTCATATACTTGAAGGAGCGTCTCCACCCCCATCATTCAGCCCTGACACCGAGGTCCAGCGCCGAGCGCCTTCTGGTGATTCCCTCACTACAAGAAGTGAGGTTGCAGGGAACCAGGCAGAGGGCCTTCTCGGTAGCAGTGCCTGCCCTGTGGAACACCCTCCCATCAGATGTCAAGGAAATAAACAACTATCTGACTTTTAGAAGACATCTGAAGGCAGCCCTGTTTAGGGAAGTTTTTAATGTTGATGTTTGATCGTGTTTTTAATGTTCTGTTGGGAGCCGGCCAGAGTGGCTGGGGTATAAATAACTTCTTCTTCTTCTTCTTCTTCTTCTTCTTCTTCTTCTTCTTCTTCTTCTTCTTCTTCTTCTTGTCAGGCCAATGGCCCATCTAGTTCAGCATCCGGTTCTCCTGAAGGAAGAGGAGGAGGAGGAGGAGGAGGAGGAGGAAGAGAAGAAGGAGGAGAAGGAGAAGGAGGAGAGTTTGGACTTGATATCCCTCCTTTCACTCCCCTTAAGGAGTCTCAGAGTGGCTAACCATCTCCTTTCCCTTCCTCCCCAACAAACACTCTGTGAGGTGAGTGAGGCTGAGAGACTTCAGAGAAGTGTGACTAGCTCAAGGTCACCCAGCAGCTGCATGTGGAGGAGCGGGGAAGCAAACCTAGTTCACCAGATTACAAGTCCACTGCTCTTAACCACTACACCACACTGGCTCCCAGAGGCCAGAGGACTCAAACTTATGAGGTCCCTGAGTCTTAAACTGGGAGATTAAACAGCCACACCAAGTGCCAGTGATATACCAGATACTTATCTGCAGTCCTACAGCACCCGGCAGGAGGTGGTGCATTATAGCGCCACTGCAGCAGGTGGTCAGGAAGGGGTACTCCAGCTGCTAGCTTCACACAGATCAGGTGACACATGGCAGCCAGTAGGGCTCAACCTGGTCCTATAAAAGCTGTTGACTGCAGCCGAGCTTCTCACTCTAATTCATTGCTCAGTAATGCCCATCTAAAAAGCACCCTCTGGATTTCACCAAAGATTAATTGGGCTTTTTGAGTCTTCCAGTTAGAGATCCATTCTGCAGCTTAGATATGAGTTCTGAGGCTATGCTATGCCATCTTCAAGCAGAGGCGGGAGTCCTGCTTTCTTCTCAGATTGAAACGTAGGCACAAATCTTAAGTGTCCTGTTCTCACCCCTGACTTCATAACATAATCTGCTACCAAGCAAAATTCAAGGCTCTGGTACGAACATTAAGAATCCATGCAGCTCAGGATGTGGTTACTTTAAAAACTGCCTTATGTACCCAGAAGGTCACTGCTCTCTGCAGGAGAGTCTCTCCTTGAAACTCTGAAACTAACAGAACCCCCCTCCTCCCTGACAGCAACTCAGAGCAGTTTGGAACAGAATCCTTTTGTTGAAATACAACAGGTGCCCACTTTTTGTAGTTTCTAGAAATAATTAAAGGTATTTTTGCATGCAACATTTTTAGTTCAACCACCTTTGGTATTATATTGTATTATATTATATTATTTTATATTATATTATATAGTAGAAAGACGTCTACTTCTGCTTCATTGACTATGCAAAAGCCTTTGACTGTGTCGACAACAGCAAACTATGGCAAGTTCTTAAAGAAATGGGATCACCTCATCTGTCTCCTGAGAAATCTCTATATTGGACAAGAAGCTACAGTTAGAACTAGATATGGAACAACTGATTGGTTCAAAATTGGGAAAGGAGTACGACAAGGCTGTATATTGTCTCCCTGCTTGTTTAACTTATATGCAGAATTCATCATGCGAAAGGCTGGGCTGGAATAATCCCTAGCCAGAATTAAGATTGCCGGAAGAAATATCAACAACCTCAGATATGCAGATGACACAACCTTGATGGCAGAAAGTGAGGAGGAATTAAATAACCTTTTAATGAGGGTGAAAGAGGAGAGCGCAAAATATGGTCTGAAGCTCAACATCAAAAAAACAAAGATCATGGCCACTGGTCCCATCACCTCCTGGCAAATAGAAGGGGAAAGAAATGGAGGCAGTGAGAGATTTTACTTTCTTGGGCTCCATGATCACTGCAGATGGTGACAGCAGTTACGAAATTAAAAGACGCCTACGCCTGCTCCTTGGGAGAAAGGCGATGGCAAACCTAGACAGCATCTTAAAAAGCAAAGACATCACCTTGCCAACAAAGGTCCGTATAGTTAAAGCCATGGTTTTCCTGGTAGTGATGTATGGAAGTGAGAGCTGGACCATAAAGAAGGCTGATCGCCGAAGAATTTATGCTGTTGAATTATGGTGCTGGAGGAGACTCTTGAGAGTCCCATGGACTGCAAGAATATCAAATGTATCCATTCTCAAGGAAATCAGCCCTGAGTGCTCACTGGAAGGACAGATCGTGAAGCTGAGGCTCCAATACTTTGGCCACCTCATGAGAAGAGAAGACTCCCTGGAAAAGACCCTGATGTTGGGAAAGATGGAGGGCACAAGCAGAAGGGGACGACAGAGGACGAGATGGTTGGACAGTGTCCTCGAAGCTACAAACATGAGTCTGACCAAACTGCGGGAGGCAGTGGAAGACAGGAGTGCCTGGCGTGCTCTGGTCCATGGGGTCACAAAGAGTCGTACACAACTAAATGACTAAACAACAACAACAACAACAACTATTATATTATATTATATTATATTATATTATATTATATTATATTATATTATATTCAGTAGTTTTTTTCTGGGGGCACACAGGGGTATGTGTACCCCTAAACATTTTGTGACTCTAACTGGAGAATTTTTTTGAAAAAATTAGTTTCTTCTCTAGCATGGTGAATATTCAGTTCCGTTGCTACCCCCAATGACAGCCTTTTGTCCATTTACTGCATTTTTCCTGATTTGAACAATAAAATGGTGATTTCCTTGAGTCAAGTGAGAGTACCCCTAAACATTTTTTAAAGAAAAAAGCACTGTTTATATTTCACCATTACTCCAAGAAGCTCAAGGCAGCATACAAAGCATAGCTGTCAACTTTTCCCTTTTCTTGTGAGGAATCCTATTCGGAATAAGGGAATTTCCCTTAAAAAGGGGGGAAAGTTGACAGCTATGATACAAAGTTCTCCTTCTCCCCATTTTCTCCTCAATTCATGAGCATCCAATGAAGCAGAATGTTGGAAGATTCAGGACAGATAAAAAAAAGCCCTTCTTCATGCAATGCAGAGTTAAGCTTTAGAACTTGTTCCTGCCGGAGGCAGTGATGGCCCCCAACTTTGATCACCATCGTCATAATTTTATTTGTATGCCACCTTTCCATAGTTAAAGCAATGCTCAAGGCAGCTTACGACATGGCAAGATTTACATAATTACCAACGTAACAAAAATCACAAACAATAAATAAAACACATCAAAAAGTACACAACTAAATGGAAAATAATTTCCACATAAATCATAAAATCTAAAACTAAGAATGCAGCATTAATATCAATCACAATTTAAAGTGACATAAATCAAAAACAAAAACGATATGTCATGCAGGTCATCATCTGTAAAATTTTACTTTCAGTTTATGAAGCATTCTATATCCACCCACCACGCTGATGAAGAATTCTACAAAACAGTAGTCAACATCCGGAATTACTGTTCAGTGTTGGACATCCTTGTTGAATACACAAAGCTTCACAGCTTGCCTTCCACCGTACAAAGTTTGGTACCTTGCTTCCTTTAAAGATTTTCAGAGACTTTGAGACTAAAGATTTCGTTCTGAACTTTTTATGATTTGAAGGAATTCTATCAAGATTGTCTATTACATATGTATATGATCATTGTGTTGCCTAGGCATTGTTGACGTTCTCTTTGCAACACAAGGATTTGTTTGGCCCCACCCCAAGCCAGGTGGAAAGAAGCAGGGCAGGGCCCTTCAGGCTCCCAGCAGGTCAGTCCTGGCTTTAATAGAGGATTAGACAAATTAAGGAGGAAAGGGCCACCAAGGGCTACTGGTTATGACAGTTGTGTTCTGCCTCTATGGTCAGAGGCTGCAATGCTTCTGAACGCCAGCTGCCGGAAGCCACAGGAGGGAAGAGAGCTCATGTGTTCGGGTACCACTTGCAGGCTTCCCCCAGGCATCTGGTTGGACTAGGATGCTGGACTAGATGGGCCCTTGGCCTGATCCAGCAGGGTTGTTCTTATGTCCTTCTGCTCTTCTGGCCCAAGCAGGGGGGTCTGGACATTGACTCCAGCATTTTGCTTTAGGCAGAACTTGCTGGCAGTGCCGGCGCAGGGAGAGATTTATGACAGTAGGAAGGCATCCGTTCTCTACCGGTTCCCGTTTTTCATGTGACAGAGCCTGACAAAGGTCTGAGCACAAATCTGCAGTGCTCCACACGGAGAGGATCAGATGAGTCAACTCCAGCATGCCTGCCTTGCTTTGCAGCATGCAGATAAATTTATAAAGTTTTTCATATTTTATGAACGCGATCAAGCAGGCAGTAGGGGGAGAGAGAAAAAAAGAAAACCCTCATCATATCTGAAAGGATGAACTCTCTAGAGGGCTTTGGGGTTTAAGCATCTTGCTATACAGCAGTAGCAGAAACACAGAAGAAAAATAACAGTATGGAGATTCACAGTTTACAGTGCCCAGTGGAGACCTGGCTTTTTCAGGGCAAGGTCATCCGATTAATGGATAGTTCGGGCTTGGTCATTCGCCATTCCATTTGATGGCTGTGCTGTGGCTCCATGGTCAGAGTCTGCAACGCGTCTGGATACCAGTTGCCGGAAACAGCAGGAGGGGAGAAGGCTCTTGTGGTCAGATCCTGCTTCTGGGCATCCTTTTGGGGCATATGGTTGACCACATTGACCACAGGTTGCTGGACTAGAAGGGTCACTGGCCTGATCCAGCAGCCTCTGCTTATATCCTGATTTGCTCATGGGACAGTTCCGTCTGACAGAATACAGCTAAATTTGCAAGCTGGGGCAGGGGTGGCTCCACTGAAGGCTGTGGGCCGTATCTGGCTACCAAGAGGGTTTTTGTGACTTCCACTCTGGACCCTCCCTCCAAAATGTAAAACGATAACTAGATCACTTTAGTGCTGAATCAGGTTTGTACAGTGGTACCTCGGGTTAAGTACTTAATTCGTTCCGGAGGTCCGGACTTAACCTGAAACTGTTCTAAACCTGAAGCACCACTTTAGATAATGGGGCCTCCTGCTGCTGCCGCACCACCGGAGCACGATTTCTGTTCTCATCCTGAAGCAAAGTTCTTAACCTGAAGCACTATTTCTGGGCTAGCGGAGTCTGTAACCTGAATCATGTGTAACCTGAAGCGTATGTAACCTGAAGCGTATGTAACCCGAGGTACCACTGTATTTGATCTCAGAGGAGGCTGGACACAGTTTCAGGTGCTGGAAAGGCAGGGCCTTAAGGCCCAAAGCTCCTAAGGACCACACACAGCAGCTTCATATAGATATTAAATAGCCTCAGGGATAAATGGTACCCAAGCCAGCTCAGCCATGGGATGCTGGGCCTGATGGAAGTGATGCTGCAAAACACCTGGAGAGCACCTAGTTGGTGAAGCTCAGCCTGTGTGCTCTTTTCATTCTGAGGGGGTTCATCGTTATCGGGTCCAGTGAGAGCAACCACCTGTATCTTGCAAGTGTGTGTGTGTGTGTGTGTGTGTGTGTGTGTGTTTGACAGGATGGATTGCACATACTGATAAAGCCCGGAGCATCATGTTTAGGTGCAGGGACATGGTGAGGGAGGGAGGGAAAGAGAGAGAGGCAGAGAGATTTATGGTCGTAATAAAGGGCAGGTGGAGAAGCCTTTTCCTGCAGCACTGACTGACATTTGTGTTTCAAATGGAGCGTAACGTCTGCCAAATAAGTAGCTCAGGCAGCTCAGTCAGATGAGAGCTCAGCCTTCTTGCCTCTTTCTGATCTGGACCAAGATACTTCCCCTGCCCACACCCCCTATGCTTTTGCAAGCAAGCCTCTGGACCATGGGTAGGCAAACTAAGCCCGGGGTCCAGATCCGGCCCAATCACCTTCTAAATCCGGCCCGCAGATGGTCCAGGAATCAGCGTGTTTTTACATGAGTAGAATGTGTCTTTATATTTAAAATGCATCTCTGGGTTATTTGTGGGGCATAGGAATTCGTTCATTATTTTTTTTTCAAAATATAGTTTGGCCCCCCACAAGGTCTGAGGGACAGTGGACCGGCCCCCTGCTGAAAAAGTTTGCTGACCCTTGACAGACACATTCTGTAGGCATTTCCATGAATCCCCTGATGCTATGATACCTTTTGTTCAAACTGCCTTGAGACGGAGGTTTAGAAGGCAATTAAAAAAGCATAGATCAGCACCATAATCAGCGCTACTATTTTGTTGGTTTCGACTTTGCCTGCACAGATTGATTGCAAATCCCATGAGCAAAAAAGGGGGTCATCTGACTTTGGAATGCTATCAACCGGTTGACTGTTGGGCAACCTCAAGCATCTGTAGAACTTGGCCCACAGGGTGGTTGGAGGAGATAAAACCATCTGACATGCCATCTGGATCCGGTTTCCTAGCCCTGGCCTAGAGATAGTCCTGAGGGCCGGAGAGAGAGGTCTCTAGGGCCACATTTGCCCCTTCCTCCCCCCAGGCCTGAGGCTTCTCAGCCCTGTCCTAATAGAACTTAGTGCACCAAACAGGCATAAAACTGGGTTGTTTGACCTGCCTGCCACTGTAATCTAACTCCACCCTCTGGCTGCAACAATGCACTACAGCCTTCAGCACTCCCAAAACTGTTGTGTGTCCAGAACTGGATGCCATGAGACAAACATTCCATTCTCCCAACGGCTGGGCTGGGTGCCCACATTTGACAACTGCCACCTGCCCACTTGCTTCAGCCTCGATCCTCCGGTCTCGCCCATCCTCCTGTGGCATTCTGTTTCACGTCAACTCCCCCGTCACACATGTGGTGCTGACAAATGTTTATTAATGAATAATTGCATGAAATATTCACAAGCCAGCAATATTGAATATTTTAGTAATATTTTGGCATGCATAATGGATGGCACGCAGCACTCACTATTTATTAAACATTGACTCTCATTATTGCTTCTGAGAGGGGCTGAATTACACCCCTCCCCCCAAAACACACACACACACACACCCCCCTCCTGGCAGTTCCCCTTCCTCGTCTTAATGTCTGTTCCACGAGCAAACCATCCTCTCCACCCCTTCCAGAACTGCTTCTGAGCACAATCTCAGGCTCAGGAGCTGTTTGAGGCCCTCCAGGGATATATTTATGGACCTTGGGATTCTCCCAGGGCCAAATCATTCACTGCCCTTGTTCAACACTCTCCTTGAGTTGTAGAGTTGGAAGGGACCCTGAGGATCATCTAGTCCAACCCCCTGCAATGCAGGAATCTCAGCTAAAGCATCCATGGCAGGTGGCCATCCAACCTCTGCTTTAAAAAACCCCTTCAAGTGCTTTTGGAGGTTTTGAGTGTTTTTGCCTGGGTGGAATGGAAAGGAGCCTTGAACTGCAATAGAGCCCTGCTTGGTCAGGCCAGTGGCCCATCTAGTCCTGCACCCTGGTCTCACAGTGGCAAAACAGGGAAATCCCACAAGCAAGATTTGAGCACAAGGTAACACTATCCACCTGTGGTTTCCAGCAACTGGTATTCAGAAGTGTTACTGCTCTTTAAAATAGCACAGGAACAACTTCATAATCACTCAAAACAGCTTCCTTGACCCAACCCAGTTCCAAAAAGTTCAGCTGCTATCGACAGACTTGAAGCAGCAATTACAGTAGCAAAATGAAGGCTGGTTTATGACTATTATGTAGGTTACAAAAGTACTAAATGTAAGTTCAGAAATTGTGTCTGAGCTGCAGAGCTCAGACAGGCACATGCAATCAGCTTGGAGGCATGATAAAGAAAAGAGAGGTTGCCCAGGCAGGAAGGAAGTATGTGATGTTATAGCTTCCTGCCAAGACAGACAAAGGAAGTTATCTCACAGAGTTCTCTCTAGTAAATTTGCAGGGAAGCTCTGTGAGACTCAGCCCCTTCATGGGCCCATCTGGCAAAGCATGAATTGTTGGTTTGACTGCAATACCTGAATACCTGAAGGAACATCTCCACCCCCATCGTTCAGCCCCGGACACTGAGATCCAGCTCTGAGTGCCTTCTGGTTGTTCCCTCACTTCGAGAAGTGAGGTTACGGGGAACCAGGCGGAGGGCCTTCTCGGTAGTGGCACCCACCCTGTGGAACACCCTTCCACCAGATGTCAAGGAAATAAACAACTATCTGACTTTTAGAAGACATTTGAATAGGTAATAGTATAGGGAAGTTTTCAATGTTTGATGTCTTACTGTATTTTAATTTGTTAGAAGCCACCCAGAGTGGCTGGGACTACACAGTCAGATGTGTGGCATATAAATAATATTAAGTTGTTGTTGTTATAATATCCCACAATTTTAACGATATGCAACTGAAGACCAGCTACTTGAAATCCTGCAGGCTAAATGCAGGTGCAAGGAAGAGAGCTTAAAAGCTCTTTTTTTTGTGCCAGGAAAACCTGGTGCTAAAGAGCTTTTAAGCTCTCTGCCTCGCTTGAAAGGCAGAAAATGGGGCGAAGGACTTACAGGCATGCCAGTTCCAGAAGCCTCAGGATGCTCTTGTTGGGGCAGTTCCAAGGCTTTGAGTACAGTCGTACTTTGGAAGCTGTGCAGAATACATTCCGGAAGTCTGTTTGACTTCCAAAAGGTTCGACAACCAAGGCGAGGCTTCTGATTGGCTGCAGGAAGCACCCGAAGTCAATCGGAAGCCGTGTTGGACGTTCAGCTTCCAAAGAACATTTGCAAACCGGCACACTCACTTCCGGGTTTGCGGTGTTAGGGAGCCAAAACGTATCAGTGCTAAGGCATTCGGCTTCCAAGGTACGGCTGTACAGTGGATGCTCGGGTTGCGAACGTGATCCATGAAGGAAGAATGTTCGCAACCCGCAGCGTCCACAACCCTCAGCGCTGTGTCTGTGCATGCGCGGGTCATGATTTGGCACTTCTGCACTTGCACAAAGCACGATTTAGCTCTTCTGTGCATGCACAAGCGCCGGAAGTAACCCGTCCCGGGACTTCCGGGTTCAGCATGGTGTGCAACCAGAAATCACGCAACCCGAAGTGTCTGTAACCTGAGGTATGACTATATATGCATTTTCATGTATACCAGGAACTGTTGGAACTGAACCTCTGCATAGCATGTGATTGTACTACAGTGGTACCTCGGGTTAAGTACTTAATTCGTTCCGGAGGTCCATTCTTAACCTGAAACTGTTCTTATCCTGAAGCACCACTTTAGCTAATGGGGCCTCCCGCTGCCACCACGCCGCCAGAGCACAATTTCTGTTCTCATCCTGAAGCAAAGTTCTTAACCCGAGGTGATATTTCTGGGTTAGCGGAGTCTGTAACCGGAAGTGTATGTAACCTGAAGTGTATGTAACCCGAGGTACCACTGTATTTTCTTTGTTTGTTTCCTAAAGGGGCGAACTGGAACTAGTTCTGGTCCCTTTTCAAAAGGAACTTTCCAAACTCTGAGAATCGCCAATCTTCCCTAAACCAGAAGAGAAAGCCTGTTGAGACGGCATCTCTCCAAGACATCCATTTGCATACCCACATTTCATCTGACATCTCCACGCAGCCAAAGAAAAACAGTTGCCTCCGACCCTCCCCTCCCCCTTGACGCTCATATTTTGTTTTTATTTCGGTCTTCCTGCCCCTCTGGCAATGATAATACATTATTTAGCTGCTGCTGTGGTTCATGATTTTCCTTTTTTAGTGATTTAATAAAAAGCAAACAGACATAAATCCATTTTAGAGAGGGGCTTCCCAACACCCCCCTCCCTCCGAAAAGTAATGGAGAGTCACAGGAGTCAGAAGAGGAATTAAAGCAACAATTCACGATCCTGAGCTTTCTGCCTTTCGAAACCCAGCAGCTGAATGAAGGCACAGTGAGATTCCTGCAAAGAGAGAATATGCTTCTTTCCCTCCCCCACTTTTAAATTTAATAACTTAATTTGATGATTGGTTGCTTCATTTTTATTTTCATTTTTTGCCGCTGAACTGCACGCTTTCTATTAAATGCATAATTCAGGTGTCTCCAGACATGCAAGTCGGGGCTCATTACGTCTCAGTCAAATGAGGTGGAAATAAAACTGAGTTGTTACTTTGGAAGAAGGCGGATTGCTTAATAGATGGGAAGGATCACGCCCCATTCCAGCTTTTCCCCATGAAAGGCTTTGAAACAAGCACTAATATGGTGCTGCAAATTTAAGAGGGATGGGGCAGAGGGGGCATTAGAGCAGCAGTGGGAAACATCTGGCTTGGGGGTCTAATCTGGCCTGGTGGTGTTGTTTAGCCGTTTAGTCGTGTCCGACTCTTTGTGACCATGGACCAGAGCACGCCAGGCACTCCTGTCTTCCACTGCCTCCCACAGTTTGGTCAAACTCATGCTGGTAGCTTTGCAAACACTATCCAACCATCTCGTCCTCTGTCGTCCCCTTCTCCTTGTGCCCTCCATCTTCTCCAACATCAGGGTCTTTTCCAGGGAGTCTTCTCTTCTCATGAGGTGGCCAAAATATTGGAGCCTCAGCTTCAGGATCTGTCCTTCCAGTGAGCACTCAGGGCTGATTTCCTTAAGAATGGAGAGGTTTGATCTTCTTGCAGTCCATGGGACTCTCAAGAGTTTCCTCCAGCACCATAATTCAAAAGCATCAATTCTTCGGTGATCAGCCTTCTTTATGGTCCAGCTCTCACTTTCATACATCGCTACTGGGAAAACCATAGCTTTAACTATACGGACCTTTGTTGGCAAGGTGATGTCTCTACTTTTAAAGATGCTGTCTAGGTTTGTCATTGCTTTTCTCCCAAGAAGCAGGCGTCTTTTAATTTTGTGGCTGCTGTCACCATCTGCAGTGATCATGGAGCCCAAGAAAGTAAAATCTCTCACTGCCTCCATTTCTTCCCCTTCTATTTGCCAGGAGGTGATGGGACCAGTGGCCATGATCTTCGTCTTTTCGGTAAAGGACCTGGTAAAGGACCTCATTTGCTCCAAAGGGCATTTTTTGCTGGAGGTGCGACAGCATGGATCATTCACTTTGTAACTTCAGGGTTAGCTCAGTTGTCCATAAGTGAACAGGCCAAAGTTACTTTGCTTCGCAACTAGGGATGGGCATGATCCTTAGTGAGGTAGCATGTGCTTTGATTGGCTGTGTAACTGGGGAGGTGCTTTCTGGCGAATGTGAAGCTGAACCTAACGTTGCTCTTAACAAGGCCTGCCCTAAAAGATATAACCGCCCCCTGTTCCTTTCCCCTCAAGTTATATGCTTTTTTTGGTTCACTTTCCTCAGCAAAGTGTTATCAGGGTTTCTTGTCTCCAGAGAGTGTTGAAGAGAGTATCGAAGCCTTAAGGGCCAAGGAAAGAGGTTTAGAGGACCACATTAACAACAACAACAACAATTTATACATACATACATACATACATACATACATACATACATACATATCCAGCACATCTGGCTGGGTTTCCCCAGCCACTTTGGCCGGCTCCCAACAGAATATTGAAAAAATGATAAAACATCAAACATTAAAAACTTCCCTAAACAGGGCTGCCTTCAGATGTCCTCTAAAAGTCAAATAGTTGTTTATTTCCTTGACATCTGGTGGGAGGGCGTTCCACTCCCGAGAAGGCCCTCTGCCTGGTTCCCTGTAACCTCACTTCTCACAGGGAGGGAACTGCCAGAAGGCCCTCGGAGCTGGACCTCAGTGTCCAGGCTGAATGATGGGTCTGGAGATGCTCCTTTGGGTATACTGGGGCCAAGGCTGTTTAGGGCTTCAAGGGTCAGCACCAGCACTTTGAATTGTGCTTGGAAACGTACTGGGAGCCAGTGTAGGTTTTTCAGGACCAGTGTTATATGGTCTCCGTGTTATAAGGCCTGAGGTTCTCTGCCGCTTACATATCAAATGCTTCTTGTGTGGCATAACATTACTTTCCTCCGTCCACTGAAAATTCCCCTGGGTTTTCAAAGAGATTCGAAGTCGTCTCCGAGTTATGTGGAAGGGGAAGCTTTTAATGTTTAATAGACTATTGTATTTTGATATGCTGTTGAAGGCTGCCCAGAGTGGCTGGGGAAACCCAGCCAGATGGGCGGGGTATAAATAAATAAATTATTATTATTATTATTATTATTATTATTATTATTATTATTAATCTGGAGGCCTGGGGTGTGTGCTCTGCTTCTACTGGGGTGTGGGGTGTGTGCTCTGCTACTGGGTCTCTTCTGCTCTGATTCTCCACCCCAGGCCTCCCTCTGATGTTGACAGGAGCCTTAACATGTCCCTCGAGATGGAATCTGCCCCTGACAGATGAAGCCCCCCACAAAAAAGCCCTCTGTCATTCACTAGAGAAACCTGCTTTTCACCCTGCATCGAGTTCCTTCTCTTACGAGAGTATAAGGCACAAGAGGGGGAGCTTTAACTATATACTTAGGGATTATTTATACAGAGAGGACACATTATAAAAATAGATAGGCTCCCCACGCCTGGATCACACTGGCTTCGCGCCGGTATCAAGCTAAGTGATAAGGAGTAATGAAACTCGTGTGCTACCCAATCGGTGGAGATAACCAGCTGCTTGGAGGCTGCCGGCTGCTCCCTTTGTCAGAGGAAAAGAGCAAGGGATGGTTTTTCTGCCTGCCGAATCCAGTCACACTTCTCCCCATCTCGTCCCTAATCTGCTCTCTCTTTGTGGGGGACACAGACAATCAACGACACAGGAGAAGGTGGTGGATTTTGGCCTTCATTTTCTTAAATGTGCTCTAAACTGCATTTGTAGATTTCAACATGCTCTCTGGATTCTTCTTCTTCTTCTTCTTTTTCTTCTTCTTCTTCTTCTTCTTCTTCTTCTTCTTCTTCTTCTTCTTCTTCCTCCTCCTCCTCCTCCTCCTCCTCCTCCTCCTCCACCACCCTGTTATTGTTCCAGGCTTGCATTCCATGTTAACCTGACTCAGGGTGGACCCTGGGAAATGAATGAACATGACTGATTTAGGCTATGGTTACCAGACGTCCCCGTTTCCCGGGGACAGTCCCCAGATTTTCAAATCTGTCCCCGGATTTCATTTAATGTCCCCGGATTTATATTTTAAGTGTTGTAGATTTATTAGTAAGGAATGAATGTTGTGTGATTGGTTCAACAGCAAAAGACACATCATATGGGGACTTCTAGCGAAGCAAAATGGTGGGCGCCACAGCAGCGAGCAGCTCCTGAAGCCAGCCAGAGCCAACTGCGCTACCAGTCTGGGTCCGGGCTGCTGAGACTGCCGCTGCCAAAGAGGGAACTGGGGATGCCCAGGGCATCAACTGGGGGAACAGCTGACCACCCCCGTGACCCAAATCGAGCCAGGAACCAGAGCACCCGGCCGACTGCCCAGTGGTGCTCTGGGGCCAGGAAAACCCCAGAACCAACACAGGGAGAAGAAGGAGAAGGAGAAGGAAGAGAGAGAAAGAGGAAGGAGAAAAAAGAGGGGAGCCCCAATCCTGCCACGCCACTGCCGCTGCTGAGGAGGAAAAGTAGAAGAGAGCACCTGAGGCTACTCCATGGTGGCTAGTGTTCCAAGAGAGAAGGCCGGGGCCCAGAGGAAGGCCGTGTGACAGAGGAGACCACAGAATAGAATATATTACTTCTTAATTTTTTTAAAAAAATACTTTAAAAAATAACTTTTTTTCTTTTCTTTTTTTTAAAAGTGTTTCTGGATTTTTTGAAAAAAACTGGTAACCTTAATTTAGGCCCATTCATTCCAATAGATTTATTCTGAATAACACTGAGGCTGCATTCACACGACAATTTGTTCCGTTTCCTGAACTGTTGCTTTCCGCAACCTAGTTAAATAGGGTTGCCATATTTCAGAGAGTGAAAATCCGGACACAAAAATTGTTGAGCCCCCCCACCCCACCCCCCGTCAAAATTGTTGAGCTATTTCTGCAAAAAATAAATAAATCAAAGTTTGACCTGGTATTTTTAAAGGAAATAATGCCAAATAATGTTGCCAAATACGACTTCCGGGTTGGCGCCATTGTTTAATGGCGGATTCCCTCCGAGCTCCGGAGGGAATCGGCTCCGTAGCGTCTGGGTCTGGCCGCTGCGGCGAAGCGGGGACCCTTAAAATCACAGGCGCGGATGCCTGTGAACACAGAGACTCGGCGGGCACCATTTGCGCCCCCCCAATCCGCGACGGAGCCTTTTTAAAGGCTTCGGAACGGAGGCAGGGTGAGGCGTGGTGCTGAGAGTACTCCCTCGCCTACGGAGTGAAGCCGCAAGCCATTGACAGAGAGCGCCAACTTCTTTCAAGACCGACTGGACTCTAAAATATAAACCCGTGAGTAATACGGAGATTGGAACGTTAAAAAATTTTAGTTTTGGATCTGGAACGAGCGGGAAGGGGCTAAAAAGGAAGTCACCCCCCCTCTTTGTAAACAATTTAAAGCAAAGGACTGGGCAACTAAGGTCGAGAGAACCTGTTTTTTAGTGAAAAGATCTTGATTTCACGGTTTTGACACTATAAGGATTTACTGGAGGATAAAAAGAATTTGGGGACTGGAATTTCACCCCCCCCCCGAGACCCGGGAACGCCCCAAGAGAAAGTCTGTTGCATGGAAGATTTTGACAGCTGTCAAGAGAGCTGCTAGTCAGCTAGTTGCCAGCTGGAAAAAGAGAACATTGTTTCTGCTGTTTTTGCTGGTTCACTTGGTACAACTTTGTTGAAAACAACGAGGGCTGATACAAAATAACTGGACTTTTGGTTTTGAGCTGAAAGGAACATTAAGGAACTAAAATCCCCCTAGAGGGGTAATAGGGATACTACATTACAAAAATGACTGGAGTATGTAAATTCCAAGCAGAACTGGACAGAACACTCGCTCTCTTGGGAAACTTGAAAGATGAATACAATGTTATGTCTACAAAGGTATCACTACTACACTGGTCAGTAAACAACAGTTTTGAGCCTGATAAGGACTTGAAACAGGAAGCCTACTTAACTGAACAAATAAATGAAACTGAAAGTGCAGAAATGATGGAGCAAGGTGCTGTTTTTGAAGAAAATGAAGGAGAAGCAGGAGATGTGCAGGAGTTAAAGGAGAGTTACAATATGAGGCCTGACATGATGATAAAAAAGGACAATAAAAATTGGATGTGGAAAGCCTGGTCTGAATGGGAGCCTGGAAAATGGAGAGATCCCCCTTGGAGGAGATCTGAAGACCTGAGGATTACAAATCTGCGGAAGGTGAAAGCTGGAGCCTTGGGGACAGCTGGATCTGTAAGAAATTTGAAACAAGAGTTGGAGCCCCCCATAGGCTTGGCTTTTAAGTATGGAAGACTGGCTGGAAGCAACAAGGATTCTGCTGGGCCGGAGCCCCTCCGAGACTTGGGGTTTAACATCAAGGACCATCAAAGAGACCGGCAGAAAGGAACTGAGAGAGATAAAAGGGCCTCAGATGTGAGGTCTCCAGGCTAAATAAATAACATAAAGACTGATGGACATTGGTTGGGGACTGGAACCGGGAAAAGGGTGGGTGGAGGTTGGGAATCCAAAGGGCACATAAGGATAATTTGTTTTCTTTTTTTTATTTTTAATTAGTGGTAAGGAAATTGGGTAAATCGTGGAAGGGAAATTTTGGTCGACTTTAGGAAAAAGGTTTAAGAACAGCTAATGAGGTATAAGTATTGATGTGTGTTTTTAATAAGGTAAAATTGGTTTCTTCTTTTTTAAATTAATTGAAAATAAGATTGTTAAAAATAAATGGAGGAAATGGAAAAAAGAAGCAAAGTAAAAAATGGTATGTTAGAATAAATGTATAAGTTAAGGTAAAGAAATAAGTTAAGGACTTGCTGAACTGACAATTTAAATTGGAATACAAGAAGGGGAGGTGTGAGGAAGTCTGAGAAATAGGGTTAAGAACAATAAGTATTAGTAACTTTATGTGTTTTTTCTATTTTTCTTTTGTTGTGTAATTTTGTTATGTATTTTTGTATTTTTCTTTTGTTCTGTTTATTTTTTGTTCTTGTTTGTTTCTTGAAAATGCTAATAAATATTTAATTAAAAAAAATAAAAAAAAAATGTTGCCAAATAATGTTATGCCGTACACCTGGATTTTCTTGGACATTTTATCAGTTTCCGGAAATCCCCCCCAGATGCTATTTCCAGTGGCCGAATCTTCCACTGGATATTTTGTAATGGTGGGATAAGCAGCCTCATATGACCAACATGTTTAAGTTTAATTCATGCACAAAGGGGTTAATGTCACAGAGTAAGCTGTCCTGTCAGGCTCAGCTAAGCCACTTCCCCTCACCTTGGGAGGAAAGTAATCAAGCCTGTTTTTGTACCTAAGTCTATTTGAGAAGTTTAGCATGTAAAGATGTCTGAGCTGGTTGCTCCTAGCTCAGGCCACATGGCTCTAACAAGCCTTTGTTTGAGTTCCTATCCCAATAAGTTAGGAACTTTCACCACTGTAACTAAGCCAAGTTTTGCTGCCTGTGCAAGCTTTTCTGAATGCTGTATGGAAAAGCACACAAACCTGACCTTTGGAGAGTTGGTAAGTAAATGATTTTTAACTTACCAAGTGTATAGTCTTTTACCTACGTTGGGGGAAGAGGGAAGTTTTGGAAATTTATTATTAATTTTTAATTAAAATAAATAAATGAAGTTTTGGAACTCACAAGGGCATCTTTTAAATGTCTAACAGCCTATGTCTCCATGCTTTGCGATTTTAAATCTCTCTTGGGGTTCTCTCTCCAAAGATCCCTAAATTTGGATCTTGGCACCCAGCAATTCTCCTTCTATATTTATCTTTTTCAGCATGAATTGCACCAGACTCACTTGGTTTCCTAAATGGCAACCAATTGAAAGTCCCCAGAGGTGGTTGTTGAGAGGTTCACAGTTGTGTCACAGCATGATGCGAGCAAATTCCCCTTTAAATGCATGGCTGTAGTTTTTATCGCTGCAATGCAGAAGGAATATGAATGTCCAGCCTCCCTCAGCTGGGCCCAGCAGGTGCTGGAGACAAAAATAAAAAACCCCAAACAGCCTCCATTCCAAATCTCTCTGGATCCTCAGCCATTCTGGTGGCTTTAATGTTGGAGATGGACTTGGAGGCGGGTGCTTTGAGGCTACCCTATTAGCAAAAAGCAGCTGAGAGCCAGCCCAATCATCTCAACTCCTCTACTTATGAATGCTTTGTTTTGCTTTTTTTGCAGGTTTCCCAATTAACCATTGTTCAGTGAAGTTGTTTTCCTGATTGCCGATCCTTCCCCCATCCAAAAAGCACACCATGAAATCTTGCAATCCACTTCAATCCACTTAGCTCTTGATCAAGTATAAATCTTCTTCCCGAATATAATTAATCCAATTTGGATTAAGGGGGGATTAGCTGTGCTCTTAAGGCCTCTTTTTGATAGCTCACAATTGTTGCCTGCCATGCTCCTGTTGCTCAGCATAAGAGAGACAGAGATACAATAGGCAAATCAGAATTATACCCAAGGCTAAAGCTCTCAAATGTTCTCCTACAGGCACGAGAGCTGAGGATCATATTGGGGAACTGGCAGCTTCTCTTTCAGAGCTGTGTAGCAGGAGCGAATGAAGCGGTAGAGCATCTGCTTTGCATGCTGACGGTCCCAGGTTCGAATCTGGCACCTCCAGGTAGGGCTGAAACCCTGAGGAGCTACTGCCAGTATTTGTAGGCAGTACTGAGCTAGATAAGGGACGCGGGTGGCGCTGTGGGTTAAACCACAGAGCCTAGGACTTGCCGATCAGAAGGTCGGTGGTTCGAATCCCCGCGACGGGATGAGCGCCCGTTGCTCGGTCCCAGCTCCTGCCAACCTAGCAGTTCGAAAGCACGTCAAAGTGCAAGTAGATAAATAGATACCTCTCCGGCGGGAAGGTAAATGGCATTTCCGTGCGCTGCTCTGGTTCGCCAGAAGCAGCTTAGTCATGCTGGCCACATGACCCAGAAGCTATACGCCGGCTCCCTTGGCCAATAAACTGAGATGAGCGCCGCAACCCCAGAGTCGGCCACGACTGGACCTAATGGTCAGGGATCCCTTTACCTTACTGAGCTAGATGGACCAATGTTTCATGTAACTGTAGATCTGGAACTGTAGATTCTGAGGATCATCTAGTCCAGTGGTTCTCAATCTGCGGGTCCCCAGATGTTGTTGGACTACAACTCCCATCATCCCTGAGCTCTGGCCTTGCTAGCTAGGGGTGATGGGAGTTGTAGTTCAACAACATCTGGGGAACCGCAGGTTGAGAAAGGCTGATCTAGTCCAACCCCCTTGCAGTGCAGGAATATGGAGCTGCCCCATATGGGCATCGAACTTGCAAGCTTGGTGTCATCAGCACCACCCTCTAACCAACTGAGCTATCCAGCTGCTGTCAACTCAGTATAAGGCAGCTCCTGATGTTTGTATGCTGTGGGAACAAGCTTTTTAGCCTTATTGGGAACATGCATGGTTTCTCATTAATCAGTTTCCTGACTGGCCTGAGGCTCCTTCTAATTGATTTAGAGTGCAGCTTTAACGCTTTACTTTAAAAAGGGGGGGAGAGAATTCAATTTACCTACTCCAACGCTAACGTATCCGTCTCGTTTCACATAGATTTTTTTAAAACAAAAACAAAACCAGTGGGTGGTTTTCTGATCCAGCAAAGAAAGATCAAGATTCCCACAAGACAATTGGTTGAAGCTCCTCACCTGATAACTTACAGGGTAGAAAGAACTTTTTTGTTTATTGCAATGATGCGAGTGTCTGTATCGTCAGTGCTATTTTTCTAGAAAAAGAGGTGCCGGAACTCACCTCCCTTGTTCTCTTAAAATGGCATGGGAGCCCACCTGAGAGGTGGTGCAACTGAGTTCCGGTGAGTTCTGGTTGAAAAAAAGCTCTGTACAGTGGTATCTTGGGATACATAAGCTTCAGGTTACAGATTCCGCTAACCCAGAAATATTACCTCGGGTTAAGAACTTTGCTTCAGGATGAGAACAGAAATCATGCTCTGGCGGCGCAGTGGCAGCAGGAGGCCCCATTAGCTAAAGTGGTGCTTCCGGTTAAGAACAGTTTCAGGTTAAGAACGGACCTATGGAACGAATTAAGTACTTAACCCGAGCTACCACTGTATATCATATTGCTTCTTCAGGTTGTAAAGCATCTCACACAGCAGTTGACTGATCTGCAACAATTTGGCAGTTCAGCCTCTGTGAGGATAACAATAATATAAAAATGATGTATTTATTATACCCCGCCCATCTGACTGGGTTGCCCTAGCCACTCTGGGCAGCTTCCAACAAAATATGGCATCAAACATTAATAGTTTCCCAAAACAGGACTGCCTGGACTTGGAATTATAAGGGACAGTCACATACCCTCCAACATTTCTCCGATGAAATTAGGAACGTCCCATTCCATAATGCTAATTTTACTATTTATGCCCTACACATCTTACTGGGTTGCCCCAGCCACTCTGGGCAGTTTCCAACATACAGTGGTACCTTGGTTCTCAAATTTAATCTGTTCCAGGAGTCCATTCAACTCCCAAAGTGGTTCAAAAACCAAGGCACAGCTTCCGATTGGCTGCAGGAGCTTTCTGCACTTAATCAGAAGCCACAGAAGCCGTGTCTTGGACATTTGGCTTCCGAAAAATGTTTGCAAACTGGAACAGTCACTTCCGGGTTTGCAGCGTTCAGGAGCCAATTTGTTCGGGAGCCAAGCCGTTCAACTACCAAAGTACCACAGTATATAAAAACATAAGGTAAAGGTAAAGGGACCCCTGACCATTAGGTCCAGTTGTGGACAACTCTGGGGTTGTGGCACTCATCTCGCTTTATTGGCCAAGGGAGCCGGCGTACAGCTTCCGGGTCATGTGGCCAGCATGACAGCCGCTTCTGGCTAACCAGAGCAGCACACAGAAATGCCGTTTACCTTCCCGCCAGAGTGGTACCTATTTATCTACTTGCACTTTGACATGCTTTAGAACTGCTAGGTTGGCAGGAGCAGGGACCGAACAATGGGAGCTCACCCCGTTGTGGGGATTCAAACCGCCAACCTTCTGATTGGCAAGTCCTAAGCTCTGTGGTTTAACCCACAGTGCCACCTGCGTCCCTATATAAAAATATAATGAAACATTAAACATTTTTTAAAACTTCCCTATACAGGATTACCTTAAGACTGCTTGGGGGGTCAGATAACTCCATACCCTCCAACATTTCTCCAGTGAAAATAGAGATGTCCTAAGGAAAAGCGGGACATTCCAGGATCAATTCAGAAACTGGGACGGCTTCTCTATATCAGGGACACTTGGAGAGTCTGCAGTCACAAGGGACTGGCTATTTAGAGGAGATAACTAGGAGAAGATTTTTTAGAAAGCAGCTCTGCAAAAGAACAACAAACCCCCAACACTGGAACAAAGGCCATTTCAGAAAGATATTGCTGATCCTTCTGAATTTCTTCTGAGCTGCATTGAAGTCGGATCAGTCTGGGGCTGCTTTGATTGCTCTGACAGATCCAAGGCTTGATCTGATTACCTCCAGGAAAATCGCCCAACTTGCTAGAAGA
Organism: Podarcis raffonei; assembly: GCF_027172205.1. Classification (NCBI taxonomy): domain Eukaryota; kingdom Metazoa; phylum Chordata; class Lepidosauria; order Squamata; family Lacertidae; genus Podarcis; species Podarcis raffonei. The sequence continues at coordinate 25,134,428 of NC_070617.1, forward strand.
CAAAGCAGATCAGATCTTTATTGTTTATATATTTAATTGCCCTAGTCTGCCACCCTTCAAGGTATACATTCTCAGGGCTGCTTACATTCATAAAACAGAACAGGGGGGAAAATACAGTAGTTTCACAGTATTAAAACAACCGATAAAACTTGCAACCAAACATCAGAGCAAGGAGAAAATATCCAAACGTGGAGAGTGAAAATCCTGTGCTCACCCTTCCACCCCAGACTAGCAGGACTTGCCCTGTGATTCAAAGAAATGGCTTCTTGTCTGTTGGTGACTTGTGGAGGTCAGCTGGTAGCTCCCCACTCCTCAGCAGGTGAGATGCATCAGCAGAGTCTTCAGAAAATTCCTGCTCCCAGCAGAACAGCTTCTTCCAGAGTTCCCAGTTAAGGGGGGAAACTCCTCTCCCACACAGTTCAAAGTAATAATATGTTTACTGTTTGCAGATACAAGACAAAGCTAAACACTACTATCTGCTATATACAGTTCTTCAGATCTATAGAGATACATCTTCGTCTTTGGCAATCACTCACAGCCGAGTAAGATTGTCTTCCATGAACATGGTTTTAACAGTGAGTTTGTAAGTGACCGTGGAGACCAATTCTGGATCCACAAGTCCTTCCACAGTGGGGATATAGGTTTCTGGGTGAGAGTTAACCACGGTGAGGGTTTGCCAAGTGTGCCTTCCTCTTAGCACGTTTCTCCCTTTGGTCCTGAGTTTGAGCATCTTCAAAACCCATGACACCTTTGTTAAAGGGTGTTCTCCAATTGGAGCACTCGCAGGCCAGTGTTTCCCAGTTGTCAGTTATTATACTACCTTTTTTAAAGATTTGCCTTGAGAGAGTCTTTGAACCTTTTTTGTTGACCACCAGCATTACACTTTTTGTTTTTAAGTTCAGAATAGAGTAGTTGCTTTGGAAGACAATAATCAGGCATCCAAACAACATGAGCAGTCCAACGAAGTTGATGTTGAAGAATCATTGCTTCGACACTGGTGATCTTTGCTTCTTCCAGTACACTGGCATTAGATCACCTGTCTTCCCAAGTGATCTGTAAAATTTTTGGGAGACACCATTGATGGAATCTTTTGAGGAGTTGGAGATGGAGTTTATAAGTAGTCCATGTTTCACAAGCATACAGTAAAGTTGGTAGTACAATAGCTTTGTAAAAAAGCATCCACTAACACTATAACCATGCTAGCTAACACTGCTGTGTAACACCCACAGCCTATTCCCCTAACACTCACAGATTCACATTCAGACCCTGACGGCAAACAGGACAGGACACAGATATAACAGACACAATAAAAGCAATGCCCTAGAGATTATTGCACCCATCCTGACATTCCTGAACCAATACACTTGACCTCTACTCTTTTGCTGTGGTAACCCAATGGACTTGCTCTTTTATCTCTGAACACCCAGACATGGTGTGTGTGCTTACTAACTCAAGACACGAGACCAGGCCCTGTGTAATTCAATGCATTGTTCACATTACGCCAACATTGTCTTCCTTCTGGTCCTCCTGCAAGAGGACAGTGCAGACCTTAGGACAGTGAAATGGAATGCCTTAAAAAATGGAATGCCTTAACATGCCGTAGATGTTCATTATGTCTTGTTTTTAAGCTTAGCTCCCGTTCTCAAAACCAAGGATCCATTAGACCAGTGGTTCTGAAACCCTATGGGGCTACTGCCCCATTGGTTCTATAAACTTATCTCCAGTGCAACGCACCCTACCCTATAAAAAGCATTATTCAGAATAGCAGAAGAGCAGTTTGCATGACTCACTATGGAAGAGAATAGAGCACCATAAAAAAACCAGTAGCAATTAACTGCACATTTATTCAAAATCCAAACTATTTAACAAAACTGATGAACTTGATCCAGTGATTCCAGCTTTTCAAAGTTGGATATTCATTTATACCTCCATTGCCCACTTGCCTCTTAGTGCCCCCTTAGGGAATCACATTTCGGGATCCACTGCCTTAGACCAGGGGTCAGCAAACTTTTTCAGCAGGGGGCCAGTCCACTATCCCTCAGACCTTGTGGGGGGCCGGACTATATTTTTTTGGGGGGGGGGAGGGAGAACGAATTCCTATGCCCCACAAATAACCCAGAGATGCATTTTAAATAAAAGCACACATTCTACTCATGTAAAAACACCAGGCAGGCCCCACAAATAACCCAGAGATGCATTTTAAATAAAAGGACACATTCTACTCATGTAAAAACACGCTGATTCCCAGACCATCCGCGCGGGACGGATTTAGAAGGGATTGGGCCGGATCTGGCCCCTGAGCCTTAGTTTGCCTACCCATGCTTTAGACTGACAAAGTGCTGGGGCTATCTAATGCAAGAGAAAGTGTGTGTCAGGAAGAGAAAGATTTATTTACTTTATCTGCTAACTGACTTCTGATACAGCTCCTAAACTCACCAAGAGCGGTATTTATCAGCTGGAGAATTGGGGGGGGGGATATACCAGGACAAATACATGAGCTACCTGTGGCAGATAATAATTCAATGAGCCGGGCAAGCCTACCGAGACTGGCATTTCTCATTTCATTGTTGCCGTGTTTGCAAAGGACTTCGCCCTCCCCTTGTTCCCAGTTAATTTCTCTGTTTGTTGAGATTTAGCCCTTGGTTGCCAGCTGCGGATCTGATAAGGGGAGCTGCAGCCACACAGAGGAGCAGGCTTGCAATTTTTTTCTCTCTCTCTCTTTCTCAAGTGGAGCCAAGCTCAGCGAAAGTGGCATGTGTGAGTTTGGAGGGGGGGGGCACACAGCTCTTTTATTAAGAGCCCAAATATTGACTGATGCAAAGAGTGAAGGAGCCAAGCCAGCTTCAGAGATTGCAGCACAGTGGTCTGTAGGAAGATGATACAAACACAGGCTCAGCCAATCACAGGGTATAATTTCCTACTCCCTTAACCATTAAAAAAATGCAAAACTTCCTTTTGTGGTTTTCAGCTCTTTAGTCATCGATTGCAATTCCTGTTTGGAAGCCCAGATGCACAAATTTTCTGGAAAGGGAGCAATCTTCAGATGCTGCTAAACTGACACCCATCTACAATCTTTCTCGTCCCGTCCCCCCATTTTTTTAAATATAATTTTTATTTTTTATTTTTTCCAGTTTTATAGCATAAATAAATCCAATGGAAATACAATACAATACAGATATCCTCTTTGACTTCCCTTGCCCCCTTTTGTGGTTCTTTGTGTTAAGATTTTCTTACTGCAGCTCCTTTTTGATTCCAATTACAGTGGAACCTCGGATGTCTAACGTACCGTATTTTTCTATGTATAAGATGCCCCCCACGTATAAGATGCCCCCTATTTTGGGGGACTCAGATTTAAGAAATTTGCACTATGCAGTATCCATGTATAAGATGACCCCCACTTTTTAGCATAATTTTAAAAGAAAAAAACCTGGTCTTATACACGGGAAAGTATGGTAATCCGTTCCGAAGATTGTTCGACTTCTAAAACATTTGACAATCAAGGTGCAATTGTCAGTTGCAAATTCCTTTTAAAAACTGGAGAAACACGTCTCGGAAGTCGTTTGACTTCCGAGGTGCGTTCAAAAACAGAAGCATTCACTTCCGGGTTGTTGGCGTTTGGGTTCCGAATCATTTGGCATCGGAAGCGTTCGACAACTGAGGTTCCACTGTATTATTTACTCCCTCCATTTTATGAGTTTTAAGTTAATCCTGCTGATGGATTTAATTGTTCACAGTAATTTCCCAAACAAATGACATGCTCCCCATTCTTTGTTAAACATTGTTTCTTCCTGGTTTCTGATTCTTCTAGTAAGTTTGGCCATTTCGGCATAGTCCATTAATATTATCTTTCTCATCCCTTTTAATAATAATAATAATAATAATAATAATAATAATAATAATAATAATTTATTTATACCTCACCCATAGGGACACAGATGGCGCTGTGGGTTAAACCACAGAGCCCAGGACTTGCTGATCAGAAGGTCGACAGTTCGAATTCCCGCGACAGGGTGAGCTCCCGTTGCTGGGTCCCTGCTCCTGCCAACCTAGCAGTTCGAAAGCACCTCAAAGTGCAATTAGATAAAAAGGTACTGCTCTGGCGGGAAGGTAAACGGCGTTTCCGTGCGCTGCTCTGGTTTGCCAGAAGCGGCTTAGTCATGCTGGCCACATGACCCGGAAGCTGTACGCCGGCTCCCTCGGCCAATAAAGCGAGATGATCGCCACAACCCCAGTCGGCCACAACTGGACCTAATGGTCAGGGGTCCCTTTACCTTTACCTCACCCATCTGGCTGGGTTTCCCCAGACACTCTGGGTGGCTGCCTTTGGCAGGGGTGTGTGGTTTGAGTGGCTGTGTAATTTTTTTAAAAAAACTCATTTTGCCACCCCCCCTCAGTGATGACCCACCGCACCCGCTTCCTCCCCCACTGGGGCTCCGCAATTGTGCCACTTCCACGCTCAACTTCCAATCCCTGAATCCCTTTCATCAGCTGCTGCTGCGAAGAGCTCCCCTCCCCCCCACACACTTTGCATGAGTTTCAGCTGTCACGTAATTACGTATGGTTTTTTTTTTCATCTGTCACTTTCTCCTTCCAAAGTGACAGAGTGTCAGAGCAGGACGGAGGGGAGCCCTGGCGTTCTCACTCACTGCTGGGATTAGCTGCCGATCCGTCTTCCCTCCGAGTCCCTTCCTGTCTCTGAAAAGCAAACCCCAACCCCCCGGTGGGGGCGCTTGGCTGGCAACTGGCTTTGACGCAGGATGAGATTGGGAGAGATGTCGATGCGGCAATGACAGATGCCCTGCAGGGACAGATTTGCAGATCCTGTGAGGCCGAGCCAGAGAACCAGGCTGGCGTTTCGGGTGAAGAGACAATCAAAGGCTGGACCGGCATCGCTGCCAAATTCGAGGTCCTGTGGCAGGGAGTCTGGTGCAGAAGTCCCAGAACTGCCAGGACTGGTGATGGGGGGGGGATGATGACACTTGTCTCTTCCGGGAGGATGAAAGCCTGTTTGTTAGCTTCAGGACAGATAATTGAAAGCCCTTATTCAAGCGGTGTGTAGTTAAACTATGGGAGTCCGTGGTGGCCAGCAGCTGAGATAAGGTAAAGGGACCCCTGACCATTAGGTCCAGTCGTGGCCGACTCTGGGGTTGCGGTGCTCATCTCGCTTTACTGGCCGAGGGAGCCGGCGTACAGCTTCCGGGTCATGTGGCCAGGATGACTAAGCCGGTTCTGGTGAAGCAGAGCAGCGCACGGAAACGCCGTTTACCTTCCCGCCGGACTGGTACCTATTTATCTACTTGCACTTTGACGTGCTTTTGAACTGCTAGGTTGGCAGGAGCAGGGACCAAGCAACGGGAGCTCACCCCATCACCGGGATTCGAACTGCCGACCTTCTGATCGGCAAGCCCAAGAGGCTCAGTGGTTTAACCCACAGTGCCACCCATGTCCTGTAGCTTTAAAAGGGGATTAGACAAATTCATAGAGGAGAGGTCTATCAATGGCTACTAGCCAGGAGAGCTATGCTGTGGCTCCACAGTTGGAGGTAGCAATGCTTCAGAATACCAGTTGCTAGAAGCTGCAGGAGGGGAGTGTGGTCTTGAGTTCAAATCCTGTTTGCAGATTTCCCACAGGCATCTGGGCGACCACTGTGCCAGACGCCTGTGAGATTTATGTGGAGGGGAAGGGCAGGACACCCGCCATTGGCATAGTGAAGGGTGGCAGCTGCTCCCCCTAAATCAAGTAATAAAAATACTTCAACTAACTGAGGTTCTGCCTGCCCCCCCAACATGAAACCTGCCCCCCTAACAAAAATCCTGGCTATGCCCATGACACCCGCCTGTCATCATCACCCTCTGTATGGCTCTGTCTAGCAGATTTGAAATGAATTGTCTCAACCACAGTTGTTTTAAATGGCTTTCTTTAGACCCCAAGTGCTCAGAGAAATCTGTCAAAATCTTCAGTCATTGGAAAACTAGGAAGTAAAAAATAAAATAAAAAATTAACATCGAGGCGTACCTTTCATGCAGTTAATGGGTATATTTTGCAAAATAACAAAGGACATGCCCCTTTTCATCTTTTTTTAAAAAAATCCAAACTAAAACAAGTTTTCCTGGAAGTGTTCTGCAAAAATATGTTCTGATTATTTCTGCTGTTAGTTAAGTATTTTAATATACTTACTTGATTGGGGGTTGCTGCCCCCCTGGTTATGTCCATTTACTGGGAGAAGAGGATGCTGGACTAGGTGGGCTATTGGCCTGCTCCATCAGGCTCTTTTTACATTCACTTGCTCTTAACTGTAATTTGAGCACAAGAGATGCTCTCCTGCGGTTTCCAGCAACATGGGACGCGGGTGGCACTGAGATCTAAAACACTTAGCCTCTTGGGCTTGCCGATCAGAAGGTTGGCGGTTCAAATCCCTGTGACAGGGTTAGCTCCCGTTGCTCTGTCCCACCTCCTGCCAACCCAGCAGTTCAAAAGCAGACCAGTGCAAGTAGATAAATAGGTACCGCTGTGGCGGGGAGGTAAACAGTCTTTCCATGTGCTCTGGTTTCCGTCACGGTGTTCCATTGCGCCAGAAGCAGTTTAGTCCTGCTGGCCACATGACCTGGAAAGCTGTCTGTGGACAAATGCCAGCTCCCTCGGCCTGAAAGCAAGATGAGCGCCGCAACCCCATAGTCACATTTGACTGGACTTAACTGTCCAGGGGTCCTTTACCTTTTACCTTTACTGCATCAAACTGTGGTGGCAGACTATGGCCATTGCAGCTAGCAGCTTTGTTCTCCTCTTTTAGTTTTAAATCCTCTTTTAAAGCCATCCAAGTTGGTGGTCCTGGTTGCTTCCCACGGGAGTGAGTTCCATCATTTAACACTATACAGTGGTACCTCGGGTTAAGAACTTAATTCGTTCCAGAGGTCCGTTCTTAACCTGAAACTGTTCTTAACCTGAAGCACCACTTTAGCTAATGGGGCCTCCTGCTGCCGCCGCACTGCCAGAGGACAATTTCTGTTTTCATCCTTAAGCAAAGTTCTTAACCTGAAGCACTATTTCTGGGTTAGCTCTCAGCTAGCAGAACAGTGGGATTATTCCCCCATATGGGGTAGATCCACATGTACATATTTGTAACTAAGTCTGCCTTCAGGGATTCAACTGTGAACTGATGTAAGTAAACTTCTTTTATTGAGAAACAACAACAACAATGCTGTGTGCAAAAAGTCCTTTCTTTTATCTGTGCCGAATCTACCAACTTCAGACTACATCTGGAGGGCCTCAGGTGAGCTACCTATGTCCTAAAGGCTGCTTGTTCATTCCCTCTATCATTTGCCTTGCAGGGAAGAATGAATGGAAGGCTATCCCAGAATGTCTCAAACCAGAGGCAGCCAAATGATGGCGACCTTTTCCCAACATCCGACGAGGAGAAAGACGGAATGACCACAAATCCTTGATTAAACACTTATTCCGAAGAATCCGGGAGTCTCCCAAGGCTTCTTTGAGATCCCCGAACGCCTTGCCCTGGGATTTGAGGCTTTCATTCCGATCACATTGGAAGATGTTGTCAAGGTAGCGAGTGGCCTACTTATAGCAATCAAAGACTTCTCAAGATTTGCATCTTGAAACGGCAGCTGGAGAAAGAGAGTAAGAAAGCAGATTACATAACGACAGCCGACTTTTGTTTATTTGCTTAAACTCAACCTTGCGTTGTAGTCAAGAAGAGACGCGGGGGCAATTCTGATAATCCATTCCTTTTTAATAACATTCGCAGAGTGCGATGCGGTGGACTGGCACTTTGGAGACTGGCTGACAGCCTGCCTGTGGTGTTTGCTCTGAGGGAGCACTCCAGAGACCTCATCTCCACAAGCCCGCAGGCAGTGGCTAAGTAATTGAATGTCTCCGCACACTGATCCTTCATTCATATATATATATATATATATATATATATATATATATATATATGGTGTGTTTATATGTTCAATATTTCCTAAAAGGCTATATTTACCTGTGCACGACACAACATATTTGCATTTGAAACACAACAAAACAAACACACACACACACACTAGAAAGGGGTTGGAATGTGTGGGGAAATGTGTCATTTGGAAAAGTAGGAGAAAACCGTCACTGGCAAATATTTATTTTTTCATTTACTGCATTTCCATCCCAACTCCCCACCCCAAAAAAGAATTAAGGTGGTGCCTGTTCTCCCCTCCCTCAGTTAATCCCCACAAATACCCTCAAAGATAGGTTAAGCTGAGAGACAGTGACCGCCCGCCCCCAAGGTCACGCCGAGTGAGCTTCACATGGCCGAGTCGGGATTTGAACCCTAGTCTCTCAGGTCCTAGTCTGACATTCTAACCATTATACCAGGGGTAGGCAACCTAAGGCCCGGGGGCCAGATGCGGCCCAATCGTCTTCTAAATCTGGCCCGCGGATGGTCTGGGAATCAGCGTGTGTTTTTTTTTTTTTTTTACATGAATAGAATGTGTCCTTTTATTTAAAATACATCTTTGGGTTATTTGTGGAGCATAGGAATTCATTCATTCCCCCCCCCCAAAAAATATAGTTTGGCCCACCACATGGTCTGAGGGACGGTGGACCGGCCCACAGCTGAAAAAGGTTGCTGACTCCTGCACTATACCATGCTGGCTGTAGTGTGGGGATGTAAGAAGGCGCCGTTTTCCGTTCGTCCTTGCGTTCACTGCACACAGCACTGTTTCCATCCCGCTGCAGTTTGCCTTTTTCCCAAAGACTACATTCTTCATCTTGCCATCTGCTGTGGTAATGCTACGTGACTTACACCATGGTTTATGTACCGTATTTTTCGCTCCATAACACGCACCCGACCATAACACGCACGTAGTTTTTAGAGGAGGAAAATCCGGAGGCATGCCACCCATAGGCATTCCCTCCATAACACGCACAGACATTTCCCCTTACTTTCTATGAGGAAAAAAGTGAGTGTTATGGTGCAAAAAATACGGTATATCATGTAAACTATGTAAGGAACGTCCTCATGTCATTCCATTGCATTCGGTTTACAGCAAAAGAAGCACGGCACAAATACGGGAAAGAGTAGTCAATTAGGTTGCACCGAAAGCAACAAGAATTTGTATTTGCTGGATTGATTTCCGTCCCAGGCAAAACGGAACGCAGTGTCTGCATTGCTATTTATCTTTCCCCTTCAGGGTCTCTCTTTCTTGCCATCAGTGCCCCCACTGTGGCATCGCGGCAAGTAACTCAATTCCCCCTTAATCTGCCTTGCCAGCTATAGCTCCGTGTTGCATTATTTTAATGCCTCCGTGTGGCTTGTGAGAGCTCTTCCATTTATTTTCCTGTCTCATGGAGTTCTCTCCCATCCCCCCATAGCTGCCTAATGTTTTATTTGTTTTTGTGGCAGAGCCTTCTGGCTTCTTCACACCTGGCTTCCAATTTTCTCCATTTCAGCATCCACACACACACACACACACCACACAATCCTCGTGACAGTGTCCTAGCAAGCATTGCTCTTGCAGAGGCAGATCTCCTCCTGGGGTTGGTTCTGTGATGCTTCACAAGGCGGGAGGGAGTTGTGTTGGGATGTCACGCTACTCCAGGGGAATATTGCAGCTGGGGAAGCATTTATTTGAGATATTTGTATACCGCTGTGTAATAAAAATATACATCAAAGTGGTTTACAACAATAAAACCGTAAAGCCATACTGTGAAAACTGATTTTAAAAAGTTTTAAAACATACATCAATATATATATATATATATATATATATATATATATATATATACACACACACACACACACACACACACACACACACATACAGTGGTTTTTTTTGTTAAAAAACTGTTTAGGGGTACTCTCATTTTCCTACTCATAGTGAAATACTGCCCCTCAATGAGACTAAACTTAGATTCACAAAATGTTTAGGGGTATACATACCCCTGCTTCCCCCCAGAAAAAAAGCAGTGTGTGTGTGTACACAGTGGTACCTTGGGAAGCGAACGGGATCCATTCCGGAGCCCCGTTCATATCCTGAATAGAACGTAAGATGCAACTGCACATCTGCGTCTACGCGGGTTGCGTTTCGCCACTTCCACGCATGCGCATGACGTCATTTTGACCATCTGCGCTTGCACGAGCGTCGGAACCCGGAAGTAACGCACTCCGTTACTTCCGAGTAGCCGCAGAGCGCAAACCAAAAATACTTATCCTGAAGCATATTTATCCTGAGGTATGACTGTATGTGTATACGTATGTACATATGTGTGTGCACGCACGCACGCACACACACACACACACACACAGTGCTTTTTTCTTTAGAAGTGTTTAGTGGTACTCTCACTTTGACTTAAGAAAATCACTGGGAAAGGAAATGAAGCCGCCATCGGAGTCACAAAATGTTTAGGGGTATGTGCACCCCTTTGCCCCCCCAGAAAAAAGCACTGTACACACACACACACACACACACACACACTACCCTATAACCGCAGGTCTTGGGGCAGTTCACAGAATAACATCAAAATATAAAACCACAAAATACACAATCAAAATAAAAATAACTCACCCCCCAACCCCATTTTAAAAGGGCACAATTAACCATCGTGGAAGGCTTCATTGCCTGCATTGGCCTGGTGGAATAGGAAATTTTCCAGACACAGTTTAAAGGTTGGCACAGAACGCATTCATGGTATCTCTATTGGCAGAGAGTTCCACAGGACTGGGCCAATGACACCAAAGGCTCGGTTTCTTGCTGCTTTCAAAGGAACCTCGCCAGTGCTATTCTTCTAGAAAAACAGGTCCTGGACTCACCAGGAACGTCTCCCTTGTTCTCCTAGAATGGCAATTAGTGCCCATCTGAGAGGTGCCAGAGCTGAGCTCCTGTGAAATAACAGTCCTGAGCCTCGCCAAGTCAGGGAACGGCCAGGGATTCTCCTGCAGATGATCTCCGTGGTAGAGCTGGGATAGAAGGGTTCGGGAGATCCCCGAGGGATCCTGTCTGTCAGGGATTCTTGAGCTGTGATTTCTGAATTGCAGGGGATGCAACCTTTGCCTATCCCTTCCAACTCTACAATTCCCTCTCTCTCTCTCTCTCTCTCTCTCTCTCTCTCTCTCTCTTTCCGAATTTAATGGAATTATAAAGTGGAGAGGAGCTAGGAAACTGGAGAGGAGCTTTCAGCACCGCACCAGATGCTATTGCGTTCATTCCATGTTAGCTTTCTTTCTTTTCTTTTTACAATAATATTTATTATTTTCCATACATAAACGTAACAGAAGAAAGAGCCAACAATAATAAAGAAGAAAGAATGAAACAGAAAAAGAAAAAAGAACATATAACATAAAATACATCAAATCACCACATAAACAAAAACTTAATTAATTAATCAAAATCCATCTTCATAAACATATAACTTGACTTCCTCAAATCTCTTCCATCTGAGTTTCTTAGTAATTATATATAGCAGTTTCCAATATCATTATTTCATAAAACCATATCACAGTCATAGTCCTGTTCCCTAACTTTTCTTATCGTACATTTTCTTATTTATTTATTTAATCCCAATTTAATCCTAGGCCTAAGTGATTCTTTCAAGTGATTACATATCTTTATCATTCCATGTTAGCTTCCTTAGCCAGGGTCAGGTGCCTCCCCCATCCTTGTCTTGCAGTTAGGAAAAAAAAAAGCTCCTTTTTCTCCCTGGAGCAAACCCATTTGTTACCGGAGTTTCTGAATGGCAGGCCGTTACCTGCGAAGCATCGCATAATTCCGTGCTCCTATTGACATTGCTCTTTAATTAAAGACCGTGTAAATGCACCGTGTACGTAGCTGCCCATCAGATAGGATTTATGCCCCCCTGAAGGGAGGGATGCTGTGTTAAAGGAGCGGAGACTCTCGCGCGCGAGGTGCATTCTAAGTTTTCTCCGCTTCCAACTTCAGGGGGCCAGAGAAGATTTGCAATCTGCTCGGGCTTTGCGTCAATCAAGTTAATGGGAAACCAAGCACAGCAACAACCCAGAGAGATAAAGAGACCACGTGGAGATCTTTAGACCTGGGCAGTGCTTCAGTGTGACACGAGGTGCTGATAGCAACGGATCTCTAAGGGACTCTACGACTTCTAAGGTCCTCAGCTGGGTGATAAGGCCATCAGTGTCCAATAGTCAAAAGGGCTATGTTCTACTTCCATTGGCAGAGTGGGAGATGTAGTGAAGGCCAGAAACTTGGATGGCTTTAAAAGAGGATAGGACAAAACTCATGGACTACATACAATTGGAACTCCCTGCTGTTGACATCAGCAGGCCCCTTCACTGTACTCTTTTCAGCTCCTGCTAAAACAGAGACATGTGAAGACCCTCCAAGTGCCCCCATTTTCCAGGGACAGTTCCCAGATTTACAGAAGCCACCCTATTTTAAACTGTTTTCTGATTTGATCCCTGAATGTCCCACTTTTCCTTAGGACGTCCCTATTTCCATCAGAGAAATGTTGGAGGATATACTGTACATGTGTTTCAATCTGGGTTTTAGCTTATCATTGATTTTAGCTTTTATTTTTAATGTTTCAGATAGGTGTTTTTTTTAAAAAAGCTGTTTTAACTAATAATTTCAATGTTCCATTCTTTTCATAAGCTGAGTTTTTGTTTTGTTTTCAACAATCAAACAGCATATACATTTTATTAAATATGCTAGTAGTCCTATGCTGGTGTTATGTGTGCTCATGGGTTACATTGCTGGTATTATTAAAAAACCAATCTGGTTTCAATTGAAAGGACAATGTCAGGAGCTGCAGTCAAGCTTAGGTCAACAATATGTTATAAGAAAAAACCTGTTCCTTTTCCCTTATGGGGTATTCCGGAGCCTGTATAGAGTCCTTAAGTGGGTTCCCTATCAATAGGAGAAAATAACAGAGGCCAACCAGAGAATATTGAGAAGCAAAGATGCTAGTAAGCCTGATCTTTATTAAACTGTTACAACAGGGTCCCTACTCACCACACACAGGAGGGAGGAACAACCCAGAACAATTGTGCGTAAGCCCTTATATAAAGGTAAAGGTAAAGGTACCCCTGCCCGTACAGGACAGTCTTGACAGACTCTGGGGTTGTGCGCCCATCTCACTCTATAGGCCGGGAGCCAGCGCTGTCCGCAGAGACTTCCGGGTCACGTGGCCAGCGTGACAAGCTGCATCTGGCGAGCCAGCGCAGCACACGGAACGCCGTTTACCTTCCCGCTGGTAAGCGGTCCCTGTTTATCTACTTGCACCTGGAGGTGCTTTCAAACTGCTAGGTTGGCAGGCGCTGGGACCGAGCAGCGGGAGCGCACCCCGCCGCGGGGATTCGAACCGCCGACCTCTCGATCGGCAAGCCCTAGGCGCTGAGGCCTTTACCCACAGCGCCACCCGCGTCCCAAGCCCTTATATAGACTTCTGAAATTGCCCACCCTGTAGCTCAAGACCACCACCCCAAAACATCATACATACATCACATAAGGAGGTGGTCTACAGCAGAAATACATCACAGGAGGCAGTCTACAGCAGAAATCCTGTTTGCCAAGATATCTGACAATGGTCACTGACTGTTTTACCTGGGCAGCCTGGCCTTTCTTGTATGATGGTAAATACTTTAGTTCCTGAATCCAGGTCACAGGCTCACCCTATTCATACACAAATATGTCCTTAAGACAGGTAAGCAAAAGACAGTGGAGAGGCTTTCAAATTTCCTTCCTCCTTGCAGAGAAATATTTGAGGTCAATTTAGGATAGTCAAAATGGTTTGGGGAGAGTCAAAATGGTCTCAGGATTGGTCTCCTATTCTATTTCAGACACATAGTTTATATACTTATGTATGTGTTTGGCATGTACATTTATGAACATTTATTTTATATTTGGGACCTTAGAATTCTTATAACAAATAAAAAACCACGGTGTCAGTAAAGTTAATTCTTTATTCAAAGAAGCTAAAACAGGGCAGGCCTAGTGATCTCAACAACTCTTCCCAGTAGGTCTTGCTCCAACAAGGCAGCTGTGAGAACTGAAGATCCCACCTTCCCAATACTTCCTAAGACTCCTCTTTTCCAGGGTTTTTCCCAAGCAGTTGCAAACTGTCCTCTTCATTTCTCTGCATGTTCTGGCACAGCAGGTTGTGGGGAGGGGAGCTGGTTGCAGCAGGAGGGGAAGATTCCCTGGCTTCTTCAGTAGCCTCCCTCATCTCCGTCTCCTGGCCCCACCCTGCTCCAGCCTCTGCTTCTGCCTTAGAGTCTGAACTGCCCTCTGCCACAGCCTCTACCTGCTCACCTGTCAGGGACTGTGCTGAGGGGGGCTGCACTGAGGAGGAATGGTGGGAGCCACCCCCTCTCCCTGCTCCTGCTCCTGCATTTTCCCAGGAGCTGGAGGACAGTATAGATTTGGAACAATGGTTTGCAGAGGGACATAGTTCAGAAGGCAGAAGCTGGGGAATACTGGATGGGGAACAGCGAGCAGAAGAAACACTGGAAGAGAGAGGGTTAACAGATTCACAGTCATTGGACGGCATTCCTCCACCGCCCTCCCCAAAGTTGAGAAGAGCTCAGAAAGTCTCAGGACAAAAAGCACAGAGGGTACAAGATCAGATTACAAGACATATGTAGATTACAAAACATATGTAGATTAATAGGGACAGAGGAGGTGTAAGCCTTAATTGGGAGCACCGCCATTCTAGACAGACACTTTCTTTTGTCCTTCACTGTGTTTATTAGAGAAACTAACTGGTAAGAATTCCCTTTCATTTGATCTGCTCATTTACGGCCATAAGGGAGGAAGCTGATTCCCCAAAACCTGACATTGCCAAACCTGTAACCTTTTCTGCTTCCGACACCTCCTGCCAGTCTGCTCCTTCTTCTCCTTCCAACTACTCATCGTTGTCCCACCACCAATCCTCTGGCTCTGAGCTTTCTTCCCCTGGGGGTTCCATGGGGGGGGGGGAGCTTCCCCAGCTGATGCTTCCCACCACTCCTCTGCATCCAGCCAGCCTATGGCGAACAATGCATCCAGGTGTTCAAGTTTTAAAAGAGCTCTTTGGGACCACAAACATAAGGATAAGAGCTTGGATTTCCCCCCTGAACTTCTTTTAAAACTAGGAACATGCTGGGTCTAAGACCAATGAGATTAGGTCAACTCTGTCTGTCTCTCTGCATGTGACATGACAATGGGGGCCAGACTCACCACTGAAGCCTATTAGCAGATGTCGAAAGAGGCAAGGAGTCTCCAGTGGTTGCCATCTCAGTAATCCCCTCTCTGATTTCAAACATGGGATCAGACACAGGTGAAAGCAGATGCTCTTAATGCTGATCCTTCTTGGAAGGTAATCAATATGTCTGCCGACGAGGGAAAGAACAGCGTTAGATGTTGCTAACAGTGAGTTTGAGAAGAGTCATGGGGGGATATGGTTTAATGAGCAGAGATCATGGCCCTTTTGCAATTGAATCCCATTGCTGAATTAATAACTATCAGAATAGAATTAAATATGATATTCCTGGAAGGTTGGGAATATTATTTATCTATCTTGCATTTATATCCCATTTTATTTTCTCCAAGGAGCTCACAGCGGCATACATGGTTCTCCCCCTCCTTGCTTAATGCCCATGACGACCCTGTGAGATAGGTTACACTAAGAGGCAGTAACTGGCCCAAGCCCACTCAGTGAGCGACATGGCCAAGGGGGGTGGGGGTGGGGATTTAAACCTAGGTCTGCAGATCCTAGTCCGACAATCTTAACCACTATACCAAACTGGTTCTCTAGGGTCAGAAAGTGATAGTATCTTAAAAGATGGATGGTAGCAGGAAAAACCCAGTTCAGATCTGAGAAGCCAATTCTCCGACCACAGTGTGTCACAGAATAATGGGGGAGGGCAACAGGGGGAAATGAAGGGCTTGGCTAATTTGCAGCTGAGGTCACAGGCCCTTTCCAGTTAACATTCATGATCTGTCTCCACTATGTCCTCTGAACACCAGTTGCTGGGAATATCAGGTGAGCAGTGTGCTGCTCTGGTGCTCAGGTCCTGCTTGGGGGTCTTCCTGATCCAGAAAGGTCTTCTTATGCTCTTATCCTTAATGAATGAGATGGAATCATTCTCTGGACAGGATTCAGGGCAGAGGGAAAAAGAGGGCTTATTTATGCAGTGCATAGCTAAACTATGAGAGCCAGTGTGATGTAGTGGTGAAGAGCAGTGGACTCGTAATCTGGTGAATTGGGTTCGCTTCCCCGCTCCTCCACATGCAGCTGCTGGGTGACCTTGGGCTAGTCACACTTCTCTGAAGTCTCTCAGCCTCACTCACCTCACAGAGTGTTTGTTGTGGGGGAGGAAGGGAAAGGAGAATGTTAGCCGCTTTGAGACTCCTTAGGGTAGTGATAAAGCGGGATATCAAATCCAAACTACTACTACTACTACTACTACTACTACTACTACTACTCTTCTTCTTCTTCTTCTTCTTCTTCTTCTTCTTCTTCTTCTTCTTCTTCTTCTTCTTCTATGAAACTTGCTCCCACAGAAGGCAGTGATGGTGACCAAAGGAGCCAACTAATAGGGGTCCCTTTGACTTCCCCAATAAAATATTTGAGTAGCCACCATCTCCCCCCCCAAAAAAGTTCAAATGGTGTGCATGCACTGCATCATGTGATTGTTTAGGTGGGGTGGGGCTAACTTGGCCTCTCAATATTTTATTCAAGTTGCCACCCCTGATGGCCACTAACCTAAATGGCTTTAAAAGAGGATGAGATAAATTCATGGAGCAAGCTATCAGTGCCTACTAACCATGATGGCTATGCTGTGTCTCCACAGTTAGAGGTGCCCATGCCAGTTGCTGGAAACCAAGGGAGGAGAGCATGCTCCTGCACATGGGTCTGGCTTGTGGGTTTCTATCGGGCATCTGGTTGGCCACTTTGAAAACAGGATGCTCAGCTAGTTAGGCGGCCATTGCTCTGACCCAGCAGGGCTCTGCTCTCATTCTGATCATTGGTGAAGGAGACAGAGCGCTGAGCTTTAAAAGAGGCAGAAGTGCAGGTGCCCAGTTTCCACTTGAGAACAAAGCATACTGTAAGTGGCCTAGCCTACCTCAGAGGGCTGTTGTGAGGGCAAAACCGGGGAAGCCTGTGCATGCGTCTGTAAAAAAAAGAAAAGAAACAAAGTTTTGCACTGTGGTCACCTTGGAGCATTATTTTCCTCCCAGATCCAGTAAAAGTTCTATTAATTACTTCATTAGCCTAATGGCCTCCATTTGGTGACTAAAGGGCCAGGACACTGCAGAAATTCTAATGCTGATGACTGATGCAAAGGCCATGTGCTTCCATTACTCCTCGCTGATGCTAATTGTATGCTGGAGGTTGTTTTCCTGCTGTCTCTCCCCCCTGCCATTTACATGCCTTCCTGGATCAGATTTCCTAAGCTCATTGGATGAATACGTAGAATTGTAAAGTTGGAAGGGACCCACCCAAAGGGTCATCTGGTCCAACCCCCTGCAATGCAGGAATCACAGCTAAATAATCCCTGACACGTGACCATCCAAATTCTGCTTAAAAGCCTCCACTACCACTTTCTGAGGGAGTCCATTCCACTGTCGAACAGCTTAGTCAGAAAGCTCTTCATTTGCTTTGTTGACGCGGGTGGCGCTGTGGGTTAAACCACAGAGCCTAGGACTTGCCGATCAGAAGGTCGGCGGTTCAAATCCCCGAGACGGGGTGAGCTCCCGTTGCTCATTCCTTGCTCCTGCCAACCTAGCTGTTCAAAAGCATGTCAAAGTGCAAGTAGATAAATAGGTACTGCTCCGGCGGGAAGGTAAACGGCGTTTCCGTGTGCTGCTCTGGTTTCACCAGAAGCGGCTTAGTCATGCTGACCACATGACCCGGAAGCTGTACGCCGGCTCCCTTGGCCAATAAAGCGAGATGAGCGCTGGAACCCCAGAGTCAGTCACGACTGGACCTAATGGTCAGGGGTCCATTTACCTTTACCTTACTGTTGGCCTCCTAGCCTACCAGTCCCATTGGTCACCACCCATTGGCATAGCTGTCAATTTTCAGATTTGAAAATAAGGGATCAGCAGCCTCAAAAATAAGGGATCAGCAGCCTCACCTGTCCCAGGGACAGTCTACGGGATATCTAACAATCCGGGATAGCAGCAGGAAGCAGCAGGAAACAGCGCTGAAATAAGGGAATTTCCTGCAAAAAAAGGGAAGGTTGGCAGCTATGCCCATTGGACCAATCATAAGACTCAATAGAAGAAGAAGAAGAAGAAGAAGAAGAAGAAGAAGAAGAAGAAGAAGAAGAAGAGGAGGAGGAGTTTGGATTTGATATCCTGCCTTTCACTCCCTTTTAAGGAGTCTCAAAGCGGCTAACATTCTCCTTTCCCTTCTTCCCCCACAACAAACACTCTGCGAGGTGAGTGGGGCTGAGAGACTTCAAAGAAGTGTGACTGGCCCAAGGTCACCCAGCAGCTGCATGTGGAGGAGCGGAGACACGAACCCGGTTCCCCAGATTACATGACTACTGCTCTTAACCACTACACCACACTGGCTTTCTTCTTATGTTCCTATGAGTCCAGAAGCCAGTTTGAAAGTTGGCAACTGCTGTTGTTGCTATGTCTGCCCTTGTATTGATGCTGCTAGAGAGTTGGAGAAAGATGATTGGCTGATCCATGCCCCTCTTATGATGTCACAATTGCACTGGTGCATGAAAGGATGGAAAAGCAAGGGATTGGTTCGCTTGTCTCTGATGTCATAATCATTGCCTGGGATGGGTAGTTACAGGAGATTTGAGGTGAAGGACTGCTTTGCATTATCTGCTCTTCATCAGGTAACTTTTACTACACATATTTGTTCCCTGGTGTGGCATTTGCCCTCCTAGGTGCGTGACATCATACTGGGTCATAAGGAAAAGGTTAACTAAGTGTAAAATGATTAACCAATAAGAACCCAAGGGGAGGAGTTAGAGTTAGAGTTGTTAAGAAATCAGTCTGGAGATAGAGAAGGGAGAAGGAGGATAAGTCTGTGGGTTGGGCTAGTTTGATGTGAGAGAGTGAGAGAATCTGTTAAGAGGAGTCAGTTAAACAGTTGGGATACTCAGTTAGAAGGTATTAGGAAGGTATAGGCCGGTAAAGAAACTAAGGTTAAGAAACTGACAAGAAAAATTATCTGAAACCATAAACTTGTTAATGCTTCTAAAATAAACTTGTTTATTTGGTTTAATGTTAACAACTGTCTGGACTCAGTGTGTACCCGAGAGAAACGGGTTGGTGGCAGCGAGGAAGCGATCACAGTGGTGGCACAGGGATCAATAGACCGTCAAACATCGGGGGACCCTGTGTGATCGCCACACCTGGACTCAGGGTGTTAATGCTTTAGGTTACCCAATGGTCTTCTGCTGTCATCATCAGCCAACAGAGGTAAAGGCTATCTTAATCAATCACACAATTGGTGGGTTGGGATATACAGACCAGGAATCTGGATTGTATCCAATATTGAAATTGTAGCACGGGAAGGATTGTGGAATGTAGATTGGAAATACTTGTGTTATGTGATAAAAGAAAATTATATGAAATGATGTATGGGTGGTATCTGACTTCTAGTAAATTAGCAAAAATGTATGTCGAAATCAGCTGGAAATGGAAAAAGAAGGAGGGCACCTTCTTCCACATGTGGTGGACATGTAAGTAGCAAAAGCCTTCTGGGAAATGATTTATAACGAATTGGGGGAAAATGCTAAAAATAGACTTCCGGGTTGGCGCCATTGTTTAATGGCGGATTCCCTCCGAGCTCCGGAGGGAATCGGCTCCGTAGCGTCTGGGTCTGGCCGCTGCGGCGAAGCGGGGACCCTTAAAATCACAGGCGCGGATGCCTGTGAACACAGAGACTCGGTGGGCACCATTTGCGCCCCCCCAATCCGCGACGGAGCCTTTTTAAAGGCTTCGGAACGGAGGCAGGGTGAGGCGTGGTGTTGAGAGTACTCCCTCGCCTACGGAGTGAAGCCGCAAGCCATTGACAGAGAGCGCCAACTTCTTCCAAGACCGATTGGACTCTAAAATATAAACCCGTGAGTAATACGGAGATTGGAACTTTAAAAATTTTTAATTTTGGATTTGGAACGAGCGGGAAGGGGCTAAAAAGGAAGTTCACCCCCCCTCTTTGTAAACAATCTAAAGCAAAGGACTGGGCAGCTAAGGTCGAGAGAATCTGTTTTTTGTTTTTTAATGAAAGATCCTGACTTCACGGTTTTGATACTATAAGAAGATTTACTGGAGGATAAAAAGAATTTGGGGAGCTGAAATTTCACCCCCCCCCCGAGACCCGGGAACGTCCTATGAGAAAGCCTGTTGCATTGAAGATTTTGACAGCTGTCAAGTGAGCTGCTAGTCAGCTGGAAAAAGAGAACATTGTTTCTGCTGTTTTTGCTGGTTTACTTGGTATAACTTGTTGAAAATAAGGAGGGCTGATACAAAATAACTGGACTTTTGGTTTTGAGCTGAAAGGAACAACAAGGAACTAAAATCCCCCTAGAGGGGTAATAGGGACATTACATCACAAAAATGGCTGGAGTATGTAAAATCCAAGCAGAATTGGACAGAGCACTCGTTCTCTTGGGAAACTTGCAAGATGAGTACAATGCTTTGTCTACAAAGGTATCACTACTACACTGGACAGTAAACAACAGTTTTGAGCCTGATAAGGACTTGAAACAGGAAGCCCATTCAACTGAACAAATAAATGAAACTGAAAGTGTAGATACGATGGAGCAATATGTTGTTTTTGAAGAAAATGAAGGAGGAGCAGGAGATTTGAAGGAGTCAAAGGAGAGTTACAATATGAGGCCTGACATGATGATAAAAAAGGATAATAAAAAGTGGATGTGGAAAGCCTGGTCTGAATGGGAGTCTGGAAAATGGAGAGATCCCTTTTGGAGGAGATCTGAAGACCTGAGGATTACAAATTTGTTGGTGAAAGCTGGAGCTTTGGGGACATCTGGATTTGAAAGAAATTTGAAACAAGAGTTGGAGCACCCCATAGGCTTTGCCTTTAAGTATGGAGGACTGGCTGGAAGCGACATGGATTCTGTTGGGCCGGAGCCCCTCCGAGACTTGGGGTTTAACATCAAGGACTATCAAAGAGACCGGCAGAAAGGAACTGAGAGAGATATAAGGGCCTCGGATGTGAGATCTCCAGGCTAAAAAATAATAATAATATAAAGACTGATGGATATTGGTTGGGGACTGGAACCGGGAAAAGGGTGGGTGGAGGTTGGGAATCCAAAGGGTACATAAGGATAATTTGTTTTTTATATTTTTTGTTAGTGGTAAGGAAATTGGGTAAATCGTGGAAGGGAAATTTTGGTCGACTTTAGGAAAAAGGTTTAAGAATAATCAATGAGGTATAAGTATTGATGTGTAATTTTAATAAGGTAAAATTGGTTTCTTTTCTTTTTAAATTAATTGAAAATAAGGCTGTTAAAAACAAATTGAAGAAATGGAAAAAAGAAGTAAAGTAAAGCAATAGTATGTTGGAACAAATGTTTAAGCTAAGGTAAAGAAATAAGTTAAGGACTTGCTGAACTGACAATTTAAATTGGAATACAAGAAGGGGAGGTGTGAGGAAGTCTGAGAAATAAGGTTAAGAATAATAAGTATTAGAAACTTTATGTGTTTTTTCTATTTTTTTTGTTTAGTTTTGAATGTTATGTATTTTTGTGTTTTTTGTTTCGTTTATTTTTTGTTTTTGTTTGTTGTGTGTTATTTGAAAATGCTAATAAATATTTAATAAAAAAAAAAAAAGAAAATGCTAAAAATAACCTTTGTCAAAAAACCAGAAGCTTTTCTTTTAGGTATAATCGGTGAAGAGGTACCCAAAGAACAGAAAATGAACTATTTATGTACACCATAACGGCTACCAGAATGATTTATGCCCAGAGATGGAAAGAAGAAACAGCTCCAACGAAGGAGGGCTGGCAATTAAAATTGATGGAATATGCTGAAATGGCAAAACTTACTGGAATAATAAGAAATCAAGAAGAGAGACTTTTTAACACAGAACGGGGAAAGTTTATGAATGATTTGAAGGTGTAAACAACTTAAAACATTAGCAGGATTGATATAGAAAACGTGCGGTAGGAATAACTTAAAGGGAACCTAAAAGGAAAATTAGTAAACAGGTTTGGATTGGCTATGCAGTGGTAAAAGATACAAAATACCGGGTAAGTAACCACAGAAAAGGAGAGAGGGGTCGAGGAGGATGTGATATTGTAGATTGATTGTGTAAAGACGTTTTTTGTTTAAATATTGTAAAATGACAAATATATATATATCCCTGAAGGAGCGTCTCCACCCCATTATTCTGCCCGGACACTGAGGTCCAGCACCGAGGGCCTTCTGGCAGTTCCCTCGCTGCGAGAAGCCAAGTTACAGGGAACCAGCCAGAGGGCCTTCTCGGTAGTGGCACCCACCCTGTGGAACGCCCTCCCACCAGATGTCAAAGAGAAGAACAACTACCAGATTTTTAGAAGACATCTGAAGGCAGCCCTCTTTAGGGAAGCTTTTAATGTTTAACAGATCACTGTATTTTAATACTTTGTTGGAAGCCGCCCAGGGTGGCTGAGGAGACCCAGCCAGATGGGCGGGGTATAAATAATAAATTATTATTATCATTATTACTCAGAACTTGCCTGAAATGCAGCAGCCAGATTGCACTAGTTGCCAGTTTCTTTCCAGACCTGACTCAAGGTGCTCAAGGTGTATTTTGTTGGAAGCCGCCCAGAGTGGCTGGAGAAACCCAGCCAGTTGGGCAGGGTAGAAATTATCTGGGTTGCATCAAGCTAAGCTCTGCTCAAAGGATGCCTATTTAGAGCACTCCTAAAAACTCCTATTTAGAGCACTCCTAGGAGGCTCCTAAGCCTTCTAGAGCACAATATACACCAGTTTGTTCAGAATTGAGAACACACTTCCAGATTTAACGCTAAATACATTACTTCTGGTAAATGAGCTTCCATACCTATTAGAGGGCTGTGAAAATTTGTATCCTGGGCTTTTTAGACTCGTCTACCCACAGAGCCTAGGACTTGCCGATCACAAGGTCGGTGGTTCGAATCCCCGCGACGGGGTGAGCTCCGGTTGCTCGGTCCAATCTCCTGCCCACCTAACAGTTCGAAAGCACGTCAAAGTGTAAGTAGATAAATAGGTACTGCTCTGGCGGGAAGGTAAACGGCGTTTCCGTGCGCTGCTCTGGTTCGCCAGAAGCGGCTTAGTCATGCTGGCCACATGACCCGGAAGCTGTACGCCGGCTCCCTCGGCCAATAAAGCGAGATGAGCGCCGCAACCCCAGAGTCGGCCACGACTGGACCTAATGGTCAGGGGTCCCTTTACCTTTACCTTTACCCAAGTACTATCTGAAACCAAAGGGGCACATGGGTTGCCAGGTGTGATTCTACCTCCATCCCCTGCTCTCCTACCCAACTAAAGGTGTTGTTCTTCTTTTGTAAACCATCTCTGAAAGAAAAATAAAAACAAAGCAGTCATCCTGGTTCCCCTGACCTTTCTCCTGCGCTCAGCAGGGCAGATCAATAAATTTCACAAGTGCTGAGCCAGGGGGAAGGAAAGGCCATAGCCAAGACTTCCCACTCTAATGAGATGGGTGTCCTTTTGTGTGCCAATGCTGCCCAGAGAATCAGTTTGTTGTTTGTTCTGAGCGCCATACTTGTTAGCATTGGGGAATGGGCTGGATTTGAAGCAATTTAACCTTTTGAGAGTTTTGACTAGGCTGGGCCTTTGAAAGAGTGGAGACAGGCATATCAAGGTGATAGCGTTCGTATTGATCAGGCAGGAGAGGTGGTTGGTCATTTTTCATCCAAAATGCAATGCACATGGTGCTAATAGGCCTTCTAAAATCTTTATCGCAGGCGGTATCTGTCTTGGATTTGAGATGGTTTTATGCATGCACAGCTGTACACTGTTTTTATTGCTGTGATTGTTCTTATTGCAGGTTGTTTTTATGCAGTGCTTTCTTCCTGGGGTACCCAAGGGTATGCAGAACTGGCACTTTTCTTCTTAAAAGAAAAGCACTGGTTAAAAATGTGGCACTTACTGCAGCAACAACATGGTGAGCACCAGCACATTTTTTCCTCTCACCCCCCTCAAATTATTTTTATTAGTTCTCCAAATTATTGCAAATCAAACCAAATCACTTTAATTTAATACAATTTCTTTTTTAAAAACCAGGTTTCCTGCTCCTGTTGCAAACATATGTCAATTATTTTCTCCTGTAGCCGAATCAGGTCTTCTTTAATATCCATTTGATCCTTCACTTTTTGTTAGTCCATTCTTACAGCTGAGGCACATGTTTTTCCTAGAACGAAAGTACTGATGAGGTGAGCAGGAGCAAAGTTTTGCTTTGGAGGGGGGAGCCGAGTTGGGAGGCAATGTGTGTGTAGGGCGAGGGTTGAGAGTGAAGCAGGGGTGGTTGTTTTTCCCCAGCCAGAGCTCATCGGAACTCAGTTCTGGCAACTTCAGAGGTGGACGCCATTGCCATTATAATAGAACAAGTGAGGAGTACAAGGTGAGTTCCAGCACATCTTTTTTTCTGGAAAAAATAGCACGGCTTTTATGTATGCAATTCTTTTATCTGCTTCTATAGAGGCTGTTGTTTTTGCCCATGGAGTTTTCTTGGCAGGGATACTGGAGTGACTTGCTGGTTCCTGCTCCAGGTGGATCACGTTTAGTCAAAACTCTCCACTATGACCTGTCCATCTTGGGTGGCCCTGTACGGCATAGCTCATAGCTTCTCTGAGTTATTCAAGCCCCTTCGCCATGGCAAGGCAGTGATCCATGAGAAGAGAAGACTCCCTGGAAAAGACCCTGATGCTGGGAAAGATGGAGGGCACAAGGAGGAGGGGACGACAGAGAACAAGATAGTTGGATAGTGTTCTCGAAGCTACCAGCATGAGTTTGACCAAACTGCGGGAGGCATTGGAAGACAGGAGTGCCTAGCGTGCTCTTGGTCCATGGGATCACAAAGAGTCGGACACAGCTAAATGACTAAACAACAACATAGATGCTGTTACATTGCAAATCACTTTGGATAATTATATTAGGTGACATCAGGTGTTTGGGAGCATGGAAAGACTCAGCTGCAAAGGAACAAACAGAAGCTCAGAGTTGACTATGAGTTGTTCCTTGCAAGAAGGACCCACCGTCAGTGTTGATTGGCACTTAAAGCAAGCCCCATTTTCAGACAGGGTTTGAATTTAAGCCAACACACAATTTTTAAAATTAAATTTTCTAATTTACATTTCCAAATATTCATTTAAACAACCTTCAATCAGTGACTTCACTTCTTCTCTTTCCATAGTTCATCTTGAATATCAAACATCCCTGCATATTTTACAAGAACTAAACCATTCAGTATACCATTATTACATACATCAAAACCAATTTACACTGTTGAATTTGTCTTAATGCTACCAGCGTTTTTAAATGAACACAATTTTCACCCATATATTCAGTAAACATCTTCCAGTCTTCTTTAAACATATGTTCTTCATGTTCTCTTATTCTATATGTTAAATCTGCAAGTTGCACATATTCCATCAGTTTAAGTTGCCATTCTTCTTTGGTTGGGACCTCGCTTGTTCTCCATTTTGGGGCTGACAAGACAGGGACTGCAGTAGTGGCATACATACCGTAAATAGTCAAAGCTGACTGTCAGCTGTTCCTTGCAAGCAGGACCCTCCGCTGTCAGCGTTGATCAGCACTTAAAGAGAGCCCCATGGAAGTTTTCAGACAGGGTTAGAATTCAAGCCACACTTAAGAACATAAGAAAAGCCTGCTGAATGAGGCCACTGGCCCATCTAGTCCAGCATCTTGTTCTCACAGTGGCCACCCAGGTACCTGTGGGAAACCTGAAAGCGGGACCCAAGCACAAGAGCAACTTTCTCCTCCTGCAGATCCCAGCAGATGGTACAGTGGTACCTCGGGTTAAGAACTTAATTCGTTCTGGAGGTCTGTTCTTAACCTGAAACTGTTCTTAACCTGAAGCACCACTTTAGCTAATGGGGCCTCCTGCTGCCGCCGTGCTGCCGGAGCACAATTTCTGTTCTCATCCTGAAGCAAATTTCTTAACCCGAGGTAATATTTCTGGGTTAGCGGAGTCTGTAACCTGAAGCATCTGTAACCTGAAGCGTATGTAACCTGAGGTACCACTGTATTCAGAAGCACTGCTGCCCCCATCTATGGAGGTAGCATGTAACCATCATGGCATGCAGCTATTAAGAGCCCTCTCCTCCATGAGGGCTGTTGAAGGCTACTAACCACACATGCCATGCCTGCATACAGAACTTTGCAGCCCAGCTTTTCAAGGCAGATTTGCCATCAGTAAAAGCTAGATGCATATTATAAATGCACCCTTATCTAGCCCTGATTTATGTCCCCCCCCCCAGTCTATCCCTGATTGTGTTATGATACTATAAGGATGCACCTTGCAGATAGATATTTAAAAAAAAAATAAAAAATGATCCTGGGGAAAATATCAGGTCTTTTTGCAGATACGCAGCAATAGACATGGACTACCCTTCCACAACAAAAGCGCCCCCCCCCGCATTGCCCTGCATATAATTTCTGCCCAAATCTCAGAGGAACAAGGCAAATCCCTCCTCATAGGCCTCCTCTGATTGCTTTTCATTTCTATGTTGCCCGCGGCTGACAAAATCTATATTCGCTCACTCTGGGATATTGATTTGGTGAAATATGGGGGCTGCCTTTTGCAAAGAAGGGACTTTCAAGACTGGAAGAAGCAGGAGTGGGAAACCCAGAGTTTATGCAACGTTTTGCAATTTGGGCACCATTTAACCTTCTTTTCCACCTGCATCTAGTAAAGATTCTATTAAGCCATTAGCCTAATGGCCTCTAATTATTATTATTATTATTATTATTATTATTATTATTATTATATACCACCCATCTGGGCAGCTCCCAACAGAACACTAAAAACAGAATAAAACTTCATGTGGGAATGTTCTGGGGTGCAGGAGAGGATATATTGTGAGATATCCTAATCCAACTTGTGCTAACAAGTTCCCAAAATATCAGCAGAGTTTATGGCATTCCCCTTTAAGTTCACAACGGTAACGTCTGCACAGGTTCGCTAGAACCTCTATAATAATTACTCTGGTAATTTCCCCTTTGTTCCCTCTTAAAATACAAGACACGACACAGTCTTTATAAAAGTATAAAAGAGTTTACTCACGTTCTGTTCACAATATGATCCCAGAAGGCAGACAGGTTTAAAAAGGTAAAATACACTCAGAATCTATCTTATAGGAAGATAGTCCTGTCCTCTCTTGGCTGAGAGCCAAGAGGGCAGGTTGCTCCTTCAGAAGATGAAGATGAGAGAGACAGAGAGATATGGCTGCCTGCCCTGTGCTTTTATCATTACCTGCACAGGTGAGGCCACACCCACCTCTGGTCACATGCGGAGGAAGTCTGTTCCAGGAAGTTTACCTGCTTGCTGGACTGACATCCCTCCCCATGTCCTAACATGTACACTCTAGGAATGTTGTCATTGACTGCTCCTGTGTTTTACATCCCACACTTCAAACATTAAAAACTTCCCTAAAGGCACTTGGATGACTAAGAGGCCAAATTGGTGCAAACTCTGCATAGTTTCATTGCTTGCATCTGGTGCTAAGTGTATTGCCTGCCCTCTTGGACACCAGAGGTTGCCTGAACAGAGGTACAGGTACAGGTACAGAGGCGAAGGAAAGCTGAGTGTCGTCGGACACGCACTCTGGACTTTAAGAAGTCTGATTTCAAAAAGCTTAAGGATTTACTGCGTGAGATTCCATGGTCAGAAATACTGAAAGAGAAGGGCGTCCACGGTGGATGGGTGTTTCTTAAAGTTGAAATACTGAAGGCACAAAGATGATTCCAACAAGAAAGAAAAGTGGGAGGCATCTAAAGAAACTTGCATGGCTGCATAAGGAGCTTGCATATGATCTGAAACTTAAGAAGGGCATGCATAAGAAATGTAATTGGGTGACAGAGAAGGCGGAACTGCAGAACCTCCAAGTGTCCCTATTTTCCAGGGACAGTCACAGATTTACAGAAGCCATCCTGGCCTCTGATTTGTTAGCAGAATGTCCCTCTTTTCCATAGGATGTCCCTATTTGCAGCAGGAGGAGGAGGAGGAGGAGGAGGAGGAGGAGGAGGAGAAGAAGAAGAAGAAGAAGAAGAAGAAGAAGAAGAAGAAGAAGAAGAAGAAGTTATCACTACCCTATGGAGTCTCAAAGCGGCCAACAATCCGCTTCCTCCCTTCCTCCCCCCACAACAAACACCCAGTGTATCTGAAGAAGTGTGCATGCACACAAAAGCTCATACCAATAACAAACTTAGTTGGTCTCTAAGGTGCTACTGGAAGGATTTTTTTATTTTTTATTTTGTTTCGCCTGTGAGGTGAATGAGGCCGAGAGACTTCAGAGAAGTGTGACTGGCCCAAGGTCAACCAGCAGCTGCATGTGGAGCAGCGGGGAAGAGAACCCAGTTCACCAGATTACGAGTCCACTGCTCTTAATCACTACACCACATTTCTCTCAGAGAAATGTTGGAGGGTATGGAGTTATGTGACCCCCGAGCCAAGGAGATAAGTAACTATATAACCTTTAGAAGACATCTGAAGGCAGCCCTGTATAGGGAAGAGGGTTTTTTTTTTAAAAAAAAATTGTTTAATGTTTTATTATGTTTTAGGATATGTTGGTAGCCACCCAGAGTGGCTGGGGCAGCCCAGTTTAAATGGGTGAGGTATAAATAATGAAATTCTTCTTATTATTCTTCTTCTTATTATTATTACAGTGGTACCTTGGGTTACAAATGCTTCGGGTTACAAACGCTTCAGGTTACAGACTCCACTAACCCGGAAGTAGTACCTCGCGTTCAGAATTTTACCTCAGGATGAGAACAGAAGTCGCGTGGTGATGGCAGTGGGAGGCCCCATTAGCTAAAGTGGTATCTCAGGCTAAGAACAGTTTCAGGTTAAGAACGGACCTCTGGAACTAATTAAGTTCTTAACCAGAGGTACCACTGTATTATTATTATTATTGAACGGGATGTCCCTATTTTCATCAGAGAAATGCTGGAACTGCTCAACACCTACTTTGCCTCTATCTTCACCCCAGAGAAAAGCAGTGCCCAACCTGGTGATAACAGAATAAACGATGAAAGGAGGGAGAGCAAGATAGTAAAAGAAGTGGTAAGGGAATGCCTGGTTACTTTAAATGTATTCAGCTCTCCAGAACCTGATCAGCTGCTCCTAACCATACTAAAGGAGCTTGTGGATGTAATCTTAGAGCCTCTGTCTTTAATCTTGGAGAATCCTTAGAAAACAGGTGAAGTCGCTGCAGATTAGAAGTGGGCAAATATTGTTCCCATCTTCAAAAAGGGGAAAAAAGAAGACCCAGAGAACTTGCTGAGCAGTGACATCAATTCCAAGAAAGGTCCTAAAACAAATAATTAAACAGTCGGTCTGTAAGCGATTAGAAAAGGATGCTGTGATTACTAAGACCCAACATGGGTTTCTCTAAAACAAATGGTGCTGGATGAATCTCACTACAGTGGTACCTCGGGTTACAGACGCTTCAGGTTACAGACTCCGCTAACCCAGAAATAGTACCTCAGGTTAAGAACTTTGCTTCAGGATGAGAACAGAAATCGAGCGATGGTGGCGTGGTGGCAGCAGGAGGCCCCATTAGCTAAAGTGGTACCTCAGGTTAAGAACAGTTTCAGGTTAAGAACGGACCTCCAGAATGAATTAAGTGCTTAACCTGAGGTACCACTGTACTTCTTTTTGGATAGAGTTACAAGCTTGGTGGATCAGGAGAATGCTGTGATGTAATGTATCCTGATTTCAGTAAGGCTTTTGACAAAATCCCCCATTATATTCTTGTGGAAAAGCTGGTAAAATGAGGTCTGGATGAGGTAAAGTGGATCAGGTCAGTGGCCCATCTAGCACAGCTTCCTGTTCTCACAGTGGCCAAGCAGATGCTGTGGGGAACATCCAAGTCGGTGGCCATCCCTTTCTCCTGTGGAAGTGAGTTCCATAGTTTAACTGTGTGCTTCGTGAAGAAGGTTTTTCTTTTATCTGTCCCAAATCTTCCAACATTAAGCTTCATTAGATGCCCACTAGTGTAATGTGAGAGAGGGAAAAAACTTTTCCCAAGCCACTTTCTCCAAGCCATGCATAACATGGAACTCACCCTGATTTCACACACCAAATCACAGCTTGAGCCTTGTTCCCTTTACAGGTTGTTGAAAATGATACTCAGAGAACGTTAGAAGTGCAAAAGTGGGGATCATTCCGTTTGTAACCTACAAGGTTAAGTCTGTTCTCAGTTTTAGTCAACAACTGAAGAGATGGGATGGAGTTGTTGCTTAACAACAAGGCAGAGTAGCATGGTTTCTGGTGCTGTGTAGTTTTGTGGGAGTTTTCCTCTGTAGATTTGGTTGAATGTCTCCCTGATATGTACAAGGCCCCAAGGAAGGAAGGAAGGAAGGAAGGAAGGAAGGAAGGAAGGAAGGAAGACAAAAAAAAAGCCCTATCCGTTCATTTCTTCTCAGATTATACGCTGTGTTTTGTTCCATTTTTCCTCAGTGAAGTGTTATTGGTCCTTTTCTACCTGGACTCCCTCAGCATTATTTAAAGGATTTTGCTAACAGAGAAGAATCCTTTATCTGCTCTTCTGTAGCCTGATTCAGAAGACGATAGTGGAGCTGACTTTGAAGAGGCATTTTAGTATGCTGACTGCCTCCCCTCATGTGAATATAGAAGTGTGCAATTGTGGACTTGGGGTGGGGGCTGTTTCATCTATATTTTTTAAGCCACGTTCATTTCATTTTAACTGCATTTGCTTTAACTTACTTTTCTTCACTGATTTCAATGGAGACCCCTCCTGTCGCTTGGTACCTGAACCTTTGGGGTTTTCGATTCAAAAATGGCACAAGACGTAATAGGCTTTGTGCTACTTTCTTGGGGTATCCCATATGCAATATTTCAGGCAGACCGGGAAACACACACACACACACAAACACAGAAAATGAATGTGCCCACATTTGGTTTTGCTGTTTGTTTTACATTTTTTAAGAAATCGTTTTAATTCATTTAAGAATGAACCCTGCACGTTCCTCTTGTGAAACAGCATTTTCAGATGGCATAACTGATCTGGTTGGACACGGTCTTTATATTATTATTATTTATTATTACATTTCTGTCCCATCTTTCCTCCAAGGAGCTCAGGGTGGCATACATGGTTTTCCTCCATTTTATCCTCACAGCAAACCTACAAAGCAGGCTAGGCCACAAGACTGTGACTGGCCCAAGGTCATGTTCAATATTCTAGCCACTATACCACACTCTCTGTAGAAGAACCGCAACTCAAAACAGACAACATTTACTGTGTCAATAAATTGAGAAGGAAGGTGGGAGAGGGCAGAGTGTTCAGACCCCTTCATTTCTGTACCCACCCCCATTGGTGTGTGTGTGTGTGTATACAGTGGTACCTCGGGTTACATACGCTTCAGGTTACAGACTCTGCTAACCCAGAAATAGTACCTCAGGTTAAGAACTTTGCTTCAGGATGAGACCAGAAATCGTGCTCTGGAGGCACGGCAGCAGCAGGAGGCCCCATTAGCTAAAGTGGTGCTTCAGGTTAAGAACAGTTTTAGGTTAAGAATGGACCTCCGGAAGGAATTAAGTACTTAACCCAAGGTACCACTGTATACCCCACCCATTTTTATATACATGAAAGTGGCTAATATAAGATCAACAAAGTTATCTGCTTCAATTGCATCTCATTTACTGTTTTGTCCCTTAAATTCCCAGTAGGTCTGTGGAGATCTTCTCCTGTAGTGTAAGCACTGAAGATCTCAGAGGCCTGCTCTGCAGTTTCTCAGAGGAGCAAGGCCTTGAACATGACTGCCGCTGTTTCGTGGAACAGCATTCCTGTCAAGATGTGACAGGCATCTGCTATCTGCACTGTCTGGAAACAACGGAAGATGTTTTCGATCCAGCAGATTTTCCTGGCTCGATGAATTGGTCTCTACCATGAGTACCTATATATAATAGTGCTAGCTATTTTTCTGAGTCGTGCAGAGTGATGCTGTGGTTTCACCCTCAAAGCCCTATTGATGATGTAGGCTTGACACACGAGACTTTGAAGATGACTCTTTAGTTGCAGGATGGCAACTATTAACAAGCAGTATCATATATATATATATGAAGTCCAATGTGATGCGTTGCACTCTCTTGAGCCCAAGAGAGGTTCTTTTTGCTTATGAAACTCCTTTGAAGCAGTCCATGAATTATAGCTTATCTGTCCTCACCAACTCCTCCTGGCAGCGTGTTCTTGGAGTCTCCACACAATGTGAAACAGCCAGCCAACCTACAACTCCCATACAGGCTCATTTTTAAAGGGAGAACAAATTATTATTATTTTTTTTTAAATGATATTTATTAGAATTTCAAAAAAGATTACAGAAGTAAAAAATAAATAAATAGAAAAACGAAACAAAAGATACAAAATACAGAAAAAGAAATAAAAACAGTTAAAAGTAAATCCATCTTTCAATATCTTGCCTTTCATTCACTTATTTCCCTGACCTCCTCACACCTCCCTTTTTTGTATTCCAGTTCAAATGTTTACTTCAGCAAATCCTTTCCCTCTTTGTTTTTATCTTAGTTCTTTATCTTAATATATTATAACTTTACATTTTCACCTGTTAACCATCCATTTTTACATACTCTTTTTTAACATTGCTGCTAAAAACCACTTAATTTCATTCCGACATCATTTTAACATTCTTTAATTTTACAATGTTTCTGTAAATAATCTTTACATTTCTTCCAATCTTCTTCCACCGACTCTTCTCCCTGGTCTCGGATTCTGCCAGTCATTTCTGCCATTTCCATATAGTCTATCACCTTCACCTGCCATTCTTCCAGGGTGGGTAGATCTTGTGTCTTCCAATACTTTGCAATGAGTATTCTTGCTGCTGTTGTAGCGTACATAAAAAAAGTTCTATCCTTCTTTAACACCAATTGGCCGACCATGCCCAGGAGAAAGGTCTCTGGTTTCTTCAAGAAGGTATATTTAAATACCTTTTTCATTTCATTATATATCATCTCCCAGAAAGCCTTAATCCTTGGGCACGTCCACCAAAGGTGAAAGAATGTACCTTCAGTCTCTTTACATTTCCAACATTTATTATCGGGCAAATGATAGATTTTTGCAAGCTTGACTGGTGTCATGTACCACCTGTATATCATTTTCATAATATTCTCTCTTAAGGTATTACATGCCGTAAATTTCATACCTGTGGTCCACAACTGTTCCCAGTCAGCAAACATAATGTTATGTCCAACATCTTGTGCCCATTTAATCATAGCAGATTTAACCGTTTCATCCTGTGTATTCCATTTCAACAGCAAGTTATACATTCTTGATAGTATCTTAGTTTTGGGGTCTAACAGTTCTGTTTCCAATTTTGATTTTTCCACCTGGAAGCCAATTTTTTTGTCCAAATTGTAAGCCTCCCTTATTTGATAGTAATGAAGCCAGTCTCGCACTTTATCTTTTAGGGAGAACAAATTATTGACACGGCAATGATTCAGCATTTGAGTCAACAACTTTGGCCAAAAGAAAGCTCAACAACTTTTGTTCCCAGATTTTCACTTTTTGAAATATGGCAACCCAGCAATATTACATTGCATAGGTTTTCTTTTACCCAGTACAATTTATTCTTTGTAAAATGCATCTTCTAACAAATGCAGTACAAATACAAATATGCTTTCCATGTTATGTCTAACTATTTTAAAGTGGTTTTTATTTGAATCTTCTTGTCCATTGCCTTTGAGGGGTGTGGGCCAGGCCCCATCCGCCTCTGCTGCCACCTGTATACCCTCCAACATTTCTCGTATAAAAAAAGGGATGTAGCGTCTCCACCCCCATCGTTCTGCCCGAACACTGAGGTCCAGCGCCGAGGGCCTTCTGGTGGTTCCCTCACTGCGAGAAGCCAAGTTACAGGGAACCAGGCAAAGGGCCTTCTCGGTGGTGGCGCCCACCCTGTGGAACATTCTCCCACTAGATATCAAGGAAATAAACAACTATCTGATGTTTAGGGAAGTTTTTAATGACTGATGTTTTAATGTATTTCTAATCTTTGTTGGAAGCCGCCCAGAGTGGCTGAGGAAACCCAGCCAGATGGGCGAGGCATAAATAAATTATTATTATTATTATTATTATTATTATTATTATTATTACACCCTGCCCATCTGACTGGGTTGCCCCAGCCACTCTGGGAAGCTTTCAACATACATATATAAAAACATAATAAAACAATAAACATTATGAAACTTCCCTATACAAGGATGCCTTCAGATGTCTTCTAAAGGTTGTATGGTTACTTATCTCATTGGCTTGAGGGTTGCATTACTCCATACTGTCCAACCTTTCTCCAATGGAAATAGGGACATCCTAAGGAAGAGAGGGACATTCTGGGATCAAATCAGAAAGAGTGATTGTTTCTGTAAATCTGGGACTGTCCCCAGAGAATAGGGACACTTGGAAGGTCTGCACCAAGGGGGCAGCCATTCCAGTAGTGGAATAATAATAATAATAATAATAATAATAATAATAATTTTTTATTTATACCCCGCCCTCCCCAGCCAAGGCCGGGCTCAGAGCGGCTTACAAGCAATAAGAAAAACAAGATGAATGATTACAACTTAAAAACAAAAATAAAAAACAACATTAAAATAATGGAACATTAAAATATTAAAATGTAGCCTCAAAATGAAGCAAAGCTCATGCCATTGGCTCTGTTGTGGCAGGCCCATCAAGCCTCTTCTCTCCTCAGCTGTTATCTGGGGGCAGTTATTCCCTCAGACTGACTCAGATGGAGAGATAGGAATCAGGTCTCACTCCATCAGGTTTGCTGTAAGCCCAGTTCCTTCAGGCACCTCCTGTTCCTGAACTGTGCCAGCTAGCCATTACAGCAGGCCAAACTCAGCCCTCCAGATGTTTTGGGACTACAATTCCCATCATCCCGGACCACTGGTCCTGTTAGCTAGGGATAATGGGAGTTGTAGTCCCAAAATATCTGGAATGCCGAGTTTGGGGGTGCCTGCATTACAGGAACAAATGTTTAGAAATTGGTGCCTGGGTTTTGATTTTTGATTTTCCCTTCCTGTCCCTTTCCCCTTGTGTGCCTTTATTATTATTATTATTATTATTATTGGATTGTAAACAGAGGGACTGCCTTGTTTTGAATGTATATAAGCTGCTCTGGGAGCCATTTTGGCAGGAGAGCAGGGTACAGATGCGCTAAATAAATACATAATAGATGGCTTACTTATTTATTACTCGCTCATCATCCCAAAGCCTCAGAATAGGTTACAGCATCAAAACAGCTTAACGGTAATGAAAATGTGGGTCCGAAAACATACAGCTCATGTGTCAAAGCCAGGGCAAAGAGGTGTGTCTTCAGCATTCACCAGAAGCTGTACAAAGAAGATGCCTGATGCTTCCTTTGTGAGGAGGGGGGGAAAGGGGGCCTTTTATTTTATTTCTAATATTTGCTACCCTCTTTTCATGATAGTGTTATGGATTTGGGGGCAGGGAGCTGAACCCTAGAAATTAATAAATGGTAGAATTTTGATTATTTGGGCTGTGAAGGGAGAAATACAAGCTGAAGTGTAGGTGGGTTCCCACAAGGCAAGACACAGTAACAACAGCAAGAACCTTTATTGAACTAACAGAACTGGACAACTGTGGCAAAGCAACTGCTTATATACATTTCTGGAGGCCTGGGCCACTCCCACTCCCAACGTGATTGGCTGTCTAAACTTCCAAGCTGCGAATCATAACTCAGAGTTTAAGGGCCAATGGCAGAG
Organism: Podarcis raffonei; assembly: GCF_027172205.1. Taxonomy (NCBI): domain Eukaryota; kingdom Metazoa; phylum Chordata; class Lepidosauria; order Squamata; family Lacertidae; genus Podarcis; species Podarcis raffonei. Next base: position 25,170,344 of record NC_070617.1, read on the forward strand.
GCCCAAATCCTGAAATGTTCTGTGATTGGACATCATGTATAGAACCAGAACACAGGGGCTCAGAATCCTTAGTCCAAACACAAGCTCAGGCAAACACAGAACACTGAATACATGACACAAGCTGCAGAGGAATTCCTGAGCTAGCCTATGCAAAACAACCTGGTCAAACTAGGACCATTAAGCAATACAGGGCCATTGAGAGCCATTGGCAATGCAAGAGAACTGTCCTCCCCCCTGGCCCTGAGGTGTGAACAGAGATTGGGGGTTTGGAAGGTTGCCAGGGTGACTGGATGTGAGGTGACAGGAAAAGAGAGGGTTGGGTTTTTTCAGCAGGGTGTTCTGGGAAGAAGAAGGACTGGGCTCCATCTTGGGCAGGTTGGCTAGAGTATTTGAAAAATTATTGTAATACCAATAATCTGGCAGAACTCGAATGATTCTTGTAAAATAAAAAGTATAGATAACAACTCCTTTTCTGATAAGAACAAGGAAAATAAATGGTAATTTGAAACTGTGTGTAAAACAATAATAGGAACAATAATACAATGAGCCTAATCGGAAATAAAATTTATTTCCCCCATTTTTTCTTTATTTTTTATTCCTTCTCTCTCTTACTCCTTCTCTCTCTCTCTCTTTTCTTTTATTCTTCTCTCTCTTTTTCTTTCTTCTTTGTTATGTAAAACAGATAAGGTTTAAAAATATATGGAATGTTGATCCATATATGAATGTTGTTTTGTAATGCTATGTATTATTAAGGATGGTGGAATGTAGTGAATAGTGAATTGCTGTGTTAGTTATTGCTATTGTTTGAATCTTAAATAAAGGCTTTTTAAAATAAAGAAAAAAGAAAAGAAAAAGTAATCACCATGCTACAAGATCTCGACTCCCTTCATGCAGACTGATGGTGTAAATAGATAAACCGTATTTCTGAAAGCTATGAGAGTCTCTGCCGTGTCTCATTTCTCCAAAGGACCGCAAACCCTGGAACCCCCTGAGATCTTGCGATTGCTCGGCAGAGAGTGGGGGTGGCACACAGAATTATCCCCAAATGGGTGTACCAATGGGGGCAAAGAAAATCTTGGATATCTTTCTCAATAAGTAGATCATGAGACACTTAATCCAGGTCGTGAGTTTGAGCCCCATGTTGGATAAAAGATTCTTGCATTGCAGGGAGTAGGACTAGATGACCCTCGTGGTACCTTCCAATTCTACGATTCTTAAAAAATGTATTTCGCTGTAGCTTATTGGCTAAAGAAAAAGTGCAAGTTTCAGGGCAGCACACGACTCCCATAACAAAAAGCAGCTTTGTTAGATCAGTGGTTGGACAAGCCTTCAGTCCCCATTGTGTCTTGGGTAGTGCTAGGCATGGGGATGGATGGCCAGGACTGCTGGAGCAATCAGCCAGAGTACGCCATTGCCGCTCGCAAGTAATGTCACAAGTGGCTAAGTGTTGCCTCCAGGAGAAAACAATGGTGTATGGCTTGGAAAGCTCTCTGTGCGCATCATGGGCAGAGCTGGTAACTGCTTTCCATCTGTTCTGCGACAGATCTAATACCATTGGGGGCATCTGGGAGATTTTAGTCTTGTTTTCCAGAAACCAAAACAAGACAGATTGGGAAGCATGGAGGGAATATATTTTTATGATTTGTGTCTGTATGTGTGTGTTTAAAGAGAATAATGTTCAGCACTGTACCGTCCAGAAGGTAGTGAACAGTATTCTGGCTCAGCCTATGACCCAAATGACCCCCTTTGGCATTGAGCTCTGGTCAGGGCAGTGTCTGCCACAATTGCAGTCAGAGAAGAGATAATTGTGGGGTGGGGGAACGGCACTTGGGCATGTGATCTTCGTTTTGGACTATTGCAATGATCGGTGCTTTTTTCTGGGGGTACACAGGGGTATGCATACCCCTAAACGCACACCCTTTCCCTTTCCCTGCCCCCTTCTCAGAACTGCATTGAGTGAGATGCTTTTATCCAGTTCCTGGGCATCTTAGGTACATAGGAAGCTTTCATGTATGGAACAACATCCACCCAGATGTTATTGGCCCAGAGATGGAAAGAAGACAAGGTTCTTACCAGAGAGGAATGGCAAACCACGTTGATGGACTATGCCGAAATGGCAAAACTGACTGGAAAACTCAGAAATCAAGAGGATTTTTTTTAAAAATAAAAGAATTGGGGGAAAATTGTAAGTTATTTAGGAGACCACAGTAAGCAGATGGAAATGTGTCCAGAGGAGGGCAACCAAAATGGTCAAAGGCCTGGAAACGATGCCTTATGAGGAACGGCTGAGGGAGCTGGGCATGTTTAGCCTGGAGAAGAGGAGGCTAAGTGGTGATATGTTCAAATATATAAAAGGATGTCACATAGAGAAGGGAGAAAGGTTGTCTTCTGCTGCTCCAGAGAAGCAGACACGGAGCAATGGATCCAAACTACAAGAAAGAAGATTCCACCTAAACATTAGGAAGAACTTCCTGACAGTAAGAGCTGTTCGACAGTGGAATTTGCTGCCAAGGAGTGTGGTGGAGTCTCCTTCTTTGGAGGTCTTTAAGCAGAGGCTTGACAACCATATGTCAGGAGTGCTCTGATGGTGTTTTCTGCTTGGCAGGGGGTTGGACTTGTTGGGGGTCAATTTCGTCCGGGGGGTCCGGCACACTTCCCTTGCGCAGCTCTAGTCTTCCCCCCTGGACCTTTGACTCAGCAGAGCGTAAAACACAGCGGAAGCAGAAGCAGGAACGTTCTTCGTGCGAAGGCAATAATTCAGGCTGAAACGCAGCAGTCTCCTTATCTTAAAGTCTTTATTTCTTAGCAAAACACAACATCTATAAATCTCCTGGCGACAGAGCGGACATGTCGCTTGCTCTCTCAACGGAGCTAACACGCACACTGAAAGAACACAGTAAACCACTCCCTTCAGTGTTCTAAGCCCGCCCTCAGAATGTGAGGCGTCATCACTCAGAACTCTTAACCCTGTAAGTTCTGAGCCTCTCCTAACACCCCCTCTCGAATCACGTTCTGAGAGGACCTCTGAGTGTTCAACACCTTCCCCATTGCCTTCCGCCCCTTTTGGCATCGTTGTTAGGCACCTGTTGAACCTCACAAACCTCAGGTTCGCACTGTGCGAAACCAACCCACGCATTTGTGACTTGAAACCTCTCAGGTGGAATTCCCTTTGTAGCCCGTGATGACCGCCTGGGCACAAACTGGGGTGCTCCTTTTGACCCACTGGGGCCAGCATGTGCGTCTTCCTCATCAGAAGACTCCCCCTCTGACTTGACACGTCTGTGAGCTTTCTCCATTATGCGCACAGGAGATGAGGGCTCACTCTTGGACACTCCCTTAACAACCTGTGGAGACGCCCTACTCTGTTCAGTGACCTGGTCTCCACCAGCAGGTTCAGGCTCTGGCTCTCCTTCCTCCTCAGAGTCAGACAGACAATCTGAGTGAACGTCAGAGCGCGCTTTGCGCCTTGCCCAACCATCCTGCTCAAAGAACTCAGCCTGTTTACTGACCAGAAGCTTGGTCTGATCGCCTTCTGGGTATGCGAATCTCCACCCTTTTGTCGCAGGCTCATATCCACAGAAGATCATTTCCTGGTACCTTGGACCACCCTCCTGCTGCAGAAACTTTGGTACAGGCACCATGGCTCTGCTACCAAAAGTGCGAAAAAAATGCACAAGCGGCTTCTGCTGATGAAGCAGGAAATACGGGGTGTCACTTACCACTGCATTGTAGCACCTGTTCATCGTGAAATTGGCTGTCTTTACCGCCTCCCCCCAGAAACTTTGAGGCAAACCAGAGTCATCCAGTAGGATCTCTGATGCTCGAACCAGAGCTTTACTCCTAAGCTCTGCCACGCCACTCTCCTGAGGAGAAGTCACCTTGTGACGTATCCCCCTCTGGCGAAAGAAACCCTTTAGAGCAGACCCAGTGACCTCTGAACCTCGGTCACATTTGAACCCCTGCACCTTGGTGGAGAACCTTAGTTCTACCTCTGCAACCCAATCTTTGATAAGTTGAGTTGCCTCCTCCTTTGTTTTCAGTGTGAACGCCCATGCGTTCTGCGTATAATCATCTGTCAGCACCATCAGCCACTTGGCCTTGCCCAGACTTGGCTGTGGCATATCAGAAAGGTCTGCATGCACAAGCTCAAAAGGCTTTGTGGTTACTCTCTCCACTCTGGGATAACTGCATCCCTTGCTCTTGGCTTTTCTACAAGCCCTGCAATTTAGGGTTGCACCACATTCTCTTACCTTGCACCCTTTGGTGCATTCTGATAACATCTGAACATCCTCACAGGACCCATGTGACATTCTCTTGTGCCATACGCAAGCACACGACACATGAGTGTTCCCCACTCCCTTTTTCTCCAGTGGAGTTTCCAGAACAAAGAGGTTGTTCTGATTTTTCTCAACACGTACCAGTTGCTTCCCCCCTCTGGAAATTGTACAGACATTGTTTTCAAAACTCACTGAATATCCCTCCTGTAAAAGGCACGGTACAGATAGCAGGCAATGTTTTATCTCAGGGAGAACATAAACCTTCAATTCAGCCTGTAAGAAAGAGACAAACATGTTAGAAACATGGGTTACACGTCCCTTTGAACCTGTAGCAAATTTAACTGTTTTCTCAGTTGAAACAGCCTTGCAGTTCCACATTTGTCCATCAGGTGGCGCTGTTACCAAATGGGCATTCGCAGCCGAGTCAACAACCCAACGTAGGACTCTCCCCCCTCCGGAGTTGTCCTTCTTTGTTGCCTTAGCAACTGACTTCCTGCTGCCCCCGACCTTGGGGCGTTCGCTGCATGTGTTCTCCAAAATAGCCATCGAAGCAGTCAGCTGATAAGCCGTCCCATTTGGAGTGCGTACTTTCTGCGGTTTCCCACGCCTGCCTGCTCTGTTGCCATGGAAACCCGGCTGGTTCCCATGGGAAGCGACCTTGGACACATCCTGCCCTGTCTCCCTTGCTCTCTGTGGGCAGTTGCGACGCAGATGGTCAGCCGAAGCACAAACAAAACATCGCCTAGTGGAAAACTTTGCAAACTTGCCTTTGGTCTTCTCTGCCCCCCCAACCTCTCCAGCAGCACTCCTCCTCGAGGCTTTTCTGCCGTTGGGAAAATGGCTTTTGGCTTCTGCTGTGGTTTCTCTGCAAACCCCCTCCAGCTCCTGCCAAACAGCCTGGGCACTCTCAAGACCCTTGGAATGGCCTGCACCCCCATTCTCTGGTGCAAAGCTCTTCTCTTCTCCCAGCTGCTCTGCAACATGCAGCTCACGTGTAGGGGCATTCCGGCAGCCCTCCAACACAGTCCCAGCCCCCTCTGGGCCTCCTGGGCGTCCCTCAGCCCCTCTTGGGCTTGCAGCCCCCTCTGGGCTTGGTGCTTCCTCAGAGCAATTCTCAGCCCCCTCTGGCCTGGCTCCCACTGCTTTCTCCAGTGCCTGCCTTCTCCCGGCCCAGGGCTTGCTCCCGTCCATCTTATCAACAGGGATTGACGACTTCTGGCTGTCTGCCATCTCTCCCCCGGGGCCCGGCCTACTTACAGGTAACGGTAGTGCCTCCCGGTCCGGCAGATCCCAGCTCCTCCCAGCAAACTCCTGGCTGGCTCCAGCTACTCCTTAGCTGGCCTTTGGCTGCTGGCCTCTCACACGCACGAACGTTGCTTATCCTTATTGCTGATCCCCATAACCTGTTGGGGGTCAATTTCGTCCGGGGGGTCCGGCACACTTCCCTTGCGCAGCTCTAGTCTTCCCCCCGGGACCTTTGACTCAGCAGAGCGTAAAACACAGCGGAAGCAGAAGCAGGAACGTTCTTCGTGCGAAGGCAATAATTCAGGCTGAAACGCAGCAGTCTCCTTATCTTAAAGTCTTTATTTCTTAGCAAAACACAACATCTATAAATCTCCTGGCGACAGAGCGGACATGTCGCTTGCTCTCTCAACGGAGCTAACACGCACACTGAAAGAACACAGTAAACCACTCCCTTCAGTGTTCTAAGCCCGCCCTCAGAATGTGAGGCGTCATCACTCAGAACTCTTAACCCTGTAAGTTCTGAGCCTCTCCTAACAGGACTCAATGGCCCTTGTGGTCTCTTCCAACTCTATGATTCTATGATTCTATGATTCTAACATTGGCAGGATTTTGATATCACTTGTAGTGTAACAATTATCATAGATAATATGGATTGATATAAAAGTTAAGAGTATGGAAGAATATGCAGTTTTAAATGTTAAAAATGGGACCCCATGGAGGGGGTGGGGGGAAGTCCCAAAGTCCGGCAGAATCTCTGTATATTTGAATTTTTATAACTTTGTATTTGTAAAACCAAATAAAAATGATTAAAAAAAAAAAGGTACATAGGAAGCTGCCTTAAACATATGCTTGGTCTATCTAGCTCAATATTGCCCACACTGACAGAAGAAGAAGAAGAAGAGGAGGAGGAGGAGGAGGAGGAGGAGGAGGAGGAGGAGGAGGAGGAGTTTGGACTTGATATCCCGCCTTTCACTCCCCTTAAGGAGTCTCAAAGCACCTAACCATCTCCTTTCCCTTCCTCCCCCACAACAAACACTCTGTGAGGTGAGTGGGGCTGAGAGACTTCAAAGAAGTGTGACTAGCCCAAGGTCACCCAGCAGCTGCAGGTGGAGGAGCAGAGACGCGAACCCGGTTCACCAGATTAGGGGTCCACCGCTCTTAACCACTACACCATGACTGGCAGCATCTCTCCTGGATTTTAAACAGGGTTCTCTCTCTTCCCACTTGGAGATGCTTAAGACTGAACCTGGGACCTTCTGCAGCCCAGGCAAGATGCTCTAGCTGCTAATCTACAATCCTTCCTGTATATTATGGGTCTATTGCAGATTGTGTATAACCGCAATTATTTTATTTGCTGGTATTCCTTCTCACCCGCTGCACACGCACAAAGGAAGGTGTCAGGAGTTCATGTTTCTTTATTTGAGTCTGAATTGGATTATTTTCATCCTGAGAAGGAGCTGAGAGAAGAGTCTGTTTTTAAAAAGAAATAATTGGGGGAGGGCAGAGGGAAGGGGGATGCTTTCTGAATTGTAACCGCTATCCGAGTTTGGGAATTGAAGCATTGTGTAAAAAGAGGATGGTGTTTAAACTTCACTTTGAAAGGAAGGTAATTGAAACTAGTGTTGACTGTCATGTTGGTTTCAGATTCAAGGACTGTGACAGAGATCAGAAGTGCCTCCTTTTTTCTGAATGCAAATTGACTTTATTGCAAAGAACTCTTTTAGGCAGAATTTTGATTCCCTTTAGAAATAGCAAATGCTTTAGTTTAGTGGTTCCTTAGGTTTCCAGTTGATCTCTCAGGATTCATTGTTTTTTGAGAAAGATTTCGGGGTCTGTGTGTATGGTTCTAGAGCTGCTACTGGATTTTCTCCTAAGGTTCCAGCCTCCCAAGTTGGGAAATTTCAATACAGTGGTACCTCGGGTTACATACGCTTCAGGTTACATACGTTTCAGGTTACACACTCCGCTAACTCAGAAATAGTGCTTCAGGTTAAGAACTTTGCTTCAGGATAAGAACAGAAATCGGGCTCCGGTGGCGCGGCAGCAGCAGGAGGCCCCATTAGCTAAAGTGGTGCTTCAGGTTAAGAACAGTTTCAGGTTAAGAACGGACCTCCGGAACAAATTAAGTACTTAACCCGAGGTACCACTGTAGAAGCAGAAGAAAATGACATGTGACAGTTACTATCAGTGCCTGCTACCCATGATGGCTCTGCTCTGTTCTCACGGTCAGTGATGCTTCTGAATACCAGTTGCTGGAAGCCACCGGAGGGGAGAGGGCTCTTGTGTTTTGAGTTTTGTACAGACATCTGCTTGACCACTGTGAGGACAGGATGCTGGACCAGATGGGTCACTGGCCTGATCCAGCAGGCTCTTCTTACGCTCTTACAAGTTGATCCTGCAAGAGTGTTCTTGTAACTTTCCCAAGAGAACAAAGACTCTGTCCAATTCAGCCTGAACTCTCCCTCCTCCAGCCATTCTTGTAATGTCCCAAAACCCCCTCTAGAGGGATTTTGGTTTCTTAATGTTCATTCCAGTTCAAATCCAAAAATCCAGTTAGTTTGTATCGGTTCTTCCTTGTTTTCAACAAATTGTAACAAAAATTGTAACAGATATAACCAGCAGAAGCAGCAGAAACAAAGTTCTCTTTTTCTGTCTTGACAGCTAATTTGACAGCTGTCAAGCTCTTTAGTACCTCATCAACAGGCTCTCTCGCGGAACACTCCTGGGTCCGGGAGGGTGACACTTCAGCTCCCAAAATTAGCTCTTTTATCCTCCAGCAAGATTTCTTATACTGCCAAACCGTGAAATTAAAGTCTTTTACCAAAGAAGGAAAAAAGAGGTTCTCTCGACCTTAGTTAGCAGGTCTTTGCTTTAACTTGTTTACAAGACGGGGACGCAGACTTCCTTTTTACACCTTCCCCGATCGTGCCTAATTCTTTAAAAAAAAAAAAAAAATTCTTTACGATACCAATTTCCGTAGTACTCACGGGTTGTTACTTTTAGAGTCCAATTGTTCCAAAGAAGAAGTCAGCGCTCTCCGACCATGGCAATGCAGCTTCACTCTGCAGGAGAAGCAGTCGACTCTCAGCACTGCGCCGCTCACCCCGTCCCCCGTTCCGAAGCCTTTAAAAAGGCTCTTCACAGGTCGAGGGGGCGCAAATGGTGCCCGCCGAGTCACCAGGTTCACAGGCTTCACCGCCTGTGATTTTTAAGGGTCCCTGCGTCACCGCAGCGGCAAGACCCGATCCTACAGAGCCGATTCCCTCCGGAGCTCAGAGGGAATCCGCCATTAGTCGATGGTGCTAACCCGGAAGTTCGATCCTGCAAGAGGGTTCATGGTGCCATCCATCCATGCCCATCCCCAGGACACTCCATTTCTGTCATCCAGTTTACCATTTTAAAATTTTTTTCCAGCTGTCACTCAGCATTCTGTGGCAACTGAGCATGCTCAACCCTCACTGAGCTGCTTTGCTCCCTTTTAAAAAAGATTTATGTATGCCTAGCATGGACTATGATGTTCTTCTTCTTCTTTGGTGATCATTCATAGCTGGGGTCAGCAAACTTTTTCAGCAGGGGGCCAGTCCACTGTCCCTCAGACCTTATGGGGGACCGGACTATATTTTGAAAAAAATATGAATGAATTCCTATGCCCCACAAATAACCCAGAGATGCATTTTAAATAAAAACACACATTCTACTCATGTAAAAACACCAGGCAGGTCCCACAAATAACCGAGAGATGCATTTTAAATAAAAGGACACATTCTACTCATTCCTCCTCAGTCCAGCCCCTGACACACGGTGAAGATTTGCCAAATGTGCATTCCTCTTAGCTTGTTTCTGTCTTTCGTCCTCAGTTTGTGCTTCTTCAAAGTCCGTGACGTATTTGGTAGAGGCTATTCTCCAATTGGAGCACTCGCAGGCCAGTGTTTTCCAGTTGTCAGTGGTTATACTAGATTTTTGAAAGATTTGCAGTGAGATAGTCTTTAAACCTCTTTTCGCAGGACTATATTTGCTCGTATGGACTAGCATTGGATACCATCCTTTTGCTCCAAGGGAAGGCAAAGCTAACTGGATCAGGCACGTCTATCCTCTGCTAATTTCAATGCACCTACTCCTGAGTATATCTTAGTTGGATAGAACCTAAAGCACAGGTGTATGATCATAGGTATAAAATGCGGAGCAAATGTGGAAGAGGTATTGGGTGAGGAAAGATAATGGCAGCTGTCTTTCATTTTAAAATTGTAAGATGCAGCAGCTGCGAATGGATCAAGGCGCTGTTCCAAGTTCTTGAAAATGCACATTCGCTCTTGATGCGATGCCTGTCTCTTTTTCTACTTCTAGCCCCCCACCCCGAGTGCAGAAACAGTTGCAGGAGAATTTTTCTCAATATTCCATACGAAAGAAGCAAGATAAATTAGCAGTGGGAAGGTGTCTTGGCTCCCAGCTGCTCAGGAACAAAGAATGGACAAGGAGCTCTTTCCAAAGGCTTTACTGCTTAGATTTACTGCGGTACCTGTGCAGATGGTTGGCTTAAGACACTTCAGGCAACACACACTGCTGATCATGAATACAGCTACAACAAAGGCAGGTGCCATTTTGTAAAATAAAATAAAGAATAAAATCGCAACACTGAGCAGGGGCAAGAAATAGACTCAGATTCCCCAACTGAAATCAGGCAAAGCCTGCTTTAGTGTTTTAACTTTTGTATGTATAAAAGTATGGGTTCTCTTCTTTTTACTGTTTTGTCTTTTGTAAACCGCTTTGAGGATTTTTTTGTTTCAACAATCAAACTGTCTATGAATGTTATGAGATAATAACTAAATGAGTGCTGACACTGATACGATCATCCATATACACCCCCCTACTAAATATGACCCCCAGATAACCTCCCTGATTTCTCATCTCTTTGAATCCTGGTGCATTTGGGAGGGAATCAAACTAGGCAACTAGGATCTTGAAGGGATCCCAAGGGTCATCTAGTCCAGCCCCCTACAATGCAGCAATGAATCACAGTTAAAGATTCTCTGGCAGGCGGCCACCAAATCTGTTTAAAAGCCTCCAATGAAGAAGAGTCCACCACCTTTTGAGGTAAAGGTACAGGGGCCCCTGACGGTTAGGTCCAGTCGTGAATGACTCTGGGGTTGCTTTACTGGCTGAGGGAGCCCGTGTTTGTCCGCAGACAGTTTTTCCGGGTCATGTGGCCAGCTTGACTAAGCCGCTTCTGGCGAACCAGAGCAGCGCACGGAAACACTGTTTACCTTCCCGCTGGAGCGGTACCTATTTAGCTACTTGCACTTTGATGTGCTTTCGAACTGCTAGGTGGGCAGGAGCAGGGACCGAGCAATGGGAGCTCACCCCGCCACGGGGATTCGAACTGCCAACCTTCTGATCGGCAAGCTCTAGGCTCTGTGGTTTAGACCACAGCGCCACCTGCGTCCCTTAACTTTCAAGGTAGTCCATTTCATTATTGAACAACTCTTACCACCAGAAAGTTCTTAATGTTTAGTCAGAATCCATGGGTTTGGGTCCTAAACCCTGGAGCAGCAAAAAACAAGTATGCTCCAGGCTTCCATGCGGCAACCCTTCATATATCTGAATATGGCTACTGTATCACCTATCAGTCACCTCTTCTCCATGCTAAACACAGCCAACTCCCTCAACCATTCCTCATAAGGCTTGGTTTCCAGACACTTGAACATCTTGCTCACCCTTCTCTACACATGTTCCAGCTTGTTAATATTCTTGTTAAAGTGTGATTCCCAGAGCTGGACACAGGACTCTGACCAAGGCAGAACAGAGTGGTACAGTGGTACCTTGGTTCTCAAACGCCTTGGTACTCAAACAACTTGGAACCCAAACACTGCAAACCCCGAAGTAAGTATTCCAGTTTGTGAAGTTTTTTGGAAGCCAAACGTGCTCCATTTTTAGGGTTATGCTTCTGATTTGAGTGCCATGCTTACATTTTGAGTGTCTGAAGTCTGTCTGTTTTTGCTATTTATTTTGTGTTTTTGTTTTTGCGGCTTTTTTGTTTTGTTTTTGTGACTGTGTGGAACCCAGTTCAGCTACTGATTGATTGTGTGACTGCAGTACATGGTTTATTGCTTTCATTTCATGGATCATTGGTCTCGCTAGATAGTAAAATTCATGCTAAATTGCTGTTTTAGGGGTTGTTTTTAAAAGTCTGGAACGAATTAATCTGTTTTGCATTACTTTCTATGGGAAAATGCACCTTGGTTTTGGAACGCTTTGGTTTTGGAACAGACTTCTGGAACGGATTAAGTGTGAGAACCAAGGTACCACTGTACTATTGTTTCCTTTGATATGGCCACTAGACTTTCATTGATGCAGCCTAGAATTGCATTAGCTTTTCTGCTGCTGCACCACACTGTTGACCGGTAGGTTAAGACCCCCTAGATCTTTTTCACAGGTACTGCTGTCCAGCCGGGTGTCCCCCATACTATATTTGTGCACCTGATGATTCCTGCCTAAGTGTAGACCCTTACATTCTACAAAAGCAGCAGCCAAATTGTTTACAACATTTTCTCCTCTCCAAGTCCCAGCAGCGCCCAGTCCTCGCTCTAAGCCTCGATGCCCCTAGCCATCCTAAGCTCTCTCTGTCTCCCCAACTGCTTTCCATGTTTACAATGCACGTGTCCAGTTCCTGGCTCCAGCACGCCCCGGACAGCTCGTGGCTGTGTTCCTGAACTCTGCTGCCTTGCCATCAGCCTGCAGGCACACCGAGTGAATAAATAACTTGCCCCCGTCCTCATTGATCGGCCTGGCAGGATGGGGAGTGGAGCGCAAAAGCAGCGCTCGGGTTTCCCATTGATTTTTCCGTGGGATGTGCAGTCCTTGACCTGTCGGCAGTGCGCGGCGGAGAGCTCTCCATTAACAAAGCCCCCCGGATATATTTTTCACCCGCTTCTGCCGTGCATCTTTATTACCCAGAGAGGTTTGTGTTTTACATGATGGCCTGTTAGGCTGGGAATAATTAAACCACAGATGGATGTTTGCTGTTTGTCTCGGAAAGTTGAGTCTTGTTGCTGGAGCACCTGCATATGGATTGCTTGGGGTTTTCAGGAGCGGGGATTAGCTAGTTCTCGAGTGCTTAGCTACAGCTTCTCATTATTGGTATGGCGTGTCTTTGCCTCTGGTTCATTTGTTCCTAGCACCTGGAATCATTGCCTGGGACGTGGAGAAATTTGGTTTGGTTTGCGTTTCAAGGTAAACCTGCCTCATTTGACAGATGCAAGAGTTCCTGGACCAGGAAAGGAGTGGTGGGAGGCACCAGCTGTAGAACCCCCAAAGGAACCCCCAGGGGAAGAAGGCTTAGAGCCAGGGGTGGTGGGTGGGATGGCAATGAGTGGTCAGAGGGAGAAGACCGGGGGTGGGTGGGCAGTTGTCAGAAGCTGGAGGAGAAACAGGGTTTAGTGAGCAGGAGGAGTCCGTGTCAGAGAGCAGTGCAGACTCTGAGGCTGAAGGACTGGAGGTATCAAGGAGTTGCAGAAGAATCCAGAGTCTCCCCCTCCTGTTGCGACCAGCTCCCCTCCCCACTCGTCTCCAAGGACACACAGAGAAATGAAAAGAGCAGAACAAAGCCATGCTCTGTTATTGGCCCAGAGATGGAAAGAAGATGAAGTCCCTACCAGAGAAGAATGGCAGATTAAATTGATGGATTATGCCGAAATGGCTCAAACGACAGGAAGAATCAGAAATCAGGAAGACCAAAATTTTAATAAGGAATGGGGGGAATATATAATATATCTTAAAGACCACTGTAAACAGCTAAAATTGTTAGTAGGTTTGGAATAACACTTGTTGTTTAATGGTGAATTTTGGACACAATGGAGATTTTAATCTGAAAAACCGAAGAGAGAGAGAGAGAGAGAGAGAGAGAGAGAGAGAGAGAGAGCTCAGAACAGAGATTAGTTGTGTGCAGACATAGTCTGAGACCGCATAGAGGAAACCAGGGTGAGGAGGAGCCTTAAAGAAGGGCAGAAAGGACCTTCAGTGCTTACAATTGTGTCATTGAGGCAAGACCTCCTAGGAAGAGTAGCTGAGACCACTAGGCCCAAGCTGTGGTTTGTTTACTTGAATAAAGATTTGGCTTCACTGGCCTCAGAGATTTATTGCTTTTTGTTGTTGACCTACACCTGACTTAAGCCCTGACAATTGGCAACTTCAAGACCGGATTACTGCAACGTGCTCTATGCAGAGCTTCCTTTGCACTTGATCCGGAAACTGCAAGTAGTGCAAGAATGCTGCAGAACAATTGATGACAGGAGCGAGGCCTTGTTAGCATATGACACCTGTGCTCAGAGATCTGCACTGGGTACTGATTTGCTACTAGGCTGAGTTCAAGGTGTTGCAATTAGTATATAAAGCCCTTAACAACTTGGGATCAATTTACCTTGCCCCATAAATGCCCACTTGACTGAGGAACTGGTACTGTTGCAGGTGCCATGTCTTCTTCTTCTTATTATTTTCTTCTTTGGCGATCACTCGTAGCTGAGTAAGATTGTCTTCCATGAACACGGTCTTAACAGTGAGTCCGTAAGTGACTGTGGAGGCCAGTTCTGGATCCACTAGTCCTTCCACAGGGGGGGACACAGGTTTCCGGGTGGGAGTTGATCACGGTGAGGGTTTGCCAAATGTGCCTTCCTCTTAGCATGTTTCTCCCTTTCATCCTGAGGTTGAGCATCTTCAAAGTCTATGACATCTTTAGTAAAGGCTGTTCTCCAGTTGGAGCGCTCGCAGGCCAGTGTTTCCCAGTTGTCGGTGTTTATACTACATTTTTAAAGATTTGCCTTGAGAGAGACTTTGAACCTCTTTTGTTGACCACCAGCATTACACTTTCCATTTTTAAGTTTGGAATAGAGTAGTTGCTTTGGAAGACGATAATCAGGCATCTGCAAACATGACCAGTCCAATGAAATTGATATTGAAGAATCATTGCTTCAACAGTGGTGATCTTTGCTTCTTCCAGTACATTGGCATTAGTTCGCCTGTTGCAGGTGCCATGTAATACCCATTCAACATTTATAAGAAATAAATATTTTAGTGTGGCAGCACCCGCACTTTGGAACTCCCTGCCTATTGACATCAGGCAGGCACCTTTCCTGTACTCATTTGGGTGCTTGCTAAAAACGTGGTAGGTTCACTTTTAAAGGTGGACTGAATTTCTTTCCCGCCAGTACAGGCAGTTCCTGTTTATGCAGGAGTTGCATTCCGAGGCACTGCTCATGTCAGTGAAATCGTTTATCATTACAAAAGCCTGCAGACACCCCGTTCTGCATCTACCCCACCCCCGTTGCACCCTTTTAGTGGTCTTCCAGTAATGCCTTTATTATGTTTCTGGGTCACATCCAACGGGCGTATACACTGTTGTGCACATATTGAATGTAAATGGGGGGCTGCCTACATTAATTTCTGAAGCTCCCCAATTCTGAACTTTTGAGGGACCCACTATTCAGTTCTCAGGACAGATAAAAGAAAGGCTTTCTTCATGCTGTGCAGAGTTAAGGTAAAAACGCATGTGGCGCTGTGGTCTAAACCACTGAGCCTCTTGGGCTTGCCATTCAGAAGTCGGCAGTTTGAATCCGTGCGACGGGATGAGCTCCCATTGCTCTGTCCCAGCTCCTGCCAACCTAGCAGCTCAAAAGCACACCAGTGCAAGCAGATAAATAGGTATTGCTGCGACGGGAAGGTAAACGGTGTTTCCGTGCGCTCTGGTTTCCGTCATGGTGTTCCATTGTGCCAGAAGCGGTTTAGTCCTGCTGGCCGCATGACCCGGAAAGCTGTCTGTGGACAAACACTGGCTCCCTCGGCCTGAAAGTGAGATGAGCACCGCAACCCCCTAGTCACCTTTGACTGGACATCCAGAAGTCCTTTACCTTTTACCTGCAGAGTTAAACTCTGCAACTCACTCCCACAGGAAGCAGTGAGGGCCACCAACTCAGATTGCTTTCAAAGAGGATTGGACCAATTCATGGAGGGGAAGGCTTTTGAAGGCTGCTAGCCATGATGGCTGTGGCCAGAGCCAGTAATGCCTCTGAATCCCAGTTGCTGGAAGCCATAGGAGGGGAGAGAAAGCTCTTGTGCTGAGGTCCTGCTTGTGGGTTTCCCAGAAGAGGTATCTGGTTGGCCACTGTGAGAACAGGATGCTGGACCAGTTCCAGCTGGGCTCTTCTTAACTTTATTACATCCTTGTGCCTTTGTTGTGTTTCCCCCTCCTGTCCCTGCCTTCAAAGAAGGTGGGACAGAACAGCTGTGTTTAGCTGCGTACCTCCTGCAGTTCTCCTGGAGCTCAGCAAATATTAGTGCAGCGAGACACATTCCTTGCTTTACAATTTTCTGCTTGCCGAATATGCTCTCCATTTCGCTTCCTTCTCTCTTTTTTTTACTATGATATTTTATTTTTATCGCCCTCTGTATGATCTGTTTGTTTGCATTAAGTCGATGCGAAGTTTTCGTAATCTGATTAGGGGGGAGTGGGGCTCGGAGGGAGGCCATAAAACAGCTGAGCGTGCCAGCGATATTACCTGCGTCTCCTCGGCTCCGGCTGGGGCTAGCTGGGCTCTGTGCCAGGCGCATACATCGCGGGGACTTCTTGTTCCCACCAGCAAGAAATCTCATGCCAAGCCCACAAGCCACAAGGAGCTCCAAAGGCATAGACTCGTATTAATTTAATGGCCGTATCTATCAATTTTAGCACCGGTGAATGATGGACTGATTTGTGCCTGATGGGGCTGTTCCTTGGGAGGTTGCATGCCATCAGGTAGTTAATGCAGACCTGGCACTGTAGCAGATGCTACAAATCGCTCGCTCTACATTTGTGAGAAATCGATCCTTTTTGTAGCTTTGGAACTCCCTGCCTATTGAAATCAGGCAGGCACCTTTGCTGTGCTCTTTCCGGTGCCTGATAAAAACATTTCTCTTTAGGCAAAGCCCTAGCCAGACATGTAGAGCGCGGGCAGGTATTTTAATCTCTACACAGCACATAACTGAGCGGTGGAACTTGCTCTCCTAGAAGGCAGAGAGATGGCCACAAACTTTGATGGCTTTAAAAGAGGACAAGACAAATTCCTGGAGGAGGAGATGGTTATTGATGGCTGCTAGTCATGATGGATATGGTCTGCCTCCATGTTTGGAGGTTGTAGTGCGAGTTTGTGGAAACTGCAGGAGAGGAGAATAACAACAACAACAACAACAATAATAAATTTTATTTATACCCCGCCCTCCCCGGCCAGAGCTGGGCTCAGGGTGGCTAACACCGATACAATTTCAGTAAAAACATAATAAGAAAAAAAAATAAAATGCAGGTTAAAATGCCATTTAAAATGCAGCCTCATTTTAAAAGTCAAAACCATGAAGGGGAGGGAAACATACGGGTCAGACTGAGTCCAAACTAAAGGCCAGGTGGAACAGTTCTGTCTTGCAGGCCCTGCAGAAAGATGTCAAGTCCCGCAGGGCCCTAGTCTCTTGTGACAGAGAGTTCCACCAAGTCGGGGCCGGTACTGAAAAGGCCCTGGCCCTAGATGCGACCAACCTAACCACCTTGTGACTTGGGACCTCCAATACATTGTCGTTTGTGGACCTTAAGGTCCTCTGCGAGGCATACCAGGAGAGGCGGTCCCGTAGGTATGTGGGTCCCAGGCTGCATAGAGCTTTAAAGGTCAAAACCAGCACCTTAAATCTGACTCTGTACTCCACCGGGAGCCAGTGCAGTTGGTAAAGCACTGGATGAATGTGATCCAACAGCAAGGACCCCTTAAGGAGCCTCGCCGCAGCATTCTGGACCCGCTGGAGTTTTTGGGTCAGCTTCAAGGGCAGCCCCGCGTAGAGCGAGTGACAATAATCAAGCCTGGAGGTGACCATCGCATGCTCTTGTGTTTGGGTCCTGCTTGCTCTTTCTTTTGGCGGCATCTGGGTGGCTGCTGTAAGAACAGGATGCTGAGCTAGAATCAGGCCATTGACCTGATTCATCAGGTTCCATCAAGCTCTCCCTATGTTCTTCTTAGCTTTAGTTGTCTCTGCTTATTGTTGGCTCTGGCCAAGGGTGCCAACTTGAATAAAATATTGTGGGAGGAGGCAGGTAAGCCCCGCCCCCAAATAATTGATCACATGACACGGCGTGCACACACCATTTGAATGGCAATACCCATCAACTTGGGGGGGGGGAAGCTCCAACAAATCAATAGAATCCCTTTATCATATCTTGTTTAATTGTCCTTTATATATTGTTCCCCGATCAAGGATTCTGAGTTCAATCATTTTGGAAACTGTTGCTAAACCACCTGAATTACATCTAGCCTATCTACTCCAGGACATTGATTCTTATAGAACATTACAGGTTGCCAGATTCCTGAATTCAGTTCTTTCATATAAAAGACTTCATGGAATGCTGCATGACTATTAAAATCTCGTAAACTCTATCCACCATCTTTATATTCAAGGCCACAATATGGTACATCTAGAGATTGTATGTAACGTGAAGGAGATTATGCGTTGAAATATTTTAGTTGATATTTTAGAATGTAAAATGCTATTTCATTTATTGATTGGTTTTACCTTGTGGGTTTATAGCCGAATAAAGTATTATCTATCTATCTTGGGGGGGGGAAGCTCCCTCAAATATTTTATTAGGGGCCCGAAGGGACCTTGGCCCCTAGCGTTAGCTGCTGTGGTTCTGGCTCCCCATCCTTCTTGCCTCTGCCTTCTACCCCACCAGTCCCAGCGGGCACTGAGCATCTCTACTTAAAAATGAGGGTTGAATGACATTTCCCCCCTATCCCTGAGACTAGCCCACAAGATCTCAGGTCCCCGGTTGTGACTTCTACAAAAATGTAATTAAGGCTATGCCAGACGGGTTCACCCCTCATTTTACTCCACTTAGAAGAACGCCGGCAAGTTGTCGAGGAAATCTACTTTCTCTAATTGGCCAGGAGGCGGGCGGGAATTTAAGTTCTTAGAGGCAGGAGGTAAATAATTAAAATCTGCAACAAAAGCCCACATTTGCTTTACATCTCCTTTGGGGTTTTGTCCATCTCCCCTCAGCTACATGTGCTTGAATTGGCTTAATGGCTCTTAGCGGAACTGAAGCAAAACTCCTGGACTCCACTCAGTGGTGGCTCCCAACCTGTGGAAGGTCCTTCTATCAGATGTCAAGGAAATAAACAACTATCTTACCTTTAGAAGACCTCTGAAGGCAGCCCTGTTTAGGGAAGTTTTTAATGTTTGATGTTTTCTTCTGTTTTCAATCTGTTACCCACAGTGGCTGGGGTAACCCTGCTGGATGGGTGGGGTATAAATAATAAATTATTATTATTATTATTATTATTATTATTATTATTATTATTATTATTATTTCACAGACCCAGACCCAGTGGTGTAGCAAGCATTGCCAGTGCCCGGGGCTGCACAGTGCAGGTAGGTGGGAGGGAAATGGATGGAGTACACATACACTTTCAACTTTCTAATGCCATGCGTGTCACCCAGGAGATTGCAGCTGCAGAGATAAGAAAAGAAAAGTTGTTCCGTTGTCTGGAGAGGTCACTTCCTGGTTTGCATGGACGTCCAGTTTTCAATGGAGCCCAGCGACGGAGGCGCATAGCTGTGTTGAGGCAGCACTGTGTGTTGAAATTTTGCACCCCTAACAATTTTGCGCCCGGGACAACTTCTCCTCTGTCCCCCATGCCGCTGTCCATCCCCTGGTAATTTTTTCAGATGTGAGAAAGATGACATGGAATGTGTGTATATGGAATCATTTCGGTTTAGGGGCCTCGGGGGTGTTTGTGTGTGCATATGGAGAAAATATTAGGACCATAGGGAGCTGCCTCCTACGAAGGAGGGCCCTTGCTCCATCTAGCTCAGTATTGTCCACACTGACTGGCAGCAGCTCTCCAGGATTTCTGGCAGGGGGTGTTCCCAGGCCTAGCTGGAGATCCTGCAGGGGACTGAACCTGGGACCTTCTGCATGCAAAGCATATGCTCTGTCACTGAATGTGGCCCTTCACTTGAACAGGAACCCAGAAATGATCCGAGCACATGAACCTAGGAAGCTGCCTCATACTGAGTCAGGCCACTGTTCCACCTAGCCCAGTGTTGTCTACACTGACTGGCAGCTGCTCTCCAAGGTTTCCAGTAGGGGATGCCCTATGTGCAGATGCCAGGGATTGAACCTGCAACCTTCTGCATGCAAAGCAGTTGCTCTGCCACTGAGCCACAGAGCTTCCCTGGCTCTGCCTTTCAGCTTGTCACTGCATGCCTATGAGAGAACCAGCTGCCACGATAGCCATATGCAATCCTCCCCCCCCCCTTTCTTAAACCAGAGGGTCATTTTTATTTTATTTTCACCCTCTGAAGTTTTCATTTCCTTAATTGGAAATAGGCAGGTGAAGAACTAAATAACTTGGTTTCACAGTCCCCGGCAATTGCTAAATTGCAGGGGAAGTTAATCTTCAGCGAGATTACTACATATTCACCAAGTAATAAGTTTCCCTCTGAAGCAACAGGGCTTTTTCAGCCTTTATCGTTGGCAATAAATGCGCTATTAGAAGCCAGAAATGATATTGGAGGTTCTTTCCCAGAGGGCTCTCCTGGGGGTATTTTTGAGAGGCAAAATATCCTACAGGCTATTTTTGCAAAATACATAGGGCTGATTTAAAAACATCAGCCGGCCGATTGAAACCTCAGATTCTGTATTTGCAGTAATGGAGATATAAAGGAGAGTAAGCCAGTGGATGGTCAGTGCAGGGTTTGCCTTTACAGTAGAGCAGGGGTAGCCACTGGGTGCCCCCCAATATGTTAAAGACTACAAATCCAATAAGCCTCAGCTAGAACGACCAACATCTTACAGCATCGACAGCATCGACAACAACGACAGCATCTTAAAAAGCAGAGACATCACCTTGCTGACAAAGGTCCATATAGTTAAAGCTATGGTTTTCCCAGTAGTGATGTATGGAAGTGAGAGCTGGACCATCAAGAAGGCTGATCGCTGAAGAATTGGTGCTTTTGAATTCGACTCTGGGGTTGCGATGCTCATCTCGCTTTACAGGCCGAGGGAGCTGGCGTACAGCTTCTGGGTCATGTGGCCAGCATGACTAAGCCGCTTTTGGCAAACCAGAGCAGCGCACGGAAATGCCATTTACCTTCCCGCCAGAGAGGTACCTATTTATCTACTTGCACTTTGATGTGCTTTCGAACTGCTAGGTAGGCAGGAGCTGAGACCGAACAATGGGAGCTCACTCCATTGCAGGGATTCAAACTGCCAACCTTCTGATTGGCAAGCCTAGGCTCTGCGGTTTAGACCACAGCACCACCCGGGTCCCTTATATACTTCCATATTGTCATACTATTATGTTTCTTCTTGTTTATAAATAAAATTGCAAATATTTATTTAAATCCTGCCAATGACTATGTTTTTTGTTTGTTTGTTTCTGCAAGTATGATGTAAAGGGTTCCCATTCTTTTTCAAATTCACTACAGTGGTACCTCGGGTTAAGAATTTAATTCATTCTGGAGGTCTGTTCTTAACCTTAACTGTTCTTAACCTGAAGCACCACTTTAGCTAATGGGGCCTCCTGCTGCCGCTGCACCGCTGCTGCACAATTTCTGTTCTCATCCTGAAGCAAAGTTCTTAACCCAAGGTACTATTTCTGGGTTAGCAGAGTCTGTAACCTGAAGCGTTTGTAACCTGAGGTACCACTGTATTGTCTTTTTCACGTAATCTGTCTGTTAACTTTGCCAGCTCTGCATAGTTCATCAGTTTCTCTTGCCATTGTTTCTTTGGATGTGAGGGCGATCTGGCTGTGACATCTGCCACCCCATTGATCGTCAGGGTTAAATCGGCTGGTCTGGCTGGCTTGGCGGGTGTCCCCTTCGTCCCTCACCCTTCCATGTGCATCCCTCCCAAAGCTGCGCGCTCGGTGGAAGAGGACGACCATCCCATATAGAAGGAGTGTACCATTCTTCGGTCAAGGGTATATGATAGCTGCGCTTCCCTGCTAGAACCTTCAAACAAGCCCAACCACCTGTTTTAACACAATTGGCCTTACTTCAGATGTTACCTTTGTGTTTTGTGTGTGTCAAGATTTCCTTGTGTTCTGGGAAATGATATATAATGAATTGAAAAGGATGTTTAAAATAACGTTTGTAAAAACAACAACAACAAAATACCCAGAAGCTTTTCTTTCGGGAATTATAGGGACACAACTACCTAAACTGTATAGAAACTTATTCATGTATACGACTACAGCGGCAAGAATGTTCCTGAACCCAAAATGGAAAGAAGCAGAAGTCCCAGCAAAGGAAGAATGGATACAAAAACTTACGGAATATGCAGAAATGGCGAAACTTACTGGAAGAATAAGAAATCAAGATAACAAACTTTTTATAAAAGAGTGGAAATGGTCTGTGGAATATTTACAGATAAATTGCAAACAGAAAAGAACATTTGCAGGATTATTGTAATAACCCGCAGTTTTATAAGCAGATATATTTAAAATAGATGAATAAATGAGCAAATTAAGTTAATTTGGATATGCAGAAGATATTAAAAATAAATATGAGGAACTGCAGGAAGAGGGGGAAGGAAGTCAAGTTTTGAAATGTTAAAATGATTGAAAAATTAGTGAAATGTATAAACCTGAAAAGCATTATTTTTTAAAAAAGAAAAGAATTCACTGTGGTCTCAAGAACTCCTTTCTCCCTTCATGGGACTCCCCCCCCCCCCCGCTTTCTAGATAATGTTGGTGATGGTAGTTATTATTAATTACTTGCGTTTTTGCACTCAAGTGCCCCAGAGCGACTCACATAGCAAAAATACAATAACAAAGATATTAAAATCAGGTTTAAGCAGCGGTAAGCAAAGACTGAAATGCTAAAGTTGTGCTGGTCAGGACCACACTAGGCTTCAGAGGGCCCCTGTTCCTCCTCCTTCTGAAACCACTTGGAGGAGCAGCGGTCCAGCAGGCTGATCTTACGTGCTAATAAGGAGCATCTGCTTTGCATGCAGAAGGTTCCAGGTTCAAACCCCAGCATCTCCAAGTAGGTCTGGGAGAGAGCAGACACTCCCAAGTGTCTCAGTTTTCTTGGGATAGTCCTGGATTTACAGAAGCCGTCCCGGTTTCTGATTTGATCCCGGAATGTCCCGCTTTTCCTTAAAAAGGTAAAGGACCCCTGACAGTTAAGTCCAGTCGCAGACAAGTCTGAGGTTGCAGCGCTCATCTTGCTTTACTGGCCAAGGGAGCCAGCATACAGCTTCCGGGTCATGTGGCCAGCATGACTAAGCCGCTTCTGGTGAAACCAGAGCAGTGCACGGAAACACCATTTACCTTCCCACTGGAGCGGTACCTATTTATCTACTTGCAGTTTGACGTGCTTTCGAACTGCTAGGTTGGCAGGAGCTGGGACCGAGCAACGGGACCTCACCCCGTTGCAGGGATTCGAACCGCTGACCTTCTGATTGGCAAGCCCAATTAGGACGTCTGGTGCTGTGGGTTAAACCACAGAGCCTAGAACTTGCCGATTGGAAGGTTGGCGGTTCGAATCCCCGCGATGGGGTGAGCTCCCATTGCTCGGTCCCTGCTCCTGCCAACCTAGCAGTTCGAAAGCACACAGTGCAAGTAGAGAAATAGGTACCGCTCCGGCGGGAAGGTAAATGGCGTTTCCGTGTGCTGCTCTGGTTCGCCAGAAGTGGCTTAGTCATGCTGGCCACATGACCCGGAAGCTGTACGCTGGCTCCCTTGGCCAATAAAGCCAGATGAGCGCCGCAACCCCAGAGTCGTCTGCGACTGGACCTAACAGTCAGGGGTCCTTTACCTTTATTTTCATTGGAGAAATATTGGAAGGTACAAGAGACTCCTCACCTGAAATCCTTAGAGAACCACTGCTAGGCAACACTGTGAGCCAGTGTGGTGTAGTGGTTAAGAGCAGTAGACTTGTAATCTGGTGAACCGGGTTTGTGTCTCCGCTCCTCCACATGCAGCTGCTGGGTGACCTTGGGCTACTCACACTTCTCTGAAGTCTCTCAGCCTCACTCACCTCACAGAGTGTTTGTTGTGGGGGAGGAAGGGAAAGGAGATTGTTAGCCGCTTTGAGACTCCTTCTGGTAGTGATAAAGCGGGATATCAAATCCAAACTCTTCTTCTTCTTCTGAACTGGGTAGATTCATTGGCCTGACTCAGTATGAATCCCCATTTGCTGGAAACTGCAGGAAAGGAAAATGCTTTTGTGTTCGAATCCTGCCTGCAGGTTTCCCATTGGGGCATCTGGTTGGCCACTGTGAGAACAGGACGCTGGATTATGTGGGCCGTTGTTCTGACCCAACAGGCTCGTCTTACATTCTTATGGACTCCTATCCAACTGTTTTCAACATCTTCTATCGTCTTCCCCAGGTGAAAATCCAACTAGTTCACCGTTACACCGAACTGCATTTCCATGGCTGGCGTTAAGCGCATGTTTATAAAAAGCACACTTAGCATAAATGTGCAGCCTGGCCCCGGGTGGATACTTGGCTTGAAGGAGAAGCTTGCCTCCTGCTGACTACTTAGGAGCTCATTGAAAGGCTGAGAGGATCATTTAGCACTTTCTGCATCTCAGACAAAGGCTTAAGAGCCTCGGGGGAATGGGACATCAATGCTCTTCGGCTGTCTCATGGGAAGAATCCTGACTCTGCAATTTCTCACTGGGGAGACCTGTTTTCAATGGAGGGATTGTGAAATATACTCGGAGTCGAGAGTGGATTTCATGCTCTTTATTCAGCTCATAGTGGTGAGGAGGAATGGAAGTTCCCCCAGAATGTCTGCTTTATATACATTATTTACACAATGGGCCCCACGTGATTGGCTAATTCCGGGATTCACCTGTAGGCCAATCTGGTTGCGGATTCACTTCCACCTGGAGCTGGATTGGGTGGCTCCTGTGGACCAATCAGACTGCTGCATTCTGAATCCTATTGTTCCAGGACCAATCAGACTGCTGCCTTTTGGATCCTATTCAACTCAGTACATCACAGATTGCATGGCGATAGAAAGGGAAACTGTCTTGGAAACCAGGAGTGCTCAGAAAGTGCTTCATCCAAGGAAACAGAAGGATTAATTAATTTTCTGTTCCATCCTCCATTTGAGGACCACAGGAGTTTTGCAATATCAAAGCACAAAAACGCATAACATAGTAAGAAACAAAAACAACACCCTCCCACCCCCCACAGTTTAAAAGGCCATAGCATAGATCGTTTAATTAGCCAATGGCCTGGGAGAAGAAGAATACTTTTGCCTGACACCTAAAGATATATAGTGAAGGCACCAGGTGAGCCTCCCTGGGGAGAGCATTCCACAAACGGGGAGCCACTGCAGAGAAGGCCCTGTTCTTGTGTTGCCACCGTCCAGATCTCTCGCAGAGGAGGCATATGAAGAAAGGCCTCAGATAATGACTGCAGGGTCTGGGTTGGTTCATATGGGGGAGAGGCGGTCCTTGAGATATTGCAGTCCTGATGCGTTTAAGGCTTTATAGGTCAAAACCAGCACTTTGAGTTGTGCCTGGAAACTACCGTATTTTTCGCTCTATAAGACGCACCAGACCACAAGACGCACCTAGTTTTTGGAGGAAGAAAACAAGAAAAAAAATATTCTGAATCTCAGAAGCCAGAACAGCAAGAGGAATCGCTGCGCAGTGAAAGCAGCAATCCCTTTTGCTGTTCTGGCTTCTGGGAGAGCTGCGCAGCCTGCATTAGCTCCATAAGACGCACACACATTTCCCCTTACTTTTTAGGAGGGGAAAAGTGAGTCTTATAGAGCAAAAAATACGGTAATTGGCAGCCAGTGCAGTCAGACGAGGATTGGCATTTTATTCTCAAATCATAGCTAACAGACAGATAAGAGAAATGACTTCTCCATGCAGCGTATAAACTATGGAACTCCCCGCCACAAGTGGCAGCAATGGCCACTACCTTGGATGGCTTTAACAGAGGATTAGACAAATTTGTGGAGGAGATGTCTAACAAAGGTGAGTAGCCATGGTGGCTCTGCTCTGCTGCCTCAGCTGGAGACAGAAGTGTTTCTGAATACCAGTTGCTAGAAAGTGCAGAAGGGGAGAGTGCTCTTCTGCTTGAGTCCTGCTTGCTGTTTTCCCACATGCATCTGGTTGGCCACAGTGACCTGACTCCCTTTCCTCCTCCTCCCCGACAGCCACTGATCACTCCAGCACCATCCAACCCAACTTGCACTAAAAAAAGGTAAAGGTAAAGGACCCCTGGACAGCTAAGTCCAGTCAAAGGGAACTATGGGGTTGCGGTGCTCATCTCACTTTCAGGTTGAGGGAGCCGGCATATGTCCACAGACAGCTTTCCGGGTCATGTGGCCAGCAGGACTGAACAGCTTCTGGCACAACGGAAGACCGTGACAGAAACCAGAGTGCACAGAAATGCTGTTTACCTTCCCGCTGCAGTGGTACCTTTTTATTATTTTATTTTATTTTATTTTATTTTATTTTTTGAAAATACTAAAAGTACATTTACTTCCCCTTTTAAACTTCTATTCTGGTTACAATATATTACTATTCTATAAGAATCTATTACAGTGGTACCTCAAGTTAAGTACTTAATTCGTTCCGGAGGTCCGTTCTTAACCTGAAACTGTTCTTAACCTGAAGCACCACTTTAGCTAATGGGGCCTCCTGCTGCTGCTGTGCCGCCAGAGCACGATTACTGTTCTCATCCTTGAAGCAAAGTTCTTAACCTGAGGTACTATTTCTGGGTTAGCGGAGTCTGTAATCTGAAGCGTATGTAACCCGACGTACCACTGTATATCCTTTGCTGTCCCATATATTATTTTATTTCCCAAATTCAACCTAACCCCCCCTCCTCCCCACTGCTTCCTTTCACCTGTGTGAGATCTTCCCATCATAATATTTTTTTTCTAGTTGCTTTGATAAAATAGAGTAACATGAAAACTGTTAAATTATAATTACTTCTTTTGTCCTTACACGCTCAACAATTGCCTAATAAGAGTTTTGCTTTAACACCATATTCTTCATGCATTCCCCTATGAATTCCCATTCTGTATAGAATTTTTGATTGGAGCAGCCCCTGATTGATGCAGTCATTTTTGCCATCTCGGCGAGTTCACCGACACAGTAGTACCTATTTATCTACTTGCACTGGCACATGCTTTCAAACTGCTAGGTTAGCAGGAGCTGGGACAGAGCAAAGGGAACTCACGCCGTTGCGGGGATTCGAACCGCCAACCTTCTGATCTGCAAGCCAAGAGGCTTAGTGGTTTAGACCACAGCGCCACCAGCATCCCAACTTGCAGTAATCCTTGCCGTGTGTACCTGATTCATCTGTGACCCAGTTGCCCTCCAGATCTGAACAACCTGGCTCAGGATTCAAGCCTCGGATGAATCCAGTGCATAGCCCTAGGAAACCGTCCAACAGAGCTACCATTCGGAGGGGCTCTTTCAAAGCCATCCAAGGCCCCTTTCCACCACATCCATGCTCCCCTGGCTATTGATAGCCATCCATCTCTGCACCCTGTGCAAGAAATGAATCTCACAATGCTGCTGCCAAGGAAAACTTGGTGTTTTATCTGCCAAGTGGATAAAAGCACACATGGAGGCTGCAGGCCACAAAGCTAGGCACAGCACTGAATCGCCAGAAGCTAAACATTTGATGCCTTCTTTTCTTAAGCCACCTACCTGTTTGCACCCATGGTGAGAGAAGATGGATGGAAAGGCTCGGAAATAATGCCAGAGGGGAGGAAAGCCACTTTCATCCCTTTAGAGCTAGATCCCCTTGTTGTTCTCTTTGGTGAGGACACAAGGGTAGCCTGGAAGAGGCAGGCTTGCAAGCTGTTGCAGATACCATCAATCTGTTGAACTGATGCTGGGTGCTGTGGCAAAGGCTCACAAAACCACATGGGCTTACACTGGAGCAACAATCCTGGACTCCCAGCTGTCACTCTCATTGAAGAGAAAACCAAAGTGTTCAGTTCTAAATGATTTGCCAAACGTCTGATTTGGGCAGAGAGGAAATGATCTTTCCTGGGATATTATTCAGGCTTGCATGCATTGTTTCCTAAGAGTCATCCAGAAGTAATTTGCAATATAATAAAAACATATCTAAAATGATATCCTGTATATTTGGGGGAAACCGTTCACTCTCTATGCATTTTCTCAAACACCTTTTACAATACACTGCATGATTGTTCCCAAGATCAAGGAAGAAGTTTTTTTAAAATCTGTGTTTGGATACAGGAGGGCATTTTGAATCAAGAGGGAGGGCTAGACCATTCAAAACTGCACTGATTTATTGGTTTTCTAGAATTTCCGAGCAGTGCCGGGCTCAAGGCTTCTGGCTGCATATATAAAACCTTTAAAATAAAATATATTCAAACATACACAATTTAAAATAAGAATGGCACATAGAGAAAATCTAGTCCAATCCAAGCTGAATAGGATAAAGACCTCCATTTGGAAGCCCTGCTGGAAAGAGGAAAAAAATGTTAAGATGCTATGTAAAAAACCCCTACGTAACTAATAGCCTTAATCAACCTGGTGTCATCCAGATGTTTTTGACTTCAACTCCCATAAATTCCAGACAACATGGCCATACTTTCATCAGTGCCAGCATCATATGAGTGCAAGTTGGGGCTGATGTAGTTAACGTGATTGATGAAAGTTAATGTGTAACATGAAAGCAGTCACAATCAGCAGTGTGTACCATCTGCAATAATTCCTTCAGGACCCAACTGAATGCTTCAGGAAGCAACTCACCTTGGTTCAGCTGGAGAGGCCTTTTTTGTTTCACCTGTCCCACCCCAATATACTATTTTTAAAAGGGGAAAGCCTTTAACTTGTGCTGACTTTTGGCAGAAATGGATAGAATTTGTAGGCTGATTACGCCCTTCACAGTGAAACAAGCCTGCCTCACATTTTCCTTAGGGACATAAGGGACATCACATTTACCTTAGGAACATACCGTACTTTTTCGTGTACAGTGGTACCTCAGGTTAAGAACTTAATTTGTTCTGGAGGTCTGTTCTTAACCTGAAACTGTTCTTAACCTGAGGTACCGCTTTAGCTAATGGGGCCTCCCACTGCTGCTGCGCGATTTCTGTTCTCACCCTGAAGCAAAGTTCTTAACCCGAGGTACTATTTCTGGTACTAAGTACTTAACCCGGTACTTAACCCGAGGTACTAAGTATTCAGTGCTGCTGTGCTCAGATCCTCAGCCAGAGCCAGGGCTTTTTCGGCTGTGGCGCCGATCTGGTGGAACACTCTGTCACAAGAGACTAGGGCCCTGCGGGATTTGACATCTTTCCGCAGGGCCTGCAAGACAGAGCTGTTCCACCAGGCCTTTGGCCAAGGCACAGTCTGACCCCCTCCTTTGGTGATCCTCGTAGAACTCTGGCCCAGTGGTTGCCATTTGATTTTGAATTGATTTTAGAATATTGATTTTAGAATGCTGTGTTACTTTTATTGCTGTTAGCTGCTCTGAGCCCGGCTCCGGCTGGGGAGGGCGGGATATAAATAAATTATTATTATTATTATTATTATTATTATTATTATTATTATTATTATTATCCTGCATGCGGGTTTCCCATAAGCATCTGGTTGGAAACTATGAGAACAAAATACCATTGGCCTGAACTAGCAGCATCTTCTGATGTTCTGGTGTGGACTACTCTTCACTTTTATGACCCATCTCCTGCTTTGTAGCAGTGATCTTCCTGCTGCTCAGATTAATTCAAATGTCCCCCCATCTTATTAAATGGGGGGGGGTTGTATTGCAGATGATGTCTGGTTCTTCCAAGGTGATCTGTAGCAGGGTTGCAGCACAAAATTGATCCAAACTGAGACTAAGAGGAGCTATTTAGATGCCCATGGCTGAGTTGGTTGCGCAGAAAGGGTTATGCTCTTGACTTGATTGTGAGTCAGAGATGCTACACCTTCTCCTCACCCTCTTTTCTTCTTCTTTTTTACAAAAAGCCAGACAGTGAGGCAGGATAAAGGACTACTCTCTTCCTCTCTTCCTCCCCAGGAGACACTCACGGTTCTGAATCCCAACTAGGGAAGCAAACTCTGCAGGGATTCTAATTAGAAAGGAGCTTTCGGAAGGGAAACGAAAACGTACAGCTTTGTTTTCCAGCTTCTTATTTGTTTAGACTGTGCCACGGCTCTTTGCGGCTTTGTTCATGCGTCAGCAGAAATATGTATTTAATATCATGAAAAGCATGCTGCCTCTCTACCGTACGGTGGGGGGGGGGAGGTGGATATGGCGCCATTTTATTTATTTATTTTTGAGACATCCTGTTGATTCCCTTGGTTTTGCAAAGCGGGCTCCTAGAGTGGCTTGCAAAATGCCATTGATAAAGACTTTGACCTGCAACTTTCCATTGGTGGTGGGTGGGCAGGGTGGTTTGGAATGCACACAACACAAAAGGAAAAGGGGAGTGGGAGGGAGGGAGAAGGAAAAAAGAAATGAAGAAATAGGACCAGAGTTTGCAGGTTCTTGCAGTGATCAGCTGGAATGGGAAATATTGCAGGGAGAGGAGTCAAAGGCTTCCAGCCTTTTAACAGACCCAATGAAAAAGCCCCACAGCTCCATCTCTTGCCTTCTCCTTGTGGGAATGTTCTGGGGTGCAGGAGAGGATATATTGACTAATTATATCCTTATCCAACTTGTGCTAACAAGTTCCCAAAATATCAGCAGAGTTTATAGACATTCCCCTTTAAGTTCGCAACGGTAACGCTTGCACAGGTTCGCTAGAACCTCTATAATAATTACTCTGGTAATTTCCCCTTTTGTTCCCTCTTAAAATACAAGACACGACACAGTCTTCATAAAAGTATAAAAGAGTTTACTCACGTTCTGTTCACAATGTGATCCCAGAAGGCAGACAGCTTTAAAAAGGTTACATACATTCAGAATCTATCTTGTAGGAAGATAGTACTGTCCTCTCTTGGCTGAGAGCCAAGAGGGCATGTTGCTCCTTCAGAAGATGAAGATGAGAGAGAGAGATATGGCTGCCTGCCCTGTGCTTTTATCATTTACCTGCACAGGTGAGGCCACACCCACCTCTGGTCACATGCAGAGGAAGTCCGTCCCCAGGAAGTTTACCTGCTTGCTGGACAGACATCCCTCCCCATGTTCTAACATGTACACTCTAGGAATGTTGTCATTGACTGCTCCTGTGTTTTACATCCCACACTCCTGTGGACGGATGCAGTGGTTTCTGTGGATGGCAACCTAAGGCTATATCATGGATAATCAAAAAAGGTAAAGGTAAAGGACGGTTAAGTCCAGTCAAAGGTTACTATGGGGTAAAAAAGAAGAAGAAGAGTTTGGATTTGATACCCCACTTTATCACTACCCTAAGGAGTCTCAAGGGACGCAGGTGGCGCTGTGGGTTAAACCATAGAGCCTAGGACTTGCCGATCAGAAGGTCGCGGTTTGAATCCCTGCAATGGGGTGAGCTCCCGTTGCTCGGTCCCTGCTCCTGCCAACCTAGCAGTTCGAAAGCACGACAAAGTGCAAGTAGATAAATAGGTACCGCTCCGGCGGGAAGGTAAACGGCTTTTCCGTGTGCTGCTCTGGTTCGCCAGAAGCGGCTTAGTCATGCTGGCTACATGACCCGGAAGCTGTACGCTGGCTCCCTCGGCCAGTAAAGCGAGATGAGTGCTGCAACCGCAGAGTTGGTCACAACTGGACCTAATGGTCAAGGGTCCCTTTACCTTTTAAGGAATCTCAAAGCGGCTAACCATCTCCTTTCCCTTCCTCCCCCACAACAAACACTCTGTGAGGTGAGTGGGGCTGAAAGACTTCAAAGAAGTGTGACTAGCCCAAGGTCACCCAGCAGCTGCATGTGGAGGAGCGGGGAATCGAACCGAGTTCACCAGATTACAAGTCCACCGCTCTTAACCACTACACCACACTGGCTCATGCTGCAGATGATGATGCTGACTGCCTCTCCCTCCAAGCCGCAGCCAACAACGTTAATGAGGAAATCGGGAGGTGGTATTTTCCACCATAAATCAGTGAAAAAATCCACATACTCGGGAGTAACTGGATTGTGCAGTGGAATATAGCTTTCATTTATTTTTTTACTGCTCCCTCGCCCTTGCCGCCCACCAGTTATCTCGTCATTTTATCAGGGTGGATTAATTTGTCACCAGCAAATAACACCCGTGTAATGAAAGCAGGTGGGCATTTTGTACTGTCAGATTTAAGCAGATGGCCCTCTCCACTCCCAACATCCCCTACATCTTCAAGGCAGATCATCTTGGGAGGGCGTTGGGAGATCCTGTTGTGCCCCGGTGTATCTGAAGTTGGATTAATATTTCTCTGTAATCTCATTCATTCATTGAAGGAAACGTCTGTCTTCCTCTCTCCTCCCTTCTGCAAACTATCGAAGAACATTAATAAATCCCCCTCGGTTGGCAGTTAATGAAAGTCTTTGTAGCTTAATTTAGCAGCAGCGGGCTGCTGGCTGGAGGTTTTGAAGGTAGCAAGTTCAAATCCAACAGGAGTTGGATTCATATATTAAAAATTCCCCTGATCTCCCATTCGTCACATTAGAACTTCACTTCATTACCTTGATCATCTTCAACCATGCGACGCTTAGGAACATTATTCAAAGTGCAAAAGGGGAGCTGCCACAGAGGCTCGTTCTTTCAATTCTTCGCCTGGAGAACATGCCTTGGACCAGAACAAGCTGGTCAATGTGGCAAAATTGATTTGAAGCGACGACACTATCCGCCCCCCCACCGCAACATGTTCCTTAACATTTTGGTAATGTGCAAAAAGGTGGAAGTATGGCTCTGGGTGCCAGTTGCTGGTGATTGCAGGTGAGGAGAGTTAATGTTCCCACAGTAGTCAACCAGGTGCCTATTTTGAGAAACCTTCAAGCAGGACTCAAGCACAAGAGCAGTACCCTCGCCTTCAGCACGTGTTCCAGCTTGTCAACATCCTTCCTAAATTGTGGGGCCCAGAATTGAACAGTTTTCCAGCTGTGGCCTGACCAAGGCAGAATAGAGCAGTGCTGTTACTTCCCTGGATTGGGACACTATACTTCTGCTGATGCAGCCAAAAATAGTGTTAGCTTTTTTTGCTGCTGCATCACACTGTTGAGTCATGTTGAGCTTAGTGGCCCACTAAGATGCCTAGATCCATTTCACATGTACTAGTAGTAGTTGGATTTTTTAAAAAAACACCCCCCCCACAATTTTTCTTAAATTTTCTGTTTTACAATTTAAAATACTTGTTTTACATCCTTCAGACATGGCTTCCCTTCTTCTCTTTCCATGGTTCATTTTACATATCATAAATCCCTGCATATTTTACAAAAAACTATACCATTTAGTATTCCATTATTGCATCCATCAAAACTTCTTTACACTGTTGAATTTATCTTAATGCTGCCAGTGTTTTCAGCTGTACACAGTTATTTCCCTTATATTCGATAAAGGTTTTCTAATCTTCTTTAAACATATGCTCTTCTTGTTCTCTTATTCTATATGTTAAGTCTGCAAGCTGTGCATATTCTGTCAACTTAAGTTGCCATTCTTCTTTAGTTGGAACCTCACTTGGTTTCCATTTTGGGGCTAACAAAACACTGGCCACAGTAATAGCATACATAAATAACCTTTTTTGACATCTGGGAAATTCAGTCTGAATTATCCCCAAGAGAAAGGACTCTGGGTTGTTGTTGTTCTTTTTTTTGGGGGGGGGGATTACTTTTAAACATTTTTTTCAATTCATTATGAATCATTTCCCAATACTCTTTTACCCTTTTACAAGTCCACCACACATGGAAGAACGTTCCTTCCACCTCTTTGCAGCACTTATCTGATCCAGTCTTATACTTTATTTATCATTTTCAATTTTATAAATCAACACACATCGAACAATCCATATATTATAGTAATTATATATTATATAATTATATATATATTATAGTAACATGACCCTCATGATCTCTTCTGACTCGTTCTATGAATCTAAAAAGCATCTTTAACTTCACTTTCCTTCCCAGACTAGAGGTCAAATTAAACCAAACAAAAACGCCACTCCAAACAGCGAACTCCCAACACTGTGAAGTAGAAGAAAAAGACCAATTAGGGTCTCCCACTCCAAATACTGCTCAAACAAAGGAAAACCAGCAAAGACCACACTCTATAGGAAGAGGTAAAGGTAAAGGGACCCCTTCCCATTAGGTCTAGTCGTGGCCGACTCTGGGGTTGCGGTGCTCATCTCATTTTATTGGCCGAGGGAGCCGGCGTACAGCTTCCGGGTCATGTGGCCAGCAGGACTAAGCTACTTCTGGAGAACCAGAGCAGTGCACGGAAATGCCGTTTACCTTCCTGCCGGAGCGGTACCTATTTATCTACTTGCACTTTGTCGTGCTTTCGAACTGCTAGGTTGGCAGGAGCTGGGACCAAGCAACGGGAGCTCACCCCGTCGCGGGGATTTGAACCACCGACCTTCTGATCGGCAAGTCCTAGGCTCTGTGGTTTAACCCACAGTGCCACCCACGTCCCTCTAGGAATGTCTTCTCTAGGAGCGTCTTCTCTAGGAAGAGAGGATGCTGCAAAGAGGAGGAGGAACAGTTTGGGAAGGAGCCAATTTATAAACTGAGTCATCCCCAACCAGCATTGGCCCAAGCCTCCCTGTGCTCCTCTCAGCTCCTCCCTGGTCCAAACCACTTGTGTCGTCTCACTGGGGGAGCTGGAGTGTGGCAAACTCACCCCCACCCTAGAGTGGGAATGGTCTTCTCTAATTCTGCTCCCAGCCTCCTTCAAATTCCAATGAGATCCACCGGCCCAAGGAAGATGTGCTTTCCGAGCCAGAAGTTTATATCTCCGTGCACACGCGCGGCCACTTTCAGCCAAGTTGGGCTTGTTTGTTTGTTTCTGAGGTTTCACCTCTGTAGTTTACAGGCATGTTCATCTTTGGAAGGAGAAGAATACATAACCGCAGGTGCTTATTGACTGGGGCGCTATTGAGTTACAAATAGACTCAGCCGAGCCTTTGACTGAAGAATATATATAGGGGGAAGGTGCTGAATTATTGATAAGAGCTGCGGTGGAATGGAGGAGTCGGGAATGTGGCCTCCTCGGCAGCTCAGGCACATCAAATGGATCGGCGGAGCCGCAGCTGGTTTTACACACACGCAAGCCAGCCTGGCACCCCCCTCCCCTCCCCCGCACGCCCCTGGTTGCAAACAGATTCCAGTTTCTGCACGGAGCCTCGCTATTAATTACCGGGAGAGCTGCCATTAAGCAAACCTCAGCCAATCGTTCGTATTAATTAAGTCGGTGCAATCCTCTGCATGAATTTCCATGATAGCTGGAGCAGCAGTGGTGGAAGAGAAGCACCCTTTTGCTGTTTTCGTGGGGTGAGGCCCACACATGTTGCATCATGCGCTGCTGCAATGCGCTGTTGCACTTGATCCGTAAGCTCCGGTTACTTGCGGAATCCTGCGGCACAGTTGCTGGCGGAAGGGAGAACCTGTCAGCATATGCTCAGAGATCAGCACTGGTTGCCGATTTTCTGCCGGGTCAAATTCAAGGATCCCAGCTGTGAGCTCTGCAGGATCAGGCCAAAGGCCCATCTAGTCCAGCACCCTGTTCTCATGGGGTTAGGTGTCCTAATAATATGGACTGAGTGCCACAGATTTCTCCTCAATACTGGAGAAGAGTACCCAGCATAGCTAACCTGCAGAATTTGGGCCGCACAGTGTCATTACAGCTACCAACTTGGATGTTTTTAAAAGGGGATTAGACAAACTCAAGGAGGGCAAGGCCATTAAGGAAAAGATAAAGGACCCCTGGAAGGTGAAGTCCAGTCAAAGGTGACTATGGGGTTGCGGCACTCATCTCGCTTTCAGGCCGAGGGAGCCGGCGTTTGTCCACAGAGAGCTTTCTGGGTCATGTGGCCAGCATGACTAAACCACTTCTGGTGCAACAGGACATCGTGACAGAAACCAGATCACACGGAAATGCCGTTTACCTTTCCACCACAGTGGTACCTATTTATCTACTTGCACTGGGGTGCTTTCGAACTGCTAGGTTGGCAGGAGCTGGGACAGAGCAATGGCAGCTCACCCCATTGTGTGGATTTGAACCGCCAACCTTCTGATCGGCAAGCCTGAGAGGCTCAGTGTTTTTGACCACAGCGCCACCTGCATCCCTTTGCAAGGCCATTAGTGACTACTAGCCACAATTCTATCTCCACTCTCAGAAGCTGTACGGCTCTAAATATCAGTTGCAGATCCTCCAAGCATCTCTGTTTTCCAGGGACAGTCTGGGATTTACAGAAGCTGTCCCGGTTTCTGGTTTGATCCTGGAAAGTCCCACTTTTCCTATTTTCATCAGATAGATATTGGGGGGTACAGTTATATGACCCCTGAGCCATCTGAAGGCAGCACTGTATATGGAAGGGTTTTTTTTAAAATGTTTAATGCTTTATTAGGTTTTTATATATGTTGGAATCTGCCCAGAGTGCCTGGAGCAACCTAGTCAGTTAGGCAGGATAATATTAATAGTAGTAGTAGTAGTAGTAGTAGTAGTAGTAGTAGTAGTAGTATAGTAGTAGTAGTAGTATTGAATAGGGCCTCCCTATTTTCGTTGGAGAAATGTTGAAGGGTATGCAGTTGTAGGTGGTGCTGGAGGAGACTCTTGAGAGTCCCATGGACCACAAGAAGATCAAACCTATCCATTCTTAAGGAAATCAGCCCTGAGTGCTCACTGGAAGGACAGATCCTGAAGCTGAGGCTCCAATACTTTGGCCACCTCATGAGAAGAGAAAACTCCCTGGAAAAGACCCTGATGTTGGGAAAGATTGAGGGCACAAGGAGAAGGGGACTGCAGAGGACGAGATGGTTGGATAGTCTTCTCGAAGCTACCAGCATGAGTTTGACCAAACTGCAGGAGGCAGTGGAAGACAGGAGTGCCTGGCGTGCTCTGGTCCATGGGGTCACAAAGAGTCTGACACAGCTAAACGACTAAACAACAACAACAACAACATGCAGTTGTAGGAGAGAGTGTTCTTGTGCTCAGGTCCTGCTTGAGGGGAATCCCATTGGGGCATCTGGCTGGTCACCATGGGAACAGGATGATGGACCAGATGTGCTGTTGGCCTGATCCAGCAGAGCTCTTCTTATGTTCTTATATTCCTGGAAGTGCAGCAGTTCTGGCTTCTGGGTTGTCTTAATGAAAATGGGTTCCAGGAAGGAATAGGAAGCATTTTAAAAACACCTCTGTGTTTAGCAGAAAAAAGAGAAATCTCTCCAGTGGGGGACCTTTTAACAAGGAAAACGGTGGAGTTTGTCGATGCCAGCACCATAAACAAACAGGCAATAAATAGAGAATTGCTTCTGAAATTACTTGGAAGGGCCGAGTATTGAATCTGATCTTTTTTTTATCGTTTGTGGAATGGGATCCCTGTTTTATGTATCCTTTCCCATTGATGGGATTTGAATGTTTTTTGTGATTCAGTGTGAGGGGGCGGGGGGACAAACCACCACCCATCAGCCATCCATAGCTGTCAACATTTCCCTTTTCTTGCAAGGAATCCTATTCTGAATAAGGGAATTTCCCTTTAAAAAAGGGAAATATTGACAGCTATGCAGCCATCTGACTGCTCTGTGCAAAGGTCTGAGTTTGAAATAGGGATGGCTGAATATAAATCAGAATTCGCTTGCTTGATGAAACTTCTCTGAACAAATTAACACCTGAAGAGAGCCCTGCTGGATCAAATCAATGGCCCATTTAGTCCAGCATCCAATGGCCAACCAGATGCCCCCCGGGATTGGAGCACAAAGGCGCTCTTTCCTCCTGTGGTTTCCAGCATTGGCGACCTCCAGTTGTGGATGGCAAAGACCCATCAGCTCTCTCCTCCATGAATTTGTCTGATCCTCTTTTCAAGCTATACATTGGTGGTCATCACTGCCTCCTGTGGGAGTAAGTTCCGCAGTTTAAACATGTGCTGCACACCCCGGAAATGATCTCTTTCAGCTTCTGCCTTCTGGAAGAAGGTACTGGGTTATAAAGACTAGGACTAGATGCCTGAGAAACAGTTTCTGTCCAAATGCGATTTTGGTTTTAAACACAGTGTAAGGAGTTTCTAGGGACGTGGGTGGCACTGTGGGTTAAACCACAGAGCCTAGGACTTGCCAATCAGAAGGTCGGTGGTTCAAATCCCCGTGACGGGGTGAGCTCCCATTGCTCGGTCCCTGCTCCTGCTCCTGCCAACCTAGCAGTTCAAAAGCACGTCAAAGTGCAAGTAGATAAATAGGTACCGCTCCGGCGGGAAGGTAAATGGTGTTTCCGTGCACTGCTCTGGTTCGCCAGAAGTGGCTTAGTCATGCTTGCCACATGACCCGGAAGCTGTACGCCGGCTCCCTCGACCAATAAAGCAAGATGAGCGCCGCAACCCCAGAGTCGGTCACGACTGGACCTAATGGTTAGAGGTCCCTTTACCTTTAAGGAGTCTCTGTGGGAGTATATTGTATTTAAAAATGTATCAGAGTTTTTAGGGGGTTAACCAGGTTGGGATAGCAGGCTTGTTGGTTTTTGAATGTCTTATGTAGATTTTTCAATTTCGTTGTTGAGTATGGGACAATGACAATAAAGATTATCATATCATATCATCGTATCGTATCGTATCTGTAATGGTTATAAGGGGTTGCTCGTGCGTAAGTTGCCGCCACTCCTGGCTAGGTTGCCTGGTTAAACCTTTTCCTGGCTGGACAACCCTTCACTTCGTGCCTGTTCAGTCGCTAGCAGAATCTGTCAGTGGGCGTTTCTTCAACTTCTTCCAGCAAAGAAGTTCTTTGACGCCAAGTCTACGCCTACTTTCCCTGCGCGGATGTCTTCTGCACAGGGTGGGTGTGGGTAGTGGAGGACCTGTGCTCTCCCCGCTGGTCTCCGGCGAAGAGTCCTGGAGCCCCCTCTCCGATTCCTCCATCCGCCCCCCTTTATCCCTGGTGTTACGCTGATTTCCTTCCCCAGCCGATGATTCCCCTCTCTCCCTGCTGGGCCCTTCTCCGGCATCGCTTGGGAGCCTTGCCTCCACTTCTGGCTCCGATGTCAGTTCCCTGACAGTATCGTATCGTATCGTAAGAAGCGCTGTCTTTTATCTGTCCTGAATTTTCCAACACTCAGCTTCATTGAATGTCTATGTTTCTGAATCTTGAAAATAGATTAAAATTGTGTGCAGTCCCCCTCCAAGGCTATGTGAGATTCTTTCTGCAACTTCATGTCAGTCACATTTCTTGACATCTCTCAGGATGATGTCACATTAACTCACCTTGCTCCCGATGCATTCTGAGAAATGTGGCTGGTGGAAAGGGGTGCAAGGGTCTCCTCCCCCCCCTTCCCACCAGCTATCCTTCCTGGTAAAAATCTATCAAAGGAAGAAGCAGCCCCATCTGGA
The DNA here is from genome assembly GCF_027172205.1 of Podarcis raffonei. Classification (NCBI taxonomy): domain Eukaryota; kingdom Metazoa; phylum Chordata; class Lepidosauria; order Squamata; family Lacertidae; genus Podarcis; species Podarcis raffonei. Next base: position 25,209,305 of record NC_070617.1, read on the forward strand.
GAAATTTCATACAAGAGAGAGAGAGAGCAGAAAATCAGCAACATTTTGCCCCAATGGATAATGTTTCAGTAGAAAATGAGGGAAGTGATTTCAAACCAGCTTTGTTGTTCTGGGGAAGTATGCCTCTGAATATCATTAAGTGGGGATCACAGTTTGGGAGAGCACTGCTGTTCTGATGTCCAGCTTGCAGGCGTCTCACATCTAGTATCTGGTTGGACAGTGTGAGACTAGGATGCTGGATTAGATGAGCCATGGACCTAACCCAGCAGCCAGGGTCTTCCTATGTTCTTACGTCTTTATTACAAAAAAAAAAAATACTCAATGCATAGGACCAAGGAGCGAAGCAGGACTCTTAGATGTCCTTGATGTCTCATATGTGTGTTAAAACATCCACCCACACCAGCTGGCACCCTTATAGAGGATGGCCCGACTCAAAGAAATCCACCAATAGGAGAGGAAACCCAGTTTTTCCAACCTGGTGTCCCCCAGATGTGTCAGACTACCACTATCATCAGCCTGAGTGGTTGGGGGGTGATAGGAGCTATAGTTCAAAACATCTGGAGGGCACCAGGTTGGAGGGGAAAGGCTGAGAAAGTGATGGATGAGGCAGGGAAATGAAGAGAGGATAGATATGATGCGTTCCCCTCCAGCATTTCCCACAGATGAGATACAGTATGTGACACTCTTGCTAGCTTGTAATGCCCCTGTTCCCAGCCATGGATCACTGCTCGTGCAACCTCCCTCTCTGCTAGAAACTGTTTGCTAAAAGCTCTTCTCTGACGGCTCTACACTTCATTCATTAACTCTGCAGCAGCCAGTTCTGTGCAAGCTTCTGGAGGGGTGTGACTGCACCCACCATAGCAGTTTTATTATTTTTTAAAAATACCTAAGTCTACCATTTTCCATTTGGAAAGTTGCCTTGTTTGTTGTTATTCCTCTGTATCAAAATGACCCAGACCATTTCTTCAACAGCTGCATGTTGTGTGAAGTTGTCCATTGTGAAATTCCAGGCTCTCATTACCTGCTTGTGAGTAGAGGCTCCTGAGTACACAGGAACCTCTACATCAGGCATGGCCAAACGTGGCCCTCCAGCTGCTTTGGGACTACAACTCCCACCATGCCTAGCTAACAGGACCAGTGGTCAGGGATGATGGGAATTGTAGTCCCAAAACAGCTGGAGGGCCAAGTTTGGCCATGCCTGCTCTACATGCTAGCAGACGTTTATGCATTGGGATTTTACTGCAGCCAACTGTATGCCACATGTGACATAAAGGAGTAGAAGCACTGGAGGAGGTGGGGTTAGAGGCATAATCCCTCTCTTTCACCAACACAGCAAGGATCTGCGTGCTCTTCTGTCTTGAGCAGGGATCAGCAAACTTTTTCAGCATGGGGCTGGTCCACTGTCCCTCAGACCTTGTAGGGGGCCAGACTAGATTTTGGAGGGGGGGAAATGGACGAATTCCTATGCCCCACAAATAACCCAGAGATGCATTTTAAATAAAAGCACACATTCTACTCATGTAAAAATGCCAGGCAGGACCCACAAATAACCCAGAGGTGCATTTTAAATAAAAAAACACATTCTACTCATGTAAAAAACACGCTGATTCCCGGAACATCTGCAGGCCGGATTTAGAAGGTGATTGGGCTGGATCCGGCCCCCGAGCCTTAGTTTGCCTACCCAAGGTCTTGAGCAATGGCCTCAGCAGTACAAAGGCAAGGCTTCAGTGGTACCTTGGACAGCTCCATGCAGGGTTCAAGCTGGAGATTCCATAAGAGTAGAGCTTAGATGTTGCTTCAGCATCAGCCACTGAAACTTACATAGGAGCTGTAACTCTGTCTTGAGTAGCACCCTGGACAGCTCCATGCAGAATTTTGGAAAGGGCATGGCTGTGACTATCGTGAAGGGACCTTGCAGTTCTGAATTTGCTGCTACATTTCCTGCTCTCGTGACAAAGAGGTTCATGTCAGCATCTTGTTCTTTATTCTCCTACTCTAAGGTGGTGGTGGGTGGGGAAGCCCCACTGTTCTCACACCTTGCCGTTCTCTCAAATTCAGTGTGCACAGCAGACCTTGACAATTACAGCAGCTTGTGAGCGTCAAGACAAGACTTTGGGGACTCCTTATTCCCACTCCCCTCCCCTTGATATTGCAGGAGGAGGATGCGTAGATAATATTTGATCACTGAGGAAAACGTGCTCCATTTAATGAAAGGTCGGGCTGGAATAAACTGCCGTAATTTAAAAAGCCCCAGGCTCTTGGAACTTAATGCTGTAGAAGTGATGAGCTACGACATGGCATGATGTATTTACCATGGCTTCCTAAAGTGGAGTCTTGCTAATAGGAAACCACCTCCTTTTCAGCACTGAAGTTCAAGGCAGTTCAATGCACCTGTTCCAAAAGAGCAATTTGGGGCTGGTGGAGAGTGCTACGCAGCTTGCTTTTAGATACCCCCTTTTTAGATACCTTACTTTTCTCAAAGAAAGGTGTTTTGTTTTGCTTTTTTGCTACTGCTACGGTTGGCCAATAAATCTGACAAGGGCTCATATTTATGGAGCAGGAGCTGACATCATATTCCACACCACTCTGGAAGTTTTCTTTTAAGGAAAGAAAATGCACCCCCAAAATTTAGAAACGTTTCACAAACTGCACACCTTTGTGTGCAAATAATAATAATAATAATAATAATAATAATAATAATAATAATAATAATTTATTTATTTATATCCCGCCTTCCCCTGCCGAAGCCCGGCTCAGGACGGCTAACAACAATAAAATAATACACCATTCTAAAATCATTCTAAAAATCGCCATTCATTATAAAATTAATTCAAATCAAATTGATGGCAACCATTGTGCTAGAGTTCTGTGAAGATTGCCAAAGGAGGGAGTCAGGCTGTGCCCTGGCCAAAGGCCTGGTGGAACAGCTCTGTCTTGCAGGCCCTGCAGAAAGATGTCAAGTCCCGCAGGGCCCTAATCTCTTGTGGCAGAGCGTTCCACCAGATCGGAACCAGAGCCGAAAAAGCCCTGGCTCTGGTTGAGGCCAGCCTAACCTCTCTGTGGCCTGGGACCTTCAAGTTGTTTTTGTTTGAAGACCGTAAGTACCTCTGTGGGACATACCAGGAGAGGCGGTCCCGTAGGTATGAGGGTCCTAGGCCGTATAGGGCTTTAAAGGTTAAAACCAGCACCTTAAACCTGATCCGGTACTCCACCAGGAGCCAGTGCAGCTGGTATAGCACTGGGTGAATGTGATCTCGCAACGAGGACCCCGTAAGGAGTCTCGCTGCGGCATTCTGCACCAGCTGGAGTTTCTGGGTCAGTCTCAAGGGCAGCCCCATGTAGAGCGAGTTACAATAATCGCTTTATCCTAAAATATTCCATGCAGCTTAAGATGGATTGCGGTACATTTTTGTTTGAGTCAAGAAATGTAACAAAAGCATTCAGTGAAACCTCACTGAAGACTTTTTGGTGTGTGTGTGTGTGTGTGTGACAAAAAACTGGTATGCAGTAATGCAGAGTGAGATAAATAATAGCATGTGTTTAGGATTGTTTTCTGAGAATGAAGTACATATGTACAGGATTGCTCTGTTAGTGATGGAAAGAAATCTGTGTTCTTTGAGGTTTTCCAGAGGGTGAGAAGTGCATTTTGCCATGGAGTCACTCCCCTCATCCCACGACTAGGCAGGAATTCTACAATAAAATTGATGCCAGCTAGTATTTAGGGCTTTCCAGTATTATGGAGCACACGAGCTTGGGCAAAGCACATATGTCTGCCTTTTGCATCCAAAATCCAAGAGAGAGAATAGTCAACTGCCAAGTAGCTCTTTTGTATAAAACCCAGATAATGTTTTCTGTTGGTTTATGAATCAAATGGAAGGGGTGCTTTAAAAGAAACACACGAACAACCAAAGATGTGGCTTGACTAAGACCTCATTCACACCATACTTTTAAATCACCACGATACCATGGTCACAGCTTCCCCCTAAGAATCCTGGGAAGTGTTGAATCATAGACTTGTAGAATTGGAAGGGGTTAGAAGGGTCATCTGATAAAATTGCTGCAATGAATATCGCCCCATATCTATTATTTCTTGATTTATATACCACTTAATGCTGTTGTAGTCCAAAATGGCTGTGCTGGCTAGGACTCATGGAAGATGATGATGATGATGATGATAATAATAATAATAATAATAGTAATAATAATAATAATAATTTATTTATACCCCACCACTCTGGGCGACTTCCAGCAGAATATTAAAATACAGTGGTACCTCGGGTTAAGAACTTACTTCGTTCTGGAGGTCCGTTCTTAACCTGAAGCACCACTTTAGCTAATGGGGCCTCCTGCTGCTGCTGCGCTGCTGCTGCACAATTTCTGTTCTCATCCTGAAGCAAAGTTCTTAACCCGAGGTACTATTTCTGGGTTAGTGATGTCTGTAACCTGAAGCGTCTGTAACCCAAGGTACCACTGTACAATGATTCATCAAATATTAAAAGCTTCCCTAAACAGGGCTGTCTTCAGATGTCTTCTAAAAGTCCAATAGTTGTTTCCTTCTGTGACATCTGATGGGAGAGCTTTCCACAGGGTGGGTGCCACTACCGAGAAGGCCCTCTGACTGGTTCCCTGTAACTTTGCTTCTCACAGTGAGGGAACTGCCAGAAGGCCCTTGGTGCTGGACCTCAGTGTCCGGGCTGGACGATGGGGATGGAGATGCTCCTTCAGGTATACTGGGCTGAGGCCATTTAGGGCCTTAAAAGTCAGCACCAACACCTAGAATTGTGCCCAGAAACATACTGGGAGCCAATGTAGGTCTTTCAGGACTGGTGTTACGTGGTCTCGGTGGCCACTCCCAGTCACCAGTCTAGCTGCCAAAACATCTGGAGGGCCCGAGATTGCCAAATCCTTGGAGAAGCAGTCAGTTCCAGGGACCACAAGGGCAAAGTTGTTCCCCTGCTCTTGGGTGGGCTCTCATTATTCAAAGAGATGCCGGTCCCTTTTTGCTTTTTCAGTCCATGCAGAATTCTGTTTTGGGATCTTTCCTTTGTTCCTTCCCTCCCACCCCTTTTACACCCTTCTGGGGAAATATATTAAGGAACTTAATATTATTTGAAAAAGCTGATCACTGGAATATGGCTCCCTTCCCCTGGGTCCCATTGAAGCTGGATTGCTGCATTAGCTTTCCCTTTGCCTGGGCCCAGCTGAACGCCTGCCTTCCTGCTCAACCCGCTCCCTCGCTGCAGCACAATTTCTAGCCCCCACCCCCCAGTTTTTCTGCTTGCTTTATTTATGCCTCCCTGGAAAGTTTCCTTTCTCCTTCAGAGCTCAGCCACTGCAGCTCTCCAAATAGTGCAGATGCAGACCTGACATCAGGCCAGACCTTGTCCTTTGGCTTTCGTCTGTCCGTTTGTTTTGTGGGCTTAGGGGTGTCAATTTGGACGATGCCTTCAGTCTCTGCCAATTCTTAGGTCCTGTACTCAGGGAAGGTTAGACTCTAATAGAAGATTCTATAGCTGAACTCGTCAAGACAAGTTTCTTTGTAAGACAATGACCGTAGCTGGCCCCTTAAGTGTCTTCATCAGCATCCCAAAACTAGCAGCCAGGTTGCGAGGGCTGCTTCTAAGGGATGTTGCCCTTTCGGCTAATGGGTGAGCCTTCCCTCCACCCCATCACCTGACCAGGGTGGTGTCTGTCAACTGAGCTGGAAGCAGATTGGAAGCTGGAGACGCAGAGACATGCTTCCTCTGTGCTGGATCCAAAGCAGTGACTGGGGCGAAGCAATATCTTTTGGAGTGTTACATAAGCTCCTAGTGTCTTGATTTCCCAGGTACAGTCCCAGAACTATGAAGGCCATCCCGGCATGTCCCTATTCCCCATGACAGTTCCGAGCTTGAAGAGGAGGATGAGCCGGCACTTGTCTTGAGCGGTGATGGTACCAGCTGCAAGGGACCGCCCCATGATCTCTCCATGGCCTCCCCATGGCTGCCACTGCTGGCATCCTCCCTTGGGCAGCTCATAGTGGCTGCTGGAGAGTGGGCAAGGAGGAGATGCTGCCACCACCAAGGCCCAGCTCAGCTCAGAGGAGCAGGCAGAAGGCAGAGCCATCCTGGGCGGGAAGAAAGGGGGAGCGGAGCAGAGTGCAAGGGGTCTTGATTTTTTTGGTGTGGGGAATGCTTTGTGCATCTGTGTCTAATCTTGCCCCTTAAAAAAAAATTGTTTACAGTGGTACCTCGGGTTAAGAACTTAATTCGTTCCAGAGGTCCGTTCTTAACCTGAAACTGTTCTTAACCTGAAGCACCACTTTAGCTAATGGGGCCTCCTGCTGCTGCCGCGCCGCCAGAGCACGATTTCTGTTCTCATCCTGAAGCAAAGTTCTTAACCCGATGTACTATTTCTGGGTTAGCGGAGTCTGTAACCTGAAGTGTCTGTAACCTGAAGTGTCTGTAACGTGAAGCGTATGTAACCCGAGGTACCACTGTATTGGCATGTGATTTTTCTTTTTGCAAATTCTTTTTGCAAAGAATAAAATAAAATAAGGGATTTTCTCAAGACAGGGGAGGGTGTGTGCACTGTATTCTTCACTGCACACTTTCTAGCACATGCTAATAACTTTTTTTTGTTTAGGCAAGCCTTCCCAGATGTTTAGAAAGCTGATGCAACTTTTAATCTGTTTTTAGCTTACTCTTATTTTAACTGTTGTTAATTCTTCTTGTCGATGACTTTTATTGTTTTATCGTGTTGTAAAAGATTATCTTTTTAAAAATCTTTTTGAAGTTTGGGTTTGTTAATTTTTTACAATCAGGATACATGTGTATTTGGGGGGTGCGGGGGGCGCTGCGGTCTAAACCACTGAGCCTAGGGCTTGCCGATCAGAAGGTCGGCGGTTCGAATCCCTGCGACGGGGTGAGCTCCCATTGCTCGGCCCCTGCTCCTGCCAACCTACCAGTTCGAAAGCACCCCCAAAACTGCAAGTAGATAAATAGGTACCGCTCCGTTTCTATGCGCTGCTCTGGTTTTGGTGTTCCATTGCACCAGAAGCGGCTTAGTCATGCTGGCCACATGACCCGGAAAAACTGTCTGTGGTCAAATCCTCGCTCCCTCGGCTTGTAAAGCGAGATGAGCGCCGCAACCCCAGAGTTGTTCGTGACTGGACTTAACTGTCAGGGGTCCTTTACCTTTACCTTTTTACATGTGTATTCATTTTATGAAATAAATAAATAAAATAAGATAAAGGACACGTCACCTGACACACTTCTGAGGAACTCCCTGCGCCTAGTCTAAACACCCTGCGTCCCACGGATACCCAGGATGTGATTTTCTGAACGTGCCACCAGGAGGAGCCCAAGCAGCAGACCAGCTTGGGGAGATGTTCTTATGAACGCCGTTCATTTTTGTTCTTTTGCTTGTTGGTGGGGAAGGTGTGTGTGGGGGGGTGGAATTTGGGCCTTGTAAAGTGTGAGGGCTGAAAACGCAAACACCTGCTTGCCAATCTGTTGCTATTCGGCAACAACCAAAATACTAAACAATGCCTCCGAGCGGAGATGCGTTCCACTCGAAGGCCCCCTTGCTGTTGAGGAGGCAGCCGGCGCACAAACTGGCGAGGGAGAAATGCCTTCCTGAGGATGATAAAGCTCTTTAATATGAGCAAGAAATTCAACTCATTTGTCTTATCCTCTACAGCTTTTGCTAACGGGCTGGGAAGGCTTCGCTGAAGAGTCACCGGGCAGAGGTCTATGTTGGGCCAATGGGGCTGATATTTCCCCCATCAGCCTCCCTCAGGCAGGTGCCCTCCAGATATTTTGGACCACAACTCCCATCAGCCCATAAACATTACCAAAGAAACTATTTTTTCCCCATTTGTGCTCCCCGTTTGTGGAATGCTCTCCCCAAGGAGCTTCAGCTGGCGCCTTCATTGAGAGCCAGTGTGGTGCAGTGGTTAAGAGCGGTGGACTCGTAATCTGGGGAACTGGGTTCACGTCTCCGCTCCTCTACATGCAGCTGCTGGGTGACCTTGGGCTAGCCACACTTCTCTGAAGTCTCTCAGCCCCACTCACCTCACAGAGTGTTTGTTGTGGGGGAGGAAGGGAAAGGAGAATGTTAGCCACTTTGAGACTCCTTCAGGTAGCGATAAAGCGGGATATCAAATCCAAACTCTTCTTCTTCTTCATTATACACCTTTAGGCAGCAGGCAAAAATGTTCCTCTTTAACCAGGCCTTTGGCTGATTAATAGCCAATGGCCTTTTAAAATGTGTGTGTGAGGATGCTATTGGGTTGTTTTTGTTTTTATTCTGATTATGTATTTTGTGTTTTCATATTGTGATTTTATCCTTTGAACTGCCCTGAGACCTATGGGTACAGGGCGGTATACAAATGTAGTTGTTATTATTGTTATTATTATTAGTAGTAGTAGTATTTTGCTGTCCAAAACTAATGTTACTGAGTATTTTTGATGATACCAGTGTAGCTACATTGTCAAAAGAATTGGCCTTATATATTATCTCGGCAGCTGGAATAGCAATTGCAACTCAATGGAAAACAGCCCAAGATATTACACTGGGTGCTTAGTACCATTCACTCTGGAATATAGCTATAATGGAGAAAATTACACAGAATCTGAGATTTCGACAAAGACTAGAATCTCCAACACTTTCTATATGATTTGGCATTCCTCCATTACACCTACAGCAGAAACATCATTTTCAAGAACAGCTCCTCCCCAGCTTGGCAAATTGGGAGCTCCACCTGACGACCTAATAAGCCTGATATTCCTTCTTTATGTGAAAACAGCTTTTATGCTTGCTTTTTCCTTTCATGACTTGGACTTCACTATTTCAACCCATGAGTCACTGTGCTTCTCCTCCGTGCCTATTTTATAGTTTTGCTTTACCTCTTTTAATTTCCGTCTTCTTTTATAAGCATTCTCTCTGTTCTAGAAACATTATAAAATGAAAGAATCTTTATATTTAAAGGCTCCCGCTAGCCTTAGAGAGCACGGCCCTTTGAAACTATGTTAGTCTCAGCCAGTGGTGAGGGATGATGGGAGTGTAAACCAAGAATTTCCAGAGATCGAAAGAAGATAAAGTCCATACCAGAGAAGAATGGCAGATTAAGTTGATGGATTAAAATGACCGGAAGAATCAGAAATCAGGGAGACCGAAATTTTGATAAGGTATGGGGAAAATTTATAATTCATCTTAAAAAACACTGTAAAGAGATAAAATCATTAGTAGGATTGTAATATCACTTGTAGTTTAATGGTGAATTTTGGACATAATGGAGATGTAAATGAACTGGATTATCATAAAAGATGCAGGAGGAAATGATTAACAATAGGACTCACAAAGGGGAGGAGGGAAGTCCAGGAGATTCTTTGGAATCTTGTTTTTAGGTTGTATGTTGGAGATATCTCTATATCTATATCTATATCTATATCTATATCTATATCTATACCTATCTATCTAGATCTGCACCTTCAGCCCCTTTTCCAGCCCCAGGGTTACCACAGCCCAAAATCTGGGCTGTTTTTTACGTCCTTCAAGAGACCAACAGGATCACCCTGCCACAGAAAGGACACTATAGATGAAAAAGTTTCAGAAAAGCCAAAATAATCAAGGAGGTGAAGTGATTCCCCTATGAGGAAAGGGTGCAGCTAGTGCCAGATTTACGTATAAGCTAAACAAGCTATAGTTTAGGGCCCCACTCTCTTGGGGGCCCAAAAAAAATTCAAAGGAAAAAACCCTGGATGTATTTTGATAAAATGCATATTTTGTTATGTGCAAATGGCTTTTTAGATACCTGTTAGGTCCATAAATTACCAAATAGCATATTGTTGTTGTTGTTGTTTAGTCGTTTAGTCGTGTCCGACTCTTTGTGATCCCATGGACCAGAGAACGCCAGGCACTCCTGTCTTCCACTGCCTCCCGCAGTTTTGTCAAACTCATGCTTGTAGCTTCGAGAACACTATCCAACCATCTCGTCCTCTGTAGTCCCCTTCTCCTTGGGCCCTCCATCTTTCCCAACATCAGGGTCTTATCCAGGGAGTCTTCTCTTCTCATGAGGTGGCCAAAGTATTGGCTTCATGATCTGTCCTTCCAGTGAGCACTCAGGGCTGATTTCCTTCAGAATGGATGCGTTTGATCTTCTTGCAGTCCATGGGACTCTCAAGAGTCCCCTCCAGCACAACAATTCAAAAGCATCAATTCTTCGGCGATCAGCCTTCTTTATGGTCCAGCTCTCACTTCCGTACATCACTACTGGGAAAACCATAGCTTTAACCATACAGACCTTTGTTGGCAAGGTGATGTCTCTGCTTTTTAAGATGCTGTCTAGGTTTGTCATTGCTTTTCAGTATCCCTGCCAAGAAAACTCCATGGACAAAGACAACAGGCATATAGCATATATTCAATACAAAAAACAGCAGCAATTTGTTGTTGACAAAGGACAGCTGGACATATAAGGGACCCCATTGCCTTCAGTAGCTTAGGGCCTCATCAAACCTAAATCTGGCCCTGGGTGCAGTGTTTGGGTTTTCTTAGTTTAAAGACTAATAAGAGGTGAAATGAGTGAAGCTTATAGAATGATGCATGGCATGGAAACAATGGACAGAGAAAAGCTTTCCTCCCTCTCTCAAAACACTAGGACTCGTGGATATCCAATGAAGCTGAACGTGCAAAGATTCGGGCCAGGTGAACAAATGTCCTTCTTCATGCAGTGCATAGTTAATCTGTGGAACTCACCGCCACAGGAGGCAGTGAGGGCCACCAACTTGGATGGCTTTATAAGAGGGCAAGACAAATGCATAGAGTAGGCTACTAGCCACAATGGATATGTTCGACCTTCACGGACAGTGGCAGTCAATGCTTCTGAGTTCCAGCCGCTGCAAAACTCAGAAGGGGAGAGGGCCTTTGTGTTCGAATCCTGCTTGCTGGTTTCCCACAGGAATCTGGCCGACAACTGTGAGGACAGGATGCTGGACCATTGTTCTTATGGAGGGTTGTAACCCCTCTAGAATTTATAATGAGAAGAAAGAGACCTGCGGATGGGGGCAGGCTCCAAGCAGGTTGGTTAATGAATGAGCAGACATGAAATTAATAACGACTCCAAAATACTTGAAATCCTGAGCTGCATTTAAAAACCTGCTGCTCTCTATGAATCATGAGCAGGAAAGGAAAGGGCAATTTAAGGAGGAAGAGCCTTCTCCGTAGGCATACATAACTGTAGGCACGCAGAAGGTCCCAAGTTAAATCCGCAGTATCTCCAGTAGGGCTGGGAAAGATTCTCCCTTAAAGCCTGCAGAGCTGATCCCAGCCTGTGTAGGCAATACTGAACTAGATGGAACAATGGGCTCGGAGGAAAACAGCTTCCTAAGCGATACATCACGACGTTGAAAAGGAAGGAGCGCTAGTTGCGTGTTGAGGTCCCCAAGCCACCCCAATTGCTCACACATCACACGTAATTTTTGTTTAAGGTTTTTGGCATAATTTTGGCCACAAGTTTATTTAAATGCATAACTGTGAGTGGTTGCTTAGGCATTGGTTCCGACTATCTGTCCCCCTGTCCAGGGACAGAACTGACTTCCGGATTCCAGCGGAAGCCAGTCAGGGAAAACAATATTGGGGAGAAATGAAGCTGGGCACCAGACCCTCACCTCTCCCCGCATGCTCCCAGAGGCTTGCGCGGCGCAAGCCCGAAGCCAGGGACTTGGACAAAAGCATGGCGAGTCCCTGGATTCCTTTAATGAAATTTCCTTGCAACACCAGCATTGGAGGGGTAGGCACTTACCCCTCCACCAACCAATTTTTTAACCAATGCCTAACCGCAAACCTTACAAGTTGTGACGATTTGCTACGCAGTAGGCAAAAACCAAATGGCTGCAGCCAATCAGCCAAATAGACAAAATTCCTACCAGGCCCCTGCCCCAAAAGCAGGTGACCCCATGACAGGCATAGCAAGGTCAAGCACAAAATCCCCAGCCCAGGAAGGGTGGGTGGGTGATCTGGTACACGCAGCAAAAGAGAATGCCCAAAGCTGCGTGCCCAATATTTAAAACCTTTGAGCCCAACCCACAAATTGGCAACATCAGAATCTCCCCAGAAACACAAGTACCCAATCACAGCCTGTAGCCATCCAAACAGATCTGCTCAGCAACAGTGGGGTGGCCTGCTAGACCCCACCGCAACACGTGCTCTCTATTAAGGAGAACACACTTTCTGCAAGGCACCGGGGGAAGCTGCTGCCACTCCTGCTGCTGCAAGCACCTGGCGCAGGGAGGAAGGAGGGAACCTGCCTGCCTGCCTGACAGTATAGATTTAGAACAGTGGTTTGCAGAAGGGCATAGTTCAGAGACCGCAGAGGGGGAAAGCTGGGAAATACTGGAAGAAGAACAGCAGGCAGAAGAAACACAGGGGGAGAGACAGCTGACAGACTCAGTGTCTTTAGACAGCATTCCTGTCCCCGCTTCTCCCAGGACCAGACGGGCATTAAGAATAGTAGAACAGGAAGCACAGAGGCAGAAAGCCCAGATCAGCCGGCGCAGGGGTGACATAGGAGAAGAGAGACACAGCGGGTTGGGCTTTACTCTGAGCAATGCCATCATTGAATAAGGACTACATTCCTTTGTCTCTCTCTGTGAATACTGAATGAATTATGTGGTAAGGACTCTTCATGTTTATCTTCATGTTTATTCCCTGAACTTTGACAGAAAGGCTCCAGTCGGCAGGCAAGCCCAACCTACGATATATTGCTGGGTCAAAATGCCATTGTGATCTGGCCCTCAAACCGGTTCTGGACGATTTATTGACACATCACCCATGCCTAGTGTGGGCCTTGGATGTATGAACATGACAGGTACATTGAGGCCCAGATGGCCAATATTCACTCAATGTGCCTGTCTGGCCAGAGGGCATCCTTTCCCTAGCACTGCTGCAGGCCAGGCCTGGAAAAGTTGACTGAAGAGTGCTCTCAGCCCAACACACGTGTTGGGACGCGGGCAGTGCTGTGGTCTAAACCACTGAGCCTCTTGGGCTTGCCATTCAGAAGGTTGGCAGTTTGAATCCGTGCGACGGGGTGAGCTCTCATTGCTCTGTCCCAGCTCCTGCCAACCTAGCAGTTCGAAAGCACACCAGTTCAAGTAGATAAATAGGTACCGCTGTGGTGGGAAGGTAAATGGTGTCTCCGTGTGCTCTGGTTTCCATCATGGTGTCCCATTGCACCAGAAGCGGTTTAGTCATGCTGGCCACATGACCTGGAAACCTGTCTGTGGACAAACGCTAGCTCCCTCAGCCTGAAAGCAAGATGAACGCCGCAACCCCATAACCTGAGCCCAACAGTGCCTCAAGTATAATCTCAATCCTTTATTAAATCCTCTCATCTGCCCAGACTAAATGCCAATTGAACAAATTGAAGAACACCACTGCAGTCAGTCAGACAACCCTCAACAGCATGAAGTAGGTGGATAAGAGAATACCCCGATCCAATATGGACCTTCCCCCAAAAATCATACTCAGCCCCCTGTAAAGGATGAGAGTGGTGCCAGAGGAAGAAAAGGGAAGATTAGCGTGAAGGGGGCTGAAATAACTTTTGCTCTGCCTTTGCCCCATTGGGCAAAATGCCCCACATGTTCCTCAAAGCTCCTCCTCTTTATTTTTCAAGGGAGTAGGAATGTGAAAAAATTCACTTTCCCTGAAAAAGGGGAAATTGCAATGCTGTAGGAGACAAATCTCCACCTGCCCCCTTTCAGCGCTTTTCCTTTTGTTGTTGTTGCTGCCAAGAGATTGCTTTCAAGTCAGACATCAATTGTGGGCCTTCGTCCTCAGCGTAACTGGGGGCAACTGGCCCTTTGAGAGAGGGTCTCCGGCTCCCTGCAGAGCCCAGGAATCTCTCCTATGATGGGTGGCACCAATTTATAACAACAATGTCGGCCCTTCAATTTGTTCGGGGAAGAGGATGGCTGTGCTGTGCCAGGCATGGCGCCAGAGGAGAAATCTCTTTGAGGACTTTTCCAACACCTGTGCGCTGGGGCCTCCAACCAGCCTCCTTCCGCTACAAAGAGGAAGAAAGGGGCTTCTGATGCCTGATGTTTATCACGGAGCTGGCCCCTGTCCAAAGGGGAATTAGATGTGTTTGTGTGTGTGACAAATGCCTTTGAAATGGCAGCTGGGGGAGATGCAGCAATGAAGGAGGATGGTGATGCAGGAGGAGGATAATGGATGCAGAGTAGCTTGTTTGAAAAACAAGGGGAGGGGGTGTGCCCTTCTGAAATGGCACGCGCAGCGGGCTGGCAAGGATGAGAGAGATCTCCGAGTTGGGAGGAAGCCCACGAGTCGCCTTGGTGACTCAGACCCTTCCTGGCTCCTGGTGGGAACCACTGGCACAGAGCTGCAATTATGCAAAAGTAGAAGTGGACTAAGTGAAAGGAGAGATTCCCCCTGCCTGTGGGGTGGTGGCAGCGGGGACTTAAAAAGAAAAAGGAAATGCCGGGGGGTTGTTTTTGCTATCTTATTGCCTTCCACACAGATGGCTCAAGGTGATGGACAAAATGCAATAGAAACTGCTCAAAGCAGCAAGCAGCAGATATGTGTGTACGTGCTTTTAAAGACACAAGTAGATACCCATGGCAGAGACCCATTCATTCAGTTGGGAAAGCTTGACAGAACCAAAAAAAGAAAAGAAAGAAAGTCTTTGGTTGTTTCTGGAAGGTGCCAAGACCTGTTGTGTCTTGGCAGGCCCCATTCTGCCACCGGAGGCTTCTGGTCTCAGCGGTAAGACACCTTTGTGGCCTGCTAGGCAGATGCTGAATGAGTGCTCCCTGTATTTTATGTCCCTTGTACATGGTGTGAGTGTGCTGGCTGGAGTCAGTTCTTATGGCATTCTGCTCCCTCTTCATTCTGCTGCTCCCACATTCCCTTTCTGACATTCAATGTGACAGGCTACTGCACCATGGAGTCCCTTCCTTCCTTCCTGCCTGCCTGCCTGCCTGCCTGCCTTCCTGCCTTCCTTTTCTTTCTTTCCTCCACACTGAGTGGGCAGTGCTAGTGGTCCACCATTGTAAATACAATGGTACCTCAGGTTACATACACTTCAGGTTACAGACTCCGCTAACCCAGAAATAATGCTTCAGGTTAAGAACTTTGCTTCAGGATGAGAACAGAAATCGTGCTCCGGCACAACAAACACTCTGTGAGGTGAGTGGGGCTGAGAGACTTCAAAGAAGTGTGACTAGCCCAAGGTCACCCAGCAGCTGCATGTGGAGGAGCGGGGAAGCGAACCCGGTTCACCAGAATACGAGACTACCGCTCTTAACCACTACACCACACTGGCTCTCTTGGCAATGCTTCTGAATACCCATTGCTGGAAACCTCAGGAGGGGACAATGCTGTTGTGTTCAGGTCCTGCTTGCAGGTTTTGCAACAGGCATCTGGTTGGCCACTGTGATAACAGGATGTTGGACTAGATGGGACCCCATTGGCCTGCTCCAAGAGGCTCTTCTAATGTTCTTGAACTGACTGTGTCTGATTCACTATTTGTCCATCAGGTCACAAGGAAGCTATTCCACAGAACAGGGGCAGCCACACAGAAGGCCCCGCTCCTCTCAGTAATTGCAGAGTGGGCTTCTGAGATCTCTGGAATTCACAGGAGAAACTCTCCCGCAGACATCAGGAATGGGCTGAGCATTTAATTCCAAATAAACAGATGGCAGTGAACAGTTCATGACTAGCATTATCAAAGAGTGTGGGCATGGCTGATAGGATCAGCTCATGTCATTTCCCTGATGTGTGTCCTGAGAACGGATCGATGAGGTTTACCAGACACCTGGGAATCCCTTGTTATCTCAGGATAACAGCCCCGGGATAACAACCTCTGAAGTTTTGATGCTCCGTGCAAGTCAATCAATACTATGAGCAAAGCTTTGGGGAGGCTCACGCAACCCTCCCTCCCTGTTCTTTCCCACCTCCTCTTTTTCCTCCTAGGCAACTGAGGGGTGATTGACTACACTGAGAGTAAGGAGCTCCGGGATCTGTTACCTGGATGACATGCATTTAATCTCTTTGCGGTTCGCTCAGCGTGGGTCAGCAGCCTTAATGGGATCCAGCTGCGGCACTTCTAATAATTTCCCTCAGCTGGAGTGCTTCAATGACTATGTTTAAAAACAGAGGGCTGTTTGCCTCCCGCTTCCTTCCTAAAAAAACACACCCAAAAACAAATATACTGTAGGGGAACCTAATCTAAGGGTAGAGTCTATATATCACATATATAACTCTAAATATCAGTCTCTGCTGTTGCTGCTGGCTTTCCCAGCTTGTTTGGGTTGCGAGTAGGGAGGGGGCAGGAGAATTTCAATTCTGTTCACCTTTAAAGGCAACCATACCTAATCCACACTTTCTGAAACAGTGAAGGGACTGAAATGCAGCCCACCTTTGAGATCCGCGCACGTCCCCAGATTTTGCAGCATGGCTCACCGAGCAAGTAATGCGCAGAAAGATCCATAGACTATGGTGGAGTAAGCATAAAAGCACACATCTAAGTGAAAATAGCATACAAGTGCATTATTATTCAGAGAAAAGGTAAGTAAGATACAACATGATAGAAGTTTATAAAAGGAACAGAAAAGTCTATGTATGCGACAACAGCCGCGTGGGTGTTACTAGCCCAAAGATGGAAAGAAGACAAAGTCCCTAACAGAGAGGAATGGCAAACCAAACTGATGGACTATACCCCAAAACTGGCCGGAAAGCTGAGGAACCAAGATGACAAAAACCATAAGAAAGAATGGGAATTTTTTATAATTTATTTAGGAGATCACTGTAAGCAGATGAAAAGATTAGCAGGATTTCAATAACACTTGTAATGGAACAATTTACTGTGAACAATATGGGCAGATACAAAATATGGACTATGAAACAATATGCAGTTGAAAATGATGACAATAAGACCCATGGAGGGGATGGGGGAAGGTCTAGAGAGTCAGAGAAATCTCTAAATGTGGATATTTAATTTGTATTATTATAATTTTACACTTGTAAAATCAAATAAAAATTATTCTAAAAAGAATTGTAGAAGCTTATAAAATTTGCAGGGCATGGAGGAAGTGGTTAGAGAAAAGTTTTTCTCCATCTTTAAAAAGCTAGAATTCATGGATAGCCAAGGAAACAGAATTTTGGAAGTTTCAGGACAGAAACTTCTGTCTATGTTGTTGTTTGTTGTGTTACATATTTTGTGTTTTCTGTTTATTTTTTTATGTCGTAAACCACCCTGTATTCTCTGGATGAAGGGCAGTATATACAGTGGTACCTCGGGTTAAGAACTTAATTCATTCCGGAGGTCCGTTCTTAACCTGAAACTGTTCTTAACCTGAAGCACCACTTTAGCTAATGGGGCCTCCTGCTGCTGCTGCACCGCCGCTGCACAATTTCTGTTCTCATCCTGAAGCAAAGTTCTTAACCCGAGGTAATATTTCTGGGTTAGCGGAGTCTGTAACCTGAAGTGAATGTAACCTGAAGCGTATGTAACCCGAGGTACCACTGTACATTAAATAAATGCATGAATATATTTCTTCATTCAGCACATAGTTGAACTATGCAACTCAGTCCTGCAGGAGGCAGTTATAGCCACCAAGCTAAAAAAGGTAAAGGGACCATTAGGTCCAGTTGTGACTGACTCTGAGGTTGCAATGCTTATCTCGCTTTACTGGCCAAGGGAACCTGTGTACAGCTTGCGGGTCATGTGGCCAGCATGACTAAGCGGCTTCTGGCGAACCAGAGCAGTGCACAGAAATGCCGTTTACTTTCCCACTGGAGCGGTACCTATTTATCTACTTGCACTTTGACATGCTTTCGAACTGCTAGGTTGGCAGGAGCGGGGACCGAGCAACAGGAGCTCACCCCGTCGCGGGGATTCAAACCATCGACCTTCTGATCAGCAAGTCCTAGGCTCTGTGGTTTAACCCACAGCGCCACCTGTGTCCCTTAGCCACCAAGCTAGATGGCTTTAAAAGAGGATTAGACAAACTCACAGAGGAGAGGGCTATCAATGGCTACTAGCCATGATGGTTATGCTCTGCCTCCATGGACAGAGGCCGTAATGCTTCTGAATACCTCACCCTGCCAACTGCAAAAAGGCAGCAGGCACATATGCATGGTAGGTGTCAGGGAACTGCCATCGGAGGAGCAGGAGGTGAAAGGGCTCACAGAGGGTGAGAGAGACAATTCAGCTGAGGAGGGAACCAGCAGGGGGAGAGGTGGAGTTCCAAGGGAAAGTGAGTCGGAGGGAGGGCTCAGAGACACTTCCAGCGAAAATAGTGGGGAGGTTTCAGGACCTCCCATAGGGACACCTATTCCTCGCCGGAAACTGTCACGCCGAGAGTCCAGAAGACGCGTTTCCGTTAAGGAGCTTTTATGCTGGAAGAAGTTCCGTAAACACCCACTGTCCGATTCTACGAGCGACTGATGGAGCCATGCTTAAGGAGCTCCGTCACAGACAGAGGTTTGTGGACTTAGCCAAACTCTGAGGGACTAGGATTTTACGCACAAGCAGCTCACCATCCCATCACAGTAGGTAAAGGTAAAGGACCCCTGGATGGTTAAGTCCACTCAAAGGCAACTATGGGGTGCAGCACTCACCTCGCTTTCAGGCCAAGGGAACTGGTGTTTGTCCACAAACAGCTTTCCGGGTCATGTGGCTAGAATAACTAAACTGCTTCTGGTGCACAGAACACCATGATGAGTGCCAGAGCGCACGGAAACGCCGTTTACCTTCCCACCGCAGTGGTACCTATTTATCTACTTGCACTGCTAGGTTGGCAGGAGCTGGGGCAGAGCAACAGGAACTCACCCCATTCTGGGGATTCGAACCACCGACCTTTCGATCGGCAAGGCCAAGAGGCTCATTGGTTTAGACCACATCGCCACCACTTACAGGTTTCCCACAGACATTTGGATGGCCGCTGTGAGAACAGGATGCTGAATTAGCTGGGCCATTGTCCTGATCCAGCAGGCTCTTTTTATGTAATAATAATAATAATAATAATAATAATAATAATAATAATAATCAACAGAGCATTAAAAAATAAAACTTCAAACATTAAAAACTTCCCTAAACAAGGCTGCCTTCAGATGTTTTCTAAAAGTCAGGTAGTTGTTTATTTCCTTGACATCTGATGGGAGGGCGTTCCACAGGGCTGGAGCCACTACCAAGAAGGCCCTCTGCCTGGTTCCCTGTAACTTGGCTTCTCGCAGTGAGGGAACCACCAGAAGGCCCTCAGAGCTGGACCTCAGTATCCGGGCAGAACGCTGGGGGTGGAGACACTCCTTTGGGTATACTGGGCCGAGGCAGTTCTTATGGAAGCTGGAATGTAAGAGGTCAGGAACAGATTTGGAATACGGAGGTGTAAGAATGGAGCTCACATTCAGGGCGAATGCTGCTTGGTTGCTGATGGAAATTACTCTAGTAAAATTTGGGTTTTCACAGCTTTTTGGATCCCACCCCCCGCCTTCAATATTCCACAATTGTAGGACCAGCTGTGCTCACAAATAGCTATCTTTGCTTGGCGATCCCTGGACTCACACTTCTTGCTTCCATGTTGGTACCAAAGACCTCCTTCTGTCGTAAATCGGGTCCTAGGCTTCCAGAGGAAATGGGCAATAAAGGGTTTATTTCTTCCCAATAAATGCTTGCTAGGTGATGCCATCAATTATTCACATCCTCGCACGGTGGAGATGTACACTTTAATAAAATGCAGAAAGGTTTTTAATTTTTCAGAGCAATAAAGACAATTGATTTTCTGACTCTCATGATGAATAGATGGATTTTAATGTCTCCCGGTTGAAGTGTTTTGCATTGTTTTAAGTATATATCTCAATACACACAAACAAACAAACACACACGATTTGAAATATAGAGATTGGCGTCTTAAAGGTGCTCACTTGGAATCAAGCCCCCAGTGGCCCTTACTGTGCGGAATGGGGATAAACTGTGCGGAATGGGGATAAATCCTCTGAATTTGAAATTCTTTCTTTATTCCCTTCCACAGAGGCCTCAGCATTAGCCCTTCCGTTACACGAATTGTGCCGCCTTAGTCATCTTTATTTGCTCCGTGTTTTCATAAACATTTACAAAATATTAATAATGTACAAAATCTATTTCATTTCAATGGTAACGTCGAGGCGCCAGTGTCATAAATATGCAGCATAAGTAACAAGGAGGCCTGCAAGCTTGGAGATGGCATGTTATCTCACTTGCATTTAGAGTATCTATCTACACATGGATAGATTTTATGTCCCAGTAAACAAGGAGAGACAGAATGGACTACTGTGGAAGGAGGTGGACTCTCTTTCATTGGAGCTTTTTAGGCAGAGGATTGATGGCTATCTGTAAGGGAATCTTTAGCGGTGTTTCCTTCATTGCAGGAAGTCTGACTATATGACCCTTAGAGTCCCATCACTCCATCCTATGATTGTATGAGATATGTTTACCACAAATTAAGAACTATGATGAATGGGGCTTACTTCCAGGAAGGGGCACGGGTGGTGCTATGGCAGGCATAGGCAAACTCGGCCCTCCAGATGTTTTGGGACTACAACTCCCATCGTCCCTAGCTAACAGGACCAGTGGTCAGGGATGATGGGAATTGTAGTCTCAAAACATCTGGAGGGCCGAGTTTGCCTATGCCTGTGCTATGGTCTAAACCACTGAGCCTCTTGGGCTTGCTGATCGGAAGGTCGGTGGTTCAAATCCCCGCAACAGGGTGAGCTCTCATTGCTCTGTCCCAGCTCTCAGAGGTGTAGGAAGGGGTCTGTGGTCTGCCCTGAGTGTCATGATTGCGGGGGGTTTGGCCTTACTAAACATCTTCCAAGACAATAATGCCCACTTACACCCCAAAGAACTCATAACCCACCTACTTTCAGCAGCCAGAAGCATCATAGCCAGACACTGGAGAGACCTGTCAGGAGTAAGCATGGACCAATGGTACCAAATAGTATGGGAAACAGCCCTACTAGAAAAATTAACCAATAAACTGAAACTGACACGGGGACAAATAGAAGAAGACACCTTCACCCCGGTACAGCTCCCCTTTATCACATACACAGCCCAACAAGACAATGATAAAAACCCACCAATGGCATACAAATCAATATGGCTAACCTGATCCAAAACACCCACCCACTCCACTCACACATGAAAACAAAGACCACCACAGCCCACCACAAATGAACAACCACACCTTAGGCCAACCCCAACCTCTCTCACCACCAAAGGAACACAAGTGAACAACAAAGAACCTGCACAAGCGATGCTGACACCAAACCCTACATATAGTAAGTACCAGGTGGAGCTGGTAGACAGCTGCCCTGGATACAGAATTGACCTGCGCCTCCATGGACAGCTGTGAGTCCAAAATGACTCCTAGGCTGCGCACCCGGTCCTTCAGGGGCACAATTACCCCATTCAGAACCAGGGAGTCCTCCACAACCGCCCGCCCCCTGTCCCCCAAAAACAGTACTTCTGTCTTGTCAGGATTCAACCTCAATCCATTAGCCACCAGAGAAGTCTGACAGAGAGCCAGGTACACCACCTTGAGCTCCTTGGAGGAAGAAGTGGCCTATACATGCAACAAATGAATGAATGGTGTGTGTGAGAGAGTAGTGCTTGATGAACAACCCAACTGGACAGGTCCCTGCCATGGCATTTCTAAAGGAAGGATTTGTGCCAGCCGCTCCACATTACCTCCATCCAACGTGTTGGGGAGTGATATAGAGAAGCAGATTTACTGACATTTAAAGGCTGCCTGAGCTGACGGTCTTGTAGCCGAGGAGCGAAGGGCTGTCAGAGTGGCAAGGAGAAGATATACAGGTTTGCTCTTTCACCGAGCCTCCGGGGAATGGCCAGCTAATGAACTAGATGATTAAGAACTTCCACCTGTCTCGGGAACAGGGAGCAGCTAGGAAAATATATACCTGGATGGGAGCAGCTAGCTGGGAAGGAGAGAAGCTAAATATTAGTTGGCCCAAGGCTGGCAAACTTTTTCTTTTCCCAGTGCAGAGATAGCAGTGCATTCCGAGCCAGTGAATAGACTCCACTCTCCAATTAGAAGGGTACCAAATTACTCTTGGTGGGGGAGAAATACAATTATATCTTAGATTATAGCTCAGAGGGAAAACATCTTCTTCATATGCAGAAGGTCCCTGTGTGAATCAGCATCAGTATCTCCAGGTCAAGCTTGGGCAGACCCCACCTAAAATCCTGGAGAGCCACTACCAGTCTGTGTAGACAGTATAGAGCTAGATGGACCAATGGTCTGACTCAGGATAAGGTCGCTGAGGGTGTGTCTGAAACCGTGAAGAAGGTCCTGGGTTCAGTCTCCAACATCTCCCAGTAGGGCTGGGAGACAACCCTGCCTGAAACACTGGAAAGCTGCTGCCAGTCAGTTTAGACAATACTAAGCTTGGAGGACCAATGGTTTGTCTCTGTGTAAAGCAGCTTCCGATGGGAACCTTACTCACTTCTCCCCTATCTTATTCAAGCATCGTTGGGAACATAGGAAGCTGTCTTACACAGAGTCAGGCTGTTGGTCTGCCTAGCTCAAGATTGTCCACACTGGGGGGGTGTGAACTTTGGACCTTTTGTGTGCAAATAATGTGTTGTGTCACTGAGCACCAGATCAGCTGTTTATGGACTACAAATCCTATCATCCCTGACCATTGGTTCTGCTAGCTAGGGATGATGGGAGCTGTAGTCCAAAAACAGCTAGAGACCCACGTTTGGGAAACACAGCGCTAAAACGATCTGGTGCTCAACTGAGGTTGGGAGGAAGGAAAAATGAGGCAGCAGGAGGAAGAGAAGGAGAAATATCCTGGTTGGTCTACACTGTTGTTGTTGTTTAGTCGTTTAGTCGTGTCCGACTCTTCGTGGCCCCATGGACCAGAGCACGCCAGGCACTTCTGTCTTCCACTGTCTCCCGCAGTTTGGTCAAACTCATGCTGGTAGCTTTGAGAACACTGTCCAACCATCTCGTCCTCTGTCGTCCCCTTCTCCTTGTGCCCTCCATCTTTCCCAACATCAGGGTCTTTTCCAGGGAGTCTTCTCTTCTCATGAGGTGGCCAAAGTATTGGAGCCTCAGCTTCAGGATCTGTCCTTCCAGTGAGCACTCAGGGCTGATTTCCTTCAGAATGGAGAGGTTTGATCTTCTTGCAGTCCATGGGACTCTCAAGAGTCTCCTCCAGCACCATAATTCAAAAGCATCAATTCTTCGGTGATCAGCCTTCTTTATGGTCCAGCTTTCACTTCCATACATCACTACTGGGAAAACCATAGCTTTTACTATACGGACCTTTGTTGCTAAGGTGATGTCTCTACTTTTTACCCACTCCCAAGACTCCATCTGTGCCCGGAGGAGTCTTAAATGGGCAGTTCTCTGTCATGGAGTCTTGTGCTCTGCTGCTTCTCCACCAACTGGTTCCTCAGCAGAGTCCTAGTTCACAGGGTGCGGTCTCCGATAGCCTCAGTTCAAGGAATAATGACTCAGAAGCCTCTGATTGACAAGCTGCAGTCTCCATATAGACCTTGTTCCTGGGTCTGGTTCCAGCACACAGACACACAGTTCAGCATCACGACACCCGGCCAATTTGGCCTGCAGTAGTCACTGGAGTTTTCTTGGCACCATGGCAGAGCCAAGTGTGTGCATCAATGGCTTGTGAGCATCAAAGCATTATACATGCTCTCTCCCCCTCTCTCTGTGTGTGCATGAAATAGCAGTGGCCTAATTTTATATCACGGCTGGCTCTGCACCGTCTTGTAGACTAACCAAATCAATGTCCATTGAGGAACGCCGGACACTTGCTAATATTCTGAGTGGTCTGCAAAGCAGGAGCTAAATTACATTTGTTTTCCAATCTCAAGCTGTCTTGCAGCTTCCTAAAGGCATGATTTCTTTGAAATTGGGCTTCTAAAGTACTTCACAGGCTGGTGGGGGAAGCTAATTTGGGAGTGGAAAGATGAGCCGGTTAATTGATTGGAAATGTCATTGCCTTGTGAAGGTGTCCCCCCCCTCCCACCGCCCGCCGCATAGAAATTAAGATGAATGCTGTGTATACTTGATGTCGAATGAGGCCATTTAATCTAATACCTAGACATTAGGGCATTGTTTGAGAAAGGAGTCAGAGTCTGTGCATGTGCGCATGTGATATGACACTGAGCCCGAGCTGAATGAAATAACCAAGTTTGAGATGTCAAAATCATTATCCAGGAAGTGTCCTTTCAAGTGCAGCTATTTAAACTGCAGCCAGATAATATCAAGGCTGGGGAGGGGGGAGAGGAATCAAAGGAGGAGCAAAGGATGTCAGTGTTAAGGTCCCTTCATTGGGACAAATGTAAGCTTACACCATGGCTAAGCAACACTGGGTGACCCGCCATAATTGCATCCTCTCATTATCCTTAGTAAACAATGTCAGGGGAAGGGAGGGGAGGAAGGAATTTATATAATGAGGTATAAGTGCAAAGTGGGGAGATACATACACACAGAGGGAGAGAGAGAAAAGCTGCTGCTAATGCTTCTATTAATTACCTGCCCTTATTCCTAATAAGGGACGCGGGTGGCAATGTGGTCTAAACCACTGAACCTAGGACTTGCCGATCAGAAGGTTGGTGGTTTGAATCCCCACGATGGGGTGAGCTCCCATTGCTCGGTCCCTGCTCCTGCCAACCTAGCAGTTCGAAAGCACGTCAAAGTGCAAGTAGATAAATAGGTACCGCTCCGGCGGGAAGGTAAACGGCGTTTCCGTGCGCTGCTCTGGTTTGCCAGAAGCAGCTTAGTCATGCTGGCCACATGACCAGGAAACTGTACGCCAGCTCCCTCGGCTAATAAAGCGAGATGAGCGCCGCAACCCCAGATTCGGTCATGACTGGACCTAATGGTCAGGGGTCCCTTTACCTTTACCTTATACAGTGGTACCTCTGGTTAAGAACTTAATTCGTTCTGGAGGTCCGTTCTTAACCTGAAACTGTTCTTAACCTGAGGTACCACTTTAGCTAATGGGGGCCTCCCGCTGCCGCCACGCCACCAGAGCATAATTTCTGTTCTCATCCTGAGGCAAAGTTCTTAACTAAATAGGTACTATTTCTGGGTTAGCGGATTCTGTAACCTGAAGTGTCTGTAACCTGAAGCGTCTGTAACCTGAAGCGTCTGTAACCCGAGGTACCATGGTACCTGCAATTCAGACTGGTTTCCCACCCCCCCCAATGCAATCTTTTCAATCCCCTTCAAAACAATCCATGGGAAAGTAGAATGAGAGTGAGATGCCAGCAACCCTTGTGAAGGTCACTGCTTTAACAATGAGCTGAAGACAGCAGCTTTGGGGAAGAGGCAACGCCCCCCCTCCTCTAACTCAAGTGATGAGCATCATCTCACTTTCCCCCTTTATGTCCGTATAGAGTCCTTAAGTGGGTTCCCTATCGATAGGAGAAAATAACAGAGGCCAACCAGAGAATATTGAGAAGCAAAGCAGCTAGGAAGCCTGATCTTTATTAAACTGTTGCAACAGGGTGCTCCCTCACACGCAGGAGGGAGGAGGAGACCCAGAACAAAGGTGTGCAAGCCCCCTTATATAGACTTTGAAAGTGCAACCCTGTAGCTCACAACCACCACCCCAAAACATCATACATACATCACAGAAGGAGGCGGTCCACAGCAGAAATACATCACAGGAGGCGGTCTACAGCAGAAATCCTGTTTGCCAAAGATACTTGATAATGGTCACTGTTTGCTTTACCTGGGCAGCCTGGCCATTCTTTTGTAATGGTAAATACTTTTAGTTCCTGAATCCAGGTCACAGGCTCACCCTATTCATACACAAATATGCCCTTAAGACAGGATTTGTAAACAAAAAGACAAAGGGAAGGCTTTCCCCATTTCCTCCCTCCTTGCAGAGAAATATATTGAGGTCAATTGGGGAGAGTCAAAATGGTTTCAGGATTGCTCTCCTGTACTATTTCAGACATGTGGTTTATATACTTATGTATGTGTTTGCCTTGTACATTTATGAACATTTATTTTATACCTGGGACCTTAGAATTCTTATAACATTTCCATTTGCCAGCTTTTTGGTGGCACCTCTGAAATAGACCCTTGAACTTCTGTGTGTGGGGTGCTGAATAGAGAAGAGCTGGTTAATCAGCACCCTTTGAGCCCTCAAACGCTCCTTAATTGGTTTCATGAGGCCTGGGATTCGAGATTGGCTCTGTGGCTTGATCAGAGGAAACAGAGTCTGGGCTAGTGGGTCTGGGTCCAGGTGGTGGATATTAGCGCTCAAGTTTATTTGCTTGGAAAAGATAATTGCATTGCATCAATACCAGCTGGGGAAGAGCAGGCCCAGTTAACATAACAAACATTTGAAACCTGGAACGCCTCCCATAACAGCTTTTTGCGGTTACTTGCAGCACCGAGTGAAGTTGGCAGGGAGTCTTTTGCACCGAGCCATCTCAGGTTGCTTTGGTTGCTTTCTTTCTCTTCCCTCCCTCCCTCCTCCTCCCGGCACTTTGTGGGATGACTTCATGTCTGGCCCTGAAGCCCAGGATGGTGCCTGACTAATTGCTCAATGGCAGGAAAGGTGGTGGTCAGCTGCCCAGCCGGTAACATGATAAATAGCTGGATGGGGGAGAGTGAAAAGCAAGGGAAAGGAGCAAATTTACTGCTTCAGAATGGGGCAGAGTACAGAGAAGTCTTGATTTGCCCAATGAATGGGATAATCATCATCATCATCATCATCATCATCATCATCATCATTATTTATTATTTATACCCCGCCCATCTGGCTGGGTCCCCCCAGCCACTCTGGGCAGCTTCCAACAAAACACTAAAATACAATAACCTATTAAACATTAAAAGCTTCCATAAACATGGCTGCCTTTAGATGTCTTCTAAAAGTTTGGTAGTTATTTTTCTCTTTGAGAGGGCGGGCGCCACTACCGAGAAGGCCCTCTGCCTGGTTCCCTGTAACCTGGCTTCTTGCAGCGAGGGAACCACCAGAAGGCCCACAGTGCTGGACCTCAGTGTCCGGGCAGAACGATGGAGGTGGAGACGCTCCTTCAGGTATACTGGACCGAGGCCGTTTAGGGCTTTCAGCACCAACACTTTGAATTGTGCTTGGAAACGTACTGGGAGCCAGTCTAGGTCTTTCAAGACTGGTGTTATATGGTCTCAGCGGCCGCTCCCAGTCACCAGTCTAGCTGCTGCATTCTGGATTAATTGTAATTTTCGGGTCACCTTCAAAGGTAGCCCCACATAGAGCGCATTGCAGTAGTCCAAGCGAGAGATAACCAGAGCATGCACCACTCTGGTGGGACAGTCCACGGGCAGATAGGGTCTCAGCCATCATACCAGATGGAGCTGATAAACAGCTGCCCTGGACACAGAACTGACCTGCACCTCCATGGACAGCTGTGAGTCCAAAATGACTCCCAGGCTGCGCACCTGGTCCTTCAGGGGCACAGTTACCCCATTCAGGACCAGGGAGACTTCCACACCTGCCTGCCTCCTATCCCCCCAAAACAGCACTTCTGTCTTGTCAGGATTCAACCTCAATCTGTTAGATGCCATCCATCCTCCAATCAGTTAAGATTTATTAAGAACATAAAAGGGGCTTGTTGGATCAGGCCGATGGCCAACTGGATTCCTATGGGAAGCCTGCAAGTGGGACATGAGCACAACCACATTCTTTCCAACTGGTATTCAGAGACATTTACTGCCTTTGATAGTGGAGGAAGAACACAGCCATAGACAGGGCTGTAAATCTTAACAGGAGTTCTTCTGTTAGGGGTTAAGGATATATTGCAGCAGGTTGATGCAGAATCCAGTTTATCTTAAATGCTTGCAGACAAAGAGAAGGAAGCCCTCTCCCCTCGTGTCCCATTTGTGACATGTTTGTATCCAAGAGGCTATATGGGGCAAGTGGACATTGGATACTTAGGGTGAGGGGAAAATTCAACTCAGTTTGCATTGATAGGTGAACCTGCTTAGTTCACACTTTCTGGGAGGGGGGGTGCACAAGCCAAAACACAACCGTTCCTTGAAATGGGCACTTCTCCAAATTCCGCAGTGCAGTTCTCCAGGCAGGTAATGTGTATAAAAAGGCATACACTGGGATAAAGTGTGAATGTGGTGGGGTGGTAGGAGCAAAAATGTGTTATGTTAAGGAACACTGCTCTGCAAAAATATGAGTGCTTGGGGAAAATTGCACTAGAATGAGGATGAATTTTTGTGAGGAATTTGAAAACAACAGTAATCACAAATGGATGTGGAAATGTGGCAAACTCAACTTACAATGTGGGGAATGAGAAATGGAGAGGAAGTGGGGAGGGAGAGAAAGAGAGAATGAAATTGATAGATTCTGTTATTCCTAGGGATGCTCGATGGACCTCTGAAATTGACAGATTCACCCCTCCCCAGGGATGCTAGAGGGAGCTCTGAAATTGACATTCACCCCTCCCCAGGGATGCTAGATGGAGCTCTGAAATTGACAGATTCACCCCTCTCTAGGGATGCTAGTCAGGGGTCAACAAGCTTTTTCAGCAGGAGGCCAATCCACTGTCCCTCAGACCTTGTGGGGGGCCAGACTACAGGTATATATATATATATATATATATATATTTTGGGGGGTGAACAAATTCCTATGCCCTACAAATAACCCAGAGATGCATTTTAAATAAAAGGACACATTCTACTCATGTAAAAACACGTTGATTCCTGGGCCGCCCGTGGGCCGGATTTAGAAGGCAATTGGGCCAGATCCGGCCCACCGGGCCTTAGTTTGCCTACCCATGTGCTAGATGGACCTCTGGAAATCTGCCCAACCCTAGGATGCTAGCCTGCCCTGTTAGCCTGCCCAGCCAAGCAAGCTCCTTGCTCCTCCTTCAAGGCGGTTGCTTCAGTGACTTCCTGGCCACCAGGGAACGGAGCAGCAGCCACTTTGTCATACATCAAAAACCGTGTTGCTGATTCCCTGAGAGCTGCCTGCAATTGTTTCCTAAACAGCCAAACAAATGGAGACCCGGAGCCTTCATTATCTATTCATCAGGCACCTCACCTCGCCCCACGCCAGCTGCCTCTCTGAGCCCACATGCTATTTTCCTTTATTGCAAAATACCAAGATGAAATGCTTTCCTCCTGATTGGCCTTAATTCATCCCCAGCCATTGAAGAAAAGCAGCCCGCGAGCGGGGGAATGGTATCCCTACTGCGCACAGTCATCTCGGGCATGTAACACGCTGCTCCATTAGCCTAAATGGGTTAGCAATGTTGTGCTAACAACGCGGTCTCTGTTGGCTCTCGTGAATGCTTATCAGGGCATCTCTGAGCCCCCGGCAGTTTCCTATGCCAGCCTTGAGTGGATGCAGGAACAGAAGAAGGTGAGGCTGACACGATGCAGCGCCAAGGATAAGCAGGGACCAGATGTTGGGATTCAGATCTCATCTTTCCACCCACTGACATCTCCAGCTTGGTCGGTCCCCGGGGCACATTCCCTCCTAGGGGTTTAAAATAACAGGCAGCGACTCGCCTCCACTGTCCTGTCCCATTGACAGGCCTGCTGAATGAATTCCCTGGTCTGGGATTCAGTTTCTGGGAGGGAAATTGCTGGAGATAGAACAGGGACTTCATGCAGAAGCTGGAGGTGAAATATTTATTTGTTGGTTTTAAATCTGATCTCTGTTTGCTTGTGCCTGTTTTTTGGTACTATGACATTGCAAAGCAAAAGGGAGCTAGTCGTTACCCCAGAAGAATGGTCATGGGAGGACGTCAGATGCTGTGGTCCATCTAGCTCAGTGCTACACTGACTGGCAGCAGCTCTCCAGGGTTTCAGGCAGGGAATCTTTCTCACCTTTACCTGGAGATGCTAGGAATTGGACTTGGAAACTTCTGCATGCAAAGCAGAGGCTCTAACACTGAGCTATGACTCCCCCCCCATGAATTCATTAAGATTCTAGTCCTCATGCTAAAAAAAAAATCCAAAGTGCTCTGAAAACAAGGGAGAAAAATGGCCTTTAGCCATGATGGCTTTCCTCTGTCTCCATGTTTTGAAGCAGTAGTGCTTCTGAATCACAGTTGCTGGAAACCACAGCAGGGTAGAGCGCTATTGGTCCTGCTTGTAGGTTTCCTACAGTCATCTGGTTGGCCACTGTGGGAACAGGATGTTGGGTTAGATAGGCCCCCATCCGTCTGTTCCACCAAGTTCTTCTTATGTTCTTATGACTAGGCTTGCCATATGTCAGGACAATTCCTGACATGTCCTGGGTTTGGGATGTAAAAATGGCATCGGGGGAACCCCCCCCCTATTTACAGTAACATATCCAACATACTGTCAGGAGCTCGTCCTACACTCGAGTAGGACCCTGGCAGAGACACATGCCTGACTGGCATGTTCTCTCCCTCCTGGTCGATTGTTCAGAAGCTTCAAAAGCTTTCTTCTGCCCGAACATCACAGCGACCAATGCTAACAGACATCGGCACACTTAGGGATCCGAAGAGTGTTCGCAGTTTGCGTAACAGACCTCAGCAACTCAGCATTTTGGCTAATCTACTTTATTTACATATAAACACCCATGGAGCACTGCAACATTGCTCCCTCTCTCTCTAGCATCAGACAGCACAGAGAAAGAACAAAGGACAATAGTCCCACTTCACAGAACACAGTAACACAAACATCCTGTCTCCGTCACTTCCCACTCTGTGGAGTCAAAACATATATCGTCATGTGATAGACAACAATCCCATGACTGCAAACACGAAGCAGCAATTCTAACACATACAACGTAAAAACAAGATTCCAAGGAATCTCTTGGACTTCCCTCCTCCCCTTTGTGGGTCTTATTGTTAATCATTTCCTTCTGCATCTTTTATGATGATCCAAATCTTTTACCTCTCCATTGTGTCCAAAATTCACCATTAAACTACATGTGATATTCCGATCCTACTAACGATTTTAACTGATTATCATGGTCTTTAAGATAAGTTATGAATTTCCCCCATTCCTTATTAAAATTTTGGTCTTCCTGATTTCTGATTCTTCTGCTCATTTTAGCCATTTTGGCATAATCCATTAACTTGATCTGCCCTTCTTCTCAGGTAGGGACCTTATCTTCTTTCCATCTCTGGGCCGATAACATCCATGCAGCCGTGGTCACATACATAAATAGTCTTTTCTGCTCCCTTGGGATTTCGGCACCTAGAATTCCTAAAAGGAAGGCTTCGGGGTTTGTTTGTTTTTTATAGAAAAGGATATTTTATACATTTTTCCAACTCATTATATATCATTTCCCAAAATTCTTTTACTCCCTTACAGTTCCACCACATATGATAAAAGGTGGGGGGAATTTTGCCGAATCAGCAAAATGTCAGGGAAAACCCAGATGTATGGCAATGCGATGGAAAAAGCAGCGAAAACAGCCCCCCAAAGCACAAAAAGCTCAAGAATTGTTGTAGTTTCCTTTAAAAAGCTCAACAATGTGGGGGTCTTCCTAAAAAACTCTCAACAACTTTGCAGGTGTCAGGAATTTTGAAATATGGCAACCCTGCTTATGATGACAGTATGCAGTGCCTTGAGCATTTGAGCATTTGAAAGTCCATATTTGGGAGACTCTCTCAAAGGAATGCAGGAAACTTCCTCATGCCAAAACAGTCCATTGATGCATCTACTGTAGCTCCATATGGTCTACCTAGTTAGACAAATTCATGGAGGATCAAGCTACCAGTCGTGGTGGCTGTGCTCTGCTTTTAATCTGTGAGCAGCAATGCTTCTGAATGCCATTTGCTGGAAACTACTAGAGGGGAGTAGGTGACGCGAGAGGGGGGTCGGGACATGGGTGGCACTGTGGGTTAAACCACAGAGCCTAGGACTTGCCGATCAGAAGGTTGGCGGTTCGAATCCCCGTGATGGGGTGAGCAGTCCCTGCTCCTGCCAACCTAGCAGTTCGAAAGGGACCGCTCCGGCGGGACCGCTCCGGCGGGAAGGTAAACGGCGTTTCCGTGTGCTGCTCTGGTTCACCAGAAGCGGCTTAGTCATGCTGGCCACATGACCTGGAAGCTGTCTGCGGACAAATGCCGGCTCCCTCAGCCTATAGAGCGAGATGAGCACGCAACCCCAGAGTCGGTCACGACTGGACCTAATAGTCAGGGGTCCCTTTACCTTTACCTTACTAGAGGGGAGAGAGAGCTCTTGGACTCAGGTCCATCTGGGTGGCCACTGTGAGAACAGGATTCTGGACCAGATAAGTCTAGCTGGATCCAGCAGGACTGTTCTCAGCTTCTTGTAAAGCCTCTTTTACATCGGAAGGAAACTTCAGAGAAACGGGCAGGCCAATTTCTGGCACAGCACTAACACAGTGTCCGTTCCATCATTTGCCTAATGCAAACCTCAGTCATTTACATAAAGAAATGAGGGGATTTGATTGGGTTAGAGAGGGAAATGAATAATCCTATCAGCGCAGCAGCCCTTGGGTTATTTATTTTGGTATTAAACCCAATTTGTTTTATGCTATGCTCATATTTCCATTACGCCTGCGATTTTTATGCCTTTTCAGGGCCCAGCTGTAGTTGCCATCTGCACAGCCATAACGGATTGTGCATGTTCTCTGTGCAACATTGCCCTCTCCGATTGCATGGAGCCCAGACAGCCCCGTGGTTTTCCACGGATCTGAGGGCAATGAAACAATCGTTGAGACGGCTAGAGCGCCGGTGGCGGATAACTCATTCCGAATCTGACCGGACACAGGTTAGAGCTCAACGTCGAGCCTACCAAGTGGCGATAGCGATGGCGAAGAAGAATTTCTTCACCGCTTCTATTGCATCTGCAGAAAACAGCAGCAGGAGACTTTTTCAGGTGGTTCACAATTTAGCGGAACCACCTGCAACATCGGGGCCCAGTAAGGGCCACATGTTCTCCTGCAATGATTTTGCAAAGTTTTTTGCAGATAAAATCGCTCAGATTCGGGAAGAAGTAGACTCCACCGTGGGAGCAGGGCTGGGGCGGGAGAGTGCTAGAGTTCTGTCTAGTCAAGTTGAGTGGGATCAATTCCAATCTGTTACCTCCGAGGGTGTGGACAGGCTGCTTGGACGAGTGAAACCAACCACCTGTCTCCTGGATCCTTGCCCATCCTGGCTTATAAAAGCTAGCCGGGAAGGACTGGGCGATGGGCTTCGTGGGGTGGTGAATGCTTCCCTCCATGAGGGAGCCTTCCCAGACCCGCTGAAAGAGGCGGTTATTAAACCGCTTCTTAAAAAACCATATTTAGATGCAGCCACGATGGCCAACTATTGCCCAGTCTCAAATCTTCCATTCTTGGGCAAGGTGATTGAGCGAGCAGTTGCCGAACAACTCCAGGCACGCCTGGAAGAAGCGGACCATTTGGATCCCTTCCAGTCGGGATTCAGGCCTCATCATGGGACTGAAACTGCCTTGGTCGCACTGGTTGATGATCTCCGGCGGGCTAGGGACAAAGGTGAGAGCTGTTTCCTAGTTCTGCTGGATCTCTCAGCGGCCTTTGATACCATCGACCATAACATCCTTCTGGACCGTCTTGAGGGGCTGGGAGCTGGGGGCACTGTCATACAGTGGTTCCGCTCCTTCCTCCTGGGCCGTGTTCAGAAAGTGGTGGTGGGGGATGAGTGTTCAGACCCCTGGGCTCTCACTTGTGGGGTGCCTCAGGGTTCTGTCCTCTCCCCCATGCTTTTCAACATTTACATGCAGCCGCTGGGAGAGATCATCAGGAGGTTTGGGCTGGGTGTTCATCAGTATGCAGATGATACCCAGCTCTACCTCTCTTTTAAATCAGAACCAGTGAGGGCGGTGAAGGTCCTGTGTGAGTGTCTGGAGGCGGTTGGAGGATGGATGGCGGCGGTTCCCTCATTGCGAGAAGCAAAGCTACAGGGAACCAGGCAGAGGGCCTTCTTGGTAGTGGCGCCCGCCCTGTGGAACGCCCTTCCAGCAGATGTCAAAGCGATAAACAACTACCTGACATTCAGAAGACATCTTAAGGCAGCCCTGTTCAGGGAAATTTTTAACGTGTGATATTTTACTGTATTTTTGGTTTCTATGGAGGCCCAGCCGGATGGGCGGGGTATAAATAATAAATTATTATTATATCATTATTATTATCCTCCACACTGATTACAGAGATGTGGATGCTGTACATTCTCCGCTGATTAGCGTCGGCCTGAGTGGTGGGAAATCTCATGCTCATCTCCTCCATGCATGAGTGGTGAAGAACAAAGGTCAGCTTACTTGCTACAGCCAGCTCATGGCGGCCACCAGAGGCTTGTTTATGTATGAATAATTCCCACCTGATGCCCGCAGGACCAAGTGATGATTTGCTCATGTATACCTGGGCCATTATTTACATGAAAGTGATGAAGGAGTGTCTCCAACTCCATCATTCGGCCTTGACACTGAAGTCCAGCTCTGAGGGCCTTCTGGCGGTTCCCTCCCTGCAAGAAGTGAGGTTCCAGGGAACCAGGCAGAGGGTCTTCATGGTAGTGGTGCCTGCCCTGTGGAACTTCCTCTCATCAGATGTAAAACCAATAAACAACTATTTGACTGTTAGAAGACACCTGAAGGCAGCCCTGTTCAGGGGGATGTTGGTGGGGAATGTCTCTAGACTGGAGGTGCCTCATCAACAGCAGAGCTAAGGAACCTTTGGCCCTCCAGTTGTCACTGAACTACAGCTCCCATCAGCCCCAGCAAACATGGCCCAATGGCTAGGGATGATGGAGTTGTAGTCCAGCAACATCAAGAGGGCCACAAGTTCCCCAGACCTGTCAAAGGTGCTTCTAGCCACTGAAGCTACCTGGGCTTCCAGTGACAGTAACCCCCAAACTATGAGCCTGCTCCTTCAGCAAGTAGCGCTACCCCATCCAGGGCAAGCAATTGACCAATTTCTTGGACATGGGAACAACTCACCCACAGTGCCCCTGCCTTGCCATCATTCAGGATAGCAGACCCACCTAGCAGAACTGGCTCTTCAGGTCAGCCTGTGTTGTGTCATCAGATGCCCAGCTTTGAGGTTCAGGGACGGTATCGCTCCTTGAGCAGCCGTTCCAAAAAAAAAAAAAAGGCTGGTTGAGATTCAGCTTCTTCTTTTCACTCCAGTCTCCTCTGCCTTGAGCAGCCGAGAAAGGCTGGCAATAGTTCAGCAAAAGGCCAAGCAGACAAGCTTGCAATTCGGGGACAGAGGCATTGATGCATCTCAGAAATAAAACCAGTTTAAAAAAACCAAGAGCAAGCGGATGCAGCCCCGTCTCCCTGCAGCCCTGGGCTAAGTCGACAACCCCTCCATCTCGAACAGATTTATTTAACATTACACAAAGATCATCCTTCTTCATTATTGATCCCTGCTCTTGCCTGGAAGACGCAGGAACTTGGTTAGTCAGTCGGCACCTGACATGAGGTCGTGCGCTGGCACCAGGTGGGCTTGACAGCTTGATGCCTCCTTGACGCAGCTATAAAGGTGGACGCTGTCTGGTCATGACTCTGCCATCTGCAGGCGCCAGCTCTAAATTGGCTTAATCAGGGTCATGCAGCTCTCTGGCAGAGCATCTGCTTTGCAGGCAGAAGGTCCCTGGTTCAATCCACACCATCACCCGGTCAGGATGGGAAAGACCTGCCTGGAATCCCAGAGAGCTGTTGCCAGTCAATGTAGACAATGCCGAGCTAGATAGACCAATGGACTGACTCGGAGTAAGGCAGCTTCCTATGTTCGCAAGGGTTTGGCGCTGGTAGCTGCTGTATTGCTGAAAAGCTCCGGCAAATGTAGGAACAGAGGTTGTGCTAGACTGAGTTGAGGCCAGTGGCCCAGTGCTGAGGAGGGCTGCACTGAGGAGGAATGGTGGGAGCTACCCCCTGCTCCTGCTATGAATCCTGAATCTTCCCAGGAACAGGAGGACAGTATAGATTTGGAACAGTGGTTAGCAGAGGGGCATAGTTCAGAAGGCAGAAGCCGGGAAATACTGGATGGGGAACAGCTAGGAGAAGAAACACTGGGTGGAGAGAGGGTTAACAGATTCACTGTCTCTGGGAAGCAATCCTCCGCTCTCCCCAAGGTCAAGAAGAGCTCAGAAAGTGGCAGAACAGAAAGCACACAAAGCACAGAGAGTACAAGCTCAGATTACAAGATGTAGAAGTGATGTAGATTAATAGGGACATAAGGGGGGTAATCCTTAATTGGGAGCACCGCCATTCTAGGAGGAGTGTTCTTTGTCCTCTCACTGTGATTATTAAAGTTTCTAACTGGTAAGAAGACTCCTTTTGCTTTGTTCTGCTTATCTACTGCCATGCGGGGAGGAAGCCAATTCCCTGAAGCCTGGCAGTATCATTCATAGTCACTGGCACCAGCTCACCAGGTTCCACAGTGAGGGACATTATGGGATTCAACCAGGGGTTTCTGCATGTAAATAAGATGATCTACAACTGAGCTAAAGCTCTTTAGTTACTTCAAGGCTTGGAATGGAGAAGTCTGTGGGCTTTTTTAGTCTCAGGTGATCCAATACAACAACAACAAAAAAGTAAGATGAGCTCATCTAGTCCAGCATTCAACACAGAATTGGAGAGTTGGAAGGGACTTCAAGGGTCATCTGGTTCAACCTCCTGCAATGCAGGAATCTCAGCTAAAGAATCCCTGACACAGGGACCGCCAACCTCTGCTTGAAAACCACAAATGAAGTAGAGTCCACCACCTTTCAAGGTAACCCATTCCACTGTCAAACAGCTATTTCCCTCAGAAAGTTCTTCCTAATGCTTAGTCAGAAGCTCTTTTCTTCTCACTCAGATCCATTTGTTTGTGTCTGACTGGAACAGCAGAAAACAAGCTTGCTCCATAGTCTATGTGACAATATTTGAAAATGGTTATAATGGCACTCTCGGTCTTCACATTCCAGTACCGACATAGCTAGGAGTAGTAGCTATGGATGCAGTAAGTTTTGAGACCCACGAGCCACAGTGGGAATGTGTCCTCTCCTGTCATGATTCCTGGTTGTTTAATGCAGAATATGACTTTGCTCCACCAAACAGCAACTATCAGTTTCACACTAGGTCACATGCTGCAAAATTCAGAGAAGGATGGAAACCAACAGAAAACTGTCTGGATCCGTGTATTCATCCAGAGAGTGAGAATCAGGTCAGTTTGCTTTAAAAATGCAGGCCAGATGGCTTCCTTCTGCGTCCCTAACCCAGATGTGTGAATGTGATATGACATCTGGCAGGAATTTCCCCCTAAGTACAGACACAGTAGAGTCAGTTCACACATTCAGCTGGTGATAGACATCAAGTCTACTGTTCGTTCTTAAATGGTGAGAAAAATCAAATGTTGAGCATGAAGGTGTGAATCAGGAACAGATGTCTTCCTGGAGCACCATAAGAACTTTGTATTCAGAATAGCTTTTGGTGGCCAGGGAGAGGGTGAAGAAGGGCAAAACTGGGTACTTTGTCAGTCTGTTTGGGAATCTTGTGATCTGGGCACCAGAGTTGAAG
Organism: Podarcis raffonei; assembly: GCF_027172205.1. NCBI lineage: Eukaryota > Metazoa > Chordata > Lepidosauria > Squamata > Lacertidae > Podarcis > Podarcis raffonei. Next base: position 25,246,807 of record NC_070617.1, read on the forward strand.
AAGGATATCAACAACCTGGAACTTGACAGACTCATAAGAACATAAACTGAGCTTGCTGGATCATGCCAGTGGCTCATCTAGTCCAGCATCCTGGTCTCACAGTGGCCAACTAGATGCCTGTGGGGAACCAGTGAGCATAACATGAGTGTATAAGCATTCTTCCCTCTTGTAGCTTTCAGCAGAAGAAGACTAGCCTCTGAACATGGAGGCAGATCATAGCTGTCATGGCTAATAGCCATCAATAGCCCTCCATGAATTTGTCCAATCTTCTTAAAGCTATCCAGGTTGGTGGACATCAATACCTCCGGTGGGAGCGAATCCCAGAGTTTTGCTATGTGCTGTATGAACTACGTGTTTCATGGTTTGGGGTTTGGCCAAAGCTGTTGCACAGCCCTCGTTATTCTCATCTCACTCCCTGGCCCCAAGCCCTGGGACGGGTCAGAATAGAGATCAAATGCAATAAATAAGAAATGGTTGCAGGAGAAGGGAACGCTTTTATATATTTGAAAAGACTTTGTCACGTTCCTTCGCTCTGTTCCGCCTGCTCAATTTTTCTCCAGGCTAAACATGCCCAGGACCTTCAATCTTTCATCAGGTCGTGACTCAGCCGTAATCCAAAGTCTGCAAAAGTCTCTGAAGAGTAACACTCTCACAGACACACACAGAGAGACACCAAGTTCTCTTCAGAGTTCTGTTTGTTTTCCTTATGAGTTTCATGGCTGGTTTATACTTGAATGCTCAACCAAAATAAGTTCATATTTTTTCTAGCTTTCTTTGGCTGCTTCTTCATTGATTTTGTATCTTTTTCGTTTTACCTCTGAGTTTTCTGCATAGTTACAACTGCTGTCAAAGAGATATAGAATAGGTATAGATTGTCTCCTATGCCTCTCCATACCTCAGCCTTCTACAACAGAGGTGGGAACCTCAGGCCTGGAGGCCAAATATGCCCCAAGCTTCTCTTTCTGGCCCTCAGGACTCTCCTCAGCTCACACGTTCTCCCCAACCACATCACCTCTCTAACTGACAGATAAAAGAGAGTCGTTTTTCACACAGCACGTAGTTAAGCTATGGAACTCATGCCCACAGGGGGCAGTGATGGCCACCAGCTTGGGGCTTTTAAAAGAGGATTGGACTAATTTGTGGAGGAGGCTATCAAAAGCTACTAGCTAAGATTGCTATGTTCTGCCTCCACCATCTTCAGTAATGCCTCTGAATCTCAATTGCTAGAAACTTCAGAAGAGGAGAAGTCTGTTGCGTTCATGTCCAGTTTGCAGGTTTGGCCACTGTGAGAACAGGATGCTGGACTAAATGGGCTGCTGGCCTGATCCTGCAGGCATTTTCTTAAGTTCTTGGAGCCATCCAATTGGGTGGTCATCACTAAGCTGGCTGCACATTTTCTGCCTGGCTGCCAAGATTGTAAACCTCTTTGACTGATCATTTGTATTTCAATTTATATAAAATGTTATGAAATGAAAATGAAAGCAAATGTTGGACAACAGGCCAATCTCTACAGAGAGCCTTCCGCCACCTGCTATGCTGCCCCCTTGCCCAAGTGAGATCTTCCTTGAAGGCAAAACTTTCACTGGAGGGATTGAGGTGGGTGTTTCTTGTGGCAACCTCCATTGCTCCATGTGCCCAGCTGATATATAAGGCGATCGCAAGGCTGTTTGCCCATCTTTTACGTGTCAAGGTTCTTTTAAAGCAGAACCAGTGAAGGCGGTGAAGGTCCTGTGTGAGTGTCTCCAGGTGATTGGAGGATGGATGGCAGCTCACAAATTGAGGTTGAATCATGACAAGACAGAAGTACTGTTTTTGGGGGACAGGAGGCAGGCGGATGTGGAGGACTCCCTGGTCCTGAATGGGGTAACTGTGCCCCTGAAGGGCCAGGTGCGCAGCCTGGGAGTCATTCTGGACTCACAGCTGTCCATGGAGGCACAGGTGAATTCTGTGTCCAGGGCAGCTGTTTACCAGCTCCATCTGGTACGCAGGCTGAGACCCTATCTGCCTGCGGACTGCCTCGCCAGAGTAGTGCATGCTCTGCTTATCTCCTGCTTGGACTACTGCAATGCGCTCTACGTGGGGCTACCTTTGAAGGTGACCTGGAAACTACAACTATTCCAGAATGCAGCAGCTAGATTGGTGACTGGGAGTGGCCGCCGAGACCACATAACACCGGTCTTGAAAGACCTACACTGGCTCCCAGTACGTTTCCGAGCACAATTCAAAGTGTTGGTGCTGACCTTTAAAGTCCTAAATGGCCTCGGTCCAGTATATCTGAAGGAGCGTCTCCACCCCCATTGTTCTGCCTGGACACTTAGGTCCAGTGCCGAGGACCTTCTGGCAGTTCCCTCACTGCGAGAAGCCAAATTACAGGGAACCAGGCAGAGGGCCTTCTCGGTAGTGGCGCCCTCCCTGTGGAACGCCCTCCCACCAGATGTCAAAGAGAAGAACAACTATCAAACTTTTAGAAGACATCTGAAGGCAGCCCTGTTTAGGTAAGCTTTCAATGTTTGATGTATAACTGTATTTTAATATTTTGTTGGAAACTGCCCAGAGTGGCTGGGGAAGCCCAGCCAGATGGGCGGGGTATAAATAATAAGTTGTTGTTGTTGTTGTTATTGCAGAAAAGTCCCAAAAATGGGCAGAAGCATAAAGCTTGCAGATTTAGTCCTTTTGGCCTTCCAATGTCGACAATTGTATAAAGAAATATGCATACTTCGACTGGGTTGCTAAAGGTCTCTTTGTAGGGCCAGTGTGATGTAGTGGTCAGAATATTGAACTAGACCCTGGGAGTTCTGGATTCAATCTCTCTCTCATTCGTGGAGTTCACTGGAAAACCTTGGTCCACCCACAACCTCCCAGTCTAACCTACCTCACAAGGTTGTTGTGAGCATAAAATGGTTGAGGTGACAATTTTTATGCAGTCTGGGGCAAACGATCAATTACACAAACAACGAGGCATGTGGTGAAACAGTACCTATGGTCTGCAGCACAGTTTGGCACATATTTTAATGATTTTTCTTTTTTCCTCTTGCTTTTATATAAACTCCTTAACTGCTGCTGATACAATATAGCCAGGCAATGGATGTTACTGTACATTATTATTAAAATTGTGATGGCTTTAGCATGTACACTTTTTGTTGGTGTATCCGGTCACGATTCTCTGTTGTTGTTTCATTTTCCATTTCCCTTTTCTGTAATTGTGTAATTGCTGTGTGTTGTATGTTTCCCTGAATTCCTTGGAGGGAAGGTGGAATGTAAATAGATGATGATGATGCTATTCTTACCATCATTACTAATAAGGAAAATGTTGCAGCTTGCACAGTCTCCTCTGAAAAACACCCCTCTTATTGTCCCACACTTCACGCTTCTGCAAACATCTGAAAATATTTTCGCTTTCTGCTGAATTGCTCACAGAGATACTTCCTGAGAGAAGTGGGAACTCAAGCTGTTGCCTGGTGGGTTTGTAATCCATCAGCGATTAGAACAGTAGGTGGTAATTATGCAAATACAATGCAGGGCTGCCTTCCTACATGCAATGAGGGCTTACAGTGGGAAAGGCTGCAACCTTTGCCCTCCTGGTATATGTACTACCTAGAAAGACCAGGCGTTAGAGTGAGCTCATTCACAGGTAGAAAAGATGTAGTGGGAAAGGGCTGGGAGGTCGAGGAAGGCAGGGAATGGGCCTGATCGCTCCTCATTAGTTAAAACAATCAGGAGAGTGTCTCCGGTGTGCTTTTAATTAATAATTAACGAGGCAGCTCCTCAAAGTTGAAATATTCATGGCTGGGAGAAAGATTCAGGTTTGCTCAGGGAGGGGACGGCAAGGAGGAACCGTCCCCGCCGCACACTTAACTTGATTACTCAAGCGCTTTTTCGCACTTCCGTTAATACCTGCAAGTTTAATCTCCAAAAGTTGTAAGGGTCTGGCTTTTTTCTTCTTCTTTTTTAAGCATGAGAACCTGGGCAAATAAACTCCATCTGGCACTGAAAAATTCATTGTGGACATTCCGGTTAACATGGCTGTTTGATGTTAATATTTGGTTTTTCCTCTGCCTGCCCTGCTCCACCAAGGATCCTGGGCTCTCATTAAATGCTATCTTATCCCATCTCAAGCAGATTAAGACACAAATGGGATTCGGTGTGTCGGTGCTAAGTGGAAAGGTATGGTCTTTTTATGTGGCAAGGATTCAATCAGTGCAGGTAGACAACAGAGGATGGCAACCAGGGCTGGATTAAGGTTTGATGAGGCCCTAAGCTACTGAAGGTAATGGGGCCCTTTATATGCCCAGCTGTCCTTTGTCAACAACAAATTGTCACTGTTTTTTGTGTTGAATATATGCTATATGGTAATTTATGGACCTAATAGTGTCTAAACCTTTATTGGAATCACTTACCTTCCCGTCGGAGTAGTACCTACTTATCTACTTGCACTGTGACGTGCTTTCGAACTACTAGGTTGGCAGGAGTTGGGACCAAGCAACAGGAGCTCACTCCATTGCAGGGATTCGAACCGCCGACCTTCTGATCAGCAAGTCCTAGGCTCTGTGGATTAACCCACAGTGCCACCCGCGTCCAAGGGTCATCTAGTCCACCCGCGTCCCTTCAGTAGAACTTAGTTTTGAGTTAAAATGCTTAGGATTGAAGTGTAAGGCTGCACAGTCTTTCCCCAGCTACCTGGGAGCAAGTTCCATTGAATACAATGGGACTTACTTCTCAGTAGACAGTGTGAGGCTCCATTTACAATAAAGGAATAAGCACTCCACACATTTCCTAAAAAATTGCTGGCTGCTGAAGCATTGCAACGAAATAATTTCAAAATTATAGGAAAGGTTTCATATGCCAGCATCACCATTTCCTTCATTTGGAAATGCAATTTTCAGTATAAACAGGGCTTTATTTTTACACCTACACAAACACTACTTTTAATTGTTCTCCAAGACGTGGAAAGGAGGAGAAAGGGAAACTGAGATATTCCGGTATCATATCAGAAACCAGGGAAGCATCCATAATTCTGGGACTGTCCCTGGAAAATAGGGACATTTGGAGGGTAGGAGATCAGGGTAACCTGAAAGGCAATGACTGTCAATATGCAAAATTTCCACTAAAATAAAATAAGGCTGCATTAGTTTTGCTGAGGTTGTAGCATTGCTTATCACCTCTCCCCCGCCTGCTCCAGCCTTGCTCCTTTGCAGCCTGAGAATGATCAATGCAAAGTCCAAACCAAAGGTGGTGCAGAAGATTCTATCGATTCGGCAAGGAGTCACTCACTACAAATCTTTCAAATTCCAGTGCAGAATAAAGACTAAATATATAACACCGTGGCAATCGAAGTTTTTAAGTAGAGAAATGTTCAACATGACCTTGTTGGTGTGCAGACCCTCGAGCATCAAACCTGTAGGAATGTAAATTCAGATTTCTGGTTGCAGAATGTATTTATTTATCTATCACATTTATATCCCGCCTTTTCCTCCAAGGAATTCAAGGTGGCATACATGAATTCTTTTCCTTCTCATTTAATCCCCACAACAACCCTGTGAGGTAGGTTAGTCCCCACTCTGCCACAAAGCAGACTTTGGGCCAGTCACTGCCTCTCAGACTAGCCTACCTAACAGGGTGGTTGTAAGGAGAAAATGGGGAGTGAAGAGAGAAACATGTATACCACACCTCACTTCTTGCAGGAAAAAGATGTAGGGGGGGGGGATGTGATACAGTAAGTAAATAGAAACAAAACAAAAAAAGTGTTTATCCAGAGAAATTTGCGCTAAAATGCTGATGAATTTTCATGAGAACCTGCTTTTAAGAAAAACAGATGGCAAAATGCTGCAAAAATGGGGAGAACTGTATTTAGGATTTGCGGGGGTGGGGGTGGGGAGTGAAACTCAGAGATCTGAAATGGATGGATACTTTCCATCCCTATTTGTACCCTTCAACACATTGCAAGGTAAGGTAAAAAAAAGAAGAAGGTAAAAGACCCCTGGACAGTTAAGTCCAGTCAAAGGCGACTATGGGGTTCTGGCGCTCATCTCACTTTCAGGCCAAGAGAGCCGGCATTTGTCCACAGACAGCTTTCCAGGTCATGTGGCCAACAGGACAAAATCGTTTCTGGTGCAACGGGACACCGTGATGGAAACCAGAGCGCATGGAAATGCCGTCTACCGTCCTGCCAGAGCGTTACCTTTTTATCTACTTGCATTGGTGTGCTTTCGAACTGCTAGGTTGGCAGGAGCTAGGACACCAGGAAGACTGGGGGTTTGTGAACTCCCATCCATCAGTCATTCTTTCCTGGCCTGAGCTGTGCATCTCTCCTAAGATGAGGAGGCCTCTTATCCCAGCATTGTGCAAAACGTTTAGCCTCTCTCCTGGAGATGAGCTGCCTTTTTTCTCAGTGTACCTCCTGCCTCCAATATTTCAGCCAGATAATGCACAAGAAGCACTCTGAACAATTGAAAGCGCTATGCAAATGGCAAGCTACGCAGTGTGTGAATTTTGCAGAGTTCTCTCCATTTCCATTTTGTATCTTTCCCTCCTGCATGGTAACAATGTGCATACAAAAGATGGGATCGATGGGACTGCAGGTATAGGATGGCATACAAATACCTTCTGGAGCTGCGTTCTATGCAGGTGCAGGTGTGCCTCTGTGCATTGATCAAAACAGACTCCACGCACTGCAACTTAATGCCATTGTACATATGGTCATGGAAGACGTTTTATCAGGTGCACATCAGTACATGAGTGGAGACATGTAAAGGTTCTAAAACAGGGGTCAGCAAACCTTTTCAGCAGGGGGCCAGTCCACTGTCCCTCAGACCTTGTGGGGGGCCAGACTATACTTTGGGGGGAAATTGAATGATTTTCACCCACCTGCAAAGAGGCCTGAAGATGCTTCACTTTACCTGTCCCAGCTGTTGTCCCAATAGCCGCAGTAGGGCTTCTCCAGCCAGCCAGGTGCCATGGCAGGGTAGGAGGCTGCTTTGGCTGGCGAAGACGGAAGCAGCAGCCCCAGTGGAGGAGCCATGAATGGAGGTAGGGGAACCGGGGCGTCACCAGAGCTTTTACTCACCACCACCACCTGCTGCTGCTTCCTGAGAGGCACCATGGAGAAGAAGACAGAGCCATCCGCCAACCTGCAAACGGCAGCCGCGGCCACCACAATGACCTGCCTGAACACCATGGGAGGAATGAAGGAGGCAGGCAGGCTGGCAGGCAGGCAGGCAGGTGGTGACGAAGAAAAAGCACAAGGAAGCAGTGGGGAAAAGGGGCACAGAGAAGTAAGGAAGAGCGGACTGAGGGAGAGGGAGGAGGAGCAGGAGGAAAACGCAGAAGCAGCTGGCAGCCAGTGTCACACGCCCCCTTCACAGTGCCGCCCTGCTGAGGTGGGCAGGCGGGCAAGCCGATTCCCGCTGTCAGTGGCACCCGGTGTGGGACAAGATTGCTCCATCCCTGAGTAGAAAAGTGCCGCTGTGTGAGGGAGAGGGAGGAAGAGGGAAAGAACGCACACGCTAGCGATCCATGCACTGGTGATCCATGCAGTGATTCCCGGACCATCCGTGGGCCGGATCTAGAAGGCAGTTGGGCCTAATCCAGCCCATGGGGCTTAGTTTGCCGACCCATGGTCTAAATGCTCTAAAACACATATGCTCCAGTTCTGGAATTACCCTTTGGAGATTCTCCTAGTTGCACTGGAATTAGGAAGTAGAAAGTAGCACAGAAATTAAAGTGTGTGTTTTAGTGGCGGCGTGTACCTGGTATCCCAGCTCTCATCTGTATAGCTCTCCGTATCGGGTATGTTGGGCCCAGTCTGCGTGTTTGGGAGACTCATCTGTGTCGGTGAAGCATGCCTAGAAATAATGTCCCTGAATCAAAGGCCAGTGCTCCTGGTACTGGCTTTGAACCGGGGAAAGTTGCAGGGGCTTGGCATATGGCAGTTTCCTTTGTTCCTATATTAGAGTGAGAAACAGAGGCTAGCCCAAAGTCACCCAGTGAATTTTATGGCTGAGTGTGGATTTCAATCCTAGTCTCCTGGGCCCTGGTCAAATGCTCTAACCACTACACCATCACTGTCGGTCTGATGAAGTTTCACCACAAAACATGCTCTTTTGGAATTGAGGCACCATAAATGTGGACCTCTACTGAGTCCAGAGAGGAATGCCAATCAGTGTAAACCAGAGCTTTCCAAACCGTGTGTCACGACACGGTAGTGTATCAGCTGTAGTGTGTAGGTGTGCCATGCTAACGCTCCCCGCATTCCTCCTGCCAGGGCTGGAGAGGGAGCGGGCAGCCCGCCGGTTTGCTAGTAAAATGGAATTACTGTGCAGTGAAATAGGTAAAGATAAAGGGACCCCTGACCATTAGGTCCAGTCGTGACCGGCTCTGGGGTTGCGGCGCTCATCTCGCTTTATTGGCCGAAGCAGCCGGCGTACAGCTTCCGGGTCATGTGGCCAGCATGATTAAGCCGCTTCTGGCGAACCAGAGCAGCACATGGAAACGCCGTTTACCTTCCCGCCAGAGGAGTACCTATTTATCTACTTGCACTGGCGTGCTTTCGAACTGCTAGGTGGGTAGGAGCTGGGACCAAACAATGGGAGCTCACCCCGTCGCAGGGATTCGAACCACCGACCTTCTGATCGACAAGCCCCAGGCTCTGTGGTTTAACCCACAGCGCCACCCACGTCCCTGTGTTGTGAAATAATGCATGTCTAAAAAGTGTGTCACCAACATGAAAAGTTTGGAAAGCTCTGGGGTAGACAGCACTGAACTAGATGGGCTGATGGGCCTGACACAGCATATGGAGGCTTCCTCTGTTCCTACAAGACATCACCTTTGGAAATTCCTCCCCTATATATCTAGCAGCACTTGAAATGAACAATGGAAATGATTGCTTGAGTCCCACCTGTTACAAAATGTTCTTGAATCTGGCTATATGCACAGAAGTTGGGAGGCTCCTTTAACCACTCTCTTTTTATCAGATCTTCTTCTTCCTCCTCCTTCATCCAGTATCTATCCTGGGATATATGCCTCTTCTCTCCATCACTTTCTGATGTTTGCTTCTAACATCTAAGCCCTGATGCTACATGTCCTGCAGTTGTCCATTGGCCTTTCCCACTACATCCATAACTCTCTCTCTGTATTATTATTAGCTTTTCTACTGTATCTTCTCACAATATTCCTATCATTGAGGGTTCCATGGCATGTTGTGTGATTCTTATTTCGTTCATGTTTCTCTGTGTTCAGTTCTTTGCTCCATAACACAACAAAGGTAATATTCACATGTTGATAACTTTAGCTTTCATGTCTAAGGATTTTTTTTAATTTTCATTTTTCTTTATAAAGCTGACTTTTTCAAAGGCCAGCCATGATTGTTCTAGTCTTTATTTCTTCTCTTTTTTCCATTGTTTGATTTTCTCTTCCTGGTATGACTTTTTTTTGTCCTAAATAGATGTATCTTTCATCTTGCTCTATTACTTTACTGTCTAATTGTATATCATTCCCCTTGCTAAACATCACCTTAGTCTTTGCTAAATCCATCTTCATTCCTACCTTCTTGATTCTTTAATTCTTCCTGCATTTCTTGTGGTTTTGGTCAACCCTCAGCTATTGCAATCATACTTACAACGTGAAAAACACAGCAAACCCCGTATCGCATGGAACATTGCTCATAAAGTTTATTAACATTTTGTTGCCTGGTGTCTCATAAAACTCAGAGTGATGAGGCATTAAGAAACAAATGACGGCAATAAGCCCAACAATTCCTTGCCCCATACTGTGTCATTGGATTAGCTTTGCAACAATGGGAGGGACGGTTTCTTTTAATTTTTTTAAAATTTATTTAACAGCATCTAAAATTACTGCTGAGTAATTTATACTCAGCCTCCATTAGAAATCGGTCCACCTGCCCCAGTAAGATTAATTTGTCAGGCGGATTCTGGCCTTTTTCCCTCTTGGTTGTTAACGATTTTCAAGTTGTTGTGGCTCTTTCACGAGTCAATTGATTAACTGGGATTATGTGACCATCAAACAAAATAGGCGAGAGGTGAATTGCTATTTAACAAAGCAGCTGGAAGAGAGGCACAGCTGCTGGCAAAGCAGTTCAGCGGCTGGATGCAGATCCAAAGCAGATCCTTGGCCAGGGTATGGGGAGAGCATGGTGGCAAGGCAGGCAAGTGGGTCCTTCAGCACCACGGAGAGCTCCAAGTGAACCGGCTTCTTCCATCATGTTTTACACAGCCTAGCCATGTAAAATATGAATTTCAGTGGCTTATTATACTTAACTCAAATACAAGGTGAAGGAAGGACTGTCGCTCATTGGGTGGAGCATCCACTTTGCACACAGAAGGTCCCAGGTTCAGTTCCTGGCTTCTCCAGGTAAGACTGGGAGAATGACCTCTCCCCACATCAAATGGGGGTGCCTTTTGCGTGGTCGTGCACAGCCCCCTGGATCCCAGTGCGACTCCTGGTAGTTTGGGCTGGCTTCATCCTTCCCAGGCTGGATACCTGGAGATCTCAGCCTACCTCAGCTAATCACCCAATCGCGTCTGGGGAGGCATTGCCAGGGGATTGGCCAGGTAAGGGGAGGGACCGTCCTGCCCACACAACAGAAGGTGAATCTTACCTGTGAAGCAGCAGTCAGCTCCAGAGCTTCTCCCCCCCCCTCAGTTAAGTCTTCTTTTGCAGGTTAACCTCTTTTCCACAGGGACGCAGGCGCTGCTACGTCATGGTCGCTGTTGAAGGGCCAGAAAGGAATTTTCCTGCATTGGCAGATTTTGCCTTTCCCGTAGCAATATGTCACAACTTTGGCGGTTTCAGGCCTTGGGAGGAATCCTTTAGTCTATCTTCCTAAATGGGTAGGTGGGTGTGAAGCGGTGACCCACACCCCCTTTGCAGCAGTGATACCAGAGTTCCCCGTTAAAGGGGTTTTGCAGGGAGGCATTGGCCATACGCCAAGAGGTTGTCATTGCTCTCCCCTCCAATGGCGGCAAAACGGGGGGCAGGCTCTCTTTTTGAACATATGTTCTCCAGAGCCAGCCCAATCCCCACACATTCTGGATAACCCTGAAGTCTCCTAGATCCCAGGCTAGGGACTGGGAAGGATAAATGCCCAATGCCTAAGCCAAGATCTCCCTACACCTGATACTTAATAAAGTTGTGGCCAGTTTTAATCCCATAGCACGTTGTCTTGAGTCATTACTCCGCTCAGGGGTCACCTGGGGTTGGGGGGACTCCGCCTGTCCATGCAAAGACCCCTGCCCCAAACCCTGAAGAGACACTTCTGGTCAGTATAGGTAATACTGAGTTAGGTGGAACAATGGTATGACTCTCTATAAAGCAACTTCTTATGTAAGGTTCATGGCCCTGAAATTTCTTCTCCGGCTTAGATTACTATCTGAGCCAAAGAAAACTTTGTTCTTCCTCCCTGTCAGTAGCTCTGGGGAAACTCAAATTCCCAGAGTTCTTTACAGCCATAGAAACAAGCCTGACATTGTGAAGAAGGGAAGAGACCTTCTTTCTGCTACTGTCATTGGATGAGCAAGCTAGGCAAACAGTTTAGGTGGAAGGAAGGAGGAAGGAGGGTTTAGAGCTCTCCAAATGTTGCTGGAACTTTCATTATGGCCTGTGTGATTATGGGAAATTGTGATGGCCTGGGAATCTGATTCAGAGGCTGAACCTGAGGAATCACAGCCTGCACAGGAGTCCCCGCCTCCAGGGCCGGCTGAGCAGGGGCAGGGGCTTGAATCTGAAGGGCCCTCACTTGTGCAGGATCCTCAGGAGCAGACACCAGCTGAATCCGCTGTGGCTCCGGAGGTGATCAAGGACCCATTGCCTGCAGGTGCTCCTCTCCCAGCCCTGTCAGGGGAAGGTGAGGTTGCCTCTGGGTCCAGTAACCCTCCAGCCTCTCCTGAGCTGCAGAGGCTCAGGGCAGAGAGGCGGAGGGAACTAAGTTCTCTCAGGAGGAGTGCTCGCCTCCAGGCCAGGGGAGGCGGGGCAAGTGTGGACCGGGGCCGCCCTATGCCTCGGAGGAGATAAAGGCCAGCCCGCCCAGTCCCAGGTTGCGGGAGCAACATCGTTGGTAACCTGTTCCTGCTGGCACCCTGACCTGCTCTCCTGAGTTCCTGACCACGCCCGACTCCTCGCCTTGGACCTCGCTTCACCCCTGACGGACAGCCTCCTTACCCTTGACCTAGGACCAGACTTAGACCACGCCACACGGTAAACCTCCCCCACACACACCCCCGGGACCAGCACAGAAATGCAGTCCAACATTATTTTTGAAGGGGGCACAGATTTCCCAACTTTGGTTTCGGAGGTAGGTGGGAGAGAAGCAGTTTGGAAGGTCACTGGAGGGCCTAGGGAAGAGATCGCATCTCAAAGCATTCCCCATAACATCATCAATACCTATCAGAGGGTTGGACTAGATGACCCTTTGAACCCTTCCAGCTCTACTTTTCTGTGATTCTATTATCAAGGTTGTGACAACTCCAGTTTGACTCAAGAAGAGGGTCAAAGATAACTTCAGTTCAAGTCCAAGTTCCCCTCCCCCAGCCCAATTCTAAACCTCATGGCATGAGTTCACCCCATCACTACTTAAAATCTTGTTGTCAAATATGTGTTAGGGCAGCCAAATATACTGCTTAATTGCCAAAGTGCCTTCTAAGCAGTTTACAGGTATAAAACCATTAAAAAAAATAGCAATGCTCTTAACTAAAATACACAGTAGAATAGTTCTATCAAAACCTTAAAATAACCCCCCGCAATTAAAAAGTGTAATAAAAACAAGCCAATTCAAACAACACAGCAATTACTACATAAGAAAAGCCTGCCAGTGACCAGCTTCCTGTTATCACAGTGGCCAACTAGATGCCCATTATGGGAAACCCGTAAGCAGGATATGAGCAAAAGAGCATTCCCCCCCCCGACTGTGATTTCCAGCTACTGGTATTCAGATGCATTACTGCCTCGGACTGTGGAAACAGAGCATAATCATCATGGCTAGTAACCTCTCCTCCCTGCCTCCTGTGGGACTGAGTTCCACAGTTTAACTATGTGTCGCATGAAGTACTCCCCCCCCCCACACACATCCTGAATCTTCCAGGAGTCCTCCGGGTATAAAGGTAAAGGTAAAGGTAAAGGGACCCCTGACCATTAGGTCCAGTCGTGACCGACTCTGGGGTTGCGGCGCTCATCTTGCTTTACTGGCCGAGGGAGCCGGCGTACAGCTTCCGGGTCATGTGACCAGCATGACTAAGTCGCTTCTGGTGAACCAGAGCAGCGCACGGAAACACCGTTTACCTTCCCGCCGGAGCAGTACCTATTTATCTACTTGCACTTTGACGTGCTTTCAAACTGCTAGGTTGGCAGGAGCAGGGACCGAGCAACGGGAGCTCACCCCGTCGTGGGGATTCGAACTGCTGACCTTCTGATCAGCAAGTCCTAGGCTCTGTGGTTTAACCCACAGCGCCACCCGCGTCCCCCCTCCTGGTATAGGGCGGTGTATAAATTCAATAAATAATAATTCCAACATTCAGTTTCACTGGGTGTCCATGAGCTCTAGTGTTAGGAGAGACAGAGAACAAATTTTCTCCATCCACTTTCTCCATGTCATGCATAATTTTGTAAAACAGATACAACAGCATTTAAAGCAGGAGGTTCAGGTCGGGAGATCAGGGGAAAGCTTGTCTACACAGATGTGTCTTCAAGAGCCAGCGGCATGCCAATACTGATTGGCGTCTCTCAAATTTCAGCAGGGAATATTGGTTTCAAAATCAGTTAAAATATAAATGCTATTCCTTTGCCCAAAGCAGTCTTCTTAAGAGCTGGTGCCCTCCAGATGTTTTGAACAGCTGCTAGGAGCTGTTGTAAAAACATCTGGAGGGGACCAGGTTTGGGGAGGCTGTCCTAAAGAATGGGGACGAGTAGGGCGTGCATTGATGATGCCTTGTTAACAGATCGCTAACTTGACTCCCAATTCCTGAGAAGAGGGAATTATTATTAAATTACTTGGTATCTAGTTCAGATGGACCCTAATTTTGATCCCCCAAAACTTTAGTAAAATTCACAGAGTTTCCTTTTCTGGGAGGGAAATATGAAAGTAAACCCCACACATTGCTGAATCAAGCAGCTGTCTGGTGTTTGTCCAATTGCCCGATTTAATTCACCTTGATTTAAGTTGCCAGTTTGAATCAGGAAGAGGAAAACCTTCAATTTAACCTGTCAATTGTAATCATGTTGTCAATTTGTACACATACCTTTAAGGACATGCTGCTATTGGGTGAAGGAACTGTTAAAAGCAAGATGGATAGACTTTTTGCAGTACATACAGGGTTAACTATATATGTTTATTTTGGCAACGGTGTGCATCTAAAGATGTCTGTTTGCTTTCTTAATTGTTGTTGTTTAGTCGTTTAGTCGTGTCCGACTCTTCGTGACCCCATGGACCAGAGCACGCCAGGCACCTCTGTCCTCCACTACCTCCCGCAGTTTGGTCAAACTCATGCTGGTAACCTCGAAAACACTATCCAACCACCTCGTCCTCTGTCGCCCCCTTCTCCTTGTGCCCTCCATCTTTCCCAGCATCAGTGTTTTCTCCAGGGAAGACACTGGGAAGACACTTCTTCTTCTTAATACCTATGGCTAAATCTGGGGAAGAAATAGTAAGGGAAAGGTATGGAATATGTTGGCTCTCAAATTTTATCATGTCCTTCCAGTTGCATCAGATCATGCTTCCTGGTGGAACATAGAAATGATTCCCAAGATCTCTGCCTGCTCCTATACATAAGGAGTGCCTATTTCTGGTTACAGCTGGTCTGCCTGGTTCCCTGTCACCTCACTTCTCGCAGGAGGGAACCGCCAGAAGGCCCTCAGAGGTGGACTTCAGTGTCCGGGCTGAATGATGGGGGTGGAGATGCTCCTTCAGGTATACTAGGCCAAGGCCATTTAGGGCTTTCAAGGTCAGCACCAACACTTTGAATTCTGCTCAGAAATGTACTGGGAGCCAATGTAGGTCTTTCAGGACCGGTGTTATATGGTCTCAGCAGCCATATACTGATATATCACAATGCCTGAAATAAGGATGGAGCTCTGTGGAGGCATTGGCTGGCTTCACGGTTTCCCCCACATTGTGATTTTTGCATAGCGCAAACACACACACACACACACACATCATGATTTGTGATATATTGCCAGGTCAAAAATTATGAAGCCAATATAATGATACAAACTTCAATCCAGTTTTGGAAGATATATCACCCAGCCCTAACACACATCATGGTTCAAAATATATTTCCAGGTCAAAAATTATGAAACTGATATCACGATACGGACTTCAAACCGGTTTTGGACGATATATCGCCCAGCCCTACTTACAACCACTCATTGTCTCTGGCATCACCTGCTGTTGGTTTCTCTGGTTTCTGCCCTACCAGTCCCAAAGAACAACATCCAACCTTGGGTATGGTAGATTCCTATGTTCCTATTTAAGACACTTACAGAGATGATAAGGAAGATGGGAAGGATAATATAAGCAGGTAGTTCCTTCCCACTTTAGTTTTGATGGTACTTAATCATAGGTTCATTTCGTCCCATTTTTGTGTAGATTTCAGAGAAATAGGATGGAGAATAACAATGCCAGAACAATTTGTTTGGCGTCTATTTAAAAAAAAAGACTGGGTGATGTACAAAAGACAGGAAAGAACAGTTTCTTCCTGGGTTTCTCAAGGGCTGGATTAGGTGGCCTCTTGAACTGATCTTCAATACTTATTCACGCAGCACATAGTTAAAGTATGGATTCTGCTGTCATAGGAGGGAGAGGCGGCCACCAACCTGAATGGCTTTAAAAGGTAAAGGTAAAGGGTAAAGGGACCCCTGACCATTAGGTCCAGTTGTGGCCGACTCTGGGGTTGCGGCGCTCATCTCGCTTTATTGGCCAAGGGAGCCGGCGTACAGCTTCCGGGTCATGTGACCAGCATGACTAGCCACTTCTGGCGAACCAGAGCAGCGCACGGAAACACTATTTACCTTCCCACCGGAGTGGTACCTATTTATCTACTTGCACTTTGACGTGCTTTTGAACTGCTAGGTTGGCAGGAGCAGGGACCAAGCAACGGGAGCTCACACCGTCACGGGGATTCGAACTGCCAACCTTCTGATCGGCAAGCCCAAGAGGCTCTGTGGTTTAACCCACAGCACCACCCGTGTCCCGGCTTTAAAAGAGGATTGGACAAATTCATGGAGGAGAAGGCTACTAGTCACAAGGGCTCTGCTGACATGGTTGGAGGCAGTGATGCTTCTGAATGCCAGTTTCTAGAAACCGCAGGAGGGGAGAATTGCTCTTATGGTTGGGTCTTGCTTGAGGGTTTCCTACAGGCATCTAGTGGCCAGTGTGAGAACAGGAAGCTGGTCTAGACGGGCCACTGGCTGGATCCAGCAGAGCTCTTCTCATGCTCTTATCAAAATTCTTATGCTCATTTCTAATTTGTGAAGCTCGAAGACGGCAGAGCCAGGCTGAGAAGTCTCACTGGAGCAAAACCGCAGGATTATACAAGCTAGCCATTTTGCTCCGTTCCCTCGGGAGCCGTAGGATTTAAAAGTGCATATAAAAGAAGCTATTCAGAGAGGCAATCCAGAAGAGCGATTATGCAATATGTATATTATACGCCGGTGAAAGTGTGCAGAGCTCCTCCAGACAGCCAAGGCAAGAACAAAAAAATAAAAATAAAAATGCCTGCTTACTTACCTTGAGGCGTCTTTCTCAGAAAAGGGGATGACCTGTATTGCAACGTACAAAGGGGTTTTGTCGTGGTGGAGTGGCAGGTTGCAGAGCTGGGAATTCCCCATAGAGAATTTTTGCTTACAATCAAAATAGTCATAACTTCCTTCAGAGTTCCTAGGGACATAAACATGTATGCATCTTTCTTTGAAGTATTTTAAAGCAACCCCCCTTTTTTGAGTTACCTTCTCGCAATCCTGGAATTGCAGACTCGAAGGGTCATCCACTTCAACCCCCTGGATCACGGCTAATCACAAGGCGACATCTACTGCAATGCACTGTGTGTGGGGCTGCCCTTGAAGCCGGTCCAGAAGCTGTGGCTGGTGCAAAATGAGACATCTGGACTGCTGACTGGGCCAGGATGTCACCGGCATGTTACCCCACTGGGCTATGTTCAAGGTGGTGGTTCTGGTGTATAAAGCTAGGTTGGGACCAGAATACCTAAAAGATCATCCCACCCATCAAACACCCATCAGATCTCTACACTCTGCAGGAGAGGGCCTCTTGTAGATTCTATCTTATCCAGAGCTCCATTCTCAGGGGCTCCTTCCAATTCTGCTATTCTGCAATTCCCAACAACTGGTGCATACTGTCTCCAACAGTAGAGGTAAAACATGCAGTAGCTACTACCTAAGGTTGCCACCTTTGGTTGGGCAAAATATAGGACAGGTCGGGGAAAATAAAGGACCAACGGTGGGGGGTTCCCCATACTCTGCCTCCCACCTCTCTCACCACCCAAGCCCCACTTTCCTCCATGACTCACATAGATGGGCAGGGGCCAGGATTAGATGGCTGGCTCCCATAGGCAGCTTGAGCCAGAGATCCAGCCTCTCACCTATGCTGGCATCAGAAAAGACTCAAGTGTGGAAGAGGAGCAGGGAGGAGGGAGGAGGAGAGTGCAAGCCGGGTGCCAGGAATGAGCCAGCTCCAAGCGAAGGTTTGCAGCCAACTGCAGAAAGCAGGCAGGAACAGAGATGCTTTGATGTTAGTCAGGCAGGGGAGAGCCGACAGCTGCAGACTTCAGCTCTTCCTGACCTCGATGGGCAGGCTGATAAGGCAGTAGCTGAGAGTAGGCTAGAACACAGCCAAAGCTTGCCAGAAGCACAAACAGGAGCGAGCAAACTCCAAGACAGCCTCTCAGAACAGGAAGAGTTTGGAGCTGATCCACTAAGTTCGAAGAGTTAGCGAATGGAAGGGCTGCTAGATAGGAAGCAAAACAAGAGACGTAAGGGTCGTAATTTCAGTATCTTCTGTCAACGCCGGAAGGATTCTTCAGAAGGGTCATCTTGAGTAATGATGCCGGAGGCTTTATTAGAGCCTTCCGGAGCTATTTGTTTGTTTTTGCAATAAATCCTCCTTTTCAATTATCTATGCTTACTATGTTATCAAGCTGGGAACCTGGACTCCTGACATTGGGGGAGCAGAGGGAGCCAAGCAGCTGTGGGCCCACACCATGCTAGACAGTGGCCGAGGAGGAGCACCAGCAAGAGGGAAAGAAGGAGGGGCTGGGGGAGAAAGAGGAGGTCACTCTTTCCCTCTTCTCTCTGTTGCTGCTTGCGCCAGCTGGGCTCCTCATCAGCTGAACCAATAGTGATGCAGCTGCCATTTTGGGGCCACCAGAGCTCAAATATGGGTAAAAAGGCATGTTTGAAGTCCAAACAGGACAGAGAACATTTTTGTCCAAAAACGGGGCAATCCCATTTTTCTAGGGACTGATGGCAACCCTACTAGTACCAGTCAGATGCATTTTCAGTCCTTGCTGTTAGGAAATGAAGGCAACAGCTGGCTGGCTAGCTCAGCTGAATGAATGAATGAATGAATCTTTATTTGCATCAGCCACCAGCCATAGCTGGTATACAGGGTATACAGAGGATAAAGGTAAAAAGTCAATTATATAAAATACATTTTGGGGGTTTGGGTCACTAGTCAAATAAAGGATCTTATTCTAATTTCCCCGGCTAAAAACCTTGCAACCTTTGCTGTCCCCTGCTCATCTTGATCTGCCAAGAGAAAGGACACTGTAACAGGGGTTGGGCGACCCAGAATGGACAATAATAGAAGGGTGATAACCTCACTCCTCAAATCTCAAAGAATGGGGGGCTAATACAGTTGGTTGAGCATGAGATTCTTAAACTCAGGTTTGTGGGTTTGAGCCCCACATGGGGCAAAAGATTCCTGCATTGCAGGGGGTTGGAGTAGTTGACACTCAGGATCCCTTCCAACTTGACAGTTCTATGATCCTCTGTGGTTCATGGCTAGCATCTGGTATTCAGAGATGCATTAAATTTCAACAACAAAAAAACGAGAGGCCTTGATTTAGACATTACGCCTGTCATGCCCCAGCCTCTGAATTCACTCTAGGCAAAATTCAGCAGCTGCTCAGCCTCACACAATGTGAGACCATTGACACTCTGTTGCCCCCACTCCCCCCAATATTGCATGTGAAGCTGTGAGGTTTGTGAGCGTCTTTGACAGCGAAGAGCTGAAGGCCCAAATAGAATCTGATCTGATTAGGCTTGAATCAATACAGCTGGTCTGTGTCGCGGCAACGGGCAAAGGGGATGTGGATCCTCTGCTAGGCTGCCACTGCCCTCCCCTTCTTTGCAAGGCTGAGCCGATGCTGAGAGCTGGACCTCACAAATTCATTTGATGCCATTGCCAGAGGAGAACGATTTAGCCTGTTTGCACACCCTTCCTTCTGCTTTGCAACTCAGACGCACTTATTTCGTCTGAGTTCCCAAAGACCGGCTCCTTGTCTGCCTCGTAGCCCGAAGCTATTCTATGCTCCCTTAACGTTCCCCAGGTAAAAATAGGGGGCATCCCAGTTCCCACATGAGAACATAAGGACATAATCAAAGCCTGCAGGATCAGGCCAGTGGCCCATCTGGTTCAGCATCCTCTTCTCACAGTGATGTCTGCATTGCAGGGGGTTAGACTAGAGAGCCCTTGGGGGTTCCTTTCAACTCTTCAATTCTTTGACTCAACGAAAATAAATACCATATTGGCCCGAATATAAGCCGCACCTTTAAAATTCACCGGGGGGGGGGAAATGAAGAAAATACAATACCCGAATATAAGTCACTCCCTTAAAATTACACAGGCACTCACACCTCTTCTGTTTTACCATATCGCTGTTTCAGCAGCGATATTGTAAAAAAGCCAAATTTTGTAAGGTCGTGAATTTAACCCGCACTTTAACTTTTCATGGTTGGAATTTGGGGGGGGGGGGGAAGTGTGGCGGGCCAATATTGGTAGCAAGGCTTTTTAGACATGTAGACATTCACATATTTTGTTCTCTTTTGACTGTTGATTTTAATTATTTTCAATTATTTTAATTGTCGTGGGTTTTAAAAAAATATTTCTTATAAACGGCTGAGCTGTTTTTGCTACAATCGCGAGGTATATAAATTTTGTGAAATAAATAAATAATACTGTCCCTGCGATAACGCTCAAGGAAGGAGCGAAGGTGGAGCCAGTGAGGAATGTGGTCTGGAGAGAAATGGTGGCTGCTGAAGGTTCTGGGGGGCCACACAGAGAGGTATGGGGGGCCGTATTTCCTTCCTCTGGCCCTGAGGCCCCCCCCAAAAAAAATTTTCTGGACTCTGTTCTCCACTGGTTTCTGACACTGGACCTGTTAGTAACCTGACCTAGGGATGGATGGATCTATCTATTCCAAGTCTGTGTCAATTTCACGTATCATTCATCAGTCTGTTCTCTCTCACTTCTACATGAATCCCTCCCCCCCTTAAAAAAATCAATACAAAAATCCATATTTAAATCCATAATTAAACAAACACATTTCACCCCGATGCCCATGTTCCTATATACATTTCATCCTACAATATTCATGTTTTAAATGCAGACCCATTGAGATGAATTAACATGGTAAATAAAACATCATGCCTTTCAAGGCCTCTGCTCTGAATAGGGCTGGTATCAGAGACAGCCCTAAACTTCTAGAGACTTCACGTGTGTGTGTGCATTTGAAGAACATTTAAGATAAAATAAAATAAAGCTTTTGCCAAATCTACCCCCAAGGCAAAATCAGGACAGCTTTTTCTCTCTCCTTTGCCGGGGCTGATAAAACAAAGCAAAACAAAACTTGTCTCTTGGAAAACAAAAATTGAAGTGATTTCCCAAGCGCATCACTCCTAGCAAGGAACAATGGCAGGCACTTGTGGCTGGCATTAAATCAGCATTCTTCAGAGCCTTCCTGAGCGTTTCACGGTTCCCAATATGACCACGAAGAGGCTTATATGCTTTGCCTTCTCCCGCCTCCTGGCGAGAGACAACAGCCATCTTTCTCTTCCACCAGCAACCATCTGCTTCCTCCTATTAATGAATGAGACAGCATCCTTGATGAGTCAGGTGAGCTCAGCATCCCTCGAATCCACAGTGCTTCCCCTCCACCTTTCCTCATTTTGCCATATGCCTGGAGTAAGGCATGGATGAGGAAGCCAGCCAGAGGGGCGGGAGAGAAGGAGAGATAATATCCTATCAAGGATGTCTTAGAGATTCCATTCATTTCTTCCTTTCCTTCCTTTGCCCTCTCTGAACCATATTGGCTGAGAAAGACGCGGTGCTCTGAGGTTGAGACCACATCCAGACCATAGGTTTAAAGTACTTCGATACCTCTTTATGCAGCCATTAAAAAGGTAAAGGTAAAGGACCCCTGACAGATAAGTCCAGTCGCGAGCGACTCTGGGGTTGTGGCACTCATCTCACTTTACTGGCCGAGGGAGCCGACGTTTTGTCCGCAGACAGTTTTTCCGGGTCATGTGGCCAGCATGACTAAGCTGCTTCTGACGAAACCAGAGAAGCGCATGGAAACGCCATTTACCTTCCTGCCGGACTGGTCCCTATTTATCTACTTGCACTTTGATGTGCTTTTGAACTGCTAGGTTGGCAGGAGCAGGGACCGAGCAACAGGAGCTCACCCCGTTGCGGGGATTCGAACCGCTGACCTTCTGATCAGCAAGCCCTAGGCTCAGTGGTTTAGACCACAGTACCACCCGCGTCCCCATTGCTTCCCCTCAAATAATCCTGGGAACTGTAGTTTTGCCTCCACGGAACTACAATTCCCAGCACCCTCAGCAAACTACAGTTTCCAGCGTTCTTTGGAAGAAACTAAACGTGTTTTAAATGCCTGGTATGACCTCAGAGAGGAGGCGGGGAGTCTGTCAAGCTATATTCACACCATATGTTGAAAGTGCTACGATACCACTTTAAACAGTTGTGCCTTCCCCCAAAGAATTCTGGGAGCTGTAGTTCATTAAGGGTGCTGAGACACTCCCACTCCTCTCCCAGAATGGTTTATTTATATTGTTATGAGTTGGGGGTGGGTAGGCTGTATTTCTGAGCCCCCTTCTAATTCCTGAATCCAACATAGATTTGATTCCTGAAATAGCCAGGCTAGCCTCCTGGTGAGGTAATAGCCCTCTAAGTATGAGTCATTAAGATAACAAAGGAAGTGGCTCTATGTCAGAAAACAAATGGGTGCCCCCCCTTCAATTTGCTGATAGAAAGACAAGACCAGAGTTCGGATTTGAGGTGTGTGTTTTTAGCTTTTTGTATTTTATCTATTTTGCTTTAATTTGGGTAAGTTGCCTTGAGTCCCAATCTGGGGAAAAGATGGGATATTAATAACACTAATATTTCCAGATCTGCATATCTGCATATAAATATATCATTTGGAAACCATTGCACAAATCTCCAACCTCTTTCTATTTACTTCTAATGCAATCTCATCTGTGTCATTTATTTTATACAACAGATTGCTTCGTTTGAAGAGTTTGAGAGTTTTTTTTAAAAAAAACTTTCCACCCTTGTCTGCTCCGAGATTATTATTTTTAAAAGTGTGCATCAACCGAATCAGCCCATTTCGAGGCAGAGCTGATAAAGTGATCAATAATGGGGCAGACACGTTAGAAATGTACCAATAAATCATTGTGCATTGTATTGGGCGGGAAGCCAGAGCAGATATATTCACATCAGGAAAGGGTCAGGGGAATGAATACTTTCTATCCAAAGTCTGGGTGGCTGGGGAAACCCAGCCAGATGGGCGGGGTATAAATAATAAATTATTATTAAATTATTATTATGAGGAATCTGACAAATGCATCCTGTTTGTACAGATGGACAATCACCAGGTGCCATCACTATCTTGTTTTTGACATGTGCTGAAAACTTATTATTATTATTATTATTATTATTATTATTAGAAGCCTACCTAAGAAGCAGGGTTGTAGCTCATTGGTAGAGCACACACAGAGCCTAGGGCTTGCTGATCAGAAGGTCAGTGGTTCGAATCCCCATGACGGGGTGATCGCCCGTTGCTCAGTCCCTGCTCCTGCCAACCTAGCAGTTCGAAAGCACGTCAAAGTGCAAGTAGATAAATAGGTACCGCTCCAGCAGGAAGGTAAACGGCGTTTCTGTGTGCTGCTCTGGTTCGCCAGAAGCGGCTTAGTCATGCTGGCCACATGACCCGGAAGCTGTCTGCGGACAAACACCAGCTCCCCCGGCCAATAAAGCGAGATCAGCGCCGCAACCCCAGAGTCATTCGCAACTGGACCTAATGGTCATGGGTCCCTTTACCTTTACCTAAGAAGCAGGGTTGTAGCTCAGTGGTAGAGCATCTGTCTCGTGTGTAGAAGGTTCCAGGTTCAATCCCTGCCATTTCCAGGCAGGGCTGAAACCCTGGAGAGGGTAAGCGGCTAGTCACAGTGTGCAAAATACTTTGCTGGATGAACTGTTGCTCTGATTCAGTATGAATGCCAGTTTCTGGAAACCACAGGAGTGAAGAACGCAGTGGCGTCACATGGGCGAGGCAGAGGGGTGGAGGTCCCAGGCACAAATTCTGTGAGGGGCGCGACCAGTCACCCCCATGACACGCTTCCTTGTGTGGCTGAGCTCCTGTCACCTCCTGCAGTGGGACAAACTGCACCTGGGCCAGGCTTTTGGGGCTGGGGCAGCACCTCCTTCTCCTTGTGGCTAGTGAAGGGACGGCCACCCATTGTTGTTCCTGGACACTGAGGTCCAGTTCCGAGAGCCTTCTGGGGGCTCCCTCCCTGCAAGAAGTGAGGTTACAGGGAACCAGGCAGAGGGCCTTCTCGGTAGTGGCACCTGCCCTGTGGAACGCCCTCCCATCAGATGTCAAGGAAATAAACAACTATCTGACTTTTAGAAGACACCTGAAGGCAGCCCTTTTTAGGGAAGTCTTTAATGTTTGATGTTATATTTTGTTTTTAATACCTGGTTGGAAGCTGCCCAGAGTGGCTGGGGAGGCCTGGCCAGATGGATGGGGTATAAGTAATAAATTATTATTATTATTATTATTATTATTATTATTACATCATGAGATGCTGGTGCAGGAGAAAAGAAGATAAGAGCCTTACGGGCCAACCAGATACCTGTGGGAAACCCAGAAGCAGGATTCTAACACAAGAGCACTATCCCCTTCTGCAGTTTCCAGCAACTGGTATTCAGAAACATTGCTGCCTCCAGCTGTGGAGGAAAAGCATAGCTATCAGTAGCCTCCTCTTCCTCTGATCCTCTTTTAAAGCCATATAGGCTGGTGGTTACAGAAGAAGAAGAAGAAGAAGAAGAAGAAGAAGAAGAAGAAGAAGAAGAAGAAGAGGAGTAGTAGTAGTAGTTTGGATTTGATATCCCACCTTTCACTCCCTTTAAGGAGTCTCAAAGCGGCTAACATTCTCCTTTCCCTTCCTCCCACACAACAAACACTCTGTGAGGTGAGTGGGGCTGAGAGACTTCAGAGAAGTGTGACTGGCCCAAGGTCACCCAGCAGCTACATGTGGAGGAGCGGAGACGCGAACCCGGTTCCCCAGATTACGAGTCCACCGCTCTTAACCACTACACCACACTGGCTCGTTTGCTTCCTGTGGGAGTGAGTTCCACAGTTTAACCCGCAGCACGGTTAATTGTGAGCTCCGCGACCAAGATCAAAGGCACAGCCATCTGAATGACTGTTCCACCGTATGGAATCTCAGACCCAATCGTGAATATTGCAGCGAGGCAAAAGGATTTAGCATGGCAGCATTACGGAGCATATATATATATATAAAAACCCAATTCCTGTTGTCTTTGAGATAGGGCAGAAACAAGAAGGAACGCCTTGCCAGATGCTCAGATCTCGCAACGACTTCCCCAATTACCGCACGTCAACCGTCGCAAGCCCTGGCAGGAACTACAGAGGGCAACTTCTAAACCAGGCAGGAGGAACGACTCAAGCCGAGGCGACTGTAGGATCAAAACTTCATTTTCCACAGAGATTCAAGCTTGAATCGGCCTTAAGTGAGGCTTTGGGACTGTGCTTTTCTAAGTCGTTTGATGTGTGTTTATTGTGGATTGGGTGCTTATCTCCACTTAGCACACCTAAACCATCTGCACCCAGACACTTGTTCATCAGTGTTCCACGTGTAAAAGTTGAATCGCAGCATTACTCGGGGTTTGCTTCCTGAGCTGAGCATGATGAATCCCAGGCAATCGTCTCTAAAGGAACAGCTTGATATGTACAAAATCCAGATCAGCTGGTAGCCAATCCCCATGTTCCAATATGTACTTTGCAATATGATCCCACATTGGGGGAAAGGAAATTTTAAGGAAGTTGTGGTTGCGCCATTCTGCAAAATTTATCCCATTCTCCCCCCCCCCCCCGCTTTGCCCGGAACCATTCTCCATCGATTAATGGGAATATAAAATACATTGGAACTTTATCAAAAGAGATAGAATGTTTTAGAACTTAAGAAGAACCTGCAAGGAAGACTATGAAGAGAACTGTTAGTTAATGATAATTAAAAGTAATAGAGAAATTAAGAAATGCAGAATAAGGGATAAAGAATGGGAAATCGTCAGAGGTTGTTGACGGAAGTCTAAAATATGGTAGAAGATAAGAAATTATATTAAATGATTGGTGGAAATAATATGTTAAAATTAATAAGAATGTATAATAATAATAAGAAGAACCTGCTGAATCAGGCTAGTGACTCACCTGGGCAAGAATCCTGTCCTCACAGAGGTCACCCAGATGCCTGTGGGGTCACGAAGAGTCAGACACGACTAAACAACTAAATAACATCAGGCATTCAAAAACCAACAAGCCAGCTATCCCAGCTATCCCTGCCTGGTTAACCCCCTAAAAACTCTGATACCCCATAATTAAATACAATATACTCCCATAGAGACTACCTTACACTGCGTTTAAAACCCAAATCACATTTGGATAAAAACTATTTTTCCAGCAGCTAGTCCTAGTCTTTATAACCCTGTACCTTCTTCCAGGAGGCAGAAGCTGAAAGAGATCATTTCCAGGGTGTGTGCTATCCTGCACTATCTCTGCAGCTTTCTTATGACACCTGGAAGCATACGTTCAGGCCTGTGGTGCCAATGGAGGGACATGGTGCCAGGGGTGGGATAAGGGGCAATACTTTCCCGCAATCAACTGCGATCTACCAGGATCAACCAGGTGATCTACCTATTGATCGCGGTCGAATGGTTGAACATCACTGCTATAGAGGATTGCCTTCAGATGGCTTGACGGTAAGATAATTCCATACCCTCCAACATTTCTCCAGTGGAAATAGTGACATTCTAAGGAACGCGGGTGGCGCTGTGGGTAAAACCTTAGCACCTAGGACTTGCCAATCGCATGGTCGGCGGTTCGAATCCCCGCGGCGGGGTGCGCTCCCGTCGTTCGGTCCCAGCGCCTGCCTACCTAGCAGTTCGAAAGCACCCCTGGGTGCAAGTAGATAAATAGGGACCGCTCTGGCAGGAAGGTAAACGGCGTTCTGTGTGCTGTGCTGGCTCGCCAGATGCAGCTTGTCACGCTGGCCACGTGACCCGGAAGTGTCTGCGGACAGCGCCGGCTCCCGGCCTATAGAGTGAGATGAGCGCACAACCCTAGAGTCTGGCAAGACTGGCCCGAACGGGCAGGGGTACCTTTACCTTTTAAGGAAAAGTGGGACATTCTGGGATCAAATCAGAAACTGGGACTGCTTCTGTAAATCCAGGACTGTCCCTGGGAAATAGGGGTACTTGGAGGGTCTGCTTTGGTGTCCTTGAATGGTGTCCTTCAACTGTGATAATGTCTGGGTTGAAGGACAGAGGGTGAGGGCATGGAAACGTCCATCTTTTGCCTGTCTGGAATGCAGAACTACTGAACAAAGATCATGCCCCTTGCTCGGCCCACTTTTGCCCCCGGCCCTGCCCATCCCTGGCATGCGGTCCCCAGAAAATTGCCTCTGAGGGGATATGGCCTTTGGGCTGAACGTATTCCACGCTCCTGGCTTTTCTGGCTGGCATTGCTTGTTTGGAGGTGACCCTGTGGACTCCTAATCCCCTTCTCCTCCAGCCTCAGCACACCGAGTCCTTTCTCTTTTTTCTAGTAATAGCTCTTCATATAGTCTGGCAGTTTCTCAAAGGCCGCAGTGCCTGCCTTGGCATGTCAATGAGTTGCAACTTCTGCAGTCCAGAGAGGACTTTGAAGGGAAAGAAGGGGGAGCTCATGAAAAATCAGCAATCAATGCCTGGCCCAAGGGAGGCAGCCGGAGCTTAGGAAATGCATCACTCAAATATTAACTTTGCTTCCACTCAGGGCAGCGGAGCAGACTTTATCCGATTAGAAGTGAAATCCTTCCTTCCTTCCTTCCTTCCTTCCTTCCTTCCTTCTTTCTTTCTTTCTTTCTTTCTTTCTTTCCTTCCTTCTTCCCTTCCTTCCTTCCTTTTTTAATTCATGAAAATCTAAATCCCTCCACACTTTCCCCCCTCAATCCAAATTGTGCTGTCACAAAACCTTTTTTTAATACATTTTAAATTAAATCCACTATAGTAGATAATACTCCTTGTATTACAACAGGTTGAAAGCTGCACAATGTATTATTACAAAACATTACAAAAAAAACATAGAAACACCATTTCCCCATAAAACTATTAGGTTGGTTTATATGTACTCTTTTACAATGGGTTAATTTAACCATTGTGCTGTAGATCAGATTTCCCCCCTCAAACCATCCACATATATTAGGAGATATAGTTTTTAGCTTTCATAATCTTTTTCATTAGTTACAAGGTTAAATGCTATTTCTCGGTCATTTTCCGGGATAACGTCTTTCAGATAGTCAAGTAACTGGAACATTTTTAAAAGAAAAATTGATTTTAAAAGAAAGAAAGGTAGAGACGATGAATTGATGTTACAAAATATTCAAAGCAAATACAGTCTTTCAGTAATGTGCATGGTCCTATCCGGCCGCATTAAAGGGAGAAAAAAGAGAATTAAAAAGTGTAGAGCATTTATTTGTTTATTAAACTTAGTCTCCATGATGCCTGACCCAAGGCCATGTAACTCAAAGTGACTTATGACAATGAATATATAACATATACATTGAATCAGCATAAAAAGCAAACCATAGAAAGATCTAAAACTTGTTCATATTTTTTAAAGGCAGGATTAAAACATCCTACCTACTGAAAGAGGCCACAGAATAATTAAAAACCCAAGGCTTGGTTCATGAATTGGTTTAACAGAAACAAAGGGGAAACAGGATAGAACAGAATTAACAAATAACATTCAACATCTAAATGCCCTTATCATTGTGCTTAGATTAAGTATGAGTAATAGTCGTGTATTCTCTTATGTTAACAATGAAACAATACCAAGTGCTGGTATATTGATGAATGTAGAAGGGGGATTCAAAGTGGAGGTAATAATTCATGTTTAAATTTAAATTTAGATCAATCACATTGAGCCAAATGCTGCTTGTGGGAGGAGAGGATTTGTTCGTTTTCTGGAATACTGGCATATGTTATTAAATTAAACCAAGCAGGGTAAAGCCATCTTTCGTTGTTTGCCATGTGTCAACTGTAGCCTGTTAATCTCTCAAGGAGGGCTGTTTCCCAAACCGTTTTGTACCAATTGTTTATCGTTGTGCTACAAAGGTCTGGTTATGTTGCATCTCACCACTGGCAATAAATGCCTTATTAATTCTTTGTTATGTAAATCCAGATTGCTGCCTTGAAAATATATTTAATCAATCTAATTCTCTTTTGACTTCCCGTTGCTGTTTTGTTATTTTCTCAGGATATTGAATTCCAGAAAGGCTGGATTTCTGCAGGTTTCCATCACATGTGGAGATATGTGCCAGATGTAAGGCAATGTGGTGAGGCAACAAGGTGGATTCTTGCCAGCTTCCTAAGGATTAAGTACCACCTATATATGAGTCCTGCTGGCCACATGACCCAGAAGCTGTACGCCAGCTCCCTCAGCCAATAAAGCGAGATGAGCACCGCAACCCCAGAGTCGGCCACGACTGGACCTAATGGTCAGGGGTCCCTTTACCTTTACTATATATGAGTTTTAGGGTTAATTCTCTGTTGCTTGCTGAAATAGACTTACTTACTTTTTTTTTGTCCAAAGTCTGTTCCATTGACAGGGTCAAGCTCATAGTCAAAATCGCATCCCCACTGGTGTTGAATAGGGTCACATGAACCCACCGATGCACTGAGTATAATTTTATACATTGTGGATGCTATACTTGATCCTTCTATGGATATTGCAAATCTTTCAAATGGGGCTAGTGGTCTTGTGGCTGCTTCATTTGGCAACCGAGTTAGCCAAAATAAAAAAGTGTGGATTTGGCGCAGCAGCAGCAGCAAAAGGCTTTGTAAGTTTCCTGGTTCAGACTGTAATTCTTGGTCTGACCATGGTGTATTCCTGTTATAAAAGTCATATAACCGGTACAGACCTTTTGCCCTCCATCCGGCAACATCAAATTGTCGAATTGTCAGAAAGTGTTGTGAAATTGTGGGTGGAAGACGTGGTTCCCTTTTGAGATGCTGGGCAGTGTATGGACAGAAATCAAGACCCCCTGGTTGAAATTTCACCTTTCTTAATTGACACTGTTAATTGACCACAGAGCCTAGGGCTTGCCGATCAGAAGGTTGGCGGTTCGAATCCCTGTGACGGGGTGAGCTCCCGTTGCTCGGTCCCTGCTCCTGCCAACCTAGCAGTTCGAAAGCATGTCAAAGTGCAAGTAGATAAATAGGTACCACTCCGGCGGGAAGGTAAACAGCGTTTCCGTGCGCTGCTCTGGTTTGCCAGAAGCGGCTTAGTCATGCTGGCCACATGACCCGGAAGCTGTACGCCGGCTCCCTTGGCCAGTAAAGCGAGATGAGCGCACAACCCCAGAGTTGTCCATGGCTGGACCTAACGGTCAGGGGTCCCTTTACCTTTACCTTTATTGCATATGCTTTATTCTTTTGTAAACCACCTAGTGGTGTCATTTGCAAATGAGTGGTACACAGATTTTGCTTGATTTTTTCTGAAGGCATTTCACAATTGTCCTATCTCAGCCCCATCCATGTTTGCAGGATGTGTTTTTACATTGTGATTTTATGTTGTGACCTCCCTGAGACCTGTGGGTATAGGGCGGTATGCAAATAAACAACAGCAGCAGCAACAGCAGCAGCAGCAACAACAACAACAGACAGTGATTCCCTCCCACACCATTGGTGGAATCACCAAAGCATCTCCGCTGCTCATCTCCTTTTGCCCCTCAATGCTCCTAAAGAGAATCAGCTAAAATGGAGGGGGGGAGGGAGGGAAACATCAAAAGGGAGCTTCCCAGCCTCGTGCGCTCTTGAAAACCCTGAGCTCAGCAGCCACGGCAGATGGAAGAGGGAGTTATTAAATATGCATCACAAGGTAGCACTAAGCTGTCCTCTAATTAAACAGGAGTCATTTCCTCCTAGGCTGCCCCCCGAAGCTGGATCTTGCAGTATGATAGATGGCAAACAGAGGGGTTCCCCTTGGGAGCATCTGAAGGTTACCAAGTCTTGGTTCAGAGGGAGATTCGGCTGTTTCCAACTAGGGCTGTTGAAACACATACCCTGATCTGATGTCATAGAATTGTAGAGCTGGAATGGGGTGTATGGGGTGTTAGTGGAGGGGTAGTACCTCTGATGGGGGGCATCTTCATGCTCCATCTGGGTAGGTTGTCCACCTTTGGTCCCCACCCTGCACTCAGCTCTCAGCTGCAGCTCCTAGAAGATGCTAGCATGTGACAGCATCCACACACCTGGGAATGGCTTTGACTGGCTGGCTAAACCAGGTGAAGGTAGCTGATGGGTCTCAAACCCTCGGTGAGTTAGGGACCTCTCCTGTTTGAGAAGACAGTCAGGCAGATTGAGCAGGCAAGACCAAGAGTGGGTCTAATGGTCAAGAAGGCAGTTTCTGCAAGTGCTGCAGAGGGAAGCGATGGGAAGATGGAGCTCGTCAACCTGGGAAGGTAGAAGAAGAAGAAGAGTTTGGATTTGATATCCCACTTTATCACTACCTTAAGGAGTCTCAAGTGGCTAACCATCTCCTTTCCCTTCCTCCCCCACAACAAACACTCTGTGGGGTGTGTGAGGCTGAGAGACTTCAGATAAGTGTGACTAGCCCAAGGTCACCCAGCAGCTGCATGTGGAGGAGCGGGGAAGCGAACCCGGTTCACCAGATTACAAGTCCACCGCTCTTAACCACTATACCACACTAGATGGTAGCCCATCTAGGAGATGGAAAACTCTGATCCTAAACTTCCACTGTCTTGTTGGATATCTTTGGGAGAAGAAAAGGCTAAGGAGTAAACCCTACACAAATCCAGAATGGAGTCCCTAAGACTGTTGGATGACGCCTTGTACGCCTCTTTCCTGCAACACCTGCAGCCAAGCAAGTGCCAAACATATTGCTCTGCTTTCCTTTGGACCACATCAGCAAGACCAAGTGGGGGCGGTCTTGATGTCTGGGCAGCCCAGGACCCCCATACACACAATACAGGCTTGAACCTGGGGTGTGGGTGGGTGTCACTCTGGTTCTGCTAATGGAGTGGTTTGACTTCACCCCCAGAGGTGAACTCCATTGTCTCTCGAGACAGATGGATGCCAACAACTTTGATGAATCTTTCCCAAAAAAAGCTCAGCAACTCTGGTCAATCCAGAGTAGTCTCTTGGAATTTGGACTAGATGACTTAAGAGGTCCCTTTCAACCGTACAATTCTTTGGTTCTATGAAAAACAGCTATTCTTCAAAATCCACGACTCTGAATTTTGCAGTGCTCCAATCAAGTCATATTCCAGAATTGCATATTCTAGGGTAAAGGGTTCATTAAAAGAAAATGCATTTCAAATAGCTTTCCTAAAGGTTAAGTTTTGAAAGCTGGCCTTCATACATTTGTAATTTGTGCATGTTTTTTTTACAAATTCATTCTCTTTCTACCCTTAATTCCATTCAGATTTTTGAATTTAAAGCACAGGGGGAGTTTGAAAATTGGTTGTGGGGAGTTAAAAAGAAATTCATTTTCAGGTCTGGTCATCATCCAGCTCTGTGTACACATTTCTCCCGGGTTAATTCCAGAGACCATCGGCCTCTGAAACAGCCTGGCCTGTTTCCACTCTCTTCCTTTCACAAGCTTTCCCCTTTGCCATCCAAACACTCTTCTTCCCCTAGTGATCCCTCTCCACCTTTCAAAATCTGCATATTATGCAAATGAATGAAGCTTTGCCTTTAGATCACCTATGAAAATCTGCCAACTCCAGCACACCTCCAGAGCTTTATGAAAACTGTTTTGGATGCACCGATGCTAAATAATTATTTTTAATCATAAACCAGCGAGATCTGCTTGGAGCTTCAAGCTGATGTAGTTTTGGTGCCAGGTAAAGATTTGCCTCTCCACCCCCCCCCCCAGCTTTTCAATAGGCTGAGATGGAGTTGTTTTGTTACCAAGGTGTTGCCAAACCTTCTTGTGGCTGTTACAGGATGGGGTGTTGGTTGTTTTTAGAGTATACAGTGGTTACCTTGGTTCTCAAATGCCTTGGTACTAAAAACAACTTGGAACCCAAACTCTGCAAACCCAGAAGTAAGTGTTCCAGTTTTTTGGGAAGCCAAACATGCTCTGTTTTGAGTGTTACGCTTCCAATTTGAGTGTCACACTTCCGTTTTGAGGGTTATGCGGAGGTCTGTCTGTTTTTGCTATTTATTTTGCTTTTTTTGTTTTGTTTTTGTGACTGTGTGGAACCCAGTTCAGCTACTGACTGACTGATTGTGTGACTGCAGTACATTGTTTATTGCTCTCATTTTATGGATCAATGGTCTCGTTAGATAGTAAAATTCATGTTAAATTGCTGTTTTAGGGGTTGTTTTTAAAAGTCTGGAATGGATGAATCCATTTTGCATTACTTTCTATGGGAAAGTGTGCCTTGGTTTTGGAACGCTTTGGTTTTGGAATGGACTTCTGGAACGGATTAAGTTTGAGAACCAAGGTACCACTGTAATGGTTTTTATTAAGTTTTCTTAAACATATTTTAAGTTGCTTCAAGGCCTTTGGATAAAAAGTCACTAAAAAGAGACAGTGTGGTGGATAGCTCAGTTGGTTAGGGTGAAGGAGGGAATGATGCTGATGATAAGAAAAATACTTAGATCTGGAAATATTGCAGATGCTCTCAGTATGGAGCCAAGAGGCTTAAGGTTTTAAATATCAAAAATTGGATCTGTGTGTGTGTAAAACTCAAGTCATCAAAACTGGAACGGTTCCCTGATGTCTTGTTTGCCTTCTCCCTTTTGGCTGATTCTCCTTTGAATGACAATAAAGTGTTTTGAAGGAACCAGGAGTGAAACAGACATTATTTTGCTTCTTCTGTGCTTTTTTGGGGGGGGGTTGGGGGTTGGGGAGGGACATTGGAATTAATGCAAACACCTCAGCAGACAATTGTCTGTATAATTCATTGGTCTCTTGCAAGACTTCTGAGCCCTGGAGTCGTTTCTAGGGCACATCATATTTCCAGGAGAACGGAAATTTTTCATTTTAAAAGAGAGGCATGACGTTGGACTCCTTGAGCGATTGATCCAGCAGTTAAATGCTAAAGCTTTATTATGTGGCATGTAAAGAGGACTGGGAAGGATGCAATCTCCCAGCTTTTTTTCTGGAAGAGGGGGAGACACTTGATTTGTATGACTCTCACCATTTGATTTGTATCGCAGTGGGGAGCAGGGAAGAGGAAAATTGGGCAATCATAGAATTGTAGAGTTGGAAGGGGACACCCAAGAGTCATCTAGTCCAACCCCCTGCAATGCAGGAACCACTGCCAATTACAAGGTGACTTCTACTGCAATGTGCTCTATGAATGCCACGGCTTCAGGGAATCCAGCCCCCTCCCTCACGGCTGGCAGCCAGAAATGGGAAAACAAGACATTCTTGCCATGGTATTTTATTCAATATTCAGAGAGAGAGGCAGATGGTGCCGCCTCTCAGGTAATGGCATTGCTCCAAGTAAAGTCCCACCCCCCCCCATCCCTCCTATTCTACATCATCCCTGCATCAGCTAATCTGTGCTTTCTGCTTCTGAGCTTTCTGCTCTACTACTCTCAATGCACGCCGGGTCCTGGGAGAAGAGGGGTCAGGAATGCTGTCTAAAGACACCGAGTCTGTCAGATGTCTCTCTCCTGTTGCTGCTTCTTCCAATATTTCCCAGTTTCTCCCCTCTGCAGCCTCCAAACTATGACGTTTGGTGTCATGAATGAGCCAGCTCCCAGTGAAGGTTTGCAACCAGCTGAAGAAAGCAGCCAGGAACAGAGAGGGTTAACTGCCAGGCAGGATGAGGATCGGCTAGTGCCAACTCCCCTGCCCCTTGGAATGCCGGTTGATAAGGGAATGGCTGAGAGTGGGCCAGAACGCTCTCGAGAAGTGTAAACTGGCGTGAACAGAGAAGGAAAAAGTTTGTCAGAATGGGAAGTGATTGGATCTGAGCCAATCCTTCCTAAGAGTAGGCTAAGGGGAGGGCTCTTAGACTGGAAACAAAGCAAGAGGCACAAAGTGAGAAAGTTCAATATCTTCTGTAACTGGAAGGGGTCTTCAGAAGGGTCATCTTGATTTATGATGGCAGAGGCTGTGTTAAGCCATCCAGAGCTATCTGTTTGTTTTGACAACAAAGCATCTTTTTAAATTAACTATACTCACTGTGTTATCAAGCTGGGGACTGGATTTCTGACATTCTGCAAACCACTGTTGTAAATCTATACTGTCCCCCTCTTCTCGGGAAGAGCAGGGGGCGCACTCTTCCATTCATCCTCCTCAGATCAGTCCCTGACAATGAGGGGCTGCCCTTGTGGTTGGTGCAAAATATCACCTACTTGTTAGCTACTGGTGTACATTCAATGTGCTGGTTCTGGTCTATAAAGCCCCCTGAAGCCTGGGTCCAGGATACCTGAAAGATCATCTCACCCCTTATATATCCAGCCGATCATTGTGCGCTTTGCAGGTGAAGGTCTCTTGCAGTTACCATCTTATCATGAGCTCTGTTCAATGTAGAAACTGGGCCTTTAGTATGACACCCTTTGGAATCTCTTTTCACAGTCTCCTATGTAAGTCTTGGGATCAACTCTTTCTTTTTCCTTTATTTTAAAGCTCAATGTGGGACTAGAATCAGCAGCTTCCATTCCTGGATTTCACTCCGTGCTTCATTTCCTGTCCTCTTTCATTCCAGTTCAACTCTGAGAATTTCTAAAATTAATTTTGGAATTGGTTCATCTGCTTATTGCTGCAGCGTCTGAGTTGCTTTCCATAATCCTAATGACATGCAAATACCACAAAGAAGAAGAAGAGGGAGAAAAGGGTGTGGAATTGTGATGCGATTGTAGGTGTGATATGGTGGCTTTGGCAGAATGCCTCCAAATAACAGTTTCTTTGTTTTACAAAATTTGTATACCGCTTGCAAAGTTGAAAAACAAAACTCTGAGAAGTATATAAGGGACAATCTAAAGCAGTCATTTCAAAAATACCAATAAAAGCAAACATTAAATGTCCTAAAATCCAACACTTCTGGAAATAAATCATACAAGAAATATGCAAGTATTAGAAGTCACCCCAGAACTGGCCCTACTAAACATCTTCCAATACAATAATGCCCACTCACAACACAAATAGCTCATAGCCCACCTACTCGCAGCAGCCAGAAGCATCATAGCCAGATACTGGAGAGACCTGTCCGGAGTAAGCATGGACCAATAGTATCAAATAGTATGGGAAACAGCCTTATTAGAAAAACTAACCAACAAACTGAAACTGATACGGGGACAAACAGAAGAAGACACCTTCACCCCGGTATGGTTCCCCTTTATCACATACGCAGCCCAACAAGACAACAACAAGAACCCACTAACATCATTTGAATCAATCTGGCTAACCTGATCCAAACACACACACACCCCACTCACACACAAAAAGAAATTTCACTGCAGCCTGTCAAAGCCAACCAACCCCCAACTTCTCTCACCACCAAAGAAATATAGTGGTACCTCGGGTTACAAACTTAATTCGTTCCGGAGGACTGTTCTTAACCCAAAACTGTTCTTAACCTGAGGTGCACTTTCGCTAATGGGGCCTCCCACTGCTGCCTCGCCGCCACCACATGATTTCCGTTCTCATCCTGTGTCAAAGTTCGCAACCCAGAGCAACTACTTCCAGGTTAGCGTAGTTTGTAACCCAAAGCGTTTATAACCCGAGATACCACTGTACAAGTGAATAGCAAAGAGAACCCACACAAGTGAAGCTGACACGAAACCCCACACATATACTAAGTAGAAGAATAAAAGCATTGCCACCCGACCTCACCTGACTCACCATTCCCCTCTCTCCCTCTTCCCCCTTTTCTTCCTAATGGAACACTATTGTCTCAACAAATGAAGCTGTAGAAAACATAACTTGAAAAAAGAGACATTGCACACACCTTTGTAAACCAAGAAATCTTTAATGAAAATGTATTTTTTTTAAAAGCAAACATTAAAAACAAGTTAACATGTGTGTGTGTGTGTATTCATCAATCTTAAAACTACTATACACAATAATCAAGATTCTTGCATTGTAGAGGGTTGGCTCTGGGTCCCTTCCAACTCTACAATTCTATGATTGCATATGACTGGGTGGGCTTGCTGAAAGGGTGTGTGTGTGTTTTAGCTGCTGCCAAAAGCAACACAGTTCCCTGCCTAATATTAACTGGGCAGGGAGTTCCAACGAACAGGTGGTACCACACTGAAAGATCAATGCATACAAGACTGCCCTGTAATTTTCCACAGATGCTATTTGCTTTGTAGAGTTTTGAAGGATACCAATGGATGCAAAGGTGAACCAACACATATAATTTCATAAACTGTGTCTGTGACCGCTTTCTGGGATGTTTCCACCCTTGCAACATTTTCACCAAACATATAAGAAATCACATTCGGAATTAGGGGTCAGCTGACAATCAGGCCGTCTAACGATCAGTATTATTTGCTGCTCCCAAGTTATAATAAAAGTATGTTGCCCAAAGTGTGGTACTGCCAGAAATGTCTGTTTCCTGCAAACTCCTGAGGAAGGTGGCCATGTGAATGAGTGAGGTGGTGGAAGTCATCAAATGGAGCATAATCAAAAGCCAGGAGGGATGCGAGGAGATCTGGGCTTTGTTGCACGCAAATAAAAGGGGAAGATAATAGTAGCAGACACAAAATAAGATGGTTAAAAAAAAGGTGGGGTAGGGAGGGAAAAAAGCTATGGGTTTTCCAGTAGTGATGTATGGAAGTGAGAGCTGGACCATCAAGAAGGCTGATCGCCGAAGAATTGATGCTTTTGAACTATTGTGCTGGAGGAGACTCTTGAGAGTCCCATGGACTGCAAGAAGATCAAACCTCTCCATTCTGAAGGAAATCAGCCCTGAGTGCTCACTGGAAGGATAGATCCTGAAGCTGAGGCTCCAAAATTTGGCCACCTCATGAGAAGAGAAGACTCCCTGGAAAAGAACCTGATGTTGGGAAAGATGGAGGGCACAAGGAGAAGGGGATGACAGAGGACGAGATGGTGGGACACTGTTCTTGAAGCTACCAGCATGAGTTTGACACAACTGCAGGAGCCAGTGGAAGACAGAAGTGCCTGGTGTGCTCTGGTCCATGGGGTCACGAAGAGTCGGACACGACTAAATGACTAAACAACAACAACAGGGAAAAAAGGATAATTCAAGAGAACAGGGGTGTCCTGCTGGGCAGATTGCCATCTCACCGAAGAAGTCTCAAGACAAACAAAAATATGGGCAACAGGTTATATTTATGAAAACATAATAACTAGAAGACCTGCCAATCAACAGAACTGGAACCAAATTAGCCTGATCAAACAAGCTCAGGCAAGTGAGTTTTAAAATAGGAACATCTAATCACTCCAATTTTCTGAGCCGGTTTCCAGCTGCATGCTGCGGTCATACAGCAAAGTTTGATAAAACTACCCTCACTTGTATGCCCCTCCAGCGTATGAACCCCACCCAGTGTTGACATGAGGGAAAGGATGGTGCAAGAAAGCCTATGAACAACCTATGATCGACAGACGAGTGCTATTTTTCTAGAAAAAGAGGTGCCAGAAGACACTATGAACACCTCCTTTGCTCTCTTATGCAGTGGTACCTTGGTTCTCAAATGCCTTGGTTCTCAAACGCAAAAAACCCGGAAATAAGTGCTCCGGTTTTCGAATGTTTTTCGGAAGCTGAACCTCCAATGTGGCTGTCGGCTATTGTTTCTTGGGCGCCTGCACCAATCAGAAGCTGCACCTTGATTAAGTTTGGCGCTTTTGTTTTTGCTATTTATTTTGCCTTTTTGTTTTTGAGGCTTTTTTGGTTCATTTGTTTTTGTGACTGTGTGGAACTACTGATTGATTGATTGATTGATTGATTGTGTGACTGCGGAAATGGATAAAAGACCCCCATCCAAACAATGACCATCATCAGTGCAGGTAAGGGGGGAAAAGTTTTTTTAATGTTTATCATCTACAAAACTGTCTTTTTTATTTTATAGTAGAGTACATTGATTATTGCTTTCATTTTATGGATCAATCGCTTCGTTCAATAGTAAAATTCATGTTTAATTGCTGTTTGAGTGTTGTTTTTAAAAGTCTGGAATGGATGAATCCATTCTGCATTACTTTCTATGGGAAAGCAAACCTTGGTTTTGGAACGCTTTGGTTTTGGAATGGACTTCCGAAACGGATTAAGTTTGAGAACCAAGGTACCATTGTAATGGCGATGGCGACCACCTGAGAGGTGTCAGAACTAAGTTCCGGCAAGTTCCGGCTGAAAAAAAGCCCCGATTGACACTAAGTTGATGATCGGTGTCTAAACAGCCTTTTTCTAGCAGAATTATTTGGGCAAATGGCTTCTGGCCAACCCTAAAATGTACAAATATAGGATCCTATAAAAATTATAGCTGGTGAGCTCAGAGAAAAATGTGGACTGAATAGGCAACTATAACTCACAGGGACAGGGTCAGCAACTTCACAAAAAATAATGGCGCAACAAGTAGAAATCCGAGACAATGTTACGAATGGGGAACATATGTCAGCATGCCAAAAACCAGTGAAATATTTTGTGCCTTTGCAACGCCGTCTCTTCTCTGTATTTCCTCTCCTGCTACAGAGAGGTGAAGAGGAACATACATTTCTGCATACGGACAGAAGTTTTATGGTGAACAGTAAATTAGTCAGGCTGGGAGGGAAAGAAATGGAAGCTTTCAGGCCCTAAATTAGTTTATAGTTGATGCAAGCTGTAGAGGGAAGATGATAGGCATCATTTGCAACAGCAAGTCAATTAAGAATCTGAGGAAGATCGGATCTCGGCATGATGGTTAGTTATTGGAAAGGCACAGAGATAAATAAAAGTATGCAGAAAGATTGGGATGCAGATGATGTAAGATCAGAAGGACATATAGGAGGGCAGATCCCAGTTTTTCTGAAGCAAGAGCTCTGAGAAAGCTCGGTGACGTTAGAATCAGAGAATTGTAGAGCTGGAAGATACCCCAAGGTCATCTAGTCCAGCCCCCTGAAATTCAGGAATCACGGCCAAAGAATCCCTGATAGTCCTCCAATGTCCATTTAAAAACCTCCACTGAAGAAGAGTCCACCACCTTCTGAAGTAGTCAAATGGCTCTTATTGTCAGTGTGGGATGTGAAATACAAGAGCAGTCAAGTACAACATTCCTAGAGTGAACATGTTTACACATGGGGAGGGATTTTGTCCAGCCAGCAGGTAAACTTCCTGTTTCCTTCTGGGCTGGGACAGACTTCCTCTGCATATGACTGGAGGTGGGTGTGGCCTCACCTGTGCAGGTAATGTCAAAAGCACAGGGCAGGGCAGCCATCTCTCTCTTTCTTACACCACATGCATCGAAGACACAACATCTACTAAGCCAAAGATGCCCTCTTGGCTTCCAGCCAAGAGAGGACAAAGGGACTGTCTTCTTAAGAGATAGATTCCAAGTGTATGTTACTTCATTAAGCTAAGTCTGCCTTCTGGGATTTGATTGTGAATAGAATGTGAGTAAACTTTTTTTTATACTTTTGTAAAAAACTGTGTCGTCTCTTGTATTTTATGAGGGAATAAGGGGAAATTACCAGAATAGTTATTATAGAGGCTTTAGCAAGCCTGAGCAAACGCAGCCGCTGCAAATTTAAAAGAAGGGAATGTTACTATGCTGAAATTGTGGAACTTGTTAACACAAGTTGGATAAGGATATAATCAGACAATATATCCTCTCCTGCATCCTTGAACATTCCCACAGTCAGGAGGTTTTACCTAAAGTTTAGTTGGAATCTCCTTTCTGGCCATTTGAATCCATTGGTTCTAGATGTTCTACACTCTAGAACAGCAGATAACAAGCTAGCTCCATCTTCCATGGAGGCAGATGGAGATCTTTGAAGACAGCTATCATATCAACTTTCAGTCTTCTCTTCTCCAGGCAAAACAGACCCAACTCCCCAATGAAGACTGTGATGGAGATGATGTAAGATCAGAGGGACATATTGGGTGGCAGATTCCAATTCTGCTCCAGGAAGAGCCCCGAGAAATTTTGGTGACATGAATGTCAGACCTGTGGGTGACAATATCTGTCAGGCTTCGGGGAATCGGCTTGGAGGTCCCGGGCCTCAAGGAGGTTAGACTGGCCTCAACCAGAGCCAGGACCTTTTCGGCCCTGGCCCCAGTCTAGTGGAATGCTCTGTCGCAAGAGACCAGGGCCCTGCGGGACTTGACACAAGGCCTGCAAGACGGAGCTGTTCTGCCAGACCTTTGGTTGGGGTCTAGTCTGACCCCCCCTCTTTCTACAAGACCTTGCATATAAGTGGCCTCTCTAACTCTTCTCACTGGTGAAGTCAGGAGATCCAGCAGGACAGGCTGCAGGCAGGAACTGGCTCCTGCAACTTGGGACTGGGGCTGGCCGGCTTTTATCTGCCCCGAGGCATAGGGCAGCCCCAGTCCACAGGTGACTCGCCTCTCCTGGCCTGGAGGTGAGCCCTTCTCCTGCGGGAATTTAGTTCCCTCTGCCTCTCTGCCCTGAGCCTCTGCAGCTCAGGAGAGGCTGGAGGGTTACCGGACCCAGAGGCAACCTCAGCCTCCCCTGATGGGGCTGAGAGTGGAGCTCTGGCAGGCAATGGGCCCTCCATCCCCTCAGGAGCCAGAGCAGACTCAGCTGGTGCCTGCACCTGAGGATCCAGCACAGGTGAGGACCCTTCAGGCTCAATCCCCAGCCCCGGCTCAGCTGGTCCTGGAGGCGGCGAATCCTGTGCAGGCTGGGATTCCTCAGGTTCAGCCTCTGAGTCCGAATCCTAGGCCATCACACTAGTATTTCCCAGCTTCTTCCTTCTGAACTATGCCCCTCTGCAAACCATTGTTCCAAATCTATACTGTCCTCCAGCTGCTGGGAAGATCCAGGAGCAGGAACAGGAGCAGGGGGAGGGGGAGGCTCCCATCATCCTTCTCAGTGCAGCTTTCCTCAGCACGGTCCCTGACAATATCTGACTGTAGACCCTGAGCTTTACTTCGTTGGCCAAGGGCTCCCTGCTTCCCCTTCCACTGGGACATAGGACTGACTTTAGGGTTGCCATACATCTGGAATTTCCCCAGACATATCCAGAATCCTGCATTCGGAAGCAGTGTCCGGGCGGAAATCAGTAAAATGTCCAAGAAAATCCAGACGTATGGAAATTCATGTTAGCAGTGTCGTTTTGGGTGATTATCCTAAAGAAAGAAAAGTCTGTTCGACTTTTCACTGTTTGATATATGGCAACCCTAGCTGACTTGGAGGGCTGAACTAAAAGTTATCTTATGAGAACATTCAGTAGAATATTGGGGCTGGGGAAAGCCAGAGGGCAGGGGGGTGGCCCAAACAGGACTCTCTGTTTCATATAGTATCAGAATCCTGGATTACCCAACAAAGCTGACTGAAAGAGAATTAGGCAAGTTCCTGAAGGATAAGGCTTTCA
This sequence comes from Podarcis raffonei, assembly GCF_027172205.1. Taxonomy (NCBI): domain Eukaryota; kingdom Metazoa; phylum Chordata; class Lepidosauria; order Squamata; family Lacertidae; genus Podarcis; species Podarcis raffonei. The sequence goes on from NC_070617.1 coordinate 25,288,881, forward strand.
GTGCTACTAGCCACAATGCTTATCCTCTGCTTCCCTGGTCAGAAGCAGTAATGCTGCTGAATTTCACTTGTTCTGGTTTGCCCCTGTGAGAACAGGATGCTGGACTAGATGGGCCATGGGCCTGATCCAGCAGGTTCTACTTACATTCAAAATTTTTAAAGTCACAGCGCAGTTCTCCAGCCAAGCAATGTTTACGAAAATGCACATACTATTGTGTGTAGTTAAATGCATATATTGAATTGAATTGAATTTATTATTTCGGTCACAGACCAGTTCCACATACAATATCAAGGAAGTCATAGAACACGATAGGGATACATTTGAATTTGCAATTAGGTATAACAGTGACACTACGGATATAGCAACAGTTAAAAAACATATGAATTAAAACTTAGTCACTAACCTATAACCTAAAATTATCATTTAAGGTCTTAATCATTATGATAGCACAGCTTGTTCCCTAAGTTTTATGGCAATCGCACAGAATTTGGCTACCCTTAACGTGATCTCAGGATCCTTGTCCTCTACCAGGGATTTTAGACAATGCATATATTAGTGAAAATAATGTAGGGGGGAATGCATTCTATTGAGGGAAATGGCTTTGCAAAAATCTGCAGATCAGGGGAAATTGCACATAAAAATATGCATGGTAGGGAAAATTCATGCAGATGAATTTTATTCTGGATTTTCTTTGAACTTTAAAAAACAAACAAACCAGAAAACCAGGATGTGTGAATGGAAGTAGAAATGCAGGGAACTGAACTGAAGATTGGAAAGATGATTGACAAATTTTGGCCATCCCCATTTGCAAGTTTCTGGGGTCAATTCGTCAGCGGAAGCTTTCGTTCTCGCCCCTTAAGAGGGCAGCTTCCGCAGTTCAAGAATGACAAAGATCCTTAGCTTCATTAAATCCCGTTTTCAACATCCCATTGATGCAACTGAAATTTCAGCAAGATGGATTCCGCTGCCCCCCCTCCCTACGCACACATCTATTTTCTGCATGCCTCTAACAAGTTGTGTGTATGTGTGTGTGTGTGCTGTTTTCTGCATACCTTTTTAAGCAGAAACCGCAGGGCCTGGCTCTCCCCAGAGAGCAGACCTAGCCAGTTGCTTTCTTTCCCTAACAAGCAGAAGGATGCTATGTTGACTGCAGGCAGTGCATCAGAAATTGTAATTCTGCTCTTCTCCGGCCTACGGGGAATTCTCTTCCCACTCACAGAAAGCCAGGCAAAAGAGGGGGGGAGAAAGAAAAAAAGGGGGGATAGAAGGACCTCCCCACCACCACAGCCCCCGCAATCAAAGCACAGAAAGGCCTGTGGAGACCAGGGAATCGGACGCCTCCAGAATCTGCTGTCCGCCCCCGCCTTTCTCCAGCCTCCCTGGGAGGCGGCGGAACTGCCTTATTCGGTAGCGTCAGAGAGGAGGAATCTTGACACACTTGGAAGAGGCGAGGAAGTTTATTTTGAGGGTTACAGCCAGGGTGTGAAATTTCTAATCGCATTTCCACAGCGGCGCGGGCGAGGACCTCGCTTGGAGTGCTAATTGATTCGGCAGGAGCGGCGTTCCATCGCTCCATCTCCATCCTCCCTCCCCATCTCTCGTGTTCTGCTTAGCCGCACGGAGAGAGCGTGCGGGCCACCCGCAGAAATTCAGAGGCGATAATGCGCACAGATGCGTGGCGGCCTAGGATCCCTGGTTCCCCAAATTGAAAGCAAAAATCAGGTATTTGGACCGGGTCCAGGAGCAGAGGAAAGGGATGGAGATCTGCTCCCGACCATACAAATCCTCAGAGAATTCTCAGAGGTGGAACCAACACCCTTTCCCCCTCTGAGAGTTGCCTAGAAAACTCTAGTGTGTGAGAAAGTTCATTTCATGGCAACCTGGAGAGATTCTGACAATCGCTGTTGATTAGTAAGCGTGATAAAGATGTACAAAATTATGCATGATTAATTTGTCTCACTGCTTACAGCCATCTAGGTTGGTGGACATTACTGCCTTCGGTGGGAGCATGTTCTATATAGTTTAACTCTGTGCTGCAGGAAGAAGGACTTTTTAAAATATCTGTTCTGAATCTTCCAGCACAGAAGGAGCCCTGGGAAAATTTGGTGACATAAATGTCAGACCTGTGAGTGACAATATCTGGCTGTAGACTTGGGATTATGTGATCTTCATCCCAGGGGTCTTGCTTCCCCTTTCACTGGGACATGGGGCTGACCGGGAGGGGTGAGCTAAAAATTTTTATTCTGTGAACCTTCTGCTAAAAATGGGGGGCATGGACTATTCTTTCTCTGTCCCGAATCTTCCAACATTCAGTTTCACTGGATGCCAACAACTGTACAACCTGCATAGAATTTACCAATCCTGGTGGGAAACGATCTCCCAGCAGCTCTGAGTAACCTCTGCGGAGCCTCTGGCTGCAGCCTGAGTGAGACGGCAGCCTCACACCCCGGCGCAGCAAACAGCATTTGTACCCATTAATACAGCGCATTAGGGGAAGCTTCTCCATCTATTTATGAGAACAAAAATCAATCTGGGGCATATTGCAGAGAGACAATGTCTGCCTGCTGTGTGCACAAGGTGGAAAGGCAAGTCACCTGCTCCCTCTAACATGGGCAATCAGGGGAGGAGGACTCGAAGCAATTGCCTGGGCTGCCAAATTAAGATGCTGGGGTTTTGCCGGTCGTGGGGGGGGGGGGAGAACGAAGTAGAAGGAGCCAATTGTGGACTGAGCCTGTCCAAGCCGGGAGGAGATGGCTTGTCATTGCCAAGGCTCCCCATCTATTTTTAATAGGGAAAGGATAGCTCCAAAGATTGAAATGTGAAGGAGCAGCCATCTCTGAAAGCCTCGACTGCTGCTTTGTCAATCGCTCCAGTGTGTTTGCAGGATGGGGGAAGAGGCGATTTCCCCAGAAAAGCTTTAATTCAATATATGCTTTTAATAGGGTAGGGTAGGGGGCATTAGGGATGAGTTTATGCAACTGAAGCAGGGAGTTAGCCTGCAAAGGTTTGGGAACCACTGATATAGCGCTCTCTCTTTTTTTTTGGAGAATTTAAATGCTAGATTAAAAATGATTATTTCATTGAGAAGGGGATTGGAAGAAAAACGCTGGGGCCTAATTTGAATAGTAGAGTGCCTGGTATCTGGTGGGCAATCTCATCCTTTATTTCCACACTGTGGCTGCCGACCAAATCACCTGTCAGGAGAGTTATGAGATTCAGTTGAGGGTCAGATGCCTTGCCAATCCCAGCAGGTATATGAGGCCTTCGCCCTGGCCAGCCCTTCGCCTGTTGTAATGTTATTCTTAAAAAAAAAAGGTCTCCTCTCCCCCGACTGTCATCTAGGGGTAGCAGTGGGAGAACTGGGAAGCAGAGTTCTCTCCATTGGCTCTGCTGCAACAGGCCAGACCCATCTGGCCTCCTCTCCCCACAATGGCCATCGGGGGGGGGGGGACAGCCATTCCATCAGACCGCCTCAGTGGGAGTGATAGGAAGCAGATGTCATTTCATCACCTTGGCTGCAACAGACACATCCTGCCCCTGAACAAGGCCAGCTGGTCATTATGGAAACAACAGTTTAGGAATTGGTGCCTGAGCTTTGATTACTTTCCTCTTCCCTCCGTGTCCCTTTTCCCTCGTGTGTCGTGTGCTTTTAGACTGTAAACCTGCATGTAAGGACTTTCTTGTTTTGATTGTGTGTTAGCCACTCTGGGAGCCTTTTTGGCTGAAGAGCAGAGCACAGATGCACTCAATAAATAAACAACACATTGCAGAATGTATCAAAAATGCTCAGAATACCCGGCTAGCAGACAACAAGATCATTCATGATAGCACAACCATCTGTGAGGGCAGCATTCTTCTCTATTCCTAGATTCATCTTCTGTTTTCCTCCTCTCTTCCTCCTTCACTTGGGGATGGGAGATATATATATATAAATTTCTTTTGCATTCTACTGAAGTAAATGAGGAGAAATACAGTGGTTGACTCATGACAGGGCCTTTTCAGTGTTGGTTCCCTATCTGCAGAATGCCCTCCATGGCAAGGTGTCTTTTGCATTACTGACTTCCAGGAGGCAATGAAAAACATTGCTGTTTAACCCAGACATTTGATGGCTGAAGGACACTAAGAAGCTAAGAAGAGACTGCCGGATCCACCCAATGGCCCATCTAGTCCAGCATCGTGTTCTCACAGTGGCCACCCAGATGCACCAATGGGAAACCCTCAAATAGGACCCAAGCACAAGAGCACTCTCCCCTCTTGTGGAATTCAGAAGCATCACTGCCTCTGACCGTGGAGGCAGAGTAAAGGTAAAAGGTAAAGGTAAAGGACCCCTGGACAGTGAAGTCTAGTCAAAGACAAATATGGGGTTGCGGCACTCATCTCACTTTCAGCCTAAGGGAGCCAGCATTTGTCCACAGACAACTTTCCGGGTAATAGCATGACTAAACCACTTCTGGCACAACGGAACACTGTGATGGAAACCAGAGCGCATGGAAACGTCGTTTAACTTCCTGCCACAGCAGTACCTATTTATCTACTAGCACTGGTGTGCTTTCGAACTGCTAGGTTGGCAGGAGCTGAGACAGGGGAGCAAGGGGAGCTCACTCTGTCGTGGGGATTCGAACTGCTGACCTTCCGATCAGCAAGCCCATGAGGCTCAGTGGTCAGCCATTGTGTCTAGTAGCCGCTGATAGCCTTAACTTTCATGTGATTGTCAAGTTCTCTTCTTAAGCCATCCAAGTTGGTGGCTTTCACTGCTCCATGTGGCCCTTGCCCCTACCTGCAAGGAATATCCCAATCTAGCGTGGTGCGATGGCCCTGGAATGAAATGTCTGCTGTGCGCTACGGCCTTCTAAGCCCAAATAGAACCTGAGTGCATCTTAGTCTGAGCAGCATTTTAAATGAAAACAAGCCCCAGAAATACTCGTCCCTCAGCTTCTGAAATCCTGGAGTGATGGATTGGAATACTCAGCAGCCAGAGTCCTGCCAAAGCAAAGGTTCTCAGGGCAGTATTCACTTCACTCCCCATTACACATGCACTATAAATTTAAGGCTACATTTAACAGTTCAGCTAGCAATGAAAATTATTCCCCAGAAGCAGCAGGGAGAAGCCTGATGGAGACAAGAGCAATGCAGGAATCGTGCATGGTTCAATTTCTCTCTTTTGCCACCCCCTAACCTCCTTCATTATCGGGGGTTGGGGGGTGGAGGAGACTCTGTATGGATGACACAAGGGGCATGGCATCTTATTTACTAAAGGGTTGGCCAGCATTTCAGAAATAATCTCTCCGCTTTGCTTTCTTTAATTAAGCTAATCCTGTTTAAACAAATTGGCTTGCTTAGGGCTGGGGGAAGTTGGGGGGTGGAAGGGGCTCGGGAGAAAGTGCTAAATGGAGCCGTTCATTTCCGCTCGCCTACTACTTAGTCACATTAAAAGCCCTCAGCACCACTCTAGCGAAACCCTCTCTGCCATTTAATACTTCATCAGAGCTCCGCTGAAGCATGGGAGGGCTTGGTTTCCTTTGCTGACTCTCTGGGAACACAGGGAAATGACTTAACATAAGAACATCAGAAAAGTTCTGATGGATCAGGACAGTGACTCACCTAGGCTAGTGTCCTCTACTCACAGTGGCCAAGCAGATGGCTGTGAAAGACCCTCAAGAACAAGGGTCAGCAACCTTTTTCAGCAGGGGGCCGGACCACCATCCCTCAGATTTTGTGGGGGGCTGGACTATATTTTTTGGGGGGAAATGAACACATTCCTATGCCCCACAAATAACCCAGAGATGCATTTTAAATAAAAGCACGCATTCTACTCATGTAAAAACACCAAGCAGGCCCCACAAATAACCCAGAGGTGCATTTTAAATAAAGGACACATTCTACTCATGTAAAAACATGCTGATTCCCGGACCGTCTGTGGGCCGGATTTAGAAGGCGATTGGGCTGGATCTGGCCCCCGGGCCTTAGTTTGCCTACCCCTGCTCAAGAAAGACCTGAGCACAAGAGCTGTCTTCCCTCCTGTAGTTTCCAGCACCTCGTATCCATTCTGAGGATGGGCCAGCTAGACCAAGGTAAAAAAGGTAAAGTAAAAGACCCCTGGACAGTTAAGTCCAGTCAAAGGTGACTATGGGGTTGTGGTGCTCATTTCGCTTTCAGTCTGAGGGAGCTGGCGTTTGTTCACAGACAGCTTTCCAGGTCATGTGGCCAGCAGGACTATACCACTTCTGGCACAACGGAACACTCTAACGGAAACCATAGTGCACAGACATGCCGTTTACCTTCCCACCGCAGCGGTACCTATTTATCTGCTTGAACTGGTGTGCTTTTGAACTGCTAGGTTGGCAGGAGCTGGGACCGAGCAATGGGAGCTCACCCCGTCACGGGGATTTGAACCGCCGATCTTCCGATCAGCAAGCCCAAGAGGCTCAGTGGTTTAGACCACAGCACCACCAATGATCCATCTTGTTCAGCATGCTGCTGGCTAACCAGATGCCTGTGAGAAGCCCACAAGCAGGACGTGGGCACAAGAGCACTCTGCCCACCTGCAGTTCCCAGAAACTGGTATTCAGTGGAAGAAGAACATAAGAGGAGGAAGAACATAACCATTGTGCCTAGTACCACTGAGCTATGGCCATTCACAGACAGGAACATTGGAAGCTGAGTTATACAAAATCAGACCATTTGTCCATCAGTATTATTATTATCATCATCATCATCATCTTCATCATCATCATCCCGCCCATCTGGCTGGGTTTTCCCAGCTACTCTGAGCAGCTTACAGCATATCCAAAATGATAATGATGATAATCATCGTCATCATCATCTAGCTCAGTATTGTCTACATCAGTGATTTCCAAACTTGGGTCTCCAGCTGTTTTTGGACTACAGTTCCCATCATCCCTGAACACTAGTCCTACTAGCTAGGAATGATGGGAGTTGTAGTCCAAAAACAGCTGGAGACCCAAGTTTGGGAAACTCTGGTCTACATTGACTACCAACAGCTTTTGGGGGGCGGGGTTAGGCAGGGAACACCCCCAGCCTTATGTGGAGATGCCAGGGATTGGCTCTCGGGTAATACTACTTCTGCCCCCTTTTTCCACACTCTTACCTGGCAGTAAGTCCCATTTAACTTGATGAGCCTCACTTTCTTTGGGGAACTGAAAGCAAATGTTGTGGACATCTGGAAATCTGAGCTGGAGATGACGTAGGATGGATCCGCAGCAACTTCGTCACCTCAGCGACCTAAGAACTGGGACTTAGGAGCCGAGATGTGGCTATGCCTGAGTGGAAACTGCTGTACTGGAAGATCCATGAAAGGTTATGCTCACGGCAGCGGCACTCAAGGAGAAACGGGGGCGAAGAGACACTTCTAATATTCAGCGCCTGCTCCAGTTCTCGCTAGGATGAAATACAAGCAGTCTGAGAAAAAGCCACCGGGCTGGGGGAAGCCTTGTTATTTATCGGGGCCAATTCTCAATTAGGCTTGTTGTAAGGATGATCTAATCAGATCTGAACCTGACCAGAAGCTGTTGATCATTTGTTGTTTATGATTTCCCCGAGACCTCTGGGCAAGTGTAACTTAATTATTTCTGAACGGAGGCACCGAGGGCCAACGAGACATTTGCTATCCAGGTCGCTATTGCCACTAAATTAGTGCACCGTAATTAAAGCCGTCAACAAAGCATAAAAGCGCATGCAATGCATGCTCAGCACAGCAGAGATAATCGCTCTCCCAGGCACATGGGCTGCAGACCAGGTTTTGCAGACCCTCTGAGAAATTTAAGTTAGCAAATAATGGCCTGGAGGGTGATAATTTGGCACTGAATCATCATTCTCTCAATGACTACTATGTGTGATGGCTATGTTCTACCTCCACTGTACATAGGAATATACAATGCTGCCTTATACTGAGTCAGACCATTGGTCCACCTATCTCAGTATTACCTACACTGACTGGCAGCAGCAAATTTCCAGAGTTTCAGGATGCCTTTAAAAGAGGATTGGACAAATTTGTGGAGGAAAAGGCTATCAATGGCTACTAACCATGATGGTTATACTCTGCCTCTGTGGTCAGTCCCTGGCAGCCACAGGAGTAGAGAGTGCTCTTGGGCTCAGATCCTGCTTTGCTCCCAGTCATCTGGTTGGCAACTGTTGAGAATGGGATGTTGGATTGCATGGGCCATAGGCCTGATCCAGAAGGCTCTTCTGATCTCTCTATGTCATTTGGACATGGCTAGCTTACTGCAGTAGGGACATGGGTGGTGCTGTGGTCTAAACCACAGAGCCTAGGGCTTGGTGATCAGAAGGTCAGCAGTTCGAATCCCCGCAACAGGGAGAGCTCCCATTGCTCGGTCCCTGCTCCTGCCAACCTAGCAGTTCAAAAGCATGTCAAAGTGCAAGTAGATAAATAGGTACCACTCCAGTGGGAAGGTAAACAGCGTTTCCGTGTGCTGTTCTGGTTCACCAGAAGCAGCTTAGTCATGCTGGCCACATGACCCGGAAGCTGTCTGCAGACAAACGTGGGTTTCCTCAGCCAGTAAAGCGCCACAACCCCTGAGTCGTCTGTGACTGGGCTTAACGGTCAGGAGTCCCTTTAACTTAGTGCAACTAATTTAAGCAGGCTACTCAGATACATCCTATTGACTATCAGCAGCTGTCAAGGGGCTGTTAGGAAGGCAGGTTCATCCACAGGGCAGGAAAAGGACTCGAGACATAGAGTGCTATCAGCATTTGTTCACAAAAGTAAAAAAACAACATAACAGAGTTCGTCAAAACTAATCTGGCCTAGTTGAAGATGTTGCTGGAACTGGTGTCTGGCCCCTTTCCTTCTCTAGCCCTCTACCTCTGGACTCCTCCTAAGCAGCTGTAAACTCTGGCGACAGGGAGGGATCCCCCTCTGGGACTGTCTGACCCGTTGCTCAGCAACATGCAAGGTTCTTCACGATCTGGGTGTCAGTGGAGGAGGAGAGCTGACCGAAGAGGGGCTGTCCAGCTGCCGGGCAACTGAAGCAGCATCTGGCTCCTCTCTGTCTGTGCTCACACTGTGCCCCTTGGCACCCAGCTCTCTCCTTCTGATCCCCTGTGTTCACTCACTTCTGCTTCTATCACCTCCAGTTAGAGCCAGTGTGGTGTAGTGGTTAAGAGCGGTAGACTCGTAATCTGGGGAACCGGGTTTGATTCCCCGCTCCTCCACATGCAGCTGCTGGGTGACCTTGATCTAGTCACACTTCTCTGAAGTCTCTCAGCCCCACTGACCTCACAGAGTGTTTGTTGTGGGGGAGGAAGGGAAAGGAGAATGTTAGCCGCTTTGAGACTCCCTTGGGTAATGATAAAACGGGATATCAAATCCAAACTCCTCCTCCTCCTCCTCTTCTTCTTCTCCTCCTCCTCCTCCTCCTCCTCCCAGCTTGTCCCTTCTGCAGACTGGTCCCTCGTGTCTCACTACCACTGGCCTGGGTCTCCTACCTCTGTGTCATTCTTGGGGGTTCTTGGGCAGGCAGTGTCCACCACTCTAACTCATCCAGCCAGTCCCTGACATGGGCTCTCTAAAGTTTTAGGCACAGAGCCTTCCCTCCCTCCCCTGCACCCGACCTGGAGATGTCATTGGAGATTAAACCCAGGACCTTCTGCATCCAAGGCAGATGTTCTGCCACTGAGCCATGGCCCTCCAGTACTCTTTGAGTTGTCCTGCCATTGATTGAGATGGGCTGAGCAAAGCCCTGGGCCCATTCCATCCTTGGAAAATGTGTGAGCTTTAGTCACCTATTGCACTCAGCACCCACCATAATTCAAGAACAGCGCACCTTATCCCTGCAGTGTTTTGGACAGAAAAGACGTTAGCGTAATTTAAACCGACCGTTGCCCCACCTCTGCCCCGCAAATACCAAAATCTCTAATTCGGAGAATAAATTGATGCTTCATAATACGTCCTTGGTACCAATAAAGCAAATAAATACTGCTCCCAAAGACCACATTAACTGCTGGGATTCGTTCTGGCGTGCAGATAAACCCTTTGCAATCAAGCATGGAGAGGCATAATACCCATCCATAACACACTTGGCCTTCCGCACTGTTTTATCTGTGCTGTGATAGATTTCCGCGCCGTGTGCAATTCATCCGGCGCATCTCAGCATTAGCAAGGAAGCTATTTCAGCAGGTATTAGATTAATCACTGCTCATTGGCAGACTGGCTCCGCTGGATGCTTTTCTTGTTTCTCGTGAAACGCTGGGTGACTTTTAGAAAGAAACCGAGAACTGTTGGTACAGGCCTCCGCCTGCCAATGCCATGACAAGCGCTCCTTTACAAAATGCTCAGCATAGATTCCATTGTGGCAGTCAGCGTGGAAGAACTCAGATGCTGCTCGTAGGATATGAATGAATTAATGACGGGCTGTAGCTCAGTGGTGAAGCATCTGTTTTGCATGCAGAAGGTCCCAGGTTCAATCCTCAGCATCTCTGGGTAGGACTGAGCACAACTTCTTTCTGAAATCTTGGAGAGCCTCTGCCTCTTGTTGTTGCTGTTGTTTAGTCGTTTAGTCGTGTCCGACTCTTTGTGATCCCATGGACCAGAGCACGCCAGGGACTCCTGTCTTCCACTGCCTCCCGCAGTTTGATTAAACTCATGTTGGTAGCTTCAAGAACACTGTCCAGCCATCTCCTCCTCTGTCGTCCCCTTCTCCTTGTGCCCTCCATCTTCTCCAACATCAGGGTCTTTTCCAGGGAGTCTTCTCTTCTCATGAGGTGGCCAAAGTATTGGAGTCTCGGCTTCAGGATCTGTCCTTCCAGTGAGCACTCAGGGCTGATTTCCTTAAGAATGGATAGGTTTGATCTTCTTGCAGTCCATGGGACTCTCTAGAGTCTCCTCCAGCACCATAATTCAAAAGCATCAATTCCTCAGCGATCAGCCTTCTTTATGGTCCAGCTCTCACTTCCATACATCACTACTGGGAAAACCATAGCTTTTACTATACGGACCGTTGTTGGCAAGTTGATGGCTCTGCTTTTTAAGATGCTGTCACTGCTGGTCAGTGCAGGCAATAATGAGTGGCATAGACCAGTGGTCTATTTGGCAGCTTCCTATCTTCCTACTTGGAAAGGGCCATAGATCAGTGGTAGGGCAACGACTTTGCATGAAGAAGGTCCCAGGTTTGATAGCCATCGTCTCCAGGTAGGGCTGGGAATGTATCCTGACTTTCTGTCAGAGGTAGACAATACCCCTGAATATCAGTTGCCCAGAATCCCAAGTCAAGGGAAGTGATGTTGTGCTCAGGACACAGAAGCTCAGCTGGGTAGATGTAGCACTGAGAATAAAGGAATAGGGTGCCTCTGGAAATATGTGGGCTTCCCAGAGGCAGTAATGGCCACTGTGATGGACTGGCTGGGGGAGTTTTTGCAGTCAAACCTAGCTACCCTAACAATGTATATCTATGCTAGTTAGTATGTGAAGGGGTTAAGGGCCACAGAGTTCTAAATTACTAGAGTAGACTCTGAGATGTCACATCCTCTCTTCTCCAAGGAGGGAGAGTGGAAGGGTTGCTTTCTGTCCCCCCACCCTTCTGTTTGATTCATGTAAGCTGAACAGAAGCATGAGTCTGTAGCTCCATGCCTAGACTCCATGTTTGAGACTAACGTATTTTGCAACCAAGAATACCTTGTGTGTTGTTTCTGCTGTAGCATTGAACAATGAATGACTAAGACCTGAGATTACTGTACGTAAAGCATTTAAACCTACTAAGGTTTGTAGTCTATTCACTCATTGAAGTCAGTATTGCAGGAGAAGGATGCACCTCAACCATGGAGGTCATTCCACAAACAGGGGACCACCACTGAGAAGGCCCTGTCATGAGTCAACCACCATATTTCATCGTTTACTACTGTAGAATGGGCCATTGGCCTGATCCAGCAGGTTTTTCTGATGTTCTTAGCTTTGCTTTATTTAAAACTGGTTGGAACAGTTATACAGCACAGGCTTTCCATGAGGAAGGTCCCAGAATCGATCCCCGGCATCTACCCTAGGGATGGGAAAGAGCTTCATTTTTAAACCCTGAAGAGGTGTTGCCAATCACTGCTGTTAATACTGAGCTATATGGGCCAATGGTGTGAGGCAGCTTCCTCCATTCCTCAAATAATCAGACCAAGCAGGACCTTCAGATTTCGCTTTTGGGAAAATATGTGGCCGTAACTTCAGAGTTCCTAAAAGCCATGAGACAATCCACCCCCCCCTCCAGCCAATGCTTTTCTTTCCCACAAAAGTGCAATTCTATTTTAGACCTGACAGACAAAGATGAATTGATCAGTGAATCATTAGTGAATGCTGGCTTGCCAGTAATCTTTACTCGAACACATTCATTTTGTGCAAACGCAGGACAGTCCGAACAAGTAACATATATACTCAGTGCTTTTAAAAGGCTAATTTCCCAGAGGTAAAATCAATCAAAGGCTTTGCCTGAAGGGTGGGCGGGTGAGGGGGAACCCAGGCAGCGAAAGGTAAACAGCAGCCTGGTGTTGTTTAACAAGGGTTCGGATAGGTGATCGACAGCGACAGCAGCAAAGAAATGAAGATATTTCCCAGCGCTGCAAATAGCAGAAAATGAAAACACTTTAGTGTGGAAACAGAGAGATTGTGAAGGCAGTTAATAAACAAGCCAATTACATTTTGCTGTTTTGCAGTGATGTCACACCAGTGTGCGGAGGGCCACAGGGGCAGTTGCCCCGGGTGCAAAATTTCAACATATGGTGCTGCCTCAATACAGCCGCTCACTTTCGTCGCTGGGCTCCATTGCAAATGGCTTCTCCTTGCAAATCAGGAAGTGACCTTTCCAGACAACGGAACAACTCTTCTTTTCTTATCTCTGCGGCTGTGTTCTCCTGGGTGACATGGACATTGTTAAGCAGTTGAATGCACATGCATGCTCTATCTGAAACCAAAGGAGTGCAGTGGTTGCCAGATGAGAATTTTGTTTTAGCTCTCTTACCCCACTATATGAAATTTGCTCCCACAGGAGGCAGTGGTGGCCACCAACCTAGATGGCTTTAAAAGAAGATTAGAGAGATTCATGGAAGAGAGAACCATCGATGGCTACTGGCTCTGCTCTGCTTCAGAACCCCAGGAGGGGAGAGGGTTCTTGTGCTCAAATCTTGCTTGTGGGCTTCCCAAAGAATTTCTGCTTAGAGCCAGCAGTTCTCAACCTGTGGGTCCCCAGATGTTGTTGAACTACAACTCCCATCATCCCTGAGCTCTGGCCTTGCTAGCTAGGGGTGATGGGAGTTGTAGTTCAACAACATCTGGGGACCCGCAGGTTGAGAAAGGCTGGCTTAAACAATGTGAGAACACAATGCTGGACTAGGTGGGCCATTGGCCTGATCCAGAAGGCTCTTTTGGTGTTCTTACGAGCGGCCAAAGTGACTCACCATTTATTTGCCTGTGCATAGGAAGCACACAATCCCAAGGGGCATATATCTGCCCAGAGGCTGATAATGCTCAGCTATGTATCACCAAATTCAGCAGAGCATATGCAATGACTCACCCAGAACTAAGGTGAGAGGCTTGACATTTCTGGCTTGGTTTTTGCTTCTTACTTCTCCAGCACTCAGTGTTGCTGAGTAAGGCTTGCTAGCTTCATTTCCTGGGAAAGGGGGAGCCATCACTTGAGGCACTGAGGTGCTTGGTTCCCTGGATGCCCTAATGGTTTGCAAGCAGTGCACACAAAGAGGGGGAAGGGTGCTTGGCAGAAAGGTGGCTATGAAGAAAAAAAGAGAGCAAATTTTATACAACACTCTGATCCTGAATTTGCACTGCAGCTTACAGGAAAATAAAGAACACAGGGGTCACGGGTTGAAGAAGTCACCCTGCGACATGATGGAGACTGTGCTCCCTGATTAGCTGGTGGAGCATGCTTGACAATCCTATCATTGCCTTCTCCTCTGCTAGCTCTTGGTTGAAATTCTCATGGCCGGAGGAGAGAGCAGGAAGCCCTCATTCCAACAGCATTCAGTGCTGTATCAACAAAGCTTCCAGTTAACAGCCCAAATGGATTATTTTCTGCCTGGCACAATTAGCCGTCCTGGCATTCAACTGGTATCCAAAGAGGGATTTGGCCCAGTCACTGGGAAAACCTTCCATTTTCCCATGTTGCTGCCAATGCAACCTAAGCCAAGGCCTCCATTATCCACCCTTCCTGTCCTTTCTTGAGCCAGGCTGTCTCCACCCTCACCACATTGCTGTCCAATGTGGCTTCTACAGGGTGTTGGCAACACTGCTTGCAACAGGAAACTGTGCTCCAAAATCAGCATTTAGACAAGGCAATGGTTTGCATCAGAGGGAGGCAGATCTTCCTTCCTTCTCTTGCAACATGATGCTAATCATTTGCTTAGTCCAAAGAAAGTCACACTGATTTCAGTGGGGTACTTACTACCAGTTCAGTGTGCTTAGGTGACCCCGGGGGAGCTCCTAGTTGATGTACATCAGCAGGACTCCCCCTACTGGTGGTTAACCCTTGCCGGTCTTCTAGCAATCAGGCTGAAGCCGGTTAGTCGATAGGAGCAATGCCTAAGCCAATACCGCTCAATTCCTGTAATCAATAAAGTTGTGGCCTATTTTCGCCCATTAACCTAAAATACTGGTGTCCTGTGTCTTTATTTCCATGGCGGAGGCGGGAACTCGCCACGCAACATGTTGCTAATCATTTGCTTAGTCCGAAGAAAGTCGCACTGATTTCAGTGGGGTGTTGTTGTTTAGTCGTTTAGTCATGTCCGACTCTTCGTGACCCCATGGACCAGAGCACGCCAGGCACTCCTGTCTTCCACTGCCTCCCGCAGTTTGGTCAAACTCATGCTGGTAGCTTTGAGAACACTGTCCAACCATCTCGTCCTCTGTCGTGCCCTTCTCCTTGTGCCCTCCATGTTTCCCAACATCAGGGTCTTTTCCAGGGAGTCTTCTCTTCTCATGAGGTGGTCAAAGTATTGGAGCCTCAGGTTCAGGATCTGTCCCTCCAGTGAGCACTCAGGGCTGATTTCCTTAAGAATGGATAGGTTTGATCTTCTTGCAGTCCATGGGACTCTCAAGAGTCTCCTCCAGCACCAGAATTCAAAAGCATCTTTTCTTCAGCGATCAGCCTTCTTTATGGTCCAGCTTTCACTTCCATACATCACTACTGGGAAAACCATAGCTTTTACTATATGGACCTTTGTTGGCAAAGTGGGGTACTTACTACCAGTTCAGTGTGCTTAGGATTATCCCCACCCCCCAACTTTATAGATGGGACTGGCGGCAAAAGTCATCCCATAATTGCATCCTGCTGAGGTCCATCTTGTAACAGGTAAGGGGAGGCCCTTTTCCATCATAACAATGAGTTGGGGGAGGCAGCTCCTCTTTGAAATAAATCAAGCAGTAAAGGTTGGACCTTTAGGGCAGATGGGACAGCCAGCCCCCAACTGCCTGACTTCAAACTTAACAACCAGCTCAGAGCAGG
Organism: Podarcis raffonei; assembly: GCF_027172205.1. Lineage (NCBI taxonomy): Eukaryota > Metazoa > Chordata > Lepidosauria > Squamata > Lacertidae > Podarcis > Podarcis raffonei. Next base: position 25,304,351 of record NC_070617.1, read on the forward strand.
TGGTCCTGCTTGGCAGCTTCCTCCTCCTCCTCCTCCTCCTCCTCCTCCTCCTCCTCAGTCTCAGTGTTGCCCCTTACAGAACTCAACAGGGTAGAGGATGGCGAGAAACCTAGACTTAGTTGGCTCTGCCTGTCCTTGGCTCCTGCACCGTGTACTGTTAGGCTCCTTGCAATAGTTGTTTGGAAGATTCAGGATGGATAAAAGAAAGTACTTCTTCACACAGTGCATAGTTAAACTAAGAAACTTGGTCCCACAGGGTAAAGGTAAAGGACCCCTGGATGGTTAAGTCCAGTCAAAGGCAACTATGGGGTGCAGCACTCACCTCGCTTTCAGGCCAAGGGAGCTGGTGTTTGTCCACAGACAGCTTTCCAGATCATGTGGCCAGCAGGACTAAACCGCTTCTGGTGCAACGGAACACCTTGATGGAAACCAGAGCGCATGGAAATGCTGTTTACCTTCCCACCGCAGCGGTACCTATTCATCTACTTTCACTGGCATGCTCTTGAGCTGCTAGGTTGGCAGGAGCTGGGACAGAGCAATGGGAGCTCACCCCGTTGTGGGGATTCGAACCGTCAACCTTCTGATTGGCAAGCCCATGGGACTCAGTGGTTTAGACCACAGTGCCACCCGCATCCCTCTCTCACAGGAGGCCATGATGGTCATCAACATGGATGGCTTTAAAAGAGGATTGTACAGTGGTTCCTTGGGTTAAGTACTTAATTCGTTCCAGAGGTCCGTTCCTAACCTGAAACCGTTCTTAACCTGAAGCACCACTTTAGCTAATGGGGCCTCCTGCTGCCGCCGCGCTGCTGGAGCACAATTTCTGTTCTCATCCTGAAGCAAAGTTATTAACCCAAGGTAATATTTCTGGGTTAGCAGAGTCTGTAACCTGAAGCGTATGTAACCTGAAGTGTATGTAGCCCGAGGTACCACTGTACTAGATGCTGGGAGCCACAGGAGGGGAGAGTTTTCTTGTGCTCAAATCCTGCTTGTGGGATTGGTTGGCCACTGGTGGCTACTGAGAGAACAGGATGCGGGACTACATGGTCCATTGGCTTCATCCAGCAGACTCTTCTTATCTTCTTTTTCACCAGTCTTAATGGTCACCAGCAACTACTGAAGTTGAGCCTGCATTTTGCTAAGTTTTTGTCCTATGCCAATGACGTTTTTATTCACCCAGCCGATTGCTAGCTCTTAATAGCCTCCCTCCACCCCAAACTGGCCAGTTTCCCTGCAAATATTTGTATCTTGTTGCATATCCATGTGTTGTCTGTATGAAAAACATAACTGTGTGCTCTGAACCGCCCTGGTGTCATCAGCGAAGGGCAGCCTAGGGAATGTGTAAATAAATAATCTGATGTCCAGGACTTGGGCTAAAAATAAATTTAACTAAAAATTGCTTTGTTTCCCCTCTCCTTCCTCCCAGTAACCTCAAGGTGATTTGGTGCCTGATAGGGCAAATTGGAAGTGAAAGAAACTAATTCAGGGATGGCTGCTCAGAACTGGTTTCTTAATGCATTTCACATTGACTGAAACAGGCAGGTCCCATATTTCCCCACCATCACCACTTACTACAAAACAGAGGCTCATCCCTAAGAATGTTCATTGTTTGACTGTTACCTATTCCAAAATAGACTGAAGTAAAGATTTCCAATCAGGCAGATGCTCTACCACAGACCTATGGCCATCTATATAAACATGAAGTTAAGAAGTTGCCTTTTGGTCTGTCTACCTCAGTATTGTTTGCACTGACTGATTGAACCTGAGACCTTCTGCATGCTGTGCAGATGCTTTGTGACAATCCTTTCCCCAAGGACCAAATAGATATGCTTACTCTGTTCCATGGACATCCCTATTTTCATCAGAGAAATGTTGGAGGGTATGGAGTTATGCGACCCCTGAACCAAGGAGATAAGTATCTACACAACCTTTAGAAGACATCTGACTTCCTGAAAAGGAAAGGTTTTCTGAAGGAGTGTCTCCACCTCCATTGTTCAGCCCGGACACTGAGGTCCAGCTCCGAGGGGCTTCTGGTGGTTCCCTCCCTGCAAGAAGTGAGGTTACAGAGAACCAGACAGAGGGCCTTCTTGGTAGTGGCACCCTCCTTGTGGAACGCCCTTCCACCAGATGTCCATGAAATAAACAACTATCTGACTTTTAGAAGACATCTGAAGGCAGCCCTGTTTAGGGAAGTTTTTAATGTTTGATGTTTTATTGTGTTTTTAATATTCTGTTGGGAGCCACCCAGAGTGGCTGGGGAAATCCAGCCAGATGGGCGGGGTATAAATATAATAAATTGTTGTTGTTGTTGTTGTTGTTGTTGTTGTTGTTGTTGTTGTTGTTATTATTATTTGTTTAATTAGGTTTTTTATATATGTTGAAAGCCACCCAGAGTGGCTGGGACAACCCAGTCAGATGAGTGGGGTATAATAATAATAATAATAATAATAATAATAATAATAATAATAATAATAATAATAATTCATTGGATAAATGTTGGAAAGTATGTGGGCCATCAAAAGGTCTGCTCAGAGTATCCTCATTTAAATGACTGGACCTAAGTTAGCCATGCTCATCTATATCAATTGGTCTGCTCTGAGTATGGATATTAACTCCATTTCTGAAACTCTCTCCCCAAACATCTAAATCTTCTTCTGATGCTCCCATGGTTTGGAAGATAGATCAAGGCCCAAGGGACCAGAAAGTAGAGCAGACAAGAGTCCCTTAAGGGATCAAGAGCCAGGTGAGGCTGACAGAGCTGGTGAATTAATGATGTCAGGAACACGGACCTATAAGAAAAGATCTGTTTGTAGGAGAGAAGTTTTGTGGTGCTTCTGATGGGACCATGGCCCAAAGCCATCTCCCGCCTCCGCCCACTGTAATTTGGAATATTTAGTTCCAGCATCTTAAAAACTCATGTAAACATTGGAGAAAAGGAGTGGAAAGAGTGTTTGTGGTCTCCTGTTCATTACTGCGGCTTCCTCCCCCTCCCCAACCCATCTGACTTCAGAAGCCTCCCCTCATTGCTATGCATCAAGAGCTTCTGCCTTCCAGGTAATCTGGTGTTAATTCTGTGCTCTGATGGTGGAGGAAAGAACAGAGCGAGGGAAGAAGAGAGGGAGAGAGAGGGAGAGAGAGAAGCTCTAATGAACTAGTAAAAATGATTGATGCGGGTTTCCTTGTCAGGCAGCTGAGCGGCTGTTTGTCAAGAAACAACAAAAATGTCACGAGGATTTGTAAGCAATTGTAACCATTACATAAAAAGCACTTTGACTAAAAATCACATCAGATAGCTTCCGCAAGTTGCCACCGCTCTAAGTGTGTTAATATAACCACTGGCTCTGCCTGACGTTTCTCCAAACAACTTATAAATATTCTGTGGGAGGGGCTGGCAGTCGCTTCTGGTCTGGAGGGGAATGGCTGGAACGGGCAGAAGGGTTGGGTCTATAGAAGGTGGTGGAGAAGATTACCCAGCACCACAACATCAGGATCCTCTTCTCTCTGCATGGCAGGCATTGGATTACATGGTCCTCTGGATCCCTTTGTTGTTGTGTTGTCGTTTAGTCGTGTCTGACTCTTCGTGACCCCATGGACCAGAGCATGCTAGGCACTCCTGTCTTCCACTGCCTCCTGCAGTTTGGTCAGACTCATGTTGGTAGCTTTGAGAACACTGTCCAACCATCTCATCCTCTGTTGTTCCCTTCTCCTTGTGCCCTCAATCTTTCCCAACATCAGGGCCCTTTCCCAGGAGTCTCCTCTTCTCGTGAGGTGGCCAAAGTATCAGAGCCTCAGCTTCAAGATCTGTCCTTCCAGTGAGCACTCAGGGCTAATTTCCTTCAGAATGGAGTCCATGGGACTCTCAAGAATCTCCTCCAGCACCATAATTCAAAACCATAAATTCTTCAGCGATCAGCCTTCTTTCTGGTCCAGCTCTCACAACTCTGCAATTCTATGATTCTGTTATTCTCACTCTGTGCCGAACTATCCTCCCTCTCTGGGGCTTCGTTGCATCTGCAGTGCCCATGGGATCTCCCTAGGAAGCAGAGATGATAATGCCTGTCTGTCCCCCTTCAGAAAGATACTGAAGATTGATGTTGTCAAAGGAAAAGGGTGTAGCTCAGTGGTTAAGAACATAAGCATAAGAACACCAACATCTTCTGCATCTCCAAGCATTCAGCTTCATTGGCTGTCCCTGAGATCTGGTGAGATGAAAGAGGGAGAAATACTTCTCTCTGTCTACTTCCTCCACGCCAAATCTGCAATAGGCCTCTTCTGTTGTGTGAACAAACCCTTCCCCATTTCCTGCACCGATCGCCAATTATTTCAGTGGCCTCTGTGCTCTTCTCTCATGAAGGAGGGAGAACTCTCTCTGTGCCCATCAAAAATCGACAAGCCTCATCAGTGCCAGGGGATCTGTTATGCTCTGATGGCCAAGCGGATGAGTTTTTCTGCCCTGGCTGCCAGCACCAAGCTGTGAAGAATTCACTGGCACCTCAGTTTTTAGCATCGTAGGGCCAAGATCCATTGCAGGGCACAGCTGCATCATAACCTCCTGGCTCCTCACCAGGTGGCATGGGCATTGTTTACGCAAGCTCTGCATCTGGCGCTTACTCCTCTGCGATGCAGAGCTGTCTGGGCACAGCTGGTGCATTTATCCAGCTGGCAATCCCTGGACCCTGTTAGCCTTCCCCCTCAACGTGGTGGCAGGGGGCTCCCTGTGCTGAAACAGCCCAGCTTATATCCAGCACACATCCAGCCAAGGCATTTGATGAGAAGCATCCATGTTATCATGGCAAGTAAACCCAGGATTGCTTCTGAATACCAGTTGCTGGAAGCCACGGAAGAGGAGAGTGCCCTAGTGCTTGAATCCTGCTTGTGGATCTCCTACAGACATCTGGTTGGCCACTGTGAGAACAGGATGCTGAACTAGCTAGGCCATTGGCCGGATCCAGCAATAATACTAATACTAATACTAATACTAATACTAATACTAATACTAATACTAATACTAATACTACTACTACTACTACTACTACTAATAATAATAATAATTTATATCGCCGAATAATTGATGCTTTTGAATTATTGTGCTGGAGGAGACTCTTGAGAGTCCCATGGACTGCAAGAAGATCAAACCTCTCCATTCTTAAGGAAACCAGCCCTGAGTGCTCACTGGAAGGAAAGATCGTGAAGCTGAGGCTCCAGTACTTTGGCCACCTCATGAGAAGAGAAGACGCCCTGGAAAAGACCCTGATGTTGGGAAAGATGGAGGGCACAAGAAGAAGGGGACGACAGAGGACGAGATGGTTGGACAGTGTTCTCAAAGCTACCAGCATGAGTTTGACTGAACTGCGGGAGGCAGTGGAAGACAGGAGTGCCTGGCGTGCTCTGGTCCATGGGGTCACGAAGAGTCGGACACAACTAAACGACTAAACAACAACAATTATTTATACCCCCCCCCATCTAGCTGGGCTTCCCCAGCCACTCCGGGCAGCTTCCAAATAAATATTAAAATACAGTAATACATCACACATTAAAAGCTTCCCTAAACAGGGCTGTCTTCAGGTGTCTTCTAAAAGTTTGGTAGTTGTTGTTCTCTTTGACATCTGGTGGGAGGGCGTTCCACAGGGCGGGTGCCACTACCGAGAAGGCCTTCTGCCTGGTTCCCTGTAACCTGGCTTCTCGCAGTGAGGGAACCGCCAGAAGGTCCTCGGCGCTGGACCTCAGGGTCCGGGTAGAACGATAGGGGTGGAGACACTCCTTCAGATATACAGCAAGCTCTTCTTACGTTCTTATGGAAACTGCAGGAGAGGAGAATGCTCATCTAGTACGGCATCCTGTTCTCAGTGGCCAACAAGATGCCCCAATGGAAAGCCCACAAGCTGAACCCAAGCATAAGAGCACTCTCCCCCATGTGGTCTCCAGCAACAGGTATTCAGAAGCATTAATAACATAAGTACAGCTTGCCTAATCAGCCCACTGGCTCACCTAGTCTAGCTTCCTGTTCTCACCATGTCTAGGCCAAGAGAATAGGGCAGTTCCTGACACAGTGATCTGACTCCATACAGAGGGACTGGTGGACTGCTGCAGTCAACTCTGGAGGGTGAATCATAAGAACATAAGAAGCACATACTGGATCATGCTGGCCCATCTAGTCCAGCATCCTGTCATTACGATGGCCAACCAGATGCATGTAGGAATCCTGGTACAGGATTCAAGCTCAAGGGCAAATCAAATTATCTACTACTGAACTATCTACTACTGAGCTATTTTCAGCCTTTGTCAAACCCAGCCTGGAGTCCTGTGCCCAGTTCTGGGTAACACAGTTTAAGAGCAATATTGACAAGCTAGAACATGTACAGAGGAGGATGTCCAAAACGGTGAAGCATCTGGAAACCAAGTCTTGTGAGGAACGGTTGAGGGAGCTGGGTATGTTTAGCCTGCAAAGGAGAAGACCGAGAGTTGATATGATAGCCATCTTCAAATATCTGAAGGGCTGGATGATGGAAGATGAAGCAAGCTTCATTCCTGCTGCTGCAGAGTATAGAACCCAAACCTATGGATTCAAATGACAAGAAGGGAAATCCTGACTCAACAGGAAGACGTTCCTGATTGTAAGAGCTGCTTGACTGGAATCAACCACCTTGGGACCACTGAAGTCTCCCTTACTTGGCTGCTTCTGCAGTGGCGGCAAAGTGAGAGGTGTGCTCTTCCATTTCTGCCACCCGAGGCAGCTGCCTCACCCAGCTTCATGTGTGGGCCGGCTCTGAAATGAGGCAACATTTCAATGGGAGGTGGAAATGTTTTCACATTTTTCTTACATAGTCTCCCCCTCTAACTATCTTAGCGTTTGAGGGAGAGTCCATTCCCTTTCCCACTTTATCTAGAGCAAATTCCCTGCTGTCAATCCACCAGATGTCTCGCCCAGATGGGAAGCAGATGGCCCAAACAGCAGGGGGCGGGGGTGTTTGCATCACCTGCGTGGAGGAGCATATGTTGAGGTTGTTCACCTTTGGGCTTGTTGATTGATGATGGACACAAACCACCTTTTGCTTGGAGGACACAAAAGCTCCTGGGAATATATATCAAGCAGACGGGCAAGCAAGCTGGGGTAGGGTGGGAGGTGGACATTAGCAGCTGTTCCTTTTCTGGTTTCAGAATTATGATGGGCCATGGTGCTCCCTGGCAGGTTGCAGAGCCGCTATCTGGATTTCCAGAGCGGTGGAGGACATTTCATGGAGAAGGTATCAGATATGCTTCCAAAGATCTCCTCATCCAGATCTCTCCCCAGGTCCTGAATGATCTGGTCCCAAAGTGAAACTGATGCACTCAAAGGCCACCCCTCTTCATTTATTTATTTTTAAATCAATTTCTGAATTTTGTACACTGTGCTGTGTATGCCATAACTTCTGTCCTGGATCTTAAGGAAATACTTTATACCAAAGGAAAGCGAAGGGGCCATAGCTCAGTGGCAAAGCATCTGCCTTGCATGCAAAAGCCAGTGTGGTGCAGTGTAGTGTAGTGGTTAGAGTATCGAACTAGGAACTGGGAGACCCAGGTTCAGATCATTTCTGTATCACTTTGCCTTAAAAGAAATCAGCACCAAAGTCCATGTGCAATTTTTTGCACATTTCTCCTAACATACACATTTGAGCACATAATGTTGCCTAATATATGCATGTTTGCAAGTAAATAAGCTCAGACCCCTTGAAAGGACCCAGAGCTCCCAATGGGGTCTGGGTAGAGTGAATGAACATGCCTGTTCCAGCAGGGGAACACAGAGAGAGTCAAAAATGAACAGGTCTGAACCGTCTGCTCACCAGCTGGCAGAGGCGCCAGGTTGCCCCCAAGCTTGGAGAGCTGTAGTGTGCATCAGACACATATGACATCACACGCGCAGCACTTGCGTGTGATGTCACACGTGTGACACATGTTATGTGATGTCATACACATCTCCCAACACCGTGCAGGCTGCTGCAGCCTTCTGCGATGTCGTGCTGGGCTCCTCATCACTGGGGGGCTGGGCCACCTTCAAGCAAATATTGAGGGGGCTGAAGACCACCTAGAGTTGGGGTGCCTGTTTGCTGTTGAGGATTCCATTCTGCTTAGTTGGGCTGTGTGTGTGTGTGTTCGCTAGGTGGCAAGTGGAAGATCCAGACCTGCTGCCTGCAGGGGTCTGTTGGGCCAAAGCGTTCCCTGCCATTCGACATTAGCCCCTGCCCAATTGATTCAGGGCCAGATCCAGGCTGGATGTTAAGAACACAGGAAGAGCCTAGTTCAGCATCCTGTTCTCACAGTGGCCAACCAGATGTCTGTGGGAAATCCGCAAGCAGGACTTGAGCACAACAACTCGCTTCTTCCATACCCTCCAACATTTCTCCAATGAAAATAGGGACATCCTGTTGTTGTTGTTGCTATGATGATGATGGTGATGATGACTATTGCCAGGGGTGATTTGGGGCCTTGGATAGGGTTAGGCTGTGCCCAGCACTAGCACACAACTCTTTTCCTTCCACATCCCTCAAAGTGAACCATCCCTCAGATATATGAGACCAAGTACAGGAGAGGGAAGAAAGGTACATTTGTGTGCTCTGTGAATGCATGTGAGAATGCGTGTGAACCATTATGGGGGGCCAGTACCCACCCACTGGCACACAGACTTCAGAGGGCTGGCCAACTCCCCCAGCAACTCCAAAAGAAAGTTAGGCACCACTGCTTTGGGGGAGGTGTTTTGTTATATATCTTTTAACGTTCGAATGTATTAGAGTATGTGGTTTCCCCTCACTAACTTCTAAGATGGTATGCAGTTCATTCTACTGCCTTGGGACTTCATTACCACATTGCTTCCTCCTTCTGCCTTGTCTGTAGAGCCAGCCTTAAATAGCTTTCTGGGAGCATCACAGATCAGCTGCCTCAGAGTCAGCATTTACCAGTCAGCAACTTCTGCAACCCAGTGAAGGTTGCTAAGAGCTCCCAGACCCACTTCCTAATTAGCAGAGAAGCAGGCGGCTAAAGGAAGTGTTTGCTTATGAATCGCATTCTGCTGGGCTGATTCCAGTGGACATCCCATAGCATATTACAAAGAGAGGCAGTGTGGTGTAGTGTTTAGTGGACTGGAAGAAGCAAAGATCACCAGTGTTGAAGCAATGATTCTTCAACATGAACTTTGTTGGACTGGCCATGTTGTGTGGATTCCTGATTACCGTCTTCCAAAGCAACTACAGTGGTACCTCGGGTTACAGACGCTTCAGGTTACAGACTCTGCTAACCCAGAAATAGTACCTCGGGTTAAGAACTTTGCTTCAGGACAAGAACAGAAATCATGCTCTGGCGGCGCAGTGAGAGCGGGAGGCCCCATTAGCTAAAGTGGTATCTCAGGTTAAGAACAGTTTCAGGTTAAGAATGGACCTCCAGAACGAATTAAGTTCTTAACCCGAGGTACCACTGTACTGTATTCTGAATTTAAAAATGGAAAGTGCAATGCTGGGGATCAACAAAAGAGGTTTAAAGACTCTCTCAAGGTAAATCTAAACAAATGTAGTATAAACACTGGCAACTGGGAAAACACTGGCCTGCGAGCTCTCCAATTGGAGAACAACCTTTACCAAAGGTGTCATGGACTTTGAAGATGCTTGAACTCAGGATAAAAAGGGAGAAATGTGCAAAGAGGAAGGCATGCTTGGCAAACCCTCACCGTGATCAACTCCTGCCCGGAAACCTATGCCCCCACTGTGGAAGGACTTGTGGATTCAGAATTGGCCTCCACAGTCACTTACGGACTCACTGTTAAAACTGTGTTTATGGAAGCCAATGTGGTGTAGTGGTTAAGAACAGTGGATTTGTAATCTGGGGAACTGGGTTCGCTTCCCCGCTCCTCCACATGCAGCTGCTGGGTGATCTTGGGCTAGTCACACTTCTCTGAAGTCTCTCAGCCCCACTCACCTCACAGAGTGTTTGTTGTGGGGGAGGAAAAGAAAGGAGATGGTTAGCCGCTTTGAGACTCCTTCGGGTAGTGCTAAAGCGGGATATCAAATCCAAACTCTTCTTCTTCTTCTTCTTACTCGGCTACAAGTGATCGCCAAAGAAGAAAGAAGAAGAAGAGTGTCAGAGTCAGACCTGGGAGATCAGGGTTCAAATTGCCACTCGGCCATGATGCTCACTGGCTGACTTTAGGCCAGTCACTTGCTCCTCATGTAAGCTACCTCACAGGGTTGTTGTAAAAATTAAACAAGGGGTGGGGGACCATGTACAATAACTTGAGCTCCTTGAAGGAGAGGTAGAAAAACAAACTGGATAGATTATTTCCACCTCACACTCTATGCAGTAAGTCATGTTCAATGCTACTTTACATCTTCTATCTGCATATTTTGGTTCTTCTGAAGCTCACCGAAATATCAGTAGTTTTCCTCTTGAGTAGATGCTTCCAGGAAGCAGAAACAGCCCTGCAAAGGTCAGGAATGAGAGGTGCTGCTTAGGGATAGGAGAGGAATCTGATTTGGTTTCCATTTTAACATACGTTTAACCGATTCACACTTCCAGAAACTTTCTGATAACAGGAATGTGGTTTACCCTTTGAAATTCACACTTCTCCAAATTTTGTGATGTGGTTCTCTGGCAAAAGAAAGTATGCACAATAATGCATATCTATGGTAAAAAAAAAATGCATACACGACATAAAATAGAAATGCATTGTTTCAGGGACAATTGCGGCCCATAATATGGTATACTAGGGAAATACTGTTCAGAGATGTCAGAAGCCTGCCCTGCCATAAATCAGAGCAGGGCCTTTGTTGTGGCTGCCCCTGTTCCGTGGAATAGGATTCCTGTTGGTGTACAGAAGGCTCCTCCTGCCAACCCTTTCTGCACAAAGTTGAAAACATTTTTGTTTCGATGGGCTTTCCCAGCTGGATGAAAAGTCTTTTGTTTTCCGTGTTGTGGTTGACTCTTTTTAAGCTGGTTTATTTATTTATTTTAAAAAAAGGTATAAATCACCTTGAGAGTCATGCAGAAGGCGACAAAAAGGTAAATGGATGTGTATGTGTGTGAGAGAAGAGGGGTGGTGTAGTGCTTAGAGTGCCGGATTAGAACCTAGAGGATCAGGGTTCAAATCCTCGTTTGACAATGCAGCTCACTGTGTGACCCTTGGCCCAGTCACTACCTCTCTCAGGGTTGCTGTAGGGATTAAACGAGGAAGGGCAAGGAGCCATGCCTGCCATCTTGATCTTGAAGAGAAAAAGGGGGTGTAAATGCAATAGTTAGATTCCCAAATGCCGATAGATTTCTCTGAGGATTTTTAAAAATAAATAAATAAATAACTCGCATACTGATACAGATGCATGGAGGATGCAGGACTTAAAAAGTGGCAGAAACCAGATCTGACAGCTTCATCGATCCCTGGTTTCCGTACACACTATCACTGTTACCTCTGCCATGAATATAACCAGCGGAGAAGGCAATGACCTAAGAGGAATGTAGTTGTCTGTTGTCTGCATGATGCTCCAATCTAGTTTGGCCTGTTTCCAGTCAGGTGTCTGTGTGTGTGTGTGTGCGTGTTTTCACAGAAACAATTTTGCAACATCTCTGCACCAGCGGAGCTTGGATCATCCACTCCATGGCTGTGTTGGCTGGAGCTGATGGGAGCTGTAGTCCAACCAAAACATCTGGATGGCAGCAGGTTGACTTAGCAGTGGAAATATCCAAGAAACTTTTTAAGAACAGAAGAAGTGCCTGCTGAATCAGGTCAAAGAGGGGGCCCCTCTAGTCCAGCATCTCATGTCCAGCCCATAGCTGTCAACTTACAGATTTGAAAATAAGGGACCAGCAGCCTCGAAAATAAGGGATCAGCAGCCAAAATAAGGGATTTTCCAGGCACAGGTATATTCAACTTCTGAGCCCCTCTGAGCCAAAGGCAGAAAGCCCAGCCAGCAGCCAAACGAAGCCTCAAGTGGTGGTTCCCACAGTGCAGCAACCCGGCAAATGGGATGCAGCGAGAAACCACCGTCACCTCTCCGCTGGGAAGCGCTGAGCAAAGGCGAGTCCCCAGGCAACGCAGCCGATTTGATTGGCGCAAGGCATGCAAGCTCCAGCTCCCAGTCATTCTTAGACTCCTTATTGGGTGAGCAACGCAGCCAAGCAACACAGTTGGAGCCTCCCTCCTCCCTGGCCAGCAGGGAGGGAGGGAGAGGAGCTGCTTCCTTTGAAACCAGGGAAATTTAAGGGACATCGTCAATAAGGGACAGCAGCGGGACATGGCGCTGGGATAAGGGAGTTTCCCGCCAAATAAGGGACAGTTGACAGCTATGGTCCAGCCAGATGCTTGTAGGAAAACCCACAAGTGCAGGATCTGAACACAAAAGCTCTCTCCTGTGGCTTCCAGAAACGGGCATTCAGAAGCGTCGCTGCCTCCAATATGTTCAGACTCCAAAGGTGATTAGCTCTTCTGCGAAAGCTGCAAATCCTAGCGCGTCAACTCTGCATATTTTGACACAAGAAAATCCCCCAGACCTGCCAAAAGACGTGACTCAGCTACACAACACATGCGTATATAAATATTCAGCAGATAGCACAGTGAACACACACCTCTTCCCAATTTCCCCCTTTCCCCCAACAACTCCTGTCAATCCTCAAGGTTTCATTCTTATTTTCTGCTCTCCTCGCTTGGCTTGGGGCCTGGTTTATACATCCTTTTTCTATTCTGGGCCATCTGAAATATGTATGATGCTAGGAGAGACTGCAGGGAGCTTGTGAGAGGAGGGGAACCGTACCATTAATGCAATGGGTTTCGTGCGATGAAATCCTTTGTTGCTGCCAATTAGAGATTGCATAATGGCGAGCTCCATGCCTTATTCATCACCTCCCTTCCAGCTGACAGCCCGTCTGAGGTGGTGACTGCAAGAGCTAAAATCTAAAAAAGGGAGAACCCAGGATTGACATACCTGAGACATTTGTCTGTTTGCACATCTCTCTGTGTGCAGAGGACACCGTAAAGGGGGCAAAAAAGAAAAGAAAACCTTTATTTCATATCTTTTTTGTCATTGTTGAACTTGTACACAAGTAAAATAAAATGCATATCTTTTATATATATATATATATATAATTTATATATATACTGCAGTCTCGAGGGAATGAAAAGGGATGCATTCTTTAACAAATGCCCCTGTAAACATGGCAGAATAATGAAGGTGGGAAGATGGTTAAATTGCAGGAATCGGAAATGCAGGAGCCGCAATGAAATCGTTGCGTCACCTCTTCAAATGGTAGGGGGGTACCGGTACTTGCAACATCATTCAAGGATGGTTTCAAATTACAAGTAACACTTTGGAAAACATTTTGAAAATGGCATATTTGCATCTTTTATTTTTTTTCTATTTTATTTTATTTTTTTCCATAGGTAAATCTTTCTCTCTCTTTTTTCCCCTTTTTAACCATCAGCTGTGGCTATAGACTCTCGTGGGCAAGTGCAGTTCCAAGGACGAAAAAATAATAATAATAATAATTAAAAATTAAAACACATAAATTTCAGGAGGAACAAATAAATTATGTACAACGTTTTGTTTTTTATAAAGGCATCCAGTTAACTCGTAGTGTAACCAAGTTTTGTTTTTGTTTTGTATTTCCCCCCCTCTGGGCTTAACTTTCTTCTTGTTTGTGGAAGTGATTTTATGTTTTTATTTTTTTTATGGTTTTATTTTTTTTAAGCAAAAGTCCTGGGATTAAAGTATCACTCCTCGAGGAAAGGGGTGGGAGGGAAACAAGAGACATGTTGCTGTCGTTTCAACAGGACCAGAATAGACTCCACACCAACAGAGAGATCGATAGGCTGGGGATTAGCCGTGAGGTGGTACTTTGCGTGGGCTGAGCCATGCGACACTGTGACCTGGATTTGTTCTTTTTCGAACACCCCTGCCTCTTTTTGGTTGGGACTGTCGAAGGTTCGATGGGGCCTAGGAACTCAGGTTTCAAATTGGTCAGTGGAGGGTCCACTGCACTGGGGAAGGTCCCAAAGGGGGAATCGTTGATCTGTTTGTTGCTGCTGTTTTTGGAAGGGTCCGTCTCCACCTGGGGCTTAGTTTTGGCGATGTTTTCCTTATCCTTGAGGGGGTTGTTGGAGGAGGCCCGGCTGCTGTGGGAAGACGGGCCTGCCTTGGCTTTGGCTTCATAAATAAAAGACTTATCCATCTCCGGCTGACAGCATTTCCGCCCACCATCGTGGGGGCTTAGAGGAGGGTCGGCAGTTGGCAATTTGCCAGTCCTGGTCTTAGTGCTAAAGACGCTTGTTCTGATCTGGTTGAAAGAGTCGACGCATCCCTCCAGGTCAGCGCTCTGCAGCCGTTTGAGGTCCCTCCCTGCCAGGTGAGCGGGCAGGTGGCACTCGAGTTCCGAAGAAGACCCTTTGAACTGCTTGAACCAATCCCAGAGCGACCGGGCTTGGCAGTCGCAAACCCATTGGTTGCCGTTCAAGCGGAGATACTGGAGGGAGACCAAGGGAGCCATCGTCTCTCCCGTCAACACCGTCAGGTTGTTATTAAAAAGGTACAAGGTCATCACTTTGCCCAAGTCGTGGAAAGCCCTGCGGTGGATGACACTGACCCGGTTCTGATGCAAGAGGAGCCGGTCCAGGTTGATCAACCCCCGGAACACGTTTTCCGACAAACTCTTTATCCTGTTCCCGTGCAAAAACAGATAGGTGAGGTTAGCAAGATCCAGAAAGGTGTCGTCCAGGAGGTTCTGCAGGCTGTTGTCCTGAAGGTAGAGATACTGCAGAGAGAATAGCCCCCGGAAGAGCCCCGTGGAGAGCTCCAGGAGGCCACAACGGTCAAGGTGCAAGGTATGGAGGTGGACAAGGCCTTGGAAGGTGGAAGGGTTGATGGACCTCAGGTTGGTGTTGTCGCTGAGGTCCAGCTCCTCCAACTTGTCGAGCCCGTAGAAAGCCCCGGGTTCAATCAGGCTGATGTTGTTGGAATGGATCCAGAGGATGGACATGTTCCGGCAGGAAGTGAAGCTGGTGGAACGGATCACGGTGATCTTGTTGCTGTGGAGGAAGATACGCTGAGTCTGGATGGGGATTTCGGTGGGGATGGCTCCAAGTCCTTGCTGTTGGCAGCTGATGGTGATCTTGGGTTCGCTGTAGCATACGCAAGCCCCTGGGCAGGATTCCGCTTCCGACGGGAAGTTCAAGCACAACACCAAAATTAGCAGTTTGCTTCCTGGAGGGACAGCCATAGGGGAGGAGGGGGGGAAAGAAGAAGAGACAATGATATGCAAATTAGATCATTAGCACCTTCTTTTCCAGCATCCCCTACATTAGCTCAAAATGCACCTTTGGAAAATTCATTAACTGCACAACCTTGGCGAACGTGCATGACCTTGATGAAAACATAGGCATTGCTTTTGTTCCACCAGCCTGAGAATCAGCTCAAGGAATGGAAGGAATAAGGCTTAGCAGAGGAGCTCATTGTACCCTTTCCCTTGCCCCCCAGTCCTAGCCTGATTTGGGTCAAAAGTAGATTTGGGGCAGCGGGGAGAAAGAACGATGAGAAAGAAAAGCAGTTCAGGTAGGCCGCATCCACACCATAGCAGTATCATACCGCTTTAAACAGTCATGGCTTCCAACAAGGAATCTTGGCAGCTGTAGTTTGTTATGGGTGCTGAGAGACATTAGGAGATCTCCATTTCCCCCCCACCAAGAACTATAGTTCTCAGAGCTATTTAACCATCAATCTTTCTTCCCCGGGAACTCTGGAAACCGTAGTTTGGTAAGGTGAGATATAAGTTAACCAAAAGCAGCTAAAAGCACAAACACAGCCAACACATTTAAAAATAGATTATGACCCTAAGAAGTGGACACTCATGGGAAACATCCCATGATACAACAAAAAGGTCTTCAATTGTTCCCGGAAAGTGCAGATAGTGGCCACCTGTTGTATCTCAACAGCAATGTTATTCTGTGGAATAGGGGCAGCCACACTGAAGGCCCTGCTCCTCTGAGTTACTGCATGGGGACTTCAGAGATCTTTGGAGCTGACAGGAGGAACTCTCCCACAGACAGCAGTGATCTACTGGGTGCATAAGAGATAAGGTGGCATCTCAACATTGGATTAGTTTACCTGCGAGGTCACCTTACTTCTCACATGCCCACTCAGCCACTTCACTCTGTGGGACTGGCACCAATACAGGATCCACATGGAAGAACTTGGTCTTTTAGTGTGGCAGTGTCCACACTCTGGAACTCCCTGCCTATTGATATCAGTCACCTTCGTTGTATTCTTTTCAGCACCTGCTAAAACCATTTTTGTTTAGATCAGCCTACCCAGATAAGTAGAATATCTCAAATGCTGATGTGTATTTTAATATTTTCTTTTTGTTTATAACTGTTTTTTCAAAAAAAAAAGTTTCAAATTTTTGTTAACTGTTTTATTGCTTTATTCTATTCACTTTGAGGTTTGTTTGTTTGTTTACAATCAAGCAGGGCATAAATTTTATGAAATAGATAGATCCCATTATATGTATTTTACTGGTGAATGCATTGAAAAGTGCGGGTTTACATATAATTATTTTTAAGTGCATATTTTATTTTATGTAGAACTGGCACTGTTGCAGGTGCCATGCTGCATCCATTCTGCATCTATAAGAAATTGATATTTTAGTGTGGCGTCACCCGCACTTTGAAACACCCTGAGTCTTCGCTGTACTCTTTTCAGCCCACGTTAAAAACATTTTTGTTCAAACAAGCCTACTCAGATTCTAGAACGCTGGAGTGTTTTTAGTTTATTGCTGCTTTTATTTTTATTTAAAAAATGCTTCAGTTGTTTTTACTAATAATTTCATTGCTTCATTCTTTTTGTAAACTGCTTCAGTAAACTGCTGCAATCAGGTGGGATATGAATATTTCGAAACAAACAGACACATAAAATGCAAAAAGTGCTTGCAAAATGTGTACCAAAAGCCTACGGCAGGTGTAATGCAGCTTGGCAGCGTGCAACAAACTACTGACTGCCAGTGAAATTGTAGGTGGGGCAAGGGCACAGCTCAACTCGTGCCCTCCTTTTTGGCAGACAGCTCTGCAGCAGGTGTGACTTTCACCTTGGCTTGGTGTGACCCTAATCTCCAGATGCCTGTCCAATTTGTCCAGCACACTCTCTCTCTCTCTCTCTCTCTCTCTCTCTCTCTCTCTCCCTCTCTTGTTGCCTCAGCCAACCCGGCTCTCTCAACTCGGTGACTGAGCTGTGACTTTGCATTAAAGCATAATGAGGCATCAGAATGCACGAGCATCCTTCGCAAAGGAGAACGACTCTTTTCCCGAAGACGCGCAAGCCGAGAAAGGGGTCCTGAGGCTTGGACTTCCCCAGATGATGGGATGGGTTGCTGGACAATTCCTCCAAATGGAGGGAGTGCAGGTCAAATCTGACAGGGATTCCTGGTGCCTCTTCAAAATGTGGATGGACCAGACTGGCAGAGATAATTTATAATGATGTGGGTTTTTTTAATATATATATATATTATTAAAGATTTCTTGGTTTATTTTCAAGCTACGTTTTTCTACAAATCAGTTTCATTTGCTGTGAGACATTAATGTTACATTAGGAAGAAAAGGGGGGGTGGAGGTGGAGGGGGGAATGGTGAGTGGGGTGGGGTGGGAATGCTTCTATTCTACTTGGTGTATGTGTGGGGTTTTGTGTCAGTGTCACTTGTGTGGGTTCTCTTTACTATTCGCTTGAATTCCTTTAGTGGTGAGAGAGGTTGCGGTTGGTCTAGGGTGTGTTGTTTGTTTGTGATTGGCTGTGGTGAACTTTGTTTTCATGTGTGAGTGGTGTGTGTGTGTGTGTGTGTGTGTGTGTTTGGATCATGTTAGCCAGATTGATTTGAATTCTGTCGGCGGGTTCTTGTTATTGTCTTGCTGGGCTGTATATGTGATAAAGAGGAACCATACCGGGGTGAAGGCATCTTCTTCTATTTGTCCCCGTGTCACTTTCAGTTTGTTGGTTAGTTTTTCTAATCCAGCTGTTTCCCATACTATTTGATACCATTGGTCCATGCTTACTCCTGACAGGTCTCTCCAGTGTCTGGCTATGATGTTTCTGGCTGCTGAGAGTAGGTGGGCTATGAGCTCTGTGTGTTGTGAGTGGGCATTATTGTCTTGGAAGAGGTTTAGTAGGGCCAGTTCTGGGGTGACTTCTAATACTTGCTTAGTTATTTTGCATATTTCTTGTATGGTTGGTGTCCAGAAGAGTTGGATTTTAGGACATTCCCACCACATGTGGAGGTATGTGCCTGTGGAGGTGACCCTCTCCAGCATTTTGGTGAGGTTCCTGGGCATATTAGTGTTAGTTTCCATGGTGTTAGGTTGAGGACCAATCTTTGTCTAAAATGGTTTGTTTTAATTATGCATTAGGTACTGTGTACTACAAGGGACGTGGGTGGAGCCTAGGACTTGCCGATCAGAAGGTTTGCGGTTCGAATCCCCGTGATGGGGTGAGCTCCCGTTGCTCGGTCCCTGCTCCTGCCAACCTGGCAGTTCGAAAGCACGTCAAAGTGCAAGTAGATAAATAGTTACCGCTCCGGCGGGAAGGTAAACGGCGTTTCCGTGCACTGCTCTGGTTCGCCAGAAGCAGCTTAGTCATGCTGGCCACATGACCCAGAAGCTGTACGCTGGCTCCCTTGGCCAATAAAGCAAGATGAGCGGCGCAACCCCAGAGTCGGCCACAACTGGACCTAATGGTCAGGGGTCCCTTTACCTTTACTGTGTACTACATTTTAGTGGAAGAGTTGAAGATTAGGAGAAGAACCATAGTTCAGTGATGGAGTGTCTACTTTGTCCCTGGTTCAATCCCCAGTAGCATGACCAGGTAGGGTTGGGAATGTCCCTGGCCTGAAACATTGCAAAGCTGCTGCCCACCAGTGTAGACTAAGGATGCTGCTTGCCTCCAGCTCCCATCATCCCCAGCCAACAAGAGCAATTGCTATAGAAGTTGGGAGTTGAGATCCAAGAACTTCTGGAGAGCCACAGGTTCCCCGCCCCAGTGAAGGCAGTGCTGAGCTGGATCAACTCATTTTCCCCAGCACTACCTGTTGATTCCCCTGAGATGTCCCTTTGCAGAGTAGGACAGACATCATTATCACCACCATCATTTTGGACTTCTTGCATGAAAGAGAAAATGAACTTGTAATAGCTGGATTTGAAGATTGAAGAAAAATACTGGTTTATAGAAGATAGAATGGCTGGATCTCTGCAGGACAGTGAGCCAGAAGTCATTTTATTCTTCTTTATCTTCCTCTAATCTCTCCCCCCCCCCCATACACACACACTTTCTCCTCTTCTCTTTCTTTTCTTTCTCCTCCCTCCTCTCCGCTCCTCTCTTCTTCCTTTCTTTAGGTTTTCCTTTTTCTTGTCTTTACTCCTTCCTGCCTTTGTTCTAGACTAAGTAGCTGTTAGTATATTGTAAAAAGACACTTTGCAACGGCCGTGCATTTTTGTATATCTCTGAATAAGGATCAATAAATAAATTTACAAAAGAAAAAAGACGTCGCCAGTCATCATGATCATTGGCGTCATCATCATCTCCCTCTCCTGCTCTGGTTCCTAGGTGATGATTTCCTCCTTGGTCCATCCTCAGGGACGGTTAAGTGGGTGCCAAGGCAAGCAGGCAGCAGAGCCTGTAGCTTAAATAGCCCCACAAACCCCACCCACAGGCCAGCTGGCCTGCAAGCATATTGTCTACCCATATATAGCAGGGCTGGGGAACAATTCTCAGCCTCAGGCCCACATCCCCTCCTGGGCCACCATCCAAGGGCAAGAAGCCATAGCCTCCAACATTCTTCTGATGAAAATTGGGACAGTGCAGCACCAAAAGACACAATATTATCAATAATAATTTATTATTTATCCCCCCACCCATCGGGCTGGGTTTCCCCAGCCACTCTGGGAGGCTCCCAACAGAATATTAAAAACATGATCAAACATCAGACATTAAAAACTTCCCTAAACAGAGCTGCCGTCAGATGTCTTCTAAAAGTCTGATAGTTGTTTATTTCTTTGACATCTAATGACAGGGTGTTCCACAGGGCGGGTGCCACTACTGAGAAGGCCCTCTGCCTGGTTCCCTGTAACCTCACTTCTCACAGTGAGGGAACCGCCAGAAGGCCCTTGGAGTTGGACATCAGTTTCTGGGCTGAACAATGCGGGTGGAGACGCTCCTTCAGGTATACTGGGCCAAGGCCATTTAGGGATTTCAAGGTCAGCACTAACACTTTGAATTGTGCTCGGAAATGTACTGGGAGCCAATGAGAGCGCAGTACCACCAGAAGCACCAGTGATGCCTGCAAGCACCAACTTATCTTCCTGTCACATACCAATGCCTGTGTACCCTTCATCAGAAGGAAGGAATAAAATTAATGGTTTCATCATATGTTACCCACATATCATCCCTGAGTAGCAGAGATGGTGACTGGCCCAAAGTCACCAGAGTCCACTTCAAGGCTCAACAAGGACTGTGCTTTCCTAATCTCTTCCTGGCCCACCAGTCCCATTCCTCCATACTGGATCTCAAACCTATGCACACCAACTGTTGCAAGATGGAGCGTGCCAGAGAAATACTCTTGCATGCTATGGAGAGCAGGGCAGAAACTGGGCTATAAATCTCAATCAATAACTTATTATTGCTTGCTCGGTCGATACTATAGATATGGCTTGAATGTTTTATTGGGGGAATGAGAATGGTGCCAGGGGGGTGATAACCATGAAGAAGGGAGATTCTCTCTTTGGGGTAATCAAAAGCTGGAAACCTAAACCGGAACTGCAATCTTGTCATCATAACTCACTCGGCGCACTTAATAAAACTGCCAGAATCCGAAGCATCTATGTGCTTCCATACACTTCCATATCAGATATCAGGGGAGAGCTGGCACCTGCCTGGAACGCATGCCTAATCTGTCCCAGATATTATTAGCTTCTGCACAGCCCCCATGAGGCTCTGGGTTAGGGATTTGCCTGCTGACATCTGCTGGCTGGCTCACCATCTTTTTTTGACACATCACCGCCCATCGAATGGGATAAAATAACACAAGGCGCATCAAGTCCCTGCTGGGAGTGTATCACACTGGGAGGCATCCCTGGGGAAATTAAAGCATTGCAGGCACCGCTCTCTGCCCAACACTATTTCTTACTGGGTGAGAGAGGCAGCAGAAGGATATATATATATATATATATGGTGCAAAGGGAAGAACATTGTGGAGCTAGATGGCTGCTGATCATGTATCAAGTGGGTGAGGTACAGTAGGGATTGGGAGGTGTTCCGCACTTCCTCATACTTCTGGGTTGTGAGGGCAGCAAGTCAGGGGCATAGCGTGGTGAGGGTCATAGCTCCGGGCACCTGTCCAGGGCTGGACTGAGGAGGAATGGTGGGGACTGCCCCAACCTTCTCCTGAACCTTCCCGAGAACAGGAGGACAGTATAGATTTAGAACAGTGGTTTGCAGAAGGGCACAGTTCAAAGACTGCAGAGGGGGAAAGCTGGGAACAGGAATAGCAGGAACAAGAAGCACCAGGGGGGAGACAGCTGACAGACTCAGTGT
The DNA here is from genome assembly GCF_027172205.1 of Podarcis raffonei. Lineage (NCBI taxonomy): Eukaryota > Metazoa > Chordata > Lepidosauria > Squamata > Lacertidae > Podarcis > Podarcis raffonei. The sequence goes on from NC_070617.1 coordinate 25,325,920, forward strand.
CTTTGGAAAGCATTCCTGACCCACCCCTCTTTCCCAGGACCAGGCGTGCATTGAGGATGGTAGAACAGAAAGCTCAGAGGCATAAAGCACAGATCAGCCAAAGCAGGGGTGACGTAGAATAGGAGAGATGGAGGGGGTGGAACTTTACGCAGAACAACGCCATTATCCTGGGTAGACTGCATTCTTTCATCTCTCTCTGTGCATAGTGAATAAATTCCTTGGTAAGAACTGCTTTTGGGTTTGTCTGCTTCTTGGCTGCCACCATGGAAGGGATTGGATTCCCTGAACCCTGACAGCGTCATGCCCCCAGTCCCCTCATTGAATGGCCACCCAGACAGTGTTGGAGGGATGCGCCTGCCCAGGGCTGCATTGGTCAGCTGCATGGGTGGGCGGGTGGGCAGGCAATGCAGCAGAGCCCTGAGAACCTTCCATGCCCCCCACCCACCCAGCAGTGGGGGTTGGGCGAGCGCAGCAGGTTTTGTTTACTCTCCACACCCCAACCCCTAGTCCTGCCTAGTGTTTGTACACATATCCCCTGGGTACCAGCAAAGGACGCAACGCTACTGCCCCAAGCTCCACCTGACGTTGCCTATCTGTGGGGCTTCAGCTCGGCCAATTCTATCCATTCCATCTCAAACATGAAAATAAGATGGTCAAGGAAATGGAGAAACTCCCTTATGGAGGTTGCAGCATTCGCCCCTATGGAGCTTGCAGCATTTGGGACTTTCTAGTTTAGAGAAACGGTGGGTGCGAGGCAGCATGGTTGAAGTTTATGCAATTATGCATGGCATGGAGAAAGCAAAAAGAGAGAAATTTTCCTCCTTTTATGACACCAGGGGTATCCAATGAAGATTAACATAGATTCAGGCCAGAAAGTCCTTCTACATGCAGTGCAAACTGTGGAACTCTGTCCCACGGGGTGCAATGATGGCCACCAACTTGGATGGTTTTAAACAAGGATTTGACAAATTATTGAGGCTATTGATGGCTGTTGACCACAATGACTATAATCTGTGTCCATGGTTGGAGGCAGTGATGCTGCTGAATACCAGTTGTTGGAAACCCTGGCAATGGTGTGAGTGTGTGTGTGTGTGTGTGTGTGAGCTCTTGTGCTCAGCTTCTGTCTGTGGGCTTCCCACTTCATAGAATCATAGAATAGTAGAGTTGGAAGGGACTCTGAGTGTCACCTGCTCCAAAGCCCTGCAATGCAGGAATCTTTTGTCCAACATGGGGTTCAAACCCACGACCCTGAGATTAACAGTCTCATGCTCTACCGACTGAGCTATCCCTAAGGGACAAAACATTACGCCAACAAAGCTGTGGTATCTGTGCTTGAGTCCTGCTTGCTGACTTTAGAGCTTCTGTTTCGCCACTCTGAGAACAGGATACTGGACTAGCAAGAATATTATTGGCCCAAAAATGGAAGCAAGAAGAATTAGCGACGATTGAAGAATGGAGGATGAAGTTAATGGACCATGCAGAATTAGATAAACTAACAGGAAGAATTCGAAACCGGTGGGACCAGAAATTCACAGAAGACTGGAGTAAATTTACGGTCTATTTGAAAAGTATTTGTGAAGATCAGACGACGTTTGTAGGTTTGCAAAAAGTTCTGTGAGGAGTATTATTGGAAGTATTGCAAAAATAGATAGGGGAAGGATAATTTGTTAAGAGACTTAAAGGCAATACAAAGTTAAGAAATGTATAAGAAGTAGATAAAACGGTGGATTGTCAGAGGTGCTGATGGAAGTAAAAAAAAAGATTGTATAAGTGATAAGTTTCATGGTACATTTTATAATTGATATGTTAAAATCAATAAAAATTATTTTTTTAAAAGAGAGAGAGAGAGAACAGGATACTGGACTAGATGGGCCATTGGCCTGAACCAGCAGACTCTTCTTACATTAGTTTGTTTTTACCAACTTTGCCCACGCACAACTCCAGAAAAAAAATGTTTGCAGCGCCCTGCCCACTCCACCTCCTCCAAAAAGGCTCATGAAATTGGCAAAACGACTCAGCCCTGGCTACACAGACACGGATCCTAAAGAACCCAATCACAAGCCCTTTCAACATCTAACACACACCACCTTCATGCTGCTGAAACTCGACGTTCATTTTCCCCATGGCCTCCGAGGCAAAGTGGAGAGCAGCGGGCCGCAAGTGTTTCAAAGCAAACGGGATCGCCTTTTATCCCTCCCCGCAGAGACAAAGGCAAGAGAAGGCTGTTTGACTCAGCAAAAGTCTTTGAGCTGCCTATGAGCCCCTTTACGTCCAAGGCAGGAGAGAATTCTAATGATTATTGATCCGGCTCTGAAGGGAGGCTGCATTATCATATCCCCGAATCAATAGATTCGAGAGGCGAGCAGTTGTTGGGGTGGGGGGAGTGAGGAGAAGGCCAAGCCTTGGCAAGCGGAAGAAAATTGCATTTTGCTTGGGCCTCTGAAAAGAAAAGGAGAAGAAGAAAAAAACCAGAGCATCTATTAGTGGTCTCCAGAGTCTTTTCCTTCTAATTGCCGTGTCTGACAATGTGATCGCGCTGGGACCAGCGGAAAGGCAGATAATGGACCCGCTCTAATTGCTTCCCTGTTCTCTGAGTCATCCAACACTTTGGAGATGGCAAAAGGGTCGTGCCAACGTTTTTGACTGGAGGAGGAAACTAGCTTTTAAGAAGGCCACGGGAGAGGCAAACACCCGATTCAAAGCCCATCTCAGCAAGAGAACGGATGTTATCAGGACGGTCAAGTGCTTGTTTTTCTACAGAGGTGCTTTTGACCTGAGAGACACCCTGAACGTTTTGATCGTGCTGAGAGATGGCCCTTGTTTGAGGGGGGAAAGGGCTTTTACGGATAAAGAGGAATGAGGAAGAGGGCAAAGGGGAGCTGATGGCTAGTTGATAGGAATGGAGAGGGGCGTCTGGCAGAGAATACTGAGCTATGTGGGTTAAACCACAGAGCCTAGGACTTGCCGATCAGAAGGTCGGCGGTTCGAATCCCCGGGACGGGGTGAGCTCCCGTTGCTCAGTCCCTGCTCCTGCCAACCTAGCAGTTTGAAAGCACATCAAAGTGCAAGTAGATAAATAGGTACCGCTCTGGCGGGAAGGTAAACGGCGTTTCCGTGCGCTGCTCTGGTTCGCCAGAAGCGGCTTAGTCATGCTGGCCACATGACTTGGAAGCTGTACGCTGGCTCCCTTGGCCAATAAAGTGAGATGAGCGCCGCAACCCCAGAGGCGGCCACAACTGGATCTAATGGTCAGCGGTCCCTTTACATTTTTAAGGCCAGTAAGGCAGTGTCGAGTCAAAGGTAATAGGGCTTTTTTTCAGCCAGAACGCACCAGAAATCAGTTCTGGCAGCATTCAGGTTGGCTCCATTGCCAGTACAGTCGTACTTTGGAAGTCAAATGGAATCCGTTCTGGAAGTCCATTCAACTTCCAAAACGTTCAGGAACCAAGGCGCGGCTTCTGATTGGCTGCATGAAGCTCCTGCAGCCAAAGACGTTCGGGTTCCAAAGAACTTTCACAAACTGAAAGACAAACTGGAACACTCACTTCCGGGTTTGCAGCATTCAGGAGCTGAAACGTTTGACTCACAAGGCTTTTGACTTCCGAGGTATGACTGTACAGTGGTACCTCAGGTTACAGATGCTTCAGATTACAGACGCTTCAGGTTACAGACTCCGCTGACCCAGAAATAGTACCTTGGGTTAAGAACTTTGCTTCAGGATGAGAACAGAAATTGCACGGTGGCGGTGTGGTGGCAGCGGGAGGCCCCATTAGCTAAAGCTAAAGGTTAAGAACAGTTTCAGGTTAAGAACGGACCTCCAGAATGAATTAAGTTCTTAACCCGAGGTACCGCTGTATAAGAGAACAAGGGAGGCATTCATGTTGAGTTCCAGCACCTCTTTTTCTAGAAAAATGGCACCAGTAACTCTTACCTGACTTGCATTCAGAGTCATAGATTAGATCCAATGAGTTAATAAGAACATAGGAAGATCCTGCTGGAAGACAGTGGACCATCTGTTCCAGCATCCTGTGCTCACATTGGCCAACCAGAAGCCCCAATGGGAAGCCAGCAAACAGGACCCAAGCACAAGAACACTCTCCCCTCCTTTGGCTTCCAGCAACTGGTATTCAGAAACATAGTCTCTGACTGCGGAGGTGGAGCGTAGCCATTGTGGCTAATAGCCATCAATGGCCTTGTCTCTTCACCAGGTATTTGTCTAGTCCTCTTTTGAAGGCATCTGAGTTGGTGGCCCTCACTGCCTCTTGTGGGAGTGAGTTCCAGAGTTTAACTAGACACTGCATGGAGAAGTCCTTTCTTTTGTCTGTTCTGAATCTTCCATGTGAACTTCAATTGGCTGAAGCAGTTGGCAAGGCTGCCATGGAATGATGCAGGAGGGAAGGCAAACTCAACCAAACTTATTGGACTAACAAGGAGGACGGGGAGGGGGGGAAATTGAGATTAATTACACTTTTTGCATATGGATGTTGGAGAAACTGCCAAAATCTTGTCATGCCTGAAGCCTATAATCAAACTGGGGAAAAGGAGACGTCAAAAGAGAACACACTGACTGCCAAATTCATGGGGCAATGGCCACAGCTCAGTGACAGAACATCTGCTTTGCATGCAGAAGGTCTCAGGTCCAGTCTCCAGATAGGGCTGAGAATGGTAGTGAATGAATAAACGAACAAATGAACAAATGAGCAGGGCTGTGAGGATTGACTATGGCACCTTAAAGACTTCCATTTTTTGTGGAACGCGGTGGCACTGTGGGTTAAACCACAGAGCCTAGGACTTGCCGATCAGAAGGTTGGCGGTTCGTATCCCCATGACAGCGTGAGTTCCCGTTGCTCAGTCCCTGCTCCTGCCAACCTAGCAGTTCGAAAGCACGTCAAAGTGCAGGTAGATAAATAGGTACCGCACCAGCAGGAAGGTAAACGGCGTTTCCGTGCGCTGCTCTGGTTTGCCAGAAGTGGCTTAGTCATGCTGGCCACATGACCCGGAAGCTGTACGCCGGCTCCCTCGGCCAATAAAGCAAGATGAGCGCCGCAACCCCAGAGTCGTCCACGACTGGACCTAATGGTCAGGGGTCCCTTTACCTTTGCCTTTTAAGCTTTAGTGACCTACAATCTATCAGATGCACAAATCATCGTCATTCTTAGCTACGCATGGTTGGAGCAGGAACAGAGGAAAATGGGAAGATGCCTTATACTGAGTCAAACCCATGGTCCATCCAGCTCAGTATTGTCCACACGGACTGGCAGCGGCTCTTCAAGGTTTCAGTCATGGAGTCTCTCCCAGCCCTGCCTGGAGATGCCATTTCGGGACCTTCTGCATGCAAGACAGATGCTCTACTACCAGCTATGGTCCTTCACCGTTGGTCCACCTAGCTCAATATTGTTTACACTGACTGACAGTTGTTCTCCAAGGTTTCAGGCAGGGGTCATGGCTGGAGGTGCTGTGAATTGAACAGAGGACCCTCTGAGCACAAAGCTCTAATCATTGCACTGTGACCTCCTTCTTCCCCTAAAAGTAATGTAAGGTTCTGAATCCTGTGAACTGCCCTGAGACTTACGGGTATATGGAGGTATATAAATTTAATAATAATAATAAAATAATAATAATAATAATAGTAATGGACTAAAAAAAAGATAGGAACAGGGGAATCTGCCCTGTGCTGAGTCAGCCCATCAGCCCACCTGCACTGGCTGGCAGCAGCTCTCCAGGGGTTTGGGTGGAAATACTTTCCAAGCCCTACCTGCAGATGCCCAGGGCAAGATTTAGGTTTGACGAGGCCCTAAGCTACTGAAGGTAATGGGGCCCTTTACATGTCCAGCTGTCCTTTGTCAACAACCAATTGTCACTGTTTTTTTGTGTTGAATATATGCTATATGGTAATTTATGGACCTAATAGGTATCTAAAGCCATTTGCATATAACAAAACATGTATTTTATCAAAGTAATTGTTGAACTGAAATACATTCCATGCAGAATGTAAGCACCCTATATATAGAAATGAGCAAACCCGTGATATTTTAGGGAGCAGGCGAGCAGGCGGGGCCCATTACTTACATCATAGGAGCCTACACAACACAAAACACTGTTACTGTATGTAGGTTTTATTTTATTTGGGTTTTTTGTCTTATATTTTGGAAATGTACATCCATGGTTTTTTCTTTTAAATTTTTGTGGGGGCCCCAAGTGATTGGGCCCCATGTTATAGCTTGTTTAAGGTAAAGGGACCCCTGACCATTAGGTCCAGTCGTGGCCGACTCTGGGGTTGCAGCGCTCATCTCGCTTTATTGGCTGAGGGAGCCGGCATACAGCTTCCAGGTCATGTGGCCAGCATGACTAAGCCGCTTCTGGCAAACCAGAGCAGCGCATGGAAATGCCGTTTACCTTCCTGCTGCAGTGGTACCTATTTATCTACTTGCACTTTGACGTGCTTTCGAACTGCTAGGTTGGCAGGAGCAGGGACCGAGCAACGGGAGCTCACCCCGTTGCGGGGATTCGAACCGCCGACCTTCTGACCGGCAAGCTCTAGGCTCTGTGGTTTAACCCACAGCACCACCTGCATCCCATAGCTTGTTTAGCTTATATGTAAATCTAGTACTGCAGATGCCAAAGATTGAACCCAAGGCCTTGTTCATGCAGGACAGATGCTCTGTCATGGAGCTTTGTCCCTGCTTTGGGAAAATATGAACTGTGAGATCAGAAAGAAAGAAACTGTGAGAAAAGAAAGAATCTGTGAGATCAGAAAGAAAAGAAAGGCAGAAAGGTATACAAACAACACACACATATTCTGCACGAGAAACCAAGGTTTGGCAGTCTGACTATATGACTACCAGTTATAATTCATTTACTTTACTCGTGCTATATAATGGTGCTGTATAAACAACCCCTAAGCATCCCCATTAACCCTTTGCCTTGCTAAGCGGGCATGGGACATACACACACCGCAAGTTTAATCCGGACTGCTCTTGCAGCGCAGAGGAAAGTTATTTGACTGGATCATTGCCTTAATGAGGCTGAAGCAAGAGTTTGCTTAGCCTGATTGTTTAAATCTTTAACAAACCACCCAAATAGGATTATGGGCTTTGTTAATAACCCAGATCCATCATCCTCAAACATTCCGTTAGCAAAACAATAGAAACCAATGGAATGGATCTAGGCTGAAGTTTGAGCAAATATTTTACCAAGTTGTTAAAGGGAAATGGGGGAGGGAAAAGGAAGAGAAAAACATAATTTTATAGGTGCAGCAGAACCTGGTTGAAAGAGAACAGAATGGACGTCATGTGGTTCTGGGCAACTGGAGATTTCATCAAGGATTTGGCTACAGTTCTATTATCAATTATTGCCTTTGCATCCCACTTTTTTCTCCAAGGTTGCATGCGTGGTCCTCTCCCTCTCCCAATTTAATCCCCACAACAACCCTGTGAGGTAGGTTAGGCTGAGAGGCAGTAACTGGCTCCAAAGTTCACCCCGTGAGCTTTATGACCACGTGAGGAATACAACCTTGGTCTCCCAGGTCCTAGTCTGAGCGACTAACCATGACATCACTCTATCTCTAAGGATCCTATGTAAGAAAGGCAGTGTGGCATAGCGGTAAGAGTTCTGGACTAGGACCTGGGAGACACCAGGGTTCAAACCTTCATGTGGTTGTGAAGCTCGCTGGGTGACCTTGGGTCCGTCACTCTCAGCCCAACCTACCTCACAAGGTTGTTGTGAGGACAAAAAGGGGAGAAGGAGAACAATGCATGTCCCCTTGAGCTCCTCGGAAGAAAAGGTGTGATAGAAATTTTAAAAAGGCAATACATAAATAATAAAACTCACCACTACTCAGAGCAAATCCACTAGAATTAATGGAACTAACTGCATCCATTTCATTCGTTTCAACGTTGCCTACAGCACTACAGGACACAGGTGGCACTGTGGTCTAAACCACCAAGCCTTTTGGGCTTTCCGATCGGAAGGTCGCGGTTCGAATCAACACTACAGGGCGAGCTCTCTGAACCTAGCAGTTCGAAAGCATGCCAGTGCAAGTAGATAAATGGGTACCGCTGCAGCAGGAAGGTAAATGGTATTTCCATGCGATCTGGTTTCCATCACGGAGACCTGTTCTGCCAGAAGTGGTTTAGTCATGCTTGACCACATGACCCGGAAAGTTGTCTGTGGACAAATGTCGGCTCCCTCGGCCTGAAAGCAAGATGAGCGTCACAACCCCATAGTCGCCTTTGACTGGACTTAGCTGTCCAGGAGTCCTTTACCTTTTACAGCACTACATCTTCCTTTGAGAGTGCCCAGTGCCTGATTAACCATGAAATTAATGTGTGGGTTGGGGGATAAAGCAGACCAGATGACCCCTTTTCCATTAATAATCCCCTGAGACCGACTTAATCAAATCCCAGTGTTTGCATGGAATCTGATTTCGTTCAATTTGATTTAGATAAATTACACCATTCTCGATTTGAATTCATGAAAGATGGCGAATTACTGGAGATGGTGGGTTGACAGTGATGAACATGCACCGCAGTGCAAATTTGTGTGTGTGTAATCAGAGATTCAATTATGCACAACTGACCCTGAGCTTTAACTCTGCTTGCTAACAGGGACCTCTTTCTGAAGGAAGGAATAATCTGAAGAAATAATGTCTCTGTCCCAAGATGTAGGCAAAGTGCTCCTTTAATTCCTCCTACACCGGTGAAAACAGGCTGACCTTATCAGGCATTTACTCTGATCCACAGGAAAAAACACTGGCAACTGGGAAACAATGGCCTCTGAGCGCTCCAGTTAGAGAACAGCCTTTGCCAAAGGTGTCATGGGCTTTGAAGACGCTCAAACTCAGGACAAAAGGGAGAAATGAGCTAAGAAGAAGGCATGCTTGGCAAATCTACATCATGATCAACTCCCACCTGGAAACCTATGTCCCCACTGTGGAAGGATGTGTGGATCCAGAATTGGCCTCCACAGTCACTTACAGACTCACTGTTAAAACCGTGTTTATGGAAGACAATCTTACTCAGCTACAAGTGGTCGCCAAAGAAGAAGACACAGGAAGGGATGGCTTGAGAAGAGGAACTCATGGAGAAGACTATTTAGGGCTACTGGCCATGATCACCATGTTCTGCCTCCATGGTCAGAGGCAGCAATGCTTCTGAATACCAACTGCTAGAAGCCACAGGACGTCCTGCTTAAGGGCTTCCCCAAAGAGGCATCTGATTGGCTCCTCTGAGGATGCTCATCCAACGTCAGGGACATGCCCAGCAGAGAGGAATCTCCAGAGGAAGAGGAATTGGCTGCACTTGAGTCTCCAAGAAGTAGGAGGCAGAGCAAGTGATTAGAGCAGAGGCAGGGGAGGACGGGGCGTATATCTGGCCTTGGGAGGGGTCAGAAGCCAGTCAAGTCAACTGACTCTGATGGTGAAGGATGAGTTGTGGAAGCCTGGACTGCTGTAAGCCTGTTATTGCGAAATAAACCTCAGCTACTTAAACTGCCAGCATTCCTTGTCTTGTGTGGGAGAGGCGCTAAACCTGACATCCAGCAAGGCTCTTCTTATGCTCAATATGGTATTTAAAGCATTTATGCTTTGAAACGCTATGCCTTCCTAGAGCATTTGATTGGATGTGGTGCCGTGGTTGACACTGCTAGTTTTGCCCATTAAACTCAACACCTCTTTGGAGAGCTGAATTTGTATGCCTAGCTGACAGCTCTGCTTTACGTGGGTCTATGCAGACTATTAATAAGTGACAGCCCACTGTGTAATTCCTTATCGATTAAAACCCACATGAGATCCAACTCCCCCACGTCCCCGAGGGTCAATGGAAGCCTAAGCAGATAGTCCCATCTCATCTAGACTGCTCAGAGCACTAGAACATAATGAAAGGGACCTGCGTACATTTTCAAAAGCGGCGTTTGTCGAGGTGTGAACCTTTTCTCTTTCTCTTTTTGTGCTTTTTGTGCATCTTGGTTTCTGAAGTTCAGTTCATCACATTCTGCGCAATCCTTAGTCCTTGATCTTTGACTGACTGGGTAAGAAGGAGAGCAGAAGGCTGGAAGGCAACCCCTGCTGGGCAAGAAAGATGGCTTGGCCACTGGTCTTTTTAAATACTCAGATACAAGAGCGATGCAAAAACAAACTGTAGAAATTTACCAGCGTTCAATAAACTGCACTGCACAACCTTAGCAACTGAATGAGAAAAACCCTTGCCCCATTTTTCTGCACACCCTATGCTCTGACTCTGAAAGAGTCTTCTCTGAAGGAGCGTCTCCACCCCCATCGTTCAGCCCAGACACTGAGGTCCTGCTCTGAGGGTCTTCTGGCAGTTCCCTCACTGCAAGAAGTAAAGTTACAAGGAACCAGGCAGAGGGCCTTCTTGGCAGTGGTGCCCTCCCGGTGAAACACCCTCCCATCAGATGTCAAACAGATAAACAACTACAGTGGTACCTCGCTTTTCAAGCATAATCCGTTCCAGAAGACCGTTCGAGTTCTGATACGTTTGAAAACCCAAAACTCAATAGGTGCCAGCTAGGCCTCAGCAGAAGCCACGTGGCATGTTCGACATCCGAGATGTGTTCAAAAACCAAAGCATTTACTTCTGGGTTTACAGCATTCGAAAACCAAAATGTTCATCAATGGAGATGTTCGAAAACCGAAGTACCACTGTATTTGACTTTTGGGAGACACCTAAAGGCAGCCCTGTTCAGGGAAGTTTTAAATAGCTGATGCTTTATTTTGTTTTTAATATTTTGTTGCAAGCTGCCCTGAGTGGCTGGGTCAACCCAGTCAGATGGGCATTATTATTATTATTATTATTATTATTATTATTATTATTATTATTACTACTACTACTACTACTACTACTACAGTGGAACCTCAATTTTTAAGTGTCTCAGAAGCCAAACATTTCAGAAGCTGAATGCCGAAAACCCAGAAGTAATCGCTTCTGTTTTCAACCACGCCTCAGAAGTTGAATGGCTTCCGCTGCCTGATTTTCTTTTTTCTCAATGCATTTTGCTGACCATCCATTGCTCCTCAGTTTTCGAACATTTTGGAAGTTGAACGGTCTTCCAGAATGGATTTCTTTTGAAAACTGTGGTATTATTATTATTATTATTATTATTATTATTATTATTATTACTACTACTACTGCTACTAGTAGTAGTAGTATACCATCTTGAGCTTCTTGAAGAGAAAAGGTGGAATATATAATAATTAAATAAAATAATAATAAACACCCACTGTAACATTGAAAGGTGTCCCTTTCCACTGTCCTCTCTTTTCATTGGGGGTGTGTGGCTTACGTTGGGTTAGAAAGCAACCTATTTTCTCATGACTCCTGCCCGCCATGTTAACATTACTGCCTAAGTGCAAAGAGAACTCGGAAATGCTTTTAAACGCTTCCAACTTGGGACCAAGGAGTTCAAAGCAACGTCCACCCTTCCCTTGGTGGTCCTGCAGAGCCTGCCACAAGCAAGATGATGGAACAGTCATGAACTGTCTGCCATGCCTTGACAACAAAGCAAACCCTGAAATTAGCGCATCCATCTAGCGATGGACTGATGGCTTGAATTAACTCTGCATTTAGGACGGACTGATGTTTTCTCCCTCAAAGTTCACAGGAAGTGATAAGAATATTTGGAGGGCTCTCTTTTCCCCACTCTGCTCTTGAAATGTTAGATCATGAATCGTGTGGGTCTTCGCTGAATCCCAAACATCTCATCTTAGCATTTATTAGAGAGTTATGTAATGGTGTCCTGGTTTCGGTATCCTTTGTGATTTTCTGCGCCGTACCTAGGGACAAATGAATCAGCCTATTTCCATTCTCTGTCAGTTTTTGCATGCAGTCCATCATAAGTCTGTTCTGCCCTGGGTTTTGTGAATTCATTAAAAGAAACGCATGGGGGGAAATGTACATTTAAACTGTTTTCATTTTCTACACATTTTGGGTGCATTCATCCCCTGAAATGTGCATTTTAATATGCTTCACAGTTACATTATTAGATATAGTACTAGCAACAGCAATGTTTCAATTTATTTATATACCATTCTTCAGCCCAATGACCCCCCTCTAAAGTGGTGAAAAGCATATCAAAGGAATGAAATATATACCGGAGTACAATAAAATGCCCTAAATCAATTTGCAAGCAAACGCGTATAAGAGAATAAATTGACACACATAGGAAAGCCAAAGGAAAGCTTCACAAGCTAGAGGGGTGCTTTCACCAAATCTATATCCTGCATTCTTAGGGTCTGGAAACCTGAACAATGATAAATATTGAAAACAAAAACGCAAGCCTATCCCAGTTAGAAGAATGAAGGGTACTCTCACCAGCTCCATTCTAATGATCCAATGCACAATGCATTTTAACATCACACACACACAATTTTGGGGACTCTGAATTGCATAATTCAAAGGAGTGTGAATCTGGCTGCATTCTGATCCCACGCCACACAAATTTGGAGCAGGGTCTTCAGAGTAGGTGCCCCTGTCCACATTGTCTGCACTTTCCGTGAATACTTTTTATTATTATCATTGCATGGACTTTCCCAGCTGGATAAATGGGTATTCTTTTAAAATTTATCTGTTTTTATTCTCTGTGTTGCTTTTGAATGTTTCCACTGAATTTTGTACAAGCTGGTGCCAAACCTATTGTTCTGCTTTCCTTTGGACCACATCAGCGAGGCTGGGGGGGTGGGTCTTGTCTTCTGGGCAGCCCAGGACCTCCATACACACCACCCAGGCTTGTGCCCTGGGGAGGTCACTTTGGTTCTGCTTGTTGTGATATTGCGTTCCACCTTAAGAACAGACGTGTGGAATTGTTGTATGTCACATGTCTGTTTACACTCCAGCACAGCTTGCTGGGAACTTCCGTTTGTGTATAGCTTTTGCTTTTAGCTGTCTTGCTTTGGACACAAAGGAGATCAGACATGTTTCCTTTTGTCCTGCTGTATGCTGAATAAGGGACACAGATGGTGCCGTGGGTTAAACCACAGAGCCTAGGACTTGCCGATCAAAAGGTTGGGGGGTTCGAATCCCAATGACGGGGTAAGCTCCCATTGCTCGGTCCCTGCTCCTGCCCACCTAGCAGTTCAAAAGCACGTCAAAGTGCAAGTAGATAAATAGGTACCGCTCTGGCAGGAAGGTAAATGGCGTTTCTGTGTGCTGCTCTGGTTCGCCAGAAGCGGCTTAGTCATGCTGGCCACATGAGCTGTACGCCGGCTCCCTTGGCCAATAAAGCCAGATGAGCACCGCCACCCCAGAGTCGGTCATGACTGGACCTAATGGTCAGGGGTCCCTTTACCTTTACCTATGCTGAATAAACGGCTTGTAAATATGCTCACTCAGCCTCTCCAGCCACTTCTGTTGCGTAGCGTTTACTCTGCTGAGTAGCGTGCCCTAGCTTCTGAAGCACGGGTTGCAGATGCTGCACCAAGGACTGGAAATCGCCCGGCACACCAGCTGGAGCCAGCTGGGGGCCTGCCAATTGCCCCCGTTTCCTTGGTTGCATGCCAACACTGCTAACCCAGCGGTTTGACTTCACCCCTGGAGGCACACTGCATTGTCTCTCGAAACAGACAGATGGCAACAAATACCATATTTTTCGCTCCATAAGGTGCACCTGACCATAAGCCGCACCTACTTTTGGGGGGGGATTAAAGGGGGGGGAAATATGCGGCTCTTGGGGGTTTTTGCAGGAGGTGGAGAAAGTGAGAGAGCCTCGCCAGAGCTGCTCGACCCAAAGAGCAGGTCGGGGAGCAGCGGAAAGGCTGTGTGCAGCCTTTCCGCTGCTCCCCAAGCTTGTGGGGCTGGCGGTGGGGGAAAGCCGAGTTTCCCCCACCGCCAGCCCCGGGGAGCAGTAGGAAGGCTCTTTAGGGAAAGCCACCGCCAGCCCCAAAGAGCAGGTCGGGGAGCAGCTTCCCACACCGCCAGCCCTGGGGAGCAGCGGGAAGGCTGCGCTCAGCCTTTCTGCTGCTCCCCGACCTGCTCTTTGGAGAAAGCCACTGCCAGCCCCAAAGAGCAGGTCGGGGAGTGCAGCCTTTCCACTGCTCCCCAAGCTTGTGGGGCTGGCGGTGGAGAAAGCCGAGCTTGTGGGGTTGGCGGTGGGGGAAAGCTGAGCGCAGCCTTTCTGCTGCTCCCTGACCTGCTCTTTGGGGAAAGCCACCGCCAGCCCCAGGGACCACACATTCACTCCATAAGACACACAGACATTTCCCCTTAGATTTTAAGAGGGGGAAGTGCGTCTTATGGAGCGAAAAATACGGTACCTTGAGCCATGTGTGAGGAATGCGATCAATAAATAACAAGAATAATGTAAGTCATAATAATATAAGAAGAGTCTGTCTGGATCAGGCCAATGGCCCATCTAGTCCAGCAGCCTGTTCTCACAGTGGCCAATGAGATGCCCCAATGGGAAACCCTAAACAGGACTGGTGCATGAAATCACTCTCCTCTCCCGTGGTTTCCAGCAACTGGCATTCAGAAGTATTACTGCCTCTGATTCTCTCGCCCAGGACTAGTCAATTGCATCAGTCAATTGCCAAACGACTTTCTCTTCCGTCCAAAGCTGCTTATGTAATGATGCTAAGTGTCAAAGGCGCCTGATGCGTCATCCAGCAACATTATTTTTGGCACTGGTTTGTTTTTGTGTGCTCTCCTACCGATGGCACGGGATCACCAAGCCATCTTCCTTATGCAAGTCATCGCTGATGGGACTCGAGAATCCCAACGAGGAACTAATTACCCAGCTTGCCATTCCAGGCATGGACAGAACTGGGAGGGCTGGGCTGGATGTCTTCCCCACGTTCTCCCAGAAGTCTGTTCTCCTGCTGCCATGCAGGGGGATCTGTTTTTAATGAGAGCTAATCAAGAGGCTTCTCCTCACAGAGGCCATCAAAAGCAAACCTGCTTTGCTGGCTGCTGATAAAATCATTAATGGCTCGGCATCATCAAAAGGATGGAATTGGACTCTCAGTCTCTCTCTCTCTCTCTCTCTCTCTCTCTCTCTCTCTCTCTCTGTGTGTGTGTGTGTGTGTGTGTGGATGTGAAGGACGTGTGCCATCAGCTCTCCTTCTTTAAGAAGTTGGCAGACAAATACCTGCAGATATTTTGAGGATCCAGCAGTTCTCACCTCCCAACAGATCTGAATTGTTCTCCATCTCCATAGCTGTGAGAAGCTGGAGGGAGCTCAAAATCTGGAAGGAGGAATTTTGATTGGTTGATTGATTGATTGATTGATTGCATTTATAGGCCACCCTTTTCTCCAAAAAACTCAAGGCAGTGTACATAGCTGGATGTCCTATGGTTCTGGGCAATGAAGATTTTATCAATAATTTGTCAAAGCTTCTGAATACAGTGGTACCTCGGGTTACATACACTTCAGGTTACATACTCTTCAGGTTACAGACTCCGCTAACCCAGAAATTGTGCTTCAGGTTAAGAACTTTGCTTCAGGTTGAGAACAGAAATTGTGCAGCAGCGGCGCGGCGGCAGCAGCAGGAGGCCCCATTAGCTAAAGTGGTGCTTCAGGTTAAGAACAGTTTCAGGTTAAGTACGGACCTCCGGAACGAATTAAGTACTTAACCCAAGGTACCACTGTAATTGCATTGAAATCCCACCTTTTCTCCAAGGAGCTCAAGGTGGTGTACATGGTTCTCCCCCTCCTCACTTAATCCCCACAAGAATCCTGTGGGGTAGGTTACGCTGAGAAACATTGACTTGCCCCAAGGTCACACCCGAGGAGCTTCATGGCCGAGTGAGAATTTGAACCCTGTTCTCCCAGCTCTTACTGAAATGCTCTATCCAGTGTGCTTTAGTCATTAAATTAAAGAGAATAGGAATATAAGAATTTGGCCACATCAGGCCGGTAGCCTAGCATCCCAACCAGGTGTTTTTATGAGAAGCCAGCAAGCAGAAACCTTTCAAACTGAATCAGAGGTTAGGCCTCAATGTTCGGGAATTTTTATCCTGGGCCTCTCCCTTCTTTCTGTCAGGCATCAAATATGAAATCTCGTCAGCTGCCAAGGACTAAATGCCTTTGCGTAATCAGCTCTCAAGGACTGTCAAATATTAAAACACCATTAGATGTCAAACATAAAACACTGTCAAACATTAAAATCAAATATCAGAATGCTGGGTGGATATTTGCCGCCGCTCCAGGCATTCACAAATGACATGGGCAACATATGAAATCAACATTCCTGGAGGGGGGGGGTCTCTAAGGGCATGTGTGGGTCATCTCTGCCATTTCCCAATGAAATTGACTGCCACCCAAAGTGGTTGGAACTGGCTCTCGGCACAGGGCTGGATGTGTTTGCCATAAGAACATGTAAAAATGCAGGAAAAGTCCAGCTGGATCAGGCCAAAGGCTCAACTGGTTTGGTAAAGGTAAAGGTAAAGGTAAAGGACCCCTGGACAGTTAAGTCCAGTCAAAGGTGACTATGGGGTTGGAGCACTCACCTCGCTTTCAAGCCAAGGGAGCCGGCGTTTGTCCACAGACAGCTCTCCAGGTCATGTGGCCAGCATGACTAAACCACTTCTGGTGCAATGGGACACCATGACGCAAGCCAGAGTGCATGGAAATGCCATTTACCTTCCCGCCGCAGCAGTACCTATTTATCTACTTGCACTGGTGTGCTTTTGAACTGCTAGGTTGGCAGGAGCTGGGACAGAGCAATGGGAGCTCACCCCATTGGGGGATTTGAACTGCCGACCTTCCAATCGGCAAGCCCAAGAGGCTCAGTGGTTTAGACCACAGCACCACCCGCATCCCACTGCTTCAGTATCCTGGTCTCACAGTGGCTCAGAAGATGCCCCCAAGGGAAGCCTACAATCAGATTGCAAGTGACAGAGAAACTCTCCCATACCCTCCAACGCATAGGAGCCAACTCCTAGGGGCTGTGGGGCATTCGACCCCCCCATAAAATATTTGAGGGGGCTGCCCCCCTTCCAGTGGATGGGCATTGCCATTCAAATGTGATGCGTACACCACATCGTGTGATCAATTGTGTAGGGCATGGCTTACCTGTCCTCACAATATTTTATTTAAGTTGGCACCCCTGCCCCAACATTTCTGCAATTTAAATCAGGACACTCCATTCTACATCAGGAAACTCCTTCCAACGTTTGATCTCCCACACCACATTGACGTCATATGCACATCTACATTGGTCACCTTGAGTCAATTACAACATCTCTGCCTAACCTACCTCACAGGATTGAAAATGTGTGAGGGAAGGGATAATGTACAACACCTTCAACAGATACATGGAATGAAATAAAATTTTAGCTGCAAGTTGCATTGAGTCAGGGGGAAAAGGCAGGCAACAATCACAATCATAATGGAAACTGAGAGAATGGTCAGAAAGATACCAGAGAGTCAATCCTATTGAACTCAGTGGGACTTAGTTCTGAGTAAAAAATGCTTAGGATTGCCATGTAAGGCTGCACAGTCTAGTTACCTGGGAGTAAGCTCCATTGAATACAGTGGGGAAATATGTGTGCGTGTAACTAATTCATAAAGAAAACATCAGACCTGTTCACAACAACTGTACGTAAAACCAAACAATGTTGTTGTTGTTGTTTAGTCGTTTAGTCCTGTCCGACTCTTCGTGACCCCATGGACCAGAGCATGCCAGGCACTCCTGTCTTCCACTGCCTCCCACAGTTTGGTCAGACTCATGTTTGTAGCTTTGAAGACACTATCCAACCATCTCGTCCTCTGTCATCCCCTTCTCCTTGGGCCCTCCATCTTTCCCAACATCAGGGTCTTTTCCAGGGAGTCTTCTCTTCTCATGAGGTGGCCAAAGTATTGGTGTCTCAGCTTCAGGATCTATCTTTCCAGTGAGCACTCAGGGCTGATTTCCTTCAGAACGGAGAGGTTTGATCTTCTTGCAGTCCATGGGACTCTCAAGAGTCTCCTCCAACACCATAAT
Organism: Podarcis raffonei; assembly: GCF_027172205.1. NCBI lineage: Eukaryota > Metazoa > Chordata > Lepidosauria > Squamata > Lacertidae > Podarcis > Podarcis raffonei. Next base: position 25,343,849 of record NC_070617.1, read on the forward strand.
TCAAAAGCATCAATTCTTTGGCGATCAGCCTTCTTATGGTCCAGCTCTCACTTCCATACATCACTACTGGGACCAAACAATAAAAACCAAACAATAAAGACCCTATAAAGAGGGATAAAATCAGAACTCAGCTAACTATTGTGGAAAGATGTGTTCTTTATTGCCTGCATAAGCCTGGTGGAATAAAAAAGTTTTCAATGGGCATTTTTGAATGCATTTTGAGACAGAAGGTGCCTATTGGATCCATAATGGCAGAGTATTCACATGCCTGGGTTGATAACACTAAAGACTCAGGGAACCAGCAGCAACTCTCCTGCAGGTGATCTCAGTGATCAAGCTGGGATATAGGGGTTCAGGCAACCCCTGAAGTTCCCTAGCCCTAAGTAGTTCAGAGCTTTGTAAATTAATGCAAGGGTCTTGATCCCGGCTCAGTTGTAGATGTGCAGTCAGTGCAGCTGTTTTAACAAGGGTGTCGCAAGGGTGTTTTCAGCCAGATGTCCCCATTAGTAATCTGGCCACTTCTGAACCAGGTCCGAGGTCAACCCCACATAGAGAGTACATTAGATACTGTGGGGTTGGGGAACCTGCAGCCTCCCAGATGTTGCTGAACTGCAACTTCCACCATCTCTGACCATTGGTCTTTACTGACTAGAGCTGACAGGAGCTGTGGTTTGGCCACATCTGGAGGGCCACAGAGCTCTGCTCTGACATCTTGCTTTAGGACGTGCTCATTGGCTGGGTTTCCCTGAATGAACTTCTCCCTTGTCCCTCTGGTTAGAAAACCTTGTGCTGCTAATGAATTTGAAGAGGGCACTTGTAGAAGCAGGGACATCAGGTCCATTACGATGAAGAGGATAAAACCTACTCTGCAGCCTGTTATATAACTTAGGCTAGTCCCTGGAAGTTTTCAACTCTTGTTTCCACATGCTCCAGTTGAAATTTGCTATAAAAATGGGGCAAGAAAGAGGACGAGATGATGCAAGAGAATGGAGAAGGATGGCAAAGGAGAGGAGATCATTCCCCCCCCCCTTTTTTAAAAATCAAGTTTCAGAGTCAAGCTTTATACAGCTTTCACACATAAGAACAAAAGAAGAGGCTTGTTGGATCAGGCCAGTGACACGTCTAGTCCTGACACCTATTCCCACAGTGGCCAACCAGGTTGCTTAGGAATAATATAGGGGTTAAAAGATACATGCTGTAATCACTGGCAAAGAAGGAGGGGGAACCTCCCCAGATCCGTTTGGCGTTCAGTGTTGGTGATATGCTGTTTGATGGCTGATTTGGCCTAATCAAAACCCATTCCTGAAGGAGCGTCTCCACCCCCATCATTCAGCCCAGACACTGAGGTCCAGTGCCGAGGGCCTTCTGGCGGTTCCCTCACTGTGAAAACCCAAGTTACAGGGAACCATGCAGAGGGCCTTCTTGGTAGTGGCACCCACCCTACAGAATGCCCTCCCACCAGATGTCAAAGAGAAAAACAACTACCAGACTTTTAGAAGACATCTGAAGGCAGCCCTCTTTAGGGAAGTTTTTAATGTTTAATAGGTTATTGTATTTTAATATTCTGTTGGAAGCCACCCAGAGTGGCTGGGGAAACCCAACCAGATGGGCGGGGTATAAATAAATTATTATTATTATTATTATTATTATTATTATTATTATTATTATTAGCAAAGGCTCAATGGAAAAGCCCAGAGCTGTAATTTTAGTCCGAACTGCCTATACGATGCAGATTGAAACTCATCCTTAAGAATAAAGGGAGCGAGCCCAGAAGGAAAAAAAACCAATAAACTTAGCCAATAGTTGAGTATGGATCCATGCTCTGGTGTCTATGCTCAAAAAAACCTGCCTACAGCCTCAAAATGGCATTGGATGTTAGTCATTGACTGTAATAAGATGACTTGATTTGACAGTGGCCAACCAGATGTCTCGATGGGAAACCCGCAAGCAGGAACCGTGCTCAAGAGCACTCTCCCCTCCTGTGGCTTCCAGCAGCTGGTATTCAGAAGCATCATTCCCTCTGACCATGGAAGCACCCTCTCACTGAGCTGGAACCCTCCCCAAAACTGATGCAGGAGATGCTTTGCCTCTAAGGCATGAGGAGGGGGGAATCACTGAGACCATGGGGTTATTAAGGTGCACAGGACTCTGAACAACAGATAGAAAGGAAGAGTTTGAAGCAGGTGAACATACAGTCTAAGATGCCTTGATGGTCAACCAGTAACTAACAATACGCTCAGCCTCCTTCCCGACCATTCTAATTGTCAGAATTCAGGTCATGAATCATATAACTCCTGCACAAGAAGGCAAACTTCTCATGGATGGAATTTGGGTGTCCAAGAGCACCTTTCCCCACATTCTTGAAGTACTGACAGATCTAAGAACATAAAAAGAGCTCCATTGGATGACATTTTTCACTCCATCTCCCATCAGCTCCAGTCAGCACAGCCAATGACTAGGGATGGTGGGAGTTGTGGGAGAACGAGTTATGGAGGGAAGGTTGACTACAGCTATATTTTGTGATTTAATACGAATGAAGTGCATTGGCTGAAGCAGCCTTTGTTTTGCTCAGAAGACAAATCTTGAAGAGCCAGTGTAGCTGGACTAGGGACCTGGGAGGTAAAGGTAAAGGGACCTCTGACCATTAGGCCCAGTCGTGGACGACTCTGGGGTTGGGGCGCTCATCTCGCTTTATTGGCCGAGGGAGCCAGCGTACAACTTCCGGGTCATGTGGCCAGCATGACTAAGCCGCTTCTGGCGAAACCAGAACAGCACACGGAAACGCCGTTTACCTTCCTGCCAGAGCGGTACCTATTTGCCAGAGCAGTACCTATTTATCTACTTGCACTTTGACGTGCTTTCGAACTGCTCGGTTGTCAGGAGCAGGGACCGAGCAACGGGAGCTCATCCCGTTGCGGGGATTCGAACCGCCGACCTTCTGGTTGGCAAGTCCTAGTCTCTGTGGTTTAAGACCAGGGTTCAAATCCCCACTCAGCCATGAAGCTCAATGGGTGTGACCTTCTCAGTCTAACCGACTTCATAGGGTTGTTGTGAGTATAAAATGGGGGGGGTCTATGTACACCACCTTGAGCTCCTTGGATGAAAAGTAGGCTATAAATGTAAAAAAATGAACAAATTTAATAAATAAAAAGAACTAACAAGCATCTTTTTTCTTTTCTTTCAATACTGGTGGTTCCCGTCTGGAAGGAGAACGATAATTTGTGGTTTAGGGTCTTTTCCCAAAGCTAGGGGGTTGGATGGTGGTTTGGGGTCCAGTAGAGCCCCACATTTTAATGGCTACAGTGTACCCTCTCTTCCGATCTTGGTGAGCATACCCAATTTCATGGCCCAACAATATAATTTCGCCCCCTCTATGCTTGCGCACACATCACAATTATTCAGGAAATGCAAAAAGCGCAGAGGAGGGTGCTTCTGAAATTAATTACTTTCCAACTCATTTGCTCAAGAGCTACACTGGGAGCCTGTGAAGAATTACAACCTTAATTAGGGAGTAAACGACCCCTAACTCATAACAATGGTCTCCTGGCTTGGGGAGCCATTTGCTAACAATAATGAAATGCGTCCAGCTTTATTGCAAAACCCAACAATGGAAGGTGGAGGCTCACAGTAGCTTGAAATTAGCTCCGGCATGGGGGTTACGGTGAGCAAAAGAGCTTTTCCCATATCTGTCTTGGTTTAAGCCAGTCACTGGACAATACCCATCTGATCTCTGGATGCCCACAATTACAACCAACCTCAGAAGAAACTCGGGCAGCAAAAAATGACCCACTGAAGCTGCCTCTGGTCCATCCAGCTCAGTACTTTCTATACTGACTGACAGTGGCCCTCCAGAGTTTTAGGCAGGAAGTATTTCCCAGCCCCGCCTGGAGATGCTCCTTGGGGATTGGACCTGAGACCTGCATGCAAAGCAGATTGCGGCCCCCCAAAAAGCTAAGCAACTTATGCCTCCCAAAACGGGGCTTTTCCCCTCCCCCAAAAAGCTCAACAACTTTGACCTGAACCCCAATAAAACAAGATTAGTGCCAGTTTTTAATTCTGTGAGTAGATCGCAATCTGTTGGAAGTTGGCAACCCCTGATTGCATCCGCAATCCGAAGAGAGGGAGAACTGCAATTTTTAAATAGAGTGGAAGAGCTGCATTTCTTAAAACTCCCACACCACACCGTTTCTGATGGAGAGAAACTACGGGCAAGCTTTTTCATTTCACAGTGGGATAAAAAAACAACAGGTCCCCCTTAGGGCAATTGAGATAGCTCTGAGGGCAGGCTGTGACACAGAGGCACTAATTGGCCTACCCTGCTTTATGGGACAGCCACCTGCCTTGGGTGATACTCACCCCTGCCTTACACTAGAGGAGCCCAGAACATCACCTTCGTGGGCTGCACCTCTCTTTCACCCCAGCAGCCTATACAGCCTATTCATTCTTTATTGGGGGGATTAGGAAGGCGTTTGTGGTTTCTTTTATTATTTTTTATTTTGCAGAATTCTCAGCTCCTCTGAGTCTAATTTCCTGCCCTATAAATAATACAGCAGTGATAGCAGCAGGCAGCACTTCAAAGCAGAGGATTCTTTTGGTGCCCCTCACGTGGGGAAGCGCCGATGCCGAAGTTTTCCTCCAATAATGCCCCCCCCCCTTTCTGATGCCACTGGGCTGTTTCTCACCATCATCTGATTAAACGGGCATGTTAGAAGGATGGAAATTGGAGAGGAAAGCATTGCTGAGGCAGGTGAGATTGCGCCTTTTGATAACTGCGACTCAGGGGAGCCCAGGGGAATAAGGGCCATTGTCTATCTCTCTCCCCCACCCACAATAAATGAAGCATTGCGTATAAAAACACTAGCCTCCAGCAGAATTATTAGATGAGCAAGACAGCATTCCCACGCCCCACAAATATAAAAGTTACTGTCTAGGGATATGTGTGATTCACTGCCTTCACTAGTGTGTTCTTGTATAATAATAATAATAATTTTATCTATATCCCGCCCTCCCCAGCCAAAGCCGGGCTCAGAGTGGCTAACAACAGTAAAATGATACGACATTCTAAAATCATTTCATTATAAAATCAGGTTAATGGCAACCATTGGGCTAGAGTTCAGTGAGGATTGCCAAAGGAGGGGGTCAGGCTGTGCCTTGGCCAAAGGCCTGGTGGAACAGCTCTGTCTTGCAGGCCCTGAAGAAAGATGTCAAGTCCCGCAGGGCCCTAATCTCCTGTGACAGAGTGTTCCACCAGATCGGGGCCACAGCCGAAAAAGCCCTAGCTCTGGTTGAGGCCAGCCTAACCTCCCTGTGGCCTGGGACCTCCAAGATGTTTTTGTTTGAAGACCGTAAGGTCCTCCGTGGGACATACCAGGAGAGGCGGACCCGTAGGTACGAGGGTCCTAGGCCATATAGGGCTTTAAAGGTTAAAACCAGCACCTTAAACCTGATCCTGTACTCCACCGGGAGCCAGTGCCGCTCTTTCCTCTTTCCTGCAGTTCCTTAAATTTACCGTATTTTTCATACGATAGGACGCACCGGTCCATAGGACGCATGTAGATTTGGGGGGGGGGGAAGGGAAAAAAATTTATTCCCCCCCCCCAGGCGCGGGGCTGGGGCGGGGGAAGCCTGAGCTTCCCCCTCCCCCAGAACGGGACCCAGAGCCATGCCGAAGCTGCGGGCAGCTTTGGCATCGCTCTGGGAGCTTGCGGGGCTGGGGGAGGAGGAAGCCCTCCGCCAGCCTCCAAACCATGTCGGGAGACAGCGGGATGGCGCGCTGCACCTCTCCCGCTGTCCCCCGAGTTTGCGGGGCTGTCGACGGGGAGGAGCAGGCTTCTCCCCCCGCCAGCCTTCTAGCCAAGTCGGGGGACAGCGGGATGGCGCGCTGCGCCTCTCCCGCTGTCTCCCGAGTTTGCGGGGCTGGAGACGGGGAGGAGCAGGCTTCTCCCCCCCGCCAGCCTTCTAGCCAAGTCGGGGGACAGCAGGAAGGGCGCGCTGCGCCTCTCCCGCTGTCCCCCGAGTTTGCGGGGCTGGCGACAGGGAGGAGCAGGCATCTCCCCTCCGCCAGCCTTCTAGCCAAGTCGGGGGACAGCAGGAAGGGCGCGCTGCGCCTCTCCCGCTGTCCCCCGAGTTTGCGGGGCTGGCGACGGGGAGGAGCAGGCTTCTCCCTGTCGCCAGCCTTCTAGCCAAGTCGGGGGACAGCGGGAAGGGCGCGCTGCGCCTCTCCCGTTGTTCCCCGAGTTTGCAGGGCTGGCGACGGGGAGGAGCAGGCTTCTCCCCCCCCCGCCAGCCTTCTAGCCAAGTCGGGGGACAGCAGGAAGGGCGCGCTGCGCCTCTCCCGCTGTCCCCCGAGTTTGCAGGGCTGGCGACGGGGAGGAGGAGGCTTCTCCCCCCAGCCAGCCTTCTAGCCAAGTCGGGGGACAGCAGGAAGGGCGCGCTGCGCCTCTCCCGCTGTCCCCCGAGTTTGCAGGGCTGGCGACGGGGAGGAGGAGGCTTCTCCCCCCAGCCAGCCTTCTAGCCAAGTCGGGGGACAGCAGGAAGGGCGCGCTGCGCCTCTCCCGCTGTCCCCCAAGTTTGCAGGGCTGGCGACGGGGAGGAGCCGGCTTCTCCCCGTCGCCAGCCTTCTAGCCAATTCGGGGGACAGCGGGATGGCGCGCTGCGCCTCTCCCGCTGTCTCCCGAGTTTGCGGGGCTGGCGACAGGGAGGAGCAGGCATCTCCCCTCCGCCAGCCTTCTAGCCAAGTCGGGGGACAGCAGGAAGGGCGCGCTGCGCCTCTCCCGCTGTCCCCCGAGTTTGCGGGGCTGGCGACGGGGAGGAGCAGGCTTCTCCCTGTCGCCAGCCTTCTAGCCAAGTCGGGGGACAGCGGGAAGGGCGCGCTGCGCCTCTCCCGTTGTTCCCCGAGTTTGCAGGGCTGGCGACGGGGAGGAGCAGGCTTCTCCCCCCCCCGCCAGCCTTCTAGCCAAGTCGGGGGACAGCAGGAAGGGCGCGCTGCGCCTCTCCCGCTGTCCCCCGAGTTTGCAGGGCTGGCGACGGGGAGGAGGAGGCTTCTCCCCCCAGCCAGCCTTCTAGCCAAGTCGGGGGACAGCAGGAAGGGCGCGCTGCGCCTCTCCCGCTGTCCCCCGAGTTTGCAGGGCTGGCGACGGGGAGGAGGAGGCTTCTCCCCCCAGCCAGCCTTCTAGCCAAGTCGGGGGACAGCAGGAAGGGCGCGCTGCGCCTCTCCCGCTGTCCCCCAAGTTTGCAGGGCTGGCGACGGGGAGGAGCCGGCTTCTCCCCGTCGCCAGCCTTCTAGCCAATTCGGGGGACAGCGGGATGGCGCGCTGCGCCTCTCCCGCTGTCTCCCGAGTTTGCGGGGCTGGCGACGGGGAGGAGCCGGCTTCTCCCCGTCACCAGCCTTCTAGCCAAGTCGGGGGACAGTGGGAAGGGCGTGCTGCGCCTCTCCCGCTGTCCCCCGAGTTTGCAGGGCTGGCGACGGGGAGGAGCAGGCTTCTCCCCCCGCCAGCCTTCTAGCCAAGTCGGGGGACAGCGGGATGGCGCGCTGCGCCTCTCCCGCTGTCTCCCGAGTTTGCGGGGCTGGCGACGGGGAGGAGCAGTCTTCTCCCCCCCCCCCCCCGCCAGCCTTCTAGCCAAGTCGGGGGACAGCGGGAAGGGCGCGCTGCGCCTCTCCCGCTGTCCCCCGAGTTTGCAGGGCTGGCGACGGGGAGGAGCAGGCTTCTCCCCCCCCCCGCCAGCCTTCTAGCCAAGTCGGGGGACAGCGGGATGGCGGCGTTCCGCCTCCCCGCTGTCCCCCGAGCTTGTGGGGCTGGCGGTGGGGCTCTCCTGAAGCCTGGAGAGCTAGAGGGGTCGGTGCGCACCGACCCCTCTCGCTCTCCAGGCTTCAGCGAAAGCCTGCATTCGCACCATAGGACGCACACACATTTCCCCTTCATTTTTGGAGGGGGAAAAGTGCGTCCTATAGTGCGAAAAATACGGTATTTTTAATATTTTCTGCATATCCAAATTAACTGAACTTGATCATTTATACATCTACTTTAAATATATACTCTTAGGAAACTGCAGGTTATTGCAATAACCCTGCCAATGTTCTTATTGGTTCACAATTTGTCTGTAAATATTCAATAAACCATTTCCGTTCTTTTATAAAAAGGTTGCTATCTTGATTTCTTATTCTTCCGGTAAGTTTCATCATTTCTGCATATTCCATAAGTTTTTGTATCCATTCTTCTTTCGCTGAGACGACTTCTTCTTTCCATTTTTGGGCTAGTAACATTCTTGCCACTGTAGTCGCATATGTGAATAAATTTCTGTACAGTTTGGGTAGTTCTGTCCATATAAGTCCCAAAAGGAACCACATTACTGCCCAGGCTTGTGCCCGGGGAAGGTCACTTTGGTCCTGCTAACACAGCAGTTAGCAGGGCTCTCCATTGTCTCTCGAGACAAACAGATGCCAACAAATCAGTACAGCAGCAACAGTTTAAAACATAAGGTATATTTAACTACAAATCTTCACACAAACACTGTCATCACCAGCTGTTCAGTTCATGTAGACATCGCTACATTCACATTTCTAAACCAACTTTCTCCTGTACTGAGTGTCAGCCCAAGACTGAGCAGCCTAAATCTTATTTATTTACCGTGGTGCCTCGCAAGACGAAATTAATTCGTTCCGCGAGGCTCTTCGTATAGCGGTTTTTTCGTCTTGCGAAGCAAGCCCATTGACAGCTTAGCGGATTAGCGCTATTAGCGGTTTAGCGGCTTTTAGCAATCAGCTGTTAAGCGGCTTAGCGGCTTAGGAAAAGGGGGGGGAGGGGAAAAAACCCGAAGGAACTCGCAAGACTTTTTCGTCTTGCGAAGCAAGCCCATAGGGAAATTCGTTTTGCGAAGCGCCTCCAAAACGGAAAACCCTTTCGTCTAGCGGGTTTTCCGTCTTGCGAGGCGTTCGTCTTGCGGGGCACCACTGTATTGCAGTTGTATCCTTCTTTTTTCTCCAGCAAGCTCAAGGTGGCGCACATGGTTCTCCTCCTTTCTCATTGAATCCTCACAACAACCCTGCGAGGTAGATGAGGCTGAGAGGCAGTGATTGGCCCAGAGTCACTCAGTGAGCTTCATGGCTGTTCCACTCCACCTTCCCTGGCACTCAGTTATACTCCCCTCCCTTCCAACAACGTTTGGGCAGATGTTTTCAAAAGACAACAAGTACAATGCACAAAAATCTGCTTTGAAATGGTGCACATTTTGCATGCATTTTGTACAAACTTTTTAATTTATTAATTTATTTTTAGCAATTTAATTCATCTCCCACTTTTCTCTCCTTGTTTTTATTTGGATCTAAACCACTGTCTTGGATCTATCTGGGAACATGTGCAGAGGGAGGCGACCAAGATGATACAGGGTCTGGAAATGGAGTCTTAGGAGGAATGGTTGATGGAGCTGGATACGTTTGGTATGAAGAAGCCTGAAAGGTGATATGAGAGCCATCTTCAAATTGGGGCCCATGCAACACTGGTGTTAGAAGTGGGATAGTGTTTCCTGGAAAAGAAAGTGTGAACCCTTCCATCCTATGCTCAGGTTGTAAAGGTAAAGGGACCCCTGACCATTGGGTCCAGTCGTGTACGACTCTCGGGTTGCGGCGCTCATCTCGCTTTACTGGCCGAGGGAGCCGGCGTACAGCTTCCGGGTCATGTGGCCAGCATGACTAAACCACTTCTGGTGAACCAGAGCAGTGCACAGAAACGCCGGAGTGGTACCTATTTATCACCCCACCACAGGGATTCGTCACAGGGATTTGAACCGCCAACCTTCTGATCGGATCCCCTGAAGTCTCTTGCTCCTTGGAGATTAGGGTGTGTGCAGCAGTATCATATATCATGCTCTGACTCCTTGGCTTCCAGATGTTCACTTCCAAATCTTGGTTGACAATCCTGAGTAGTGTTTGTTGTGTTTGTGTTTGTGTTTGTGTGTGTGTGTGTGTGTGTGTGTGTGTGTGTGTGTAGCTAGATTGATTTTTGGATGTGTACATTGCTGCAGATTGATTCCATTGTTTGGCAGAAGATGATGGCGAAAGATTAGCAGGCAAGCTTCAAAGGCGGTTGGCACAGTGCATTCTGGGTAAGCGCATTCTAATTAGGCCTCCTCATTTGTCTGCATCCTCATTGGTATGCGTTTACCCAGAGTGACCTTCAGGAAGCTAAAAGGGGGGAAATATATACTACTGATTATGAGTGGCAGGGTTAAGGAAGGCCCCATTATTCTCTGTCTCATTGCAGGAGACGGACATTAGCAGGCACCTTTAGAAAGACGAAATCCCTCATCAATCATGGATTAGATTTCGGCAGCCTCACTTGGAGTTCTTGCTTGCACTTCCTCTGAGTTTACCGCATTTGAACTCTTGACAAATAAGTACACATGAAGAGGGGGGTGAGTTTCATTTGGATTGCATAAATCATCAGTTTCGGGTTGCAAAGGCTGTTCTCTTTTTTTGCTAAATTGATTTTCATGCTTTTCATGCCAAAAATATTGCCATACCAAAGGTCACCAAACTTTTAGGTGGACAGAGAACTCTTCTGCATGATACATTTAAAACAGCATCATGCTAAAGTGTTATGGGGCATGGGGACTATTATTCCGTGGTCCCGGTAAATTCAAATAGAGCCACATTCACATCATATTTAAAGCACGACTGGAGTGGGTGGGGTTGCTTTGTCAGCGTCTGGGCTGGTGCCTTGCTCCACCTGACATATGACCACCCAACCTCTGTTGAAGGAGAGGTTGGAGGATTCTATGACCTCAGAAGGTGGTGGACTCTCATTCAAGGTTTTTTTAAAAACATTGAAATAAAAAAATTAAGGGCTTATATATATAAACCACAGAGCCTAGGACTTGCCGATCAGAAGGTCAGTGGTTTAAATCCTTGTGACGGGGTGAGCTCCCGTTGCTCGGTGCCTGCTCCTGCCAACCTAGCAGTTCAAAAGCATGTCAAAGTGCAAGTAGATAAATAGGCACCACTCCGGTGGGAAGGTAAACAGCGTTTCTGTGCGCTGCTCTGGTTCGCCAGAAGCAGCTTAGTCATGCTGGCCACATGACCCGGAAGCTGTACGCCGGCTCCTTCGGCCAGTAAAGCGAGATGAGTGCTGCAACCCCAGAGTTGGCCATGACTGAACCTAATGGTCAGGGGTCCCTTTACCTTTACCTTTATATATAATAAATGTTCATAAATGTACCAATCTAGCATGTACATAGAAATGGGGACCACCTGTCTGGAGCAGCACAGGAAGACTGCCCTGAAACCATTTTGACTCCCAAACCGACCAAAGGTTTTCTCTGCAAGGAGGGAGGGGGTGAGGGAACCTTCCCATTGTCTCAGGAATTGGGTAATCACCATCTCAAAGGAATAGCCAGACTACCAGGAAAGGCAATCAGATAAGGCATTATCAGATAACCTGGCAGACAGGAAAAACAACATTCAAATTTCTGTTGTAGACCGCCTTTTCTGTGATGTAGGTATGATGTTTGTGGGGGCTGGTCTTGGGTTACACCCCTTCTGTGATGTATGTATGATGTATGGAGGGGTGGTCTTGAGCTCCAGGGCAGGGAATTTAAAATGTCTATATAAAGGCAGGCACACCTTGGTTCTGGGTCCTCCTCCTTTCTCCTGCGTGTGAGGGAGCACCCTGTTGCAACAGTTCAATAAAGATCAGGCTTACCAGTTGCTTTGCTTCTCAATATTCTTTGGTTGGCCTCTGTTATTTTCTCCGACCGATGGAGAACCTACAAAGGACTCTATAAGGGCTCTTGTGTTCCCCATAAGGGAATAAGGGCAGATTTTTGCTTATTACAAGAGGTTGGTAATAATGATGAAGATGATGTCTGTTGCTGGGTGCACAGGCCTGAGAGCTGTTTGACAGTGGCGCAGACTACCACAAGGAGTGGTGGACTCCCCTTCATTGGAGGTTTTTAAGCAGAGGTTGGGTGGCCTTCTCTCATCTATGATCTAGTTGACATTCCTGCATTGCAGGAGGTTGGAGAAAATGACCCTTGGGGTCCTTTCCAACTTCACAGTTCTGTGATTCTAACTATTGCATACCCTCCAACATTTCTCCAATGAAAATAGGGATGTCCCATTCAATAATGATAATCTTACTATTCATGCCCACCACATCTCACTGGCTTGCCGTAGCCACTTCCAACATATATAAATACAGTCGTACCGTGGAAGTTGAATGGAGTCCATTATGGAAGTCCATTCGACTCCCAAAACGTTTGGAAACCAAAGCGTGGCTTCTGATTGGCTGCAGGAAACCTCGGAAGCCTCATCGGACGTTCAGCTTCCAAAAATAGTTCCCAAACCGGAACAGTCACTTCTGGGTTTGTGGCGTTCAGGAGCCAAAACGTTCAAGAACTAAGCTGTTCGAAAATCAAGGTACAACTGTACATATATAGGATTGCCTTCAGACAATTCAGGAGTCAGATAATTCCATATCCTCCAACATTTCTCCAGTGAAAATACAGTGGTACCTCCGGTTGCGAACGGGAACTATTCTGGAGGTCCAGCTGGATCCCGAGGTTTCCGCAACCCAAGGATCACTGTTCTGCTCATGTGCACAGCGGTAGACCACTTCTGCGCATGCGCATGCCGTGAAACCCAGTCCAATACTTCTGGGTTTGCCACTTTTGTAATGTGAAGTTTACGTAACCGGAGGGTTATGTAAGCGGAGGTGCTTCTGTAGCGACATCTTAAGGGACAGTGGGACATTCTGGGATCAAATCAGAAACCAAGACGGCTTCTCTAAATCGGGGATGTCCCTGGTCTGCCATTGCAACCCTGTTTGAAATAGCAATAATGATTTTTTTTTACTCCCAGATTGGAAATGCAGGCCTGTGGATAACACCTCTAATGTAAATGCAATGTGGGAATCGGCTTTCAACAGAAGCACTCTGAACTACTCGCTGGTTCATGTACAAAACCATGCTAGCCCCAGTGGTGTGTTTGCATTGCACAGGGTGTGTGTGTGTGTGTGTGTGTGTGTGACAGCTCTCCATTCAGCCTGTCAGAACCTGCTCGCGATGAGGAATGCTAAGGCCTTCAAAGTCCACAGTGTTCCCGTGGCATGCGTGGGCGGTTGCTTTAAACTTTGGAAGGCTGATGTTTTATTTAAACACAAAGGCCCAGAATTCCAGCTCGTTTCAGAAAAATAAAAAAACCTCTCTGTGAAAAAGATGCCTGTATTCATATATCTATATCTATCAATGCAGGTACAGAAACAGGCTCCATTTCAGACCCTCCAAGTATCCCTATTTTCCAGGGACGCCCCCTGATTTAGAGAAGCGGTCCCAGTTTCTAATTTGATCCCGGAATGTCCTGCTTTTCCTTAGGATGTCCCTGTTTTGAGTGGTGAAATATTGGAGAGTTTGTAATTATCAGACCCCGAGCTGTCTGAAGGCAATCCTGTATTGGCAAGGTGTGGTTTTTTTAAAAAATGTTTAATGTTTTATTATGTTTTTATGTATCTTGGAAGCTATCCAGAGAGGCTGGGACAACCCAGTCAGATGTTTGGGGTATAAATAATCAAACTATCATTATGGAACGGGAGGTCCCTATTTCCATCAGGGAAATGTTGGAGGGTATGCCACTTGCGGGTGGTGCTGTGGGTAAAACCTCAGTGCCTAGGACTTGCCGATCATCAGGTCGGCGGTTCGAATCCCCGCGGCGGGGTGCGCTCCCGTTGCTCGGTCCCAGCGCCTGCCAACCTAGCAGTTCGAAAGCACCCCCGGGTGCAAGTAGATAAATAGGGACCGCTTACTAGCGGGAAGGTAAACGGCGTTTCCGTGTGCGGCTCTGCCTTGCCAGGGTAGCTTCGTCACGCTGGCCACGTGACCCGGAAGTGTCTGCGGACAGCGCTGGCTCCCAGGCTATAGAGTGAGATGAGCGCACAACCCTAGAGCCTGTCAAGACTGGCCCGTACGGGCAGGGGTACCTTTACCTTTACCTTTACCTTATGCCACTTGCACTATACATTTAAAGCGCTCTTCAAACAGGCATGGCTTCCCCCCAAGAATGCAGGGGGCTGTCGTATGTCAAGGGAGCTGAGAATTGTTAGGAGTGCATTCCTCTCCCACAGCTGCAACTCTCAAGAGGGCTTTAACAGTCAATTCGACTTCAGTGAAATCAGGCCATTGTACCTCTGTGCAGCGGCAGAGCATATGTCCATGTTGTGCAGGGCGGGCGGGCGGGCGCGCTCCCGAGGGGGGCGTGGCATGGCGGGTGCCCTCCCAGGCACGGAATAGTTGCTCAAGTGCCAGAGCGGTGCACGCGCCCTGCAGCCGGGGGTGAAGCAAGCCGCCCACGGCGGACATTTGGCAGGCTGCCTGTCTGTGACTCCCAAACCTCCCCCAAGCTGTCAAAATGAAGGGGGGAGGGGGGAATGCCGCCGACAAAGTGGCGCAGCTCCCCCGATTACCCCGATGGCTCAGGGTAGGCTTGGGAGTCGCGGACGGGTGGCTCGCCAAATGTCACACCCCCCTCGGGTATGACACCCGGGGTGGACCGCCCCCCTTCCTATGCCCCTGCCTCTATGAGAGAAATAAAGGGTCTCCTAACCATTCTCGGGACATGGGTGGCACTGTGGGTTAAACCACAGAGCCTAGGACTTGCTGATCAGAAGGTCACCAGTTCAAATCCCCACGATGGGGTGAGCTCCCATTGCTCGGTCCCTGCTCCTGCCAACCTAGCAGTTCGAAAGCACGTCAAGGTGCAAGTAGATAAATAGGTACTGCTCTGGCGGGGAGGTAAACGGAGATATAGATATAGATAAATATATATTCCGTGCACTGCTCTGGTTTTCCAGAAGCGGCTTAGTCATGCTGGCCACATGACCCGGAAGCATCTCAGCCAATAAAGCGAGATGAGCGCCGCAACCCCAGAGTCGGCCATGACTGGACCTAATGGTCAGGGGTCCCTTTACCTTTACCTTTTAACCATTCTCAGCACCTTCAACGGATAAATGGAATGAAAAATTTTTTTAGCTGTAAGCTGCCTTGAGTCCCTGTCAGGGTCAAAAGCGGGTAATAATAATAGTAGTAGTAGTAGAAGAAGAAGAAGAAGAAGAAGAAGAAGAAGAAGAAGAAGAAGAAGAAGAAGAAGAAGAAACTGTGAGAATGATCAGGAACACACCAGAGAGTAAATCCTATTGAACTCAGTGGGACTTACTTCTGAGTAAAAATACTTCAGGTTGCAGGGTAATTCTGCCCAGTCTTTACCCAGTTACCTGGGAGTAAGCTCCGCTGAATACAGTGGGACTTACGTCTGAACAGATGTGTAAAGGCTTGCAGTGTACGGCTCAGTTTGCAATAAAGGAATAAACACTCCATGTGTTTCCTTTAAAAAATAATAATTGCTGGCTGCTGAAGCATTGCAATTAAAGAATTTAAAGTGGGTTGGTTACGTTTTCATTCAAAATTATAGGAAGGGCTTTGTATGTCAGCTTCACCGTTTCCTTCATTTGGAAGAGGTATTTTCTTTTCAGTATAAACAGGACTCCCTTTTTGCATCTACACACACACACACACACACACACAAAACCAAAAACCAAAGGCTTCTGTTTCAAAAAAGGACTGAAAGGGGAGATGTCAGATCTCTGCACCACTTTTAATTGTTCTCCAAGATGTGGAGGGGAGGTGAAAGGACAACCAGGACATTCTGGGATCAAATCAGAAACTGGGATGGCTTCTGTAATTCCAGGACTGTCCCTCAAAAATCGGAACACTTAGAGGGTATGGTCCAGTCATGGTGCTGGGCTGGGCAGAGAGGGTTTCAACCTATCCACCCAGTCCAGCGCTACAATCAAGCTGAAAATTATGCAGATATAGATAAATATATATTACACAAATTCACTTCCTTTTATGTCCCCTCACCACCCACCGCCGGTGATTCTATTAATTCCATCTCCAATGTGTTTTATCTGCAGGAGTGCTGTGAAATCCTCCAGTGCAAACACAGGCTTTTTAATTTCATTTTGGGATCGCGGATGGAAACAAATTTATTAACTAAAGTCAAGTAAACAATGATCCAACCTCTCCTTTGTTATTAATATTCTCTGTTTCTTTGTGTTCCTCTCCTGGGAGCCTGAACAGAAGGGCTGCAGGAGGGGGAGGGCGGGTAGCAGTTTGTACTTGGGTAGAAAGATGCACCATTCAAGGATGCTTTGAGGAGCCAAGTGGGACTCTTTCATGACAGGTACAAAGATTTTGTTTTTTAAAGGCATCTGCAGTCATCAGTTACCGAAAAAGGATAGAAAAAATATTTGCAGTCCAGAGTATGTGTTATTAAGAACATAAGAGATGGCTGGATCAGGCCAATGAACCTTCTAGCCCAGCGTCCTGTTCTCACAGTGGCCAACCAGGTGCCCGTGGGAAATTCTCCAGTGTCAAATATGGGAATTCCAGTGGCTCACCGATAAGAATTGATGAGCATTTAGTAGATTTATAGTCTTTTCATTACAGTGGTACCTCCAGTTACACACGCTTCAGGTTACAGATGCTTCAGGTTACAGACTCCGCTAACCCAGAAATAGTGCTTCAGGTTAAGAACTTTGCTTCAGGATGAGAACAGAAATCGTGCTCTGGCGGCGCGGCGGCAGCAGGAGGCCCCATTAGCTAAAGTGGTGCTTCAGGTTAAAAACAGTTTCAGGTTAAGTACGGACCTCCAGAACAAATTAAGTACTTAACCCGAGGTACCACTGTACAGCATTCTGTTATAAGCACAAACAGACAACTCTCTGCAAGGATCTTAGTTGCCTACTCTGACTCCTCCTTGCAATTTCCACAGCAAGGAGCACGCCAAACAGAAGTCCACCCCCCACGTTTTCTTTGTTCTCTGACATGCTCAGACCTCCAAGTTCAGGGGGAGGGAGGGGATTCCCCACACACACACACTTGATTGATGTATTGCCCAGCTGCTCCCTCCCTTCTGGTTGCTTAGCTACTATCTCAAAGCTGGGCAGCTCCTCTCTCAACTGTGTAGCTTCTGTGTCCCCCTGCTTCTGCAGACGCTGGAAGCAAAGGGGAAGGTGAATATTTCCCCTCTTCTTCTGTTAGGATCTGATCTTCCAGTGATTGCATTCCCCAATCGTCCAATTCAGACCAGCCCCTGACATCCAGCAGGATTTGAGTGCAAGAACACCTTCCGCACTCCCGCAGTTTCCAGAAACTGCTATTCAGAAACATCGCTGCCTCAACTACACAGAGCAGAGCAGAGCCCAAATCACGGGTCAAAACTGACTAACTAAAATAACAATCAAAACCTATTTTTTGAAGTGCTAATGTACAATGCAAGTCTTGTGGCCTGTGCATAGCTCTAATGTACGCCTTTGACCTCAGCTGTGAAGGGCCCTCACTCCTTTGCCCTTGATTGCCCAGAATATGGGCCTGCCAGCTTATCTACCAGCCTGAGCGACTTCTTTCTCCAAATCCTCCTGTGCCCAGCTGATGGGTCGTGCCTTCAAATGGCATCGCAGCCTTGGACAAACTCAGGGAGAACTGCTGGTCAGCAAAAGCCTGGCATGGTGAGGAGACCAGCTTCATTCCCAGACCAGAGAAAAGGGGACTGCGTTGCTAACCTCTATTAATAATGCAGTTCCTCAACCCATCACCCACTGCCCAGCAGAGCACCAAGAAAATGCTGATTTGTCACTTGGACATATTTTATTTTTCTTTGCAGTGCAATGGAATATTTCTGCAAAACTTTGAATACACACACACACACACGAGCAAATGGTTGAGTCAGCAGGATGGGGATTTCCTCCAGAAGAATGAAAGAGGTGGAATTTGAAGAAGCAAATAGAGGACAAATCCAGCCCCAAAGACACTCAGGTGGTTCTCCCCCATTGCCATCTAACCTGCATAAATGTCAATGAATTAACTTGTGTAAATCAATAATAGTTCCTGCCCCACCCCTTCCCAGCTGGGAAGGGTGCCAGTCACTCTCCCGTTTTCTAATTATTGCAATGGCAGACTTTTTAAAGCATTAAAAATGTAAGCGCATAAGAAGAGCCCAGCTGGTTCTAGTCTAGCATCCTGTTTTTACAGTGGCCAGTAAAGAGACAGGATGAGGCAAACTTATCTAGCATGGATTAGTGCTGTGCCAGAATATGTCCTCCATTTTCTTGAAGTTGCCTTCCTCTGTGAAAGGGGTTTCTGCTTTTCCAGACCCAGGGTACTAAAGAAATCCTTTAGGCTATCAGTTGGTGAAAGGTTTCAAGCTTATCTTATCACTGAAAGAGGTAGCTGAGAGTGATGTGTGTTTCCTTCCTTCCTTCCTTCTTTCCTTCCACACTTCTCCAGAGTTCTGCATCCTGCCCAACTACCCATGCTTCCGAATGAAAAAAAGCCCCCTAGAGGAGTTAAATCGCAATGGGGGTTAATTGAAGTATGGGCACCCAGGGAGGCTGCAGAGAACACTGGTTGTATGATTTGTAGAAAGAAAGGGCACTCAGAAACACCCATCGGCAAGACCATAGAAGAAGAAAATCCCAATGTCTTTTCCTGGGGGTTAACCGAAATGTGGGCAACTGGGGAGGCTGCAAAGAGGTGCTTTGTTTACACCTCCACCCTTACCGGTGGCAGGACAGCCGCAGCAGCCAGGACGACTGCAGATTAGGTAAAACTTTTGCCACCAGCTCCCTACTCTGCTTCTGACGCTGCTCTCCCTGAAAGAAAAGGAGAGGTGCCAATCCATCCCTGGAGGACCCTGGCCCCACCCATTCCTGATTGACAGTTGCTGGCCTTGACATCAGAATTCTGGGTGGGGTGGAAGATTAAATCAGCATCAGCAGCATCAATTGGTATCTCTAGATTGATGCCAGTGATTTTGGGGCTAGGGAGGAAGGTCAGTGTTGAGTATTTATTGTTATCTGTTTGTTTGTTTGTTTGTTTGTTTGTTTGTTTGTTTGTTTGTTTGTTAGTGAGTGGGAGCATTAGGATCATAGAATTGCAGAGTTGGAAGGAACCATGACCGCAATGTAGTCCAACCCCCTGCAATGCAGGAATCTTTTGCCCAATAAGGGGCCGGAACCTTTGACTTGAAGATTAAGAGTCTCATGCTCCACCGACTGAGCTACACGCAGACACACACAAAATCTTTCCAGGGGGCACCTGTAATACATTCTCACTGAATTGTTTGCTTACCACTACTTTTTATTATTGTTATGGGGGGTTGGTGGGGGGGTTTGTTTCCCCAATATGTTGCACAAAATATCAATGTGATCTCTCCCCACGGCCCTTCAATGTTATACTGCTATATTCAATTGAAGTTGCTTGGAGAGCCTTTTGGTGGCAGGTGACAGGTAAATTTAACAAATGAATAAACAATAGACTTGTAGACTTGGAAGGAACCCCCAAAGGTCATCCAGTCCAACCTTCTGCAATGCAGGAATCACAACTGAAAGAATTCCTGGCAGGTGGCCATCCAACCTCTGTTTGAAAGCCTCTGATGAAACAAAGTCCACCACTGCCAGGAATGGGTGTCAGGTCAACAATAATTCACATAGCGTCAGTGAAGTTAACCCTTTAGTCAAGGGAACAAGGTTGACTTGGGAGGCCATGCCTAGTGAGCACAGCAACTTGTCCCAGTAGATCTTTTCCCCCATGGTGTCTCCCACCACTCCTCTCTGTCTAGCCAGGCCATGACAACCACCTTCTAAGGGATTCCATTCCCCTGCTGGACAGTCTTACTGTCAGAAAGTTCTTCCTAAAATTGAGTCAGAATCTCCTATCTTGCAATGGAATTTGCTGCCAAGGAGTGTGGTGGAGTCTCCTTCTTTGGAGGTCTTTAAGCAGAGGCTTGACAACCATATGTCAGGAGTGCTCTGATGGTGTTTCCTGCTTGGCAGGGGGTTGGACTCGATGGCCCTTGTGGTCTCTTCCAATTCTATGATTCTATGATTCTATGAAATACAGTGGTACCTTGGTTCTCAAACTTAATTTGTTCCGGAAGTCCGTTCGACTCCCGAAACATTCAAAAACCAAGGCCTGGCTTCCAGCTGGCTGCAGGAGCTTCCTGCAGCCAAGCGGAAGCTGCATTGTTCGGCTTCCGAAAAAACATTAAAAAACCGGAACACTTACTTCCGGGTTTTTGGTGTTCGGGACCCAATTTGTTCATCAACTAAGCCATTCAAGAACCAAGGTTCCACTATAAAAGGACACACAGAAATACCCCTTGGCCACCTCAGATGTAAGGCAGGAACAACAAGAAGTGAAAATTTCTGCCCTTCAATCACTCTCAGATTCAATTCCTTTTCTTGCTAATTGACAGAGAATGGTTGGCTCGGGTGAGGCACAACTGATTTTTTTAAATGTTGGGCAAAGCACTAGTGTAGATGATTGTGGTTTCTTTTAAAAAAGAAGATCTCATGGACATGCCCATCAAGAACAATCATTCATGCTAACTGAATGAAGCAGCCATATTTCTAATGGTGTACAGGAAGTGGATAGGGAAATGTTTTTCTCCCTATCTCATAACACTGGACCTCATGGATATTCAGCCCTGGAAACCACAGGGCAGGGGGCTTATACCCTGGGTTTGTACCCTGCTCCTTGGGGGCATCTTATGCTAGGCTAGATGGCCACTGGGCTAATCAAGTTCTTATGTCCTTATGGCAGGTTTACTATGGGGGCAAACAGCAGGAACTGGCTATTGCTCTGGTGCCCTGCAAACTTCCCTTGCAATCTTCAAAGGCATCCGGCTGGCCACTGAGGAAACAGGTTGCCTGACAGGACATTGGTACAATCTAAGAAAGGAATTCTTATTCTAAAAGATTGTAATCTTATGCATGAGTCTCCAAGTCGTCTTGAGCTACTGTCAAATCCTCCATTTTCAACATTCTGTTTACACTTCACTTCTTGCAAATAACAAGGCACATTTTTTTCCACAATGCAATGCCAGTTTGCCATTCTGCAGCTCCCCTAGCAATAGCCAGCAAGAGAGAAAGCAGGGGCTGATGCCTGTCCTGTGATGCTCAGCACAAATCATTTCGCGGTGCAATCACTCAGCAAGCCCAGGGACAGCCGAGACAGATCAAGGGCTCGGTGCTGATGAACTGGGCTGGCGTTGCACATGCCTGACAAACTCAGCTTCTGGTGTGGCCGGTGCTTACTCTGAAATGAACAAACGATGGCAAGGAAATAGGCTGCTGAAATGACCTGAAGATTGAAATTGATCTCCCTTGCCCTGTCCGTTGAATAGAAAGAATCAATAGCGCTGGGATGGAGAGCTGACTAGTTTGTTGTTGATGCTTGAAGCATCGGTATATCCGACCTCCGTACTCACAAAGGTAGAAAGAACATAAGAAGAGTTTGCTGGATCAGGCCAGTGGCCCATCTAGTCTAGCCTCCCGTTCTCCCAGAGGCCTGTGGAAAACCTACAAGCAGGATCCAAGCACAAGTGCCCTCTCCCCTCCTGTGGCTTCCAGCAACTGGTATTCAGAAGCATTATGACCATGGAGGCAGAACATTGCCACCATGGTTGGTAACCGTCAATAGCTTCCTCCTCCACAAATTTGTCTATCCTCTTTTAAAGCCAAGTCTGCAGCCATCACAGCCTCCCATTGGAGTGAGTTCCATAGCTGAACTGGCTGTCATCCATGCTTCCATTCTTCAGGTGTGCATCTAAAACTGTAAAGCATGAATGAGGACATCCCCTGCTGATAAACACCTGACTCCTAAGTTTATCAGTGTTGGTGGGAGTAGATGAGGCTCCCTTCAGATTGCTCATTTGGTTGGCATTTGGAAAGGTGCAGAAGGGGCTAGTTCTTTTACAGGCTCTTGAGGTGGGTTAGAAGAATCTTACACAAAAAGGAACCGTCATCTGGTTGGCCCATGGCTGTGCGGGGGTGGGATCTATATTTGAGCAACATTTTCTTTAGGCCAACCAAAATGTCACAAATGATTCTCTTGCCACTCAGGGCTGTAGCTCAGGGGTAGAACATCTCCTTAATTCCCAAAGGAAGAATTTCCCTACTTGAAACCCTGGAGAGCTGCTGTCAGTCAGTGTAAACAATACAGTGGAGGCGGACCAATGGTCTAACTCAGCAGAAGGCTGTCTCCTACGTTCCTAGTTGGAAGGATTAACAGAGGACTGGTTGAAGGTATCCTCTGGTTGAAGGTCCAAAGATCAGGCACCCTACGAAGATGCCAATCAACTCTTAGTACCTGGACTGCAGACCTGAGCAGGTACCACAGATGGTGGTACCACTATGGTGACCTGCATTGTATTCCTGTTTCAATAATGGCTGGGGAACTCTGCAGCCTTCCAGATGTTGCAGACTGACAATTTCCATCATTCCTGAATGTTGGTCATGATAAAAAAAAGAAAGTGCTGGATCGCTCAGTTGGCAGAACAAGAGATTCTAAACCTCAGGGCTGTGGGTTCAAGCTCCACATTAGGCAAAAGATTCCTGCATTGCAGAGGCTTGGACAAGATGACTATTGTGGTCCCTTCCAAATACATAATTATATGACCCTACGATAAGAGTCACAGTCCATCCCGGATTTAAATTGTGGTGTTTCTTTCTACACTTGGATTTATGCATGTGCAATTTTAATACAGTGGTACCTCAGGTTAAGTACTTAATTCGTTCCAGAGGTCCGTACTTAACCTGAAACTGTTCTTAACCTGAAGCACCACTTTAGCTAGTGGGGCCTCCTGCTGTTGCTGCGCCGCCAGAGCCCCATTTCTGTTCTCATCCTGAAGCAAAGTTCTTAACCTGAAGCACTATTTCTGGGTTAGCAGAGTCTGTAACCTGAAGCGTATGTA
This sequence comes from Podarcis raffonei, assembly GCF_027172205.1. Lineage (NCBI taxonomy): Eukaryota > Metazoa > Chordata > Lepidosauria > Squamata > Lacertidae > Podarcis > Podarcis raffonei. The sequence goes on from NC_070617.1 coordinate 25,366,647, forward strand.
ACCTGAAGCGTATGTAACCTGAGGTACCACTGTACTGATCTCCACTATCTCTTCATAATAATAAAGAAGCAACTTTGGCTGATGTCCTATCTCTAGAAACCAAAAAATGGTTGTTGACAGTCTCTATCCTTAGGCAAAAGGCACTGCCTTGGTACATTGAAAACAGGACTAAACAGAAACCGGGCAGTTTTCTGTATCAGCAATGGTGCGAATTAATTTTAGGTGGCATGCCAGGTAAAAATAAAAATAATAATTACAAGGTTAATACACCTATAGCAGAAGGAAATATGATTGGGGACAGGGGCAAAAGTCTGTCAGCTAACTCTGAAGGGTGTAAAATTAGAAGGGATAACTTTTCTCTCCTCTTTGATGATGATTTTCAAAGGCAATTCCTTTTCTCATTAATTGATGGGGAGCAGCTGAACTGGCAGCTATTAAATCACCAGAGCAGGGACTTGTCTATCTGTCATAACACTGGCACTCATGGACAGTGCAGCTGAATGTTTGAAGACTCAGGACAGGTAAAAGAAAGGAATTCTCAGTGCCAGAACTTGGGGTCTCAAATTCCAGGGGTAGCCTGTGCAACGTCAAAATTTGGCGCTCCTCCACCTCTCATGCTGCATTGTAAATCATGGTTGTGGCACCCCCAGTGGCACACCGAGGCTCTGCACTCAGTGCAACCAAGCTGGTTGCGCTCCCCTAAATCTGCCTGTGGACTTCTTCACCCAGTGCATAGTTAAACTATGGAACTTTCTCCCAGAGGGAGCAGCAGTGACTACCAGCTTGGATGGCTTTAAAAGGGGATTGGACAAATTCACGGAGGAGAGGGTTATCGATGGCTGCTACAGCTGGAAGCGGTAATCTTTCTGAATGCCAGTTGCTAAAAAGCAAAGGTGGTGTCAGGAACGTGGTTCACCAGAGCGCAGGGGAAGAGTCAGACTCAGAAATTGAGCTAAGTGTGTGAGAGAGAGACTCTGCAGATGAGAGCTGGCTGACAGAGCTGAAGAGGGGCAGTTCAACCCCCCCTTCCCGAAGAATACACTGTTAGCTCTGAAGAAGCGGGAGAGTTGGGAGGCAGCTAGAGCATTGCTAGGCAATCAGCAGATAAGCAGACTGTGTCAAGTGAAAGGGGGGAGGCCAGCCTCTCAGTCCCCGTTCTAGGAGACTGGATAAGATCAGAGGACAGGGGAAGGGCAAGAGGGGAAGGGCAGGAATTTGGCATCCTTCCTTCTGTGAAAGGGTTGGAAATTCAGACTGACCAACTATTGTCAATGCGAGCAGGCGAGAAGCCATGCTCTGGATGTGTGTGTGTGGTGTTGTTGTTTTGTAAATAAACATACATAAAATTGCGGGAGAGTCATTACTTCTTTTCGGGACTTGCTTGCCTGCCTCAGATCATTACAGATGGGAACTGCTCTTGTGCTCAGATCCTGCTTGTGGACTTCTCATGGGCATCTTTTTGGCCACTGTGAGAACAGGATGCTGGGCAAGAGGAGCCATTGGCCTGATCCAGCAGGATCTCCTTGTGTTCCTTTATTTAAGAGGCTCTGCAGTTCGATGCACATTGATGGCAGTGTAAGCAAATGAATAAGAAGCGTGACATGGTTTTAGCATCCCAAGAGGGTCATGCCCACGTCTTCAGCGATCCTAATAAAAATGAGCCAAGGTCATCCTGCGGTAAGGATGCTGAGGAGGGAGGCTGAAGAGTACCGTATTTTTTGCACCATAACACTCACTTTTTTCCTCCTAGAAAGTAAGGGGAAATGTCTGTGCGTGTTATGGAGCGAATACCTCCGGGTGGCGGGGGGGATCTGCTGCAGTCGTGAGCAGAGGATCCATGGTTCCCCTTCCTTCCCTCCTCCGTGGTTACAAAGCATGGATCCACATGGATCCTCAGGATTTTTGCATTGGGCTACTCCAAACTCACTGTCAGATCACATGTCTGTGGGCACAGCATGAACCACAAAAATCATATATCCACTATTTCGTTTAGAATATTTTTTTTCTTGTTTTGCTCCTCTAAAAACTATGTGCGTGTTATGGTCTGGTGCGTGTTATAGAGCGAAAAATACGGTACTTGGTCCATCAGTTTTAACAGGGTGGGGGAGTGTGGGGGGGGAGGTACATTTTCCATTTCATGAACCACCAGTTCTCATTTCTCCAGCCCCCATCCCTTTGCTGCCTGAGCAGGTTTCACACCAGTAATCGCTTATTAGAAAATGTGGTGTCCAGCAAAGCAACACGGCTGAGTCACCATCGTCTGGCTGAGCAGTGGCAATGAGCCAGTTAGCGTTAAACTCCCTCCTAACACTCCTGTGCCCGCAGTGTGACACGAAGTGGGTGATGGTCATTTCACGCCAAGGCCGGTGGTCCGCATCCAAGCTGCAACATCCTCTTCACTCTGGCTAAGCGGCTGAAATGTGGTACTTAGGATTTTTCTGTTCCTGAATAGGGATGTCAGGGACTTCTGGTGGAAATGGCAACAGAAATGGCCGAGATCAGCTTATTCATCTCATATTTGGAACAGAAATTAATCCAGCAAGTACGCTGTTTCCAGGAACTCTTCTCGTTGTGAGACTTTTGTGGGTGAGCTGAGAGTTTGTGTGAAGCTTGGGTGAGAACCACAGGTGGCGAGTTGCGCCTGACATTGGGGGGGGGGGTTTGAAACCACGCCCATGAGGCATGTGACGTCACATACGTTGCACATTGTGCAACCTGAAATTGATTTTTATATACAGTGGTACCTCAGTTTGCGCATGTCTCGGAAGCCGAACGTTTCGATTTTTGAACGCCTAAAACCCGGAAGTAAATGCTTCTGTTTTCGAATGTGTCTCAGAAGTCGGACGGCTTCCACTGAGGGGTTTTTTGTGGTAGGGTTGTTGTTTTTTTTGCAATTTTCTCCATTGACTTTGCAGACCACCCTTTGCGCCTCAGTTGTCAAATGTTTCGGAAGTCAAACGGTCTTCTGGAACGGATTACGTTTGACAACCGAGGTACCACTGTATTAGTAACTTTGTATTGATGTTACATTTTTATATGTACAGTAACTGTGTATTTTTGTGATATTTCAAGTTGTTCTTTATTGCTTCCAATTTTTTTGTACTCTGCTACAAGACATTTGTAATATATTAAGCTGTACAGTGGTACCTCAGGTTACAGACGCTTCAGGGTACAGACTCTGCTAACCCAGAAATAGTACCTCGGGTTAAGAACTTTGCTTCAGGATGAGAACAGTAATTGTGCGGTGGCAGCATGAGGCCCCATTAGCTAAAGTGGTACCTCAGGTTAAGAACAGTTTCAGGTTAAGAACGGACCTCCGGAACGAATTACGTTCTTAACCCAAGGTACCACTGTATAGGATTTAAATATAATCAATCAAACAACAATCACTCAAACTGGGGAGGCATCTTCTTGCGAAGGAGCTAAGGAAACTGCTTCATACATTGATCCATAGGAACCAACTCCTAGGGGCTGAGGTTCCTTTGACTGCCCCCCAATAAAATATTTAAGGGTTTCGGGGCCCCCAAAGCTGATTGTCATTGCCATTCAAATGGGGGGGTGCACTGCATCATGTGACTGATTATGAGGGCCAGGGTCTAATTGCTCCCCCCAATATTTTATTCCAGTTGGCACCCCTGCATTGATCCATCTAGCTACGGATTGTCTACACTAGGAATGGAGAAGCTTTAGACCATGGGTAGGCAAACTAAGTCCCGGGGGCCAAATCCGGCCCAATCGCCTTCTAAATCCAGCCCGCAGACAGTCCGGGAATCAGCATGTTTTTTACATGAGTAGAATGTGTCCTTTTATTTAAAATGCATCTCTGGGTTATTTGTGTAGGAATTCGTTCATTTCCCTCCCCCCCCAAAAAAACCTGTATAGTCAGGCCCCCCACAAGGTCTGAGGGACAGTGGACCGGCCCCCTGCTGAAAAAGTTTGCTGACCCCTGCTTTAGACAAATTCATGAACGAGAAGGCTATTTATTGCTACTAATCCCACTGGCTGTGTTCTGCCTCCCAAGTCAGAGGCAGCAATGCTTCTGAATACCAGTTGCTGTCTAACCCAAGTATGGGGAAGCTTTAGACAAATTCATGGAGGAGAAGGCTATCAATTGCTACTAGCCATGAACTCTGTGTTTCACCTCCACCGTCAGAGGCAGTGATGCTTCTGAATACCAGCTGCTGGAAGCCACAGGAGGGGAGAGTGCTGTTCTGCTTGGGTCCTACTTGAGGGTTTGCCACAGGCATCTGGTTGGCCACCATGAGAACAGGATGCAGCACTAGATGGGCCTCCTTTGCCCTGACCCAGTAGGCTCTACTTGTGTGTGTGTTTTTTGACCCTCTGGATGTTGCTGAACTCCAACTCCCATCAGCCCAAGCAAGTGTAGCCAATGACCAGGGATGATGCAAGCTGTAGGTCACTAGCATCTGGAGAACCAAAGGTTCCATACAACTGATCTATGCTGGTTGACAGTGGCTCTGCAGAGTTTCAGGCAGGGGGCCTCCCCTGTCAGCCCTCCCTGGACTGAACCTGGGACCTTCTACATGCAAATAGATCCCAGGCCATGGAGACCCTGAACATAAGGAATTTGGAAGATACTCCAAAGCTATTTCAGATGAGGTCATGCCACTGTATAGCTTCAAAATAATAGAATCTCAGCCTGCAGAATAGCTTTCTACAGTTACCCTTGAACTTCGTGAGAGCAAGATGCCGGGCTATAAATGGGCCATTGGCCTGATCCAGCCATAGGGGCTCTCCTTGCATGCTTCAGTACTTGCTGCCTGCTGTAGAAAACAGCATCCTGCTCCACCCTGCCAGGCCAGCTCCCTCCCAAGCTCGCTGACGGCGCGCATCTGCCTGTTGCAATAAATTTGGAGCTCTTAATTATTGATCAGTTAGCATGCAAAGGGAAGATCTCGTGGTGAGCCGGAGGAAGGTGGGAGGCAGCCGTGCCCGTGCGGATCTTTCCTTGGGAGGGAATAAATAAATAAATAAATAAATAAATAAATAAATAAATATTTGGGTGGGCCGAACGGCATGAATTTTTGAAGAGACCTTCTTGCAACTGCTCAGGCTATCCTTATGCTAAGCTGCCCGCCTGCCCTGACCCCCTGCCTTCCCTTCTTGGCAGCTATTTCGGGGGGGGGGGTCGTCGCTCCAGGGTGAGAAGGGGGAAATTCTCCCAGCGAAAAGAAAGGGGACACACAAACACGCCATTGGTTGCAAGCTTCTGCCAGCCCGAGCTGCTACACCGCCCGAATCCGCTTGCCGGTTTCCTCAGAGAGCTGGTATGAATATTCACGAGGGAATTTGAATTTCACAGCTTAGCACGGAGCAAGTAACCAAAGGAGCATTTCGTTTTGATCAGCGTTTTGCTCTCAGGTTCATTATTTTATGGTTGGAAGCGGATGGGGGTGGGAGTTGTAGCAAAGGCTACTAGATGAGCAGGGGTGCCAACTTGAATAAAATATTGGGGGGGCAGGTAAGCCCTGCCCCACATAATCAATCACATGACACGGTGCATGCACACTCTTTGAATGGCAGTGCCCATCAACCTGGGAGGGGCTGCTGGCCCCCTCATATATTTTATTGGGGAGGCTGAAGCCCCCATGGCCCTTAGGATTTGGCTCCTATGGAGATTCTGTGCCCCCTGAAAATTCTCACTGTTTTACCAGGGGGCTGAATTTGTCTTTCTTTGCTCCCATTCATGGGGCCAGAGGTTTTTTTCAGGGGGAATTTCATGGAATTCAGTTCTGGCACCTCTCAGATGGACGCCATTGCCATTCTAAGAGAAAGAGGGAGGCTTTCATGGTGAACTCCAGCACCTCTTTTTCTGGAAAAATAGCACTGCGCGGGACCCAAAATTCATTGCTTTGCCATAAGAAGGAAGGATTTTATTTTATTTTATTTTATTTTATTTTATTTTATTTTATTTTATTGATTGATTTATATCCCACCTCTCCTCCAAGGAACTCACACACTTCTCCCTCCCCCTTCGTATTATCCTCACAACAACCTTGTGAGGTAGGTTAGGCTGTGAGGCAGGGACTGGCCAGTGGGCCTCACATGGCTGAATGGGGATTTGAATCCTTGTCTCCAAGGTCCTAGTCCAGCACTCTAACCACTACACCACACTGCCTATCAATACAGTCAGGTAAAGGAGGAGTGGAGAAACTATGGTCTTCCAGCTGAATATTTGTACTTTTGTCCATTTAGTATTTATTTTTCCTGATTTGAACTATAAAATGGTGGTTTTCTTGTGCCAAAATGAGAGTAAAACATTTTTTTTAGAAAAAAAGCAGTGTGTGTGTTTGCGCATGTGTGTGTGTGTATACACACACATATATGCACACACAAATATTATTATGAAGGCTGTGCATTTACTCTTTTGGACAGGAGAATGGACTACCTCAGAAGTTGGTGGATTATCTTGCCAATTAATTTTTATTAATTGTAGAAGGTAGTATATACTCATTTATTGGAGACTTTTATACAGAGGTTGGATGGCCGGCCCTCAGGGATTTTTTAACTATGATTCCTGACTTGTAAGGAGTTGGACTAGAAGACTCTAGTTCTACATTTCTATGATTCCCTGCTCTTTGCATCTTAAAATAAACCATCACTAAAATGGGGGGGGGGCTGTGAGAAATCTAATGAAGTTGCAGAGGTGAAGCAAGGCTGGGGCACCATCACTCTGCCCTGGTTTCGGCTGTCGGCCCCTTGTAAAAAGTGACATATGGCTCCCCCGATCCATATACGCTGCAAAAAGGAATTTATTTCACTGTAAAAAAGAAATGTTCCAGGAGAATCGGTAAACGGCGTTCCTGGGAACAGCCAGCCTCCAGCCATATAGAGTCGTTTGCACAAACAATTGCTTTCTCCTTTCCCCCCTCCCCAGAAGGCCTCCATTCATCTCTGTTCACCTCCGTGGTCATCCTGGACTCGGAAGAGAGAATCAGAGCTTGAAAAGCTCACCAAATAAGGCTGGAAAAGACTCAGTGCCCTCTGCCAGTCAAGCGGGTCCAAACAGGTTAGATGACCAGACTCACGAGCCAACAGAAGAACACAAGAAGCTGCTATGTTTGTTAAATTTATATCCCTTTCTTCCAGTGGCGGCCTCAGGCATTTTGGCGCCTGAGGCAACACGCCCTGTTGCTACTACCACAATGGGGACACAGACTTTGAAGGAGCCGCCCTGCCAGGCAGGGAGGAGATCCTTCCTGGGTCTCCCACCGTACTACAGGACTTTCCATCACCACCTCCCTTCAGGAGAAGGCACTGCAAAGCCCCCCCCACACACACACACCTACCTCCAGGCAGTGGGAGTTCCCCACCCAGCCAGCAGCAAAGCTGGGTGGCAGAACACCTCCCCTCTCACTGGGCAGCAGGGGAGGCATTCTGCAGAGCTTTGCCACCAGTACCTCTCTGTTAAGAGTCCAGGTTCCCAGCTTGATAATACAGTGAGTGTAGGTCATTAAGAAGGAGGATTTATTACAAAAACAAACAGATAGCTCTGGACGGCTCTGACAAAGCCTCCAGCATCATTAATCAAGATGACCCTTCTGAAGACTCCTTCCGTCGTTGACAGAAGATATGGAACTTATGACTCTTACGTCTCTTGTTTTGCTTCCTATCTAGCAGCCCTCCCATTCGCCAACTCTTTGGTCTTAGTGGATCAGCTCCAACCTCTTCCTGTTCTGAGAGGCTGAGTCTATTCGTGCTTAAGAAAATGCAGGGCAAAAGGTAAGTGTGGATAAGCCCTTAGTCTGCACTGACTGGGGGCAGATCGCTCCCATTCCTACCTGGAGATGCTGGTGGTTGAACTGGGACCCTTCTGCAAGCACAGCAGATGTCCTTCCACCAGCCTACAGGCCTTCCCTGAAAAATAAGTTCAGATTCTAGTCCTAAAAAGAGAGAGCTGAGTTAAGCAGCTAGCTGCCTTATACGGAGTTAGACCTACTGAGGTCTATCTAGCTCAGTACTGTTGACATGACTGTCAGTGGCTTTCTGGGGGTTCAAAGAGGAGCCTCTCCAGCCCTATCTGCAAATACAAGGGATTGAATTTGGGACTTTATTCAGGCAATCTGAACTACGGCTCTCCTTAACTTGTCTCATACAAAGTCAGAACATTGTTTCATCTAGTTAAATATTGTCTACACTAACTTGCAGCGGCTCTCCCGGGTTTGGGATGGGGGTCTCTCCTGCCTGGAGCTGGGTATTAAACCCAGGATATTTTGCACAAAAAGCAGGTGCTCTGTCACTGAGCTACCTTCCCAAAAGAGCCAAGGTGTACGAGAGAAGATGAGTCAAGCGGGACTCTCTCCCACCCCCTCCACTTTAAATATGACAAAAACCTCCTTTGTGAGCGGGTGGTAAGCCGGGTGTAAGATTGATGTTCTGGTGGGCCCAATGGAGAGGGAGAGAATCTCATTTGCTGGCAAGAAGTCAGAATAAGTGGAGATAAAATGGAGTTTGGATTGTTCAGGCCCATAAATTGCTTTTTCTGATTTTGCACAGAGTGATTCTGGGAACATTCTGTTGTTACTGCATCAGCTACCGGGTGCCGGGTGCTTCATAGTAGAGTAAATGTAAATCTCCTTTCCTCTAGGGCTGATTGAGCTAGGAAGTTATTCATACAGCTGGAACAGATTTGCTCCAGAAATTCCTCTTTTAAAAAAAGTCACCCTCTCTAAATTTTGGACACAGATATCCTCCAAATATTATCTGGAGAGATGGTAATTTGGAGCCTGGATTTTAGACATTGAGATTCAGACTGCAAAATGTTAACGACGTGTTGAGAAATCTCATCCTGGATTGAGTCTGTAGCTAAAACACTTTTTTGTAAATGACCTGTCAGGGTTATCACCTTGCTATCATCATTCTGGGATACAAACCCAGTAACCATTACACATGTGTCTGACCAAGTGAACATGAGTCCATAAAAGCTTGTGCTGCAGAAAATCTATTCATTATCGTCAGCAGCGTAGTGGCAAATTCAGAAGTACAGTTTCCCTTCATAACAGTAAGAGCCATGCCCCTTCACAGTTGCACCCCTTTGAAGATTATACAACACTCTGAGACTATAATATAATCTGTGAGGGGGCATGGCTTTTTACAAATAAAATTATTATACAAACTTAATAATTAGGGATGCATTGCAAGGATCAGTGTAGATCTCAGGTTTTTCTTTTCAGCTAGATCTACCATTTTCTGTGCACCTAAGTAGGCAAATGATTCGGGGTGCTTTTATACCTTCTTTTGGAGTGACTGAGACTGTGTTTCCCATGAAGATCCTTGAAATTGCACACCATTCTCTTGAAATGGAAGCACCTTGTTTTTTCAGGGTTCTTAAATGCTTAGATTTGGAGCATTGTTGTCGTTTAGTCGTTTAGTCGTGTCCGACTCTTCGTGACCCCCTGGACCAGAGCACGCCAGGCACTCCTGTCTTCCACTGCCTCCCACAGTTTTGTCAAACTCATGCTGGTAGCTTTGAGAATACTGTCCAACCATCTCGTCCTCTGTTGTCCCCTTCTCCTTGTGCCCTCCATCTTTCCCAACATCAGGGTCTTTTCCAGGGCGTCTTCTCGTCTCATGTGGTGGCCAAAGTATTGGAGTCTCAGCTTCAGGATCTGTCCTTCCAGTGAGCACTCAGGGCTGATTTCCTTCAGAATGGATGCGTTTGATCTTCTTGCAGTCCATGGGACTCTCAAGAGTCTCCTCCAGCACCAGAATTCAAAAGCATCAATTCTTCAGCGATCAGCCTTCTTATGGTCCAGCTCTCACTTCCATACATCACTACTGGGAAAACCATAGCTTTAACTTTACGGACCTTGGTTGGCAAGGTGATGTCTCTGCTTCTTGTTGGAGCATATAGTACAACAATTCCTCAATGTTATTATCCCCATGTGCCTTCTCCGGAGTGACCCTAGGAGCCAATCCTCAGTGGTTAACTCACCACCATTCACTCTGACTGGTTCCAGTCAGCACAGAGGGCAAGAAGATTTCTTCTCTGTGGTTAAAAAGCACCCTTTTCATGTTGGTTGGCCAGCTCTAGGATGCTAGAGACAGATCCTGCTGCAGAAATAGGAATGAGTCTCTGCTCCTACCAGGGCAGGATCTAGGTTTGATGAGGCTCTAAGCTACTGAAAGTAATGGCGGCCTTTATATGTCCAGCTGTCCTTTGTCAACAATAAATTGTCACTGGTTTTTGTATGTGCTGACTATACGTTATATGGCAATTTATGGACCTAATAGGTATCTAAAGCCCTTTGCACATGTTGCCATGCAACTAGTCCAGGCAGAATGTAGACACCCTATATATAGAAATGAGCAAACCAGTGATATTTTATGGAGCAGGCTAGCAGGCGGGGCCCATTACTTACATCATAGGGGCCTACACAACACAAAACACTGTTGCCATATGTAGCTTTAATTTTATTTGTTTTTTATCTTATACTTTGGAAATGTACATCCAGTTTTTCCCCCCTTTTTTGGGGGGGGGGCGAAGAGAGTGGGGCCCTAAGCTATAGCTTGTTTAGCTTATATGTAAATCCGGCTCTGGTCCTTGCCCCCGTGACCCAGGACCACTACAGCACCAGTTGTCTCCACAACGCCGCCAGACACTCTTTGGGCTTTTGACACATTCTAAGTGCTTTAAAAAGCATTTTTGCCAACCACCCTGAGATCCTAACTGATGTGAGGTGGCTTAAAAAGTCAAATAAATATATCAATCAATACACTTTCCCTTTGCAGTTTAATCCTGGATATATCCAAGAGCTAGTCTTGGTGCTTTGCTGGGAAGCTTTTTTCTACTCCCTCCCCCCAAACCCCTCCCCCCCCTTATATATCAAAATCTGCAACGGCGGCGCTTTGTGTGTTTAGAGCAATAGATTCACAAACATGCTTTGCTTGCCCCTGCCAGCATTGTGTCTTCATTATACATTTCTGATAAACACTGAATGGTGAAAACGAAGAAGAAAATGGGGTCTGAGACAACTGTCTGAGCCTTGGGCTGCAGGTACCTCATGAAACGGTCTCCTGCAGCCAGGGATTAAGGGACTCATTGAGCATGAAGCTACATTCCCAAGCCCACTTGGAAAAGAGCAGGTTCAATTCTCTATGTATCTGCCTGGAGCTTTCAAAAAAAATAAATTGATATATTTGGCACCCAGACTCACGCAAGCATCATGTGAGGAAAACTATGCACTAGGGAAAGAATAGAACGTCTCTCTGCAGGTCTGCTAGGCAAACTTTCACACAGAAATATGAAGATAAGGAGCAATCTGCGCTGAAATGTTGACATATTTTTATGAGGAGATTTTTTTGGGTTTCTTAAAAAAATGAGGAAATGTGGCAAATTGAATTTAAGACTGGAAAAGGGAGAGAGAATGAAAGCAACAGGTTCATTCATCCCAGATCCAGATGGGCTGCCCATTGAAAGGGAAACAAAGAATGGAACAGCAGCTGCCTTCTGAGAGGCATGTGGATGGGCAGATGTAGGCATTGTTCCTCTGCACGGCATTCCGTTCAATGGGGTGCACATTGGATTGGATAAGGAAGCATCAGTCCAGTTGCCACAGCAACAGAGAAGGCTCCCCTTTTCCTCCTCACCTCCCCACCCCATCATCCCTAGCTGATTGGGGTGAAGAAAACCATGAACACACTCAATGCATCAAACAGTGAAAAGTAAGAGGTTTTCATTAACATTTCCAAACTCCGCAAATGACAAGTTTTCAGCAAAGAAGAAGAAGACGGATCTGACGAATCTTTGGCTCATGCTTGTTCACCCAGATTGTAATTTTTACTGAAGGTGTTTGTATAGAAGAGAAAGTTAAACTGGGTGGGTGGGTGTGTTGGAGAAAGTGGAGAGGGAGGGAGCATGTGAACATAGCATGAAACATAGGGCATCGTCTTTGGAGTGAAAAACAAAGCATTACAACTATACAAGTTGTCCTCAACAACATAAGGTATTTTAAAAAATAAAATAAAAAAGTTAAAATATTTAGGGTTCTGTTTGACAGAGTCATACTCAAAGTAGACCCAGTGAAAACAAGTTGACAAGTTAAAGAGACAACCAGACTGAAGTCAAGCAACTAAGAATGATTCAACTTTGCTTCTTTAAGTTCATTGATTGCAAAGGGTATGGATTAAATGGATGCAGCTCTTTTATCGCATTGCACAAATCAAGATGGCATGCAAAGGACTTCCCAAGTGACCTCTCATCCAGGCACTGAACAGAGCCGGACCTGCTTCGCTTCAGCAATGTGGCTAATAGCAATAATGTTATTGTTTATAAGTTGCTCATCTGACTGGGTTGGCCCAGCCACTCTGGTCCTCTCCCAACAAAATGTTGAAAACAAAACCGAACATCAACTATTAAGAGCTTCCCAATAGAGGGCTGCCTTCAGGTGTCTTCTAAAAGTCATATACAGTGGTATCTCGGGTTACATACGCTTCAGGTTACATACGTTTCAGGTTACAGATTCCACTAACCCAGAAATAGTACCTCGGGTTAAGAACTTTGCTTCAGGATGAGAACAGAAATGGTGTTCTGGTGGTGCGGCGGCAGCATGAGGCCCCATTAGCTAAAGTGGTGCGTCAGGTTAAGAACAGTTTCAGGTTAAGAATGGACCTCCAGAACAAATTAAGTTCTTAACTCAAGGTACCACTGAAGTTGTTTATCTGTTTGACATCTGATGAGAGGTTGTTCCACAGGTTGTTCCACTACCAAAAAGGCCCTCTGCCTAGTTCCCCTGTAACTTCACTTCTCACAGTGAGGGAACCACCAGAAAGCCCTTGGAGCTGGATCTCAGTGTCGGGACAATGGGGGTGGAGACGCTCCTTTAGGTATACAGGGCTGAAGCGGTTTAGGGCTTTGAAGGTCAGCAGCAACACTTTGAATTGTGCTCAGAGTCAATGTAGATCCCCTCACAGCATGCTCTGGGACCAGTTGCCTTGAGAACACACTGCGGTGGGCCATGACTAGGCACCTTGTCTTCTAAGGCATTCAGTTAAAGTGCTGCCCTTCACCAAAGCAAAACCCAATTCTGAGGTGCCGTTTCAGGAAGCCTTCCCCAACCTTTCTGCTGTTTCGGACTGAAATTCCCATCAGCACCAACCAGCAAGGCCATTTTGGGCTACAGCCCTTATCACGCCTAGCCAACATGCCGACATGTTGGAGCTGAAGTCCGAAACAGCTGCAAATCCCCAAGTAGGAGATGGTTGGTCTATATGGTATTTCACGCGGTGCCAAGAGACTACCAGTAAGATCAATGGGACTGGGAACAACCACAAGAACATCTGAGCATCACTTGCTTGTCCAAAGCGAGGCACATGCTCCTCTCCTTTCTTCCATCCTCTTCTCCTTTTTGCCATTTTCACCACCTGAGCCACATAGCTCAACAGAGAGAAAGGCAAAGATGCTGGGCATCTTTTGGGATGGGGCTGTCCTCTCATGCATTTCGCTATGGCAAGTTAAGAAGGTGCTGCATTAAGAAGCTTTAAGAGCATTAGCATCAATCAGCGGCATTAGCCATGTGGTCAAACCACTAAGATGTTGGTTTGCTGGAGTGAAAAGATAAGCCGACTCTGCACCGTGGATCTTTCTCTTATCTGGACTTAAACCATAATCTACTTAAGTCCATTGATCTCAGGAGGTGTATAGCAGGGAGATTCAAGTCTGGGTCCTCATGAGCCAAAGTGCAAAATGTACCCTTAGAGCCAGGTGGGAAAGGCTGCTGTCTCCCTGAGACAACTTTGGAAGAGCTTTGCTGAAAAGTGCATGATTAAGCACGAGCCAAAAAACACTTTCAGTGGTGCTGAAGAACAGCTCCTTTCCTTGGCAACTATCCAGAACTCCTTGTGAAACTCTGATTCCATTTCCCAAAGCCCTCCTCTGCCCTTCCTCTCTGCTGCCTTCATTTATCCTCAGTGATATTGTCACAGTTCATGGTGATACCATCAGGCTACCAAATCTGATAAACTGTGTTGCATCTTGTGTCTGTATTTAGAATCATAGAATCCTAGTTGGAAGGGTCATCTGGTTCAACCCCCCTGCAATGCAGGAATCACAGCTAAAAAATCCCTGACAGATGGCCACCCTGTTAGGGGCTCGGCCTACACTTGAGTAGGACCCTGGCAGAGACACATGCCCGACTGGCAAGTTCTCTACCTCCTGGTCATTTGTTCAGGAGCTTCAAAAGCTTTCTTTAGCCCGAACATCACAGCGACCGATGCTAACAGATATCGGCACACTTAGGGATCCACAGAGTTTGGTCAGTTGTGTAGCAGACCTCAGCAACTCAGCATTTTGGCTAATCTACTTTATTTACATATAAATACACATGGAGCACTGCAACACGGCTCCCTCTCTCTCTAGCATCAGAAAGCAAAAAAGCAAAAGGACAACAATCCCACTTCAGGGAACACAGTAACACAAACATCCTGTCTCCATCACTTCCCATTCTGTGGAGTCAAAACATCATGTGATAGACAACAATCCCATGACTGCAATCATGGAGCAGGAATTCTAACACATCCAACCTCTCTTTAGAAACTTCCAATGAAGGAAGGTCCATCACTTTCCAAGGGAGGCTGGTCCACTGTTGAACTGCTCTACAAGTCTATGATTTTATTGATTGCAGGGGTGGCCACGTTCTAAGGGAAGAGCCTTTTGGACTGACACCACCCACCTAGGCTAACCATTGCATCCTATTGGCCAGGGAGGAATATATAAAGTGCTTCCTGTATTATGATGTACCAGTAACACAGCTGTTCCAAGATGCTGTGGAAGAAAGACGGACTCTCCCTTCCTTCTATAGTCAAAAGCCTTTAACCAAAGCTTTTGCACTAACTGTCTTAAAAGAAGATATAAATGACACATACAAAGAGCGGGGGGGAGCCCTCCTAAACCCTGATCTTCAAAATGAACCAGACCACTATGCTGGAAATTACACCAAAGAGGATTTAATTTGCTTTTTGATCTGCTGCCTGAAAGGCTCGCTCTATCAGAGGAAGTCTCTTCATAATTTATTCACAAGTAAGCGCATTTAAAAGTCTGTCTGAAGTCCTCACAGTAGTGCAGGGTGGGAGAATTATTTTTATTTAAAAGGGGTGGGTGGGTGGAGGAAGAGACCATAAAGAGATTCATGGTTCAATTTCCCAAAGAATCGGAGATCCACTTAAAGCACTGCAGAGATGGCTTTAAGAAATACTTTCCAGTTGTTTCTCATTGGAAACAGATCCCTTTGAGAAGAATCTCTCTTCCCAAAGGGAACAGCTATTATAGTTAGCTATGGTTTGTCCTCTGTCAATATCGGTCCCACTGAGTTCAATGATACTCCCAGACAAACAGGGTTAGGAGTGCAGCTTCTAGGATGTGCGATCCTAACCAGGTCTACTCTCAAGTAAATATTAGATGTGTCTTTGGCTTGATTTAGGAGGGCTCTTCCTATGATCACAGAAACCCATGAGATTTCACCAAATTCTCTCTCTCCCCTTATATCATTTTTGAATGCAATTTATTTTCTGATTAACTGATGGTGAATTGTTTAAAAGAAAATGCAGGATAACATTTTCAACACAGCACAGCATTACTTTTTAACCGGAGACACCATGGATTTAAACACAGGACATTATGGATGCAAACCATACTGTTATAGGTTTGCGGGGGTCAGTTTGGATGATACGCATGGATCCCTTTCCAAGCCTATGATCTTGTTTCTGTGAGGTTAGAATCTAATAAGGGGAGACCTGCTGAACCAGACAAGCCAATTCCTTTGTTAAGGTAATAGCCTTGGCTGGCCAGTTAAATACCACGATTTGCATATCTAAAAAGGTTGCCATGGAGACAAATGGGTGGGCCCTTTCCCACCTCACCTGGCTGGATGCCACATCATCTGAGAAAGGACAAAATAGGTCACGGGATGCTGTGTGTGAGATAGAGTTTTAGCTGATGCATTCCCTCTAACATGTCCAGGAGAAAAACTGGGAGTGCATTTCCTGGGCCGCACTCCTGGGTGAGTCAAGTGACCTGTTTGAGAATATTGAGCCCCCAAACACACATTTTGGGGCTCCATGTTCTCGCACAAGATCACGATCTTTCACGTTTTTGGGCTTTGTGCTCTCACGGGACTATTTAGGTTTTATCCGGACAATTGAACAGTATGCTGATGCTGGAAGCTGGAGACACAGAAACATGTCTTGCTCTGTGCCAGACCCAAAACTCTTGCTTGGGGATCTCCCTTGAAACCCAATGGAGAGGCAATATCGGTTGGAATGGTAATGCGGTGAGCCTCTCCATTCTCTGCTCAGGGTGTATATGTGTGGCAATAAAACCATAAATCCTAAAGACACCACAGTCTCCATTGACCTTCATTCCAATGAAACCAAACCCTGAATAAACCCTGAAGACTCTTGCAGCACAAATATCAGGGTACATGCAGCCATTTGCTCTAATGCTAAGATATGGGCTCACACAAGACGGGGATGGAGTGAGGCATTAAGTTCAACATCATGCCTCACCTTGTGGCAATTCCTGATGCCCCAAAGGAATTCAAGATCATAGGGGACCCCCCCCCCCCATAAACACACATGCTCAGAACCAGTGCCATAAGGGAGCCTTCCAAATAAAAATGACCCTTCATCCTTTAAGCAGCCTCCAGAACTCTCTCCAGGTCACATGCTCCCTTCATCTTACTGGTTCTGCTTTGAAACATGTGTATTGGTCTGGTTGGAATATTGTTCTTGAACCTGGTCAATATTCTAGCCAGTTTACTTGGGTCCAGGAGGGTACATCAAGCTTACTGTACAAAGGTAACCTTTACATTTATTGCTCCACCCAGTTTAGTCTCTGGTCGTGCCACCCACGGGCATGTCACCACCATAAGCTTGCCAAGAAGGGAACATGACCCTTGGGCAGAGAAAGAGACCCACCATCTCTCCTTAGCACATCCATCCTACCCTATCTTGAAGCCCAACTGCTGGAGAAACATTCCTGCAGCATCATCCACCCACACTCATTTACATGTCGCGCACTTGGCACAGAAACAGAATCAAACTCTCTGGAAATGCTGTCCCCTAGGCTCACCTCAACATCTCTTTGCCCCTTGGCTCACCCTCTGCTGCCGCCACCTCCACCCCCGCAAGCTATTGCTCTGGCAAAAGCAACCTTTGCAAGCAGATTGATTGAGCCAAGTGATCCTCTAAGCAGGCACTCTGCCTTGCAGAAGGAACGCAAACCGGCAACGGGACATTTAAGGTTCCTTGTAGCCGAGCACTTCATCTAGTTTATATTTACAGCGTAATGGCTTTTCAGCCTCACTAACTTCCATTTCCAACAAAGAGACTTCTACTGTACTGCCCTCGGCTTAAGTGCTAACTACAGCTTCACGTTAATAAATATTTTAGACCTGGGGAACTTTAAACTGCGGCGGCTCCATGCCAGCTGTCTGCAGCCCCCGATGAGAGGGAGGGAGGGAGGGAAAGGGTTTGAATGTGCAAGAACAGAAGAACATCAAAAGAGTCCTTCATAAGAACAATGGACCATCGGGTCCAGCATCCCATCCTCACAGCGGCAAATGGGGCTGGGGGATATATCGATACATCATCCCAAACTGGTTTGAAGTCAATAGTGTGATATCGGTTTTGTAATTTTTTACCTGGCAATATATTGTGAATCATGGTGGGTGGGTGGGTGGGTGTTATCACAATGTGGGGGAAACCGTGAAGCCAGCTAAGGCAGTCCCTGTTAAATCTGCCAGGTCACCTCTCCCCTGCGTACTGGAGAAGACATAACCATGAAGCCAGCCAATGCCTCTACATAGTTCCATCTTTATTTCAGACATTGTGATATATCAGTATATCTGGTTATACGTTTATCTGTCAGGGACTGGGCAGAGGAGGAGTGATGGAGCTGCCTCCCAGCCTGACCCTTCCAGAGAAGAAGGAGACAGTTCAGAATTACAACAAGGGTTTGAGGGAGGTCACAGCTCAGAGGAAGATGAGGGGGAAAGTTGGGAAATAATGGGAGAGGAGGAGGAGGCAGAGCTGGAGCAGCTGGCTGACACGTTATCACTAGAAAGCATTCCAGACCCACCATCTCCCAGAACCCGGCGAGCCTTAAAAATAGGAGAGCAAAGAGCTCGGAGACAGATGGCCCTACTGTTGATGAATGAGGAAGTGCGAGAGAAGAGGGAATGGAGATTTACTCGGGACAAGGCCATTATTCCAAAAGGCTGCATTCCCAAGCCTCTCTGTGTAAATATTGAATAAAAAGTAGATGATAAGGACTTTTCCTTGTCTTATCCATTCCTGGCAACCTGCTGTGGGGGTTAGAACCTCTACAGCCTGACAATATCACAGTGTTGAAAACCAGATACAATGGTACCTTGGTTCTCAAACGCCTTGGTACTCAAACAACTTGGAACCCAAACACTGCAAACCAAGATGCCAGTGTTCCAGTTTGCGAACTTTTTTCGGAAGCCGAAAGTGATTCATTTTGAGTGTTACACTCCCGTTTTGAGCGCTACACTTCAGTTTTGAGGGTTACTCTGAGGTCTGTCTGTTTTTGCTATTTATTTTGCGTTTTTGTTTTTGCAGCTTTTTTGTTTTGTTTTTGTGACTGTGTGGAACCCAGTTTAGCTACTCATTGTTTGATTGTGTGACTACAGTACATGGCTTATTGCTTTCATTTTATGGATCAATGGTCTTGTTAGATAGTAAAATTCATGTTAAATTGCTGTTTTGGGGGTTGTTTTTAAAAGTATGGAACAGGTTAATCCATTTTGCATTACTTTCTATGGGAAAGTGCGCCTTGGTTTTGGAATGCTTTGGTTTTGGAACGGACTTCTGGAACGGATTAAGTTTGAGAACCAAGGTACCACTGTATTGCCCTGTCCTAATGACCAACCAGAGGCCTGTGGGGGAAGTTCAAGTAGGCTTTGAGCCTTCTCCCATCCTATGGTTTTCAGGAACATAGTCATTGATAGCCCATGAATTTGTCCGATCCTTTTTTAAAGCCATCCAGTTTGTTGGCCATCACTGCCTGCTGGGGGAGCGAGTTCCGTACATCAACTATGCGTTGCATGAAGAAGGACTTTCTTTTATCTCTCCTGAATCTTACAATCGTCCAAATGAATGGTTAGGCTACCATGCTGTGTGCATCAGGTGAAGAGCTGGGGAAGAATATTTGCATTCATTGACAGCATCCGGCCAAGGACTTCTTCCCTTGCAATACACAAGAGCAGGATGAATATATCCACATCGAAGGAGGAGAAAGCCACAAATCCATCAGAGAAGTGGGTTAGCTCCACTTGCCATTGTCTGCCTGGTCTGAGTTGTGGGACGAATGGGCCTCTCTAAAAGAATATGCTGCCAATGGCATTGTATGGAGAAATTTAAAAAGCCTTGTTTGTAGGGAAATTGTGGGGGGGGGTAATGGGGGGAGAGATCCACTTGACTTGAAGAATCGCAAGACAAAAAAACCACCCTCCACTCTCTCAAATAAGTGTCCCCTTCTGTTGCACATGACATTACCTTGCAAAAAGGATATGCAGAAGAACAGGATTTTCAGATGGCTTTGATTTCCTCGCAAACTGCAAACCCTATTCATTAAGAGGGAAGTTTGGCATTCATTAGAAGGTGCATTAAAAAGCCTTTGTGATCTTGCTAGCCTCAAGAATTAGACCTCAGAGGGCAATAAAAAAAGAAGAGAGAGAATGTTTTTATTGAATATCCTAATAGATACACATGGGTTTCATTTTTTTTTTACAAAATATATTATTTGCCTCCAAATAATTTGCCTCCAAAGAGGCACGGCGGGGGCGGGGAGATAAAAATGGGTCGCTCCTTTCCACAAGCTGTGTGAGCAAGGAGGGTTCAAACCTTGGAAATTACTAGCAATACAGCTGGCCAATGGAAAGAATAATAGAATCATTGAATTGTAGAGTTGGAAGGGACCCCAAGGGTCATCTAGTCCAACCCCCTTCAACGCAGGTATCTTTCGCACATTGTAGGGCTCAAACCCATGACCCTGAGATTAAAAGTATCATGCTCTAGCAACTATTTGTCCAGATAAGAGTGAGAGGTGAGCCTAGGGAGAGGCATCAAGAACAGTGAAAGCTGGGAGCATCATTGACTTCCCCTTCTTTGCTTAACCCAAAGGTGGGGAACCTGTGGCCCACCACGTCTTGCTAGACCAGAATCTTTATCATCCATAACCATTGGCCATGCTATCTGGGACCGATGGGATTTGGAGTCAAACAGCATGTGGAGAGCTACAGGTTCTTCATCTCTTGTCCTAGGTGAATATTGCACATTTAATATGTGATCCCTGATTGGTTGGGACAGGAGTCTAGGACAGGGCTGGAGAACCAGAACCCTTCACAGATGTTGATGGACTACAACTCCTATCATCCTGAAACATTGTCCAGTCTCTCTGGGTCAGTCTGGAAGACCATAGAATCCCCACTCATGCCTTAATCTGTACAGGAAAAGCAGAAGGTTAAATGGCCTCACAGGTGCCCCTCCCCTTCAAGTCCCCCACCCCAGAGCTTTTTGCCTAGAGATTTTTCATGAAGTCATAAGAAGAGCCTGCCTTTCATCGACTCCAACACCATTTGCTCTTGTGTTCCTTGTCTTCTTCCCTACCAGCCCCAACAGACAACAGCCATCACTGGGATAGGATGAAGACATTAGTGCAGGGTAAGGTAAAGGTAAAGGGACCCCTGACCATTAGGTCCAGTCGTGGCCGACTCTGGGGTTGCGGCGCTCATCTCGCTTTATTGGCCGAGGGAGCCGGCGTACAGCTTCTGGGTCATGTGGCCAGCATGACTAAGCTGCATCTGGCGAACCAGAGCAGCGCACGGAAACGCCATTTACCTTCCCACCGGAGCAGTACCTATTTATCTACTTGCACTGGTGTGCTTTTGAACTGCTAGGTTGGCAGGAGATGGGACTGAACAACGGGAGCTCACCCCGTCATGGGGATTCAAACCGCCAACCTTCTGATCAGCAAGTCCTAGGCTCTGTGGTTTAACCCACAGCGCCACCCGCGTCCCTTAGTGCAGGGTGCTGCAGCACAATTGCTTATGGGAGTGAGGCTCTGTCAGCATACAACACTGGTGCTCAGAGATATGCACTGGTTCCCGATTTGCTACCAGGTCAAGTTCAAGGTGTTACTATTCATATTAGGGAGAGGGTGGGTGGCGCTGTGGTCTAAACCACTGAGCCTCTTGGGCTTACCAAGGTTGGTGATTTGAATCCCCATGACGGAGTGAGCTCCCCTTGCTCTGTCCCTGCTCCTGCCAACCTAGCAGTTCGAAAGCACACCAGTGCAAGTAGATAAATAGGTACCATTGCAGTGGGAAGATAAACAGCATTTCCGTGCGCTCTGGCTTCCATCACGGTGTCCCGTTGTGCCAGAAGCGGTTCAGTCATGCTGGCCACATGACCCAGAAAGCTGTCTGTGGACAAACGCTGGCTCCCTCGGCCTGAAAGCAAGATGAGCGCTGCAACCCCATAGTCGCCTTTGACTGGATTTAACCATCCAGGGTCCTTTACCTTTACCTTTACCTTTACCTTTACCTACTATTAGTACATAAAGGCCTTAACAGCTTGGGACCAGTTTGCCTACAAGATCGCCTTACCCCATATAAACACCCGTACAACTGCTTCAGTCAATGGAACTGGCACCTCCACAGGTTCCACATAGCACCCATTTTGCATTTGTAACTACTCCATCTTTGAGTGTGGGAGAGCCATTTCTGAGCTTAGGGAGGAGGGGGTTGCAGGTTAACCCCTCCCACACACGCGGGGGCTGGCCTTTTGCCCCTGCGAGAACAGGGAATCCCCGGGCGTGCCTTCTACCCTGCCCGCCAATTAGTGGCCTGGGGAGGCGGGGCTTAGCCTATTTAAGGCCAGGCACGCCCGGGGACCACCCTCTTTCCCCTTTCCAGCTGAGCGGTTTTCCCATCCCACCCAGCCTTTAGGCTTAGCTAGCTATGACCTTGCTATGGACTCCGGTTGGTCGCCGCAAGGGGCCTGGTAGGAATTTTTCCAATTTGGAGCACTTCTAGCCTTTTGGTTTTTTCGCCTACCTCGTAGCAAACATCACAACTTCCGCGGTATTGGTGGTTAGGCATTGGCAGGGGGTTGAATTGTTATGCAAATGAATGGGGGGAAGGAAGCGCCATCACCTTCCCCCAATGAAAAGGGTAGTCCGGTAGAGGACTCCGGGAAGCGTTGCCTTGTCCGAAACCTAGGGAGGTAAGGGCCTCCGGCACGCCCCCGAGCAGTGACACCCGTGGGATCCTAGTTGGCGTACTTCAACAGGACTCCCACGGCTTGTGGATAACCCTTCCCGGTCTCCATGCCGGGTAGTCGATAGGAGCCAATGCCTAAGGCCAATACCTTTCAATTCTGCAATCAATAAAGTTGTGGCCTTTTTATGCCCATTAACCTTAAATAATGTGTCCAGTGTCTTCATTTCACATGGGGGAGGGGACTTGCCACGCAACAACTACACTTCGGAACTCCCTGCCTATTGATACCAGGCAGGAGCCTTCGCTGTGGTCGTTTTGGCACCTGCTAAAAACAGTTTAGAATGTTGGTGAGAGTTTTAACTAATTTAAGCCTTAAATTAATGTTGTTAATTTTTTCTTATTGATAACTTTATCATTTTATCATTTTATCATTTCAGCAAACCACTCTAAGGGGGGGCTTTTTTTAATAGCCAAGCGGCATATAGATTGTATGAAATAAAATGAATGAATGAATGAATGAATGAATGAAGAGGCATAGAGCCCTGACATCACCGTGGAAATTCTAGCCAACGCTCTTCTTCATCTTGATTTCCTTCCTTACCGATGTGAGGAAGATTGATCTGCTTGCAAAATTACCCTCATTCTAAGTTCTTGTGCACAATCACACACATACACCCCATGAAAAAAATGACAAAAGGAGACTGCAGAGCTGAGAGACCCAGAATGGTATTTTGGGGAGATGGGATTCACGGGAAATTGCGGCACGCCAAAGGCTAGTGATGAATCAGGAGACACGCAGACAGGAATGGAGATAAAGTTTAAGGTGTGGAGCTCATTTGATTGCCTGGCTTCAAACAGGCAGCAGCTGGCTTCAGAAATGTCTCACCTGGACCAGCGCTTAACAGGGAAATCGTGAACATGCCGGTTTTACAAATGGGGCATTCAAAGGGTAATTGGACCTCTGCACTTTTTTTTTGAGCCAGCATCCGGATGGAGCGGAAGGAGGACACATCAGGAATAACAAGGAGGCTGATCGCTGGGAGATCCACTTTGAGACAGCAATCGAGCAAAAGGAAACTTAATGGCAAGACAAGCCCAGCCATCAGCAGAACAAGAGGAAATCAGAGACGGCTACAGCAGGGCAAGTTTGGCTTTGTGAGACATATTCGGACCAATGGTGTGGATAGACGTTCTGCTCCTGGCACATTGAGGAGAAACCAGATCATCCCCCCTCCAAAAAAAAAGTGGACATTTGTGAAATAATCCAAGCTCCAAATTGGTTCACCCCTACCCGTTCCCTTCACCCTTGCCTATTTGTGATTAGAAAATCCCAGGAGTTGTCACTCATGTCCTTCTCACCACAGCCACCAGCAGGCTTGAGCTGACATAAATTGGAGCGAGACCAAAGGAAATGAGAAGTGGTTAAGACGAGGCATGTTTCAACAACCGTCCAAAGTGTCACATTTTCAGGGGAAGCTGAACGAGAAGCAGCTCATAATGCATCTGTGACTCACCCACCCAGCGCAGGCTTCATGAATGCCTGATCTTCACCTGAAGTAAACATCTTCCTTGGTTGAGAATGATTGTTGTTTAGTCGTTTAGTCGTGTCCGACTCTTCGTGACCCCATGGACCAGAGCACGCCAGGCACTCCGGTCTTCCACTGCCTCCCACAGTTTGGTCAAACTCATGCTGGTAGCTTCGAAAACACTGTCCAACCATCTCATCCTCTGTCATCCCCTTCTCCTTGTGCCCTCCATCTTTCCCAACATCAGTGTCTTTTTCAGGGAGTCTTCTCTTCTCATGAGGTGGCCAAAGTATTGGAGCCTCAGCTTCAGGATCTCTCCTCCCAGTGAGCACTCAGGGCTGATTTCCTTAAGAATGGAGAGGTTTGATCTTCTTGCAGTCCATGGGACTCTCAAGAGTCTCCTCCAGCTCTATACAATCTGGGGTGCTCTGGGGAAAGAGCCCCGGCTCGCTATTGGCAATGGGTGGCCTGTGGCTATCCGGGTTCAAGGCTGTTGCTTTAATTCATATAGCCCTAAACAACATGGGCACAAAGTAACGATGGGTATGCTCTGACTCCACAATTGAAGGCAGTGATGTTTCGTGCTCAGATGTTGCCTGATGTTTTCCCACAGGCCTTTGGTTGGCTGCTGTGAGAACAGGATGGTGGACGAGACGGGCCATTGGCCTCATCCAGCAGCCTCTTCTTAACATTCTTATACTATATGCTTCTTCTAGGACGCCAACAAGCAAGACCTAAGTGCAACTGTCCGCAAAACTGGCATTCAGAGGCAATACTGCCTCCAGCAGTGAAGGCAGAGCGTAGTCATCATAGCCAGTAGCCACTGACAGCCTTCTCCTTCATGAATCTGTCTAATCCTCTCATAAAGCCATCCAAGTTGATGGCCATCTCTGCCTTCTGTGGGAGTGAGTTCCAACCAGATGCCTCTTCTGGGAAGTCCTGCAAGCAAGATCTGAGTTATAATAATACAGCCGTACCTCAGAAGTCGAACGGAATCCATTCCGGAAGTCCGTCCAACTTCCAAAATATTTGGAAATGTGCCTTCCGATTGGCTGCAGGAAGCTCCTGCAGCCAATCAGATGCTGTGGAAGCCTCATTGGACACTCAGGTTCCAAAGAATGTTTGCAAACGGAAGCACTCACTTCCGTGTTTGTGGCGTTCAGAAGCCAAAACATTTGACTCACAAGGTGTTCAACTTTCGAGGTACGACTGTAATAATATTTTTAAAAATTTATATCCTGCCCATCTTGCTGGGTTCGCCCAGCCACTCTGGGCAGCTGACAACATATATAAAAACACAACAAAGCACCAAACATTTAAGAAACAAAATATTCTATACAAGCAACAAACAAACCAATACATCAATAGAAACCAATAATTACTACAACAACAACCAGTTTACAATTATACCCAAATTAAAATAACCGCCAACCCCAACTAAACATTTAACCAACATCAACAGGACTTTCCCCCTTCTGATTCCCGGCAACCAACTCAATGTTCACATTTCTTTAGATGCTGATATGAGCTGGCAGTGAACTGATCATCATCTAAATAGCATCAGGTGGGAAAGGATTTCTTAACCCTTTCCCTCCTGCTGCTTCTCTCCCCCGAAACTGCTATTTGCATTTGGGGAAAACAAGAGCTTCTCTCCCAAAGCTTCAGAAGAAGCATGATTCTTAAGGCTGCAATAAAGGATGAAGTAAGTTCCCTTTCTGCACCTTCCATTTTTCCCATCCCTTCCAGGGGTATAGTATTTGCACTTAAAAATAAACAAACAAACAAATCTCATTTGGCTCTGAGTCCACATCACACAGGCAGCATAGCAAATGGAAGAAAAATACCATTCATGAGGCATGAGCTCATTTGCCGCTGACAAATGGGTGTGTGTCCCTGAGAAACTGGGTCACCAATGACAGGTGACAGGCCTGCCTTTTGTACCTGAAATGCATGACTCCCTCTGGGGTTTATTTTCGTCCACCCTGCAGTTTCCGTCCAGGAGAGCAGGGAGTTTCTCTGAAGATTATGACCAGTTAAGCAGGGGGAGAGCCTTTGGGTCTGCTTAAGTCACCTCAACATCTGCTAGATTAGCTAGCAAGGCCTTGGGTCTCTTCGATAACCCTCATAATATCACCATAACTGCGCTATATTCAGGGCAAGGCTGTCTGGGAAATGGAGGGATTAAGAGAAGAATTCATCAGCAGTGACTTCTCTGTTTCTCGTTTTTCTATTCTAAAGTTCAAGTCATCCCATTCCTGCATTTAGTTTGCACCTTAATATAATAATTAAAAAATCCACACGATAATTCATATGTGATCAACTCCTGCCTGGAAACCAACGTCCCCACTGTGGAAGGATATGTGGATCCAGAATTGGTCTCCACAGTCACTTACGGACTCACTGTTAAAACCGTGTTTATGGAAGACAATCTTACTTGGCTACGAGTGATCGCCAAAGGTACATTTTTGCACATTACTTTCACAGATGTTGCTCACTTTTGTGCACATTCCCCCCGTTTGCATATTTTGGGGCTGGTGAGCTGCATCACAAAATTCAGAGAAGTGTGACTCTTGAAGGACAGTGGTCTTCCTTTTCTTTTCTTTTCTTTTCTTTTTAGAGGAAGGGTTTGGATTTGATATCCCGCTTTATCACTACCTTAAGGAGTCTCAAAGCGGCTAACATTCTCCTTTCCCTTCCTCCCCCACAACAAACACTCTGTGAGGTGAGTGAGGCTGAGAGACTTCAGAGAAGTGTGAATAGCCCAAGGTCACCCAGCAGCTGCATGTGGAGGAGCGGGGAAGAGAACCCAGTTCACCAGATTACGAGTCCACCGCTCTTAACCACTACACCACACTGGCTCTCAGTGGCCTTGCTTTTTGGTAGATGGATCCTCTTTAAAATGCAAATGGAAACAATTCCTAGGAGGTGGAATTGGTGTGTGAGAGCGAAAGAAGATGGAGGGCACAAGGAGAAGGGGACAACAGATGACGAGATGGTTGGATAGTGTTCTCAAAGCTACCAGCATGACCAAACTGCGGGAGGCAGTGGAAGACAGAAGTGCCTGGTGTGCTCTGGTCCAGGGGGTCGACTAAACAACTAACAACACCCCATCCATCTGGCTGGGTTTCCGCAGCCACTCTTGGCGGCTTCCAACAAAGATTAAAAATACATCAAAATGTCACACATTAAAAACTTCTCTCTCCTGCCACCCTGAACATTTTCACAGAATATAACCGATTTGCAAAAAGGACTCTATGAACTGAGACGCTTTATGTACTTTCGCAGCCCAAGAAAATATGTAATAAAAACAATTCAACAACAACAACCCCATGTGTCTTTAGGTGAAGAGGTAATCTGTACCCTGCGTTTGAGAAAGTGCAAGGTCACCGCACCCACTTTGGGTCACACCCAACAGCAGCATGGTGGTTGACCAAGAATGAATTTGTCCCTTGGGCTGCAATGATTTGGGTTGTCCACACCTGCTGTACTCCCTGCTCCACAACCACAAGAAGAGCAGAATCCTGAGAACCTCCACCAAGAGATAAGATGCTGCAGAAGCCTGACCTCCTCCCCATCCTCCTGCTGCCCTGACAGAGCATGTACCTGTCATGGAAGAAGAAGTTTTGGCTCTAGCAAATCCACCATACTGATCAAAACGCCCTGGGAATTATGCAGAAAGTAACCTTTTAGTTTATTGCTCCTGTTTCCATTTCGGAAATGTCCTTCAAAATGCCAGGCAGTGATTGGATTGCGCCCTCCCCTCCTAAGGATGTGTTTTGTGGGGTTTTTTAAGGTAGATATAAACTGCATTCTGAAAGCACACTCTTTTTCTTGGTATTTTTTTAATTATAGAAAATCATTCATCTGATGCAAGGTTCTGTCTCCTTCTCTGTGTGTGGACATACCCTGCTTTCTATACTGTTTATATTTTTCACACACACACCATCCTTAGAACAAAGTTCTCTGGGTGACTTACAGCAGGTAAGAAAAAATGAATTAATATTCAGTGAAGCTCTCTGGATTCTGGAGATTGTCCTGCACACTCTGCAAAGGCCCAGATCACAGTCTTCTTATTTCCCTGACAATTTCAGTTGGGCTGGTATAGACATATTAACCTCCCGCAATTTAAAAAATAAACTATTTATGATTTTCAATTTTATGCATTTCAATAATTTTACAATCATTTTAACATTTCAAAACTCGACTTCCTTCCCCCTCTTTCTGCAGTTCCTTAAATTTGGTTTTTTTAATATAATTTCTGCATTTTCCAGATTAACTTCACCTAATCATTTATTCATCTACATTAAATGTATACTCTTATAAAACTGCAGGTTATTACAATAACCCTGCCAAAGTTCTTATCCATTTGCAGTTTGTTTGTAAATATTCAACAAACCATTTCCATTCTTTTGTAGAAAGTTAGTTACCTTGATTTTTTATTTTTCCAGTAAGTTTTACCATTTCTGCATATTCCATAAGTTTTTGTATCCATTCCTCTTCCATCAGGACTTCCCCACTTTTCTTCGCCAGTGGGTTGTGTCCCATGTTAACCGGTGCCAGTGGAGGGTGCAATTTTGCTTTTCCAATTTGGGCAACGAATTGTGTTGGGGTTTGGATGCAGCAGACATAGGGAGCTGTTTTGTATTGAGCCAGACCATTGGGTCCACCTGACTCAGTGTTTTCCACACCTGGGGTAACCAAGGTGATACCCTCCAGATTTTATTTTATTTTTGCTGTAATTATTATTATTATTATTATTATTATTATTATTATTATTTATACCCCGCCCTCCCTAGCCAGAGCCAGGCTCAGGGCGGCTAACACCAGTAAAATTACAATTAAAAAAAACAACAATTGAAAATACAGGTTAAACTATAATTTAAAATGCAGCCTCATTTTAATAGTAGCCCATAGATCAAGACCATAAGGGGAGGGAAACATAAGGGTCAGACTGAGTCCAAACCAAAGCCCAGGCGGAACAGCTCTGTCTTGCAGGCCCTGTGGAAAGATGTCAAGTACCACAGGGCCCTGGTCTCTTGTGACAGAGCGTTCCACCAAGTCGGGGCCAGTACTGAAAAGGCCCTGGCCCTAGCTGAGACCAATCTAACCACCTTGTGGCTTGGAACCTCAAAAGTGTTGTCATTTGTGGACCTTAAGGTCCTCCGTGAGGCATACCAGGAGAGGCGGTCCTGTAGGTACATGGGTCCTAGGCTGCATAGGGCTTTAAAGGTCAAAACCAGTACCTTAAACCTGACCCTGTACTCCACCTGACCCTGTACAGCTCCCATCGTCTCTGACCATTGGTGGAGGGGTTGATGGGCATTGTGGTCCAACAAACTCTGGCGAGGCTGGGATTGAAGGCCACTTGGCTGCTGCCTTTGTCTCACACCACCCTCCCAGCTGCAAGCCAATTTGAGAGGCTGCGGTGATCCAAGGGCCACATTGGCCAGCCAGGCCTTGCTTGGCTCCAGGGTGTGTGTGTGTTGTCTGCTGGCACCAGCAGTGAGGGCTGGATGCCGACAAACTACTCTGCAATGCTATGTTCTGCCTCCACTGACAGAGGCAGGATGCCCCACATACCAGTCACTGGGCATCACAGATGGGCAGAGTGCTGTTGTGCTCAGGTCCAGCTTGCAGACTTCCCACAGGCATCTGGCCGGCCACTGGTGAAGCAGGATGCTGCACTAGATGGGTCTCTGCCTAATCCAGCAGGCTCATCTTACATTACCACATTGGCTAAAGGTAAAGGTAAAGGGACCCCTGACCATTAGGTCCAGTTGTGACCGACTCTGGGGTTGCGGCGCTCATCTCGCTCTACTAGCTGAGGTAGTCGGCATACAGCTTCCGGGTCATGTGGCCAGCATGACTAAGCCGCTTCTGGCGAACCAGAGCAAGGCACGGAAATGCCGTTTACCTTCCCACCGGAGTGCTACCTATTTATCTACTTGCACCTTGACGTGCTTTCGAACTGCTAGGTTGGCAGGAGCAGGGACCGAGCAACAGGAGCTCACCCCGTCACGGGGATTTGAACCGCCGACCTTCTGATCAGCAAGCCCTAGGCTCTGTGGTTTAACCCACAGCGCCACTCGCGTCCCCATACCACATTGGCTACCCATGGTCTAAAGTGATGGGACATCCCCAGCACCTACCAGAAGGTGCCAGGGTTTGAACACTTCTGCATGCAAAGCTCATACCTGTCAGGGACAGTGCGGAGGAGGGCTGCACTGAGGAGGAAGGGTGGGAGCAGCCCCACCCCCTGCTCCTAATCAGGATCTTGAATCTTCCCAGGAGCAGGAGGACAGTATAGATTTGGAACAATGGTTTGCAGAGGGGCATAGTTCAGAAAGCAGAAGTTGGGAACCACAGTGGCGCCTCGGGTTAAGAACTTAATTCATTCTGGAGGTCCGTTCTTAACCAGAAACTGTTCTTAACCTGAGATACCACTTTAGCTAATGGGGCCTCCCGCTGCCGCCACCGCACTGCCGCCGTGCGATTTCTGTTCTCATCCTGAAGCAAAGTTCTTAACCCGAGGTACTATTTCTTGGTTAGCAGAGTCTGTAACCTGAAGCGTGTGTAACCTGAAGCGCCTGTAACCCGAGGTACCACTGTACTGGATGGGGAACAGCTAGCAGAAGAAACACTAGAAGAGAGAGGGTTAACAGATTCATAGTCTCTGAACAGCATTATTGCCCCCCCCCCCCGCCATCCCTAAGGACAGGGAGAGCTCAGAGAGTGTTAGAACAAAAAGAGCAGAAGGTACAAGCTCAGATTACAAGGCGTAGGAGTGACGTACATTCATAGGGATGGAGGGAGTAAACCTTAATTGAGAGAACCGCCGTTCTAGGGATACACTTTCTTTTGTCTCTTGCTGTGTTTATTAAAGAAACTAACGGTAAGACCTTCCTTTCATTTGATCTGCTTATTGATTGACATGGAGAAGGAAGCCAATTCCTGAAGCCTGACAATACCCTCCAACATTTCTCCAATGAAAATAGGGACGTCCCATTCCATCATGATAATTTTACTATTTATACCCCCACACACATCTGACCGGGTTGCCCCAGCCACTCTGGGCAGCTTGCAACATATATAAAAACATAATAGAACATTAAACATTTAAAAAAACTTCCCTATACAAGATTGCCTTCAGATGGCTCAGGGCTCAAATAACTCCATACCCTCCCACATTTCTTTGATGAAAATAGGGACATCCTAAGGAAAAGGGACGCGGGTAGCGCTGTGGGTTAAACCACAGAGCCTAGGACTTGCCGATCAGAAGTTCGGCAGTTCGAATTCCCGCGACGGGATGAGTCCCTGCTCAGTCCCTGCTCCTGCCAACCTAGCAGTTCAAAAGCACGTCAAAGTGCAAGTAGATAAATAGGTATCACTCTGGCGGGAAGGTAAATGGCGTTTCCGTGTGCTGGTGTGTTCACCAGAAGCAGCTTAGTCATGCTGGCCACATGACCCGGAAGCTGTATGCCGGCTTCCTCAGCCAATAAAGCGAGATGAGCACCGCAACCCCAGAGTCGGCCACGACTGGACCTAATGGTCAGGGGTCCCTTTACCTTTACCTTTAAGGAAAAGTGGGACATTCCAGGATCAAATCAGAAACAGGGATGACTTCTCTAAATCAGGGACGTCCCTGGAAAATAGAGATACCTGGAGGGTCTAAAAAGCTGGTGCTGTACCACTGAAGAATGGCCCTCTGCTTAGGGGCCTAGGAAGGTGCCTTATGATCAGCTCAATCACCTCTCTAGTTCACCATTATCTATACTGACAGGTAGTTTCTCTCCACTTTCAGACTGGGGACATTCCCAGTCCTACCTGGAGCTGTGACCTTCTACATGCAAAGCAGATGCTCCACCGCTGGGCTACGGATCCTGAGGGTTCTGCACTGCTTTTAACCGCAGTGCCTGCTCCCAGGGGGTGTGGAAAGGGCAGCTGCAAGAGCTCTTCGCAGGATGTCATCGTTCCCATCAGAGGCCAATTAGGAGACCGCTTAAGACCTCCTTAATCTCTTGCCACTCCCTCATAACTGCAGATAAAACCTATTATAAGCCCATCACAAGCCACAGTAGCAATCACCTTAATTAATTAGCACTCAGGGCTGATCTATGCCAGCGTCTGACTGCCGGGTGATATAACCAGAGGTGTGGGGGGGGGGGAGTGGCAGCCAGGTGGCTTCTATTATTTTGAAGCCCTGGGCAAATCTTAGAGCTGCCAACTGTGCCACTCTAAGCCACGGACACAGACGTGCAAACCAGTCTGATTCCAGGGCTCACTCATTAACCCATTTTGTCCCATTTCCATCTTAATTTCTGTGATTTGAATTTAAGTAGATATTTCCCCTCAAAACACATTTTTTACTTTTATTTTAAAAAATATTTATTTATTACATTTATATCCCAACTTTTTTCTCCAAAAAAGCTCAATGGCATGTCTTGGTTCATTCTCTTCCTCCTCGATTAATTCTCACAACAACCCTGTGAGGTAGGTTAGGCTGAGAGGCAATGACTGGCCCAAAGTCGCCCAGTGAGCTTCATGGCTGAGTGGGGATTTGAACCCTGGTCTCTTGGGTTCTAGCCCAACACTCTAACCACTACACCACACTGGCTCTTATTGTCCTACTTTTTGGGGAACAAAGGACCACTTCAGGATGCTTTCATAAGAGGGAAAGGGGGCATCATCCCTCTCAAAATCTACAGAACTTCAACTCCACGATCATTTCTGAGTGAAGATGGATGAATCTGTTAACTACGGTTTCTTTCGGTTGTTCCATTCACCACCCGCAATCCTAAACTCAGGAAGAGGAAATACTGAACCACAAGTTTCGTTGGAAAAATTGTAGCAATGCCCATGCACTTTTATTGACTTCTCCTTCTTGCTGTTCAAATACAGGTTGTGGTCCACTAAATTCTCTGGTAGCTCAGTTGGTAGAGCATGAGACCCTGAATCTCAAGGTTGTGGGTTCGAGCCCCACGTTGGGCAAAAGATTCCTGCATTGCAGGGGGTTGGACTAGATGATCCGCAGGGTCCCTTCCAACTCTATAATTCCATTAAATTCTACTCAGAGTAGACACATACCTAATTTAGCCATTCCCATTCATTTCAGTGGGTCAGCACTTGAGTATGACCAGCTTATCATGAACATTCAATGAGGCTGAATGTTGGAAGATTCGGGACAGACAAAGGAAGCACTTCACAGAGAGCCTAGTTAACCTGTGGAACTCACCCCCACTGGGCACCAGCTAGGATGGCTTTAAAAGAGGATTGGATCAACTTCAAGCTATTGATGGCTACTAGCTATGATCTACATCCCTGATCAGAGGCTACGTGCTTTGTGAAGACAAATCTTTGGGGGGGTTCAATTCAGTGTGGATTTAAATTCAAAACAAGAAAAGTGAGAACCAGCAATTAGGCGTTTGGCAAACAGGCTAAGGTGGATAACATTCTCCACACAACACAGCAGGGAATGCCGGCAAGTCAAACGCAGCAGCAGGAGCCAGGAAGGGGGGACGCAAGGCAATTTCTGCAGCAAATAACGTTTGCTAAGCTGAGCTAATGATATGGGTATATCTCAACTTCTCCTGAGTCTCTGGGTAAGCTGATCACCTCCGTGCCTGAGCTTGCCTAGCAGCAAGGGGGAAATAGCTCTGTGCAAAGGCGAGCTGCTCTGGCTGTGTAAGGAAAGGGCATCAAGAGGCAGAATGCTGATGTCAAAGGCTACAGCCAACAAAAATGGGAAGGATTTAAATCTGCATTCAGGAGGAGGAGGAGGAGGAGGAGGCGGAAGAAGAAGAAGAAGAAGAAGAAGAAGAAGAAGAAGAAGAAGAAGAAGAAGAAGACGAAGAAGTTCAAAACATTTTGCAGTTGGGCATCCAAGTTCAATGGCAGATTTTAATCCATAAAGTCGTGTGCACCGTTCCATGGACAAATCCACCCACAGCAGATGTCAGACACGGCCTAGCCATCACCTAATGCAAAACATCCGAAGAATTGCCTTTTGATTCAGATGGAACATCAAGTCAGTTCCACCCAGCTTTGTGGAATAACAATGTCAAGAACGTCAATCAGGAATTCATCCCAGTTTCATTATGATGATTTTCGTTTGGGTCTAACTGTGATAGAAGAGGTGTCAAAGGGTTGGAAAGGACCAGAGCAAAGTCAAGGGTATAAAACAGCCTTCTCCAACTGGGTGCCCTCTGGAAGGGTCAGCCCATTTCCCCACTCTTTTTGCCACCGCTGCCAGAATCAAGTGGGGTCTAGGAGCACCAGGCAAACAATTGCTTGTGGGCCAGAACAGGCCCTTTATATTTGTGTTTGCTGCTCTTATAGCAAATGAGTCCATTGCTGTATCCTCTGTCTTATGTCACAGCCATGACGGCTGTGCTCTGCCCCCATTGGGGGCAATTGGCGTGGCGATCAGTGTCCAGGGGGGCGATTGGCACCCAGAAGGGTGGCACGGTGATCCTACCAGGGGGGATTTTGTCACAATGGGATGACACCCAGGGCGGATACCTTCCCATTTTGCCTCAAGTGGCAAAAAGGGATGAGCCGCTCCTGACTGCAAACACGCAGAATTCTCCGACATCCCCAATTTGGCCATGCAGATATTGAATGCTGAAAGTCAACAGTGTGTGGCTTTGGCGCTGCTGTTCCTCTCCGCCTCTCGAAATGATCCTCCTGCAGGCTTTAGACTTGTTTGCATCATGTGGTGGCTTGTTTGTTTTTATCAGACACCAAGCGTCATCTCTCAAATGTCAAATGCTGCCATGTGCTAAATATTGCATGTCCTCAATGCAACACCATCAAGGGACTAAATGCTTGATGCGCCAGCCCTCCATTGCGGGCAAATATGAAATGCCGTTGCACGTCAGCAACCCCTGCCAAGTATAAATGCCACGAAATCTACTCTGCTGCAACCGACTCCATTAAATCTTGCTCTGCTTCTCCAGAACATCTGAATCAGGAGAGGTTGTGAAAGCTCTGGATTGGTGTCTGAATGCAGTGGTGGTCTAGATGTGGGCCAATAAACTGTGCTTGGATCCTGCAAAGATGGAGGCTCTTTGGGTGGGTGATTCCCATGTTTGGGAGACAGGAAAGTTACCTGTTCTGGATGGGGTACCTGAAGGAGCATCTCCACCCCCATCGTTCAGCCTGGACACTGAGATCCAGCACCGAGGGCCTTCTGGCGGTTCCCTCATTGCGAGAAGTGAGGTTACAGGGAACCAGGCAGAGGGCCTTCTCGGTAGTGGCCCCTGCCCTGTGGAACATCCTACCATCAGATGTGAAGGAAATAAGCAGCTATCTTATTTTTAAAAGACATCTGAAGGCAGGCCTGTTTAGGGAAGTTTTTAAATATTTAATGCTGTATTGTTTTTAACATTCGATTGGGATGTTGTTGTTGTTGTTGTTGTTGTTGGGTTGCACTGCCTCTGAAGGAGCAAGGGCATAGGTTGGCGTGTTCTCCTGCCTTTTACCACCTTCACCTGATTTTCCAGCCACAGCCGTTCCTGCACTAAGATAGCCTGACCACTGTAGCCCATTTATTGGTAACCTCAATGCGCTCTATGTGGGGCTGCCCTTGGGCCTGATTTGGAAGCTCCAGCTGGTGCAGAATGTGGCAACCAGAAATCTGATGGGGGCATCTTGCTGAGAACCCATGATACCGTTATTAAAACAGCTGCACTGGCTCCCCACCTACTGCTCAGCCGGGTTCTAGTTCCTTGTGTTTACAAACCCCCACATTTATATCCCAGCTTGATCACTGAAATCACCTGCAGAAGCACCATTTGTCATTCCAGAGTTGGTGAGGCTCACTTAGCAGCAACAAGAGACCTTTCGTGTCATCAAGCCCAGTGTTGCGGACTACTTTGTGTCAATAGAGATTCAGCAGGAACCTTCTGTTTTGATTTTTAAACGCCTGCCGAAAACATTTCTATTCTGCCAAGTCTGTGCAGGCAATTAAGAGTACATCCTTCCACAATGGTGCACTGATGCCTGTTTTTAACTTTTTTTAATATGGTTTTTATTGTACAGTTTTGTTTTCTTGTTGTAAACTGACTGTGTGTGTATATATGCTTATGACATAGCAGTATCTAATACAGTCGTACCTTGGATCCCAAACGCCTTGGTACTCAGACGTTTTGGCTCCTGAACGCCGCAAACCTGGAAGTGAGTATTCCGGTTTGTGAACGTTCTTTGGAACCTAGACATCTGACGAGGCTTCCATGCCTTCTGATTGGCTGCAGGAGCTTTCTGCAGTCAACCAGAAGCCACGCTTTGGTTTCTGAACATTTTGAAGTCGAAAGGACTTCCAGAATGGATTCCATTTGACTTCCAAGGTATGACTGTATGTTATTTATTTTCCTTTCTGGTTCTAACCACAGAACCATTCCACACACAAACCTGGTTCGTGGATTTTGAAACCATGAAACCACACCATGCTCCTAACGTGAGCAGGGTTATCTGTTTGCAATTTCTGAAAAGGCCTCAGATGGGGTGTGGAATAGGCGCATGGATGGAGACAGGGATAGGTGCTAGCAGCTCAGAGGTTGGAACCCAGTGGATAAGGTGTGCACACAATGCACACCCTCTCCTGAGCTCAAAAGAGAGCTTGAATGGTGTAGAGGTTAGAGCAGCTAGGGGAAACCTGGGCCCATCCTGGTTTTGAACTCCCAGAAGCTCCAGCCAGAAATGTCAATGGTCAGGGGTGATGAGAGTTGCAGCCCCAACATCTGGAGGCCCAATATTTCTCCCCACTCCTAGATAAGAAAACCAGATTTAAATCCATGCACGGTCCTGAACTAAGGACTGCTTGGTTGGCGTTGCCTCATGACAGGGCCCTTTCAGTGGTGGCTCTCAATTTGTGGAATGTGCCCCCTGGTGGACACATTCCTGGCCTGTCTCCATCTTTATTCAGGAGGCATTCGGAAACATTCCTGTTTCCCCAGATGCATTTGGCGACTGAGGAATACTGCTCCCGACAAACTTGAGATGGGAGGGTGTTTCTAATTCCAATTGCTTTTGGAATGTTTTGAGCCTGCTTTGGAATGTTATTTTTTCTTTGGTTTTAGATCATATATCTCATTGCTGCCTTGGGCTCGAAGTAAGGGAGAGAAGGAGTGAGGGAGGGATATTAAACCCGATTTAAAAAAATAACTAAAAGGAAGCTCCTCCCTGAATGACAAGCCATTGCTGAATAGAGCCCACCTTGAAGGGCTGTTGTGAAAATCCCAGAGGGGAAAGGAGTTCTGAGATTCGACCTGGAGCTCCTTATGGGAGAGCCAGAATATAAACGTAACCAATAAAAAAGCTGGTTTATTTAATGAAATACTGAAAAAATATCAAATATCTATTGGCTGACAAACAATATTCTTGGCTAGCCCCTTCTCCCTCAGCCCTCCTAAAATGCCATGGTAGGCCTGGGCCCTGGGGCCATTATTATTATTATTATTATTATTATTATTATTATTACTACTATTATTATTTGCTGCTTAAAACACACTAGCAAAGGGTCTCCCTGCATGGCCTTTTGCCGAGGGAGAAGGAGACAGAGAGAGAAAGTGAAGAGAAGCTTCTCCGGCGAGCAGGAGGGGCCGTTCTGGGTCTAAACCACAGTTACAGGGCTAATGGAGATTTTACAAGGACGCAGAATCAGGGAGTGATGAATTATTGAGGTTGCAGCAGACGGCATCCTCCACAGGGCTTTCCATTAATGCGAGGGGAGGGGACATCACTTGGACCGCAGCAGAGAGGCCGCTCTGCTGGGGCTCCAGAGTTGAGAATCCTGGGCTTTAGAGGGCATGCACAGTGGGCGAAGAGGTGTGTGTATGATGAGCACCTTCTTTCTGAATTGGAAGGTGCCCACCCCTTGACTGGATTAAGATCCAGCCTGCCTGACCCCATCTCCAGATTGAGCACAGCCAGGCCTGACAGCTAAGTGGGGTAATCATGGCGAGAGATGCCCTCCTCTCCCCACATCAGCTGGGCCTTGTCAGGGGTGATGGATGGAGCCAGTCACTAATAAGCCCTCTCCATATTTGTTTCCTCATTTGCAAGCAGCGCCTTGCCGTGGTTTCCCACAATCCATCATTCTTTGCGTGGCCGGGCGCTGTAATAACAATTATTTATGCTCCCACTATTGTCAGAGAGATTAGCGATGAAGGCAGGGAGAGAGAGAGAGAGAGAGAGAGAGAGAGAGAGAGAGAGAGCAGGAGAGGAGAAGTGGCTGCGTTTGATCAGTCGATGTGACCCAACCCTCCTCCGCCTCTTCTTCCTCCATCACCAGCAGCCCATGCACAAAGTAATACCCAAAAAGATTCAGGATGAAAGCACATTCTGGATACTGTGTACAATACAGGGAGCTGGCATGGCGTTGCACTACAACTCCCATCAGCCTCAGCCACTTCCCAGAATTCTTTGCGGGAAACCATGACTGTTTAAATTGGTATTATTCAAATGAATAAAAACCTCCAAGGAAGGAGAGTCCAAAACCTCCTGAGGGAGACAGTTCCACTGTTGGACAGCTCTGATGTTTAGCCAGAATCTCCTTCCTTGTAACTTGAAATTGTTGGTTCAAATCCTACCTTTCAGAGCAAGAGAAAACAATCTTGCTCCATCTTCCATGAGACAGCCCTTGAGATAGTTGAAGATGGCTATCACATCTCCTCTCAGTCTCCTCTTTTCCAGACTAAACACACCCAACTCCTTCAACCGTTCCTCATAAGGCTTGGTTTCCAGGTCCTTGATCATCTTGGTTGCCCTCTTCTGCACATGTTCCAGCTTGTCAACATCCTTCCCAAAACTGGATACAGACCAGGCCTCACCAAGGCATATATATGCATATACAGTGGACGCTTGGGTTGTGAACGTGATCCGTGCGGGATACACATTCACAACCCGCAGCGTTCGCAACCCGCATCTGCACGTCTGCGCATGCACGAGTTGCGATTCAGCGCTTCTGCACATGTGCAAAGCGCAATTTAGCACTTCTGTGCATACGCAACCGCCCAAACGCGGAAGTAACCCATTCCAATACTTCTGGGTTTCAGCAGTCCGCAACCCAAAAAATTGTAACCTGATGCGGCTGTAACCCGAGGTATGACTCGTGTGTGTGTGTGTGTGTGTGTGTGTGTGTGTGTGTGTCTTTCTCCACTCAAGTCTCTGGTTTGAAATGTTTCCAGACTTTGACCCTACCTTGCCTCGGAAAGAATGGAGAGACAATAGTGTATGTGTTTCTGTTTTCCCCTCCCGTTCATTTTCTCTCTTTCAATAAACCCAAGCAAAGGTCTCAGCAGCATTCAATACAAACATCTTCAATGCGATAAACAGCACCAGGAAGGGGAGGGGGGGAACCATACAAAAAAACACAGATGTTTGTATGCAGTGCAAATAGACTCGTTGAGCGGTAAATAAAAGCTCGTGGAGCAACTCCCATCTGACAAGGCGGACGGGGCCCCTCTTGAACAGTTTGGAGGCAGGAGCGACAGGAGTGTTCAGCGCAGATGGGCTAATGCGTCTCCTCTGAAGTGAAAGGGACAGACAGCCCTCTAGTGTAAAGACAGAGGCAGGAGTGTTTTGCCTTGGCTTGGAAAGTGCTGTCACTCAGCAGCAGCAAGGAGGAAGGACAGAAGGCGTGGGGAGGCATCTCTGCAACCAAGCACAGCTATGCCAGACTTGGCTGAGAGATCAATGGCATGCGGCTTCCTTTACGGTTCCTAATTAATGAGTTACAATTAGGATACTCTCACTCTCTCCCACACACATCTATGTATATATCCCAGAGGGTGAGGATGGCTGATAGCCAGAAAAGCAGGAGGTGCCCTTCCTAGCAAAAAGGGATGCGGGTGGCATTGTGGACTAAACCACTGAGCCTCTTGGGCTTGCCAATCAGAAGGTCGGCGGTTCGAATCCCCACTATGGAGTGAGCTCCCGTTGCTCTGTCCTAGCTTCTGCCAGCCTAGCAGTTTGAAAGCACGCCAGTGCAAGTAGATAAATAGGTACCGCTGCAGCAGGAAGGTAAATGGTGTTTCCGTGCGCTCTGGTTTCTGTCACAGTGTCCTGTTGCACCAGAAGCGGTTTAGTCATGCTGGCCACATGACCCAGAAAACTGTCTCTGGACAAACTCCCTCAGCCTGAAAGCAAGATGAGCGCCGCAATCCCATAGTCACCTTTGACTGGACTTAACCATCCAGGGGTCCTTTACCTGACCTTTCTAGCCCTTCTAAAGCCCTATTTGCACTGCGCATTGAAAGCAGCATATGGACATTCAAGGAAGCTGAATGTCAGTAGACTCATAGGACTCGTAGTTAAGCTATGTACCTCACTCCCACAAGCAGCAGAAATGGCCACAAGCTTGGATGGTTTCAGGACTAGACAAATGGACCAAAGACAAGAGTCTCAATGGCTACTAGCCACAAGGGCTATATTTGCCAGTTGCTAGGACTCGCAAACAGAAATAGTGCTCTCACACTTTGCGGTGTGGCATTGGTTACTGCCAGGTGGGGTGAGGCACCAGGCCAGACGCCGACAGAGAGACCCCAACCCCACAAAGCAGAGCCATGCTGAGCCACCTGCCCGGCCATGTGGGGGGGGGGGAGCCCAGCTGGGCGACATGCCCTTGGCGGGCAGAGAGGAGCAAACATCCCCTTTCATGTCCTACTGACTAGAGCAAACATCCCCTTTCATGTCCACTCTAGGAATGTTGTACTGTATTTGACTGCTATCTATGTCACATCCCACACTGAGGTTCACCACACTATGCCCCCGCTCACACTGAGGTCTTTCTTGATAAGCCGCACCAACAGGTTAAAGAACGGTTTCTACCCATGGGCCGTGAGGCTGCTGAATGGAAGACAGCAAAATTGCAGCTGACGTTCAGGGTTGGTGGTCGTACAACAGCTCAGAGAGTGTAACAAGGACTGAGAGATTGTGGGGGGGGGCTTGTTTAATCTTACTGTAAACAAGTGGTACAGTGACAATAAAGTATTTCTTCTATTTCTTCTTCTATTCTTGCAGGTATCCCACTGGTTGGCCCCTCTGCAGACACAATACTGGCCTTACGGGTCAGGATCTTCATATGTCCTTATTTTTTTATGTATGCAAACAGTGACAGACAGCAGCGGGTGGCAATAAACAGGGAGCATATGCTCGCTCATCTGCTTGCAAA
Organism: Podarcis raffonei; assembly: GCF_027172205.1. Taxonomy (NCBI): domain Eukaryota; kingdom Metazoa; phylum Chordata; class Lepidosauria; order Squamata; family Lacertidae; genus Podarcis; species Podarcis raffonei. Next base: position 25,407,602 of record NC_070617.1, read on the forward strand.
GCCGCATTTGCTAATTCAGTGGGGCACACAGGAATTTCATGATAAAAGACATGTGTATCCACCCGTATCTCAGCAGCATATACCTGTGTGTAAGTATCTCACCTTGCTGAACCAGGGTGATGGTTCACACACACACAGAGACGCCCAAACTCTCATTGATTTAACCGTACCATTTATTTCTGTCACTCACAATTACAAAAAACACAGAAAGCTAAAGATAAACAAAAGGTAACAGTGAAAAGTAGAATTGGAAGCAACACAGAATTTAAACAATATAAAAATGCAAGTATATTAAAATACCAATAATAAACACAGCACCACAATATTAAAAGCCCTTTCCTTAAAGAGCAGTCAGTTCCCAAAGGCCTGTTGGAATCAAACAGTCTTTACTGGCTGGCATAAGGACAACGAGGAGGGAGGCGGTCTACCTCCTCTAGGAAGGGAGCTCCAAAGCCTGGGAGCAACCAGCGAGAAGCCCCTGTTCCGCGTCCCCACAAAGCATGCCTGTGAGAGTGGTGGGACCAAGAGAAGGGCCTCCCTTGAAGATCTCAGAGCCTGGGCAGGTTTGTATGGGAGGATAGGGTCCTTCAGCTAGCCCGGGCCTAAGCTGTGTAGGGCTTGCAGCCAGGAGCCAGTGGAGCTGTTGTAACAAGGGAGTTGGATGTGCCCTATAACCAGCCCCAGTCAACAGTCTGGCTGCAGCTCTTAGGCCAGTTGAGGTTTCTGAACAATCAAACGTTGCCCCATGTAGAGCATGTTAAAGGTAAAGGTAAAGGACCCCTGACCGTTAAGTCCAGTCGCGAACAACTCTGGGGTTGCGGCACTCATTTCGCTTTACAGGCCAAGGGAGCCGACATTTGTCCGCTTCCACAGACAGTTTTTCCGGGTCATGTGGCTAGCATGACTAAGCCGCTTCTGGCAAAACCAGAGCAGCGCACAGAAATGGCATTTACCTTCCCGCTGGAGTGGTACCTATTTATCTACTTGCACTTTGATGTGCTTTCAAATTGCTAGGTTAGCAGGAGCTGGGACCGAGCAACGGGAGCTCACCCCGTCATGGGGATTTGAACTGCTGACCCTAGGCTCAGTGGTTTAGAACAGTGCCACCCACGTGTTACATGAATGTAACGAAGGCATGTGTCACTGTGGCCAGAGCAGACATCTCCAAGAACAGAGTTAGTTGGCACACTAGCTTTGCCTTTGTACCCTCCAACATTTCTCTGATGAAAACATCCTATTCAATAATAGTAATAGTAATTGTTGTTGTTGTTTTATTTATACCTCGCCCATCTGACTGGGTTGCCCCAGCCACTATGGGCAGCTTCCAACATATATAAAAACGTAATAAAATATTAAACATTAAATAACTTCCCCATACAAGGCTGCCTTCAGATGTCTTCTAAAGGTTGCATAGTTACTAATCTCCTTGGCTCAGGGGGTCGCATAACTCCGTACTCTCCAACATTTCTCTGATGAAAATAGAGACGTCCTAAGGAAAAGTGGGACATTTCAGGATCAAATCAGAAACCGGGACAGCTTCTGTAAATCTGGGACTGTCTCTGGAAAATAGGGACCTTTTGAGGGTCTAAAGGTAAAGGTAAAGGTACCCCTGCCCGTACGGGCCAGTCTTGACAGACTCTAGGGTTGTGCGCTCATCTCACTCTATAGGCCGGGAGCCAGCACTGTCCGCAGACACTTCCGGGTCACGTGGCCAGTGTGACGAAGCTACCCTGGCGAGGCAGAGCCGCACACGGAAACGCCATTTACCTTCCCGCTAGTAAGCGGTCCCTATTTATCTACTTGCACCCGGGGGTGCTTTCGAACTGGCAGGCGCTGGGACCGAGCAATGGGAGCGCACCCCGCCGCGGGGATTCGAACCGCCGACCATGCGATCGGCAAGTCCTAGGAGCCAGCACAGAAACCTGGGCATCCATGCTCAGGGCTGAATCCAGGAGTATATCCACAGTGTGAACTCTTGGAAAAGCACACAAAGCAATATCAATTTGGAGTGTTTCAAAGCAACATACAAATTTAACAGCCCCCCGAAATCAGCCGCAACATAAATGCGCGGGGCAGCGTGTCACAGACCTTCAAAATCTGACGGGAAATGTGCCGAGTTTAAATGCTTCACTGCAAGTCTGGCTTGCAAAGAAAACCCTGTTGCTTTGATGTGGGAAAAGCACCTCGCCTCAGACAAATCCATCATATTTACTCACTGTTTTAGTGCTAAGTACACAGCTGAACTCCCGGCAAACGTGAAATGGCTCCTGCAAGAGAGCTCCGTCTCCATATGGTTCCGCTGTTCCTCTTCAAAGCAACTTCATTATTTCCAACGCAGAGCAGCCCCCAAGGCAGGGGAGGCATTGTGTCTCAACTCCTGGACCTAGAGATGCTTGAGCATCTGCCCCCAAAGGGCCTTAAACCTTGACAAGTATGCCAAGCAAGCGCACATTCAGAGTAGCTGTTCTTCACATTCTCCAAGCGAGCGTGTCTGTGATGGCCTGAGATTCGGACTCGGATGCTGCACCTGAGGGATCCCAGCCTGCACAGGATTCCCCGCCTCCAGAACCAGCTGAGCCGGGGCTGGGGGTTGAGCCTGAAGGGTCCTCACCTGTGCTGGATCCTCAGGTGCAGGCACCAGCTGGGTCTGCTCTGGCTCCTGAGGTGATGGAGGACCCATTGCCTGCAGGTGCTCCACTCTCAGCCCCGTCAGGGGAAGCTGAGGTTGCCTCTGGGTTCGGTAACCCTCCAGCCTCTCCTGAGCTGCAGAGGCTCAGGGCAGAGAGGCGGAGGGAACTAAGTTCTCGCAGGAGGAGTGCTCGCCTCCAGGAGAGGTGAGACACCTGTGGACCGGGGCCGCCCTATGCCTCGGGGCAGATAAAAGCCAGCCAGCCCCAGTCCCAGGTTACGGGAGCAACATTGTTGGTAGCCTGTTCCTGCCTGCACCCTGTCCTGCTCTTCTGCCAGAGTTCCTGACCCCACCCGGCTCCCTGCCTTGGACCCAGCTTCAGCTTTGAAAGACTGCCTCCATACCGCACCCTTGACCTCAGACTGGACTCAGACCTTGCAGCACAGTTAACCCTCTGGACCAGCACAATGTCCAAATTACTGGTCAGATCAGAAGGTAGAGTGAGGTGATCACCTCAGAAGAGCCTACTGGATCAGGTCAGTGGCCAATCTAGTCCAGCATCCTGTTCCCACAGCGGCCAAAGTGTTCCCCTCAATGGGAAACTGTGGGATGTGATCCATGAGAGGCAGTCAAGTACAACATTCCTTGTAATGCTAGAGAAGACATGCAAGGGAATGTTTGGCTAGCTCTCAGCTAGCAGAAGCACTGGGATTATTCCCCCATATGGGGTAGATCCACTTGTACATATTTGTAACTAAGTCTGCTTTCAGGAATCCAACTGTGAACTGATGTAAGTAAACTTCTTTTATTGACTTTGAATAAGATCGTGGCATCTTTACTCTTTTAAAAGGGATGCAAGGGAACTTACCAGGAATGTACAATTCAATCTGAGACAGGCTGAATTGTATACTAGTGAGAGGCTCACACGAGCCTGCAACCAGCTATCTGTTGTGCATTTTAAAAGGGGAATGTAACTCTGCTGTGCATGTAAAAAGGGCTTTAGGGCTTTAAAGGTCAGCAGCAACACTTTGAATTGCACTTGGAAACATACTCTGAAACGTATTATTATTATTATTATTATTATTATTATTATTATTATTATTAGTGGACCGTCCCAGGATCAAGTGACTTTTCCTCTTTAAGTTCTCAAAGCTCTTAACCTAGTTCAAGGGTGCCATCTGAAATCGCCAGATGTTTTAGTGAGAATCAATCAGTTGAAAAAATCAGATTTACAGCTGTCTGGCCCCCAAAAGGCAACTAGACATTCCGTTTTGGCGACTGCAACTTTAGTTTAAAGAGCCTTTTGGTGCCTACCTTACTCATCTGCGTTTCTAACACTGCTTCTGAGCTGAGCAGCCCTTCCTTGCAACAACTTTTTCCAGGCTGGGGGAGAGCGGAGCCATTGCACCAAATTTGCATGACCTGAAGGGAGACCGAGTTGCATAGCCTCCCTGCAATCATTTAAACCAGCCTTCTAGGCAGTTTTGTTGTTGTTTTTTAAGCGGGGGGAGCTGTTAAAACCAGATTATGCACCTTAAGGAGAAAATTGGAGATTTGATCTTGTTAAGAGAGAGACAAGTATGCAGGGTTAGCAATATCTCTGTTGCAAGAGGCTGCAAGGACAATGCAAATATATGGGGGTGGTGTGTGTTTTTCTTACCCTTTCCTCTTCTTTTTCAGCTGCACCTCAGAATCAGCAGAAGACAGGAGCTGACTTAATTAGGTGTACTCTCTCCTTTCCCCCTGGACTTGAAATGCTTTCTCTTGCCATCTCCTTCATTAAGATCTTCCTCTGGCAGCCAAGCTCTCCCCTTTGATGCTTCTGGCGAAGGGAGGGGGGTATTTATCTAGGAGGTAGGAAGGAACATCAACAGCTCTTGCCTTGGGCCAAAGGAGCTGCCTGGCTGTGGCCGAGGCAGGTGCTGGAGGGCGCATAGAAATATGTTCCTCGAGATGTTCACAGAGCCATTCCCAAGACCACCTCAGGCACTTTGAAGGCTGCCGCCGCCTACGCACCATACACTGAAAGCACATGGCTTCCCCCAGAAGATTCTGGGGGCTGTAGTTTCTTAAGGAGTGCTGGGAATCCCAGCTCCGCAAGGGGTGAACTACAGTTCCCAGAATTCTTTGAGGGACACCGTGCCATTATCAGCTTTCAGGAAGAACGTGAAAACGTTCCTCTTTTGCAGGCAAGAATGGTGAAGAATGCTGCTCCTGGGTTTTTTAAAAACTGTAACTGATTTTAGATGTTTTTAATTGCAGTTGGGTTTTTAAAAAATCTTTTAATCTGTTTACTGTTCTGGGCTCCTTGTGGAGTAAGAGCAGGACATTAATTCTGATAATGGTAATGGTAATGGTAATGATCAGTGCTTTTTTTCTTTAAAAATGTTTAGGGGTACTCTCATTTTGACTCAGGAAAAACCACCATTTTATAGTTCAAATTGAGGGAAATAGATACAGTAAATGGACAAAAATACAAAAATTCACAAAATGTTTAGGTGTATGCGTACCCCTGCATCCCCCCAGAAAAAAAGCACTGAAGAGGAAGAGGAAGAGGAAGAGGAAGAGGAAGAGGAAGAGGAAGAAGAAGAAGAAGAAGAAGAAGAAGAAGAAGAAGAAGAAGAAGAAGGAGAAGGAGGCATATATTCTGGGGAGATAAAGGGAGGTGGTATTGTTTGTTTGTTTGTTTGTTTGTTTGTTTGTTTGTTACATTTAGCTCCCATCTGTATCTTTAAGGAGATCAATTTGGCATGCACAGTCTCTCTCCCCCCCCCCCACACACACCTATTTAATTGCCACAACAACCCTGCAAGGTAAATTAGGCTGAGAAGTGCCATGACTGGCCCCCAAATTCATACCCAATGAGCTTCAATTGCTGAGTGGGAATTTGATTCCTGGTCTTCCAGGTCCTAAAAGGTAAAGGGACCCCTGACCATTAGGTCCAGTCGTGACCGACTCTGGGGTTGCAGCGCTCATCTCGCTTTATTAGCCAAGGGAGCCGGTGTACAGCTTCCAGGTCATGTGGCCAGCATAACTAAACTGCTTCTGGCGAACCAGAGCAGCGCACGGAAATGCTGTTTACCTTCCCGCCAGAGCGGTACCTATTTATCTACTTGCACTTTGACGTGCTTTCGAACTGCTAGGTTGGCGGGAGCAGGTACCGAGCAACGGGAGCTCACCCCGTTGCAGGGATTCGAACCACCGACCTTCTGATCAGCAAGTCCTAGGTTCTGTGGTTTAACCCACAGAGCCCAGACAACAACCCTGCAGGGAAGGTCAGGATGAGAGGCAGCAGCTGAGCCAAGGTCACACCCCAGTCAGCCGAGTATGGATTTGAACCTTGGTTTCTCCCAGGTCCCAGTCTGACACGCTAAACACTACACTGCCACTGGCTCTCGTGACCATTTCACATGACCATCTAATGAATTTACATAGAATTAATATGCAGGCACAGCCACTCCATTTTAAAATCAGGATTAGGTATATTTACATAGGACCACTCTACCAGCAGTCATGATAGGTAATAAATCTTCCATGTACAAGAGCAGTATACCTCTGAATTTCAGGTGCAAGGGAACAAACAACAGGGGCAGGCCAGCACTTGCATGCTTTTCTTCTGGGGCTCCCAAATCCAACTGCATTGGGAACAGAACACTGAACTAGACTGGGAAATGGTCTATTCCAGTAGGACATTTTTTTTCTTTTCAAAAATGAGAAACAAATCCCTCTGGAATGGGAGCGTTCAAAGGGAGCTGTCCATGGTCAGGTTTTTTGCAGCAGACTTCAGGCTTGATCAGAGATGGAGAAATATGTTTCAGTTCAACATTTAAAACCAAAGAACACAGGACCCAAAATCCTTCAAAATGTGCTCTGATCCAAATTTTGAAATGCAGTCCTCTAAGCCACCAATGTTTACACATACAAAAATAATGCATATGTTGAGTGAAAGTGGGCATAAAAATGAAGATATTTGTGAAAATAACATACAAAAATGCATTATTAGGAGAAATTGGGGACATTAGTCAAAAGGGCGTGCCAAAAAAAAAAGATGGTGAAATCCCCATTAAAACACTGAGGGTTTTCTTTAAAAAGAAAATGTGCAATTGCTTTATTTATTTTATTTTATGTATTCATTTATTTATTGAATTTATATACCGCCCTATACCTGGAGGTCTTAGAGCGGTTCACAGAAAAGATCACAATATCAGAAATGTGGAGAACCAAATTTAAGACTGGCAAAATGAGAGCCTGTGATAAACGAAATAAATAGGACCTTCCACTCCTAGTCTTGACTGATCTCCCTTGTTTCATTTGGCTTTGGTACTAGAACTTTGACATCCATCAGCCAAAGTCTGATGCAGAATTATGGTGCTGAGGGTGCAGAGATCTTCTGTGCCCTCAGAATGAAGAGGCGGATTGCCCTGGAGGCCAGATAAATGTTTCTCAGCTCTCATCTCACACAAATCCACTCATGATTCTCCCTCAATCTTTCTTCATTCTGATAACCTAGTTTAGCAGAGGGAGGAAGCAGGCCATTTGTTGTAGTATACAGGTTGTCGACCTTGAGGCTGGATTACTGCAATTTACTCTTTGTGGGGCTGCCCTGGGGCTTGGTTCAGAAGCTCCAGCTGGTGCCGAATGTGGCAGCCAGACTGCTGATGGGAACATGTGATGCCATTGATAAAAGAGGCAGGTTCAAGGTCCTTGTATTAATTAAGCCCTGAGTGACTTAGGTCCAAGGTACCTCAGGGATCACCTGAGCCCTTATATCCCCAGCTCAACCACTGAGATCATCTGCAGGAGCATTGCTGGTCATTCTCAGAGTTGGTGAGGCTCCTTTGACAACAGTAAGAGACCAAGTCTTTAGTGTCATGTGGAACTCTCTGCCACTAGAGACTAAGCAGGCACCTTCTGTGCCAACTTTTACACACCTGCTGAAAATTCTGCTCTTCCACCAGGCAAGGCATACACAGGCAATTAAGAACACACCCTTCCAAAGTGGTTAATTGATGTCTGTTTTTAACTTTTTTTGGGGTGGTTTTTAATGTTTTGTTGTGTTTTTAGAAATTACTATACAGTGGTACCTCGAAAGTTGAACGGAATCTGTTCCGGAAGTCCGTTCGATTTCCAAAACGTTTGGAAACCAAGGCGCGGCTTCCAATTGGCTGCAGGGAGCTCCTGCAACCAATCAGAAGCCACAGAAGCCACTTCAGATGTTCAGGTTCCAAATAATGTTCACAAACCAGAACATTCACTTCTGGGTTTGCAGCATTTGGGAGCCAAAATTCGACTCCCAAGCATTCGTGAACCAAGGTATGACTGTATACTTACACCACAGTATACAAATATTTTCATAAATAAATGCCACTCAAAATCAAAAACTCTTGCTGATCTACTGCAAACCATGTGTCAACCTACTAGATCTGCAAGCCATTGTTTTGTTTTAAACATCTGCATGCTTCTCTATAACAGGGAAGTTCAAATGTGCAGCTCACCCTGGACAGCTGCTGCTTGTCATTCCAAAGCTTATCAACCTTACCTTAATCCCCAAATGCTGCCTGTTATAGCAGCCATCCCAGACTCAGTGCCCTCCAGATGTTTTGGAGCATGACATGAATCAGCCCCAGGCAGCATGGCCAGTGCTCAGGGATGTTGGGAGTTGTAGTCCAAAACCTGGAGGCTGCCAGGTTTAGGAAGGCTGGGTTCATTCCAGAAGTCCCTGTGTGGTTTCCCCAAGTTATTGCAAACTACAGCATTCCCAAGCCACAGCATTCCCTCACCGCAAAGCAACAACAACAACAACAGCTTAAAAATCCTGCTAGCCCTTGCATCTAGTCCAACCCCCTGCGATGCAGGAATCATGTCCCTGAAAGATGGCCATAAGATTGTTGTGGGAATAGAAAGGGGTCTTGAGAACCATGTACACTGCCTCAAGCTCTTGGGGGGAAAGCTGGGATATAAATGTAATGAAATCAGTAAGTAAATTTCACCATGTAGAGTGGTACCTCTGGATGCAAACGGGGTCCATTCTGGAGCCCTGTTCACATCCTGAAGTGAACGCAACCCACGTCTCCACGTCTGTGTGGGTCGTGATTCGGTGCTTCCGCGCATGCGCGTGACGTAACTGGCTGACTGACCGAACCCAAAGGGTGCTCATCAATGGTTCCTCTTCATCCTGGAGAAGAGTGACTAGTGGGGTGCCACAGGGATCTGTCTTGGGCCCAGTCTTATTCAACATCTTTATCAACGACTTGGATGATGGACTCAAGGGCATCCTGATCAAATTTGCAGATGACACCAAACTGGGAGGGGTGGCTAACACCCCAGAGGACAGGATCACACTTCAAAACGACCTTGACAGATTTGAGAACTGGGCCAAAACAAACAAGATGAATTTTAACAGGGAGAAATGTAAAGTATTGCACTTGGGCAAAAAAAAATGAGAGTGTCTTTTGAGTGTCTGCGCATGCGCGAGTGGCGAAACCCGGAATAACGCATTCCATTACTTCCAGGTCACCATGGAGCGTATCCTGAAAACGCTCAACCTGAAGCACATTTAACCCAAGGTATGAGTGTACAAACCTTGAACAGTTCAAGACGTTGGACATAATATCATGTTTGCTGACTGGGAACAGTTGTGGACCACCGGGATTAAATTTACGGCATGTAATGCCTTAAGAGAGAATATTATGAAAATGATATACAGGTGGTACATGACCCCAGTCAAGCTTGCAAAAATCTATCATTTGCCCGACAACAAATGTTGGAAATGTAAGGAAAATGAAGGTACATTCTTTCACCTTTGGTGGACGTGTCCCAGGATTAAGGCTTTCTGGGAAATGATATATAATGAATTGAAATGATATATAATGAATTGAAAAGGGTATTTAAATATACTTTCTTGAAGAAACCAGAGGCCTTTCTCTTGGGTATGTCTGGCCAAGTTGTGCCAAAGAAGGACAGAACTTTCTTTATGTATGCTACAACAGCAGCAAGAATACTTATCGCAAAGTATTGGAAGACGCAAGATCTACCCACTCTGGAAGAATGGCAGATGAAACTGATTGACTGTATGGGACTGGCAGAAATGACGAGCAGAATCCGTGACCAGGGAGAAGAGTCGGCAGAAGAAGATTGGAAAAAATGTAAAACTCTGCTAAGTTATAGAACTTGCAAGCACAAGTTAGGAAGGATATTAATAAACAATATATCCTCTCCTGCCTCCCTGAACATTCCCACATTTGGCACTAGCCGCAGTCACCCAATCATCTGCAAAGGCGGCCCCACTTACAGTGCATCACATTAGTCCAGACAGGAGTTACCCAGGTCCCAAGTTTTATATGCTCATCATAACATCGTGAATTGGGCCCAGCACAGCCAGTTTTCTAAAATACCCCTCTTCATATGACCTTTGGTCAGCCACTAGATCTGGTGGAGAGCCACTGGGTCCAAGAGGGTAGATCAAGCCAAGTGCTCAAACTCCACTTCTCTAGCAACAAACACAGTCTGTTAAAGCACTTCCATTCTCCATTTCAGTCCACAGAGGACGCTCAAGGTGGTTTCACAATGCATAAAACATGAAATGCAACAAAACGCATAGCACCACTCAGGATAATCAGCAGTTCTTAAGAGAAAAAGCCAGCAGAGGGATCCAACAAAGGATCAACGTCAGTGTTGGCTGCACTGACCGGCAGTGACACTCCAGGGTTTCAGAGACGAAGTCTCTCCCATCCTGACCTGCATGCAAGGCTAATGCTTCTAACAGTAAGCTATGATCCTTCATGGCTTGGTCAGGTTTGGCATAGTGTTAGAAACTCAGATATAGGTAAAAAGGTAAAGGACCCCTTGACAGTTAAGTCCAGTCAAAGGCAACTATGGGGTTGCAGCACTCATCTCACTTTCAGGCTGAGGGAGCCAGCATTTGTCCACAGACAGATTTCTGGGTCATGTGACCAGCATGACTAAACCTCTTCTGGTGCAACGGGACACCATGATGGAAACCAGAGTGCACGGAAACACCGTTTACCTTCCCACCGGAGTGGTACCTATTTATCTACTTGAACTGGTGTGCTTTTGAACTACTAGGTTGGCAGGAGCTGGGACAGAGCAATGAGAGCTCACCCTATCGCGGGGATTCAAACCGCCAACCTTCTGATCGGCAAGCTCAGGAGTCTCAGTGGTTTAGACCACAGCACTACCCACTAATCACCAAAATGCACCTTAAACCTGGGCTTTGGTCTCTATAATGGAATGTCTAGGTGACATTTTTCCACCAACAAGGTTTATTATTAATAATAATAATAATAATAATAATAATAATAATAATAATTCCATTTCTACACCGCTTTATATTTTAAAGAAAAAATCTCAAAGCAGTTTACAACATATTAACACATTGAATAAAACAATCCAGAATAAAACAATTTCAAGCTTAATGGAAAATATTTCAGATTCTTCTCTAAGTGACCTTTTGCTTTCCCCATATTTATTTACCTACTTATATAGCTGCCCCTTGGCAGAAATACTCTAGGAAGGCAGTGTGGTGTAGTGGTTACGGTGTTGGACTAGGACCTGGGAGATCAGGGTTCAAATCCCCACTCAGTCATGAAGCTTACTGGGTGACCTTGGGCCAATCACAACCTCTTAACCTACCTCACAGGGCCATTGTAGGGAATAACTGAGGAGCGGGGGGGGGGGGGAGGTTGAACCATGTAGTCTTTGAAAAAAAAGGTGGGATATAAGTGCAATAAATAAGCTCTTCTGCTTGCCTGCATAAGAAAACTGGAGGGGCCAGCCAGGTGGAGATGTCTGTCCCCAGTGTGGCATCCAGAGATCTCAACATGGTCACAATTGGACCCATGCCAGTCACAAAACGCGCCTGGCGCCTGGCTAATTTCTAACACTGGTGGGGGAAAGGGCAAGTAGCAAAGGGTTTAAATATTTGTATCATTCTGAAAAATCACTTTGAGTCACTCTTTGCGGAAAAGTTACTGATCACAAGTAATAATACTAATACTAATACAGTACTGCTAATAATACTCTAACAACAATAAAACTCTAGCAATACTAATACAGGACTGTACTGCTAATAATACTTGAGCAACATCTGGCAGGCCACAGGCTCCCCATCCTTGGCCTGTAGGTTTTTTTCTCAGTTCCTAATCCCACCAGAGGGGATCTGTAGAAGAATATATTCCTTTAGGAGAAGCCATAGAGTGAACAGATGTTCTGTTTGACAGAGACTCACATCTGGGGTGTGATCACCATCTTGCAGAATGCATGGCTTGCTGAATGTCAGAAAACCTCTGTAGGCCCCCATCTGAAACTGTAGCTCAGCAACCAACCTTTTCTCCCCAGTGTTTTTTTCCTTTCTTGCTTGCTACCGCATATTTTAAAAAAAAACAGCCAATGGAAACTAGACACAAATCCACACTCTCCAGAGCAGCAGAACATCTGGGCAGCATGATGCTGCAACCATTCACAAGAACTACCCTTTCTCTCCAAAGAAGTCAGTCTGCAAAAAAAAAATTTAAAAATCACTTGCGTCACTTGCAGGAGAAGAGTGGTGGTGGTTGGAATGAAATAGTGGGGCATCACCACAGCAGTTATAGCTGATGATCTGAGACAGCGGTTCTCAAACTTTTTGGGTCACCCTTGGTCCCATGAACTCATGCCCAGTGCCCCCTACTTCACCCCATAAAAACCATTACAGTGGTACCCTGGTTCTCAAACTTAATCTGTTCCGGAAGTCCGTTCCAAAACCAAAGCGTTCCAAAACCAAGGTGTGCTTTCCCATAGAAAGTAATGCAAAACAGATTAATTCGTTCCAGACTTTTAAAAACAGTCCCTAAAACAGCAATTTAACATGAATTTTACTATCTAACGAGACCACTGATCCATAAAATGAAAGCAATAAACAATGTACTGCAGTCACACAATCAATCAGTCAGTAGTTGAACTGGGTTCCACACAGTCACAAAAGCAAAACAAAAAAGCCGCAAAAACAAAAATGCAAAATAAATAGCAAAAACAGACAGACCTTGGTGTAAAGCTCAAAATAGAAGTGTGGCACTCAAAATGGAGCACGTTCGGCTTCTGAAAAAAGTTCGCAAACCGGAACACTTACTTCTAGGCCGGGTTTGCAGTGTTTGGGTTCCAAGTTGTTTGAGTACCAAGGCGTTTGAGAACCAAGGTACCACTGTATTCAGAATAGCAGTTTGCACAACCCGCTAAGGGAGATAATAACACAATAAAATTCAAAACAGTAACAATTAATTGCACATTTAATCAAAATCCAATTAAAATGACTTCTTCAACAAAGCCAGCAAAATTTATGAACTTGATCCAGCGGTACCAGCTTTTCAAAGTCTGATAGTCGTTTACATCTCCAGCATCCCCTGCTACGCATTTTCCTCTTAGCACCCCCTAATCCACCACCTCCAGGGGGAAGTAGCCCCCACTTTGGGAACCACTGATCTAAGACGTAGGGGTCTGTTTCACACCTTGATCATCTTTCCCCTTTCTATTCTCTCTATCTTTTCTTTCTCTCTTATTTATTTCCACAGCCCCTTTCCATTAAAATGTTAATTTTGGCTCTGGAAAAGTTAGAGGCAATGAGAGCACAACAGCAGCATCAAAACCAGTTGCAGGAAACAACAACAGATCAAGTACAGTAGCAAGGGGCCTTCAAGTGCTTATATATAAGTCACCTCCCCAAAATAACCCACTCCCCACCTGTAAAAAGCATGCTGTGTTGTAAATCTAAACATCCAAACGAAGGAGCTTCACACGCAAACACAGAAAAAGAAATCAAATCTGGAGGAGGGGGAAAGGAAAGGAAAGTAGTACGGTGGTACCTCAGGTTAAGAACTTAATTTGCTCTGGAGGTCCGTTCTTAACCTGAAACTGCTCTTAACCTGAGGTACCACTTTAGCTAATGGGGCCTCCTGCTGCCGCCACGCGATTTCTGTTCTCATCCTGAAGCAAAGTTCTTAACCCGAGGTACTATTTCTGGGCTAGCAGAGTACGTAAGCTGAAGCGTCTGTAACCTGAAGCATATGTAACCCGAGGTATCACTGTATTGCAACAAATCATTTCCATGGATGACCATAAACAGGAGAAAGGCCTGATTCTGCTGGCAGGAATCAATCAGAAGAATTCAAGGTGGATTTCCATAAGGAGGGAGTCCCAAAAAGGCAGTGTGGTTTAGTGGTTAGTGTTGGACTAGGACCTTGGAGACCATGGTTCAAATCCCCATGCAGCCAGTAAGCTCACTAGGTGTGATCTTGGGCCAGTCACTGCCCTTCTCAGCCTAACCCACCTCGCAGGGTTGTTGTGCGGATTACAAAAAAGAGAGGGACAGCCATGTACACTGCCTCCTTGGAGAAAAAGGTGGTTGATAAATGCAATATATGCTTTTTGCCAGCTCCTGAGACAACTGCGAACCTTTTTGCCCCCCCCCATTACAGTGCATTTTTATTTAACTGCTGTGGTTAATACCATGCATTGCTACAGTACACCTGAAATAAAGGCATGACACAGGAGAAAGCACACCTGCAGTAAAACAAAACTTATTTTGTATAATAATTGATTCTGTACTTTTTACTACTTTGTAAATGCTTTATTTTGGTTCTGCTACTAATTGGAGTAAGGCAACAAGATTCCACCTGGAACTGCCCCCACACAAGGATGTTGTAGCTCCTGCAAGGAGCAGAAACCTCTTCGTGCATTTTATTAAACGAATCCTCAGGAGGATGAATTCTGTGCTCTTCTTTCAAGCTCTAGTGGAATATAGGTGTCAGCACAGCCCTGTTTGCGTCTCTGGTTCTCCTTCAGGGGCGATTTAACAAGAGTGCCAACAAGGGCCTTTTAATCCTGTAAAATGAGCCGGTCAGGACAACCCCCCCCCATTGAATCAACACATATCAAGTACTGTTGGTGGGAACATACAGAAGGGCCTGTGGAACTCTCTGCTTGAAGTTAACCCTCTGGCTCCCCCTGTGGTGACTTTTCATCACTGCTTCAAAAACTTTTTGATGTATTCTTTTCTGGGGGGGGGGAGAGATCATTTATATGAGAATTGAATATAACAACAACAATGACCACATTTTCCTGTTCCATTATATATGGAGAGAGGGAGTTTAGTCCAGGGGTTCAAATCCTTGTTCAGCTATGAAACTCACTGGAAGGCCCTGGGTCAGTCCCTGTCTTTCAGCCCAACCAACTTCACAGAGTTGTAGGGATAAAATGAAGAGAAAGAGGACCACCTTGAGCTTCTCGGAGGAATGGTGAGATATAAATGTGATCGGTAAATAAATAGTGTCACAGTTCTTTCTTGGCTTCTGAGCACTGCGAGACCTGTCCAAACGAAACTCCTGGGCTGCTTGGTAGCTCATGTTCATTTCAGTGGAGCTCGTCTAGGCAAACGTGCCGCAAATGCTGCCTTGTGGTCCCCATTATGCCACCATTCCAGGCATCCAAAACCTGCCCCCTGTGGCCAGCCGCCGCCTCTCCTCTGGGCTCCGGGCAGTGCTGCCTCCGCAGCCATCTGATCCCCACGGAGCACAGGTATTTGAGCAGACCTGGAACAAGACCTCATCTCCCTGCAACTGGCAACCCCGTGCACACACAGTTCCCTGCCGAAAGCCAGATGCCTTCCACGCCGATTACATCGGGGGGGCATCATCACCCAGTGGAACGAAAGCGACGCCTAACCTACAGAACATGATTTCCTCACTTTGCATGTAATTTCACACACAAAGCCTTAATCCAGTTTAGCGCCTTGATTCCTCCCCCCCCCTTTGTTTTTTTTAATGAAGCTGAGCAGAGGAGCAATTAGCTAGTGATGCTTTGGGCCAGCCATGCTCATTACACCAACAGTGACACCCCACTCCCTTTTTTCCTTCATCACCCCACCATTTTTCCCAGGACCATCACAGTGGAGATCAGATCTGCAGGGGCTGGAGGAGGATGAGATGTCATAATCCCCCCCCCATTCATCCTTTTCCTCCTAACAAAGAGCTTTGGTGCCTTTTGAGGGTGGAGAACATTCCCCACTCCCAAGGAAAGAATACTTCATGCCCCCCGGAAGGTATTGTACATAGGAATCTGCCTTATCCTGAATCAGGTCATTGGTCCAGCTAACAGAGGCTGCCCAGGATTTCAGACAGGGGATAATCTCAGACCCAACCTGGAGATGCCGTAGGGCCAATTGAACCTTCTGTATGTGTAAGAGGCACTCCCACCACTGAGCTACAAACATAGAAAGCCGCCTTAAACATAGCCAGGCCATCTAGCTCAGTATTCCCAACACTGACTGGCAGCAGCTCTCCGGGGTTTCAAGCCGGGGGCGTTCCTAGCCCTATCTGGAGATGGTGGATATTGGACCTGGGACCTCCTGGGTGCAAAACAGGCAATTCCAACACCAAACACAGAAAACTGCCTTAAACAGAATCAGATCATAGATCCAACACTGACTGGCAGCAGCTCTCCGGGGTTTCAGGCAGGGGGCATTCATTCCCAGTCCTGAGGATTGAACCCAAAACCTGTATGCAAAGCAGGTGTTCTAAGGACCAAATATATATCGTTTTAGTTACGAGATAACCCGGAGGTGACACACACAACCCATTATAAATGCACACTCCCATTAACAGCTCTGTCTAATCAGATTGCTCTTGCCTAGATGGAATGTCGCGTTATCCCTGCGGTGTTCAGACAAGCTCTGGGAAACTTTGGCCAACTCCATGGAGCTTGCAGCGCAGCTTTCTCCTGCCAGGGAAGGAAATGCTGCTAAAATAGTTGATGCTCTGGGTGGTGGTGGCAATAGTCCTAAAATAGCCATGGGGTCTTTTCCACTAACAACACCTCCCATCATAAAGTTCCCCCTGTTCGACACAGGAAAGGACCGAAAGATTGCCTCCCGCATCCACACGCCAAGGAAATGCACCGCGGGGGAAAGGGCACGTGGAGGGACCACTGCCCGCCCCCGTCTTTCCACGCTGGCCAGGCAAGAGCGCCTCTGCAGACACCTGCTGGAGCCGCAGACCGTCAGGGCCTCTGGGGGGCGCTCTTGAGAAGCCCATGAAAGATACGGGGCCCGACCTAAAGCAAGCCCCTTCAAGCGGGAGAAGGAGGTGGGATCTGAACTGGCAAGCCAGGAACGCGGAACTTCTGCATCTCCAAAGCTATTTTTGAGGGGGGTAAAATGCTAACCCTTTCCTCTCTCTCCACCTGGGGGAGATGTTGTTTCTCTGACAGCCAAGGTGCCCCAAACTGGCGACTAGCAAAAGGAGCTATTTTGGACACACACGCTAAACAGCATTTCCTTTCATTGGAGGCCTTTGACTGCACCCCGTGCCACCTATTCCACCTCCCCTCAACCTGCTTTGGGGTCCGAGTTGAAAATGATTGAGATGGAGTTCTTTCTCCCCGACAGACACATTTTCCCCGGCAGACACTCCCCCCTGCAATAGCACAAAAGCCTGGCATGGAGGAGGGAAGACAGAAAGACGACGATAATAATCCCCGCTCCGCGCGCTCAAATCCAGGCGCAACGCGCCGTCCGTTCTACATTCCTTGTAAACGCGCCAACCTCGAACTAGATTCTCCTCTACACACAAATCCACGTCCAGGGAGAAATTCTGCGCCAAGCGGGGCGGGGGAAGGGGAGGAAGAAGCAAAGGTCCTTCAAGGGCGGGGTAGGTCCCGCGAGCACCCCCCCCCCCAAAGAAAAGACACAAACACACCGTCTATCCTCTCCGGACTTTCAGCAAGCGATGGCAAAGTCTCTGTAGCCTGCCTCTTTGAAAAGGGCACAGTTGGCAAACGCTTCTCCCCGAGGCCCCTCGCCTTAAGTTAGACGGCTCCCCCCTCCCTCGAAGTTGGCCCCCGCCGTCCCCCCTCCTTCCCAGAGCTTCCACGGACCGCGACAGACAAAGTTGCCTCCTCGGAACTTCTCCCCGCGCCGCGCGCAAAGGAAACCCCGACGGCCACACTCTTTCATCTCCCCTCTCCAGCCTATATTTGTATGTGTCCCCACCTAAAAATAATTTTTTTCGCTTTGTGTCTCTTCCTCCGTGCCGTCACTTACCTTCAGCGATCGCCCTCTTCATTTTAGGGGCTCGGGAAAGGCACGGCTCGGAGGGCAACGGGGGGGACGCAGCGGCAAATCCTTCCCAAAAGAAACGCAGCGGAGCCTCATGCAAACTTCCACCCGGGCGCGGGCACGACGACGGGGATGCTGCTGCTGCCTTTACCGGCGACAAGCCCGATGCCCGCCTGGCTCATCGGGCTAGCGAGGCGGAGCGCTCCTGCGGCCGGAGGAGCCAGCATCCAGGCAGAAGGGACTGAGGGAGGAGACGCCCCGCGCGCTGTGGCTCACACCAACGCGCCGGCGGCTGCGACGCAGGAAAAAAGAGGCAGGCGCTGGTTCCACCGAGCGCGTCCGCCCTGCTTTGCCTCGGCTCCGCTTCTGCTGGTCTTGCCCTCCCGGCGTCAGGGTGGGGAGGAGCGGGTAGTTGTTTTTTTGTATGGCGAGGCTTTCCCAGCTGGGAAAGGGCGCGCGATCCGGGGCTCGGAGAAGGAGGGACGGCGGCGCTGGCGAGGCTGGTTTCGGCTGCTCCGGCGGGGGGACTGAAAGGTGATGAATGTTTTATGGGATCATGTGGTTTGACGTGAGAGGAATCGGCCTAGATCGGATTTACTGGCTGGAGGAGGTAGAGGGAGAGGGAGGAGGGAGGGGCCGCCGCCGCCGCCGCGCGCTCCGGCGAGGGGGGCGCACGCGGAGCGCGTTAGGGAGTCCTGCAGAAAAACGGGGAGCGCTTGGCCGGAGCGGGCTTGGCTGTGGCTAGACGTCGCACTCCACCACCACCAGGGGCTTGCCTGCGGGGAGACGAGGGGGATAGCGGCACCTGGCCCCCACCCACCCACAATACACGCGCGAGATGTATGGGTCCCGGGAGCCTCTCTCCAAAGAGAAATCACTTCGGACTTGTTCGGAGGCGTGTTTGAAGATAGGAGAGTGCGAGGAAGACCCTTCAGGACTATGGCAGGGCCCCGTTCGGGCTGGAAAAGGGTTCGGAACTGATGGGAGGTGCGCGCGGGGGGAGTGGTTTGACAGAAGAGAAGACTGCAGCAGCGATGTTTCTCCCGGCCCGGGTCTGTCCGCGGCAGCACGCTGGCCTAGGCGACGAGGCTGGCAGCTCATTCCTGGAGGGACGGTGCCACCTATAGGACGCCGAGGAGAGAATCCGGACTGACTGTGCAGGGGGGCGGGGGCGCGTCGGAGTGCGGGAGCATCTCTCCCTTCTGCTTCAGAGAATAGACATCTCATTCTTGCCTATGAAGCGAGACTCCGTCCTGGGAGGCATCGAGCACACTCCACGCCCACCCGAGGACACTCACGCACCCGCATTTCCCAATGCTTCCTACCCTGGATGTCTGAATCTCTCGAATATCGGTTCCTCACACTTCTGGGACAGGGTGACTCATCCCTCATCACCCCCCTCAGCGTTTGACACGCGTGAGACCCATTTTGAGAAGGGGGTGGGGTAAACAGAAGGAAATTGGTTGTGTCCTCAGACACACAAACACATACACAGTCCCCCCTCGCGTGCCTTATGCTTGGTATGCAAGCTCTAATCCATATTAGTGATTTGTTGGGACAACAAAACCAGCAGCTTGAAATGGGAGTTAATCTAGATTAATCTGCTCTGAAAGGGGACAGGGACTTTCGCTCTTAAGTCTCTGTGTTTTAATGTCCTCTTATCGCACCACACTGATTTGAAAGACTACACAGCGAGTTTTTTTTTTACCTGCTCTAATTCACCTCTTGGGAATACAGGAGCTTGAGGCAAAAAGTCCCGACTTCAAAGGGGACCTTCCTCTGATACGATGGTGGCTGGTGCCCATTGGTTGTGGTAGGGCAGAAGACAAGGAGCCCAACATTAGGGGGAGCCAGAGAGCATAAGAGACGGGACAAACAAAGGTGGGGCCAGTGTCAATAACAGGTGGGGGCAGCTATTTCTAATTTTGTCCCCATCCTCCCCGCTGCTGAGTTCTACGAGGGCCACACTGAGACTGAGGAGGAGGAGGAGGTTGATGGGCAGTTCTTCCACTCCCCCAAGACTGTAGGCAACTAAGAAGCAGCACTGTAGTGGTGCAGAGTCATGGGAAGTCAAAGCCCTGTGATTATTTTTGCAGCAGGGTCCCTGTCTCCTTTGAGGAAAAGGTTCGCTATAAATGCAGTCAATCCATTATAAGACATCAGTGTGCATAGGGTCACCTCCTGAAGCCTGCATACTCCTGCCCCACAGGGTAAACTTTGGGTCACACAAACCCCCATGACACCCACCCCCTTTCAGATGCTTTGGCATGCTGCCCAGCCCAAAGGCTCCTTTCCATGCAAGCCACTCTCAAGACTGATGCCCCCATGCCACTGACTGCCAAGACCTGCAAATAAGAAGGTGGGGACTTTGAAGCCTCCTGCTGCCGGTAGGGAAGCCTGGGTGAGGTGGCTTGAATCACAGCATCAACACCCCAACAGATCTTGCTTCTCCATTCATCACGGAGCAAACATGGCTCTGTGTCTCCAGCTTCCAGCCCGATTCCAGCTCAGCTCAGCTCAGTTCACACACACACTGATGGCTATTGTTCTCCAAGAGAGCTAGACGACTGGGGTGGTGGGAGGCTCACCTATTAGCCCAAAGGGCACCATTACGTAGCTGCAGCTCTTGTAACCTGGCTGCTTCTTTGGGGATGCTGATGAGGACATCTTAGTCCTCATCAGCTAAGGTCCCTGCGTTACAAGGAACCTTGTCTATTTCAGCAAGCTCCTCTTGATTCTCAAGCTCACTGGGTATCCAAAGAACTGGAAGACTGACACACACACACCCAACCCACAACAACAGCACAAACATAACATGCATTCAAATCCAAGGCAGATGCCAGCTGGGATGAATATTTCAGAAGGCTTGTTGAAAGAGGAACGTCTTGAGCAGTTGCTGAAATGCCAATAGAAGGAATGCCCACCCCCACCCCCCAATATGCAGTGGGAGGATGTTTCAGAAAGCAGTTACCACCTCACTAAAAAACTGATTCCAACATCATACAGAGCAGACTTCCTGAGAGGATGATCTCTGCGGGATACTGTCTCCTGCAGAATACAGTATTCAATTGGGCATATAAGGGATAGGGTGAAATTTAGGTATCCTGAACGGTATTGGGCTTTGTACAGCAAACACAACACCTTGAACTTTACCTGGTAGCTATTTGGCAACCAAGGCAATTGCTTTAGCGGCTCCATATGTGTTGGCCATTTTCTGTCCCAGCTGCAGCATCTGGTCAGCCCCAAGGGCAGCCCCCCCCCTCCCCACTGAACATCAGAAGAGCATGCTGGATCAGGCCAGTGACCATCTAATTCAGCATCCTGTTCTCATAATGGCCACCCAGATCCCTACAGGAAATCCAGAAGCAGGATCCAAGCACAAGAGCACTCTTCCTGTCATTTTCAACTGTGGAGGGAGAGGCTTGACATCTTGGATAGTAGTCAGCAATAGCCCTCCAGGAATTTGTCTAATCATCTTCTAAATCCATCTAGGTTGGTGGCTATTACTGCCTCCTGCAGAGGCAATTTCCATAGCTATTTCTATGCCCTGTATAATAAATAATAATATATTTTGTAGAAGTCTTTCCTTTAATCTGTCCTGAATCTTCCAGCCTTCAGCTTCACTGAAGGTCCAAGTGGGAGATAAACTTAGAGCATAAAGCTCATTATTCTCCACTAAACTAATACACCATTAAAAAGCTCAAATTTTCAATGAACTGATTGTCTTTCTTCCCCAACTCATGCTACGTTACCAAAAGAAATTGGTCGCGTAAGCAGTGTGTCCCAAACTCTCAGAAGCTACTCATCGATGGAGGGAAGATTAATCTTTTTCCCATCTAAAACTCCAAACCATACAAGCCACAATCAATAAACGAACCATTGTTTCTCAGTCTTCAAGCAAAGCCATACGTCTGACATCGTGAAATAAAAGGACTCTTGGATCTAGCGGCTGTGTATGCCCTGAAATGCTTTTGATTTCATTTACAACAGAAACACTGTTGCTTGTGAGTTGAGAACATGACCGAAATATGTGATATATATATTTGCTCTAAGGGAACGGACATCTCCAGCAATCATCCTTCACCGCGTGCGGATTCTGTTCCACCTGAACGATGCTAAATATCAACTGAGCAGAATTTTCATGGAGGAAAAGGCTATAAATGGCTACTAGCCCTGATGGCTGTGCTCTGCCTCCATGGCCAGAGGCAGCAAGGCTCCTGAATCCCAATTGCTAGAAGCCACAGGAGGAGAGATGGCTGGTGCTCATGCACCACTTCTGTGTTTCCCAGAAGAGCCATTTGACTGGCCACTGTGAGATCTCAGGATGCTGGACCAGATGGACCACTGGCCTGATCCTGCAGGACGCTTCATATGTTATCCATTTTAGAAGGGAAAGAAGCTTCCCTAAAAATTCATACACAGGTTGTTCCATGTACGGATGCACATTTTGATATCAAGTACATTCACCTCCTCCTCCATTTAAATCAATTCCCTGATTATCCTGGTGTGCATTTTTGACCATCTCCATGCCATCAAATATTTAATATATCCAGATCAAAACTTATTTGATTGATCATGCAAACAGAAATGGTACTGGGAACAAAATTTTGACGTTAATAACCCCATGCCAAACTTTTAAATGCTGAAATGTTGTGAGGGGTGGTGTGGCTTCGTTCATTTCATTTCATTTCTGAGTCGCTTCCGTGAGGATTGGGGACCAGGAAGCAACTCCAGTCTTTTGTGTTGACCCAGGCTGTGGAGCCTGGAAGGTCTCAGATAACATCAGGTTGGTGCAGCCTGAGAATGACAGACTGATGGATGGCAGATCACCACACAACCAATTCCACAGAGCTCTTTTTCAGTTTGAAAGAGAGCAAACTTCTATCTGATTCTGATGAGCTTTGGTGCTGTAATTATAGGCTCATCCCTCCCTAATTCTTAATTATAGTATGGCACAGCCTTCTGCTTAGAATCAAGAGTCTTGATTGAAGGCTACGTAGCTGCTCTCTTTGGGTAGCACTGTGATGGAGAAAGGTCTCAGAGAGAGGAACAGAAAGGAAGGTTGTGACTTTGCTCCTACCCAACACATCGAGAGGGAGGTGCTTACTTGAAAGTAGGAAAGAGACCTTTATTTAAGCTGGCTGTTGGTGGCAAGAACATGAGAGGAACCTTCTGGCCCAGACACCCTCAAAATCCCCCTAAATGAGCCTCCCCCCACTGCCATACCTGCCAACTGCTGCTGCTCCTCTGCTTCACTACTGCTGCCACCTGCCTCTTTTCCGATGAGTGCCCTCTCTTGCCCTCTTTTCTGATGACAAATTTCCTCCTTTTGGACGGAAGAGACATGTTAAACAGCCACCTGCATCCAGTGATTTGAAGCTAGCTCTCCTTTCCTGGCATGTGGGGGATGTCATCTCTCTTGACCTGGAAAAAACACCACCAGCTCAGGACCTTGTTGTCCTGGAAAAAAAACCACCAGCTCAGGCATTGAACTGGGCTTCCAGAGCCCGCCATCACCAGCTGGAGCCCTTTGTGTGCTGTATCTCATGTCTGCAGTGTGATGGCACATCCGGCGCTCAACCCAGCACCACCTCTTATTTGGATCCAGATAAGATTGTGTTTGATGACAACGCTTTGCCATTAGCTTCCTCCAGCAGATGCACAAGCTGTTCCTGTCGACATGGCAAGAGGGAGGGTTCCGTTTCTCTTTTGGAAGATGGACAAGCTAGCCAAACTGCAGACCCAGGGCAAGAAAGGCAAGTGCTGGTGGTGCTGTCAGACCTGTTGGCTGCTATGGTGAAGACATGGAGACCCAAAGACCTTGGTTTCCCAGGAAGGTAAAGGTAAAGGACCCTGGACAGTAAAGTCCAGTCAAAGGCAACTGTGGGATTGCAGCACTCATCTGAAGGAGCGTCTCCACCCCCATCGTTCTACCCGGACACTGAGGTCCAGCACAAAGGGCCTTCTGGCGGTTCCCTCACTGCAAGAAGCCAAGTTACAGGGAACCAGGCAGAGGGCCTTCTCAGTGGTGGCGCCCTCCCTGTGGAACACCCTCCCACCAGATGTCAAAGAGAAGAACAACTACCAGATTTTTAGAAGACATCTGAAGGCAGCCCTGTTTAGGGAAGCTTTTAATGTTTGATGCATTACTGTGTTTTAATGTTTTGTTGGAAGCTGCCCAGAGTGGCTGGGGAAGCCCAGCCAGATGGGCGGGGTATAAATAATATTATATTATTATTATTATTATTATTATTATTATTATTATTATTATTATTATGCTTTCAGGCCGAGGGAGCTGGTGACAGCTTTCTGGGTCATGTGGCCAGCATGACTAAACCGCTTCTGGCACAACGGGACACCATGATGGAAATCAGAGCATACGGAAATGCCGTTTACCTTCTTGCCACAGCAGTACCTATTTATCTATTTGCACTGGTGTGCTTTCGAACTGCTAGTTTGGCAGGAGCTGGAACAGAGCAACGGGAGCTCACTCTGTTGCGGGGATTCGAACTGCCGACCTTCTGATCAGCCAGGCCAAGAGGCTCAGTGGTTTAGACCACAATCATGAGAGTAATGCTGCCAGATGGTTAGCCAAGCTATCAATGGTGATTAGCTAGGATTGCTGTGTTCTGGTTCCACAACTGTAGACAGCAATGCATCTGAATCCCAGTTGCTGGAAACCACAGGAGAGGAGAGCGCTGTGTTCCACTCCTGCCTGTGAGTTTCCCATTGAGGCATCTGGTTGGCCCCCGTGAGGATGCTGGACTAGATAGGCCATTGGCCTGATCCAGCAGGGATCTTATGAGCAGGAAAGGAGACCACCCACAGGCTGGCAAGGTGGTGAAGGGAATAGATCAGCCTTTCCCAACCTGGCACCCTCCAGGCAGGGGCACCATCTAGGGAGGCCGTCCTCAAAATTCTGTGACATCTGGATGGGCAACTAGGACCCCAACGTCAGTGTGGAAGTGCAAACACAGTGGCTCATAGCAGCTCCTTTTCAACCTCCTGCCATGGAGGGGAAGCAGTCTCTGGCCCATGGCAGCAGCAGGAGGAAGAGGAGGAGGAGGAGGAGGAGGTGCTGGCACAGCTGGCCATGGAATGGAGTTGCTGTGTGATGATGTCATGACATCATGACATCAGGCACACTGTTGTGACATCACATGCAACATCAGCCTCCTCAATCTCCTACCTGTCAGGCAGCAGAGGAATCAACCCCCATGGCAGGTTGCCAGAAATGGATAAGACAAGGGAGAGTCCTTACCATCTGCTTTTATTTACGGAGAGAGGCTTGGGAATGCAACCTCTTGGAATAATGGCATTGTCCCAAGTAAATCTCCACACCCCCTTCTCTCCCACTTCCTCATTTGTCATCTCTTCTACGGGTGGCACTGAGGGCCCTTTGCTTCTGAGCCCTTTGATCTCCTACTTTTAAGACTCGCCGGGTTCTGGGAGAAGTTGGGTCTGGAATGCTTTCTAGTGATAACGTGTCAGCCAGCTGCTCCAGCTCTGCTTCCTCCTCCTCTCCCATTATTTCCCAGGTTTCCCCCTCATCTTCCTCTGAGCTGTGATCTCCCTCAACCCCCTGATGTAATTCTGAACTGTCTTCTTCTTCTCTGGAAGGGTCAGGCTGGGGTAGTGGTCTCCACCATTCCTCCTCTGCCCAGTCCCTGACAGGCAAGAGGAGGAGGAGGAAGAAGAGAGGGGTGCTGGCACAGCAGGCCATGGAAATCGAGCTGCTGTGTGATGTCCAGATATGGCATCATGACATCAGACACGTTATTGTGATGTCACATGCAACATTGGCCTCCTCAATCTCCTACCCGGGTCGGCATGCCTGCCTCCAGGTGTTCTGGACCAGCTGTGCTGCCTGGGACTGATGTTGGGATGGGCAAATCTGTCAATTTCAGCCTCTCTCTGTTTCTCATTATTCCTATCTTAAGTGCAGTTCTTCACATATTCATATCAGTTTGAGATTGTTCTTTAAAAAGAAAAGATCAAGATCCCCATGAAAAATCAAGCATTCTGGTGGGCCTCTGCATATTTTTGCAAAGTAATTCCACAAAGCAATATGCAGCATTGCCTAATAGTCACATTTTAATTTTTTTGCAATTTTCCTAAATATAATGCATTCGTCTGTGTTATCTTCACATGTTTTTATGCACCGTTTCCTCTGGAAAATACATTTTTGGACACATTGGTTGGCTTTAAATGCAATCGGAATCTAGACATCTGGAACATGGGATGTCCCAAATTTTAATTTTTTTATTTACAATTGGAATACTGTATATAATTGGTCTATTGCTATTATGGTAATTTGGATTGATTTGATTTGTCATTAATTGGAAGATTGTTATTGAAAATGAATAAAATTTTAACAAACAAAAAAATGCAACCAGAATCAAACTTGTGTATTAAGTAAAGATAATGTACAAAAATGCATCCTATCGGGGGGGGGGATAATTTTACAAAGAAATGTGTCCATTAGGCAATATTGCATATAAACTTGTGTATATATATTTTTAATACATTTTTATTAATTTTAACATACAAATTATAAAACATACCACACAAATTATTACAAATACACTTTTTTTGGACTTCCATCAGCACCTCCGATGATCTTCCGTCTTAACCTCTTTTTATGCATTACTTAATTTTATATTGTCTTTACCTCTCTTAACTTAGCATCTCCCCTTTTCCATTTTTACAATATTTCCAACAATACTCCTCACAGAACTTCTTGCAAACCTACAAACGTCGTCTGATCATCACAAATACTTTTCAAATAGTTCGTAAATTTACTCCAGTCTTCGGTAAATTTCCGGTCCCGCCGGTTTCGGATCCTTCCTGTTAATTTGTCTAATTCTGCATAGTCCATCAACTTCATCCTCCATTCTTCAATCATTGGCAATTCTTCTTGCTTCCATTTCTGAGCTAATAGTATTCTAGCTGCTGTTACTGCATATAAAAAAAGCTTACATTCTTTTCTATTTATATCACTTCCCACCATTCTCAATAGAAAGGCTTCTGGTTTCTTTGTAAATGTATATTTCAACATTTTTTTCAACTCGTTATATATCATCTCCCAAAAACATTTCACCTTTTTACATTCCCACCACATATGATAGAATGTTCCCTCTTTTTCTTTACATTTCCAAGATTTATTGCTAGATTTATACATTTTCGCTAGCTTAACAGGAGTGATATACCATCTATACATCATTTTCATCACATTTTCTTTTAATGCATTACATGCAGTAAACTTTAAACCTTTTTTCCATAATTTCCCCCAGTCACTCAGTTGTATATTATATCCAAAATCTTTAGCCCAATGAATCATATTAGGTGACATCATCTGATGAATGCTTATGAGGACTTTTAAAAAACCACAAACTTTTGCCAAAATTTGGTGAATTAAACTTTAGGGTGGAGATATGAGAAGCTCAGAGAAACTGAAATTGACTGAGGCCATATCCATATCAGACATTTAAGGTACAGTGGTACCTCAGGGTACAGACGCTTCAGGTTACAAGCGCTTCAGGTTACAGACTCCACTAATCCAGAAATAGTACCTCGGGTTAAGAACTTTGCTTCAGGATGAGAACAGAAATTGTGCGGTGGCAGCAGGAGGCCCCATTAGCTAAAGTGGTGCTTCAGGTTAAGAACAGTTTCAGGTTAAGAACAGACCTACAGAATGAATTAAGTTCTTAACCTGAGTTACCACTGTATTATTGCAGCAGTTTAAACTGGCAGGGCTTCCCCCGAAGAATCCTGGAAACTGTAGTATGTTAAGGAGTTGTTAAAAGACCCTTCTTTTCCCCTCCCAGTTACAATTCCCAGAGTTTTTGTTGTTTATATCTCACCTTTTCCAACACCGGAGCTCAAGGCGGTTTACCCAAATTAAACCAGCATGAAAAGCAAAAACGACGCTGCCGACATCAGATGCCATATGTCCAGATTTCTCCAGACATTTTTTTGCCGATTTCTGCCTGGACACTGTTTCGGATGCAATATTCTGGATATGTCCAGGAAATTCCGGACATATGGCAGCCCTAAACTAGATGACGCTCAGGGTCCCTACCAACTCTATGATTCTATGAGTCTCTATGAGTCTCTCTGCTGCTGAGCCAGGGCCCTCCCTTGGTTAAGTGGCCTTTGCCAGATTTGAGAGCCCTAGCAAATACCCAGCCGTCCCACTTTCTGGAGCCAGCCCTGCTGTGAGTTAACCCACAAAACGTCAAGGTTTCCCAGAGATTAAACATAGCTGATCTGGTATGGTGCATCACAGCTTTTGCCTGGGAAGAGAGAATAGGGCTACCATCAGCAGCACCTAGCTGGGGAGACGACCAGCCCTGAGATATGAATAAGTGCTAATTGAATTCAGAGATCTGGGCGGGGAGGGGGGGAGGACCTGCACGCAGAGCGGGGGGCTTCTCTACTCCGAGGCTCAGCCAATGACGGCATCCACCGGAAAGATGCAGATTATTAATATATATTTTTTTAAAAGCCAGCTTTGGAAGGCAAACAGATTTTTTGGTTGGGAGGTGAAAAGATGTGAGGGCCCAGAAATAGAAGAAAGGGGTAGGCGGAGTGTTGAGTGTCTGCTGTCATCAAAGGAAAGTATAGGGCACTTTTTGTGGGGGGGAGGGGAGAGGGTGGCCAACCTTGCATGCAGATGCGATACAAAGCCCAGCCTGGTGGGACAATCAGAGCATGCTCCTTTGGCCCCAAAAGAGAGGGAGGAGGGAAGACACACCACTTGTGCATCATTGAAGAAAAAGGCATTGTGAGATTTTATATATATATATATATATATATATATATATATATATATATATATATATAAACTCTGAGCAGAGAGGCACAGGATGTGACTGGATCTACAAAGGAGGGACATGAAAGCTGCTGAGAAGGTATCAAACTGGACTGTGCAAAGCAGGTCTTATAGACAGGCCAGGGTTGAGTTGGAAATGCAGGTATGAAATGCTGAGAGGAAGCCAGGCTTCGGTTTTGCTTAAACTGCACTGTGGTTGTACAGTGGTACCTCGGGTTACATACGCTTCAGGTTACATACACTTCAGAGAAATCATTCTCTGGTGGCGCAGCAGCAGCAGGAGGCCCCATTAGCTGAAGTGGTACCTCAGATTAAGAACAGTTTCAGGTGAAGAACGGACCTCCAGAATGAATTAAGTTCTTAACCCGATGTACCACTGTACATTTAAAGCAGTTTTATACCACTTTAAATTGTCATAGGTAAAAAGGTAAAGGACCCCTGGATGGTTAAGTCCAGTCAAAGGGAGCTGGTGTTTGTCCACAGACAGTTTTCTGGGTCATGTGGTGAGCATGACCAGTGGTGTAGCGTGGGGGGTGCAGGGGGGGCCGGCCGCACCGGGCGCAACATCTGGGGTTAGGGCAAATCCACAGGTTAGGGGGCGCAAATCCATGGGTTAGGGGGCGCAAATTACTTGCCTTGCCCCGGGTGCTGACAACCCACGCTATGCCACTGAGCATGACTAACCGCTTCTGGCACAACGGGACACCGTGACGGAAACCAGAGTGCATGGAAACGCTGTTTACCTTCCCGCCACAACGGTACCTATTTATCTACTTGCACTGGCATGCTTTCAAACTGCTAGGTTGACAAGAGCTGGGACAGAGTAACGGGAGCTCACCCCATAGTGAGGATTCGAACTGCCAACCTTCTGATCAGCAAGCCCAAGAGGCTCAGTGGTTTAGACCACAGTGCCACCCGCAACCCTTTAAACTGTCATAGCTTTCCTGGGAGCTGTAGTTTGTTGAAGGTGCTGAGAGTTGTTAAGAGATTGCCCACCCCCCATTTCCCTTGTCAGAGCTACAATTATCAGGGTGGCTTAACAATTAAACCCTCTTCCTGGGAAGCTCCAGAAATTGTAGCACGGTGGAAGCAGTGCAGAGCCATCCTGGCTAGTAGTCACTGGTAGCTTTGTCCTTCATGAATTTGTCTAGTCCTTTTTTTAAAAGGGGAGAGGATGCTGGACTGCATCAATGGTTACTAACCATGATGACTATGATCTACCCCCACTATTAAGAGGCAGAAAATGCCAGTGAGTACATTGGCTCCCCGTACATTTCTCAGCTCAATTCAAAGTGTTGGTGCTGACCTTCAAAGCCCTACACGGCCTTAGTCCAGTATACCTGAAGGAGTGTCTCCTCCCCCATCGTTCTGCCCGGACACTGAGGTCCAGCGCCGAGGGCCTTCTGGTAGTTCCCTCACTGCGAGAAGCCAAGTTATAGGGAACCAGGCAGAGGGCCTTCTCAGCAGTGGCACCCGCCCTGTGGAACACCCTCCCACCAGATGTCAAAGAGAAAAACAACCACCAGACTTTTAGAAGACATCTGAAGGCAGCCCTCCTTAGGGAAGCTTTTAATATTTAACAGACCACTGTATTTTAATATTTTGTTGGAAGCTGCCCAGAATGGCTGGGGAAATCCAGCCACATGGACAGGGTATAAATAAATTATTATTATTATTATTATTATTATTATTATTATTATTATTATTACTACTACTACTACTACTACTACTACTACTACTACAAATGGGGAGAGCAGTGTTGTTGCACCCAGGTCCTGCTTGTGAGCTTCTCTTTGGGGCATCTGTTTGGCCTGACCCATCAGACTCTTCCTATGTTCTTAACCTCCAAACAGCAGGGGCATGAATTTTTAGAGGGGGGGGGGAGAGACTAGGCAAGCACCAATATTTTAGAGGGTGCAGACTAGGCAGGTCATCATCAGCTGCTGATGCTAGACCTGGCTTTTAGCCCTGATGAGCAGCAAAGCAAGGGCAGATGAATTTCTTTGCTCTGCCAATCCACTAGGGAGCCCAGCAGAAAGTCACACTTCCCTCTTGCAAACCCCAGTAACTCTCCTCTTAAGACCCTCTGTCAACCCTGAAGCATATGCTAGGTGTGCCCCTCCTTCCACTACATCAACGGGATCAGGATGAGCAACAACAATAACCATTGCCCTCTCCTTTCTCCAGCCCCCCTTTCTTGCCCAGAGATGCAAATCATCCCTGCAAAGGTTTCTGGGGGAGGCGTGAAGCTGTCATTAGCCTTGCAGATTATGAAACTTGTTAGCAAACACCCCAGATCTTGCTTTCCACTGTTCTAATAAGAAAATGCTCTTTCTCAAGGGAAAACTGCCCCCCCCCCCCGATTTATGCCTCATTCTAGAGAGACGGCAATGGATCTATATTGATGTGTTTGCGACCCACAGCAGAGAGAGGGATATTGAAGGAAAGTGGCTGTTTACTTGACTCCATCAAGAATCCTGTATTGATGCCTGGGGGGTGGGTAGGAATGGGGTGGTGGTGGTATGTATTTCATCATGGATAAAGCACCCCCAGTTGCAAATCCACACTTGCCAATACAGGCCATATTTAGGGTTATTATATCACTGTAAAATAGTTTTATGGAGCTATGAATACAGGCAACACGTCAATATCTCACCGTCTGAAGCTGATGCCATTTTATAAACCTGATAGCATCAATCTGAGATCCTGGGCAGTTTGACAAAGCATTAGGCAAATGTAAGTTATTATTTTTTTCCCACTAGGAAGTGGGATTTCTGGAACAGCTGGCTCTGTTGGTGGGAGCTGGGCCTATTTTGCCGGTGTTGGTAAGTAGGGATGGAAGGATCTAGGAACATAAGAAGAGCCTGCAGGATCAGGCCAGTGGCTCACCTAGTCCAGCATCCTGTTCTCCCAGTGGCCACCCAGAAGCACCAATGGGAAGCCAGCAAGCAGGACTCAAACACAAGAGCACTTTCCCCACCTGTGTTTTCCAGAAGCATTAAGAACACCAGAAGAACATGCAGGACCACACCAATGGCCCATTTAGTCTGGCATCCTGTCCTCATGGCAGGGAACTGGATGCCCCAATGGGGAGCCCGTAAGTGGGAGCTGAGTGCAGCAGCGCTGTACCCTGGCTGTAAGCAAGAAAGGCAGTCAGATGGAGGTGTGGGATATTGACAATGCAGTCAAACCAACAAATACCAGTGTACTGGAAGAAGCAAAGATCACCAGTGTTGAAGCAATGATTCCTCAACATCAACTTCGTTGGACTGGTCATGTTGTGCAGATGCCTGATTATCGTCTTCCAGCACAACTTATCTGTTCTGAACTTAAAAATGTAAAGCGTAAAGCTGTTGGTTAACAAAAGAGGTTTAAAGACTCTCTCAAGGCAAATCTTAATAAATGTAGTATAAACACTGACAACTGGGAAACACTGGCTTGCGAGTGCTCCAATTGGAGAACAGCCTTTAACAAAGGGGTCATGGGCTTTGAAGACTCAAACTCAGGACGCAAGGGAGAAATGTGCTAAGAGGAAGGCACGCTTGGCAAATCCACACTGTGATCAACTCCCACCCGCAAACCAATGTCCCCACTGTGGAAGGACGTGTGGATCCAGAATTGGCCTCCACAGTCATTTGCGGACTCACTTTTAAAACTGTGTTTATGGAAGACAATCTTACTCAGCTACAAGGGATTGCCAAAGAAGAAGAAGCAGCATGTTTGCTAGATAGGCACATGACAGGAGCTGAAGCTCACAGAGTTTCCCTGTAACTTTGCTAGAGAGAGCTCTGAGAGTCACTCCCACTGTGCTCTGACAGGGGGAGGGCATAGCTATATATATATTCTCTTACCTGCCTGGTTGTATCCTCTTTTTTTGCATCTCTTCACTCCGACCTCTTCATCTCATCACCAAGAAATTTGTTGAGAAGAAACAAATGGCTAAGCCGGAGCTACAGCTCAGACTCATTTTAAGCTCGACTTAAGTATGTCTTTGTAACTGAATTACTATTTTGAGACTGCCTGAACAAAGCTGCTGTATCTGTTCTTCTTCAATGAGTATTCCGAGGGAGTAAATGCAGTTTTTACCTTTTTGCAAGATTGTCTGTGTGATTGTTGTTTTAAGGGGGAGAAAAGGGGGAAACACCAGGAGAATCCAGTCTGCCTTAGAGCATCCCGGATTACTTAAATTAAAAGACTAAAACCAGTCTATCTAAGCTTCCCTTTCAAGCTGCAAAGGGATGCACTTTGCTGAAGTCGCAAACGTGAAGAAGGTAGGATATATCCCCTCCTAGCATCTATATACACATCCCTACAGGAAGGGCTGGCTGAGATTGTCAAGCTGTTGCCCCTTTCTGTCGAACTGAACTGCCGAACTGAACTGGCAGGTGCACAGGGGTGGGGGAACGCATCATACACAGTGGTACCTCTGGTTACGTACTTAATTCGTTCTGGAGGTCCATTCTTAACCTGAAACTGTTCTTTTTTTATATAAGATATTTATTAAGGTTTTTTAAGATATTACAATAAAATAAAAAACAGAAAAAACAGATAAATAACAAAAATACAGAATAAAGAAAATTTAAAAACACATAAATTTTCAATTGCTTATTTTCCTTTAACTTGTTTCCTGGACCTCCTCGTACCTCCCTTTTTTGTATTCTACCACAAATTGTTAGTTCAGCAAATCCTTACCATTATATTATTACCTATTTATAATCCTTTTTTCCATATTCTCTTAAAGCATTACAGCTGGAAACCGCTTAATTTCAATCCAACATCATTCTAACATTCATTGATTTTACAATATTTCTGTAAATAGTCTTTAAATTTCTTCCAATCTTCTTCCACCGACTCTTCTCCCTGGTCTCGGATTCTGCCAGTCATTTCTGCCAATCCCATATAGTCCATCACCTTCATCTGGCATTCTTCCAAAGTGGGTAGATCTTGTGTCTTCCAATACTTTGCAATAAGAATCCTTGCTGCTGTTGTAGCATACATAAAAAAAGTTCTGTCCTTCTTTGGCACCAATTGGCCGACAATGCCCAGAAGAAAGGCCTCTGGTTTCTTCAGGAAGGTATATTTAAATACCTTTTTCATTTCATTATAGATCATTTCCCAGAAAGCCTTAATTCTTGGGCACGTCCACCAAAGGTGAAAGAATGTACCTTCAGTTTCTTTGCATTTCCAACATTTATTATCGGGCGAATGATATATTTTTGCAAGCTTGACTGGGGTCATGTACCACCTGTATATCATTTTCATAATATTCTCTCTTAAGGCATTGCATGCCGTGAATTTCATACCTGTGGTCCACAACTGTTCCCAGTCAGCAAACATAATGTTATGTCCAACATCTTGTGCCCATTTAATCATAGCAGATTTCACCGTTTCATCCTGAGTATTCCATTTCAACAGCAAGATCTTTGACAAAATCTTAGTTTTGGGTTCTAACAGTTCTGTTTCTAATTTTGATTTTTCCACCTGGAAGCCAATTTTCTTGTCCAAAATATATGCCTCCATTATCTGATAATAATGAAGCCAATCTCGCACTTTGTTTTTTAGTTTCTCAAAGCTCTGCGGTTTTAGTCTATCTCCCTCTTGTTCCAAAATTTCCCAATATTTCGGCCATTTGGCCTCCATATTGAGCTTTTTCTGAGCCTTCACTTCCATTGATGACAACCACCTTGGGGTTTTATTTTCCAATAAATCTTTATATCTTATCCAGACATTGAACAATGCTTTCCTGACAATATGGTTTTTAAATGCTTTATGTGCTTTAACCTTGTCGTACCACAAATATGCATGCCACCCAAAAACATTGTTAAAACCTTCTAGATCCAAAATGTCTGTGTTCTCAAGAAGCAGCCAGTCTTTCAGCCAGCAGAATGCTGCTGATTCATAGTAAAGTTTAAAGTCTGGCAGGGCAAATCCGCCTCTTTCCTTTGCATCAGTTAATATCTTAAATTTTATTCTGGGCTTCTTGCCCTGCCAGACAAATCTAGAAATATCTTTCTGCCACTTCTTGAAACAATCCATTTTGTCCACAATCTGCAATGTTTGAAACAAAAACAACATTCTAGGCAAAACGTTCATCTTTATAGCTGCAATTCGACCCAACAAGGAAAGCTTCAAATTTGACCAAATTTCTAAATCTTTTTTCACTTCCGTCCAACATTTTTCATAATTATCTTTAAATAAGTTCCCATTTTTTGCTGTCATATTAATCCCCAAATATTTCACTTTCTTAACCACAGTTAAACCTGTCTCATTCTGAAACCTCTCTCTCTTTCAATCGGTGTTAAGTTTTTCTCTAAAACCTTAGTTTTTGACTTGTTCAATTTAAATCCTGACACTTGACCAAATTCTTGAATTAGTTCTAAAACCCTTTTAGTACTAGATTCTGGCTCCTGTAACGTCAATACTAAATCATCTGCAAATGCTCTCAGTTTATACTGTTTGGCTCCGACCTGTATACCTTTAACCAACCGGTCCCTTCTAATCATGTTCAGCAGAACCTCCAGGACCGATATAAAAAGCAATGGAGAGATTGGGCACCCCTGTCGTGTCCCTTTTTCTATCTTAAATTCTTCCGTCACCACGTTGTTTACAATTAATTTTGCCTTTTGTTCAGAGTATATTGCACCTATACCATTTTCAAAACCTTGGCCTACCCCCATCCCCTGTAGGTTCTTCTTCATAAAGCTCCAAGAGATATTGTCAAAAGCTTTCTCCGCATCCACAAATATCAAAACTGCTTTAGTATTTATATTCACTTCTAGCTTTTCCAATATATCAATTATATTCCTCAAATTATCAGACAAGTGTCTTCCCGGGAGAAAACCTGCTTGGTCTTTGTGAATCTCTTCCATCAATACTTTTTTCAATCTCTTGGCCAAAATGTCAGCAAAAATTTTGTAATCCACATTAAGTAACGATATAGGGCGGTAGTTCTTAAGCTGAGTCTTTTCAGTCTCTGTTTTCGGTATAAGTGTAATATAGGCCTCTTTCCACGACTCTGGTGCCCTTTTCCCTTCCAAAATTTCATTGCAGACTTCCTTCAAAGGTTGTAATAGCCACTCTTTCAAAGATCTATAATATCTAGAAGTCAGCCCATCCGGTCCTGGAGATTTGCCCAATTGCATATTTTGAATGGCACCTTCTACTTCCTGTTCAGATATTTTATAGTTCAACATTAGTTTACTTTCTTGAGAGATTTTCTGTAGTCCATTTATTTTCAAAAATCGGTCTATGTCCATTTCTTTCTGAGGCCCTTGGGAATATAATTGTTTAAAATACTTCTGGAAACAGTTTCTAATCTTAATTGGGTTATGTATGTTCTTTCCTTCCACTTCTAAATTTGTAATAGTATTTAGTTTTTGTCTTTTTTTCATTTGCCAAGCAAACAGTTTCCCACATTTATTGGCTGATTCAAATGTCTTTTGTCTCATTTGTTTAATTTTCCATTCTATTTCCTGATTCATCATTTCCATATATTGTACTTGATATAGTTTTATTTCTCTCAAAATCTCCTGCGACTTTGGTTTTGCCCTCAATTTCATCTCACCTTCTTTTATTTTCTCCAAAATTTTATCTTTCTTCTCATTTTGGCTTCTCTTCTTTATTGCATTCTGTTGTATCAGAAACCCTCTCATAACAGCTTTGCTTGCGTCCCAGATTACTCTTTTTTCTACATTGGTGTTCATATTTATTTCAAAATAGTCTCTCAAAGTTTTTTGGGGCCTTTTTGTACACTTCTTCATCTCCAAATAAGGTGTCATTCATCCTCCATCTGAAGGAGCCGGTAGATAATTGCTTCATTTCCATCCTTAAAGCGTTATGGTCGGAGCAAGTTTTTGGGCAGATATCCACTTTCTTTATCTTTGGTGCCATTCCTCTAGTTACCCATATTTGGTCAATTCTAGTCCATGTCATCTTGGCTTCAGAAAAATAAGGTTCCTTCTCTTCCCAGGGGGTTCTTTGTTCTCCAAATGTCCACCAAGTCCATATTGTCTGTCATCTCAAAGAAGGTTTTGGGTAGTCTCCCATCCTTGGTAACTACCTGCCTTTGTGCCTTGTCCATGTTTGTAGATACTACTCCATTCATGTCCCCCATCAAAATCATGTTATAATCCAAATAGTCCAATAAAATCTCATGCAACTTCTTAAAAAATTCAGATTTCCCCTCATTTGGTGCATAAATTCCTACAATCAAAAATTTCTCTCCTTGAACTTGAATTTCAATTGCCAGGAATCTTCCTTGTTCATCTTTAAAAATTAGTTTCGGTAATAGTCTCTCCTTTGCATGTATCACTACTCCTCTTTTTTTGACTTTATCCGATGAAATAAACTCCTGTCCCAATCTCTTGTTAATAAGTATTTTCCTGTGTAACCTTGTTACATGGGTTTCTTGTAGGCAAATCAAGTCCAATTGTTCCTTTTTTAGTAGGTGAAAAACACTTTTTCTCTTCTGAGGGGAGTTAAGGCCATTACAATTCCAACTTAAAAGTTGCAGAGCCATGGTGGGGTTACTTCACTTTACCTCCAACTGCTCTGAGTGTCTGTTCTTGTTCTGTCGGTGGTGTCTCTTTCTCTGGGCCGTGTAATCCAAAGGATAGGTTTGCTATGTCTAGTATTCCTTTTTCCAGTGCTCTTGGCTCTTCTCCGGCTTCCGCTTCTTTCTGTAGATCTTCTTCGTGGTCTTTCAAAAACCTGTCTTTGTCGTTAACTGATCTTATTTTTATCTTTCTTCCTTTATATTTAAAGGATAGTCCTTGAGGAAATTCCCACCTAAAGAGAATTCTATTTCTTCTCAGCAGGGCAACTAGGTCACCGTAGTTAAGCCTCAAATCCAAAAGATGTTTTGGGATATCCTTAAATATCTCCACTCTTGAGTCGTCAATCTCCAAAGTCCTTTGATAGTGCAAATTCAAAATTTTATCTCTCTCCTCTTTTGATCGGAAAGTAATCAAACAGTCTCTCACCTTGTTCCTCCTTTGTCCTCTTCCAAGTCTAAATGCACTCACTATCTTAAATTCTTCCTTCCCCAAGTCCTGTTGCCAAAAATCTGTAAATTCCTGTGTAAGAAAGTCAGCCAAATTGTCTTTCTCACGTTCTGGTACCGCCCTAATTCTTAAATTCTTTTGTTTATCTTTCAATTCAATCATAGACAGTGTCAAACCATGGTCCTCCAATTGCTTATATACTGGTGGTATCTTCTCTTGAGTAGCAGTTGCTATGTCTTTTGCTTCTTCAGCTATCTTTCTGGTCGAAGCAGATTCCTGCAATAGTTTTTCAATGGATTGTGTATTGGTAGTGACCTTCTGTCCCAAATTGTTAATGCTTGTAGTATTCAGATCAATTTTAACTGATGCTTCAGATACTTGTTTATTTGTCTCAGCTACCTGCTTGGCTAAATTTTCCAAGGATTCATTAATTTTTCCAAGTGCATGTGCTAAAACGTCTTCAGATGACATAACTTTTGGTTTAACCTGTGAAGGGGCAGCCCCTGGTATTCCAGATGCACCAGATGTTGAGGCCCTTCGCTGTTGTGCAGTATCTGTCCGATATTGCCTGCCAGACCTGGTAGTCCTTTCCTGCACCAGCTCTAATTTTCCTCTTCCATCTGCCATAACACTCTCATGAGAATCCAAGGTCAGTCCCACGGTTTGAAGGATTGTTTTGAAAGGGAATTTTCCAACCCAGTTGTTATTGTAACAATGTCAAGCCTCCTCTAGGGGGACACAATAGCAGCCAGAACTTGCAACTTTTAAAGTACAAATATAGTCCTAATAAGTCCCCCAATTCACTTAAAAAGAAGACAACAGTTACAGTCCACTTAAAGAGTTACTTTAAAACCAGGAGAAGTCCAGAAACACTGTATCTTTTTTTGCAGGGCTAAGTCAAAAATCCTCTGCTTACCGATAGGCTTTCCACTGAACGGCTTCCTTACCTGGGGGCAGTCCGTTCCCAGGTTTTAGGCAGCAGATTTTAGCTTCCTTTCCCTCTTATTTTGCAGGTAATTAAGCCACAAACTTTCCCCCCTCCACTCCTGCAATTTGGAGGGGAGACCGCTTTCTTGATGTTGGGATTTAAGCCTTTTTTAAAACGTCTTTCCAAGTTTCCGCTTTACAGTCTCTTTGCTTTGATCTATTTACAAGAAAGGAAGGCAGACTTCCTGTTTATACCTTCCCGCTTC
Organism: Podarcis raffonei; assembly: GCF_027172205.1. Lineage (NCBI taxonomy): Eukaryota > Metazoa > Chordata > Lepidosauria > Squamata > Lacertidae > Podarcis > Podarcis raffonei. Next base: position 25,446,363 of record NC_070617.1, read on the forward strand.
GGTATCAAATTAGCTTGTTTTGTCCTTTTAAATCCAATTTTTAATCCTACTCACGAGTAGTTACTTTAGAATCCAATTGTCCCAGGAAAAAGTCAGCGCTCTCCGATCACGGCTGTGTGGCTTCACTCCGCGGAAGAAGCAGTCGACTCTCAGCACTGCGCCGCTCCCCGTCCCGCTCCGGAGCCCTTAAAAGGGTCCCTTTGCAGATTGGGGTGGCGCAAATGGTGCCCGCCGAGTCCCCACGTTCACAGGCTTCCCCCGCCTGTGATTTTTAAAGGGTCCCCGCTTTGCCGCAGCGGCAAGACCCGATCCCGCGGAGCTGGTCCCTCCAAGACTCAGAGGGAATCCGCCATTAATCGATGGCGCTGACCCGGAAGTCAACCTGAAACTGTTCTTAACCTGAAGCACCACTTTAGCTAATGGGCCCCCTGCTGCCACCGTGCCGCTGGAGCACAATTTCTGTTCTCATCCTGAAGCAAAGTTCTTAACCCGAGGTATTATTTCTGGGTTAGCGGAGTCTGTAACCTGAAGCGTCTGTAACCTGAGGCGTCTGTAACCCGAGGTACCACTGTATAATAGATGGGACCTACGGATTTTGGAAATTTGAATGAGGGAGGTTCATATTAAACCCCATTTTGCATTAAATTGCTCACTGGATTGAATTTTACTGCTTGTTTGTTTGTTTGTCGCATTTATATCCCACCTTTTTCTTCACAGAGCTCAAGGTGGCATACATGGTTTCCCCCCTCCTCATTTTATCCCCACAAAAGTCCTCTAAGGTAGGTTGGTCAGAGAGTGAGTGTCCGGCCCAAGGTCACCCAGTGAACTTCTTGGCTGTGTGGAGATTTGAACCCTGGTCTCCCAGATCACACTCTGAGCACTACACCCCAGTGACTTTCCTGCAGGGGTGCCAACTTGAATAAAGGATGGGGGGAGGTAAGCAGCCACCCGACGTAAACAATCACATGACACGGCACACACACCATTTGAATGGGAATGCCAATCAACTTTTTTTTGGGGGGGACACTCCCTCCTATGCTTTTCCACATCAGTACTATAGCTTCAAGATTCCTACTCACGACAATCTTTCCAGTATGGCCGTGAGCTGTGTTGGCTAAAAAAATCTTTGCGGCGATAAGGCTCGTTTTTCAGGCACGATGGATTCCTGTAAGCTTTGTTGAGCCAACAATAGCGAGAGCTGAAGCCTTTGGAAAAAAAGATTGATACCTGGCAAATAGAAGCTGGAGTGCATTTAATTCTGTTTAGCTATAAGCCTTCCTGCACACACATGACCGCGGATCCTCTTTGCAAAGGTCACCGCGATATAGAATGGTCATCATCTGTAACAAAGCTGCTTAACCATTGAAAACTTGTTGCATCCAAAGCAAATGTTTGAAAGAAGAGGAAAGCAGAAAGTGGCATATATGCGTTGGGAGTGGGGTGCGGGGCATGCTCAGATCATGGGATCAGATCCAGCATCCTCTACTTGCTAGCAGTAAGAGCCCTTGTACTAGGGAATGTCAGAGCTGAAAGGTTGAGCAACAAAGGAATCCAGCACAACTGTTGTACAACAGCTGATTTATTTGGAGCCTATTGTTATGCAGAGTGTGCAAACTGTGCTTTGTGCATTTGGTTAGAGAGCAGACTTTACCTGTTGCAATCACACACAGAGAGGGATGCATGTAGAATAAGAAAATAACAACATTGTTTATTATAGGAAGTAATGTAACTTGGATGGGAAATGTGTTTGGTTCAAAGCCAACTAACTAATCCAGAGAAGAGAAAAGCAGCAATGCTTGCTCAGTTGTTCTCAGAGGTTAGAGCCAAGCAGCGGCATAGCATGGGGGGCACAGGGGCGGTTGCCCCAGGCGCAACCTTCTTAGGGGTACAAAATTTCAACACCTGCTGCTGCTTCAATACAGCTGCACACTTTTGTTGCTGGGCGTTGTTGAAAATGGCTTCTTCATGTGAACCAGGAAGAGACATCTCCAGACAACGGAACGACTCCCCTTTTCTTATCTCAGCAGCTACGATCTCCCGGGTGACACACACACTGTTAGGAAGTTGAATGCGCATGAATACTCTGTCCGTTTCCCTCCCTCCGCACGGCCTCGGGTGCTGGCAACCCACGCTATGCCACTGGAGCCAAGGTGACCTCTCATCTTGAGGTCCAAGAGAGAAGTGTGAGAAGGAGGAAGTTGTAAGCAGGATGTTGTAAGGCATATCAGTCTAAACTGTGAAGGAGAGGGAGGTCATATAGAGGTCCGTTGCATAAAAATCTTCAGTAAAGGACTTGTGTTTTCTCCTGTGCAACAAGGTTCCACCAGGGCAGAAAGTCTGCCATGAAGTGAGAACTTTGTGGCTCATTGGTTATCTGAACCCTGGACTCCCAGCTGCTTGCCCAATTCCCTAACCATTATGGCTACCAGCTCCCATCAGCCCCAACCAGCACAGCTTTGTGGGACAAAGATTTCTGCCTGGAATCCAAAAGAGTCACTCCCTATTTGTGAAGATGATGCTAGACAAGATGGACCAAGGGGCTGAGCTAGGGAGTAACTCAGGGTAAGTGCCTCTGCCTTGCATGCAGAAAGTACCAGGTTCAATCTCCAGCCACTCGGTGGCTCAAACCCTAGAGAGGTGCTGCCAATCAGTGTGGACAGTACTGAGTTAGATGATCCAGTGGTCTGACTCAGTTATAAGGAAGCTTTCTATGATAGGGCAAAGGATGCAACTCAGTGGTAGAGCATCTGCTTTGTATGTAGAAAGTTGCATGTTCAATCCCCAATGGCACTCCAGGGATGGTTGAGAGCCCTGCTTAAACCCCGCCAAGCCACTGCCAGTCAGTGTGAACAATATTTAGATGGACCAATCGTTTGACCCAGTATAATGCAGCTTCCCATGTTCCTAATGTACTCAACTCTTCCAACTGTCCATTTGAATACTTTGTCTCCAGATCTCTCATCATTCTGGTCACTTTTCTCTGGGCACGATCCTGCGACGTCCTCCTTTAAATGTGGCACTCAGAGCTGGCTGAAACAGAGAGAGCAGAGTTTGGCCGCTCCAAAAGCAGGTGGGAGAGCGAGGGATAAACAGGTGGAATGACTCTACTCCAGCCAGATCCATGGCAATTCATCTTCATTCCCGCTATTAAGCAGAATGTCACTTCCAATCCACCAGAGCTCACAGCTCAGGTGTCAAAGTCTTTGGAGACATCCAGGTGACACTCCAGAAATTGAGGCACTGCTGTTCCTTCTATCTTCTCAGAGCAGCCGTTTAGTTAGATCAATTTGCAGCTGATATTTGCAAAACATCTCTCCCTCTCCCTCTCCACCCCCCACCCCGCTCTCTCAGTCACACACTTGTTTTCCTAGGAGAAAAGAGTCTCCTTCTATGAGAGAAGCAGAAGAACTTTTCTGATCAAAGAAAGGGCTGATCATTTTGAGGAGGCTTTTCTCCAAACAGGCTCGTTGGCTGGTAAAAATAATAACTCGTCATGCATCAACTTTTGCAAGATCATTTGCTATGGAAGTTTCAGTAGTGGAGAGACATCCTTCTCAGGCTGGAATCAGAACCATGGGGAAGCTCCACTGGTATTCAAAGACCCCTTTCTGGATCATAGATCATAAAATTGTAGAGTTGTAAGGGACCCTGAGGAACACCTAGTCCAACCCCCTGCAATGCAGGAATATGGAGCTATCCCATACAATGCAACCTTGGCATTATCAGCACTTTGTTCTAACCAACTGAGAAGTTTCTGGTGGTTTTATGTACCTCTAAAAAGGAAGCCTCTAGCTCTTTGTCTTATGGAAATTGTGTCAGCATCGTCAGAGCATCTGAAGAGCCTGGCTGGATCAGGTCTGTGGCCCCTCTAGTCCAGCATCCTGTTCTCACAGTGGCCAATCAGATGCCCCAATGGGAAGCCCTACAAGCAGGACCCAAGCACAAGAGCCTCTTCCCTCCTGAGCTTTCCAGCAACTGGTATTCAGAAGCATCACTGCCTCCAACTACATGGACCATTAGCCTGATCCAGCAGGATCTTCTTATGTTCTGATGCTTAGGCTTGCCAAAAAGCCTCACTTTGCCTCCCGTGGGAAGCTTTCTTCAGGTATCATTGTGACGCCAGTAGGTGGGTGGGAGGGAAGCATTTTCAGAAGCTGTTTTTAGATGCCACTGAGAAGCCCACAAGTGTAGCATAATGGCCACAACCTCCTTTTGTCATCTGCCTCCAGCATTTGATATTCTGCCTCTGAAGACAGGAAGTGCCATTTATCAATTGAGTCGGTGCTCATAGCTGTCATTTCTGCCCTCCTCCGCCGTGCATTGGTCTAACTCTGCTTGGAAAGTCATCTCAACCAGATGGCCATTGCAGAAGCAGCGACGTCCATGTGTAAATTGTGGTGGGGAGAGAGGTCTTCTGTTCTTCCAATTGACTGAACTGAGTCACAGGTAGGTGCCTTTTGCTGAGTCAGACTATTTGGTTCATCCGGCTCAGCTGGTTAAAGCATGGGGCTGAAAATGCCAAGGTTGTGGGTTCAATCCCCATATGAGCCAGCTGCATATTCTTGCATTGCAGAGGATTGGATTAGATGACCCTTGGGATCCCTTCAAACTATAGAATTCTATGATTCTCCCTCCAAAGACTGTCAGCATCCCATCCAACCCATATCCTGGAGAGTCGACGCTCCACATGCAGTTTGATGCTTGGCATATCTGGATAGGGCTGGGAGAGACTCCCTGCCTGAATACCTGCTGCCAGCCAGTGTAGCCAACACTGAGTTAGATGACCTGGCACAGTATAAGGCAGATTCCTGTGTTCCAAACTTGTGGATCCCCAGTGGATCCTGGAGAGATGTCAGCGCTGGCCTCCATGAAAGCCCAGCTATTTCCCCCTTACATTTACAAAATGCCACTTTGATATAAAGATTCGAGCCATTAACCGAATCGATCGAGCTAATTTATAACCACAGAATCTCTGTGCCCGTTCCATGAGATGGCAGTAAATTTAGGGTTTGGGGCTTGGCAATCAATAACCAGGAGAGAAGCGGACCAAAGTTTTGCACCACACCCAAAGGAGAATCAAAGATGCTGCCGTCTTTGGACTGGTGTTAAGGCACAGTCCAAAAATACATCCCATCCCCACCAAAAAAGCACAATGTAAGGCAAATTGAGGGGGAAGATCTGGTCCCTGTGGGCTGCTTGATCAATCTGACAAAATGAGGTGATGGGATGGACTGGACCAATTCATGCAGCAGGTATGACAATCCATTTGGCTGTGCTGAAACAGAGCATGATAGAAATTGTAGATCTTAGCACAGCACACCAGGGAAAGAGACGGTGGGAAGTCCAGTTGGGTCAATGGAAGCCCTTCTGGTCATGTAATTATTTTGCTGGATACTGCCAAGCTTGTTAGCCCACATCTGGCCCATCATAAACTCCAGACAACCATTCACCAAGCTGATGCCCTCCAGATGTTTTGGACTATAACATACCCTCCAACATTTCCCCGATGAAAATAAAGTTGTCCTAAGGAAAAGCGGGACATTCTGAGATCAAATCAAAATCCGGGACTGCCCCTGGAAAACAGGGACACTTGGAGAGTCTGCTATAATTCCCATCAGCCCCAGCGTCATATACATGATTGCTGACAGGAGTGACCATATAACAGCTTTGCTGAATACTTGCTGATTTGCTACCAGGCCAAGTTCAAGCTGTTACTGTTAATGTAAAAGGTAAAGGTAAAGGTAAAGGGACCCCTGACCATTAGGTCCAGTCGTGGCCGACCCTGGGGTTGCGGTGCTCATCTTGGAAGGGAGCCGGTGTACAGCTTCTGGGTCATGTGGCCAGCATGACTAAGCTGCTTCTGGCAAACCAGAGCAGCGCACAGAATCACCTTTTACCTTCCCGCCGCAGTGGTACCTATTTATCTACTTGCACTTTGATGTGCTTTCAGACTGCTAGGTTGGCAGGAGCAGGGACCGAGCAACGGGAGCTCACCCCGTCGCGGCCGCGTTAGTGTACACAACCCTTGATAATTTAGAAGCAGTTTACCTGTGAAATTGCCTTACCCACTCAATCACTTTGACTGGTGGAAGTGGCACTCTTACAGGTTCCACCTATTACTCCTGCAGTTATAAGAAACTGGCATTTTCGAGCAATAGCACCCACACGTTGGGACTCCCTGCCTATTGACATCAGGCGGGAGACTTTGCTGCACTCTGGGGATTCGAACCCGAGTCTCTCCCAGGCCCTAGTATGAATAAGAAGGAAGCCATATTTGGACGGTTCTGGTGTGTGTACTGAACAGGTCCGGACATCGCTGCCATCCTCCCCCAGCATGAACCTCATGCCCAGCTGAGAGCAATACCCCAGTTCTGAGAATGATGCTCTGCCAGCCTGCTGGTTCTTCCACTGCTGGCCAGAATCCCAAGCAGGCATCTCGGCTCAGCTCCTCTTTGCCAGGAAAGAGCCTGACAAGTCATCTGTACTTGTTAGAACAGTGCCAGGGAGAGACTTTTTTTAATGGCACTTTCCAGGGGAGAGGCGTAATGAATATATTACCCCAGATGCCAGTTTTATTTCCAGTAGTTAACTGAGCCAGGAGTGAATTATGCCCGCCCAAATACCATTCAAAAGCCATAAAATTGCAGGAAATAACCTTTGTGTTGGAGGCTAATTGAACTAATATTAATTGAAACGGGCTTCCTGATGGGAGCCCCCTGCTCCTCCGCAACTGCACTTTGGGGATTTGCCTGACCCAGAAGGAAGCGGCTAACAGGGCAGGGTTAGCAGGGTCAGAGGAGGAGACCAGAGATGGACAAAGAGCTTCCTCTCCTTCTTCTCAGAATGCCGAGCAACTCTGGAGAGCACAGGAAGCATAAGCTTAGCTAATGCATGGCACAGAAGGAGAGCTACCATTAGAGAGGCACGACACAGAGTTAACCTGTGGAACATGCATCCACTGGATATAGTGTTGGCCACTGACTTGGAGGAGTTTGAAACAGGACTGGAGAAATTCATGGAGGGAGAAGGCTATCAGTGGCTACTGGCTGCTAGGGCTTTGTTCCACCTCCACTGTCAGAGGCTTCTGAATGTCGGTTGCTGGAAACTGCAGGAGGGGAGAGGGCTCCAGGGCCTGGGTCCTGCTTGAAGGTTTCCCACAGACATCTGGTTGGCCCCTGTGAGAACAGGATTCTGGGCTGGATGGGCCATTAGGCTCTCCTTAGCTTCTGAATGCTTCTGAATACCAGTTGCTGGAAATGGGATGAAGGGAGAGTGCTCTTGGGCTCAGGTCCCACTGTCAGGCTTCCCATAGGGACATCTGGCTGGCCAGCAAGAGAAAAGGGTGTTAGGTGAGATGGATCATTTGCCTGATCCAGCAGGGAGGCTCCTCTTATTTGAGATAGGCAGATAGATAGATGATAGATAGATAGATAGATAGATGATAGATAGATAGATTAGATAGATAGGTGATAGATAGATAGATGATAGATAGATAGATAGATAGAGACAGATGACAGATGATAGATAGATGATAGATGATAGATAGATAGATAGATAGATAGATAGATAGATAGATAGATAGATAGATGATAGATGATAGATGATAGATGATAGATAGATAGATAGATGATAGATAGATAGATAGGTGAAATAGATAGATATAGATAGATAGATAGATGATAGATAGATAGATAGATAGATAGATAGATAGATAGATAGATAGATGATAGATAGATAGGTGAAATAGATAGATATAGATAGATAGATAGATGATAGATAGATAGATAGATAGATAGATAGATAGATAGATGATAGGTGATAGATAGATCAAGTGATGAAGCTTTGAAAGTGATAGAACAGAAAGCATAGAGGCAACAAGCTCAGATTAACCGACCTAGGAGTGACGTAGATTAATGGGGACAGAGGGGGTAAACCTTAACTGGGAGCAACGCCATTTTTAGAGAGGCATGCATTCCTTTGTCTCTCGCTGTGATTATTAAAGAACTTATCTGGTAAGAACGCTCCTTTTGTTTGATCTGCTTATTTATTGCCACCAGGGGAAGGATCCAATTCCCCGAAGCCTGGCAACAAGTCATTCTAGGATGCATCTCAGCTGGGAAAATCGTTGAAGGAGCATATTTAGCAAGGCCAGTAAAGGATGTGGTGTGGCTAGAAAGGGGGTGTCCTGGGAAGAATCCTGAGACATGGAGAAGTGTGGACAGACACAATTGGCTCCTGGGCCTGAACTTCCTCCACCTGCCAAATTGTCTTTACCCCATATACATTCACTTGACCACTTCGATCTGAGGATCTGGCACTATTCAATGTGCCACACAGTACTCATTCCACATTTGTAAGAAATCAATTGTTTCATGCGGCAGCACCTACACTTTGGAACTCCCTACCGATTGATACCTGGGCAGGCATCTTCACTGTGCTCTTTTTGGCACCTGCTAAAAACATGTTTGCTTAGACAAGCCTACCCTGATATGTAGAATTCTGACATATGTTTTAATCTGTTTTTAGTTTATTACTGATTTAAATTATTATTATTATTATTATTATTATTATTATTATTATTATTATTATTGGCTGTTTTTAACAGTGTTCACAGATAATCTTATTGTCCCGTTCTTTTTGCAATCTGATTTGAGGGTTTTGGTTTTTTTAAAAAAAAATTAAGTGGTCACTACAGTGGTACCTCTGGTTACAGACGCTTCAGGTTACAGACTCCGCTAACCCAGAAATAGTACCTCAGGTTAAGAACTTTGCTTCAGGATGAGAACAAAAATTGTGTGGCAGCAGCAGGAGGCCCCATTAGCTAAAGTGGTGCCTCAGATTAAGAACAGTTTCAGGTTAAGAACGGACCTCCAGAACGAATTGAGTTCTTAACCCGAGGTACCACTGTATATTGTACGATCTATAAACTGATCTATAAACAAACCCTGAAATAGCAGACAGACAGACAGAACCAGGAGCCAGGCTTAAAACCAAAGTGCTGCATTTAAAATTTTACATCGCAGGCAATTTGCACAGTTTAGGGGAACCTAACCAGGAGCAGGAGAGAGGGAGGGAGGGAGGGAGGGAGGGAGGGAGGGAGGGAGAGAAGCCTTTTGTGGCTTTGCTCAGAGAACTTGAAAGGGAGGCCGACCAGCCGATGAAATAATGAACTTTATTTGATTTTATTTTCACATTTTGGACCTGGAAGGGAAAAAAAGAAAAAGCCCAGCGAGACAATGCGGACTTAGAATCAAAGCCAGCTGACCTTCGCTTGATGACCCTGCAGGGGAAAAAATGAGCTCAAAATATAAGATGGAGAGAAAGCAGAACCGTCTCCTGGCTTATTGTATTCGTTTCATATTTCCCAGGGGCATCAGCTGAAGCTGTTAACAAGTGGCTCACAAATGAATCCATTCCCCTTTCATCTTTTTTTTTTGTCTCTTTGCCTTTCCCTCCAACCTCAGCGTTAATATAGATTTCCCTGCTGCTAGATCCCCTGCTAGCTCCTCTCTGAGTCAGCCTTTCTGCAAGGACTGTGTCATTTATTTCCTCATTTCCTAGCACTTCGCTCTCTTTTTCCCCCTTGCTCTTCCACCACGGCTCCCAGGAGCACTACATTTCCTGAATCTGCACACTCATTTCTGAAACACTCTGCTTTCCTTTCCCTTAGCCTAAACTGAATCTCCCCACTGGTTTGTTGGGGGCTCCTTCCTCAAGCTATGAGAATCTGTCCATCAGGAAAATGGAGCCAGATTCCTGCTAGGCCTTTTCTATTCATCCCCTCCTCGACTCTTGGCTTCCCCCTGTTGGGAGCATAAGACTCAGGACACAGACTGCATTTGCAGGCCACCACCGGTGCCAAGGCAATTCTCAGAAGGACACGGCAATAAAGAAGAAGAAAGGAAAATATCTCATTTGCTCCAGAGTTCCTTCAAAGCCGGGCTCCTGTGCACCTCATTTGGCAAGGTGAGAATCTCCCAAATCCTCTTCTGGTCTTTGCTAGCAGCAAAGAATAAAAGTGTGGGGCTTTGCTTTAATAGAGTTTCGTGTTTATGGGATGAGATCAGCCAGGAGCTGTGCCCGGGAATAAATAAGTCCCCAAGACACAAAAGTCAGCAGCGAGGAAGAAAAATCTGCTCTGGGTGGGGAAGGAAGGAGGGAGAGGCGATTCTGTGATAACCTGAAAGTTATCTGCTGAGAAGGAGGCCAACTGTGCTTAAGGGGTTCCAGAACCTACATAGGTTTTCAGGGAATAAACGCACAGAGCAATCATTTCAGTGGATTTTCAGAGACATAAAATGGAGCCATCTCCCATTAGTGATGCTAAAACAGGGGTGAAGATTCAGAGGCCTGAGAGCCCTTGAGAAGCTTCCCAGGCTATCCCTTCTCATCAGCCAACCATCCCTCCCCTTCACCCTCTCCTGAGTGTTTAGTCCTGGCTAGAAAGTGCTTGCCTGGTTGGAGGAGAGAGAGGGGAGAGGGGTTTGTGAGTGTAAAATTGTACAAAAGTAAAAATCTATATCCAATACTCTACACCAGAGGTTTCCAAATGTCAGGGACTGGGCAGAGGAGGAATGGAGACCGCCTCCCCAGCTTGACCCTTCCAGAGAAGAAGGAGACAGTTCAGAATTACAACAGGGGTTTGAGGGAGGTCACAGCTCAGAGGCAGTTGAGGAAGAAAGCTGGGAAATAATGGGAGAGGAAGAGGAAGAAGAAGCACCAGAAGGGAAACAGCTGACGGACACATTGTCTTTAGAAAGCATTCCATACCCCCCTTCTCCCAGAACTCGGCGACCCTTGAAAGTAGTAGAGCAAAGGGCTTAGAAGCAAAGGGCCCTCAGTGCCACCCATAAAGGACAAGGTGATGAATGAGGAAGTGGGAGAAAAGGGGGCGGAGAGTCACTCAGGACAATGTCATTATTCCAAGAGGCTGCATTCCCAAGCCTCTCTCTGTGAATATTGAATAAAAAGCATATGGTAAGGACTTTTCCTTGTCATATCCATTCCTGGAAACCTGCCATGGGGTTGATTCCTCTGCTGCCTGACACCAAACTTATTTGGCCTACCCCTCCCTTTGGGGAGGGGGCACTCAGCACGCACACACACCCCAGGAAATCTACCTTCTTTAAGCGAACAAACCAAAAGATGCAGTGACAGATTTGCATTCTTTTATGTACCTATATTTCTACCTACATCCTACAACATGGTAAAGAAAATGTGGTTGTAAATATGACACCTTGGAGCTTGAAATTGTAAAATTATTTATTGAAGTAAACCACAGTCACATTCACTTTACACACAGGGTTTGCCCAAGCACAGGAAAACAACCTCGCCTCCAGCATGACTTAGAATCATAGAATCATAGAATCATAGAGTTGGAAGAGACCACAAGGGCCATCGAGTCCAACCCCCTGCCAAGCAGGAAACACCATCAGAGCACTCCTGACATATGGTTGTCAAGCCTCTGCTTAAAGACCTCCAAAGAAGGAGACTCCACCACACTCCTTGGCAGCAAATTCCACTGTCGAACAGCTCTTACTGTCAGGAAGTTCTTCCTAATGTTTAGGTGGAATCTTCTTTCTTGTAGTTTGGATCCATTGCTCCGTGTCCGCTTCTCTGGAGCAGCAGAAAACAATCTTTCTCCCTCCTCTATGTGACATCCTTTTATATATTTGAACATGGCTATCATATCACCCCTTAGCCTCCTCTTCTCCAGGCTAAACATGCCCAGCTCCCTTAGCCGTTCCTCATAAGGCATCCAGATCCCAGGAAGACATTGTCGCTGTCCCGCAACGGCACCCGACCTGCTGGTAAGCGTCATTACACAACAGATGAAACATGTATGAATGCTTTGTTGATTTTTTCTCCTCTTCTTTCTTTATGCTTCCACTGCCCCCTTATTTTTATTCAATGCCCCTCAATTGCACCAGAGGCTACCACTGCCCTCCTGGATCGTTCCAGCACCTCCCAGGGGGTGGTAATGCTCACTTTGGGAAACACCACTCTACCCACTCTTTTCCAATGATGGCATGTGGCCCCTGGAATGTTGCTCAAAAGGGAAGGCAGCTACTGTACTGAGTTCAAGACATATTCCACTCAACCCTCCTTGGATAATGAGCCCAAAGCTGCAGAGGTTATAAATTCAAGGCTTATTTAAGCACCACATACAACTCTTTCCAGAGGGCAGAGCCTACAGCACAACAGGTCTTACCTGATCAGACATCTCCAGCTCTCTACTACAGCAACATCTTCCCTGTGTTGTCTAAGAAGGAACCAGCCAGGCCTGATTGAATGGGGAGCTCTCCAAGGTGCTGATCTGATTTCCTGAAACTATGAGTCTGGGGTGGGAAACCTGTGGCCCTCCAGATGTTACTGTACTACAACTCCTCTGACCATTGGCCGCAATGACTAGGCTGGAGCCCACCAACATCTGGACAACCACCGGTTCAAGCTATAGCGTGGTGATATCTGACTTGGAATTACCTAGTGACCCCTTCTAGCTTCCAGCTGCTCCTAAGGAAAGTCCTGGGCACTTCGTGAAATATTTTTGAACTTTGTCCTTTTTTGGTGTCTATGCTGCATGGGAGAGGCTTTTATGGGGTCCCCAAAGCAGCTCAAAGCAGTATGGAACAAAATCAATAAAAAGTTTGAAAACAAATGATTTACTTTAAAAAGAGAAGAGGCAGGTACCATAAGAGCAAAAGAGAGAAGAGCCTGCTCCATCTGGCCAATGGCCCATCTAACCCAGCTTCCTGCTGTCACAGTGACCACCCAGATCACTTAGACCTTCAAGCAGGACCCAAGCCAAAGAGTCCTCTCCCCTCCTGCAGTTTCCAGCAACTGGTATTTAGAAGCATTACTGTCTTCGACCGTGGAGGCAAAGCATAGCCACTCTGGCTAGTAGCCATCAATAGCCCTCTCTTCCATGAATTTGTCTATTCCTGATTTGAAAGCCATCTGCGTGGGTGGCTATCTCTGTCTCCTGTGGGAGGAAGTTGCCTACCATGGACTACAATGGTACCTCAGGTTACAGGCGCTTCAGGTTACAGACTCCACTAACCCAGAAATAGTACCTCGGGTTAAGAACTTTGCTTCAGGATAAGAACAGAAATTGTGCGGCGGCAGTGGGAGGCCCCATTAGCTAAAGTGGTACCTCAGGTTAAGAACAGTTTCAGGTTAAGAACAGACCTCTGGAACAAATTAAGTTCTTAACCTGAGGTACCACTGTTGCGTACTTCCTTTTATCTTGCCCTAATCTTCCTGCATTCAGCGCCATTGGATGACCACGAGCTCGAGTGTCACCAGAGAGGGACACAAACATATATCAATCCACAGGCATCGGGTAGGGTAGCTACATCAGAACCAAATAGCCAGGGATCCCCTCTGAAGCTCTGGAAGGGGGTCAGATCCAACTACAGTGGTACCTTGGGTTACATACGCTTCAGGTTACAGACTCCGCTAACCCAGAAATATTACCTCAGGTTAAGAACTTTGCTTCAGGATGAGAACAGAAATCATGCAGCGGCGGCGCAGCAGCAGCAGGAGGCCCCATTAGCTAAAGTGGTCTTCAGGTTAAGAACAGTTTCAGGTTAAGAACAGACCTCTGGAATGAATTAAGTTCTTAACCCGAGGTACCACTGTATCTGGGAATTGCCGTCAAATCCGCCTCCCCATCATTTTATTCCTCTCCTCCTTAAGGAGGAACCTTCATCAAGTCAGCCCTGGTGCCAAGGGAGGCATAAATAGGATCGCTATCTCCCCCTCATTCATAAAAGACTGGAATCCCTGCCTGTTAACAAGTGCTGTGTAATGAAGGGCAAGCAATGGTGACCTCTTGGAGACTAAATGAGGCCCACTTAGCATCCGCATCACTCCCTGGACGTCCATTCGGATTCTCTATTACCGAACTGACTAGGCCTGACACAGGCTCCTCCGTTCTGCTTCCTATCCAGGGATCGCGTGAGTAGCTTAAGAGCTGAGTTTACCCTCGGAAAGAGTGTTTGCTTATTATCAACAAAGCGCAGCGCTCGAGGTTGCAAATCCCATTTGGGCCACGGGGGCCATAACAAGGCCCAGTTTAAAAGCGGGCCTTTAAGCAGTTTAAAAGCGAGAGAAAATGTAGCTGTGCAAAGCTGATTGAGACTGGCGTCCCGTTTAAAGTGGATCACCAGCCAATCCCAGCATCAGCCAAGGAGTTCCTGGCCTGATGGCAGACCGGGCCTGGTCAGCAGCCAATTCAGTTTAAATGTGGCAGCAGCCACAGGGAACCTGAACACAAATAAGGCTTTTAGAAAAATGCTCAGCAGTGCCGTTGTTAAATCAAGCCTTCTACAGATGCAGAGGCATAATCAAGCTAGCCATGTTCTCTTTGAGCAATGGTGAGCAACCTCCAGGCCAGGGGCCAAATGCAGCCCCCAGGCCTCTCGATCTGGCCCTTGTGATTTTCCCCAGGCCATACCCCCCACCGGCCCTCCATTCCCAGACCCTCCAAGTGTACCTATTTTCCAGGGACAGTCCTGGATTTACAGAAGCCATCCCAGTTTCTGACATGATCCTGGAGTGTTCTGCTGTCCCTTAGGGTGTCCCTGTTTTCACTGGAGAGAGGTTGGAGGGTATGTTGCACCTTACTTCCCCCCACTTTTTTTTGCCTTAAATGTTTTTGCCCCTCTGAAAGTCACCAATCTAGATGGCTTTAAAAGAGGATCTGACAAATGCATGAAGGACTATAGATGGCTCATAGCCATGGTGGTTACTCTCTGCCTCCACAGTTGGAGGCAACATTGCCCTGGGGTACCAGCTGCTGAAAACCACAGGAGGGGAGAGGGCTCTTGTGCTCAAATCCTGCTTGCATGTTTCCCACAGGTAGTGGGCATCTGATTGGCCACGGTGAGAACAGGATGCTGGACTAGAGGGTCTCCCTTTGGCCTGATTTAGCAGACTCCTATTGTGTTCCTAGGTGCTGCTGTTCTCCTATTGTGTGTCAGGCTTCGGGGAACCCAATCCCTCCCACGGTGGCAGCCAAGGAGCAGACAAACAAGAAGAGCTCTTACCGAGTCTTTTATTCAGTATTCACAGAGAGAGAGAACATAGAAATGCCGTCTCTCTTAGATAAATGGCGTTGCTCTGTGTAAAGTCCCACCCCCTCCATCTCTCCTATTATACATCATCCCTGCGTCAGCTGATCTGTGTTTTCTGCCTCTGAGCTTTCTGCTCTACTACTCTCAATGCATGCCGGGTCCTGGGAGAGGGGGGCGCGCCCAGGAATGCTTTCTAAAGACGCTGAGTCTGTCAGCTGTCTCTCCCCTGATGCTGCTTCTTCCTGCTGATGCTCTCCCAATATTTCCCAGCCTCTCCCCTCTGCAGCTTCTGAACTAAGACCATCTGCAAATCACTTTTGTAAATCTATACTGTCCTCCTCTTCTCGAGAGGGTTCAGGAAAGGGGGGGGGGCGGTCCCCACCATTTGTCCTAAGTCCAGTCCCTGACATTGTGTTATTATGTTCTCACCTGTAGCCTCTGAATTCCTGTTGCTGGGAATCACAAGCAGGGAGAGTGCTGCTGTCAGGTGCTCTGCAGGAGCCAGGCCCTGTGACCAATAGGACTTTGCAGGACTGGGGCCTTCCTAAGTTTGTTCCAAAGAGGCAAGGCATGGTCTCACAGGTGAAGCCGATTGGTAACTCACAGCACCTGGTGGCAAGAGCTGGGAAGGGATATAAGGTCAACATTTCCCTTTGACTCTTTGCCACAGCAACACGCTTCCTGCCTTGGGCTCCTTGTTTCCTGATCCTTGAACCTCGGCTTCTTGACTCCCTGCTTCTTGATCCTCAGACCCCTGACTTCGTGACTCCTTGCTTCCTAACCCTCATACCCTTGGCTTCTTGACTCCCGGCTCTCTGACCCTCGGACTCTACCCCTGTTCCTGCTCCCATCCCGCCATCTTGCCCCCGGTCCTGACGTCCCCTGCCGGGACTTTGATCACCCGTGACAGCTGCTGCTGCACTCAAGCCCTGTTTGTGGGCCTCCTGTTGTGGCATCTGGAGAACAGGAGTCTGGACCAGATCAGCTTTTGGCTTGATCCAACCACTGACCTCTTCTTTTTAAAATTGTTTTTTATTGAAGGTTTCCTTGGGTTACAAAAATACACGCATCGTCTCTATTCTCTGATCATAAAGTCCTTTCTACAGATCAGTTATATTCAATGTAAGACTTTAAAGTTGTATACAGTATAGGGTTGGGGGAGAAGAGAGTAGGGGGGTAGTAAACTTTCATTCTTTTCATTCTTTCATAGTGTATGTGCGAGGTTTTTGTGTCAGTGTCATGTGGGTCAGTTCTCTTTCTACTCATTTATTAGCTTTCATTGGCAGTGAGAGAGGTTGAGGGGGCCCTGGGCCTGGGTGGCTGCCTTCAGCTGACTGCACTGAGCTTTGTTTACGTGTGTGAGGGGTTGTTGGGTCAAGATAGCCATACTGATTCGTATGCCATCAGTGGGTTCTCGTTGTTGTCTTGTGGGGCTGTATGTATAATAAAGAGGAGCCACACTGGGGTGAAGGCATCCTCTTTTATTTGTCCCTATCTTAGTTTCTGTTTGCTTAGCTTAGCTTTTCTAGTAAGGCCATTTCCCATACAGTTTGGTACCAGTGGTCCATGTTCATGCCTGACACGTCTTCCCAGTGCCTGGCTATGATGCTACCACTGGGCTCTTCTCATGTTCTGAACCTACCATATTTTTCGCTCCATAAGACACACTTTTTTCTTCCTAAAAGATAAGGGGAAATGTCTGTGCGTCTTATGGAGCGAATGCATGGTCCCTGGAGCCAAATTGCCCAGGGGCAAAAAGCTGATCATGCTTTTTTTTAAAAAAAAAGGGGGGAGTGGGTGTTGAAACAAAGCTGCTGGTTGTTTGCACATCTGGGAGAGACATAAGGGATGCTAGAGATAAAGGAGGCTGCCTGGGAGGGGGAAGGTAAAGACAGCAAACTTGCAAAGGGGGGAAACAGGAAGACTAAAGCAATAAGGAGAGAAATTAGAAGAAAAGGAGGAGCAAAAACTGCTCCACCTAAAGAAAAGACACTTAAAGGCAAACAAGAGGGAAGGGAGTGTTGAAAGGAAACAGTTGATCGATGGGATCAGAAGAGAGATAAGGGGAGGCTGCCTGGGAGGGGGGAGGTAAAAGCCCATGGATCCTCAGGATTTTTACATTGGGTCACCCCAAATTCACCATCAGATCACATAGCATGTCCATGGCTACAGCCTGCACCAAAAAAATCACGCACCCACTGTTGCGTGGGGCCACAATGGTGCAAAAATGCCTGGTGCTGAAAGGGGTTTCAGACTTGCCTCTTTTCATTCCTTCCTCTTCCCCATGGCAAAAATCTCTCACACTGTTCCTTGTTCTTTCCAGATGTTCTTATTTCAAAGCATCCAGGAATCCCAATGCTCCAGATTGTGAAATCTAGGAGTGCCTGATTTCTTTGAGATGACTGACATAGATGGGGGGGGTAGGAATGGTGGTGGATGCCTCTCCTTCCAGATATGCAAACACCTGGATGGGCTCCCTGCCCATTTCCAAGGAGCCTGCCTGATGGTTTCCTCTTTTCTTTGCCTTCTATCCATGAAACCAGCTGGCACCTTGTTTTTCCTGTTAATGAGCTTGCACCGGAGGAGGGGGAAAGGGACTTGATCCCTACCAGGTTTTCAAGTCCTCCCCCCCCCCCCCACACACCTCCATTTCTCAAGTAGAGCTGAACTCCTTCTTTGTCCTTGCCTCAGCTTCTAAATCTGGAAATGACTGAAGCTGCAAAGCACTCCCGAAATAAATCTTGTCAAAATCCGAGCTCCGACACCCTCTCCCCACCGCTACCCCACACCAGAGGGTGAGATTTCTCACACCCAAACCAAGACTCAATGTATTAAAAGACAGGTGAGGGTATTCGAGGCTGCCTCAAAACCCCATCCTTTGATCCACGAGCCCTAGATTTGTTTGGGAGCTGACTCCAGTGACTCATGGAGACATACATCATCTGCAAAAGGGAGAGGGTGCCTCTGTGGTCTAAACCACTGAGCCTCTTGGGCTTGCTGATTGGAAGGTTGGCAGTTTGAATCCCTTTGACGGAGTGAGCTCCCATTGCTCTGTCCCAGCTTCTGCCAACTGAGCAGTTCGAAAGCATACCAGAGCAAGTAGATAAATAGATAGCACTGCAGCGGGAAGGTAAACGGCGTTTCCATGCACTCTGGTTTCTGTCATGGTGTTCTGTTTCGCCAGAAGTGGTTTAGTCATGCTGGCCACATGATCTGGAAAGCTCCCTGGCTCCCTCGGTCTGAAAGCAAGATGAGCGCCACACCCCTAGTAGCCTTTGACAGGACTTAACCATCCAGGGGTCCTTTACCTTTGCCTTACATATGTTACATCCTGTGTATCGGGGCAGAGAACCCTTTTCTGCCTGAGGGCTATATCCCCTTGGGTTGGGGGCACATAGCTGCAGTGGTGGGCAGGGCCAGTGGCAAAGTGGCCCAAGCAAGGAATGTGAATTGTACCTTTCTATAATAAGCTAGTTTTTACACATACACTCTCACACACCTCCGTCTCTGTCCTCCATCCAGACAAGCAAGAGACAGGAACAGAGTTCAAGGGTGCATTCCACCCAGGCAAAAAAACATTCAAGGAAGGTGGGAAGCAGGACCAGCGAGGGGTGTGGGCCAGGGAGAGAGGGTCTGGCCTTGCAAAATTTCTGCAGTCCAGATAGAGAATCCTGGAGGGCCACATTTGGCTCCAGGTCTGAGATCCTTTACTCTTGCTGTATGTCCGTTTAGCTGTGGTGCACTGCAGACCAGTGTCCCCTCGCCCAGCCCTGGTGCAACCCAACAGTGGATAGCTGCTTGCAAGAGTTTCTGGTTGGCAGGGAGCCAAACAGTCCTCCTCACTGTCCTCATAGCAATTGTCACAGCTTTTGGCAATTTAGGCAGTGGGTAAGCCTTAGTTTTCCTTGGAGGGCAGGTTGTAGCCTCTGCCTGCCCCTCGAAAGGTAAGGGGTATCCCATTAAGGGATCCAGGAGGAGCTGTTTCTGTCTGGATGCCCAGGCAGGGGCTAAGGCCATAGCACTTCTCAAGGTGGCAATCCTATTTGATGTAAGTCATAGGACCTCCTCACTTCAGGGTTGACCAGAAAAGAAATGCTTCCAGGCTGAATATCAATGGTTATACCCAATGCTCATGCCAAACCTCTAACAGCTGTAATAAATAAAGTTGTGGCCTTATTTGATCCAAAGTATTTTGTCCTGTCTGTTTCTTCCCCATAAAGTCAGGGCAGCAGGATGCAATGCCTGGGCATGCAAATGCTTAGCTGCAGGCATCTCCTCCCCAGCCCTGCCTATGCTGAAAATAAAGTCTCAACTACCTCATTAGGGAGGAGTGTCAAATGAATTATCATCATTACTTGAAGAGCACCTACGATCTAAGTGCTGTCCCTGTTATAAAGCAGTAGTCTGAGGATAAATGCCAGGTGTTTTGGATTGCAGCTCCCATTGGCCCCAGCCAGCATGGTCCATGATCACAGCTGATGGGAGTTGTAGTCCAAAATATCTGGAAAGTACAAGGTTAGCTACTGCTCCTGCCTCTGCTCATGTTGCTTGCCAGTCGTACAAAGTGAAGTGTGACGACTCCCTTACAATTGATATTATATAGTAAGCTAAGGCAATCCTCAAGGGTCACGGGTGGCGCTGTGGTCTAAACCACAGAGCCTAGGGCTTGCCGATCAGAAGGTTGGTGGTTCGAATCCTTGCGACGCGGTGAGCTCCCATTGTTTGGTCCCAGCTCCTATCCACCTAGCAGTTCGAAAGCACATCAAGTGCAAGTAGATAAATAGGTAGCGCTCCGGCGGGAAGGTAAACAGCGTTTCCGTGTTCTGCTCTGGTTCGCCAGAAGCAGCTTAGTCATGCTGTTCACATGACCCAGAAAAACTGTTTGCAGACAAACGTTGGCTCCCTCGGCCTGTAAAGCGAGATGAACGCACAACCCCAGAGTCATCCATGACTGGACCTAATGGTCAGGGGTATCTTTACCTTTTAAGGCAGTCCTCAGCTCACAATCTAATAGGCATGATACAAAAGCGTAAAGGCCAACTGAGGGGGTTAAGTTGCTCTCCCCCTTGACATGATGATCTTCTTAGGATACAGGGAGTGCAGCCTCCCAGCAACCCTAAGTTGTCTGCTTCTCTCTTAGCCCAACCGGGGCAGACTCCCTTCTCAATATAAGCAGCCACCTTATGCCAAGTCAGCCCACTGGTCCATTGAGCTCAGTGTGGCCTACACTGACTGACAGCACTTTCTGGTGTTTCAGGCAGGAGACTCTCCCTCCCCCAGCACACCTGGAGATGCTGGGAATGTTGTGCACGGCAGATGTTATGGTCCATTATTTTGACTGGCAGTCTCCGGAGAGAATCCTTTTGAACAGAAACAGAGAGCGCGAGAAGTCTCTAGAGGAAAAATGACTCACAGCATCTCTCCAGGGTTTCGCAGAAAGGAGACATTCCCAGACCCACCTAGGATTGAAGCTGGGATCTTCTCTACCAAAAGTCCATCCGTTTTGTACACTACTTGTGAGGGCCTAGAGCAGCCTAGTGGCATGTATAGGTATGCATATATAGCTGGTCACAGTTTGTAAAGTTTAAAAGGTAATGAAAACAAATTTAAGAAAGAAACCACAAAAAAATGATCCTATGAAACAGCAATGCTGAAGCTCAATCATGAAACGGATATGCGGTGATTTGGGGGTACCAAGGAGGAGGATGGCTGCTTTTTCACCTGGGCTTTGATCAGCATCTAAGCTGAGTCACAGTATGGAGGGGAGGGGGAGGAAGGAAGGAGGGCGTTTTTCCCCTGAAAGGGCAGTGACAAAAGAGATCCTGAGAAGGCTTCATCGATACTATTCTCCTTTGAGCTTTTTATTATTTTGCTCAAAAGGCCCTTTCTTCTGAGTACAGAGAGAAAGCCCTTGTGGCAGTGGGGAGAAAGTACGGGAGGGGCGGTAGAGAGAGAGAAAGGAAGAAGGAAATGGAAAACGTCCAGGCCCATCCTCCACATTAGCGAAAAGTCCAAAAGGGATGGATGCCAGTACTAAAGATAACAGCATCCTCATTCTCGGTATGTGACCCCTGGAGTGAAACTGGGCAGCCTCTAATGGCTGGCACCACACTAGAGTTCTGTGACCTTGAAAGGAAGCATTTAACCAGGGCTCACAATCTAATGGGCACCTCTCTGGCCTTAATTGCTTAATTAATACTCTGGGCACAGGCGTTTGGAAGCCGGCAGGTGTGGTGGGGGGAGTCACACTGCCCGAGCGATGCTCCCGCGCATTAGCATTCAACTTGGCTCTCCGCGGCGAGGGAAGAGTGAAGAGGGGTGCCAAAGGAATGCAATTAGTGGGACGTTCGGCCAAATGTTGCTTTTGCATGGAAGCGCCCAACGCTGTCCCGAAAGCGGGGTGCAGCCAAGCGTGCCGGCCTGGCACAGGCCCCAGGCTGGCAAGGTGTCCATGCCAGCCATTGTGGACGGATCAAACGAGATACTCCGGCTGAGTGCGACACTACCACCTCTCCCCTCATCCCCTTCTGGACCCATTTGCTGCTGGTGTATAGCTTCACTGCTGCCTGGAGCGGCTCTTGATGAATGGATGGAGGTTGGGGAGGAGAGGACACCTGCCCCCTTGCCCTCCTCATCTCTGGAACACCTCCCAGTTGGGTCCGTTGAGCCCCGGAATGGGTACCAGCATGGAGTTGTTTGCTCAGAGAGCAAAGAGGAAGCCATCAATCCTAACTACCAGGCTAAGCAAGGACATGCCATTGGCTCACAATGAAATTGGCCCAGCCACGGCGGTGGGAAGCTGTGTTTGCAAGCCTCGGAAACAAGGGTGGCTGCTAGCCATGATGACTAGGCTCTGCCTCCATGTTTGTCAGAGGCAGGAATGCTTCTGAATTCCAGTGGATGGGAATTGCAGGTGGGCAAGAGTGCTGTTGAGCTCAGGTTCTGCTGGCTGGTTTCCCATTGGGGCATCTGGTTGGCCACTGTGAGAACAGGATGCTGGACTAGATGGACCATTGGCTGGATCCAGCAGGTTCTTGTTACATTGTAATGGGAGAACATCTGCCAGTATTTCCTTTAAAAAAAATATTTATTTGGTTTTTCAAATTAAAATTTTACAGAGATATATCAAACATAAAAACATGATTCCAAGGAATCTCCTGGACTTCCATCCTCCGCTTTGTGGGTCCTATTATTAATCATTTCCTCCCACATCTTTTATGGTAATCCAAATCCTTTACATCTCCATTGTGTCCAGAATTCAGCCTTAAACTACAAGTGATATTCCAATCCTACTAACGATTTTAACTGTTTACAATGGTCTTGAAGATAAGTTATAAATTTTCCCCATCTCCCAATATTTCCAGGTAGGGCTGAGAGAGGATCCTTATCTGAAATCCGAGAAAACCACTGCTAATAGTAAACAATACAGAGCTGGATGAACCATTGATCTCATGAATACCAGTTGCAAAAAGCCACAGGTGGAGAGTTCTTCTCCTTGGGTCCTGATTACAGGTTTCCACCAGGGATCAGGTTGGTCACTGTGAGAACAGGACTCATCTTCCTTCTTATGAGGACAGGGTGCACTGCCTGAAGCCTTTGCATTCTTGCAAGTCCAAACTGGGAAGACTCTTAAGGATCATATCTTGCAAACGTACAAATGAAGCTACCATTGATCCATCTAGATGGGGATTGTCTAAACCAGGTATGGGGAAGCTTTAGACAAATTCATGGAGGAGAAGGCTATCAATTGCTGCTAGTCATGAACTCTGTGTTCCACCTTCACTGTCAGAGGCAGTGACGCTTCTGAATAGCAGTTGCTAGAAGCCACAGGAGGGGAGAGGGCTGTTCTGCTTGGGTCCTATTTGAGGTGTTGCACAGGTATCTGGCTGGCAACCATGAGATCAGGATGCCGGACTAGATGGGCCTCCTTTGCCCTGACCCAGTAGGCTCTACTTGTGTGTGTTTTTTGACCCTCTGGATGTTGCCGAACTCCAACTCCTATTAGCCCAAGCAAGTGTAGCCAATGGCCAGGGATGATGCAAGCTGTAGGTCACCAACATCTGGAGAACCATGCTGGTTGACAGTGGCTCTGCAGGGTTTCAGGCAGGGGGCCTCCCCTGTCAGCCCTCCCTGGACTGAACCTGTGACCTTCTACATGCAAATAGATCTCAGAACACGGAGACCCTGAACATAAGGAATTTGGAAGATATTCCAAAGCTATTTCAGATGAGGCCATGCCACTGTATAACTTCAAATAATAGACTCTCAGCTTTCTACAGTTAGCCAGCAGCACATGAGGCAGTATAGTGTAGTTGTTAGAGTGTCAGTCTAGAACCTGGGAGACCAGTGTTCAAATCCCCAGTCAGCCATGAAGCTTACTGGGTGGGCCAGTCACTGCCTCTCAGCCTAACCTACCTCACAGGGTTGTTGTGGAGTTGAAATGAGGAGGAGGAGGAGAACCACATACATCACCTGGAACTCCTTGGAGAAAAAAAGTGTGATATAAACGCAATAAATAAATAATATTTGTAATGCCATTCCAATCACTGAGCTATTCGAACCTGGGTGGGACTAACGGAATGCTTAACTGGATTTATTAAACAGGGAAAAATATGGCTGAATATTTGTCCAATCTTTTTTAGGGATTTCCCAACCCAGCCAAAATGTCCAGTTTTCCCACCCTCAGAAAAGGAACTAGTTCTTAATCAATGCAACCCAAGTCGAAGTTTTCCTCCCATGTGCATTCCAGGAGATATGCAGATAACTTAGGTAGCTTTTGTGGCCCCATTGGCTGATTGCAAAGAAAGAAGAGAGGGGGGAGAATAGGTCAATCCATGCCCGAATGAGGCTCTCATCAGGCATTGCCTTGCAGCAGCCAAGTTGCTGTCTGTCTCCTTTTGAAATGTCTAGGAGCGATTTTGGCTCTCGCTAAGTAAACTGGGTCTTGTTCCCACTCCTGGCAGAGAAGCAGCAGCTGCAGCTGCTGTTGAGGAAGGAAACTGCTTCAGACAATGAATAATGGGCTCTGTTTTTCTGGAAAACCTGAAAGTGGAGACTGCCAATCTCAGCAACAGTCTTCCGGAGAAAGGGGAACCCAGGGCTATTTTTTCCACCCTGGTTTCAAAGTGCCTGAAACAGAGTTGGTCTGCGTAGTGATACCTTTCTAAGGTTTCTTAAAAGGTGCAGCTTAGAGAGGTGGTCAAGCCTAGCTGGAGGGAAGCAGCGGAAGCTACCATGTGCTCAATCAGTGGTCCATCTAGCTCAGTGCTGTCTACACTGACTGGCAGCAGCTTGCCAGTGTTTCAGGCAGGAGACTCTTCCAGCCCTACCTGGAGAAGCCAGGGGTTGAATCTGGGAGTTAAGATTCTAGAACTCATGGTTCTAAATAAAGGGATGATTTAAATGAGGAGCTACATTATACCATGTCTGACTGTTGGACAATTTAGCTGAGTATTGTCCACAATGACTGGCAGCAGGGGTTTCTACCTGGAGAAGCTTGGACACGGTTGTCCAGGTGGGGTCTGACCAAGACAGAACAGAGTGGTTCTATGACTTCAATTTCCCTGGATCTGGGCACTATACCTCTGTTGATGCAGCCTAGAATAGCATTAGCTTTCCCCCCCTTTCTGCTAACTCATGCTAAGCCTGTAGTCTGCTAAGACCCCTAGATCCTTTTCATAGGCCCCAATGTCAAGCCAAGTGTCCCCCACCCTATATTTGTGCATCTGATTACTCCTACCTATTCCAAGTAATCCCTAGTTCACTTCCTTTGTCCCTTCAACTGGGCTGGCCAACTTTCTCAGTGGCAGCCCCTAAATGGTAAGATCGCCTCCCCACAGAAGTGTGTCTGGCATCATCACTGTATGGCTTCCATCACATTTATTTGTCTATTGCATTATGTCCCACCTGTTCTCCAATGAGCTCAACAGTGGCGCGCAGTGAAATTTTTGTAGGGGAACAGGGCCAGAGGTGCCAGCTTGCGAGGACAGGGGGGAGGACATCACACATGTGGCACCCTAACGTCATGCTCATGAACATCGTGCCTCCCTCACTAAGCTGGGCATTGTGGGAATGTTGTAGATACTAGGAGAAGATATATTGATTTAATAGTATCCTACCTAACTCACAGGGACACAGGTGGTGCTGTGGGTTAAACCACAGAGCCTAGGACTTGCCAATCAGAAGGTTGGCGGTTTGAATCCCCGCGACGGGGTGAGCTCCTGTTGCTCGGTCCCTGCTCCTGCCAACCTAGCAGTTCAAAAGCACGTTGAAGTGCAAGTAGATAAATATGTACAGCTTCAGCGGGAAGGTAAACTGTGTTTCCGTGTGCTGCTCTGGTTCGCCAGAAGTGGCTTACTCATGCTGGCCACATGACCCAGAAGCTGGCCGGCTCCCTTGACCAATAAAGCGAGATGAGTGCCACAACCCCAGAGTCGGTCATGACTGGACTTAATGGTCAGGGGTCCCTTTACCTTTACCTAACTCATGCTTGTGAGTCAGCAGCAGAGTGACATTCCCCAATATATAGCAGGAAGCTAGTTGGTAGATTCATTTGAATCTCTTGACGTAAGCAATCCAATCTGGCTTTGTTCAAATTGGGTTTTGTTCCTGGTAAGTCCCCTTTTTATCTCTCCTAAAAAGAATAAAGACACAAGAAGCTTCTTTTAAAAGTAACAAGAAGTTTACTCACATTCAGTTCACAGTTGGATCCCTGAAGGCAGGCTTTAGCTTGCAGTTACAGATACAGTGTGGCTTGCATCCTTGTAAGGATGGGCCCATGTGCAGCTGGCAGAGAGCCAGCAGTGCAGTCCAAGAGAAGAAAAGGCATCAAAAGAGGGATGGTGGCTGCGTGACTGGACCTTTTGTGGGGTCTGCAAGGGTCACGCCCACCTACCTGGTCACATGCAGGGGGAGGATGCTCCAGACCAGGTGTAACAGGAAGTTCAACTGGCTGGATCAACACCCCCCTGTCTGTGTCCACTCTAGGCAAACAGGAAGTGTTGCACTTGACTGCTTATGTTACATACCACAGGCAGAAGCTTCCCAGGCTATGGGAAGGAAGTGCCAGACCTCTGACAGAATGCTGGAGCCCTCCTGCCTCCTTTCCAAAGTCTGGCTTTGGGAAATTGGTGGAAGGGCTCTTGGACCACATCAGAGCATTGTTCCTCCATCTCCAAGCAAAAGCTTCCTGGGCTTTGAGAAGGAGGTGTCACGGTCTGGGTTACAGGCAGTCAGAGTCCTGGCTTGGTACGTCGGGACCGGGATAGAGGTTGGGAAGCAGAAATCAGCAGTCCGGGGTCAGCAGTCCAGGGGTCAGGAAGCCAAGAGTTCACGGACCAGGAAACCAGGAATCAGGAAGTCAAGGGTCCAAGAGTCAGGATACCAGGAGTCAGGAAGCCAAGAATTCAAGGGCTAGGAAACCAAGAGTCAGGAAGCCAAGGGTCCAAAAACCAGGAATCAGGAAGTCAAGGGTCCAAGAGTCAGGATACCAGGAGTCAGGAAGCCAAGAATTCAAGGGCTAGGAAACCAAGAGTCAGGAAGCCAAGGGTCCAAAAACCAGGAATCAGGAAGCCAAAGCACAGCTAGGTGAGTAGTGTGTTGCTGTGGCAAAGAGACAGAGGGAAATGCTGGTCTTATATACCCCTCCTGGCCCTTGCCACCAGGTGCTCCGAGTCTTCTGTCAAGCCTCACCTATGTGGCCGCGCCTTGCCCTTCCAGACCAAACTCAGGAAGGCCCCAGTCCTGCGAGGCCCTACCAGTCACAGGGCCTGGCTCCTGCACACACTCCTGTCAGCAGTAGGCACCAGGCTTTCATACTCGAATACTCTAATTTATCGGGAACATTTAGGGGACTAGCCTAGTTCACTGACCGCACACCACTGAGCTCAAGATGTGTGGCATACTTAGCAATTGCTCTGCACTCTTTCAATGGGTGGTTAAATTTAACCAGCTCCTCCATTACAAAGCACGGCTGAGTGAATGAAGCTGGTTGCTGCCAGGCAGTGAGGGGGCTTGGAGAGCAAATGCGGGGGAGGGCGGGGGGCGGGGGAATTACCCAGATAATAGATCAGTTGTGTATAAAATAGTTGCTATGAAATTAGTTCTAATTGGCTTCAACTGCTCCATTAATTGGACCGGAGTGTTCATTATCTGTACTCCTAGCACTTGGCTTAGAGCCCTTAGAGCTCCCTGAGCAGCTTCATGTCATGAATGGGGGTCTCTCTGGATTCAGCCAGTGCTACAAACAAGCAATCAATCAATCTACAGTGACTCCTCCCCTTCGCTTTAACAGAGCTCTGTTATTGACCCAAAAGAATGATGTCTGACATGCTTTCTTTGTTGCCCCCAATCCGGATGGCATGAGAGGAGATGTGAGGTCCCTCGCTGCTCTGGTATGTTTGCAGGTAAACATACTGGCATCTGTAGAGTTCTCCTGAATGCAATTCACCAATTCAGTCAGAAGCTGTGCATCAGAAACTCTTGCACCATCATCAATTTGTCAGCCCCCTTCATCCCAGAGTGAAACCTCACTTCTCACTGGGAAGGACAGGAGTGAGACCCTCTCAGCGTATATAACACCTGTGCTCAGAGAGTTGCAACAGTTGCCAATTTGCTATAGGGCAAGTTGTTGTTGTTGCTATTAGTATATGAAGCCCTTAACAACTTGGGACCAGTTGACCTGTGAGATAAACATACTCCACGTATGCCTGTCAGGAGCTCACCCTACACTCGAGTAGGACCCCGGCAGAGACACAAGCCCGACTGCCATGTTCTCTCCCTCCTGGTCACTCGTTCAGGAGCTTCAAAAGCTTTCTTCAGCCCAAACATCACAGTGACCGATGCCAACAGACACCGGCACACTTAGGAATCCGCAGTCTTCGCAGCTTGCATAACAGACCTCAGCAACTCAGCATTTTGGCTAATCTACTTTATTTTCATATAAACACACACAGAGCACTGCAACATGGCTCCCTCTCTCTCTAGCATCAGACAGCAGAGAGAAAGAACAAAGGACAATAGCCCCACTTCATGGAACACAGTAACACAGACAGCCTGTCTCCATCACTTCCCACTGATAGACAAAAATCCCATGACTGCAGTCATGGAGCAGGAATTCTAACAATGCCCACTTGACCACTTCAGTCTGCAAAATGACCATTTTCACGGGTTCTACGTAAGACTTCTTCTGCACATGATTGTTTCGTGTAGCAGCACCGACACTTTGGAACTCCCTGCTTATTGACATCAGGCTGGTGCCTTTGCTTGCTCTTTTCATCACTTACGAAAAAACATTTTTCTTTAGGCAAGCCTACCCAGACATGGAGAAAATGATGCCACATGTTTTGGTCTTGTTTTAACTATTTTTTGATGGTTTAAATAGTTGCTTTTAACTGTTCTTTTACTGATAAATTCATTGAATTTTGTAAACTGCTTTGAGGCTTTATTAAAGTCAAGTGGGATATAAATCTTGTGATTGTCTCAGATTTCATCAAGGTTAATACAAGATCCTGGGGCAGCTGCGAGCTCTGAGGGACATTCCTCCACCTTTGGTGGGAACGCCCTCAGATTTCATTATTCTGGCCTCAGGTATATCAAGAAATATCTAAAATAATTACATCACCTGTTCAGGCTTCCCCACAACTGTCATTACTGAATATGTGGGTGGGCACCTTGTCACTCTGAAGAGCTTTTGACATGGGTGTTGCAGCTAGGGTTTATATAGGCCAGCAATGGAAAACCTTGAAAAATCTGCTGTTCTCTGTGTGGCATAAGAACTTATGGACTTTGCCTGTTGTGGGGAAAATTACACATAAACTGTTTGTCGCCAGGGGATGGAGGATTATTATTATTAATAATAATAATAATTTATTTATACCCCGCCCATCTGGCTGGGTTTTGCCAGCCACTCCAGAACCCTTTTGTGTCATCTGGTGAGATTTTATTTCCTATGCTCTGGACTTCAGACATCCAACATCCACCATCCATGCCAGGTATGGAATGTCTTGATTAATATTGGTGGGTCACCATTTCTTTCTCTTATTGTTTTGCATATAGTATGGTGTAATACTCTGCTACCACACTTTGTGGCTGTTAGTAATGGTAAAATAAATAAAGAACCAGACATTACAGCAGGGATAGAGAGCCTGTGTCCCCCACCTGGATGTTGTTGGGCTACCAGCCCTATTGGCCACTGAAATGCCAAAGTCTGTGTCATAGATGATGCAAGGGACAACGCTGAAAGCTGAGCAATGAATCTGAGCATTGGCTTCCTGCAGGAGGAAAGTGATGGTTGTCAGAACCTCAGAGACCTGATCACTGAATTTGGTTTGAAGGGGGAGGAGGAGAGTGATTCAGCGATGGATCTGATTGCACTGAGCTAGGGGGATGCAGAGCCATCTTTGAAGTGACTTTTGGAGGGCCGGGTCCTGCATCAAAGCATTCCTGATGATTCACATTAGCTTCCAGGATAACACACATCATCTCTCCTCATTGCGGAGCAGGTGGGAGTTGATCAAAGAGACATTCTTTGGGAAGACAAAATTAAGCCTCGTTAACAGGGAGGTCAAGCAGTATGGAACGTTTCAATTTTGACTGCCCGTCAACATGCAAACATGTTCCCTCAACCAACTGAGCCACTGTATTTGTTTCTTGGTGGCTTGAAGGAGAAAGAGAGCTCCTCTTGGAAGGCAAAGCCCAGCCCGGACCAAGATGGAATAGACCCTTTCAGGTTCCCCTTCAATCCTCTCAGATCTTTCCTCCGAATAGGAACATCCAAGTGCAGACAAGAGCCACTGGCGACCTCAGGATGTGGGGAGAGCTTGAGAAATGGTGTGAATCCTGCGTGAGGTCTATTCATCCTTCCTTGGAAATTCCTGAGGAAGAAGGAATCCCCAAACAGGTTTCAATATGCCTCTCGGGGAGAGGAGATGGGTTAAGCGGTAGTCACAAAATGACCTCATTGCCGCAAAGCCCTAAACTTGGCAAAAGAGCTGAGCTCCCGACATTTTTTGTGCGTTCCTCTGCTCGGGTATTTGTGAACAGATTATCACTGATTGGATTTGTCTGTTTAAATTTTCCAGGTTGATGGTTCTTAGCAAAACAAGCCCATGAGGAAACAACCCAATAGGCATCACAAATACAAACCAGCTAACCAAGCTTCAAATAGAGAGGCGACTGATAAATGGATTGTTCACACACATCGGGTTGCATTTCCCTGCAATTCAGGGTATTACGACCCAGAGGGACAACGGAAGTCATATACAATTTGATCTTCAGTCTTTTTCTTTTTTTTTTCAGAAAGAAAGGTGGGGGAACTCCACTCTCTTTGTTTTTGGCCTCCTGTGGCTGGTTCCTGAGAAAAGAATCTATATGTCTATATTTATATCTACAGGCACCTAATGTCCAGATCAAGGGAAGTAATAGCACCACTCAGTTCTTCCTTGGTCAGACCACGCTTGGAATACTATGTCCAGTTCTGGGCACCACAGTTTAAGAAGGATATTGACAAGCTGGGACATGCATAGAAGTGGGTCACCAAGATATTCCAGAGTCTGGAAACTAAGGAATGGTTGAAGGAGTTGGATATGTTTAACCTGGAGAAGAGAAGAGTGGGAATCAATGCATGAATGGCAGCAAAAAGATCCCTGACAGATGACCAACCAACCTCTTAAAAAACCTCCAGTGAAGGAGAATCCATCACTTTCTCAGGTTGTCCATTCAATGGTCAAACAGCTCTTACCATTAGAAAGTTCTTCCTAATGTTTAGTTGGAACATCTTTGCTTGTCATTTGAATCCATTGGTTCAGGTCCTGCCCTCCAGAAAAACAATCTTGCTCCACCTTCCATGTGACAGCCCTTCAGCTCTTTGATGATGGCTGCCATATCACCTCTCAGTCTTCTCTTCCCCGGGCATAACACACCCAACTCCCTCACTCTGCTCCCTGCTGCCTGCCTGCTTATTTACACCCAGTCCAGGGGGTGGTCCTGTCTGTCAACCTTGTCCTTGTCCTTCCTCTCAGTGTTGCCCTTGTGAAACTCGCCAGGGGGGAGGAGAATGGGGAGAAACCCAGAAGGAGTAGGTTCTGCTTCACATTGGCTCTGGTGCCAGCTACTCAGACCTGGCCCACTCATGGGGCAAGGTAAGACAGCTGCCTCGGTCAGCAGAATCCACAGAGGCAGCAGATCTGGCCTTCAAGGTGTGCTGGGCCCAGGGATAACCCTTGAAACGCAGTCCAGGACCGGTCCAGTATCTGGAGGTTCCGCTAGGAGTCAGTCCGACAGGGACAAGGAAGGAAACCAGGCAAGGACAGGTTCAGGATCTCAGGCAGGATCTGACCTACAGCAATGTTGCTCCTGCATCCTGGGGCGGGGTCCGACAGCCTTTTATCTTTGTCGGGGTAACAGCCAGTCCTGATCCCCCAGTGACTCACCTCCCTGTTTTGCCCAAAGGCGAGCACTCCTCCTGCGAGTACTCAGGTCTCTCCTTCTCTCAAACCTCAGTCTCTGCAGCTCGGGAGACGTCGGTGGGCTACTAGACCCAGGGGCCACCTCAGCCTCCCCTGACCCAACCGGTAGTGGAGCAGTTGTAAGTGATGGCCCAGCTAAAGGCAACAAAGTAATCCCCGCATCTGGAGCCAGGGCAGGCTCAGGCCCCTGAATCAGCCCAGCTGGTGTTTGTTGCAGGGGAACCTGTGCAGACTGGGACTTTTCAGAATCAAGCCCCAGGCTTGGTTCAGATGATGCCTGAGGCAAAGGATCCGGTGCAGACTGAGACTCCTTTGGTTTCGAGTCCAAGCCCGAGTCCCAGGCCATCACACAAGGAATGCATCAGCTGCTGCTCCTGCTACTGTGATGCTAGCTACAGCTGCTGTGATGCTCCTTGGAAGCTGGATCTGCCACACCTTAGCTGCCTCCCCTGTGCCACCTCTACAGCTGCCTCGTGGTGAATAGGAGACACTGTTGGTCTCCTCCCACCCTTGCTCCCATTGTAGATCTTTCTTTCCCCCTTGTTCCTGATGTAGATCTTCACTCACCACTTTTCCCCCAGTGGAGCGGGAGGAGGCACCATTTTATGGTTTGCTTCAGGTACCAAAATGTATTGGGCTGGCCCGGCACCTGCTGTCCGCTCCTTACCTTCCACCCTACTTGCTCCAGTGGGCACCAGCCAGCACTGAGAAGTGTGAGGGGAACCAACAGCATAGGTGTCATTCTGCCACCATCCATGGCTTTTCTGCTAACCTAGCCCAAGTTGTAGCATTTGCCTCCAAGCCTAAGCATTGGGTACATGATAATTTCAGTGCAGCCGGTCACAGAAAACATCTGGAATCCCTGTTGAGAAGCAGGTTGTGCCCCTACGCCAGCTTCATTTTGCAGGTTGCCGCAGCAATGGGCACTTTATTTTTATCTTTGTTTTTCCAAAGCCCTCTGGGAATAATTGGTGACAACTCTGTCCTTCTGCAGATCAATACGGCAACTCTCCCCTTGAAAGAGAGCAAGTTGAGTGCAGAGTTTGGCTCTCTTCTGGCAAATGAAAAGGCAGGAGAGGGGATTTGCTCGACGTGCAAAAGTGTCAGGGCAATTTGTCACAGGCCACAGGAGTGAAATGGATAGGGAGGTAGACGCTTGATCTAGCCGACTCAAGCCAAGGCCTGCAAAGCCATCTCCAGCAGGGCTTTCCCAACAGAAGGCGGCGTTGAACAATCAAGGGGGTGCGAGGAAATGATATAGCATTTGGGTTTAGTTTGCTGAGTTGGGAACATAGGCGCCATCTCCCCGGGGTCATGGGTGCCCAAGCTCCCACGAAATTTTAAATGAAGGGGGCTGGGCCCCACAAAGTACAGCAGCAGCCATGCCTGCACGCCTTTCAGCACGTCCGGAAGACATCACCATGCCCACTATGTACGTGAGTGACTTCAGCATGGTGACATCATACACACACACCAGGGGGCGTGATGACATCGTGCGCACCCTGCAACATCCGCACATGCCCCAGTGATGGCACACAGCCCCGGGCACCCGCAGTTGCAGGGGCAAGCCAGCATTGCTTGTTGGGAACAATTGAGTTGTGCATGATAGAGCAAAGAGTGGAACCTCAGGCCTTATCTCCCATGAATTTTCATCAGGCCAATGGCCCGTGTAACCCAGCATCCTGATCCCACAGTGCCAATCAGATGCCTGTGGGAAACCTGCAAGGGGTTGGCAGGAGAAACCTCCTGTGGTTTCTAGCATATGGTTTTCAGAAGCATATCTCCACATTATGCATCATTTTATATGCCCCTATCTTGTCTCTTCCTACTCAACTTTTCTTTAACTATCCCTAAATGCCATAACCTTTCATCATAGAGGAGCTGCTTCACAGAAAGCAGCTGATAGGTTTTCTGTGGGAACCTGCTGTTCAAGATCTGCAGACCGAAGGAGGAATTCCTTGATGGAATAGTTGAATCTGTCAATTTCAGGCTCTCTCGGTTTCTTATCTTTTCCATTCCTAAATGCAGTTCTGCATCAGTTTGCAAACTTTTTTTATATAAGTGGTCATGACTGTTACCCCAACATACACATTTTCCTGTATATGATTATGATGCTTTGCCTCCATTGTGGGAGGCAGAAAAACTTCTGGGAGCTGCAGAAGGGGAGAAGAGTCTTGTGCTCAGGTCCTGCTTGTGGGGTTTCCATCGGAACATCTGGTTGGCCACTTTGAGAATGGGATGCTGGACTAGATCGGCCACTGGCCTGATCCAACAAGCTCTTCTTATATTCTTACACCAGTCTGGTATAATCCCATCAATCTCAGTCTCAGTGTTGGCCCTTGTGGAACTCATCAGGGAGGAGGAAGGGGTCAAAACTAGAATTAGTTGGTGAGGCACTGCCCCATTGTGTGGGAATGCTTAGGAAGGTAAAGGTAAAGGGACCCCTGACCATTAGGTCCAGTCATAGACAACTCTGGGGTTGCGGCGCTCATCTCTCTTTATTGGCCGAGGGAGCCGGCGTACAGCTTCTGGGTCATGTGGCCAGCATGACTAAGCCACTTCTGACGAACCAGAGCAGCGCACGGAAATGCCGTTTACCTTCCCACTGGAGTGGTACCTATTTATCTACTTGCACTTTGATGTGCTTTCGAACTGCTAGGTTGGCAGGAGTCCTCCCCACGTCACCCTGCATGTCCATTCTAGGGAAACAGGGAATATTGTACTTGACTGCTCTAGCAATACATCCCACACATTGGCCCTAACTGACCAGCCTCCACTGATTGGTATACAGTGGTACCTTGGTTCTCAAACTTAATCCGTTCTGGAAGTCTGTTCCAAAACCAAAGCGTTCCAAAACCAAGGTGCGCTTTCCCATAGAAAGTAATGCAAAATGGATTAATCTGTTCCAGACTTTTAAAAATGACCCCTATAACAGCAATTTAACATGAATTTTACTAACGCATGGGTAGGCAAACTAAGGCCTGCTCAAAAAGTTTGCTGACCCCTGATCTAACGAGACCATTGATCCATAAAATGAAAGCAATAAACAATGTACAGTGGTACCTTGGGTTAAGTACTTAATTCGTTCCGGAGGTCCGTTCTTAACCTGGAACTGCTCTTAACCTGAAGCACCACTTTAGCTAATGGGGCCTCCTGCTGCCGCCGCACTGCCAGAGCACAATTTTGGTTCTCATCCTGAAGCAAAGTTCTTAACCCGAGGTACTATTTCTGGGTTAGCGGAGACTGTAACCTGAAGCGTATGTAACCTGAGGTACCACTGTACTGCAGTCACACAATCAATCATTAGCTGAACTGGGTTCCACACAGGCACGGGGGTGGGGGGAGAACTACAAAAAATGCAAAATAAATAGCAAAAACAGACAGACCTCAGTGTCACATTCAAAACAGAGCAGGTTCGGCTTCCAGAAAAAGTTTGCAAACCGGAACACTTACTTCCAGGTTTGCAGTGTTTGAGTTCCAAGTTGTTTGAGTACCAAGGCATTTGAGAACCAAGTCACCACTGTATTAGATTCTGCTTTAAGGGATCACATTGCACTGAAGAGGTGTGCCGCATTGCTCACAGCTGCATGTTCTTACGGAAGTTCACCAGCATATTAAACCAACATTTGCTTAGCTGTATCAGTGTCAGTATTCCGACCCGCAAGCTTTGTCTTTCCGAGCACCTGATGCTCGAAGCTTTCATTTCTTGAGCAGCGGTAGAGGAACACGCACAGGACAGCGAACAGAGGAGGCTCCTGCTGCGAGGAAAATAGAGCAATATGTGGTTGCTGGCATTTGTGCTGCAATGTAGAAGCTGAAAGGGATGCACAGCCATGACACTCGGCACCTGTCACATATCTGCAGGCATGAAACTACGCAAATAACCCTCCTCATCTGAGCATCGCACAATGGATCGCCTTCGCCAGAATGGTGGGCATATGGAACGGAATCTGAAATGCCAAGCATCATATATGCCAGCCGGAGTGGGCATGGGTGGGTGGGATTCGGCTCAGTTTGCATTTTAATGCACAGTCTAGCTAATTTTTGCAGCTCTGGAAACAATAGGAAAGCAGGAATGTGTATCTCCTTTGAAGTCTGACACTGCTCTGGACTCTGCGATGCAGTTCTCCAGGTGAATAAAGGGACCCCTGACCATTAGGACCAGTCGTGGCCGACTCTGGGGTTGCGGCGCTCATCTCACCTTATTGGCCAAGGGATCTGGCGTACAGCTTCCAGGTCATGTGGCCAGCATGACAAAGCCGCTTCTGGTGAACCAGAGCAGTGCACAGAAATGCCGTTTACCTTCCCGGCGGAGCGGTACCTATTTATCTACTTGCACTTTGACGTGCTTTCGAACTGCTAGGTTGGCAGGAGCAGGGACCAAGCAACAGGAGCTTACCCCATCGCGGGGATCCGAACCGCCGACCTTCTGATTGGCAAGTCCTAGGCTCTGTGGTTTAACCCACAGCGCCACCCGCGTCCCTTCTCCGGGTGAATAATGTGTACCAAATAATAATAATAATAATAATAATAATAATAATAATAATAATAATAATATATTTATACCCAGCCCCTCTGGCTGGGTTTCCCCAGCCACTCTGGGCAGCTTTCAACCAAATATTAAAAACAATACAGCGTCAGACATTAAAAACTTCCCTAAACAGGGAAATAAGAGTTTGGAGATGTGCATATATAAGTGAAAATAGTATACAAAAATGGATTATCTCATGGAAAAAATGCTGGCAAAAATGGAGCAAAATTGCTTACATTAGGACTTAAGAAGAGCTTGTTGGATCAGACCAGTGGCCCATCTAGTCCAGCATCCCATCAGCCGCTTTCTATGAAGCAGCCCTCTACAAGGAAAGGTTACGACATTTGGGGATAGTTAACCTAGAGAAACATTGAGTAGGAAGAGACATGATAAAACGATGCATAATGTGGAGGTGTCTGTTAGGGGAAAGTTGTTCTCCCTCTCTCATTGTGCTAGAACTTGTGGACATCCAATGAAGCTGAATGTTGGAAGACTTAAGACAGATTAAAAGGAAGGGCTTTTTCATGCAAAACAAGGTTAAACTATGGAACTGGAGGAGGCACTGAAGGCCAGCAACTGGATGGCTTGAAGAGAGGATTAAGCAAAATCATGGAGGAGAGGGCCATTGATGGCTACTAACCACGAGGGCTGTGCTCTGCCTTCGCAGTTGAAAATAGCACAGCTTCTGAAAACCAGTTGCTCACAGTGGCCAATCTGATGCCTCAATGGGAAGCCCGCAAGCAGGACCCATGTCAGGGATTGGCTGGATGAGGAGGAGCAGTGGAAGCCACCTGACCAAAAGCCCCGCCCCCCGTGAAAGTACAGAGGGAGAGGACTTGGATCCTGGTGATGGGGAAACAGCCACACCCCAAAGGAGGGGGTAAGCTGAGAAGCGCTGGAGGCTGGGAGCTTGAAGGATGATGAAGAGGAAGAAACGGGCAGGTGCCACAGGGTGAAGACAGGACTCAGACCTGGCAGCTCCACCACAGAGCATAGCTGTTAGCTTTTCCCTTTTCTTGTGTGGAATCCTATTTGGAATAAGGGAATTTCCCTTAAAAAAAGGGAACAGCTGACAGCTATGCTACAGAGTATGGTTACCAGATTTTTTTCCAAGGAATCCGGGGACACTTTCTTTTTCTTTTTCTCTTTCCTTTTTCTATTTTTGAATTTCATGCTTTATTGTTTTAGGAAAGGGTTGATCAGAGTTCTTGACCTTTTTTGGAGGGAACCCCAAAGTTGGCGGGCGTGTACCTTGACACAAGGCAAGCGGAGAAGCCCATCTACAAACACACAAATGAAAACCAAAAAAAAGGAGGTGGAGGGGTGGAGAGAGATTGAGTAAAGGCGCTCACTGGTCTTGGGAAAACATGCATAAAACACACACAAGGCAGCTGAGTGGCTCAGAGCCCATTGGAGTGCCACGGGCTCTTCTGCTGTGCGAGTTCGGGGTGAGCGTTGATCGAGAAAGTGAGCCAAAAGGAAGCTCTCTGGCTCGCCCCTCGGTTTAAATAGCGCCTCTCCGCCAGCGGATTGTCTGGCTGGAACTTTGACATGGCCAGGACCTCCAGTGCTGCCCACTGCTATGGCGCCCGCCATGTTGCCTCACTGGAAATCCCCAGGCATAAATCCGGGGACATTAATTAAAATCCGGGGACATTCCAGCGACAGATTTTGTTCGGGGACAGATTGGTGAATCTGGGGACTGTCCCTGGGAACCGGGGACATCTGGTAACCCTACCACAGAGCCACCCTGACAGCTTCTCTGCTGACAGTCTGCAAACCTTCCCCCTCCCAGAATGAGGCTTCTATTGTATGTTGCTGAGCAGAGAGCCAGGCAGACACAGAGAGGGTCCCTTGGGGCTCACCGTAGACAGAGGGAGGGGCCTGACACAGAGGGATAGGAAGTGGAGAGGGAATTTCAAGCCAGCCCAGGCAACCGCTTCATCTAGACAGGAGCAACCCTGAGAAGTCTCTGTGTGTTCTCTCTTCTGATTCCTTCAAAAAGGAACTAACTGTAGGTTTCTAAGTGTTTCACTCTCTGTGAACATCCTGTTCTCCTTGTCGGCTTCCTGACACAGCACTACTCCCAGAAAATGCTACTCACTGCCTCTGACAGTGGAGGTAGAACATTGTCATCATGGCTAGCAGTCATGGATCCAGCCCTGCATCCTGTTCTGCTCAAAAGAGGATTAGACGAATTCGTGAAGAAGGATAACGCTCTCAATGGCTACTAGCCATGATGGCTAGGCTATGCTCACATGGTTGGAGACAGCAATGCTTCTGAATCCTAGTTGCTGGAAACCGCAGGAAGGGAGAGTCCTGGGGTCCTGGTCGTGCATGTTCCACAATGGGCATCATCTGGTTGGCCATTGCGAGAAAAGGATGTTGAACCAGATAAACCATTGGCTTGAACCAGCAGCATATTCTTAGGTCCTTATGGTCATCTTCCATCCATGCAACCTGGTTCAAGGACACTTTCCAACCAGAAAAGGCACTCACAGAGGGTGCAACTGGCTTCTGAAACTGTTTAGGGTTGACATAAAGGTAAAGGGACCCCTGACTATTAGGTCCAGTCGTGGCCGACTCTGGGGTTGCGGTGCTCATCTCGCTTTATTGACCGAGGGAGCTGGCGTACATGTGGCCAGCATGACTAAGCTGCTTCTGGCAAACCAGAGCAGTGCACGGAAACGCCGTTTACCTTCCTGCCAGAGCAGTACCTATTTATCTACTTGCACTTTGACGTGCTTTCGAACTGCTAGGTTGGCAGGAGCAGGGACCGAGCAATGGGAGCTCACCCCATCACGGGGATTCGAACCGCCGACCTTCTGATTGGCAAGTCCTAGGCCTTGTGGCTTAACCCACAGCACCACCCGCGTCCCTTAGGGTTAACATACACCCAG
Organism: Podarcis raffonei; assembly: GCF_027172205.1. Lineage (NCBI taxonomy): Eukaryota > Metazoa > Chordata > Lepidosauria > Squamata > Lacertidae > Podarcis > Podarcis raffonei. The sequence goes on from NC_070617.1 coordinate 25,485,337, forward strand.
AATTACCATAACCAGACATAGCTGGAATGCTGCAGTTGGAAGCAGTGTCCGATGGAAATTGCTGAAATGTTTGTGAATATCCAGACGTTTGGCAGCCCAAAAAGCTCAACAACCTTTTGAAATATGGCAACCCTACAGTTGCTGGAATCGACAGGAGGGGAATGTGCTCTTCTGCTCAGCTCCTGCTAGAGGATTTCCGCTGGGCTTCTCAGTGGCTCTTCTTATGTTCAGTGGTACAGGTTGCAGCACAAAAACCCTAGCTCAGTCGTGGGGAATGTTTGGTCCTCCAGATGTTGCTGAACGGCAATTCCTATCCTCTCTGGCCCTTGGCCATGCTTGCTGGGGCTGATGGGAGTTGTAGTTTGGCAACATCTAGTTCCCTGCACCTGTACTAGTTGATTAGAAATCTTAGGGGTCCTCTTTGATGGGAGGTAAGGGCTGTGTACAGAGCCTCCTAGTGACTGCTGCTCTGAGCACCCGCTGTAGCCAGAAAGAGAGGGAACATAGGCAGCGACAATCCCTTTCCTCTGCACATTAACCTTCCTTCCCAAACAATAGAAAGAACATATTTTTGCCATTTATCAACAGGTTTCTCCTCCCTAGGAAGGACTTTTAAACCACTCAGGAGGGCAAAACCGAACCATTTTCACTTAGTAAATGTCAAGGATTTCTGATTCTCTTTGGATTTCATTTTATTCTACTGTTACCATTTTCCCCCCTTATTCCATAGTTGCCTAATATGTATTCTGAGTGATTTCTATGGAAAATAGGCCAGAGGCCTTTATTTAAAAGCCTGGGTTGTAATTAACATCAAAGCAGTGAAACACAGAAGATTTAAAGGGCTTCTTAAGTACTCCTGGCCCGATACTGCATCGCCAAAAGCCTTGAGCTGGCAGGAAAGTACGTGATCCGGCCCTCCGGAGGAGTGAGGGACAGTTAATTAAAACATCCTGGTGCATTGAACCCTAAGCAGAAATCCAATGGTGAAGTGTTGATTTATCATTCGAGCAGTTTTTTTTAAAAAGACTAGAACCTTGAAGGGAAGACTAGAACCCAGTCCAAGGCAGCAATATTTCTGAATACCAGTTGCTGGAAACCACAGGAGGGGAGGGAGCACTTGTTCAGTGGTCACCTAGGAAGCCTTGGGACTTTCTAGGTGACCACTGTGAGAACAGGATGCTGGACTTGATGAGCCCTTGACCTGATCCAGCAGCCTTTCCTATGTTCTTAAGCTGATCCAAATCAAGACGAAGATCAGTCTCCATGCATTTTCATGCTGCACTGTAGGTCAGATTCTGCGGAGAAGCAGAGGGAGACTCTGACCCGTTTGCCTAATGAGTCGTGCCTAACCTTTCCATTTGGCCCAAAAGGCTCTTTAGCAAACCAAACTGTCACCATGTGATATCAGGCATCTGCCTAGCGCTTGGTGCCATGCAAAGTCAGGTGCAGAACAAGGAAATCGGTAGCTTCGGGGAGCTCCAAATTCAAAAGGGGTTAATGTACATTAGCAGCCCCTCCAAGTGCCCCTATTTTCCAGGAACAGTCCTGGATTTACAGAAGCTGCCCCAGTTTCTGATTTGATCCTAGAATGTCCTGCTTTTCATTGTTGTTGTTGTTGTTTAGTCGTTTAGTCGTGTCTGACTCTTCGTGACCCCATGGACCAGAGCACACCGGGCACTTCTGTCTTTCACTGCCTCCCACAGTTTGGTCAAACTCATGCTGGTAGCTTCAAGAACACTGTCCAACCATCTCGTCCTCTGTCGTCCCCTTCTCCTTGTGCCCTCAATCTTTCCCAACATCAGGGTCTTTTCCAAGGAGTCTTCTCTTCTCATGAGGTGGCCAAAGTATTGGAGCCTCAGCTTCAGGATCTGTCCTTCCAGTGAGCACTCAGGGCTGATTTCCTTCAGAATGGATAGGTTTGATCTTCTTGCAGTCCATGGGACTCTCAAGAGTCTCCTCCAGCACCATATCTCAAAAGCATCAATTCTTCAGCCTTCTTTATGGTCCAGCTCTCACTTCCATACATCACTACTGGGAAAAGCATAGCTTTAACTATACGGACCTTTGTCAGCAAGGTGATGTCTCTGCTTTTTAAGATGCTGTCTAGGTTTGTTATTGCTTTTCTCCCAAGAAGCAAGCGTCTTTTAATTTTGTGACTGCTGTCACCATCTGCAGTGATCATGGAGCCCAAGAAAGTAAAATCTCTCACTGCCTCCATTTCTTACAGCCCAAAAAAATGCTTGTTTGGGGCAAGATCTCAACGCAAAAACACGCCAGATCATGACAACCCAAATGCCCACCATGTTCTCACAGGGAAAAAACGGGATGTCCTGGTTTTTCTGGATATGACCTCAGCCAGGCAGAAACATTTGTGTGGGGAGGGAACACAGGGGAGACCTCTATGGGCCAGAGAGAGGAGTGTAGGCCCATGTTTGTATGTTTATTACTCTGCATATCCTAGTGCCAAGAGTGCCAACTTGGCCCGTGACCATGGGTGCCATGCAGTGCCCTGGCACTGAAATTTGTGGGTGCCCAGACCCTTCATGGGGAATTTTGTGAGTGCTCCCAGGGCCCCAGAGAGTTGCCACCTATGCCTAGTACTCTAAATTGCTTTGGAGACTTAAAAATTTGACCTGAAGCTGAATTTGCTGAGGGTGCCCTCTGATTCTTCTCTCTTTTATATGTTTGATGTTCTGTATGTGATGTGTATGGGATGCGGGTGGCGCTGTGGGTTAAACCACAGAGCCTAGGGCTTGCCGATCAGAAGGTTGGCGGTTCGAATCCCCATGACGGGGTGAGCTCCCATTACTTGGTCCCTGCTCCTGCCAACCTAGCAGTTCAAAAGCATGTCCAAGTGCAAGTAGATAAATACGTACCGCTCCAGCGGTAAGGTAAATGGCATTTCTGTGTGCTGCTCTGGTTTGCCAGAAGCGGCTTAGTCATGCTGGCCACATGACCCGGAAGCATGACTCCCTCAGCCAATAAAGCGAGATGAGCGCCACAACCCCAGAGTCAGCCATGACTGGACCTAATGATCAGGGACCCCTTTACCTTTACCTTTATGTGATGGCTATGTTTGAGCACTGGCATACTGTAATGTAACAAACCACTGTTTAAGAAGGATATCGATGAACTGGAATGCATGCAGAGGAGGGTGACCAAGATGATCTGGAAAACAAGCCTTATGAGGAACGGTTGAGGGTCCTAGTCTGACCTCTAACGACAGTACCAGGCTCTCCAGTTTGAAGACATATCCCAGCCAGGCAAAGACCTTCAAGCAGAGTGCAAAGCAGAGCCAAAGGAGGATGTGGTCTGGGGAGAGGGTGTGTGGCTTGGGGGAGAGCACCGAGGACCCACCTTGCCCTCAGGCCTGAGGTTGCCCAGGGTAGTCTCGGGGATGTAGCTTCCTTTTGCTCCCAGAGTTCCCTGCCTCCTTCCCTGCTGCTCCTGCTGTCCCAGGATTAATCAGGGCTATTGCCTCACCCCGCAGCTGCCATTCCTCCCCTACCAACAGCACCATCCCCCTCCCCACCTTCTTTGCCATTCCTGCAATCATTAATTCTGATCTGCATCTGCCGGTCACATTGATCCTGACCTTTCTTTGTTGGGGGCTCCCTGCCAACATCAAGGAGGAGCTGCCCCAATTAAGACCAGGAAAAGCAGCATGAGGGGCAGGTGCTGGTGGCGTCCTGGCGCCTGGCACCTGCTGAGCTCAGGGCTTCAGATGAGCTCGCCTGGATGCCAGTGGATGCTCATGTCTTCACCCCCTCACTTGCAGCAGAGCAGTGCCTCTCTTGAGAGGAGGCTACAGTGGAGATTGGGCTACCAAAGTGGACAAAATGCAAAAACCAAAGTGAGAGGTGGCTCTGAGCTGCTAGGAAGAGGATCTGATGTTAGAACTTGCTGGCAGCAGAGAATGTGAAATGATAATTTTTTTCATGGAAATAGGCCAGATTTGCATTGGGTTTGGCCCAGGCAGATTATTTATTTTTTGTTTTGTTTATTTTTTTCTGATCTTTTTCTTTTTTTCCTTGTCTTTTTTTCTTTTTTTAGAAAAACACCTTTGTGTGACCAGGTGGCAACAGCCCCAGCCCCCAGGGATCATAAGGAAGGAATAAAGACTCTGACAACGTTATATGGAATTCAAATTAGACCACAACTTTATTAAAATTCCGAACGTAGGAAGATCTTGGCTTAGGCCTTGGGCGTTTATCCCTCCCAGCCCCCCAGCCAGGGGGAACTGGGGCTCATCAGGGTAAATGGGATATGGGGGTGCTCTGAGAGACGTAAATGTAGCAGGCCGCCCAGCCCATATCCCGGCACACAGGGTCGTTCACTGACGACCTTTCAATGTATGGCCAGTGACACCCATATATATAACCCCTTTAAGAGGGGGACCATGGAATCACCACCGCCATAGGGGGGTGAGTCACCACTTCACTCCCCACCCCACCCCCCATATAGGGAAGAAAAGACTAAAGGATTCCACCCAAAGCCACAACCGCCAAAGTTGTGGTGAATTGCTACGGGGAAGACAAAACCTGCCAACGCAGGAAAATTCCTTCCCGGTCCTTCAACAGCAGCCAGTCAAAGACCGTAGCAGCGCCCGCTAAACAGGAAGAAAAAGTTTACCTGCAAACAAGAAACATTAACAAAGGGAGGGTAGGGAGGGTGAATCTCCAGAGTGGACTGCCTGGCTATTGTCGGCTCCACCCCCCATATATAAATGGGACTGGCCCCACCTCCCAGCAAGAAACTTGATTACTGAGGCTGGGCATGAACCTCCAAAAATTAACACTAAGAAGCAAGCCAGCCCGTTTGCCAGTGAGCTCCCTGGGAACTGTAGCACCACACGCGATCCCTCAAAGGGCACCCACAATGTAAAGTGTGAGTGGTCAAAACCAGGACATCCCATTTTTTCCTGTGAATACAGAATTGTAGAGTTGGAAGGGACCTCAACAGTCATCGAGTCCAATCCCCTGCAATTCAGGAAGCACGGCAAAAGAATCCCCAACAGGTGGCCATCCAAATTTTGTTCAAAAACCACCAGCAAAGGAGAGTCCACCACCTTCCGAGGTAGCCCATTCCACTGTTGAACAGCTCTAAACATACACAAATCCCTCAACCATTCCTCATAAGGCTTGGTTTCCAGGCCCTAATGGTCGTCTTGGTCAACCTCCTCTGCACACGTTTGTCGATATCCTTCTTAAACAGTGGCTTATTATATTGTTGTTGTTTAGTCGTTTAGTCGTGTCCAACTTTTCATGACCCCATGGACCAGAGCACGCCAGGCACTCCTGTCTTCCCCTGCCTCCCGCAGTTTGGTCAAACTTGTGCTGGTAGCTTCGAGAACACTGTCCAACCATCTCGTCCTCTGTCGTCCCCTTCTCCTTGTGCCCTCCATCTTTCCCAACATCAGGGTCTTTTCCAAGGAGTCTTCTCTTCTCATGAGGTGGCCAAAGTATTGGAGCCTCAGCTTCAGGATCTGTCCTTCCAGTGAGCACTCAGGGCTGATTTCCTTAAGAATGGAAAGGTTTGATCTTCTTGCAGTCCGTGAGACTCTCAAGAGTCTCCTCCAGCACCATAATTCAAAAGCATCAATTCTTCGGCGATCAGCCTTCTTTATGGTCCAGCTCTCACTTCCATACATCACTACCGGGAACATACACAAATCCCTCAACCATTCCTCATAAGGCTTGATTTCCAGGCCCTTGATCATCTTGGTCAACCTCCTCTGCACACGTTTGTCGATATCCTTCTTAAACAGTGGTTTATTATATTACAAAATGCCAAAGCTCAAACAGAGGGTAGTACTACCTCATAAGGCGGTGGGCTTTCCTTCACTGGAGGTCTTTCAACAGAGTTTGGATGGCCATCTGGCAGGAGTTGGTTTGCTGTGATTCCTGCATTGCAGTGGGTTGGGCTAGATGACCCTTGGGGATCCTTCCAATTGTACACTTCTATGAATCTGTGGTTCTGCTCGTAGGCTGGTTTTTAGCAGCCTGACTCCAGCTGCTGATCTCATGCCCTTGGCATCTGAGCACAGGCAACAATTCAGGTTGGAGGGTCCCAACAGACACCTCGGCTTGGAAATGCAAACCATGGAGCTGTCTCTTTTCCCTGTTTCTTCTTTCCGCGTTCATTGACGCTTCAATCCATTTGGCATCTCTGTGAAATTGTACTATGCCAACTGCCTTGAGAGCTCAGCTGGGGCCATAAGCTACATTATACATTTAATTTAACTAATAATAATAACAATATTAATAACACAGAGACACCTGCACACCGTGAGAGCCTTCCAAATTGCTGATTGGAATAGGGTCCCAGGGATTCAGCTGGAGTCTCGTTCAGCATAAGGCCTGCGGATCATGAGGTCTCATTCATGGATGAATGAAATTCGCTGGAAGTCTTCTAGTGAGAAAGGAGGGGCAATGTTTTTCAGGAATATTTTGAGCTCAGGCAAGGGCTCTGTGGGTGGCCAGTCATTCATGGATCACCCATCTGTAGCCAGGACAGCTAAGGATCTGATTAGACACACAAGCTTTGGCTTCCCCTGAGCGATTAGCCTAGCCTGCTCAATACAGCCAACACAACTTGGCTAGCAAATACACACACACTTTCCGCTAAGTCAGTCCTGAGTTGGGCCCATGTAGGCCAGTGTCAGGAGATGCTGAAATTCCTCTCTGTCTGCCCCATGTGGCAGGTGACTGAACTGCAGGCAGTGGAGAACTTACCAAATTAGCTCCGCCCTCTCAGGGTATTGGATCCTCCTAGGGTGGGCGGAGTATAATTAAATGACTTCCTTTCATAGCTAACTTTGCTTTCAATCTGTTTTGGATTTTTATAGGACACAGTGTTCTTTGGAGTAATTTGTTCAACACTGGCAAAATTGAGACTGATCTTTGGGAAGTTTGTGGGGTAGAGGAAACAAACCAAGGGCATGGGATTGTTTGAAATACGGGGGGGGAGTGGGTGGACTTTGCAGACTTAATGTCTTAAACATTATAAGCTTATCTTTGAGGGCAGCCCCTCAGGTGACAATTTTTGGGGGCCCAGAGTTGGAGATTTTATGGAAGTTACACTAGTACCTCGGGTTACATACGCTTCAGGTTACAGACGCCGCTAACCCAGAAATAGTACCTCGGGTTAAGAACTTTGCTTCAGGATGAGAACAGAAATCGTGCTCCGGCGGTGCGGCAGCAGCAGGAGGCCCCATTAGCTAAAGTGGTGCTTCAGGTAAAGAACAGTTTCAGGTTAAGAACGGACCTCCAGAACGAATTAAGTACTTAACCTGAGGTACCACTGTACTAGGATTTATGGATGATTATAACTGAGGTTCTACGCTATGATACCTTTGGTAAAGGCTGTTCTCCAACTGGAGTCTAGTACTTGTACATGTGTGTGTTTTAACACAAGGGCTGAATTCATGAGTTGAATTAAATCGGAAGCTGCCTTATACTGAGTCAGACCAGACATGCCAGCGGTCAATGGGGCCTGAAGCAAAACTGGACAGAGTAACGGATGTGAATTCTACCTTTTTGCACAATGGGCTATTCTCCACACAGACATCTCTCTCTCCTCTATTGAGGCAAGCAAGAGGCATGATCAGAGGTGTTCAAGCTGGAACGTGTTTGACCAAGACGATCAAGGATCTGGAAAACAAGCCTTATGAAGAGCTGTTGAAGGAGCTGGGTATGTTTAGCCTGGAAAAGAGGAGACCGAGAGGAAATAATGCTAGACATCTTCAAATACAGTGGTACCTCGCAAGATGAATGCCTCGCAAGACGGAAAACTCGCAAGAAGAAAGAGTTTTCCATTTTTCGAGGTGCTTCGCCAGACGAATTTCCCTATGGGCTTGCTTCGCAAGATGAAAGCCCATAGGGAAATCTCTGGGGACAGCGGGGAAGCGCAGCGCGTCTTCCCCACTGTCCCCGGACCTCTTCCGAAGGCTGGCGGTGGGGCGGAGAGACCTTCTCCCCCCGCCAGCCTTTGGAAGGCTCCTCCGAAGGCTGGGGGTGGGGCGGAGAGACCTCCCCCTGCCAGCCTTCGGAAGGCTGTTCTGAATGTTGGCGGTGGGGAGGAAAAACCCTCCTCCCACCGCAAGCCCTGGGAACAGAGGAGAAGCTCTGCGGCCTTCTCCTCTGTTCCCGGACCTGTTCTGAAGGCTTGCGGTGGGGAGAAAAGCCCTTCTCCGCACCGCCAGCCCGGCAAGCGGTTTCCATAGGAACGCATTAATTGATTTTCAATGCATTCCTATGGGAAACCGTGCTTCGCAAGACAAATAACTCGCAAGAAGAAAAAACTCGCGGAACGAATTAATTTCGTCTTGCGAGGTACCACTGTATCTCAATGGCTGTCACATGGAAGATAGAGCAGGTTTGTTTTCTGTTGCTCCAGAGGGTAGGACATGAATTACAAGAAAGGAGATTCTGACTAAAGATCAAGAAGAACTTTCTGACAGTGAGAGCTGTTCGACAGTGGAATGGTCTCCCTTGGGAGATTATAGACTCTCCTTCCTTGGAGGTTTTTAAGCAGAAGCTGGATGGCCATCTGTCATGGATGCTTTAGCTGAGATTCCTGCATTGCAGGAGGCTGAACTAGATGACACTTGGGACCCATTCCAACTCTACAATTCTACGATCCTAGGACACATCATGATCAGGCAAAAATACTCAAGAAGGTTGCAAAATAAGGCTAATGAGGGGTATGGCTGGGGAGAGGGGCTGTGGCCTGGGGACAGCCCTGAGGGACAGATGGAGAGGTCCCTCCCTCCTCTCTATACAGTGCATAATGCTCTTTGTGGCTTTGTATTTGGGAGGGGGCAGGAGAAGGAACTGATTGAATGTGTAGGGATATCGCGGAGTGGGGAGTGGGGTCCGGAGGGAGCACACTTCCCCACCAGCAGGCAGCCACGTCTGCCTGCATGCGTGACCTTGGGGTGCAGGGAACCCCCCCCCCCAGACAAGCCACAACTGTCTGTACATCGTTCCACCCATGTCTGACCTTTTGCGGTCTCAGAAGTCAGCAGTGTCCTGTCTGTAACATTTTCCTTAGAGACCTTTTGTCTCCTACGTCATACATTGAGCAAGGGGGAAATGATGCTGTGGAACAGGTGCCAAAATAGCTCTGTACCACCCCACGATTTCAGGACGGAAGATGCGTAAAGGTCACAGCCCAAAAATGTATTTGCCTAGCTTGCATATTTGTCTCAATAAAAAGAGGCTCCACAGGAATGGTGGTAGCTCGCTCGCTCGCTTCAGACCACCTGTGCGCAGCTCACATAATGATCAACACCTGTCTTGGGCCTTCACTTCAGAATGCTGAAGGGGATTTGACTTCTCACCTTGCCAGCCGTCCTCACTGGAAAGTTTTTTTCCTAGGTGCCAAATGGATGGCTGCAGGAGCCAGAGTGACACCCAGTTACCAAATTGCTAAAGTCTCAGTTCCATGCTTCACACAGCTTGTAAAGAAGGAGAGTGTGATTTTTCACACCATTAGCAGAAACATCTTAGCACCACATGTTCAAATGGCTGTGTACATAGAGCTTGCCTGGAAGACCTCGCACTTCCATTGAGGGTGGATTTGAAAACTGGAGAGGGTGAGAACCTCTTGGAGACTAAGGGAAATGTTGTGCATCAGCCAACCAAATGGTTATTAGCTGTGCACCCCAGGTTTTCACAATTGAATTTATTTTTATCTTTACTGCTCTCTGGGCCCTAAAGCTTAGGTAAATGAAGGACATTCCTGCTGTAATGCATGTAGACTCTAGTTTCCTAGACTCTGTTGTCCCCCCTACTGTGTTCTACAGAGGCAACAGACTAAGCAGGAGAAAGCTGACAGGCAGGGTCACCCTTTGGACTAGTTGTAACCACAGCATCCTTTTCTAAATGCTCACCGACCAACTGTTGATTTATCTGTTCTAGGACCTTTCCTGATATCGGTGTCAAGCTCACTAATCAGTAGTTACCTGGGTCTTCTTTTTTCCCCTTTTTGAAGATGGAGACAACATTTGCCCACCTGCAGTCTTCAGGGATCTCGCCTGTTCTCCAGGAATTCACAAAGATTATATATATATATATATATATATATATATATATATATATATATATATATTCTTTTCCCCAAAAAAAATGTTAATTTTCCAAATTTATAACAAACATATCAACAAATATAAAAATAAAACATCAAAAAACAAACAAACAAACATAGATCCTGACTGTAATAATTCCTCTTTTGTTAACATTGTTGGGTGACTTCCTCGAATCCCCCGGCTGAGTTTCCATATATATCATTGTAGCAGTTTTCCAAAACTATTTTCACATAAAATTTACTTAGTCAATTAACATCTTTCTTTCTTTTCATTTTAACTTTAAACATATTATTCTATAACATCCCATATTTAAATCCTAGGCCAATCTGATACTTGCAAGTAATTCTATTTAGGTTATCTTAGCATATTTAGCTAAATATTCTTTAAATTTCTTCCATTCCTCCTGGTACTCCTCCTCCTTCTGGTCGCAGACTCTTCCGGTCAGGTCGGCTAGCTCTCAAAAGTCCATCATCTTCATCTGCCATTCCTCCACTGTTGGTACATCTTGTAATTTCCAATTTTTGGCCAACAAAGGAATTCACAAAGATCATAGACAGAGGCTCTGAGATTACATCCACAAGCTCATTTAGTACCTTTTGATGCTGTTCACCACACCCTGTATCTTTGAATTCCTTAAAACTAGCTAGGCATTCTCTTACCTCCTCTTTTCCTATCTTGGGCTTCTTGCATTGTTTATTCTGTTATCACCAGTCTGGACACTGCTTTCCTTTTGGGTGAAGACAGAGGCAAAATAGGTGTTGAGCAGTTCTGCCTTCTCTCTGTCAATAGCATTTCTCCATCTTCTTGCTTGCTACTTTCTTGTTCTTCCTCTTTCTTTAAACACAGGTAAAGAAACTTTTAAATATTATTTTTATCCTCTCCCACAAGCCCGAGTTTATTCAAAATAGTTCTTTTGTTAAGGTAATGGCTGACCAGTTAAGCACTGCCATTTACATATCCAAAGGGTTTGCTCTGTTGCCATAGAGACAAATGGGTAGGGCACCACAGTCTCCATTAACATTCATTCTGATGATTCGGAACCCTGGGTAAACACAGGCACTCCTGAAGTCTCTTGCTAGTCAGACACTGGGCTGCATTCAACAGTAAAAAACCTTGATCAACCCCCCCCCCCCTTTCCTTGCCATCTTGTAAAGGTAAAGGGACCCCTGACCATTAGGTCCAGTTGTGGCCGACTCTGGGGTTGCAGCGCTCATCTCACTTTATTGGCCAAGGGAGCCAGCGTACAGCTTCCGGGTCATGTGGCCAGCATGACTAAGCCGCTTCTGGTGAACCAGAGCAGCGCACGGAAACACTGTTTACTTCCCGCCAGAGTGGTACCTATTTATCTACTTGCACTTTGACGTGCTTTCGAACTGCTAGGTGGGCAGGAGCTGGGACAGAGGTCGACGGCAGCTCACCCCGTCGTGGGGATTCGAACCGCCAACCTTCTGATCAGCAAGTCCTAGGCTCTGTGGTTTAACCCACAGCGCCACCCGCTTCCCTTTGTCATCTTTACCCCCCCCCCAAAAAAAACGAGATTTTTTTTGCTTTTCTGTGGAGTGACGAGAAGCAAAAGGCAAGAGTATCACACATGTTATTTCCTAGCTCTTTGCCGGAAGCTCTGTCACTCACAGACACCACAGCCTCCAACACTCTGCATCAAGTAATTGTCTTATGATAACAGGTGTGACCTGAATTATACTGATTTGGAGGACAACTTCATTTCCCCTCTGAGTTTAGTGGGATGGTGGAGGACACACAGCTAACCTGAGAGAAGGTGTAAAGAATCATTAAGATGTGATCATGCTGTGGCTGTCCGGATATACTCCGACTTTATTTAGAGAAAGCCTATCAGACTGAAGCAAGCCCTCACAGCTTTTTGAGCGGAGAGCTTGCTCGGCTAATGGGAATGAGAGAAGAGAGTGTCATCCAAAACACAGGGCAAGTGTGAGAAGTGAGCTGATGTCTCCAAAACACAATCAAGGAATACCTTCTGTCCCTCCATGAGAACAGAAGAATCTGTTCTGCTGGATCAATGGTCCAGCTAGTCCAGTATCCTGTCCTCTCAGTGGCCAACTAGATACCAGTGGGAAACCTGCAAGCACAAGAGTGCTGTCCCCTTCTGAGGTTTCCAGCATCTGGTATTCAGAGGCATTGCTGGTTCCATCTGTGGAGGCAGACCATAGCCATCATGGTTGGTAGCCATTGATACCCCTCTTCTCCATAAATTCCTCCAATCTTCTTTAAAAGCCATATGGGTTGATGACCATCTCTGCCTCCTGTGGGAGTGAGTTCCACAGTTGTGCTGCATGAAGAAGTACTTTATCTGTCCTGAATCTTCCAACATTTGGCTTTGATGGATGTCTACAAGTTCTAGTGTTATGGGGCAACGGGACTTTTCTCCATCTACTTTCTCCATGTCACACATCGTTTTATAAACTTCTGGTTTGCACTTACGCCAGAGAGGCAGACCCTGAGGGTGGTCCAGATGTTTCTGGACAACAGCCTGCATCACTTTTAACTCTTGGCCATGCTGGCTGAGCCTGATGAGAATTGTAATATAACAACATCTGGAGGGCCAGCAGGCTCCCTACCTGTCAGGGCCTGAGCAGAGGAGGAATGGTGGAGACTGCCTCCCCAGCCTGACCTTTCCAGAGAAGAGGTAGACAGTTCAGAATTACAGCCGGGGTTTGACGGAGGTCACAGCTCAGAGGCAGATGCGGGGGGAAGTTGGGAAATAATGGGAAAGGAGGAAGAAGAAGTAGGAGGGGACAGCTGACGGACACAGTGTCTTTAGAAAGCATTCAAGAGCCCCTTCTCCCAGAACCCGGTGAGCATTGACAGTAGGAGAGCAGAGAGTTCAGAGGCAGAGGGCCCTTCTCAGCACCCGTAATGATGACGCATGAGACTCACTCGGAGCAACGCCATTATTCCAGGAGGCTGAATTTCTAAGCTTCTCTCTGTGAATATTGAATAAAAAGCAGATGGTAAGAAACATTCCTTGTTTCTGTGCTTTCTTGGGGCCACTGACAGAGCTTCATGCTCCGGCATCGGGGGTGGAGAGCAGGCGGGGGTGGGGCATGCCATCTGCAGGGGCAGAGCTTGCATCCTGGGGGCAGGGTGCGCTGCCTGCGGGGGTGGGGTGCCCAGCGCGGAGGGGCTGCCACGATGGCACCCTTGGGATCATGCTGCTGGGGGCGGTGTGCTCCCCCCGCACTCCTCTTCCTCTGCCAGTGCCTGGGGCAAGTGGCTGTGGGAGTTGCTGGCATCTGCCTGACACTACCAGGGATTAACCCTTGCCTGAATGCAGCATTCCCCAGCCTGATGCCCTCCTGATGTTTTGGTGGGAACAGGAGCAGCCCGTTTGGTGCAAGTGCTTTCTTTGAAATGAGAAGTCCCCCACATCCCCAAGTAGGGTTGGGAATGTGACACCCTTAAGAGCTGCTGCCAGACAGTGTTGACAGTACTGATCTAAATGGACCAATGGTCTGACTTGGTATAAGGCAGCTTCCCACGTTCTCCTCCTGAACATATTGTTGAATCCAAAGAATAGCTATAGGAGTGGAAGGGGAATGTGCTCAGAATGCAGACACAAGCCAGGAGCGTCACAAATTCATATTCCAAAACCGGTATGCACAAGGTTCGGCACATTCCTCAATCCATGTTAATGTATGTGAAATATTTGCCTCCTCCGAATGCTCCATAAAAATGCTAAATATGTGTGTTGCAATAAAAGTAACAGGAACCTAATAGGAAGAGAACCTTGTGGTTGGCAGAAGACCTCAAGAGGATTCTCTCAGCATTCTCGTCACCATTTTTCTGAGCGGCTGACCTGCCAGCATCGGAGAGGTGCCGGAAAAGGAAGATCCCCCAGGCATTAAGTGAGATCAAAGAGCTTTGCGCTAATGCTCGATGCAGCTGATGTGCTAATCTCGTTATCTAATCCAACCGATCCCTCCCTAATCTATTTGTATTAAGGCAGAAGGTGGGGATGGAGCAAGCTCAAGCTGGGCCTCTGTTGCTGTTTTTAACTGCCCTCTGGGAGCAACCAAGTGAGAACATCTGAAAAGAGCATCCCAGTTCAAGAGACCAGAAACTCCGGAGGATAGATGCAAATGGTAGGCATTGTTTGTCATTAGTCGATGGCAGTTGTCCTTCCTGGCAAGGCTTGGGATGGACTGAGCTGCAGCAGCCACACTCCACCCCATTTCAGTTTAGCTGGCACTCAGTCATAGATCCGTTCTGTCCCATTTGGTGAGGAGTTTGTTGAACAAATGGGCCAGAATTTGGCATTTCAATGATATGCAATTTGCACACACTTTTTCTGTAAAACCTGCAATTTCCAATGTGTTTCCCTATTGCTACATAGAATCGTAGAACTGTAGAGTTGATGGGGGAGCCTCAAAGCACATCTAGTCCAACCTCCTGCAATGCAGGAAGCTCAGCTAAAGAATCCCTAACAGATGGCTACCCAAACTCTGTATAAAAACCTCCAGTGAGGGAGAATCCACCACCTTCTGAGGGAGTCCGTTCTGCTATCAAACATCTCCTACACTCAGAAAGTTCTGCCTAATGTTTACTCCGAGTCTCCTTTCTTGTCATGCGTTGATTCAGGTCCTACCCTCTGGAGCAGCAGAAACAAGCTTGTCCCATCTTCGATATGACAATGCTTCAGATATTTGAAGACAGCTCTCTTATTACCTCTCAGTCCTCTCCCTTCCAGACTGAAATATACCCAGATCTCTTAATCCAGAACCTTGATCATCTTTGTTGCCCTCCTTCACACCCATTCAACCAGCCCCTATCGCTTTAAACTGTGGTGCCCAGAACTGGACCGAGGACTCCAGGTGGGGTCTGACCAAGGCAGAATAGAGTGTTGCTGTTACTTCCCTTGAACATGCATACATTGTATGCACTTTTTATGTAAAATATTCATTTTCCTGTGAATTGCTCTACAATGACAAAGTGTGTTCCAAACCCAGCAACAAACAAAATTCGAAAGAAAGTCTCAAGTGCTGTGAGAAAAGTGGGAGTCCTTTTGGCAGGAGAAGATGACTTCCTGCAGGAAGCACTAATGTCCACCAACCTGGATGGTTTTGAAAGTTGTTGCTGGCATCTTTTTCTCAAGACGGAATGTCCCTCCAGGGGTGAAGTCAAACTGCTGTATTAGCAGCACCAAAGTGACTTCCCCAGGGTGCAAGACTGGCCAGTGTGTATTGTGGTCCTGGGCTGCCCAGATAACAACACCCCCTCTTTGGCCTCCAAAGGAAAGCAGAGCAATACATTCGGCACCAGCTTGGCTGCAGGAGTTGCCAGAAGGAGGCATACAAGGCACCATCCAACTGTCTTAGGGACTCCACTCTATAGTTATATAGGGTTTACTCCTTAGCCTTCCCATGTGGATGAGCACCATCTGCTCCTCACTTCTTGGACAAATTCATGGAAGGGAAGGCTATCGATAGCTACTAGCTACGACGGCTGTGCTCTGCCTCTGCAGTTGGAGGCAGCGATGCTTCTGAATACTAGTTGCTGGAAACCACAAGAGGGGAGAGTTGCTCTTGTGCTTGAATCCTGCTTACGGGTTTCTTAGAAATGTCATCTGGTTGGCCATGGTAAGGACATGATGCTCCACTGGACATGATGATGGTAAGGACATGATGCTCCACTGGACATGATGATCCAGCAGCCTCATCTGGTGCCCTTATGACTTTTTGAAAAATTTGAGGACCAGCTTCATCATAGCCCCAATTTTTGCTAATACTTAGGACAGAATTCTTGGTACAAGGCTCACTGTCACTACCATCACCAGGTAAATATGGAGGAATGGGAAGAGGCAGTTGTGGGCTGGCCTCTAAGGGATGTGGGAGGCTCTCAGGAGAGGGTTGGGAGAAGACACTTGAGTCTTGTCATGCCTCAAACATCATAATGGGTCCAGTGTGTAGAAATAATTTGTCTGAGCTAAGGCCAGAGCAGATGAGATGGAGCAGGGCTCACCCATCATTAATAACTGGGCCTCGTTCACCCAATGGGAGAAAATGCATTCAACAGGTGGCAGGTGTCAAGACACTGAGCTTTGATTGGCAGGCTCCCCCACTTTGCTAATGAACGTTGTCTCGTTCACGGCACTTAAGTGGGCTGCCAGCTGACAGTTTTAATCCTCAATAAGTCCTCCACATGCTCGCCTTTGTCTTCTTCAGCCTTCAAAAATGTATCCACGTGGAAATCTATTTTTATAGGTGCCAAAAGCAGAGGCCTCGCTCTGCGGATTGCAACTTCCCAAGAGAGCCCTGTGTGACTAACTCCCAAGGGACGCAAACTCTCTCCTGCCCTCATTGAGCCAGAGAGTGATGAGTCACTGCAAACTCTCCAAAAGAGATCTAAGGAAATCCAATGCAGGACATTGTGGGGGTGGGAGAGGGGGATGTTTGCCAATGAAGGCAGGAAGTGGAGAATCCACCGATATTTTGGAAAGCTCCCTGTCCTTCAAGAACCATGAAAAATAACAGCAAAAATACCAGGAATGAGCTAGAGAGAACCTAGACAAAAATAGAATATGTATCTTATTCTAGGTTCTGGTCATCTTTTTTTCTCTGTCCACCAGGGGCCTTCAAAAAGACTTCCATCCAGCTCTCTGTCCAACTAAATGGACAAATCCATCCATCTTTATTTGACACAGCTCAGATACTGTATGTCTGGAGACACGGTGGGAGAAATGGTAGGGGTCTGCAGACCCCCCAAATGCTGCCAGACTACAGCTCCACTATGCAGGCATTAGCAAGTGGTGGGGGAGGGTGTTTTTCTGAAAAACAACTAAGCACAACAGCAGGCATGATTATTTTGCACCTGGTCAGTTGGCAACCTTCCTTGCCTCCCTATCCAGGCAGGCACTGATCAAGACCACCAGCAGCAGGACTGTCCTGAACGTTTTTTGCACCCTTCCCATTCCATGTAGGGTTTCCTCCTCTTCTTTTTAAACCAGGCCCTACACTTCTGCTCTTAATATTATTCATTCATTCATTGCCTTTATCTCCCACCTCTTTCCCCAAGGAGCTCTAGGTGGCACACAACATTCTCTCCCCCTCATTTAACCCCCACAACAACCCTGTGAGGTAGGCTTAGGCTGAGAGGTAGTGACGGGCCCTCAAGACTTCACATGGCCAAGGGGAAACCCTGCTCTCTCCCAGGTCCAATCTGAACACTTTAACCACCACCCCACACCATCTATCATTGACTTGTCTAATCTCCACATCACCTGATCAGTGCCAGATTACCAATGAGGCAGAGTAGGCCCTGGCCCATGGGCCCCACACCTTTTAGAGGCCCCACAACAATGGATCAAAAGAAGATTGGTTTGATCTTGAAACTGGTTTATTAAAATTGTTGGTTGGTAAAATCAATAATGGGACGTGGGTGGCGCTATGGGTTAAACCACAGAGCCTAGGACTTGCTGATCAGAAGGTTGGCGGTTCGAATCCCCGCGACGGGGTGAGCTCCCGTTGCTCGGTCCCTGCTCCTGCCAACCTAGCAATTCGAAAGCACATCAAAGTGCAAGTAGATAAATAGGTACCACTCCAGCGGGAAGGTAAACGGCGTTTCCATGCGCTGCTCTGGTTCGCCAGAAGCGGCTTAGTCATGCTGGCCACATGACCAGGGAGCTGTACACTGACTCCTTTGGCCAATAAAGCGAGATGAGCGCTGCAACCCCAGAGTCGGTCATGACTGGACCTAATGGTCAGGGGTCCCTTTACCTTAAAATCAATAATGTATTAGGAGATAATTTGTGAGGAGGGGTCCCAAAATTTTGACTGTCTTGAGACCTCTGCAGGGTTTAATCCGGCACTGTGCATGATGCTTCACTCTGTGATTTCCATGTATCGGTGAGCATTATGTGCACAGGAGCACTCCCGGCGGTTCTTTTCCTCATCAGCTGGCAAACCCAGCTGACAAAGAGGTCTTGCTGGTCGCATTCTGGCTTTGTTCCTCTCTTTGAAAAGTGAAAAGTGTGTCTCAGTTTCCATTTTATCCTCCCCATCTCCCTTCCCCACCGTTGGTTTCATTGGTGTAGCAGGAAATCCTCTGCTCCGACCGCGAGACTATTCCCCAGATAATCCCTACAATCGCAGCTAAACAAACCTCCTCTTCAGCAATCTGTGGAGAGACACTCTCCTATATAAAAACCCAGCCTTCAGAGGATGAAAACTCCTTTGGTCTTCATTCCCAGGAACACGAGAGGGATCACAATTTCTACCGCAGACCTCGGTTCAGACTTTTAATTAGCAACTCAAACATGTGTTCTCGGCTCTTTTAAGCTGCGCTGGGGAGGCTCAGATGAAGCTTTCCCTGTTCCTCGCTGGCGTCGCTACATGACATGAAGGGGGAGAGATGACTTGGTGATTCAGCAGCGCTTTCAGAAGAGATTGCCCTTCCACCGCTTGATCTGGCTGGGCCAGAGAGGAAGGGTGATGCACACCAAGGACAGAAAGGGGTCAGGGCTTTCGGAAAGGGGGAGCTGTTTCCAATTCCTTCCCAGCCTCATTCCATTTCTGAGTCAGATATATGTAGTGGGAAGCGTCTGAAAAACAGGATCAGGTCCCTCTAGGACAACATTCTGTTCTCACAGTGAGCTCATAAATGCACAGAGGGACCCTGCTACCTAATCCTTAGTATTGTATCCTCCTAACTGGTAGTGGGCTTCAGGACACTAGGAAAACAATAAAGTAGATCCCACAAGCCAAAGTCGGTACATCCCTGTGCTAAACCATCTTGGAGAGAGAGAGCTTAAGTCTTAAAGGAATTAAGAGAATTCTTTTTAGGAATTCTAGGTGCCAAAATCCCAAGGAAGCAGAAAAGACTATTTATGTAGGTGACCATGGCTGCACAGACGTTATTGGCCAAGAGATGGAAAGAAGATAAAGTCCCTACCAGAGAAGAATGGTAGATCAAGTTGATGGATTATGCCGAAATGGCTAAAATGACCCGAAGAATCAGAAATCAGGAAGACCAGAATTGTAATAAGGATTGGGGGAAATTTATAACTTCTCTTCAAGACCATTGTAAACAGTTAAACTCGTTAGTAGGATTGGAATATCTCTTATAGTTTAAGGCTGAATTCTGGACACAATGGAGATGTAAAGGATTTGGATTACCATAAAAGATGCAGGAGGAAATGATTAATAATAGGACCCACAAAGGGGAGGATGGAAGTCCAGGAGATTCACTGGAATCTTGTTTTTATGATTTGCGTTTGATGTATCTCTGTACAATTTTAATTTGAAAAACCAAATATGTAAATAAATTTTATAAGAGATTTATGCATGGAGGAAAAGTGGAGTACAAATGCAATAAGATAAATAATTCAATAAGGTTCTACCTGCGTTTTGACCAGCATTACTGTAACTCCAGTCATAGCACCATGGGTTTACAAGAGCTTTAAATGAGGATTGGACAAATTTGTTGAGGACAAGGCTATCCATGGCCACTAGCCACAATGGCTATGTTCTGCCTCTATGGTCAGAGACAGTAATGCTTCTGAACCATAGGAGAGGAGAGCGCTCTTGTGTTCAGGTCTTGTTTGTGGGCTTCCCTCAGGTATCTGGTTGGCTGCTGTGAGAACCCGGTACTTGCCTAGATGGACCATTAGTCTTATTATGTTCTTAACGGGTGGCTGGGGCTGATAGGAGTTCCAGTTCAAAACATCTGGAGGGGACTAGATTGGCAGGGCTTGGTCTACATAGTCAAAATCTTCACCGTGAATCGTTTCTCCTCAATGCATGACGCAAGTTAATCAGCAACACATTTCGTTGCAGCAGGACAGAAATACATATCAATCTGAACAAAACATGTTTACTAGGAAGAAATGGGGAAACAATTTGTCATATTCAGCTGACATTTTGAAATGACACTATGGGTTTTTTTGTTTTGGGACTATTTTGGATTGTTTTTTGGTTTAAAAATACGCAAATAGGGCATTGTAAGGCAAAACGTTTCCTCAAAGTAATAGTATAATATTCAATCACCAAACATCATTTCTTTTTTCAAAAAAAAAAAGGCATGAATTGCTTAATTTGATTTTCCTCACCACAAACCTTCTACACAACAGAGCAGGGGTCGGCAACCTAAGGCCCATGGGCCACAAGCAGCTCACGGGG
The DNA here is from genome assembly GCF_027172205.1 of Podarcis raffonei. Lineage (NCBI taxonomy): Eukaryota > Metazoa > Chordata > Lepidosauria > Squamata > Lacertidae > Podarcis > Podarcis raffonei. Next base: position 25,505,575 of record NC_070617.1, read on the forward strand.
GTCATTTAACTGGCCCATCCATCCCTGAACCGAGTTGCCTGCTAGGCAACTCCCTGCATGCTGCACTAAACTAGCATAACGCAGAGTGGGGACTTGCTTCCGCGGTGCCAGAAATTGCCTCTGCGCATGTGCATGCGCAGATGCCAAAAATCATGTCTGCGCAGATGCAGACACTGGAAATCGTGGGCGCACGCTCTCACGTGCGCTCACACACACGTGCAATCCAGCCCACAGGGGGATCTCTGCTAGTATGAACCGGTCCAGGCAAGGTAAACCTTGCTGACCCGTGCAACAGAGGCTACACCTTCACGTCTTCTCTGAGAAATCCACTTGGATTGTTGAATTCAATATTCCAGAGGAATGCAGTCTTTGCCCTTCCCAGTTTGAACTGATCTTATCTTTTAGACCAAGATGCAAATTAGGACTTAGTTACTCACCAGCTTTCACACATTCCAAATGTTCCACTGCAATTCTTGGCTCAGGAAAGATACCAAAATGCCTTTTGAAATAGGCACCACACACACACAATTTAAATGTGCTTTTTCATTAATAAAGAAATGGTACAGAAACAACTTATGGGTGAACACATGCAAAAGTCACAAACAGTGGTACAGTTGTACCTTGGTTCTCAAACAGAATGCATTCTGGGAGTCCATTCAACTCCCGGTACTGTTTGGAAACGAAAGTGTGGCTTCTGATTGGCTGAAGGAGCGTCCTGCAGCCAATCAGAAGCCGTGGAAGCTGTGCCGGACATTTGGCTTCTGAAAATCATTCGAAAATCAGAACACTCACTTCCTGTTTTTTATCGTTCAGGAGCCGAAACGTACAAGTTCCAAGGCATTCGGCAACCAAGGTACGACTGTATTTAAATAATAAAAGTCTATTGACCCAAGCACAAGAGCACTCTCCTCGCCTGTGGTTTGCTGAAACTGGGATTCAGAAACATTGTTGTCTCCAACCACGGAGGCAGAGCACAGTCCTCATGCCTAGCAGCAATCAATAATCCTCTCCTCCACATATTTGTCTAAACCAGTTTTAAAACCCAAGTTTTAAAATCCAAGTTGGTGGCCATCGCTGCCTCCTGTGGAAGTGAGTTCCATAATTTAACTGTGTGAAGAAGGTGGTGCTGACAGCTGCAATATTATTATGGATGCCCATTCATTTCACTTTTGAATTATGGTGCTGCAGGAGACTCTTGAGAGTCCCATGGACTGCAAGAAGATCAAACCGATCCATTCTTAAGGAAACCAGCCCTGAGTGCTCACTGGAAGGACAGATCCTGAAGCTGAGGCTCCAATACTTTGGCCACCTCATGAGAAGAGAAGACTCCCTGGAAAAGACCCTGATGTTGGGAAAGATGGAGGGCCCAAGGAGAAGGGGACAACAGAGGACGAGATGGTTGGACAGTGCATGAGTTTGACCAAACTATGGGAGGCAGTGGAAGACAGGAGTGCCTGGCGTGCTCTGGCCCATGGGGTCACGAAGAGTCGGACACGACTAAATGACTAAACAACAATTCATTTCACAAATGTGCTCAGAGAATTCTAGTCTGGAGCTCTGCATGCATGTCATTACCTGAAATGGCTTGTGATATTTCCCATTCAAAATCAGGAAAGAAGAGATCTGAATGATGGCTGTGCGCTGCATGCATAATTGTGAATCATGTTCCACAGTCAAAAGCACAGGGACAAGTATAAATTGTGAAGGATTCCAGAGGGGGCAGCCCTATTCTTCTGTTGCTGCAGGGGGGGAAATAACTGTGTAACTTGTGCCACCGTAAAGGCTAACAGATTTATTACAGCAGGTGCTTCTGGTGCAATAAATCGGCTGGTCTTTAATGTTCCACAATGTTCCTCTGTTGTTGTTGTTGTTTCTGGTGTAAACTGAGTAATAGATGAAAAATGGATCATAGAATCATAGAACTGTAGAGTTGGAAGCGACCCTGAGAATCATCTAGTACAATCCCCTGCAATGCAGGAATAACAACTAAAATATACCTGACAAGTGGCCATCCAAACTCCGTTTAAAAACCTCAGACTAAGGGGAATCTCTTAGCGTGCTCTGCTGCCTGGCGTGCTCTGGTCCATGGGATCACGAAGAGTCGGACACAACTAAACGACTAAACAACAACAACAAGGGGAATCCACCAGCTTCTACTTTTTATTTTATACGTTTTCTTTGATTTTTGAAATTAAAACTTACATTCATAATCAAAAATATAAACAAATACACAAAGGTTTGCCTGAATCTTTGGAGTTCCCTCCACGGGTTCCGTTACTAATGCTTTTCCACTGCATATTTTAAGTCACTCCCATTTTTAACTCTCCATTGTGTCCCTAATTCGTGTTACATTACAAGTGTCATTAAAGTCACGCTGAAGAGTTTGATTGTTTACAGTGGTCTCGAAGGTATACTATAAATTTCCCCCATTCTTGATTGAAATTTTAGTCTTCCTGGTTTCTGATTTTCCTGGGCATTTTTGCCATCCCTGCATAGTCCATTAGCTTGGTCTGCCATTCAGAATCCACCAGCTTCTGAGGGAGTCAATTTCGCTGAAATCTGAAGATGTGTCCATGCATACGAAAGCTTAGACCCAGAACAAACTTAGTTGGTCTCTAAGGTGCTACTGGACAATTTTTTAATTTATTTTGACTGTGTCAGACCAACACAGCTACCTATTTGAATCCATTTCACTGTTAGACAGCCCTCACCATCAGAAAGTTCTTCCTGCTTGAATCCATTGGTTCAAGTCTTCCCCTCTGGAGCAGCAGAAAACAAGCTTGCTCCATCTTCCATGAGACAGCCCTTCAGCTGTTTGAAGATGGCTGTCATATCCTGTCTTAGCCTTCTCTTCTCCCGGCTAAACATACCCAAATCTCTCAACTGTTCCTCATAAGGCTTGGTTTCCAGACCATTGGTTATCTTGGTCACCGTCCTCTGCATACAATCAAGTTTGTCAATATCTTGTGCTCAGACCTGGACAGGTGGGGTCTGTCCAAGGATGGTAAATAATGGTTGAAAGGAAGGCATTTTGAGTACTTTTGCAACAAGATAGGGCAAGAAGCTTCATCCCCTCCCGATCAGTAAAATTATCACACAGCCTCCTTTCCTACACACCAACACACAGACATCCAGGTCACCCTGAGAGGCAGCAGAAAGTCAAGGGATCTCAACATGCAACTAGTTAGGGGCCAGCCTCATTTGGGCTGCACCTCCCCCTGCTACAATTTACCAGCCAGAAAATACAAGCATTGGGTTATTATCTGGATTTCTGCCTGTGTCCATGTGCTTAGACTGAATAAATGGCAATTAAGCGCAGTGCCGACATCCTTCTGTTTGTCTCTGATCTTGCAAATGTTCAAGTCAATAGCCGTCCACCTGATTAAAAAATATTGCACTTGCGTCCTTGCATAGCTAATTATGATTATGGGGAGTTGCTAGCTTTTTCTCTCCCCTCCCCCTCTGCCAGGTGGCTCAGTATACAAGCATCGTGCCATTGGATGGAGAAATATCAGATTGTTCCCAGGACTTGTATGAATCACAGTTGCATAGGAGAACAGACAATTCATGAAGGATATGGCTAGCATTGGCTACTGGCTGCAATGGCTATGCTCTGCATCTACAAAAAGAAGCAGCAAAGCTTCTGAATGCAGGAGAGGAGAGTGCCCTTGTGATCAGGTCCTGCTTGCCAGTTTCAAGCAGGAATATGGGTGGCCACCATTAGAACAGGTTGTCATTGGTCTGATCCAGCAGGGCTCTTATTATGTACTTGAAAACTGGTATTTCGCTTCCTGGATGTCATGTTTCATTTGTGAAAGGAAAAGCAGACAAAGTAAATGTGGACAGGTGTCTAGTCCTCATGAAATTGTGCTCGGAAGCAGGTGAGTGATATCTTGTGAATTATCAGAAATGCTTATCCCAATAAACTTATTATTATTACAGGAAAAAAATGCTTTTATTTTTACTGAATGAGGTTCCCAGTACTAGAGACAGAACAGGAGGAGTTGTGTGAGGGAAAACATTGGAGGTGTTTTAAGCTTTTATGCAATCAGCAGCACTGGTGGTTAACTACCCAAGCCTTGGGGGCAAAGGAAAGAGTATCCATAACCCAGCATGACCCATCAATTCCCCCCAGGGCACATAGCTCAGTATGGTAGATCATCGATTTTGCATGCAGGAGATTCCTCTGATGGCCTGGGACTCGGGCTCGGACTCGGAACCAGAGGAGTCTCAGTCCGCACCAGATCCTTTGTCTCAGGCGGCATCTGAACCAAGTCTGGGGCCTGATTCTGAAGAGCCCCAGTCTGCACAGGTTCCCCTGCAACAAGCACCAGCTGGGCCGAGTCAGGGGCCTGAGCCTGCCCTGGCTCCAAATGTGGGGATTACCTCGTTGCCTTCAGCTGGGCCATCACTTACAGCTGCTCCACTACCAGTTGGGTCAGGAGAGGCTGAGGCGGCCTCTGGGTCTTGTAACCCACCGACATCTCCCGAGCTGCAGAGACTAAGGTCTGAGAGAAGGAGAGACCTGAGTACTCGCAGGAGGAGTGCTCGCCTTCGGGTGAGGCAGGGAGGTGAGTCACTGAGGGATCAGGACCAGCCATTACCCCGACAAAGATAAAAGGCTGTTGGACCCCGCCCCAGGTTGTGGGAGCAACATTGCTGTTTGTTAGAACCTGCCTGAGACCCTGTGCCTGACCTTGCCTGGTGTCCTGCCTCATATCCTGCCTCAGCCCTGTTGGGCTGATTCCTCGTGGAACCCTTGTATTCGGGACCAGACCTGGACCGCGTTGCTCAGGTTACCCCTGGGCCCAGCACAGTTCCAGGTTGAATTTCTCGCATCTTCAGGTAGGGTCAGAGAAGATTCCCTGCCTGAAACCCTGCAGAACCACATTGGCAGTCAAAATAGGCAGCTAGATGGACCAGTAGCCGGGTCCAGTATTAACAACATGCCTAAGCTATAGCCCTGTATAAGCTTTAGTCTGAGATTCTCTGTTGCCAAAGTGATGGCCGGAGAATTGGGTCGCCCTCCTGGAGCCCCTCAGCCAATGATGGCAGGGAGGAGAAATGTCCAATCAGGAGAGAGTAAAGATGATAAAGTTTAACTAGCAGTTAGGGCCTGGCTAAGGAAGTAGCTACTGTAGGTGTGCCTAGGGGTCTGTGAAGCAGGCTAAGCCTGTTTAATTGCCTTGGGGCAAAGGACTTAAAAATGGGCTAGTGGTGTTTTACAGGCAGAGTAAAAGTGGACAGCCATTCTACAAGGGGGGAAATAGTTTTAAGAGAACCAGTTCTGTTGCGCAGAATTATGAGTAGAGCTTTTGTTTAAACCTGAAATGGCACTTCTAACAAAAAATAAGTACTGTGCATTTAATGGTGAAACTGTCAAGCTTTATCCTTCATTGAGTGTTTGTTGATAAAAATACAATTTTCATTTCCATCATGCCTCAGCTTTAATGTATTCTTAGTTCAGTGAGTAAGTTGTCACAGGAACCCCAATATGAAGAGTCACTGCTGCAGGTTTATACTATATATTGCCGTATTCCACCTCCTTCCCCTTATGGCGGGGGATGCATTTGCCAAAACCCTCTCCCCTGCAAGAAATAGGGTTGCCATATATTGAAGAGCAAAAAAGAGGACACCATGACGGCCATTCAAGGCAAATAAATGCAATTTGTCTCAAATTTTACCCCTGGAAAAGAGGATGTGTCCTGGAAAAAGAGGACACTTGGCAACCCTACACAGGGGTAATGCGAACAACCACATGGGAAGACTTGCCCTATAGGGGAGAATGGGAGAATGGGAGAATGGGCTATTTAATCCCCCTCCACACCATCCTCTCCCCTCTTCTCATTGAGATGCCCACCCTGAGCAGGATTTGGGGGAGGGGTTTGACACTAATGGATCTGTTTCATATTTTTTTCACCTACTTCACAATGTTGGATGTTGTCTGTGTGGCCAGAGTGGTGTTTGTTGGAATTGCCACAACTAATATCAGAGCCAGAGTGGCATTTGGGCCTGTCAGATGCATTGGGGTGAATGCTGACCCACTGGGCCACAGTGTGCATGTCTGGTTCATATACCCAAGGATCACACAGTGAGGGGGGAGGCATTTCCTCAGGACTTGCTGTGTGATCACAGCATGTGACTGCCAGCTGACACAGGAGATGGGAGAGTTGAAATTATCTCATCAATCCACCTCATCTCCTGGACCTCATTGGTTTTGGTCGAACTATTCAGATTGTGGATTCCATTATATTTTAATAAATACAACCTGTTGCCCATCTTTCTTATATTGAGTCTTCTTGGATGTGTTGACCATTAGACTTTGAAAAACTGCTATCACTGGATCAAGTTCATCATTTTTGTGGAGTTAATTAAGCTGGACACTTTTTACTGGATTTTAAATAAATGTGCAATTAATGGACACTGTTTGGAATTTTATTGTGCTATTATTCTCTTTCTTAGTGGGTTCTGCAAACCGCAGTTCTGAACAATGCTTTTGTAGGGAGGGTGGGTAGAGCAGGGAGCATGGAGTAGGGGACGGTTTATGGAACCAAAAGAGGAGTGGCCCAAAAAAACTTTGGGAACCACTGGTCTAGGGTTTTCTATTCATGAAGCAATATTTGTTTTTGAGTTTTATTTATTTATTAATGTTCTTAAGTTACATTGGTAAACATTATCATATTACATCACAAGGCTTATTATAATACAATTTTCAGCATGTATACAAAGTTTATATGCCTAAAGAAAACAAACAAGGACAAAAAACTATTCCAAAATCATATTTGCACCAACACTTTGGACTTCCTGTCTATCCCGTTGTATATTTCTTTTTTACAAACGAATGTACTCTTATTATTGTATATTTCTTTACATTTTATCTAATACATTCCTATATCAATATGTACCCTTGGTCTTATTTCTCAATTCGGTCTCTCTCCAACGTCAATCGAATGCTAGCATAGATAGTGAACCTTTACTGTATTTTTGAACATATATCTTATATCTATCCCACTTTTCCAGAAATTTTTGTTTCAAAACAAAAATCAAAACATGAAGCAATATTTGAGTCTGCTCCCCAGTATTCTCCAGCCCGGCTTCCACTTGGAGCTATCCAGGGTCCTGTTTTGAACTGCAAGTTTTGCTGGAACCATCATGCTGTTCTGACCACACTTCCTTTTGTGCTGTGGTTTCTAGGCAGAGATCCATGATTTGTGGGCACTGGTCTGAGTGGCCTGTGGGCTTTTTGGTGTGCCGCTTGTGGGATATTTACAAACAGTCAAACCAATGGTGCATGTTTGCTAGATAGGCACATGAAAGGAGCTGAAGCTCACAGAGTTTTCCTGTAACTTTGCTAGAGAGAGCTCTGGGAAAAACACTCCCACTCTGCTCTGACAGGGGGAGAGCATAGCTATATATATTCTCTTACCTGCCTGGACACATGCTCTGTTTTGCCTCTCTTCACTCTGACCTCTTCCACCTCATCACCAAGCCAGAAATGTAAGAAACAAATTGCTAAGCCTGAGCTGCAGCTCAGACTCCATTTTAAGCTAGACTTAAGTATGCCTTTGTAACTGAATTACCATATTTATTATTAAGATTGGATTGTAACTGGATTGAATTTGGAAGCAGAATTAAAGGGAACTATTAAACCTTGAAATCTAGCACACGAGGAGGCCACCTAAATTGTATAATTGGTTATATGATTGATTGGTATTTGAATTGGTATTGTAATTTGGTATTGATATAAGAAGGCTTACATTGGATTTTTGTAATTGAAAACTAGAGAGAGAGAGAGAGAGAGAGATTAAGACTGCCTGCACAAAGCTGCTGTTATCTGTTACTCTTCAACAAGTATTCCAAGTGAGTAAATTTTGCTTTTAGCTTTCACAAGACTGTTTGTGTGATTGTTGTTTTAAGGGGGAGAAAAGAGGGAAATACCAGGAGAATCCAGTCTACCTTAAAGCATCCCAGATTACTTAAACAAAAAGGCTGAAACTACCCACTTTATGCTTCCCTTTTAAGCTGCAAAGGGATGACACTGTGCTGAACTTACAAACATGAGGAAGGAAGAATAATATCTAATAAATATATCCTCTCCTAGCATCTATACATATCCCTACACCACTTTCCCTCGGAATCCCCGCTGTTTAATCAGAACAAATGTCAATCAGGTATTCCTATGGATTGAAGCTTGTTCTGATTCAGCAGTAAGCAGTGGGGTTTCCCAGCGAATGCGGCAGGACCAAAACAGCCTGCCTGGACCTCTGCCTACCAATGATTTCTGTGCCTAGAAACCATGACACAAATGCAGGTGTGGGTGAGTCCTTGGTGGAATGGAATGCTAAGGAACATGGCTGGCCTTGTAGCTCCTGGACACCTCCATTAGGCAATGAGCCAATATGATGTAGTCCAGGGGGGATGTAGTCCAACCTTTTTCAGCCATGGGTCAGTCCACCATCCCTCAGACCATGTGGTGGGCTGGACTTTATTTGGGGGGGGTTAACGAATTCCTATACCCCACAAATAACCCAGAGATGCATTTTATTTCATTTTTTAAAAGAAATATTTATTAAAGTTTTACAAAAACATAAATACAAAAACACATAATAAAAGAAAAAATAAAAATAAAAGCACAGAAAAAATAAGAAAAATTAAAAACAATTCCATTTTTCATAACTTAAAACTCATTTGCTTGTTTCTTTGACCTCCTCGCACCTCCCCTTCTTGTATTCCCATTTAAATAATCATATCAGCAAATCCTTACCCTCTTTCATTTATCTTAGCTCTATATCTTAACATTTTATAACTCTATATTTTCATCCATTTATCAATTCATTTTTGCATATTCTTATTAACTTTGTTGCTAATACCACTTATTTCCAATCCAGCATCATTTTAACGTTCATTAATTTTACAGTGTTTCTGCAAATAATCTTTAAATTTCTTCCAATCTTCATCCACCAATTCTTCTCCCAGGTCTCGGATTCTGCCAGTAATTTCCGCCAGTTCCATATAGTCTATCACTTTCATCTGCCACTCTTCCAGGGTGGGTAGATCTTGTGTCTTCCAATACTTTGCAATGAGTATTCTTGCTGCTGTTGTAGCATACATAAAGAAAGTTCTATCCTTCTTTGGCACCAATTGGCCGACTATGCCCAGGAGAAAGGCCTCTGGTTTCTTCAGAAAGGTATATTTAAATACCTTTTTCATTTCATTATAGATCATCTCCCAGAAAGCCTTAATCTTTGGGCACGTCCACCAAAGGTGAAAGAATGTACCTTCATTCTCTTCACATTTCCAACATTTGTTATCAGGCAGATGATATATTTTTGCAAGCTTGACTGGTGTCATGTACCACCTATATATCATTTTCATAATATTCTCTCTCAAGGCATTACATGCCGTAAATTTCATACCGGTGGTACACAAGTGTTCCCAGTCAGCAAACATAATGTTATGACCAATGTCTTGTGCCCATTTAATCATAGCAGATTTAACCGTTTCATCCTGCGTATTCCATTTTAACAGCAAGTTATACATTCTTGAAAGTATCTTAGTTTTGGGTTCTAACAGTTCTGTTTCCAATTTTGATTTTTCCACCTGGAAGCCAATTTTTTTATCCAAGTTAGAGGCCTCTCTTATTTGATAATAATGCAGCCAATCTCGCACTTTATCTTTTAATTTCTCAAAACTCTGCAATTTCAATTTGTCTCCATCTTGTTCCAATATTTCCCAATATTTCAGCCAGTTGGCCTCCATATTGAGCTTTTTCTGAGCCTTAGCTTCCATTGGTGACAACCACCTTGGGGTTTTATTTTCCAATAAGTCTTTGTATCTTATCCAGACATTAAACAATGCTTTCCTGACAATATGGTTTTTAAATGCTTTATGTGCTTTAACCTTGTCGTACCACAAATATGCATGCCACCCAAAAACATTGTTGAAACCTTCTAGATCCAAAATGTCTGTGTTCTCAAGAAGCAGCCAGTCTTTCAGCCAGCAGAATGCTGCTGATTCATAGTAAAGTTTAAAGTCTGGCAGGGCAAATCCACCTCTTTCCTTTGCGTCAGTTAGTATTTTAAATTTTATTCTGGGCTTCTTGCCCTGCCAGACAAATCTAGAAATATCTTTCTGCCACTTCTTGAAACAGTCCATCTTGTCCAGAATTTGCAATGACTGAAACAGAAATAACATTTTTGGCAATACATTCATCTTTATAGCTGCAATTCGACCCAACAAGGAAAGCTTCAAATTTGACCATGTTTCCAAATCTTTTTTCACTTCTGTCCAACATTTCTCATAGTTATCTTTAAATAAATTTAAATTCTTAGCAGTCATATTAACCCCCAAATATTTTACTAACTTAACTAATGTTAAACCTGTCTCCTTCTGAAACCTCTTTCTCCATTGGTATCAAATTTTTCTCAAGAACTTTAGTTTTTAACTCCAGAGATGCATTTTAAATAAAAGCACACATTCTACTCATGTAAAAACACGCTAATTCCCAAACCGTCTGCTGGCTGTGTCAGGAGTTTGGCCTACACTCGAGTAGGACCCTGGCAGAGACACATGCCCGACTGGCATGTTCCCTCCCTCCTGGTCGATTGTTCGGGGACTTCAAAAGCTTTCTTCAGCCCGAACATCACAGCGACAGATGCCAACCAACATCGGCACACTTAGGGATCCGCAGAGTTTGCGCATCATGCACGTGACAGACCTCAGCAACTCGGCATTTTGGCTACTCTACTTTATTTACATATAAACATACACAGAGCACTGCAACATGGCTCCCTCTCTCTCTAGCATCAGACAGCAAAGAGAAAAAGAACAAAGGACAATAGTCCCACTTCACGGAACACAGTAACACAAACATCCTGTTTCTGTCACTTCCCACTCTGTGGAGTCAAAACATACACCGTCATGTGACAGACAAAAATCCCATGACTGCAATCATGGAGCAGGAATTCTAACAGGCTGGATTTAGAAGGCTATCAAGCCCCTGCATCCAGCCCCTGAGTCTTAGGTTGCCGACCCCTGATGTAGTCATTAGAGCATCAGACTAGAATCACAGTTCAAATCCTCACTCAGCCACAAAGCTCCCTGGGTGACCTTGGGCCAGCCATTGTCTCTAAGCCTAACCGACTTGTGATGATAAAATGGGGGCAGGGAGAGCTCCTTGGAGGAGAGGTTAGATATAACTGTAATACAAAATAAAGTGGTTGTGTGTATGAGGAGGATAGAAGTAAATCCCTCCTCCCATATGAGGGTTCCAATGAAGCCTTGAGAAATTCAAGGCTCTGGAATTTGTATTCCCAATCAATCATCTGGCAACCCCGTAGGAAATGCTCATCTGGTAAATTCTTCATGTTTGTGAAAAGCAGCAGTAAATCCTGCACAGAGCAAACTTTTAATTCTCCTGCCAGCTGAGCTGGGCTGATCTTGCCTTTCAGCCAAGTTTTCCTGCGTTCAGCAGCAAGTGCTCAGATTGGTCTTCTGGGCCCACAGAGGGAAAATCTTCTGAAGGACTTCATCTGTACTTGGTGGGGTGTGGGGAGGAATCTGGTGGCTTTGTAGCAAGCAGTGTGTGTGTGTGTGTGTGTGTGTGTGTGTGTGTGAGTGAGAGAGAGAAAGAGAGAGAGAGAGATGCATATTTCCAGCACTGTTTTCATTTTATTTTACAGAATAACAAATATAAGCACACCCAAAAAATTCAACATATAAAGCATTTATCATATTCAAAATCAAAATCTCTCTCTCCCTAATTATGGCTGTGTAATTCCATCCACATAGATTTACATCAAAACTGCAATAAATCACTTTAAACAGATACATAAATAAGCATCTTAGTTTTTTTCCATGAGATCTGTGTGACTATGATACATATTAATCGTTTATTATATCAGCAGCAAAAAAGGGGGAGTCAAATAATTCCAAATTAACATTTTTTCCCCATTTAGCTGACAAAAGGGAATCAGGCCTTTTCAAATGACTCTTTCCTCCCTGTCTTCCACCGTTTATTGTCATTAACTATGCAAGATTTACCTTCTTGAACCTTTCTCCTTCAGTGGGATTTTAAGCAGATTGACATGTTAAAGCTAGTAACATTCTGTCTTCTCTTTTAAAAAATTCCAGCTGAATGAGTATCATTTTTTAATATATATTTTTGAGACTAATATGAGATGAAAAGCCTTTATCTCTATAGCAAGGGTGGGGGAACTAGGGCTGAATGTGGTCAACCAGAGCTCTCTATAAGGCCCCTTAAATGTATGGAAATTTTACCTTTGTACAGTAAGTTAGTTTCCACACCCTTCGATCCTCATCCATGGGGTCAAGAGGTATGATGAGAGTTCAAGGACATATCCCAGCCAGGCAAACACAATGAAGGAGGGTATGAAGGAAGGTCTGTGAGGGCTGTGGCCTGAAGAGAGTAAGCGTGGCCCAGAAAGTGTTCCAAGAGCCAGTCAGAGGGGCTCCAAGGGCTATATTTGCTCACTGGGTTGAGGTTCCTCACTCCCTGACATAAGGGGAGCATGAATGCAATCCACACTTGCCCTGCCATTGCATCCCCTGATATCCCCCTCATTCACACATGATTTCTAACAATGCATAATCAATGTTTTAGCAGGCAACCTACATGAGGACTGCTTACTGCATATCTTCTCCCCCTGTGCATGGAGGGCAATGGGACCAGGCAGTGGAGAGGTGGTAGTAGGAACTTAAGAACAAAAGATGATCCTGCTGGTTGTGACCAATGGCCCATCTAGTCCAGCATCCTGTTCTCACAATGGCCAACCAGGGGCTCCAATGGGAAGCCCATAAGCAGGACCTGAGCACAAAATCAGCTTCCTCCCCACTTGTGATTCCCAGCCACTGGCATTCAGAGGCAGGCTGCCTCCAATCATCTGGTCCAACCCCCTGAAATGCAGGAATCTCAGCTAAAGCATCCATGGCAGATGGCCATCCAACTTCTGCTTAAAAACCTCCAAGGAAGGAGAGTCCACAACCTCCCAAGGGAGACCGTTCCACTGTCGAACAGCTCTTACTCTCAGAAGGTTCTTCCTGATGCTTAGTCAGAATCTCCTTTCTCTGAACTTGGATCCATTGGTTCCAGTCCTACCCAGCAGGAGAAAACAAACTTGCTCCATCTTCCATGTGACAACCATTGAGATATTTGAAGGTGGTAGAACATAGCCATGTTGGAGAGTTTGTGACGCCTAGCGTAGAGAAAAGGCAAGTAAAAGGTGTCAGATAGAAGTTTATAAAATTATGCAGGATATAGAGAAGTGGAGAGGGGGGAGTTTTCCTCCCTCTGTCATAAAACTAGACCATTGGGAGATACAGGACAGATAACAGGAAGTCCTTCTCCATGCAGCACAGAGCCTAAACTATGGAACTTGCTCCCACAGACGCCGCTGATGGCCACCAACTTAAAGGGAAATTCATTGAGGATTTGGCCATTGTGAGAACAAGATGCTGGACTAGATGGGCCATTGGCCTGATCCAGCAGGCTCTATATTCTTATGCTAGTAGTTCAGCCACCAACTACATGAGGGAAGAGCTTTCTGGATCCTCTGTACATGCCATAATAAATTTTCAAGTACAATCAAATATGTAATCACGGTGTGAGAACTTACAGCTTGAATACGACTCTGTTTTATATTCTGAACCAGGTAACTAGCAAGTTCAGCACTTGGAAGTCACTTCATGTCCTGAGAGATGGCATCTCATTGCCTCTTGCACTCAGCCAACATCATCTCCTTGAACACTGGTTTTGCTCTGATTCTCTCAGCCTTGTCGACCGCACAGTCCCTCACACTTCAAGAGAAAAGGCTCCTCTTGACAATGCGCCTCAGCAGCTAGGAGAAGCCAATTATCCAAAGAGACAAACTGCCCAGAGATAATTGGGAGTGTGGGGTTTTTAACTGATAAGAGTGTCAGCCAAGCTCATGCAGATGCTTTTAGATGTGTCTTGCCACATCACCAGAACTCAGCTCATGTTTAGCAGGTACATTAACATGTCAAATCCAGACAGGCCCCAAAGCACCAGAACCAAATTAGAAGCTGTGGAACGTCCAACTCCCTCAATAGACAATCTGAGCTGAAATAGTTTGCTCAACCTTATGAGTTTATCTCGGCACCAAACCACAAGATGAGGACTGATATTACTGGCAGCCAAATCTTACACATGCACAGCAACTGTAACAGGGAAATCAAGAGGTGAAACTCAAATGTTGAGTGTACTTGGCCCACATACATTGAGGATAGTGTTGTTGTTGTTGTTGTTGTTGTTGTTGTTGTTGTTAATTTAAAAACTTGTCCTAAAATTTGGGGAGGAGGGGGAAGGGAAAGGCTCAGACAGCTGCCACAGGTCTTTATTAGACCCTTTGTCTGAAAGGTACCCATGAGATGGAGGTGGAGATGTCACCATCCCTCTGGTCTGCTGGACCAGCCAATGCAACTACTGCTAGTCTCCAGATGGGTACAGAAAGCAAAACAAATGCTTGCTCTTTGCTTGGCTCCTCATGGACACAGCCTGGAGGCTGAATCGTCTTGTCCACGTCAGGAGGGTTACCAAGATGGAGTTACTGTATGTTAGCCATAACAGAGGCAGAGAATTAAAGCCCCTTCCCTTGCCCCACAGTCCAAACAAGACCACCCCTTATTTATTTTCAAATAAACAACCACACAAGGGCAAACTGTGTTGGCAAACCTGCTCATCTAAGCTGGCTCCTCGTCAAAGTACTGTGTCTGAAAACAAGGGTAGCATTTTGCCTGCACTCCTATATCAATAAAAAATATCTGGAAAGGTAAAGCCATGTAATGTGCTTTGCTTATGGATCTACAGCATGTTTCTTGTGACCTGAAGGTCACCAAAATGTCTCTTAGGTTGTTGTAGGAATGCATGAGTGGATAACTTACTTGGGTAAAGACAATCTCTTCTTCCTTTTCCCTGCCCCCAACCACCACCTCTTTTCGGTTTTCAGATCACAGCAGAGCTCAGGTCAGGTCAAAGAAATGCTGAGCTTCTGCTGCTCTGGTTGCATGTCTAACATTTAAGCATCAGAATAGATAGAGAAGAACAAGCCTCAGCTCTAGGAAAGTGTTGTAAGGAGAAGGGGTGCTTCTGGAGCATAGTGACTGACCCGGCTCTACCATTAGGCAGAGTATGGCGACTGTCTCAGGCAGCAGCAGTAGTATAGTGGCAAGTTCAGAAGTGTGGGGTCCCTGCATGATAATCACAGCTATACCCCTTGTAAGATTATACCATAATATTTTAATTATGGTGGTACCTTGGTTTAAGAACAGCTTAGTTTATGAACAATTTGGATTAAGAATGCTGCAAATCTGGAAGTAGGTGTTTCGGTTTGTGAACTTGGCCTTGGAAGCAGAACATGTTCCGCTTCCTGTTGAGTGTGTTCCATTTGTAAATTGAGTCCTCTGCTGCTATGGGAAAGCACGCCTTACTTTAAGAACCCTTTGGTTTAAGAACGGACTTCCAGAACGAATTAAGTTTGTAAACCAAGGTACCACTGTATACAATAACAATAATTAGGGGTGCATTTCAGCAATCAATGCAGATCTCCATGTGTTGCCTTTTGGCCAGATCTACTATTTCCTGTGCATGTTCACAGGCAAATGATTTGGAGAGCTCCAATACCTACTTTCAGAGAGGCTAACGTTCTGTTTTTCCATTGTAGGTAACAGAACTTGCACCCCATTCCCTTGATGTTTTCAGCATTCCTAAATGCTTAGCTTTGGCACACACAGAACAACTCCTAATTGTTCCTCCCATATACCTTCCCCAGACTGACCCTAAGAGCCAATCCTCAGTGGCTAGGACTCACTGCCTTTCACTCTGTTGGCTCCATTCAGCACAAAGAGCACAAGTACTTCTCAGCAGCTAAAAGGTTCCCTTTCCATGCTTCCTGGGTGGATCTAGGACACTGGAGTCAGGTACCCTGCTGCAGCAATAGTAATGGGTCTTCAGCATCTCCCCTCCTGTGACTCCAGGCCATTGCAGATGTTAGAGGTGCCACGCTAACATAAGAACATGAGCAGAGTCTGCCGAACAGGCCATAACCCATCTAGTCCAGCATCTGTCAGGCTTCAGGGAATTAGCTTCCTTCCCCCATGGCAATAGATAAGCAGAACAAAGGAAAGGGAGTCTTCTTACTAGTTGTTGTTGTTGTTTAGTCGTCTAGTCATGTCCGACTCTTCGTGACCCTATGGACCACAGCACTGCAGGCCCTCCTGTCTTCCACTGCCTTCTGCAGTTTAGTCAAACTCATGCTGGTAGCTTCGAGAACACTGTCCAGCCATCTCGTCCTCTGTCATCCCCTTCTCCTTGTGCCCTCAATCTTTCCCAGCATCAGGGTCTTTTCCAGGGAGTCTTCTCTTCTCATGAGGTGGCCAAAGTATTGGAGTCTCAGCTTCAGGATCTGTCCTTCCAGTGAGCACTCAGGGCTGATTTCCTTCAGAATGGATACGTTTGATCTTCTTGCAGTCCATGGGACACTCAAGAGTCTCCCCCAGCACCATAATTCAAAAGCATCAATTCTTCGGCAATCAGCCTTCTTTATGGTCCAGCTCTCACTTCCATACATCACTACTGGGAAAACCATAGTTAGAAACGTTAATAACCACAGCGAGAGGACAACTCCTCCTAGAATGGCGGTGCTCCCAGTTAAGTTCCTTCCTCTTTCTGCCCCTATTAAACTACATCACTCCTACACTTTGTAATCTGAGCTTGGAGCCGCTGTGTTTTCTGTTCTGACACTTTCTGAGCTCTCCGGGACTTTGGGGAAGGGAGGTGGATGTTCTCCAGAGACTGTGAATCTGTTAACTCTCTTCTAGTGTTTCTTCTCCTAGCTGTTCCCCATCCAGTATTTCCCAGCTTCTGCCTTCTGAACTATGCCCCTCTGCAAACCACTGTTCCAAATCTATACTGTCCCCCTGCTCCTGGGAAAATTCAGAATCAGGGGGAGGGAGTGGCTCCCACCATTCTTCCTCAGTACAGCCCTCCTCAGCAATGGTCCCTGACAGCATCCTGTTCTCAGTGGCCAACCAGATGCCTCTTCTGGGAAATTAGCAAGCAGGATTTGAGCACAAGGGCACTCTCCCTTCCTGTGGCTTCCAGCAACTGGTATTCAGAAGCATTGCTCCCTCTAATTGCAGAGGCTGAGCACAGCCATAATGGCCAGCAGCCATCGATAGCCCTCTCCTCCATGCTCCAGCAGGTACCCTTACATTCATTGCCCTGCCCACTTTTACCTCTACCCCCAATCACTACTATTAGCATGTGGGCCACAGAATGTTGCCAAGCAGGGAATGTAGCCACCAGGCTGAGAAAGGTTCCCCAACGCCACCTTTGAGGAAGGATCTGTTCAAGTTAAACTTATAGGATTTATTCATAGCTCACCACATGACTGTAGTACAGACTTTCATTCAATTTATTCAGTTCTGTGTCTTCTTTTAATCAAATTGCTGCATCTCGCTTTATCATTTTACCCAATTTCATGGAGTAAAGGTGTTGATCCTGGGGTGTTTTTCCCCTTCCCCATGCCTGTTGTGGCTGTTCCCTGGGAGATGAAATGGCATCATCAGAAATAATAACAGCTGTTGACAGCGGCTGGGCATCTTCACCAATATTAACTGTGTGGCTGCTGGTGTAGCAACCTACATTGTAAACTCACTCACGCTCAGTATGATAAAATGTTTGTATTGTGGAATTTAATAGCTAAGGAGCTGTTGTTCTTTTCTTAACTGAGCATATGTTTATTTTATGATGTATTTGCAAATAAATTAAGAAGTCTTCTGCCATCATCTGTAAATATAACATATGGAAAGAGCTGACATGGAGGAATAAATCAGGAAGATGGAACTATGGAGCAGGAAGGGGTCATTGCTCAGTGGGTAGAGCATCTGCATTGCATGCAGAAAGTCCCAGGTTCAATCACCCAGGCAGGGCTGGGAGAGACTTCCTGCCTGAAACCCTGGAGAGCTGCTGCCAGTCAGTGTCAACAATATTGAGCTATATGGACCCAATATTCTGACACAGTAGAAGGCAGCTATTAACAACAACAACAACAACAACACAATAATATATTATTTATACCCCTCCCCAATCTGGTTGGGTTTTCCCAGCCACTCTGGGTGGCTCCCAACAGAACATTAAAAACACAATAAAACATCAAACATTAAAAACTTCCCTAAACAGGGCTGCCTTCAGATGTCTTATAAAAGTCAGATAGTTGTTTATTTCCTTGACATCTGATGGGAGGGCATTCCACAGGATGGGTGCCACTCCCGAGAAGGCCCTCTGCCCGGTTCCCTGTAGCTTTGCTTCTCGCAGTGAGGGAACCACTAGAAAGCCCTCGGTGCTGGACCTCAGTGTCCGGGCTGAACGATGGGGGTGGAGCCGCTCCTTCAGGTATACTGGGCCAAGACTGCTTAGGGCTTTGAAGGTCAGCACCAACACTTTGAATTGTGCTCAGAAACATACTGGGAGCCAATGTAGATCTCTCAAGACTGGTGTTATATGGTCTCGGTGGCAAGTCCCAGTCACCAGTCTAGCTGCCACATGATCTCCTACCCTTGACTTCCATTTTCAAGTTTCCAGCTAATTTCTTTATGTCAATGTCCCCGAACACACCAGCCATGGAAATTGCTCAGCAAATAATATAACTGGTGCACTGCTTAGTTAATTGTGAGAGAAGGGCCCCTGTTTTGCATACAGAAGGTCCCGGGACAGCAGACCCTTGTCTGAAGCTGTGGAGAGCTGCTACCAGCCAATGCAGACAACACTGAGATAGATGGACTGATGGTCTTGATGCAATATAGTGAAGTCTGTAGGTCTGTGGTAGTGCATCTGCTTTGCATACAGAAGGTCCCAGGTTCAAACCTCAGCATCACCAGGTAGGGCTGGGGAATATCCCCTCCTTGAAACCCTGGAGAGCAGCTGCCAGTCAGTGTAGACAATGCTGAGCTAGATGGACCAGTGGTCTGACTCAGTATAAGGCAGCTTTCTTTGTTTAAAAGTGCAGGTTGTGTGCACAGTATGCCCTCTCCCAAGGATTGGACCTTGGGGTTACTGTATCCTCAGTCCCAAAAAAGTTAACCTCTACCACTATAAGGCGAGATCAGTTTTATGTCACCTTAACTGCCATGGCTTCCCCTAAAGCATTTTGGGAACTGCAGTTTTGACAAAGGTGCTGACAATTGTAGAGTCCTCTGCCCCCACTTTGCCCACTTGCAACTGATAACTGTCTTTAGGTAAACATCCATCAGTCCACAAGCAGTTGATAAAATTGACAATCCCTTTTCCCAACACCTCAAGACCCCACCCTCCTCCTCCCCCAGCACAAACCCTGCCCCACACTAGCGCAAAAGAGGCTGAGGAATGATGAGATTTTTGCATTGATTGCCATTTTATTAGCATATAAACCCCCAGACTCTAGGAACATACAGATTTGGATGTTTTGTACAACCAAAAGGAGAACTTGTCTCCTAGGAAATAACACTATTTCATTATTTTTGTAAACGACCTTGGTCAGGGGAGTTTGAATGGCAGGAAATATGCTCTGATTTCTCTCTCACACTCTCTGTCGTTTGGCCTTGTGAAGAACTTGCTGGGAAGTTCCCACAAAAGGGAAGCTCACGGAAGGTTTTTCCACAAGACAACTGAGCATCCTTTTATGGGGGGGGGGCTCAGCAGCTCATTCCATCCCCTTTTCGTCTCAGTTGTAGGTCCATTCCATCCTGTCACATGACAGTAGGTTCCCGTTCCATTCTGCCGTACACATTTTGTGCACACTTTGTACACCAAATGCACTTTTCAATGCATTTATCCATAAAACATGCATTTTTGATGCACTGTTTATTCTGCGTGTGGTGTGTGGGTGTGTTGCACACTGGAAATGCTTTGCAAAATCCAGTCCACAAGCAAGGTTGGGAGCATTGGTCCAGATGAGGTGTCCCCCCACACACACACATTCCAAAGGAGTGAGCAAGCTTTCAGGTTTCTTTGCAAAATATTGACCAATCTTTCAGGTTCTCTAGAATGCTTCCTCAAGCTAGAGCAACTGGTGGTGGCTGCTTCAGGATTGGCAGAGGGAAGGGGAGCCGCCCTGTTCTGCTGGGAGCCTGGGTCCCTTGGAGTAAGTTGGAATAAATATCAGCCGATTCCATTTCAGGCAAGGCAATTCAGTACTCTGGACAGCTCCCAGTTGGCCCTGATAAGTGAGTTTGGGAAGACCTAAAGAGGCTGATGAAGCTTGATCTTCCAAGGACTCTGTGTTGATTACTTCTGCATGGTGGTGGAACAGGGTGAGGTGGCAGGGAAATCATCTTCAGATCCCAAGAATGACACATCCTCAGACCTGGTGAACATAGAGTGGGATGCTAAGGATTCCCCTTGGAGTGGATCTACTGGTGAATTATCATCCTCAGGTTGAACCCTAAAGCAGGAGACATGAAAGCTATGGTGGCAGTCAGCAGCAATACTGTACAGGTAGCTGAACACTGCCATTTTTATTTCCCACAATGCTCTGACATGATGCTATGTTGGGGTCATTTTGGGAAATTAAAGGGTCCTGCTTGGAGCATGGGGCCAGGCAAGAGTCCTGCTAGCGGGTTGCGGCCCTGGCAGATGCCCAAGGCAGCCATTCTTAAACCTCAGGCCTTGTTATACCCTTCATGCTTTCACTGGGAACACAACCAGGGCAGTAGGCATCTCCAACCACCATCACAGCATCCACTTTCCCTGAAGTTCACGCCTCCATCTTATTGAAGATTTAATCATATATTTTATTTATGACCTGTATCAATTCCACACATAAATAATCATTTGTTCCCAAAATTACTCATTTACAATTTCAGTGCCTTTGAAATTCACATATATCCGTTTTCAATCTTTACTATTAAGTTATCCATAATATTAATTGTCCTTCTTTCTTACCTCTTGCCCTCGAATAATTTGAGGAGCTCTGCATCTAATTGACTCACAATAAATACTCCAGTTATTTCTTAATTGCTCATTAATGTAATCCAAGTCATTATGCCTAATACAAGGCCTTACTTCTTATTCTTTAAAAAAAATAATGAAATCCAAACAATGAATTTTAATACGTTTTCCTCCTCTCTCACTATTCTTCATCCAGTTAACTTTACAAATTTAATTAGAGTCCAACACTTAATTTCCCAATCCATCACTTGTTCTACCTCTCCTTGGGCTACTAAAATTTTTGCTGCTATCAGTAAATAATATTATAATTCCTTCTCTGAGTCTGATCTAATTCCTTCCACATACCCCCAATAAAATTCAGCATCGAACAGAACCTCCATCTTCAACCAAGCATTTTTAATACGACATTCTACGGAATATGACCATGTCAGCTTTTTGATGTTTGCAACACCAATCTTCTGCATTACCTGCTGGATAAATCTGTTTAAGCCGCCATGGAGTGTTCCCCTTTCCATGAGACCTGGCAGTGTGGAAGCTTTAAGTGGACCCTAAAAGGTTGCAGGGGACGCGGGTGCCGCTGTGGGTTAAACCACAGAGCCTAGGACTCGTCGATCAGAAGGTCGGCGGTTCAAATCCCCATGACGGGGTGAGCTCCCGTTGTTCGGTCCCTGCTCCTGCCAACCTAGCAGTTCGAAAGCACGTCAAAGTGCAAGTAGATAAATAGGTACCTGTCAGGGAACTGCCATCTGAGACGCAGGAGGTGAAAGGGCTCACGGAGGGTGAGAGAGACCATTCAGCTGAGGAGGGGACCAGCAGGGGGAGAAGTGGAGTTCCAAGGGAAAGTGAGTCGGAGGGAGGGCTCAGAGACACTTCAAGCGAGAACAGTGGGGAGGTTTCAGGACCTCCTGTAGGGACACCCACTCCTCGCCGGAAACTGTCACGCCGAGAGTCCAGAAGACGCGTTTCCGTTAAGGAGCTTTTATGCTGGAAGAAGTTCCGTAAACGCCCACTGTCCGATTCAACGAGCGACTGATGGAGCCATGCTTAAGGAGCTCCGTCACAGACAGAGGTTTGTGGACTTAGCCAAACTCTGAGGGACTAGGATTTTACGCACAAGCAGCTCACCATCCCATCACAGCAATCGGACAGTCCCTGAAAGCAGCTTGTGCAGAGAGGCATCATGAGCAACCCAGCCGGAGCCGGGGGAGCAGGAGGAGCTGGAGAGGGTCCAAGCCTGGAAGAAAGGTACAGGGTGTTGGAAGTCCAGCTAGCACTGCAAACGGCGAGGCTAGAAGAAAGGAGGGCGCAGGATGCAGAAAAGGCAAAAGGCGCTACACTAGCAAGAAAGATGCCAGGATTGGTGCAGAAGTTTGGGGGGGACCCCAGGAACTACCAAGCCTTTAGGACAGAGATGCAGTATGCTCTCGAACTGCAGTTTAACGACTTTCCCGACGAGGCATCGCGAGTGGCGTTTGTGATTGGCCATCTCGAAGGGGGGGCGAGAGACTGGGTTAGACCCCTGATGGCAGGGAATAGTGAAATGCTGAAGGACACGAGGAAGTTTTTTCGCGCCATGGATTTGATGTTTTCCAGCGAGATTGAACAGGGACTGGTGCGCAGACAATTGATGGCTTGCAAACAGGGGAGCCGATCGGTTCGTGAGTACTGGACTGAGTTTACAATGTTGATACATAAATTGGGATGGGACCTATCGGCGGAACCCATTCAAATGCTCTTTGAAGAGGGGCTTTCTTCGGCGGTGAAAGACGAACTTTCCCGGGCGCCCAGGGCGGAGTCTATGGACCAGCTGACCAAATCAGCGCTGACCATTGGAGCGCGCCAGGAGGCAAGAGCCTTGGAGAAGCGGGAGGGGAAAGGAGAGCGATGGAGGGATTTCCGCATTCCAGAGATTCCAGAGCCAAGTTTCCCGCCAGGAGAGCCGATGGAAGTTGGAAGAGCGCGCGCGCGCGCAGTTTCAAATCCCAGTGAAGGGAGGAAGAAGGAGGGAAAGAGCGCCAAGAAATGTTATCTCTGCCAGCAGCCAGGTCACTTTGCCAGAGTCTGCCCGCAAAGAAAGGAATGGCAAGGGATGGCGGGAGCTGTTGGGGGGAAGGAGGAGGGAGTCCAGGAGCCAGTAAAAGCCAACGCCTGGCTGCCACCGTCAGGGCACTGCAGCCAGGCCAAGGAGCAGTAAAAGTGCCCACTCCGGAACCTCCAAGACCAGCCCTAGTAATAGAGGTGTTGCTAGAGCTGGCAAACGGATACCCACTAAAGACAAAGGCGCTGTTGGACTCAGGCAGCTCCTGTAATTTTATGAGTAAGGAGTTTGCAGCTGAACACCAGATACAGACACTCCCTTTAAGCAACCCCCTGCAGGTGACCACGATCGATGGGAGGGAGCTGTTGGGAGAGAAGTTAGCCTACAGACCGTCCCAATGGTTATGAGGGTGGCCAGGCACACCGAAAGGATAGCGTTCAATGTGGCCACCCTGGGAGGGGCTCCCGTCATTTTGGGAATGAGCTGGCTAGCGTTGCATGACCCGCTAGTGGGCTGGCATCAGAGAGTGGTCTCCTTTGGGTCAGCACATTGCCTGGAACACTGCAGAGAGGGAAAGGTGCCAGAAGGGGCAAAAGCCTTTCTAGCAGGGACGGAAGTGGCGGACAAAGGGAAGGTGCCCAAACAATACGCTGACCTGAGCAAGGTCTTCAGCGAAAGGGAAGCAGATAAACTACCACCGCATAGAGACTTTGACTGCCAAATTAACCTGGTCCCTGGGGCCCAGCTCCCCGTGGGCAAGCTGTATGCCATGTCAGACAGGGAAATGCAGGAGTTAAGGGAGTTTATTGATAAAAACCTGAAGAGGGGCTTCATCAGAGAGTCCAGAGCGGTGGGGGGGAGCCCAGTGTTTTTTGTGGACAAAAAAAACACGGATAAACCCAGGCTTGTAGTGGACTACCGGCGGCTAAATGCCATGTCAGAACCAGTGACTTTCCCCATGCCCAGGATTGATGACATTTTGACCAGGGTGAGGAAGGGAAAGATATTCACGAAACTGGACCTGAGAGGGGCATACAACCTGATACGAATAAAGAAAGGGGATGAATGGAAAACCACCATGTTCACCCCTTTGGGGGCTTTTGAATATCTCGTTATGCCATTCGGATTGCAATCAGGCTCCGCCTGTTTTCAATCGCTCATGAACCATGTCCTGGGACCTTTGCTCTACAAGAATTGCGTGGCCTTCCTCGATGACGTGCTGATATATTCAGAGAATGAGGAGCAGCATGTAAAGGATGTCAGGGAAGTGCTGAGCCAGCTGCAAGCAAACCAGCTGTGGGTGAAATTGGAGAAGTGTCAGTTTCACACCAAGGAGGTGGAATTCCTGGGGTACCGCTTATCAGACAAGGGATTAGCCATGGATCCAGGCAAGGTCCAGGCGGTGCTGGAATGGAAGACACCGAAAACGAAAAAGGATGTGCAAAGGTTCTTAGGGTTTGGGAACTTTTACCGTAAATTCATCAAGAACTTTGCCCACTTAACGGCTCCCATCACGGACTGTCTAAGCAGCAAGAAGAAATTCGTTTGGACGGCGGAGGCGGAGCAAGCATTTGAGGAATTGAAAAGGGCATTCGCTTCGGAAGAACAGCTCCTGCATGTGGATTTACAAAAACCCATGAGAGTGGAAACTGATGCCTCAGACCGGGCGGTGGGGGCGGTGCTGCTTCAGCCAGGGAGCAATAAGTCGGAATGGAGACCGTGTGCCTTCTTTTCGCGTAAGCTGAACAAATCCGAGAGGAACTACACCGTATATGACCGAGAACTACTCGCCATTCACGAAGCGTTCCGGAGATGGAGACACTTACTAATTGGCGCACAGCATAAGGTGCAAGTGTGTACGGACCACAAGAATTTGGAGTATTGGAGAACGGCACGAGTGCTCAACCAACGACAAGTGAGGTGGGCCCAGGAGTTCTCCAAATTCCATTTTGAAATCTGCTATGTGCCAGGTCCAGAAAACATCAGAGCGGACGCTCTCTCTCGCAAACCTGAATATTTGGAGGGGGAGGGAGCGCCTGAAGAGAGACATATTATCCCAGAGGACCACTGGGTGTGTGGGGCGGCCTGGGTGGGGCAAAGAGAACTGGTAGAGGGAACAGTAAATGATGAATACGCCCAGGATAAGCTCAGAGGTTTAAGGAGAGAGGGAGAAGACCCCGGAGGTTTTGAAGAAATAAACGGGGCATTGTATTACAAAGGGGCACTATATATACCCGAAGGGGAATTGAGGGGGAGAGTACTCAAACAGCTGCACGACAATCCCACAGCGGGGCATTTTGGGCAACACAAGACCATGTGGTTGGTGACCAGGGAGTTTTGGTGGCCCAAGGTGAGGGAGGATGTACGGGAGTATGTGAGAAGGTGTGACCAATGCCAGAGAGCCAAAGGAGAAAGGCGGGCACCAGCGGGGTTATTAGAACCGTTACCCACACCAGAACGACCGTGGGAGGCGGTATCGATAGATTTTATGACTGATCTGCCTAAATCCCAGGGGAAAACCGCCATACTAGTCGTAGTAGACCTGTTAACTAAGATGGGTCACTTTGTAGCTTGCTCACATGCAGTCACGGCGGAAGAGACAGCGAAATTGTTTGTAGAACATATTTTTAGGCTGCATGGCGCCCCCTTGAGGGTGGTCTCCGACAGAGGGAAACAGTTCACGTCCAGGTTCTGGAGGAAACTTATGAGCTTGTTGCACGTAGAGGTCAACTTTTCGACTGCCAGGCACCCTGAGACCAATGGGCAGGCGGAGAGGGCAAACGGTATCCTCCAACAATACCTGAGGTGTTATGTCAATGACAGAGAGAACGATGGGGTCGAAAAGTTGGCGCTAGCGGAATTTGCTTACAATAATGCAGAGAATGTGTCCAACGGGATGAGCCCCTTTTTGGCTAATTATGGGTGCCACCCCAGGGCGTTTCCAGGGGGAGGAGGGGAGAGATGGAGTGTCCCGGCCGCTGAACATTTTGTAGAAGAAATGGAAGCGATCCATCGTCAACTCCAACTCAACTTAGAAAGGGCCAAAGAAGAATATAAGAGGCAGGCAGACAAGAGCAGAAGGGAAGGTGAAACCATTAGGGTGGGGAGTCAGGTCTGGCTATCAACCCAAGGGTTGCCGTTCAAGGGGGGTTGCAAGAAATTGAGACCCAAAAGATTGGGACCATTTGAGGTCATCCAACAGGTCAACCCAGTGGCTTTCAGACTCCGGTTACCGAACCACATGAAACTGCACCCAGTATTCCACAGGTCATTACTGTCACCATATAGGGGGGAAGGTGAAGGGGTATCCACACGGGGGCCAGCCATAGAAGAAAGGGAAAGCAGCAACCATGTGGCGGAAATCATCGACTCCAGGTGGAAGGGTAATCAGGTGGAGTATTTGGTCGCGTGGGAAGGGGAACCGGAGTCGGAAAACACCTGGGTGACGGCAGAGGAGGTCCGTGACGAGATCTTGATCGAAACGTTCCACCAAAGGTTCCCCAGGAAACCTCAGCCAGTAGCGAGGTTCCGGAGGGAGTACTTTGGCACCACCGACGATGAGGAGGAACTGGAAGGATTCAGGGAATCGGAGTTGGAAGGAGGAACAGACTCTGATGAGGAGGAGTACTTGGAAACCGGAAACAGCAAGAGGTGGAGGGAAGTGTTCGAAACTTCGGAAGATGAGGGAGGTTCCTTCAGGGGTTTTGCTCCCTCGCCTCCCGCAGAGGAGGGGAGGGAAGGGGGTGAAGGGGGCCCTGGAGGGGAGGTGGATGTCAGGGAACTGCCATCTGAGACGCAGGAGGTGAAAGGGCTCACGGAGGGTGAGAGAGACCATTCAGCTGAGGAGGGGACCAGCAGGGGGAGAAGTGGAGTTCCAAGGGAAAGTGAGTCGGAGGGAGGGCTCAGAGACACTTCAAGCGAGAACAGTGGGGAGGTTTCAGGACCTCCTGTAGGGACACCCACTCCTCGCCGGAAACTGTCACGCCGAGAGTCCAGAAGACGCGTTTCCGTTAAGGAGCTTTTATGCTGGAAGAAGTTCCGTAAACGCCCACTGTCCGATTCAACGAGCGACTGATGGAGCCATGCTTAAGGAGCTCCGTCACAGACAGAGGTTTGTGGACTTAGCCAAACTCTGAGGGACTAGGATTTTACGCACAAGCAGCTCACCATCCCATCACAGTACCGCTCCAGCGGGAAGGTAAATGGCGTTTCTGTGTGCTGCTCTGGTTCGCCAGAAGCAGCTTAGTCATGCTGGCCACATGATCCGGAAGCTGTATGCCGGCTCCCTCGGCCAATAAAGCAAGATGAGCGCCGCAACCCCAGAGTCGGCCACGACTGGACCTAATGGTCAGGGGTCCCTTTACCTTTAAAAGGTTGCAGAGAGTGTCCTGGGCTCCAATACCCATGGGAATTGTCTATTCCCAAGGCTCCTAAGGCTTCACTAGGTCAGAGACTCCTAAAACTGTCCCCAGTCCTCATTGTCACACTGCATGCTTTCAATGCTCTTCCAATGCTTCACACAATGATCTTAATGTTCTTGTAGGGGGAATGGGAGCAGGGAAGGAATTCCTTCAAGGAACAGGCATTTACAGCTTGACATCTGCTTCAAATGAAACTGAAGGCTTCAGGTCCCCAACTGCAGAAATTAATCAAATGTTGAATTTCACCATCTACACTTGTGTTGTCGTGATGCGGGAAAGCTCTGCTTCAAATCTTGCTTCAGGCTACAGCCCTATGCACACGTACCTGATGGTAAATCCCACTGATCACAGTGGTCTTCCTTCAGTGTAAATGGGGGCATTGTCACTCTGCCAACTGCGAACTTCCCACAAGCAAGCTGGCTTTCTCTCAGTCTCCCAGGCGCCGTTTGGGGAGGGTAATGGCAGCCCGCGTTGCATAGTTATTGCAAGGTTATTGCACAGTGGCAGAGTATGTGAAGTGCTTTGGACACCCTCAAGCACTGTAGCAATGTCAAGGAGTTATTATTCCTCCTTTGGTAGGAAAGGCAGGATATAAATTATTTTTATTATTCACACTGTATGTTTTGAATGCAACCCTGGGCTTCTGCAGAGGGTAAGAACTTAAGAAGAGGCAACAGCCCATCCAGCCCAGCATCCTGTTCTCACAGCAGCAACCCAGATACCTGTGGGAAGCCCACAAGCAGCACCTGAGCACAAGAGCACCTCTCCCTTCCTGTGGTTTCCAGAAACTGGTATTCAGAAGAATTACAGGGGCAGTGCAGGGCCATGACTGGTGACTGGAAGAGGCTGCCAAGACCATATAACACTGGTCCTGAAAGACGTACATTGGCTCCCAGTACGTTCCTGAGCACAATTCAAAGTGTTGTGCTGACCTTTATTTTTTTTTTATAAGATATTTATTAGAGTTTTACAAAAAGCAGAAATTTACAGAATAGAAAGAGAGCAAGAGAAAAAAGAAAAATACAAAAAATACAAAAATACATAGGGGGGAAAAAAGAAAATACAAAATACAAAAAAAGTAAATAAAAAAAATCCATTATTTTCCGTATCTTGGATTTCATTTGCTTATTTCCCTGACCTCCTCACACCTCCCTTTTTTGTATTCCTGTTCACATAGTCAGTTCAGCAAATCCTTACCCTCTTTCATTTATCTTAACTCTATATCTCAACATATTATAACTATATATTTTCATCCGTTATCAATCCATTTTTACATATTCTTATTAACCTTGTTGCTAATGCCACTTAATTTCAATCCAACATCATTTTAACATTCATTAATTTTACAGTGTTTCCGCAAATAGTCTTTAAATTTCTTCCAATCTTCTTCCACCAACTCTTCTCCCTGGTCTCGGATTCTGCCAGTCATTTCCGCCAATTCCATATAGTCCATTACCTTCATCTGCCACTCTTCCAGGGTGGGTAAATCTTGTGTCTTCCAATACTTTGCAATGAGTATTCTTGCTGCTGTTGTAGCATACATAAAGAAAGTTCTATCCTTCTTTGGCACCAATTGGCCGACTATGCCCAGGAGAAAGGCCTCTGGTTTCTTCAGGAAGGTATATTTAAATACCTTTTTCATTTCATTATAGATCATCTCCCAGAAAGCCTTAATCTTTGGGCACGTCCACCAAAGATGAAAGAATGTACCTTCGTTTTCTTTACATTTCCAACATTTATTATCGGGCAAATGATAGATTTTCGCAAGTTTGACTGGTGTCATGTACCACCTGTATATCATTTTCATAATATTCTCTCTTAGGGCATTACATGCCGTAAATTTCATACCTGTGGTCCACAACCGTTCCCAGTCAGCGAACATAATGTTATGTCCAACATCTTGTGCCCATTTAATCATAGCAGATTTGACCGTTTCATCCTGAGTGTTCCATTTTAACAGCAAGTTATACATTCTAGAAAGTATCTTTGTTTTAGGATCTAACAGTTCTGTTTCCAATTTTGATTTCCTGAGCACAATTCAAAGTGTTGTGCTGACCTTTAAAGCCCTAAATGGCCTTGGTCCAGTATACCTGAGAAACATCTCCACCCCCATCGTTCAGCCCGGACATTGAGGTCCAGCTCCAAGGGCCTTCTGGAAGTTCCCTCACTGCGAGAAGCGAGGTTACAGGGAACCAGGCAGAGGGCCTTCTCGGTAGTGGCGCCCAACCTGTGGAACGCCCTCCCATCAGATGTCAAAGAAATAAACAACTATCTGACTTTTAGAAGACGTCTGAAGGCAGCCCTGTTTTTAATGTTTTATGTTTTATCTTTTTTCTTCCGTTGGGAGCTGCCCCGAGTGGCTGGGGAAACCCAACCAGATGGACGGGGTATAAATAATAAATTATTACTATTATTACTATTATTATGGTCAGTAGCAAGGAGGGGTGATAATTCTTCACTGAGGAGGGGACCCTTACGGAAAAGGAGCCCTAGACTCCACCTCGCTCCTTCCCTCCCCTCTCCAAGTGAGCAAGCATGGCTTTATTAATTAAAGGCTTGCTTGAGGATGATAAATGCTTTGGCTTTATTGTAAAACAGGCATCAATTTTTAATCAGCACCAATTAGCAGCAGATTTTGGAGCAGGATGCTCCGTTTCCCACTCCCTCTCTGCAGCCTGTCAGGATGGTTTTTAAGTGGATGTGTTCAGATGACATCATAGAGCAGGGGCAGGGAACCCTTTTCGTCAGTCTTCAGGGAGCCATGTGCCAATGGGGAATGGGGCCAAGAGCAAACTGAGGGAAGCCACAGTGTGACACTGACCATTGTATCCCAGGTTGCATCCCAGCCATGCAAAAGCCAGAAATCTGTACATGCCTGTTTCTCCACTCAGGCAAGCAAGAGGCATTAGCAGAGTCCAAGGATGCATCCCAGCCAGGCAAATACATTCGTGGAGGTTCTTCAAAGAGAATGTCCAAGTATCTGTACAGTGGTACCTCAGGTTATATACGCTTCAGGTTACAGACTCCACTAACCCAGAAATAGTGCTTGAGGTTAAAAACTTTGCTTCAGGATGAGAACAGAAATCGTGCTCCGGCGGCACGGCGGCAGCAGGAGGCCCCATTAGCTAAAGTGGTGCTTCAGTTTAAGAACAGTTTCAGGTTAAGAACGGACCTCCAGAATGAATTAAGTACTTAACCCGAGGTACCACTGTATGTACAAAGCTTTTCCATTGTGTGTCCATCTATTTTGATATCCGTGTCTTGATGAGTGATGGCCAAATATCATATACAGTGGTACCTTGGTTCTCAAACTTAATCCATTCTGGGAGTCCATTTGACGCCCGAAACCGTTTTAAAACCAAGGCGCAGATTCTGATTGGCTGCAGGAGGTTCCTGTCTAAAGTGGAAGCCACGTTGGACATTCGGCTTCTGAAAAATGTTTGCAAACAGGAACACTTACTTCCAGGTTTGTGGCGTTTGGGAGCCGATTTGTTCGCCAACTAAGCTGTTTGAGAACCAAGGTACCACTGTACTTGCATTAGTTTATCCTGGGCAACGCCACCCTATTGACAGCATCAACTGCTCCCTCTTGTCCTTCACCTCAGGCAGCAAAATGTCTTCTTCTCTCGCAGCCCTGTCAAGCAGGTGCTGTCACACATGCTAAATTGAGGCACATCTTTCATATACATCAGGGAGCCCAATAACCTACAGGTGGAGAATAGGCCATCCTTGGCCCCATTTCACAGAAGAGGTGTGGTGGACGGGGTGGGGTGGGGGAAAAGAGATGTGATGAGAGAGAAATGGGGTGCAAGAAAGAGGGGAAATGGGTGGTCAAGATGGAGATAGAAAAGGGGTGGGAGATAAAAAGCGTGTGGCCTCATCCATCTTTGGCTTTGGACCAACCAGTTGTCAGTAGATGGATCCCAAAAGATTTCCATTGCAAAATGGAAAGAAAGATTACTTACCCCTGCCATAACCCCTATGCCAAACACAGCACAAAAAGACACACATAAACACCTCATACCTTCCTCCCTTATCAAGCAATTCTCCATCCCGCTGACTCCTCAAATTTATCCAAGGTGGATTTCTTGAGGATCCCATCTGCGCTGTTTGAAATCATGCAGTAGGGGGCGCCCCAGAGCAGGCCTCTCCTGCCTATATCGCCACAGTCAGTGATGTGGCCCATGTAAATTCTGATCAGCTTTATTTAAGAAGAACATTTAAAGGCACGCTCTGTCAGTGAAAGCTCTCCCCTCCTCCCCACCCTCCCCAATTCATTTACCAGTCTCCACAGTGGCTGTTCCCTCATCAGCAGCACGTCTAGGCTCTAATGGATGAACTGTACCCAGCTCAGAAAGCCCCAAACACTACTTATAGCCACGAAATTAATTGCTTGCCTCCTGGCTGCCTATATGTTGTTATATGAATGTTTTTATTCTCAGAGTCCCCCCGAAGGCCTGTATAAGTATTCCGCTCATAAATACAATTATAGTCTAGCTCTTGTTAGAAGGAGCCATATATTATGGGATGCCCGTAGTCTCATCGCTGCACTCCCAGAGTCATAGCATGCTTCCATAAATCAAAGGTAGGGGGGAACAAGGTCACCTCTAAGATAAACCCAATTTGTGGGGTGGGGAGGAAAGGGGGGGGGTTAATGGAAATGATCATTTGGCTCCTCAAGGAAGCCATTTTTGGTTTGGTGCCAATGGAACACAGGAAGCAACGGCGAGGTCATTTCTCCATCTAACTCAGTATAGTCTACACTGACTGGCAGGAGTTTCTCTGGGGTTTCAGAAGCGACCATTCCGAGCCTTACTACATGCAAGACAGATGCTCTGTCACTGAATTATGGCCCCACACTTCTGCTAGAAACCTGCCTTATACAGAGTCAGGCCATTAGTTCATCTAACTCAGGGGTCAGCAAACTTTTTCAGGAGGGGGCCGGTCCACTGTCCCTCAGACCTTGTGGGGGGCCGGACTCACCATCTCCCAAAAGCACCCCCCCAAAGGACACACACATACCCATAAACACTCACACCGACAAAGCCAATAACACCTCGTCTTTGGCAGCATGGTCGTCGTCCTCTGTCTTGGCCAGGGGTCCACGGGGCGCAGAGCAGAGGCAGCTTCCCCGCCGCCACCACTTCCTCCTGCTCAGCTCTTCGCCATATGCGGCCGCCTCAGAGGGAAGGAAGGGGCATCGCCCAGAGGTGTCTGTGTCTTCAGATTGGCTGCAGGACCTTCCTGCAGCCAATCCGAAGCCGTGCCAGTGTCGCCGCCCACCCAGAGGCATCCACGGCTTTGGATTGGCAGCAGGAAGCTCCTGCAGCCAATCTGAAGCCGTGCCAGCTTCCCAGAAGTCAGTCCCTGCGCGGTGAGGCCTCTGCGCCGTGCCAGTTTAGCGCAGGGACTGACCGAGCGGGCAGCAGGGTCTGCAGGCCAGATTTACAAGCCCAGTGGGCTGCATCCGGCCCGCGGACCAT
The DNA here is from genome assembly GCF_027172205.1 of Podarcis raffonei. Lineage (NCBI taxonomy): Eukaryota > Metazoa > Chordata > Lepidosauria > Squamata > Lacertidae > Podarcis > Podarcis raffonei. Next base: position 25,538,479 of record NC_070617.1, read on the forward strand.
AGTTTGCCAATCCCTGATCTAACTCAATATTATCTGCACTCACTGGCAACAGCTCTCCGTGATTTTAGGCAGGGCCCTTTCCTAAGGGCTGCAGGTTGGGGAACAGGACATTCAGCAGGGAATATGGGAAGCTGTCTTATATGTAGGCAAACCACTGGTCCATCAAGCCCAGTTTAGTCTGCACTGACTGGCAGTGGTGTGCATTTTTGCCAGTTTCTACAAACAGGCAAAATAATAGATGGGGGAGGTAGACCCCGACAGCTCCAAAAATATACAGATTCTCCCCACCACCATCTTTGCATTCAGTCCATGGGCCTTGCAGTTTCTCCAGAATCACTCGATTGATTTATAACCCAATAATCCACCCCCTTTGTTGGCCCAGCCATACAGCCATTCATCATTCTCTGTGCAACAATAGTGGATTGTTACTTTTCACCCTACCCCACCCCTGTCAAATCCATTAGTACATGAGTTGAAAGGATTATGGGATGGGCAGGGCTGGATTTAGATGAAGAGAGGATCTAGGCTACTCCACTTGTGAGGCCCTTCCCCATCCCCCACCCTCACAACTAGAAGAAAATGGAAGAGTGTTATAATCAAAATTGAGTGAAGTCAAGGATGATGACTGGTATTTAAAATTCTGCAATTCACAATTTCTCCTCTAAAGGACATAAGATATTATTGTTAAATACCATGGTGATTTTAAAAAATGCATAAAATTAACACTGAAAAACTTTTGCAATAACTGAACTCTGTAAACCTTTTGTGGAATAAGCATTATTTTTTAGGAAAAGGAAGTTGTAATGTTATTCTTAAAAAACCTGAAAGCCTGGCCAGGGCGAAGGCCTCTTATATACCTGCTGGGATTGACAAGGCATCTGACTCACCTGAATCTCATAACTCTCCTGACAGGTGATTTGGTCTGCAGCCACAGTATAGAAATAAAGGAGGAGATCGCCCACCAGATACCAGGCACTCTACTATTCAAATTAGGCCCTAGTGTTTTTGTTACAATCTCCTTCTCAATTAAGTAATCAATTTTAATCTAGAATTTAAATTTTCAAAACTTTCTTATTTGTTCATTCGAGCAAGAAAACTACTGCTCTCACTTCATTACAAACAGTATTTCTACCGGCAACACACTTGAGCAAACCTGCTCCTCTACCTTTCACAGATATTTTGTTTCCATTTGCAACTGTAGCTGCCTCTGATTAGCTATCATTTAAAGGCTGGGCTGGATGAATCCCAAACCGGAATTAAGATCGCCAGTAGAAATATCAACAACCTCAGATATGCAGATGACACAACCTTGATGTCAGAAAGTGAGGAGGAATTAAAGAACCTTTTAATGAGGGTGAAAGAGGAGAGTGCAAAATATGGTCTGAAGCTCAACATCAAAAAAACGAAGATCATGGCCACTGGGCCCATCACCACCTGGCAAATAGAAGGGGAAGAAATGGGGAGGCAGTGAGAGATTTTACTTTCTTGGGCTCCATGATTACTGCAGATGGTGACAGCAGTCACGAAATTAAAAGACGCCTGCTCCTTGGAAGAAAGGCGATGGCAAACCTAGACAGTATCTTAAAAAGCAGAGACATCACCTTGCCAACAAAGGTCCGTATAATTAAAGCCATGGTTTTCCCACTAGTGATGTATGGAAGTGAGAGCTGGACCATAAAGAAGGCTGATCGCCAAAGAATTGATGCTTTTGAATTATGGTGCTGGAGGAGACTCTTGAGAGTCCCATGGACTGCAAGAAGATCAAACGTATCCATTCTTAAGGAAATCAGCCCTGAGTGCTCACTGGAAGGACAGATCGTGAAGCTGAGGCTCCAATACTTTGGCCACCTCATGAGAAGAGGAGACTCCCTGGAAAAGTCCCTGATGCTGGGAAAGATGGAGGGCACAAGGAGAAGGGGATGACAGAGGACGAGATGGTTGGATAGTGTTCTCGAAGCTACAAACATGAGTCTGACCAAACTGTGGGAGGCAGTGGAAGACAGGAGTGCCTGGCATGCTCTGGTCCATGGGGTCATGAAGAGTTGGACACGACTAAACAACTAAACAACAACAACAAATGATAGGCGTAAATTCTACAAATCAGCATCACCAAAGAGTTGAAAAGAAACAGCCACAAGCATCAGAGCAACTTCCTGGGCAAATGCACAGTTCCATTCCCATCCACATTCCATTGACAGGCCTTTCTCAAGCTCTTTTGAACTACAACTCCCATCAGCCCCACCCACCAGGGCCAATAATAATAATAATAATAATAATAATAATAATAATAATAATAATAATAATTTATTATTTGTACCCCGCCCATCTGGCTGGGTTTCCCCAGCCACTCTGGGCGGCTTCCATAGAAACCAAAAATACACTAAAATATCACAGATTAAAAACTTCCCTGAACAGGGCTGCCTTAAGATGTCTTCTGAATGTCAGGTAGTTATTTATCGCTTTGACATCTGATGGGAGGGTGTTCCACAGGGCAGGCGCCACTACCGAGAAGGCCCTCTGCCTGGCTTCCTGTAGCTTTGCTTCTCGCAATGAGGGAACCGCCAGAAGGCCCTCGGCGCTGGACCTTAGCGTCCGGGCTGAACGATGGGGGTGGAGACGCTCCTTCAGGTATACTGGGCCGAGGCCATTTAGGGCTTTAAAGGTCAACTACAGCACTTTGAATTGTGCTCAGAAACGTACTGTGAGCCAATGTAGGTCTTTCAAGACCGGTGTTATGTGGTCTCGGTGGCCGCCCCCAGTCACCAGTCTAGCAGCCTCATTCTGGATTAGTTGTAGTTTCCGAGTCACCTTCAAAGGTAGCCCCACGTAGAGCGCATTGCAGTAGTCCAAGCGGGAGATAACCAGAGCATGCACCACTCTGGCGAGACAGTCCGCGGGCAGATAGGGTCTCAGCCTGCGTACCAGGTGGAGTTGGTAGACAGCTGCCCTGGACACAGAATTGACCTGTGCCTCCATGGACAGCTGTGAGTCCAAAATGACTCCCAGGCTGCTCACCTGGTCCTTCAGGGGCACAGTTACCCTATTCAGGACCAGGGAGTCCTCCACACCAGCCCGCCCCCTGTCCCCCAAAAACAGTACTTCTGTCTTGTCAGGATTCAACCTCAAACCATTAGCCGCCATCCATCCTCCAACTGCCTCCAGGCACTCACACAGGACCTTCACCGCCTTCACTGGTTCTGATTTGAAAGAGAGGTAGAGCTGGGTATCATCTGCATATTGATGGACACCCAGTCCAAACCCCCTGATGATCTCTCCCAGCGGCTTCATATAGATGTTAAAAAGCATGGGGGAGAGGACGGAACCCTGAGGCACCCCACAAGTGAGGGCCCAGGGGTCTGAACACTCATCCCCCACCACCACTTTCTGAACACAGCCCAGGAGGAAGGAGCGAAACCGGGGGAAATGGGAGTTTCAGTCCATCAACATCTTCAGGACAACAAGTTCTCAATTCCTCAGCTGATTTGTTGCTGGGATTCTTGCAAACAATGCAGAGCTTGGTGGTGTGGGAATGTTCAGGGGTGCAGGAGAGGATATATTGTGAGATTATATCCTAATCCAATTTGTGCTAACAAGTTCCCAAAATATCAGCAGAGTTTATAGACATTCCCCTTTAAGTTCGCAACGGTAACGCTTGCACAGGTTTGCTAGAACATCTATAATAATTACTCTGGTAATTTCCTCTTTGTTCCCTCTTAAAATACAAGACACAACACAGTCTTTATAAAAGTATAAAAGAGTTTACTCACGTTCTGTTCACAATATGATCCCAGAAGGCACACAGGCTTAAAAAGGTAAAATACATTTAGAATCTATCTTGTAGCAAGATAGTCCTTATCTCCTCTCTTGGCTGGGAGCCAAGAGAGCATCCTTAGATGTTTCCTCATCGAAGGAAGATGGCAGAGAGAGATGGCAGAGAGAGAGAGATGGCTGCCTGCCCTGTGCTTTTATCATTTACCTGCACAGGTGAGGCCACACCCACCTCTGGTCACATGCGGAGGAAGTCCGTCCCCAGGAAGTTTACCTGCTTGCCGGACAGACATCCCTCCCCATGTTCTAACATGTACACTCTAGGAATGTTGTCATTGACTGCTCCTGTGTTTACATCCCACAGGTGGACCTGGATCTGTTCTGATCCAGATCAGGAGGAGACATAACTCCATGATGGAGCATCTGAATGTCTGCTGCCGCAAACCCTGAACAGCCACTGGCAGTTGGTGTAGATGTTGCAGGATGAACTCAGCATACAGCAGCTTCCGTTCACATTTTATTGTGATTCTACCTAATCTGTATTTCCTGAATCAATATATGAATGGAAACAGCCATCCTTCGAAATTCAGAATTCTCCAAAATTTGCAATGCAGTTCTCCAAAATGTATGGTGTTGTGGGTTTGGGGGTCAGTCTGGATGGCATCCAGCGATCCCTTCCAAACCTATGATCCTGTGTGAGAGATGTTAAAAGCTTTGAGAGGGAACCTGCAGAAGCAGTCCACTTACTTTGTAAGATAATGGCCTCAGCTGGTCAGTTAAGTGCTGCCATTTAAATATCCAAAAAGGTTGCCCTGTTGCCATAGAGACAAATGGATGGGCCTTTAACCACCTGGGCTGGCTGGATGCCACCTCATCCTGGGAAAGAGAATAATAAGCTGAGGAGTTGGTTTTGGTGTGAGAGTTTTGGCTGATGTTTCAAGGTTTGTCTTGCCCTATGCTGGACCCCAAATTATGGCTTGGGGATTTCCCTGAAAACCTAATGAGGAGGCAAGGTCTGTTGTGGGGTAAATGCTTTAAACACCTCTAGGCTCAGGTTGTATATATGTGTGAATAAAACTGGACATCCTAAAGACACCACAGTCTCCACTAACTTTCATCTGGTAACTGATCCCTGGGTAAGCACAGGAACTTCTGGAGTCTCTCGCTACATGGAGATTGAAGTGCATGCAACAGTCATCCAGTGTGGTGTAGTGGTTAGAGATTCAGACTAAGACTTGGAAGACCAGGGTTCAAATCCTCAATTTGTCATGAAGCTCATTGGGTGTGACCTTGGGCCAGTCACTGCCTCCCAGCCTAATCAAGGGTTGTTGTGAGGCTGAAATAAGGATAGGAAGACCCAATGTACAGCACTTTGAGCTCCTTGGTGGAAAAGGTGGGATAGAAAAGCAATAAAACAACAACAACAATCTATTTGGGCATACCAAAATGTATTAAATTGTGGGGAATGGCTTGCAAGAATGTGCATATGAGGCCAAATTGCCTACAAAAAATATGTATATAAGGAGAAATGTCCACTAAACTGCAGGTGAATTTTCCTGAGTCAGAAGAGAGTCCAGAACCAGCTCCTTGTGCAAAGGGGACAGAGGCACTGCTGGGTTCTGGAGGTCACCTTCCATCTTGGGTGGAGCAGTTGCTTCAGAAGGTCTCCCTGGATGTGGGATTCCTAATCTCAGCTTTTCCATATCCTGGATGAGAGCAAGGAATCTTACTCCTGGGCCACAACACTGGGTTATTTTCTGCTCATTTGGATGTTCCCTATTGGGGGGGCTGCCCACAGAGTCCAGTTGTTGATAAAGGACGAGCTTATCAGTCACAACTGATAAGTCATCTGATCTGTTATCGTTTTTTTCATTCGGGCGCCCACATCATTCTGCCGTGTGGGTGCCAAACAGCTTTGCCAGGCAACTTCAGAGAGAGAGGAGCATCTGCATTTGCATATGCTTAGTTCCCTGTCCTTGATGTCTTTTGTTTGTTACCTTCATCTCTTCTGATGTATCAGGACGTTGTTCTGCCTCCCGACGTGCTTCATGTCGGGGATGGAAGCTTGTTGCTGTCTCTGCTCTGCATGCTGAAATGATTGTCCAAACAAACAGAATGGGAGAAGATATTTGGCTGGGAATGCTCTAGGAATTCAAGGGGTACAAAACCCATGTGGGATCAGCCCAACTCAGCCTTATACTGAGTGTAGCCCTTAGTCCATCTAGCTCAACCTTGTCTACACTGACTGGCAGAAGCTGTCGAGGGTTTCAGACAGGGGTCTATCCTAAGCCCAGACCATCCAAGTGTCCCTATTTTCCAGGAACAGTCCCGGATTTACAGAAGTCATCCTGGTTTCTGATGTGATACCAGAATGTCCCACTTTTCCTTGGGACTTCCCTATTCCCATCATGGAAATGTTGGAGGGTATGGTAAGGTAAAAGTAAAGGTAAAGGGACCCCTGACCATTAAGTCCAGTCATGACCGACTCTGGGGTTGCGGTGCTCATCTCGCTTTATTGGCCAAGGAATCCGGCATACAGCTTCCGGGTCATGTGGCCAGCAGGACTAAGCCGCTTCTGGTGAACCAGAGCAGCGCACGGAAATGCCATTTACCTTCCCACCGGAGTGGTACCTATTTATCTACTTGCACTTTGACATGCTTTTGAACTGCTAGGTAGGCAGGAGCAGGGACCAAGCAACGGGAGGTCACCCCATCGCGGGGATTCGAACCGCCGACTTTCTGATCGGCAATTCCGAGGCTCTGTGGTTTAACCCACAGCGCCACCCACGTCTCAGTGGGGTATGGTCCCAGAGGGTATGGTAGGACATCCCTATTTTCATCGGAGGGTATGGAGTTATGCAACCCCCAAGCCAAGGAGATAAGTGACTATACAACTTTGAGAAGACATCTGAAGGCAGCCCTGTATAGGGACGTTTTTAATATTTAATGTTTTATTATGTTTTTATATACGTTGGAAGCCACCCAGAGTGGCTGGGGCAACCCAGTCGGATGCGAGGAGTATCTTCTTCTTCTTCTTCTTCTTCTTCTTCAACAGCAGCAGCAGCACCATCCTTATGGAATTGGGCATCCCCATTTTCATCAGAGAAAGCTGGAGGGTATGTAAGCCTTCCTTGTAGAGGCCGGGGCCTGAACCTTCTGCATGCAAATCAGATGCTCTACCTTTGAGATCTGCCTATTGAATTTGGGGTTATCTGAGTCAGATCTAGCCTATCTAGCTCAGAGAGTCCTACGCTGACTGGCTCTCCCACATTTCAGACAAGGGACATTCCCAGCCGTACCTGGAGATGCTGAAAATTGAACCTCAGTCCTTCCGCATGCAAGGCAGGTGCTCTTCAGCTGAGCTCCAGCCCTTCACCTAAAAATAAATTAATATTCTAGTCTCTCTGTGTGAGTGTGTTTAATAGAGTTGAGTTAAATAGGAAGCTGTCTTATACTATCCATCCAGCTCAGTGCTGTTTATGCTGACAAACTATGGCTGTTCAGGATTTCATAGAATCATAGAAGTGTAGAGTCAGAAGGGACCCTGAGGATCATCTAGTCCAACCCCCTGCAATGCAGAAATATGAAACTGCCCCATACAGAGATCGAACCTGCAACCTTGGCGTTATCAGCACCGCACTCTAACCAACTGAGCTATCCACTATTGCAAAAGTTATTTGGTGTTGGGGAGTCTTTTCCCAGCCCTGTTTGGAGCTGCCCTGCTTTGAACTCAAGACCTACATGCAAAGCAGTTGCTCTACCATGGAGCTTAAGTCCCTTCTCTCAAACCCCTGACCATACACCAAATCAGAATTCCTCATCTTCCATGGGTCTATTTCTGTGTAAGTTGTTTGCAGCAAAAGAGCTACTGCAACCCGGAAAAGCATTATGTCTTAAGGGGAAGGAAGAAAGGAAAAGTGGGAGATGGATCACAGGAAAACTTTTGTGGAACAAAACCCATTTTTTTCCACCAGCATGGGCTCTCTAAACTAGACCTAGGGTGCTCAGGATGTTCTGGACTCATCCAGCAGCTTCAGCAATTAGGTCTATCCCACCTATAGAGCTCCGAATTGGACAAACAGCACCATGGCTGCCAGTCGCTTCGATGGGCACAAGCTCTTTTAATTAGCAGCAGCTCCTCACTGATAATTACTTTTGGGAACTGCTCCAGGCGACCACAGCAGCGCAGTCCTTGGAGAGTGAATCGTGCCTCCTCCTCCTTCTCATTTGCAGCCATGCTAAGCAACAGCACTCTGGCTGATCATAACACATCCTCACTGGAATAACTCCACCCAGAAAATAATGTGTCCCTCTTCTCCAGTCCTAAGATCCGGTGCATTTTCCCATTCAGAGACAGAGTCCTATCAACCGTGCTCCCAGTTTTCTTGTATTACATGCAGGGCCGAATTTAGGTTTGATGAGGCCCTAAGCTACTGAAGGTAATGGGGCTCTTTATAAGTCCAGCTGTCCTTTGTCAACAACAAATTGTCACTGTTTTTTGTGTTGAATATATGCTATATGGTAATTTATGGACATAATAGGTATCTAAAGCCCTTTGTACATGTTGCCATGCAACCAGGCCATGCAGAATGTAGGCCCCTATATATAAAGGTAAAAGGACCCCTGACCGTTAGGTCCAGTTGCAAACGACTGGGGTTGCAGCGCTCATCTCGCTTTATTGGCCAAGGGAGCCGGCGTGCAGCTTCCGGGTCATGTGGCCAGCATGACTAAGCCACTTCTGGCAAACCAGAGCAGCGCACGGAAAAGCCGTTGACCTTCTTGCCGGAGCGGTACCTATTTATCTACTTGAACTTTGATGTGCTTTCAAACTGCTAGGTTGGCAGGAGCAGGGACCGAGCAACAGGAGCTCATCCCATTGCGGAAATTCAAACCGCCAACCCTCTGATCGGCAAGCCCTAGACCAGACCATGCAGAATGTAGACACCCTATATATAGAAATGAGCAAACCAGTGATATTTTAGGGAGAAGGTTAGCAGCAAGGCGTTCATTACTTACATCATAGGAGCCTACACAACACAAAACACTCTTGCTATATGTAGGTTTTATTTTATTTGTTTTTTATTTTATATTTTAGAAATGTATATCCAGGTTTTTTTCTTTACATTTTTTGGGGGGGCCCAAGTGAGTGGGGCCCTAAGCTATAGCTTGTGTAGCTTATACGTAAATCCGGCACTGATTACATGACTTCAGCAGCCAATTATCCCTGGTGGGAGAACCATAGCTCAATGCTAGAGCACAGCTGTATGAAAATAAAAGGTCCCAGGTTTCAAAATCTATCAGCCTCATCATAGCCAAAAGGATATCAGGGTTAGGAATGAACAAATCCATCCCTTTCAGTTTTTCCTTGTGGTTTCCCCCGTCTTAATATCAACTCCACATTTCTGTGTTATATTGTATTTCTTTAAGAAGTCAGCAGATGAAATGTTTCTGGACGAGTAGAGACCCTTTTTGGACTATCTGAGGAAATGTTATAGTCAGATGAAATTGCAGGCAGGACTGGAAATTTAAGCAAAGTAATGGGAATGATAAATGAATGTAATGTAGGATACGTGTTACAGAAATAAGCATTAGAGTTTAAGGCAGAAGATAAAGGATTTGAACAAAAACATCATGGAAGTAAGGATGGGAGCTCAAGACGTTAAGGGGATATTGTATTGAAACAGAATTAAATTTGTTAAATTGTATGAAAATCAATAATAAAAAATATTATGGGACCGGGGAAGTCAGCGGGGGGGGGGGTATTTTCCTACATATTCCTCCTTATGTGCAGAGGACATAGATGGAGAAGGTTGTCAGTGTTTACCAGCCATTATGGCTTTGCTCTGCCTCTACAGTAGGGGGCAGTAATGCTTCTGAATACCAGTTGCTGGAAACCAGAGGAGGGGAGACTGTTCCTGGGCTCAGGTCCCACCTGAGAGCTTCCCATTGGGACATCTGGTTGGCCACTGTGAGAAAAGGATGCTGGAATAGATGGACCATGAAGCTGCATCATCCTCTTTTAAAGCCATCCAGGTTGGCCACCATTACTGCCTTCCATGCAAGCAAGTTCCCTATTTAGCTCTGCACTGCATCTCCCAACATTCAGCTTTTTGGGATGCCAACGAGTTCTAGTGTTTTAGGTGAAAACTGTGCATAATGGTATAGATGTCTACTCTTACTAGCCTTTTCTCTAAGCTGAAATTTGCTGTGGCTGATTGGAGCTGTGCTACCGATTAATTGGACGGTACAGTGGTACCTCGGGTTACAGACGCTTCAGGTTACAGACTCCGCTAACCCAGAAATAGTACCTTGGGTTAAGAACTTTGCTTCAGGATGAGAACAGAAATCGTGTGGCAGCGGCACAGCAGCAGCGGGAGGCCCCATTAGCTAAAGTGGTACCTCAGGTTAAGAACAGTTTCAGGTTAAGAAAGGACGTCCAGAACAAATTAAGTTCTTAACCCAAGGTACCACTGTACCCAATTGGGGAAAGCTGGTCAAGAATCTCTTGTTGCCAGTCAGCTGTACAGTGGTACCTCAGGTTAAGTATTTAATTTGTTCCGGAGGTCCGTACTTAACCTGAAGCTGTTCTTAACCTGAAGCACCACTTTAGCTAATGGGGCCTCCTGCTGCCACCGCACCGCCGGAGCACGATTTCTGTTCTCATCCTGAAGCAAAGTTCTTAACCTGAAGCACTATTTCTGGGTTAGCGGAGTCTGTAACATGAAGCGTATATAACCTGAAGTGTATGTAACCTGAGGTACCACTGTACAGAGAAAACTCAGATGTTTCCCAGTCCTTAAGAAAACATCCAGAAATGGCAAAAGCTGGTCTGCGGCTATTGGATCCCTGCTGAGACTTCAGCCATTGGGAAGCCTGCGAGTTGGGCAGGAACACTCCCCGCATATCGAATTCATATTAGCTGAATGTACAAATAGAGAGCCTAATAAATAGAGCAAGATCGGCTTGCACAGGTGATGAGGGATGGCATACAGGACACAAATAATCACCTTGGAACAGAATGTCTAATCAGTTCAGTGTGGAATGAGACCCGAAGGGAGCAGAGGACATATGGGTCCCAGCCGAGGTGCTTACTTTATGGTGGAACACAGATGGAAAGTGACAGTCAGTTACTTTCAAAATAGCCCTCTACAAAATTTCTGGAGAATCACAGAACAAGTCAATTTGGAGGGCACCCCAAGGGTTGTCTAGTCCAACACCCTGCAATGCTGGAATCAAAGCTAAAGAATCCCTGGTGGATGCAATAGGGATAGGTAAAGGTAAAGGGACCCCTGACCATTAGGTCCAGTCGTGGCCGACTCTGGGGTTGCGGCACTCATCTTGTTTTACTGGCCGAGGGAGCCAGCATAGAGCTTCCGGGTCATGTGGCCAGCATGTCTAAGCTGCTTCTGTCAAACCAGAGCCGCACACGGAAACACCGTTTACCTTCCCGCCGAAGTGGTACCTATTTATCTACTTGCACTTTGATGTGCTTTCGAACTACTAGGTTGGCAGGAGCAGGGACTGAGCAATGGGAGCTCACCCCATCGCAGGGATTCAAACCGCCGACCTTCTGATCGGCAAGCCCTAGGCTCAGTGGTTTAACCCACAGCACCACCTGCAATAGGGATAGTGCTTCTCTAAAATATGTTTTTTATCATTGTCCTGTGTTGAAAGATTTTTGGCAGAAGGTAACTGAGAACATCAACAGAACTGTACGGAACAACCTTACATTTACAGAGCAAAATGTCCTCTTGAATTCTATACCCAGCACATGGAACCTTATAAAAGGACAATATGAGTGGACTCTCCATGCCCTTACCACAGCAAAAAGACTTGATACTTGTGAATTGGAAAAATATAAATGTGACTCCCTTCTACGATTGGATTGAAGACCTATACTAACTCGCAACATATGAACAACTTGCATATAAACGCAGACTTGTCAGGGACAAATTCCATGATATTTGGAATCCATTCTTACAAATACAGTGGTACCTCGGGTTACAGACGCTTCAGGTTACTTTTATCTTCAGAACTATGCCCCTCTGCAAACCACTGTTTCAAATCTATACTGCTCCTGGGCAGCTTCAGGATCCTGGTCAAAAGCAGGGGGAGGGGGAAGCTCCCACCATTGCTCATCAGCCTGGTCTCTGACAAGTGGGGACAAATATGCCACACCCCAAATCTCCTGGGAAGAAGACTCAAAATGGTTCTGCTCTAGGGAAGAGTTAGGAAAGGGCCACCGGCCAATCAGGATGGAGAAGCTTCCTCTGGCCCTAAACATTGCAACTCCCTCTCTCCTTATGCATTATGGCATTTGCTAGTTGCCTGTTTAAGGGCTTAGTAGGAATTGGGGGAGGGGGGAGCTCACAGTTGGCCTTGGGACTCCTCTTTTCACCTCATTGCTGATACAGTGGTACCTCTGGATGCGAACGGGATCCGTTCCAGAGCCCCGTTCACATCCTGAAGAGAACGCAACCCATGTCTGCGTGTGCGTGGGTCGTGATTCGCCGCTTCTGCACATGCGCATGACGTCATTTTGAGCGTCTGCGCATGCATGAGCAGTGAAACCCGGAAGTAACATGTTCCATTAAAATGCTCAACCTGGAGGAACTTTAACCCGAGGTATGACTGTAGCCCTCTTCTTGGAGTGATGCTTTTGATTGCTTTAACAGGCTTTCACTCCAAGCAGCAAAGACAAGTTAAGATCTAGTGGGGTAAATATCAAGAAGGCATTATTGGGTGAAAGGCGCTCTTTGTCATCCTACGCTGCCTTGGCCTTGGGTCCTTTAGGGTGCGCTTTAGCACTGGCAGGCAAACTGGGGTGAATGCCAACCTGGCAGGGCCACTGCATGCTTGTCACGTTCACACCCCTACGGTTTACTTAATTTTCATCCCCAGCAGTGGGGAGGGAGCTGATCCCTCCCACCTTAATAAATTTCTCTGTCTAGACTGCATTTGGCTAATTATGTTTATTTGGTTGTCTGCAGATCTCTGTGTTGCTATGTTTTAAAAAAATAATAACCTTTTCCACCACAGTTATGGTTTCTTGAGTCTTCTTGAAAGGTGGGCTGGCAATTGGCATCCTCACTTGATGTTTCCATCCCCTTCTGCTACTCTGGGGGTCTCCCTGCTGCTTGGGAAATAGCTGTAACCTCAATCAGCGAGTCTGTGTGGTGCTCCTGGAAGAGTGGCTCAGGGTCAGACCTTCTGTGCATACTAGCTGAGGAGAGGAAGGAGAAAAAAATCATGACGAAGCAAAAGGTATCCTGAATCCCACAGGGTCTCTAGACAGGCTCATTAGCAACACAGAGTCATTGCCTGCCTCCCTCCCTCTCTGTGTTTCCAGGTCATAGTTGTCCCATTGCTCTTTTTCACTTGTGCAAATTAAAACCCTTTTGAACATGAGCACTCCGTGCTACTGGGGTTTCTAGCTGAGAGGGAAATGACAGGATGGTGGAGCGACAGCAGAGGACTCTGCCGCATGACCGCTGGCATTTCCAGCTAAGCCGAGGGCGGAGGGCTTGCAATCCTCCTGAATGCAGGAAAGAATATCCAAGCTGACTCTGCATGGAGAAATGGCCAGGATATGGGAGAAAACAGCTCAAGATTAAAACATGCCCATGAATCATCCGAGACCTTGCATTGCAGGAAGTGGTGCTTTTAAGGCTCTGTCTGCTTTGAAATGTTGTTTCACAGTTCAGATAGCTCTGCTATGCATTACAAATGGTAACTCACATGCCTCCTGGACCATGCCCCATTCTTGGTGTCTGGCCAATCCTCTTGTACCCTAGACTGTGCTGGAGACTCACTCAGGTCAAGTGATTTGGCTGTTCTAGGTTGTATGAGGAGGGAGCTGAGCTGATCTCTGTCCATGAGGTGACCCTGGAGATCCCATATTGAAGACACAGAGCATAGAAAGCTGCCAATTGCTGAGTTGGGCCATTGGTCCGTCTGGTTCAATGCTGTCCACACTGACTAGCAGTGGCTCTTCAGGGTTTCAGGCAGAGAGACTTTCCTGGTATAAGAAATAAATTATTATTATTATTATTATTATTATTATTATTATTGGGAGACACCATCAGAATTTGAACTCGGGTTCCATTTGCATGTAAAACAGATTCGGTACCACTGAACTATGGTAGAGAGAATAGGTTGGCTAATTGATATGTTAAATATTGGTTTACTTACAAACCCTCCAAAGATCAGAAAAGTTGCACAGGCAGTAAGACTTAGCTTAGTTACAAAGTGGTGAAAGAGTGGCTAGTGAGCGTCATGCAGTTGAGATGGAGCAACCACCTCAAACCAGCTTCCTATGTTCCAGAGGAGACTGCTTCAATTTAGCAGCTTTACTAACAGCAGCAGTTTTCATTCCCTGCAGTGAAACTGCACTGTGCCTGGAGTGCATTCAACCCACCACCGCTCCCTCGAAAATTAAATACAAAAACACACACAGCTCTAATATATTAAAAAAGCTAGTTAATGGGACTATCCAGAGAGAATTCTGGGTATGCGATTGTACCAAAGTTGACCCTTCTGTCCTTGAAATGTAGGACTTGTTCTTAAGCATGAGCATGAGATTGTGGAAGACTAGACCTTGCAGAAGGACCTTTGTAGCCAGATGGCTCATTGATGGAACTCCTGGGCTTCAAAAGACCTACTTTGTTGCTGTCAGAGATCAGATCGGCTGCATTTTCTAAGGCACAGGAAGCCTGCATCTTCAAGACGTTATTTAAAATTCAGTCCATCTCAAATATCCCTAACGATGCTCCCCACAATATATCTTAATTTGATGTCAGTCATAAAAGTTCAGCTTTTTAGCATTGGTGGCGGCAGGCCAAGGGGCCCCCTCCCAATATGCAGATGAATCCCCCCCCTCCATGTCATTTCATATCCTTTGGCTGTTAAGGTGTCACTTTTGCCATATAGTTAATAAATTGGGCCTTTTTACGGCTCCGAGGTTGATAAGCATGCACCTAATTTCCATGTATGTTGCAATCTATATGTTGCTAGGGGTTTTAACAAGCTGTTGTCCATAGCAACGGCGACAAAGCAATCATAAATTCAGGAAGCATTCGGGAAGATCGACAATGGTTTTAAAAAAATCATTTTATAACAATACAGGAGCCATTAATCACTCCAGTGGTTTGCCCCGTGCTTGGCACGATTGTTTCAAATGCCCCCAGAGAGGGGAGGAGGAGAAACCATTTGCAGCACAGCATCCCTTCCTGAAATTCCTGCAGAATATCAGAATCTGGGTGTTCTGTAAAACTCCCCTCCCCCCTTAAACTTTGATTTCTTCCAAACTCCACCTGATTTCAACAGTGATTCTCAGTTACACAAGACCTCTGCAGATGTGGGTTGGTGGCATTCTGCCAAAGTATTGTTGTGGAATTCCTCCCTCTCCAAAGGTGCCTCTGGCACCTTCATTACAGAGGTGCTGAAGATGTACCTCTTTACTCTGGCTATTGACACTTGAGATGTATATTTTTAGACTCCACTGTATTTCTGTACAGTGGTACCTTGGTTCTCAAACTTAATCCATTCTGGAAGTCCATTCAACTCCCAAAATGGTTCTAAAACCAAGGTGCAGCTTCCGATTGGCTGCAGGAGCTTCCTGCACCTCATCAGAAGCCACAGAAGACGTGTCGGATGTTCGGCTTCTGAAAAACGTTCATAAACCGGAACACTCACTTTTGGGTTTGCGGCGTTTGGGAGCCGATTTGTTCGGGAGCCAAGCCATTTGACTACCAAAGTACTACTGTAATTCTAAGTTGTTTTAAACTGTTTTGATATTGTGTTTTCACTGCTGTAACCAGCCTTGGGACCTTGAAGTGAGGAGCAGGTAATAAATTGCAGCAACAGCAAGAACAACAACAGCAACAGCAACAACAACAATTATGTCCTGGACTGAAAATAGCTCCCCACCCCTGGCTTAGGGATTCTGCAGACTCCAAACAGGATGAAAGTTCCATTTGATGCAGAACACTCTGCTGGCTACCCAGGACAACCAGAATTTGATCCCTGACACTTCCAGTAAGTCCAGGGATCCAGACTCTTCAAATGAGGACCTGGGATCTGCCACCACTCCATCGCCTCTGCAGCCACCCAGGGACCCCTCATTCATCTCAATGCTCCCAGCAGAAAAGACAGAGGTTGCGTTTGTGCCCCTGCCAAGGAAGGTGGGAAGGAGAATTAGCTTTCCTGAAAAGGAAACTTTGACACATTCCTAATTATAAAAGCTACCTACAGCCTGCGAAAACCCAGCACTGGTCTGAATTCCTATCCATCTCCCAGCACCACGTTAAGCAAAGTGTAGCGTTTCAGTTTTAATTGGTTTCTCCCCAACATTGTGGCATTGTGAAAGGCGGCAGTGGCAGGGATTACATTGCGATCTGACAGCAGTCGAGCGGCAGGCTATCCTGGAGGAGAGGAAAGGGAAACTCAGAGGTCAAAATCAGAATGGTAATGAGGATTCCGTTATTTCATAAACTGCTGGTATCTTCCCTGCTCCCTCCTCCAACCAAGGGTTGATCTTCTGCTGTCACTGGTTCATTAACGCAAAGGCTGATCTGTACCCCGTATACACAGGACGACGCAACAAGTGTTGCAAGAGGCTTCTTATGAGAGGCCTCCATCTGTCACTGAGATGCAACTCCACTGGCAGTTGGCCTTGGTGTAGCTCATTATTTTGGCTCCTCGCAGCCAACTGCACCGTGGCGGAGTCACCTTGCAGCTGGGATGCAGGAAGGAGCTTGTCGTGCTGATCAATAGTGCAATAGCTTGCCAAAAGAGGGCTCTTGGCACAATGCCTCCTGGGGAAAACAAGTGAGAGAAGGGAGGAGGACAGCCACAAGGGTTCCCGAGCCAGGAGGAGAAGCACAAGGCCAAGAGCGGGGAGTTGCGACGGCCCACTACCCCTAGCGGTCAAGCCAATGCAGACTAATAATGCTCCTTGGGGGGGTAAGAGCAGCAGCAGGAAGGTCAGCGATAACGAAAGACTCCTTTTGCACATCTGGTGTGCAGACTATACACCAATTAAACATCAGGCCATTCAACGCATGTCTGACATTTCCAGCCTTGAGTTCCTGGTTAACACTCATAAGAACAGAAGAAAGAGCTGTCCAGAGTGCTGAAACCGGCAGCTGGTTGTGGCTCCTTTGTTACTGTGTCACGTGAGTTCCGTCTACAGGCAGATATGAATAGCTGGGTGGAAGAAGAGCTTTAACAGCATAAGAAGAGCCTGCAGGATCAGGCCAATTGCCCATCCAATCCAGCATCCTGTTTGCACACTGGCCAACCATATGCACTTGTGAAACCCACAAGCTGGACCGCAGCATAACAGCACTCTCCCCTCCTGTGGTTTCCAGTAGCTGATATGCAGGGGCTTTACTGCCTCTGACTGTGGAGAGAATAAACACTGCGGCTAGTAGCAACTGATAGCCTTTACCTCCATGAATTTGCCCAATACTCTTTTGAAGCCATCTCAGTCAGTGGCCATCACTGCCTCCTGTGGGAGTGAGTTCCATAGTTTAACTCTGTGTGCTGCATGAAGAAGTCCTTTCTTTCATCTGTCTTGAATCTTCCAACCTTCAGCTTCATTAAATGGCCATAAGTTCTAGTGTTTTAATTGCTGTAACCCACCCTGGGACCTTATGATGAAGGGCAGGTATTATTATTATTATTATTATTATTATTATTATTATTAAGCACTTAAATAGATGATTCTTTAATACTAATGGCAACATCTACAACTGGTTCACAAAGAGCTACACATTTTTCTTTCTTCCCATTACCTGCTTCTGCACCTTTCTGTATTTTATTTTGTTTTCTGGAAAATGGAGCAGCATGACTCTCTAGGCTACAATTTCAGCTTCCCCCCTAGTCAAATGTTGCAGCCTAATTGCTCCACTAGGAAATACCCATCCCTTCCTGGTTCTGGATCCCAATTTCCCTCTGAGAGGCCCTGAACCCAGTTGAAAAGCATGACAGCATCAAGCTAAACTGGATGTTGCCCTCACTGCCTCATGTAATCATACCCTTTCAGAAAAGTGGGGAGAGGAAGAGATCCTCTACATTTTTTGCAAAAAAATTATGGGGGATTACAGATGAGTTTTTCAACATTTCAATGCCCAAAAGCAAAGTCACTGCTTTGTTCCTGTGTGTTTGGTGAACTGCCCCCTAACTTATTCTGAAATACTATGGCTAGCTTGAAATATAGTAATTCCTATGGGGCAGTAAAGATAAACTCCATTTACTAAAGAGTGCAGTAATTCACATCTAATACCTGTAATTGAGCAACGCAGGGTTGTTTCGGGGTTTTGGATAATTGATTTGCCTAGTAATTACTATTAACAAGTAATTCAATTGCTCTGTGTAAAAATAATGCCAAGTGACTAATTTACTTAGTGTACATTTTCTCCACATTAAAGCTAAACTCTGGATGGGTCAGGTACTAATTTGCTCCATGTGTGTGCAGTACAGACGCTTTCAAAATTCAATTCTTTTGGAATCCTCATAAGAACTGACCTGGCCCGCCTCTTGGGCTGATGTGCAGATCTGAATAATGTCAGGTTCATGTACTGCTTATGGGCTTACCATTGGGGCACCTGGTTGGCCACTGCGAGAATCAGATGCTGGACTAGATGGGCCATTGGCCTGATCCAGCACGCTCACCTTACATTCTTATTTTGTGCAGATCAAAATGCTGCGATGCAGTCCTTGGCTCAAATCTAAAAACATCAAAAGAGCCTGGATCAGGCCCAATGTGGCCAGCCAGATGCTGCTCCAGAGGGTAGAACTCAAAATTGCAAAAAAGGAGATTGTGATTTAACATTAGGAGGAACTTTCTGGCAGTAGGAGTTGCTCAAAAGTGAAACCAGCTCCTTTGGAAAGTGGTGGACTCTTGGAGGTCTTTCAACAGAGATTGGATGGCCACCTGTCAGGGATTCTTTAGTTGCATGGCGAGTTCCCACCCCACCCCCCAGTGGAAATAATGACACATGACACAATTATTAAGGTTAATGGGCTAAATAAGGCCACAACTTTATTGGTTACAGGTGATGAGCGACATTGGCTTAGGCATTGGTCCCAACAGACTATATCTGGCTTCAGCCCGTCCACTTGAAGTTCAGAAAGGGATAACCACCAGTAGGCGGAGTCCTGCTGATGTACATCAACTAGGAACCCCCCCCCCCGGGGTCACCGCTCGGGGGCGTGCCTTAGGCCCTCACCTCCATAGGCTTTGGACAGGGCCATGCCCCCCGGAATGCTTTATTGGACTACCCTTCAATATGCGGGGCAGGTGATGGCGCTACCTCCCCTTTTCCATCTACAGAACAAATACCAATGCCTAACCGCCAATACCAGGAAAAGTTGTGATGATTTGCTATGAGGTAGGTGAAAACCAAGTGGCTGGTGCCAATTTCCCAAGTGGAAAAATTCGTACCAGGCCCTTAAACGGCGACCAACCAAGGTCCATAGCAAGGTCAAGGAACGAAAACCTCATAGGGCGGGAGGGTGGGGAAAGCAGGAACAGCTGGAAGCGGCAAAAGAGGGAGATCCCTGGCCACGTCTTGCTTTAAATAGTGCAGGCCATGCCCCCAGAGCCAGCCGATTGGCTGGCCAGGAGGTGACACAGCCGGGAATCCCCCCAATCATGTGGGGGCTGTCCAGCCGCCGTGCGCCTGGTGGGGCCATGATGCCCACAATGCCACCTCCTCTGAAGGGCGGAAGTGGCTTTGTGATTCCTGCATTCCTGCAAGGTTCAAGCCTACAATTCTATGGTTCTATGGCAATGGGAAGCTTGCAAGCAGAACCTGAGGGCCCTGCCCTATGCTTGGAGTAGTTTTGGTGGAATGCAACCTTGAACTCTGATCATGTTCAGGATGGAGTATAAAGAGAGATGCATGAATTCACCTCTTGTGCAAAGGGGGGGGGATGTTAATAATAGTTTTATTTATATCCCACCCTCCCCAGCTAACATTATATAGGTATGACAATGCCTAAACACTAGCGATCAATAAATTAAGATTCATCCCATAATTAATTCAAACAAACTAAAATTAAAATTAAAACTGGACAAGTGGCAATCTTCAGGTTAAAACTAAGGTGGTTACCAACTGTTTACACTAGAAAATGGAGGGGGGGAGATGGAGAGAATATTCTGGTGTCCTTGACCCACCCACCACCAGTCCCAGACACATTAGTCCTGAGGGAATGAGGTCCTTGGCTATGGAGGGTGGGGAGATTTGGTATGAGTTACATTTTAATGCAAACCTGCCTGATTTGCACTTCCCAAAAGCAATGCAGGAACCCAAACGTGGCTTATCCTTCAAAATTGGCATTTCTCTAAATTTTGCAGTACCGCTTGCTCATCTTAAAAAGCATAGGAGGGGGAGCGGATGTTAGAGATAAGTGTATATAAAATTCATCTATATGAAGCTGCATTATATTAAGGGGAAATTGCCTGCCAAAATGTGTCTATATTAGACCAAATGGCATTAAAAAGCTGTGTATTAAGAGAAATGAAAGCTCAAATGCTGACCAATTCTCATGAGGTCTTTTTAATTTTATTTTTTAAAAATTGCCAACTTAGGCAGGGATGTTGCAAACTGAATTTAAGATTAGAAAATGTGAAACTGAGACAAACCAAAATTGACAGATTAATCCATCCCTTGCCTTGGCAGACAAAATGTTATTCACCCCTGTCCTAAGGCAAGTGATATCCAGAGGTACATTGTATTGGAAGCTGGCGGTACTGTTTCACTCCCACAACTAATCACCGTTGATTAGTTGATTAGCCTTATCCATTGTTAATCTACTTAATCTCCTTTTAAAGCAGTCTGTGCCTGTGGCTGTTATTACGATCTTTTGGAAGCAAATTCCTTGAGTTCATTCCATGCTTCAATTGCAGCAGACGATCTCTCCACACACTTGCTCCTTTGGGTTTCTATATGGCAATTAAAAATTGCACCAAAATCGGGGGTGGAATATTAATTCTTGAAATGGGCCGCCCTAGGTGGCATGCAAATCTATGCAAATTACATCCCCGCCGCATGCAAATGAAGTGACCTTCGTCGGAATCCTCGGCTCAAGGGATGGGAGTCGACGTGTGCTTTAGGAAATTCCCAAGAAGTTGCTTTGCCAATCAAGCTCGCTTTCTGCGAATAAAAGCTGAAAGGTGCCCCCCAAGGAATTGCAGTGTTAGAAATTCATTGCAATGAACCTGCTTTTCTCCTGTCAAACATTTCCTCCTACACGGGAGCTCCCGGCCTGCCTGCTGCTGCCAGATTTATTTATTTATCTATTTTGCGGCTCGGGGCTGGCGCGAGCGGACTCCACAATGAGAATACTCTAAGCAAGAAAAGAAAGGGACCGTTCATTAAGTACCAAGAATGAAAACTAATTAAAGAAACGAAGCCAAGCTTGCAGCATCCCTGGCAGGATCAGGAGAGGCAGAATGGATGTCCTCGTGTCAATTATCAGCAATTGCACGGAGCAGGGAGATAATGGGCCTGCAAACTGTTCACCTGCTAAGTGAGCTCGACAGAGAAAGGCGGGCTTGTTTGCACAGCCCCTTTTGTCTGTTTTCGCGTCGGGAGGAAAAGCCATGCATTTGCTTGCGTGGAAACAAACAGAGCGTCTCAATGCAATCTATGAATTTCAAATTAAGTTTGATAGCTCACCCCTTTCCCATTGACCCCAGAGGCTCAGGTGAAAAGTCTAGTGTACAGATCAAGGGAAGCCACAATACTGCTGTGTTCTGCCTTGCTTAGACTCCATCTGGAGTTCCTGTGTCCTGGAAACCTAGCCTTGTGAGGAATAGCTGAGGGAGTTCGGTATACCTGGAGGAGAAGGCTGAGAGGTGACCAAATAGCCATCTTCCAATATCTGAAGGACTGCCACATGGCAGATGGATAGGACTGCAATACATCCAGCCATCAGTGGGATTTAAAAGGCGGAATTGACGTCGGGGGGGATTTCCGAAAGGTGGTGCCTTGTCCTGGATATTAGGCAAGCCAATCGCTAAATCACTTTTGGTTTCTTTTGCATACTTGTAAAAAAAAAAAAGCTCAAAAACCTTGGGACTACAGATGGGAAGGCCTGGAAAAAATCAGAAAAATGGGGGGGATGACACCAGCCCCCCCTTTTTCTCCCAAAGCCATTTTTCCCAGAAAAATTGGGGGGGGGAACAGTTTGCTATACTGTAGTTTGAGTATTCCACACATTCCCCCCCCCCAATTTTTCCAGAAAAAAACAGCTTTGGAGAAAAAACGGCGGGGGTGGGGACCACCTGGTTTCCCCCAATTTTTCTGGGTTTTTTCCCAGGCCTTCCCATCTCTACTTGGGACTTTGGGGGTTTCCTTAAAAAAGCTCAACCACTTTCCTGGTTTTTACTTTCTGAAATACTTTCTAGCGGCGCTACAGATGGAGCAAGCTTGTTTTCTGCTGCTCCAGACCCAAACCAATGGATTCAAATGACAAGAAGGGGGATTTTGACTAAACATTAGGAAGAACTTTCTTAGTGTGGGACATGTTTGATAGTGGAATGGACAACCTCAGAATGTCGTTCTGTGATTCTATTATCTTCCTGACCCCTGGAGTTCTGCTGGCAGACACAAGCATCCTAGGGGCAAACAGAGGAACTCCTGGACATCCAGTGACGCTTAATGTTGAAAGTTTCAGGACAGATAAAGGGAAGGACTTCTTCACTCCATGCCTAGTTTATGAGACTCACTCCTACAAAAGACAGTGATGGCCACCAAAAAGGCCACAGGGAAAGGGACCCCTGACCATTAGGTCCAGTCACGGACGACTCTGGGGTTGCGGCGCTCATCTTGCTTTATTGGCCGAGGGAGCCGGCGTACAGCTTCCGGGTCATGTGGCCAGCATGACTAAGCCACTTCTAGAGAACCAGAGCAGCGCACGGAAACGCCATTTACCTTCCCGCTGGAGTAGTACCTATTTATCTACTTGCACTTTGAGGTGCTTTCGAACTGCTAGGTTGGCAGGAGCAGGGACCGAGCAATGGGGGCTCACCCCGTCACGGGGATTCGAACCGCTGACCTTCTGATCAGCAAGTCCTAGGCTCTGTGGTTTAACCCACAGCGCCACCTGCATCCCTGGCCACCAACTTAGATGGCTTTAAAAGAGGATTGAACAAGTTCATGGAGGAGAAGACTACCCACGGCTATGAACCCTGATGGATATATTATACCACCACTGCAGGAGGCAGTAATGCTTATGAGTACCAGTTGCTGGAACCACAGGAAGGAAGAGAGCTCCTGTGCTCAGGTCCTGCTTCTAGGCTTCTCACAGGAGCATCTGGGAGTCCACTGTGAGAACAGGATGCTGGATTGGATAAGTCATTGGCCCATAGCCGTCAATGTTTCCCCCTTTTTAAGGGAAATTCCCTTATTCCGAGTAGGATTCCTCACAAGAAAAGGGAGAAGTTGACAGCTATGCATTGGCCTGGTCCAGCAGGCTCCTCTGATGTTCTTATCACCATCTCAGCTTTGAGTCTTGGGGGACCTGTTCCCTACCTTGCAGACTTGTGCTCTTTGCAGAACAAGCCTCCCCAGACTTGTGGAATGTAGGTGTATGGCAGGCATCCCCAACCTTCCCCAGCCTTCCAGATGTTTTGGACTACAATTCCCATCATTCCCTGACCCATGCTCCTGTTAGCTAGGGATCATGGGAGTTGTACACCAAAACATCTGGAGGGCCGCAGGTTGGGGATGCCTGGTATGTGGTTTAATCTGATTTTAGTTTATTGCTGATTTAATCCTTTGATTCTTTCAAAGAGTTGTTTTTACTGAGAATTTTATTGCTTTTTTGCACTTATTTTATTTATTATTAATGTTGCAATACATATATGAAATCTTTACATATTGATACATATGCATTATATTCGTAAATTCACATTTTCACATTTCATTATGTACTAACATTTATCCATTTCTTATTTCTTGCCCTGTGCCTTCCCTCTGATACCTTACATCTCCAACACAGTTTCGATGTTAGTTTATAAATTTTAGCCAGTTTTCCAGGGGTTAAGTACCACCTGTAAAACATCTTCATAATGTTTTCTTTGATAGTAATGCATGCGGTGAAATTAATATCTGATTTCCAAAGTTTTTCCCAATGATCTAATTGCTGTAATCTCTTTGTAAACTGCTCTGTGGCTTGCTTCCCCTCCCGCCCGCCCCCCAAAAAACGCATGGTATATAAATTTTATGAAATCACTTCAATAAATAATGCCTCTTTAAACATATGGCCTTCAATAATTTGAGATAAATTGGTTGTCAATGTGTCGTTCCACCGTTCTCCTGCCTCTGCAGTCCACCCTGCCCAACCTGTTGCTATTGATTCTACCCCTCGCTCTAAGAGGGTGGGCCAAAGCCGGAATTTGCCTGTTGCCTCTTGGACTACAGAACCTCTTCCTGAAGAGCTCCAGGCTAGATATCTAATTAATGTTGAACGAGAGGCTCTGAGCTGACAAGAGTTGGACGGCATCCCTCTTCACTTACTGCATTTACAATGCACCTCTGTTTCTCGTACGGGGTTTGGATCACGCCGCTGCGACAGGAACGGTATTGTATGTCTCCTTCACCCATCGCTAGAAACACACACTGGGCCCTTTTGTGTTGATGCAAGGAACCGGCAAAGGATGGGGGGGTTTTTGAACTGCAGATGGTAATTAAACACAATAATCTCCAAACCTCCCTCCCCCCCTCCCCGGCGGGCCAGATCCTTTTATTGTGGAAACAGCGTGTTTGAAACAGCCCTTGTTTTGAAAGACAATTGAGTTTTTCAATTAATAACTGCAGGGCCCTGGAAGCTGGAGCTATTCCATGTGCTCTGAAGCATCCACTCAGGCTGCTTGCCACTCCAAAGGAGGGGTGTGGAATGGACGGAGCTTCCAGGAGATTCCGGCAGCCTTCCAGAACTTGCATTACAATATCAGCTAGGCTTCTTACTATTATCACTATCAACTCGTGAGCAAAATGCCCATCATTGTTGCAGGGACTGTGTGTTTCATAACATTGGAACTGGCGGGGCATCCAATGCAGCTGAATGTTGGAAGATTCAGCACAGAGAAAAGAAAGGACCTTTCATGCAGTTCAGAGTTAAACTGTGGAACTCAGTCCTGCAGGAGGCAAGGAACTAGATGGCTTTAAAAGAGGATTGGACAAACTCAAGGAGAGGAAGGTTGTTGGTGACTACTAGCTATGGTGGCAATGCATTGTCTCTACAGCTGTGTTGCTTCTGAATACCAATTTTTGGAAATCAAAATCAGAGAGAGCTGCTGTTGTGCTTGTGGACTTCCTAGAAGAGGCATGTCACAGAAGACCACAACAAGAGCCTGCTGGATCAGACCAATGGCTCATCTAGGCCAGCATCCTGTTCTCACAGTGGCCAACCAGATGTCTGTGGGAAACTCGAGCACAAGAGCCAGTGTGGTGTAGTGGTTAAGAGTGGTAGACTCGTAATGTGGTGAACTGGGTTCGCTTCCCCGCTCCTCCACATGCAGCTGCTGGGTGACCTTGGGCTAGTCACGCTTCTCTGAAGTCTCTCGGCCTCACTCACCTCACAGGGTGTTTGTTGTGGAGGAGGAAGGGAAAGGAGATGGTTAGCCACTTTGAGACTCCTTAAGGGGAGTGAAGGGACATGGGTGGTGCTGTGGGTTAAACCACAGAGCCTCTTGAGCTTGCCGATCGGAAGGTTGGCGGTTCGAATCCCCGCAATGGGGTGAGCTCCCGTTGCTCAGTCCCTGCTCCTGCCAACCTAGCAGTTCAAAAGCACGTCAAAGTGCAAGTAGATAAATAGGTACTGCTCCGGCGGGAAGGTAAACGGCGTTTCCGTGCGCTGCTCTGGTTCGCTAGAAGCGGCTTAGTCATGCTGGCCACATGACTCGGAAGCTGTACACCGGCTCCCTCGGTCAATAAAGCGAGATGAGCGCCACAACGCCAGAGTCGTCCGTGACTGGACCTAATGGTCAGGGGTCCCTTTACCTTTAAGGCGAGTGAAAGGCGGGATATCAAGTCCAAACTCCGCTTCTGCTTCTGCTTCTGCTTCTGCTTCTGCTTCTGCTTCTGCTTCTGCTTCTGCTTCTTCTCCTTCTCCTCTTGTGTGGTTTCCAGCTTTGGAGGCAGAGCCTAGCTATAATGGTTGACAGAGCCTCCAAGTATCCCCATTTTCCAGGGACAGTCTCGGATTTACAGAAGCCATCCCGGTTGTGATTTGATCCCAGAATGCCCCACCTTTCCTTAGGACACCCCTATTTTCATCAGAGAAATGTTGGAGGGTATGGAGTTATGTGACCCCCCGAGCCAAGGAGTGAAGTAATTATGCAAACTTTAGAAGACATCTGATGGCAGCTCAGTATAGGGAAGGTTTTTTTAAAAAATGTTTAATGTTTTATTATGTTTCTATATATGTTGGTTGCCTAGAGTGGCCGGGGCAACCCAGTCAGATGGGCAGGGTATAAATAATAAAATGATGGTGATGATGGAATAGGACGTCCCTATTTTAATCAGAGAAATGTTGGAGGGTATGGACTGGCAGCCATTCATAGCCTTCTCCTGCATGAATTAGTCCAATCTTCTTTTAATGCCATCCAAATCGGTGACCATTGCAAGTGGCAATCTTCTGGTTGCTGTGCTTGCCAAGAGAAGTAGTGCTAGAAAAATGCAACCTGTGCTGCTGTTATAAGTAGTACGACTCATGCAACACGTTGGCGATTAATATACACAGAACAGTAATTATACATTCTTTATCAACCTTCTGAGAAAAATGCAAAACATTAAACAAAGCCACAGAGACTTGCGAACTACCCAACCTAAGATGAACTTATAATGTCTGGTTTCAATAGATTTTTCAAATGCTTAACTCAGTCTTTTAGATAAGTTCATGAAGATACCAACAAAAGGTAATGTCAGGGAACTGCCATCGGTTCAGGAGGGAGAGAGGAAAAGCCGGATGGATTACAGAGAGCCCCCAAAGATCGTGGGAAGCAGCTCCTCCTCAGCGGGGGAGAGTAACCACGTCTCCATTGGAGAGGAGCTGCTGGGTTCAGCGGAGGCGAGGCGTTGCCAGGACACCTTGCCTGGGCAAAGCGGGGAGGGGAGAGGCCCTCCGTTACCCACACCCTCCTTGCGCAGTAAGGTTTCACGCCGAGAGGGGAGGCGCAGACCGGGCGTCAAGAAATTACTTTGCTGGGGGAAAGTTTAAGCCCCGCCCACTCACGGATTCTGCCAGTGAATGAGCCAGCCACAGGAGAGTGGCGCTCTAGACAGATAAAATTTATTTTGCATCAAAAGCAAGGCTTCACAGCCAAGCAGGGAGGTATTTGCCTGCTTGCTCTCGAGCAACCCCTTGGAACCCTTACAGGTAAGTTCAGTGTTATTCACAATACCGAGAGATGCTAGTGGAGTTGTAGATAGATGTTAATGAAGTTGTAGACGACAGGGTGCCAGCGCTTTGCACCTGTTTCGCCCTGGCAGTCTCGCAAGAGGCTTACTTACGTATATTGGCTAAGCAAATCAGTCTCTTAAGCTTAAGCCAAGAAAGAGTATTCTCTATAAGATTGAATATCAATATACGTATCAAGACTTAGAGATTAGACCACTGAAGAAGCCCGGAAAACTACCTTGGGAGTGTGCTACCTGCAAGCCCCAGTAAAAGGGCCCCATCGGGGGCGAACAGCGGCCTCTTGATTACTTGATTATATTAATCGCCAACGTGCTGCCAAGAGAAGTAGGGCTTTTACTTTTTGAAAAGTGACAACCCTATGAGAACAGAATGTTGGTTTAGGCAGCCCTGTGGCCTGATCCAGCAAAGAGACTCTCCGATGTTCTTACAAGTTGCACATTCATCAGGAATAGGTGGGACACCCAGCTGCAGGACATGTGCTGCTCTCAGGAATGTGAAATAGAGTGAGTCTGAAACCATCCCAAACTAGGTTGCTCAGTGTCCCCTAGTAAAATGATAACCTCCCCGTAAAACATACACGGGCACCCATTATAAACACCCAAAGCAAGGCAGAGGCACAAGCGATAAAGAGCCCAGGGATCATAAAAAGTCGTCCCAGACAAGCTTGATTGCTTTTTTAGAACAAATAAAATACAATCTCGTAATTATAATGAGCGGATGAAGGTGACTCAGTAGCTGTAATCTATTTGGATTTTATTTCGGGCTTTGGAAATAAGTGCCTCATGAAACCATACAAGAAGGGGAAGGGGAATTAATTTCAAAGGACTGGGAGGGGGAAAGCATGGCTTGGAAAGATATGCAGCCTAGCTCAGAGTCATGATTTGTAGGGGCCGTGCCCAATTTCTGAAATGTTTGTTTTCCACAAGGAGCAGGGGCCGTTTTGGAGGATGTGGTGCTTCCTTCAGAAAAGCAAGTGCTACCCAAAATCCCCTTTAGTAGGATCATGCCAAATGCACATTAAGGCCACGTTTGCACCATACATTTAAAGTGTTTCAATACCGAAGTAAGAAACAAGATCTTGGCTCCATTGTTAAATATGGAGGTCTGGCTGGAAGAAATATGGACCTTATTGGAACAGAGCTTCTTCGAGATTCGGAATTTAAAATAAAGGACTATCAAAAAAACCGGCAGAGAGAAACTGAGAGAGAGTTGAGTGCCTCAGACGTGAGGTCGCCAGGCTGATTGCAGATGGACTGGTGGACTTTGGTTGGGGTTCGAAACCGGGAAAGGGAGTGGGGCTTTGGGAATCCAAAGGGTGTATAAATATATTTTGTTTTAATTAAGTTGGTTTTGCCACTAACATAAAAATGGGGATTTCGGGGAAGGGAATTGGGGCCGACCTTAGAAAAAGATTGTTAAGAATAAGTGTTGACGTATAAAGATTGAGGTTTTTAAGTTAAAATGGGTTAATTAAATTGATGGGGTGAATTTAGGAAAAGTTTTTTAAGAATAAGTATTGATATATAAAGATTGAGGTTTATAAGTTAAAATTGGTTAATTAAAATGAATTAGAGAAAATAAGGCAAAGTGTGGGGACAAGAATTTGCTGAGCTAAAAATTGGAATTGGAATACAAGAAGGGCAGGTGTGGGGAAATCAAGGAAATTGGTTATGGAAAGTAAGCAATGTAAACTTTTTTAATTGTTCCTTTTTCTTCTTCTTTTTTCTCTCTTTTCTCTTTTTTGTCTTTCTTTCTTAATTTTTTTTGAAAATTTCAATAAATATATTTTTTTAAAAAAAAATAAAGTGTTTCAATACCGCTTGAAACGGTCATGGCTGCCTCCAACGAATTCTGGGACCTGTAGTCTGTAGTGTAAAGGGTGCTGTGAGTTCTTAGGACACACACACACCCCTTTCCCTTCCCAGAACTACAAATCCCAGAGTTCCCTGGGAAGAATAATTGGTTGCTAAACCACTCTAGGAATTGTAACTCTGGGAGAGGAGCAGATAGATCTTAAACATTAGTCTTAGGCCTCATTCATATCACTAATTTAAAGCACTGTGATACCGCCTTATAAGCAGTCATGGCTTCCATCAAAGAATTCCATTAGCTGTGGTTTGTTAAGGGTGCTTAGAGTTGTTAGAAGACTTGTTAAAGGTAAAGGGACCCCTGACCATTAGCTCCAATCGTGGCCGGCTCTGGGGTTGTGGCGCTCATTTCGCTTTATTGGCTGAGGGAGCCGGCGTACAGCTTCCAGGTCATGTGGCCAGCATGACTAAGCCACTTTTGGCAAATCAGAGCAGTGCACAGAAACGCCGTTTACCTTCCCGCCGGAGCGGTACCTATTTATCTACTTGCACTTTGACGTGCTTTTGAACTGCTAGGTTGGCAGGAGCAGGGACAGAGCAACAGGAGCTCACCCCGTCACGGGGATTCGAACCGCCAACCTTCTGATCGGCAAGTCCTAGGCTCTGTGGTTTAACCCACAGCGCCACCCGCATCCCTAGAAGACTCGTTAAGTTGACTTATAACCTATCCCCACCTAAGACTGACCCCTAATCCTCACCTGCTTGCCCACCACTTCTCCCCAGGGCCAACCTACCTGACTCTTCTTCTTGGGGTGTAGGAAATATTCCCACACACACACCACAGAGTGGGAGTGGGATTGTCTGGTGGAGAAAGTAGCCTTCTAGGACTTGGCCAACACTTCCATTCAGAGCACAGGGAAATGGTTGAGCTTGGGAGGACAGTGTGTGTGTGACAGCTCCCACAACCAGCTCCTTGAAAGAAGACACTCCTGTTATCTGACAGCTCTCATCAGATACAAAGTGATGCAAATGTGTTGCTTTCAAGTGACAACCTCATTGCTTTTGCATCAAGCGGGGGGAACTGAGTCAACACAGGCTGGGCAGAAGTTACATGGCTCCTTAAAATAAATAAAAACACTGGCCTTACTTTATCTTTATTAACAACCGGGAGTTTTGCAACTGCTCTGATGAACTGTCATGAGTACTACCAAATTTGGATGCGTTGTGGATGTTAATGAGGGCATACAGAAATGCATGGAGAAGCATGGGAAATGTGGGGGGGGCAGCTTTACACTACATTTAAAGTTGTATCGTACCATTTTAAATAGTCATGGTTGCCCCCAAAGCCTCCTGGGAACTGTAGTCTGTTGAGGGTACTGGGAGTTGCTGGGAGACAACCCTGCTCCCCTCACAGAGCTACAATACCCAGAGTTCCCTGGGAAGTGGGTGTTGACTGAACAGCACTCTGGGAATTGTAGTGCTGTGAGGGAAATGAGGGGATCTCCTAAGAACTCTCAGCACCCTTAACAACATACCCTCCAACATTTCTCTGATGAAAATAGGGATGTCCTATTCCATTATTATTATTATTATTATTATTATTATTATTATTATTATTATTATTTGCTGCCCATTAAACATTAAAAAAACTTCTCTATACAGGATTGCCTTCAGATGTCTTCTGAAGGTTGTATAGTTACTTCTCTCCTTAGCTCGGGGGTCACATAACTTCATTTGTTGTTGTTTAGTCATTTAGTTGTGTCCCACTCTTTGTGACCCCCTGGACCAGAGCACGCCAGGCACTCCTGTCTTCCACTGCCTCCCACAGTTTGGTCAAATTCATGTTGGTAGCTTCAAGGACACTGTCCAGCCATCTCGTCCTCTGTCGTCCCCTTCTCCTTGTGCCCTCAATCTTTCCCACCATCAGGGTCTTTTCCAGGGAGTCTTCTCTTCTCATGAGGTGGCCAAAGTATTGGAGCCTCAGCTTCAGGATCTGTCCTTCCAATGAGCACTCAGGGCTGATTTCCTTCAGAATGAATAGGTTTGATCTTCTTGCAGTCCATGGGACTCTCAAGAGTCTCCTCCATTCTCCAATGAAAATAGGGATATCCTAAAGAAAAGCAGGACATTCTGGGATCAAATCAGAAACCAGGACGGCTTCTGTAAATCCAGGACTGTCCGTGGAAAATAGGGACACTTGGAGGGTGTGTAACAAGTTACAATTCCCAGGAGTCTTTGGGGGAAGCTATGACTGCTTAAAGTGTTAGGATGCTGCATTAGATAAATATGGAGCAGATGGGAGCCTTGCTTCACAACACTGCCTGGACCTGTGACCCACATCCGAAAACTGGAACCAGCCCAGTTTATATATAAATCACTATATTTTTGAAAAGTGACCTCTTCGCTCCTCAATTAGAACTCGGCAGAAGCCTGCAATTAGTGTGTCTGAGAAGAACTTCAACAAAACAACAAGAATTCAGCTCAGGGCAAGAGGAGATCTGGCGAGACCAGAAGTCCCGAGAGCCCGTCCACCAAAACCTGGTGCTTTCTGTTGACTCCAAACACACATTTGCCCCAGATTAGTGGCAGTGGCATGGCCTTCAGCGATGGCACCATGGGAGGCGATGGCCTCCTTTCCAGGGCTTTTCACACTTGTTCCAGTTGCTAGGGAAACTGTCTCTTTTTTCTTTTTCTCTCTCTCTCTTTGACTTGAAGAGGTTCAAATGGAGAGAAGAGTTGTGCAGCGCTTGCCAGCAGGATGACAGATGATGAAAAATGGTTTTGCAAGCTCTTCTGGGAACGTGCCCATTCCACAGCGAGAGAGAAGCAAGGCAAAAGGAGCCAGTCTCAGAAAATTCAGGAGCAGGCCAATTTGCCAAGGTATTTGGCTTGGCCAACCAAAGTTGGATGACCCAATGATTCATGAAGCAGAGGGGTATCAGTGGCTATTAAGCACAGTGGCTATGCTCTGGTTCCACAGTCAGAGACAGCAATGCCTCTGAGTACCATTTGCTGGAAACCACAGGAGGGGAGTGTGTCCTTGTGTCCTGACCCAGCAGACTCCTCTTATGCTCTTATTTCGATTTCGGAGGCAACCATGCACACATTTATCCACTCCATAAGCATTTACACACAAAGCTGCACATACAAAACACAGGCACGTGCTCTCACAAGCATGGGACTCGGTTGCGAAGGCTCCTCTGTGTGGGCTTCAGATTTTAATATAGATTCTCGGAGCTCTTTGCCTTCCCCCAGTGGCGCAGATTTCCAAGGGCACATTTCCTTTCACGAGGCTGGTTTCCTTGAGTGGAGAAAGCGTTGGCAGTTTCAAGTGTTTTTCTGAAAAACCTGTTTGGTTACAAATTAAAGCATAGGGGAGCAAGCAGACACTTAGACAAGTCTGCAAAGCACCAGCAGTTCTGCACACACACACATCCACCACCACCACCCCACAAGCAAACAGCATGCAGCTTTTTAAAGTCACATCATTCCAGTCCTCTGCAAAAAATCCAACCCACCAACTTCTGTCTCCTGAGCTGGCTGCATTCTAGCTGCTGAAAACAGTTCCACTCCAGCTCCCATAAGCACATAAGAAGAGGCTACCTTTGCAGGTGACCCGGAAACTACAACTAATCCAGAATGCGGCAGCTAGACTAGTGACTGGAAATGGCTGCTGAGACCACATAACACCTGTCTTGAAAGACCTACATTGGCTCCCAGTACGTTTCCGAGCACAATTCAAAGTGTTGGTGCTGACCTTCAAAGCCCTAAACAGCCTCGGCCCAGTATACCCAAAGGAGCGTCTCCACCCCAATCATTCAGCCCGAACAATGGTGTCCAACTTCAAGGGCCTTCTGGAGGTTCCCTCCCTGCAAGAAGTGAAGTTACAGGGAACCAGGCAGAGGGCCTTCTCAGTAGTGGCGCCCACCCTGTAGAACACCCTCCCATCAGATGTCAAAGAA
The DNA here is from genome assembly GCF_027172205.1 of Podarcis raffonei. Taxonomy (NCBI): domain Eukaryota; kingdom Metazoa; phylum Chordata; class Lepidosauria; order Squamata; family Lacertidae; genus Podarcis; species Podarcis raffonei. Next base: position 25,571,453 of record NC_070617.1, read on the forward strand.
ATAAACAACTATTTGACATTTAGAAGACATCTGAAGGCAGCCCTGTTTAGGGAACTTTTTAATGCTGATGTTTTAATGTATTTTTAATCTTTTGTTGGAAGCTGTCCATAGTCGCTGGGGAAACCCAGTCAGATGGGCAGGGTATAAATAAATTATTATTATTATTATTATTATTATTATTAGGCTGATGACCCATATTGTCCAGCATCCTGTTTTCACAGTGACCAACCAGATGGGGAACCCATCTGAAGGACCCAAGCAGAAGAGCACTCTCCCCTCCTGCGATATCCAGCAACTGGGATTCAGAAGCATTGCTTCCTCTAACCATGGAGGCCAAGCATAGCCATCCATCATGCCTAGCCATCATTGATGGTCTTCTCCCCCATGCATCTGTCCATTTGTAAACCGCTTTGATTGTTTTTTAATGAAATAGTGGTCTATACATATTTCAATGAAAGCAAATAAATAAATCCTCTTTTTAAGCCATCCAAGTTGGCAGTTATTTCTGCCTCCTGTGGAATGAGTTCCATGGTTTAACTATGTGCTATTCAGATACTGGCAGTCTTGCTTGTCAAAACCTGGCATGGAATCTGTAGTCATTGAGAGCCTATTTCTCCAGGAATCTGTCCAGTCTTCTCTCAAAGCAGGCATGTCCAAAGTCTGGCCTGGGGGCCACTTGCGGCCCCCGGGCTGGTTTCAAACAGGCCCCCAGGCAATTTCGAAAAAGCAATCTCTTGTGGTCCCCGAGCACCTGCTCACTAAGCCATTTCTTTTTGTGGGCTCATCACAAGCTCTCCATTAGGGAGCCCTTGACTGTGTCACCCCTTGGGTTGAACAATCTGATAGCAGGGGATGGTGGCTAAATAAATAAATACTATTGTACACGTTCAGGACATTGATGCTGCAGCGATGGCGATGGCGGCAGCAGAGGGGCAGCCGCCGCCTTGACCCAGTGCCAGATTTATGTATAGGCTAAGTAGGCTGAAGCCTAGGGCCTCTAAATCTAGGGGGCCTGATCAGCCTGCCCGCTCCCCAGTGCCACAGTCTCCCCTCTCCCAAAATTGTAAACCCAAGACTTCATGCAAGGGCAGGGCAACTCAGACCCAGCAACTATGAGACTCAGGGCTAGCCAGTGGGGCCCAATTAGAAGCAGTGGGGTGCAACCTGAATTTTTTTACCTAAGAGCCACCAATAGGGAGCTCTAGAATCTGACAGCTTGGGTACAACCAAACAGTGACCCCTATTGCTGAAAGCAGGTAACCAGCAGGGAACGCTTCAGCTCAGCCTTTGCACTGTTGACTGAACATCCCCTGCTGTGCAGATAATGGAGAAAGCTCGTAAATTGTATCCCTTCTGGCATCCTGGCCAACTCTATTAGGTAAAGGTAAAAGCACCCCGACCATTAGGTCCAGTCATGACCAACTCTGGGGTTGTGGCGCTCATCTCGTTTTATTGGCCAAGGGAGCCGGCGTACAGCTTCCGGGTCATGTGGCCAGCATGACTAAGCCGCTTCTGGCAAACCAGAGCAGCACACAGAAATGCCGTTAACCTTCCTACTGGAGCGTTACCTATTTATCTACTTGCACTCTGACGTGCTTTCGAACTGCTAGGTTGGCAGGAGCAGGGACCGAGCAATGGGAGCTCACCTCGTCGGGGATTCAAACCGCTGACCTTCTGATCAGCAAGTCCTAGGGTCTGTGGTTTAACCCACAGTGCCAGCTAGTGTAAACCCTGGTGCACCAGAAGCCCAGAATAGCAGCAAATAAAATCTGTTAATACATCAGCAACTGACAGGACTTGTCAACTAGTGAAAAGGCCCTGCTCCATGTAGCTCCTGCCCTGTCATTTGATAGGGTGCCCACTGGCCCTCCTTCTTGACATGGACTGCTCTCTATTGGAGTCTCCATTTCCAGTACAAAGATCATAAGAAGGGAGAGCAGGGACTTTGAAGTTCCCAACAGCTATTAATCAAGCAAACAAGCAATCACACAGGTCACGTTTGGCATAGTCAGGACACCTATGTCCTGGCCAGGCCTGCACCCAATCTTGTTTTGTACAATCTTGTTTGTCCTCAGTAACCAAAATTATATTATCAACATATACAAGCAGAAAAGTTGTTTTCCTTCATTTGCAAGGAATCATACAAAACAAAGTGGCGCTAATAAAGAAAGTTCCAGGGTGGCAACAGAAAGCAAACTAAAAATGCTTTTGCAGTTCATCAAAACTATCCAGCAATATCAAGTTATAGGAAAACTGGTGCTATTAACAGTAATCCTTCTAGTTGGTTAATCGGTTCGGCAACTTCCATGCACATGACTTGTGGCACTAATTATTTCCCCCATGAGTTAAATGATAACTAATCAGAGGCAGCTACAGGAGAGGTATGAGATTCCGGTGAGGGTCAGATGCCTTGTCAATCCCAGCAGGTATATAAGATGACGACACGGCCTGCCCAGGCCTTGTGGTTATTTTCACTTACAAATCCTCATTGGATGTCCCTGAGTCCCAGATAAGCAGGTGAGCTGTGTCCAATAGCTGGAAACTACTAGCAACCAAATACTTCTAGCTGAAGCATGGAAAAACTAGAGGCAGGTTTCATTAAGTAACCCAGAAGTTGGTTTTTCTCCAGCTTTGTCCTTTTAGAGCAGGGGCAGGAACCATCAGGCTCGCAGGATAACCCAGTTATCCTTCTTCCCATGACAATGCCACCCAGCTGTTCTTCATCCAGTTGGGAAAAGTGGTTTTTGTTACCGGTTTTCCTTGGATGTGAAATACGTATTTTGCTTAAGTACATCACATCAATGGAGAGCACACCAGTGCCTGGTATGAATGCTCAGTGTACAAAAGACACTGTTTTGCATCTCATTCAGGGATGTGCTGTGATGATCACTGGCAGAGGACTTCAATCAGAAAGTACATCAATTAATCTGGGTTTATTGACTAGCCTGCTTTGAGTTGCTGCTCTTTCATTCTTGTCTTCCCCCCCTCCCTTTTTTGTCTGCCATGTTAGATCTTGCTTTATTGTAGAAGAAGAAGAAAAGAAGAAGAAGAAGAAGAAGAAGAAGAAGAAGAAGAAGAAGAAGAAGAAGAAGAAGAAGAATTTCAGTTTTACCCCAGATTTCCCTCAATAAGCTTGGGACAGCCTATGTTCTCCTATGCTTTTATCTTTACGACACCCTTAAAAGATGGATTTTTTAATAATAATAATAATTTATTATTTGTACCCCGCCCACCTGGCTGGGTTTCCCCAGCCACTCTGGGCAGCTTCCACAAATACCAAAAATACACTAATATGTCATACATTAAAAACTTCTCTGAACAGGGCTGCCTTAAGGTGTCTTCTGAATGTCAGGTAGTTGTTTATCTCTTTGACATCTGATGGGAGGGCGTTCCACAGGGCGGGCGCCACTACTGAGAAGGCCCTCTGCCTGGTTCCCTGTAACTTGGCCTCTTGCAGTGAGGGAACCGCCAGAAGGCCCTCGGCGCTGGACCTCTCCATCCGGGCAGAACAATGGGGGTGGAGACGCTCCTTCAGGTATAATCAACTGGACACCCTACGTCCTAGCAGGTTTCAGGACTGAAAGAGGGCTACTTGTCTGACCGCGTGTGTGAACCCATCCCAATACACCACACCTATGTCTAAAAAAGCTAAAAAAGCTTAAGAACATAAGAAGAGCATACTGCATTGGATGCCTGTGGGAAACCTTCAAGCAGGACCCAAGCCCAAGAGCACTCTCCCCTCCTGTGGTTTCCAGCAACCGGTATTTAGAAGTATTACTGACCAGGGAGTCGGAGCATAGACATTGTGGCTAGTAGCCATTGATAGCTTTCTCCTCCATGAAATTGTCCAATTCTCTTTCAAAGCCATTCAGGTTTGTGGCCACCACTGCCTCCTGAAGGATAGAGTTCCACTTTTTAACTAGGCACTGCAGAAATTAGAACCTGACAAATTCAAATTCAATTTTCATTTTTTCCAATTTTATGTCCAGTTCAGCACATTTTCAGTTCATGGAAAAAGGATCCCCTCTGATGATCTTAACACAAGGGGGTCTGTGGCAAAAGAAGGGGTCTTTTGGAGATTTGAGGCCTGAGCTGTTTAGGATGATGATAATAATAATCATAATCATAATACAGTGGTTCCTCAGATTACAGACGCTTCAGGTTACAAACTCCGCTAACCCAGAAATAGTACCTCGGGTTAAGAACTTTGCTTCAGGATGAGAACAGAAATCATGCAGCAGCAGCAGGAGGCCCCTTTAACTAAAGTGGTACCTCAGGTTAAGAACAGTTTTAGGTTAAGAACGGACCTCCAGAATGAATTACCGTATTTTTCGCTCCATAAGATGCACCTGACCATAAGACGCACCTAGTTTTTAGAGGAGGAATGCAAGAAAAAAAAATTATTTAAAGGGGGCGCTGAGCAGAGCCTGTATGCATCCCAGGCTCTGCTCAGCGCTCCCTTTCATGAACCGCAAGGGGCATGTGTGTGGCGCTTGCAGGCTTTTCCCCGAGGAGGGAGAAGGGCAGCCCTCTGTCCCTTCCCCCACCTCCCACAAAAGCCAGGGATAGCTGTGCAAAGCCTCCTCAGGGCAGCAGAATGAAGTCTCCCTGTGCCCAGAAGAGGCGCCGCGCGGCGATCCCTTTCGCTGTTCTGGCTGCTGGCTTAGCCGCGCAGCCTGCATTCGCTCCATAAGACGCGCACACATTTCCCCTTACTTTTTAGGAGGGGGAAAGTGCATCTTATAGAGCGAAAAATGCGGTAGGTTCTTAACCTGAAGTACCACTTTAAGAACAACAACAGCAACATTTGTTTGTTTGTTTGTTTGTTTGTTTGTTTGTTTGTTTGTATGCCATCCATCTGACTGGGTTGCCCCAGCCACTCTGGGCAGCTTCCAACAAATTAAAACACAGCAAGACATCAGACATTAAAAGCCTCCCTATACGTGTTAAGCACTAACATGAGGCTCTTCAATTGGACTTCAAAATGAACAGGCAGCCAAAGTGGTTGTTTTAAAACAGGGCTTAAAGGTAAAGGGACCCCTGACCGTTAGGTCCAGTCACGGACGACTCTGGGGTTGCGGCGCTCATCTTGCTTTACTGGCCGAGGGAGCCGGCATTTGTCTGCAGACAGTTTTCCAGGTCATGTGGCCAGCATGACTAAGCCGCTACTGGCGAACCAGAGCAGCACACGGAAACCCATTTACCTTCCCACTGGAAAGGTACTTGCACTTTGACATGCTTTTGAACTGCTTGGTTGGCAGGAGCTGGGACCGAGCAACGGGAGCTCACCCCGTCACGGGGATTCAAACCACCAACCTTCTGATCGGCATGTCCTAGGCTCTGTGGTTTAGACAGGGCTTATGTAACCACTAAATGGAACCCAGGCCTAGAAGCTGTCTGCTGCATTTTGGACCAGTTGATGCTTCCAAGTCATCTTCAAGAGCAGCCCCACAGGGAGTGTGTCTGCCATGTTGCATGAACAAAGCTGCTAGATCACAAACTTTTAAAAAGTGTTTGATGCTTTTCTTGTGTCTATTCTCCCTTGACTCTCTTACATGCTTGTCCCATTCATCGTCATCATCAGGTGTAATTATACCATTTCCACCTCCTTCCCCTCCCCCTAAAAAAAATGCTCACAAAACAGCAAACAAATGAAAACGCAGGTACAACAAAAACAACCGTAAACATCTTAAACAGATTTCATTACAATAACATTTAAATCCACATTAGCAATCTGGCAAGAAGCTTACAATTAAATGTCCTCAATAAATGGGGAGGGGGGCATCCCGTTCATAAACAGGAATGATCACATGCAAAAATATCCATTTAGCTGAACGTATGCTTTGCTATGATCGGTTGAAGGAAAAGGCATTAATATCAAGATGAAGCAATTTAAATCAATTACATTTAGATTCTTTCAAAGCACCAGCATATTCTTGAAAAGACAGAGGTGCATGAAAACAATCATGCTTTTGGAGACTGCACCCATATGTCATAAGATCATAGAATTGGAGAGTTGGAAGGGAACCCTATGGTCATCTAGTCCAACCCCCTGCAATGCAGGCATCACTGCTAAGGAATCCCTGACACATAGCCATCCAACCTCTGTTTAAAAACTTCCAACGGACAAAGTCTACCACTTTCCAAGGTAGTCCACTATTTCACCTTTGAACAGCTCTGACCATCAGAAAGTTCTTTCTCACATTTACTCAGTTTCCTTTCTTGTTATTTGACTCCACTGGTTCAGGCCCTACTCTCTGGAGCAGCGTAGGGACATGGGTGGTGCTGTGGTCTAAACCACTGAGCCTCTTGGACTCACCGATCAGAAGGTTGGCAGTTCGAATCCCCGCAATGGGGTGAACTCCCATTGCTCTGTCCCAACTCCTGCCAACCTAGCAGTTTGAAAGCACACCTGTGCAAGTAGATAAATAGGTACCACTGTGGCAGGAAAGTAAATGGTGTTTCCTTGCACTCTGGTTTCCGTCGTGGTGTTTCGTTGTGCCAGAAGTGGTTTAGTCCTGCTGGCCACATGACCCGGAAAGCTGTCTGTGGACAAACGCCAGCTCCCTTGGCCTGAAAGTGAGGTGAGCGCTGCAACCCCATAGTCGCCTTTGACTGGACTTAACCATCCAGGGGTCCTATACCTTTATGTTTTACCTATCTGGAGCAGCAGAAAACAAGCTCGTTCCATCTTCCATATGGTAGCCCTTCAGATATTGGAAGATGACTGTCATATCACCTCTCAGTCGTCTCTTCTCCATACCAAACATACACAACTTTCTCAACCATTTCCAGACCCTTGATCATCTTGGTCACCCTCCACTACAGACATTTCAGCTTGTTGATATCCTTCTTAAGCTGTGGAGCCCAGAACTGGACACAGCACTGCTACACAGTATGTCCCACCCTAACATTTAATATGGACTGTTGTCATGACCCTACACATCAGCAGACCTGGAATCAGAGGCTGTAGAGTCTCTCGCTAAGAAGCGAGGTCAGCTGCAGTGCTCCAACTGTGCTACCAGAGATTAGGAGATTACTGAGGTTGATGGACATGAACCCCCAGGAGAAACTCCTATAACCTTAGGGTACCTTTCCCTGAGCCTGAGAAAGCAAATGCCTCGCAGAGAACCTCCCTGGTCCTAGGGCCACAGGGATCTAATCAGGCAGGAATCTACAGCATGGAGGAGGACTGTCTGGGTGGATCTAGACACGGGGGGGGGAGAGAGAGATGCTGTAAGTAAATCAGAAATTAGATTGTTATAAGAAGAGAGAAAAAATCTCTATGGAAAATCACGTTTCTAAATTTCCTGCTCTCTGGTGCCATCTGGTGTTGCACATTTATAGCTCATTCAAATTGGTGTTTCTTTACTAATGTAGCAGAGTTCTCTGTCTTCTGGCCTTTACAAATTCTAAACATCTTAACCTGGTATTTGGATCAGCCAGTGATACCTGTTGTGGGTGTAACACTGCAAATATATCATATATTCTGGACATGTCCCCAAATCAGAAAATTCTAGGAAGAAATAGCAATGGAAATTGAAGTAATAACTCGTTATATTTTACCCACAACAGCCCTGTGAGGTAGACTGAGAGTCAGTGACTGGCTGAAGGCCACCCAGTGAACTTCATGGCAAAGCAGGGATTTGAACCCTGGCCTCTTAGGTTCTAGTCTTACACTCTAACCACTATGCCACACTGGCTCTCTTTTTTTGTGATACAGGACTCCGCTCACAAACATACCAGAATGGGAGCCAAATGTGCCTCTGCCCCCAATCCTCTCTATCCAGCCTTCAGGATTCTCCCTAGGTCTTAAATGCCTGGGACCTCAAATGTATGAGGGACCACGCCGTTCCCCATAGACCCTCTGGGGTGCCAAGATCAGCAGAGGGGGTCCTCCTGGTAGTTCCTCCACCCTCAAAGGTTCAAGGGGTGGTGACCAGGAGAGGACATTTGCTGTGGCTGCCCCTAAAGTTAAAGGGGACCCCTGACCATTAGGTCCAGTCGTGACTGACTCTGGGGTTGCGGTGCTCATCTCGCTTTATTGGCTGAGGGAGCCAGCGTACAGCTTCCGGGTCATGTGGACAGCATGACTAAGCCGCTTCTGGTGAACCAGAGCAGCGCCCGGAAACACTGTTTAACTTCCCGCAGGAGCGGTACCTATTTATCTACTTGCACTTTGACGTGCTTTCGAACTGCTAGGTTGGCAGGAGCAGGGACCGAGCAATGGGGGCTCACCCCGTTGCGGGGATTCGAACCTCCGACCTTCTGATCAGCAAGTCCTAGGCTCTGTGGTTTAACCCACAGTGCCACCTACGTGCCCCTAAGCTGTGGAATTCCATTCCCACAAAGGTGCACCTGATTCTCTCCAACAACCAATGCCAACGGCTTTGATGGCTTTAACAGATGACTAGACAAATTCATTGAGGACAAAAGTTATCAATGGTTACTAGCCTTGATAACTATGCTCTGCTTCATGGCTGGAGGCAGTAACGCCTCTGAATAATAATAATAATAATAATAATAATAATAATAATAATAATTTATTATTTATACCCCACCCATCTGGCTGGGTTTCCCCAGCCACTCGGGGCGGCTTCCAACAAAACACTAAAATACAATAACCTATTAAACATTAAAAGCTTCCCTAAGCAGGGCTGCCTTCAGATGTCTTCTAAAAGTTTGGTAGTTATTTTTCTCTTTGACATCTGATGGGAGAGCGTTCCACAGTGCGGGTGCCACTACCGAGAAGGCCCTCTGCCTGGTTCCCTGTAACTTGGCTTCTCGCAGCGAGGGAACCACCAGAAGGCCCTCGGAGCTGGACCTCGGTGTCTGGGCTGAACGATGGAGGTGGAGACGCTCCTTCAGGTATACTGGACCGAGGCCGTTTAGGGCTTTAAAGGTCAGCAACAACACTTTGAATTGTGCTCGGAAACGTACTGGGAGCCAGTGTAGGTCTTTCAAGATCGGTGTTATATGGTCTCGGCAGCCGCTCCCAGTCACCAGTCTAGCTGCCACATTCTGGATTAGTTGTAGTTTCCGGGTCACCTTCAAAGGTAGCCCCACATAGAGCGCATTGCAGTAGTCCAAGCGAGAGATAAGTAGAGCATGCACCACTCTGGCGAGACAGTCCGTGGGCAGGGAGTGTCTCAGCCTGTGTACCAGATGGAGCTGATAGACAGCTGCCCTGGACACAGAATTGACCTGTGCCTCCATGGACAGCTGTGAGTCCAGAATGACTCCCAGGCTGTGCACCTGGTCCTTCAGCAAACTGAATCCCAGTTTGCTGGAAGCCACGGGAGAGGAGAGTGCTGTTGTGCTCAGGTCCTGCTTGAGGTTTTCCCACAGGCATCTGATTGGTGACTCCCAAACCAGGATGCTGGCCTAGATGGGCCATTGGTCTCATTCAGCATGCTCTTCTGAAGTTCTTATGAATGCAGCCCTCAGGTTGAAAAAGGTTCCTCAACCCAGCTGGCTGACACTTCTATCTTGCCATTGTTCAAAACATGAGGTAGCACTTTTGTTCTAGCCTGGGAAGGTGAATCTTACTCTCTTATTCTGAACACTACCATAAGCCTCTCTGCCACCTCTTAGCCAACTGAGCAAGGCTCTTTTGTCTTCAGAGCCACCTGAGATGAACTGTTCTTGGAGAGAACTCATTGAATCAGCTTCGTGTTGGGCCTTTTCCAACATGACAAGTTTTGCATCTCCAACCAGCTTGTGTTATTATTTTTCAATTTTGCAAACAGACTCCATCAACCTGTGTAGCGTTGGCCTCCCATTAGGAGGGTTTGCCGATGACTCACGGAGCATGATGCCTCTAAGTCACTCCTTGCAGCTTTCTCATACGGTGGCTCGCCGCCCAGGAGATGGCGGCTTTCCAGGATTATTGGCTCGGCAATTCGCAGAAGCAGTTCCTACGAGCAACAGAACTAATGAATAAACCAATAGAGTTCGGCAAGGAATGAATTAGCCGATGAGTGAAAAAGCAAGGGTTGACTTGGTGGGGCTCAGTCCCAATCATCACCTGTTTTTGAGTGATGGTCCTGGGCTTCCAGGCCAGAAGGTCTACGGGTTGCTGCAGGAAGGGAGAGTGCTATTGTTTTCCTTTTTAAAAAAAAATATATTTATTAAGATTTTCGAGTTTAATACAATACAAAAAAACTAGAAAAAAAAGAAAAACAAAAAGCAGAAAAAATTAAAAACACATAAAGTTCACAAAATCTATTTTTCAATAACATATTTCCCTGACCTCCTCATACCCCCCCTTCTTGTATTCCAATTCAAATTGTTAATTCAGCAAATCCTTATCCATAATTTTTAACCTATTTCTATGCTTAATTTAACATATTATTATTTAACTTTTTCTCTTTCATTCATTTCCTCAATTTATTTTTGCTAACCTTATTTTCCTTTAATTTAGTCCGTTTTAAAACAAACCAATTTTACCTTATCCAAACTTCAACATCAACACTTGTTCCTCAATACACATTCTTAAAACATTCTTTCTAAAGTCGACCCAGGCTCCCTTCCACGAATTCCCCAAATTTCATACCCATTACCAAAACAAAATGAAAGTAAAAACACATTATAATTATGTACCCTTTGGATTCCCAAGCCCCACACCCCCCTTTCCCGGTTTCAGTCCCCCACAAATATCCACCAGTCTTAATCTAGTATTAGCCTGGAGACCTCACATCCGAGGCTCTTAATTCTCTCTCAATTCCTCTCTGCTGGTTTTTCTGATAGTCCTTAAAATTAAACACCAAATCTCGGAAACGCTCTGGCCCTTCAGGATCCATATTTCTTCCAACCAGTCCTCCATACTTAAAGGTGGGGCCCAAATCTATTTTCTTACTCCTTTCAAAACCAAATGTCCCCAAGGCTCCAACCTCCACCTTAAGCAAATTTGTAATCCTTAGGTCTTCAGATCTCCACATAAGGAGATCTCTCCTTTTTTCCATCTCCAATTCAGGCCAGATTTTCCACATCAAGTTCTTATTTTCCTTCATTGCCATCATGTCAAACCTTAAGTCCTCTTTCATCATCTGCAGAATTACAGTTCCTCCTTCCTTTTCTTCAGGGACAACATATGTCTCCTTCTCCAAGTACTCAATGTTGTCAAGTTTCTCTTTCTGTTCAGTTGGATAAACTTCCTGATTCAAATCCTTATCAGGTTCCATGATATTGTTTACAGTAGAGTCCAGAGTTGTAACATTTATAGCCAAAACATCAATTTGGCCTTGTAACTTTCCCAAGAGAACAAAGACTCTGTCCAATTCAGCCTGAACTGGGAGAGTGCTATTGTTTTCCAATGGGAAATCTGATTAGCCAGGATACTGTTCTAGATGAGCCGTTGGCCTGATCCAGCAGGCTCTTCTTATGTTCTTAAGTATGCCACTAAACTTTGTCCAGAGCAAAAAATTGAATTTAGAGGCCAGGGAAGCCATCAGAGGAATTTAAAGGGAAACAGGTGAGACACAAATAAATTAAACCAGCAGAAGATACTAGTTATGAAGGTTTGTCAGGTGTGCGTGCAGGAGCCAGGCCCTGAGACCAATAGGACTTTGCAGGACTGGGGCCTGTTCTGAAGAGGCAAGGCGTGGCCACACAGGTGAGGCTGATTGGTAACTCACATCACCTGGTGGCAAGAGCTGGGAAGGGATATAAGGTCAGCATTTCCCTTTGGCTCTTTGCCACAGCAACACATCCCCTGCCTTGCTTCTTGATCCTCAGGGCCCCTGACTTTGTGACTCCTTGCTCCTCGGACCCCTGACTTTGTGACTCCTTGCTCCTCGGACCCCTGACTTTGTGACTCCTTGCTTCTTGATCCTCGGACCCCTGACTGTGACTCTTTGCTTCTTGATCCTTGGACCCCTGACTTTGTGACTCCTTGCTTCTTGATCCTTGGACCCCTGACTTCGTGACTCCTGGCTCCTGGACTCCTATTCCTGCTCCCACCCTGCCATCTTGCCCCCGGTCCTGATGTCCCCTGCCAGGACTTCGATCGCCCATCAACAGGACCGTGACAAGGGTGCACATCAGATTCAGATGAACCCCAAACGCCAAGCAAAAGTGAGTTGCTTCAGAAAGATTTGAAGCAAAGCAGGATCTCTCAAAAGAGACCCCAGCTAAATTGGGAGCTATCAGGGTGGTTTTGGACACTTTGAAGATTAGGACATTGGGAGGGGAGACATGGCATAGATGCACCTTTGTGGAAAGGGATTTTCACATTTTAGGGGTTGCCACCAAGAAAATTACCTCTCTCCTGTGCCAACGTTTCCCTTCTGAGGGTTGTGGAACTGCCAATAGAGCCCCCTCCACCTATCTTAACATTCAGTGGGGATGGAAGGGGTTTTGCAGATGTTTAGGGCCCAAGTCATTCAGGGCTTTTAAACACTAATGTAAGAACCTTGAATTGAGCCTAGGAATGCACGTAATAAGAATCTATTTCATGAATTATAATGACCCAAGAACATAAACAAGCAAATAACCCCCTTCCCAGGAACAACAATAATTCAAACTCTGTCTATACACCACTTCTGGTCTTGGACAGTGGGAGGCTGGTCTGCAAGGGCAAATGAGATACTGCCCCACCAAATTCAGTCTGCCTTGCCTACATACATATAACCTCCAGTTATAAAACCTCCAGTGAGAACTGAGCCAAGGGGGCAGGTTCATCATCATATCCCTGGTCAACTTTCTCCTCTGGATTTTTGAAAATTCAGTACCTTAGACTTGTGGGCACCTTCGGATCACTTTGATTTTGTCAGCTGTCAAACATCTGAACTGCCAAATGCGCTCACGAATCGCTAAGCACTGCAGCATGCGAGGTATCAAATAAAGCCAAACTGGAATTGCTGCAGCATCCTGACTCTGAAAACACTGTCAGATATGAAATACGATTGCACGAAAGCTGTCAAACACATTAATATCATACAATTCCAGCAGCCAAATATTTTCAAATACCAAGTGCTGAAATCAAATAAAGATGAATATCAAATAGTGGAAGCAAACATCCTTGGGTGGAGTGGGTTCCCTGGGGGTCAGATACCAGTATCAAATATTCAGCAGACATTCAGAGCGTATCCAGTAAATGTTTGAGACTGACATTGCCAGGGGAGAATTTGGAGAGCCATAGTGCATTTCTGCTCTAATGGCAATGCATGGCTTTGCATTGCCAGGAACTGAAATCTTCATTGGGCCTCCATGAAGTCGCTTTCCCAACAGTATGTCAAGGATTCTGTGGGTTTGGATGTACCTGAGACTGGAAGCATTAAGACCTCAGATCCATCTTTCTGCATGCAGAAAAGGGCAACCAAAAGGCGATGGAGTGACTCCCCTCTGAAGGAAAGCCAAAGTGGTACTGGCATAGTTCAGTTGGTAGAGCATGACACTCAGGGTTGTGATTTGGAGCCCCATGTTGGGCAAAAGATTCCTGCATTGCAGGGGGTTGGACTAAATGACCCTCATGGTCTCTTCCAACTCTGCAATTCTATTATTCTATGAACATGATGGAAGTGTATGAAATTAGGCAGGGCATGGAGAAAGTAGATAGAGGAAAGCTCTTTTCTTCCTCTTTCCTAACACTGGTGGACATCCAATGAAGATGAATGTTGGAAGATTCAGGACAGAATAATAATAATAATAATAATAATAATAATAATAATAATAATACCCCTCCCATTTGGCTGGGTTTTTCCAGCCACTCTGGGTGGCTCCCAACAGAATATTATTAATAATAATAAAAGCGATAAAAGATCAAACATTAAAAACTTCCCTAAACAGGACTGCCTTCAGATGTCTTCTAAAAGTCAAATAGTTGTTTATTTCCTTGACATCTGATGGGAGGCGTTCCACAGGGAGGGTGCCACTACCGAGAAGGCCCTCTGCCTGGTTCCCTGTAACCTCGCTTCTCACAGTGAGGGACCTCCGTGTCCGGGCTGAACGATGGGGGTGGAGACGCTCCTGCAGGTATAAGATAAAGGAAATCATCATCACCATCATTTTATTATCTGTACCCCACCCATCTAGCCCAGGGAAGCTTAGACCATGACATATTTCTCAATCCATGAGGACAGAATCATAGAATTATCGAGTTGGACAGGACCCCAAGGGTCATGTAGTCGAACCCCCCATAATACAGGAACCACAGCTGAAGAATCCCTGACAGATGGTCATCCAACCCCTGTTTAAAAACTTCCAATGAGGGAGAGTCCACCATCTTCCAAGGTCATCCATTGCACTGTCCAACAGCTCTTGCCATCAGTACAATATTTAGTGGGAATCTCCTTTCTTACAATTTGAATCTGTTGGAAATGTTACACTCTAAGGGGCATCATCAGGACAATTCAGGCTCCTCCTTCCACTACCTCACCCCAATTATACTTTTAAAAACTGAAACTCAACTTTCTACGACTCCTGGAGACTTTTGACCATCAGGTCAGACTATCTCCATGGGCTGCTGGTGGGGGCGGGGAATGAAGGCTATCCCATTGAAAATGTTGTCCCTTCCTAACATTTTGCACTCATGCATACCTCAGGGTGCATGTGAGCATGCTCACGCGCTTCCCTCTTGCATCTCAGTGGCCTTCTTTCATCTCCATCCCTGTCGGCATGCATCCCCTGAGTTTGCCATTAGCAGGAATGCCGTTGATGACCACCCGTTGGATTTCATGCACAGATAATAAATTACTTTTCTGCAAGCGGCCCCCTTTCGCCTTTTGTATGATTTCTCAGCTGATTAAACCCTCACAGCTGTTAATCTGATGAGTTGTCAGCAAAGAGGGGGAGGTGTGTTGACTGTGAGCTCTTCTGCATGTAATGGTTTCAAGAAAAGCTGGAAATAGCAGTTTGAGAACAGGAGGAATTCTTTGGAAACAGCCTGCCTCACGTACTACTACAACAACAACAACAACAACCTTTTTCTTTGAGACTGAGTCTTAGGTACTGCCAGTAGAGGATGGTCCATTAGGACAAATGGGGCACTGCCCCACCAACCAACCCCACCGTCATGGACTGGTTCATAGCTGTCAACTTACAGATTTGAAAATAAGGGACCAACAGCCTCAAAAATAAGGGATCAGCAGCCAAAATAAGGGATTTTCCAGGCACAGGTATGTTCAACTTCTGAGCCCCTCTGAGCCAAAGGCAGAAAGCCCAGCCAGCAGCCAAACGAAGCCTCAAGCGGTGGTTCCCACAGCGCAGCAACCCGGCAAAGGGGATGCAGCAAGGAAAACCACCCTCACCTCTCCACTGGGAAGCGCTGAGCAAAGGCGAGTCCCCAGGCAACATGGCCAATTTGATCGGCACAAGGCATGCAAGCTCCACCCCCCCAGTCGTTCTTAGACTCCTTACTGGGTGAGCAACGCAACCAAGCAACACACTTGGAGCCTCCCTCCTCCCTGGCTGGCAGGGAGGGAGGGAGAGGAGCTGCTTCCTTTGAAACCCAGGAAATTTAAGGGACATCATCAATAAGGGACAGCAGCGGGACACAGCGCTGGAATAATGGACTTTCCCGCCAAATAAGAGACGGTTGACAGCTATGGACTGGTAGGACATAGAGGAATGGTGAGAGGAACCAGCTGGAGAACCACCAAAGGAAGAAGGCTCAGAGCCCAGGGAGTGGTGGTGGGACAATGATGAGTAGTCAGAGGGAGAAGACTCTGGGAAGGGGAGGTGTCAGAAGCAGAAGAGGTAATAGAACTTAGTGAACTGGGAGTCTGTGGCAGAGAGACTTCTGGAATCAGAGGCAGAAGATGAAGCAGAAGAGCGGAAGGAAGGAGGCCAAGAGGCAGACATGAGTGAGGCTGGTGGAAGGTCATGGGTGTCTCCTGCTCCTGCGGTGACAAGCTCCCCTCCCACCTTGTCCAGCAGAACCAGAAGAGGCATGAAGAGGGTGGATGAGAGGTTAACTGTATGCAGGTGCAGTCTCTGGTTGCTTAGGAGAAGCCTTGGAGAGGAAGGGACTTAGATGGCTATGAGGAGGAAGGGACTTTCAGTCTCGGCATGGACTGCAAGAAGATCAAACCTATCCATTCTGAAGGAAATCAGCCCTGAGTTCTCGCTGGAAGGACAGATCCTGAAGCTGAGGCTTCAATACATTGACCATCTTATGAGAAGAGAAGACTCCTTGGAAAAGATCCTGATGTTGGGAAAGATGGAGGGCACAAGGAGAAGGGGACGACAGAGGACGAGATGGTTGGACAGTGTTCTTGAAGCTACCAGCATGAGTTTGACCAAACTGCGGGAGGCAGTGGAAGATAGGAGTGCTCTGGTCCATGGGGTCACGAAGAGTCGGACACGACAAAACGACTAAACAACAACAAAACAAAGACCAGCAGGAATGAGCTGCTCTGCTCATCAGGCCTGGCACTCAACCAAGTCTGTGAAGATCGTGTTTTTTTCTAATAAAGAGTTAACTCCAACTATGAACTATGTGATTACTGACCGGCATGCTTCTGTAACACCCACCGGGCTACCTTCCTACTCGTAAGTCCAGGGGATGGCACTACCTATCAGGTTTCTCCTCCTCCTGCCTCTTAGTGTCCCTGTTGTCCCGAACTCAGCAGGGAAGAGTATGTGCATAAAACTAGTGAGTCAGCTCCACTTGTCATTGGCTTTGGCTCCACCTACTGTTGGCCTCCTGCCTTGCACCCCAACAGCCACCACTGGCCATTCCATCTCAATGTTAGCTTAGTCCATTTCTCCATATTGCATCCGGAGGTGAAAGCAAGCAGGTACAATCCGCACCAGCAGGGATTCCCAAACTGTGATCCATGAGCTTCATTCTGGTGGTCTGTGGCATATCCATTATTAAAATTCATATTTAATTAAGATTTTAAATTAAGAACATCAGAAGGACCCACATTTTCCAGCAACCTGTTCTCACAGTGGCAAACCAGATGCCCACAGGAAACCCACAAACAGGACCTCGGCACCAAAACCCTCCCCTCTATGCCCACTTGACCACTTTGATCTGTGCAACTGGCCACATATTACCTGTTCCACATTTGTAAGCACTCAATCTTTTAGTGTGGCAGCACCTACACTATGAATTCCATGCCTATTGATATCAGGCAGGCACTTTCACTTTACTCATCTTGGTACCTGCGGAAAACATTCTTGCTTAGGCAAAGCTTATCCAGACTTGTAGAACGTTGACATGCATTTTATCCTATTTTTAGTCTGCTGTTATTTAAACTTCTTGAATGTTAATTATTCTTATTGATAATTTTATTGTTTTATCATTTTGTATTCCGCTCTGTTGTTTTAACAAGGAAGCAGTGTATAATTTTATGAAATAAATAAGTTAGTGCACCTTCCCCCTCCCCCCCCCCGTCAGCAGGAAGACTTAGCTGGAAGTGTTTTGATTTGTTTGACCACTTAAAAATTACATACCCTCCAACATTTCTCTGATGGAAATAGGGACGTCCCATCCCATAATGATAATTTATACCCCACACATCTGACTGAGCTGCCTAAGCCACTCTGGGCAGCTTCCAACATATATAAAAATATAATAAAAGATTTTTTAATTTAAAAAAAAAACCTTCCCTATGGGGGATTGCCTTCAGACGGCTTGAGGGTCTTATAACTCCATACCCTCTAACATTTCTCCAATGAAAATAGGGACATCCTAAGGAAAAATGGGACATTCTGGAATCAAATCAGAAACCAGGACAGCTTCTCTAAATCAGGAACACCCCTAGAAAATAGGGGCACTTGGAGGGTCTGAAAATAATGGCAAATGAAGTTTAATTAGTGATACATTGAGTGGATTGGGGACAGGCCATCCACCATGCAGAAACACACCCCACATCTTGCCCTAGATCAGTCCTAGGCTAATGTGATGCTTTCATGCACCAATATGCAAAAGGCCAAAGGGTTGGCCTTTCTTTAGAAATCCACCCCAATTGTTCTCCTTCATCATACAACTCGTGGTAGATTTGCCAAGTTTGAAATGGCAGCAGAGGAGACCAAAGGCACTCCCATTTCTCTCTCTGCTCCTCCAGAACTCGAACAGCCAGCTGGGGACAAGGCCTATTCCACAAACCACCTGACCCAAATCTTGAGAAGCAGCCACTGGAAAAAGTGCAGATCTCTTGATATTTCTATAGGAAAGACTGTCAGTCTCGAGCCTAGTGAAGGGAATCTACTGCTTTAACGCTCTGACATGAGCCTGCTCAAACTCCTTCATGGTCCTTTGCTTTTGAATAAGAGAATAAAAGGTGCATGGATGGGTTAGAAGGAAGCGGAACAGAGTGTTGGGCTCCATCCTCAGGATCTGCACTAGAGAAGGTCTCACAGGTTCGGTCCTTGGCATCCCTAAAGGGCTGGTGCCCAGGGGACCATCAGAACGTAAGACAAGCCTTCTAGATCAGGCCAATGGTTCCGGATATGGGATATCATCTAACTGCGGCATTGGGTTGAATAGGATCCAAAATGCAGCAGTCTGATTGGTCCTAGAACAATAGGATCCAGAACACAGCAGTCTGATTGGTCCACAGGAGCCACCTAATCCAGCTCCAGGTGGAAGTGAATCCGCAACCTGATTGGCCTACAGGTGAATCCTGGAATCAGACAATCATGTGGGGCCCATTGTCCATAAGCCCAGATGGGGGCTGAGGGCCATAGCACTTCCCAAGGTGGTAATCCTGATGGGTTGCTCCTATCCGATGTATGTCACAGGGCAATCCTATCCCAGGATCAGCCCCCAAGGGTGATCAGCCAGCAAGCAGGTTGCTTGATTCGGACACCCAATGCCTGAGCCAAAATCCCACATACACCCGCAATCAATAAACGTTGTGGCCTGTTTTGATCCCAGTAATGTTGTTCTGTGGTTAACATACTCCTGCTCACATGTCAACAGGGGTAGCAGGCGCACTGTGCACTGCACAACTGTGGTAGCAGAGAGGGCTGTTGCACTCAGGTCCTGCCTGTGTACTCCCCATTGGGACATCTGTGAGTGCAGGATAGTGGAGTAGATGAGCCATTGGCCTGATTCAGCAAACAGGCTCTTAAGAGCTTAAGTTGCTTGGCTGAGGAAGGCAACTTTTCATAGCACTCGCTTTTCTGATGCATCCTCTGAAATGGCCCCTGCTCTCTGTGAAAAACAAAACAGGCAGAAGATAGGCACAGCCCCTACAAATCATGATGGGCTCAGCTAGGCTACATATCTCTCCAAGCCATGCAGCTGCTTTCCCCCTGCTGGTCGGTGAAAATTACGGTAATTCCCCTTCCCCCTCTCATATGGTTCCATGAGGCACTTATTCCCAATGCCTGAAATCAAACCCAAATGGATTACAGCTACTGTGTCATGTTCATCCACTCCCAGGTAGAATAATAATAATAATAATAATAATTATTATTATTATTATTATTATTATTATTATTATTATTAATAATTTATTATTTATACCCCGCCCATCTGGCTGAGTCTCCCCAGCCACTCTGGGCGGCTCCCAATCAAGTGTTAAAAACAGAACAGCGTTAAATATTAAAAACTTCCCTAAACCGGGCTGCATTCAGATGTCTTTTAAAGATAGGTTAGCTACTTATTTCCTTCACATCTGAAGGGAGGGTGTTCCACAGGGTGGGCGCCATTATCGAGAAGGCCCTCTGCCTGGTTCCCTGTAACCTCACTTCTCACAATGAGGGAACCGCCAGAAGGCCCTCGGCGCTGGATCTCAGCGTCCGGGCTGAACGATGGGGGTGGAGACGCTCCTTCAGGTATACAGGACCGAGGCCGTTTAGGGCTTTAAAGGTCAGCACCAACACTTTGAATTGTGCTCGGAAACGTACTGGGAGCCAATGCAGATCTCTCAGAACTGGTGTTATGTGGTCCCGGTGGCCGCTCCCAGTCACCAGTCTAGCTGCCACATTCTGGATTAATTGCAGTTTCCGGGTCACCTTCAAAGGTAGCCCCACGTAGAACGAGTTGCAGTATTCTAAGCGGGAGAGAACCAGAGCATGCACCACTCTGGCGAGACAGTCCGCGGGCAGGTAGGGTCTTAGCCTGCGTACCAGGTGGAGCTGGTAGACAGTGAACTTGCCACTGGACTTCTGGCTGGCCACTGCAAGATCAGGATGCTGGGCAATTCTAGGAATAGATGGGCCACTGGCCTGCTATGGCAGACTCTCTGTATAATGTTGCCAGAGGTGGGAGAAATATTTCCAGTTTCACTAAATAATAATAATAATAATAATAATAATAATAATAATAATAATAATAATAATACCTCGTCCTCCCTGGCCAAAAGCTGGGCTCAGGGCAGCTGGCACCAATAAAATTACAATAAAAGCATAATAGGGGGGAAAAACAATTTAAAATACAGGTTAAAATGCAATTTAAAATGCAGCCTCATTTTAAAAGTAGCCCATAGGTCAAAACTGTAAGGGGAGGAAAACATAAGGGTCAGACTGAGTCCAAACCAAAGGCCAGGCGGAACAGCTCTGTCTTGCAGGCCCTGCGGAAAGATGTCAAGTCCCGCAAGGCCCTAGTCTCTTGTGACAGAGTGTTCCACCAAGTTGGGGCCAGTACTGTAAAGGCCCTGGCCCTAGTTGAGACCAATCTAACCACCTTGTGACTTGGGACCTCCAAACTGTTGTCATTTGTGGACCTTAAGGTCCTCCATGGGGCATACCAAGAAAGGCAGTCCCGTAGGTATGTGGGTCCTAGGACCGC
Organism: Podarcis raffonei; assembly: GCF_027172205.1. Taxonomy (NCBI): domain Eukaryota; kingdom Metazoa; phylum Chordata; class Lepidosauria; order Squamata; family Lacertidae; genus Podarcis; species Podarcis raffonei. The sequence continues at coordinate 25,592,139 of NC_070617.1, forward strand.
ATAGAGCTTTAAAGGTCAAAACCAGCACCTTAAGCCTGACCCTGTACTCCACCGGGAGCCAGTGCAGTTGGTAAAGCACTGGATGAATGTGATCCCGCGGCAAGGACCCCATCAGGAGCCTCACCACGGCATTCTGCACCTGCTGGAGTTTCTGGGTCAGCTTCAAGGGCAGCCCCGCGTAGAGCGAGTTACAATAGTCAAGCCTGGAGGTGACCATCGCATGGATCACTGTGGCCAGATCAGGGCGAGAAAGGTAAGGGACAAACTGCTTAATACGGCAGAGATGGAAAATGCCACCTTTGTTGTGGCTGCAACCTGCGCCTCCATGGAAAGGGAGGCATCAAAGGTTACACGCAAGCTCTCCATATTGTGTTCTCCATAGCAGAATAATGTGCTACTCCTGAGATGGAAGTTCTCAGCAGAAAGCTTTCAGTTCAAATTTGGGGGGGGCGCATAAAGAGGGATGGGAGTCTCCCATCAAATTTCAGGAGAGGGTGAAATTTGCTTAGCTGCGAACAGCGGCGGATTTGGGGCTCTCAAAGTTCAGCCGCACTCTGTACGACGCTGTCATTTGGTGGGTGTCTCCCCCCACCTCTCTCATTCCATTCTGCAGTGCTGTTGTGCCCCCTCCCCTGGTGTGTGGTGCCCATTGGGATTGCCCCGGGCACAATACCCTAAAACTACCTCTGCTGGGAAGCCAAATAGAAAAAACTCTCTGCCACCAGAGACCCTCCAGGAGGACTATCTCACCTTCCATCTCTAGAAGGTCCCATCAGAGGAATGCTATGCTGTCACATAGATTTGCTCCAGAGGATTGTGGGGGTGTTCCCTACCCTTCCTAGCTCTTCAATCCTCTTTTGGGGGTGGACAGCAACTTTATATAAAATATTTGTGATGCTTTGTGATATTATATTTCTGGTCCATTTCCTAAATTATTCTGAATCTGAGGATTCCAACATCTGAAGAGCTGGTGTGCTATATATGAGGTTGCTTTAGACCACATTAGATGGCTGGTCCATCTAGGTGAGTGATGGGGAAACCTATGTCTGTAGGCAGAGATCCCTCAGCACCTTCCCTAAGCCAGGCACGTCCAACAGGTAGATGTACCATACTGGTAGATCAGTGGACGCCAGTGGTAGATCACTGGTAGATCACTAGCTCCCCCCAAAGAAGCTCAACAACTTTGACCTGAACCCCCCAAAACAGGGCTTTCCTCCTTTCTAAGAAAAGCTCAACAACTTTGACCTGAACCCCCAAAAAGGGCTCTGCCAGATCACTGCCAATTTTTAACTCTATGAGTAGATCGCAGTCTCTTGGGAGTTGGCCACCCCTGCCCTAAGTCAATCTTCTGCTTTATTCTAGCCCAGGACTGCCCCCTTCAACATGCATTAGACCTTCAAGATCTCCGATAGAGGCTTTATCCATTGTCACCACCAGGGATCCTTGTAGATGGTGATTTATTTATTCATTACAATTATATGTATCCGGCGTTTCCATAATTTTATGCACCACTGTTTCGTCACCTCTTACTCAGCTTTTCTCTAAACGGAAAAAAACGCCCCAGATTTGGTAACCTTTCCTCACAACGGAAGTTGGTTAATGTACCGCTTCCAAGCGGTGCATCTAAGCTAAGCAGTGTACAAAATCCAAGACAGGTTGAAATGCAAATCTCAGTTATATACGGATGTATGAGCTCCACGCTTTAAGTTCTAGTGAATCAGGCAATGGCGCAGAGGGGGTGGAAAGGATGGCATGCCGGGTTGCTCTGCTGTCAATCTGCCATTTACCTCTCCATATGGATAGCAGGGGTGGGTGTTCACACATGCCCAAACGCGGAGATCTCGTTTTAGAGCTGGAGGGAGCTAAGCTGTGAACTTTCAAAGAGGCCATCCCACCCAACTCCAGGTGGGCCGTGGGTGGCAAATCATAGCTGGGACAGAGAAAGTTTAATTGTGAATGATGGGAAGGGGGCAGAACAACAGGTAATATATATTATTGATGGAGGTGGGGAATGTATTCTCAGCCTAAGGGCTGCATTCCCTTTGGAATAGGGTTGTCATACGTCCCGATGTCTGGGATTCAAACGGTGAAATAAGCGTCCTGGGTAAATTTCGAGAAATTGGCAAAATGTCCAGGTTTTTTTCCCAATAGAACCAGGAAGTGTGTGTTTGAGTATCACTCTTTGCCTTTTCAGGGCAATCCCCCCCCCCCCGAAAAGCTCAACAACTTTTGTGTCTGGATTTTTACTTCTTGAAATATGGCAACCCTACTTTTGGGCAACGCTTTGTAGGCCAACTGGCAATGGTGGGTGGAGCAACAACATACTCTCCAAGTGTCCCTATTTTCTAAGGACAGTCCCAGGATTACGAAAGCCATCCCGGCTTCTGGCTTCATCCTGAAATGTCCCTATTTCCCCTGCCAGCGCTGCCAGCACCAAGCTCAGGGAGGCGGATGAGCCGGCACTTGTGGTTGCAGCTGTGGTTGCAGCTGTGAGGGACCATCTCATCACTTCTCCGCGGCCTCTCCATGGCTGCTGCTGCTGGCATCCTACCTTGGGCAGCTCATAGCAGCTTCTGGAGGGCAGGGGAGGAGAGGGGGAGGCTGCAGGCACCAAGGCCTGACACTGTGTGACGTGGCAGCTCCAAAGGGCAGGCAGAGGACAGCGCCTCCCTGGCTGGGAAGAAAGGGGGAGCAGAGCGGAGCACAAGGAGTCTTGATTTAAAAACAGAAATGCTTTGTGTGACTGTGTCCTGTCTTGCCCCTTTCTATAATTAATTTGTTGGTGTGCGTTTTTCTTTTTGTAATTCTAACAAATACAGTGGTACCTCGGGTTAAGTACTTAATTCGTTCCGGAGGTCCGTTCTTAACCTGAAACTGTTCTTAACCTGAAGCACCACTTTAGCTAATGGGGCTTCCCGCTGCGGCCGGGCCACCGGAGCACGATTTCTGTTCTCATCCTGAAGCAAAGTTCTTAACCCGAGGTACTATTTCTGGGTTAGCGGAGTCTGTAACCTAGTGGTACCTCGGGTTACATACGCTTCAGGTTAAGAACTTTGCTTCAGGATGAGAACAGAAATTGTGCTCCGGCGGCACGGCGGCAGCAGGAGGCCCCATTAGCTAAAGTGGTGCTTCAGGTTAAGAACAGTTTCAGGTTAAGAACAGTTTCAGGTTAAGAACGAATTAAGTACTTAACCCGAGGTACCACTGTAAAATGGGATCAGCATTAAGGCGTTTTCTCAGGATGGTGGAGGGCATGTGTGCTGAGTCCTATTGGTGTAGTGGGGGGCAGCAGTGTAGCTAACCGCTTGGGCGCCAGGGCACAGGGTGGGGTGAGGTGCCACAGGGCGGGGCAGGGTGCGCCAGAATCCCAGTGCCCAAGCCTAATTCCGTTCTAGCACTCTGCAGACCCACATTGCTTTTTTGAGTAGCTGTTTTTGTACAGGAGTTCCCCTCTCCCTTCTGGTTACTCAGTAATAAGAATTAACAATCATTTGGTAGATTTATAGTTCTTTTATTACAACATTACGCTGCAAGCAAAACAGGCAACCCTCCGCAAGGATATCAGTTGCCTGCTCTGACTCCTTCCCACTTCTACAGCAAGAAGTGTGCCAACAGGAAGTTCCTCCCCCCCCCCCAGTCTCCTTTGTTCTCTGACATGCTCAGACCTCCAAGTTGGGGGGGTGTGAGGGAGTTCTCCCCCACTTTCATTGGATGTATTGCCCAGCTGCTCCCTCCCTTCTGGTTGCTTAGCTACTATCTCATAGCTGGGTAGCTCCTCTCTCAACTGAGCAGCTTCTGTGTCTGCCTGTATCTCTGCTTCTGGAAATGCTGGAAGCGGGGGGGTGAATATTCCCCTCCTCTTCTGTTAGGAGCTGATCTCCCTGTGATTGCATTCCCCAGTCTTGCAATCCAGACCAGCCCCTGACAGCAGCGCAGAGTCAGTAGGCGCCCAAGCCACTGTGTCACTCCCAGGAGAGTGCTGTGCCAGTTTAGCGCAGCGCACGAGCGGGTAGCTCGGTTCAGGGGCGGCTCGGGGGCTGGTCAAACAACCTCTGTGGGTCGCTTCTGGCCCATGGACCTAAGGTTGCTGACCCCTGAGGTAGAGCAACAAGAGGGAATCCCTTTTCAAAAGTGTTTGCGACAGATATGATTATTTATTTTGTCACCTTTTACGGTGGGGGGATTCCTGCAAAAATTAGCGTCTTTTGGAATTTGCGCACCAAAACACTTTTTTGTGTGTTTTTTTGCCAGGCCTCTTAAAAAGAGGGGGATGCAGAGATGCAAAGAGCTAAAGACTGGAAAAAACAAGTAACTCAAATGAAAACTGATGGGCTCATCCATCCATTATCCTCCCCCTCCCCCTCCCCCCGCCTTGCTCCCCCCCCCCCCCCCCGCTTCCTGGTGCCCACTTTATTAAAAAATGATGGTTGGTACCAAAAAAAAGTAGAAAAAAATTTAAAACCCTAAGCAGGTGGAGGGTTAATTAAATTAAAGGCCTTTCTAAAGAGGAGGCAATTAGAGTATTGATCACAAGAAGTGCCAAGTTAATTGGGCATGTGACACATTGACATTTCTTCAGGATCAATAAAGCCCACAACACCTTCAAAGAGATCTTCCTCAAGCACCACAGAAACCACAGTGGGGTCAAACGCACAATAAATCCCTGGAGCTGATTATAGCTCCTGGCTTCTTTCATGTTTTCTCAATGCCGGAAAACTGCCTGATTGAGGGGGGGGATGGCAGTTTCTTTCTCACCTGCCCCTCCATCTCCCTTTCCTAAATGTGGCGTTCATAGAAGTCTTTGATGGGTCCGATCAAGTCCTTTTGGGGGCTTTTTTCAAAATCTCATCAGCTTCTGTCAACGAGGCTCTCTGTTCTCAGGGCCTTAGAAATCTTCTTTTAATCAAATACAAGTCAATTAGCAACACACCAGCAACCACGGGTTGGATCTGACTGCAACCCTACTCAGAGTAGGCCGATTGGGAACATTATTAATGATGTTTTATTTGCTTTTGGACCCAAAGGGAACCACGTCCATTCATTTCAGTGGGTCTACTCTGAATAGGACGGATGTTCTGCATAACCCTAGGTCTCTATGCCTTCCTTTTGAACACTGGGGATTGGGCCCACAACTCACACCAAGCAAAGAACCTCACTGGAGAAAGTGATCAAAGAGATGCCTTTCCCATTTCTTCTTTTGTTTTATCTGATACTTTAAAGAGAAGCATTTTTAATAAAAAAAATAGTTGTAATGAAATGAAATCTGTTTGTCCTGAAAATGTCTGAAAGGAGAAGCAAGTCACTTAAATTTGGCAGGGAGTTGAAAGGGAACCAAGAGCCGATTTGGATGTTCGAAAGGACACAGGTTTTGAAATCCCAGATCACTCGAGCTTTGGGATTTCCTGTGTTGAATGGAGATGTGCAGGTCTTGTCCTGGGTGTAACTGACTGCTTCCAAGTTCATCTCTCAAATGCAGACTTCACACAGACCTTGCTTCAGGTGTGCTGTGACCTGGCCTCAGAGCTCTTGGACACATCTGGGCATGGGGCATCCCTTAGGAATGCACACCTAGGACTATGCCCAGCATCATCTGTTAGGATATTTCCGTTCCACCTTAAAAGGGAGCAGGATGTTTGTGTCACAGCCTGCGTATCTTCCTGTCTCACAGGATGTTTATGTTGTCTGTTCCTTTCGTTTTCTGCTTTTTGCCTGAGCAGTCGGAGCAGACGGTCATGTCTTCTTTTGTTCTGACCTACGCTGAATAAACTGTAAATATGCTCTCATGCTGTGCAACTTTTGCTGTGTGAATTCTGCTGAAAGAGTGTGCACAAGTCCAAGGATGTGGCTATCTTTTCTTGAGGCTTCGTGCCGCTAAATTGCTGATACTGCGTGACTACGGGAGGTCGATGGATCGTCCGGCAAGGAGCTTGGGGGCTCAGATGGACTTTATCTCCCTGGCAGTATCCCAACATCATCAACACTAGAATGAGAGCATAGGTATATCACAGCTAGTCTAGAACTGAAATATTTATAAAAGTGAAAATTCAGACACAAATGTTGATGAGCTTTTTTTGACCAAAGTTCTTGAAATTTGCCAATTTGTCTCTCCTCAATTAAGCAGTGTATAAATCTTGCTAAATAAAAGGAAAGGTAAAGGTAAAGGGACCCCTGACCGTTAAGTCCAGGCGTGGACGACTCTGGGGTTGCGGCGCTCATCTCACTCTATAGGCCAAGGGAGCCGGCGTTTGTCCACAGACAGCTTCCAGGTCATGTGGCCAGCTTGACTAAGCCGCTTCTGGCGAACCAGAGCAGCACACGGAAACACCGTTTACCTTCCCACCGGAGCGGTACCTATTTATCTACTTGCACTTTGACGTGCTTTTGAACTGCTAGGTTGGCAGGAGCTGGGACCGAACCGCTGATGTTCTGATCGGCAAGCCCAAGGCTCAGTGGTTTAGACCACAGCTCCACTGCTTTTGTGATCATTTTATGTTGCATTTCTGCAAGTTTTTTCTGCTCATTTCTCTTACTTTTGATTGCAGTTTTGATTGTATTTTACCCATTTTTCAAAACAAAAATAAAAAATAAAAATTGAACTACCTAGCTAATTAAGCAGTGAACATTAATGCAAAAATAAATGTGCAAGCAAATAATCATGACGAATCCTGGAGATGCATGACTTTTGATACTAAAAATGGATCTATTTAGGACCCACTTTATTTCTGTGATTTTAAGCAGGTTTAAAACTATTTAAGTGGATTTAGACGGTTAAAATTGTGTTGTAACTGTTGTAACCCACCCAGGTGAAGGGCAGGTAATTAATAATCATAACCATAAGGATCACAATTTTTAAAAATCTGCAAACCGCCTGGCTAATTAGATGGTGCGCATACACGCCAAAAGCAAACGAGGAAGCAAATAAATGAGCAGACGAATAAACATGGTTCCGTCTACGTGTGCCGCAAAGGCCACTAGGTAACTCGGGGAGAGCCTGGGCCAGAAAGTGGAATCAATCATTACAAAAGGAGCTTCCATGACAAAACTATTAAAGCTTTTCTTTTTATTGCCTGTTGTGGCTGTCAGGACAGTTGAAACCTCTGCGAGTTATTTCCCTCTGTAGCCCAATAGTTATTAAGATGCCCATTACATTGTTTCCTGAAGAAGCAATCTCAGGCGCACGCAGGGGCGGCAGGCGGCGATCGCACCTCCGTCGCAGTTAAGGCAGCTGATTGCCAAAGGAGAAAAGCCATCTGACCAAGATTTCATGCAGCTCAGACCAGGCAATGACTCTGAACTCGTTTTTAATGCACGTTATTGCTCATTGTATTGCCGTTAGGCCTCCGGGGGACATCGGCAGGGGCATGTGCGTGTGTCTGTGTGTTTATCCTGCAAATGGAGAAGGCACACTTCATAAATCCGATGCACAAACAATATGTAAATGCTTCCCATAAACAATTAATCACAAATGCGCCGGACTGGTAATGTACGTACATTTAGGATCCTGCATATCTTGGCAGCAGGGAGCTCTTGGGGGCAGGGAAGGAGAGCCAAGGTGAGGCAACCTGCTTACAGCTGCAGGACTTGGGTGCTGTTCACAGGGAAGTGTGTGGTACACTATAGTGGTTAGAGCAGCAGGGAGGAATCTCAGGCCTCACACTGAATGTCTCCCAGTACGTTTCTGAGCACAATTCAAAGTGTTGGTGCTGACCTTTAAAGCCCTCAACAGCCTTGGTCCAGTATATCTGAAGGAGCGTCTCCACCCCCATCGTTCTACCCGGACACTGAGGTCCAGCACCGAGGGCCTTCTGGCGGTTCCCTCACTGCGAGAAGCCAAGTTACAGGGAACCAGGCAGAGGGCCTTCTCGGTAGTGGCGCCCTCCCATCAGATGTCAAAGAGAACAACAACTACCAGACTTTTAGAAGACATCTGAAGGCAGCCCTGTTTAGGAAAGCTATTAATGTTTGATGTATTACAGTATTTTAATATTTTGTTGGAAGCCGCCCAGAGTGGCTGGGGAAGCCCAGCCAGATGGGCGGGGTATAAATAATATATTATTATTATTATTATTATTATTATTATTATTATTATTATTATTATTATTAACATGACCCTCCAACATTCTCTGCCTGCTTCTTAGCACTCTCTCCAGGATATACTTTCTCCTTAAGCCATACTCCTCTCCCGACACCATGCCTGCTCAACCTCCCTGTTTCATGCTCTCCTCAGAGTATTTTGCCTGGCTGGAATATGTCCTTGAATGGTGATAATACCCTCTTGGTGACCTGGAGGGAGAATGGAGAGGTGGGTGGGTGTGTAAAAGAAGTATAGGGTAGTGGTTAGAGTGTCGGACCAAAACCTGGGAGGCCGGGGTTCAAATCTTCCCGCTCGGTCATGAAGCACATAAGGTGTGCCAATTGTTGTCTCTCAGCCCAACCTACCTCACAGGGTTGCTGTGAGGATAAGATGGAAGAATCATGTGCCCCTACCTTGAGCTTCTTGGAGGAAAAATGAGATGTAAGTGGTATAAACAAACAAGCAAACAAGCCTGATATTTTCATGGCTGAGCTGTAGCCCAGTAGGGCTACGGGTGGTGCTGTGGTCTAAACTGCCGAGTTTCTTGGGCTTGCCGATCAGAAGGTCAGCGGTTCGAATCCCCGCAACAGAGTGAGCTCCCATTGCTCCGTCCCAGCTCCTGCCAACCCAGCAGTTCGAAAGCACATCAGCGCGAGTGGATAAATAGGTACAGCTTCGGCAGGAAGGTAAATGGCTTTTCTGTGTGCTCTGGCTTCCATCACAGTGTCCCGTTGTGCCAGAAGTGGTTTAGTCATGCTGACCGCATGACCCAGAAAGCTGTCTGTGGACAAACGCCGGCTCCCTCGGCCTGAAAAGCGAGATGAGTGCCACACCCCATAGTTGCATTTGATTGGCCTTAACCGTCCAGGGGTCCTTGATCTTTAGCTTTGTGTTGTTGTTGTTTAGTCGTTTAGTCGTGTCCAACTCTTCGTGACCCCCTGGACCAGAGCACGCCAGGCACCCCTGTCTTCCACTGCCTCCCGCAGCTTGGTCAGACTCATGTTTGTTGCTTCAAGAACACTGTCCAACCAACAGTTGTAGCTTTGTAGCCCACTGTAATAAAGAAAATCACCTCTGTCACTCCCCCTGCACATTTCGGCGTTGGTCCCACCCACCACTGGCATGCAGTCCCCCAGGAAGTAATGCCGTCTTCAGGTTCCTAAATTGGTTCTGCTTGCCTGGTTTCAAGTACCAAGCTAAGATTAGGTTCAACCCTCCACTCGGCTAAGAACCTCACTGGGTGACGCTTGGGACATTGCAGTGTCTCAGCCTAACCTACCTCACAGGGTTGTTGTGAGGACAAAATGGGGAGGAAGAAAACTATATACAGTGGTACCTCAGGTTAAGTTCCGGAGGTCTGTTCTTAACCTGAAACTGTTCTTAACCTGAAGCACCACTTTAGCTAATGGGGCCTCCCGCTGCCGCCGCGCCGCCGCAGCACAATTTCTGTTCTCATCCTAAAGCAAAGTTCTTAACCCGAGGTACTATTTCTGGGTTAGCGGAGTCTGTAACCTGAAGCGTATGTAACCTGAAGCGTATGTAACCCAAGGTACCAGTGTATGCTGCCTTGACCTCCTTAGAGAAAGAGCTACAATACAGTCATACCTCGGGTTAAATATGCTTCAGGTTGAGCGTTTTCAGGTTACACTCCGTGGCGACCCAGAAGTAACGGAACGCGTTACTTCCGGGTTTCGCCACTCACACATGTGCAGATGCTCAAAATTACATCACACGCATGCACAGAAGCAGCGAATCGCGACCCACGCACACGCAGACGTGGGTTGCGTTCGCTTCAGGATGTGAACGGGGCTCTGGAACGGATCCCATTTGCATCCAGAGGTACCACTGTAAATGAAAAATTCCAGCCAGGCACAAAAATTCAGAGAGAGTACAAAGTCAAACTGGTGAGGTGTCTTGCCTATGGAGAACTCTAAGGGCCGAATAGAGGCCTTCATCTGGCCCTTGGGAACCAAGCTTCCTCACCCCTGCACTACGCTAACTTGGCGACATTCCCTCCACGCCCATTCCACATTTCCTCTGATAAAGTAATTCTTTTTTTCCTTTTCATTTTTTTTAAACCGTGTGTCTATGGAGAGAGAAAAAATACGGCACAATTACACATTTTTATGATGCACCTTTCACGGCTTATCGCAAAGCTGGGCACATAAAAAAATGAATTGCATAAATTTTAAGGACGTTTAATACACGCACAGTTAAAATCGTGCAGCAACAGCAATAGGAAACAGGTGTGTGCTTGGAGAGAGATTTAAACCCCCAACGTGAGATGTGCTCAGGAGATGGTGGGCTGGGACAGGGGTCCGTGGGCAGGGCAGGGGTTCCATGCTCACCTTTCCGGAGCCAATTATTCCTCCTGCAAAATGTAAGCTTCCAGATACCCTTAATAATTGTAACCACATTTGTTTATTTTGTTTTATTTCTAAAGCACTCTTCATCCGAGGATCACAGGGCAGTTAACAATATAGAAACACAAAAATATGATGGCAAAATTCCAAGGGAGCAGAAAAGACTATTTATGTAGGCGACCACGGCTACGCAGACGTTATTGGCCCAGAGATGGAAAGAAAATAAAGTCCCTACCAGAGAAGAAAGGCAGATCAAGTTGCTGGATTATGCCGAAATGGCTAAAATGACCAGAAGATTCAGAAATCAGGAAGACCAGAATTTTATTAAGGAATGGGGGAAATTTTATAACTTATCTTGAAGTCCATTGTAAACAGTTAAAATTGTGAGTAGGATTGGAATATCACTTGTACAGTGGTACCTCGGAGGTCCATTCTTTCGGTACTTCATTCCTCGGAGGTCCATTCTTTTGGTACTTCATTCCGGAGGTCCATTCTTAACCTGAAACTGTTCTTAATCCGAGGTACCACTTTACCTAATGGGGCCTCCTGCTGCTGCCGCGCCACAACCGTGTGATTTTTGTTCTCATCCTGAAACAAAGTTCTTAACCCGAGGTACTAGTTCTGGGTTAGCAGAGTCTGTAACCTGAAGCATCTGCAACCTGAGGTACCACTGTAGTTTAATGGTGAATTCTGGACACAACGGAGATGTAAAAGATGCAGGAGGAAAGGATTAATAAAAGGACCCACAAAGGGGAGGATGGAAGTCCAGGAGATTCCTTGGAATCTTGTTTTTATGATCTATGTTCGATATATGACTATAAAATTTTAATCTGAAAAGCCAAATAAATAATTTTTTAAAAAGAGGAGAAACACAAAAATGCATCTAGTTACAGGTAGGTAGCCATGTTGGTCTGCCGTAGTCGAAACAAAATTAAAAAATTCCTTCCAGTAGCACCTTAGAGACCAACTAAGTTTGTTATTGGTATGAGCTTTCATGTGTATGCACACTTCTTCAGATATCTGAAGAAGTGGTATCTGAAGAAGTGTGCATGCACACGAAAGCTCATATCAATAACAAACTTAGTTGGTCTCTAAGTGCTACTGGAAGGAGTTTTTTTATTTTGTTACAAAAATACATAACATCCTAGAAAGAAGTGACAAGTGGGGCGCCGCAGGGTTCTGTCTTGGGCCCCTTGATGTTCAATGCCTCTATAAAAGACTTGGATGGAGGTACTGAGGGGATGCTCATCAATTTTTGCAGATGACACCAAACAGAGAGGAGTAGCCAATGCTGCTGAAGACAGGATCAGGAATCAAAATGACCATAACAGGTGGGAGAACAGAGTCCAAACAAACAAATTAAATTTCAATGGGGACAAATGTAAGGTTCGGCAGAAAGAACCAGCTGCACAAATATAAGTTGGGGAGCACCTGGCTTGCCAGTAAGTAGTACATGTGAAAAGGATCTATGGGTCTTAGTAAACCACAAACATAACATGAGTCAACAGTATGATGATGCAGCAGCAAAGAAAATCTAAAGCTGTCCTAGGCTACATCAACAGAAGTTTAGTGTCCCAGTCAAGTGAAGTTATGTTGTTGTTGTTTAGTCGTTTAGTCATGTCCGACTCTTCGTGACCCCATGGACCAGAGCACGCCAGGCACTTCTGTCTTTCACTGCCTCCCGCAGTTTGGTCAAAATCATGCTGGTAGCTTTGAGAACACTGTCCAACCATCTCGTCCTCTGTCGTCCCCTTCTCCTTGTGCCCTCCATCTTTCCCAGCATCAGGGTCTTTTCCAGGGAGTCTTCTCTTCTCATAAGGTGGCCAAAGTATTGGAGCCTCAGCTTTAGGATCTGTCCTTCCAGTGAGCGCTCAGGGCTGATTTCCTTAAGAATGGAGAGGTTTGATCTTCTTGTAGTCCATGGGACTCTCAAGAGTCTCCTCCAGCACTCCTCCGGCACTCCAGTGAAGTTATAGTACTGCTCTATTCTGCCTTGGTTTACCACACCTGGTGTCCTGGGTCCAGTTCTGGGCACCACAATCTAAGAAGGATATTGACAAGCTGCAACATATGCAGAGGAGGGTGACCAAGATGATAAAGAGTATCAAATACCTGTTGGAAATGTAAAGAAAAAGAAGGCACCTTTTATCCTATGTGGTGGACATGTAAGAAAACAAAAGTATTCATTTTAAAAAATGAAAAAAAAATGTTTGAAATAACTTTTGTGGAAAAACCAGAAGCTTTTTTATTAGGAATTATAGGTCCAGAAATACTAAAGGAGCAGAAAAGGTTATTTATGTATGCAATGACAGCTGCGTGGATACTTTTAGCCCAGAGATGGAAGGAATAAAAAGTCCCTATCAAAGAAGAATGGTTGAAAAGGAGGGAAGTCTAAGGGATCCTGGGAACTCTATATTTTATTTTGGATTATGACTTGTGTCTGAATGTAAATTCTATTTGTAAAACCAAATTTTAAAAACTTACAAAAAAAAGAGTTGGCAGCCTTATAAGGAACAGTTGAGGGAGCTGGGTATGTTTAGCCTGGTAAAGAGGACACTAAGAGGCGATATAACAGCCACCTTCAAACATCTCAAGGGCTGTCAAATGGAAGATGGAGCAAGCTTGTTTTCTCCTAGGGCTTGAACCAATGGCTTCAAGGTAAAGGTAAAGGACCCCTGGATGGTTAAGTCCAGTCAAAGGCGACTATTGGGTGTGGTACTCATCTCGCTTCAGGCCAAGGGAGTCCGCATTTGTCCACAGACAGCTTTCTGGGTCTTCAAGTTACAAGAAAAGGGATTCCAACTAAACATCAGGAACAATCTTCTGACTTTAAGAGCTGTTCAGCTGTGGAACAGGTGATGGGTTCTCCTTCTTGAGAGGTTTTTCAGCAAGAGTTAGATGGTCATCTGTCATGTATGATGTAGCTGAGATTCCTGCATTGTAGGCAGTTGGAGTTGGTGACCCTCGGGTTCCCTTCCAACGCTACAATTCTCTTTCCTAATTGATGCTGAGATCAACAGCCTGGAGCAATGTCTAAAAGATTCCGAAGCTTTTTCTTCCGCCTCCCTTTTCTTTCTCATAAGGCATGCTAGCATTCCTTATGCAAAGGAAAGGAAAACCTGGCCACTAGCCCAGTGATGTAGTTGATGCATTCACAGTAAGGGTAATAATATACAGCCATCCCTTTTCTGTTTCCTGACTCATTGGAAACCTCCAGACAGAAATCCCTCCGACCGAAAGCAGGCCCCGGGCAAAGCGGCGTGAGCGGATGAGCTAAGAGAGTCCCCCAACTTCAGGCCCTGAGGCACACTCTGCCGAAACACTGATCTGGAGAGTCCCAAGTGAGGAAGGGCCTGGGGCAGGAGCCAGGGCTGGAGTCTCATGCTGCGTGGGGAGGCCGCTCATCTAGACATCGAGGGACACCTGGGTGCTCCCGCTTCAAAAGGCAGCAGCAGAGATGAATGGAAACCTCAGGTGTTACCTCGCAGGCTGCTCTGTGACAATGAATTAAACATGGGGGAAGTGTGTGACAAAGTCTGAAGGAGGTTGCCTCTCCACAATTAGAGTCATCGAATTATCTGCCTTTCTCGGGGAGGTGGGGGAGAAGAAAGGCTGTCTCTAGTTCACAAAAACTTTGCAATTGCTTTCTCATGTGAGGCCAGGGGTTACCAGCCCTTCCAGGTGTCAGTGTGTGAAAGATATCGGGAAATATACCCTCAAAAATCCGCAATGAACCCGAGAGACGACTGTCCTGCTCTGATCCTGTTTGAGAACATAAGAAGAGCCTCCTGGATCAGGCCAAAGGGGGCCCATCTAACTGTTGGAATTCCTGATCTATGATTGCCGTCATAGGATTGTTGTCTTTCACATGATGGTATATGTTTTGACTCCACAGAGTGGGAAGTGACGGAGACAGGACATTTGTGTTACTGTGTTCCGTGAAGTGGGGCTATTGTCCTTTGTTCTTTTTTCTCTTTGCTGCCTGATGCTAGAGAGAGAGGGAGCCATGTTGCAGTGCTCCGTGTGTGTTTAAATGTAAATAAAGTAGATTAGCCAAAATGCTAAGTTGCTGAGGTCTGTTACGCAAGCTGCGAAGACTCTGCGGATCCCTAAGTGTGCCGATGTCTGCTGGCATTGGTCGCTGTGATGTTTGGGCTGAAGAAAGCTTTTGAAGCTCCCAAACGAAAGACCAGGAGGGAAAGAACATGCCAGTAGGGCATGTGTCTCTGCCAGGGTCCTACTCGAGTGTAGGCCAAACTCCTGACACTAACCTAGCATCCTGTTCTCATAGCGGCCAACCAGATGCCCATCGGAAACCTGCAAGCAGGATTCAAGCACAAGAGCCCTCTCCCCTCCAGCGGTTTCCAGCAACTGGTATTCAAAAGCATCGCTGCCTACAACAGTGGAGGCAGAGCATAACCATCATGTCTAATTGCCATTGATAGCCTTCTCCCCCATGGATCTGTCTAATCCTCTTAAAGGCAGCCAGGTTAGTGGCCATCACTGCCTCCTGTGATGGCAAGTTGCCTAGCTCTGTGCTGCCTGAAGAAGCTCTTTCTTTTATCTCTCCTGAATCTTCCAACATTCCACTTCGTCAGATGTCCAAAAATAATGTTGATACAACAATGGCCACAGTGGTGAGCACTGAGCCATTATTTCTGCCCTGACAAGAGAAATTCAGCCTCTGCCTTTAAAGAGGGAGAGGAGGGAAAAAATATTTACATTTTTTCCTCCCATGGAGCTGCTTGTTACTAATATAACTCTATTGAGTATGAGTTGCTGACAGGTCCATCTGTCACAACCAGCAGACAAAGATTCTCCAAGAAACCGAGAGTTTAAAAAGAAAAGGGGAAATCAGCAATCAGAAAGCTGGAAATAAACCGCGGAGTTTTAGCAAGGAATAGATTCAAAGCAACCCCACCAATTCCTTAGCTATCTCTGCTATTAGGTCAATTTGGACAGCGGCCTAGGATGGACGTTCTCAAGGTAGCAGAGGGCAATGGTTTTCATTACATGTCCAACCTGATATCCCCTTGCTGCACATGCTTGCTTTCGTGCTGAAAGGTGACAATACAAAAGCCCACCCCTGCAAAGCATCACTGTGGTCATCAAGGGATAAATGCAGAATGCATGTTCTGCACGGATGACCAATTGGCAATGGAAATAATAATAATAATAATAATAATAATAATAATAATAATAATAATAATAATTTATTTATACCCCGCCCATCTGGCTGGGCTTCCCCAGCCACTCTGGGCGGCTTCCAAAAAAATATCATAATACCATAATACATCAAGCATTAAAAGCTTCCCTAAACAGGGCTGCCTTCAGATGTCTTCTAAAAGTCTGGTAGTTGTTGTTCTCTTTGACATCTGGTGGGAGGGGGTTCCACAGGGCGGGCACCACTACCGTGAAGGCCCTCTGCCTGGTTCCCTGTAACTTGGCTTCTCTCAGTGAAGAACCACCAGAAGGCCTTCGGCGCTGGACCTCAGTGTCCGGGTAGAACGATGGGGGTGGAGACGCTCCTTCAGATATACTGGACCGAGGCCGTTTAGGGCTTTAAAGGTCAGCACCAACACTTTGAATTGTGCTCAGAAACGTACTGGGAGCCATAAACTGGAGGCAAAGAACCTTTTATAGCCTGAGGGCCGTGGTGCTAGTCAAAACTGCTGACGAGGAGCTCTCCATGGTGCTGGGCCAAACTAAGAGCTCTCCGTGGTGCTGGGATTACTGACCTGCCTTACTGCCTTGGGCTCCTTAATCAGACCAGAACAGAATGCCTGGTCTGCAAGACTCCCAGGGCATGCGCTGCGACTTGTACTATATCAATCCATTTTCTTTAGCATTCATTCCTTGTCAAGTTTATTAATAACCTTGAAGCACCACCAAGAATATATAACTGCAAGCAATTAAACATTTCAGACGCACTATAAGAAAATGAATCATGCCGCGTCCCAGTGCCAGGCCCATCAGCAGTCCAGAAAATAGACAGCAGCACGAGGACCTCAGAAAGAACCAAGAGAGACCACACTGGTAGCTGCCCAGGCAATAAGACCAAGACTGAAATATTGTGGACGATTCTGATCATCGCATCACGAAAGAAAAAAGAAGGGAGATTGTAGAGTTAGAAAAGGTGCAGAGCAGGGCAACCCAAATGATCCCCCTTAATGGTTTTTCTGGTGTCCTGAAAATCGTTTTCTGGGAACTGCGGGTGGAGACAGCTGCTGTGGGTTGTCCAGGGGGAGAAGCCAGGATGCCAGACGGGATAGGCCTTCGGTCCTATCCAGCTACAGAGTTATCCTGCAGGGCTCTTCTGATGTACTCGTACTCACTTTGATTGACGTAGCTAAGTGGCTCAGTGAGGGGAGCATCAAAGCCAATCCGGAACCCTCACCCCCATCACGGTTCCTCTTTTGACCATTTTTGAAACAAACCCATCTTTTTCCACCAGTCAGCTGCAAATAAATAATGATTTTGCAAAGTAAAAGTATGTGAGACATGAAAAACCGGAACGTCAGGCCAGCTCCACAGACACCTGAAGCTCATCCTTCCTCCCAATCTGGGGTGGGGAGGGGTGAGAGGAGAGGCGTTTTATCATCCGCACTCTACCTGTCAGAAAGGAAGAGTCTCGTTGCTCCCAGGGACCAAACTTGGACCTCAACCCAGCGCCTAACAGGCTTGGAGGCTTCCACGCCCGTTGGAAAGACAAATCCTCAGATAAATCAGGGAAGGATGCAAATGGCTAAACAAAGAGGAGAGCGAACAGCACATCAATAATTCACACTCTTCCCCCCCCCCCAATCTGTGCCATGCGGGGGGGGGGGCGCTTTTCCAGGGGATGGGAGCAATGGCATCTAAACACCTATAAAACCAGACACCAGAGGAATGAGCAAGTGGGGGGTCTGCGAGGGATGATTTATGGGGGATTCGTTTGCTGCGTGTGGCTTTCTCATCATCAGGAAGCTGAGGCAGCTCCCTGAGGGAAGGGAGGGGGGCTTTTTAAGGGTGGCATTGAAGAGGGCAGGGAGGGGGTTTGCAGACAGTGCAAAAGCTGCCTCTCCCTCTCTCCTAGCGCTAGAAGTCATGGACATCCAGAGGAGCTGGAAGATTCAGGACAGAGAAAAGAAAGGACTTCTTCATGCAGCACAGAGTTGAACCGTGGAACTCACTTCCACAGGATGCAGTGATGGCCACCAACTTGGATGGCTTTAAAAGAGGACTGGACAGATTCACTGAGGATATCAGTGCCTACTAGCCATGAAGGCTCTGCCTCCTGCTCTCAGGATTCTTCTGTGACTGTTTAAAAGTGGCATCACGGCGCTTAAAATGTGTGCTGTGAATGTGGCCTTGAACAACTGTGGCAAATTGGTATTAGGGGGACTATCAAATGAATCAACCAATTTACAGGTGGGGTGAACACCTGCATGGGGCTTCAGTGCAGGACAGAATAAACAACAACAACAACAACAACAACAACAACAACAACAACAACAACAACAACAACAACAACAACAAATCAAAGGCAGTTCCTGGCAAAGAAGGTTCACTGGACAGTATGTAACATAGGAACGTAACAGGCTGCTGGGTCAGGTGCCTCTCTCAGAGGTTTTTAACCGTTTTGAGTCCATGGCTCCCTTGACCAACTGCATTATTTCTGCAGCACCCCTGTGGGGCTCAGGAGCCCAGTTATGTCACCTCTCGCCTGCAGAGCTGGCAGCCTCTCTTTTTAAAAAAAAAAGATATTTATTGAAATTTTCAACTTTAATACATTAAAAAAGAATCAAAAAAGGGAAAACAAAAAGGTTTAAAAGCACATAAAGTTCACAATCCTTATTTTTCTATAACATATTTCCCTGACTTCCCCACACCTCCCCTTCTTATATTCCAATTCAAAATGTTAGTTCAGCAAGTTCTTATCCCTAATTTTAACCTTTTTCTATTTAGTTCATTTTAAAAAAACAATTTTGCCTTATCCAAACTTAAACACAATACTTATGCATCAATACTCGTTCTTAAAACATTTTTCTAACGTCGACCCAATTTCCCTTCCACGAATTCCCCATTTTTCATACAAATAACAAAATAAAATAAAAATAAAACAGATTGTAATTATACACCCTTTGGATTCCCAAACTCCACCCCCCCCTTTCCCGGTTTCAATCCCCAACAAATGTCCATCAGTCTTGATCTACTATCAGCCTGGAGATCTCACGTCCGAGGCTCTTAATTCTCTCTCAATTCCTCTCTGCCGGTTTTTTTGACAGTCCTTAATATTAAACACCTAATTAAAAAAAAAAATTCTTTCCAATTTCCGTACTACTCACGGGTTGTTGCTTTAAAGTCCAATTGTTCACAAAAAGAAGTCAGCGCTCTCTGACCATGGCAATGCGGCTTCACTCCGCAGGAGAAGCAGTCGACTCTCAGCACCGCGCCGCTCACCCCGTCCCCCGCTCCGAAGCCTTTAAAAAGGCTCCTTCACAGGTCGGGGGGGCGCAAATGGTGCCCGCCGAGTCACCAGGTTCACAGGCTTCACCACCTGTGATTTTTGAGGGTCCCCGCATCGCCGCAGCGGTCAAGACCCAATCCTGCGGAGCCGATTCCCTCCGGAACTCGGAGGGAATCCGCCATTAGCCGATGGCGCTAACCCGGAAGTCAGAGCTGGCAGCCTCTCGCCCTGCTTTGAACCCTTGTGGAGTGCTCCCTCAGCCTCCTCTCCCCTCTCCTTGGGAGTCCTCTGGATAGCTGCTGCTGCTGCCCCTGGTGTCTGAGCTGCCCACCCTACTCAAAAGGGAGGAGTGCCTCCTCACACTGCATCACAGGGGCCTGGGAAGAGGATGCCCCCAGCCTTAGTGGCCCAACAGAGACCGGCCAAAGGTGAGTGTGAGGCCAGCACCTTACCTTGAGAGACAGCAGTGGCAGCTGCCGGGCCTGTATGCGCACTTCAGCACCAGGCACTCAGCTCCCAGGCAGACCTTGCACAAAAAAGGCTAGTGCAACACCTGCCTGCCTGGCCTCCCACTTGTCTGTCCATTTCCAACAGCAAGGGCTGGTGGACTGGCTGGCTGGCCTCCCTTGTCTGCTTGCTTGCTCCAAGGCCGCCTAAGCTCCTGGCAAGCAGCACCCCTTAGCCAGCCCCAAAGGCACCATTCACCTCACCTGCAGAGCTTGTAGCCAGGGCAGCTGCAACAAACAGCTGTGCAAGCCTTTGGGAGGCAGAGACCTGAGAGAGCATCAGAGATGGGAGGGAATGAAAGAGGGACAGAGGCCAGTGTTGCCCACGGCACCCCTGACCATCATTCAAGGCACCCCAGGGTGCCACGGCACACTGGTTGAAAACCACTGGCATATCTGGTCCAACAACCTGCTTTCACAGTAGCCAAGCCAATGCCTGAAGCAGGATTCGAACACAAGAGTGCTCTCCCCTCCTGTGGCTTTCAGCAACTGGGATTCAGAAGCACTGCTGTCTCCAAACATGGAGGTAGAGCATATCCATCATGGCTAGTAGCCATTGGTGTTTTTTTGTGGGGGGGGGGGTTATACATTTTTATTAGTTTTTTAACATATTAATTCCAACATTCATACAACATAACGTCTCATCCTTTACAATATTTTTGGACTTCTGTCAACACCTCTGATGATTTTCCGTTCTTTATCACTTATTATGCATTTCTTAATTTCATATCACCTTTAATTATCCTTAACTAATAATTCTCCTCATTATCTTTTTTGCAATATTTCAAATAATACACCTTATAAAACTTATTGCAAACCTACTAGTGTAATTTGTTCATCACAACTGCTTTTCAAATAGGCCGTAAATTTGCTCCAGTCTTCTGAGAATCTCTGGTCCCACAGGCTTCAAATCCTTCCTGTTAGTTTGTCTAATTCTCCATAGTCCATCAGTTTCATCCTCCATTCTTCTTTCATCGGTAGTTCTTTTTGCTTCCATTTTTGTGCCAATAATCTTCTTGCTGCCGTCGTTGAATATAAAAACAACCTACAATCCATTCTATTTATATCATCTCCTACAATGCCGAGTAAAAATGCTTCTGGTTTCTTAATAAATGTATATTTCAACATCTTTTTCATCTCATTATATATCATTTCCCAGATGTTTTTCACTTTTTTACATTCCCACCGCATATGATAAAATGTCCCTTCTTTTTCCTTACATTTCCAACATTTAGGCTAGTTGCCATTGGTAGCCCTCCCCTCCATGAATTTGTCCAATCCTCAAAGTCATCCAAATTGGTGGCCTCCTATGGGATCAAGATCCATAGCTGAACTGTGTCCTGCAAGAGTTCTTATCTTACTCTCACCGTGGCCAACCAGATGCCCCAATGGGAAACCAGCAAGCAGGATCTCAGCACAAGAGCACTCTCCCTTCTTGAGGTTCCCAGCAAATGGGATGCAGAAGCATTGCTGCCTCCAGCTGTCGAGGCAGAGCATATCTGTCCTGCTGCAGCTTCACCTTGTTACCTGGTTACCTGGTCCAGTAGATGTTCTTGGCTCCATCGAGCCAGTCAGCCTTGGCTCGAGATGGCAGCTGCTGCCTCCTCCTCCTCCTCACCCTCCTTCCTTGGGTTTCATGCCCCAGGAATTAGCTCTGCCTTCCCAAGCAACTTCTGCAACTGTGCCCCTTTGCGATAGGGTTTTCTGCGCTACACTTTTCTTTCTGAAAGAAACATTTCCAGCAATCTCCTTGATTAGTTTTAATCCATGTATTGACTTCTTCTTAAATCCTCCTCTTTGCCTCTGTAGAGTTGCAGAAGCTGTTGTCTTCTAAACAACGCCAATTACGCTGCAAGGAGGGCATCTGTTGGCATCACAGCGACCCCATCTGGAAGAAACAAGCAAAAAAGAATCCTCTGAGAACCTCGCCCAGGACAGCTTTTATACTTTTAGCAAAAGGAAAAGAGAATCGTGCAGGCCACTAGGTCCCCCTCCGCCCCCACCCCTGCCAGCAAATTTATTTCTATCAATTAGTGAGAAAAGAAATTGCATTTGATAAATATTAGCCAGCGAGTGGGGGATTTGGGAATATTGTCGTGGGTGTGATGCAGGGGAAGTTGTTACCCTTTCCTTACTTTTGAGGAGGCAGTGTTGGTGAGTAGGGTGTGTGGAGGTATATTCTCCCTGCTGTCCTTCACCCATGACACAACAGCGTTTCCATTCTACTGCAATCCATCTTCTGCCAAAAACTACATTATTCTTTTTTTAAAAAAAGATATTTATTAAGGTTTTTAAAATGTTACAAATAAAAAAGGAAAAAAAGAAAAATACAAAAATAAAATAGTTAAAAACAATTCCATCTTTCCTTTGCTTATCTTTCATTTACTTATTTCCCGGACCTCCTCACACCTCCCTCTTTTGTATTCCAATTCAATTTATTAATTCAGCAAATCCTTTCCCTCTTTATTTATCCTAATCTTTCATTGCATTACCTTAATCTATTATCATCTTATCTTGTAAAAAACCTTCAAATTTACAGCTTAAGTCTTATTTTTACCAACTTCTAATAACCATAATATTCGTTCCTAATTCTTTAAACATTTTTGCTAGGGCCATGCAATTTCATTTCCACATCCTTCTAACATTCATCAATTTTATAAAACAATCCTAGTAACAAAAAAAAGAAATAAAGACAATCCAATCTTCATCCAGCGTCCCTTCCTCCTGGTCCCGGGTTTTGTCAGTCCTTTTTATCCCATTGATATGGCGCATTAACCTGGTAACCTTATATCCGAGGCCCTTAAGTCTCTTCCATGTCCCTTCCGCGGCTCTTCTTCATATTCTCCTTTCACTCGTGGGAACTCCAGCTTAGTAATGTTTTTGACCTTTTTCAACAAACCTGCCCCTTTTCTATAGTCCAAACTCAACTCCATGTGATGTTTAACAACATATTTCAAAATCCTTCCAAAACTGAAAGCCCCCACAGCTCCAAACCTCTCACGGCCCATTGCCAGACTCGGGAAGTCCAAACATCCCTGCACAGGGGGATCAATCCAACCCCCCATTTCCAAGCCAGTCCAAGCTTTATCTTCCCAAGTCTGGTTTTTTCCAAGTTCATTTGTCAAGTCCAAAAGCTCATGTTCCTGCAGGTCCGCAGCTCCCTCCAACTCTGGCACCCAGGATTCAGCAGCATCCTCTTCTCTCATCTGTTCTGTCAGGACACACTCCTGATTTAATTCCTGGGTGGGTTCCATATATTTTCCCACTGCTTGGTCAAAATTTCCCACTGCCTGTTTAAAATTTCCCACTGCCTGTTTACAATTTCTAACAGAGTCAGTCATCAAATTCGTCTTCTCATGTAATTGTTCCAGTAGGGCATTTGTTTTATAAAAGGCACACAGCAGAGCTTCTGAATACATTGTCCTGCAAGGTCACAAATCTATTCCCACGATTGTAATCTGTGACAGCTGTAAGCTCCCTGAAATTAGTTACAGTTTCACAGTCTCCCTCCAGGGGGAAAACTTCTATTTGTTCTTTCTTTTGAGGACAAATCTAACAACAATGTTTCTTTTTCTTTTGAGATATTTTGTCGATATTTGTTCCTTTAAAATGCGGAAGGAAACAGTGGAATCACTATGTTTCTCTTCTTTTGGCTATCTGTCAAAAAAAATTGTCTCTGGTCAATGAGCTTCAAACGTCAGTTCTGACACCCCGCTCCAGGATCAGGACGATGGAAAGTTACTTTACTTTAAACTCACTTCTGCAGGTTCTCCTGCTACCAAAGGAGGGTTCAACAAATTTAGATGATGAAAGCCAATCCTTTAAAAATGATTTTCTAAGCTCTAGTTTACGTTGTCTTTGCTTTATTCAGACTACAAAGAAACGGAAGGCTGACTTCCTGTTTAGACCTTCCCGTCTCAGTACCAAATTGAAGTAAATTTTTTTTAAGACCGATTTCTTTCTGCTTGCAAGTCCTTATTTAAAGTCCAATTGTTCCAGGTTTAAGTACTCACGGGTGATTATTTTAGAAGCCAAATTGTCCCAAGAAGAAGGCAGCGCTCTCCGGCAACGGCTATGCGGCTTCGCTCCACGGAAATAGCAGTTGACTCACAGCACCGCGCCACTTCCCCCTCTTCGCTTCGGAGCCCGTTAATGGGTTCCTTTGCGGGTTGGGGGGCGCTAAAGGTGCCCGCCGAGTCCCATGGTCACAGGCTTCACCCGCCTGTGATTTTTAAAGGGTCCCCGCTTCGCCGTGGCAGGTAAGACCCGTTTCGCGCGGAGCTAGTCCCTCCAGTTCAGAGGGAGTCCGCCATTGCCGATGGCGCCACCCCGGAAGTCCCAAAAACTACATTATTCATCTCACTGTCTGCTGTGGCAAAATTACTGAACGTGACCAATTTATGTCATTGATTAATGATGCAGGTGTATGGGTTAGGGCCCTCGAATGAGTTGGGATGAATTAGTAGTAGTAGTAGTAGTAGTAGTATGCATTTTCTATTTTACATAAACAAATGAATTAAATACATAAACATATAATCCCTTTTGACTTCCCTTCACCCCATTGTAGATCTTAATGAAATGATTTCCCCCTCTGCATCTCTTTCATAACTTTATTTTTATAAATCCTTTGTCAACCCATAGTTCTTTTTTTTATACAGGTTTTCTGTCAATCCTACCAGTGTAAATAATAATAATAATAATAATAATAATAATAATAATAATAATAATAATTTATTATTTGTACCCCGCCCATCTGGCTGGGTTTCCCCAGCCACTCTGAGTGGCTTCCAACAAAGATGAAAGATACACTAAAATGTCACATATTAAAAACTTCCCTGAACAGGGCTGCCTTCAGATGTCTTCTGAATGTCAGGTAGATGTTTATCGCTTTGACATCTGATGGGAGGGCGTTCCACAGGGCGGGCGCCACTACCGAGAAGGCCCTCTGCCTGGTTCCCTGTAACTTGGCCTCTCACAGTGAGGGAACCGCCAGAAGGCCCTCGGAGCTGGACCTCAGTTGTTTACAACAGCTTTTCAAATAAATCATAAACTTCCCCCATTCTTTATTAAGGACCTCCTCTTCCTGGTTTCTAATTCTTCCTGTAAGTTTTGCCATCTTGGCATAGTTCATCAATTCTGTCTGCCACTCTTCTTTGGATGGAGTTGTACCATCTTTCCATTTCTGGGCTAACAGAATTTCTGGGATGAATTCTTGAGGCGGGGAATGGCAGCTCCCACCAACTATAAGCCAGCCCCTTCTCCATGAAAACACACATGCACATGTATAACACCAGAAATCCCTCCCTACTTTCTCTCAATCTGATATCAAAGCAAAGATTTCTGGCCACCACAAATCTAACGTGAGGCAGATAAGGTACCCAGTTTTGCCACGAACACTAACAAAGCAATTCACATGGCTACAGAATCATAGGATTGTAGAATCAGAAGGATCCTCTGAGGTCTTCTAGTTCAACCCTGATCAAAGGATCAGCAGCGCAGGGTGCAACACACTCAATGTTGTTCATTGGAGGTGTTTAAACAGAGGTGGGATAGCCATCTGTCAGGGATTATTTAGCTGTGGATTCCTGCACTGCAGGGGGTTGGACTAGATGACCACTTGGGGTCTACTATTTTATGAATCTAACACATAAAGTGTGCTGTCCTGAAGGGTCCTGTGACAGCTCCCCATCCGTACTTCAGAAGAAGAATACTGGAGAATCTGTTGGTTTACTCCTCCTAGCATAAAGAGCAGGGGGGCAGGAGCGGGCAGCAGACATGAATTCCAAACCAGCAAGTCACAGACAGAGCAGAAACATTTGATTTATTCCCAGCTCCTCAGCTAAAACCCTTTTTATTGCTTCATTATCAAGCTACCCACATTCTCCTTCGCTCGGAGAAAGTGTGATGGTGCAGCTGGAAGCAGCAGCTGCCTGAACCTAACAGAGGGGCGGGAGACAGGGAAGAAAAGCTGGAAGAGGTGGAGGAGAGCTCAGCTCCCTCCAGTGCTCCCAGACAGCTCAGCTCAGCCACCTCTCCTCCAACTCATGCCCCAATCATGATTGGGAGGCAGAAAGGCTGGTCTTTATGGGACCCCACAAGAGAGACTCCAGATGGAGGGGGCTGAAGGACACCCACCCAGCCAAGCAGCCAGATGGCTGAGAGTGGGAGATTCCATATACTCTTCTTCACACATACACACACACCAAACAAAGATCATGCAATATTCTAAAGAAACCAGGTTAGGTGATCTTTGCATGACCAGATCTTTCGGAAGGTAGCAGGGAGGCAGCCACTGCTGCTATTATTTTGGAAAGGATGTAAGAATAGCCCTGTTGGATCACAGACCGAGCTCCTTTTATTCCATTCCGATTGCAGTGTTTACACCTGGGAAACTAAGGCTGTGAATGTCTTGTCTGAGACTGCTTTAAGACGCTGAGGACTCTGGCTCAGAAGCAATAATGGAGCCACCACCTCTGTGACTTCAACAGAGCAGGTGGTGCCCCTTTAAAGGAAGAGGCTCCTCTCACAGAAGCAGGAGCTAGCTACCAAGATAGACCTGCAGCTCCTATATAAGGCTCAGCCCGAGGATGACTGGTGCTGAAGCAACATGTGAGCTCTGCTTGTATGCTGGCTCCCCCACTGTGCCCTACAGGGAGCTCTCCAGGGTGCTGAAATGGAGCTACAGCTCTTATTTAAGGCTCAGTCTGTCATGCCTGGGTGCAGAGGAGTGGTGAGAGGCATCAGCTGGGGAACCCCCATAGAAAGAAGGATCAGAGCCAGAGGATTGGTGGTGGGACAATGGTGAGTGGCCAGAGGGAGAAGAGGGGGAAGCCTGTGAGGATGAGGTGTCAGAAGCAAAAGAGGTAACAGGGTTTAGTGAGCACTTCTAGGCTGAAGTGGAGGCTGGAGAAGACGGTGACCCAGAGGCAGTATTGAGACAGACTGCTGAAGAATCCAGGGAGTCTCCTCCTGCTGCTGCGACCAGTTCCCCTTCACACTTGTCTCCTAGAACACACAGAGAAATGAAAAGAACAGAACAGAGATTGGTTGTGCGCAGACATAGTTTGGGGAAGACCCCGAAGAGGAGGGTCCCTAGAGAGCGAAGGGAAGGCGGTGGCCTTCAATCCTCGCAACTGCCTCGTTGAGCCAAGACCTACTGGGAAGAGTTACTGAGATCACTAGGCCTGCGTTGTTTTAGCTTCTTTGAATAAAGAGTTAACTTCATTGACACCGTGTTTTTTTATTGCTGGCCAACGCTTGACTCTGGCTCCTGACACAGCCTGAGGATGACTGGTGCTGAAACAACATTTGAGCTCTGCGCTTATGAAGTCTTCAGCCTGAGCCCTCTGTGGAACTGTCCAGGGCACTGTTAAAGCCTTGCCTCAAAACAGAACAGCAGGTCTTGCTCAAACATTGTATCCCAAGAGCTCCCGACCTGATCGGAGCATGGCTATGTGTGTGGCTGAGAGGGGAGATGAACCCAGGTATCCCTACCCTAAACTCAACAATGCAGCCATGAGGAACAGCAGCGTTGAGCCATTAATAGCCCTTTTGTAGCAACTGGGGAAGCACTTTGCTTCCTGGGCCTTTGGGTTTTCCAGGGCAGATGATGCTCCTGGCAGCATTGGCACAGATCAATGCTATCTCTGCAAATCCCACTTCTCTCTCCCCTCCCTCCCTTTCCTCCCCCCTCTTCTTCTTTTTTTGTTCTTATTCCTCTCCTCCTTCCCCCAACCCCCTTTTGGTTTTTTTTCTAATTCTCTTTCATCTTTGTTGCTGACAGAGGAAGAAATTCAGAGTGGCTCACAGTCTCAGCCTCTGGCTGTGCTGGTTAGATTTGCAGGGAAAGTACCATCGCCACCGTTGACAAGGGAGGGGAGGGCAATTGAAAGCAGCACGGGAGGAAGGTCAAGGGTCAGGGCTGGGAAGATCTGCCAGAATCAAGATTGGATGGGCTTGTGTATCATCAGGATGACCTTCCCTGGAGCAACTCCCCTATGAGGAAAGGCTGCAACATTTGGGACTTTTTAGTACAGAGAAAAGGCAAGTAAGAGGCAACACAATGGAAGTTTATAAAATGATACACAGCATGGAGAAAGAGGATAGGGATAAGTTTTTCTCCTTCTCTCATAACACCAGAATTTGGGGGGTATCCCAAACAGCTGAATGGCAGAGGACAACAAAGGACTTCTTTGCGCAGCACCTGGTTGTATCCACAGAAGTGCATCTGACACCTTCATTTTCCAGCTTCCAGAGAATGCTGAAGAACCACCTCTTTACCCTGGCTTTTGACACTATTTTAGGACCCACCTTATTTTTGTGATTGCAAGTTATTTTACTGTTGTTAATATTGTGTTTTAATGTTGTAAACCACCCTGGGACCTTAAGGCGAAGGGCAATCAATCAATCAAAATAGAACGTGGGACTCATGGCCACATGAGGCTGTGGGAACCACCAACCAGGCTGGGGAAGCACAGAATAGAATCACAGAATTGTAAAGTTGGAAGGGGTCACAATGGTCCTCTAGTCGAACACCCTGCAATGCAGGAATCTTTCGCCTGAATCCACAACCCTGAGATTAAGGGTCTCATGCTCTAATGACTGAGCTATCCCAGGCTTTAAAAGAAGATCAGGCAAAGGAAAAGAAAGCTATCAACAGCTATAGCTGCTACCTAATGTTCTTATGCTCTACCCACCAAGGTTGGAGGCAGTAATGGTTTACCTGTGGCGCAGTGGGTCAGTGGGTCTGGCTGTTAACCAGAAAGTTGGTGGTTCGAGCCCACCCAGAGACAGCCATGGGCAGAATTCTGGTATTGTGGGGGGTTGGACTAGATGATTCTTGGGGTCCCTTCCAACTCTACAGTTCTAGAATTCTATGCTTCTAAATGCTAGCTGCTGGAAGCTGCAGGAGAAAAAAGTGCTCTTGTGTGGAACTAGTATAGAACAGCACCCTGAGCTGCAGTTCTCTCCTGAGTACAGTGGTACCTTGGGTTACAGACACTTCAGGTTGCAGACGCTTCAGGTTACAGACTCCGCTAACCCAGAAATAGTACCTCGGGTTAAGAACTTTGCTTCAGGATGAGAACAGAAATTGTGGCGTGGCGGCAGCGGAAGGCCCCATTAGCTAAAGTGGTGCTTCAGGTTAAGAACAGTTTCAGGTTAAGAACGGACCTCCGGAACGAATTAAGTTCTTAACCCGAGGTACCACTGTACACACAGAGATCTGGTGAAGAGAGAGGTTATCACTGACACCCCTCATCAGATCAAGCAGGAGGGGGGATTTCTATCCCTATCAGGAGGCTGGGCTGAGCAGAGAGGTTTAAGCCATCATGGCACAAGAAGACAGAATCAGCAACGGTCACGACAGGGGGGTTGTTATTTAATATTTTTGCTGCAGCTGCAAAGGCATAGAAAATTTACTGGTGGTCCATAGCTGGTCTGCAGGCCAGCAACTAACCTTCCCAGGTTTATACTACACCCAAGGAGTCTCCATCTCTCTCCTTGTGTTTCCCTACAATGTAACGTGCTGGAGATGTTTAGATGCCCCTGTTCCCATTCATCTCTTTTGTGCGCAGGGTTTATATATTTACAGCTTTAACTCTAGTACAACAACAATCTTCTCTATCTTTTTCTCCCTGGGATTATACTTGTCAGTCCATCTTTCACAGAAACCCATTCCCTCCCCTCCTCCCTCCCTGCCTCCCCGTCTTTCCTGACTGCCTGCAATACCAGCCATTGCAAATTTATGTGTTGGTAATAACGGAATATCACACCAAGCAAACAGAAAAGTGAAATTTCTCTCCATGGGGCTTTTGGGTTTTTTCCTCTGACTCACCTAGGTAGTGATGGATTGCCCAAAGCTATGGAGGGCTGGTCTAGGGCATTCCAGGCCTTTTTGCATGGGCATAGGGACACAGCCAAACAACAGTGTCATTATTGCTATATTATAATTATTAATTTGCTTGTTTGTTAATTTTGCACACTGCCCTTCATCCGAAGATCACAGCATAAAAATACAAAATGAGAACACAGGTCATGTGCATACCTCATTCCTCACATATTTATTTCTTTTGCAAAAAAAATGCACCTCTGGAAGCTGCAAACTAAAACAGAACCCAGTTCTAGGGAGAGGGGGTTCTTTTTACTTTTGCATGGAGTGCAAATGGCAATGTCACCTTTTAATGCCTCCCCCAAGCCACTTGTTTTCCCCGCACACAAACAAAGGAAAGGAAATTGTTTCAGGACCCATATATAATAAATAATAATAATAATAATTTTATCATTTATACTCCAGCCATCTGGGCTGGCTCACAGCATATATAAAACATCAAGCATTAAAAACTTCCCAATACAGGGCTGCCTTCAGATGTCTTCTAAAAGTCAGATAGTTGATTATTTCCTTGACATCAGACAGGAGGGTGTTCCACAGGGAGGGAGCCACTACCAAGAAGGCCCTCTGCCTGGTTCCCTGTAACCTCACTTCTCGCAGGGAGGGAACCACCAGAAGGCCCTCAGAGGAGGACCTCAGTGTCCGAGGTTGAATGATGGGGGTGGAGATGCTCCTTCAGGTATACTGGGCCCAAAACCACATGGAGATGTTGCAGTCAGAGAGTCACAGAACTGTAGAGTTGGAAGGGACCCAAAGGGGCATTTAGTCCAACCCCTGGGAATGCAAGAATCACAGCTAAGTTGCACAAGGCATAGGGAAAGTGCTTGGAGAAAACTTTCCTTCCTCTCCCACAACACTAGAACTCGGGGAGATCCAAAGAAGCGGAATATTAGGAGATTCAGGACAGCGGGGGTGGGGGGAGTTTACACACAGTGCGTAGTTAAACTACGAAACTCCCTCCTACAGAAGGCAGTGATGGCCACCAACTTTAAAAGAGGATTTGACAAATACATGGAGGAAAAGACCATCGATGGATGCTAACCACAATGGCTCTGCTCTGCGTTCATGGTCAGAGGCAGTAATTCTTCTGCATGCCAGTGGCTAGAAACTGCAGGAGGAGAGATTGTTCTTGTGCTCAGATCCTGCTTGCTGGTTTCCCATTGCAGCATCTGATAGGCCACTATGAGAACAGGATCAGTGCCGGATTTATGTATAAGTTAACATGCTATAGCTTAGGGCCCCACTCCCTTGGGGCCCCCAAAAAAATTAAAGGGGGGACTGTAAGTAAAAAGTAAAGGTAAAGGACCCCTAGCAGTTAAGTGCAGATGTGAATGACTCTGGGGTTGCGGCACTCATCTCGCTTTACTGGCCAAGGGAGCCGGCGTTTGTCCACAGACAGTTTTTCCGGGTCATGTGGCCAGCAGGACTAAGCCGCTTCTGACGAAACCAGAGCATCGCACAGAAACGTTGTTTACCTTCCTGCCAGAGCGGTACCTATTTATCTACTTGCATTTTGATGTGCTTTCGAACTGCTAGGTTGGCAGTTCAAAAATATAAGATACATACACATTTCCAAAATCATGGGAAAACAGAAGCAATGGGTCAGTGCGTCTGGCCGTTAACCAGAAGGTTAGTGGTTTGAGTCCACTTAGGGAGAACTGTGAGCAGTGTGATGGCCTGGGACTCGGGCTCAGACTCGGAACCAGAGGAGACTCAGTCTGCACCGGATCCTTTGCCTCAGGCGGCATCTGAACCTAGACTGGGGCCTGATTCTGAAGAGCCCCAGTCTGCACAGGTTCCCCTGCAACAA
Organism: Podarcis raffonei; assembly: GCF_027172205.1. Classification (NCBI taxonomy): domain Eukaryota; kingdom Metazoa; phylum Chordata; class Lepidosauria; order Squamata; family Lacertidae; genus Podarcis; species Podarcis raffonei. The sequence goes on from NC_070617.1 coordinate 25,623,230, forward strand.
GCACCAGCTGGGCCGAGTCCGGGGCCTGAGCCTGCCCTGGGTCCAGATGCTGGGATTACCTCGTTGCCTTCAGCTGGGCAATCACTTACAGCTGCTCCACTACTGGTTAGGTCAGAAGAGGCTGAGGTGACCTCTGGGTCTAGTAACCCACCAACATCTCCCGAGCTGCAGAGACTGAGGTCTGAGAGAAGGAGAGACCTGAGTACTTGCAGGAGGAGTGCTTGCCTTTGGGTGAGACAGGGAGGTGAGTCACCGGGGGATCAGGACCAGCCATTACCCCAACAAAGATAAAAGGCTGTCAGAACCCACACCAGGTTACGGGAGCAACATTGCTGTTTGCCAGAACCTGCCTTAGACCCTGTGCCTGACCTTGATTGGTTTCCTGCCTCGTGTCCTGCCTTGGCCCTGTCGGACTGACTTCTCACAGAACCCTTGGATTTGGGACCAGACCTGGACCGTGTTGCTCGGGTTACCCCCGGGCCAAGCACAGGCAGGATTCCTGCATTGCAGGGGGTTGAACTAGATGACCCCCAGGTCCCTTCCAACTCTACAATTCTGTGACTCCATGTGCAGGAAGGGTGGAAGAGCAGTGACATTTTCCAGTGATGTCTGTTTTTTGTGCTACAACACAATGCGAATGAAATTCAGAGCAACATGCTGGTATATCGGTCAAAAAGCCACTGTTTCATAACACAACCGGTACTTCAGTATAGAAGAAACATTAGAAAATAGATCAGAAGTGGTAGCAATGTAATCAAGAAAACTAATGCAATATTGCCTGTGTCTGAATGCACCCCTGGTGAGCATTATGCTCCAAAGATGGGGGGGCCCAGCCCCAAACCATTGTTTGAAGGATGCAGATCATTTATGGTTATTTTCATTCATGAATCACTTCCTGGGAAGCAACTTGATGCAATTTCATGATGCAGTAATAACATATCTTAAACAATTGCATGGATAGAAACAATTACAACTGTTGCTTATAAACCATTTCAAATTCAATGCCTGCTAGGATAAAAAAACCACCATTGGAAGGCTTGTTGGAAGAGGAAAGATGCTATGTTAGGATGTGCAAATTTTATGCAAATCTCTACCCTGTTTTGTCCTCTCTCTTCTTTTGGTGGTGCGTAATTGGACATTCAAACCCTAAACCACAAAGGGCTTTTGAAGATAAACACCAGGACTTTGATCTGTGTCCAGAAACCCAGTGTGGTTGTCTAAGTGCCAGCGAAATGTTCTGTTACTTAGTCAGCTATGCCGGATTATAAAATCATAGAATTGTTGAATTGGAAGGGACCCAAAGGTCATCTTGTCCAACCCCCTGCAATGCAGGAATTACTTTTAAAGAATCCCTGACAGGTGACCATCCAATCTCTGCTTAAAAACCTTCAGTGAAGAAGAATCTGCCGTCCTCCAAGGGGGTCCATTCCACCGTCAAACAGGTACTGCCCCCAGAAAGTTCATCTTAACACTGAGTCACCATCTCCTTTCTTGTAACTTGAATCGATTCACATGGATCCTCCCCTCTGGAGCAGCATAAAACAAGCTTGCTCCATCTTCCATGTGACAGCCCTTTAGATATTTGAAGATGGCTCTCATATTACCTCTCAGTCTTCTTTTCTCCAGGCTAAGCATACCTAAGTCCTTCAACCATTCATCATCAGGCTCATCTCAGACTAGCTGTAGTTTCTGAACCATCTACAAGGGGGGCAGTCCTGCTCCATTGCGGTAAAAAGGTAAAGGGACCCCTGACCATTAGGTCCAGTCACAGACGACTCTGGGGTTGTGGCGCTCATCTCGCTTTATTGGCCGAGGGAACCGGCGTACAGCTTCCAGGTCACGTGGCCAGCATGACTAAGCCACTTCTGGTGAACCAGAGCAGCGCACGGAAACGCATTTTACCTTCCCGCCGGAGCGGTACCTATTTATCTACTTGCACTTTGACGTGCTTTCGAACTGCTAGGTTGGCAGCAGCAGGGACCGAGCAACGGGAGCTCATCCCGTTGCGGGGATTCGAACCACCGACCTTCTGATCGGCAAGTCCTGGGTTCTGTGGGTACAGTCGTCTAATCAGGCCCCTCCTATCAGCTGGCAGTAACCATTTTTCTGGCTGCATCAGAGGGAGAGGAGCGGAGCAGGTCTGCTCCATCAGCTCATCGGAATGACTAACAACTCTCAGCTCTGCTGATGCATTTCCCCTTTTTCTTCTAGCAATCCATAAATTAGGCAGACTATCCACAAGCTCCAATGGGATCCTGGGCCTTGGGGGCATTCTGTACCTGAGAAAAGCTGTCCTGCATGCATTTCCCGGAGTACAAAATCTGGTTTTATCCATCCTGTTTTCTTCCCCCGGGAGCCGAGCTAGGGGCTGGTTGAACGGCATGTGCTTGACAGGTTTATACACTCCGCGTGGGGCATCCTTGTCCCATTTCACTGTCTGGCTGGCACAGGAAGTGACAGGCCTTCGAGTAAAGAGAGTCAACTGCATCTGCTGCCATTACTCTGCCCTGTCACTTCCTTCCCAGGAAGATGAAGTGAAGGGTGATGTGCAGCGGGAAGCAATAGAGAGCATCATAGGACCATCGGAAGCTGCCTTATGTAGTCAGGGCATTGATCCATCTAGCTCAGGGTTGCCTACACTGACTGACTGCAGCTTCCCAAGGTTTCAGGCAAGGAGCCTCTCCCAACTCTGCCTGAAGATGCCTGGAACCTTCTGCATGCCATGGCAACTGTTCCTCATAAGGCTTAGTTTCCACACCCTTTATCATCTTGGTCATCCTCCTCTGCACACGTTCCAGCTTGCTAATATCCCTCTTAAATGTCCAGGTGTTGTCTGACCAAGGCAGAATAGTGTGGCACTATGACTTCCCTTGATCTGGACACTCTACTTCTATTGTCGCAGCCTAGAATAGCATTAATTTTTCTTCCACTGCTTCATCACACTGTTGACTCATGTTCAGCTTGTGGTTCACTAAGACCCCCTAGACCCTTTTTACATGTGCTACTCACAAGGCAGATGTCCCCATCTTATACTTGTGCAGCTGATTCTTCCTACCTAAGTGTAAGGTAAAGGTAAAGGGACCCCTGACCATTAGGTCCAGTCATGGCCAACTCTGGGGTTGCAGCGCTCATCTCGCTTTATTGGCCAAAGGAGCCGGCGTACAGCTTCCAAGTCATGTGGGCAGCATGACTAAGCCACTTCTGGTGAACAAGGACAGCGCACAGAAACGCCATTTACCTTCCCGCCGGAGCTGTACCTATTTATCTACTTGCACTTTGATGTACTTTCGAACTGCTAGGTGGGCAGGAGCAGGGACCGAGCAACGGGAGCTCACCCCGTCATGGGGATTCGAACAGCCAACCTTCTGATCGGCGAGTCCTAGGCTCAGTGGTTTAACCCACAGCACCACCTAACATTTGTCCCTATTGAACCTAACATTTGTCCCTATTGAAATGTAATTGAAATTGAAATAACATTGAAATGTAATTGAAATTGAAATAAAATTGAAATTGAAATAACATTTGTCCCTATTGAAATGTAGAACCTAACATTTGTCCCTGTTGAAATTCATTCTGTTGGTTCAGGACCAGTTCTCCAATCTGCTGTGGTTTTGAATCCCGATTCTGTCTTCTGCAGCATTGGCTACCTCTTCCAGTTTGGTATCATCCCCAGATTTGATCAATTCCTTTGTCCAAGTCATTTATAAAGATGTTCAACAACAACAGGCTGAGGACAGAACCCTGCAGCATCCCCCTTGCCACTTTTCCCCAGGATGATGAGGAACTATTAGTGAGCACTCTTTGGGTTCGTTCAGTCAACCAGCTACAAATCCACCTAACAGTTACCTCATCCAGCCCACGTTTTGCCAGTGTCTCTGCAAGAATATCACAGGGGACTTTGTCAAAAGCCTTATTGAAAGCAAGATAGGAACACAGGAAGTTACATACATACGTACGTACATACATAATTTTGTTTGTGTGCCACCTTTCCACAGTTCAAAACATGCTCAATGTGGCTTCCAACATGGAAAAAATACATGCCTACAACATAACAAATGCAGTCATAAACAATAAATAAAACATTTTAAAAATATACAACCAAGCTGAACAATTTCCACAACGAGATCTATGATAAAGATACAAAAAACCTGCAGCAACAACCCCTTCAGCAAAAACCGCCAAACAACACCCCAGCCCAAAGTTGCCTTTTACAGTGTCAGATGATCGATCCAGCTAGCTCAGTGTTGGTCCAACAAGCTCAGCTGGGCCTCCCACCTGTCAACTTGTTTGTTTGCTTATTTAATATATTTACATGGAGACCATCTTGGCTGTGAGTCCTGGAAGACCTGCTCCCTGCCTTGCAGGCCTTTTCCTCCTGGCCTGGGAGGGTCTGGCCATTCTGACTCCTGGCCATGATTAACAATTATTAAAATACATTACAACACATTTAGAACCAGCAATTAGCAAAAAAAACGTGCAAAACAAGTACAAATACCTACTGGAAATGTAAAGAAAAAGAAGGTACCTTTTATCATATGTGGTGGCCATGCAAGGTAATAAAGGCTTTCTGGGAAATGATATATAATGAATTGAAAAAAATGTTTACAATAACCTTTGTAAAAAATAAAAAGTAAAAAAGAAGCCTTTCCATTAGGAATTATAGGTACCGATATTCCAAAGCAACAGAAAATACTATTTATGTATGCGACAACAGCAGCACGGGTGCTACTAGCCCAGAGATAGAAAGAAGAAAGAGTCCCTGCCAGAGAGGAATGACAAACTAAGCTGTTAGACTATGCTGAGATAGCAAAAGTGACTGGGAAACTCAGAAACCAAGAAGACAAGAAATTCAAGAAAGAATGGGGAAAGTTTATAATTTATTTAGGAGACCACTGTAAGCAGATGGAAACATTAGCAGGATTTTAATCTCACTTGCAATGTAACAAATACTATGGACAATATCGATGGATACAAAACATAGATTACGAAATAATATGCAGTCGGAAAAGTTGACAGTAGGACCCATGGAGGGGATATGGGAAAGTCTCAAGATTCAGAGGAATATCTTTTTACAGATATGTATAAAGAAGGGACATCACCTTGCCAACAAAGGTCCATATAGTTAAAGCCGTGGTTTTCCCAGTGGTGATGTATGGAAGTGAGAGCTGGACCATAAAGAAGGCTGATCGCCGAAGAATTGATGCTTTTGAATTATGGTGCTGGAGGAGACTCTTGAGAGTCCCATGGACTGCAAGAAGATCAAACCTCTCCATTCTTAAGGAAATCAGCCCTGAGTGCTCACTGGAAGGACAGATCGTGAAGCTGAGACTCCAATACTTTGGCCACCTCATGAGAAGAGAAGACTCCCTGGAAAAGACCCTGATGTTGGGAAAGATGGAGGGCACAAGGAGAAGGGACGACAGAGGACTAGATGGTTGGATAGTGTTCTCGAAGCTACAAACATGAGTCTGATCAAACTGCGGGAGACAGTGGAAGACAGGAGTGCCTGGCGTGCTCTGGTCCATGGGGTCACGAAGAGTCGGACACGACTAAACGACTAAACAACAACAAAATTCGGTATTGTAACTAATTTACATTTGTAAAATCAAATGACAAATGATTTTTTAAAAAAATAGAACCAGCAATTAAAATCCAGTTTGCCCAGACAGCAGCCCAGTCATCAACATCACCTGCATTTTAGTTTCTAAATACCTGTATGAACAGGAAAGTCTTAGCCTGCCGGTGGAAGGATTTCAAGGATGGAGCCTGTCTAGCCTCTCTTGGGAGGGAATTTCATTATCTGGAAACAGCGACAGAGAAGGCTTTCTCTCATGCCATGATGTTGATGGGACTGAGAGGAGGTGTTCTCCCAAGGATCTTGGGACAAGGATCTTGGACAGTTTTATATCGGAAGATGTGGTCTTTCAGGCCACCTGCGTCTGGTGTCCCAATGAGCTGAACATCAGTACTTTTGTACCTCCATGTGCGGCACAGCTGGAGTTAAAGTAGTGCGTTGGAACCTCCTTTGTGTGAAGAGCAAAGCATTTGAACTGTTTGCTTTCAATCTATTATTTGGAAATCATCTTCCTTGCAAAGGCAGCTCTTCTTTCTCCTCCCGAACGATGCGCAAATCGTTCCTGATTACTCCAACATCTGTTGTTATTCTTAAGCACCCACCAAACAACAATGCTCCAATTTAAACTGGAAGCCTCTTTCCCACTTAGGTACCAACCACACACTGTTGTTGCTTTTTCCAGCCTATTTAGTGGAAAGGGTTGGAGCAGAGCGCTAAAACTTAGGGATGCGTATAAATTGGGTTGGTACCAGATGAAAACAAGCACAGCCAGTTCTTGTTTGGGCCCCGACTCCAAAGCACCGTGCTAGTCTTATTGACACTCCTTTGGCTTCAGAAAAAGGCAGCCCGAATGAGCGAGGGGGTGGAGTGACTCCCATATGAAGAACGGTTGCAGCATTTGGGGCTTTTTTTGTTTAGAGAAAAGGTGATGGAAATTTGCAGAATGAGGCATGGCATGGAGAAAGTAGAGAGAGGGAAGGTGTTTCCCCCCTCTCTCATAACACTGGAACTCGTGGACATCCAATAATGTTGGAAAATTCAGGGCAGATAAAAGAGAAAGGTGTCAGGTGTGTGTGCAAGAGCCAGGCCCTGTGACCAATAGGACTTTGCAGGACTGGGGCCTTCCTAAGTTTGTTCTGAAGAGGCAAGGCGCAGCCTCACAGGTGAGGCCGATTGGTAACTCACAGCACTTGGTGGCAAGAGCTGGGAAGGGATATAAGGTTAGCTTTTCCCTTCGGCTCTTTGCCACAGCAACATGCTTCCTCCCTTGCTGTGTTTGGCGTCTTGCTTCCTGGTCCTTGAACCTCAGCTTCTTGACTCCCTGCTTCTTGACCCTCGGACCCTTGACCTCGTGACTCCTTGCTTCTTGATCCTTGGACCCCTGATTTCATGACTCCTTGCTTCTTGATCCTCGGACCCCTGACTTCGTGACTCCTTGCTTCTTGATCCTCGGACCCTTCACTTCGTGACTCCTTGCTTCTTGATCCTCAGACCCCTGACTTTGTGACTCCTTGCTTCCTGACCCTTGGACCCTTGGCTTCTTGACTCCTGGCTCTCTGACCCTTGGACTGTTGGCTTCCTGACTCCTGGCTTCTGGACCCCCGTTCCTGCTCCCACCCCACCATGTTGCCCCGGTCCTGACGTCCTCTGCTGGGACTTGGATCACCCGTGAACTGGACCGTGTCAAAAGGACCTGTTCACACAGCACATAAACCATGGAACTGACTGCCCCAGGAGCAGTGATGGCCACCAACCTAGGTAGTTTTAAAAAGAGGATTAAACCGATTCGAAGAGGAGAGGGCTATTTGATGGCTATAAGCCATGATGGCTATGTTCTGCCTTCACATCTGGAGGCAAGCAATGTTTCTGAATACTCATTTCTGGAAACCAGAGGAGAGAAGGCTATTGTCCTCTCGTCCTGTTTGCAGGTTTCACACAGGCATCTGGTTGGAAGGAGTGCCAACTATAGGGGACAGAAGGGGCTCCAGCCCCCACAATATTTCTGGGCAGGGGGCTGAGTCCGTCCCCCGCAATACTGAGGGGGACAGCCATCCCTCACTGACCCTGGGTGAGCACTAGCCCACCAAATGGGGGCAGGATGGGTAACATGATGCTGAGCCCCCTCAATGTGGGGGGGGCCAAGTCAACGCCAGTGCTGATTGGCCTCTGTGAGAACAAGATGCTGGACTAGATGTGTCATTGGACTGATCCAGCAGGCACTTCTTATGTTCTTACATTATTATGCTTCCCTGGAAATTCCCCCTAATGTGGAGAACCAATCTAAAGATTAGAAACTGACATATTTGCCCATACCTACTAGGCACAGAAAGGGACGCGGGTGGCACTGTGGGTTAAACCATAGAGCCTAGGCTTGCCGATAAGAAGGTCAGCGGTTCGAATCCCTGCGACGGGGTGAGCTCCCGTTGCTCGGTCCCTGCTCCTGCCAACCTAGCAGTTTGAACGCATGTCAAAGTGCAAGTAGATAAATAGGTACTGCTCCAGCAGGAAGGTAAACGGTGTTTCCATGCACTGCTCTGGTTCGACAAAAGCAGCTTGGTCATGCTGGCCACATGACCCGGAAGCTGTACGCCAGCTCCCTCAGCCAATAAAGTGAGATGAGCGCCGCTACCCCAGAGTCGTCCACAACTGGACCTAATGATCAGGGGTGCCTTTACTAGGCACAGACAGGAACACTAACTATTATATCAGGGTATACAAATGTCTTAGAAATTAGAAGATAGAGAATGTGTGATGTGAAGAGCTTTAGGAACTCAGTTATTTTATTTCTTCTTGTTGCCTGCTCCAAGGCCTAAGAACCTCAGCTCATCAGAAGATGGGACAGAGGACATCTTCTCGCTTCCTACTCCATCCTATGAACACATTAACCATTCTCCCAGTCTCCTGTAGAAATCCGGAAGATGCTTTATACTGATCCATGAAACTGGTCTATCTAGCTGAATATTGTCCAGATGAAAGGATGGGTAGCCAAGATCCATAATGACAAGAACAGAGGAAGACCAATGGTCCGTCCAGTTCAGTCTTATCTGCCCTGACTTGCAGCAATGGCTCTCCAGGGTTTCAGGCAGGAATCTTTTCTAGCCCTATCTGGAGATGCTGCTGGGGATTGGACCTGGGACCTTCTGCATGCAAAGCAGATGCTAATGAGATAAAGCCCTTGGAGTTTTTCTGCTACTCTCTTTGACCTGTTCTCCTTCCCCCTTTCTATGTGGCTTGGGCAGCAGAAATAAGTGTGGTCATATTTGTACCCCATATGGAGACCTTTTGTGATCAAGGGGTTTATAAGTCTTCTATGCAAATAAATAAATAAAAGCAGCAACAACAAGCTGGGTGTGATAGCATGTACAGATGTGAGAAACCAGCTATCCTATTTTCACACACCTAGATTTGAGAGGAGAGTTCTAGATCAGATCTGTTAATGTTTCAGATTTCAAGCTTGAGGTAGGGGTGTGTGGGTGTGTACATGATGCTCCAGATTATATCCTTTGAATGTTAGGATCTCATTGTGCCAATGAGAGTTGCCTGGTTTATTATTATTATTATCATTATTATTACTGGTTTTCCCAGTAGTGATGTATGGAAGTGAGAGCTGGACCATAAAGAAGGCTGATCACCGAAGAATTGATGCTTTTGAATTATGGTGCTGGAGGAGACTCTTGAGAGTCCCATGGACTGCAAGAAGATCAAACCTATCCATTCTGAAGGAAATCAGCCCTGAGTGCTCACTGGAAGGACAGATCCTGAAGCTGAGGCTCCAATACTCTGGCCACCTCATGAGAAGAGAAGACTCCCTGGAAAAGACCCTGATGTTGGGAAAGATGGAGGGCACAAGGAGAAGGGGAAGACAGAGGATGAGATGGTTGGATACTGTTCTCGAAGCTACCAGCACGAGTTTGACTAAACTGCAGGAGGCAGTGGAAGACAGAAATGCCTGGCGTGCTCTGGTCCATGGGGTCACGAAGAGTCGGACACGACTAAACAACTAAACAACAACAACAACATGATTATTTTGAAGACAGAAGTGCCTGGAGTGCTCTGGTCCATGGGGTCACGAAGAGTCGGACACGACTAAACAACAGCAACAAAATCATTATTTTCTGCATGTGTTTTTATATTGTAAATCACCCTTTGATCCTCAGACGAAGGACAGCATAGAAATTTAATAAATAAAATAATAAGCAGGTGCTCTGTCACTGAGCTACGGCCCAACACTGCACTGAACCAAACCATAGCTCAGCATTGCCTTGAATGCCAGGACAGCAGCATCATGTGCTTACGGCTGTCCGGACACCTGTTTAAAGGATTAAAAAAATTGGCCGCCTCACTCTCAGTCTAATTAGCGGTGCATTAATCCGGTCATAATGGGTGGCTCATCGCCAAGCTGTACATGCCATAAACAGGCGCTCAGTGCTTGGGAAACAAGGCGCTCGTCCTGTAATTGCATCAACCGCGTTCATTCGGTGCCTCATTTTATTATTAAAGCAAAGTGGCAACACATGTAAAGCTAAATGAGGTGCCATCCAGAAACCCGGAATCAGCCGCAGCGGCTGCTGTCAACAGCTGCTCAGAGGACAGTTAACCTTCAGGAGAGACCAGCTTCCCTCCACAGGCTCTGCCAGGCAAGCAGTTATCCCCTGCCAGCCTCGCCCCAAAATGATTCCCCCAGCAAAGCAAAAATAATAAGGCAATGGGAAGTACTGCTTTACAAAGCAGGGCGTGCAGGTTCCCCCATGCTTGCCGAAAGTCAGGCTTCTGGGTATTTACAGTGCCTAGGCAATCATGGTGGATCTAAAACTCCCATCTTGAGTAGCTTTAAAAATCATCAGCTTTTATTGCTAGGTACAAATCCATCGGTAGGTAGGACACGGGTGGCACTGTGGGTTAAACCACAGAGCCTAGGACTTCCTGATCAGAAGGTCGGTGGTTCGAATCCCCGGAATGGGGTGAGCTCCCATTGCTCAGTCCCTGCTCCTGCCAACCTAGCAGTTCGAAAGCACATCAAAGTGCAAGTAGATAAATAGGTACCGCTCCGGCGGGAAGGTAAAAGGCGTTTCCGTGCGCTGCTCTGGTTCACCAAAAGCGGCTTAGTCATGCTGGCCACATGACCCGGAAGCTGTACGCCCGGCTCCCTCGGCCAATAAAGCACCGCAACCCCTGAGCACCGCAACCCCTGAGTCGGTCACGAGTGGACCTAATGGTCAGGGGTCCCTCTACCTTTACCTTTTACAAATCCGTCAGATCTGCAATGAAATGTACGCCCGTCAGATCTGCAATGAAATGTACGCCCGGCAGATCCGTCAGATCTGCAATGAAATGTACGCCCGGCGCCCGGCGTCAGATCTGCAATGAAATGTACTACCTTTACCTTTTACAAATCCGTCAGATCTGCAATGAAATGTACGCCCGGCTCCCTCGGCCAATAAAGCACCGCAACCCCTGAGCACCGCAACCCCTGAGTCGGTCACGAGTGGACCTAATGGTCAGGGGTCCCTCTACCTTTACCTTTTACAAATCCGTCAGATCTGCAATGAAATGTTGCAGTGTAGCTTCCCAACTAAGAGGAGTGCTCAAATAGGAGCATTCCCTGACGGTCTCAGACAGCCATTCTCTCCAAGCACAGCATTCTTAGAGTTGCCATATTTCAAAAAGTAAAAACCAGGACACCCTGAAAGTTGGGGTTTTTAAGGAAACCACCAAATGATTGAAAACTCTGTTGAGCTTTTTTAGACAAATTCCAAACTTATTCAGCTTTTTTCCCCGGATGTATGGGCATTCTGGCCCTGCTGAACATGTCCAGGTCTGTTTCTTCAGAGAACCTTGGGGTTTCCTGAGCAGCACTCTAGACCAGAGTCACCTAGTCCAGGCCCCTGCAATGCAGGAATCACAGGTGAAGAATCCCAGACAGCTGGCCATCCAACCTCTGTTTAAAAACCTCCAAAAAGGAAGAGTTCATCACCTTCCAAAGTGGAACCTCAGGTTAAGAACTTATTTCGTTCTGGAGGTCTGTTCTTAACCTGAAACTGTTCTTAACCTGAAGCACCACTTTAGCTAATGGGGCCTCCTGCTGCCGCTGCACAATTTCTGTTCTCATCCTAAAGCAAAGTTCTTAACCCGAAGTAATATTTCTGGGTTAGCGGAGTCTGTAACCTAAAGCGTCTGTAACCCAAGGTACCACTGTAGTCTGTTCTACTGTCAAGTGGCTCTTGCTGTCAGAAAGTTCATTCGAATCCATTGGTTCAGGACCTACCCCAGGCATCCCCAAACTTGGCCCTCCAGCTGTTTAGGGACTACAAATCCCATCATCCCTAGCTAACAGGACCAGTGGTCAAGGATGATGGGAACCGTAGTCCCAAAACAGCTGGAGGGCCGAGTTTGGGGGTGCCTGGCCTACCCTCCGGAGAAGCAGAAAACAAGCTTGCTCGATCTTCCATGTGGCAGTCCTTCAAAAACTGGAAGGTGGCTTTCATATCACCTTTCAATCTTCTCTCCTCCAGGCTAAACATGCCCAAGTCAATCACAAGGCTCGGTTTCTAGACCCTTGGTCTCCCTCCTTCGCACACATTCCAGCTTGTCAATATCCTTCTTAAGCTGCGGTGCCCAGAACTGGACACTGGATGGACTGGGGTCTGACTAGGGCAGCACAGAGCAGGACTATTGCTTCCCTTGATCAGTAAATCCTCCTTCAGCATCTATGCCATTCCTCTCCCTGTTTGGATGAACTTTCCTAAGCTGCACATCTTCATTGCAGCCCTTTCGGTACCTCCTCTTTGTCAATGGAAAAGGGAAAAGCCATCTCTTGCTCTTGGAGCTGTAGGTTCTGCTGTTCTACTGCAGATGAGATTGCGGAGGGGGCGGGGAGAGGAAGAAGACTGCATAGAAAGGGAAGACTCCCTCCCTATCCTTTGTTAATGAGCTTAGGGTCCCTTCTTCCCCTGCTGCAGACACGGCTATCCCTTTGCGGTCTCTCCTAGAGAGAAAGAGGCTGTCTCAGAGTTGTGCAATACTGCCCCCTACTGGCACCACTTGGCCCTTACAACTTTCCCGTTCCTTTATTTTTGGGCTACCTCGACACACATTCCTTCCTGTGTTGTTGTTTTTTATACCTCTAATAGTTTTCCACCTTTCCAAGCCTGATATCCAGCTTTGACGCCAGCCTGCAGGAAGGAAAACTCACTGCAGAACTCACTCTGAGAGACATGGTGATGATGATTTACTGATTACCCACCCTTTGACCTAAGGTCCCAGGGCAAGTTACAACAATGAAAACTCAATAGTAAAATCTGTTTAAAACAACCGGCAACTGGAAAAGTAAGATGAGAGGCAGGGTACTCTCATTCCGTCAGTTGCCTTTCACCTGGCCATTGCAAGAATGATCACTTTAAGAACTGGTGCCCGTGTTTACATTTTTCCTCTTCCCTCGCTGTCCCATTTCCCTTTTGTGCTGTGTCTTTTCGATTGTAGGTTCCCTTGTCTTAATTGGTTGTAATCTAATATGCTCCAAAGACACTGGTTCCCACTCTCAGATGGAAGACTCAAACTCTTGGGGGGGGGAGCCCAAAGGTTTTATTTAAGAAGTCAGTGCACAATCCCAAGATGCAAGCTCTCTAACATAAACTATGGAACACGCTCCCGTGGGAGGCCATGGGACAAAGGCTCCAAATGACTCTTAGCCACAATGGCTATACTCTGCCTCTACAGTCAGAGTCAGTAGGGCTTCTGATTCCCAGATTATGGAAGCCACGGGGGGGGGTGTTGTGCTGTTGTGCAGGAACCCTACTTGTGAGTTGGCCACTATGAGGACAGGATGCTGAACTAGTTGGGCCTGATCCACTGACCTGATCCAGCATGCCGTTCTTCCTGATCTCCTCAATGTGGGCTCTCCCAGACATACCACCTGCACACCATACCTTCAGATGCTTCTGCTGCTCTTAAGTTTAGCAAACTTCCTCATCATCATCATGGAAAAGGCAAGAGCAACATAGCTGCCAGCTTTTCCCTTTTTTAAAGGGAAATTCCCTTATTCCAAATAGGATTCCTCACAAGAAAAGGGGAAAGTTGACAGCTATGAAGAGCAAAGTGATAAGATACGGGCAGATATGGATTGGGACAGAAAGCCCTCAAAGCAGCGAGCGAGACTTGATGGGGGCTTTTCTGGAGGAGAAGATGACCAGCACTAGACAAGAGAGGTAAAGGTAAAAGATAAAGGACCCCTGGATGGTTAAGTCCACTCAAAGGCGACTATGGGGTTGTGGCGCTCGTCTCGCTTTCAGGCCGAGGGAGCCAGCGTTTGTCCACAGACAGCTTTCCGGATCATGTGGCCAGCATGCCTAAACCACTTCTGGCGCAATGGAACACCCGTGACGGAAACCAGAGCGCATGGAAACGCTGTTTACCTTCCCACCAGAGTGGTACCTATTAATCTACTTGCACTGGCATGCTTTCGAACTGCTAGGTTGGCAGGAGCTGGGACGGAGCAACGGGAGCTCACCCCATCACGTGGATTCAAACCGCCGACCTTCTGATCGGCAAGCCCAAGAGGCTCAGTGGTTTAGACCACAGCACCACCCGCGTCCCTACTAGACAAGAGAGATGGATTGAGAGTGCATCGTTCAACTGCGGAACCCACTCCAGCAGGAAGCAGGGAAGGCTGCCAATTTGGATGGCTTTAAAAGAGGATTGGACAGATTCAAGGAGGGCTATGCTCTGCCTCCATGGTCAGAAGCAGCAAAGCTTCTGGATTCCAGTTGCTGGAGTCCACAGGAGGGAAGACTGCTCTTGTGCTCAACTCCTGCTTGTGAGTTCCCAGAGGCCTATGGTTGGCCCCTGCGAGAACAGGATGCTGGACCAGATGGGGCCTGATCCAGCGGGGCTCTCCTTAAGTCCTTACTTTATGTTCTGATGTTCTTCCTCTGTTCCTTTATCCGGAGAATAGTTTGTTTTCCAATCAGCCTGCTGTTGTTAGGTATCAGGCTATTTATTTGCAAATGTTCCCTTCACCCTCACATGCAGATTTATGCAAATAGCTGTCTCTGTGCAGCTCCCTCCTTTCCCTGTGATGCTCGCCTCAAGCAATTTCTGCGGATGAGATGGAGAGCGAGGAGGGAGAATTCATTCTCATTTGCTGGCCAGGCTACCCAATCTGCGCTTTCTGAAACAATGCATGAGCTGAAATTCCTCCATTCTTCGAAATTTGCACTTTTCTGAATTTTCAAATGCAGTTTTCGTGGCCAAGCAGTGGGTACAAAAAGACGTCGTGAGTGGAAACAGCATACGGAAAATGCTTTGTAGGAGAGAAAATTGCTTTGCAAAAACTGTGTGTATTAGGCAAAATTGCACACAATGTATGCACCTGTTATGAGAAATTTGCATTAAGAGGGATAATGAATTTTCATGAGGACTTTTTATTACGGCTAAAGAAAACTTAGGCAGAAGTGTGGTGAGCCTAACTTACAATTAAAAAATGAGAAGCTCTGACGATGTATCTGTTGAACCTTGAACCTCACATCCTGGGACTGCATGATCATGGGCGTAGCCAGGATTTGGGGGGGCAAGACTTTTGTCGGGGGGGCAGAACTGAGCTATCTGTGATGTGATTGGTCAGTTAGTTAAGTATTTTTATTTATTTATTTGGTGTGGGAGGCAGATCCCCCCCCCCTGCACCCCTGTGGCTACGCCCATGGCTGCAGAAAACCTGTCATAGTGGGTTTTCCGAAGCTCAGAGCCTAAGTCTTTCATCCAAGAGTGGGAGTCATCCAAGAGAGGTTCCCAGAGCAGCTTAGGTTTTAACCAATCAAAGAAAGGCACTGCTGTTGCTTGGTACTTGTGGTTGTCCCCACTCACAGATCACCATGGTTGAGACTTCTCTCACACTTCCACCAAGTTGCAAAATTTCAAACACAAACCTAACTCTATGTGTGGCCCTCAGGCTGAGGGGGCGGGGAGATTCCCCTGCTCCTGACCTATGGCTTAGGAAGAGAATTGCTCATAATGGCATTTGGAGATAGCCTATATCTGTGGAGGTGTCCTGTGGTTTCTCAATGGATCTGCTGATGAGGTCGATGCGAATCGCTTTATTTGGGAATGCTAAGCCTCCCCCGTCTGGAAAATGAGGAGAATCCGAAAGGCTGCCTGGGTTGATGTGAATCATGAATTGAATTCTGAGCATAGCTGTCAAGGTTTCCCTTTTTTAAGGGAAATTCCTTTATTCCGAATAGGATTCCTCGCAAGAAAAGGGAAAAGGTGACAGCTATGATTCTGAGCTGCCAGTCCTGCTTCTTCAAAACTGGACCATGGAGAACTGGAAGAGGCGAGACCTGAGAAATGGTGTCTCGGAAGTCAATTCTAGGAACCTGTAGACTGCCCTGGAATTTATTTTAGCAAAGGATAAAAAAAAAAAAGAAAAGTTTTACACTGAGTCAATAAATATTACCAGGGAGGCAGTCCCCGTCCCATGCCCCAGAGAACATAAGAAAAGCCTGTTGCATGAGACCAATGGACACTAGCCAGCCAGATGCCTCAAGCAGGATTTGAGCACAGTAGCAGTTTATGTGGGATGTAATCCACTGAGAGCAGTCAAGTACAACATTCCTTGTAATGCTAGAGAAGACAGGCAGGGGAATGTTTGGTCCAGCCAGTCGAAAACTTCCTGTTTCCTCCTGGCTGGAGCATCCTTCCTTTGCATGTGACTAGAGGTGGGCGTGACCTTACCCGTCCACACTCTCTCTCTTTTTCTAGCTTCTAGCTTCTCAGCTAGCAGAAGCACTGGGATTACAACCCCCATAAGGGGTAGATCCAAATGTACATATTTGTAACTAAGTCTCCCTTCAGGGGTCTAACTGTGAACTGATGTGAGTAAACTTCTTTTATTGACTTTCAATAAGATTGTCGTGTGTTTATTCTTTTAAGAGGGATAAAAGAGAACTTACCAGGAATATACAATTCAATGCTGATTTGCATAAAATAGTGAGAGGCTTACACAAGCATGCAACCAGCTATCTGCTGTGCATGTTAAAAGGGGAATGTAAACTCTGCTAAGTAAAGGAACTTGCTAACACAAGTTAGGAAGTATATTAATAAACAACATATCCTCTCTTGCCTCCCTGAAGATTCCCACAGTTTCTCCTGCTGTTTCCAGCAACTGGTCTTCAAAAGCACTACAGCAGGCATCCCTAGCTAACAGGACCAGTGGTCAGGGATGATGGGAATTGTAGTCCCAAAACAGCTGGAAGGCCAAGTTTGGGGATGCCTGCTGCACTACAGTCTCCAACCATGGAGGCAGAGCATAGCCATGGTGGCTCAATGGGAGAGCATCTGCTTTGCTTGAAGGTGGCCCCGGGTCCAGTCTCCAGCATCTTCAGGTAGGGCTAGGGAAGAATGGAACCCTTGAGAGCTGCTGCCAGTCAGTGTAGACAATACTGAGCTACATGGACCAGCAGTCTGCTCAGGATAAAGCAGCTCTGTGATGGCCTGGGAATCTGATTCAGAGGCTGAACCTGAGGAATCCCAGCCTGCACAGGAGTCCCCGCCTCCAGGGCCGACTGAGCCGGGGCAGGGGCTTGATCCTGAAGGGCCCTCACCTGTGCCGGATCCTCAGGAGCAGACACCACCTGAATCCGCTCTGGCTCCAGAGGTGATTGAGGACCCATTGCCTGCAGGTGCTCCTCTCCCAGCCCTGTCAGGGGAAGGTGAGGTTGCCTCTGGGTCCGGTAACCCTCCAGCCTCTCCTGAGCTGCAGAGGCTCAGGGCAGAGAGGCGGAAGGAACTAAGTTCTCACAGGAGGAGTGCTTGCCTCCAGGCCAGGAGAGGCGAGTCACCAGAGGATCGGGGCCACCCTATGCCTCAGAGGAGATAAAGGCCAGCCAGCCCAGACCCAGGTTGTGGGAGCAACATCATTAGTTACCTGTTCCTGCCGGCACCCTGTCCTGCTTCGGACCGGACACGGACCATGCCACACGGTAACACACACACACACACCCGGACCAGCACAAGCTCCTTTTTGTCCTTGTGTTCCATTTCTCCTTGCATGGTCAACAGAGGAGCGCCTTCTGCTTCTGGCACTCCAGAAGTTACCCCTGCTTGGAATGTCAAAGTCCATCCCCAGAGGATCCAAGTGTGGTTTGTTCAGTGCTTTCACCCAGCCCTGAAGGCTGAGCTGCCTCGCAAGTGCCCCTTAAGTGGGGGCTCAGCGTGACGCGAGCGGGGAAAGTCTGCAGTCGAGTGGATTTCAGTATCTTTGCATTCAAAGTGCTTATCTAGAGCAGGGTTGACAGCCGGAGAATTTATGGTGCATTTCAGACACAAATTTCTGTCTTATGCACACACGAACACACACACAGAGAGAGAGAGAGAGAGAGAGCATCTCCTACAATCACAAAGCAACAGTCTGGCTTGGCGAACGAGAGAGACTTCCAATTAGGGGAGGAAAGTCTTGTTAATAGCGGACAATAGAAAGGGGCCAATTTGGCAGAGGAGAGTCTGCCGCATTTGGCCAGCCTAAAAATACAGCAGCAGGACAAAGTCAGCAATAAAAGATGAGAGCCTGAATGGAATGAAAGGGAGCACAGGCCCCAGAGTGGTTTCTCAGGGATCTCTCCTTCCAAGAGAGGGAGGAAAGATTCTGGGGAAAGGAGGCAAGCTCAGACACATGAACCCCCCAGATGACTGACGGCCTCTGGATCCAATTAGCTGCAAACGCCACTCATCCAGCTTTGAAGCATCTCTGGAGCTGGATGCTGCCTCTTGGCCTTGGGCTATTTCCTTGCCCAGGCTGGTCTCTGGCTCATGTACACTGCAGCAATCTTGTGATGCCCAAAAATGTGCCCACATAGCATGTAGGCAACCAGAAAGTAAAACTGCCACATTCGTGATGGCATTATGCAAATTGGTGGTGCGACCGCATTTGGAATACGGTGTGCAGCTCTGTTCGTCTCACCTCAAAAGTGTGGGAATGTTCAGGGAGGCAGGAGAGGAGATATTGTTTAATTATATCCTTCCCAACTTGTGTTAACAAGTTCTACAATTTAGCAGAGTAACATTCCCCTTTTAAACTTACACAGCGGATAGGTTTGCCAGGCTTGCTTAAGCCTCTAAAATAAGTTTCCTGGTAATTCCCCTTTTATTCCCTCTAAAAAAAAGAATAGACACGATACAGTCTTGTATAAAAGTACAGTGGACGCTCAGGTTGCAAACGTGATCCATGCGGGATGCACGTTCGCAACCCACAGCATTCACAACCCACAGTGGCGCATCTGCACACACACAGGTTGCGATTCGGCGCTTCTGCGCATGCACAAAGCACGACTTAGCGCTTCTGTGCATGCTCAACCACTGAAACCCAGAAGTAACCCATTCCAGTACTTCCGGGTTTCGGCGGGTCCATAACCCAAAAAAACGCAACCTGAAGCATCTGTAACCCGAGGTATGACTGTATAAAATAGTTTACTCACTCATTCTGTTCACAGATGGATCCCAGAAGGCAGGCTTAAATTACAAAATATATACACCTGGAATCTATCCCATAGGGAGATAGTTCCTTTGTCCTCTCTTGGCTAGAAGCCAAGAGCACATCTCAGGCTGATGCTTCTTCAATGAAAGAAAAATGGAGAAGAGAGAGATATGGTGGCCAGCCCTGTGCTTTTGTTACCTGCACAGGTAAAGTCATGCCCACCCCTGGTCACATGTAGAGGAAGTTTGTCCCAGCACAGGAGGAAACAAGAAGTTTATCTACTGGCTGGACAAACATCCCTCTTCATGCCTAAACATGCCCACTCTAGGAATGTTGTATTTGACTGCTCTGTGTTTCACACCCCACTAATAGGGATACTGTAGAGTTGGGAAAGCTTCAGAAAAGGGCAGCCAGAGGGTGTCAGGGACCGTGCTGAGGATGGCTATGCTGAGGAGGAATGGTCCTGAATCTTCCTAGGAGCAGGAGGACAGTATAGATTTGGAACAGTGGTTTGCAGAGGGACATAGTTCAGAAGGCAGAAGCTGGGAAATACTGGATGGGGAGCAGCTAGGAGAAGAAACACTAGAAGAGAGTTAACAAATTCACAGTCTCTGGACAGCATTCCTCCGCTCAGCCCAAGGTCAAAAAGAGCTCCAAAAGTCTCAGAACAGAAAGCACAGAGGGTACAAACCCAGATTACAAGATGTAGCGTGACATAGATTAATAGGGACAGAAGGGGGTGTTATCCTTAAATGGGAGCACCGCCATTCTAGGAGATGTGTTCTTTGTTTTCTCGCTGTGATTATTAAATGGTAAGACGTTCCTTTCTTTGATCTTCTTATCTACTGAGAGACACATGATAGAAGGTTATAAAAGTACAGTGGTACCTCGGGTTACAGACGCTTCAGGTTACATACGCTTCAGGTTACAGAATCCGCTAACCCAGAAATAGTGCTTCAGGTTAAGCACTTTGCTTCAGGATGAGAACAGAAATTGTGCTCTGGCGGTGCGGCAGCAGCAGGAGGCCCCATTAGCTAAAGTGGTGCTTCAGGTTAAGAACAGTTTCAGGCTAAGTACGGACCTCCGGAACGAATTAAGTACTTAACCTGAGGTACCACTGTATGCCTAGCATGGAGAGAGTGGACAGAGAAATGTTTTTGCCTCCTCACTCATAACACTGGAACTTGTGGAGATCTAATGAAGCTGGATGTTGGAAGATTGAGGGAAGATAGATAGATAGATAGATAGATAGATAGATAGATAGATAGATAATAACAAATTTTATTTATATCCCGCCCTCCCCAGCTGAAGCCGGACTCGGGGCGGCTAACAACAATAAAATAAAAATCTAAAATCATTTCATTATAGAATTAATTCAAATCAAATGGATGGCAACCATTGGGCTAGAGTTCTGTGAAGATTGCCAAAGGAGGGATTCAGGCTGTGCCCTGGCCAAAGGCCTGGTGGAACAGCTTTGATAAAAGAAAGGATTTCTTCACACAATGCATAAATGATGGAACTGGCTCCCACAGGAGGCAGTGATGGCCACCAGATGGTTTTAGAAGAGAATTTGACAAATTCATGGAGGAGATGGCTACAGGTGGCCACTAGCCACGATAACTATGCTGTGCCTCCGGAGTCAGAGGTAGCAGTGCTTCTGAATGCCAGTTGCTGGAAACCACAGGAGGGGAGAAGGCTCTTGTGGTCTGGTCCTGCTAGTGAACTTCTCCCTGGGGCATCTGACTGGCATAGCTGCCAACATTTCCCCTTTTTTAAGTGAAATTCCCTTATTTCGAATAGGATTCCTCGCAAGAAAAGGGGAAAGTTGACAGCTATGCTGATTGGCCACTGGGAAAACAGGAGGTTGGGCTACAGGAACCAAAGATCCAGTAGGCTCATATGTTCAGAAGGCCATAAGTCCTTCCATGCAACATGGAGAGCCAGTGTGGTGTAGCGGTTAAGAGCGGTAGTCTTGTAATCTGGTGAACTGGGCTCGCGTCTCCGCTCCTCCACATGCAGCTGCTGGGTGACCTTGGGCTAGTCACACTTCTCTGAAGTCTCTCAGCCCCACTCACCTCACAGAGTGTTTGTTGTGGGGGAGGAAGGGAAAAGAGAATGTTAGCCACTTTGAGACTCCTTAAAGGGAGTGAAAGGCAGGATATCAAATCCAAACTCTTCTTCTTCTTCTTCATGCAACATGGAATGTTAGCACACACTTTTCCTACCTTGCAGTACGAGAGCCACACTAGCTCTGCATGTTTTCCATTCTGCCTGATATCCAATGCATGCAAAACTGTTCCCGTTCCACTGCAGTTCATCTTCTGCCAATAACCACATTATTCATCTCACAATTCCAACATGCTGGGCTGTCACACACACCCTTAGAACCTAAAAAATGGACACTCAGCTATCTGAAGGATGTTGTCCCAGAAAAAGACCCAAAAAATTGGTATTCAATCTTATAACTGCTAAGAAGATAGCTAAAAACTGGGGGGGGGGGGATATTTCCTATTATATGTGAATTGCCTGGAAAAAATCCACTCTATAGTAACAATGATTAAATGAACTTATTGTAACAGAATGCATATAAGCCAACCTAATAGGTTTATGGGGAAATGGGTATTTTTGTAATGTTTGGGGATAATAAGTTTGATGATAATGCTCAAGCTTGTGCTGCTTTCAGCCTGTTGTAATGCAAGGAGTATTATCTACTTTACTGCATTTAATAAAAACTGAATTGTATTAACATCCTTCCCTGATTGTCCAGGAATTGTCCAGGACTCACAAAAGAGCGATTCCCAGGGTTGCTTAGAAAGCATCTGTAAGGCTTAAACCAGTTGTGCAGTATAGAAGGGTCCTTGGCTTTGTGAGTGGTTCCAGCTTGAAATATTTGAAAGGGTTAAAGGTAAAGTAAAGGGGACCCCTGACCATTAGGTCCAGTCGTGGCCGACTCTGGGGTTGTGGCGCTCATCTCGCTTTATTGGCCGAGGGAGCCGGTGTACAGCTTCCGGGTCATGTGGCCAGCAAGACTAAGCCGCTTCTGGCGAACCAGAGCAGCGCACGGAAACGCCGTTTACCTGCCCGCCAGAGTGGTACCTATTTATCTACTTGCACTTTGACGTGCTTTCAAACTGCTAGGTTGGCAGGAGCAGGGACCGAGCAACGGAAGCTCACCCCGTTGCAGGGATTAGAACCGCCGACCTTCTGATCAGCAAGTCCTAGGCTCTGTGGTTTAACCCGCGTCCTTGAAAGGGTGGTGAAAAGATGTTTCTTGCCACCTCTAGGATGCCCAGAAAGCTTGCTGAGAAGGCTACCTCTGCCTTGTTAGCGCTTGTAGCTGCTGAGCAGGCTCCATGGGGATGGATCCTGCTGTAAAATCATTGGCTTGAAATGGAAATTGCTGCGGAGCCATCACAGCGAGGTTCCCATGAAATTGGCCCATAGGCAGTGAATGGTGTGAGTTGGCCGAGGAGACAGAAATCTATGCAGGTGGGAGAGCAGCTGCCTTGCACATCGAATGTCCCAAGTTCAAACCTCAGCAGACAGGGTTGGGAATATTCCTGCCAACCAACCTAGAGATTTTCTGCAAGTCAGTGCGGATAACACTGAGCTAGCTGAAACCAAAATTCTAACTAACTGTAAGGTGCTTTCCTATGCTCTTCTTTGGGAAGGCCCTTAGCTCAGTGGTAGAGCATCTGCATGGCATGCAGAATGTCACAGGTTCAATCCCCAATGGCATCTGCAGGAGGGGTTGGGAAACAAGAAGAAGAAGGAGAAGGAGAAGACCTTGGAGAGCTGCTGCAATGGTCAGATTCAGTATAAGACAACTTCCTGTGTTCCTGTTTAAACCATGTTCCAAAACATGAGAACAGGATTCTGATTCTTACTTAAACGGCACAGGACCGCAATACCTTGAGGACCACCCCTTTTCATATGAACCCACCCAGACCCTCAGATCATCTTCTGAGGGCCTCCTTCATGTGCCTCCTCCTTGAGAGGTCCAGAGGGGTGGCATCTCCAGGGACGGCTAGAGACGTCCCCTGCCTGAAATTAGCTCTGATTCCTGCAGTGCCGCAGATTGAACTAGGTGTCCCTTTGGTTCCCTTCCATCTCTACGGTTCTCCGATCCCATGAAACCCTGGAGAACCCCTTTCCAGCCAGTGCAGACGATGCAGGACTCGATGGGCGAACATTGTCTGAATCAGTAGAAGTTCTGACTTCTGCCGACGGCTGATTCCTGCTCCACCCCTGCTTGTGAAAAAGTTTTTTTAAAAAATGTTGGCAGGCTTCAAACCGTGTTTGGGCAAAATGGACAGCACTTTTGCCTGCTAGCCCCAATGGATCTTCGCTCCCTCCTGAGCTCTTTCTTCCCCTTTCTCTCTTAACTGCTTCTCATTTCTGACAGCCAATGCAAAGATAAGGCATTTTTACAGCAAATTTGGGGGGATGGGGAGAGAGAGAGCTGTGTATCTTGATTTGTTTTGCTGCTTCGTTTTTATTTCTGTCCTTTCTCCTTCCCCCTCTCAAACTGCCCCTCCTTTTTTTTTTTTTTTACTCCGGTGCTTTGTCTTATAGAAATTGATTATCTTGTCTTGCTGCTTACTAGCGAGAAACCTGGGGGATTCTTTATTCTGCGCTAACGTTTTCCATTCCTGCATTCCTCCCGCCGTAAAATGATTTATACGAGCGGTGGAAACGCAGGCCATTTTCTCCGGGACCGGCTTGCAAGCTCTGTCGTGTTAAAGGGGCTTGGGGGATAATAAATCACACTAACCTCCAGTCCGGAATGTAATCTGGGCTCGGCTTCTGTCAGATCAGATCAGGCTGGGCCCAAATGCCGAGGCGAGACAGCTGCACCATGTTGCCCAAGACACCTTGCCTGCAGATACCAGCCTGACCCAGCAAGAGGAGGGTCATTAGGGCACCACACAAAGGGCATTCACCCAATTATTTATCATTTATTTATTCCATAAAATTCGTATGCCACTTGTTTGGTGTGGGGTTTTTTTAAAGGAACCCCCTCAAAGCAGTTTGCAAAAAAAAAAGATAAAGCAATAAAATTATGAACAAGAAAAATTAACAACAATAATTTAAAACTTCCAAAAAGTTAAAATAACAACAGACTAAAACTTCACAACCCCATAGAGTTGGAAGGGACCACAAGGCTCATCTAGTCCAACCCGCTCCAATGCAGGAACCGTTTGCCCAAGGTACCGTTTGCTCTACCAGCTGAGCCATCTCAGCTGAAGCTTGCATCAGCTTTCTAAACATCTAGGCTTGCCTGAACAAAAATGTTTTTTCACAGGCGCCAAAAAGAGTACCGGGAAGGTTCCTGCCCAATGTCAATAGGCAGGGAGTTCCAAGGTTTGTGTGCTGCTACACCAAGAGACAGATTTCTTGCAGATGCAGAACTGGTATCCTGTGGCACCTGTAACGATGCCAGTTCCACTGATCAAAGTGGTTATGGGGTGAAGTGACCTCGTAGACAAACTGGTCCCAAGCTCATAAGGACTTTATAGACTCATAGTAAGACCTTGAACTCAGCCCAGTAGCAAATGGGCAACCAGGTGTTCTACACTGACAAGGCCTCACTCCTGTCAGCAAATGTGCAACCAAAATGCAGCTTCTGGTTCAAGTGCGATGTGTTATCTTCTGGGCAATGGATGACTTGGGGTGGCCCTGCACAACCATTGCAGATTCTAAGGGATGGAGCCATCAGGAACTTTTGTGGCAAATGAGTCATGCAGCGCCTTCTAGAGCTTGGATAGGGAACCTCCAGATTACTAAGGTTCCAAGGAGGGACGTGGGTGGCGCTGTGGGTTAAACCACAGAGCCTAGGACTTGCCAATCAGAAGGTCGGCGGTTCGAATTCCCGCGATAGGGTGAGCTCCCATTGCTTGGTCCCTGCTCCTGCCAACCTAGCAGTTCAAAAGCATGTCAAAGTGCAAGTAGATAAATAGGTACCGCTCCGGCGGGAAGGTAAATGGCGTTTCCGTGCGCTGCTCTGGTTCGCCAGAAGCGGCTTAGTCATGCTGGCCACATGACCCAGAAGCTGTACGCCGGCTCCCTCAGCCAATAAAGCGAGATGAGCGCCGCAACCCCAGAGTCGGTCATGACTGGACCTAATGGTCAGGGGTCCCTTTACCTTTAAGGTTCCAAGGCAGGTTCCAACTTCCAAAGCACAACAACAGTTTAAAACCACTTACAGCCACAAACATAACATTCCCAAACAGCACGCTCTTCGGATAACTCAGCTGGAGTCAAGCATAGGTCATCAGCAAAGCGATAACTCACCCGAGGCCAGTGAAGTTCACACACTGTGAATTTAAGGAGACAACCACAACTCAAGGTTAGTAGTCTCAATTGGGTTTTGCCCCAGTGAAGCAGCTGTGAGGATTGAAGGTCCCGCCCTATGCTCTGCCCCTCTGAGGGGGGCTCATCGCAGTAGGAGGGGGAGACTCCCTGTCTCCGCTCTGCCTCTTGGCCACACTCCTCTCCAGCCTCTGCTTCAGCCTCAGAGTCTGAACTGCTCTCTGCCACAGCCTCTTCCTGTTCACTTAACACTGTCACCTCTTCTGCCGGCACCACCTCCTCCCACTCTGCTCCCATTTCTCCTTTTAGCCACTCACTACTGTGCCATCCCACAACCAATCCCTTGATTCAGAGCTTTCTTCCCCTGGGAGTTCCCCAGGGGGTTCCTGGGCTGGTGTCTCCCACCTCTCCTCTGCATCCAGCCAGTCCATGACAATCTCAGGGTTGTGGGTTCAAGCCCACCAACATAAGGAGCTGGATCAGTCCAAGGGTCCATCTGGTCCAGCAATCTGTGGCCATCTAGATGCCCCAAGGAAAACCCTGCAAGCAGGACCTGAGCGCCACAGCACCCTGCCCACTTACAATCCCAGCAAGTAGCCTTCAGAGACATATTGCCTCTAACAGTGGTGGCAGAGCACAGCCACTGTGGCCAGCAGCCGTCGATAGTTTCATCCTCCATGACATGGCAATTGGTGGAGGAGTGAACTTTGGCAGACTCAATGAACAGGTCACACACATCCCTGGACCTTTAGACCAACCACATCTGGAGAACGTGAGAATAGTCTGCAGGGAGGATCAAGCCCATAGCCTGTCTAGTCCAGCATCCTGTTTTCACAGTGGTCAACCGAATGCCTGTGGGGAAACCTGCAAGGGGGACCCCAGCACAACATCATCTCTCCCCTCCTGTGGTTTCCAGCAACTGGTATTCAGAAGCATTGCTGCCTCTGACCGTGGAGGCAGAGCATAGCGATTGCAAGTAGTGACCCTCAGAAGCCTTCTTCCCCCACGAATTTGTCCAACCCTCTTCAAAACCATCCAAGTTGGGTGCTTCCTGCAGGAGCGGGTTCCACATTTTAACCATGCAAAATAACTGTATTGAGAGGTTGTTGTTTAGTCGTCTTAGTCATGTTTGCCTCTCTGTGACCCCATGAACCAGAGCATGCCTTGGAAACTCTCACTTTCTTCTCAAAGCTTTTCCTTTTTTGTGTCCATGGAGCTCTCTTGGTAAAATACTGGAGTGGTTTGCCAGTTCCTTCTCCAGGGGGATCACATTTAGTCTAAACTCTTGGCTATGACCTGTCCGTCTTGGGTGGCCCTGCACAGCATAACTCATAGCTTCTTATTCAAGCCCCTTCGCCATGACAAGGCAGTGATCCATGAAGGGGTATTAAGAGGTACCTAGCCAATATTTTGGATATTTTATCTTAATCTCAATGTGTATATTTTTATATGTTCCCTGCACAATAGAAAAGTTTTACAATCTTCACAATGGGGGGGGGAGAAACCTATGCACTATGTATCATCTGTCTGTCTGTCTGTCTGTCTGTCTGTCTATCTGTCTATCTATCTATATCTATCTGTCTGTCTGTCTGTCTGTCTGTCTGTCTGTCTATCCTGTCTAGTAATGGGCACCCTCATCTCCAGGAAAGGCCCCATCAAGCTTTGCTTGCTGTCCTCTGCCCCAGTCCATGTCTGCCCATATCTCATCATTTCCCCCTTGCCTGCCCCTATGTCTTTTTATATAAAAAAAAGATGTCTCCCAAACTTAGAGCACTGAGCAAAGAGCAGCAAAATGAGAAATTCTTGCTCGGAAGCCCAGAATTGCTTCTCCCCTGTGTTTGCTCTCCAGCAGATCCAGTTGCATATCATGTCTTAATTACCACCTTCCTTCCGTGATCCCTGGAATACTTAATGTGCCCTGTGCAGGGGTTGGTGTTACCTCAAAAGTGGCTAACAAATGTATCTGCATGCCCCACTTAATGGGGCTAAGGATGCCATCATTATTCAGGCGAGAACCTCGGACATGAATATTCATGCGCTGCTTGCTAGTCCAACCGGTAAATGGAGCCTCCATCCTCCGAGCCTCTCCCTTGACTGGCCAAGATGAAATGCAAGGCCTCTTGGGCCACTGGGTACATTTCCTCCAAATGAGAAAACCAGCAAGCTAATGCCTTGCGTTTTCCCTCAGATACATTCCCTACAGCACACACTGTGACACAGAACCTAGACTCCTTTTCCCACCTCACCCCCCAGAACGCCTGCAAATTTGATGTCAGGAGTCACAGAATCATAGAGTTGGACGAGTCATTTAGTTCAACCCCTGCAATGGAGGAATCACAACAAAAGAATCTCTGACAGATGTGCTGCCCCTCCAGACTCTGTTTAAAAGCCTCCAAGGAAGGAGAATCCACCTCCTTCTGAGGAAGTCCATTCCATTGTCAAAGAGCTCTTCCTACCAGAAAGCTATGTCACGGCTAAAAATTGGCTGCTGTTTTTTTAATGCTAAAAGAACTAAGTCAGCATGAGTCAGCAGCCTACAATGACTCCTGCAACCTTTCACCAAATTGTACCTGTATATATAGAGTGGTCAATGTTAGTGTTGGGTGTGGGTTGGTTGGGTGGTAGAAAGCTGGTTGCATTTGGTGTGTGTAAAAGCTGTCAGTTGTGGTTGGAGAAGAAGACCTTTTAAGAATAAAAGCAGCATTCTGCAAAGCACTCTTTCTTAAGGACTAGTTTGTGCCAACTAGGGTCTGAGGACCAGGCCAAGGAGTAAAAAGGAGGTCAGAACCTTTTTCTTTTTCAAACACTGACAAGCTATTCCTAATGTTGAGCTGGGATCTCCTTTCTTGCAACTTGAAGCCATTGGTTCGGGTCCTACCCTCCAGAGCAGGAGAAAACCAGCTTGCTCCATCTTCCTCATGACAACCCTTCAGATCATATCACCTCTCAGTCTTCTCTTCTCCAGGCTAATCATGCTCAGTTCCTGCAACTGTTCCTCATATGGCTTGGATTCCAGACCCTTGATCACCTCTGCATGCATTCCAGCTTGTCAATATCCCCTCAAACTATGGTGCCCAGAGCTGGATCAGGCCAATGGCCCATCTAGTTCCGCATCCTGTTCTCACAGCAGCTGACTGGGCACCTCTATGGGAAGCCTGAAAGTTAGACTTGAGCATTCAGGAATTCAGGATAAGGGGAGAGGACAGCAGCCTTTCCTCCTTAGGCCACAAAAATTCCCCGGTTGAAATTCTACACTGATGGACAGCAGCTGTCCAGGATTTCAGACCTTGTCTCCCCCAGTCCTACCTGGAGATGCCACTGGGGATTGAACCTGGCTCCTTCTGCATTGCAAGCAGGTGCTCTTCCATTGAGCCACAACAATTCACTACACTCAGTCAAACTGTTGGTCCTTCAAGCTCAGTATTGTCTCCTCTGAGCAGCAGTTCCTCTCCAGGATTTCAGATGGGGTCTCTCCCAGTCCTGGAGACACCACTGGGATTGAACCTGGGCCCTTCTGCATGCCAAGCAGGTGCTCTACCACTGAACTCTTCCCCTGATGTTGTAGTACTATGGAGGAAAGGGCCTCTCGCGCTTGGGCTGTTGTGCAGAATACCTTCTGTGTTTCCAACATCCCCACTTAGCTTACAAAGTTTAAAGAAAAGGAGCGTGATATTTTAGTGGGCAAAATAATAATAAAATAAAATAAAATGGGGGTGGGGATGAGAAGCTGTCAATTCTCCCCCCGCCCCCACTCCCACCACCTCCTCCGCCTTCTCTCTCATCTCTTTCAATGCAGCCTCACTTTCAGTTCAATGAAACTGGAGAGCCTGGCAATAACACAAAGGCTTCTCACAATGCTCCATTTCTCTTTCTTCTCTGGCATTTGTGCTGAAATATCTGCTATAGTAACTGTCCTCTCTCTCATGCATGCCTATCTCTCTCCTTAGAATTCAATCTCATTAAAGAGGCGTTCTTTGAAGGAAGTGCATCTGCATTACACAGAGACTCCTTCGCCAGGCTCGCTTCTTTTCTATGACATTTCCAATTACACTCTCTGGGCAGGATTCGGCAGGGACCCAGAGCCCAGAATCCGGGTCTTTGCTGAGCAGCTGCTAAGGAGCAGCGGGGAGGGTGCAGTTTCAAGCAGAGAAGCTACCAAGGGGAAGGAGTGGTCGCCATGGGCATAGCCAGGGGGAGCAGGGGAGGTTCTGCGCCCCCAGGAGAAGCCTGCCTCCCATAATGTCCCCTTCTGGGGGGTATAGTTAGCTATGATTTCCCAAAAAAAGCTCAACGACTTTTGCTGTGCCTTGACCCCTTACCTCCCACCTGGCCCTGTGCTTTTAGTTTAAAAAAAAGCAACAAAAATATTCCCCTGTTTGTTTAGTGTTAAAAATCATAACATGCTTTTCAACCCAGATTCTCAAGGCAAATCTACTTATATTATTATTTGAGAGTCGGTGTGGTATAGTGGATAGGGATGTGGGTGGCGCTGTGGTCTAAACCACAGAGCCTAGGGCTTGCCGATCAGAAGGTTGGCAGTTCAAATCCCCGTGAAGAGGTGAGCTCCCGTTGTTCAGTCCCAGCTCCTGCCCACCTAGCAGTTTGAAAGCACATCAAAGTGCAAGTAGATAAATAAGTACCGCTCCAGTGGGAAAGTAAACGGCATTTCCGTGTGCTGCTCTGGTTCGCCAGAAGCGGCTTAGTCATGTTGGCCACATGACCCAGAAGCTGTCTGTGGACAAACACCGGCTCCCTCCACCCATAGCGTGAGATGAGCGCCGCAACCCCAGAGTCGTCCACGACTGGACCTAATGGTCAGGGGTACCTTTACCCTTACCTTTATGGTATAGTGGTTATAGTGGTTAATGAAAAGGCATTTCCATGCCAGCCCACAAGTTAGTAGGTAAGACTGAATCTTGTTTAAGTACTTTTTTCTGTTAATACCTTGGTGCTTTTTTATTTTAGTTTGGAGGGATTTTTAAGTGCGATCAAATCTACTCTTTCGTCGATTGTGTACTAGCAGGAGAATAACTCAGAACAAATGGTCAATATATTCAGGCCTATGGAAGCTGTCCTAATAATTCCAGAGCAGTGCTGTGAAAATGGAATTGATGTGGAGTTCAGCTTTCAGGGAAACTCATGTTTCATTTTGTATTTAAAAAGAATCAAGTTTCCAGTCCTTAAGGTTGCAGAGATCTGCATGGAAAAGTGCAGGCAGAGATGATGGAATTACATTTCCATTAGTTGGGGAGGGGGCTTTGCTGTTCTTGACCTCCTGTGCATAGCAAAACCTGCCTAAATTATGCAGAATAACAAAGACATTGGACTACGCAGGTTTATTTATCATGCATTTCTCAGGGGTATTTATATGATGCCTCCTAATAACTACATTCTCTAAGCATCTTATATTAAAATACATCCATGTAAAAGCAAAAAAGGGAGGTTCATAATTTCCATTTGTGATTTTGTTTGTGTGTGTTTTGAATAGACTCGGTCCTCAGTAGGGGATTGTGTGCCCCTCGGACAGAATCATAGCTCCTACAGAGAGCTTTTTGGAGATATGAAGAATAAAACACTTTTCATTGCAAATTGGGGCAGATTAGTAAAATAATGAGGACAGCAATAACAATGGGCCCTGCTGAGCCCGACAAACATCTCTAAATAAACCCGCTTAGTGCAAGTTCCTTTTCCTAAATCTGCAAAGGTCATAAAATTGGCCTCTTCTTCTCTCTCAGCTTCGAGGGGAGTGGGAGACGAGTCTGCTGAAAAGCTCGGGGCGAGATTGGTTTTCACTGATCTCGAATGAAAACAAATGAGGGAAGAAATAATATGCAAATCGACTCCATGTCTCAATGGGACATAGAGCTGTCAATATTTGCCTCTCAGCTCAATAAATCCAGAGGATCCTTGGAAGACGTGTCAATAAATATCTGCTTCTTGTTACAGATGAGCGATATGGGGAACTGGAGAACTTAAAGGAATACAGTGAGCAGCAGGATACTGATCGCTCTGCCTATTGAGAGCATCAGAAGAGGCAGCAGGATCAGGCCAGTGGCCCATCTCCCGTTCTCACAGTGGCCACCCAGATGCCCCAATAAGAAGCTCGCAAGCATAAGAGCACTACTGGTAGCCATCACTCCCTCCTGTGGAAGTGAGTTCCACAGTTTAACAATGCATGGCATGAAAGAGTTTTGTCTGTCCTGAATCTTCCAGCTTCATTCAACTTCATTGGGTGCCCATTGGATTCTAGGGTTATGAGAGAGGGAGAAAACCGTTTTCCTCTACCTTCTATCCTTCTATCGTAGAATCATAAAACTGTAGGGTTGGAAGGGGTCATGAGGATCATTCCAGGGGTCAGCAAACTTTTTCAGCAGGATGCCTATCCACTGTCCTTCAGAACTTGTGGGGGGCTGGACTATATTTGGGGGGGACGAAATGAATGAATTCCTATGCCCCACAAATAACCCAGAGATGCATTTTAAATAAAAGGACACATTCTCCACCCCCATCGTTCTGCCCGGA
Source organism: Podarcis raffonei (assembly GCF_027172205.1). NCBI lineage: Eukaryota > Metazoa > Chordata > Lepidosauria > Squamata > Lacertidae > Podarcis > Podarcis raffonei. The sequence goes on from NC_070617.1 coordinate 25,655,101, forward strand.
CACTGAGGTCCAGCTCTGAGGGCCTCCTGGTGGTTCCCTCACTGCGAGAAGCCAAGTTACAGGGAACCAGACAGAGGGCCTTCCCGGTAGTGGCACCCGCCCTGTGGAATGCCCTTCCACCAGATGTCAAAGAGAAAAATAACTACCAGACTTTTAGAAGACATCTGAAGGCAGCCCTGTTTAGGGAAACTTTTAATGTTTGATGCATTACTGTATTTTAATATTTTGTTGGAAGCCACCCAGAGTGGCTGGGGAAGCCCAGCCAAATGGGAGGGGTATAAATAATATAGTAGTAGTAGTGGTGCTAGTAGTAGTAGTAGTAGTAGTAGTAGTAGTAGTACAACCCCCAGCCAATGTAGGAATCACAGCTGAAAGATCCCTGACAGAGGGACATCCAACCTCTGTTTAAAAACCTCCGACAAAGGGGAATCCACCACCTTCCAAGGCAGTCTGTTTCACCATCGAACAGCTCTTACCACCGGAAAGTCCATCATAACGTTTAGTCAGAATCTCCTTTCTTGCCATTTGAATCCATTGGTTCGGGCCCTACCATCTGGAGCAGAAATCAAGGAAGGTGATGTGAGATCAGCACCTTGGACAGGGGTCTAGGTGCGCGTTTCAGGACCACGGCCAGCGATTTAATGAGGCGGGTAGAACCACATAGGCCACCTTAAACTAAAAACAAGTCGGGATATAAATGCAATCAATAACTAATAATGAATAACGTCAAAACTTGGAGAGGAAGTTTGTGGGGAAATTAGCAGTGTTTGCAGGTGGGGGGTTGGGGTGGGGTGTCTTCAGAGAGGACAACAATTAATGAGGAGGGGAAGGGGAGAGATCGGAAGGAATGGCGTCCAGTCCTGTGTGTTCTGTGGCAGTGCAAAGGAGCCCACAGAGAAGCAATGGTAGAGGAGATTTACGCCCTGCACTCCAGGGTATAAATAACCCCTCGTCTGACACTGCCTAATTGGAGCATGAGAGGCAGTATCTCTGCAGCTTCGAGACACGGACCCACACCTCCCGACCGGTGCCTTATCGAGGTGGCAATATATTCCAGAGATGGATATCAGGCATGTGGTGGGAAGCAATGGAAAGCCTGTCTTTGGTGGCAGGTGGCCTTAGGATGAAAATGCATGAGCAGCGTTTTATCGCGCCAGTGATGCCGTCCGGGCAATCATTTCCGCAGCGCCCTCCTAGCTGTGGTAATGCTTCATTCATATGGAAATCCACTTGAAAGCCTCCTGAATTTAAATACCCAGCGGCAAGGTTGTGTGTGAACCACAGATCTCCAGCAGCACAGAAAGCTCACAGCTGGGAGTTCAGCTTCATGAGAATCTTCCCCCTTTAAAAAAAAAAGAGCAAGTTTCTAGTCCCTAATGTTGTGAAGCTATGTTTGAAAGTACGCAAACGACGATTGGAGTGGGGAGAGGGTCCTCGGAAGCCAGTGGAGTTTTTGTATAAAACGAAAAATGCATGGGAGGAGTGCTTTCAGAAGCTTGCATAGTGCCTTATCTCTCCCCATGGCCAAATAAATTGCAGAACTGAACTCTCTCTTCTTTTTAAAGTACCGAATTTAGATTACCTTAGCTCAGAACTTAGGTTTCCTTTAGTGCACAGTGCACACGTTCACCAATACTTCTCCATTTTGTTTAAGTACTAGGCAGCAGATGCTGAGGCCTTCTTCAGCCTGAGACAATTGAGCACGCCCTATCTCCAGCTGTTACAAATTGTATGCCAAAGGGGCCACAACAATGAAGGCCCTGCTATGGTGGACCCAGAGACCCACCAGGAGGTCCCCTTCTAGAGATCATAGTGGCTGGGCAGGAGGGCAAGTAGCCCTCAAATGGTGGGTTATGTAAACTAAAACACAATCACAAAATGTAGAATAGCAAACCATAAAACCACAACCAGTACTTTGTTTTCCAGCTGGAGCATGCTGGAGCGTAAGTCTAGCACCACTCAGAAGGGAACCATTGCAAGCCAATGCTCCCCCCAACCCAATTTTTGCCTTTAGATCTAGCTCCTAGCTACAATTGGTCAAGCTACGGGGCAGGGCCAATTTGTATTTCTTTTCTTTGAACCCATCTCCTGTGTAGTGACAGGAGGCTTTAAACCTTCCAGCCAGGCCTCTACCATGGCCCGCACATGCATTTGCGCCAGGACCCTTCCGAGCTGTCCTAGTCATCTGCCTGAATCCAAGAGAATAAGGGAGGCAGGGGCGCAATTATTTGACCTGTGCCAGAACCAAGGTTGACTCCCAAACCAGCTAGGGAGACAGCTTGCCATAGTTTTTAGCACCTCCGCGGACAGTGAACATTGTCAAACCGGCATCAGGGCTGCCCCGAGTAGCCCAGCAATTTACTGTAACAACTTCATGGTGAGTTATGGCACCTATTTTTTGGGGGGGGGGCACTGACCACAACATATAAGAACTAAGAAGAGCCTGCTGGATCAGCTCAATGGCCCACCTAGTCCAGCATCGCCTTCTTACAGTCACCAACCTGTGGGAAACCCCCGAGCAGTTTCCTTCCTTCCCCTTTCCCATGCTGTGAAATAGAAGAACACGAGAGGGAATTGTTGGACCTCGCTGATCTACGAGGCCCGGGATTTCTCTGTGCTTTAAGCAAGACAAGGAGCAGACAGATCCCCCATTATCCCTTTCCTGTGAAATATGCCAAGCCACTTAGTATTCATGCTTGTACCCAATTATTTATAACAGGGATTCTTTATTCGAAGTTTCAGGCTGGGAAAGGGGGGTGGGGAGTTCTAACCAGGTGGTTTTAACAATGATTTAAGGCTTGGGAGAGTTTGATTATTAATGGAGGGAGGAGGAGGAGGGTCCAAGGAAAGGAATTTGGAGCGGTGAAATAATGCGGCTAGGAAGAGTCAGGATGATAGCACAGCTTTCTGCCACCTGGTACCCTCCTGATGCTTTGAACTGCAACTCCCATCAGCTCCAGCCAGCCCCAAAATTGAAAGCAGAACTACGTATAACTGGCCTATTGCCACTATCAGCAGTAATCATCATGAACAAGGGGGCAAGTCTCAGCCACCCTAAACCTTCCATAGCACAGCTCCTTCCCCCTCCCTTCTCTTTAAAAGCACTTTTGAATGCGGCTGGCAAATGCTGTAGGGGATTAGGGCAAAGTAGACAGGTGTGGGGGCTATCAGCCCCCTATAGCACCAAGAAGAGCCCTGGTGAATCAGACCAGTGGCCCATCTAGTCCTTCATCCTGTTCTCGAGGTGGGCAAATAAAGGTAAAGGTAAAGGGACCCCTGACCATTGGATCCTGTCGTGACCGACTCTGGGGTTGTGGCGCTCATCTCACTTTATTGGCCAAGGGAGCTGGTGTACAGCTTCCAGGTCATGTGGCCAGCATGACTAAGCCGCTCCTGGCGAAACAGAGCAGCGCACGGAAACGCCATTTACCTTCCCGCCGGAGCAGTACCTATTTATCTACTTGCACTTTGATGTGCTTTCGAACTGCTAGGTTGGCAGGAACAGGGACCGAGCAACGGGAGCTCACCCCATCACAGGGATTCGAACTGCCAACCTTCTGACCAGCAAGTCCTAGGCTCTATGGTTTAACCCACAGTGCCACCCGCATCCCATGGTGGGCAAATAGATGACCCAAAGAGAAAACCCCAGGCAGGATTCAAGCTCCCCAGCAACTGGTATTTGGAAGCCACTGTGGAGGCAGACCAGAGCCAGATGATGCAATGGCAGCCTCTTGACCCAGCTGCCTCCCCCTGCCCTAGTGGTGTTGGGTCACCCTCTTGACCTGGCAGTCTCCCCCTGCCCTGTGGCCCCAGAGATGTAGAGGGGTGGCCCTTCCCCCCTGCACAATCGCACCGGACAGAGGAGAAGGGTGGTCTCTTGACTAGACAGCCTCCCCTTCCCCTTAGACTATACAAGTGGCAGAAGGGTGATCTCAGCTTGCATTATAACCACCGAGTGGTTGAGGGGTGGAGATGAAGCTGAAGCTGAGAATGAAGATAGACCTCTTGACCCAGCCACTGCCCCCCCCCCATTCTAGTGGTTGTAGGCAGTGGGGGGCAGTAGTTAAGAAGTCATCCCACCACCACCTGGTGCATCCTCCTCCTCCTCTTCTTCTTCCTCCTCCTCCTCTCTGCTGAGCACTCTGCTTTTTTTCAGGCTTTCCAATTCAGCCGTCCGCAAGCTGTAATCCCAACCCATAAAACTGAGACATGGTTGCGCATATTGAGGTCAGCCATTGGGTCTCTGAACCGTGGCTCTCGCTCCTGAAGTTGTGACCAGGCGGAGCTGTAAAGCTCTCCTAACTAATGGGATTGAGTTGTTTATGGCCCCATCAACCTTTTTTTTCTGAAAGGATCAGGCGGAGTTTTATCATTATCATTTCCTGTAACTGGGGGTGATGTTGAGCGTTCAAAGCTCACCTCTACCCCCCCCCCTCCCACCTGCACCCAGTCATCCTCTCTCTTTCGTAGTGTGTCTTCCCTTTGGGGAAAAACAAAGCCCCCCAAATGAAGGAGGCAGAGATATAGAGACAGGAGAGATGCAGCAAAAGGGGGGTGATGTGATGAGATGGAGAGAAAAGCAGCTAGAATTTTTCCCTTATCCCAACCTGTTCATCCCTCCCATGTAATTGTTTTGCTGACGTTTTCCTTGTAGCAAATCATACGCCATGCTTCAAAAGCTACATCCAGGTAAAAAGTATAGAGGAGAACTTCAGACGAGTCTTGCTGATGGATCAGTCCAGCATCCTGCCCCATAGTGGCCGGCCACATGTTCCAATGGGAGCAGAACTTGAGCACAAGAGCAATTAGATGAGAAGTAAACAGAAGCCAAGCTGCATTTTGGGCCAAGGGAAGTTTCTGAGTCATTTGAGGGCAGCTCCATGTGGAGTCTATCCCTAGGCTACCTGAAAGCCTTGCTCGATCTCAGCACTCTGCCCCTCTCTCCCTCTCTATCTGCTTTTAAAGAGCCAAGGCCACATAAATTCAAAGGCATGATATAATTGAAGATGAATCCATCAGGCAGCACACAACCTTTCACATTAGACATATTGAGACTGAAGCTGGAGGAAAATTGCTTTTTTCCTTCTTGACTTTCTATTTGCTTAAGCCCCCAATATTTACTGGTTGCGAGCGGAATCTGTTTTTCATTTCCAGCGTGGAGGTGAGGGAGAATCCCAGTGCCACTCATCTCGGCACCAAAATTAAATCTGTCGAGCACTGTCAGGGGCCCGGTGTATTAATGATACACTTGTAATCCGTTTCATTCTGGAGGGTGAGGAGCGGAGCTGCGTCTGCTGACGGGGGACTCAGGCACTTGACCATTGTTCGCACATTATGATAGGAGGCGAAGAACACTTCCCCAATCCCTGGAAATTGCAGCTTCTTCTCCATCATTTACTCCCTTCGTGGCAACGCCCCAGGGCCACGGACTGCTGCCGGAGCCTCAATTAGCCAGTGGATGGAGAATCTGAGGTCAACGGATCAGCTGCTTCCTCCTCCTATTAATAAGTCGGGAAATGTGCAACACAGAGAGAAAGGAGAGTTTCTGTCTCCATCGGATGCACTGCCAGCTGCAGAGAAGGGATTGCAGGATTATAGGGCTGGGTGGGACCCCAGAGGACATCTATAGCAACCCCCGGCTCACTACGGATTCTGCCATGTAGGGTGCATTGACAGAACAGGTGGCAAGGTAGCTATTCAGCCTCTGCTTAGATACCGCCAGGGAAGAAGAGGCCGTTGCCTGCTGAGGTGGACTGCTCCACTGTCAGAAAAGCTCTAACTGCTAGGAAGCTTCTCCTGCCATCAAACGGAAATCTCCTTCCCCACAATGTCCACCCAGGGTTCTAGCCCTGTGTGTGCACAGCAGCAGAGCAAAAGCCTGCTCTGTCTTTGGCATGACGAGCACCATATCTACAATTTTTCTTGTAGGGGGCAGAAGTCTACACTACCACCATGCTTTCCCAGATTGTGAACATTGATCGATGAATCAGGGGGATATGATTGTTACTGTACTTTCCCCAGACCAAACACAAGTCCCCTGATTGGAGAAGACCAAGGCAGAAATATGAGTTGAGAAGTTCCACCTTCTCTCCATCTCCCCTCTTCCTTGGTCGTCTTGCTTCCGTGGACAAAATAACCCCCTTTTCTGGTTTTTTATCATTGTTATTGCTGCCCATCTGACTGGGTGGCTTACAACACATTAAAACACAGTAAGGCATCAAGCATTAAAACTTCCCTAAACAGGACTGCCTTCAGATGTCTTCTAAAAGTCAGAGAGTTGCTTATTTCCTTGACATCTGATGGCGGGCGCCACCACCAAGAAGGCCCTCTGCCTGGTTCCCTGTAACGTCACTTCTCACAGGGAGGGAACCGCCAGAAGGCCCTTGGAGCTGGACCTCAGTGTCATTCTCAGGGTCTGGTCTGAAGGAATATAATCCACCACTTGCTGAATTTTATATGTTTGTTTATTGCATTTATATCCCAAATTTTTAAGTCAACCTGTTAAATCAACCTCCCAGAAAGCCTGATTCTCTGTTTCCTATTTTGCTAACTTTTAAATCTGTTTCCTAGGAGAGCAGCACCTGGGCCAATGAAAAGCATCCAGTCCAGAGAAGGAAACCTCTGCGCTCTGCAGCCTGCCTTGAAAGCCACACCGCTGACAAGCCACCCTTGATCCTAACTGCTTTCAACAATGCTATTACTTTGCAAAAAAAAACCAACACCTTCCCTGCAACTCCCCATTAGGCTCAGCAGTGACACCACAAACCTTCCAGCACTTGGATGGTGTCCATTGAGCGACGCTGCCTGTTCAGGGGTGCCGCCTCCAATTATAGGAAGGAGGCGGGGGGAACCATTTGGCACCCCATTCTTGCAATGCAGTTTTGTCTATTCCGCTTACCCGGGGCCTCAGTTCCTGGGCATTAACAGCGAATAAAAAAGTTTAGCTCATTGATTTATCGCCTCTCCCGGAAAGTGAGTTTATCACCTGCCTTCCAGGTTTCCGAGTCACTCTGTTCTTTGATTATAATTTTTATTTATTTGGTGATGGATGGGTTCTCGGATTGTAAGGGGGGGTGTTCCCTATCAGGAGACAATATTTCTCTATGTCCTGAACATCTGACACCCATTTTTCAATGTCCATTTCTTCTTTTCTCTGGAAAAACCCATCTTAGCATTCCACCGGTGGTTTTGGCCACGTCTGTTTGCGCGAGGAAATGGCAAGCGGGACACCTAGCGTCTGCGTGGCAATATCGCAGGAATATGAACAGCCTTTGAAGTCAGGGGAGGGAAAGCCCAGAGACAGTGTGGTGTAGTGGTTAGAGTGTGACTAAGAAAGGGTTCTAATCCAAACTTGGCCATGAAGCTCACTGGGTGTGTCCTGGAGAGCCAGTCACTGCCTCTCAGCCTAACCTACCCTGCAGGGCTGTCACAGAGACTAAATGAGGAGAATGGTGTGGCCCACCTTGAGCTCCTTGGAGAAAAAGGTGGGGTGTAAATGGGAATAAATGAATAAATACCCTAGGCTGTGAAGCAAGGGTTGTGAACTGTGTTCAGCCCCTGGGCTGAATTAAGGACCTGGCTGAATCAGGCCAAAGGGGCACATCTAGTCCAGCTGTCAGATGCTGGACTGAGGAGGAATGGTAGGGGCCACCCCTCCTCCTCCTGAACCTTCCTGAGAACAGGAGGACAGTATAGATTTAGAACGGTGGTTTACAGAAGGACATAGTTTAGAGGCTGCAGAGGGGAGAAGCTGGGAAATATTGGGAGATGAACAACAGGAAGAAGACACACCAGGGGAGAGACAGCTGACAGACTCAGTGTCTTTGGCAAGCATTCCTAACCCCTCTTCTCCCAGGACCCAGAGTGCATTGAGAGTACAGTAGAACCTCTACTTACGACCGCCTCTACTTGGGCCCGATCCAAGTTGCGACCGCAGCAAACCCAAAGGTAAATACTGGGTTTACCCCAATTCACACACACACAGAAGCAGCACACAACGGCACTTCTACCAGCGACCTGGATTGACTTAGTGACGGACCTCCGGAACTGATTACGTCCGTAAGTAGAGGTTCCACTGTAGTAGAACAGAAAGCTCAGAGGCAAAAAGCAAAGATCAGCCAGCGTAGGGATGACTTATAATAGGAGAGACAGAGGGGGTGGAACTTTACTCGAAGCAACACTATTATTTGATAGAGACTGCATTCCTTCGTCTCTCTCTCTCTGTGAATACTGAATAAATTATGCGGTGAGGACTCTTCTTGTTTCTCTGCATTTTGGCTGCCCCCGGGAGAGGTATCGGCTTCCCTGAAGACTGACACCAGCATCCTGTTCTCACAGTGGCCAACCAGACGCCTCAAAGGTAAGCCTGTGAGTAGGACCTGATCACAAGAACATCCTTCCCTATTCTCCCTTCCAGTGGTTTCCAGCACTTGGCATTCAGAAGCAACACTGTCTCTCAATATGGAGCCAGAGCATAGCCACTGCAGCTAGTAGCCATGGATCCCCTTATCCTCTGTGAATTTCCCACCCCCGACCCGTCTTTAAAGCCATCCAAGTCAGTGGCCATCACTGCATCCTGTGGGAGTGAGTTCCGCAGTTTGTCTATGTGCTGCATAAAGAAGGATTTTTTAAAAATCTGTCCTGAATCTTCCTTCATTGGATGACCCATGCTTTGGATAAAGCAGCACTCGCTGCTGTTAGCAGCCAATCCTCCCTTGTCTTCTGGTGTTTGCAAGCAGAGGAAATGCATGCGCACGCACACAGACAAAACAAAGTAACAAGTTAAAATTAATAGTTTGTGAGTGACAGCCACACTTTTGCACCATCCAAGGAGAGCTGGAGAAAATGTTCCATAAACATCTCCCCTCTTCCTCCCCACCTCCCCCCCACCTCCTTTTCAATTTCCTACTCCAGAGTGGAAACTTGATTTCCTTTTGCATGTGGTTTCCAAAGAGCTCCCTGGTGGTTTTTTTAAAAGTGCTGCCAACAATTACGTGGCGGCTGAAGCAAAGCGAGAATGACATGGAGCTGACTTCATGTTCAGAATTCCAACCCCGGATTTATGAACAGATAGGAGGGTGAACTTCAACTACAACCACAATTGTCTGCGGGTGGGGGGAGAAGCGGAGCCCAACAACATCTCGTCAGGTAGAGTCGGACATAATTTGGTCGCCTATAATTATAAGTAAAAGGTAAAAAAGGTAAAGGACCCCTGGATGGTTAAGTCCAGTCAAAGGCGACTATGAGATGCAGCACTCATCTCACTTTCAGGCCGAGGGAGCCGGTGTTTGTCCACAGACAGCTTTCTGGGTCATGTGGCCAGCAGGACTAAACCACTTCTGGCACAACAGGACACCGTGATGGAAATCAGAGCACAAAGAAATGCTGTTTTCCTTCCTGCCAGAGTGGTACCTATTTATCTACTTGCACTGGCGTGCTTTCGAACTGCTAGGTTGGCAGGAGCAGGGACCGAGCAATGGGAGCTCACCCCGTCGTGGGGATTCGAACCGCTGACCATCTGATCGGCAAGCCCAAGAGGCTCAGTGGTTTAGACCACAGCGCCACCAGCGTCCCTGCATAATTATAAGTAGGGAGGGATTGTGCAATGGATTGCACAGGAGCCGGCTGTTGCACCACAATAATTGGCTGTTGCAGAATAAGAATTAGATGTAGCACCACGAGAATCTGCTGCTGACCAACAGACTTCTTTAGCACAACTTTGTGGATTCCTTTGTTGCATAACCTTTAAACTCCACCACCTAGTAGTGCAAGGGCTCTTGTGCTGAAGGACAGAGAATGCTGAGTACAGCCCATGGAGGGTATCATAATATGGCTACTATGGACTTAAGAACATAAGAAGACTCCCCACTGGTTGAGCCAACCAGGAGCGGGGAGCATCTAGTCCAGTATCCTGTTCTCACGGTGGCCAAATGCCCCTAAGAAACTAGGCATCTAGATGGACTGCCTGTGGACTTTGAGCTTCCACTGAGAGCCAGTGTGGTGTAGTGGTTAAAAGTGGTAGTCTCATAATCTGGGGAACCGGGTTTGCGTCTCTGCTCCTCCACATGCAGCTGCTGGGTGACCTTGGACTAGTCACACTTCTCTGAAGTCTCTCAGCCCCACGCACCTCACAGAATGTTTGTTGTGGGGGAGGAAGGGAAAGGAGAATGTTAGCCGTTTGAGACTCCTTCAGGTAGTCATAAAGCGAGATATCAAATCCAAATTCTTCTTCTTCTTCTCTTCTTCCATAAAAACGTAAGAAGAGTCTTTTTGTATCAGACAAAAGGGGGCTCATCTCAGACCCTCCAAGTGTCCCTATTTTCCAGGGACAGTCCCAGATTTACAGAAGCTGTCCCAGTTCCTGATTTGATCCCAGAATGTCTCGCTTTTCCTTAGGTCTTCCCTATTTCCATCAGAGGAATGTTGGAGGGTATGAAGTTATGTGACTCCCCCAAGCCAAGTAGATAAGTAACTACACAACCATTAGAAGACATCTGAAGGCAGCCTTGTATGGGGAAGTTTTTTAGGTTTAATGTTTTTATATACAAGGTGTGACCAGAAAGTTTGGTGAACGGTCACGAAAACCGGCCAGCGACAAATATTCGAACATACAATTGGCATCAGAAACCCATGAAATGCCCATAATTGTGTATGGTGATGAAGCTGTAACTCGAAAGACAGTCCATAGTGGTTTAAGTGTTTCTGTGAAGGACGGCAAACCATCGAAGATGACCCTCCGTCTGGCAGACTGTCGATGAGCAGAATGGCAGCAAATGTCAACAGAGTGACAGAATGATGAAATTTCCGCATGAAATCATTACTGAAGTTACTGAGTTGTCCCACCCTCCATATTCTCCCAATCTGGCCCCACTGGATTTCTTTCTCTTTCCAAAACTGAAATCTGCACTGAAGGGGCACAGATTTTCCAACATTTCACACGTCCAAGCTGCTGTGACGAGGAAACTGAAAGCAGTACAAAAAGAGGACTTCTCCAGAAATTTCCAACAGTTCTATGAACGTTGTCAATGGTGCATTGTATCAGAGCTGGCCTACTTTGAAGGCCTGTAAGTGTACACTAGAATATTTCTCACTGTCTGATTTCTGTGACCATTTACCGAACTTTCCGGTCACACCTTGTATGTTGGAAGCCTCCCAGAGAGGCCGGGGCAACCCAGTCAGATGCGTGGGGTACAAATAATAAAATTACTATTGTTATTACGGAATAAAGGTAAAGGGACCCCTGATCATTAGGTCCAGTCGTGGACCAACTCTGGGGTTGCGGCACTCATCTCGCTTTACTGGCCAAGGGAGCCAGCGTACAGCTTCCGGGTCATGTGGCCAGCATGACTAAGCTGCTTCTGGCGAACCAGAGCAGCGCACGGAAACACTGTTTACCTTCCTGCCGGAGCAGTACCTGTTCATCTACTTGCACTTTGAGGTGCTTTTGAACTGCTAGGTTGGCAGGAGCAAGGACGGAGCAACAGGTACTCACCCCGTTGCGGGGATTCGAACCACCGACCTTCTGATCAGCAAATCCTAGGCTCTGTGGTTTAACCCACAGCACCACCCGCGTCCCTATTATAGAATAGGACGCTCCTATTTTCATTGGAGAAATGTGGGAGGGTATGCCTTCTATTCCTGCAGTCTGTCCTTACAACGGCCACTCAGATACCACCTAAGGAAGCCCACAAACAGGAACTGAATGCAACAGCCACATTCCCCACTACGCTACATTCTGGGATGTCCCACTCCAGGTAAGGGAGAGGGTCTGGCGGGGTGGGGGAGGGACAGACATGGAGGCGAACTGTGCAGCCAAGCCAAGTCTGGCTGACCACGCCTCAACGCAACCCACAATGGAAAGTCCCCGCGATCTGAAGGACAACTTCTTTTCCTTGCCTGCTCTGCTCAGGGAGAAATAAAGCACAGTGCAAATATTTGAAGAAAATATTGCTATTATTAAATCACTTCCTATCATGTCAGGCTCCAATCCCTCGAGCAAACAGACAGGCCTGCTTAAACATCCACTTGGAGGAGCTGATCCGGTCTGGAGAACCATGTGTGCCGTGCCAGGGAACAGCAGCGGGCTCTTCTCGCAGGTGGGCAGGAGTGCGGTGCTACCCATGGAATGCCTTGGGGTGCTTCTGCCAAGAGGACTGGGGACATATGGCAACCAGACCTGAAAAAGAGGACATGTCTTGGAAAAAGAGGACATATGGCAACCCTATTTGTGGTCAGAAAAACCTGCGTCATCCAGCTGTGCTGGCCGGGGATGCTGGAAGTTGCAGTCCTCCAGTAGTTTTGGACTACAAAAGGTTGGCAAAGACTACTTTAGGCTATGGGTAGGCAGAAAGTCAATCAGGATGTACTGGTAGATCTCAGGGTGATTGGCATCACTGCCCTACACTCTCATAGCAGAAGCAATCAAAGGACTTTCTCCAACAAAATTCAGCTGCTGAAATGAAGAAGGATGACCAGGTGTGGAATTTTTTGTGAAAGGGCTGCATGCCCAGGTTAGTTCTGAATGCTGGACTAGATGAGCAGAGCTCTTTTCATGCTCTTACAATGGAAGTTTCTTCTTGTTCTTGTTGTGGTTGGTTGGTTGGTTGGTTGGTTGGTTGGTTGATGGATGACCTGCCCCTCCCCATAAGGTCCCAGGGAGGGCCGTTGCAATTTTAAAAGGTAATATGAAAAACAGTCTAAAACAAATTAAAGTTTGGCAAATTACTGGAAAACACCCCTGCAGCTGGATCAGACCAAAAGGGGGCCATGTCAGTTGGTTAGAGCGTGGTACTGCTAACACCAAGGTTGCAGGTTCAATCCCCGTATGGGGCTGCTGCATATTGCTGCATTGCAGGGGATTGGACTGGATGATCCTCAGCGTCCCTTCCAACTCTGTGATTCTATGACTCTATGATCTAGTCCAGCAATTGGCGTTATATGCAAAAATACACTATATTAAGGCAAACGGCACACAGAATGTGTGCGTGTAGGTAGAAATGTGTATAAGAATGCATCTATCAGTGCAGATAACATACAAAAATAAACTATATTAGAGAAAATTGCTTGTAAAAAGGCGTGCGTTGAGAGAAACGTGTAGTAAATGTGCTAATGTTGTAACCCTCTCTGGGGCCTGAGATGTTGTTTGCGGATGACGCAGCCTCGACAGAACACTCTGAGGAAGCTCTACAGAGACGCACCAGCCGCTTTTGCCCAAGCCTGCATGGAGGTCGGCCTCACCATCATCCAGATGAATACCAATATCCTGGGTCAAGACCAGAGGCGGAGTTAGGGCAGCGCGGCGCCAGTTCTGCTGCATTGGGCGCCAAGCCGTGGGGAGCACCACTATGGGGAATTGCAACTATGATGTGGTGAATTGAGCAGAAAAGAAGGCGAGAGGCAAAGTTGGGCCACTGAAATTTGAAAGACCCAAGTCCACCCGTCGGGACGTCACCAGCACTCCACTCATCAGCACTTGTGACCTCATGCTTGAGGTGATAGGCGATTTTGTCTTCCTGGGCTACACCATAACCAGCAACCTTTCCATCGTCGCTGAGCTGGACATGTGTATTAGCAAGGCAGCTGCGGCAGGGGCTCGCCTCTCCAAAAGGGTGTGGGAAAATGCAATGCTACTGGCCAATATCAGGATGAAGGTCTACTAGGGTTGCATGTGAAGCACGCTGCTTTGTGGAAATGAGTCAGGGGGAACTTATACCCCCAGGAGCGACACCCGAACGCCTTTCCACATGTGCTGCATTATAATAATAATAATAATAATAATAATAATAATAATAATAATAATAATAATAATTTATTACTTATGCAGTGGTACCTCGGGTTACAGGGACGCGGGTGGCGCTGTGGGTAAAACCTCAGTGCCTAGGGCTTGCCGATCGCATGGTCGGCGGTTCGAATCCCCGCGGCGGGGTGAGCTCCCGTCTTTCAGTCCCAGCTCCTGCCCACCTAGCAGTTCGAAAGCACCCCTAAGTGCAAGTAGATAAATAGGTACCCCTTTATAGCGGGAAGGTAAACGGCGTTTCCGTGTGCTGCGCTGGTGCTGGCTCGCCAGATGCAGCTTAGTCACGCTGGCCACGTGACCCGGAAGTGTCTCCAGACAGCGCTGGCCCCTGGCCTCTTAAGTGAGATGGGCGCACAACCCTAGAGTCGGACACGACTGGCCCGTATGGACAGGGGTACCTTTACCTTTTTACCTCGGGTTACAGACGCTTCGGGTTACAGACGCTTCAGTTTACTGACTCCGCTAACTCAGAAATAGTACCTCAGGTTAAGAACTTTGCTTCAGGATGAGAACAGAAATTGTACTCCAGCGGCTCAGAGGCAGCAGGAGGCCCCATTAGCTAAAGTGGTACTTCAGGTTAAGGACAGTTTCAGGTTAAGAACGGACCTCTGGAACCAATTAAGTTCTTAACCCAAGGTACCACTGTACCCTACCCATCTGGCTAGGCCTCCCCAGCCACTCAGGGCAGCTCCCAACAGAATATTAAAAACACGATAAAACATCAAATATTAAAAACTTCCCTAAACAGGGCTGCCTTCAGATGTCTTCTAAAAGTCAGATAGTTCTTTATTCTCCTTGACATTTGATGGGAGGGCGTTCCACAGGGCAGGCACCACTACCAAGAAAGCCCTCTGCCTGGTTCCCTGTAACCTCAGTAAGGGAACCGCCAGAAGGCCCTTGGAGCTGGACCTCAGTGTCCAGGCTGAATGATGGGGGTAGAGACGCTCCTTCAGGTATACAGGACCGAGGCTGTTTAGGGCTTGAAAGGTCAGCACCAACACTTTGAATTGTGCTCAGAAACATACGGGGAGCCAATGTAGGCCTTTCAGGACTGGTGTTATATGGTCTCGGCAGTCACTCCCCATCACCAGTCTAGCTGCCGCATTCTGGATTAGTTGCAGTTTCTGGGTCACCTTCAAAGGTCATAGCTGTCAACTTTTCCCTTTTCTTGTGAGGAATCCTATTTGGAATAAGGGAATTTCCCTTTAAAAGAGGGAAACATTGACAGCTATGTCAAAGGTAGCCCCACAAGGCAGGACAAAGAGGTGCTCTGTCAGGTGTGCGTGCAGGAGCCAGGCCCTGTGACCAATAGGACTTTGCAGGACTGGGGCCTTCCTAAGTTTGTTCTGAAGAGGCAAGGTGAGGCCACACAGGTGAGGCCGATTGGTAACTCACAGCACCTGGTGGCAAGAGCTGGGAAGGGATATAAGGTCAGCATTTCCCTTCGGCTCTTTGCCACAGCAACACGCTTCCTGCCTTGCTACGTTTGGCTTCTTGCTTCCTGATCCTTGAACCTTGGCTTCCTGAATCCTGGCTTTTGGACCCCCGTTCCTGCTCCCACCCCGCCATCTTGCCCCTGGTCCTGACGTCCCCTGCTGGGACTTCAATCACCCATGAACTGGACCGTGACATGCTCTCCCAAACCCACATTCCCAGAATGATCACACTCCTGTCTCAGCGACGTCTACGCTGGCTTGGTCATGTCTACAGAATGGAAGGTGGCAGAATCTCTGAGGACATGCTCTCTGGGGAGCTTCTGGCTTCTGGCACCAGGTCAATTGGCAGACCAACTCTGTGTTACAAAGATGTCTGCAAACGTGGCATGAAGGTTTGACAATCCCTTGCAGATGACCACAGTGCCTGGAGACAACAGTGACCAGAGAAGGAATGATCACTGGGAGGAGTGCAGAGAGAAGAAACCCCAGAGTGCATCTGCAGCAACAAAACTGGATGCCTTCATCTGCCCCAGCTGCAACAAAACATGTCTTTCCTCCGCTATCAGTCTCTACAGCAGCCACAACAAGCACTGTAACTCTCCAATGGTTTGACTTTACCTGTGAAGGCACACTCTTCTGTTGTCTCCTGAGATCACAGGGTTAATGTTGGTGGTCGGGGGGGGGGAGCAGGAATTGAGTTTCCCTTGGGAAACATTTGAACACACAACAGCACACCCTGAGACCTTAGGATGAAGGGCAGGTAATAAATGAACACTAATAATAATAATGGGATGCAGGTGGCGCTGTGGGTTAAACAACAGAGCCTAGGACTTGCCGATCAGAAGGTCGGCAGTTCGAATCCCTGTGACAGAGTGAGCTCCCGTTGCTCGGTGCCTGCTCCTGCCAACCTAGCAGTTCGAAAGCACGTCAGAGTGCAAGTAGATAAATAGGTACCACTCCAGCGGGAAAGTAAACGGCATTTCTGTGCGCTGCTCTGGTTCGCCAGAAGCGGCTTAGTCATGCTGGCCACATGACCCGGAAGCTGTACGCCAGCTCCCACAGCCAATAATGCGAGATGAGCGCCGCAACCCCAGTGTTGGTCACGACTGGACCTAATGGTCAGGGGTCCCTTTACCTTTACCTAATAATAATAATAATAATAATAATAATAATAATAATAATAGCAATAATAGCAATAATAAAAATCTGACAAATATTCATTACATGCTTTTGAAGAAGAATCACAAAATAATGAGGGAATGTGGAGAGCTTAAGACTGGGGAAATGGGAAATTGTGAGAAAGTAAAATTGACAGATCCGGCCACCCCAGGTCAGAGGTGGAGTTGAGCCCTTTTCTTCCAGAGCCTCCCCCCCCCCAATGCAAGGTCCCTTGCCCCCCTCCCTCCAACTCCCCTCCCGCTTTAAAACTGCTTCGGATGCAATGAAACAGAGCCTGCCATTGAATCATTGCTGTAACAACCACCCAGCAACCTGTTAGAATTTATTTCCAGGACCAGACCTGAATTGCTTCTCTAATTAGTTTTAACCTTCATGAAGGTCACAACCTGTCTCTTTCAGGGGAGAAAACTGCAAGCGATAAATGGTTTCTCACAGGCAGTAACAACACAACAGCGATTATATTAGAGAGAGACAAAATTTATTACCATTAAGGGAGGAGGCAAATCATTTTCTTCCCAAGACTTAACTAATTCAACCCATTTCGGATGGGAAGAAAGGAGGGAGGGACAGAGGAGACAGGGACACGCAAATATGCTCATCTGTTTTCCTGATCAGTGCAGTCCGGTGAGATTTATCAGCATAATTGCACCCTTTGAATGAAGTTAATAATTACGCCTCTTACAACGTATCGTACAAATTTAATCCTCGCCCGTATACCCTGCAGTCATTTCCTGAAACGTACACACGGTGCCTGCCAACTAAGAATGTAAGAGCATAACAAGCGCCTGCAGGATCAGGCCAATGGCCCACCTAGTCCAGCATCCTGTTTGCACAGTGGCCACTCAGATGTCCCAAAAGGAAAACAGGTCCTGAGTGCGAGAGCAGCTCTCCCCTTCCACGTTTTCCAGCAACTGGTATTCAGAAACATCGCTGTTGTTAGCTTTCTCCTCCATGAATTTCTCTAATCTTCTTTGGAAGCCGTCCAGGTTGGTGGACGTTGTTAGTATTTGTATTGCATTCACATTGTAAATGCATATCAAAAGGAATAAATGGTGTGTGGGCAGCTGGGGGTTGGCTGGTTTTTCTGTTGGCTGATTATCTGACGGAGAACGTGGAAGTGACTTGAAGCAGATTCAAGGGATTTGTAAGGACCATCAAAGGCAGCCATGCTCTCAAATCCCAGTTGCTGGAAGCTGGAGGAGGAGAGAGGGCTCTTGTGCTTGAATCCTGCTTGCAGGTTTCCCATCGGGGCATCTGATTGGCCCCTGTGAGAACAGGATGCTGGACTAGACAGACCACTGGCTTGATCCTGCAGGCTCCTTGTTAAATTGTGGGTGAACATATCAGACGACACAGCGATTCTCCAAACAGCTCTTGTTTATTCACAGGCCAGAACAGAACTGAACTGAAGGGTTCAGCCAGCCTGCTTATATAGAGCTCCAGTACAACGTAACTGTAACAACTTTCTGTAACTATCCAATCACTGAACATCACTTTTGATCCCTTATTTGCATATGTGGACCTGAACTATCTACAGTATCCCCCTGCTGGCCCAGGGTGAGAACTTCAGTACATAACACTCCTCTTCTGTTCTCATGTGACCCACTGCCAGTCATTGTAGGCAGCACTGAGGGCTCATCCAGACTTCCTCTTTGTGCCACGTTTCTATTTAAAATAAAATAAAATATTATTCGTTTTACACAATTTTATACTTTAACTTTAATTATTTCAAACATTAAAATAAAAGGTTCTTTTGAACCTTTGGACCTCCTCCCCCCCCCCATGGGTTCCATATTTATGATTAAATTTTCTGCATCTTTTACCGTTATCCATTTGATATATATATCCATAATTACCATAGGTATTTCACATTACAAGTGTCATTACATCACTGCCAATGATTTTAACTGTTTACACAGGTCTTTTAAATAAATTAAAATTTGACTCCAGTCTTTTAACAATACAGTGGTACCTCTGGTTGCGAACGGGATCCATTCCAGAGGCTTGTTTGCAACATGAAAAGCCTGCAACCTGAAGCACCATATTTGCACAGGTGTGCGGCGCAATTTGGCGCTTGTGCGCATGCGCGAAGTGAGATTTCGCACTTGTGCACATGCGCAAGCGGTGAAACCCGGAAGTAACCCTTTCCGATACTTCTGGGACACTGCGGGACACAACCTAAAAAAACGTAACATGAAGCAAACGTAACATGAGGTATGACTGTACTTGATCTTCCTGGTTTCTGATCTTCCCCGTCAGTTTCACCATCTCTGCACACTCCATCAGTTTGTTTCTTCTTTTGTTGGTCCTTCTCCTTCCTTACATCTCTGTGCTAGGAGCATTCTCGCTGCCGTCATTGCAGACACAAAAAGTCTTTTATCTTCTCTTGGTACCTCTTAACCTATTATACCTGACGAAAACGCTTCTGGTTTTTTTAACTAATGCATTTTTAAACATTTTCTTTCATTCATTGTAGATCATTTCCCAGAAAGCTTTTACTAGTGTACATGTCCACCACCTTGTGCCACATTTCAAGGCACAGGTTTGCCCTTTGAAGCACTGTATCCAAGGGCTTTTTCCCCCCTGCTACTTTCTGCAAATGCCGCTCTTTGCAGCTGAATCGGAGCAAACAGTGTGATAAGAATTTTAAGGTCTTAGATGAATAATAAATGGTCATAAATGTACCAACCAAGCACGTACCTAGATCAGCACAGGAAGACTGACCTGAAACCATTTTTGATTCCCAAACTGAAAGGAAAATGGAAAAGCCTCCCCATTGTCTTTTCCTTCACAAATCCTGTCTTAAGGGCACATTTAAGATATGAATAGGGTGTGAGCCTGTGACCTGGCTCAGGAACTAAGTATTTATCATGACAAAAGACTGGCCAGGCTCCCCAGGGTATCCAATCAAATAAGCATTGACAGGTAACCTGCCAGACAGGAGATAAACAACAACAGGAGATAAACAACACACTCAGATTTCTGCTGATGTAGGTATGATGTGTCTGGGGGTGGTCTTGAACTCCAGGACAGACAGTTTAAAATGTCTATATAAGGGCAGACACACCTGGGTTCTGGGTCCTCCTCCTTTCCTGCGTGTGAGGGGAGCACCCTGTTACAACAGATCAATAAAGATCAGGCTTGCTAGCTGCTTTGCTTCTCAATATTCTCTGGTTGGCCTCTGTTATTTTCTCCTACCAATAGGGAACCTATGTAAGGACTCTATATGGGCTCTTGGATATCCCATGAGGGAAAAGGGCAGGTTTCTGTTTATTGCAACAGCATTCTGCAGAAAACCCAAACAGCCGTTGGTTCCAAATCAGCTTTAAAGAGCAGGTTTTCCTGTAGAAAGCAGTGAGGGGGAAGCGCTCAGAT
The DNA here is from genome assembly GCF_027172205.1 of Podarcis raffonei. Classification (NCBI taxonomy): domain Eukaryota; kingdom Metazoa; phylum Chordata; class Lepidosauria; order Squamata; family Lacertidae; genus Podarcis; species Podarcis raffonei. The sequence continues at coordinate 25,674,886 of NC_070617.1, forward strand.
GCAGAGCTTTAAAGTATGGATCTGTGCCAAGAAGGTGCCGGAAGCTAAGTGTGGATGAGCCCTGAGCCTAGAGAGACCATTGATCTGACTGCATACAAGGCGGCTTTCCTGAAGCTGGACGTCACGTAGTGGAAGGGTGACAGCTGGCCCTCTTCCAAGATGAAAGGCCTCACTCTCATCGGCCAGCAGCTATTTTTCCATGCTTGTCTAATTAGCAAACACGCATCCAGCGCAAGATCGTTATTGTGCTTTGGCAGCTGCGATTAGCAGGGAGATTCAGTTTAACGGGTTGTCAGGGGAAGAGAAGCAGAGATGTGGATTTGGGTTGGGAGGGAGGTTGGAAATGTGCAGCCATTGGAAGATTAATGCAATTAAAGTTTTCGTTGTGGAAGGACTTTTGTTGGGGAATATTAAGCGGCTGCGAAACGCTGCACAGATGCAGCTGTCTGTTCCGCCAGCGAGGATCTTTAGCGGGGGGGGGAGCACCCGCATTCCCACCGCATGCCCCTCTTGATGAAGAAGAAGCGCTAATTGCTTATTTATAGATTTGCAGGCATTTCCTTTGGTGGGCAGGGGGAAGCCTCGCTGGCTGGGCTGCAAGACAGGTTGTCTGACCAGACTCCAGGCCCACCTGCTAGACGAGGGGAGGCATGGAAAGAGAATGTCAAGAGTTTTGGAGCTGGGGGGTGAGGCCTGTGGTCTACACACAGATCCCTGGTAATCACAGAATCATCGAGTTGGAAGGGACCCACTCCAACCCCTCCTAATGAGCTAGACTGGTGACTGGTAGTGGCCGCCGAGACCACATAACACCAGTCTTGAAAGACCTAAATTGGCTCCCAGTACGTTTCCAAGCACAATTCAAAGTGTTGGTGCTTTAAAGCCCTAAAAGGCCTCGGTCCAGTATACCTGAAGGAACGTCTCCACCTCCATCGTTCTGCCCGGACACTGAGGTCCAGCGCCGAGGGCCTTCTGGCGGTTCCCTCACTGCGAGAAGCCAAGTTACAGGGAACCAGGCAGAGGGCCTTCTCAGTAGTGGCACCCGCCCTGTGGAACGCCCTCCCACCAGATGTCAAAGAGAAAAACAACTACCAGTCTCTTAGAAGACATCTGAAGGCAGCCCTGTTTAGGGAAGCTTTTAACGTTTAATAGACTATTGTATTTTAATATTCTGTTGAAAGCCACACAGAGAGATGGGCAGGGTATAAATAATAAATTATTATTATTATTATTATTATTATTATTATTATTATTATTATTATTATTGCAGCTGAAGAATCCCTGGCAGGTGGCCATCTGACTTCTGTTGGAAGTGCTGCCAAGGAAGAAGAGTCTCCTAGAGAGCTTATTCCATTTTATGAAGGTAATGGCTTTTCCTTCCTTGGAAGTTTTTAAGCAGAGGTCAGGTGGACACCTGTCCGGGATTCTTTTGCTGTGATTCCTGCCTCCCTCCTAGATGACCTTTGAGGTTCCCTCCCAGTTCTATAATTCTACAATTACCAGGGATGGGAGTGCAGTGATTAGCCATTTTCCCGGGTAAAGGTTTGCCTGGTGTGGTAATGTTGAAATATCAGACTGAGGCTGTTACAAGGGGGGGGAAACAGCTCCTTTATCCCTTATGGCATGGGTAGGCAAACTAAGGCCCGGGGGCCAGATCCGGCCCAATCGCCTTCTCAATCTGGCCCGCGGACGGTCCAGGAATCAGCGTGTTTTTACATGAGTAGAATGTATCCTTTTATTTAAAATGCATCTCTGGGTTGTTTGTGGGGTGCAGGAATTCGTTCACTTCCCCCCCAAATATATATATATATATATATATATATATATATATATATATATATACACACACACACATATATATATATACATATACATACATATATATATATATATACATATATATATATATATATATATATATATATATATATATATATAGTCCAGCCCTCCATAAGGTCTGAGGGACAGTGGACCGGCCCCCTGTTGAAAAAGTTTGCTGACACCTGCCTTATAGGGTACCCAAGAGTCCGTATAGAGTCTTTATGTAAGTTTTCTATAGGAGAAAATAACAGAGGCCAACCAGAAGAATATTGAGAAGCAAAGCAGCTAGTAAGCCTGATCTTTATTAAACTGTTGCAACAGGGTCCCCACTCACCCCACGCAGGAGGGAGGAGAGGAACCCAGAACAATGGTGTCCAAGCTTTTATATAAACATTTGAAATTGCCTGTAGCTCAAGACCACTCCCCAAAACATCATACATGCATCACAGAAAGAGGTGGTCCCCAGCAGAAATTTGAGTGTGTTGCTTCTCTCCTGTCTGCCAGGATAATGCCTTGCTTGACTGCATTTTCTGGGTAGCCTGGCCATTCCTTTCAGATGATAAACACTTTAATTCCTGAATCTCTTACACATACTGATAGTAGTTTAACAAATACTTGCCAGACTGTATTTGCAGGGAGGTGTAAGCCCCTCCAGTCCAAAGACAATTGGAAAGCTTTTCCTATTTCCTTCCCCCTTGCAGAGAAATAGTTGAGGTCAATTTGGGAGAGTCAAAATGGCTTCAGGGTTGCTCTCCTGTACTATTTCAAACACGTGGTTTATATACTTATGTATGTGTTTGCCTTGTACATTTATGACCATTTATTATATATATATAACCTTATTATATTATTATATTATTATTATTATATATATTATTATATTATATATAATATATAATTATTATATTATTATTATATATATATAACCTATTATATATATATGACCTTAGAATTCCTATAACAGAGGCCACATTCACACCATACTTTTAAAGGAGTATGATTCAAAAAATACTGGGAGCTGTAGTATGTTAAGGGAACTGGATGTTATTATGGGACCTGTTCCCTCCCTGGAAGGGATGCAGGTGGTGCTGTGGGTTAAACCACAGAGCCTAGGTCTTGCCGATCAGAAGGTCAGTGGTTCGAATCCCCGCGACGGGGTGAGCTCCCGTTGCTTGGTCCCTGCTCCTGCCAACCTAGCTGTTCGAAAGCACGTCAAAGTGCAAGTAGATAAATAGGTACCACTCCAGCGGGAAGGTAAACGGCGTTTCCGTGCGCTGCTCTGGTTCGCCAGAAGCGGCTTAGTCATGTTGGCCACATGACCCGGAAGCTGTATGCCGGCTCCCTCAGCCAATAAAGCGAGATGAGCGCCGCAACCCCAGAGTTGTCCGCAACTGGACCTAATGGTCAGGGGTACCTTTACCTTTATGGTATAGTGGTTACAGTGCTTACCTCTTCACAGGTAACTATGAGAATTGTAGCTCTTGGGGGGGGACTAGGGGGTATCCTAACAAGTAGCAGCGGGAGGGGGAGGTGGTTAGAAATTGGGGACATCAGAAGAGAACATGCTATAATATATGCAATGTACAGAGAGACTAGTGTAAAGCTGGAAGCGGAGGCATGAGGGACAGGGGGAGAGACAAGTACAAAGATAGGATCTTTTTCTAAGGGAAAAAATATACCTTACAACGCCCCCCACCCCAGCCACCCACCCACTATTTGTAAAAATAAAATGGATTTTTTTATAGTTGTTCCAATGCTGCCACCTGCTGGTGATATTAATGAATGACATTACCAATCTTTAGCACGGTTCTTAAATGGAATTTGTCTCTCCCCCACAGTGGTTTAAACAATCGACCCCTCTTCCCAGGGATCCCGGGGAATTGTAGCTCTAGGAAGGAAAGAGGGGGTCCACTAACAACTTTCAGCACACTTAACAAACTACAGCTCCCAGGATCCTTTGGGGAAAGCTGTGACTGTTTAAAGTGGCATGATAGTGCTTTAATAATACAGTAGTGCCTCAGGTTAAGTACTTAATTCATTCCAGAGGTCCGTTCTTAACCTGAAACTGTTCTTAACCTGAAGCACCGCTTTAGCTAATGGGGCCTCCTGCTACTGCTGTGCCACCAGAGCATGATTTCTGTTCTCATCCTGAAGCAAAGTTCTTAACCTGAAGCACTATTTTTTGGTTAGCGGAGTCTGTAACCTGAAGCGTATGTAACCTGAAGCATTACCCGAGGTACCACTGTAATAATAATAATAGTAAATTTTATTTATACCCTGCCCTCCCCAGCCAGAGCCAAGCTCAGGGTGGCTAACACCACTAAATTAAAGTAAAAACATAACAGGGAAACAAAACCATTTAAAATACAGGTTACAATGCAATTTAAAATGCAGCCTCATTTTAAAAGTAGCCCATAGATCAAAACCATGAAGGGGCGGGAAACATAAGGGTCAGACTGAGTCTAAACCAAAGGCCAGGCAGAACAGCTCTGTCTTGCAGGCCCTGCAGAAAGATGTCAAGTCCCGCAGTTTAAATGTAGCGTGCGAGTGGCTTCGAAGATGGGAGCTGATGGGCTGCTAGGAATGGCTTTGCGGGCCTGATCTGACCTGTGGGACAGTAGATTTGTCACCTCTGCCCCGGTTACCCTTTTCTTAACCTTTTCCAACTCTTCAATATCCTTTTGGAGGTGAGGCAACCAGAACTGTGCACATCATTCCAAATGCGGTCACACTGTGTGTGAGAGAGAGAGACAGAGAGAGACAGAGAGAGACAGAGAGAGCGCATGCACATACAGTGGTACCTTGGTTCTCAAACATAATCCCTTCCAGAGGTCTGTTCCAGCACCAAAGTGTTCCAAAACTAAGGTGTGCTTGCCCATAGAAAGCAATGCAAAACGGATTAATCTGTTCCAGACTTTTAAAAACAACCCCTAAAACATCAATTTAATGTGAGTTTTACTATCTAACGAGATTGTTGACCCATAAAATGAAAGCAATAATCTATGTACTGTACTATAAAATAAATAAGACAGTATTGTAGATGGTAAAAATTAAAAGTAAAAAATTTTCTTACCTGCGCTGATGATAGTCATTGTTTGGATGGGGGGCTTTTATCCATCTCCACAGTCACACAATCAATCCATCAGTAGCTGAACTGGGTTCACACAAAATAAATAGCAAAAACAAAAACACCAAACTTAATCCATTCCAAATGTTCAAAAACCAAGGCGCGGCTTCTGATTGGTGCAGGTGCCCTGGAAACAATAGCTGACAGCCACATTCGGCTTCCGAAAAACGTTCGGAAACTGGAACACTTACTTCCGGGTTTTCAGTGTTTGGAAACCAAGGTGATAGAGTACCAAGGCGTTTGAGAACCAAGGTACCACTGTACTTTCCAGGCATGCTTGACATTTCTGCTGAAATGCAAAGGGAGGCATTTCTGCCTCATCCATCTCCTTCTCCCAGGTGGGATTCTTCGAACTTCTCACCATCTGCCAGACATTGCTTGTTTTTTGGGGGCGGGGGGAGGGAGGCAGGTTTCTGCCGCGTCAGGCTGAGAGCAAACAGCCTATGAAATATGTATGGTAAGGATGCCTCTCCTCCCTTCCCAAAGCTTCTCCTACTCAAGTCTTGAAGCCTCTTGCAGCAGCAGATCAGTCTAGAATCAAAATTCTTCTTTTTATTTTTTTAAGAGCAGGAGAAACTGTGGTTGATTCCCAAGATATCCATAATATAGTTGTCTGAAACTTAGCTGGGGGTTTTCTGGGAAAGGTGCTATGGATGCAGAAAGAGGAATCGGGTTTTGGTTTAGGAGATGCATTGCTGATGTCACAGCACAAAGCATTGCTGATGTCACAGCACAAAATCATCCGCCTTCTGCCCAACCATCCCTGGCTTAAGATCAGTGCCGGGTTTACGTATAAGCTAAACAAGCTATAGCTTAGGGCCCCACTCTCTTGGGGGCCCCAAAAAAATTAAAGGAAAAGAAACTGGATGTATATTTCCAAAATATACGATAAAAAATAAATAAAACAAAACCTACATACAGCAACAGTGTTTTGTGTTGTGTAGGCTCCTATGATGTACCATATTTTTCGTTCTATAAGACGCACCAGACCACAAGACGCACCTAGTTTTTGGAGGAGGAAAACAAGAAAAAAAATATTCTGAATCTCAGAAGCCAGAACAGCAAGAGGGATCGCTGCGCCGTGAAAGCAGCAATTCCTCTTGCTGTTCTGGCTTCTGTGATAGCTGCGCAGCCTGCATTCGCTCCATAAGACGCACACACATTTCCCCTTACTTTTTAGGAAGGAAAAAGTGAGTCTTATAGAGCAAAAAATACGGTAAGTAATGGGACCCACCTGCTAGCCTGCTCCCTAATATATCACTGTTTTGCTCATTTCTATATATAGGGTGCCTACATTCTGCATGGACTGGTTGCATGCCAACATGTGCAAAGGGCCTTAGATACCTATTAGGTCCATAAATTACCATATAGCATATATTCAACATGAAAAACAGCGACAATTTGTTGTTGACAAAGGACAGCTGGACATATAAAGGCCCCTATTACCTTCAGTAGCTAAGGGCCTCATCAAACCTAAATCCGGCCCTGCTTAAGATGGCTAAATGTTGCCCCCAAAAAATCCCCACCCAATATTGCAAAATCCCTTCCTCAGGAATCAACTTGGTCTCCACACCAGGGAGGAGGAAATGCTGCTGTAAGTAAGCAAAAATTGCAATGAATGGTCATGGATAAAGCAAATACAGAAAAGAAAACTTTTCTCACCAGAACTCACGGTCAGCCAATGAGGCTGAATGTTGGAAAATTCAGGAAAGACAAAAGAAAGGACTTCTTCATGCAGTATATAGTTATAATATGAAATTAGCCCCCCCCCAAAAAAATATTACTCTTATTCTTATTTAATTACCCGTCCTTCCCCCTAAGGTACCAGGGTGGGTTACAACAATAAAACACAACAAATATTAAAACAGCTTACAATCATAAAAAGGTGGATCCTGAAAATATATGCCTCAAGTGTCAAAATGCAGGGTAAAAGGTATTCACCAGAAGGTATTAGATTCAGCTCTGTGGGGAGGGGGGTTCCACAGTTTAGGGGCCACCACAGAGAAGGTCCTGTCTCAAGCTGCTACCCTCACCCACCCAGATTATCTGTGCGTGGAGGGACAACCAAGAGGCCTCAGTCTACTGATCTCAGCACCCAAGAGGGTCTGTAGGAAAGCAGGTGGCCTTTCAGATATTTGGGACCTAGGTCATTTAGGGCTTCAAACACCAATGTTGAGCACCTTGAACTGGGTCCAGAAATGAACTGGCAACCAGACCAGCAGTTTTAAAACAGGAGGTCTAAATGGAACCCCAGCCAGTAATCTGGCTGGTGCATTTTGGACCAAATGACGTTTCTGCCTCAGCCCAGTATACCTGGAGGAGCGTCTCCACCACCCATCATTCAGCCCTGACACTGAGGTCCAGCTCCGAGGGCCTTCTGGTGGTTCCCTCACTGCGAGAAGTGAGGTTGCAGGGAACCAGGCAGAGGGTCTTCTCGGTAGTGGCGCCTGCCCTGTGGAACACCCTCCCATCAGATGTCAAGGAAATAAACAACTATCTGACTTTCAGAAGCCATCTGAAGGCAGCCCTGTATCGGGAAGTTTTCAATGTCTGATGTTTTACCATTTTTTATGTGCTGTAAGCTGCCCAGAGTGGCTTGAGAAACCCAGCCAGATGGGTGGGGTATTGTTATGTACTAAGCTTGGATCCTAGAACAATATGCAGGTAGGATCCTAGAATGCAACAACTGATTGGCTTGCAGGAGAAGACCAATCAGGCTTCAGAAGGGAAGCAGAACCAGCCAATCAGATGGGACTCATTGTGTAAATAATGTATATAAAGGCCTGAGGTTTGGGGGGAAATTCAACCACTGTTTTACAAGCTGCAATAAAGAGCATGAAATCACTGCAGGACTCCGAGTATATTTCAGGTATAAATAATAAGTTGTTGTTGTTATTGTTATCCACGTCGTCTTCAAGGGCAGCCCCATGTACCCCTGGTCTTAACAGCCTTTTATCCGAAGGTGACATTCCTAATCAAGAGTGAATATCTCAATTGGAGATAGCTGTTCCTGTTCTTCCTCTCGCAGGTGGAAGGAGTTGCAAAGATATCACTCCCTCTCTACCCATTTGTGAAAATTGTTTTCCCCCCCCCTTTGCTGATGTTCACATTCTGACCACTAGAAGTCACCCAAATCAAATTAATCTTACCTTGGCTGATTCTTGACACTAGAGCAGGGCTTTCCAAACTGTGTGTCCACTCCTGACACATTAGTCTATTGGTGGCGGTGTGTATTCGTGTTGTGCCAACGCTTCCTGAGCTCCATCCGGGGCTGGAAATGGGTTAGTTTAACCTCCGGTTTGCTAGTAAAACTACATTAAAAGGTAAAGGGACCCCTGACCATTAGGTCCAGTTGTGACCGACTCTGGGGTTGCGGCACTCATCTCGCTTTATTGGCCGATGGAGCTGGCATACAGCTTCTGGGTCATGTGGCCAACATGACTAAGCCGCTTCTGGCGAACCAGAGCAGCGCACGGAAACGCCGTCTACCTTCCCGCCGGAGCGGTACCTATTTATCTACCTGCACTTTTTGGCGTGCTTTCGAACTGCTAGGTTGGCAGGAGCAGGGACCGAGCAACAGGAGCTCACCCCGTCGCAGGGATTTGAACCGCCGACCTTCTGATCGGCAAGCCCTAGGCTCTGTGGTTTAACCCACAGCACCACCCGCAAAATGTGTCACAAAATGATGCATGTCTAAAAAGTGTGTCACCAGCATGGAAAGTTTGGAAAGCTCTTCTCTAGACTGTGGCTTAGGATTCTAGATTCCGTTCCTAGGAAGCAGAAGGTCCCATTTGAAAGGGTTGTGCCAGCCTTCCCCAACCTGGTGCCCTCCAGATGTTTTGAACCACAGCTCCCCAGCTGTATTTCCCTAGGGCTGGTGACATCACAGCCATGCTGGCCAGGAGTGATGAGAGTTGTGGTCCAAACCAGCCAGAAGGCAACCGGTTGGTAAAAACTACTCTAAGGCAGGGGTGGGGAACTTCCGGCCCAGCAGAGGTTCTAATTTGGCCCACAAGACTATTTTTCCAAAACCACACCCACCTGTCCTATGTGATATCAGGTGGGCCAGTAAAGGTAAAAATGTACGGTAACTGCAAAGCAACAAAATGGAGCCTTAAAGTCCATTGCTGGTTGTTCCTTGGCAAGTAGGGCTTGCTGTCCGTACAGACAGACAGCAAGTCCTGCTTTGGTCAGGGATGAGCAGGAGATTGGTAAAAAGGAAAGGGCAAAGTCATCATCATCATCATCATTTTACAGGTGAAACTCGGAAAATTAGAATATTGTGGAAAAGTTCATTTATTTCAGTAATTCAACTTAAAAGGTGAAATTAATATATGAGATAGACTTATGACATGCAAAGTGAGATATGTCAAGCCTTTATTTGTTATAATTGTGATGATCATGGTGTACAGCTGATGAAAAGCCCAAAATAACAATTTCAGAAAATTAGAATATTAAATGAAATCAATTTCAGAAAATTAGAATATTAATTAGAATATTAAATTTCAGAAAAGTAGAATATTAAATGAAATCAGCAAAACAAGGACTGCAAATAGAGCAATATTGGACCTCTGAGAAGCATGCATATGTACTCAGTACTTGGTTTGGGTCCCTTTTGCATCAATTACTGCCTCAATGCGGCGTGGCATGGATGCTATCAGCCTGTGGCACCGCTGAGGTGTTATGGAAGACCAAGAAGCTTCAGTAGCAGCCTTCAGCTCTTCTGCATTGCTCGGTCTCATGTCTCTCATCTGTCTCTTGGCAATGCCCCATAGATTCTCCATGGGGTTCAGTTTGCTTGTCAATCAAGCACAGTAATCCCATGGGCATTGAACCAGGTTTTGGTACTTTTGGCAGTGTGGGCAGGTGCCAAAGTCCTGCTGGAAAATGAAGTCAGCATCCCCATAAAGCTCGTCTGCGGAAGGAAGCATGAAGTGCTCCAAAATCTCCTGGTAGACGGCTGCGTTGACCCTGGACTTAATGAAGCACAGTGGACCAACACCAGCTGATGACATGGCTCCCCAAATCTCTTTTCTGATGAGAGCAGCTTTTGCATCTCATTTGGAAACCAAGGACCCAGAGTCTGGAGGAAGAATGGGGAGGCACACAATGCCAGATGCTTGAAGTCCAGTGTGAAGTTTCCACAGTCTGTGTTTATTTGGGGAGCCATGTGCAAGTATGTGCTGGGTTCCACGGCAGGCATTAAGGAGCTTAGCCCGTGACATTTATCACAGCAAAGGTGAGGAGGTTAGAAATGCGAGGGTAAGGGTCAAGGGGATTCGGGAAGCCAGCCTAGCAGAGGGAGATGTCACGCTTCTCGTCACAGGAATGCACATTTAGAAATTTAACACTGCATTTCTGAAGCACCAGGGTTGGTTAATGAATCACGGTGTTTCGCTGAAAGTTCAATATGCTTTGCATCACATTATCTGCACGGCCCTTTATACTGGGGTGGGGAAACCTCAAGGTTAGGAGTCAAAATTGTCCAGACCCTTCTGTCTGGCCTTCAGCATGCTCTGTTTAGGTCACAGTCTAAAACAACAGACAGTGGTACCTCTGGTTGCAAACGGGATCCGTTCCGGAGCCCCGTTCGCAACATGAGCAGAACGCAAACCGCGTCTGTGCATCTGCGCGTGCCGCGATTTGCCGCTTCTGAGCATGCGCATGACGTCATTTTGAGCATCTGCGCATGCGCGAGCAGCGAAACTTGGAAGTAACCCTTTCCAGTACTTCCAGGTCGCCAAGGGACGCAACCTGAAAACGCTAAACCTGAAGCAAACGCAACACAAGGTGTGACTGTACACCTGTCATATGCAGCATGAGGTGGGCAGGAAAAGGTAAGTACCTTGGTTCTCAAACTTAATCCATTCCAGGACTCCTTTCGATTCCCGAAACCATTCAAAAACCAAGGCGTGGCTTCCGATTGGCTGCAGGAGCTTCCTGCACTTAATCAGAAGCCACATAGGACGTTCAGCTTCCAAAAAACGTTTGCAAACCGGAACACTTACTTCCGGGTTTGCAGAGTTTGGGAGCCAATTTGTTCAGGAGCCAAGCCGTTTGAGTACCAAATCATGCCTTGCAAATCAACAATCAGGAGCCTCCATGTGCACTTCTGGTCATATTGGGCGTTTTATATACGGCCTAGGACCCTCGTACCTACGTGTCAGGGAACTGCCATCTGAGACTAAGGAGGTGAAAGGGCTCATGGAGGGTGAGAGAGACCATTCAGCGGAGGAGGGGACCAGCAGGGGGAGAAGTGGAGTTCCAAGGGAAAGTGAGTCGGAGGGAGGGCTCAGAGACACTTCAAGCGGGAGCAGCGGGGAGATTTCAGGACCTCCTGTAGGGACACCCACTCCTCGGCGGAAACTGTCACGCCGAGAGTCCAGAAGACGCGTTTCCGTTAAGGAGCTTTTATGCTGGAAGAAGTTCCGTAAACGCCCACTGTCCGATTCAACGAGCGATTGATGGAGTCATGTTTAAGGAGCTCCATCACAGACAGAGGTTTGGGGACTTAGCCAAACTCTGAGGGATTAGGATTTTACGCACAAGCAGCTCATCATCCCATCACAGCAATCGGACAGTCCCTGAAAGCAGCTTGTGCAGAGAGGCATCATGAGTAACCCAGCCGGAGCCGGAGGAGCAGCAGGAGCTGGAGAGGGTCCAAGCCTGGAAGAAAGGTACAGAGTGTTGGAACTCCAGCTAGCAATGCAAACGGCGAGGCTAGAAGAAAGGAGGGCGCAGGATGCAGAAAAGGCAAAAGGCGCTACACTAGCAAGAAAGATGCCAGGAATGGTGCAGAAGTTTGGGGGGGACCCCAGGAACTACCAAGCCTTTAGGACAGAGATGCAGTATGCTCTTGAACTGCAGTTTAATGACTTTCCCGACGAGGCATCGAGAGTGGCGTTTGTGATTGGCCATCTCGAAGGAGGGGCGAGAGATTGGGTCAGACCCCTGATGGCAGGGAATAGTGACATGCTGAAGGACGCGAGGAAGTTTTTTCGCGCCATGGATTTGATGTTTTCCAGCGAGATTGAACAGGGGCTGGTGCGCAGACAATTGATGGCGTGCAAACAGGGGAGCCGATCGGTTCGTGAGTACTGGACTGAGTTTACAATGTTGATACATAGATTGGGGTGGGACCTTTCGGCGGAACCCATTCAAATGCTCTTTGAAGAGGGGCTTTCTTCGGCGGTGAAAGATGAACTTTCCCGGGCGCCCAGGGCGGAGTCTATGGACCAGCTGACCAAATCAGCGCTGACCATTGGAGCACGCCAGGAGGCAAGAGCCTTGGAGAAGCGGGAGGGGAAAGGAGAGCGTTGGAGGGATTTCCGCATTCCAGAGATTCCAGAACCAAGTTTCCCGCCAGGAGAGCCGATGGAAGTTGGAACAGCGCGCGCGCGCGCAGTTTCAAATCCCAGTGAAGGGAGGAAGAAGGAGGGAAAGAGCGCCAAGAAATGTTATCTCTGCCAGCAGCCAGGTCACTTTGCCAGAGTCTGCCCGCAAAGAAAGGAATGGCAAGGGATGGCGGGAGCTGTTGGGGGGAAGGAGGAGGGAGTCCAGGAGCCAGTAAAAGCCAACGCCTGTCTGCCTCTGTCAGGGCACTGCAGACAGGCCAAGGAGCAGTAAAAGTGCCCACTCCGGAACCTCCAAGACCAGCCCTAGTAATAGAGGTGTTGCTAGAGCTGGCAAACGGATACCCACTAAAGACTAAGGCGCTGCTGGACTCAGGCAGCTCCTGTAATTTTATGAGCAAGGAGTTTGCAGCTGAACACCAGATACAGACACTCCCTTTAAGCAACCCCCTGCAGGTCACCACGATCGATGGGAGGGAGCTGCTGGGAGGAGAAGTCAGCCTACAAACCGTCCCAATGGTTATGAGGGTGGCCAGGCACACTGAGAGGATAGCGTTCAATGTAGCCACCCTGGGAGGGGCTCCAGTCATTTTGGGAATGAGCTGGCTAGCGTTGCATGACCCGCTAGTGGGCTGGCATCAGAGAGTGGTCTCCTTTGGGTCAGCACATTGTCTGGAACACTGCAGAGAGGGAAAGGTGCCAGAAGGGGCAAAAGCCTCTCTAGCAGGGACGGAAGTGGCGGACAAAGGGAAGGTGCCCAAACAATACGCTGACCTGAGCAAGGTCTTCAGTGAAAGGGAAGCAGATAAATTACCACCGCACAGAGACTTTGACTGCCAAATTAATCTGGTCCCTGGGGCCCAGCTCCCCGTGGGCAAGCTGTACGCCATGTCAGACAGGGAAATGCAGGAGTTAAGGGAGTTTATTGATAAAAACCTGAAGAGGGGCTTCATCAGAGAGTCCAGAGCGGTGGGGGGGAGCCCAGTGTTTTTTGTGGACAAAAAAAACACGGATAAACCGAGATTGGTCGTGGACTACCGGGCCCTAAATGCCGTGTCAGAACCAGTGACTTTCCCCATGCCCAGGATTGATGACATTTTGACCAGGGTGAGGAAGGGAAAGATATTCACGAAACTGGACCTGAGAGGAGCATACAACCTGATACGAATAAAGAAGGGGGATGAATGGAAAACCACCATGTTCACCCCTTTGGGGGCGTTTGAATATCTCGTTATGCCATTCGGATTACAATCAGGCTCCGCCTGTTTTCAATCGCTCATGAACCACGTACTGGGACCTTTGCTCTACAAGAATTGCGTGGCCTTCCTCGATGACGTGCTGATATATTCAGAGAATGAGGAGCAGCATGTAAAGGATGTCAGGGAAGTGCTGAGCCAGCTGCAAGCAAACCAGTTGTGGGTGAAATTGGAGAAGTGTCAGTTCCACACCAAGGAGGTGGAATTCCTGGGGTACCGCTTATCAGACAAGGGATTAGCCATGGATCCAGGCAAGGTCCAGGCGGTGCTGGAATGGAAGACACCGAAAACGAAAAAAGATGTGCAAAGGTTCTTAGGGTTTGGGAACTTTTACCGTAAATTCATCAAGAACTTTGCCCACTTAACGGCTCCCATCACGGACTGTCTAAGCAGCAAGAAGAAATTCGTTTGGACGGCGGAGGCGGAGCATGCTTTTGAGGAATTGAAAAGGGCATTCGCTTCGGAAGAACAGCTCCTGCATGTGGATTTACAAAAACCCATGAGAGTGGAAACTGATGCCTCAGACCGGGCGGTGGGGGCGGTGCTGCTTCAGCCAGGGAGCAATAAGTCGGAATGGAGACCGTGTGCCTTCTTTTTGCGTAAGCTGAACAAATCCGAGAGGAACTACACGGTATATGACCGAGAACTACTCGCCATTCACGAAGCGTTCCGGAGATGGAGACACTTACTAATTGGCGCACAACATAAGGTGCAAGTGTGTACGGACCACAAGAATTTGGAGTATTGGAGAACGGCACGGGTGCTCAACCAACGACAAGTGAGATGGGCCCAGGAGTTCTCCAGATTCCATTTTGAAATTTGCTATGTGCCAGGTCCAGAAAACATCAGAGCGGACGCTCTCTCTCGCAAACCTGAATATTTGGAGGGGGAGGGAGCGCCGGAAGAGAGACATATTATCCCAGAGGACCACTGGGTGTGTGGTGCGGCCTGGGTGGGGCAAAGAGAACTGGTAGAGGGAACGGTAAATGATGAGTACGCCCAGGACAAGCTCAGAGGTCTAAGGAGAGAGGGAGAAGACCCCGGGGGTTTTGAAGAAAGAAACGGGGCATTGTATTACAGAGGGGCGCTATATATACCCGAAGGGGAATTGAGGGGGAGAGTACTCAAACAGCTGCACGACAATCCCACAGCGGGGCATTTTGGGCAACACAAGACCATGTGGTTGGTGACCAGGGAGTTTTGGTGGCCCAAGGTGAGGGAGGATGTACGGGAGTATGTGAGAAGGTGTGACCAATGCCAGAGAGCCAAAGGAGAAAGGCGGGCACCAGCGGGGTTATTAGAACCGTTACCCACACCAGAACGACCGTGGGAGGCGGTGTCGATAGATTTTATGACTGATCTGCCCAAATCCCAGGGGAAAACCGCCATACTAGTCGTAGTAGACCTGTTAACTAAGATGGGTCACTTTGTAGCTTGCTCACATGCAGTCACGGCGGAAGAAACAGCGAAATTGTTTGTAGAACATATTTTCAGACTGCATGGCGCCCCCTTGAGGGTGGTTTCCGACAGAGGGAAACAGTTCACGTCCAGATTCTGGAGGAAACTTATGAGCTTATTGCACGTAGAGGTCAACTTTTCGACTGCCAGGCACCCTGAGACCAATGGGCAGGCGGAGAGAGCAAACGGTATTCTCCAACAATACCTGAGGTGTTATGTCAATGACAGAGAGAACGATTGGGTCGAAAAGTTGGCACTAGCGGAATTTGCTTACAATAATGCTGAGAATGTGTCCACCGGGATGAGCCCCTTTTTGGCTAATTATGGGTGCCACCCAGGGCGTTTCCAGGGGAAGGAGGGGAAAGATGGAGTGTTCCGGCCGCGGAACTTTTTGTAGAAGAAATGGAAGCGATCCATCGTCAACTCCAACTCAACTTAGAAAGGGCCAAGGAAGAATATAAGAGGCAGGCAGACAAGAGCAGAAGGGAAGGTGAAACAATTAGGGTGGGGAGTCGGGTCTGGCTATCAACCCAAGGGTTGCCGTTCAAGGGGGGTTGCAAGAAATTGAGACCCAAAAGATTGGGACCATTTGAGGTCATCCAACAGGTCAACCCAGTGGCGTTCAGACTCCGGTTACCGAACCACATGAAACTGCACCCAGTATTCCACAGGTCATTACTGTCACCATACAGGGGGGAAGGTGAAGGGGTATCCACACGGGGGCCAGCCATAGAAGAAAGGGAAAGCCGCAACCATGTGGCGGAAATCATCGACTCCAGGTGGAAGGGTAATCAGGTGGAGTATTTGGTCGCGTGGGAAGGGGAACCGGAGTCGGAAAACACCTGGGTGAAGGCAGAGGAGGTCCGTGACGAGATCTTGATCGAAACGTTCCACCAAAGGTTCCCCAGGAAACCTCAGCCAGTAGCGAGGTTTCGGAGGGAGTACTTTGGCACCACCGACGATGAGGAGGAACTGGAGGGATTCAGGGAATCGGAGTTGGAAGGAGGAACAGACTCCGATGAGGAGGAGTACTTGGAAACCGGAGACAGCAAAAGGTGGAGGGAAGTGTTCGAAACTTCGGAAGATGAGGGAGGTTCCTTCAGGGGTTTTGCTCCCTCGCCTCCCGCAGAGGAGGGGAGGGAAGGGGGTGAAGGGGGCCCTGGAGGGGAGGTGGATGTCAGGGAACTGCCATCTGAGACTAAGGAGGTGAAAGGGCTCATGGAGGGTGAGAGAGACCATTCAGCGGAGGAGGGGACCAGCAGGGGGAGAAGTGGAGTTCCAAGGGAAAGTGAGTCGGAGGGAGGGCTCAGAGACACTTCAAGCGGGAGCAGCGGGGAGATTTCAGGACCTCCTGTAGGGACACCCACTCCTCGGCGGAAACTGTCACGCCGAGAGTCCAGAAGACGCGTTTCCGTTAAGGAGCTTTTATGCTGGAAGAAGTTCCGTAAACGCCCACTGTCCGATTCAACGAGCGATTGATGGAGTCATGTTTAAGGAGCTCCATCACAGACAGAGGTTTGGGGACTTAGCCAAACTCTGAGGGATTAGGATTTTACGCACAAGCAGCTCATCATCCCATCACACTACGGGACCGCCTCTACTGGTATGTCCCACAGAGAAACTTACAGTCTTCAAATAAAAACATCTTGAAGGTCCCAGGCCACAGAGAGGTTAGGCTGGCCTCAACTAGAGCCAGGGCTTTTTCGGCTGTGGCTCCGACCTGGTGGAACACTCTGTCACAAGAGACCAGGGCCCTGCGGGACTTGACATCTTTCCGCAGGGCCTGCAAGACAGAGCTGTTCCACCAGGCCTTTGGCCAGGGCACAGCCTGACTCCCTCCCTCGGCAATCTTCGCGGAGCTCTGGCCCAATGGCTGCCAGTGGCTTGAATTAATTAATTTTATAATGAATGATTTTAGAGTGTTGTTTATGCTGTACTTTTGTACTGTTTTATTGTTGTTAGCCGCCCTGAGCCCAGCTAATGCTGGGGAGGGCGGGATATAAATTTAAAAAATTATTATTATTATATTGTATTTTTATGTTGTGAACTACCCTGAGATCTATGGATGAAGGGTGGTATACAATTTTAATAAATTAATGGTGGTGGTGGTGATGGAAACCCACCATGGATCCTTGCAGTGCACCCCTAATTATAATCAGTGCTTATTTTCTAAAAACATGTTTAGGGGTACTCTCATTTTCCTACTCATATTGAAATACTGCCCCTCAATGAGGCTAAACTTAGATTCACAAAATGTTTAGGGGTATGCGTACCCCCAGAGAAAAGCACTGGTTATAATTATATAGATTTTGACCTATAAAGCCTTAAACAGCTCAGGACAGCAATACCTCAAGGACCACCTCTCCCCATATGAACCTACCCGGACCCTGAGATCATCTTCTGAGGCCCCATGAGAGGTCCAGAGGGTGGCAACACGAGAACGGGCCTTTTCTGCAATGGCTCCCTGTTTGTGGCATGCTCTCCCTAGGGAGGCCTGCTGGGCACCTTTATTACATGTCTTTAGGCACCAGGCAAAAACGTTCTTCTTCAACCAGGCCTTTGGCTAACTAATATTCTACAGTATTTTAAATGGGGGGGAGGGGTTAGTGTTTTGCTGCTTCTGTTTTGACTACAGTGGTACCTCGGGTTACAGACGCTTCAGGTTACAGAAGCTTCAGGTTACAGACTTCGCTAACCCAGAAATATTACCTCGGGTTAAGAACTTTGCTTCAGGATGAGAACAGAAATCACGTGGCAGCAGCACGGCGGCGGCAGGAGGCCCCATTAGCTAAAGTGGTACCTCAGGTTAAGAACAGTTTCAGGTTAAGAACAGACCTCCAGAACAAATTAAGTTCTTAACCTGAGGTACCACTGTATTTATTTGTGTTTTTATCTTGTGAACTGCACTGAGATATTTTGATGAAGGGCTGTATATAAATGCAATGATGAAAATGATGATGATGATGAAGAAGAAGAAGAAGAAGAAGAAGAAGAAGAAGAAGAAGAAGAAGAAGAAGAAGAAAAGACACATATGGATGTGCCAACATGCAGCAGGTGGACTTGGCAGAATCAAGGCTGAAATTGGTGGGGCGGTGCTTCTATTTACCCTCATGAACCAGAGTTGACTAACACCTTTTTTTATTTCCCATCTGGCATGATTGTATACTCCATTCTCTGGAACCAACCAGTCTGAAGTGCTTTTGTCTGCTTAATAGGGTCAAGGCTGGACATGACACCTTTTCCAGACCAGACTTCAAAATGGTCTATATTGATTCTCTGTTGAGATGACCTAACCGAGTTGCTTCACAGAATGACCTTCAGATTACGCCAATGCAAAGAGATTTCCCCCCTTATCTCCTCTCCACCTCCCCAGGGTGTTGCGATACCAGAGCCAGGAGCACAGATAACCTCCTGCTGAAATATGCCTGCATTTCCTTTTTGCGGCTCTGACACTCGGGCAGGCGGGGAAGGTAGCAATGGCAATGGGGGGAGAAGCTAAGAGAAGAGTTAGCCTATGGAACTCCCTCCCACAGGAGGCAGTGATGGCCGACAACCTGGATGGCTTTAAAAGAGGATTAGACAAATTCTTTTTTTTATAATATTTTTTATTCATTTTAACATATAAATTATAAAATGTACCACAAAACTTATCACTTATACAATCTTTTTAGACTTCCATCAGCACCTCTGATGATCCACCGTTTTAACCACTTCTTATGCATTTCTTAACTTTATATTGCCTTTCCATCTCTTAACAAATCATCCTCCCCCTTCTCCATTTTTACAATACTTCCAATAATACTCCTCACAAAACTTATTGCAACCCTACAAACGTCGTCTGTTTTTCACAATTACTTTTCAAATAGTCCGTAAATTTACTCCAGTCTTCCGTGAATTTCTGGTCCCGCCGGTTTCGAATCCTTCCAGTTAGTTTATCTAATTCTGCATAGTCCATTAACTTCATCCTCCATTCTTCAATCGTCAGTAACTCTTCTTGCTTCCATTTTTGGGCCATTTTAGGCTGCTGTTATTGCATATAAAAAGAGCTTACATGAGGATTAGACAAATTCATGGAGGGGAGGGCTATCGATGGCTACCAGCCACCATGGCTATGCTCAGTCTCCACAGCTGAAGGCAGACATGCTTCTTAGAATCATAGAGTTGGAAGAGACCACAAGGGCCATCGAGTCCAACCCCCTGCCAAGCAGGAAACACCATCAGAGCACTCCTGACATATGGTTGTCAAGCCTCTGCTTAAAGACCTCCAAAGAAGGAGACTCCACCACACTCCTTGGCAGCAAATTCCACTGTCGAACAGCTCTTACTGTCAGGAAGTTCTTCCTAATGTTTAGGTGGAATCTTCCTTCCTGCAGTTTGGATCCATTGCTCCGTGTCCGCTTCTCTGGAGCAGCAGAAAACAACCTTTCTCCCTCCTCTATGTGACATCCTTTTATATATTTGAACATGGCTATCATATCACCCCTTAACCTCCTCTTCTCCAGGCTAAACATGCCCAGCTCCCTTAGCCGTTCCTCATAAGGCATCGTTTCCAGGCCTTTGACCATTTTGGTTGCCCTCCTCTGGACACGTTCCAGTTTCTCAGTGTCCTTCTTGAACTGTGGTGCCCAGAACTTAATAACAGGTGCTGGGAGACACAGGAGGAGAGAGTGGTCTTGTGAATCCCGCTTGCAGGTTTCCCACAGGGATTTCATTGGCCACCAGGAGGCTAGACTAGATGGCAGGGGTGTAGCGTGGAGAGCCCAGAGAGGCCGTGGCCCCAGGTGCAGTTTTTTGAGGGGGCACGAAGCAGGCACCCCACAAGCAGTGCCGGATTTATGTGTAGGCTAAGTAGGCTGAAGCCTAGGGCCTCTAAATCTAGGGGGCCTCGCCAGCCCTCCTGCTCCCCAGCGCCACAGTTTCCCCTCTCCCAAAATTGCAAACCCAAGACTTCATGTGAGGGCAGGGCAACTCAGGCCCAGCAACTATTAGGGCTGGCCAGTGGGGCCCAATTTGAAGCAGTGGGGCGCAACTTGAATTATTATTATTTTTTGGGAGGGCCCCAGTTCACAGCCGAAGTCTGCAAAATCTTATAGATACAGTGGTACCTCTGGTTACATACTTAATTCGTTCCGAAGGTCCGTTCTTAACCTGAAACTGTTCTTAACCTGAAGCACAACTTTAGCTAATTGGGCCTCCCGCTGCTGCTGCACCGCCGCTGCGCGATTTCTGTTCTCATCCTGAAGCAAAGTTCTTAACCTGAGGTAATATTTCTGGGTTAGCAGAGTCTGTTACCTGAAGCATATGTAACCTGAAGCATCTGTAACCTGAGGTATCACTGTATAAATAAAATCCATCTAGATTGCCCTGGTGCAGGGGCCCCCTAAGAGTAGCCTACGGAGCCCAATTTGGCCCAATTGCTCCAATTGCCTTAAGGTCCGCCCTGACGAGACTGTGCAGGGGTTAGATCTAGGTTGGATCTACGTCTCAAGTCCAGTGTTCTGCTTGTACAATGACTAACAAGATGCCCCAATGGGAAGCCCATGAGCAAGACTTGAGTACTGTTGGGCACTGAGAGGCAGCACAGCCAGGCCAGGTCAGTGAGGGGCCCTTGTGGGAGCCTGGGGGCCTTGGCCAGAGCCCAACCTGGTCAGCTGCTGGTAGCAAGGCCATATGAATGAAATAGCATTTATGAGGGTGCCTCAGGGTTCCGTCCTCTCCCCCATGCTTTTTAATATCTATATGAAGCCGCTGGGAGAGATCATCACGGGGTTTGGGCTGGGTGTTCATCAGTATGCAGATGACACCCAGCTCTACCTCTCTTTTAAATCAGAACCAGTGAAGGCGGTGAAGGTCCTGTGTGAGTGCCTGGAGGCGGTTGGAGGATGGATGGTGGCTAACAGTTTGAGGTTGAATCCTGACAAGACAGAAGTACTGTTTTTGAGGGACAGGGGGCAGGCGGGTGGGGGCGATTCCCTGGTCCTGAATGGGGTAATTGTGCCCCTGAAGGACCAGGTGCACAGCCTGGGAGACATTTTGGACTCACAGCTGTCCATGGAGGCGCAGGTCAATTCTGTGTCCAGGGCGGCTGTCTACTAGCTCCACCTGGTACGCAGGCTAAGACCCTACCTGCCCGCGGACTGTCTCACCAGAGTGGTGAATGCTCTAGTTATCTCCCGCTTGGACTACTGCAATGCGCTCTATGTGGGGCTACCTTTGAAGGTGACCCGGAAAGTGCAATTAATCCAGAATGCGGCAGCTAGACTGGTGACTGGGACTGGCCGCCGGGACCACATAACACTAAGAGATCTGCATTGGCTTCCAGTACGTTTCCGAGCACAATTCAAAGTGTTGGTGCTGACCTTTAAAGCCCTAAATGGCCTCGGTCCTGTATACCTGAAGGAGCGTCTCCACCCCCATCGTTCAGCCCGGACACTGACATCCAGCGCCGAGGGCCTTCTGGCGGTTCTCTCATCGCGGGAAGTGAGGTTACAGGGACCAGACAGAGGGCCTTCTCAGTAGTGGCGCCCACTCTGTCGAACACCCTCCCTTCAGATGTGAAGGAAATAAGCAGCTATCCTATCTTTAAAAGACATCTGAAGGCAGCCCTGTTTAGGGAAGTTTTTAATATTTAATGCTGTACTGTTTTTAACATTTGATTGGAAGCCGCCCAGAGTGGCTGGGGAAACTCAGCCAGATGGGTGGGGTATAAATAATAAATTAATAATTAATAATAATAACCTAAATTACAAGTCACCAGTGTGGTGTAATGGTTAGAGTGTGGGACTAAGACCTAGGAGAGAGCTGGTTTCAAATCCCCACTTGGTTAGGCAGCTCACTGGGTAACCCTGGGCCAGTCGCTGCCTCTCAGGGCAACTCAGCCTCACAAGGTTTGCTGTTGGGATTAAATGAGGAGGGGGAGAAGAATGTAGGCCACCTTGAGCTCTTTCCTTGAAGAAAAAAGGTGGGAGACACACAGAGAGTACATTTATTATTAGAAGACAAAACAGTCCCTACCCACAGGCTCTCGATTCAGTAGACATGTTACAAAAGGAAAAGGGACCGCGGAGGGAAGAGGAAAGCAAACATCAGAGCAGCAGCTCCTTCCCTGGTCCATAGATAGAGCAAAGTGTTGCCAATCCTTTCCTATGAGGCAGGGATGGAGTTTCCCAGGTGGGTGACGACGTCCTGGCAGATGCCAGAGGCGAGTCTGCTTGGGTTCCGGTCCTAAAGCTACGCATTCTAATCCAGATTCACGTGAAGCGCAGCAAACGTCAAGCGGGTCTGTTGCGCTACAGAAGGCTCGCGGTGGGCGTGGTCTCGCGGAGGGGCGAGTCTCCTTTAACCAATAAGGAAGCTGCCCGGTGAGCAACCAGAAGCGAGTGGGCGCGGCACCGGAGGGCGGTGTCCCCCCCCAAGCGTGCGCTCCAGCCAATGGAAGGGCGCGGTGGGCGTGGCCAGAGGACGACGGAGCCTATTTAAACTCGCCGGGGCCCTTGCGCCGTCTTTTACAGCAGCCATGGCCGGGCGTTGTCGCACCTCCAAAGGCGCGTTGTTGGCGCTGCGCGCAGCCCAGTCCTTCGCCTCGCGGAGCTGTCCGCGTTCTGCCACGGCCGCTGCTCCGGCGCCGGCACCTGCGGAGCAGCCTTTGGCTGACCCTGCCCAGCCGCCCCCAGCCTCATCCTCCGGTGCGCGCCTCCAGCAGCCGCCGACTCCGCTGCCTCCGCCCCCCGCGGTGGACTTCGCGGACGCGCAAGAGGCTTTCCGGAGCAAGAGCAGCGGCGAGCTGGCCCGGGGGCTCCTGGTGCTCGGCCTCTGCTCGCTCGAGCCGCTGGTGGAGCACGGCGACAAGGTGAGGAGGCGGTCGAGCGCGGGACGCCGCGCAGGATACGCGCTCCGTTGCTTTCGCTTTCCTTTCATCTCTTTACAGTATTATTCATTTCTTTCTCCGCTCTCTTTTCGTCAATTCCTTTCTTTTTCTCTTTCTTTCTTTTTCTCTCACCCTTTCCTTCCATTTCTGTTTCTGCTTTCTTTCTTTCCTTCCTTCCTTCCTTCCTTCCTTCCTTCCTTCTTTCCGTAGGAGCCAACTTCTAGGGACCGAGGTCCCTTCAGCCCCCCCCATTAAATATCTGAAGGGGCTGTGCAACCCCAAAGTTGGTGGGCATTGCATTTAGCTAGTGTACATGTGCCACATCTTGTGATCGATTATACGGGGCGAGCCTTACCTGCTCCCCCCCCATATTTTATTCAAGTTGTCACCCCTGCTTCCTTCTCCATCTTTCGTTCCCTTTCTCTCCTTCCCATTGCCGGCCACTCTCCTTGTGTGTGA
Source organism: Podarcis raffonei (assembly GCF_027172205.1). Classification (NCBI taxonomy): domain Eukaryota; kingdom Metazoa; phylum Chordata; class Lepidosauria; order Squamata; family Lacertidae; genus Podarcis; species Podarcis raffonei. The sequence goes on from NC_070617.1 coordinate 25,698,226, forward strand.
TGGCTCTCACACAAAGGCTGTTGCCATGAGAACCTGCTTGCCCTTTGATGCTCCATAAGGAATGGTAGGGTAGAGGGTAGGGAGACCGACAGTAGGTGGCGCCAGAGCCAATGGCAGGTAGAGCCCCCCTCGGGCTCCTTGTAAGTCAAAAGGAAGGTGGGGTGGTGGCAGCTGAGACTGGTGGGACAGCACCCGCATTTGCCCTACCAGAGCAGCCTCCAGTGGCAAGACTGTGGTATAGTGGGAGACCAGGGTTCAAATCCCCATTTGCACATGAAGCTTATGGTACTAGCCTGTCCCTGTCAACATAGCCTACCTCACAGGGTGGTTGTGAGGATAAAATGAGGTGGGGGAGAACCATGTTTGCCACCTTGAGCCCCTTGGAGAAAAAGGTGGGATACAAATGCAATAAGACGTGTCCCAAGTTGCCTTGTTAGAAGTGGGTAATGGGGAACAATAAAAACCCTGAATGTTGTAGGTTTATATTAAAATACATGTGTTTGTTCAAAGCATTTGCACCTTTCCTTTCAGTCACTGCCCCCACCCAACCCCATTGAGTGGCTTACAAATGCATAAAAGCTGTGCAGCTCTTTTCCCTAGGGTTTATGATCTAAAAAGTCATGACACTAAAAGAAAAGTGGATGAGGAGGACAGAGGAGCACATGCAGACAGGGGCAGCAAATTCCTTGATTTCGCAATGTTATTTGGAAAAAAAAAGTCCTGAAAATGTATTTCTTCCTCCTCCATTTTAACCCCCTGACTCTGCGTCCTACAGCTGATGAGCTTCAGCCGGAAGCTGTTGGGCCAGTGGCTCTTCGAGAAGCTGATGAAACTAACCTTCTACGGGCAGTTTGTGGCCGGCGAGGACCAAGAGGCCATCAAGCCTCTCATCCGGCGCTACAGCGCCTGCGGCGTGGGCTCCGTGCTGGACTACAGCGTGGAAGAGGACCTGACCACCGAGGAGGCTGAGAAGAAGGAACTGGAGTGAGTGAGAGGCTGCTTTGTGGCGGCTCAGCTGGAGGAGTGTTTGTGTGTGGCTGGGCTCAAGCCACTTACTATGTTGCAATGGGAGCTTCCTTCCTTGGGCGTGTTGCATTGCATGAGAAGGAAATGTGAGAGGAAGGAGGCAGAGGGCAGGAAAGTAAAGAGGTCTTGGCTTTGCATGAGAAAGGTGTGTGTGCCCTTGGTTGGGGGGAAGAAGTGGCTTATGTAATTTCCAAGTGTTGACTTGCTTGCAAGGGATAGGTCAGCTGCCTTGCTCTGTCACCTTTGCTGAAAGATAGGAGTGGTTTTGGCGGGTGGTTTCCCCAGCTGCAGGCAGCTGCAACGGGTTGAAACTGCCCCACAGCAAGGAGGAGGACCGGTTTGGGGGGATGTTTAGCCGAAGACAGGCTGAGTGATGATGGAATCCAGGTGGTGTGCATGTTTGGGGCTGCCCAGGGGACAGTGCCGGAAGAGAGATCCACAAGTCAACTATTTCAGCAATGTGCAACGGCCAAGTTCATACCTACCCCTTTCTTCCTGCTCCCTTTCCTGTGCGTTGTCTCTCTCGGCAAACTTATCTTCCTTGCAAACATATCTCGAGGCTTCAGGCAGGGTGGAGAGGGAAATGAATACGCTTTGCGTGGATTGTTTTTGGAAACACAAGCTGTGCCAAAGACATGATTGACAGGAGAACTTAAAACGGGTGTGCCGTAGCTTGGTGATACAACATCTGCTCTGTGCATAGAAAGTTTCCCGTTCAGTCCCCAGCATCTCCAGCTTACAAGGCTAGACATGTCTCCTGCCTGAAACCTTGAGAGAGGGGCTGCCGGTCAGTGTAGGCAGTGCTGAGCTCAATGGATGAATAGTCTGTACGGTGGTACCTTGGTTCTCAAACTTAATCCGTTCCGGGAGTCCGTTTGACTCCTGAAACGATTCGAAAACTAAGACACGGCTTCCGAAAAACGTTTGCAAACCAGAACACTTCTGGGTTTGCAGCGTTCAGGAACTAATTTGTTCGACAACTAAGCCGTTCGAGAACCAAGGTACCACTGTGTGGCGGGGGGGGTAGAGCACTTAGTGTGCAAGTTCAATCCTTGCCATTCTCAGGTATGTTTGCTCAGTGCCTGAAACTAGAGCACAGCTTTCCGTACTTTTCAGATGTGCATCATTTTGCGACACAGCAATTCGGTTTTCCTATCAAACCGGAGCTTAAACTTACCCCTTTCCAGCCCCGAGAGGAGCGCAGGGAGTGTTTGCATGACACGGCTACATGCTGCAGCCGACACATAGTTTGGAAAGCTCTGGGCTGTCCCACAGAAGATGTTTTCTGATGCTCCCAGAGGGGAGGGCATAAACCAGTAGATTCAAATGGCAAGATAGGAGGCTGTCGTTTGGGATATTTTTCTGGCATTCAGAGCTGTGTGGCAGTGGAAAGGACTACCGTAGACTCTCTAATAAACAGAGAGGTCGGGTGGCCACCTGTCAGGGATTCTTCAGCTGTGGTTCCCGCTTTGCAGCGGCTTGGGCTTGAGGGTCTCTTGGGGTCCCTTCTGGCTCTATGAGGCTATGAACCCAGTTCCCATAGCTGTTTGGCAGGAGGCCATGGTGAAACCAAAGCTGCCTTTGCGTCACAAGGTGGATTGTTCTCTCTCTGCTTGGTACGCAATGTGCAACTTGGGGCTTGCCAAAAGGAGGGGAGGAAATCCAAACACTCGGGCAGCGTGATTGGATGGGGGCAAGCCTCCCCTTTCCTTTGGTCTGCCGATGGGAAGGCGGGTCCCTTACGCAAACAGAGCAGCTGCCTGTAACATGTGCAGAGGCTGCGTGAGAGCCCCTGCTGGGGAGCCTGTGGGGAGGGGAAAGGTTGCAGCTTTGGGGACTTTGTGGTTAATAGGAAAGGCAAGTAAGAGGCAAGAGGAGAGGAGTTTATAAAATCATGCCATGGAGGAAGTGGATAGAGAAAAGCTTTTTCTCCCTCTCTAGAACCTGGACACATGTAAGGAAGGTGAATCCTGGAATTGTAGGATTGGAAGGGACCCTGTGGGTCATCTAGTCCAATCCCCTGCAATGCAGGAATCTTTCACCCAATGTGGGCCTCGAACCCGCAACCCTAAGATTAAGAGTATCATGCTCTACCAGCTGAGCTATCCCAGATTCAGGACTTCTTAATGCGCTGCATAGTTGACCTGCGGAACTCCCTGCCACAGGAGGCAGTGACGGCCCCCAGCTTGGTGGCTTTAAGAGGACTGGACAAATTCAGGGAGGCTGAGGCAATTGATGGCTACTGTGTGCTGCTGCACAGTTTTTAAAATGGGGCATGGCATGGAGAGCACATAGGGATAAGTTTTTCTCCCTCTGTCCTTCCCATTCATCTCCACCTAAAATCCTTCCTGCTGGTCAGTATAGACCAGTGTTCCCCAAACTTTGGGCTCCAGCTGTTTTTTTTTTTTGACTGCAGCTCCCATCATCCCTAGCTAGCAAGACCAGTGGTCAGGGATGATGGGAATTGTAGTCCAAAACCAGCTGCGGGCCCAAGTTAGGGAAAAACTGGTCTAGGCAATACTGAGACGGGCCAGTGGTTTGTCACAGACTCACAGTATAAGGCTGCTTAGTGTCAGCTGCTGAGGAATGAACCCAAGACGTTTTGTGTTCAGAGTTTGTGCTCTTTCACTAAACTGCTCCATGCTGCCTTACTAAAGTTTGCTCTAAAATCTGCCTCCCTTCCTCTTCTCCCACCCTCCGAAATTCCCTTCTGCTTAGATACAAGCTTATGAGCGCAGCCAGCCTTGCTAATCCTTGTCACAGGGGCAACCTTACAATAATGGAACAGGTCAGGTTTCTGCCGAGTGCTTGGGTTGCAAACTCCCTGTAAGGCGGCCTCCCGTCCAGTGAACTTGACTTAGGCCTGTCTGCATGGTTCCTTTAACTCTTTCCTGCTGTTTCATAACTGCAGCCCCCCTCCCACACTTCCTGTCGTTCTGGAATTCGTTCTGTGGAGCGGAAAAGCTGGTTGCGAGCACATGGAATCCCTGCCACTTGGGAACTTTTGTGCTTGAGCAAGCAGGAAAAAAGTTAAATGGGGATGGGGAAGAGTTGTCATTTTGTTTGCAAAGCCTAGATTAGTGCATCCCTGACCACGCTTGATTTTAGTGGGCTGTATGTAGCATTCTCTGTCCACAAATTGCACCATGGGGCAGCAGCGTTTAGAAACTGCACAGCAGAGTTCAGTGCACAAACTGTGCAACAGCTGATTCTTATTGTGCAATTCTATAGCCTGGGCTATACGATCGCAAGTCAAATGTAGCAGCTCAGAGCATGCTAGATTTGCATGTTGCTGATGACCTCGGGCAGGCACTTGTGACTTTCACTGACAGCAGCATGCTGGCTGCTCCCACGCGAAGCCCAGTGTGTGTAAAGCCTGCCTGCACCCTCCCATGCATGGCTTGGCTGGACTTGCTATTTGCAGTGACTCATCAGTCGCCTGGGGCGAGTCTGCAAAGAACAGGGGCGAGCACACTTCAGGCTTGCAGGGTTTATTACATTATTGTTTCATTAGAACCACAAGGTCCTCCAAGCACAAGTGGATGAGAAGTGATCTGAGAGCTGTGTACTCAGTCCCATCGTGCAAAAATCCACTCCTGGATTTCCCACCAAGCTTTATTAATCTCAGCAGGCTAACTTAGAAAAGGGGTGAAGGAAGCCACCTTCTTGCTAACGTTCAATAGGCTTTCGCCCGCCTAGCTCCCTCTGGATGCTGTCGGACTACAGTTCCCATCATCCCTGACCATCAGCCATGCTGGCTGGGGCTGATGGGAACTGGAGTCCAACATCTGGAAGAGGCAGCAGATTAGCTGGGGGAAGGAAGTCTGCGTTTAAACAACTGGGTGTCAGAAATCTGCTGCAAGCCACACAGAGACCTACCGTTTGCCTGCCTCTGGTTGCTGAAATAAGGCTTGTGTTCATCTTTTTGTTTCAGCTCCTGTACCTCTGCATTTGAGAAGGAGACTGGCAGTAAGTAAAGCAGCTTTCATGTTTCTAGTCCTTAGTGTTTGCCTTCTCTTCCTCCCCTTGCCAAGTGTCTTGATTCTCCAGATCGTGCCTGCTACATTACGTGTTATTGCAATCCTGCTAATGTTTCCATCTGCTTACAGCGGTCTCCTTGATAAATTATAAAATTTCCCCATTCTTTCTTGAAATTTTGGTCTTCCTGAGCCTTTCTGGTCAGTTTTGCCATTTCAGCCTAGTCCAACAGTATCAAAGTGATTTCTTGGCAGTTGCTTCATTCCAGAATTCGCCCTAAGGTCCCAGTGTAGGTTTCAGCAGAAAACACAGCTTTACATCTATTTAAAACAACTTGCAACCCTAAGACTAAGGGGGGTGCTAAGAATGTATACCTCAAGTGTCAAAGAGGTCTAGAAAGGAACTGGTGCAGCTGTTTTCAAAAAGGGAGTTACATGAGATCCAAATGGAACCCTGGCCTGTAATCCAGCGGCTGCATTTTGGACCAGCTGAAGTTTCCACGTTGTGTTCAAAGGCAGCCCCACATAGAGCTCATTGCAGTAGTCCACTTGCTCTCACTTCCTGTCCTGTCTCTCTCTCTTCCCCCCACCCCAGAGCAAAGAGAGAAGCGCTACAGTGTGCACCGCAAGTTTGGCGACCGGCGGGATGGGGTCATCAGTGCCCGCACCTACTTCTACGCGGATGAAGCTAAATGCGACCGGCACATGGACACCTTCCTGCGATGCATCGAGGCTTCTGGTAGGCAGGATAAGCCCCTCTGGGAAACAGTAACATAATAAATCCTGCACTGACTCTTGCAGCAGCCTAGTTGGACAGCCAACGGGTTGCTTGGGGAGATGAGTCAGAAATCAAATTTGCTATATTATGGTGTAAACTCCACTTCATATCAGCCATGCTTGGGTACCCTTTTGAGAGCCAAGGAGTTGATTTTTTTTCATATCACAGTAAACCGTGGTTTGCTCTTCCCAGTGAACAAGCAGTGTGTAAGCACACATTGCTGAATCACACCTACCTTGCACTAGGAGCACCAAACAAGTCCTGGTTTAGGATGTAGCGATCAGATGGGATTACTATGAGGAATTATAAAATATGCATCGAGCCATTGTGTCCGCGATGAAAGCATTGCATTGACTGGGTTCGATTCATTGACAATAGTTTCTGATCAAATCCCACAAGCTTCTGCATCTCTGATTTCTCTACACCTGACAGGCACGTATAAGCATTCTGAAATACAGGCCAGTTGCTTCATCAGGCATCCTCAGTACATATAGTAGGTTACTTTGATGTAGTTTGTTAATCTTAGGGCCAGGAAATAGTTTCACATGGAGGTGATAAAGATGCCTAATCTTTACTTACCATCCTTTCTCTCCTGTTTATTGCTGTTTATGACCTTCAGAATTTCCTAAAAGCATTCCTCCTTGCTTCCTCTTTTATTTACTCTGAACTACATATGCATGCTCAAGTAGGAAATAAGTTTCTTTGTAGTTAGAAGAATTTTTTCTGATCTGACTTTGTCCCACATGGGGTTTTTGAAATGCTCAGAGGAAATCTGATTGGTTCTTATGAACACTGTGTAAAAAGTTCTTTTGTGAATAAAACAATCTGGGCCAGGGGGTGGAGAGAGGGATTATTATTGGCACCCCTCCCAGAATCTTGCTGGTCAAGCTTCGTGTGTATTCTGTTAATCAGAGAACGGCACATAGGAGGCATGCAAAAACCCAGCAGCTGATGCGCACGGATCAGCTGAGCTGGGGTTGCCTGTGGTCGCTCCAGCTGCGGCTGCCATGGAGCCCCCAGAGGGTTGGCTAGCGTTGAATATGGCTCACTGTCCACAAAACGGCTAGCCGCCTCTGCAGCAAACACAGCGTCTTCATAATTGTGATACACAAATCAGCCCAATATGATGTCGTGGCTAAAAGCGGCCGATACGGACTACCAGACTCTGGATTTTAATCTCGACCTGGCCTGACCTACCTTTTAGGGTTGTTGTGAGGACGAAATGCAGGCTACCACCCACAGGGTGCTGCCCGCGTCTTCATGGAGGAAGGGGCAGAGAGGGTGACCATGCTTTGCCTTTCTTTGGCAGGTGGCAGTTCGGAAGACGGCTTTTCTGCCATTAAGTTGACCGCACTGGGGAGGCCACAGTTCCTGGTAAGCAGAACCGACAAAATGTGCATGTGAAATTTTGAAGTTCCGATTTTTCCCCTGGAAAGGCCACGTTGCTGATGCCAGCGTGTAATTGACACGCTCCTCTCTCCCCCCCTCCCTTCTGCTCCTTTTTCCAGCTTCAGTTCTCAGAGGTGCTGGTGAAATGGAGGCGATTTTTCCACCAGCTGGCCGCCGAGCAGGGCAAGGTGGGTCTGGCTGCCCTGGAGACCAAGCTGGAGGTGGAGAAGCTGCAGGTGAGTCTTCGTGCTCTGGTCCCTGGTGGGATGGTTGGGGGGAGCAGCGGGGGCTGATGGAGTTTCTTCCAGAGGACCCTGCCTCATTTCTCTGCGGACAAAATGGGGCTGAGATCAGGGGCAGCATTTGGGCTCCAAGATCCAGCCTTCACTGCCCCTCCGGAAAGGTGCTAGGCCAGACTTCCCCCAGCCCTGGTGCCCTGCAGATGTTGTTGGACTACAACTCCCATCAGCCCCCAGGCAGTACTGCGCTTCTTCCATCAGCCCTGGCATCATGCAGCCATGTGAAGCTGGGGCTGGTGGGAATTGTAGTCCAAGACATCTAGAGGGCCTCAGGTTGCAGAAAAGGCCTCTTCACGTTTGAACCTCTGATTCGTTCATTTATTAGCTCAGTTGGTTAGAGTGTGGTGCTGATAACGCCAAGGTTTCAGGTTCGATCCCCGTTATGGGACAGCCGCATATTCCTGCATTGCAGGGGGTTGGACTAGATGATCCTCAGGGTCTCCTCCATCTCTACAATTCTGTGATTCTATTGGCCTGGTTGATCAGGCAGCCTGTCACTGGAGGATCCCAGGGTGGATCGTGCAAGTGCCACATGGCAAATAACTGGGCACCAAGCAAAATAGCCTCATAAGGCTACAAAACATTATTTTTTTAAAAGCCAAAGTATTTAAAACCAAAATTTTAAAAATGCTAAGAAAAAGCATGCTCTTATATATTTATTTATTTATTTATGTGTGTGTGTACACACACACACACACACACACACACTTTTCAGTTTCTACATTTCACTGATTTTACAATCAATTTGACATTTCAAAACTTGACTTCCTTCCCCCTCTTTCTGCGGCTCCTAAAATTTATTTTTAATATCTTCTGCATATCCAAATTAACTTAATTTGCTCATTTATACATCTTTAATTATATACTCTTATGAAACTGCAGGTTAATACAATAATCCTGCCAATGTTCTTATCTGTTTACAATTTATCTGTAAACATTCAAAAACCATTTCCATTCTTCTATAAAAAGTTTGTTACCTTGATTTCTTATTCTTCCGGTAAGCTTCGCCATTTCTGCATATTCTATACGTTTTTGTATCCATTCTTCCTTTGCTGCGATAAAGCATGCTCTCTTTGGCTTCAAACAAAGAGCAAACTTGAACCTGAATCAAGCTGAGGTCCCCTTACCTAGAGCAGATGGATTATTGATGCCTTATTAGTTCTGGTAGCAAAATCATACCTCCACGCATAGAAGCATCATATCTCTGAAAACCTGATTGTGGGAGGGTGTGAGTAGTTTTCGGCCACCATGCGCCATCTGTAGTATTTTCCTGGAGGCGCCTGTTAGATAGAATCAAGAGCCTGAACTATAGTAAACCTTTGGGTGTGATTTGCAGGGGGTTCATTCCTCTTCTGTAAAAGGAGCGGAGGGGGGAGGCAGGAGAGACTATTTCTGGAATTCACCGCTGGCTTTCACATTCCTATCTTGGTGCACAAAGCTGTGGTGAGTTTCTGATGAAAGAGGGAGTTCTTCTGGGGCTCAGGAGATCTGCGGCAAAACCCTTCCAGCTCTCTTCTTTATTCAAAGCCAACTTGGTTTTGAGAAGCTGTGTCTGTTCCCTGCTTGAAAGTCCACACCTGTAAAGCCGCTCTTAGCACCATGTTCGAGGGAGAAGGTTTGAGGGGACAGTGAAGGGAGATAAATTTATGACGCAGGACTTGGGAGATGCTTGAATTATTTCCACCCCAGCTGGTTGCTCAGTCAACCCACTGAAATTATCTTCAGTGGGTATCTGAGTAAGCCTGACATCAAATAGTACCTTGTAAGTTTCAGAAGTGGTGTCTTGTTTTCGTTTTTCCTCCTCCCTCCTCAATCCTTTTTCCTTTTGTGTTGTGTCTCTTCCCCCCCCCCCCCCATGTTTCTCTTCTTTTAAACGATTGCAAGCCTGATCATGGGTCTTGTCAAGCTGTTCTGGAATCCCTTTGGGGGAGCGATAAACAGCATAACAATGTCTTAAATATTCATAATTAACCATTAAAATGGGTTCGTTTTGGTTTCTTGGCAGGAAGCACTGGCCAAGCTGGGGGTTGCCACTAAGGCGGAGAGTCAGCACTGGTTCACAGGCGAGAAGTTGGGCGTGTCAGGGTAAGCCCCCTTGCTTCTGAGTCCAAGGAACAAGACTATGGGGGGGTGGCTTTGTAGAGCAGTGGGGAGGACAATACACATGTTGGGGAATCGGCTGGGCTGTTTCTGGGGCAGTGGGGAATGGCTGGCACGTCTGGGGACATGAACACAAAGGGGTTAGAACGAATCTTGAAAATGTCAGCACAAGGGTAGGGAACTACCGCATTTTTCATTCTATAAGACGCACCAGACCATAAGACGCACCTAGTTTTTGGAGGAGGAAAGCAAGAAAAAAAATATTCTGAATCTCAGAAGCCAGAACAGCAAGAGGGGGATCGCTGCGCAGCGAGAGCAGCGATCCCTCTTGCTGTTCTGGCTTCTGGGATAGCTGCGCAGCCTGCATTCGCTCCATAAGATGAACACACATTTCCCCTTACAGTGGTACCTCTGGTTACATATGCTTCAGGTTACATACGCTTCAGGTTACAGACTCCGCTAACCCAGAAATAGTGCTTCAAGTTAAGAACTTTGCTTCAGAATAAGAACAGAAATCGTGCACCAGCAGCGCAGCGGCAGCAGGAGGCCCCATTAGCTAAAGTGGTGCTTCAGGTTAAGAACAGTTTCAGGTTAAGAATGGACCTCTGGAATGAAGTAAGTATTTAACCTGAGGTACCACTGTACTTTTTAGGAGGGAAAAAGTGAGTCTTATAGAGCAAAAAATACGGTAATATAGAACAGAGTTTCTTTCTATCATTTGGTCCATCCAGCTCAATATTGTCAACACTGTCTGGCAGCAGCCCTCCAGGGTTTCATGCAGGGAGTCTCGCCCAGCCCTGCCGAGAGATTCCAGGAATTGAACCTGCGACCTTCTGCATGCAAAGCTCTGCCACTGAGCCATGGTCCCCATGTGGACTTCCAGGTGCTACCGGACACCAACTCGCATCTTCCCTGACTGTGTGCTATCAGTGCTGATAGGAGCTGGAGTCCATCAGGGTCCCTTTGATTCCCTACCTTTGAATTTTAGGCTTTGCTTTTCTAATGAAAATAAAGCCGTGTCACATATGATGAATTCCAGCTGCAAAAATCCAGAGCCCTCCTTCCTTAGGGTGGAATTAGGCATCTCGGTGTCTGGGAAGGGCACATCCCTGCATGAGCTTCTGAGGTTGGGTGAGGCTCCTGTTCCCCATTCTGGCCGGGGTGGGTTGTAGCTCGGGAACAGAGCCGCCGCCTTGCATGCAGAAGGTCCCAGCTTCTATCCCCAGGTAGGGCTGGAAGAGGCTCCTGCCTGAAAATCTCTCTGCACAGCCACTGCTGCCTGTCAGAGTGGACACTACTGAACTAGGTGGCCCCAATGGACTGACACTTAAGGTCCAGCTTCCTATGTCTTCAGAGAAGGACCATAACTTGGAGGTAGAGCATTGGTTTTGTGTGCAGAAGGTCTAGCAAAGACTCCCTGTGTGAAAATCTGGAGAGCTGCTGCCAGTCAGTGCGGGCAACACTTAGCTCGAGTGACCAATAGTCTGGCACTGAGGTCCAGCTCTGAGGGCCTTCTGGTGGCTCCCTCACTGCGAAAAGTGAAGTTGCAGGGAACTAGGCAGAGGGCCTACTTGGTAGTGGTGCCCTCCCTGTGGAACGCCCTCCCATCAAGGAAATAAACAACTCTCTGACTTTTAGAAGACATCTGAAGGCAGCCCTGTTTAGAAGCTTTTAATATTTGATGAATTGTTGTATTTTAATATTTTGCTGGAAGCTGCCCAGAGTGGCCAGGGCTACCCAGTCAGATGGACTGCATGTAAATAATAAAATTATTGTTATTAAGTTACCTGCCTGCCAAAGCCTGGTCCTGCAACAGTTCCGTTCTCTTTCTTCCCTTCACCCCCAGAACAGTGGACCTGCTCGACTGGAACAGCCTAATTGATTCCCGGACGGAGATCTCCAAACTCTTGCTTACTCCAAACATTAAGGTAAATGGCTTGCAAGGAGGGGCAGGGGGGGACATAGATAGGTCTCTCAGGGTGCTGGAAAAAGTAACCCTTCCTGTCGTCTTCCCCACTATCCATGAAAGCAGCGAGATCCTTGGGACACCTGAAATTGACAGAGTTGGAGCATCTTCCGCTCTGAGGAAAGTTTGCAGTGTTTGGGAATTTTCCCAAACTTGGGTCTCCAGCTGTTTTTGAACTACAGTTCCCATCATCCCTGACCACTGGTCCTGCTAGCTAGGGATGCTGGGAGTTGTAGTCCAAAAACAGCTGGAGACCCAAGTTTGGGAATAGCTGGTTTAGAGAAAAGGCAACATGATAGAGGCAAACATATAATGATTCATGGCACGGAGGAAGTGGATAGACAAAAGGTTTTTCTCTGGGTTTTAATTTGTTTGAAGCCACCCAGAGTGGCTGGGGTAACCCAGTCAGATGGGCGGTATATAAATTATTATTTTGGACTCCAGCTTCTGTCAGTCCTTATCATCATATGCCATAAGTGGCTATGGCTTAATCCAAAGTAGCTGAGGACCAGTTGGTTGGCCAAGGCTACACTAGATCTGCCTGTGCATGTTAACAATCATCCAGTTTCTATATCACCAGCTGTGCCTTAATCTCTCCTCTCCAGCCGAGGGAGAAACCAGGTTGGGTAGCAGCTATCGGCAGCAGGGCTGATCCCAGAGCTGGTGCCTGGCTGGCGCCCTCTTTTGGCTGCAAAACACATTAATCAGTTCCTTAAATGGTAAAGGGACATCTGACCATTAGGTCCAGTCGTGGCCAACTCTGGGGTTGTGGCGTTCATCTCACTTTACTGGGCGAGGGAGCCGGCGTACAGCTTCCGGGTCATGTGGCCAGCATGACTAAGCCACTTCTGGCGAACCAGAGCAGCGCACGGAAATGCCGTTTACCTTCCCGCCAAAGCGGTACCTATTTATCTACTTGCACTGGCATGCTTTCGAACTGCTAGGTTGGCAGGAGCAGGGACAGAACAACAGGAGCTCACCCCGTCACAGGGATTCGAACCGCCAACCTTCTGATTGGCAAGCCCTAGGCTCTGTGGTTTAGATCACAGCGCCACCTGCATCCCTAATCAGTTGCTTAGTTGCTCTTGATTATTGCTATTGTCTTTGATATATTAATTGCCTTCTGATAACTTTTAAAAGACAAAAATGGCACATCGTTTGAAAGCAAGACAAAAACCCTAACAAGTTGAATGCTTGTAGACCCATTTATTCAGCTGGGAAATCCTGTTGGATCAAGTCTTCAGTTGCTTCTGGAAAGTGCAGATAGTTATCCAATTACCTATGGGATGTTGTTAATAGTAATAAAAATAAATGTATGTATGTATTATTTATATTATTTATATGCCACCCATCTGACTGGGTTGCCCCAGCCACTCTGTGGCTTCCAGCAAATTACAAAACCACTTTTCTCTTTTATTTAGTACTACTACAGTCGTACCTTGGAAGGCAAACGGAATCCATTCCGGAAGTCCGTTCAACTTCCAAAACATTCAAAAACTAAATCACGGCTTCTGATTGGCTGCAGGAAGGTCCTGCAGCCAATTAGAAGCTGTGGAAGCCCCATCAGACATTTGGGTTCCAAAAGAATGTTCACAAACTGCAACAATCACTTCCAGGTTTGTGGCATTCGGGAGCCAAAACATCTGAGTTCCAGGGAGTTTGGGCTCCAAGGTACAGCTGTGCTTAATATTTTATTATTAATAATGCATTTATACTGCTGTCTCACAATACATCAGGGTGGTGTACAGCATCGTCAAGACATTTAAAAGCAATGCAAAGCAGTCCCAAAATTAAATTGGCTACTCGGGGGAGATTTTAGACAATTGCATTAAAAAAATATTTGAGATGCAAGGAAGTAGTGTGCCTCTGCTAAGAGAGTGTTCCACAACACTGGACTGGCAAAACCAGATACCCAACCTGTGGCCGAGACCAGCCAGGCCTCTGTAACACAGGGAGCAACTAGCGATGTCGCTCCAGATCATCTCCTTGATCAAGCTGGGATATACAAGGGTTCCTTAGGGTATCCTGGATCCAAAAAGTTGTGCTATATGATTGCATCTTACGCTCATTTAACCCGAACAATTTCAGCCTTGCACGGTTGAAATTGCACAGGTTAATCCCACGCAAGGTGGAGCACTTAAAAGCTCTTTGGGTTTTCCAACAGTTTGAGTATATCTGTTTTCCCTTCCAGTGCTACAATTCTATGAATCCTGATACCTTAAAAAAATCCCTTTATTCAGAACCTTGAGGATCTTAACTCAGTGGCAGAGTGATTTGCTGCCATGTAGAATCCTCTTTCTGTGGGTACAATGAGGGTCCCTTGACCTCCCACCCCCCCCCAAAAAAAATAATCTGCCCCACATCCTCAGTGTCTTCCTTTCTTCCAGACAGGGCAGCTGGAGCCACTTCTCTCTCGCTTCACTGAGGAGGAAGAGCGCCAGATGAAGCGAATGCTGCAAAGGATGGACGTTCTTGCCAAGGTAAGAATTTGGGGAGGGTTTTTAATCTTTTTCTTCTCTTCTTCCTGGGTCTGCCTGAGAGAGAGAGAGAGAGAGAAAGAGAGAGAAAGAAGAATGGATAGGTAAAGTAAAGGACTATGCTGAAATAAGCCAAGTTAACAGCTAGTGTGGTATAGAACTAGGGGCGACAGAAGGAAAGAGAGATTGTTGTGTTGTTGTTATGATATAAAAGAGGAAAGATAGGGTGCAGTAAGCAGGAGGAATTAAAAAAAACACTGTGGAAAATGGAATGGGAAGTCAACAAAAGGAAAGAAAAAATTATGTATGTGAGAGGTTTTTGGAAATTGAATTATACATACATACACACACACATCTATCAATCTACAGTGGTACCTCGGGTTACAGACGCTTCAGGTTACAGACTCTGCTAACCCAGAAATATTACCTCGGGTTAAGAACTCTGCTTCAGGATGAGAACAGAAGTCGTGCAGCGGCAGCAGGAGGCCCCATTAGCTAAAGTGGTGCTTCAGGTTAAGAACAGACCTCCAGAATGAATTAAGTTCTTAACCTGAGGTACCACTGTATTTATCTAATAGCTTGTGGCCCCATAAGTTCACTCAGAAGGGGAATGCAGCCCCGGGCCAGAAAGGTTCCACCATCTCTGACAGTGGCTTTAGTTAGGTAGCAGAAAACCAACCTCTGGCGATGTCCTCTGTGCTGCTGTGACTCACTCCACCGCCTTGCTTGCTTCCAGAAAGCTGTAGAGACGGGCGTGAGGCTGATGGTGGATGCTGAGCAGACCTACTTCCAGCCAGCCATCAGCCGCCTCACCCTGGAGATGCAGCGGAAGTTCAACCGGGAGAGAGCCTCCGTCTTCAACACCTACCAGTGCTACTTGAAGGTGAGGCGCCAGGCCAGGAGTGGGTTCGAGAGGGCTTGCTCTTGCACACAACGTGGGTGGGGGTGGCATCCTCAGGATCCGTGCGAGGTTGCGGCTGATGCAGGAGATTCTGTGCGGCAGACCCTGGAACTCTGGAGAGCCACTTCCAATCTGTGTAGGCAACACTAGGGTAGAGGGACCCAGTGGCCTCACTCAGTTTAAAGGAGCTTTGTTCTTTGATTGGGAACCATGAGGACCAGAATCTTAGCTCAGTGGTTGAGCACCTGCTTTGCATGCAGATGGTCCCGGGTTCAATCCCCAGCCTGAAACCTTGGGAGAGCTGCTGCCAGTCAGTGTGGGCAATACTGAGTGTACTGATTGTAGGCAAAGTGGTTGGTCTGACTCAACGTCAGGCATCTTCTCTGTGTTGCCTCCCTGTGAGCAGGATGCTTACGATACGGTGACGGTGGACGTGGAGCTCTCACGCCGGGAAGGCTGGCACTTTGGTGCCAAGCTGGTGAGAGGCGCCTACATGGAGCAGGAGCGCAGCCGGGCAGCAGAAGTGGGTTACGAGGATCCAATCAATCCAACTTACCAAGCAACCAGCGAGATGTACCACAGGTGGGCCTGTTGCTCAGTGGCAGAGGATTTGCCATTCCAGTGCTCGCTTTCCTCTTCCCTCCACAATCCTTTTTCCTTTTATGCTTTGCTTATTATTCCCAGGTTCATTCCCCACTGGCATCTCCAGCTGAAGCTGTGCATATCATCTCCCTGAAACCCCAGAGAGCTGCTGCCAGTCAGTGTAGACAGTACGGGGCTAGATGGATCTGAGTCAGTATAAGGCAGTTTCCTATTTGATTCAGCTCTTTTTTGAACCATATGGACTAGAATCTTATTTTTAGGGAAAGGGCTGAGGCTCAGCAGTAGAGCACCAACTTTGCATGCAGGCAGCCCTAGCTTCAATCTGTAATGGCGCCTCCAGGTCAGGCTGGGAATGTCTCCTCCCTGTAGCTCTGGAGAGCCACTGCCAGCCAGTGCAGGCAGCACTGAACTAGATGTAACCCCAACTGTCTGAATCAGTGGAAATGCAGCTTCTGATGTTCCTGTGACATGCATCTTCAGATTTTTGAGAGCCACGGGAGGGAAAATGCAAGCTCAGTAGCAATGGCATGATTACCAATCCTTTCTTGCAGGGGGGGTGGACTAGATGACCCTTGGGGTTCCCTTCCAACTCCACAATACTGTGATTCCTTGCAGATGCCTGGATTACATCCTCGAGGAGATCCGGCACAGCCGTAAGGCCAACGTGATGGTGGCTTCCCACAACAAAGACACAGTCAAGTTCACACTTCGCAGGTACTGGGGATTGGGGGACACACACATTGTAGCCCCTGTGCCTCTTGGCAGCTGGGAGACCCCCAGGCCAGCAAAGCCTCTTGAAGGGGCAGCATTTTGCATAGACCTTAATTGCCCCTCTTCCCTTCCCTTATGCAGGATGGCAGATCTCGGCATCCACCCTTCAGAGAACAAGATCTACTTTGGGCAGCTCCTGGGCATGTGTGACCAAATCACCTTCCCTCTTGGTAAGTGAGCATGTGTGTATTCGCGGAACACCCTCACCACCACCCCCCCCCCCCAAGTTAGAAAGCTGTCGCTGTGAACCAAGGGTTCCCCTAAACCAGAGCTTTTTTTCAGCCAGAACTCGCCAGAACTGAGTTCCAGCACCTTTCAGATGGATGCCACTGCCATTATTTCTACATTACAGTCATACCTCGGAAGTCGAACAGAATCCGTTCCAGAAGTCTGTTCGACTTCCAAGATGTTCGAAAACCAAGTCACAGCTTCTGATTGGCTGCAGAAAGTTCTTGCAGCCAATCAGAAGCCCCGTCAGATGTTCGGTTTCCAAAAGAACGTTCGAAAACCGGAACACTCACTTCCGGGTTTTGATCGTTCAGGAGCTGGAACGTTCGACTCCCAAGGTGTTCAGGAGCCGAGGTATGACTGTATTTCTTGTAGATCATCATTTTTGGCAGATCAGCTTCTTTGAATTGTACTGTGAAAACTTCAATACAGTGGTACCTCTGGTTACATACGCTTCAGGTTACAGCAGGTGGCGTAGCGTGGGGGGTGCAGGGGTGGCCGTCCGCACCGGGCGCAACATCTGGGGTTTAGGGTTAGGGGGCACAAATCTACGGGTTAGGGGGCGCAAATCCACGGGTTAGGGGGCGCAAATTACTTGCCTTGCCCCGGGTGCTGACAACCCACACTACGCCACTGGGTTACAGACTCCACTAACCCTAGAAATAGTACCTTGTGTTAAGAACTTTGCTTCAGGATGAAAACAGAAATCGCACAGCGGCGGCACAGCAGCAGTGGGAGGCCCCATTAGCTAAAGTGGTACCTCAGGTTAAGAACAGTTTCAGGTTAAGAAAGGACCTCCAGAACGAATTAAGTTCTTAACCCGAGGTACCGCTATATTTTTTTTTCTCCAAGAAATGGAGGGAATGAGCAAACTACCAACTTAAAAAAAAAATTGAAAAAATAGAGTTTACACACATAACTTTGCAAACCTCTGATACCCAGCTTGTGGGGCAAAAGTCTGGCAAGCCTGATGAGGCTCGCAGGATGCCAGTTCCACACCCTTGCCTTAAGTATAGAATGCAGCGTTCCTGAAGCTCTGTTTGTTCTCGAATCTGCTCATCCAGCACTGTGGATGGGCCTATATGGAGGTCTTGTGCTTGCACCAACTCGCATTCTTTTGTTCTTCAGGTCAGGCGGGGTACCCTGTGTACAAGTACGTTCCTTATGGGCCCGTCAACGAAGTCCTCCCTTACCTTTCCCGGAGAGCCCAGGAGAATCAAGGCTTCATGTCACGAGCCAAGGAGGAGCAGGACTTGCTCTGGATGGAGCTGAAGAGGCGGCTGTTTGCGGGAACCCTTCTCTCCACCCCAGCTTTGCCGTAGACTTGCCTTCCGGGCCCCACTTCCTTGGGGAGGTGGGTTAGGGTAGAACCGTTGGTGCAAAGGTGCGCCGGCGGGGCAAAGAAGGCTTGAAAGCATCCAATGCCATTTTGCCGTTCTTTAAAAAAAACAAAGTGACTGTGCTGTCCCAGTTGGCAGTGGACATTACAGCAGTCCGGGTGTGTTGTATGCTGGGATTGTACATGAGAGGAGCGGGTGAACTTTGTAGAGTGGGAAGGGAACCCCCCTTGCCATGCAGGTATTGAAGTTTCTGTTCCGGTACCAAGGTGCCCTGCCTTTTGCCCTTTGATGGATTGAGAGTGTTTACGTGTATGTGGGAATGTAGGGAGGTAAGAAGGATCAGCTCTGAGTACCACTTGCCACTTCTGGGTTAACCGTAGGCTCTGTAGCACCTAAGATGGAGATGGCTGTCGCACAATAAAATTAACTCGACAAAAGTTTCTTCGGTCTGTTGCAATGTTAACATTGTGGGCGTTGGTGGGGAAAGGACTCCCAGCCCTCCTGAATGGGAGCCCAGGCTTTGACAGGGCTGGTGTGCAAATCCAGTCTCTCACACACACCCCTGTCTCCATGCCTCTGTACAGCAGTTCCAGAGCAGGGGCAGAAAGCAGCAGAACAGCTGGATGCGTGGACTGCAATTTCTGTGCTGAGTTCAAAGAGACACACATGGAGGCAGCAGAATTCATCAGTAATAGTTTAGGTAAAAGGTAAAGGACCCCTGGATGGTTAAGTCCAATCAAAAGCGACTATGGGGTTGCAGCGCTCATCTCACTTTCAGGCCGAGGGAGCTGGCGTTTGTCCACAGACAGCTTTCTAAGTCATGTGGCCAGCATGACTAAACCACTACTGGTGCAATGGAACACCGTGATGGAAACCAGAGCGCATGGAAACACCATTTACGTTCCTCCCACAGTGGTGCCTATTTATCTACTTGCACTGGTGTGCTTTCGAACTGCTAGGTTGGCAGGAGCTGGGACAGAGCAACGGGAGCTCACCCCGTTGCGGGTATTCAAACCACTGACCTTCTGAATGGCAAGCCCAAGAGGCTCAGTCATTTAGACCACAGCGCCACCCACATCCCTATAGTAATAGTCTTATTACTATAAGCGTAAAAGGTCTTGCTGGATCTCCCCTGTAAGGTACAAAACCTCAACTCAAAAGAGTGCACCCTGCTACAAAAGCAAAACATGATAAGACATAGAAAAGAATACAGAACTGCTCAGTGGTAGATTGATTACATTGCCTCTGAGCATTGACCTTGAGTCTCACAGACTAAGCAGATAAACAATAGCTGCAAGCATTTTTTGAGAAAGTTTTGCATCCATAAAACTCAAACCTCAACAGGTTTATCCCAGGAGAACCACGGCGATCAGTGGCTACTAGTCACAGTGACTATATTCTGCCTGCACTTTCAGGAGCAGTAAAGGCTGGCTGGGAATCTCAGGTGGAGAAAGCACTGTTGTACTACTGATGGACATAAGAAGAGACTGCTGGATCAGGCCAATGGCTCATCTAGTCCAGCATCCTGTTCTCACAGTGGCCAAGCAGATCCCTGTGGGAAACCCACAAGCAAGGCTTGAGCACAACTGCATCTCTTCCCCGCTCCTGCAGTTTCCAGCAACTGGTATGCAGAAGCATTGCTGCCTCACAGCTGTTTTGCTTGTGGGAGTTCTATAATAGGCTTCTGGCTGGCTACTCTGAGAATAGGATGCTGAATGGGTGGGTCTCTCTCCCACCCATTGCCTCTCTGAGGCCTCTGGCACACTGAGGGGGCTTCCAGATTTGCAAGCAGGGTGAGGTTGGCTTAATATTGCAAAGAAGTCATTGGCAACAGTTGTGCTTTCACCTGGCAGAAATGGGATAAATGTGAATGGGAGGGTGGCATGTTGAAATATCAGTTTGCACTTCGCTGCCATTGTGAGGAAGCTGCAAAATAAAAACTCTTGTGCCTTGTATCCAGCATGTGTGCCATGGCTGCATCCTGTGGGAGTGAGTTCCATAGTTTCACTAGGTGGTATGTGAAGAAGTACTTTGTTCTGCCTGTACCCCTGTTGAGCTTCCTTGAATGCTCCCAATTTCTTGGTATCCAATGGTCTTATGTGCTGGAATTTGCCAACATTTGTACGTACACACACACACACACACACACACCACCTGAAAGGGGGAGAGAAGTACTCAAAGGACGAGCAGAAATGTGAGAAATTGAGGAGCCAGAGTGGTTAATTCTCAGGCTAGAAGCTGGGATACCAGAGTTTGAATCCCACTTGGCCATGAAACTCAATGGATGACTTTGGGCCAATCACTCACTCTCAACTTGTCCTACCTCACAGGATTGGTGTGAGCATAAAATGACGGTAAAGGTAAAGGATCCCTGTCAAAGGCGACTATGGGGTTGCAGCACTCATCTTACTTTCAGGCTGAGGGAGTCAGCGTTTGTCGACAGACAGCTTTCCAGGTTATGTGGCCAGCAGGACTAAGCCGCTTCTGGCACAACGGGACACCGTGATGAGTTCCAGAGTGCACGGAAATGCTATTTGCCTTCCCACCGCAGCGGCACCTAGTTATCTACTTGCAGTGGTGTGCTGTCAAACTGCTAGGTTGGCAGGAGCTGGGACAGAGCAATGGAAGCTCACACCATCGCGGGGATTCAAACCACCGACCTTCTGATCGGCAAGCCCAAGAAGCTCAGTGGTTTAGACCACAGCGCCACCCGTGTCCCATATAAAATGGGGAGGTAGAAGCCTATCTATACCAGCTTGAGTTCCTTGCAGGAAAAGGTAGGATATGAATGGAATGAATGAATGATTGAATGAATGGGAAGATGGGATGGAACAGTGTGACTGGAAACCACTCCATGCTGCAACCCTTTTGTTTCAAGCCATGCCTGTTTGCATATTAATGGGAACTTCCGCTTATGCAACCAAAATTACCCAACCGCTAGAGAGGTACTGGTGGCGGAGGCGTTATACACAAGGTAAATTACCCAAAATGTACAGAAAAATGGGGGAACCCATGCTAAGAGCTCCCTAAGATCTCAACAGCATGAAATGACAGCTGACTTGAGAGGTGGGGGGACAGATTGGGAAGAGGGAGGGTAGGATGGAAGGGAAAACAAGAGTGCAGGGATTTGGGATTGCATTTGATCCAGCCCTCAATTAATGTTATATGTGTTGTGCTGATGAAATGCTGTTGCACAAAGGGAAACCAAAAGGCATAACCAAAGATGGATGCAGAAGAAGCTTCTGCTCTTGCAGCTGTTGTGTTAGATTCCTTTCTTCTGCAGCTATTGAACCCTGCCATCCCCTAAGGCAAGGACTCTTGTACTAGCGGACAGATAATGTTTGCTATGGCTCAGCGTTTTTGTTTGACACTTTAAACAAAATTTTCTACAGTGTTGTGCATGTGGAAGACAACAATCCCTGCCTGCAAGCTCACTATGAGAGACATAATGCATGAGGAAAAGGGGGTGTGAAGGGTAGAGGAAAGTGAATGTTGGAGCAGATACTGCTCCTTGGTTGCTGGATGAGGGCTGGCATGGCCTCTCCCACACCATGATCTTAAAACATCAGCCAGCGTATTGCAAAGTATCAGAACTGAAACATTACAAATGAAGGGCTTCCGGAGGCGGCGCCAATGGCAATGGCGGTCTCCTTCTAACTACGCGGGAGAAGCTCCGCAGAAATCGGGTCTATCCGCTACGGCGCAGCGGAGACCCTTCAAAAAACTGCAGGCGGGGGAAGCCTGCGGCCGTGGGACTCGGCGGGTGCCAAAAGCGCTCCCCCCCCCAGTGGCAAAGGGACCCCGCAAGGGGCTCCGGAGCGGAACGGGGGTGGTGCGGTACTGAGAGTCGATCGCTACTTCTGTGGAGCGAAGCCGCTGCAGCTGTTGCCGGAGAGCGCTGCCCTTTCTTCCTTGAAATTCGGCTTTTAAACTACAACCCGTGAGTAAGATTTTCTAAAGTTGGAAAGATCAAAGGATTTGTTCCTTTGATCGGAATAAAGAACTTGAATTTGGCTCTGAAGCGGGGAAGATGTAAAAAGGAAGTCCGTCCTCCGGTTTTGTAGACAGTATTAAAGCAAAGACTATTGGAACTAAGAACCGTGAAAGCTGAATTAAAAAGACTTAATTTTAATGCCAGATCTAAGAACCCCCCTTCAGAGTTGGGGGGGGAGGAGAAGAAAGTACTTTTTGAAGGGAAAAGTGGAAGGAAAGAAGAGACCACCACTTAATCCCTGATATTGGTCTGCCAGGAAAGTGGAAAGTATTGCACCGTTTAGAGACATTGTAATTTTATGTGTTTAACCTGCATTTGAACTGAATTGAAGGACCCCCTTTGCAACTGTTGCCATTCTATGGGAAAATTGGAAAGTTAAAAAGAGATACTGCTGCCTTTAGACAAAAGTTGCTTTGAAAAGAACATTGTTGCCATTGTGCTCCCCTAGAGGAGGATTGGGATACAACTGGGGAATTTCCACTGCAGCTGGCTTGGAGATTTTCTCATAACAAAACAAGTTAAGTTGTGAGAACGACCTTGGGACTTTAAGATAAAGTTATGGATCAGGATAAACCCCAGGAAAAATCTACAAGGATAAAAACTAGGCAGCAGCAACGAAGACAGTCGATAGTAGTTCCATCTCTCCCAGAAAGAGAGGATACTGGGCAGACAGGAACAAAGGGAGTAGG
Organism: Podarcis raffonei; assembly: GCF_027172205.1. Taxonomy (NCBI): domain Eukaryota; kingdom Metazoa; phylum Chordata; class Lepidosauria; order Squamata; family Lacertidae; genus Podarcis; species Podarcis raffonei. The sequence continues at coordinate 25,720,764 of NC_070617.1, forward strand.
CCCTGATGAGACATTAAATGCATCACTTGACAAAATATTTGGAGCTTTGGGGAAATTGTCAGCTAAAATTGATTTAAACACTACAACCATCAGCTCCAATACACAGGCTATTGACCGGCTGCTCCAGGAATCTTAAGAGACAAGGAAAATTGCTGAAGAAGCGAAAGAGAAGGTGACGGGGATAGAGGGAAAGATATCTCCAATTAATAAGCAATTGGAGGATCACAAGGCCCAACTATCTCTAATTGAACTTAGAGACAAACAGAACAATTTAAGAATCAGGGCAGTACCGGACGTGGAAGGAGGCAATTTGTGTGTTTTTCTTACACAGGAGTTTGAGGAATTTGGGGGCCTTGAGTCAGATAAAGATTTCAAGATAGTGAGTGCCTTCAGAATTGGCAAAGGGGGAAGAAAGAACAAAGTGAGAGACTGCTTGATTTCACTTAGATCTAAAGAAGAGAGAGACAAAATATTGAGCCTCCATTACAAGAATCCATTGGAGATAGAAGATTTGAGAATTGAAATCTTCAAAGATATACCAAAGCACCTATTGGATTTGAGAGCTAACTACGGTGACTTAGTCCAACTGTTAAGAAGAAACAGCATTATTTTCAGGTGGGAGTTCCCCCAGGGTCTGTCCTTCAATTATAAAGGGAAAAAAGTGAAGATAAGATCAGAGGAAGACAAAGTGAGATTTTTGAACTATCACGAGGAAGATCTACAGAAAGAGGCGGAAAAAGAGCTGAAGACATTAAGACCAGGAGTCCTGGACATAGGGAACCCACCATCAGGCTTGGAAAAAACAGAGAAAGCAATACCACCCACTGATCAAGAACAACTGACGGGAGCAGTTGGAGGGACTACAGAATAACAACACAATGTCTCTGCAAGCACTAAGTTGGAACATCCGGGGTCTGAACTCCCCTGACAAGAGGAAAAGAATTTTTCATTTGTTGAAAAAAGAAAATTTGGACTTGATTTGCCTGCAAGAAACCCACGTGATTAGAACACATAGGAAAGTATTGATTAACAAAAGATTGGGTCAAGAATTCATTTCATCAGACAAAGTTAAGAAGAGAGGAGTGGTGATCTATGCGAAAGAAAGTTTATCTCCAAAATTTGTCTTTAAAGATGAACAAGGAAGATTTGTGGCAATTGAAATACAGGCCCAAGGAGAGAAATTCTTGATAGTAGGTGTTTATGCACCAAATGAGGGGAAATCAGAATTCTTTAAGAAACTGCATGAGATGTTGTTGGACTTTATGGATTATAACATCATTATGCTTGGAGATATGAATGGAGTGGTATCGACAAACATGGACAAGTCAGACAGACAAATAATAACAAAAGATGGAAGACTACCAAAATCTTTTTTTGAAATGACAGACAATATGGATTTAATTGATACTTGGAGAACTAAGAACCCCCTAAGTAAAGAAGGGACTTTCTTTTCTGAAGCCAAAAAGACCTGGACAAGAATTGACCAAATCTGGATAACCAGAGGAATGGCTCCAAAGATTCGAAAGGTGGAAATCTGCCCCAAAACTTGCTCTGACCATAACCCTGTGAAACTGGAAATGAAACTAACACTGACTGGCTCCTTCAGATGGAGGATGAATGACACCTTGTTTAGAGATCCAGAAATTATTAGGAAGGCCCAAAAAATGGTGAAATACTATTTTGAGATAAATTTGAAGACATCAGTGGAAAAAAGGGTAATCTGGGACGCAAGTAAAGCTGTTATGAGAGGATTCTTGATTCAGCAGAATGCAATAAAAAAGAGAACTCAAGAAGAGAAAAAGGGAAAGATCTTGGAAAAAATAAAAGAAGGAGAGAAGAAGCTTAGAGTTAAACCAAAGTCGCAGGAAATCTTGAGAGAGATCAAATTTTACCAAGCACAATATATGAAAATGACAAATCAGGAGATAGAATGGAAAATTAAACAGATGAGACAGAAGACTTTTGAATCTGCTAACAAATGTGGGAAATTGTTAGCATGGCAACTGAAGAAAAGACATAAGTTAAATACTGTGACTAACCTTGAAGTGAATGGAAAGAACATACAAAACCCACAGGAGATTAGAAACTGCTTCCAGAGATATTTCAAACAACTTTATACACAAGGGCCACAGACAGAGACTAAAATTGATCAATTTCTGAAAACCAATGGATTACAAAAAATTTCTCAAGAAAATAAATTATTGTTGAACTCTAAAATATCAGAACAAGAGGTTGAAGGTGCCATACAGACTATGCAACTGGGAAAATCTCCAGGGCCTGATGGATTAACCTCCAAATACTACAGAACTTTGAAGGACTATTTGATTCAACCACTAAAGGGGGTTTGCAACGAAATCATGGAGGGGAAAAAGGCGCCGGAGTCATGGAAAGAAGCCTTCATCACACTTATACCTAAAACTGAGTCTGAGAAGACACAACTCAAGAACTATCGCCCCATATCCCTGCTTAATGTGGATTACAAAATTTTTGCTGATATTTTGGCTAAAAGACTTTAAAAAGTTTTAGCAGAAATGATACATAAAGACCAGGCTGGCTTTTTCCCTGGTAGACATTTATCTGATAATATGAGAAATGTAATTAACATTTTGGAAAAGTTACAAGTGAATATTAATACAAAAGCGGTTTTGATATTCGTAGATGCGGAGAAAGCCTTTTACAACATCTCTTGGATTTTTATGAAGAAAAATCTGCAGGGGATGGGGGTTGGACAAAATTTTGAAAATGGTATAGGTGCGATTTATTCTGAACAAAAGGCTAAACTTATAGTTAATAACATAGTGACAGAAGAATTTAAAATTGAGAAAGGGACACGACAAGGCTGCCCGATTTCCCCACTGCTCTTTATTTCGGTCCTGGAGGTTTTGCTAAATATGATAAGAAGGGACCAGCTGATTCATGGTATTCAGGTCGGAGCAAAACAATATAAACTTAAAGCCTTTGCAGATGATCTTGTATTGACATTACAAGAGCCAGTACCTAGTACCAAGAGGGCTTTAGAATTAATCCAGGAGTTTGGTCATGTGGCAGGCTTTAAGTTAAACAAGTTAAAAACTAAGGTTTTGGAGAAAAACTTGACGCTGATGGAGAGAGAGAGGTTTCAGAAAGAGACAGATCTGACATTAGTAAAGAAGGTAAAATACTTGGGGGTGAATATGACTGCTAAGAATGCAAATTTATTTAAAGATAATTATGAGAAATGTCGGTCAGAAGTGAAAAAAGATTTAGAGATTTGGTCGAATTTGAAGCTTTCCTTGCTGGGTCGGATTGCTGTCATTAAGATGAATGTACTGCCGAGAATGTTGTTTTTGTTTCAATCATTACAAATTATTGACAAGATGGACTGTTTCAAGAGGTGGCAAAGAGATATCTCTAGATTTGTCTGGCAGGGCAAAAAGCCCAGAATAAAATTTAAGATACTTACTGATGCTAAAGACAGAGGGGGGTTTGCCCTGCCGGATTTTAAACTTTATTATGAATCAGCAGCTTTTTGCTGGTTGAAGGAATGGCTACTTCTTGAGAACACTGACATCCTAGATCTTGAAGGTTATGATAATGTATTTGGGTGGCATGCATATTTGTGGTATGGCAAGGTTAAAGCGCATAAAGCATTCAAAAACCATATTGTCAGGAAAGCACTATTTAATGTCTGGACAAGATATAAAGATTTTTTGGAGAACAAAACCCCAAGGTGGTTATCACCTATGGAAGCGAAAGCTATGAAAAAACTTAATATGGAGACAAAATGGCCAAAGTATTGTGAAATTTTGGAACAGGAAGGTGACAAGTTGAAATTGCAGAGTTATGAGAAGCTCAAAGGGAAGGTGCGAAACTGGTTACATTATTTTCAAATTAGAGAGGTTTATAATCAAGATAAAAAAAATGGTTTTCAGGTGGAAAAATCAAAGTTGGAAACAGAATTGTTAGAACCCAATGCTAAGATATTATCAAGAATGTATAATTTGCTGTTGAAATGGAGTACTGAGGAAGAAATGGTAAAATCTGCTATGATTAAATGGGCACAAGATATAGGACACAATATCATGTTTGCTGACTGGGAGCAGTTGTGGACCATTGGGATTAAATTTACGGCATGTAATGCCCTAAGAGAGAATATTATGAAAATGATGTATAGGTGGTACATGACCCCAGTCAAGCTTGCAAAAATATACCACTTGCCCGATAATAAATGTTGGAAATGTAAAGAAATTGAAGGTACATTCTTTCATCTTTGGTGGACGTGCCCGAGGATTAAGGCTTTCTGGGAGACGATTTATAATGAAATAAAAAAGGTACTTAAATACACTTTTGTGAAGAAACCAGAGGCCTTTCTCCTGGGCATAGTTGGCCAATTGGTGCCAAAGAAGGATAGAACTTTCTTTATGTATGCTACAGCAGCAGCAAGAATACTCATCGCAAAGCATTGGAAGACACAAGAATTACCCACCTTGGAAGAATGGCAGATGCAAGTAATTGACTATATGGAAATGGCTGAGATGACTGGCAGAATCCGAGATCAGGGAGAAGAGTTGGTGGAAGAAGATTGGAGGAAATTTAAAATTTATTTACAGAAGTACTGTAAAATGTATGAATACTGATGACATTGAAATAAAATGAAGGGGTTCTAGTAACAAGAGATAAAAATTTGAAATTATAAATTTGGGAAGTAAAATATATAAGGACAAAGTAGTAGGATACGAATTTGCTGAACTAACTGTTAAAAAGGGATATAAAAAAGGGAGGCATGAGGAAGTCAGGAAAATAAGTTAATCAAAGATGAACAATTAGAAAAGAGGGATTTGTGTTTTTTCCTATTCTATTTTTTGTGTGTTGACTGATTTTTTTTCTTTCCCCTTGTTAGGTTAAATGTTTGTATTTTATGTATTGTGAAAGCTTGTATTGTTGTGTTTTATATTTTCCCTGTGTTTTTACTGTTTTATGTTTGGCTGTATCTTTTTACTGTTAAACTTAATAAAATATTATTATAAAAAAAAATACAAATGAAAGTGGAATACAATGAAGATCCCTATTTGAAGCAGCCTGACGCGGGTAGCACTGTGGGTTAAACCACAGAGCCTAGGACTTGCCAATCAGAAGGTCAGCTCGTGACGGGCTGAGCTCCTGTTGCTCGGTCCCTGCTCCTGCCAACCTAGCAGTTCGAAAGCACATCAAAGTGCAAGTAGATAAATAGGTACCGCTCCGGCGGGAAAGTAAACGGCGTTTCCGTGCGCTGCTCTGGTTCGCCAGAAGTGGCTTAGTCATGCTGGCCACACAACCCGGAAGCTGTACACCTGCTCCCTCAGCCAATAAAGCAAGATGAGTACCGCAACCCCAGAGTTGGTCACGACTGAACCTAATGGTCAGGGGTCCCTTTACCTTTATCTTAACGGGAAAGCAAAATCTCTCGAAGCATTCATTTTTTAAAGTTACAAATCTTGTCCACTAGAGGGCAGAGGAGATCAAGCATGTTCCAATTTTCTTGTACAGTGATCATAAATGGTTTGCGTGACATCAGCAAGACTTGAAAAAGCCCTGCACCGTTCACAGTGCCAATGAGAGTCCTGTGTGTGTACCAGGCACAGCCAACGTAGAGCCTTCCAGATGTTTTGGACTACAACTCCCATCATACCTGGTTATTGGCTGGTGAAAGAGGCATTCCACAACATCTGGAGGATGCTATGTTGGCTATCCATCACATAGACATTACTTAGCTACATGGACCAGTGGAGAGCTACTGCAGACCCTTGGTCCATTTTGCTCAGTATTGTCTACACTGACTGGCAGCAGCTCTCCAGGGTTTCAGGTGGTCTCTCCCAGCCCTACCCAGAGACACCAGGGATTGAACCTAGGACCAGATGCAGTACCACTGAGCTATACGCAGTATAGCACAACTCCCTGCAACAGAGATTGATTGTTATACATACACACATCCTTCTGCCATTCCATGAGCAGTGGGGAATCTGTGGCCCTATATGTGCTGCTGGACTCAACTTTCCAGCATCCCTAAGTGTCAGGGACTGGGCAGAGGAGGAATGCTAGAGACCGCTTCCCCAGCCTGACCCTTTCAGAGAAGAAGACAGTTCAGAATTAAAACAGGGGTTTGAGGGAGATCACAGCTCAGAGGCAGGTAAGGGGGGGAAGCTGGAAAATAATGGGAGACAAGGGAGAAGAAGCACCAGAGGGGGAACAGCTGACAGTATCTTTAGAAAACATTCCAGACCTCCCCTCCCCTCCCAGAACCCGGCAAGCATTGAAAGTAGGAGAGCAAAGGACTCAGAGGCAAAGGGCACTTCTCAGCACATGTGGTGATGACGCATGAAGAGATAGAAGGAGGGAGTGGAGACTCACTCAGGGCAATGCCATGATTTCCAAGAGGCTGCATTTCCAAGCCTCTCTCTGTGAATATTGAATAAAAAGCAGCTGGTAAGAACTTTTGCTTGTCTTATCCATTCCTGGCGACCTGCCGTGGGGGTTGGATCCATTGCCACCTGACACTAACCATTGGTCATGCTGGCTGCGGCAAGCTTGAGTCCATTGGCACCAGAACAGCTGAAAGAAGCACGCAGGCTGGCTGATGTTGAAAGAGAAACCAGACAATACTTATCAGTGAGCCAGTTCAAAGTTCATCCTACGATTGGGGCACGAGGCTTGGTGGTCTCGCCAGTGAGCGCTGCCTTGTGGCAGGGCCGTTTGGGTGGTGGTTCCCTAGTTGTGGAATGCCCTCCCTAGTGAGCTGCTCCTGTCTCCATCACTGCAGTGGTAACTTGGGTTAAGAACTTAATTCTTTCCAGAGGTCCATTCTTAACCTGAGGCGCACTTTCGTTAATGGGGCCTCCTGTTGCTGCGCTGCTGGCGTGTGATTTTCATTCTTATCCTGGGGCAAAGTTCTTAACCTGCAGCAACCACTTCCTGGTTAGTGGAGTTTGTAACCCAAAGCGTCTGTAACCCAAGGTACCACTGTATTCACTTTTCAGTTTCCTATCACCTTTGTTTAAGAAGGAAATTGACAACCTAGAACGTGTGCAGAGAAAGGTGACCAAGACCATAAAAGTGTCTGGAAATCAAGCCTTATGAGGAATGGTTGAGGAAGCTGAATATATTTAGCTTGGAGGAAACTAAGGGGTGATATGAAAGCCATCTTCAAATATCTAAAGGGTTGTCCCATGGAAGATGGAGCAAGCTTGTTTTCTCCTGCTCCAGCAGGGAGGACCCGAACCAATGGATTCAAATGACAGGAAATGAGACTGACACTTTCTGAGGGTAAGAGCTGTTTGACTATGGAAAGGAAGGGAGTGGATTCTCCTTCGCTGGAGATTTTTAAACAGACATTGGATGGCCATCTATCAGGGGTTATTTAGCTGTGATTCCTGCATTGAGGGGGGCTGGACTAGATGACCCTCGGCGTCCCTTCCAGCTCTAGGAGGAGTATGAAAGTATTCATCTCTACCCAGGTGCATTTAGTGGCTGAAGAATCCTGCTCTCTGAACAGAAGCATCCTACCACTTCTTGCATGCAAGAGGATGCCACAGGTGCAAATGACTGTGAAAAGCTGGTATCACTGTATCAAGTTCATCAGTTTTGCTGAATCAATTAAACTGAACAGTTTTAATTGGATTTTCATTCAACGCAGTCAGTTGCTACTGTCTGAACTTTCATTGCGTTTTTCTCTTCCTTCGTGCAAACTGCTATCCTGAATAATGCTTTTTATAGGGTAGCGGGCACTGGGGATGAGTTTAGGGAATCGAGTGGGGAGGTGGCCGGAACCACTGGCGGTGAAACAAACCGTGCAATCCTAAACTTGGGAGTTTAAGACTGCGCTTGGGCCTCCCCTCCCCCCCCACATCAGGATGCCACCACAGCAGGGGAATCAACTTGAATAAAAGATTGGGGGGGGAGTAAGCCCCACCCTGTATAATCGATCACAAGACGTGGCGCGCACACACAATTTGAATGGCAATGCCTATTAGTTGGGGAGGCTAGGAGTTGGCTCCTGTGCACCCCACTGAAGGCCCCCAAATAAGGACCCCCACCGCAGCCACCTCCTTTGGAGCTGCAACCCTCCAGCCAGGACCAGCAGCAGCCGCCTCCGTCCCTGGATCTCCTTGCCTCTTTCTCCGCCGCCGAAGCGCCTGACCCGGGAGGAGGGAGAACCAATGCGGCATTTCCTGGCTGGCCGGCCGCCCCTCCTGCCGCCGCCGCGAGGGGCGAGCAGGAGGCAGCGGCGGCGCTCGCACTGCAGCTTCCGGCCGGGCTCTTGCAGCAGGCAGCAGCCAGGAGGAGCCGGAGCCGCCGCTGGGGAGCCAGGCTGCCCGAGAAGGGCCCCAGAGCGCATGGAGAAGCCGCCGCGGAGGGCCCGGCGCGCCGGAGATGGAGACGCCGCCGTCGGCTGCAGCGCGCTCCTCCTCTCGCTACTGCTCCTTCTCCTTCTTCTGCTGGGTTGTGGGGCGGCGGCGGCCGCCCAGGAGCTGAATCCCCGCGGGAGGAACGTGTGCCCGGCGCCGGGGTAAGCAAGAGCGAACCGTCGCGGGGAGAGAGAGGTCCGGGGCGCGCCAGCGAGACCCCCTTGCCAAGTTTTTACGCGCGGGGAATGGAGACGCGCGGAGAGGGCTCTGCTCCATGGGGTGCGCTGGGGCGCTTCTGGGAAGCCACTTTCCCCCTACCCGCCTCGTTTGAAGCAGCCAAAGGCTTGGATTTCGTTTCGTCTCGTGCGTCCGCGCCCTTGGAAGAGGCGCAGGGGCGCTATTGTGTTATGCTAGACATTCATTTGGGGCGCGGGTGTCTTCAGTATGGCTCAGGGTTCCTGCTTTTTCCTTTATTACTGGGGCTGGGTGGATAGAATCCTGGTCCACCAGTGTGATGCAGCACCACATCTGGCCCCCGGCCTTTCTAAGGAGATAGGATATGCCTTCTAATCCCTTCCGTACATGATGCCCGCTCCCCCAAACTTCCTGGAAGAGGGGGGTCTCTTCCTTCCACCCGTCCCGCAAGCTTCTCTCCCCCACCCCCCAGCAACCAGTCTCTCTTGGCATGGGACGTGTGTAGGAGGAGAGACGGGGCAGAGAAGATGTCCCTTCTTGAACCAGATGTGGAGATTGATGGAGGGCCTCCCGACTGCCATTATGTCCCCCTTTAAAAAAAAAAAAAGTTTGGTGAGTTCTCCTTGCTGGGCTACGACTCAGTGCTGGTGGCTTTGGGGACAGGTGGGTGACACCCCCCCTTCCCCATCATGTCAGCTGGGTTGTGTGCTCCTTTCCAAAGGGGGGGGTGCAAACAAGGGATCCATATCCCCTCCCTCCCTCCTGCTGGCTGGACAGGCTTTCTCTCCATTCCCACTGTCGTCCCGCGTGGATTTCCTTCAGGCATTTTCGACAGCTTCCTCCCAAACCCCTTCCCTCGCCGCTTGGAGACCTCTCGTGCCTGCTTGAACCAATTTCCTCTCGGGAGGGGGCACCCCTCGAGAGTTGAGAGAATCCTGTCTTTTAGGTATGCGATGGTCACTTTTAGGCTTGCTTGCGAGGATGGGCGGGGGGGAGGTTAACTTGAAGCCCACCCCCACCTCACTGGGATTAAAGGGGGCCCTGGGGTGGTGGGTGTTAATTGAGACAGTCTATTGGAACCCTGGATTTAGGCTGTGGATGATGCCAGCAGCAGCAAAAGCAGCAGCAGCAACAGGCTCTCATTGGAAGCCTCTGCTTTCCCCTAACCCTCCAGCAAAAACCGCTTTCCAGAGGATTAACCCCATCCTATACTTAACGGTCTCAAGATGTGGGGGTTTCGGTTCCCCCTTCCTCCCCCATCTTGCCAAGGTAACCGCTTTACACACACACACACACACACACACACACACACACAGGGCACATTGCCCACTGAGAGCCCTATCGTGCCAGAGCTGCTCCCCCAAATAAAAATTGTGGCAACAGAAGCAAGAAACCATTTCTGACATTTCAGGGGATCCCCTCCCCTTCTTGACAGGTACCCCCCATTTTTTCCATCAAAGAACAAAACGGCACGCCAAAAAAAGGGGGGGGGAGAAACCCACCCGCCATCCCCCTTCCAAGTGTAACTTAAAACCCGATGGAAAGAGACGGTACATCTGTTTTCGATTTAAACTCTTGCAAACAAGCTCGCTTAGGCGAGAGGGCTTTGCAGGCTCTGCTGTGGAATTTCTGGATGAGGTTTCTCTCTCGCGCTTTTACCATAACCGCCCCCCCCAAAACACAGACAAACACACACCCCAGAAACGCTCTTTGGTCCTTGTTTTTCCTGACCGAGACAAAGTCTGTTTTGTGATGAAGGGAAAAGCTGGCCAAAATTTGAGGGGAGAGGGGCAGAAATGAGGTTTAGCTTCTTCTTCTTCTTTTAGGGTATTTGGGTGGGCACCCTCCGAGGGGGGCTTCATCAAACAGCGGGATCCACAAAGCCGAATTAACTGTGGTTACTCACAGGCTGAAGGGCCCCAAAAGATTCTCCCTACAGTTAAAGCACACAGACCCAAAATAACCATCATTTACCCCTCACAGAGGGACGCGGGTTGTGCTGTGGGTTAAACCACAGAGCCTAGGACTTGCCGATCAGAAGGTCGGCGGTTTGAATCCCCGCAATGGGGTGAGCTCCCGTTGCTCGGTCCCTGCTCCTGCCAACCTAGCAGTTCGAAAGCACGTCAAAGTGCAAGTAGATAAATAGGTACCGCTCCGGCGGGAAGGTAAACAGCGTTTCCATGCGCTGCTCTGGTTTGTCAGAAGCGGCTTAGTCATGCTGGCCACATGACCCGGAAGCTGTACACCAGCTCCTCGGCCAATAAAGTGAGATGAGCGCCGCAATCCCAGAGTCGGCCACTACTGGACCTTTACCTTTACCCCTCACAGAGCTACAGTTCCCAGCGCATTTAACAAACTACAGTTCCTGGGATTCTTGTGAGATGGCTGTTTTAAATGTATGCCAGCCCAAACCTCAAAACCCAGTATCAGAATTTGCCTCCAACTCTAGAGGGGATCAGAAAGGAGCTTATTTCATTTATCGTGTTTAATTCTTGCCTATTTCTTCAAGGAGCTCAAGGCGGTGTACATGGCTCTCCCTGCCCCTATTTAATCCCCATAACAACCCTGTGAGGTAGGATAGGCTGAGAGGCAGTGACTGGCCTCACACCCAGTGAGTTTGGTGGCTGAGTGAGGATTTGAACCCTGGTTTCGCAGGTGTGACGCTCTAACTGCTGCACCACACTGCCTCGCTTGAAACCTGTTAGTAGAGTTCCGTGTTTCCCAAACGTTCGGACTTCCAGTTGTTTAGCAGTACAGTGGTACCTTGGGTTAAGTACTTAATTCGTTCCGGAGGTCTGTTCTTAACCTGAAACTGTTCTTAACCTGAAGCACCACTTTAGCTAATGGGGCCTCCTGCTGCCGCCGCGCCGGTGGAGCACGATTTCTGTTCTTATCCTGAAGCAAAGCTCTTAACCTGAAGCACTATTTCTGGGTTAGCGGAGTCTGTAACCTGAAGCGTCTGTAACCTGAGGTACCACTGTAACGGCAACTGAGCTCTCCCCCTCGTTAGGCTGTCGAAATGCAGAATATTTGGGGAGTGGGTTTTTGTAAGGAAAACTGGAAGCTTTCCATTCTGGTGCTCCAGACAAATTCATGTGCTTAGAGCAGCTATCCCAAAACCTGTTGCCTAGCAGATGTTTTACGGACTACAACTCCCATCAGCCCCAGCCAACATGGCGGTGCGATTCTGGGGCTGACGGGAATTGTAGTCCAGAACATCTGGAGGGCAGCCTGGGTAGGCGTTCCTGAACAAAAATGCTTTAAGCAGGCGGTGAAAAAAAGGACAGCAAAATCTCCTTGCCTGATATCAAGAGGCAGAGAGTTCCAATGTCTGGGTGCTAAAACACTAAAAGTCGTGGTATGGGTATTATTTGGTGCCTGTAACAGTGCCAGTTTGGGTTCCATTTAAAGGCAATCTTCCTGAACTCTTCCAAAAGACTACACAAACCACCCTTTGAAAAGTCACACTGTAGTGCACTTTGCAGTACAGTGGCACCTCGGGTTACATACGCTTCAGGTTACAGACTCCGCTAACCCAGAAATAGTGCTTCAGGTTAATAAATTTGCTGCAGGATGAGAACAGAAATCGTGCTCTGGCGGTGTGGCAGCAGCAGGAGGCCCCATTAGCTAAAGTGGTGCTTCAGGTTAAGAAGAGTTTGAGGTAAAGTACGGACCTCCGGAAGGAGTTAAGTACTTAACCCGAGGTACCACTGTACAGTTCTACAGCCCGAAATGTGTTATATTTAGGTTAAAGTATGCCCGTGTTTGTGAAGTTCACTTCCAAATAATTGCATTATGTTCAGGGAGAAATGGCTGGCAATCAACGTGTATTATTAAGGAGAAATTTGGACTGAAAAGTTGATGGATTTCCATGATATATTTTTTAAAATTGCAAATGGCTAAAGAAATGTGGAGAGTTGAAATTAAGATTTGAGAAAGAGAAAAGACCAAAAATTGACAAGAGTCATCCATCCCTGTGTGTGTGTTTGTGTGTGCGCACAGGTCTTTGGATAATGGCTCCATTCAGAGAAAGAGCTCTGGGCTACACCCCCCCTCCCCACATTACAGCACATGTTTGATGAGATGGCACTATGCAGCCAGGGAGGTCTTGTGGAAGCTGGTCCCACATACTCCCCTCCAATTTCTTCTCAGTTTTCAGTAACCTTCCTGGAAAAGAGTGTTATAGACTTTATTATTATTATTATTATTATTATTATTATTATTATTATTATTTCCATACCGCCCTATACCTGAAGGTCTCAGGGCGGTCCAACCAGTTGGTTGTGGGCTGCCCCTGGGCGATCACGTGATCTTCAGCAAGTGACCCCCCAAAAAAGAAAAAAGCTCAGCAACTCTGGTCTGCCCCCCACAAAAGCTCAACAACTCTGCCCTCTCCCCCTAAAAAAAAGCTGTGGGATAACACTTTTGATGCAACATCCTCTAACCTTCTGGCAGTTCCCTCGCTGCGAGAAGCCAAGTTACAGGGAAGCAGGCAGAGGGCCTTCTTGGTAGTGGCACCCGCCCTGTGGAACGCCCTCCCACCAGATGTCAAAGAGAAGAATAACTACCAGACTTTTAGAAGACATCTGAAGGCAGCCCTCTTTAGGGAAGCTTTTAATATTTAATAGACTGTTGTATTTTAATATTCTGTCGGAAGCAGCCCAGAGTGGCTGGGGAAACCCAGCCAGATGGGTGGGGTATAAATAATATGATGTTGTTGTTACCTCCCTGCAAACAAATCGGAATGATCACTCATAGGAGCCAATGGCACCTATACTCCTCGCAAACGTTGTACAAGAAAATCAGGATGAATGCTCAATAAACGGGTCATTTGGGAGCACCCCGTAATCTCTTTCCTAGACGAGTTATTTTTGTGTGGTGTAGTGGACAGAGTGTCTTCCCAGGACCTGGGAGACCAGGGTTTGACTTCCCTCTCCACCACCAGGCTCATGGGGTGTGACCTTGGGGGCCAGCCACTGCCTCTCAGCCTGGCCTACCTCACAGAGTTGTTGCGGGGTGTTAATCATGGAGTTGGAAGGGACCCTGAAGATCATCTAGTCCAACCCCCTGCAATGCGGCTGTCCCATGTGGGGATCAAACCTGCAACCGTGGCATTATCAACACCATGCTGTAACCAATTAAGCTATTATCTGGGGGTTTTGCAGAGGGAAAGAACTATGTGCACCACCTTGAGGTCCGTGGAGACAGAGGTGGGCTATAAATACAACAGATAAATAAATAAGTTGTGTTTTGCTTGTACAGTATTTAATATGGTACATACCAAGCCACCACTGATGTGCTTGCTGCCAGTCTGTGTTGTGCGGTCAGTCCTGCTGTTTCATATCCTCCTAGATGTGCCCCTCAGGAATTCTGGAAAGCCAGGAGTGCTCCTTTTGGATGGAAAATAATTTTCCAAAATTTGGGGAAAATCCATTTCGTAAGTTCATTAGTAAAAGGGTAAAGGGACCCATGACCATTAGGTCCAGTGATGGCTGACTCTGGGGTTGCGGCGCTCATCTCGCTTTATTGGCCGTACAACTTCCGGGTCATGTGGCCAGCATGACTAAGCCGCTTCTGGTGAACCAGAGCAGCGCACGGAAACGCTGTTTACCTTCCCGCCGGAGCGGTACCTATTTATCTACTTGCACTTTGACGTGTTTTCGAACTGCTAGGTGGGCAGGAGCAGGGACCGAGCAACGGGAGCTCACTCCATCGTGGGGATTTGAACCGCCGACCTTCTGATCAGCAAGCCCAAGGCTCAGTGCTATAAACCACAGTGCCACCCATGTCCCATGGGAAGTTCATTAGTAGCAATGAACAAATGGCAGTTTCAAACACAGTACCAGCCTCCTTTCATTTTAATTTTTTTTAAATCCTCAAGAGTTTTCACCTCCCCCTCTGTTTTCGGTGTCAGAGAGAGCTGTGAACACTAAGGGTTTCAAATAATGGCATATTAGTCAACCTTTCAGCTGTTTACTAAATTCATCATGCTGCATGAGATCTTTTTCTAGGGTGTCAGGAACTCTTCCAATGCAAATTCAAAAATTACTGTATCTTAATTTGAATGGAAATCCCTCCCCCGCCCCCAAATTCCCACACCTCTTGCTTTGGGTCATCCACTTCTGTTCTGGTTCCCCTAAGAATATTTTTTCTGGGATAGCAAAACATCATGGGGCCAGGCTGTGGGGTTCACCATGTGATTTTAATATATACGTTCGATGTTGGGTGGGAAAATGCAGCCTGCGTAATTCAAGAGGGAGCCAGTGACATCATTGTGGGCATTAGCTGGCGGGAATCTTGTTGCTTAACCAGCTTGATGCCAGTTATGTGAAATGAGCAGTTCTTTATATCAGCATTGTAAGAGCTTTATTGGGGTGTGCACCCAGACAGAATCTGGGAAGGGGGTTTCACATGACCTTTTTTGAGATCTGGAAACAGCCCCTGGGACTGACTCGGGATGCAGCAAAAATTCAGTTTCATTCCCAATTAAAGGTGAATTTCCCTTATGCACATTTAAGGAAGGGGGGTGGTTATGGAGACTAAATGAGGACTATAGCCTGGGAGAAGGGACGCAGGTGGTGCTGTGGGTTAAACCACAGAGCCTAGGACTTGCTGATCAGAAGGTCGGCGGTTCGAATCCCCACGACAGGGTGAGCTCCCGTTGCTCGGTCTGTGCTCCTGCCAACCTAGCAGTTCGAAAGCATGTCAAAGTGCAGGTAGATAAATAGGTACCGCTCCGGCGGGAAGGTAAACGGCGTTTCCGTGTGCTGCTCTGGTTCGCCAGAAGCGGCTCAGTCATGCTGGCCACATGACCCGGAAGCTGTACGCCGGCTCCCTCGGCCAATAAAGCGAGATGAGCGCCGCAACCCCAGAGTCGGCCACGACTGGACCTAATGGTCAGGGGTCCCTTTACCTTTTATAGCCTGGGAGACGAGGGTTCCAGCCCCCAAATGCAGCATAAAGAACCACATCGGCTCCTCTGCCCCTGCTATTTTATTTGCTTACAACATTTATATCTCCAGGTGGGAGGATCTGAACCCTTGGCTTCTCCCAGATCCTAGTTTGCCACTCTTAAGCACTACACTGCCCCTGGCTCATGTGCGTTTGGCCCTTCTCACTGCTGGCATGTGGCCCCCATAAAGTCACCCTTGGGGGAGTGCGGCCCTCGGACTGGGAAGAGAAATGGTTACCTTTTACCCCCCATGCTGAGCCTTTTCTAACCCCCTCTCTTTCTCTGCCTACAGCTCTGCTGGATTCGTCTGCTGCTCAGGATGGAGGCAACAGGGCGAGGAATGTTTGATAGGTAAGAGCGAGCCTTCCCCTGCTTTTCTCCTCTGTCTCTAAGCAGGATCAAGGCTGCCCGAATAAATAACCCCTTCCCTTTTCAGCTTGAGGAAGGGAGTCCTTTCCCTTCCATCTCCCAAGAGCCTCTAGGGTGATGGTCCCTTGGCATGTACAGCTGCCTTCAGTTTGATGCCCTCCTTCTTGAGGGTCCGCCGGAAGCTGCCTTGTCCCGAATCAGAGCGAAACAGAGATGTCGTTCGCCTGTCTCTCCACCGATCTCTCTCTCTCTCTCTCTCTCTCTCTCTCTCTCTCTCTCTCTCTCTCATTCTCTCTCTCTCTCCATCTACTTTGCCTGTTTCATTTTCATGCACCTTATTTTTTGCTCCATAAGACACACTTTTTTCGCTCCTAAAAAGTAAGGGGAAATGTGTGTGCGTCTTATGGAGGGAATGCAGGCTGCGCAACTATCGCTGAAGGCAGCAGAGCAAGAGGGAGAGCTGAGCAGCTCCTCTTGTTGTGCTACCTTCCCAGCGAAGCAGGATGAGGGATGGAAGGGAGCATTACGGGCGGACGGACCAGCGGCTCCTTAGCCTGATCCTCCCTCCTCCTTCCTCTTCCTCTTCTTTTCCCCAGCTGCCTCGGGCTTCTCTCGAGCCTTCCCGAGAGCCCGGCTGCCCACTAAGCCAGCTGCCTGGCTCTATTCCTCGCAAGCCCCTTGATGTGCTGGAAGCAGCAGCAGCTACGGCATCGGCAGCCCCTGGCAAGGCTCAGGAGCGATCAAATGCATAGTGCAAGGAGGGGAGGGGCCTCAGATTCAGAATATTTTTTTTCTTGTTTTCCTCCCCTAAAAACTAGGTGAGTCTTATGGTCGGGTGCGTCTTATAGAGCAAAAAAATACTGTAGTTCATATCAAGTGTGGGGAACTATAGCCCCTCCAGGTAGGACTACAACTCCCATCATCCTTGGCTACTGGACTGTGCTTGCCAGGGCTGATGGGAACTATGGACCAAAGAAGAGCCTGTGTGAAGAACTCCTTGCTTTGGTCTGTCCTGAATCTCCCAACATTCAACTTCACTGGCTGCCCATGACTTCTAGAGTCAGGAAGAAGAAGAAATGCTTTTCTCTGGTGGTGTTCTCCATGCCATGCAAAATTTAACACTCTTCTCTCATGACAACTCTTACTACTGCTCAGTATCATCTGCACGGACTGGCAGCAGCTCTCCTGGGTTTCAGAATGCCTTTGTAAATTTTCTGATAGCTCTGTCTTTGCACAGCTTTGCTATAGAGAAGGGGAGCAGCCTGTAGCCTTGTGTTGGATTGTCATACTGTTTAATTGGGATGTAATGCCTTCCTACATTGGGACGCGGGTGGCACTGTGGGTTAAACCCCAGAGCCTAGGGCTTGCCGATCAGAAGGCTGGCGGTTCGAATCCCTGCAACTCGGTGAGCTCCTGTTGCTCGGTCCCTGCTCCTGCCAACCTGGCAGTTTGAAAGCACGTCAAAGTGCAAGTAGATAAATAGGTACCGCTCTGGTGGGAAGGTAAACGGCATTTCCGTGCGCTGCTCTGGTTCGCCAGAAGCAGCTTAGTCATGCTGGCCACATGACCCGGAAGCTGTACACCGGCTCCCTCAGCCAATAAAGCAAGATGAGCGCTGCAACCCCAGAGTCGGCCACGACTGGACCTAATGGTCAGGGGTCCCTTTACCTTTTAATGCCTTCCTACACACAGGCCAGTGATCATCAGTGTTCCTTTTCTAGAAAAAAGAGGTGCCAGAACTCACCGTTAACACCTCCCTTGTTATATTTGCAATGGTGCCCACCTAAGAGGTGCCGGAACTCAGTTCCGGCAATTTCTGGCTGGGAGGGGGGGGAGCCCTGGATTGTAGCCATGCCTTGAAGGCTGGGTTGGGCTTTGAAATGCAGACTCCAGCAACTTGACTAAAACCCTAGGTGTGTCAGCTTTCATTGCTAAAACTCAGCATGTTTGCAGTCCTCATGGCCAGACATGGCTTTATTGCTCCATTTCCCTCTCCTAACCCACGTTCTGCTTTTTGCCATCATCTAAAAATGGCGACGTTCTGATATGGTTTTTTGGTAGAACGCCCAGCTTCACTAGGTGCCTATGAGTTCCAGTGTTGCAAGACAGAGAGGAAAACTTTTCTCTATCTCAGTGGTATGCAGTGAAATTTTTCACAGAGGATAAGTGAGGGCCAGAGGCAGCAGCTTGTGAGGGGATGTCGCTCGCATGTGCATCCCACCTCCCTCCCTATGTGGGCAGAAGCTTCCCGGGCTTTAGGAAAGGAGGTGCTATGCTTTAATACTTACTGGAGACATTTAGGGGAATAGCCTAGTCCCCCTGGTCCACTAACCACACAAAACTGCTCCATCTGCTTTCTCCATGCCATGTTTAATCAAGTTAGTAGTCCTCATGACTGCCCAGAGTTGCCTGGAAATTTGAGGGCATCATCTGGGAGAAGTCTCAGGAGACAGATACGTTGCAGAATAAGCTTTTCGGTGGTTTACAGTGGGGGGGGGCAGCTTCACTGTCCTGTATTCTCTAGCTCCTTGCTCTTACCCTGATTGCTGGTAGAAACTGGATGAATTTCACACGATTGGTGCAGTTTGCAGAATTAGCTTTTCATGCGGCAGAATTTGAATTTTGCCAGTGCGTGGCGTGCAGCCCTGGCTCTTGGCCACCTGAGGGAACAAACGAGGGCTCACCATATGTGAGAGGCAGCTGTGGTGTAGTGGTTAGAGTGCCAGACCAGGACCTGGGAGTTCATATCCCCACTTGGCCATGAAGCCCACTGGGCAATTTTGCGCCAGTCTCTGCCTCTCGGCCTAACCTACCTCACAGGGTTATTGTGGGGGCTAAATGAGGAGTGGGGGAGGGAGCCAGCATACCACCTTGAGCTCCTGGGAGAAAAGAAGGTGAGATACAATTCCATGTATGCAATTTATTCATGCAGTAAATAAACAAATGCCCCAACACAGCTTATTTTAAATCAGGCTCCTCCGAGGCAAGGCCAGTGGTGGTGTAGGGGTTTGAGTGTCAGACTAAGACCTGGGAGACCAGGGTTCGAATCCTCCCACTTGGCTATGAAGCTCACCGCCTGTGATCTCAGGGTCTAGTCGCTGCCTCTTGGGGTCATTTTGGGGATTAAATGAGGAAGGGGAGCAGAGCCAGGTACGCCACTTTGAGCCACTTGGACAAAAGGGGTGGGTGGAAGTACAATAAATAAACAAATGCCCCCTGAATAGCCCGGGTACGGGGGAGCAGGGTTTTCCCCCCCTATTCGCTCTTAGCAGAGTTGTCGCTTGCCCAGGCAAAAAGCTGGAAGAAAGGAAGCAGCAGTTTCTCCACCATTCCTTCACTGTTCTCTGTTGTCCGCAGCCAGAAGGTCCCCTCTCAGCGCTGGAACTTGGCATCCCCAGGTTCCGGCTGGAATCCTTTGTAGAACTCGGCCGAGCGGGGAGAGGGAGGCTGCACAAGTTCTCGGGACTTGGAGTCCCAAGGCGCTGCTGGGAAACTTGGAGGAGCTATTTTTGGAGGCCTAGTAAATCCGCCGCCGTTCCAGTTGGCTGAGGCCCCCCTTCCTTTCCTGTGGAGTAATATTTCTCGGTGCGGATCAACAGCGGCCGCCTCCTGGCCTCGGGAGCAGCCAGCCTGTGTGTGCATATATGTGTGTGTGCGCACACGTGCATCTGTGCAATTGTCCACCTCAGTGTTCAAATCTCCAGGTCGGCAGCAGACCTGCTGTAAGCCGAGGGGCTTCTGCCTCCTCTGGTGATGTTTGTTTGTGGCAGAAAAAAGAAAGTCCTTCACTCAGGGCAGAGTGAAACTATGGGACACCCTCCCACAGGAGGCAGAGATGGGCAGCAACCTAGATGGCTTTAAAAGAGAATCTGACCAATTAATGGAGGAAAAGGCTATTGATGGGTACCAGCCACAAGGGCCGTGCTCTGCCTCCCCAGTTAGAGGCAGCAATGCTTCTGAATACCAGCTGCTGGAAACCGCAGGAGGAAAGAGTTTCTGTTGCAATAAATAAAGGAATCGTAGAATTGTAGAGTTGGAAGGGATCCTGAGAATCATCTAACCCAATCCCCCGCAATGCAGCTGTCCTTACGGGGAATGAACCTGCGACCTTGGCATTGTCAGCACCAAGCTCTAACCACCTGAGCTATCCACTTAGTCCAGCATCCTGTTCTCACAGGGGCTGCCCAGAGGTCTGTGTGAAACCCACAAGCAAGTATCAGAACGGGTTACTTCCGGGTTTAGGCAGCTGCGCATGCGCAGAAGCGCTTTATTGCACTTTGCGCAGACGCAGAAGCACCAAATCGCAACCTGCGCATGCGCAGATGTGCCACTGCAGGTTGCGGACACTGCGGGTTGCGAACGTGCATCCTGCACGGATCACGTTCGCAACCCAAGCATCCACTGTAGTTTCCTTTAGGCGTTTCACAGGGCGGGCGCCACTACCGAGAAGGCCCTCTGCTTGGTTTCCTGTAACCTCACTTCTCACAGGGAAGGAACCGCCAGAAGGCCCTTGGAGCTGGACCTCAGTGTCCGGGCTGAACAATGGGGGTGGAGATGCTCCTTCAGGTATACAAGGCCGAGGCCATTTAGGGCTTTAAATGTCAGTTTGAATTGTGCTCGGAAACGTACTGGGAGCCAATGTAGGTCTTTCAGGACTGGTGTTATAGGGTCTCGGCGGCCACTCCCAGTCACCAGTCTAGCTGCTGTGGCTTGGTGGGCCATTGGCCCAATCCAGCAGGCTCTTCTGATGGGGCAGATGGGAGTTCTTGTCCAAAACAGCTGAAGGCTGGTAAAAAAAAAAGTCTTAAGCTTTCACAAATGAAAGGGGCAGCGGTCCCCGGATGCTTGTGCCATCACAAATTCCTTAGTCCTTAATGTGCCACAGGACTCTTCTTTTTTGCCGCCCCCTCTGGAAACGGTTGCCACGCGGGAAAGCTAGCGATGCTCCTCTGCATTTTGCCTGTGTATTTAAAAGGCTGAATAACCAACTAATACCTCAGAGTTCTTCTAACTAACTCCCCCCTCCCTCAGCTCCTCCTTTGCATGTCTGTAGCGCCTTGGCTGGATCCTACCCAAAGCACTTCCGCTGGGGCCAGAGTAGTGTCTCCACCGTCCATTGGGTAAGTAAGTGCTTTGTCTGCCATCTCACAGGTGTTGGAACTGGGTGTTCTCTGGGTTTCTGTGGGGGTTTTTTATTTTTAAAAATCTTCCTGTGTGCATGCTAAACTCTTAGCCTGCTGCCACCTAATAATGTCTCTGTGCTTTTCTAGATTTCTTTCTGGTGTCCGTCTTTGGGCTTTCTGGAACCTTCTGCCTCCTTCCCATGTGAGGACTGTGTACCTGTCAATGTCCTTTCAGTGGTGGTTCCCAGGCGGGAAAATGAGGCACTTTTCTCAGGGATTAGTCTGGTTCTTAAGAAGCAAAGGCTTGAATTGGAATCCTGAAGAAAGGATGGTGTTCTCAGCAGCCTCTTCCATTTGTATTGGGGCAGGGGGGGTTGCCTCTGCCTGCGGTCCCCCGTCCCACGAGTGACCTAGTCTGGAAATCTTCAATGTGCAGCTTGCTAAAGACCCATGCCCTCATGAAGGAAGGTTGATAATGCTGTAAGTGAACTAGACTTACAACACAACCTTTTTAGGTTCCTGTCACCTGGCTGGGCAATAGTAAACAGCGCCCCCAAATTTCAACCACTTTCCATTTTCGGTTTTTCTTCTGTAAACGAAACACATCCCAAAAAACCATCCGATTTCTACAAATAGGGTGGTGTCTGTTTGCCTACCCCAGTATTATTAACCTGTTGAGGTAAAAAATAAAAAAGTCTTGTGTTTGGTTTTCAAAATAACCCAGAGAAGCTAAAAACTCTCTAGCTTCTGACACACCCCACCTGGTTTTACTTGGAGCCATTTTACCACCCCAAAGCCTATTTTATTTTCGCTCGGGTTTTTTGTTTGTTTGCTTGCTTGCTTCATGAAATTGATTCACTGCTTGATAGTAAAAAAAGAAAAGAAAGAAAGTCTCAAAGCGGTTTATAAAACAGTCATATCAAGAAAAAATTACAACCCTACTATAAAACTGACAAAAGTTAGAATACCGAATCAAATTAAAAACCTTCCTCCAAAACTGTCCCTGTCACTCTCTTAGTTTGCATTTTAAAACGCTGCATTGTCTGCTCAAAGTGAGCTACCTTCTTTTAACCAAGAGTCGGAAGGAGGGACCCCAGGGCCCATCTAGTCTGGCCCCTGCATTTATTCATTGCAATCCATCTTTGCTGTTATCTGCTGGAGTTTCTCCACAGAGACTCCAGCATCAGGAAGACAGTTGTGTGCACACTTATTCGGGAGCAAACATCAATTAACACAATGTGACATACTCCCAAGCAAACTTGTTTCTGGTAATTAATTCTCTCAGGAGCCCAGAGTGACCCAGACCCAGCCGCGCTAATACGTTCTTGAAAACCTAAGCACTGCTAATAGCATTATAAACACAGTTTAAAGCGCTATTACGAAAGGTTTAAAGCCATTCTCTCAAGGTTTGTCAAGAACAGTGTCTTGCAGACACCCAACGCCTGAGTGAGCAGGAATGTTTTAAAACATCTCCTGAATGCCAGACCTGAGGGAGATAGGCGCACCTCACAAGGGAGGGTGTTCCACACACAGGGAGCCACCACTGAAAAGGTCTTGTCAGGGGGTCAGTACCAAAGGTCTTGTCAGGGGGTAGCACCAATGAGTCCTCACCTACCAATCGTAGGGTCCAAGATGGTTGATATTGGGGAAAGCACCCATTTAGGTACTCAGGCCCCAATTCAGATAGGACTTGATACGCTCGTACTAGGCCTTGAATCGGGCCTGGTAGTTCAGTGGCAGCCAGTGCAGCCTTTTCAGGACCAGCGATGCATGTTCCTTTTGAGAATATTCGCCACTATCGGCCGCATTCTGCCCTAGCTGCAGCCTGCAGGCCATCTTCAAGGGCAGCCCCACCTTCAACACATTGCAGTTGTCAAGCATAAGGTCACTAGCGTATGGGCAACTGAGGCCAGGCTATGCCAGTGTAGGAACGGCCATAGCTGGCAAACCGGCATCCTTTTCTGTAGGCATTCCTTCAAGGTTTGTTTGGTGTGTTTCTTCCAATTAGCTGCCTTTCATCCCTCTCTGAACTGATGCTCCAGCCAAGTTAGTCACTTGCTGACACCCGCTAGGGGGTCTCTGGCTTAGTGGCACCTCTGTTGGGTGCGCAAGGGTGGGGGAGAGGCTCCCACCCTCTTTGCACGGGTGTCCCGCCAGCCGTCAGTTCCACATGTCCCCGTTTTCTCAATTATCCCCTCTCTTTCTCTCCCCCTCGTAGCTGTGTGCGAGGGAAACTTCACCTGCAAGGACAATGAGGTCTGTGTGAGGCCCAACGAATGCCGCTGCCGCCATGGTTACTTTGGTGCCAACTGTGAAACCAGTGAGTACAGAGCCGTATAGTGGTTACAGCGCCATACTAGGACCCAGGAGAGGCTTGAGGGCCAGTCACTGCCTCTCAGCCTGAACTGCCTCACAGGGTGGTTGGTGGGAATTAAATGAGGAGGGGAAGCTGTGTGTGTGTGTGTGTTTAAATTGACAGCATTTTTAGCACCTTGATGGTTTTACTAAGTGGTCCACTGTAAACGGCTTAGAGGCCTTCTCTTCTGGTACATGGTATCTCATTTTTGTTAAATATAAAATAAAAGGGCTATTCAGAGTTGACCTGTGACATTTCAATTCTTCAAGGTTGAATATGCATATATTGAACATTTTAAAATTGAAATGACACATACAGTCATACCTCTTGTTGCATTCGCTTCATGTTGTGGATTTTCGGGTTGCGGTAAACCCGGAAGTGTATACTTCCGGGTTTTGCCGCATACGCAAAAGCGTTCTGCACGCTTTGCGCATGCAAAGAAGCGCTCCAGAACGGATCGTGTCTGCAACTAGAGGTACCACTGTATATGAAGCCGTATTCCATAATATATATACAACAAAACCTCTATGTTAAGGGCTGTATTGAATGTTTTTTATTATTATCATTATCATTGATTTATTAATTGCCTTCTAAATAAGACGATTTATGCAACTCAGCCAGATGGGTGGGTATTATTATTATTATTATTATTATACTGTTCATAAAAACACAACTACATCAAATATATTTTAAACAAGACTCTCCTACTGGGTGGTAGTCATCCACGTTTTACGCAGAGTAGACCCATTGAAATTCACAGGCCTTGCTTAGTCATGCCCAGTATACAACGCACTGTACACACCTCTACATTTACACCTGTTGCTCCGCCTACTTTGGCCTGTGGCCCTGCCCACCACATCATGTGGCCCTCAGAAGGAGCGAATGCGGCCCTCGGTCTCGATTTTTTTTTAAAAAAAGGTTCCCGCTCCTCCAGCTCCTGCGCTAACCTTGTTGTCGTCATCCTCCCCATCCCTCCCTCCCCCACAGAGTGTCCCCGCCAGTTCTGGGGCCCCGACTGCAAGGAGATGTGCCAGTGCCACCCCAACGGGCAATGTGAGGATGTGACGGGCCAGTGCACCTGCAACGCCAACCGCTGGGGGCCCAAGTGCGAGAACGCCTGCCTGTGCAAGCATGGCAAGTGCGACCAGAAGACCGGCAAATGCACCTGCGAGCCCAACTGGTGGGGCCCCCAGTGCTCCAGCGCCTGCTACTGCAGCCTCAACTCCCAGTGCGACCAGCAGGTGGGCACCTGCATCTGCCAGCCGGGCTGGTGGGGCCGCAGCTGCAACAACCAGTGCTCCTGCAACAACTCACCCTGTGAGCAGTTCACGGGCCGCTGCCAGTGCCGGGGGCGCACCTTCGGCCCCCGCTGCGACCGCTACTGCCAGTGCCACATGGGCAAGTGCAACCAGCTGGACGGGACCTGCACCTGCGAGCCAGGATACCGAGGGAAGTTCTGCAGGGAGCCCTGCCCGGCCGGATTATACGGGCAAGGCTGCCGGAGGAGGTAAGGCAGGGGGGGCAGCGGTCATAGAATCATAGAACCTTAGTAAAGGTAAAGGGACCCCTGACCATTAGGTCCAGTCGTGGCCGACTCTGGGGTTGCGGTGCTCATCTCGCTTTACTGGCCGAGGGAGCTCACCCTATGGCAGGGATTCAAACTGCTGACCTTCTGATCGGCAAGTCCTAGGCTCTGTGGTTTAACCCACAGCGCCACCCGCGTCCCTCATAGAACCTTAGGAGACCCCCAAAGATCATCTGGTCCAATCCCCCAGCCAAGAGTCCCCTGCGAAACATGTGTGGCGAAACTGCAAATCATGCCTAGCGGAAACTCATGCACTGAAAGGTGGATCGGTGCTCTGGTTTTGGGGGAACGAGGGATGGCCCAGAATAATATCCCCAAGCCCCGCCCCTGATTCCTCCCACTTAGTCACGCCTCCCATGGGAGCCAGCATGGTGTAGTGGTTAAGAGCGGTGGACTCATAATCTGGTGCACTGGGTTCGCTTCCCCGCTCCTCC
Organism: Podarcis raffonei; assembly: GCF_027172205.1. NCBI lineage: Eukaryota > Metazoa > Chordata > Lepidosauria > Squamata > Lacertidae > Podarcis > Podarcis raffonei. The sequence goes on from NC_070617.1 coordinate 25,746,138, forward strand.
ATCTGCAGCTGCTGGGTGACCTTGGGCTAGTCACACTTCTCTGAAGTCTCTCAGACTCACTTACCTCACAGAGTGTTTGTTGTGGGGGAGGAAGGGAAAGGAGATTGTTAGCCGCTTTGAGACTCCTTAAGGGGAGTGAAAGGTGAGATATCAAGTCCAAACTCCTCCCCTTCTTCTTCTTCTTCTTCTTCTTCTACTACTACTACTACTACTATTTAGCTTTCCTGTAAACTAGAATGTGAGAAGAGCTTTGTACCTGGTTCAGGCCAAAAAGGTCCCATCTTTTTTCCTCTTTTCTTTTTGAAATAATTTTCATTTGATTTTACAGACACAAAGTTATAACAATACCAAGTAGATAACCATACATTGAGATTTCTCTCAATCTCCCGACTTTTCCCCCTCCCCTCTGTGGGTCCATCTTCAGCTACATATTGTTTCGCAATCCATATATTAATATCTCTCCATATTTCTCCCCAGCATTTGTTACATTACAAGTGTTATTAAAACCCTGCTAATGTTTTTATCTGCTTACAGTGGCTTCCTAAATAAGTTGCAAATTTTCCCCACTCTTTCTTAAAGTTTTTGTCTTCTTGGTTCCTGAGCTTTCCAGTCAGTTTTGCCATTTTGGGGTACCCCAGCAGCTTAATTTGCCATTCCTCTCTGGTAGGGACTTCCATCTCTAGGCTAGTAGCATCCATGCTGCTGTCGTCTCATACATAAAAAGTCTTTTTTGCTTTTTTGCAATCTTGGTACCTACAATTCCTAATATAAAAGCTTCTGGATTTTGTTTTGTTTTACAAAAGTTATTTTAAACATTTTTTTCAGTTCATTATATATCATTTCCCAGAATGCTTTTATTACCTTACACAGCCACCACATGTGATTAAAGGTACAGTGGTGCCTCGCAAGACGAAATTAATTCGTTCCGTGAGTCTTTTCGTCTTGCGATGTTTTTCGTCTTGCGAAGCACGGTCCGTCGCAACTGCACCTCTTCAAGCGGTTTTAAGAAAAAGGAAGCAAACTCGTAAGACGTTTTCGTCTTGCGAAGCAAGCCCATAGGGGAAATCGTCTTGCGAAGCAACTCAAAAAACGAAAAACTCTTTCGTCTTGCGAGTTTTTCGTCTTCCGAGGCATTCGTCTTGCGAGGTACCACTGTACCTATCTAGCCCAATCTCTGGAAACTGTGGGTTTCCATGTTCCTAAATGCTTAGCTTTTTGGAGTGCACAGAACAAGTCCTCCTTGCCTTACCCCATTCATCTTCTCCAGAGTCACCCTAGGCCAGTGGTGGCCAAACTTGGTCCTCCAGCTGTTTGGGGACTACAGTTCCCATCATCCCTGACCATTAGTCCTGTTAGCTAGGGATGATGGGAGTTGTAGTTCCAAAACAGCTGGCGGGCCAAGTTTGGCCACCACTGGCCTAGGAGCTCATCTTCAGTAGCTGACTCACCGCCTTAAATTCTGATTGGCTCCCATCAGTACTAAAAGGGAGGCGTCTGCTCTGTAGCTAAAAAAAACCCCTCTCCTTTCATGTTCATTGGACAGTTCTAGGATGCTAGAGGGTGGGACCCTGCTGCAGAAATAGTCTTCCACCCCCTGTGACCCCAGCCCACTACACTTGGGGAGGACCAGTTGCTTTGCAGGGCTTTGTTGATCTCCTTCCTGACTGACCTGCCTCTCTGTGGCTTTTCCAGGTGTGGGCAATGCAAGGAGCTTCAGCCCTGCACCATTGCGGACGGGCGCTGCCTGGCATGCGAAGCTGGCTGGAACGGCACCAAGTGCGACCAGATCTGCTCGGCAGGCTTCTACGGGGAGGGCTGTGACCAAACCTGCCCTCCCTGCAAGGACGGCCACACCTGCAACCACATCAACGGCAAGTGTTCCCACTGCAATCCTGGCTGGATCGGGGACAGGTGAGTCTAGCAAGGGAGTTTGGCGTGGGCTTGTCAAGGGCCCTTAGAGCACCAGGCTGTGAGTTGCCCTACCTCCATCTTTATTACCACAGTGCAGTGGTAGAGCAATAACAACAGTAATAATGATCTCTGTGTTGACATTTCCATTCCACCTTAAGGAACAGACATGGAATTGTTACGTGTCACATGTCTGTTTACATTCCAGCACAGTATGCTGGGAACTTCTGTTGTGTGTATAGCTGTTGCTTTTAGCTGTTCTCTCTGAGACGACATGAGAGAGAGACGACATGTTTCTTTGTCCTGATTTATGATTAATAAATCTGTAGTTGTAGTATGCTTCCACAAGCCTCACGCCTATTCTGTGTGCACAGTTCGATCCGCTGATAGTGTGCCCTGGCTGAGTAAGCCCAGGTTGCTCATTTACGTTGGAGCAGAGGTGATGGTCTTCGCAGCGGGACAGCTGGAAAGGAATGGCCCAGCCGGGGCTGGCCTCCCGGCCCTCAGCATGCCAACACTCTATACTTGCTTGCCTGATGGTTACGGGCAGGCAGATTTCAGGCTTGCCAATTCTTTGTTTTATATTAGATTTCCAGCCTCTGAAACACCTGGTGCAAAATGCATATTGTCAGAGGCAGGATGGTTCTGAATGCCAACTTGGGGGGGGAGCAGGTTTGGGGTTTCCTTTTGAAGCATGTGGTTGGCCCTTGTAAGAACAGGGAACTTGACTAGGTGGCCTGATTCAGCATAACCTTAAAAGACAGAGAGGGTTCAAGTGCAGAGTGGCTCTGAGCACATTCTGAGTCCAACAATTAGTTTTCAGCACCAAAACTGGGTACTGAAGTGGAGATACAAACGTCCACTCCTAGTTAGAGTTAAGAACATAAAAAGAGTGTGTTGGGTCAGGCCAATGGCCCATCTAGTCCATCATCCTGTTTGCACAGTAGCCAAGAAGGCAGGCAGGACCCGAGCACAAGAACAGTCTCCCTTCCTGCATGCAGTTTTCAGCAACTGGTCTTCAGACGTCTTGCTGCCTTCATGGTTGGAGCATAACCATCATGGCTAATAGCTATCCAAATTCGCCATGAATCCGGCCATTCTTCTTTCAAAGCCACCCAACGTCACTGCTTCCCGTGGGAGCGAGTTCCACAGTTTAACTACGTGCTGCGTGGGGAGAAGTGCTTTTTAAATACATAAATAAAAATCCACCCTGAATCTTCCAGCGTTCGGTTCTCAATTTCAGCAGCCCGATTTAGAAATATATAAACGGTGCCGCTGCTGTTATCAAGAGCTGGAAACGCTTACTAATCTACTGCAAATCAGGCAGAGATCTAACGGCAGATCCTGATCTGTTCTCCACCCACTTGTGGTCAAGGCAATGAACTGCTGGAGATGGTGATGTGAAAAAGTTATGTCAGTAAGCTAAGAAGCAGAAGCAAAAAGCTGCTGTTGTTGTTTTTTTAAAAAAATTATTAAAGATTTTTGTGATACAAAAAAACCAAATAAACAAGGAAAAATAGATACAATATAGCACCTTCACTTTCAGTTCCTAGGGTCTTTTTTTTTACAGTCTGTTTACATTTGAAATGGGGCACTATTGTCATCGATTTTAAGGGGAAAGAGGAGAGGGAGGGAGGGGTTGGGGGATGATTATCTGTTCATTCTATAGCAGGGTTTTTATGTCAGCATCTCATGGGTAGGTCCTTTATTTATATTGTTATCTTTTTATTGGTGCTGTGAGAGATTGGAGGGTCCGGGGTTTGCTTGGTTTTGTTTGTTTAGTTGCAGTATGGTTTGTTTGTATGTGAGGGGGGAGGTGTTGTTGTGTCAGCCATATTGATCTGTATCCTGTTGGGGGAGGGATGGGTAACAACAACAACAACAATTTATTATTTATAGCCCGACCATCTGGCTGGGTTTCCCCAGCCACTCTGGGTGGCTCCCAATCCAATAATAATAATAATAATAATAAAGTGACAAAACATCAAACATTAAAAGTTTCCCTAAACAGGGCTGCCTTCAGATGTTTTCTAAAAATCAGATAGTTGTTTATTGCCTTGACATCTGATGGGAGGGTATTCCACAGGGTGGGCGCCACTACCAAGAAGGCCCTCTGCCTGGTTCCCTGTAACCTCACTTCTCGCAGGGAGGGAACCACCAGTAGGCCCTCAGAGCTGGACCTCAGTGTCAGGGCTGAATGATGGGGGTGGAGACGCTCCTTCAGGTATACTGGGCCGAGGCCGTTTAGGGCTTTAAAAGTCAGTACCAACACAGCTGTTGTGCTGAAAGCTGTTCTGAGAGCGGCTGTTCCTTCTTGTTCCCCCCCACTCCCCGCTCACCATCTTGAACTTCCTCCAGGTGTGAGACGAAGTGTCGCAATGGGACCTACGGTGAGAACTGTGCCTTTGTCTGCAACGACTGTTTCAATGGCACCTGCGACTTCGAGTCCGGGCGCTGCCTCTGCCGGCCAGGCTTCCAAGGAATTTGGTAAGTGACTCAGCACCCCAATGCAGGGTCTCCATTCTGCTCTTTTCATTATTCCTGTACAGACCTGCCACCTGCTTCACAAAGAAGCCTGGATAGCTCAGCTGCTTGCAGCACAGTGCTGATAATAATAAGATTTTAGGATGACCTCCATTTTGGGACAGCTGCATATTCCTGCATAGCAGGGGGTTGGACTAGATGATCCTCAGGATCCCTTCCAACTCTATGAATCTGCGTACGTTAAGTTTAAAATGCTAAATATTCAACTAAATGAAGTATTAAAAAACACCTTTCTACAATTGTGCGGCTGATATGCCACAAAACAGTTATCACTTACTTGACGCAGTTTATGAATCGCTTCCCATAATGTACGTCGAAGCAATTTCGCAAGGGAAGCAGTTGAAAGCTGTTCCGTGTATGAGAACATTGGCCGCTGTGAGAGAAGGATGCTGGACTAAATGGGGCACTGGTCTGATCCTGCAGGCTCTTATGATGCCCTTATGTTCTTACAGTGAGGGGGAAAGTATTTGATCCCCTGCTAAATTTGCCCTCTGACAAAGAAATGACCAGTCCATAATTTTAATGGTAGGTTTATTGTGGCTGTGAGAGACAAAATAACAACAGGAAAACCCCCAGAAACCCAGAAGACAATAGTCAGAGATTGATGTGCACATTATAATGAGTGAAATAAGTATTTGATCCCTTTGCAAAAGATGACTTAGTACTTGGTGGCAAAACCCTTGGTGGCAATTACAGAGGTCAGACGTTTCTTGTAGGTGGCCACCAGGCAAATTTGGCAGGGGATCAAATACTTCCCCCCCCCTCACTGTAAGTCTGTTCTGCCAGGTTTTGGTGTGGGTCAGGTGTAACTAGAGAAAAGTGAAAAGCTAAACAAAAAGAGTCCTATAGTTGTGCTGCCATTGGGCTTTTTCCTCCCAGGCCATAATAATGTGTGTTCGGGGGGGGGTTGTTGTGGTTTTTTAAAAAAAATCTCCTGATTCCGCCCCCCCAACAACACCAACCCAGGGAAAGAAATGAAAGTGTTTTCACAGCTGACCCTCTGCACTTTGCTTTCTTTTGCACTCATTTAAAGATGACTCGGAACAGCAAAGTGTCCCCCAGAAAATCACCCCTGTCATTTTCTTAGTTTCTAGAGGATAAGAGGTTAGAGGGATGCGGGTGGCGCTGTGGGTTAAACCATGGAGCCTAGGGCTTGCTGATCAGAAGGTCGGCGGTTCGAATCCCTGTGACAGGGTGAGCTCCCGTTGCTCAGTCCCTGCTCCTGCCAACCTAGCAGTTTGAAAGCACATCAAAGTGCAAGTAGATAAATAGGTACCACTCCGGCAGGAAGGTAAACGGTGTTTCCGTGCGCTGCTCTGGTTCTCCAGAAGCAGCTTAGTCATGCTGGCTACATGACCCAGAAGCTGTACGCTGGCTCCCTCAGCCAATAAAGCGAGACAAGCACCGCAACCCCAGAGTCGTCCGTGACTGGACCTAATGGTCAGGGGTCCCTTTACCTTTTTAGAGGATAAGAAAAGCTGTGCTGGATCAAGCCCATCTAGTCCAGCATCCTTCTTCTTTGGCGATCACTCATAGCCGAATAAGATTGTCTTCCATAAACACAGTTTTAAAAGTGAGTCCATAAGTGACTGTGGAGGCCAATTCTGGATCCACACATCCTTCCACAGTGGGGACATAGGTTTCCGGGCAAGAGTTGAGCACAGTGAGGGTTTGCCAAGCGTGCCTTCCTCTTAGCACGTTTCTCCCTTTCGTCTTGAGTTTGAGTGTCTTCACAGTCTGTGACACCTTTGGTAAAGGCTGTTCTCCAATTGGAGCACTCGCAGGCCAGTGTTTCCCAGTTGTCAGTGTTTATACTACATTTATTAAGATTTGCCTTTGAACCTCTTTTGCTCTTTTGCTGACCACCAGCATTATGCTTACCATTTTTAAGTTCGGAAGCATTTCTGCAGAAGCAGAGCATGGACATCATGGTTAGTAGCCACTGATAGCCCTATCCTGCAATCCTCTTTCAAAGCCATCCAAGTTAGTGAGCATCACTGCCTCCTGTATTAGTGAGTTCCACAGTTTAACTATGCGCTGGAAACATTGCAAAGTTGCAAAAGAAAGAGCATATTGCAAGTTTGCCCACTGAATCCCAAGTCATTTCCCAAAGATATAAATCTTTTTAAAAGATATTTTCAAAAACTGCATCATGTTCTTCCTCTCTGCCTCCGGATCTGGATTTCTCATCTCCTGGGAATTAAGGGAGAAACCAGCTTTTTATTGCTGCTGCTGTTCTACCGAGAGCTGGCCTGATTACATTTGGCTGCTTAGTCTGTTTCCAAGGCTCAATTTGGGCTCAGTGAACCATACCAGGGTTTTTTGGGGGGGGTGGTAGTTCCACTGGGGCGTCTCGCTGTCTTCTTCCTTAACTCTGTTAGCACAGCCCACTCTGCAAGTTTTGCCTTCAGACCATTACTCATCACTTCCTCTGTCAGCTCCAATCTGCAGCGGGGCCTTGCTTGCATTTTTCCATTTCTTGACAAATACTTGGTATATTTTCAGCACAGCAAGCACTTCTCTCTGGAAGTGTATATGGGAACTTCTCCCCCACTTTCTCACGTCTTAGTATACATGCCAAAAGTCATCTGTCTGTCACCGGATGAGAGCCGTTCCATTTGTTGTTGTGCAATGTTAAGAGCCCTCGTATCCAGCACGTGCAATTCTAGCGTTCGGGAGGAGCATTGCTCAGTGGTTAGAGCATCCGCTTCGCATGCAGGAGGTCCCAGGGTTCAATCCCAAATGGCACCTCCAGGCAGGGCTGGGAGCACCCGCTGCTTGAAACCCTGGAGAGCCTCTGCCAGTCAGAGTTGGTAGTACTGAGGTAGAGGGACCAATGATGTGAATCAGTATAAGGCTGCCTTATACAGTGACGGGGAAGATTTATATAAAGAAGGTCCCAGGTTAAGTCCCTGGCATCTCCGGGTATGGCTGGGCGAGAATCCCTGCCTGGAGAGCTGCTGCCAGTCAGTGCTGACACCACTAGGCTAGATGCTGATGTTTGTTGCCCACAGCAGCCCTGGCAAACGGAGGAACCTGCGCGGCTTCAGAGCTGTGTCAGCAGATGGAAAGCCCTGAGCAGGCTAAAAATAAGATTTGGTCAGGAGTTACTCATCAGCTTGCTTGCTGGCTACCGAGAATGACTGTGTGTTCAAACGGGCTCCGTGGTGTGATTGTTTTGCAAGCGAAAGCTCTTCCTCTCTTCCTTTTGTGGTTCTTTCCTCTCCACCACGAAAGTTGGAAGCAGGGATTTGTGCACAGCTTCCTTGGAAAGGAACACAGAGCAAAGTGTCCCATTTGTCTGAAGAGGGCTCTTTGTTTCAATTTGGGTTTTTGTTGTTGTTTTTCCATCACAAAAAAGCTAAAGGATAGTTCATAGAGCTCCTACGGATGGTTTCATTGCCTCCCGCCATGCAGCCGTTGCACTGAACAGAATTTGTGCCAAGGTGCTGTTTTGTTTATTTATTGATCAGAATTCATATACCATATTTTTTGCTCTATAAGACTCACTTTTCCCCTTCTAAAAAGTAAGGGGAAATGTGTGTGTGTCTTATGGAGTGAATGCAGGCTGCGCAGCTATCACAGAAGCCGGAACAGCAAGAGGGATTGCTGCTTTCACTGCGCAGCGATCCCTCTAGCTGTTCTGGCTTCTGAGATTCAGAATATTTTTTTCCTTGTTTTCCTCCTCCAAAAACTAGGTGCGTCTTGTGGTCTGGTGCGTCTTATAGAGCGAAAAATACGGGGGGTGTGTGTGTGTGTGTGTGTGTGTGTATATATATATATATATATATAGATAGATAGATAGATAGATAGATATATAGATATAGATATAGATATATAGATAGATAGATTGCCCCTTTCTACAACAAATAACAACAATAACGTAGGACCCAAGGGCTTATTCTCTTTCCTTTTAAAATAAAGCAAGGGCAACATCCATCTAAATAGACCTGCTTGCATTTTAGCTGAGCTTCCTTCTTCCGATGACCCTCCAAATTTCTTTTGGGTGTTCCTTCAATCCTCTGGAGCAGATTTGGGGTGGCAAAGAGGGAGGAGAGGGAGAGGAACTTCTGCTGTGGAAGCAAAAATCTTTGCACTAGTGTTTCCCAAACTTGAGTTTCCAGCTGTTTTTCGGACTACAATTCCCATTATCCCTGACCACTGGTCTTGCTAGCTGGGGATGTTGGGAGTTGTAGTCCAAAAATAGATGGAAACCCAAGTTTGGGAAATACTGCACTGGTAGCTCAATTTAACTGGATGCCTCCCCAAGATTCTAGTCCTCATGGTTCAGAATAAAAACCTGGTTTAAATGGGAATGTAAGAACCTGCCTTCTGCCAAGTCTGACCATTGGTCCACCCAGCTCAGTTTTGTCCACACTGACTGGCAGCAGCTCTCCATTCAGCACCATGTTTTGAACTATAGTTCCCATCAACCCAGCACCATACAGCCATACTGGCTGGAGCTGATGGAAGACAAAGTCCGAAATGGGTACCAGGTGAGCAAAGACTATATATATATATATATATATATATATATATATATATATACACATTTTATTTGATTTTACAAATACAAAATACAAAATTCCAACAAAATCACAATTACACTCAAAATGCAAGAGTCTCTTGACTCTCAGACTCCTCCCCCTCCACATTCCCTCCATGGATATTTATGTTATCCTTTCCAACTGCATATTATCTCCTCCTCTATATTTTCAATTTATTATCCAAAGTTTTTGTTAACATTGCAAGTGTTGTTAAAAATCTGCTGATGTTTTCATTTGTTTGCAGCGGTCTCTCAGATAAAATTTAAATTCCTCCCGTTCTTTTTGAAAGCTTTCGTCCTCTTGATTTCTGATTCTTCCAGTCATTTTTGCCATTTCTGCATATTCCAGCAATTTAGTTTGCCATTCCTCTCTGGTAGGGTCTTCTTTCCATCCCTGGACTAAAAGCATCCTTTTAAGGTAAAGGGACCCCTGACCATTAGGTCCAGTCGCGGACGACTCTGGGGTTGCGGTGCTCATCTCGCTTTATTGGCCGAGGGAGCTGGCGTACAGTTTCCGGGTCATGTGGCCAGCATGACTAAGCTGCTTCTGGCTAACCAGAGGAGTGCATGGAAATGCCATTTACCTTCCCACCGGAGTGGTACCTATTTATCTACTTGCACTTTGATGTGCTTTCTAACTGCTAGGTTGGCAGGAGCTCACCCCGTCGCAGGGATTCGAACTGCCGACCTTCTGATCAGCAAGCCCTACGCTCTATGGTTTAACCCACAGTGCCACCCGCGTCCCCAAGCATCCTTTTAGCCCACAACAAATCCTGCTTTGAAAACCACCTGGACTCCTGACCATCACCACCTCTTGTGACAGCAGGTTCTGCAAATAAATTCCACGTTGTGCGAAGAAGTCCTTTAGAGCAGGCCTGCTTGCAGCTGCTCTGCGGGGCCGTGAGTGGCCCCTACCCTTTTCTCTGCCAAGAGGCACGTGGCACCAGGGAGGCAGGAACCCTAGCCAGCGGGAGAGCTTTGGATGTTCAAGAGGCATGAAAATCCCTGACAGAATCTGATGGCTGTGGAATGGCAGCAGCTGCTCTCATCTGACATTCAGCCAGGAGCTTTGCAGCTTGGACCTTCCTTTAGCTGAAATACAGAAATGTAGAGCTGAAAGGAAACCCAAGGGCCACGCAGCCCAACCCCACACAATGCGGCGATCGCACCCTGGCAGGTGACCACCCAACCTTTTGCCAGATGTTGGGCCAACCAGATACAATAAAGGGATCGTAGTGATATGGGAAGCTGCTTTATACTGAGCCAGAATCTCGGTCCATAAGAACATTGGAGGAGCCCAGCAGGATCACACCGGCGACCCAACTAGCCTAGTATCCTCTGCTCACAGTGGCCAACCAGACACCCATTATGGGAAGCCCAAAATCAGGACCTGAACACGAGGGCAGCCCCTTCCCCACTGCTGATTCCCAGCAGCTGGCCTTCAGATGTGACTTGCTCAATACTGTCTGCACTGACAGACAGCAGCTCTCCAGAATGCCTTTTAATTTTTTGTCAGCTGCCTTTGCATAGCTTTGCTGTAGGGAAAGGGAGCAACCCGTGGCCTAGTGTTGAATTGACACACATTTAATTGGGATGTAACCTGTTCCTACACACAGGCAGGTGATAATAGACCATTATTATTATTATTATTATTATTATTATTATTATTATTATTATTATTATTATTGACAAAGTAATAATCATACATAAATAAGAATAAAAATGTCCACCCCACCACTGAGACCATTCCATTGTAACCATCCAACCTCCCAACATTTCATCACCTCTTGCGATGGTTTGACCCCTTTCTGTTTTAACAGTACAAATTCTACAAACACCCTCCATGTCTCCTCAAAATCATTTCTCCTGCTTATTCCCCCCGTCTTACCTTAATGGCACATGTTGATTTATCATCAATGGCTATATCCCACACCTCTTCATGCCATTCTTCCATTTTATAGTCTGCTTGCCCCTTCCACTTCCTAGCTGTCATAATTCATGCGGCTGTAAATTGATAATAATGCTACCTCTGGTCAGCTTTAGACAGGTGGTCACAGACCTTGAAGGCTGGGTTGTGGCCAGTCCTCATGGCCAGCCATGGTCTTATCATTCCATTTCCTTCTGTCTCTCCTAACCCTTATTTTGTCTTTCAGCATCAGCTGGAAATGACAACATTCCAATATGCTTTGCGTTAGGACACCCTTGGGTGATTTAATAGCCACCCCTGCTTCTGGAGGGGAGAGCAAAGAGTGACTTGCCTGCCTTCTCTCTCTCTTTTTCCCCACTCACCTGATAATTCCTTCCTCAGGTGTTGTGGGAATGTTCAGGGAGGCAGGAGATGCTATAATGTTTATTAATATCCTTCCTAGCTTGAGTCCTTCTATAACTTAGCAGAGTTTTAACATTCCCCTTTAAACACACAGCAGGTAGCTGGTTGCAAGCTTGTTTAAGCTTCTCAATACTGATTCCTGGTAAGATCCCTTATTTCCCTATTAAAAGGATAAACATGCCACAATCTTATTAAAGGTATATAAAAGAAGTTTACTCACATCATCATCAGTTCACAGTTGGATCCCTAAAGTAAGATTTAGTTACAGATATATACATGTGAGTCTACCCCATATGGAGATAGTCTCTTTGGCCTCTGAAAAAAGCTGCTCCAATGAAGAGAGGAAGTCAAAGAGAGTGTGTGCGCTGTGTGCCTTGTGCTTTTGTTACCTGCACAGGTAAGGTCACGCCCACCTCTAGTCACATGCAAAAGGAAGGATGTCCCAGCCCAGGAGGAAACAGGAAGTTTTCGACTGGCTGGAACAAACATCCCTTTTGCATGTCCACTCTAGGCAAACAAGGAATGTTGTACTTGACTGCTACTTATGTATCACATCCCACAGGTGTAACGTGACGTGCCAAACTGGTCACTACGGGGTGAACTGTTCAGAATCCTGCAAGTGCCACGAAGATTCTTGCGACCCACTGACCGGATCTTGCCACATGGGTAAGTGGCTTGGGGAAACAGACATCACCAGTATCCATCAGCTGAGTCACATCTTGGGCTGCTAGTTCTGAACTGTTCCCATTGGGAAGTTTGGAGTCTGCAGAGTTCTATGGCAAGGCTCCCTCTGCAGGCTAACAGGACTAGTTTCCATCCTACCTAACTAGGGATGAGAGACAGAATTGATTCCATCTGCATCCAAAGGCAAACTTAACTAAATTCACCCTTTATTTAAAAAATAATAATAATAGGTGAGTCGAAACACTACAAATTTTTGCCCTTCTCTGAATTTTGCAATGCAGTTCTCCAGCCAAGTCAGATAAATGCATAAGTTTGTGAAGGTAACATAGGAAAATGCATCATATTAGGGGGGACTGTTTTGACAAAATATGCAGGTTAGGCAACTTTGCATCCAAAAATGTAGTTTAAGTAGAAAGACATGCTAAAATGCTGTTGAATTTGCATGAGGACTTTCTTATTTTTTATTTTTTTAAAAAAAGCAAACTGATGCGGAAATGTAGAGAACTGAATTTAAGATTGAGAAACTGAAAGCAATTGGAATTATATGCCCGCCAAACTGCTTAGAACTGCAGTGTCTGTTCTGCACTTTCAAAGAGTTAATCCTTTGGTGTGGCAGCACCTATACTTTGGAACTCCCCGCCCCTTTACAATCAGGTAGCTGCCATCACTGTGGTTGTTTTTCAACACCTGCCAAAAACCTATTTTACTTATTTAGCAAGCCTACCTGGATGTGTGAAGTTGGCATGCATTTTAATAGGTTAATTTTATTTTATAATGTCTATATATTTTTAATGGGGGGCTGTTGTTTCTGCTCAATGGAGCAATGTGCAAATTCCATTAAATAAATAAAATAAAATAAAACAAGAGGGGGGGTGTTGTTTCTCTCCTGATTCCATTTCAGAGGCTAACCAGCGGATGGGCGTCATTGGAGCCGGTGCCCTCTTGGCCTTCCTCCTCCTCCTCCTCCTCTCCCTCCTGTGTTGCTGCTGCGTTTGCCGCAAGAAAGACCACTCCCGGGAGTAAGCATCAGTGCTGGGAACCCTGAGCCCATTGGCAGGGGGGCTACCAAGGCTCCTTGGGGGCAGGAGGGAGGGTGCTTGAGGGGGTCTGGTCTGCTTCTGCCTAAGGTGTCTCCCTTTGGGACTTTTCAGTTTAGAGAAAAGGTGAGCAAGAGGCCACATGATAAAGAATAAAATTGTACACGGCAGGCAGAGAAATGTTTTCCTCCCTCTCTCATCACCCTAGAATTTTCGCAGACCCCCAACAAAGCTGAATGTTGGAAGATTCAGGACAGATAAAATTTGAGTCCTTCGCGTAGCTTCTTAAATTATAGTACTCCCTGCCACTTGTAGTTTAATGGTGAATTTTGGGTATAATGGAGATGCAAAAAGATTTGGTTTATTATAAAAGATGCAGGAGGAAAGGACTAACAACAAGACCCACAAAGGGGAAGAGGGAAATCCAGGAGATTCTGTGGAATCTTGTTTTTTCTATTGTATGTTGATATGTGATTATAAAATTTTAATTTGAAAAACCAAATAAATACCGTATTTTTCGCTCTATAAGACGCACCAGACCACAAGATGCACCTAGTTTTTGGAGGAGGAAAACAAGAAAAAAAATATTCTGAATCTCAGAAGCCAGAACAGTAAGAGGGATCACTGCGCAGTGAAAGCAGCAATCCCTCTTGCTGTTCTGGCTTCTGTGATAGCTGCACAGCCTGCATTCGCTCCATAAGACGCGTGCACATTTCCCCTTACTTTTTAGGAGGGAAAAAGTGAGTTATAGAGCAAAAAATACGGTAAATTTACAAAGATATGGTACTCCCTGCCACAGGAGGCAGTGATGTCCGACAAATTGGATAGGTTTAAAAGAGGATAGGAAGAATTCACATGTGAGAAGGCTGAAAGTAGTATAGCCCCTTCTGCCACCTCAAGACTCTACTACTTCCTCATTGTGCTTGCCCATGTTGACCAGACACAGTGCCAGAAGAATCATAGAATTGTAGAGTTGGAGGAGCATCTACTCCAACCTTCTGCAATGCAGAAAGAGGGGGCAACCCTAACAGAGGACAGTGAAGCAAAGTGATGAGGGCCTTCGTCACGCTACCCACCAGGACAACCCTGGTCCCAGTCTGCCTGCAGCCACGCTGTTAACTTCTGCCAGGAGTCTAACCCAAAATGCACATCTTCCCTTGCAGTTCAAACCAGGACCCACCCCACAAGAAATCCCCAAGGCGTCTTTGTGGGAGGTTCAGCCGCATCAGCATGAAACTTCCACGCATCCCTCTTCGCCGCCAGAAGCTGCCAAAGGTTGTAGGTAAGGACTAGCCTCGGTTGTCTCCCCCCCCCAAGCTCCATTATTTTGTGTTCCCCACATCCTGTTAAGGGCCCCATAACTAACCATGGTTTCCATGTCTGACTGCGTGGCATCACGATCCCGGTGTAGACAAACAAATGATGAACAGGCGTGTGAGATTCAGAATTCTTGTCACGGTGACACAGAGGTTTAAACTAGGTTTGCAAATGTGTCAGGATCCATTCTGACAGTTCAGTCAGCACCCCTGTGTCATGTCTTTGAATGGCTAAGCCCAGCCTGGTAGAATTAATCAGGGTTTGTTTTCTTGCAACAAACCACAGTGTAAAGCCACGGTTTGCTGTTAGCTCACAAACCATGGTTTGTTCCTAGCTACGGCTTTGTGTTATGTCAGAACACATCGTCAGCCTTGCCTGATTGTGTGGGGGGGGGGTTGTGTGTGTGTTTTTTGCTCCACCAAGATACTCAATCAAGCTACAGAGGCACAAGGCAAGAGGGTTTGGTTACAGAAACTATGGCTGGTCTGCGAAACGATTAATGGTTTGTTGGCTTGAACAAACCACAGTTGAGGCAGCCGTGTTTTAAATATGGGTGAGAATACAACCATAGAACAGGCTGCTTGGCACTGTGATGTCAACATGATCACTACGTGATCCCTGATTGGCTGGGATTTTAGCAGTGAGGAAGCCCTTTCAAATTTTATTGGGGAGGGGTTAATGTCTACAAAGCAACAGCAGACCAAGGAAACCATGGCTTGCAAACAGGCATGGGAAATGTACAAAAAAGAGGGGGAGGTCATGGACCTCTCTGCCGCAGTCTTTGCTCCAAATATTAAACTTTGTGAAGCCTTTAGCTCAGCTCTGGTGGAAACATGATCCTGTCCCGTCTTTTAAGCAATTTCAAGCTGGTCAGGATTCTTTTGCACTCAGCTTTTCTGAGAGCTGCCTCCCCACCTACCCCCCCATCTCGGTCAGTGGAGCACAGTGGTACATCCCTGGCGCTGAAAAGCCTGCAGCTCAGAGCAGCAGCAACCATTTCCCCACTGAAACGATAACAAGCGCTGTGTTTACAGAAGCGCCGCTGGGCTGAGTTTCCCCCCCTCTTCTCTGAATAGAGGCTCCTTCTGTGAAGCAGAGGCCCAGGCTGAATGGGCCTGTGTTTCCCCATTTCCTGGCACTTCCCTGCTGCTTGGGGCTTTTGTATAAATGGGGCAGTGAGAGGGTCCCCTTTTGGCCTCTGCTGACTTTAGAGGCTGGAGCTGCTGACTGCTGCCTCTGCCGGAATCAGTGAGGAGGACCCTGGGTTTGGACAGAGGCACTTCTGGGTCAATTCTGTATCCAGGGCAGCTGTCTACCAGCTCCATCTGATATGCCGGCTGAGACCCTATGCGCCTCCACAGTATTGCCAGAGTGGTGCATGTTCAGGTTACACTGGTACCTCGGGTTAAGAACTTAATTCGTTCTGGAGGTCCATTCTTAACCTGAAACTGTTCTTAACCTGAGGTACCACTTTAGCTAATGGGGCTTCCTGCTGCTGCCACACGATTTCTGTTCTCATCCTGAAGCAAAGTTCTTAACCCGAGGTAATATTTCTGGGTTAGCGGAGTCTGTAACCTGAAGCGTCTGTAACCCGAGGTACCACTGTATCTCCGTCTTGGACTACTGCAATGCACTCTACATGGGGCTACCTTTGAAAGCAACTCGGAAACTACAACTAATCCAGAATGTGGCAGCTAGACCAGTGACTAGGAGCAGCCACTGGAACCATATAACACCAGTACTAAAGGATCTGCATTGGCTCCCAGTACATTTCCAAGCACAATTCAAAGTGCTGGTGCTGAGCTTTAAAGCCCTAAACAGCCTTGGCCCAGTATACCTGAAGGAGCATCTCCACCCCCATCGTTCAGCCTGGACACTGAGGTCCAGCTCCAAGGGCCTTCTGGCAGTTCCCTCATTACGAGAAGCGAATCTACAGGGAACCAGGCAGAGGGCTTTCTCGGTAGGGGCACCCGCCCTGTGGAATGTCCTCCCATCAGATGTCAAGGAAATAAAAAAAACTATACAGTTGTTTAGAAGACACCCAAGGCAGCCCTGTATAGGGAAGCTTTTAATGTTTGATGTCTTACTGTGTTTTAATTTCTTGGAAGCTGCCCAGAGTGGCTGATGGGTAGTCAGATGAGTCAGATGGGTAGCTTATACATTTATTATTATTATTATTATTATTATTATTATTATTATTATTATTCCCAAAGGGGGCGAAAGACCATTTGTGCAAGAGTGGAGAGCCCAGCTCAGAGCAGCTCTACTCCTCCCCTCCCCCTTTCTCTCTGCATTGCTTTTTGCTGTCTGCTAAACTAAACTAAGAGGGATGCGGGTGGCGCTGTGGGTTAAACCACAGAACCTAGGACTTGCCGATCAGAAGGTCGGTGGTTGGAATCCCCACGATGGGGTGAGCTCCCGTTGCTCTGTCCCAGCTCCTGCTAACCTAGCAGTTTGAAAGCACAAAAGTGCAAGTAGATAAATAGGTACTGCTCCGGCAGGAAGGTAAATGGCATTTCCGTGCGCTGCTCTGGTTCGCCAGAAGCGGCTTAGTCATGCTGGCCACATGACCCGGAAGCTGTATGCCGGCTCCCTTGGCCAGTAAAGCGAGATGAGTGGCATAACCCCAGAGTCGTCCGCAACTGGACCTAATGGTCAGGGATCCCTTTTCCTTTACCTAAACTAAGCTAAAAGCAATAGGAACAGTGCCACACTTCCTCCCAGCGTGTGTGAGACCCCCTAGATGAGGATGAAGATGCATGCAGGAAAACAGCATCAGCACCAGATGTGGGAAACTTCACCTCCTGGCTACCCGGCTGAGGTCGAGTTGGAAAAGGTTCAGGAAAGGTCAACCAAAACCATCAAGGGGATGGAGCAATTCCCCGGCGAGGAAAGCTTGCAGAGTTTGGGAGTTTTTAACGTAGAGCAGGCACGTCCAACTCTCTAGAGACTGCAATCTACTCCCAGTACAGTGGTACCTCGGGTTACAGATGCTTCAGGTTACCGACGCTTCAGGTTACAGACTCCACTAACCCAGAAATAGTACCTCAGGTTAAGAACTTTGCTTCAGGATGAGAACAGAAATCACACAGCGGTGGTGCGGCGGCAGCGGGAGGCCCCATTAGCTAAAGTGGTACCTCAGGTTAAGAACAGTTTCAGGTTAAGAACAGACCTCCAGAATGAATTAAGTTCTGAGGTACCACTGTATAATAAAACTGGCATTGATCTACCCATTGTCATTGCCAAGAGATTTGGGGGGGGGGGCAGACCAGATTTGTTGAGCTGTTTTGGGGGGAGCATTGCCCAGAGTTGCTGAGCCTTTTAAGAAGGATTGACGAGAGTTGTTGAGCTTTTGTTGTTGAGCTATTTTTCGGGGGGGTGTGGAATGACGCCCTCCCTCGTTCCCCCACTATGCCACCACCGCTGGGAAAACAAGCTTTCACAGCTGTAGCAGCGGCAGTGGGACATAGAGCGGGGGTGGGGCATGACACGATCAATCAGGAGCAAACAGGCGATAACTTTTCTTAATCCAGCGATGGACCTGGAGCACTCCGGCAATCTACCTGTAGATCACGCCCGGCCGGTTGGACATGTCTGGCATAGAGGAAAAGGCAAGGGGTTGGACTTGATGGCCCTTGGAGTTCCCTTCCAACTCTAGTCTTTATGGTTCTGTGATAGTCATTTGCGCCTCCGGCATCCCTTTGCCCCTCCTTGCCTCTTAGCGTGCACACACGCACCCCCAGGGAATCCCACTACCCCACAGGGGACGCGCCCACTTTGGAAACCGGACAACCCACCGTGGCAGCCGAGACCCTTGTGACATGAAGAAGTCGATTTGCATCTGCTCGCTCTCTCCTGTCTGCGGACACCCTCTCCGAGGCTGGCCTTCCTTCCCGCGGCTTCGCTCGACTGCCAGAGGGGCTGTTATTTCACTGGAATGAAATGCTTTGGTCACAGGCTCCTTTGTTTGCCTTGGCATGCAGGCTTCGCCATATGTTCTTTTTATCCATCCCTGACCGCGGAGGGCTGAGGTCCCGCGCAGCTGTAGTCGAGAACCAGGAGTGGGGGGGGTTTGCAGGCTGGAGCCACTGGGAGACCAGGGCAAGCGGACCATCTCTCCCACCCACCCCTTTTAGGTTTCCATTTCTTTCCTTCCCCACCCCCCTTTCTTTCTGCAAAGCTGGCACAGTTTTTAAGAAGACAGCCCACGATCTACAGAAGAGGCAGCTCAGTAGCTGAGCGTCTGCTCTGCATGCAGAAGGTTCCAGGTTCAGCCGCCAGTGGCATCTCCAGTGTTCCCTGCCTGAAACCCCTGGAGAGCTGCTGCCAGTCAGTGTAGGCAATATTAAGCTAGATAGAACAACACATTGTGGGTTTTCTGTGTGTTAGTGCTCCGAGCAAGGAAGCGCAGGATCTTGCATGCAGCCCAGTGCCTCCTGGGTGCCCACAACCAGCACATGAATTATTTTTATTAGTTAATACAGCTACTTATAATAGATTTAGGTTTCTGGTCTTTTACCATTAGGTATCTTCAAGGCCATTTTCTGAAATGAGATTACTTTTGTCCTGCCACGGGATGCATCCAGTAAGGCATGCTCTTATACCGCTTTAAAGTCTCAACACATTGACCAAAAGTGCTCTTTCAAAATGGCAGAAAGGGCTGCCACACCCCCTTGTTGGGATGGAGCTGAGCAGCACAGCCCAAGCAACATTATTCCGAGAGAGAGCAACTTGCCTGCCTCTCCCTCCCTCTCACACACTATGACCTCCTCTGTGTGCAGCAACAGTGTTTGTCTCCAGCGTCTGGTGTTCCAAGATAGACTGCCCTGGCACATGGAGGTTTCACTGGGGGGAGGTGATTTATCTTGTCGCTCGTAGCAAGCGAAAAAAAGCATGAGCTGCAAGCACCTGGGAGCTTTAAAAAAATGCCCCTCGATGCATAAACACCACCCACCTCCAGGCTCGCACAGGGTCTGCCCTGGAGTGCCCTTCCCAGAACTTGTGCCCACTTGCCCTGGCTCTGTGAGGTAGAAGCAGACTCTTGAACAGGCCTAACCTTCCTGTTTGACGGCGAAGGAAGTCTCTGTTTATGCAGTAGCTGAGGAAGTTGCTTGTTCTGCCCGGAGCGGGTCAGCTCTCCTGTGGCCTTCAAAGCTGCTTTTGATCTGGTGGCGCTTTCACTATGAAGGCCTTTCGGTTTCCCCAGGAGGAGGAAGGGAAGTGAGGAGGAGAAGGAGGTGGTGGGTTGCCCGACAGCTCCTCCTCCTCCTCCTCCTCCCCTGAGCAGGAAATGGAAGATGGTGCCAGCCTTCTCTTTGGAACAGCATATCCAGCAAGAAGGTTGCAACATTGGTGCAGCACCTATAGACCATGCCATAGGGTAAGCATCAGAAGAGGCTGCTGGTCAATGCATCTGGTCACACCTAGTCCAGCATCCTGTTCACACAGTGGCCAACCAGATGCCTCTTTTGGGACACCTGTAAGCACAAGAGCTCTCTCCCTTCCTGCAGATCCTGGCAACTGATCTTCAGAAACATTACTTCCTCCAGCTGTGGAGAACAGAGCCATAGCCATCCTGTCCAGTAGGCGCTGGAAGCCCCATTCTCCATGAATTTATCCAATCCTCTTTTAAAGCCATACAAGTTGGTAGCCATCACTGCTTACAGTGGGAGGGTGTTTAACTATGCTAGGTGTGAAGAAACTGGTCCTTCTTGTCTGTCCTGAATCTTCCGACATTCAGCTTCACTGGATGTCTACCAGTTCTAGCGGGGAGGAGCGGGTGGCGCTGTGGTCTAAACCACTGAGCCTCTTGGGCTTGCCGATCGGAAGGTCGGCGGTTCGAATCCCTGCGATGGGATGAGCTCCCGTTGCTCCTGCCAACCTAGCAGCTCAAAAGCACACCAGTGCAAGTAGATAAAAAGGTACCACTGCAGCAGGAAGGTAGACAGCATTTCTGTGCGCTCTGGTTTCCATCACTGTGTTCCGTTGCACCAGAAGTGGTTTAGTCCTGCTGGCCACGTGACCCGGAAAGCTGTCTGTGGATAAACGCCAGCTCCCTTGGCCTGAAAGCGAGATGAGCGCCGCAACCCCATAGTCACCTTTGACTGGACTTAACCATCCATGGGTCCTTTACCTTTTACCAGTTCTAGCATTGTGGAAAATTTTCGCTCTCCACTTTCTCCATCATTTTCTAAACTTCTGTCATGTCGTCTCATACTTGGCTTTTCTCTAAATTAAAAAGTCCCAAATGCTGAAACTGTTCTTCATTGGAAATTAAAGCACAAAACCGAAAGAGTTAAAAGGATTGTGGATGCCTACTGCTGTATAAATATTAAAAACAATGGAAATTTAATATTATGAAAACTATAGGTTTACATTATTTATTAAATTTATTAGTTGCTCCCCCCCCCTTTTTTTTTACAAAAGCAACTTACAATACATATAGAAACAAGCACATACATTAAAACCGGTATAGAACAAAGCATAGAAAAATCTAAAAAGACATTCTTGTTTTTTAAAGGCAGGATTAAAACATTCCACCCACTGAAGAAGGTTGCAGAAAAATTAAAAACCAAAGCTCTGGCAGAAAGGGAATGTTTTCACCTGGCACTTGTAATGATGGCACCAGGCAAGCCTCCCTGTGGGGAGCATTCCACAAGTGGGGAGCCACCACTCAAAAGGCCCTTCCTTGTGTTGCCGCCCACCGGACCTCCCATAGAGGAGGCAGACGAAGAATGGCCTCAAATGATGAACACAATGTCCAGGCCAGTTTGTATGGGGGGAGGTTGTCCTTAACGTATTGGGGTCCTGAGCCACGTAAGGTTTTATAGGTCAAAATCAGCAGTTTGAATTCGGCCTGGAAGCTAATTGGCAACCAGAGCAGTTGGGCCAGAATTGGTGTGATGTGCTCAGTCCATCTTACCCCAGTGACCAACCTGGCTGCCGAACTCTGCACCAGGTTCCAAACTATCTTCAAGCACAGCCCCACATATAATGCATTGCAGTAATCTAACCAAAAAGGTTACCAGAGCCATAGAGAACAGAAATAAATATTTCGGAGAAAACTAAAAACATCAGCCTGATGAAAAAATATATATTTACAGGAAACTTAAGTATCTTATCCATAGGATGTTTGTGAATATATGGCAAGTCTGGAGATATCTGTGTTGATAAGGAGGCAGGAAGCTCCCTTACATTGAGTCAGACCATTGGTCCATCTAGCTAAGTATTGTTGACACTGGTTGGCAGCAGCTTTCCAGAGTTTCAGGTGTCTCTCCCAGCCTTACCTGGAGATGCCAGGGTTTGAACCTGGGACCTTCTGCATGCAAAGCGGATGTACTGCTATCCTGCCCCCTCCCACCCTTGCCCTTCTTCTCTAACTTTAAGGAAACAAGGACTGAGACCTCCTCTGACTAGCGTTGGCCCAGGAGGCAGGCCAGTGAAAACGGGGATCTGTGGGGAGAAACGCTGTGGCTGGGAGGGGGGGTGGCGCTGGTTGGAAGCGAGAGGCCCGCAGGAAGCAGCACGGCGCTTTTGCAGCCGCTCTTGGCATGATTTATTTGGCAACGAGTCACCCAGAACCAGATGTCTGAGTGCCGAGCAACTACAGGAAACTCTGCATCCCTCGGGGGGCTCACTCTGCACAGAAGCTGCCCTGTTTGGGGTCTCCTTGGCCCAGGGGCTGTTCACGCAGGCAGGTCCCAGTCTCGTTTGCAAAGCGTTATGCGGCAGAGGAAGGCTCAACAGCCATGTTATTGTGCGAGTGTGCGGCGATTCGTTCTCCCAGCATCTTCATTCTCACTCTACAGTGGCTCCCGGGAGTTTTCCATTAAATTTATTTGTTTGTTTTTTTCAAATTAAAATTCCACAGAGATATAATCAAACGTAAATCATAAAAACAAGATTCCAAGGAATCTCCTGAACTTCCATCCTCCCCTTTGTGGGTCCTATTATTAATCATTTCCTCCTGCATCTTTTATGATGATCCAAGTCTTTTACATCACCATTGTGTCCAGAATTCAGCCTTAAACTACAAGCGATATCCCAATCCTACTAGCGATTTTAACTGTTTACGATGGTCTTTAAGATAAGTTATAAATTCCCCCCATTCCTTATTAAAGTTTTGATCTTCCTGATTTCTGATTCTTCCAGTCATTTTAGCCATTTCGGCAGAATCCATCATTATGCCAGCTGCTGAGAGTTTTCCTTCCTCTCTTATAATGCCAGAACCATACAGGACCCATCCAATGAAGCTAAACACTGGACGATTCAGGACAGATAAAAAAAAGTGTGTTGTTGTTTTTCTTCACAAAGCACAGAGTTAAACTATGGCATTTGCTCCCACAAGAGGCAGGAATGGACACCAGTTTGGATGGCTTTAGAAGAGGGCTAGAAAAATTCAGAGGAGAAGCCTATCCACGATGGCTGTGCTCTGTCTACACTGTTGCAGGCAGTGTGCCTCTGAATATCAGTAAAGAACATAAGGAGAGTCTGCTGGATCAGACCAGTGGCCTATCTAGCCCAGCATCCTGTTCTCACAGTTGCCAACCAGATGCCTCAATGGGAAACCCAAAATCAGGACTGGAGCACAATATGTTGCTGTTGTTTAGTCATTTAGTCGTGTCCGACTCTTCGTGACCCCATGGACCAGAGCACGCCAGGCACTCCTGTCTTCCACTGCCTCCAACAGTTTGGTCAAATTCATGTTGGTAGCTTCGAGGACACAGTCCAGCCATCTCATCCTCTGTTGTCCCCTTCTCCTTGTGCCCTCCATCTTTCCCAACATCAGGGTCTTTTCCAGGGAGTCTTCTCTTCTCATGAGGTGGCCAAAGTATTGGAGCCTCAGCTTCAGGATCTGTCCTTCCAGTGAGCACTCAGGGCTGATTTCCTTCAGAATGGATAGGTTTGATCTTCTTGCAATCCATGGGACTCTCAAGAGTCTCCTCCAGCACCATAATTCAGAAGCATCAATTCTTCGGCAATCAGCCTTCTTTATGGTCCAGCTCTTACTTCCATACATCACTACTGGGGAAACCATAGCTTTTACTATATGGACCTTTGTTGGCAAGGTGATGTCTCTGCTTTTTTAATGCTGTCTAGATTTGTCATTGCTTTCCTCCCAAGAAGCAGGCGTCTTTTAATTTCGTGACTGCTGTCACCATCTGCAGTGATCATGGAGCCCAAAAAGGTAAAATCTTTCACTGCCTCCATTTCTTCCCCTTCTATTTGCCAGGAGGTGATGGGCCCAGTGGCCATGATCTTAGTTTTTTTGATGTTGAGATTCAGGAGCGCAATATACCCTGCTCTATAGTTTCCAGCAACTGGGATTCAGAAGCATTGCTGTCCCTGACCTCACATCCCCTGTCAGCCCAAGCCCAATTTTCTTATCTCTTGTGGATAAGCTTGTGCCTTGTGTGCACCTTCTCATTTCCTAGGACAGCAAAATTCAGCAGGCGGCATAAACCCTCCTGAGGCAGTCCTTAGCCAGAAAGGGAGAGGGCGCCCTCTGCTGTTAGAATAAATTATAAGTTTCTCTTTCTTTCTGAGGACTTCTGGGTCTCTATTAATCATCTTGCGTTTAGGATGACGGTTCCTCCTTGAAGCCAGCCTGCTTATTCAAGCATTCAACCTGATTTGGTCACACAAAGCTTTTGTGGAGGTTAGCCCAATTCCTGGTCTTCACTGAGCATTCATTCTGATTGTGTGTGGGGAGGTTAATGAAAATACTCTCAGTAAAAATCCAGAATCATTATTATTAAAAGAAAATACCAAGCAGTGCAATCTAAAAATTAACACAGATATAAATGCTGTCAATGAAACTCCTGTCAAAGTACTAATATAAAATACTGAGCAGTGCAATATTGTTGTTGTTGTTGTTTAGTCGTTTAGTCGTGTCCAATGGTTCATGACCCCATGGACCAGAGCACGCCAGGCACTCCTGTCTTCCACTGCCTCCCGCAGTCTGGTCAAACTCATGTTGGTAGCTTCGAGAACACTGTCCAACCATCTCGTCCTCTGCTGTCCCCTTCTTGTGCCCCCAATCTTTCCCAACATCAGGGTCTTTTCCAGGGAGTCTTCTCTTCTCATGAGGTGGCCAAAGTATTGGAGCCTCAGCTTCAGGATCTGTCCTTCCAGTGAGCACTCAGGGCTGATTTCCTTCAGAATGAATAGGTTTAATCTTCTTGCAGTCCATGCAGTCTCCTCCAGCACCATAATTCAAAAGCATCAATTCTTCGGCGAACAGCCTTCTTTATGGTCCAGCTTTCACTTCCATACATCACTACTGGGAAAACCATAGCTTTAACTATACGGAACCGGCAAGCCACTCCAGTATCCCTGCCAAGAAAACTCCATGGACAAAGACAACAGGCATATAAAAGTGCAATATTAAGAATATTAACAATCAGGGACTGCAACTCCCATCAGCAGTTTGAATGAGAGGTTGCTACTTATGGGTGCATACACTGACCCCACCCCCCTTTTGCTTCTGGCTGAGTAAGTTCTGCAAGTTTTGTGTATTATTCCAAAAACATTGACTGCAGGTTGCAGTGGGTCAAAAGAGACGGATGTGCATGTCTCCACGCCATGAGAAACAGCACGACTCCCTTAAACCACTTTCAACTCTCTTGGAAGCCAGTGTCTGCGAGGTCCAGATAGATGCTTGCCTATGGCCTGTAATTCTTGCCTCTGCCTCTGGGTGAGCATGATGTGAATGAGTTCTCTGCTTTTGGGGCTCTTCATCCATCCCGAATGCCTTGCGCTGGTACAAAAGGGAGGGGGAACCACCCAAGAAGTGTTGTGAGCTGGTAACTTTTGCAGGAGTTTGTGATATATTCTAGGTTCCCTCCCTTTCTGGGGGTTTCGAAGAGGTGTTCTTAGAATGCATGGAAGGAAGAAAATCCAATGTGGCTACTGAATGTAAACTTCTGGTTGGAAGAGGTGCAAAAAGCAGCAACCAAATGAGAGATGAAACACCTTTGAAGGCTACAGTGTTTGCAGGCAGCATCAGCCTGAAGGCACCATAGGCCATTTTCCCTCAACCTGATGGGCTTCAGATGTTTTGGTCCACAGCTGCCATCATCTCTGCCCAGCAGAGGGTGTGAGGCCTCATCAGCATATAACAATGCGCTCAGAGATCTGCATGGTTTCCAACTTGCTACCTGGGCAAGTTGAAGGTGTTACTATTAGTATATACAGCCCTTAACAACTTGGAACCAGTATACCTATGAGGTCGCTTTCCCCCATATAGGCCCTCTCGGCTGTTTTGAATCTGTGGAACTGTGGCTGTCACAAGAGCCAGATAATACCCGTTCCACATCTGTAATAAATGTGTTTGCGTGGCAGCACATGCACTCTGGAACTCCCTGACTATTGACTGTACTCTTTTAGGCACCTGCAAAAAAAAGTTGTTGTTTAAACAAGCCTACCAGACATGTGGAATGTTGGTGTATGTTTTGCTGTTTCTAGTTTATTGCTGATTTATATATATTTTTGGCTGCTTTAAATATTTTTTGCTGATATTTTTTTATCTTTGTTAACTGCTTTGAGATTTTTTTGTTTTTGTTTTACAATCAAGTGGTGTATACATTGTGTGTGTGTGTGTACACTGCTTGATTGTAAAACAAAAACAAAAAACAAATTCTCAAAGCAATTAAAGAGCAAAAAATGATAATCAGTAATATATATATATACACACACACACTAAGGGCTATGGGTTCCTCGCCGCTGTTCTAGCCTGATGAAGAATTCTAGAAAACTGAAAAGCTTGCACACTAATTTTTGGTGAGATTTTAGTTGGCCTAATAATCAAGGGAAACTGGTCTCTCGGGTGTGGATTTCGTTTCCTTCTGAGCCAACACGGCTACTCCCCCCCCTTCTTTTTCTTCTTTTCATTGCTTTTTTCCAGTGCTGGATTTACGTATAAGCTAAACAAGCTATAGCTTAGGGCCCCACTCTCTTGGGGGCCTCCCAAAAAATTAAAGGAAATAAAACTGGATGTACATTTCCAAAATATAAGATTAAAAAACAAATAAAATAAAACCTACATACAGCAACAGTGTTTTGTGTTGTGTAAGCTCCTATTTGTTATATGCAAATGGCTTTAGATACCTATTAGGTCCATAAATTACCATATGTCCAACACAAAAACAGCGACAATTTGTTGTTGACAAAGGACAGCTATATAAAGGGCCTCATTACCGTCAGTAGCTTAGGGCTACTCATCAAACCTAAATCCGGCTCTGCTTTTTTCAGATGCAGACCAAGAACCTCTTTCTCAACCTTTTCTGTGTGTTGCAGTGGCTCATCATGACCTGGAGAACACCATGAACTGCAGCTTCATTGAGCCCCCATCAGTGGTAGAGCAGCCGTCACCTTCGTGGTCCTCCCGGGGCTCCTTCTCGTCCTTCGACACTACGGATGAGGGTCCCGTCTACTGTGTGCCACACGAAGGTGAGCAGGGCAGAAAGGCAGCGCTCAGGGGAACCCCAGCACAATGGCAGTCCAGACTTTAGAGCCTCAACGGGCGCATCTGCCATAAAAACGTGCCACCTTCTTACAGCATCCCCTGCTGCCATAGGTAAAGGTAAAGGTACCCCTGCCCGTACGGGCCAGTCTTGCCAGACTCTGGGGTTGTGCGCCCATCTCACTCAAGAGGCCGGGGGCCAGCGCTGTCCGGAGACACTTCCGGGTCACGTGGCCAGCGTGACATCGCTGCTCTGGCGAGCCAGAGCCGCACACGGAAACGCCGTTTACCTTCCCGCTAGAAAGCGGTCCCTATTTATCTACTTGCACCCGGGGGTGCTTTCGAACTGCTAGGTTGGCAGGCGCTGGGACCGAGCAACGGGAGCGCACCCCGCCGCGGGGATTCGAACCGCCGACCTTTCGATCGGCAAGTCCTAGGCGCTGAGGCTTTTACCCACAGCGCCACCCACGTCCCACCCCTGCTGCCATGGCTTCTTCCAAAGTAAAAGCCTTAGTTGAAATTTATTTATTGCATTTACATCCCACCTTTCTTCTCCAAGGAGTTGAAGGTGGCACACACTGCACTTCTTCCCCTTCTCATTTAAGCCCTACAACAACCCTGTGAGGTAGATTAGGCTGAGAGGTGGGGACTGGTCCAAAGTCGCACCCAGTGGGAATTTGAACTCTGGTCTCCCAGGTCCTAGTCTGACACTCAAATCACTACATCACCCTAGATCTTTAGGCCAGGGCAATATGATGATGATGATGATGATGATTTCCCAGCCACTCTAAGCAGCTTACAACACATAAAAAAATGTAAAACATTAGACATTAAATACTTCCTGATACAGGGCTGCCTTCAGATGTCTTCTAAAAGTTATTTATCTCCTTGGTATTTGATGGGAGGGTGTTCCACAAGGAGGGCACTACTAGCAAGAAGGCCCTCTGTTTGGTTCCCTACAACCTCACTTCTCGCAGTGAGGGAACCACCAGAAGGCCCTTGGAGCTGGACCTCGGTGTCTGGGCTGAACGATGGGGGTGGAGACGCTCCTTCAGGTATACTGGACCAAGGCTGTTTAGGGCTTTAAAGGTCAACACCAACACTTTGAATTGTGCTCAGAAACTTACTGGGAGCCAATGTAGGTCTTTCAGGACCAGTGTTATATGGTCTCGGCGGCGCTCCCAGTCACCAGTCTAGCTGCCGCATTCTGGATTAGTTGTGGTTTCCAAGTCACCTTCAAAGGCAGCCCCACATAGAGCATTGCAGTAGTCTAAGCAGGAGATAACCGGAGCATAACTATATCTGGTTTTCCTTGTGTGTGTTGAGGTGATATGAGTCAAGTGACACATTGAACATTTGTAATATAGAAAAAACATTTTGAGCTGTAGCTAATAATGTCATATTCAGAGTTGACCCATTTAAATTAATGAACACGGCTGCTTTGTGGAGAAGGGATGTAGCTCAGTGGTGCAGCATCTGCTTTGCATGCAGAAAGGCCTAGGTTCAGTCCTCAGTGGCTGATCGAGGTAGGGCTGGGAGAGAACCCTGCCTGAAACCTTGGGCAGCTGCTGCCAGTCAGTGCAGACAATGCTGGAGTAGATGGGCCAATGGTCTGACTCAGTATAAAACTCAGTATTGGGAAGGGCTGTGGTTCACTTGTAGAGCTTCTGCTTTGTTTGCACGGGGTCTCTGGTTCAATCACTAATGGCTGGTGGAGACCCCACCTGAAATCTTGCAAAGAAGCTGCGAGTCAGTGTAGACAATACTGAACTTGATGGGCCCAATTGTCTGCTTCCTACATTTCTACCTTAAGTCATAGATTCATAAAATTGTAGAGTTGCAAGGGGCCACGAAGACCATCCAGCCCAACCCCCTACAATTCAGGAATTATTTTTCCCAAAATGGGTCTCACAACCCTGAGATTAAGACTCTCATACTGTACCTAAGGAGTTCATTCATTGCAATGAATATTTTCCGAAGATGACGTCAGCAGACCCATATGTCATCTCTAAGCTTTCATCTGCGGCACTGAGGACTAGAACCCTTAAAAAAGAGAGCTGGGGTTGTCTGGAACTGGGATGGTTGCATCGGTGCTTACAATGCTTGAAGTCCACATTCCCATCTTGCAGCCTAACCATAGCCAGGAGGTTAAATTGCTATACCAGCCGCTGAGCTCCTTTCTTTTCCCTCTCCCTTTAATTTTGGCAATCGTTACAGAGCAGAGGAATTTGGCGTGAGCCCAGCTCCACCGCAACCCTTCTGCAGCAAATAGCAGGCCTTCGTGAAATAGCCCTGTAATGACTAAAGAATTCTAAGGCCACACATGCGTGACTCCAAAAGAGAGAGAGAAAAAAGAAAACAGAAAACCATAATTGCCAGGCAGAGAGTTTCCCACCAGTGGAAATTAACTCCTGGGATCCCAGTTCTTTATTTCCATAGGCAGAAAAAATCAATGAGGCACCCAACTCCCCCATTGGACTCCCACCAGCCCCAGCCAAAGAATGGGGCTACTGGATTAGGCCAAAGGCTCATATTTAGTCCAGCATCCTGTTCTCACTGTGGCTGACCAGGTGCCTCTCCTAAAAAGCCCAAAAGCAGGACCTGAGCTCTATGGCTAATGGGAGTTGTAGTCCAAAACAGCAGAAGTGCGACTGGTTTGAGAGTGGCTGCCTTGACACATCTTACAAAATGGGGGGGGGATCAAGTACCCCCCCCCTCAAGCAGAGAGAGGAGAGGAGCTTGCACTCTCCATAATTCATGAATAGCTTCATTTATGCCAGGGATGAGAAACCCATGACCTCCAGATGTGGTTGAACTCCAGTTCCCATCATCCCCAATCAGCATAGTCAGGGGTATGATGTATCATTTATTACGTGCCCTTACCCCGAGGGCCCAAGATGAGCCACAGCTATTTAAAATAAAAGATTAATAATAGTTTTAAATCACCAGAATAAGTTCAGTCCTGAAAATATACATCTCAAGTGTCAAAGGTCAGGATAAAGAGGTGCATCTTCAGCACTCAACAAAAACTGTACAGTGAACGTGGCAGCTGCACCTCCGTGGGATGAGAGTTTCACAACTTAGGGGCTGCCCCAGAGAAAAACCTCTCCCAAACTGCAGATAGCCGCAAGCTTCTGAGGTTACTGGAACTACCAAGAGGGCCCCCTCTGCTGAACTTAACAACCGAGAGGCTCTGTCAGGAAGGAGTTTGCCTTTCAGATATTTGGGGCCTAAGTTTGTTCTGGGCTTTAAACACCAGCATGAGCATCATAAATTGGACCTGGAAACAAACTTGGCAACCAGTGCAGCTGTTTAGAAACAGGGGTTATACGAGATCTAAAGAGAAACCCAGCCAGGAACTCAGCTACTGCATTTTCAACAGGCTGAAATAGTCTTCGAGGGCAGCCCCACCTAGAGCACACTGCAGCAATCCCATCTGTAGTCCCATGTCACAGGCACACCCCAGACACAGCAGATAGTTCACTACCTCCTCCTGATGGACTGCATGCATGCAGCTGGAGACTATGCCTGCATGGAAAGTGCCTCTGCTCTTCCCTCTTCAATCCTCTCCTGGTTCTGGGAGACAGGGGTGCAGGAGAGGTTGGGGAAGCACCCGGCCCTTCACTTGCCAGCCCTGCAACTTCCTCCTCTTCCTCCAGCTCTGAATCTCCCCTTGTCTCTGATTCTTGCCCGCTGGCTGATACAGATCCCCACAAATCGCTGCCCCCCCCCGAGACAGACTCCAGACCCCCTTTCCTCAATGCACACTTGTCAGTCCCTGGCATCCCAACAAGACCTGGAGGGCCACAAGAGTCCTCCATCCTTGTGGGATATTTAAAACATGGCTCCACACTGACCCCTAATGACTCCTGCCTGCTTTCCCTCTGCAGAGAGTGTGAGCGACAGCAAGGACAGAGTTTCCGCTCCCTGCAACCCAGTGGAGAAGGTGGCACCGCCCATCAGCGAGGAGGAAGCCGGAGAGTACACTGTCTTGAAAGAGAGCCCCTCCATCCCAGCGGACAGCAGCGAGACGCCCTTGCTCAAATCCTCTGACAGCGAGCGCTCCTCTTCCGGGTCTGGCTCGGTCAGCGGGGCCCTCTACGCCCGGATCGCTCGCCTCTCCAAGCAGTCCAGAGACGAGGATGACAACGCGGGTGCCGCCAAGCCCCCGTCGCCGGAGAGAGCCAAGCCCCCTCCGCCGGACCCCTCGACGAAGCCCAAAGTCTCTTGGATACACAGCAAGTACAGCTCCAACCAGTCCAACTCCCTGCCCGCCATCGGGATGGCTGACCTGATGGAGCACAAACAGGGCTTGGCAAAGAGAAAGAGGAGCCCCAGCGAGACGTCAGCCGGGGTCCATGGCAAGGTGCCTGCCGCCAGGGGCAAAGAGAAAGCCCCGAAGCACCCGAGGGAGCTGAGCTCCCCCGAAGGCAAGGCCCTCTCCCTCTCTGGGGAGCAGCTGTCCCCGTCCAAGCTCAAGCAGAGGCACAAGGCCAGCGCAGAGCAGATGGAGAACATCAATGGAGCTGTCCAGAACGTGATCAAGAAGATGGGCAGTTACCCTCCGGACCGGAAAGGGAGCGATGCCCCCAAAAGCCCCAGCCACAGCAAACTACGCTCCGAAGTCATTCACCCCCACCTGTCTTCAGAGGCGGCCACACTGCTGGCAGCACAGCTTAAGGAAAAGACTCAGAGCCTAAACCGGGGTGATGGGGGCACACGGCAGAACGGGGTAAGCCCCCTGCCGGCCCAGAGGGAGAAGCCCACCCCACCGCAGAAGGCCAAGCGCTCCGTGGCCGCCGGCAGCCAGAAGTCCAGCAAGCCCGTCCTGCCGACCTCCCCAAACTTGCAGAAACTGATCAGCCCCGTGGCGGAGGCGCCAGCCGGCGAGCCCAGAAAGGCGGAAAAGCCCAGCTCCGGTGGCAGCCAAGAGCCAACGACGCCTGTGGCCGGGGACCAGGTGGTCAAGAAAACACCCATCAAAAAGCCCCCCAGGAAGAAGAGCAGAGAAGCCGCCATGGAGCAGCAGCCCAAAGCGGCCACCACGTCACCTCAAACCGTGCAGTAGAAGTTGGCCACGTTACTAAGAGAGGACTGCACACACACACACAAAAACAAAGGAAGTGAGGATTGGGGGTTGCGGGGGAAGCACAGAACTTGTCTCGGGGGAAGCCAGGAGACTGGCAAAGACTCTTTTGAGGGTGCCCCCCACCACTGAGACGTGGACCCTATTGACAACAGAGGCCTTCTCCCTCGCCCCCCACCGACAGCAGAACCAAAGCACTTCTGATTTTGCTCCCCCCTTTGTGGAGCGGGAAAGGGATTTTGTGGACCAAGCGCTGGGCGCCTGGGGCTCGGGGAGGGGGAGGGCTTAGCAGGGTGGGTCGGGTGGCTTTTATTTGTACCAGTATTATAATTGCGTATGCCATGCTTCTCTCCCCTAGGGATTTCCAAGTTGCTATAACCTGCATCAATGGAGTCGCTGGCTTTCAGGTTCTGAGCATGGTGGTCGCAAAAGGCTATGGCATAAGCTCCACGGGGCAGAGACCTTTGCCAATCTGCTGCCCTGCTTCCCAACGTCCTGGGCTATCGCTCACATAAAGCCCCAAGCTAAACATCCGCCTGATGCTGGGACTGTGATGGGCCCATGCTGACCAGGGCTGGTTGTAGAATCATAGAACTGGTGAGCTGGAAAGCACCAAAGCACCTCTCAGTTCAACGCCCTGTGGGAATCACAGCTAAAGAATCCCTGACAGATGGGCATCCAACCTGTGTTTTAAAAACCTCCAATGACGAGAGCCCACCACCTTCCGAGGGAGTGCCTTCCATTGTCAAACAGATCTCACCGTCAGAAAGTCCTTCTTAATGCTGAGACAGAATCTCCTTTCTGGTCATTAGAATCCGTTGGTTCAGATCCTTCTCTCTTGAGCAGAAGAATACAAGCTTGCTCCCATCTTCCATGTGACAACTCTTCAGATATTTGAAGATGGCTCTCATGTCACCTCCCAGTCTCCTCCAGGCTAAACATGCCCTTAACTATTCCTCATAAGGCTTGGTTTCCAGACCCTCAATCATCTTGGCCGCCCACTTCTGCACACATTCCAGCTTGCCACTCCCTCTTAAACTGTGGTGGACACAGGACTCCGGGTGGGGTCTGACCTAGGCAGAATAGTGTGGTGCTATGACTTCCCTTGATCTCAACCCTGGACTTCTCTTGCCGCAGCCTAGAATTGCATTAGCAGCTGATGGGAGATACAGGCCGGAGGTGCGCAAGGGGGCATCAGGTTGGCAAAGGAGGGTGCTCTGTGGGCATAGAGGCGGGAGGCAACTTTCCTTTCAAGCTGGCCATGTGTGCAGGCCTCGCACTGGCCTGGAGCTTCAGCACACCCAGTCTTGGGATAGCATCCCAGACCTGACTGGGCATGCCTTCTGCTGGAGCTTTTTCACCCTGTGGTGCCAATATGGGCACATCCTCCCTTGCAGCCGTGCTGCCTCGAGCTGGCTTCGATGGACGCCCTGCCCCCCCCCCCCCATTTTGCATCAGTGGTTCTGGCCGCCATAAGAGGCCACCTGTCCTGGCTACGACAAGGGCAGTTTGGTACACAAGTCTAGCGTCTCTATTGAAAGCTTCCTCCATTAAAAAGAAACGGTGTATTTCTATCTCCGTGTGTGGTTTCGGTGCCTGTGCTTTGGCCTTTCCTGACCTCTTCTCCTGGCAGCTGTCTACTCTCCTGCCGACTGTTTGGGCCCTTCCCTGCAATCTGGCAAGAGTCGGCTGGCTCTCCAGCGCACCTGAGATCAGCACCCTCAAGGAACCATGGCAGGTGGGGTGGTGAGAGCCGGTGTGCTGAATCTCCCACAGTGCCCTGGGGCAACTGCCATGTTGGTTTGGCCATTCCAAATGGCGCCTTACAGCAGCCCACTGCTGCTGCAGGGATGAGTGCATAAGCATGTCCAGGTCTACTTTTTTCGACCCAGGAAACACATCCAGAGAAGAAGAGCTGCCCTTTATTAGAAGGCTATGGTCATCAACCAAATGGTGTCTCCAGGTATGTTGGGACTAGGCTCCTTTTTGAAATCCTGAAGAGTCAAAGCCAGTGACAACCGCCATGAGTGTTGGGCTACAAGCCCTATCAGCCCTAGTCAGCATAGCCCAATGGCCAGGGTAGATGGGGAATTGTATTCTGCAGAAACCTGGAGGGCCCCTGATTGGTGACTCCTGAGTTAAATGGACCCATGCTCTGACTTCCTATGATCCTAAATGCAGGTATGTGGCCAAATATACACATCCTCAGCTTCACAGAACTATAAAAGCCCTGCAGGGCTATATTGCCAGTAGCTGCAGGTTTAGGTGTGCAGGGTACCTTCATGATAGTCACACCCATGCAAGATTATCTGTTACTCTTCCAATAATTAGGGATGCATTGCAGATCTCCATGTGTTGCCTTTCAGATAGATTTACTGTTTTCTGTGCACACGCACAGCCATTTTTAGTTGCTCCAGTATCTTCTCCCAGAGAGACCCAAGCTGTGTTTAACGTGAAGCTCTACTGTGTGGCGCAGAATTTGCACTGGTCGTTCTCTTGCAACTGAAGCACCATGCATTTTCAGGGTTCGTAGATGCTTTGCTTTGGAGCGTGTAGAACAACTCCTCAGTGTTCTTCCTGCATGTCTTCCCCCGGAGTGGCCCTAGGAGCCCATTCTCAGGGGCTGACTTGCCTCCTGATTGGCTCCAGCCGGCACAAAAGGGTGAGGAGGCTTCCTCTCAGTGACTAAAAGGCTTCCCTTTCATGCTGATTGGGCGG
Organism: Podarcis raffonei; assembly: GCF_027172205.1. Lineage (NCBI taxonomy): Eukaryota > Metazoa > Chordata > Lepidosauria > Squamata > Lacertidae > Podarcis > Podarcis raffonei. The sequence continues at coordinate 25,780,770 of NC_070617.1, forward strand.
CTCTAGGATGCTGGATACGGGGGACCCTGCTGCAGAAAGTACTTAATTCGTTCCAGAAACTGTTCTTAACCTGAAGCACCACTTTAGCTAATGGGGCCTCCTGCTGCTGCTGCACCGCCGGAGCCCGATTTCTGTTCTTATCCTGAAGCAAAGTTCTTAACCTGAAGCACTATTTCTGCGTTAGCAGAGTGTGTAACCTGAAGCGTATGTAACCTGAAGCATATGTAACCAGAGGTACCACTGTACATATATTGTACACCCCTGACATGCTACAGAATACTCCAAGCAACCTCTCCTCAAATGCACCAAGCAACTAGCATTCAGAAGTGTTTCTGCCTTCGGCTGTGAGGCAGAGCATAGCCATCATAGCTAGCTAGTGACTGCTGACAGGCTTCTACCCCATGAATTTGCCCAGACCTCTTTGAAGCCATCCAACTTGGTGGCCATCACTGCCTCCTGTGGAAGGGAGTTCCGTAGGTCAGCTATGCACTGCATGAAGTACTACTTTCTTCTGCCTGTCCTGAATCTTCCAACATTCAGCTTCATTGGAGGTCCACGAGCTCCAGCATTATAAGAGAAAAATTTCTCTATCCACTTTATCAATGCCAGGCACAATTAAATAAACTCCCATCTAGCCGCCTCTTGCTTGCCTTTTCTCTAAATGAAAAAAAAATCCCAAACGCTGCCATCTTCCTTCAAGGGCTCTCCATGTCCCTTCCTGGGTTTATAAGCAAGATTCGGAGCAATGATCACACCCTTTCCTGTAGCCATCAAAATCCAGCTGAGGCAATGAGTATTTGAAACCAGAAAAAGATGGACAGACCCCCTTGCTGGAGACTGGGGAGCCGTCGGCTGCTTCCTGGTTTATATTTGGAGCTGAGATGTGGCTTGTGCCAAAGTCCCTTTTTTTTTTTTTTTGCCTGTTTAGTCTGTGCAGGAGAGCACAAATCACAGCCCAATGTCATCACTATGGCAGGGTCTGGCTTTCATTAGGGCCCACGTGAGCCGCCTCAGCTGATGCCTTGGCCTCCTTACCCAAAATATGTGCTGTGAAGGACGCAGGAGCGCAGCGACACCTTTCCATTCTCTGCTCTGTGCAAGCAAATCAAAGTGAATGTTTTATAAACCGGTTGTATGCAGGCGCCTCCAAAGTGAGTGAGCAAAGTCTGTTTGGTTCCTGGTGGAGAATTGCCCCTGCAACATAGCCAACCACTGGGAGAGCATAAAAAGAGCTCTGCTGGATCAGGCCGATGACCCATCGAGTCCAGAATCCTGTTGTCACAGCGGCAAACCAAATGCCTGTAGGAAACTGGCAAGGCCCAAGCTCAAGAATGCTCTCCTCCTGTGGCTTCCAGCAAGGTATTCAGGAGCATTGCTGCCTTCAGTCGTGGAGACAGAGCATAGCCAGAAGGAACTATCCATCCTGAGATTTGAAAGGTGCAGAGTAAGTGGGCCTGGGTAGATGCTAGCACAAGCCTCCGTTCAACCTTTGAGGAGCAGAGAGGCCCCGCATTGCTGGAGCCCTGGCCCTGCAGGGGGGAAAGCCTACAAGCAGCACAAGCGCACTCTCCCAGTCCCCTTGTGGTTTGCAGCAACTGGTATTCAAAAGCATTACTGCCTCTGACTTTGGTGATCTTCATAAAAGGTAAAGGGACCCCTGATCATTAGGTCCAGTCGTGGCCGACTCTGGGGTTGCGATGCTCATCTCGCTTTATTGGCCGAGGGAGCCGGCGTACAGCTTCCGGGTCATGTTACAGGGAACCAGGCAGAGGGCCTTCTCGGTAGTGGCGCCCGCCCTGTGGAACGCCCTCCCATCAGATGTCAAAGCGATAAACAACTACCTGACATTCAGAAGACATCTGAATGCAGCCCTGTTCAGGGAAGTTTTTAATATGTGACATTTTAGTGTATTTTTCATCTTTGTTGGAAGCCGCCCAGAGTGGCTGGGGAAACCCAGCCAGATGGGCGGGGTACAAATAATAAATTATTATTATATTATTATTATTATGGCCAGCATGACTAAGCCACTTCTGGCGAACCAGAGCAGCACATGGAAACGCCATTTACCTTCCCACTGGAGCAGTACCTATTTATCTACTTGCACTTTGACATGCTTTCGAACTGCTAGGTTGGCAGGAGCAGGGACCGAGCAACGGGAGCTCACCCCGTTGTCGGGATTCAAACCGGCGACCTTCTGATCGGCAAGTCCTAGGCTCTGTGGTTTAACCCACAGCGCCACCCACATCCCTGGTGATCTTCATACTGGGGATTTAAATAAGACACAGCACTGAGCACATTTTCTAAAACGCTTCTCCCATTTTGCTAGGCCAAACTGTCTCACCACCACCTCCCTGCCCCCTTCTTCTCTACCTTACGGGGAAACCATGAGTTCAGATTTGCGCTAGAAATAAAAGACTCTGACAACTGCTGGAGTTATCCCTTTGAGGCCATTTCCCCAGACAATGGTGGGTGCTGCTTCAGCAAGCATGTATCCTACAGGGAACAATGCAGCCAAAGGACTGAACACTCCTGGAGAAGTGATGTAACAGAAAAGGATTGAGGCAAACTGCAATGGCATAAACTTCTCAATGGATTGGGCCCCCAGTTTACAGAATTAAGCCTGCCCCTGAGCAGCTCTCACCCCAGCATATCCCAGTTGTGCGCCTCCTGGTGCCTGCTCATCAAAATTCAATAGGAAATGGAAGGGGATCTCTGGACTGGCTGCAAATGTTTTGACTGGCCCTTTGCTGCAACCTCCAGCACCCAATTTCCCCCACTGCCCAGGCCTGCCAAGAGCACCTCAACAAGGCCTGCGAGAGGCATCAGCGTTACTCTAGCGGTACCCCGCAAGCTCCTTGCCAAATTAAACATCTCTGGGCATTGCTGCGGTTCCCACAAGGAACCCAGCCCTTCCCAGAGACAGGCAGGCAGCCGAGAACTGCACGGAGGCTCTTGCCAGACGAATTAGGAAGATGCCTGGGACCTACATCTGGTAGCTATTGAGTGGGGTTGTGGGGAGAGGGGGGGGGGGAGAGGAGTGCAAGGAATTGTGGGAGACTCGATACAGCTGACAGCAGATTTCCCCAACCTGGTGCCCTTTGGTTGCTTGGGGGCATCAGCCTCAGGGGGCACTGGATTAGGGAAGACTGGTCTACAAACTGCAAAGGGAGTCAGATGGGTGATTTGAGAGCTTTAAGAACATAAGAAGAGGCTGCTGGATCAAGCCAGTGGCCCGTTTAGTCCAGCATCCTGTTTTCACAGTGGACAACCACATGCCTGTGGAAAACCCCCAAGCAAGATTCAGGCGCAAGAGTGCTCTCCCCTCTGTAATTTCCATCAGCTGGTATTCAGAAGCATTGCTGCCTCTGACCACAGAGACAGGACTCAGCTATACAGCTGCAAATAAGGAATTTTAAGTGTGTTTTAAAGTGCAGTATACAAATGTGACACTGGATGGCAACAGTGAGCTAAGGCAAATTCAATATATTTCCCCCCCCCCCAAAAAAAAACGGTTTTTAAAAAACATTTTCACAGTGCTTTTAAAAATGTGTGTAGATTCCACCACAGTCATTGTGGCAAGTAGCCACTGAAAGCCCTCTCCACGAATGTGCAAATCCGATTCTAAAGCCATCCATGGAGAGAGTTCCTTGGTTAACTATGTGTTGTGTGAAAGACTTTTTTTTTTAATCTGTCCTGAATCCAACATTCATTGGATGTCCACCACCTCTAGAGGAAAAGAAACTTTTCTCTATCCACTCTCAAAATGATAGCATGCATCATTTTATAAACTTCTGCCATGTCAGCTCTTACCTTTTCAAAAGTTCCAAACGCCACAACTTTTCTTCACCCCCTTGATCATATGGGCTGCCCTGTGTTAAACCTTTTTCCAACTCTGCAATATCCTTTGGTGGGTGAGGAGAGGGGGAGACTTTTCCCTGGAATTAGGATGACTCCAAGAGGCAACACAAGTGGTGGTTTTGGGGGAAGGAGACTTTGGTGGGCACCAAGGCAGCAGGAGAGCATTTAAAAGGCACAGCCTGTGGTTGCCAGCAGTGGCCCAGGGGGTGCCAAAGTAGACACATGGGCAAAGGTTGCTCAACACCCAGAAGCAAAAGTGGCCTGAGTGATAAATATAGGCTGGTAGGCCTCAAACCTGAACACAATAGGATGCAGTCCTAACCCCTTTTACCCAAGAGTAGACCCCACGGAATTCAATGGGACTTACTTCTGAGTAGAACTCTGCTCAAATACACTCTCTGCTTGCCGTGATTATTTTTTTAAATGCTACTTCTTATGAGTACATGCTCAGAAATAATTCATTGCTGTATCCTCACGTCACAAAACCCTGCTATTCTGCTAAGGGGTGAGAACACTCTGCTCGTGTCCAGAGGCACTTAGCCATTATGTACTTATTCTGCATACGCAAAAGGAAGAGAAATTGTTCAGTTTTTGTTTTAGAGGTGACAGCATTCTGCCCATGCTTTGAAGCATCTAGTCCTTATTCTGCCCAGGCAAAAGGGAGAGAAAACACATCGGGTTGTGCTTTTGGGAGGGGGTATAGGAAGAAAAGGGTGCTGTGTCCATGCTCAAAAGCACTTACCCCTCATTCTGCACACCCAAAAGCCAGAGAAAACACTTAAGGTTCTGTTTTGGGGGGGGGGGTAGAAGGGCGCTCTGCCCATGTTCAAAAACAACCAGCCCTCATTCTGCACTTCTAAAAGCGAGAGAAAACCCTTCGTGTTCTGCTTTGGGTAAGGGAGGGTTAGAAGGGCGCTTTGTCCATGCTCAGAAGCACCCAACCCTCATTCTGCACACCCAAAAGCCAGAGAAAACACTTAAGGTTCTGATTGGGGGGGTCGAAGGGCGCTCTGCCCATGCTCAGAGGCACCTAGCCCTCATTCTGCACACCTAAAAGCTTGAGAAAACACTTTAAGGTTCTGCTTTGGGGGGGTAGAAGGGCGCTCTGCCCATGCTCAAAAACACCCAGCCCTCATTCTGCACTTCTAAAAGCCAAAGAAAACCCTTCAGGGTCTGCTTTGGGTAAGGGAGGGTTAGAAGGGCGCTTTGTCCATGCTCAGAAGCACCCAGCCCTCATTCTGCACACTCAAAAGCGAAGCACTTCAGGGCAGGTTCTGCTTCGGCGGAGGAGAGAAGGACAGCCCTCTGCCCACGGCCAGAGGCACCGTGGGCGGGCACAGGCAAGCAGCGCCTGGCTTTTAAGGGCAGGCCCCTCTCGGAGGGAGCGCGCGCGAGGGGAAGGCGCTCGGGGAGGCGGAGTCCGGCGCTTGGGCCTAGCCGCCTCCCTCAGCCATGGCGCGCTTCGGCGCGGGCTTCGCCTACGACGACGACGGGGAAAGCCTGGCCGCCGGAGCAGGAGCAGCAGGAGCCGGAGCCGGGGGACTGGGAGGCTTCGGCGGGGGCGACCGGCTGGCCCGTCAGCAGGAGCGCCACTACCAGCTCCTCTCCGAGCTGCAGGCCCTCGTCAAGGACCTGCCCAGGTGCGGGGAGAAGAAGCGGAGGCCGCCTCGCCTCGGACCCCCGCCGGCTGGGCAGCGCGCAGGGAAGGGCCCGGGCCGGACAGGGGACGGCTTTCCTTCCTTGGATCCCCACACCTGAGGGGCTTGAGGAAGGAAGAGCCCCCCGATAAAAAAGGGGGGAAGGGAAGGGGGGCAGGATGCTGCTGGAGGATATTGCGTCCCATCATCATCATCATCATCATTATTATTATTATTATTATTATTATTATTATTATTATTATTATTATGTTATCTTCGTCTACCTTTCTGCAGAAACGGGACTGGAGGCAGCCCACGATTTCAATATTTAAAAAACAACCACCACTGAACTGTGAATTAGTATTACTATTTATTTTCAGATATAATAATTTTTATCAGTTTTCCATTACAATCCAATAATAGCCTCGTTATAACAATACCAATTTATAATACCGTTACTAATACCAATCGATCAAATAGCGAATTGTATAATGTAGATAAGGTGGGCCCCCGCGTGCTAGAATGGATGGTTTTCTTTAATTCTGCGTTCCAAAATCTTACTAATTTCAATTACATTCCACTCATAGTTTATTATTACTTATTTCGCTGCTCTGGTGTGCGTCTCCGCCCTTCCGCAGAAACTGCTTGAGGCATCTCGTAGTTTTAATGCAAAACTGCAGGTGATGATAATAATAATAATGGCTGTGTATTGTGTTTCTGCCTTCAGAAATGGCACTTGAGGCAGCTCACAATTTTAATCTGAAAAACCGCAAAGCAGCAGACAGTGGTAGTAACAGTAGTAATAATAATTAATTGCAATGGTTGGTGTCTCGGCTTTCTGTAGAAACTCCCCTCAAGGCAGCTCACCGTTTTCGTTTTAAAACCACAAAGTGGCAAGTTGTTGTTGTTGGTGCTTCCACCTTGTTGCAGAAACTGTGTGCAAGGCAATTCACTGCTTTAATACAAAACCAGCAAGTTATTATTAGTGTGGTCTAGTGGTTAGAGTATCAAAATAGGACACGGGAGACCAAATTCCTGCACAACCATCAAACTCACTGGGGTGACGTAGGACCAGTTGCTGCCTGTCAGCCTAACCAACCTCACAGGGTTGTTGTGGGGATTAACTAGGGAGGAAGCCATCTTGAGCTACTTAGGGAAAAGATGTGGTGTAAATGCTTAATATGCATTTATTACGCATATTTAAATAATAATAATTTTGTTGCAGTGTTTTGTGTCTCCACCTTTCTGCAGAAATGATACTCAAGGCAGCTCACAATTCTAACATAAAACCACAAAACTGTTAATTGTTATTATTAGTACTGCTATTACAGTTATTAGCTGCTCGCTACGTAAAAATGCCTCGAAGCAACTTATAACTGAAGTCAGTTCTGCAGAAAAAGGCCCAGCAAAATCATCATAAGGCCATCAGAGGAGGCCTTCAGGATTTAACAGGTTTATCATTTATTTCTATATTATAAAAATATTAATTGTGGCAGATTTGTTGTTAAAAAGTTTGTGGCTGCTGCAGCAACACCCCTATGGGGAAAGGTGGTGATATTTGATGCTTTTTTGTTTAGGCAGGGGAAGGAAATAAGGTGAAGGATAGGCGAAGGTGGATAAATTTATGCATGGGGTGGAGAAATAATTTTTTTCTCCTTTTCTCATGCCACTAGAGAACCTAAAAACTCAAAAGCCTCAAATATTGCATAGGGGAGCAAAAAAAATTCTGATGTTTCCGCTGGAGCTGTTTATGCTGCTGAAAAGGCAAGTTGCTTTCAGTTTCTAAATTGAAAAGAGACAAGAAACCTTTACTTCCTCTTTAGCATATTTACATCATAATCTCAGGGACTACCTAAAAGAGCATGCTGGCTATGAAAATAGTTATGAACTATTGTTGAGGCAGGCTGGTCCATCTGGACATTGGGGACGGGTGGTGCTGTGGTCTAAACCACTGAGCCTCTTGGGCTTGCAGATCACAAGGTCGGCAGTTCGAATCCCCGCAACGGAGTTAGCTCCCGTTGCTGTGTCCCAGCTCCTGCCAACCTAGCAGTTTGAAAGCACGCTAGTGCAAGTAGATAAATAGGTACCGCTGCGGCGGGAAGGTAAACGGCGTTTCCGTGCTCTGCCTTCCATCACAGTGTCCTGTTGTGTCAGAAGCGGTTTAGTCATGCTGGCCATCAGACCTTGAAAGCTGTCTGTGGACAAATGCTGGCTTCCTCGGCCTGAAAGCGAGATGAGCGTCACAACCCCATAGTCAAGTTTGATTGGACTTAACCATCCAGGGGCCCTTTAACCTTTACCATCTGGAAAAATGGGGGGCTTTGCCCCAGTGCCCCCACCAACCTTGGTCTGTCCTCAGCCAGCCCCAATCAGCCAGCCTTCTTACTTAACAACCACCCCTCCCCCTTCATGAACTGTTGACTCTGCCTTTCATTGGCTCTGGCGCCACCTACTGTTGGGCTCCCTGCTTTCGGACCTACCAGTCCCAGTGGCCACAAGCCACCCTTGTATTGAGGGATCTTTACTCCTAAACCAGAGTCAACAGACGTGATGGGAGTTGGAGCTCAGCAACCTCTGGAGGACCACAAATTTCCCATCCTGACACCAACTTCTGAGTGGCACAGGGGTGCCCGATGTTCCCTTGACTCTGTGCTGTGCTTTCTTGGCAGTTCTTCCCAGCAGAGGCTGTCATACACCATCCTCAATGACCTGGCCATGGCGCTCATTGATGGGACGGTCTTTGAGATCGTCCAGGGCCTGCTCGACATCCAGCACCTGATGGAAAGAAACCTCTACAACCAGCGGCTCAAGCTCCACAACGAGCACCGAGGTAAGAGGGGCTCGATCCCTTGTAGGAATTGGCCAGGCCTTCATCAAACAGCCTCTCTCAATCGCCAGTCAGGGGTGGTTAAAATACAGGGAGCGATTTTCTCCTCGTCCTCTGAATGAGTGAGACAAGGGCTGTCTTCCAGCAGATGAGTACAGGATCAGGAAGTGGTTGGTGGCTGTTCCAAATTATTGTGCACGACCAGAGAGGCACATATGTGCTCCCACATGACACGCTTTGCAGAAGAGAAAAATGGAGCAGTTGGGGATGTTGTTCATATTTGGCAGAGCTCCCGGGGGGGGGGGAGCGGGCTGGTCTTTAGGAGCTTGGAGCAGAGCCTTTCTGCATCCCCCACAATACAAAAACATAATGTTTTGCTGCTTGTTCCTTCCGCAGTTCTCAAGCAGGAGATGCTGTATAAGCACAAGGAAGCCCAGCAAGGCTGCAAGCCTCACAACTTGCCCCTTCTCAAAGCAGCTCAGCAGAGGGAGCTGGAGGTAAGGCCTTCGTGTTCTTGAGAGAGCAGTCTCCCTATTTGAACGTTGCCTCTCGTGCTTGTGCAGTGATTAGCTAGCGGCCGCTTTGGGGCATTTCCCTCCCTCTGCAGTACACAGCTTGGCTCATTGGCAAGGGAAGCCCATTGTGACCACGATGGCGGCCAGCCTTTCACTGTGAGCCGTGTTGAACTGGCTGGTGTTTCCCCCTCTCGTTCGATTCTGAGATGTCTCTCTTTCTCAGCCGGGTTTTCTGCACTTTACACCCCACCTCCTTTAACTCAGGCCCTGGAGCAGCGGATTCATGATGAGCAGCAGATGATGGACGAGAAGATTGTCCTGGAACTGGATCAGAAAGTTGTTGACCAGCAGAACACGCTGGAGAAAGCTGGCGTCTCTGGCTTTTACATCACGACAAACCCGCAGGTCTGTGTGTAGAACGGGGTGGGTTTTTCCACAGATGCTGCCCCATACCTGTGTAATCCAAGGATATAGCTGCCTTGCAAATAAATCCATGGCCTACATGTTTATGTTAGTTATTTGAGCCCTCAAAGTAGGGGGTGGGACACCTTCCTGGTTGTCTAGAGGTGATTCCACAAGCGACTAGCCAAGCAGCTACGTGAGAGGCTGCAATAAGGCTTGGTGCATTTTGGCTGCTTCCCAACCCAACGGATAAATTCACATTGCACCCTAATATTGACCATTGGGGGGGGTAGAAGAAAAGGACTCTCTGTGGTGTTAAAATAAACAACCAATTGCTTTCTGTTTACAGGAGCTGACTCTCCAGATGAATTTGCTGGAGCTGATCCGAAAACTGCAGCAAAAAGAATTGCAATCTAGAAAGCCTTTTTCCTGAGCAAAGGACAGAAGGGCACAATAACTGCTCTTCCCCCCCTCTCCCTCTTTTCTAGCCACGATCCTCTGTGGGAGAGGTGCTGAACGAAATTACTCAGTGTTTTTATATAGATACATAAAGGCTGGCACAGCCAGTTCCCTTGCCAGACCTCAGAAGAAGGCTCAGTGGGGTGGGGGAGGAGTGTTGCCCCCTTTTTTCAGTGTGGGGTGGAAGCAGGGTTGCTGCTGTCTTAACAGCCAAGGAAGCCCCAAAGTTCGGTTTGACTCTGTGTTTGTTTGTTTGTTTGTTTATTTATTATCTATCTTGTTTTTTTAAAATATATATATATATATGCACACACGACACACCAATATAGCTGTCGTTTATCTCAAGGTTGATGTTTTGCAGTGGTGACCAAGGAATTCTGAGCAGTAAGCAGCATTAGTTTAGGGGTTTGGGGGGTGATGCCGGGGCGGGGATACTGGACCTGTGGTTCAAAGTGCTTACCAGGGGGTTAATAGTCTGGCTCGGTGAAGGCCATCAAGTGTCCACTCCCTCAGCAAGGCTACCTCTCTTTATTGCAACAGTGGATTTTTATTTTTGAGATTCTTGAAGACAGTGGGTTGGTGTGTCTACCCTGAAGGGGGCTGTCTGTGCTGCCAGTTGAGGTCAGCTTTGCAGGATAATTTCTCAATGTTTGATTTGGCACCACTGGAGCAGGGTTTCTTTGACCATCTCACCAGGGAAGACATTCTACAAATTGGGAACCACCACTGAGAAGGCCCTGTCAGTACCAGCCAGGAAGCACCAACAGCTGGGCCTCCCCTGCTGGTTATCAATCAGAGATGGCTGATACTCAGGAAAATGCTTTTTGTCTTTGACTGGAGGGATGTTGTATCTTAAATGGAGAAATAAGCTCAGCCAAGTCCCTTCTGCTATTAGTTTGGGAGTTTTCAAGACCTCTATTGAGAATTACAGATATTATAAAGATTTCCGTAGTAAACATTTTTTTAGCCAAAGCTCAGGATGGAAATAACAATAATAATTTATTTTTTATACCCTGCCCATCTGGCTGGGTTTCCCCAGCCACTCTGGGCGGCTCCCAACAGAATATTAAAAACACAATAAAACATCAGACATTAGAAACTTCCCTAAACAGGGCTGCCTTGAGATGTCTTCTAAAAGTCAGATAGTTGTTTATTTCCTTGACATCTGATGGGAGGGCATTCCACAGGGCAGGCACCACTACTGAGAAGACCCTCTGCCTGGTCTAGTGCCAGGGAATATTTGGTGAATCTTAGTCGTGCTTTATCTACAGTTTTGGTTCTGTACCACTTAAGAGAATTATTTGGCTAAGCAAATCGATAAATAGAATTGTTTCCTTTATGCCAGAGTAGGTAACAGAATGTCTCATCCAGTTTTTTGGGTTCCTCTGGAGAGCTCACAGGTGGGATGTGAAGAAGATCTCCCCCCATTTGCAGCCTACATTGTGAGGTAGACTGCCTTTGAATGTGGGGGCACCATTTAATTATGACTAATATACATTGATAGATCCCCTTCCATGAAATTGTCTAATTTGAGGAAGGGGGGGAGGGAATTACACAGACAAAAGGAAAATATTCCCTAGCCAATAATCAATAGGCATATATAAATGTTTTAAAAATAAACATCAAATTGTAGAGACCACACCAATGAAAAGTTTATTCAGCCAGTCCTCATACTATCTCCAAATAGGTCTTAATCCAGTATACAAATTCATCAAGTTGTACATTTGTTTCCAAACACAAAATTCACAACAGAGCAAACCAGGTAGCACTGATCAGCTAAAAAGCATCAGTTTGCCAAGCATGTTCTGACCTTTGCCAGCCTGGTGACCTCCAGACGTTTTGGACTACAACTCCCATGTGATGGCAGCTGCAGTCACCCAAACATCGAGGAGACCAGGTTGGTTGTCAAAGGCTACCCTAAAAGCTGCTTTAAAAGCCATTTTGCCACCTTGGGGAAAGGCAATCTACCATCCCATCTCCCAAACATTGGTGGGGATGACTTTGTGGAAAATGCAGGCTGAGGCTCTGGGCTTACCTGAACTCAGCAGGGCTTACTCCTGAGTAGCCATGCCAGAGTCCATTTTGCCAGGGCGTGTTTAAAGAAATCCATGCACCTCACACACTTCCCATAGACAGTCTTAACCCTTGGTTACCAGATGTCCCCGTTTCCTGGGGACAGTCCCCGGATTTACAAATCAGTCTCCATACAAAATCCATTGATGCTGAAATGTGTCCTCGGAATTATTGGAAAAAATCTGGTAACGTTAATCAGAGGTTAAGGCCTAGTGAATTCAATGGGGCTTACTCCCCAGGCAGTGAGATCAGGATTATAACCAAGAAGGCTGTTTCAAAAACACAGCGTCTGGTTTCCCCACCTCCCCTCCCACGCCATTCCCCAGGGGAGCGGGCGAGAGAAAACTGCACCGGTTGGATTTCTGCCATTTTATCTGCAAACAACAATCCCCGGGCAAAGTGGCAAACGCAGGTAGGGAGTTTGTCCTTGGTTGGGGACTGGAGTGGGATGGGCACCCTTTGCAGAGAGCCCCGCCCTGAAGGATCTCCCCCGCGCCCTTCGCAGAGCACCCCCTTTCCCCAATACCTGGGCTGCTTCAGAGCATCTCTTCCCCCCCCCCCTTCCTTTGAGCCCCATCCGGGCTCGCCTGGGCAGCTGGTGCCGGTGGCGGCGGGAGGGGGGGCGGATTAAAAGCAACTCCCTCCCTCCTCCTGGAGAACAAATAAGGCCGTGACGCAGAGGCGCCGCTGCCGCCGAGCAGGAAAGGCCCTCGCCGGGTGCAGCGAGCGGAGCAGCCTCGGGCAGGTGAGCAGCAACCCGGGGGGGGGACGGGGGACGACCCGGGACGGCTCTGCGGGGCGGTCCCCATCGAGGAGGGTCCCACCTGCTGCCCGGCCGGCGCCAGGTGCGCCTGCATCCGCCAGCCTGGCAGGTGAGGAGGAGCAGAGGCAGCAGCAGGGCCCGGGACTGGGCGGAGGCTCCCGCAGAGCAGCGCCATCGGCCCGCGTCCGCCTCCGGGAGCCTAACCTCCAGCACCTGCCTCTGGGTGTCTAACCGCGAGCAGCTGTCCCGGGTGCCTTTTTTGGGATCGGCTGAGCATCCGCCCAGGTGCTTCCACTAACCCAGGCACTGCTCTGCCTTCGGGAGAGCGGGGAGCTGTCCAGGGTGGGGCAAGTGCTGAGCCGAGGCGGCCTCCTCCTCCTGTCTTTAATATTTGGGGGACGGGGACAGGTATTTTGTCCCAAGGGCAAAAAAATGGAAAGAGAGAATCTTGTGGTTCAAATTGGATTGGGGGGGTTGTCTTCAATGGAAAAAATAACACTGGGCCAGAGCTCCGTGGTGGTGCCCCAGATTTGCATGCAGATGGTTGCAGGTTCAATTCCCACGTAAATATGGGGGAGAATCTACCTGAAACTTTGGAGGGCTGCTGCCAACCAGTGTGTGGAATACTGAGCTGGGTGGACCAATGGTCTGACTCTGTCTAAGGCTTCCTGTGTGACTTCACTTGTGTCTCATTTCAACATCAGTCTTCTTAGCCGCTTGTTTTCCTTCCTCCTCCCATAGCCACAGTTGGTTGCCCCAAACGCCCATCTCTGCCACTGACTTCCACCGCCAGCGGAGACGTTTCTGTCCACCGCCCTGAAATTGTGATCCAAAACAAGCCCCCGTTTTCTGGGAGGTGTGGCAAAAGCGGTGCATCGGAGCATGTGCAGAGTTCCGCTCCTGTCCTGTCAGCTTGAAGAGCTGACACCCCTTTGCGCACCGGTGTCAAAGGCAGGGGTTTCTGGGGAAGGGAGGCATAAACCCGAGGCAGCTCTGAGCTCCAGCACCTCTCCCCACCCCTGTTTAAAAAGGGAGCGCTGCTCACCAGTTCATTAAGGCAAAAGGGGGGCACTGACCCACAAACCTCAGCCTGCCCTCTCACCTGCCTGCCTTCTTAGTGCCATCCAGTCCAGCACCTCCTGTCAGCTCCTTCCTCCTTAGTCTTTCCTGTTGCCTTTGTAGAACTCAGCAGGGAGAAAGGGGGGGGGGAGAAAACTAGCCTGAGTTGGCTCTGTCTGTCACTGGCTCTGGCGCCCCCTGCTGCTGGGCTCCCTGCCTTCCACCCTACCAATCCCGGTGGTCACCAGTCGTCAGCTGCCCAATTGGGGGCAAGGAGGGAGGTGGGGAGAGGGACCGTTTTAGATCTAGGGTCAAACTAGATGTGAAATAGATTGTGCCCTGCATGTCAGAGGGGTCTCTTAGGGATATGTAAAACACACACACACACACCCTTGACTCAGGGCTAGACTCTTTTGCCATCAAGGCCTTGGACATATTTTCCCAGAGGGTTTTTCTGTTTGTTTGTTTTTGTGAACATACGCCTAAGGGTGGGGATTTGAGGCAGGGGACAACCTTTTTGGTGGGGAGGAGGGAATTCACAGTTTGCAGAATACATGGAATATAAAAAAGAGATATTCAATATTCAGCTGTAAAAAGAGTCAATTTCAAGAGCATTTTAATGTGTATAAATATACACGTAGATACACATAACTTATAAACCAAGAAATATGCTTGCTTCTCCTGAGAAATAAACACATGTAGTCTAATAGGTGGGCAGGTGGCAACACTTCCTCCATTGCAGGGGGTTGGACTAGATGACCATTGGGGTCCCTTTCAATCCTATTTCTGTGATTCCCTAAATGACACCCCCAAGCACATAATTCCCTCATGCCTGCTTTTAAAAAATATATATTTTATTCAGTTTCAACATTTTTAACATATGGAGTCAAAACACAATTTCGTATTTTCCCTTTTTCTTGTCGACTTCCCACCCCTTTTCCATGGAGTTGTTGATTCTCCCCTTCTTCTGCACCCGGTCTTCTTCACGCCTGCTTTGTTGACATCCCTGCAGCCCCACCCAGCCAAGCTGCTATTATTGTTGGGATATGAATAGATGCTAGGAGAGGATATATTAATTAGATATTATCCATCCTTCCTTCCTTCACATGTGCGATTTCATATGACTTCCTTCGCCCCTTTGTAGCTTGAATGGAAGCTTAGATAGTCCAGTTTTAGCTTCTCAGTTTAAGTAATCCAGAGTGCTTTAAGGCAGACTGGACTCTCCTGGTATTTCCCCCTCCCCCCCATCCCTCAAACAATAATCACACAGACAGTCTTGTAAAATGTAAAATATAACATTTACTCACTCAGAAGAGTAACAGATTCAGGAGGCTTTAAAAGGTAATTCGGTTACAAAGGCATACTTAAGTCGAGCTCAAAATGTGGCCTGAGCTTGGAGCTCAGACTAAGCAGATGCTCTCACATTGCTGGCACGGTGGGAAAAGGTGGAAAGAGATAGAAAAGAGGACATACCCCGGCAGGTAAAGGTAAATGTACCCCTGACCATTAGGTCCAGTCGTGGACGACTCTGGGGTTGCGACGCTCATCTCGCTCTATAAGCCAAGGAAGCTGGCGTTGGTCCGCAGACAGTTCCCGGGTCATGTGGCCAGCAGGACTAAGCCACTTCTGGCAAAACCAGAGCAGCGCATGGAAATGCCGTTTACCTTCCCGCCGGAGTGGTACCTATTTATCTACTTGTACTTTGACGTGCTTTCAAACTGCTAGGTTGGCAGGAGCTGGGACCAAGCAACAGGAGCTCACCCTGTTGCGGGGATTCAAACCGCCGACCTTCTAATCGGCAAGCACTAGGCTCTATGGTTTAGACCACAGCGCCACCCGCATCAAATATATAGAAATGCCCACCCCCTGTCAGGGCACTGTGGAAGTGTCTCTCGCAGAGTTCTCTCCAGCAAACTTACATAAAAGCACTGTCAGCTTCGGCTCCTTATCATGTGCCTATCTAGCAAAACATGAATGGTTTTACTGCATTTTAAATATCCCACAATAATTGCTGAGTTTTCCTTCTTCAGGCAAACTGGTCCCCAGTTACCAAGGGACAGTCTCCAATCTTCTGGCCCCAATCCCAGGTCAACAGCTTTCTTTGGATGACAACCTTGCCTTTTGTGACAGTCTTTTTTTTATAAAAAAAACCAGTGTTTGTGTACGGTTGTGTCCGTGCTGTTCTGCAAGCTTCACAGGAATATAGGTCGCAGTCTTCTACTGAGTCAGAACCGTGGGCCCACCTAGCTTGGCAATGCCTGCACGGACTGGCAGCAGCTTTAGGGAATTCTCTCCCAGCCCTACCCGGGGATGCCATGGGCGACTGAACTTGCATGCACAGCAGATGCTCTGCCACTGAATTATAGCCTTTTAAATACATTTGCTGCCCCTCATCTATGAATGGAGAATTCTTCCATTTGGGGCCACAGTGCATTGAGAGTTATAACCTTCCTGTTTATGGTCAGATGCACAGAAGCGCAGGACAGAAATGCAATCCGATGCTGTTCCCTTGAAAGGAAGAAAAAAAACCCAGGAACGAAAATGGAGGCAGTAAAGGGTTAATATCCACCGCCCATGCACTTTCTGCAATTGACATTTGAAGAAGTACAAAAAAAGAATGTTCTTTATTGTTTGGAGAATTGCTCTGCTGTTTACACAGTGACCTTGGCTTCTCATGTACTTGCTCATATTGTTATCCCTTTTTATTGGGTTCTGTCTGTGATCTGTCTTTTCGTTCCTTATGCTGAGTCAGGCCATTGGTCCATCTAGCGCAGTGTTTCTTACTCTGACTGGCAGCTGCTCTCCGGGGTTTCAGTCAGGTAACGTTCCAAGCATTACCTGCAGATGCTGCCATTAGGGATTGCTGCCACCTGGGGCCTTCTGCTTGCAAGACACAGGTTCTGTCACCAAGCTATGGGCCTTCAACCCCGTCCTCTAGGAGTTAAGTGTCTTGGAGGGTGTGTGTGAGAGAGAGATGCATCCTCTTATCAAAACACCAAGCCGTGAGCGGAAAGGCTTCCAAGGCAGTGTGCATTTCTAAAAACTGCGAATAGTTCCTTTAAAAAATAAAGTTTAACAGCCAGTCAAGACTGGTTGTTACAAAGCAGGTAAAGAGAAAAGGGGGGAAAGTATTCCACAGTACAGTGGTACCTCGGGTTACATACGCTTCAGGTTACATACGCTTCAAGGTTACAGACTCCGCTAACCCAGAAATAGTACCTCGGGTTAAGAACTTTGCTTTAGGATGAGAACAGAAATTGTGCTCTGGCGGCGCGGCGGCAGCAGGAGGCCCCATTAGCTAAAGTGGTGCTTCAGGTTAAGAACAGTTTCAGGTTAAAAACGGACCTCCGGAACGAATTACGTACTTAACCCGAGGCACCACTGTACAGAATATTGGGCAGCACACAAGAGTATCTGTGTGCAATGGCAGAGGGTCTGTTGTGCTTTTGTTCCTGCACGCTGAAGGCAAGCTGTGATAGTGAAAATTAGTTTCTACACTGAAATCCTATACGTGCTGGGCTCCCTCTCCAATCTCCCCCTTCCCCCAGGGCCTCGCACAACCAGCTTGGAAGGAAAACTTTCCGCACAGGAACACTCTAGCCCATCAAACAGGATATTTTAAAAAGCCAAACCTGTTCTTCAGGAACTTAGGCACAGTGCCCTTGGTTTGCTCCCATTCAACTTCCAACCTCCACCCCAGCTGGCTTCTAGGCTGGTCAAGCCCAAAGCCCTGATGAGCACCTCTGATTTCACGACCCTTTCCCTCCTCGCTTTTGCCCAGGAGTCGGAGACGCTTCTGCCTTCCCCCCGAACCTTCGAGCGGAGGAAACTGCCCTCCGTCCTTTGCGGCAAGATGGTGACCCGCCTCCCTCGCTCGGCAGACGTGGCCCGCTTCTGCCAGAAGCTCAACCGGGTCAAGACCCTGGAGGACGACATGATGGAGACGTCCTTCAACCGCTGCCTCACCACCGTTGACTTGGCGCTCCTCGGCATTGGCGCCATGGTGGGCTCCGGCCTCTACGTCCTCACGGGTACAGTGGCCAAGGAGACGGCCGGGCCGGCCATCGTCGTGTCCTTCATCATCGCTGGCATTGCCTCGCTGCTGGCCGCCCTCTGCTATGCTGAATTTGGCGCTCACGTGCCCAAGACAGGCTCTGCCTACATGTTCACCTATGTCTCCGTAGGCGAGATCTGGGCCTTCCTGATCGGGTGGAACGTCATCCTGGAGTACATGATAGGGGGAGCGGCCGTGGCCAGGGCCTGGAGCGGCTACCTGGATGCTATCTTTGACCACCGGATCAAGAACTTCACAGAGACTCACGTGGGCAGCTGGCACATCCCCTTCTTGGCCCACTACCCAGACTTCTTGGCCTTTGGCATCCTCCTTGTGGCCACGGCCTTCATCTCCTTCGGTGCCCGCGTCTCCTCCTGGCTCAACCACGTCTTCTCTGCCATCAGCATGGGGGTCATCCTTTTCATCCTCATCATGGGCTTCGTTCTGGCCCGGCCTCAAAACTGGGGGGCCGCCGAAGGAGGGTTTGCCCCATACGGTGTCTCGGGGATCATGGCCGGCTCGGCCACCTGCTTTTACGCCTTCGTGGGCTTCGATGTCATCGCCACATGCAGCGAGGAGGCCCGCAACCCGCAGAGGGCCATCCCAAGAGCCATTGCCATCTCGCTGAGCCTCGCCACAGGAGCCTACATCCTGGTTTCCATGGTGCTGACGCTCATGGTGCCCTGGCACTCTTTGAATCCCGACTCGGCGCTGGCCGACGCCTTTTACCAGAGGGGCTATTCCTGGGCTGGTTTCATCGTGGCTGCCGGGTCCATCTGCGGTGAGTCAGAGCTGCATTTCCAGGATGTGGGCTCTTTCTAAACCAGGGATGAGGGAGCTTTCTTTCAGCCTGAGGGCGGCATTCCCTCGTGTGCGACTTTCCGGGGGCCACACACCACTGGTGGGCAGGGCCGGAGGCAAAAGTGGGTGGAGGAATGGACAGAACTGTCCCCTGTTTGCAGGAGGCTAGATTTCTGCTCTCTCCATCCACGCTAGCAAGAAGGCTTTGACGCCGTTTTGGGAGACATTCCAGCCAGACAAAAGCACTTAAGAAGGGTCCAGAGCAGGGCTGGTGGGGGCTTTGGCCTGGGAGACGGCAGAATCATGCCACGCATACAGAATCATACCCCCTTAAATGGACATGGCTTCCCCCCAAAGCATTCTGGGAGCTCTCATTTGTTGAGGGGACTGAAAATTGTTAGGAGAACCCCTCTTTTTCTTTGGCGAGCACTCGTAGCCGAGTAAGATTGTCTTCCATGAACACAGTCTTAGCAGTGAGTCCGTAAGTGACTGTGGAGGCCAATTCTGGATCCACACATCCTTCCACAGTGGGGACATAGATTTCCTGCCGGGAGGTGATCACAGTGAGGGTTTGCCAAGGGTGTCTTTCTCTTAGCACGTTTCTCCCTTTTGTCCTGAGTTTGAGCGTCTTCAAACTCCATGACACCTATGGTA
This sequence comes from Podarcis raffonei, assembly GCF_027172205.1. NCBI lineage: Eukaryota > Metazoa > Chordata > Lepidosauria > Squamata > Lacertidae > Podarcis > Podarcis raffonei. The sequence continues at coordinate 25,799,872 of NC_070617.1, forward strand.
AAGGCTGTTCTCCAACTGGAGCGCTCGCAGGCAAGTGTTTCCCAATTGTCGGTGTTTATACTACCTTTTTAAAGATTTGCCTTGAGAGAGCCTTTGAACCTATTTTGTTGACCACCAGCATTACGCTTTCCATTTTTAAGTTGAGAATAGAGTAATTGCTTTGGAAGACGATAATTAGGCATCTGAACAACATGACCAGTCCAACGGAGTTGATGTTGAAGAATCGTTGCTTCGACACTGGTGATCTTTGCTTCTTCCAGTTCACTGGCATTAGTTATTTTCATTGCCATGATCCTACACTTTGTCGAAGGGAGTAGAGATCATTTATTGAACAGATGGAAAGTTCTTTAATCTGAGTAGGCTGAAAGCAAAGAGTAAGGTTGCCATAGCTTCCATCATAGAACTTCAGTATGCTGAGGAGATCCCCTATTCCCCTCACAGAGCTGCACTTCCCAGATTGGTTTAACAACCACTCCCTCTTCCCACAACAACCCCTGGAGGTAAGTTAAGCTGTAAGAGGCAATGACTGGCCCAGTATACCTGAATAAGGAGCGTCTCCACCCCCGTCATTTGGCCTGGACACCGAGGTCCCACTCCAAGGGCCTTCTGGCAGTTCCCTCACTGCAAGAAGTGAGGTTACAGGGAACCAGGCAGAGGGCCTTCTAGGTAGTGATGCCCGCCCTGTGGAATACCCTCCCATTAAATATCAAGGAGATAAATAACTTTTAGAAGACATCTGAAGACAGTCCTGTATCAGGAAGTTTTTAATGTTTGATGTTCTATGGTGTTTTTATATTTTGCTGGAAGCTGCCTAGAGTGGTTGGGGCAATCCAGTCAAATAGGTGTTATATTATTATTATTATTATTATTATTATTATTATTATTATTATTATTTATTATACCTATACCTGGAGGTCTCAGGGTGGTTCACAGAACAAAATATAAAACTACAAAATATATAATCAAAATAAAAACAACAACCCAATAACACACACCCCCGAAAAAACCCCACATTTTAAAAGGGCATAGGATGTCAATCAAATCAACCAAAGGCCTGGTTAAAAAGGAACTGGGTAGGTTAAAAAGGGTCTGGGTAGGTTCATATGGGAAGAGGTAGTCCTTGAGGTATTGTGGTCCTGAGCCGTTCAGGGCTTTATAGGTCAAAACCAGCACTTTGAATTGGGCCCGGAAAGTACCGTAATTCGTAGCCAGTGTAGTCAGAGCAGGATAGGTGTAATATGTTCAAACCATCTTGCCCCAGTGAGCAACCTGGCACTGAATTCTGCACTAGCTGAAGCTTCCGAACCGTCTTCAGAGGCAGCCCTATGGATAATGCATTGCAGTAATCTAACCTTGAGGTTAGCAGAGCATAGACAACAGTAGTTAGGCTATCCCTGTCCAGATAGGGGTGTAGCTGGGCCACCAGCCAAAGCTGATGGAAGACATTCTGGGCCACTGAGGCCACCTGAGCCTCGAGCGACAGCAGATAATAATAATAGTTGTTGTTGTCTTGGCTCACTGGGTGACCTAACATGATGCGTGCTGTGACCCATGGATGCCTTTTGCCTTGATGGGTCTAAGGTGCTAGCCGGCTACATTAAGGGATGGGGTAACTCCTCTGTTTTGGCTTGATCTGCTTTCCCTACTCCATCCCTCCAGGGCCAGGGCCTTGCAGAGGCCCGGGCCAGGTAGATAATGTGCCCCCCCTTTTTTTACCCTGGGGATAACTGAAGTCTTATAAATAAGTGAGTATATAAATAATTTTCACAAAAGTTATGCTGACAAATAATTTCTTTTCAAGTCTTGAACCATATCTGCATATAAAGACAAAATGGAAAATATAGATATACAAATACAGTAGTAACTCGGCTTAAGTACTTAATTCATTCTGGAGGTCCGTTCTTAACCTGAAACTGTTCTTAACCTGAAGCACCACTTTAGCTAATGGGGCCTCCTGCTGCTGCCCCGCTGCCGGAGCACGATTTCTGTTTTCATCCTGAAGCAAAGTTCTTAACCCAAAGCACTGTTTCTGAGTTAGCGGAGTCTGTTACCTGAAGCGTATGTAACCTGAAGCGTATGTAACCCGAGGTACCACTGTATTGCTTTTAAAAATACATAGGGAAAAGGATTATTTTAAGTGAATATGCTGACCGAGGCCCCCTTTGGAATTGGAGGCCCGGGCCAAGTGGCCCATATGGCCCCCTCCCTCTGTCTGGGCCTGTCCAGGGCTGTCCTGCTCCTCCAGCAAGCTTTAGCAGGGACTGCCTGCCTTGTGGGTGGCATCTCTCTGGCTCACCTGCCCTTTCCCTTTCTTCTCTCTCTCTCTCCAGCCATGAACACCGTCCTCCTCAGCAACCTCTTCTCTCTCCCTCGCATCGTTTACGCCATGGCAGAGGACGGGCTCTTCTTCAAGGTCTTCTCGCGTGTCCACCCTCGGACGCAGGTCCCTGTGGTGGCCATTGTGGTCTTTGGAGTCCTCATGTCTCTCCTGGCCCTCAGCCTGGACCTGGAGGCTTTGGTCCAGTTCCTGTCCATCGGCACCCTCTTGGCGTACACCTTTGTGGCTGCCAGCGTGATCATTCTGCGCTTCCAGCGGGTCAAGACGGAGGAAGCTTCCAACACATCTGCCAGGAGTGAGGCTTCTGCCCCGGCATCCACCGAGAGCATCGGCGCCACGGAACCAAAGGAATACGAGTCTTTCTCAGATAAGCTCCACCTGGTGGGCAAGGAGAAGTCGAAAAGCAGGCGAGAAGGGGGGCAGATGAAGGCCTTTTTTGAACCCTACCTAGGCTTCCTGGCAGACTTTGACCCCGGCGAAGTGGTCACAGTGGCCGTGATCATCCTCATGGTGTCAGCAATCTGCTTATCCTCCATCCTGGTGTTTGGGCAGAACCAGCTCCACCTCCCCACTTGGAGCTATGCCTTGCTGGTCCTCCTCTTCAGCCTGGCCTTCGTGTTCAGCGTGGTCCTCATCAGCGTTCATCAGCAACAGCAAAGCACCCAGACATTCCAGGTAGAGATGGGGGAGAGATTTGACACCGTTTGCATTTATTATTATTATTATTATTATTATTATTATTAATTGTATACTGCCCTATACCCGAAGATCTCAGGGCGGTTCACAACACAAAGTTGCAATATGCGGACCACAAAATACATAATAATCAAAACAATTAACAATGCTAATCTATACACACACTAATAAACAATACCCTCCCCAACAAAAGCCCCTAGACAATACTCCAGCCCACATGTAGAAAAATCTAAATTAACATGTAACATTCAACAATGATTTAAAACAGGGGTCTGCAACCTGCGGCTCCGGAGCCGCATGTGGCTCTTTTACATCTTTGCCGCGGCTCCGGGGCGGATACTAGCGAGGGGAGGAGGCGCATTGTGCGCCCCGACACTCCTCACTGTGGCGGGCGCTGTACTGGCCGTGACGTCGCATGGGGGCGGTGCGTGCGTTAGTCACGCACCGTCACGACGTCACCTTCCCGCCCGCTGTCAGATCGCGGCTCCGGAGATATATTTGTTTTAAATGTTGCAATGGTTTTGCGGCTCCCAGTTGTTGTTTTTTCTTCGGAAACGGGTCCAAGTGGCTCTTTTTGTCTTAAAGGTTGCAGACCCCTGATTTAAAACAACCCCACCCTCCAAATACAACAGTATTGCCCATGTTCCCAGAGCTGGCACACTGAGCGGGCCTTGCCCAGAGAGAAAAGCAGAGAGCTTAAAAACTCTTGGGATGACAGGTATCTCCAAGCGGGTATGGTGCAAAAAAAAGAGCTTTTAAGCTGCTTATCTTGCTTAGGTTTAACTTGCTGCGTCTTAATTAGCCGGCCTCCAGCTGCATATGGTTGAAATTGCACAAGTTAGATGTACGGGAGATACGATTGTATTGTACACCAACCGAAACACAGCTTGCTGTCAAAATTCGCACATCTTTGAATTTTGCAATGCTAGTTCTCCAGACAGGAATTATTATTATTCTTGATAACAACAATAATTAAATTTGTACCCTGTCCTTTCTCTGAAAGGAGCCCCAGGGAAGCCATCGGTTACACAGATTAAAAACAAGAACAAAGAATAAAAATTCTAAAAGTTAAAATGTTCTAAAAACAAGGGCAATTTAAAACATCTAATAGTAGTTAAAAACATTACTCCCTTCCAAAAATCTTAGGATTGCTAGGAACAATATTCTTCAGCCCCCAACAGCTGGATAAACAGGGATGGTTTCAAATTCCTTTTCATCCCACCTCGGGCACCAGCAAACCATGCTATACCACTGGCCACCGGTTTTCAATGGACATTCAGAGAACAAGGGGTGCAAAGAGTCTTAAGAGAAAGTTAACCCACCCATGTAAGGGATGGCATTTGTCCCACCCTGTGTTTTTTCAATCAGCCCTGCAGGAAAAGACCGCTAAGTGCATCCTTCCATTTTCCTGCTCTCAGTTCCCTTGGTCTTCTTTTTCTTCAGCTCCCTCTGGTGCCACTGACTCCAGCGCTGAGCATTTTCATCAATGTCTACCTCATGCTGAAACTCAACTACATGACCTGGATCTGGTTCTCTGTGTGGCTGCTCGTGGGTGAGTTTGGGGATCGGTTGCACACAGACGCACCCAAGAGCGAGGGCAGAAATCGGGAGAAGTAATGTGGAAGGAAAGTGCATATATCGGGGTGAAATGTGCCTAAAAAATGAATATAATTACTGTAATCAGGGGTGCCAACTGTTGGGATACTGCTGGGGAGACGGGGGCATCAGGCAGCCCCCAGCTGGCTCCAGCCACCGGCCGGCAGCCGGATTATCACCGGTCTCCCTTGGAATGGCATCAATCAGCGACATGAGCCTCAGATACGTTTAGAGACCTGTGCACGCTCTATCAGCAGAGTGTGTAAATCTTCTCACAGCAGAAGAAGCGGACAGAGCCGTGTGTAAGCAGTATAGTACAGCATTTTATTCAGCAGCAGGAACAAAGGAAAAAACATGTCTGCTTCCCTTCGTCTCCAGCAAAACAGCAGCAATACAAAAGCTATATACAAACGGAAGTTCCCAGCAAGCGCTGGAAGTAAACAGGCATGTGACACACAACAGTCATACCTGTACCCTTTTAAGGTGGAACGGAACTATATCCTAACACCAACTTGAATAAAATATGGGGGGGAGCAGGTAAGCCCTACACCACATAATTGATCACATGACATGGCACACACACACCATTTGAATGGCAATGCCCATCAACTCTGGGGACCCTGACCCTTTCATTGGAAATTTGTGGGGCTGCCCCCCTCTACTTGGTACCCCTGTAATTAAAGAAGATAGCAGACAAAAATCCATTCCATTATAGGAAAAGACTTTGAGAACATGTGTGCATTAGGAGAAATTCACACCAAAATGCTGATGAATGTTAATGAGGACTTAAAAAATAAATAAACTGCAGACCGCTATGGGAAGGTGGAGAACTACTGAACTTAAGGCTGGGAAAAGGAGAAACCGGATTTGACAGATTTGCCCACCCCTAATGTCTAAATCAGTCTTCCCCAACCTGGGGCCCTCCAGACGGTTTGGACTGCAATTCTCCTCATCCTCAGTCAGCAGTTGTATCATGCTACAGCTAATGGGAGTTGTAGTAATTAACAAAAACAATAATCCACACACACAGTTTAATTAATGGACTGTTTAATTAGCCAAAGGCCTGGGAGAAGAGGAATGTTTTTGCCTGGCACCTAAAAATATGTAATGAAGGTGCCAGATGAGCCTCCCCGGGGAGAACATTCCCCAAATGGGGAGCCACCACAGAAAAGGCCTCTTCTCGTGTTGCAACCCTCCGGACCTCTCGTAGAAGGAGCACATGAAGAAGGGCCTCAGATGATGATCACAGGGTCCAGAGGTTGGTTCATCTGGAGAAAGGCAGTCCTTGACATATGTATAATGGCAGGTGGAGCTGGATCTGAGCATTGCAACTGGGGGTGAGCCAAAGCAGTGCCCTTCAGATGTTATTTGAATTAGCATTTATTAAATTTGTTAGACTCCTTTCTCCCTACAGAAATACAAAGTGCAAAAAGTCAAAAACGAAACAGTAGAATAACAATTTCTCTGCAAAGTATTGAAAATCACACAACCCCGCAAGGAAATCAACACCAGCAAGATAATCAATAACTGAGAACAAATCGGAAATTAGTAACATATAAAGCAGCCCATCATATTTCACCAAAAGCCTGCAGGTAGAAAAAGCAGAGTCTGCCCTTTTCCCATCTGCCAGGAAACAAGGGGGGCCAATGAGAGTCTGTGCCAGCTGGCTGGGGCTGATGGGGAGTTATAATCCAAACCACCTGGGGAGGGCACCAGGTTGGGGAATGTTGGTCTTAGATGCATGCCACCATTCTGGGCTCTGGTGCTGGGTTTGGGGGGTTAAGGCTGCTGATCTGTTTCTTTGTGCGTTCGTCTCCAGGTTTGCTGGTTTATTTTGGTTACGGCATTTGGCACAGCAAAGAGAACCAACGAGAGCCCACAGCACACTCGGTCTGTGCCCGCTACGTGGTTTTCCCAAGCGGCAGCCTGGAAGAGACAGTCCAGGCTGTGCAGCCCAGCACTCAGCCCTCTCAGGGATTGGAGGAAATGGCAGGCGAGGAAGAAGCCAAGAGGTGATGCGGAGAGGCCTAACTTGGAGGAGACCCTTCCCTTTGACCACCACCCCCAGCCCACCCACTACTCTCCAGTGTTTTGGCAGAAAGAAGAGGAGCCCTCATCTGATTCAGCCAGGAAGACTCTGGGAGTGTTATTGAGCAGAGACCCACTGCTTCTGCTTTCCTGCTTGGTCTGTATTTCTGCTCTGGAAAGCTGGACCCATCTTGCCATTGAAAACTGCCCAATCTATCCTGCCCTCCAGCTTGGAACCGAGAGCTGATCTGCAGACAGCCCATCTCAACCCGCAGCGGACGGAGGGGGGGGCAGGCTGTCCTTGTACTTTCCCATTATCTACGTGTTTCCCCCTTTTCTTTCCTCCAGGCTGCTGCCCTGGCTGCCTGCAACCTTCATTCCAGGTGTCCCGTTTAGATTATTTTGGGGTGGCTCCTGTTTGATGGGTTCGTACAAAAGGGCAAGATGGGAGGGGCGCTGCTGTGCCAGCTTCAGGGGTCGGTTCTCATTCCCCGAGGAGACTGTGTTGGCTCTGCTTTGATGGAAGGCTGTCTCTTGCCTGCCACAAAATACACTAGAGTAAATGGCATCTCTGCGTGGAACGAGGCAGCAGGCATTTTTGCACTGTGAGTGCATCTGTCTCTCAATGATGCCTGGTGGATTGTGTATGCCAGAAAGCATGGTCCACAACTGCCATCATCCCCAGCCGGCACAGCCTGATGGTGATGATGATTGATTGATTGACAACCTGCCCTTCACCCTAAGGTCCCAGGGTGGTTTTGCAGCATTAAAACACAACATTAAAAGCAATTTCAAACAACTTGCAACCATAACTATAAGTTGGGTCCTAAAAATATACACCTCATGTCAAAAGCCAGAGGAAAGAGGTGCATCTTCAGGATCCTCTAAAAGCTGCACAATGAAGGTGCCAGATGCACTTCTGTGGGGAGGGACTTCTCCAGTTTAGGGGCCACCACAGAGAAGGCTCTCTCCCAGACCACCGCCACCCCAAGCCCCTGAGGGCAGAGGAACTACCAAGAGGGACTGCCCTGCTGATCTCAGAACCCGATGGTCTCTAGGGAAGACTGTGGTCTGTCGGTATTTGGGGCCTGAGTTATTTCGGGCTTTAAACACCAACATCAGCACCTTGAATTGGGTCCAGAAGCGAGCTGGCAACCAGCGCAGCTGTTTTAAAATGAGGGAGATCTAAATGGATTACCCCAGCCAGCAATCTGACTGCTGCGTTTTAGACTAAGTGAAGTTTCCAAATCGTCTTCAAGGGTAGCCCCACATAGACTGCATTGCAGTAATCCAGTCTGGAAGTTAACAGAGCTTTGGGGTAGGTGTTAAAGTCCAGGTTGGTGAAGAAGGGAAGGGATTTATCACCTTCTCCACCAAATCAACTTACCATTTCTCAGCCCCTTCTGCCTTTTAGTGTTCAATAACCAACTCTCCCCTCTCAGCAGCTCAAAGATGGCATAGATTGAACAGGGGCCAGCCAGGCAAACGATATGTTAATTGGTGACAGCTCAGGTATGCCCCACAATACTAGTAGCTCCCAGAATTGAATTTGGACATGCACTTAATTTTTTTCACACTAGTAAAGTTAAGTGTGTGTGTGGCCATTCCTCATTCTGGAAATATTCCAGTGGAAAGGGGCTATATACAAAAAGGTGAAATCATAGAATGGTAGAGTTGGAAGGGACCTTGAGGGTCATTGAATCCAACCCCCTGCAAAGCAGGAATCTCAACTAATGATACATGACAAATGGTCATTCAACCTCTGCTTAAAAACCTCCAAGGAAGGAGAATCCACCACCTTTAAGCAGCTCTTACCATCAGAAAGTTCTTCTTCAAGTTTAGTTGAAATCTCCTTTCTTGTGACTTGAATCCACTGGTTCATAAAGTAGATACCTTTCCTTGGGAGACTATCTGCCCTGTTTCCATGTCGGAGACTCTTCCGGGGCAGGTTTCTGCAGCAGCAGTGGCTAAACCATCTGATTGTACCTATTTTAGAGAGCCCCACCAGCTAATGGTGAGGCTCATGGCAAGGCCACAGCCAGGGACTCGTGCACAAATCCAGCAGGGAGCCTCCTCTATGACAAACTTACGGGTTTGTGTTTAATTCATTCCATAGCACAGAACTTAGGGATTGCTGCAGATAACTCACAGCAGATAACTGGGAGAACGTTTCACTGAACTCTGAGGGGTTTTGCTTTTGAGTAGACATGGAAGCGGCTGCACTCCTAAGTCTTTCTGAAGAATGGCATTGTTTCGTTCAATTTTGAGTGAGGAAAACACTTGCTCAGCCCTCAAATGTGGTGCTTTCCAGCTTGGTTTGGACGACCACCACCATCGCCCCCAGACAACACAGCCATGCTGGTTGGGGCATACCTAGCGATTGGCCAGGTTGGCCCCTGCCAACTGCACAGGCACAGAGGGCACAAAAATGGCATCTCTCTCAGTGCCTTGGCAGAGGAATCTGGAGGCCATCACAGCAGCCCTGCAGAGCCTCCTTCCCAGTCAGAATGGCAGCGCTGGCGGTTAGTTTGTGCAGTGGGACTTTCCGTGAGAACACCCCTGCCTGGCCCTCTGTCCTCTCTACACTGTGTCCTACCCTCCACTCCCACTGCATGCCCCCAGAATGGACTTTCAGCTGATGTGGTGGCTAAGAAATGTCAGGCGAGGCTCTTCATTTAGCACAGGCGAGTTGCTTTTCCCTGGTTTCTTTCCCGCCTTGACCAATTTCTGGGGCATGTGTCGTTGTGGGTTTAACCCAGAAAGCAAGGGCCGTTGACTTAATGTCAAAGAACCAACCGGCTGTAAATTGCACCGGCAAAGTCGGAGTTAACTTGTTACCAGCAAAAACACAATTTTCACAGAGTCGGCCAAGTGTCAGGTCTAATAAGCATAGCAGCTCATCCCCAGTAGGCCTGGCCCCATGAATTAGCTGCATAGATTGAAAGTCCCTGCCTCCCTACAGCTGTCTAAGTCCCCTCCACTCCACGGCTTTTTCCAAGCAACCAGAGACTATGCCTGGGTGCAGCCTGCCACTGTTCTGCCCGTTTCAGCTCTCTTCTGGTTCTGGGAGACAAAGTGGGGAGGGAACTTATCACAGCAGGAGGAGGAAACACCTGTGACTCTTCACCAGCCTTACTCATCTCTGCCTCTTGGCCTCCCTTCTCCCCGTCACCCACTTCAGCTTCTGCCTCTGATTCTGGGCTTCTCTCTGCCACCGGCTCTTCCTCTCACCAAGCCCTGTTGCCTCTTCCCAGTCTTCTCCCTCTGACCATTCGTTGTTGTCCCATCACCATTCCCCAGGACCTGAGCCTTCTTCCCTTGGGGGTTCCCCAGCTGATGCCTCTCAGCGGTCCTGGATACTTCAACAGGGCTTGTTTCCGAGTAAAGTGTGCACTCCAAGTTACTGCCTTTCTGCTGGCACCTTGACAGAAGTAACAGGAAGGCAAGTGAAGTGTTGTCCAAAGTTCCTGCCTCTGGCTTGCCAGATTTAGGCTGGAGTCCTGTGTACCCACTTTCCTGGGAGTAAGCCCCATTGAACTCAGTGGGATTAACTTTTGAGTAGACATTTAGAGGATTGTGCTGTTAAAACACCCGGTTTAAGAGTCATTTGTGATTACTGAATTATGTCATGTATTTATTTTCAGAGAGGGGTGGGGACACCAATTGCCAAGGGTGCAAGGAAGCCTATGTATGCCTCTGCATGTTGGCAAAGGCTGATGGGAGTTATAGTCCCAAACATCTGGAGGGCACCAGACTGGCAAAGTTTTCACAGCCTTCTTAAAAGGACTTTTTATACTGCCACCCACCGGGTCACACACTAACTCAGGGCCAAACCTCCTGCCACAGCACAGGCCGCAGGCTACTTAGGAATCTCAAAATGGCCTCCCTGCTCTCGTGAAGCTGCCCTCCTTCTCCAAAGAACCGGCTGAGTATTTGCTCAACTGCTTAGCATGAATCTGAGCACGACAACTGCCCTTCACGACCCACTGCCAGCCCCACTTTGTCAGGCTGTGTTCTCCTGTGTGCATTTGGCTTTCCCAGAAGCAGATCCCATGGACCAATCTTTCCCATATAAAATAGTTTGCCTGGGGACCTCCACTGCCGCTGTGCCTGACACGCCATCGGGGTGGCATCACTTACCTGTTGCTCACGCTGACTCTTGGATGCATCAGCTTCTGTTGTCTCAGAGGCCAGGGCAAAAACACTGAGAGGCCAAGAGAGGTCCCGAGAAGGAAGGCAGGGTTTTCTTCCTGCAGACTGCTGGCAATGGAAGCCCAGAGAGCAAAAGTCTCTCCTTGCTCTCACCCACAGATGGAGGGAGGTTGTGCAGCTGCTTATGAGACGCTGGAAGCTGGGTTTTGTCACACATATGTCTCACCGGTTTGCCGGTGAATCCCAGACAGGCAGCGCGCCTGCTGTTTTGCTCTGTGCTCTGACCTTTGCTTGCTTGCTCCCATCACTAGATTCGTAGCAGTGGGGATATCGCCCTCCCCACTACTGCCTTCACCTGTCATGCTGTGACTCTGCTCTGTGCGACAGCTTGTGGCAAAGAAGCCAATTAATATAAAGATTTTTTTCCTGTTCCTTGGCTGTGAGTTTATTTTTATGCATAAAACGTATACACCTCTTGATTCTAAAAAAAACAAGAGCTCCAAAACCCTCAAAGTGATTTACAAAGAGGATAAAATGTTATGAATAAGGAATATTAACAGCAATGATTTACAACTTTCAAAAATTTAAAATAGCAATAGACCAAAAGCACATTAAAACTCGCATCGACCTTCTAAACATCTGGGTAGGCCTGTCTAAACGAAAGTGTTTTTAACAGATGCTAAAAGACAGGGAGAAACAGCACAGCCTCTCTCTCTCTCTCTCTCTCTCTCTCTCTCTCTCTCTCTCTCTCTCACACACACACACACACACACACACACACACACACACACCATTATTTGTCAGCAAATGGAAGAGCAGAGGGTCCCCTAATGGGCTCCTTCTTCACTTCACAGGTAGCCAAGGAAGGAAAAATAAGCAGCCTCCCAGGGCTGTCCATAGTTGGGGTGTCTTCTCAGAAAACCTACAAAAAAGAAGGATCCCATAAGTCAGTGGCAACCCTCTCTGGCATCGCTCTTGTTCCCACGATTTTCCCCAGCCAAGAAGTTGCAAAGCAACAGATTTGGCTTAATGGCCCTTGGAGAGAAATCCCTTGGATAGGTATCCAAGGCAGGCTCTAGCCAGAGAAGCTGAAAGCCCTGGCTTCATGTCCACCAATGTGCCGTGTGAGAATCCTGGGGCCAGCTGTAGAAACCCAGTGCAGACAAGTTGGAGTACATGGCCAGCATTGCAGGGGGTTGGAGAAGATGACCCCTGTGTCCCTGCACTAAAGAACTGGGAGACATGCCCAAGGAATCAATGGGGGTGGAGAAAGTTAGGCTAACCATATGGGGTCCTTGAGAGCGACCACTGCTTCAAATGCCCCTTCCAGCATCTATGACACCACCATATGTTTTCCAGTTAGCGGAGGGAGGGAGGGTCTGGAGAACAAATGAAATGCTTTGGGGGGAAAGTGTTGCATTATCCCCCCCCCCCCGGGATTTTGCTCAATGGCTGGAACAGAGACTGAGGATAGTTGCATTCCCCGCCCCCCTCCGAGAGCTGAAGGTGTGCTAGGGGCATTGTTGTTCTTGGGACACCCCTTCCCCCCTTTCTCCTCTGCTGTCTCCTGCAATTCAGGGAGTTCTGTATTTTGCTTTTTTTTAATGCTAGAAAAACCTGTTTGATCAGAGGCGGCATTGGGATGATGAGAACCCACCGGGAGCCATCGAAAAAGACCCTGCAGCCCAGCAGAGGGGTTGGGTTTTCTGTACCTTTGATGGGTCTGTTTTGAACGAGCGGCTGGTCCAGTTGTGCTTGATCTGAAGGCTTGGGAAAATTACCTGGATGCCATCGCAAAGCCCTGCAAAGTCCTGCTTGACAACAATCTCCTGAAAGGGACAGAAAAGATACCCTCTCCATTCCCACATCAAGAGCATGGTGGAGACGGTTCTCAAAGAGGGGTGTGTGGCAGGGGGTCTTATCACCCTATTCCATTTGGGTGGGAGTCCATCACCTTCCAGCCAATCCAGGTTGTGCAGTTATAGCCTAGGTTTCTATGAAATGTGAACCTCTATTCAAAGTGCTGTCCTCAGGGCACACCAGTCCCAGCATGGAATTGTTGGAGGAGATTCACTGCATACATAAATATTTCTCCAATCCCACATTGCCTACTATGGCCTTTACCAAGATGGTGCCTGCACCAGATGGTTTGGACTACAACTCCCAGCGGCCTCAGTGTGGTTGTGTGACCATGGAGCTGCTGAAAGCTCTAGTGAAAACAAAACAAAACTGGAGAGCACCAGGCTGGTGAAGATTGGGCCACCACATCACAAGCACACCAGACCACTCTTCCAACCACTGACTGACTGATACCTACTGAAAAATCCAGGACTTCCAAGGCAGCATTAGGATTTGCTTGGAGGGCTTTGAGGATCCCAATGCAGCCATCGCTCTGAATGGGGTTCCTGGCCACCTGCAGGTCACAGAACAGAAACGTGCCGGGTTTGTTTAGGGCAAAGCACTAAGAACAGGGCTGGGCAACTGGACTCCCAACTGCCATTGGCAATGCTGCCTGCTGGGGCTGATGGGAGATGGAGTCCAATGACACCTGGTGAGAGTCGCAGACTTTCCACCCGGATTGCAGAAGAAGCAACCTCTCTTCTCTCTAGAAGTATTCCTCCATCTTTTGCATGTGGTATGGAACGCTAGTTCTTAGATCAGATAACATGGGGTTCTCCAAAAGCTGCTGGACTCTAACTTCCATCATCCCTGACATTGCCTGCTGGGGCTGATGGGAGTTGGAATTTAACCACACCTGGAGGCCCACAGCAGAGGCGGATTTAGGGGAGGGCGGTTGGTTTAGTCACACTGGGCACAGAGCCTCAAGGGCACCACAACTATTATTTAGAATGGATCGCAAGAAGCGGGTACCACAGAATTTGGGCATCGCTGAAATTTGAGACCCCAAGGTCTGCCACTGCCCACAGTTTCGCCATTACTACACTAGAGGATCAGACACTCTCTGAAAAGCCACTTACGCTGAAGATCTTGAGGGTTTTGTTTTCTTTCAGGCCCAAAGCTAGGCAGAGGGCTCCTTCCAGAGAAATGCGATTGTTCCTGAGGAAGAGAAGAAGAGGAAACCATCGCAACCGTCTCATTTCCCTTTCCCTTCTCTTATCTCTCTCTGTGATCTACCCAGGATGCCGAGGAGAACCTGGGTGCTGAGTGCGCTTACCCAACGTTCAGCTCTTCCAGAACGTTGTTGACTTTCAGGGCCTCACCCAGGGCAGTTGCTCCGCCGTTGCCAAAGCCGTTGTACGAAAGGTCCAGCACCCGAAGGAAGATGTTGGCCTGAGGAGGGAAGGAGCAATGCAGCCTTAGCAAAGCTCTGGGTGGGGAAACCCTCTGGGGCTCTGGGTTCAACATTTTTGAGGGTTTCCCACAGGTATCTGGGTGGTCACTGTGAGAACAGGACTGGATGGGCTAGTTCAGGAGGCCTCTTCTGATGTCCTACCTGCTCAGACACCCTAGGATTAAACAGATCTGAAATATCTAAAAGACCACCTTCTTCCTTCCAGACCCTCTTGTGTACTAAGTGTGGCAGCCCAGGACAGGGCATGCTCCTATGCGGTGGTATTCCCTCCCCACGGAAGTGCATCTGGCATTTTCACTGTACAGCTTTAATCATATGACATCTGAGATGCACGTTTTTAGGGCCCACTCTGCTTGACTGCAAATTGTTTAAACTTGTGTATAATGATATAGCCCATCCTAAGACCTTAAAGTGAAGGGTGGGTAAGAAATCCAGCAAATAAAATAAAATAAAAATTATTACATTGGAGGGAGGTGGGTCTCAGGGCATCCTGCAAGTTGCCACCCCTGATCACTCAGATTGGTCTATTTTGATCCAGAAAGGAAGAATAGTTTTGCTTAAGTCTCCTCCTCTGCCTCCTCCAACCTTTTTGAAACAGAATGTGGCAATGTGCTAAGGCCCTCCCTACTCCTGATTTCTTTACGCCAGGGGCCAGTTGGGGTTGCCTTGCTATGTTCACAACAGAGACGCATAAGCAGACTTTCCTAAGCTTTTAATAAGGAAATAGGAATGCTGTAATCTGGAAGGATTTGGAACAGCGAGAACCAAAGCATCCCTTTGAACATGACACAAGGTGTTTTCATGCACTGGTGAGAATATATTTTCAGTGGCAAGTAGCATGGAAAGCTGACCTGTACTGAATCAGGTTCAGTATTGTCAACATTGACTGACAGCAGCTCTCCAAGGTTTCAGGCAGGAGGAAACTTCTGCAAGCAAAGCAGGGGCTTCTACTCGAACTACAAACTTCAAACCACTGGTCCAGCTAGGTCAGTATTGTCAACAGCGCTCCAGGATTTCAGGAAGTAGCCTTCTTGCTGGGGATGCTGAGGTTTTTAACCTGAGACCTTCTAAATGCAGAACAGATGCTTAAGACATGACATTACAACTGTAGCCAAACTGTAATTAGGCAGTTCTCCTACCCCTAAGCCTTTGGCAATAGCAACTGCTCCTTTGCCCCGGAAATGGTTCCAGCTGAGATCAAGCTCCTTCAGGCCGACGTTTTCTGCAATCGCTGCACCAAGAACCCCGCCTGGTTAAACGGAGAACACAAGAAATGGGCCAAGAAGCACAAGCCTTAGATAAAAAGAACTGCAACATCCAGAAGCTCCCTCCAATATTTGCCAACATGCCCCCTGACTTAGGGAGCTGGAAATCTCACAATCGGAGATTAGCATGACCCAATATCCCCCACGCTACTGATCTTTCTCCCATGGAGCAGAAAAAGGGGAGGGATGAGACGAGTAGAAACCACAAGCAAAGAGAAAGTATTCTGCAGGAAGCAGGTATGTATGAAGCAAAAAAAACCTCAGGGGAGTTTAAAGAATCGTAGAATTGCAGAGTTGGAAGGAACCCAAAGAGACAGATATCTAGTCCAACCCCCTGCAATGCAGTAATTCATGGACTTCAGATTTCTGCACCTTGGGGGACAGAAAACAGCTTACATGACTCTCCAACTGGAAGGAACACCAACAAGAGATTGGATGGCCATCTGTCATGGATGCTTTAGCTGTGATTCCTGCATTCCATGGGGTTGGACTAGATTGGACTAGAGGACCCTTGGGGTCCCTTCCAACTCTACAATTCTATTATTCTATGTTTTAAAAGCTGTAGCTGGGAAGATCCCCTGCAGTAGCCCTGCTGAAATGAGCTGGTGCTCCACCGAAAGAAAAAAAACAACCCCAAAACCCCCCAAAGGCTTGCAGATAAGACTTTCCTGGTGGATTGGTGTCTGTGTTAATTTGGATGGGGTAGGTAGGACTGCTCTTCCACCCTGGCTCTTCCAGCTGCAGTCAGGTGGCAGGCGGTGCTCTCATTCTCCACTCAGACGGATGGAAACTACTGTTTGGGGATTCTACTGCGAAGTTAAAACATACCAATTTTCTTGGGCCTTTGGAGGTATTTGGAGGAAATTGGTGCAAGCTCAAGGCCTCAAAGTTTTTTTATCTATATAATTTTTATTAAATTTCCTGTTTTACAATTTCAAATAAACATTTTACATACTTAAAATATCAGCAACTTCTTCTCTTTCCATGGGTCATTTCGTGTATCTTATATCCCTGCATATTTTACAAAAACTATACCATTATTTCCATTATTACACCCATCAAAGAATAATTACACTGTTGAATTTATCTTAATGCTGCCAGCGTTTTCAGCTGTACACAGCTATTTTCCATATACTCGATAAACTCAAGGCCCTAAAAGTTTTTAATACTGCATTGATGTTGTTTGTACCATTCATGGATGAAAAGCATTTTTATTATTGTCTGTATGTTTTCCTTTTTCCCTTATGTGTTGCGTGTGGTTTTTTAAATTGCAAGCCTGTGGGTAGGTGTCTTATCCGGGAAGTATTTTTGGCTGTGAAGTGGGGTACAAATGCTCTAAATAAATAAACAATGTTAATAATACATAAAATTTAAAACCTCTTTTGAGTCCTACCTTTCTTCCTTTTTCTCTCTCTCTCTCTCCACTCAGCCTAGACTGTTGCTATTTCCTGTGCTCTCTCTCTCAATCTCTCTCTCTGTCCCCTCCTGTTTTCCATCAACTCCCTGTGACCTCATCAAAAGGTAAATGGGAAGGGAGAAAGACCTGATCAGCCACAGAAGGAGGTTTTCTTCAGTTAGGGAGGCGAAGGACAGAATGCCAAGCATCAACAGGGAAGGAGCTGAGGACAAGGGAAAGGCAGCTGTAAGAATAGCAAAAGGGGACTGAGGAGGAGGAGGCAGCGACTACTATAGTACAAGAAATCCAGAACGGTGCAGAAATTTAAATAGCAGAAGAGGAGCTGGTACAGAAGATGAGGGAGAGGAGGGAACAATCATGGCTGTTGCACCCTGGCAAATAATATTGACAGTTGTTAGCACACATTTGCAAATAACTAAAAAAAACTAGATCAAGCGATATTTCCATCTGGAAATCCCTTTGCTAGCAAAAATATGCAGGTGAGTTCTCAGATGTAAATAGAGCACAGCTCTTTGATCAAATATTAATTGTCCCTGAAGCAGACTTTGCCAGTCTGGCGCCCTCAAAATGCTTTGGACTACAACTCCCATCAGCCACAGCATCCTATGGCTGTACTGACTGGGCCTGACAGGAGGTTTTTTTGGAGGGGGTACAAAGCATCAGGAGAATGCCAGGTTGGTAGGAGATGTCCTATTCCACTCCCAGATCTGCAATTCCCAGAGTGGTTTAACTGTCAATCCCTCTTCCCAGGGAACTCTGGGGAATGTAGCTCTGGAAAAGGAATAGAGGTTTCCTGCCCAGAGATGGGAGCTTCATCTACCAGAGATGAATGGCAGATGAAGTTGATGGACTCTTTTTTTCACCTGTCCTGAATCTTCCACTGCTCAGCTTCATTGGATGGGTCCTGTATGGTTCTGGCATTATAAGAGAGGAAGAAAAACTCTCTTTGTAGAGTTTGGATCATCATAAAAGATGCAAGAGGAAATGATTAATAACAGGACCCACAAAGGGGAAGATGGAAGTCCAGGAGATTCCTTGGAATCTTGTTGTTATGATTTACCGTATTTTTTGCTCTATAAGACTCACTTTTTCCCTCCTAAAAAGTAAGGGGAAATGTGTGTGCGTCTTATGGAGCGAATGCAGGCTGTGCTGCTATCCTAGAAGCCAGAACAGCAAGAGGGATTGCTGCTTTCACTGCGCAGTAATCCCTCTTGCTGTTCTGGCTTCTGAGATTCAGAATATTTTTTTTCTTGTTTTCCTCCTCCAAAAACTAGGTGCGTCTTATAGAGCGAAAAATACGTATGTTTGATATATGATTGTAAAATTTTAATCTGAAAAACCAAATCAATATTTATTTTTTTTAAAAAGGAATAGAGGTTTCCTAACTGCTCTCAGAACCTTTAACAAATTACATCCCCCAGGATTTTGTGGGGGAAGACATGGCTGTTTAAAGTGGTATGATACAGCTTCCAATGTACTGTTTGGTGCAGATGGAGTAACACCCATAGCCCCGCCCACTCTTGCCCCAAGCTCCACCCACCACTGGAACGTGGCCTATAAGGGAATGCGTCCCTTGGGTTGAAAAAGTTTCCCCACTCCATACCTTCTTTCTTAAAGGGGAAGTTCAGAACAACTAAGTTTTCATCAACCTCGTGCCCCCCAGCTCTTTTGAGAGACTAGGATTTCCACCAGCCTCAGCAGGCAGAGCCATTACTGTTGGCAGGGGCTGATGGGTGTTGTAGTCCAAAACATCTGGCGAGCACAAAGTTGGCAAAGGCCATTCTCTGCCATTCTTTGCAAGGGAAGCTGCTATACCTGTCAGCTCTTCAAGCATGTTATGACTCAGATCAAGGGACTCCAGTTTGTTGTTGATCACAAAAGCATCTGCTAGGTATTTGGCCGCACGCTCATCTAATTCATTTCCAGAGAGCTTCAGGGTTAGTAGTGTCCTATTCTCCCCAAGCATGGAGGACAAAGCCTTCGCCCCTTTCACTCCAATCCTGTTCTCTGACAAATCAACATCTGAGAGGGAAGAACAAGACAGACTTTAAGCCCCGACTCCCACAAAATAAAACCCGTCTCTCATTTCAGACCCTTTCCCCTTCCACCTTTCCAGGGCCTTCAGTTGGCCCCTTGAACAATCTCAGATTGGAGGAGGTCAAGAAGTGGTCAGCTCTGAAAAACTAGACGTGTTGACAGCTCCTCAAAGGAGAAAATCACCTCCCCTAATCCCACTATGCCATAAAAAATATCAATTATATTATCTCATGGGCTCTGGAAAACAAAACAAAAAAAAAGGAATAACCACACTCAGGATACAGAACATAAACCCTGAGAGGATGGGTTTCTTAGGGCTGTTCCACTGCATTATTAGGTCTCACTGAGGGCTAGGCACTTGTATTTGTATTTATTTGTTGCATTTATTTCCTGCCTCGTCTCCAAGCAGCTCATGAGGGTGTGTTTGGTTTTATTTCCTAACAACCCTGCGAGGTACGGAAGACTGAGAGACAGAGACTGGCTCAGGGAGACCAACAGAGCTTTGACTAACGGGGGATTGGAATCCTACATTCCCAGGTCCTAGTCTTGACATTATAACCGCTCCTCCCAGTCTTCACCAATTTGTCCCCTCCAGATGTTTGGGACCGCAAATCCCATCCAACCTAGCCAGCATGCCTATATGATGGGTGTGTGGCTGTTCTGGCTGGGGCTAATGGGAATTGTAGTCAAAAACATCTGGAGGATGCCAGGTCAGTAAACACCGTGCTATACCATAAAAAACCTCCACAGCAAAAGCAGCTGGAGCCTGTCTGTCACAAGGCCTCTATTTTGCCATGTCCTTGCTACAAAGACCCTTCTCGAACCCTCAAAATTAAGGGACACACCTGAAATGTAACAATTTTCCTTCAACATCTCGGCCACCGCTGCTGCTCCATCTCCATCCAGCCAGTTGTCACTCAGGTTTAACTTCACAATGGATGTGTTGTTCGCCAAGGAAGGAGCTAGAGCTTTGGCTCCCTGAGATACAGAAGAGAAAAGTGAAGAAATACGTGGATTGTCTATGCTGGATCAGGGCAAACTCCCATTGGGTCCAACGCTCTTACACATGGCTGTGGTCATAAGCACATAGGAGGAGCCAATGGCCCATCTAGTCCAGCTTTCTGTCCTCACAGTTGCCACCCAGATGCCACCCAGGACCTGAGCACAAGAGCACTCTCCCCTCCTGTGGTATTCAAAAGCTTTACTGCCTTTGACAATCAAGGCTAGCGCTCACTTGGGCTGATGGGACTTGTAGTCCAAAACGGCCCTGCCTACTGGGGCAGATGGGAATTGATACCTTGGGTCCAAGGCCGTAGTGCTTCAGGGTCAGTTCAGAATCTTTCATGTGGCGTAAAAAATACGAGATAGGAACAACGCCGTGCATTCGGCAGGTGTTGAGATATTTGGCTTTTCCTGTTGGATCATGGGAGGTCTTAGAATCTAATGTCGGGAGGGAGAAAAAAGAGTCAACATAGGGAGGGATAAGAAAGCAAGAAAGCTATTTAGAAGGAAGGCAAGCCATTAAAGCATCTGCAGTTAATGGACAGTCCACCCAAGGGCATTGTGACCTTCGGAATCACAAAAGATGTACTGCATGTCACAAGGCGAGAAATAGTTGTTTCTCCCTCTCTCTCATAATTCTAGAAATAGTGAGTACCCAATGAAGCCCAGCCAAAGGCAGCTGCAGTCCAAGCACATCTGGAAGGCCGCAGATCAGCCATCACCCCTTCCTCTAAGTCATACCTTCTATTTCAAGGTCTGTGTCCCAGTCTTCATCCCTTTCCTCCTCCTCCTCCTCCTCCTCCATCTCCTCTTCAGAATCGTTCCCAGCATTCTCTGGGTAACAGGGACCACTTTCCTCATGTATAGTCTGCGGCTCGTCAGTGGGCCTTGAAAAAGTCTGAGGAAAGACATACGCATAGGATTTTACTCCAAGCAAGTAGTCGTGTCAAAATTCATCTACTCAAACCCTGGGAACTAAGGAGAAAGTCGATTTGAAAACAATGATAGCAAACAGCCAGAGTGCTGAGTGATGAACTGGAACAATCACAGGAGGACATTGTTTCTGTTCAGACGTACTGAGGATGTGTTTTGGACAATTCCCATCAGCCCCAACATCATATGGCCATGTTGGCCCAAAACATCTGGATGGTTGCCAGACCCTCCAAGTGTTGCTATTTTCAGGGACATCCCTGATTTAGAGAAGCCATCCCGGTTTCTGATTTGAACGTGGAATGTCCCACTTTTCCTTAGGATGTCCCTATTTTCATTGGAGAAATGTTGGAGGGTATGGAGTTATCAGACCCCCGATCCATCTAAATGCAATCCTGTACACTGAAGTTTTAAAAAAATGTTTATTTATTTTAAAAAATAATTTTTATTAGTTTTACATATAATCACAATACGTAACATTGTATCCTCTTATTCAATCTATTGGCTCAACTATTTAGTTGTTTAGGCAAAAATGTTTAATGTTTTATTCTGTTTTTATATATGTTGGAGGGGACACAGGTGGCGCTGTGGGTTAAACCACAGAGCCTAGGACTTGCCGCTCAGAAGGTCAGCAGTTCGAATCCCCACGACGGGGTGAGCTCCCGTTGCTCGGTCCCTGCTCCTGCCAACCCAGCAGTTCAAAAGCACGTCAAAGTGCAAGTAGATAAATAGGTACTGCTCCGGCGGGGAAGGTAAACGGCGTTTCTGTGCACTGCTCTGGTTCGCCAGAAGTGGCTTAGCCATGCTGGCCACAAGACCTGGAAGCTGTACGCCAGCTCCCTCGGCCAATAAAGCAAGATGAGCGCCGCAACCCCAGAGTCGGCCACGACTGGACCTAATGGTCAGGGGTCCCTTTACTTTTATATATCTTGGAAGCTACCCAGAGTTGCTGGGGCAACCCAGTAAGATGTGTGGAGTATAAACAGTAAAGTTATTATGGAATTGGGATGTCCCCATTTTCATCGGAGAAACATTGGAGAGTATGAGTTGCATCAGGTTGGGGAAGAGTGCTCTAAAGCAAGAATGGGGGAACCTCTCGCCTTCCAGATGCTGCTGGACTTCAACTCCTATCAGCCCCAACCAGCACGGCCAATGGCCAGGGATGATGGGAGTTGTAGTGCAGCAACATCCAAAAAGGCACCTGCTTTGCTAACCAGATGTGGCTGGATTTATTGATTGAATCTTTTAAAATCTCACCTAGTCCCACACTCTAACCACTGTATTCATAGCCCACCTTTTTCTCCAAGGAGCTCGATTAATCTTCATAACAACCCTGTGAGGTAGGCTAAGCTGGCAGTGAGTGACTAGCTCAAGGTCACCCAGTGAGCTTCACTGTGGGGGTATCAGACCCACTCTAACCCAGGCATCCCCAAACTTGGCCCTACAGTGATTTTTGGGACTACAATTCCCATAATCCCTGACAACTGGTCCTGTTAGCTAGGGATGATGGGAGTTGTAGTCCCAAACACAGCTGGAGGGCCAAGTTAGGGGATACCTGCTCTAACCACTATACCGCACTGGCTCATCCTTGATCGCTGCCCATGCTGGCAGCTGTGCATGATGGGAGTTGTAGTGCAATCGCATCTATAGGAATACTACAAGTGGTGTCATTTTGCCTGTGGGTTTTTCCTAGCTGCTTATTTTTAGCGGCCCCGTTGAGAGAAAGGCGCTGCATGAGTTTCCCAGACCCCAGCCTTTCCCTCTAGAACTACAATTCCCAGAAACCCCCACGGTCTACGTCACACGCTAGTCCCCCGCCCAGGCCTCCCGCTCCTCCTTAAGACCGCGGCCTTCTTCCTCGGTTCTTTTTTCCTCACCGCTGAGCCGCCGGAGCCCAGACGAGCGGGGGCAGGAGTACCGCGACTAGGAAGGCGATCCCCGACGTCGGTCTCCTGCTCGGGCACCGGCGACAGCGGCAGCTTCGGCATCGGCGCGGCTCGGGCCTGGTCTACCCGCCGGTTGCCGTGGCAACGGCGTTGCGCCAGGGAGGGGCGGGCGCAGCCCGGCATCACGGAAGCCGATTGGACGGAGGAGGTGACGAGGCGAGCCTATCAAGTATTTGTGGGCGACGAAGAATCGCTTCCGATCTTCGCCCTGTCAAGCGGGCTTGGAAACTTTGTCCTGAGCTGCTACGGGGATCGCGAGTTCGAATCCCCCTCGGAAACCTTCGGAGGCTTATTTCTAATTAAAATTGTAATCTGTTCGGAAGCGGGGTTCGGGGTTGGTTTGCGGGGTTACAAAGCAATTTTGTTTTATTATTATTTTATTTATTATTTATTAATTTTATGTATTGAATTTATATATCGCCCAATACCCTGGGGGTCTCAGGGCGGTTCACAGAATAAAATCAAGATGTAAAACCACAAAATGCCTAATAAAAATAAAAACAACAGCCCAATAGCCCCCCCAGTATAATATAAAGGGAAATAAATGTTACCATTACATTTCATATGTCAGGATGCCCCTGCCCCCAGAAATCCAAAACACCAGGAAAGGTGCTGCATTTTAATTTGCGATGATATTTCCTATTTTATTTTGCTATAATGGTCTTTATAATGGTCTTTTTTTTTTTTTTGGAAGCCGCCCAGAGTGGCTGGGGAAGCCCAGCCAGATGGGTGGGGTATAAATAATAAATTATTATTATTATTGTTTAGAATGAAATTTAAAAAACATGCACCCGCTGAGAAATCCAGGGGAAATCTGTTCCAAGCAGAGAGAACAAATCCAAACAATCTTTGGCTGATAATTAGATTGAGTATTTTGTAGAAAAGTAGCCTTTGAGGGGTACGGCCGGTACCAATGACAGCAAGTTACAAGAAAGGAGATTCCAACTGAAGTTCAGGAATTGCTTTCTGATAGTAAGATCTATTTGACAGTGGGACAGACTCAGTGCCGGATTTACATATAAGCTAAATAAGCTACAGCTTAAGGCCCCACTCTCTTGGGGCCCCCCAAAAAAAAATTAAAAGGAAGAAAACCTGGATGTACATTTCCAAAATATAAGATTAAAAACAAATAAAATAAAACCTACATACAGCAACAGTGTTTTGTGTTGTGCAGGCTCCTATGATGTAAGCAATGGGCCCTGCCTGCTAGCCTGCTCCCTAAAATATCACTGGTTTGCTCATTTCTATATATAGGGTGCCTACATTCCACATGGACTGGTTGCATGGCAACATGTGCAAATGACTTTAGATACCTATTAAGTCCATAAATTACCATATAGCATATACAGTGGTACCTCGGGTTACATACGCTTCAGGTTACAGACTCCGCAAACCCAGAAATAGTACCACGGGTTAAGAACTTTGCTTCAGGTTGAGAACAGAAATCGTGCTCCGGCGGCGTGGCAGCAGCGGGAGGCCCCATTAGCTAAAGTGGTGCTTCAGGTTAAGAACAGTTTCAGGTTAAGAACAGACCTCCGGAACGAATTAAGTACTTAACCCGAGGTACCACTGTATTCAACACAAAAAACAGCAACAATTTGTTGTTGACAAAGGGCAGCTGGACATATAAAGGGCCCCATTACCTTCAGTAGCTAAGGGCCTCATCAAACCTAAATCCAGTCCTGGACAAACTACCTCAAAAGGTGGAAGACGCTCCTTCACTGGAAGTTTTTCAGCAGAGGTTGGATGTTTTAGTTGAGATTCCTGCATTGCAGGGGGTTGGACTAGATGACCATTGGATCCCTTCCAGCTCTACAGTTCTGATTTCAGTTAGCCCATAATAATAATGATGATGATGATGATGATGATGATGATGATGATTTATACCCCACCCATCTGGCTGGGTTTCCCCAGCCACTCTGGGCGGCTTCCAACACTAAAATATAATAACCTATTAAACATTAATAGCTTCCCTAAAGAGGGCTGCCTTCAGATGTCTTCTAAAAGTTTGGTAGTTGTTCTTCTCTTTGACATCTGGTGGGAGGGCGTTCCACAGGGCGGGTGCCGCTACTGAGAAGGCCCTCTGCCTGGTTCCCTGTAACTTGGCTTCTCGCAGTGTGGGAACCGGCAGAAGGTCCTCGGCGCTGGACCTCAGTGTCCGGGCAGAACGATGGGGGTGGAGACGCTTCTTCAGGTATACTGGGCCGAGGCCATTTAGGGCTTTAAAGGTCAGCACCAACACTTTGAATTGTGCTCGGAAACGTACTGGGAGCCAGTGTAGGTCTTTCAGGACCGGTGTTATGTGGTCTTGGCGGCCACTCCCAGTCACCAGTCTAGCTGCCGCATTCTGGATTAGTTGTAGTTTCCGGGTCACCTTCAAATGTAGCCCCACATAGAGCACATTGCAGATAGATTAAAAAACAAACAGTTAAAAAAATAAACAAGCAAACCCCAGGCATTTAATAATAATAATAATAATAATAATAATAATAATAATAATAATAATAATAATACTACACATGTCCAAGCGGGAGATAACCAGAGCATGTACCACATGCTGGCGAGACAGTCTGCGGGCAGGTAGGGTCTCAGCCTGCGTACCAGGAGACAACAGCCACGTCCTTGTTGACCCTCCTTTCCAATTTTTCTCGCCCATTAGCAGGCCAGCTTTATTTTACCCTCCCCTACTTGCTGCTATGGAAGATGCTGACACAGATCCTCACATCTTCGGCGTTTTCTGAAAAGTTGCCTCTTTGCCTGCTCTTCTCCACCTGGGCAGCAGGCCAGGAGGATGTGGCGTTCTCCGTCAGCTTCTGCTGCCGGGATTTCACAGCCAGCCGGCCGGCCATGGAGGATACCTGGAGCCATTTCTGCTTCGGCTTTCTGGATTATAAGACCGAGAAGTTTGCGCTCACCAGGAATAGGAAGGTCGGAGTCTTGCACCGCCTGATCCAGCTCGGGATCGTGGGCTACATCCTCGGGTAAGAGCTGCAGAAGCAGCAAGACGCCTTCGAAATCGCAAGTCACTGGCATATCTGAGATGTTGCTGGTGAGATGGTGAATTGCTGCATTGGGTGGATTTACGGTCCTCAAGCCTGATTTCTTTTTTAAGTGCCCTAGAAGCAGCCTCTTTTGCAGGAGGAACTGCAGTCATGCAGGGATCCACTTCCTCACACATCCCACCTATGCCTGGGGTTGCCACATTCCTCCAGCTAGCCCTGCTCCTCTGCCTTTTAACGCCAACGTCGGAGTTTTTGCCCAAACGAATCACAGTGGTGAAAGCAGGTAGATTGCTCGCAATCCCCAATTCGCTGAATGGGAAGCAACACACAGGCTTCTCCACCCTGGAAATTTGGAACTCCCTGCCTATTGACATAAGGCAGGCAGCTTCTCTGTACTGTATTCTTTTCAATGTCTGCTATATAAAAAAAATTCCTGTTTAGACAAGCTGACGCAGGCGCTTAGATAGCTGGTGCAAGTTTAAACTTCCTTTTAGTCTTTTGTTATTTTAACTTTTTGGAAATCTTATTGTTCTTAGTGATAATTTTATTGTTTTATCTTTTTTTGTAAACCTCTTTGAGGGGTTTTTTTATAATCAAGCAGTGTATAAATGTTATGAAATGAGTAAATAATTTTATTTATTTATTTCATAACATTCATATACCGTGGACTGTCAAACAAAACAAAACCTCAAAGCAGTTTTTGGACTCAGGCTGTGTACACACCGTAGATTTAACGCCTCCCTCTCTCGCCCCCAAGCATATTGGGAACTGCAGTTTACCCATCCCAGCGCTACAATTCCCAACACTCTCAACAAACTACAGTTCCCGGCATCTTTTAGGGTTGGGCTTTAAATGCATGGCGTGGGTGTGTGGTGCCTGCAGCTCCCATGAGCCTCTGCCAGCACAGCCAGCGCTGAGTGAAGATGGGAACTCCAGTCCAAAACAACTGTGAGGCACCGGGTTCAAGGAAGGCTGCAAAGGGAAATAGTTCAGGGCTTAATAATAATAATTTTATTATTTATACCCCACCCATCCGGCTGATATGAGTTATTGCAATAGTGCATGCTGAGGCTCAGGGATGGGGAAACTCTTCCAGACTGAGGGCCACATGAAAGTGGTGGGTGGGGCCAGAGGAAAAGTGGGTGGAGCAACGAATGCAAATTTCCCCTTTTACAAGTCGGCTAGTTTCAACACACACTTGTGCAGCTCTCACGACCTTCCTCCCAAACAAGGGGCGTGCTTAGAGTTCAAGACAGGCAAAACACATTCAAGGGATGGATCTACACACAGGGAGAAAATGCTATAAAGTAGTCAGAAATTAAATTGTTATAACAAAAGGGGAAAAACCACTATAGAAAATAGCATATAAATTTTTTTTGCTCTCTGACGCCATCTGGTGTTGCGTGTTTATAATGCATTCAAGATGCTGTTTTCTGACTAACGTAGCTGAGTTCAAGCAGTGCATGAGTCAGGGCTGGGGAGACTTCCGGGGGCAGATAAGGAGGAGTGAAGGGCCGCATTCTTTCCTGGGGTTCCCTGCTGCAGAGGACCTTAATGAACAGGCAGGCTCAAATCCATGCTTATTTATGGTATTGTAAAGTTGGAAAAGGCCTTCAAAAGGGCAGACTCCTTTGTATACATAAAAGGTAAAGGGACCCCTGACCATTAGGTCCAGTCGCGACCGACTCTGGGGTTGCGGCGCTCATCTCGCTTTATTGGCCAAGGGAGCCGGCGTACAGCTGGTCATGTGGCCAGCATGACGAAGCCGCTTCTGGCGAACCAGAGCAGCGCAAGGAAATGCCTTTTACCTTTCTGCCGGATCGGTATCTATTTATCTACTCGCACTTTGACGTGCTTTCGAACTGCTAGGTTGGCAGGAGCAGGGACCGAGCAACGGGAGCTCACCCTGTTATGGGGATTCGAACCGCCAACCTTCTGATCGGCAAGCCCTAGGCTCTGTGATTTAACCCACAGCGCCACCCGCGTCCCTTTGTATACATAGTCGAACACTAAATAACAGTCTAATCTCTGAAGGGATGAAAATGAGTAAGGTTGAGGAGCTTCTTGGTCAGGGTGTTCCACCGCAGGGGTGCCACCACAGAAAAAGGCCCCGCTCCTTGCAGCCATCTGGAAATGCTGAGGCAATTTTAGCGGATGATCTCCAAGGGTGGGGCAATGTATCTGGAGCATGGAAGGAGGGTTCTTTTACGGTAAGTGTGCGTATTAAGCATCTTGGACCCCTGTTCTTTCTACTGCCTCGCAGGTGGGTGTTTCTAGCCAAAAAGGGCTACCAGGAGAAAGATACTGACCCTCACATCTCGGTCATCACCAAACTGAAAGGGATTTCGGTCACACGCGTCCGGGAGCTTGGGGACCGAATCTGGGATGTGGCAGATTACGTGAAACCCCCTCAGGTATCCTTTCTTGGGCCTTGTGGCCGCAAAAGAATTACCCATCTGGATCAGGCCATATGAAAAATTGAGACGGAGAAGTTTGTGGTGGTAATACTACTACTAGGAGTAAAGTTACAAACAGTAGTAAAGTAGTGGTAAAGTTACTAATACTGGGAAAGTTGTGTTGTTTATTTATTTTAAATCCTTTATAAACCACTTTGTTTCTTAAAAATTCAGCAGTGTACCATATAAAAACAAACAATAGCATTAAACCAAAAATAAAACCGATAAGATGCATACCAAAACAAATAAAATGGGGCATTAAAAAAACAACAACTGAATGTACGTGTTTTGAAACATTTCACAGGGGGAAAACGTGTTCTTTGTGGTGACCAATTTCATTGCTACTCCGAAGCAAGTGCAAGGCTCATGTCCAGAGGTACGTCGCTGGCTTTTCTTTATCGGTAATTTTTTGCTTCCTCTACAGTTGCTGAAGGGAGGAACCTTTTGGAGCCAGATACGACTGGTGGGCGGAGCCAGAGGCAAAAGTGGGTGGAGCAACAAATGTAAATTTTACTGTTGTACAACAATTTGGTTCCAGTGCAGAGGTCACATCCAAGGCAGAGATCACATCCAATGCTATTCTCTATCCAGGCAAGCAAGGGTTCAAGGACACACCCCAGCTCCTGGAAAAGATAAGGGAACTAGATTAATAGACAAATAGAAAAATTATTAGAATTGGCACACAAATTCTTCCCAAGGATTGGACTAGAGTTTGGGAATCACAACCCTTAAAATCTGTTAAGTTGCGGGTGAACATATCAGACGACACAGCAATTCTTCAAACAGCTCTTGTTAATTCACAGGCCAGAACAGAACTGAACTGAAGGGTTCAGCTAGCCTGCTTATATAGAGCTCCACTAGAACGCAACAGTAACCATTTTCTGTAACTATCCAATCTCTGAATGTCACTTTCAATCCCTTATTTGCATATGTGGACCTGAGTGAAAACTATCTACAGTATCCCCCTGCTGGCCCAGGGTGAGAACTTCAGTACATAACAAAATCTGTTTTCAGTTTTCTTGCAGAAAACTCATTGAAATTCATTGAAATTACTACACAGGTAGTATTGCACTCCTTTGCAAATGTCAAAAATATCATTTAATTGTTGGAGGGGTTGCAGTAGTTGGAAGGGACCCAAGGGTCATCTAGTCCAACCCCAGGCAATTCAGGAATCTCAGCTGGATCATACATGATTTTGGACTTTGTTATTTTAACCCATGTGCAACCGTACACATTCTGTGTCCCTACTTTACAGTTTTGTTTTTCATCTTTTGATCGCCATCAGTTATTATAATTGTCTTCTCTGCTTTATATACAGTTTTAAATGAAATGAAAACAAACCTTTATTCTTTTTAAAAAGGACATGTCCCAGCTAGACTAAAACTCTTGAGGAGAGTGCAAGGCAGGGCCTAGGAGAGACATGGCCTGGAAGGGGTTGTGTGGCTTTGGGAGGGCCAGATAGAGAGTTCTGGGGGCCACATTCAGTCTGGAGCTCCCCCACCCCTGCTGTGCAGTTTGACCTCTCTGCCCGAGCCCCGGAGAAGCACCTCTCAACCATTCACCTGCTCTCAGCCCAAATCATAGACCAGATTGCATCATTGTAGGCATCACAGAGCCTAGGGCTTGCCAATCAGAAGGTCGGCGGTTCGAATCCCCGCGACGGGAAGAGCTCCCGTTGCTCGGTCCCAGCTCCTGCCAACCTAGCAGTTCGAAAGCGCGTCAAAGTGCAAGTAGATAAATAGGTACCGCTCCGGCGGGAAGGTAAACAGCGTTTCCATGCGCTGCTCTGGTTCGCCAGAAGCGGCTTAGTCATGCTGGCCACATGACCCGGAAGCTGTATACCGGCTCCCTCGGCCTGTAAAGCGAGATGAGCGCCACAACGCCAGAGTCATCCGCGATTGGACTTAACGGTCAGGGGTCCCTTTACCTTTACCTTTAGGCATCACAGCAGCTTGTGTCGGTTCAGATAATCCAACATCAGGCATCCCCAAACTCAGCCCTCCAGCTATTTTGGGACTACAACTCCCATCATCCCTAGCTAACAGGACCAGTGGTCAGGGATGATGGGAATTGTAGTCCCAAAATAGCTGAAGGGCCAAGTTTCGGGATGCCTGTCAACATCATCGCAGCAGCAAGGGGCCGGCCAAGTTGCCCTGAGACCCTGTGTCAGGTCTGTGGGTGCCCCTTTCTGCTAGAGCTTTATAAAGGCATGCCAGGCAGACCCTCTCACAGAGGTCCCCTGCGTATGATTTTCCTTCTCAACAATTGTCTTCTCCTCCTCCAGCATCCTTCCATCCCTGATGGGAATTGCAGGAGAGATGAGGACTGTTCGCCAGGACAGCCGGTGGTCCATGGAAATGGTAAGGAGGTCTGTTTCAGTCCTGGTCCCTACCCGCTGCTCTCTACATCACCCACATCTGAACGCCGGATTTAGCACCAGTTTCTCAGCGGTTACAGCTTGCAAGGCTCCCTCTTGCAGCCTTCCACAACCAGCAGCAGGCGGTGTACTTTACCTCAGGTGTCAAAATACTTTACCTCAGGTGTCAAAATGTACTGGGCCGGCCTTCTGATGGAAGTTGCAATCCAAGACTATCCTAAGGGCACCGGGTTGGGGAAAGCTTCCCTCTTGTTTTTACATTTCTCCTCTGCATCCTTCCCTCCATTCCCCAAAAGCAGCCAGCCGTGCCACAAGTTACAAAAACCACTCGATTTCTTACTAGCAGCCTTGTTAGCTGTTGTTGCTGAAGGATTCCAAACCATTGGTGCCAATTGGAAATCAGTGCAGTTTATGTTGGGGATAATTCAGGCAGAAATTCCCAGGTGTCAAAAAAGGTTATTTATGTATGCCACTACTGCAGCCCGTGTTTTGTTAGCCCAGAAATGGAAAACGAGCGAAGTCCCGACTAAAGAATAGCAACTTAACTTGATGGAATATGCACAGCTTGTGGACCTAACATATAGAACAGGAGAACAAGAAGAACATAACGTTTAAAGGAGATTGGAAAATGTTTATTGATTATATGGGGGGAGGGAATTATGTACACTTGAAAACATTGGCAAGCATCAAGATAAATTCAACAGTGTAAATAAGTTTTGATGGATGTAATAATGGAATATTGAATGGTTTAGTTTATGTAAACTATGCAGGGATTTATGTTATGCAAAATGAACCATGGAAAGAGAAGAAATCATTGATATTTTAAGGTTGTTTAAATTAATATTCTAAAATGTAAAACAGAAAATTTAATACAGTTATGGGGGGAAAGGAAATCAGTGAAGTTTGGAAAAGTTCAGTCAGCCACCTTGATTTAAACAGCACCCAGTTGTATCTCAGGAACCAGCAGGCAAAATTTGGCCACATTATTCCAAGAGGTGTCGAAATGCATAGCAAATATTTTCTAAAATATATAATAGATGAAGCCACCTCATACTGAATTAAACCATTTGCCCATCTAGCTCAGGATTATCTGAGCTTTTCGGGGTCTAATGGGCAAATACTTCAATCTCAGTATCTCTCAGCTTCTGCTTTTCCCAATTTCATTTATTTAACAGCATGCACATACAGCTTGAGTGTCAGAAAACCTCTAAGTGGTTTCCAAAAATATAGGCTAAAGCAATACTTTACATGGGGGAGTTGGGCTGCAATGCACCTTGAAAGGAATAAAGGGCTCCAGTAAAAAGAAGACATAACTGAGATGTGGTTCGGTTCTCTTGCAGGAGTAAAAACAGGGAAGTGTGTCCCGTTTGATGCATCCCATAATACCTGTGAGATCTATGGGTGGTGTCCAGTGGAAAACAAGACCTTGTCCAGGTATGCAAGTTGTCCTCTTTGATCCTGTTTCAACCGCTACCTGTATCTCTGTCTCCCAAACCCACCGCAAGTCAGCCAGACATCTTCAGCTGGGGAACAGGCCGTAGCTGCTAACCAAAGAAGAAATTTGGTTGGGAGAGGTGGCCCCTCCCACAAGGTGTATTGCTGGTCAAATAGGCTTTGCAGGGTTTTTTCCAGATGATACCAAAAGCCTTGAGAACCTGTTTAGCCAGAGGGAAAAGTAAGGCAATTACATCGCACTTGGTACCAACTCCTCTTTCAAACCACCTTCAAGGGCGGGAGGAATTAACACTATTTTTGGTCTCCAAGAGGGAACTTTGCCCAAATTATTTTTAAAAATGAAAACAAATTAAACACTTGTTTAGCTAAGCCTAACAAATATGTAGGCTGGTGCCATTGTTTTTAGCTAATCTTTGATTTTAATTACTTTTTGAATGTTTTAGATAGCTGCTTTTAACTGTTTTATTGATTCGTTCTTTTATAAACTGCTTTGAGGGGTTTTTCTACTTCTTACAACCACGCAACATATAAATGTCATGCTGTATGTATAAGTAAATAAAGAATCTGCCACCACGTATTATCAGACATGCACCAGAAACTTCAATTCCTCATGGAAAGGTAGCTTAACTTATTCCCCAAGAGCCTGCAGGTTGTAAAAACCAAATGGTTGCATTCCTTCCACGAATGCATTCATAAGGCCCACCTATTCTGTTTTCCACCTAGGAAACCACTCTTGGCTGAAGCGGAGAATTTCACTCTCTTTATTAAAAACACTGTCAACTTTACCAGGTTTAACTTCTCCAGGTAAGGGCTGAGATCTTTAAAGCAGGGTGGGAACGTTTTTCACAGAGGGTTTGGGATACTGTTTGCAAACAGGAATGTCAGTCATGGCACCAACATCCAGCCCGCTGTTGACACAGGTTAGATAGGTTGTGCAGGTTTCTGTATGGTCTAGAAACCTCTGCAAAGTTTGTAACAGTGCCACAAATGATCTCTTCAGGTTCTTGCTTTTTGGGGATGTTATTGTTTTATATTGCATTGCAGGTGTTTTTGTTTTGTTTTAAAGTTTTTATTTTTACTTTTCAGGTTTATACATTTCAATAATTTTACAATCATTTTAACATATCAAAGTCTGACTTCCTTCCCCCTCCTTCTGCGGTTCTTTAAATTAATTTTTTAAATATCTTCTGCATATCCAAATTCATTTAATTTGCTCATTTAATTATCTGCTTTGAATATATACTCTTTGCAAACTGCAGGTTATTACAATAATCCTGCCAATGTTTTTATCTGTTTGTAATTTATCTGTAAATATTCAACAAACCATTTCCGTTCTTTTATATATATATAAAAAGTTTATCTTGATTTCTTATTCTTCCAGTAAGTTTCACCATTTCTGCATTTTTCATACGTTTTTGTATCCATTCTTCCTTTGCTGGGACTTCTCCTTCTTTCCATTTTGGGGCGAGTAGCATTCTTGTTGCTGTAGTAGCATATATAAATAAATTTCTATATGATTTAAGTAGTTCTGTCACTATAATTCCCAGTTTTGTGCACTATATGATATGGCAGCATTTCAACTTCATGGGGTGTGTCTCCGTGTGCACGGTATTTGCTGTTTTTGTCAACTGTTTGGTGACTATTTTAGTATTAGGTAAGGGTAAAGGGGGGACGCGGGTGGCGCTGTGGGTAAAACCACAGTGCCTAGGACTTGCCAATCGTATGGTCGGCGGTTCGAATCCCTGCGGCGGGGTGAGCTCCCGCCTTTCGGTCCCAGCTCCTGCCCACCTAGCAGTTCAAAAGCACCCTTAAAGTGCAAGTAGATAAATAGGTACCGCTTTATAGCGGGAAGGTAAACGGCGTTCCGTGTGCTGCGCTGGTGCAGGCTCGCCAGAGCAGCGATGTCACACTGGCCACATGACCCATAAGTGTCTGCGGACGGCGCCGGCTCCCAGCCTCAAGAGTGAGATGAGCGCACAACCCTAGAGTCTGACAAGACTGGCCCGTACGGGCAGGGGTACCTTTACCTTTTTAAGGGTAAAGGGACCCCTGACCGTTAGGTCCAGTCGTGGCCGACTCTGGGGTTGCGGCGCTCATCTCGCTTTATTGGCTGAGGGAGCCAGCGTACAGCTTCCGGGTCATGTGGCCAGCATGACTAAGCCGCTTCTGGCGAACCAGAGCAGCACACGGAAATGCCGTTTACCTTCCCGCCGGAGCGGTACCTATTGATCTACTTGAATTTTAACGTGCTTTCAAACTGCTAGGTTGGCAGGAGCAGGGACCGAGCAACGGGAGCTCACCCCGTCGTGGGGAGTCGAACCGCCGACCTTCTGATTGGCAAGTCCTAGGCTCTGTGGTTTAACCCACAGCGCCACCCGCGTCCCTATTTTAGTATTAAGTGGCATATAAATAAAGGAAACAATTCAGTTGCAAATAAAGGTGCCACCAAGGCTCTTTCTCCCAAGCTGCTATCACAACAGATTTCCCAAAGACTTTAATTTTTCTCATGCTTTCGTTCAGGACAAACACGCTGAAGATGACGGATGGCTCTTACTTCAAGGGGTGTCGATATGATGCCGTGGATGACCCTTATTGCCCTGTTTTTCGCATTCGTGACATGGTCGAGGCAGCTGGGGAGAGCTTTGAGGAGATGGCTCACCTGGTAGGTCTCCCCTTTTGCTTCAGCAACCCATCCCACAAATGCAAGCATGGAGGGGCAGGGCTCTTTGGGAACTGCTTCCCTTCCAGGAAAACTCCATTAACTCCAGGTCAGATTAACCTTAGAAAGGGAGTGAGGTGGCTTATGGGAAATGGATGAAGTCCCACCCAGCAGTGTTTCTGCCATTGCCATAGCAGAGCAATTCAGCATCTGCTTTGCATACAGAACATCCCATGCCCAGCCCTGGGCAGCATCTCCAGGTAGGAATGCCTCCTGCCTAAAACTCCGGAGAGCTGCTGCCAGTCAGTGTAGACAATACTGAGCTAGATGGACCAACAGTCTGATGCAGCATAAGGCAGCAAAAAAAGCTAACACCATTCTAGGCTGCATCAACAGAAGTATAGTGTCCAGGTCAAGGAAAGTCTTACTCTTAGCATATGGTTACCAGATGTTGTTCAATGAATCCGGGGACATTATTATTATTTTTTGAAGCTGCGTAGCAACAGGGAGTCAGTAGTGGGGATGGTGAGGCAAAAGACCCTGAGTCCAAGCACACATGCATATTGTATAAAGGTGCAAAGCCCTTCTTTGCACGCTGTGAAACAAATGCACAGAGTTTCTTAAAAATTGGGCAACTGCCGCCCGCCCGCAACTCCCAAACCTCTCCCGATCAGTCAAAACAAAGGGGGAAGGGGGCAGGAGATCTGTACCACCGGACGCCCCCGGTTCCCCTTTGGCAGTGGTGGCGGCAGTGGCAGTCAGCAGCCCAGAGCACAAGACATATCATATGGGGACTTCTGGCGAGGAAAAATGGCAGGCGCCACAGTAGTGAGCATAAGGGAAACCCTTATTTCCCTCCCCTTATGGTCTTGATTTATCAGCTACTTTAAAATGAGGCTGCATTTTAAATTGCATTTTAGCCTGTATTTTAAATAGGGTTTTTTTTCCTTTTCCTCCCCCCCCTTTTTCCCCTATTATGTTTTTACTGTGCTTTTATTGGTGTTAGCCGCCCTGAGCCCGGCTCTGGCCGGGGAGGGCGGGGTATAAATAAAATTTATTATTGTTGTTGTTGTTGTTGTTTGCTCAATACTAGTAGATCCCAGTGCCCTCTGTTCTTCTCCCCCATTAATCTTGTGGCATTTGGTGGATCCAACACAGGGGGGCGCTATCGGCCTGCGGATCGACTGGGATTGTGACTTGGACCAGCCTCCTTCGAGATGCAGGCCCTGCTATTCCTTCACTCTGCTGGAAAAGAAATTCAACTTCAGGTGGGCACAGCAGCAGGCAGGAGGGTGCGAAGGAAGCAGTGCGCAAGCCAGCATCCTGATCAAATTTGCAGATGACACCAAACTGGGAGGGGTTGCTAACACCCCAGAGGACAGGATCACACTTCAAAACGACCTTGACAGATTAGAGAACTGGGCCAAAACAAACAAGATGAACTTTAACAGGGAGAAATGTCAAGTATTGCACTTGGGCAAAAAAAATGAGAGGCACAAATACAAGATGGGTGACACCTGGCTTGAGAGCAGTACATGTGAAAAGGATCTAGGAGTCTTGGTTGACCACAAACTTGACATGAGCCAACAGTGTGACGCGGCAGCTAAAAAAGCCAATGCAATTCTGGGCTGCATCAATAGGAGTATAGCATCTAGATCAAGGGAAGTAATAGTGCCACTGTATTCTGCTCTGGTCAGACCTCACCTGGAGTACTGTGTCCAGTTCTGGGCACCACAGTTCAAGAAGGACACTGACAAACTGGAACATGTCCAGAGGAGGGCAGCCAAAGTGGTCAAAGGCCTGGAAACGATGCCTTATGAGGAACGGCTAAGGGAGCTGGGCATGTTTAGCCTGGAGAAGAGGAGGTTAAGGGGTGATATGATAGCCATGTTCAAATATATAAAAGGATGTCATATAGAGGAGGGAGAAAGGTTGTTTTCTGCTGCTCCAGAGAAGCGGACATGGAGCAATGGATCCAAACTACAAGAAAGAAGATTCCACCTAAACATTAGGAACAACTTCCTGACAGTAAGAGCTGTTTGACAGTGGAATTTGCTGCCAAGGAGTGTGGTGGAGTCTCCTTCTTTGGAGGTCTTTAAGCAGAGGCTTGACAACCATATGTCAGGAGTGCTCTGATGGTGTTTCCTGCTTGGCAGGGGGTTGGACTCGATGGCCCTTGTGGTCTATTCCAACTCTATGATTCTATGATTCTGTGATTCATTCTGTCTTAAGTAGGAATGGGGGCGGGGAGGATTCAATTTTGCTTGCATTTAAAGGCGAATGCGCCCAATTGACGCTTATTGAAACAGTACATGAAACGAAACACAGCAACCTTTCAGAATCTACACTTCTCTGAATTTTGCAATACCGAGAAATGTGCAGAAAAATGTATATGTTAGCAAAAAAAAAAAAAAGAACATACGCAAATGCACCAGGGGAAACTACTTCGCAATAATTTGTATATTGGGGAAAATTGCATATGTATTGGGAAAGAGCTGTGCTAAAAAACTGAGGCTCAGTGGTTTAGACCACAGCGCCACCCGTGCTCCTATACCTTCCTATTCAGACAAGCCTTTGGAATCTGAAGCGCAGGTGATGCTGTCAGGGCAAACGGTGTTTTAATAGCTGGTTCCGCATGTGTTCTGATGTATTTTGATGGATGTTTTTAGCTAGTTCATTGATATTTGCATTTGCATTTCATTATGTTGCTTTTAAGCCAACTTGCACCTCAACTTGGCAGAAAGGAGGGATATGAATATAATCTAAAACTAAATAAATAATATGAGAGGTCAGGCACTCCTCGCAGTATCTTGAACCCAAGTCGTCAAGGGCCCTGAAGGTTGATACAAGAACCTCAAACGTGGTCCAATAGCATGTGGACCAAGCCACAGCTTCTGCAAGTACGCTGCTCATCCGCTTGCTTTCTTTCTTTCTTTCTTCAGAACCGCCTCCTATTATCGGGACCCCCTGAACCGGCAGTCTCGGAGCCTGTTGAAACTCTATGGTATCCGCTTTGACATTTCGGTCCACGGCCAGGTAATGACCTCTGAGGCCCCATGTGCAGCGGATCCCTAGGGGAGGAGGTGCTCTGCAGGGATCCCACTCATCACCCCCCAAGTGTTAGAAACTGAGATATGAAAGCTAGGAGCTAAAGGGCACCTTAAACCGAAGGTTATGGGCGCAACAACGGAATGTCTAGACGTGCTTTTTTAATAACAAGAATACAAAGCTGAAAATGAGTGAACTGCAGCTAAAATATTATGTTCATTTTTCACACAGTCTACTCCTTCCCCTGCCCACCCCCCTAATATTCTGTTGCGGCACAGGCAGAAAGGGGGGGGGGGAGAGCTTATATTCCCAATTATTTGTGCCTTTCATTTACCAGAGAAGCTCAGTGCACCAGTGGCTTGACTTAGTACGGTGACAGCTTTCTATATAATGCAGGGGAAATCCTTAACTCACCAAGTGTTTGAGACCCATTGGCTACCCTCACCTGGTTTAGCCGGCCAGTCGAAGCCATTCCCAGGGTGTGGTTTCTGTCGCATGCTGACAGCTTCTAAGAGCCACAGATGAGTGCAGGGTGGGGATGAAAGACAGACAAAAAACCCCAGAAGGAGTGCAACATGTGTCCCCCACCAGAGTTACTACCCCTCCCCTAATACCGTACACTCTTTTTATTACTCAGGCTGGAAAGTTCAGCATCATTCCCACCGCTGTCAACTTGGGGACAGGAGCTGCCTTCCTTGGAGCTGTAAGTATGACCGGTAGAGTAAAAAAGGCCCTTTTGGACTACAACTCCCATCAGCCCCCGGGCATTGCAGCTGTACGATGCCCCTGGGGCTGATGGGAGTTGTAGATCCAAACAAACAGAGAGCACCATGTTGGCCAAGGCTGGTCTGGATGCTGAATGATGTCATACTGGACTCTTGCCATCCTAGGCTGCCGTGGTTTGCGACCTCGTCCTGCTGTACCTCGATACGAAAGCCGAATTTTATCGGAGTGAGAAATACGAGGAGGTAACAGCGATCGGATGTGGGCTGATCTGGCCTCTTGCTTTTGTTTATGTGGATGCGGCTGCCTTTGAATTCCCTCTCTCTCCACCATGCCCTTTGCTGTAAACATCCCTTTGCTGCTGCCTTGCCTGCATGCTCCGGTTCCGTCCCATTTAGCACTCGCTGTCACGCCCCATCGTCCCGCTGTGGGGAATTGCAACCTCAGCAGCCCCTCGTTCTCCCTGGGGACTGGCAGCAATCAGACTGGTCAGGGATCTTGAGAGGGATTGTGTGTCTGAAGGTGTCTGGCTCCCCAAGCCTTTCCTTAATTTTGTTGGGGGGGTGTCCCTGCTAAAAGCAGAGGGACACAGGTGGCGCTGTGGTCTAAACCACTGAGCCTTTTGGGCTTGCCAATCAGAAGGTCGTGGTTTGAATCCCCGTGACGGGGTGAGCGCCCGTTGCTCTGTCCCGGCTCCTGCCAACCTAGCAGTTGGGAAGCACACCAGTGCAAGTAGATAAATAGGTACTGCTGCGGCGGGAAGGTAAACGGTGTTTCGGTGCACTCTGGTTTCCATCACAGTGTTCCGTTGTGCCAGAAGCGGTTTAGTCCTGATGGCCACATGACCTGGAAATCTGTCTGTGGACAAATGCCGGCTCCCTCGGCCTGATAGTGAGATGAGCACCACAACCCCACAATCACCTTTGACTGGACTTAATCGTCCAGGGGTCCTTGACCTTTACCTTTTACCTGGTAAAAGCAGGCTTTTCTGCATGCTAAAACACAGCCCTCAGATCATGGGGCAGATTAAAAGTAAAACAACACAAGAGCCTGCTGGATCAGGCCAATGGCCCCTTTAGTCCAGCATCCTGTTCTCACAGTGGCCAACCAGATGCCTCCATGGGAAATCCACAAGCAGGATTCGAGCAGAAGAGCCCTCTCTCTCCTGCTGTTTCCAGCAACTGGTATTCAGAAGCATTGCCGCCTCCAGCCACGCAGTGCCTCCATGAAGCCTGATCTCCCATGCATTTGTGTAATCATGCTTAAAAGCCATCCAGGTTGGAGGTCCTTATAGGAGACAGTTCCACAGTTTAACTCTGTGCTGTGTGGTGTAGTGGTTAAGAGCGGTGGACTCGTAATCTGGTGAACCGGGTTCGCTTCCCCACTCCTCCACATGCAGCTGCTGGGTGACCTTGGGCTAGTCACACTTCTCTGAAGTCTCTCAGAGTATTTGTTGTGGGGGAGGAAGGGAAAGGAGATGGTTAGCCACTTTGAGACTCCTTAAGGCAGTGGTGTCCAAACTTTTTTCAAAGAGGGCCAGATTTGACGAAGTGAAGGGCCGTGGGGGCTGACCAGAGGGCCAACCAAAGTTGTTGAGTTTCTTTTAGGATTGAAGTTGTTGAGGTTTTTTGGGGGTTTTACCCCAGGAAATAAACTGCCACAGAGGCTGGATTAAACAGACTGGAGGGCCGGATTAGGCCCCCGAAACGGACTATGGACATGCCTGCCTTAAGGAGAGTGAAAGGAGGGATATCAAGTACAAACTCTTCTTCTTCTTTTTCATAATAATATTTATTATTTTCAGTACATAAACATAACAGAAGAAAAAGGTAACAATAATAAAGAAAAAAGAATGAAACGGAGAAAAAAGAAAAACAACAAAGAATATAAAACATAAAATACAACAAATCACCACATAAACGAAAACTTAATTAATTAAAATCCATCTTCCTAAACATATTATTTGACTTCCTCAAATCTCTTCCATCTGAGTTTCTTAGTAGTTACCGTATATATAGCAGTTTCCAATATCATTATTTCATAAAACCATATCACAGTCCAAACTCTTCTCTGTCCCAAATCGTCCAAAATTCACCTTCATTGGCACTCCATGTGTTCTGGTGTTCTGAGAGAGGGAGAAAAACTTTTCTCTGTCTGCTGTCTCCCTGTCAAGCATGCTTTGGTCCCCTTCTATCATGTCTCGTGTGCCTTTTCTCTAAACTAAAAAGTCCCAAACACTGCAACCTTTCTTTAGTCCCCTTCTTTATTTTGCTTGCCCTTTTCTGAACCTTTTTCCAATGCCCACAGTACCTTTCTAATATGATCCCTTTTCTACTTTTCCAGGCAAAGCCTCCGAAAACCAAAGTTGACGCAGCCACCTAGCCCTACACACCACGGGCAAGAAATCTCAGGAGAGACCTAATGTGGGATAGGTGCTCAAGCAGACGGGCAAGATCTCTCCTCGCTGCTTTGGATGCATTTGGCCCTCCAGGAAACCGATACTTTGGTGTCCAATTGGTGTATCTCTTTAAAACAGACTCCTCCAACCAGGTGCTTTGGACTACAAGTCCCATCAGCCCCAGGGCTGTGTTGTGTGGGGTTGATGGGAGTTGTAGTCCAAAACCTTCAGAGGGTAGCAGCAACAGAGGTGGAAAGCCCCAGGGCGGCCTTTCCCAAATAGATGCCTTGCAGAGATTTGGTACTACAATTCCCAACAACCCTGGGAGTTGTAGTTTGGGGAGGGCTGGTATAAAGGGTCTCAGATACCAGGGTGGGGGAAGCCCATCAACCCCACCCCTCTCTCTTCCTCTCTTCCTCCCTCAGATATATATAGATTCCACTTGGAATAATTCTCAGCCACACTTCTGTCGAGGGAATCAAAACCTCCCCACATCAGTTTATCCTCCTGCTTCTCCCTAAAGATCACTTTTAGATGAAACCTGCTTTTTTCACCCTTTGCTACGGGACTTGCAGGTTTTCTTTACTTATGTGGGGAACTTGGGCATTTTCTTGGCATTTATTTAAATTTATAGCCCACCACACCTCCCTGAAAAGCGTACATACAATGAGAAGGTCCCTGCATTGCAGCGGGTTGGACTAGATGACCCTTGGCACCCTTTCCCGTTCTATGATTCTGTAAGGGTCTCTCTCTCTCTCTCACTGACTGTAAACTGTGTATTGGGGCACGTGATGACAGGTGCTCCATTAAGTACTCAGGTCCCAGGTCAATTAATAAAATTAATTTATTATTATTATTATTATCACCACCATCAGTTTATTAATCACCTTCTACACAATCCTCTCAAGGCGATGTACAATAATAATATAAACAGTTTAAAAGACACACACACACACACACATTCCCAGAGCGGTTTAACAATCAATCCCTCTTCCTAAGGAACTCTGGGAATTGCAGCTCTGGGAGGGGGAAGAGGGGCTCGCCTAATAACTCCCAGCACCCTTAACAAACAAACACATCACAGGATACTTTGGTGGAAGTATCAAACAGCTTCAAATGCTGTGCAAAGGCCAGGATAAAGAGGAGCATCTTTGATATATGATGAATCATGTGCAATGGTGATGCCCGACGCAGCTCTGTAAAGAGCGAGTTCCACATCTTTAGGGTTTGCCTGCATATTTATTTCTTATTTAATTTGAAATATACTCGGAGTCGAGTGTGGATTTCATGCTCTTTATTCAGCTCATAGTAGTGAGGAATGCCAGTTCCCCCAAAATGTCTGCCCTAAACGGCCTCAGTCCAGTATACCTGAAGGAGCGTCTCCACCCCCATCGTTCTGCCCGGACACTGAGGTCCAGCTCCGAGGGCCTTCTGGCGGTTCCCTCACTGCGAGAGGCCAAGTTACAGGGAACCAGGCAGAGGGCCTTCTCGGTAGTGGCGCCCTCCCTGTGGAACGCCCTCCCATCAGATGTCAAAGCGATAAACAACTACCTGACATTCAGAAGACATCTGAAGGCAGGGAAGTTTTTAATATGTGACATTTTAGTGTATTTTTCATCTTTGTTGGAAGCCGCCCAGAGTGGCTGGGGAAACCCAGCCAGATGGGCGGGGTACAAATAATAAATTATTATTATTATTATTATTATTATTTAATACATTATTTACACAATGGGCCCCACGTGATTGGCTAATTCTGGAATTCTCCTGTAGGCCAATCAGGTTGCGGATTCACTTCCATCTGGAGCTGGATTGGGTGGCTCCTGCAGACCAATCATACTGCTGCACTGTTCTAGGACCAATCAGACTGCTGCATTTTGGATCCTATTCAACTCAGTACATAACATAATTATTCCATTTATATCTCACCTTTTTCTCCAAGGAGCTCCAGGCAGCATACACAACCCTCCCCCACCTCAGTTCAGTCCTTACAACAACCCTGTGAGGCTCTCAGGTTGGCCTTAGAGAGAGTGCCTTGCCCGGGGTCGCCCAGTAAGCTTCGTATGGCCGAGTGAGGATTTGAACTCTGGTCTCTCAGATGTTACTCGACGACAGCACACTGGCCCTCAGTGAGGACCACCGCCTCAAAGGGAAGACACCCCCCGCCTGTCGCTCATTTAGCGCCCCTGTGCAGAAAGCAGGGGGAAGTCAGGGCTGATGGATAGCCGAGCCCCCTGCTGGCTGCCCCTCGCACCCGGGCCCAGCCCGCCGGGCCCCTCCTCGAATTGCTTCAGGTAGAACTGCCTGGCTAGCTGCCTGGTCATCCCCTTGAGAGCAAAGACGGCCGCCGTGATCTCGGAGGCAAGGAAGAAGAGGAGGACCAGGTGGACGGCCGTCTCCAGCGGCAGGCGGATGATGTGCTCGTCGGTCAGGATGAACAGCAGGACGGGCGTCTCAATCAGGAAGGAGAGAAGGACAAAGCCGGCCAGTTCGGGGACCTGCGGGAGCCAAGGAACAGAGGAAGCTGCCTTGTACCCATCCATCCAGCTCAGTATTGCCTACACCAGACTTCCTCAACCTCGGCCCTCCAGATGTCTCAATTATTATATTGACTTCAGTTCCTCCTTATAATTTATTACAACTCTATTTAATATTATTCTTGTTATTCTTTGCAAACTTTAGCAACCCCGCCCTTTGTTTGAACTAGATGTAAAGGGAATTGGGATTGCTCGTGCGTAAGGGGCTGCTGCTCTAGGCAACGTTGTCTGGCTAAACCTTTCCCTGGCTGGACAGCCCTTTCTCCATGGCTGTGTCAGTCACTGGCAGAATCCGGCAGTGGGCGTTTCCTGAACTTCTTCCAGCATAAAAGCTCTTTGACGCCAAGTCTCTGCCTAGCCTCCCTGCGCAGAAGTTTTCTGCGCAGAGTGGGCGTGGCCAGCGGAGGTCCTGGGCTCTCCTCGCTGGTCTCTGTGGAAGAGTCTTGGAGCCCTCTCTCCGAAGTCCTTCCCTGCTCCCCTTTCTTCCTGGTGTCACGCTGATTACTTTCCTCAAAGGAAGTGTCCTCTCTCTCCCTGCTGGGCCCTTCTCCTGCATCGCCAGGGAGCCTTACCTCCACTCTTGGCTCCGATGGCAGTTCCCTGACACTAGATGTTCTGTCCCTTTAAAAATTCCTTCACCTTACAGTACAGTGGTACCTCAGGTTACATACGCTTCAGGTTAAAGACTCCGCTAACCCAGAAATACTGCTTCAGGTTAAGAACTTTGCTTCAGGATGAGAACAGAAATTGGCGGTGCGGCACCAGCAGGAGGCCCCATTAGCTAAAGTCGTGCTTCAGGTAAAGAACAGTTTCAGGTTAAGTACGGACCTCCGGAACGAATTAAGTACTTAACCTGAGGTACCACTGTATAAAAACCTGTGACTGGAAACACTCTGTATCAGTCTTTAACATCAGCAGTCAGGAGCGCTTCAGCCCTGTTTTTGATTTTCTGCCTGGTTTTGAGTTTGTTTGAAACTTAAACAGCTTATCTCATATTCCTTTGTAAGTTTTTCTTAAAACCTTTTTTGTAAACTCGGGAATGCGTTTCAGCCCTGCTCTTGAGTTTGCTGGAAATCATTGAGGTTTTTATACCTTTTTTGTAAACTCAAGGAAGCATCTCAGCCCTGCTCTTGAGTTTGTTTGATATCGCTTAAAATCATTTAAGGTTTAAAATTCTTTATTTCCTTCTGAGGAAACTGATTAGTTCAGTGAAAAG
This sequence comes from Podarcis raffonei, assembly GCF_027172205.1. Lineage (NCBI taxonomy): Eukaryota > Metazoa > Chordata > Lepidosauria > Squamata > Lacertidae > Podarcis > Podarcis raffonei. Next base: position 25,844,460 of record NC_070617.1, read on the forward strand.
AGTTTTGTAGCCGGCATCTCATTAAGTCTTTGTTTAATTCTAGGTTAATTTTTCCTTAAATTTTTTGATTTTTGTTATTCAATTCTATAGTCGATTGCCTCTTGTTTCAGGGATTTACACAGCAATTCTTTTGTTTTGTGTAACGGTCTACACTGACTGGCAGCTGCTCTGCTGGGTTCTAGATAGGGGAAATTCTAGCCCTACCTGGAGAGAGTTGAAGGCCACATCCCAGCAAGGCAAAGCACATTGAAGGAGGGTGCAAAGAAAAGAACAGGGGCAAGAGAAATTGATGAACTATGCAGAGCTGGCTAAACTAACATATAAACTGTGAGATAAGGACAACTGTGACTTCAAAGAAGAATGGGAACTTTTTACAAATTACTTAAAAAGACAACAAAATGAATTGGACTCCTTGGCAGGTTTTGAATAAACATACACAAATTTATTGATTGTTAACATAGCAGGTAGATAATATAAAGATTTCTACAATTTCACAGTATGCAGAGAATAATATGTGTTGAAAAATCGGAGAGAGGAGCTGAGGGAAGTCTGGTGGGGGAGGGAGGGAGGACTTGATGGGGAAAGGGGGGGAATAATGAATATGATTTGATATTTTGATATGTTGAAATTGTTAATAAAAAAACTTTTTTTAAAAAAGGAGGAGGAGGGTGTGAAGAAGAGAGGGGAGTGGCCTGGAGAAAATCCTGGGGGCCAGGCAAAGAGGTCTGGAGGGCCACACTTGGCTCTCAGCCCTAAGGTTCGTCATCCCTGCCTTGAGGCCTTACCTTCTCCTGCAGATTTCCGATAAACCCCAGGTAGAGCCGCAGCCCTTCGGCTGAGATGATCATGAGGTATGCACTGACCAGCAGGAACTGATAGTAAGCGGGCAGTAGGCTATACTGGAAGGAGGTTAGAAAGAGAGAGAACTAGTTGAAAAGGACTATCGTGTTCCCTCTAACTTAGAAAAATGGGATTGTAGCGTCGGAAGGGGACCCTAGAGTCATCTAGTCCAACCCCCTGCAATGCAGGGAATCACAGCTAAAGAATCTTCAGCAGATGACTCCCCCCCCAAAAAACCAATACTTGACCCCAACAGCTTTGGGGTTTCAGGCTGGTCTGTCCCTCCCCACCTGGAGATGCCAGGAACTGAATCTGGGGTCTCCTCCTTCCACATGTAAAGCAGATGTTTTTCCGCCAAAATAATAATAATAATAATAAAATGTTATTTATATCCCGCCCTCCCCAGCCGAAGCCGAGCTCAGGGCGGCTAACAACAATAAAATAGTACAACCTTCTAAAATCATTTCATTATAAAATTAATTCAACTCGAATTGATGGCAACCATTAGGCTAAAGTTCTGTGAAGATTGCCAAAGGAGGGAGTCAGGCTGTGCCTGACCAACCAAAGGCCAGCTCCGGTTTACAACAACAACAACAACAATTTATTATTTATACCCCGCCCATCTGGCTCGGTTTCCCCAGCCACTCTGGGCGGCTTCCAACACAATATAAAAATACAGTAATGCATCAAACATTAAAAGCTTCCCTAAACAGGGCTGCCTTCAGATGTCGTCTAAAAGTCTGGTAGTTGTTGTTCTCTTTGATATCTGGTGGGAAGGCGTTCCACAGGGAGGGCGCCACTACCGAGAAGGCCCTCTGCCTGGTTCCCTGTAACTTGGCTTCTCGCAATGAGGGAACCGCCAGAAGGCCCTTGGCGCTGGACTTCAGTGTCCGGGCAGAACGATGGGGATGGAGACGCTCCTCCAGGAATACTGGACCAAGGCCGTTTAGGGCTTTAAAAGTCAGCACCAACACTTTGAATTGTGCTCGGAAACATACAAAAGAAAAGGGGGGGGGAACCTTGACTACCTTCAGTTCCAGCATGACCCCCTCCGACAGGCACCAGAACGGGGAGAAGAAGGCATTGAAGTACAGCATCATCTGTAACGGAAGACTGGAAAGCACCGTGTGGTCTGGAAAAGACACCAAAAGTTTGCAGCAGCAGCATCTCAGGGAGAAAACAGCCTTCTCTGGACCTGTTTGCCAGTGGCGCTGTGTTTTTTCTCATTAGAGCTTTGGATAAGGCACCTTGCCAAGGGATTGTCCCAAGGTTGAATACAAGGTCGGCAGTTAATAAAATTCAAAATTACTGTGAAACAAACAGGGGCTCTTGCATAGCTTTTAACTTGTTGAATTTACCGTATTTTTTGCTATATAAGACTCACTTTTTTCCTCCTAAAAAGTAAGGGGAAATGTGTGTGTGTCTTATGGAGCGAATGCAGGCTGCACAGCTATCCCAGAAGCCAGAACAGCAAGAGGGATTGCTGCTTTCACTGCGCAACAATCCCTCTTGCTGTTCTGGCTTCTGAGATTCAGAATATTTTTTTTCTTGTTTTCCTCCTCCAAAAACTAGGTGCGTCTTGTGGTCTGGTGCGTCTTATAGAGCAAAAAATACAGTATATCCCACCCTTATAAACGTCAACTTGGTTTGGATTACAGTTTCCCTACGAAACCATCTTGCCCCATGCATTCCCACTCAACTGCTCTGATCTGCAGAACTAGCACTTTTACAGGTTTTTAACTTCGGAACTCCCTGTTGATTGACATCAAGAAGGCATCTTCCCGGTACTCGTTTCGGCGCCTGCTAAAAACACTTTGGTTTAGGCAAACCTACCCAGACATGTACAATGCTGACCTATGTTTTACTCTGGGTTTTCACTTACTGTTGAGTTATTATTGTTATTTTTGAATGTTTTAAACAGCTGCTTCTAACCGGTAATTTCATTCTTTTCAGAAACCGCTTTGAAGTGCTGTATATCAAACGCTTTATATAGGAATTTTATTCAGCTGAACTGAATCACGACCACTTTATTAAATCATATTAATTGTTTTGATGAATTTGCTTTTGCTCTTTGCTTTCTTTTCTTCTTTCTTTTTTTAAAATATTTTTATTTGATTTTACAAATATAAAATTATAACAATACAACCATACACATAGACATTTAAAGATTCCTCCAAATCTCTGGACTTCCCACCTTCCCTTCAGTGGGTCCTATTATTAAACCTTTTCTACTGCATCTTTTTCAATAGTCCATACTTTATATAACTCCATTTTCTCCCCCAGTACTTGCTACCTTACATGTGTTATCACAATCCTGCTAATGTTTTCATCTGCTTACAGTGGTCTCCAAGAAAAATTATAAAAATTTCCCCGATTCTTTGTTAAAGTTTTGGTCTTCTTGGTTCCTGAGCTTTCCGGTCAGTTTTTGCCATTTTGGCATAGTCCCAACAGTTTAATTTGCTTCTGCAATTTGCTTTCGTAATATTCTGCCTCGTTTCGCTGTTATAGCGATTGCAGTGTTTGTTGTTCTCAGTGCTGTTGTGAGCCGCTTTGAGCTCAATATTTCTTGGTGGAAAAGCAGAACACATTCCTGAGATAGTTCAGCCGGTAGAGCATGAGACGCTTAATCTCAGGGCTGTGGGTTCAAGCCCCATATTGGGCAAAAGATTCCTGCATTGTCGGGGGGTTGGAATTAGATGGCCCTTGTGGTCCCATCCAACTCTTAACATTTAATGTTCCAAATATTAAATCAGATCAAATAAACTATAGAACTACAGAATGGTATAATCATAAAATTGTAAATAGATGCTCTGCCACTGATCTACAGCCATGGAGACCACCCCCTTGGGAAGGGCTTTCATCGGAATCCTTGTTTGCCCCAGTTCAATGTTAAGCAGGGGCCAGCAAAATTTTTCAGCAGGGGGCCGGTCCACTGCCCCTCATACCTTGTGGGGGGCCGGACCATAGCTGTCAACCTTCCATTTTTTTGCGGAAAATTCCCTTATTCCAGCGCCGTTTCCCGCTGCTATCCCGGATTGTTAGATATCCCGTAGACTGTCCCCAGGACAGGTGAGGCTGCTGATCCCTTATTTTCGAGGCTGCTGATCCCTTATTTTCAAATCTGAAAGTTGACAGCTATGGGCCAGATTATATTTTGGGGGGAAAAATAAATGAACGAATTCCTATGCCCCACAAATAACCCAGAGATGCATTTTACATAAAAGGACACATTCTACTCATGTAAAAACACGCTGCCTCCCAGACCGTCCGTGGGCCAGATTGAGAAGGCGATTGGGCCGCATCCGGCCCCCAGGCCTTAGTTTGCCTACCCATGGTTAAAAGCTTTCCCAGATCTTACTAAAGCCCACTCCTCAAATCTCATCATACCTGGGTGGTAGCTCTGTGCCAGGCCGCAGTCGCCAGTCTTGTTGTTGATGAAGAGGGACCCGCTGAAAGTTGTCAGCCCCCTCCGCAGGTTAGGAGGCAGCGGAGTCTGCAGGGCCATCACCCCCAATGTGTGTGTGGGGGGTCGCCCTCTGTTCCCCCACCCACCCTGCTGCTCTTGACCTGAATCAGGCAGTGCTGGGAAAGAAGATCTGCTAATTGCATTAAGAGGCCGGGCAGCACAGCTGTCACTCAGACATATGGCTGGAGGAGGTTAATCCGGCTGTGCTGTGAGGGGGAAAAACCCAAAAGTTTCCTGGGTAAGGGTTGTCACATCTTTCCTTGCCCCTTTTCTGGTGCATTTCTGTAGAGATGTTGCCAACTTTTCACCGCTCCTATGTCTTTATGAGCACTTCCGGCCTATGGATCTTAGCAAGTGATGCAAAAGTCTCCCGGGCTGTTATTTATTTAATAATAACAGTAACAGTAACAACAACAATTTATAACTTATACCCCGCCCACCGGGTTGGGCTTCCCCAGAAACTCTGGGTGGCTTCCAACAAAAAAATACATTAAAACATCAGTCATTGAAAACTTCCCTAAACAGGGCTGCCTTCAGATGTCTTCTAAAAGTCAGATACAGTGGTACCTCGGGTTAAGAACTTAATTTGTTCTGGAGGTCCATTCTTAAGCTGAAACTGTTCTTAACTTGAGGTACCACTTTAGCTAATGGGGCCTCCTGCTGCCACCACATAATTTCTGTTCTCATCCTGAAGCAAAGTTCTTAACCTGAGATACTATTTCAGGGTTTGCGGAGTCTGTAACCTGAAGCGTCCATAACCTGAAGCATCTGTAACCCGAGCTACGACTGTAGTTGTTTATTTCCTCGACCTTCCTCCCAAAGGAGCCCAGGTTTTCAAGCACACAAAGTAATTAAAACATCTAAAAACTCCACCACAGATACTGACAGGGGAGAGATCTCTACTGAAAAGCCTTGTTGGAAGAGGAATGCTTTCAAGTAAGCACTGAGAAGACAAAGGAGGCCGAATATTTATTGGAAGGGAATTTCAAAGGGTTGGTGCCACCACACTAAAAGCCCTGTTTCAATGAGGAGAAAACCTCCAAATAAGATGTTGTCAGCAGGGGCCCCTCACCTGCAGAGCAGCGATCGACTGTGTATATAAGGACTGAGGTGATATTTCAGGTATCTTGGTCCTGAGCTGTACAGGCCTTTATAAACCAGAATCCAACACCTTAGCCTGGCAGGTAATTGGTACCTAGTGCAATTCTTTCCTGGGTAGGGCTGGCTGGGATTGTTGGTAGTTGTAGTTTAAGGTAGTTTAAGGTGATCTTCTGCTTTAAATTTTAGTGTGCCAGCTCCTCGGAGCAGGGACTTTCTGCAATGTGTAAAACAAGGCCATGACAGAAGTAGATTGGGATCCACTGACCTACTGGTCTATCTTGGGGGAATGTGCAATAATAACTTTTCAACAATAAACCTGACCCCCAAAAAAGACTTTCTTCTCCCAAATCAGGCTGCTGAGATGAAGAAAGCTTGAAACCAGGAATGTCTTTTTGAGTGATAGGACTCTGAACCCAGTTTTGGAACTGAAAACAAATTCCCGTGCTCAGTGCATGCTCAGAGGCACCCCATTCCTCCATTCTGCCAGTATGCTGACATCCTCCCTCCAAACTGCTTGCCTTGCATATGACTCCAGTTGATAGATTCCAGGATGCTAGCAAAACCAAAAACAAGTGGATTCTGGGACCCAGAAGTCTGCCCAGCCCAGCTGTAAACCTCTTGTGATGAAATTGTGGATCTCAACACCCAGAAAGCCCACTCTGCTCTTGTGTCTTTAAGAACAGCTAGATCTGCAGCGATGAGCCCACGAAGATTTTCACAGCGCGGAGATAAACACAGCCAATTTGCTCCCATCAGCATGTTCCAGCTGCTGGTAAAGGGCGGATCCCTGCAAATGTGCAGTTCTGCAGCACAGATTTTAACAGGGATCCAGAAGGAAAGGAATATGCTCTGGTTATCTCCCATTTGGGGTACACCAATGTGCTATATATAGGGCTAACTTTGAAGGTGACTCAGAAACTACACCTAATCCAGAATGCAGGCGCCAGACTGGTGACTGGGAGTGGCCACCGAGACCACATAACACCGGTCCTGAAAGATCTACATTGGGTCCCAGTATGTTTCTGAGCACAATTCAAAGTGTTGGTGCTGACCTATAAAGCCCTAAATCAGTGGTTCTCAACCTGTGGGTCATCCCTGAGCTCTGGCCTTCCTAGCTAGGGGTGATGGGAGTTGTAGTTCAACAACATCTGGGGACCCACAGGTTGAGAAAGGCTGCCCTAAATGGCTTCAGTCTTGTAAACCTGAAGGAGCGTGTCCACCCCCACTGTTCAGCCCAGACACTGGGGTCCAGCGCCGAGGGCCTTCTGGCAGTTCCCTCTGCGAGTTGTGAAGTTACAAGAACCAGGCAGAGTGCCTTCTCGGTAGTGGCACTCAACGTGTGGAATCACCTCCCAGCAGATAACCAATTTGCATGACTTTCCGAAGACATCTGAAGGTGCCTGTGTATAATAATAATAATAATAATAATAATAATAATAATAATAATAATTATTCATACATACATACATACATACCTTGCCCATCTGCCTGGGCTTCCCCAGCCACTCTGGGTGGCTTCCCACAGAATACTAAAAACACAATAAAACTTCAAACACTAAAAAATTCCATAAACAGGGCTGCCTTCAGGTGTCTTCTAAAAGTCAGATAGCTGTTTATCTGAAAGGAAGGAAGTCCTTCATGTGGGACAGAGTTAAACTGAGGAACTCACTTCCCGCAGTAGACAGCGATAGCCATCTGCTTGGGTGACTTTAAAAGAGGATGGGACATTCTTTCGAGTATAAGGCTATCGATGGTTACTAAACATGATGGCTATGCTCTGCCTCCACAGTTGGGGCAGCGATGCTTCTGACTTCCAGCTGCTGGAAACCACAGGAGGACTCAAATTTTGCTTGCCAGTTTTTCACAGATATCAGGCTGGCCAAAGTGAGAACGGAATGCTGGACCAGATAGGCCATGGACCTGATCCAGCAGGGCTCTTCTTACTTTCTTAATTGTACTGGATCAACCCAGTAGGGATAGGTGATTCTCTCAGTTTCAGTTTTTTTCTTAGTTTCCCAGGCTTGCATTCAGTTCACATTTCTGCATTCAGTTGCAACTTTTTTGCTAAAGAAAAAAAAGTTCTCAAGAAAATTAATCAGCACGTTACTGCACGTTTTCTTCTAATAAATACTTCTTTGCAAGCTTTTTTCTCTGATATAATGCATTTTTGCATTGTTGGTTTCACTAACGTATGCAACTTGTGGCATGCTTCCCCCTAGTACATGCATATTTGTGAACATTTCTGGGTTATCATCACCATCATCATTATTATATTTATTTATGCCCAGCTTTTTCCCAGCTGAGGACTCCAGGCAGTTTAAACAAATTAAAAGAACAGAGATAAAATACAAAACGCTAAAATCATTAAGATAATCATTAAAAATGGAATTAAACTCTAATAGAATTAAAGCAATGTTTTTTAAAAATACTGGTAATAAAAACAGCACAGCCCTTTCCTTTTTTTAAAAAAAGGCATTTTTTCCCAGAGAATTGCATCGCAAAAAATTCAGAGAGGTGCAACGTTGGAAGAAGATCTGTGTGTCATGTCACAAAATGTTTCGGGAAGTGAGATTTATGTTCACATCAAAAAGCAAACTGAAGGGGGGGGCCCCACACTCTCCCTATAGGAAATAATTCAGAAAGCTTTTCCCTGCCTCCCCCCCCCCCAGCATTAAATAACAGGGAAAGACATTTGCCCTGGTTAAATCAGGCAGAATTTAAAGGCAGAAGAACAGGGCAAGTAAAAAGAAAGGTACCGTATTTTTTGCTCTATAAGACTCACTTTTTCCTCCTAACAAGTAAGGGGAAATGTGTGTGTGCATCTTATGGAGCGAATGCAAGCTGCGCAGCTATCCCAGAAGCTAGAACAGCAAGAGGGATTGCTGCTTTCACTGCGCAGTGATCCCTCTTGCTGTTCTGGCTTCTGAGATTCAGAATATTTTTTTCTTGTTTTCCTCCTCCCAAAACTAGGTGCGTCTTGTGGTCTGGTGCATCTTATAGAGCGAAAAATACGGTAGCAACCCTAGGAGGGGGCTATTTTTGGCCGAAGCATCCACACACAATCCAGAGCAGTTATCACACAAGCCTTGTGGTTTTAATACATGAGTTTATTAATAACCTAGGAGGGTGGGGGAAGAGGGCAAAACATGAGATGGCTAATTTATTTTGCATGACGTCCTGTGGCAAAGCGAGTGAAACGCAAGCGAATGTGGGCAGTTGAAACGCAGGGCGGGCAAAATCCAGTCAGCATTTCTTTTCACCCTTCAGAAAACACCCGCATGAACTCAACAGGTGCTTCCTGTTCCTCCAGCCCCACAGCGCCAGAAACAAAACAAAAAACACCCACCACAGTGGCAGAATTTCTGCCTGCAAGCAGTTCTAAAGCACCCCCAGGCCTCTGTCAGGAAGGTGGAAGATGGAAGGCCTATGATTGGCAACCCAGTTAGTGGCGAGGAACATCAAAGTCTGGCAAGGGGCTAGTCCTGTTAGAGGAGGAGCTTCGGCTGCAACTTCAGGGGACTGGTGCTTGGGGAGAGAAATTTAGCATGTTCCAGCCACACGAAGAGAACCTGGAGTTTCAGGTTTCATAGTGTTTCCACTTTAGTGTTGACACCCATGACGGCCCTCTCCTTTCTGTTGTGACGTTCTCCTCCACCGCCCCTGAGTTGCAAGGGAATGGTGGCTGCTGGTTCCTAGAAAATACAGCTGATTGCCCTGAATTAGGAAATTGCATTCCAGGGGCTGGGCTAAATGACCCTCAAGTTCCCTTCCATTTCTACAATTCTAGGATTCGATGGGCTGGATTATCCCCCTGTCCCCTGATGAGCAAGGTGATAACTCAGGGGTTTGTTTTGCCCGCTGCAAAAAGAAAATTGACACCCCGTGCCAAGGAGAAGAGACAGTTCTGCAGTCTGAATAAACCATGCCAGAGGAACACGTGCATTATTGCATTGCAGAATTTATTCTGGCGTACTAATTTGGAGGGTGACCAAGGCTGCTGACCCTTCCCCTCGCTTGCTCCTCCAACCTCTCTGACTTCTGGCACTCTTTCAAGCACATCTTGGCAATCCTTAGGGGCTAGAAACCTGGTTAAGGCAAAACAAAAGGAAAGAAAACATAGTGATCTGGAAGCTGGGTCCTGTGCCTCTTCTGCATTCCGGAAGAACGGCAGAGAGCGGGCACAGCTAGGCTTGGCAAGAGAGGGCTTGCTGCAAGGGGAGGAAATGCGGGGGGAAACATGGATCCCACTAAGGATAGGTGAATCTGTCCATTTCAGTTCCTCATTTTCCGGTCTTGAGTGGAGTTTGCCATATCTCCACACCAGTCCACAAGTGGTTGTGTTGCTGTTCCTTAAGTCCTTGTGAAAATTCGCCAGCATTTTCACGCAACGTTCTATTATGCAATTTTGCTTCATGCATCCGGTTTTTGCAAAGATTCGTGTGTTTGGTTTTTGCAACACAATGCATTATTATGTGTTATTTCCTCTAATATATATGCACGTTTATGCACAGTTATGGATTTCCGCGCTTGACCGGAGAACTGCATTGCAAAATTCAGAGAAGGGCAAATTTTGAAAGATGGCTGCAGTTCGGTTCACCTGCCATTTTCAGAATGTGCAAATTGGGTACGTCTGCCTTGAAACATGAACTGAATCAGACACCCTCCCCCCCTCCCGATCCCTATGCAAAAGACCAACAGATCTTTGGCACAGCAGGCTTGGGCAAAGCTGTTCCAAAGGGAACATAGAAAGGTGAGCCAATCCTCCATATTAGTTTCCCTTTGATCGCTGCACTCTCTCTCTCTCTCTCTCTCTCTCTCTCTCTCTCACACACACACACACACACACACACACACACACAGAGGTTTGTGGCTCGCATAAAGGAAGACGGCTTAACGGGCCTGCAGGAAGTGCCTCAAGGACGTGGTTCAAAAGAACCACAGCAGCAATGGAGTAGACTGGAAGGGTGGTTGGAATGTGGACGGCGAGCAGCGCAGCCAGCCACTGTAGGATGCGGCCAACACCAATCCGTGAAGATTTCTCCCTGTAGAAAGGGAAGCCTTTGAGGTCCACCAACTCTCCACTCTGCTCCCAAGCAAGCGTGCAGGTGTGACCCACATTTTCCTCTCCCCCACCCCACCCCACGGCTCCTCTGACTTCACGGCACTTATCTGACTTGGCCCTAGATAGCCATGGCAACTCAATGAACCCCTAAGTGGCCCCTTTTCCTTCCGGTTGCTCCAGGGAGAGGGTGTGTTTAAGCCACTCTGAGGCTACAGCAGTTGATCTCAGCATGAATGGGGCCCTTGGAAGGTGTAGGAAGAGAATGGTTATGGAAACAGTGCCAGGTTTGTCAAAGTCACTGGAGAAAGGTGTGTGGCATCTTGCCCTTGGTGACTGCAGGGTCTGTAGGAAGCCAAGTGATTTCTGGGGATGTTAGGAGCCCTTTCCGGTTAGCCAGGACATGTCTCCAGTTCTAGAGGAAAGACAAAACCAACAAACAAAGCAGGATTATTGTAGGAATACTTCCTCAACTCCCAAACCAGCTGCACAAATACTGGAGTGGAGGAAGGCAATGTTTCTGAAGCTGACTGAAAGCACAAAGAGCAAAGAATCATAGAAATAGAACTTTCGAGTTGGAAGGTGTGGGAAATTGCAGTCAAACATAACTATACACGAGCACTAGTTAGTGCATGGAGGGGTTAAGACCACAGAGTTCTGTTCCTAGACTCAGCTAGGTCATGACCCCTCTCCTCCATGAGGGAGGAAGTAAAGCTGTTTTCTCTTCCTTTCTCTCACTTCTCTTCCTGCCATGGACAAGAGCGAACATGTCTGAACTTGATCCAAGTTCAGACAGCATATCTGAAACTATATTGTCTATTTTGTGCCCAAGAGTAACTTGGGTGCTGCATGGAACAATGCATGAATCAGACCTTTGGATTTAGTAAGTAAAGCTTTTAAACTTACTTAAGAGTGTGTGGTCTGTTCATTGCTAGAGAGGTAAAGGGAGGGGCAAGAGTTTTAAGGCAGACGAATCAGGATAAGCAAAAGGGTTTAACAACCTATAATCCACACTATGCTGCTGTTGCTGCTGCTGCTGCAGAGTGTTTTTAAACTCCCTCTCCAGTGTTGGAGAGTCCACCACCTTCTGATGTTATCTGTTTCATTGTCCAACAGCTCTTAGTGCCAGAAAGTTCCTACTAATGTATCACTGGATCAAATTCATCTATTTTATGAATGAAACCAAATAGTTCTAATTGAATCTTGAATGAACGTGCACTTACCATTTTGAATTTTATTCTACCATTATCTTCCTCAGTGGGTCGTCCAAACTACTGTTGTGAATAATCCTTTTTCTAGGGCATGGTAGGGGGCACTGGGGGGTGAGTTTGTGGAAGCAAGGGAGCAGTGCCCCCCAAAAGCTGGAGAACCACTGATTTAAACAGATTAAAAAGTGAAAGTTGGGTTGGGGGAAGAGAACAACTCCCCCAAACTAGCAAGCCGAGGAGACACTGACTAAAATATACCTACTTGCCATAGCGGATGAAGAGCCTTAAATTGCAGCAGTAAAGAAAGAGAAAGAAAAAGAAAGTAAGAAAGGAGAGAAGAGAAGAAGAGACTCAATATTTGCTACCAACAGGACTGACTGACTTCACAGCTCACACTCAGGACTACATATTCTTCCTCAGTTCTAAAAAAATGAAAGCCCTGCACAGAGCTAGTCCACTTCTCTGGCTTCCCGCTACAACCGTAATGGCTAGAAACTTGGCTTTGTTTTTCAAATGGAAATTATCAACATTATAGGCCAAATTCTGAGTTTATAATATTGATAATCTCGGCTTCCACTTTAAAAGTTTTGCAGGATACATATTGGTGGGGGGGTGTTCCCCCAAAGTTTATTCAGTTACCGTTGCTCACAGGAAGAGAGAAAATTTTTCAAAACAGGGAAATAAAGCTCATCTCTTCCTACTGGAAAATCAGCCAACCTAGCTCCTGATATTTCACTCAGTGCTGGCCCAATGCTGATCAATGAAATGAGCTCCCCCCACCCAATATCACTATATCTATTTCCTGGGGGGGAATTCACCTGCCTCACAAGTGGGAAATGGACGACAGCTCTGCCAGAAAACAAAAGCAAAGAAGCAGCAGGTAAACTTTTCGTCTGATACTCACAAGCTTGAGGACTAGTAAAGGTAAAGGGACCCCTGACCATTAGGTCCAGTCATGACCAACTCTGGGGTTGCGGCGCTCATCTCGCTTTATTGGCCGAGGGAGCTGGCGTACAGCTTCCGGGTCATGTGGCCAGCATGACTAAGCCGCTTCTGGAGAACCAGAGCAGCGCACGGAAACGCCGTTTACCTTCCCGCCAGAGTGGTACCTATTTATCTACTTGCACTTTGACGTGCTTTCGAACTGCTAGGTTGGCAGGAGCAGGGACCGAGCAGCGGGAGCTCACCCCGTCGCGGGGATTCAAACCGCAGACCTTCTGATCGGCAAGTCCTAGGCTCTGCGGTGGCGCTGTGGGTTAAACCACAGAGCCTAGGGCTTGCCAATCAGAAAGCGGTTCGAATCCCCACGACAGGCTGAGCTCCCATTGCTCAGTCCCTGCTCCTGCCCACCTAGCAGTTCGAAAGCATGTCAAAGTGCAAGCAGATAAATTGAGGACTAGAACCTTGCATTTAAAATGAATGACAAGATTCCCCAGATGCTGCAGCCTGTACCCCACATTATGCTCTGTTTGTCGGGCAGTTGTGGGACACAGACAGCCCAGCCCAGATTGATGCCCTTTAAAACTTGGGGGTGGATCAGCAGTTAAAACCCCCCTTCCCTTTCTGGGCTGTCTATCAACTTTGCGATGAGGAAAGAAAGGAAACCAACCAGTGGGTGCTTTGAGGGAAAGGCCGGTCTCAAACCAGCAGTTACAACTTACTCCACATCTCTTTTCCGGATGGCCCTGCCGGCTCCCATGACATCTGCAACCTTGGAGACCAGAGGGTCGTAGTTCATGCTTGCCACGGCAAGCACCTCTTCATTCCTGCAACGAAAGATCCGAGGATTTGGAGGCTGACGGAGAAGGAGAGGTTGAGATCACAGAATCCCTGACAGATGGCCACCCAGCCTCTCCTTAAAATCTCCAATGAAGGAGAGTCTTGTGAGGGAGTCCGTTCCACTGCTGAACAGCTCTAACCATCAGAAAGTTCTTCCTAATCACCGGTGCGAGGTATAGGGGGCGCTGGGGGCTCTAACCCCCTCAATATTTTGAATCAGGGAACCCAGCCCTCCCAATATTGAGGGGGCCGACATCCTCTGTCACCGTTAGGTGCCCTCTGTGCACCCCAGCCTCCACCTGGGAGCCAGGAGGGGGCTGGGACGAGCGAGGGTGAAGATTGCCCTCTGTGTGTCCCACCCCCCATGATGCCACCCCCCATATGCCATGGGGAGAAGAAGGCCCAGCGGTAGAGCCAAGCACTGAGCTCCGCCCCCTTCTCCTCACATGACATTAGATGGGGAGGTGGAGCATGCGATGGTTCCACCTCCATCTCCCCGCCGCACAACCCACTAGGGCGGATGCGTCACATGACATCATATGACGTGTCATGTGATGCCCCCCCCCAATGCGGGAGGCAAGCTGGCACCTTTGTTCCTAATGTTCAGTTCAGGGGTAGGCAAACTAAGGCCCGGGGGCCAGATCCGGCCCAATCGCCTTCTCATTCCGGCCTGCGGACGGTCCGGGAATCATCATGTTTTTACATGAGTAGAATGTGTCCTTTTATTTAAAATGCATCTCTGGGTTATTTGTGGGGCATAGGAATTTGCTCATATTTTTTTCCAACATATAGTCCGGCCCACCACATGGTCTGAGGGATGGTGGACAGGCCCACAGCTGAAAAAGGTTGCTGACCCCTGTTGGAGTCTCCTTTCTTGTCATTTGAATCCATTGGTCCTACTCCCTGGAAAAGCAGAAAACGAGCTTTTTCCATGTGACAGCCCTTCAGATATATGAAAATGGCTTTCATATCACCTCTCAGTCTTCTCTTTTCCGGGCTAAACCTACCCAACTCCCTCAGCCGTTCCTCATAAGGCTTGGTTTCCAAACCCTTTGATCATTTTGGTCACTCTTGTGTGTATATTGTGTGTATATTGATATACACACTCCGATTTGTCAATATTTTTATGAAACTGGGGTTCCCAGAACTGGACACAAGACTCCAGCTAGGGTCTCACCTGGGCAGAACAGAGCAGTACCCTTGATCTGGATGTTAGATTTCTGTTGATGCAACCTAGAACTGCATTAGCTTTTTTTTGCTGCATCACACTGTTGACTCGTATTGCAGATGTATGGAATGCCACTAAGTGGAGCACAGCCAGCACTTTTTGCAAATGCCCATCCTCACTTAACGTGGGTGCAGCTGCATCTTTGGAAAGACAAAGCAGCACTTACTTGGTGTAAAACGCCACAAACTTCAGTTCATCCAAGTCCCCCTGAATGATGACATCATCAAACCCCTCTCCATGGCCTGGGAAATGGAAAGAGAAATAACACTGATTTATTGCAAGGGTGAGGAACTTGTACAACCACCCTAGCAAGAGCAGCCAATGGCCAGGGATAGATCTTCCTCTCTAGGAGTGCAAATATCCAGAATGTGGCGTCAGGTGGTATCACTATGAGGAATTATAAAATATGCATCAAGCCATTGTGTCCACGATGAATGCACTGTGTTGACTGGGTTTGATACATTGACAATAATTTCTGATCAAATCCCACAACCTTCTGCATCTCTGGCCATTTCCTCTACTGTTCATTTCTCTTGCTTGACAAGGCACATACACAGCCCAGTTGCTTCGCCAGGCAGGCATCCTGGATCATCAAAGACAGTGGGCAATTTCTTTGATGTAGCTTTTCTGATATGTTAATGTTAGGATGTTAATCTTAGGGCCAGGAAACAGATCTCACCTGAAGGTGATAATGATCGCTGTCTTCCTGGCCATCCTTCTTATCATGTATTTTGCTTGTTTATGACCTAAGGGGTTGCCAAATGCTCTCCTTTGTACCGTATTTTTCGCACCATAGGACGCACTTTTTCCCTCCTAAAAAGCAAGGGAAAATGTGTGTGCGTCCTATGGAGCGAATGCAGGCTTTCGCTGAAGCCTGGAGAGTGAGAGGGGTCGGTGGGCACCGACCCCTCTCGCTCTCCAGGCTTCAGGAAGCCATCCGCTAGCCGTGGAGACCCAGCTCTCCCACGGCTAGCGGAGCGCTGCATTAATCCCGAAGCTTGGGGCTTGTGGAGCTCAGCGCGCCCCAAGCTTCTGGGTGCAGGCAAGGTCTCCGCTAGCCGTCTAGACCTTGCCGGCACCCAGAAGCTTGGGGCGCGCTGAGCTCCGCACGCCCCAAGCTTCGGGATTAGCACTCCGCTAGCCGTGTCTAGGATGCGGATAGCAGCCTGCTTCCCGGAGCGTCGGGCGCCCTGAAAGCAGAGCGCCCGGCGCTTCGGGAACACATCCGCAGCGTGGGGAGCCTTGCAGGAGTTCCCCGCAGGGCTCCCCACGCTGCGGATAGCAGCCTGCTTCCCGGAGCGTCGGGCGCCCTGAAAGCAGAGCGCCCGGCGCTTCGGGAACATATCCGCAGCGTGGGGAGCCTTGCAGGAGTTCCCCGCAAGGCTCCCCACGCTGCGGATAGCAGCCTGCTTCCCGGAGCATCGGGCGCCCTGAAAGCAGAGCGCCCGGCGCTTCGGGAACACATCCGCAGTGTGGGGAGCCTTGCAGGAGTTCCCCCACGCTGCGGATAGCAGCCTGCTTCCCGGAGCGTCGGGCGCCCTGAAAGCAGAGCGCCCGGCGCTTCGGGAACACATCCGTTCGGTTTCCCTGACCTGCTTTTGGGGGGGAAATAAAGGGAATTTTTTTTTCCTTTATTTCTCCCAAAAAAACCTAGGTGCGCCCTATGGTCCGGTGCATCCAATCGTGCGAAAAATACGGTAGTTCTGTTCTTTGTTTACCCCAGAAATATGTGTGCTTAATTAGTTTTGGTAGTTTAACTTTGTCCCCACATGTCCCCACATGGGTTTATTGAAATGCTCAGAAGAAATCTGATTGGTTCTTATGAACACTCTGTAAAAAGCTCTTTTGGGAATAAAACGACCTGGGCCAGGGGCTGGACACAGAGAGAGATTATTATACGCATCCTTCCTAGAGTCTTGCTGGTTCAAGCCTCTGTGTGTATTCTTATTAATCAGAATTCAATCCTTCCTTTACTTTGAGAACGCCTCATTCCTCCAAAGTTTTGCAGTGAAGAAGACTTGACCTTGCTCTTACCGTCAGACCTGGGTGGGCCGTTCACTCACCTGCGTAGCGGATGCTCTTGCCAAACATGGCTGTCCACAGGTAAGGGACTGTGCTGATTTCAGTCCCATGTGCCAACATGTTCAGCGCGGCAATGCGTCCTGGAATGTGGAGGAAGAGCAGCAGCACATTGCCCAATGCTCCATTCAGTTGATTGATGTCTACAGCACCAGCCACCCAGCGATGCAGCCCTCCCTGATTCCCCAAACCAGCTGTGTAGACCCTCCTGGAATCTGAAATCACCCTCTCTTTTAGGGGTGGCTTAGGCCAGCTGTTAGTCTTGGACTTTGCTATTTTAACCCATGTGTAAGTTGTCATTTTGCATTTCTTAGTACAGAAAGTATTGATCTGATGTGCAGAGATCTTTCCTATTCTAATTAATTCAAGAGGGTTCTGGAAGCTTCTCTGTAAGAAAAAAACAATCGGAAGGTTCATGATGTTTGGGTTATTCCTTCAGAGAAGCTGAGTACAGCTGGTTTAAACTGGTTCTCTTATCTCTTTCTGTCAAGGTTATGCTGACTACAGTGGTACCTCGGGTTCAGTACTTAATTCGTTCCGGAGGTCCGTACATAACCTGAAACTGTTCTTAACTTGAAGCACCACTTTAGCTAATGGGGCCTCCTGCTGCTGCCACGCCGCTGGAGCATGATTTCTGTTCTCATCCTGAAGCAAAGTTCTTAACCTGAAGCACTATTTCTGGGTTAGCAGAGTGTGTAATCTGAAGCGTATGTAACCTGAAGCGTATGTAACCCGAGGTACCACTGTATAAAAATAAGATTAGAAGGAGTCTGGGTTTCACTTTCTCTTTCTATCTCTTTTTCCTGCTGGTGTGGTGTTCTGTACATAGTATGCTTAGCGTTAAGGTTTAGACTTATTATAAGCTATTGTAAGTTTAAGTTAAGTCTGCTGCAGCTGGATTTCTTATGGACTGTGCCAATCCTGAATGTATTGGATTTGTGACCATTATGCCCATTTGCCTTCAGTTGCAGTAAAGCTCTGCTGGATGAAATACAATTGCCTATGATCTATTTTTTGGGAATCCTGCAACATGTTTAAGTTTTTACTCTGCTAACTATATGTTAGAATCTGCTCTGAATCAAAACTGAGTACAATTGAATGACATAACTACCTATTTCTCATCTTTTGATTTTCACCGGTTGCTATAACCGTTCTCTCTGCTTTATATAGGCTATAAAATGAAAAATTTAAATGAGAAAAGAAGAAACAAGAAACTGAGCATCACCCACCGTGCATGTGAGCCATCTGCCAATGAGGGATGTTCACCTTCTTGTTGTTCCTCAGCACCAGTGGAAAGGCAACAGCGTCGCCGGCTGCAAAAACTCCTGGGATGTTGGTCTGCATCATCTGGAAGGGAGGAGTAAAGAACTTTGTGGGTTGGCGGCACATCTGTTGCGTGTACCAGAGCACTCGCACTGGGCTCCAGCCTGCCTTCCGTGCCCCGGTTTTACCTTGTTCACCACAATGAAACCTTTGGAGTCCACATTAATGCCACTCTGCTTCAAGAAGCCCGTCGCTGGGGTTGCACCTGCCCAGAAAGGGAGACAGGAATGTTGTCAGTGGGAGGGCTGTGCCTAAGCAACTTCACCATAGAATCACAGAATTCTAGAGTCCGTAGGGACTCTCTGAATCACTTAGTCCAGGGGTCAGCTAACTTTTTCAGCAGGGGGCCAGTCCACTGTCTCAGACCTTGTGGGGAGTCAGACTATATTGGGGGGGGGGGATGAACGAATTCCTATGCCCCACAAATATCCAAGAGATGCATTTTAAATAAAAGCACACATTCTACTCATGTGAAAACACCAGGCAGGCCCCACAAATAACCCAGAGATGCATTTTAAATAAAAGGACACATTCTACTCATGTAAAAACACGCTGGGCCAAATCCGTGGGCCGGATTTGGAAGGCGATTGGGCCGGATCCAGCCCTCGGGCCTTAGTTTGCCTACCCATGACCTAGTACAACCCACAAGAATATGCAGCTGTCCCAAACGGGAAATCAACTTGCAGCTTTGGCAAGAACAGCACCATGCTCTAACTAGCTGAGCTATCCAGGCCAACATGAGCACCACCGGCCTGGCCCTAAGTCCCAGCGTCTGACCGCCCCCTGCCTCCAACAACAATTCTCGGCTTCTCGGCCAAAAGCAGGAGCTTTGACTGTACTCTTTTCAGCACCTGCTAAAAAAAAAAACACGTCTAGGCAAACCTACCCAGACATGTAGAATGTTGCTGTATATTTTCATCTGCTTTTAGTTTATTGCTGATTTTAGTTTTTTGAATGTTTTTACTGATCGTTTTATTGTTTTCTTCTTTTTGCAAACCGCTTTGAGGCGTTGTCGTCGTTTTACAATCCGGCGGAATATGAATTTTACAAAATAGATAAGCAACCTAGTTGATGAGGAATTTACAGTGGTGGTGCGCCAAAATTTCCTACTGCGTTCCCCGCCCCGACCATTCTCCATCAATGAATGAGAAAGGGAAATGCGAAAGTGTTTTGTTGCAAAAGATATCATTGCGATGGATGGTCCACAGGTAGGGTGCATAGCAGCCCATGAACCCCCCTCCCCATATGAAGGATTCCAGAGAAGTAAAGTTTTACATGGCCACCTACCTATGCCTATGACGCAGACATCGGCTCGGAGGACTTTGCCACTTTTCAGTACAACCTCCTTTAGCTTCAAGGGAGAGAGAGAAAGTAGGAAATGGTAGTAATTGGAAAGATGAGCTGCAGCCCATTTTGCCCAGGTCTTACATCCTTTTATTTCATTCACAGGGTAGTCCACCCCACACTGTGAAACCAGGAAATAAAGAATGGAAAAGTTGTCCTATGAAACCATTCCCCAGTCTGGTGCCCTCCAAGTTTTGGATGCATGATGCTGATGGGAGTTGTAATTCAAAACCTTTGGAGGGCATCAGGTTGGGGAAGGCTGCTGTAGGCTATACCATTTGTGGGTCTAGTGAGAAATGTGGCTGTACCTGCACTAGGATGAGTGATATCTGGTTTGCAACATCATGATATATCACCAGATAAAACATCACAATTTACCGATATACGGTGGTACCTCTGGATGCGTCCCTAACTTAAAGGAAGCAGGGTCTTCATGCAACAGCTTGCTCAACTACTGTGTGAGAAGCCCCCTCTCCCCAATCTCTGCAGCTAACCCTTGCTGCAGTTGGATTGGCTGCCCACCGGCCGCTCTGCAAACTGCAGAGCGTGACGACACCGTTATGTTTTTATGTATATAGGAAGAAAAAAGAAGACCTCCGCAAGCAAACTTAGACAGCAGTGACTCCACAGATGTCTCTCCCCACCCCCCAGTCACAGACTCTCAGGGAGTGTCCTAAACCTCTGAGCCCTGGTTCTGCATGGGACTAGATTCTTTCTAGATCAATGCAAGGCATAGAATTGCCTTCCCATCAGCCCCAGCAGGCCAAGAAGCACAGAATGACAAAGGCAAAGACCTTGGAAATCCAACAGATGGTGCTCAAAGGTCATTGCACACAAACCTACCTTGCCCTCCTGTTCCCGCAGTTCCGAGACTTCCGTCTGCATGTAGAATTTTACCCGATTGTTTTCAAACATCTGTCCAAGAGTGAGCAAGAGAGAGAGAGAGAAAGAGAGAGAGAAGGAGAGGGAGGAGGAAGATTATGCATTAGCTCTGGACTGGTGCTCTTAAGCATAGGATTTTCTTTATAAAGATAAATGGCCAGCAGTTGGAGCCCCAATCCAGATCGGAACCCTAGCATGGCAAGTGGAGGGATTTTAACCATTCACACAACTATGGTCACATAGTGGCAGCAAATCACACAGTTACATAAAATTGCTGCCCCCCAACAGATCAAGACTACACTGGGAAACAAAGGGTTAAAGCCCTCTTCCCTGCATATTTTAATTATGGGCTCTCCTTCCTTGGAGGTTTTTAAACAGCTGTTTTGGGGGGGCATCTGTCAGAGATTATCTAACTGTGATTCCTGCATTGCATGCAGTTGGATTAATGACCTTTAGGGTTCCATTCAACTCCACAAATATTTGATTCTATATTTGAATAATTTGCGTAGCTAACTGGTTTTATGCCTTGCTAATATATTCAATGCTTTTAAATGAATGAATAAATAAAGCTACAGGGAAGCAGGCAGAGGGCCTTCTCGGTAGTGGCGCCCTCCCATCACATGTCAAAGAGATAAACAACTACCTGACATTTAGAAGACATCTGAAGGCAGCAAAGTTTAGGGAAGTTTTCAATGTGTGACATTTTAATGTATTTTTAATCTTTGTTGGAAGCCGCCCAGAGTGGTGGGGAAATTATTATTATTATTATTATTATTATTATTATTATTATTATTATTATTATTCTTTGTATACCACTTAGAAGTCTATTTTTGGGCATTAAGCAGTATATAAAATAATAAATAGTTGCTTTTAACTGTATTTACTGATTACGTTATTGTTTTATTCTCTATGTCAACCACACGGATGTTGTTGTTGTTTTACAATCAAGTTGTGTGGATGTGAGCTCAGTCTGCAAAGTAGAAGATTTTCCAAGTCTGTTTTGATGTTTACATGCATGATTGCATACAAGACTTAACACCTGTACATGCATTTGTCCTGGAAGACAACACTTTATGCTTAGTATTTGGTTTTAAAAAAAAATCAGAAAAGTTTGTAATAAATAAAAAGCAGTGTATAAATATTACAGAATAAAATTAAATAAATATAATAAAATAATCATGAATCCTCTCTATACTAGATCCTATAATGGATCCTTGAATTATCTAACAGTCAGTCAAAACTTCCCTTCCTCACAGACATTTTTCAAAAAGACAGCCACAGTCAGCCTGGATTGCTGAAAATGCCAAGATTGCAGGTTTAATCCCTGCATGGGACAGCTGCATATTCCTGCCTTGAAGGTGGTTGGACGACATTATTATTACAGTGGTACCTCGGGTTACATACGCTTCAGGTTACATACGCTTCAGGTTACAGACTCCGATAACCCAGAAATAGTGCTTCAGGTTAAGAACTTTGCTTCAGGATGAGAACAGAAATCGTGCTCCAGTGGCGAGGCAGCAGCAGGAGGCCCCATTAGCTAAAGTGGTGCTTCAGGTTAAGAACAGTTTCAGGTTAAGTACGGACCTCCGGAACGAATTAAGTACTTAACCCGAGGTACCACTGTATTACTATTATTATTATTATTATTATTATTATTATTATTATTATTATACCCTGCCCATCTGGGTTTCCCTAACCACACTGTGTGACTTACAGCATATCTAAAAACATAATAAAAACATCAAGCCTGAAAAACTTCCCTTATTAGGGCTGCCTTCAGATGTCTTCTAAAAGTCAGATAGTTGCTTATTTCCTTGACATATGAATGGAATCTCCAAGAATGGAAGATTTGAGATTGGGCGATAGTTGGCCATATCGGCCGGGTCCAAATATATATTTTTTTTAAAGAAGTGGTTTAATAACCGCTCAGGGTCCCTTCCACCTTTACAATTCTATGATCCTAGGAGCTCTCACAGGTTAACTTTCCATATCTGTTGCTACCTTCATGATGGCTCGGCCAACCTTCTCCCCAAAGAACTTCTTGAAGGGAACTTCCTCCAGCTCCACCACAGAGACGGAATGCGCCTTCTCCGTGAGGTAAGCAGCAACCTCCATGCCTGGAAAACAGAAATGAGAAAAAGTAAAACCTTCCACGGAGGAAACCATGCCAAGGAATGCACTTCCCAAAACAATACGTGAAATGAAGCATAACCATCCATTGAAAATTCGCACTTCCCTGAATTTTATGATGCAGTTCTTCAACTATGCATATGCAAAGCATATACAGTGGTACCTCGGGTTAAGTACTTAATTCGTTCCGGAGGTCCGTTCTTAACCTGAAACTGTTCTTAACCCGAAGCACCACTTTAGCTAATGGAGCCTCCTGCTGCTGCTGAGCTGCCAGAGCACAATTTCTGTTCTCATCCTGAAGCAAAGTTCTTAACCTGAGGTAATATTTCTGGGTTAGCGGAGTCTGTAACCTGAAGCGTATGTAACCTGAAGTGTATGTAACCCAAGGTACCACTGTATTAGGGGAAAGCATGAAAGAAATGCATATATTTGTGAAAATATAATACTAACATGCTTTACATAAGGAGATATTGTTTTGCAAAACAAAAAACACCCATATATATTACACCAAATTGTGTAAGAGAATAAGAAGGAGAAAGTGCAATAAAAATGCTGATGAATTTTCACGAGGTAATAAAAATGGTAATAATCCACAGTCAGGTGTATAAATGTATCAAACTGGATTTAAAATAGAACCAGTATAATTAGTAATTAGAGTATGTGGACTAGGGTTCGAATCCTACCTCACCCCGCCACAGTTTAAAACATCTAAAACCAGCACATTTTCTGCTATAGGGACCAACAGGATATGTTCCAACAGCAACAAGAAATATGAAAAGCCCTGGTCAAAAATGTAGTAGAAAAAAGACAGTCATGGAACCGAGAAATTGCACAAAACAAATGAAATACCGTGAAAATCCCTGAAATGAGAAGTAATTGACTAGAAATATTATCTTATCGAAATAAACTAAATAATAAAAATCAAAAAGTTTAAGGAAAAAATTAGAAAAACCTAAAATTGAGCAAAGCCTTAACGGGATGCCGGCTGCAAACCTTGTTTCACTGAACTATTCAGTTTCCTCAGAAGGAAATAGAAAAATCATAAACCTTAAATGACCAAAATTCAAAAAAGGGGGTAGAACTCCCAAAAATTCTGAAGTATTATAATCCTAGCTCGACCTAGGTGAAGCAAAGCGCAATAATAAAGGATTGAGGACTCAAAGGTAAAGTTTCTATTACTGAATTTACAAAAAAGGGGTAAAGACTTATCTTTAACATCAGCAGTAACATCTAGACTATGGGAGCATTTCTAAAACTTGTCTAAAACTTGCCATTTCGGTTTCCAAACCCTTTTTTGTAAATTCCGTTTGCAGCCGGCATCCCATTAAGGCTTTGTTCAATTTTAGGTTTTTCTAATTTTTTCCTTAAACTTTTTGATTTTTATTATTTCTTTTATTTCCATAAGATAAAATTTCTAGTCGATTACTTCTCGTTTCAGGGATTTTCACAGTATTTCATTTGTTTTGTGCAATTAGTAAAAAATGTAGGCAGGCCAAGCCTTATCCTGGGTATGTACCGTATTTTTCGCTCTATAGGACGAACCCGACCATAGGACACACCTTGTTTTAGAGGTGGAGAACAAGAAAAAAAAATTCTCCCCCTCTCTGCTCAGCGCCTCTTCAGCGAAGCGGCAGGAGAAACGGAGCCCCTTCCATTTCTCCTCCCGCTTGGCTGAAGGGGCGCTGCGCAGCTCTCCCTCTCTGCTGAAGCCAGGAGACTCTTGCTCTTCCAGCTTCAGCAAAAGGAACCCGAAGCCTTCGGAGCGCAGCACGAGTTCCCGCTGCGCTCCAAAGGCTTCAGGAGGCTATCCCTGAAGCCTGGAGAGCGAGAGGGGTCGGTGCGCACTGACCCCTCTCGCTCTCCAAGCTTCAGCGAAAGCAACGCGACGCCTCCAGAGTGTGGAGGGAGCGCTCCCTCTGCGCTTCGAAGGCTTCGTGTTGCTATCGCTGAAGCCAAGGAGCCTGCATTCGCCCCATAGGACGCACACACATTTCCCCTTAATTTTTGGAGTGGGAAAAGTGCGTCCTATAGAGCAAAAAATACGGTAAATTCTTTGATCTGCCCGTCCTTCCTTGCAGAGAGAGGCTCACCCAGGAAAGAGGCTCCAACAACCACGGCGTTCTTGCTGGTGGCTAGCTTCACCACTCGGTTGGCATCCTCCACCGTCCGGATGTTAAAAACGTTCTCCACTTCCTTGCCTTTGCAGCTAAGGGTTTTGGGCCTGGAAAGATGTGATGGCAGAGCAAGACTGTAGCCAAAACAGAATTCTACAAGATCAAAGTCTGGCAGACGTCCAGATTTTGTAATGTGGATACCGATCACAGAAAAAACGACTTCAAAATACACAGGCAATCCAAGGTGGCCCCAAAGTCTTGGTAGTTCCACATAGGTAGAGCACCTGCTTGGAATGCAGAAGGTCCAGGTCCAATCCCTAATGGCATCTCTGGGTAGGGCTGAGAGAGACTCCCAGCCTGAAGCGCTCGACGGCCGCTGCTGCCAGTCAGTGTGGACTATACTGAGCTAAATGGGCCAATGATCTAAGTATATGGCAGTCTCATACTTTCCTGTGCTGCATTCAACGCACCACAGAAAGAGAGCTCACAACCAATGTGCTGTTAATGGTTAGAGTGTTGGACTGGGAGAGCAGGGTTCGAATCCCCTCTCAAGTCACGAAGCTCACTAGGTGACCTTGGGCCAGCCAACATCTCTTAGCCTAACCTACTCGAAGGAGCGTCTCCACCCCCATCATTCAGCCCCAGACACCGAGGTCCTCCTCTGAGGGTCTTCTGGTGGTTCCCTCCCTGCAAGAAGTGAGGTTACAGGGAACCAGGCAGAGGGCCTTCTCGGTAGTGGCACCCACCCTGTGGAATGCCCTCCCATCAGATGTCAAGGAAATAAACAACTATCTGACCTTTAGGTAAAGGTAAAGGGACCCCTGACCATTAGGTCCAGTCGTGACCAACTCTGGGGTTGCGGCGCTCATCGTGCTTTATTGGCCGAGGGAGCCGCCGTTTGTCCGCAGACAGCTTCCGGGTCATGTGGCCAGCAAGACTAAGCCGCTTCTGGCGAACCAGAGCAGCACACGGAAACGCCGTTTACCTTCCCACTGGAGTGGTACCTATTTATCTACTTGTACTTTGACGTGCTTTCGAACTGCTAGGTTGGCAGGAGCTGCGACCGAGCAATGGGAGCTCACCCCGTCGCAGGGATTCGAACTGCCGACCTTCTGATCGGCAAGTCCTAGGCTCTGTGGTTTAACCCACAGCGCCACCTGCGTCCCTTATCTGACCTTTAGAAAACATCTAAAGGCAGTCCTGTATCAGGAAGTTTTTAATGTTTGATGTTTTATTGTGTTTTTAATATTCTGTTGGGAGCCACCCAGAGTGGCTGGGGAAACCCAGCCAGATTATTAATACCTCACAGGGCTGTTGTGAGTATGGAATGTGGGGAGGAGAACTATATACACCGTGAGACCTTGGGAGATAAAGGTGGTATATAAATGAAGCAAATAATACATAATAAATTAATAAATTAAGTCAAAACTTTGGGTGCCCAAAAACTTCCTGCTCGTCACTTACATGCTCCCAGTGGCAAGTAGCAGTTTGTTATACTCCATTTTAAACCCGTCCTTGAATACAGCTGTCTTGTTCTTGACGTCCACAGCCACCACCTGAAACAATTCCCAAAGGATCATTCAACAGAACATCTTAAGGAACATCCGAAAACGTAATAAGCTAAGGACCGAACTGTGCAGAAGGTCCCGGGTTCAGTGCCCATCAGCATCTCTAGGGCTAGGGTTGGGAGAGCCCTCCGCCTGAAAAACCCTGGAAGGGTTGCTACCGGCCAGTGTAAACAACACTGAGCTAGATGGAAGCAATGGTTTTACACGGTATGAGGCAGCTCCCGACGAAAGCTGAGAATTCAAACTGGGAGTATAGAATATCACTAATACAAAACTTCCACCCCTTGTACACAGACACACACACACCTGCATTTCTGTCAGGACCTCGATGTCATATGTACGAAAAAATTCCTTTGGTCGCAAGGCAATCTGATCAGGGTGAGAATCCATCGACTGAAACAAAAACCCATTTTTGTCCTTAGCAAAAGCAGGGGTTGCTGGTTATTATTTTTTGACCCAGAGGGTACTTTTGGATATTTGAATGACTGTTCACCCCTTCTGATCACTTCCCTCCCCCCCCACCCCCCGCACCAGATCAGCCCCCCTATAGCCCACCCCTCAAGAGACTGAAAGAAAGAACATGTGGACATAGACACTTCAAAAGTCAGATCCAATGGTATTCATCTGAGCCTCGAAAAGAACTGGGAGCAGATAGATGCAGCTAGTTTGGCTGAACTGGGCCCCACAACAATGCTGTGGAATGGAGCGTAAGAGGTGGGGGCACAGGGCATCGCTGAAATCTGAGAGCCCAAATTCCGCCACTGAGAGCATCCTTGCTCCAACTTCCTCCTTACACAGAGCTGAGGGAGGAAGTTGGAAGAGTGCTTGATTTCAAGACACATGATTTCAAGACACAGGTTTTTATTTTATCTCACTGCTTTCCCCAGGAAAACCTCGGTAGAATCTAGATGCATATATGTGTGTGTGTGTGTGTGTGTGTGTGTGTGTGTGTATGAAAATGCTTTTTTTTTCAGCGTGAAAAAAAATTGAATTTGCCATGAGCTCACCATTGCCATCTAGTGCCCCATTTATATAATGTAGTACAGTGGTACCTCGGGTTAAGTACTTAATTCGTTCCGGAGGTCCATTCTTAACCTGAAACTGTTCTTAACCTGAAGCACCACTTTAGCTAATGGGGCCCCCTGCTGCTGCTGCGCCGCCGGAGCACGATTTCTGTTCTCATCCTGAAGCAAAGTTCTCAACCTGAAGCACTATTTCTGGGTAAGCGGAGTCTGTAATCTGAAGCATATGTAACCTGAAGCGTATGTAACCCGAGGTACCACTGTACTCTTTTCAGCGTCTGGAAGAATGGCAGGTGAAGATGATGGACTTTCTGGAGCTAGCTGACCTTACTGGAAGAATCCGTGACCAGAAAGAAGAGGAATATCAAGAAGATTGGAGAAAATTTAAGGACTATTTGAATAAATATTGTAATATTAAAAATTAGAAGTTACTTGAAAGTACCAAATAGGCCTAGGATTAAATTAGGATTTATTTAAATAAATGGGATGTAGAACATTAAGAAAAGTGAAGAAATTTGATTATAACTGGAATATTATGTTTTAATAATGATACTTAAAACCCACTTAAGATGTTGAATTTGCAGCTGCATCTTGCTGTTTAGTGCTGAATCAGAACAAATGTCCATCTGCAGAAAACCCGGTTCATGTTTGTTCCGATTCAGCAGTAAACAAAAGAGTTTTCTAAGGAAAAACAGCAGGACGAAAGAAGAAGCTCTCAGACCTATGCCTGCAAATCGCAGGACAAATGTCCCACTTCTTCCTTCACCTCTTTATAATTCGATATCATCTTATTATAGTCTGGTAACTCAAGATAAAACTTTGTGCATCTGCTGGAGAGGACTGTAGTCTACAAGAGCTTATGCCAGTGGTAGCCGAAATGGGGATTTCCAGATATTGCTGGACTACAACTCCCATCATCCCTGACCATCGGCCACGCTGGCTGATGGGATTTGTAGTCCGACAATGTCTAGATGGCACCACGTTAGCTCTCGCTCAATTAGGATTTGCCCTCCACCAAGTTTAGGATACAAGGAGAACGAACTGGAGAATACCAACCTTACTTAGTTTGGGTCTGTCATAGGGCAAGTTCCTGTCCATTGTGCACATCACAATCCTATCCGAGAAGCCTTCTTGCCGTAACGTCTCCGCACACACCAGTCCTGCGGGGCCTGTGAAAGAAGTGTATTTGTTCGTGTATTATTATTATTATTATTATTATTATTATTATTATTATTATTCCCACCTTTTTTCTCCAAAGAGAGCAAGGTGATGTATGTCGTTCTCCCCTCCTCATTTTTATTCCTCACAACAACCCTGTGAGGTTGATTAGGCAGTGATTGGTCCCTAGTCACGCCCAGTGAGTTTCATTAGTTGAGTGGCGGCATTCAAACCCTGCTCTCCCAGGCCCAAGCCTGACACTCTAACCACGACATAAAATAAATAAATTGTATATTTTGATTTAGAATGCCTTGATGCTATTGTGTACAGGCAACGGCCAATTGATGCGCGTCCGACTGATGCGCGATCACACATGCGGGCATGGCGCCGAACCGCGAAACATGGCTAAAACACCCCTAAAATGTCACTAAAATGGCAGAATGGGGGGGTGGAGTGGGGTAATATGCTTTATACAGGCCCCATTGACATGCGTGGGGGTCCAGAACGTTCCCCCCATACAAAATGAGGATCGCCTGGTGTTTTAATTAGGGATTGAATGTATAGTTGCAAACCGTTTTGCAACCTGAGCGGTATATAAAATAAAATAATGATAACAACAGCAGCAACAATAATGGCAAAATTCACATCTAATGCTCCGCCCAGTTTTGCCTCTGGCCCCGCCCACCACTGACTTCTGGCCCTCGGAATGTTTCCCAGCAGCCAATGTGGCCCTCGAGCTGGAAAAGGTCCAACCTCCCTGCAGTACAGCAACTGACCTGAAGGGGGTGCCGTCTCTTCAGTGAAGCCACCCCTCACCCAACAGCTGCTCTCCATCCCACCCCAGACTGCTTTTGGAGCCAACTCTGGCTCACGGTACCTGCCCCGATGATGAGTACGTTTGTGCTGCTGATGTTGTAGTTGCTGAGGGAGATGCATTTGGCCATCACCTTGGTCCTCCTCTGCGTCTGAAGAGCCTGAAGGGGGCCATTAAGAAGACGGTGTCAGTGAAAACCTTTCACACTTCTGCGATTCCCCCCATTGCAGGGGGTTGGACTAGATGACCCGCGAGGTCCCGTCCAAATCAACAGTTCTGCGACTCCTCTGCCAACTCACACACACATTGTTTTTGGTCAGGAGAAGCATCCCTGAGAAAGTTTTGGCTTTGGGCGACGCTCTGTACTGGCACAACCCATTTGTTCTTACTTAGCAGCAAGTTCCATTGGACTCAGTGGGATTTACTTCTGAGTAAAGAGGCTTTACTTGGTCCACCATGATCACTGCAGATGGTAACAGCAGCCACAAAATTAAAAGATGCCTGCTTCTTGGGAGAAAAGCAATGACAAACCTAGACAGCATCTTAAAAAGCAGACACATCACCTTGCCAACAAAGGTCCGTATAGTTAAAGCTATGGTTTTCCCAGTAGTGATGTATGGAAGTGAGAGCTGGACCATAAAGAAGGCTGATCGCTGAAGAATTGATGCTTTTGAATTATGGTGCTGGAGGAGACTCTTGAGAGTCCCATGGACTGCAAGAAGATCAAACCTCTCCATTCTGAAGGAAATCAGCCCTGAGTGCTCACTGGAAGGACAGATCCTGAAGCTGAGGCTCCAATACTTTGGCCACCTCATGAAAAGAGAAGACTCCCTGGAAAAGACCCTGATGTTGGGAAAGATGGAGGCCACAAGGAGAAGGGGACGACAGAGGACGAGATGGTGGGACAGTGTTCTTGAAGCTACCAGCATGAGTTTGACCAGACTGCGGGAGGCAGCAGAAGACAGGAGTGCCTGGCGTGCTCTGGTCCAGGGGGTCACAAAGAGTCGGACATGACTAAACAACAACAAAAGAGTCTTAGGCACATGCTGTAAGGTTTCACCTTATAGGGATCTCAGTGGTCATCTCACCTGTTTGCTTGCTCTGATGTACACTTTCTCCTTCTCGATTTTCACCTAGGAATATAAATTGATTTCTCTTTTTAAAAATGGTTTTATTATCAAAGTTTTTCATAATTGTTTTGATTATTTATGGGTTTTTATCCTGTATTTTTTTTCTGTGAACCACCCTGAGATCTTATGATGAAGGGCGGTATAGTAATAATAATAATAATAATAATAATAATAATAATAATAATAATAATGTCAAATAAGATTCAGACAGACTGGCAAAATGCCTCACACACATCCCCCCACCAAAAGCAATTCACACCTGCAAACTGTCATATAAAAGTGCCCCAAAGAACATGAACAAAATGGTGTATAAGTTGAAGAGAAATTAAAAGAGCGGTTTTTATCTTTCTTACTTCAGGTCTTCTACGTAGCAGAGAGACATTCCACCTAACATACAGAGGAGAAACTCCCTCAGTGCCACATAGCCAATCAGAGTGTTACCTTAGGGAACATCATGCCACTCTGCCTGGTTGCTAAGCCAGAAAACATCTCCACCCCTCTCTCCCTCTTGGCTAACTGACTTCAACGCTAACAGAGTTAACCCTTGAATTACAGACAGAATGATCTCTACTGCGGCACCTTGAACACCAAACTCAAGTTTGCACAGACCAGACTAACCAGTAAAGAATCCTTCTACCCTTTCTGGGACAAAGGGACCTCAATAAAGGCATCCTGTCCCCTGGGCACCCCAAACCCTGGGCAGATGCTGGAGACTGTGATTACCCTGCTGTGCCATTCTCAAAGCAGTGCTGTGGCTTAACCCTGGAGGTCTTACCTGAAATTTCGGCAAGCTGTCCAGGCCTGGATAGTCTTCAATGTCACCTGTGCCAATGTTAAAGCAAGCCCCGTGCCAGGGACAACGCACACGTCCTTTGGACAAAACCCCTGCAGGAAGGAGGTTAGGAACACAAGTCGAAATGAGTCTACATGGGAACATAGGAAGCTGTCATTGGCCCATCTTCTTCAGTGTTGTCTACACTGACGTTCTGCCCGGACACTGAGGTCCAGCGCCGAGGGCCTTATGGCGGTTCCCTCACTGTGAGAAGCCAAGTTACAAAGAACTAGGCAGAGGGCCTTCTCGGTAGTGGCACCCCCCCCCCGAACGCCCTCCCACCAGATGTCAAAGAGAAAAATAACTACCAAACTTTTAGAAGACATCTGAAGGCAGCCCTGTTTAGGGAAGCTTTTAATGTTTGATAGGTTATTGTATTTTAGTGTTTTGTCGGAAGCCGCCCAGAGTGGCTGGGGAAACCCAGCCAGATGGGCGGGGTATAAATAATAATTATTATTATTATTATTATTATTATTATTATTATTATTATTATTATTATTATGACTGGCAGCAGCTCTCCAGGGTTTCAGGCAGGGGACATTCCCAGCCCTATGGAACTGGAACTGTTGGAGGTACCACAGAACACCCACAGTTGTAAGAACCCAATATTTTAGTGTGGCAGCATCTCCCTGCTACTGATATCAAGCCTTCACAATACTCTTTTCAGCCACCCATCCAAGCCTTCAACAGCTGTTGCCCAAACACTTTCAAGCACGTCTTGAGGGCTAGAAACTTGCATGTTTATTTTTAAAAACGAAAGCCGAGATTCTGCATTCTGCAAGTCACATTCCGACCTTTCCCAGCACTCCCGTGACAGAATCGCAGAAAGCACAAGGACTCCCCAAGCCTGCAGTTTTATAAAAAGATTTTTTTTTAATGAACACGTGTCATTTTCATAATAGGGCAAACTGACCTTTCACCAACGGAGCACCATAGTGAGGACATTTGTGGCCCATGGCATAGAACTCCCCGTTTTCTTTGACCAGAAGCGCTTTCCCGCAGCCCAGATCCACCTCTCGCATCCTGGATAGGCAGAATTAAAACAGCATCAATATTTTCTCAAAGGAAACCTGAGTTTTACATTTGCATGATTAACAGGGAGCCTAGCAAAGTCAAGGATGTTCTGCTGAGAATGAGAATCACATGGAGCCCTTCTGTGGTTAAGCAATGGAGCCAGGTACCAGGAAGGCCCACAGTTCAAATCTCGCCTCAAATCTTGTGAGATGGCTTCAGGCTTCTCTCTTTCAGTCTCGGAGCTTATCCACATTTTCCTTTTGCCCCACACTTTCTAGGCACAAGTCTGCACTTTCCTGGTCCGTATCCAATGACTTTTTTTTTCCTTTTGGCCTGCCGCGTTCCGCAGGAAAACTCAGTCTTTACTGCTGAATCGGAGCAAATGGTAATTTAGGTTTCCCAGGGATTGCTGTTTGTTCCAATTTAGCAGTAAAGAGCAGGTTTTTGCGGGGGCAAAAAAAGAAAGCACTTGGACACAGACCTGGAAAGCCCAGACCTGTGCCTAGAAATGTGAAGACAGGATGATCCCTCAGTCTCCTGATCTGCAGAATGGGACTATAAATACTGCTCTATCTTCAAGAGATAAATTGCATGTAAACCACCTAAGCTGGAGATATCACCAAAAGAAAGAGAAGGGGAAAGAAAAGAAGGAAAAGGAAAAGAAAACGCTGATTTAAATGAAAATCTCATGTGCTAACTTGCAAATAAGGAGGGACAGGTGGTATATAACATGGACCCGCCAAGTGTTTACAGATCTGCAAAAGCCGTCCCAGTTTCTGAATTGATCCCGAAATGCCCTACTTTTCCTTAGGACGTCCCTATTTTCATCAAAGAAATGTTGGAGGGTATGGAGTTACACGATCCCCAAGCCAAGGAGATAAGTAACTATACAATCTTTAGATGACATCTGAAGGCAGCCCTGTATAGGGAAGGTTTTTTTATTGTTTAATGTTTTATTCTTATGTTTTCTCTCTATATATACATACTGGAAGCTGTTCAGAGTGGCTGGAGCAACCCAGTCAAATGGGTAGGGTATAATAATAATTTATTATTATTATTATTATTATTATTATTATTATTATTATTATTATTATTATTTTATTATTTATATCCCACCCATCGAACAGGATTGCCCCAGCCACTCTGGGTGGCTTCCAGCAAAGACACATGAAAATAGATGCACCTCATAGAAATAGTGTCAGGAATTATACAAAGAATTAACCCACACCGGGAAAGGGGGGGGCGTACAGGAAACTCTGCTATAATTCAAGACAAAGAAAGGCAAAGTGTGTGTAATTTCATTATGACAAAACAGACAAATGGTAAAACAAAACAAAACAAAAAACCCTACCATTGATATTTGAAGGAAGTCTGGAACAAAAACCCACACAGGTGTAGCTCTGTATACCTAGGGAAGCATTGGGGTTTAGACTTATCAAACACCAGTGCCTCACATCAGATAGCAAACCAGTTTTGAAGATGAGAGGAGTTTCAAAATGCACATGGTGACATGGGACAGGAATCTGTTGGCTAAGTTAAAAAAAAATATCCCCCACTGGACTTTCTAGGTCCAAATTTAAGCAAACCACAACTGGATTGAAGGATTTTGCAGAGATAAAAATATTGGAAATGTCCTGATTTAATAATAATAGTAATCATAATTTTGTTATTTATACCCCACACATCTTGGCTGGGTTGCAATTTAGAAGGGTATTACTATTATTGTTGCTGTTGTCCCTGTTTCCATCAGTGAAATCTCAGTATGGTAACAGTCGCAATGTGCCTAAGATACGTTGTTGCTCTACACCATGGGTAGGCAAACTTTAGCCTGGGGCCGGATCCGGCCCAATCGCCTTCCAAATCCGGCCCACGGATGGTCCGGGAATCAGCATGTTTTTACATGAGTAGAATGTGTCCTTTTATTTAAAATGCACCTCTGGGTTATTTGTGGGGCCTGTCTGGTGTTTGTACATGAGTAGAATGTGTGCTTTTATTTAAAATGCATCTCTGGATTATTTGTGGGGAATAGGAATTTGTTCATCCCCTCCCCCATAAAAAAATATAGTCCGGCCCCCCACAAGGTCTGAGGGACAGTGGACTGGCCCCCTGCTGAAAAAGTTTGCTGACTCCTGCTCTACACTCACTGTCCATTGTCGAGGTCCTTCACATAACAAACAGAGGCTTCAACCACATCCTTCAGGTTCCGGTAGGGGTTGATGGCAACCGGGTATTCCTCGAGCTGGAAATGGCGAGAAGTGCCATTGGCTTTGTAGATGATGGGGCTGGCTTTCCCGTTGGGCGACATCTCCTCCTTGGCTCTCTCCTTCTCTGGCAGCACCACTTCGATTTTCACTTCAACTGCGGAAGCAAAGAGAAACCCTCTCCGTTATACTTCATGGTCCAATGTCCCTCCCGACCCTGGGCTCTGCTCAGTGGTAGAGCAACTGCTTTGCATGCAGAAATTCCCAGGTACATATTCCTTGGCATCTCCGGGTATGGCTTGGGAAAAAACTCCCTGCCTGAAACCCTGGAAAGTTGCTGCTACTCCGCATAGGCAATATGGAGCTGGATGGACCAAGTATATACCGTATTTTTCGCTCTATAAGACTCACCAGACCATAAGACGCACCTAGTTTTTGGAGGAGGAAAACAAGAAAAAAAAAATATTCTGAATCCCAGAAGCCAGGACAGCCAGCGGGATCTGGCTTCTGGGATAGCCTCTTACTGTCCTGGCTTATGGGTTAGCCGCGGGCAGCCTCTCCCGGGCAGGGGGGTGAAGGCTGAAGCCAGAACAGCAAGCAGGATCGCTGCTTCTGGGATATCCGCGCGAAGTCTTTTGAGGACAGCGGGAGGAAGGCTCCCCCAAGAGCCGTGCCCCCTTTATAGAGCTCGCGGAGCGTGTGTGCAGCTCTTGGGGGCTTTTCCCCAGGAGGGAGAAGGGCAGCCCCTCTCCTTCCTCGGGGAAAAGCCCCCAAGAGCCACACACACGCTCCACGCGGCTCTTTAAAGGAAGCGCTGAGCAGAGCCTCCCACCTGCATTCGCTCCATAAGACGCACACACATTCCCCCTTACTTTTTAGGAGGGGAAAAGTGTGTCTTACAGAGCGAAAAATACGGTGTGTGTGTGTGTGTGTGTGTGTGTGTGTGTGTGTGTATATATATATATATATATATATATATGATGATCTTATTGAATGTTTGCCTTTTTTGTCATTTAATGATCACATAAGCTTTATACCAAATTACTACAGCTAAATAAGTTTAACTGCCTGTGCAAATGGGATTACAATATCTTTTTTTTAATCGTTTTTATTTGATTTTCCAAATATAAATTTATAACAAAACGAAATACATTTCCATATAAAGAGATTTCTCTGAATTCCAAGACCTCCCCCCCCAGCCCCTCCATGGATCCTAATGTCAATGTTTTCAACTGCATATTATATATCGTAGTCTATATTTTGTATCTATCCGTATCAATTAGCGCCAATGAATTGGAGAAAATTATTCCCCAGAATTAGCCTGGGCACAAAAGCTTTTCAACTCAGAACAGTGCAGTAATTCTTTCTGAAAGAGATTAGCAGCTCAAAATATTAAGTGAAATCATTGCTGTTTTAATTGTTATTATTGTTGCTTGTTTGTTTTTCCTGTAAAGCACTTTAGAGATTTTTTAATGATATTAAGCAGTATTGGGTTTGTTTGTTTTTTTAAAAAATAAACAATAAAATTACTATTTCAACTGATATTTTGCAAGGTGTCTTAACATTCACCAGTTTCAGGCCTGCTTGATCAGACCCATGGCCCATCCAGTCCAGCCTCCTGTTTTCAGTGGCCTAACAAAAAACTCACAAGCAGGATCTGAGCACAACAGCACTCTCTCCTGAGGTTTCCAGCAACCAACCAATTAAGACATGTATCAGTGGAAAATGTGCATTAAAAATTAGTGAAAATTAACATGCATCATATTATTAAGGGAAATAGCTTGCAAAAATGTGCCAAGGCTGCATACAAAAATGTGTTTATCAGGAGAAGTTTGCACTGAAATGCTGTCAAGTTTTGGAATTGGGGGGTGGGAAATAAGTCACAGATTGCTGGATAAATGCCAGTAATTATGACTGGAAAAGGGAGAAATGCGGGGGGGGGATGACACCCCGAGCAAGAAACTAAACTAAACCAGAGCCTGACATCATGGTCTTATAAACAAACAGGCTTCTTGAAGAGGTAGGGAGGAGGGAGAGGAAAAGAGACAGAAGGGGGACTGATATCAGATATTGGCTCCATCTCAGAATAACCCTTGCACAGTTTTCTGTCATGAATTTGTGTGTGAGGAGAGAGAGAGAGAGAGAGAGAGAGAGAGAGAGAGAGAGAGAGAGAGAGAGATTCTGCTGTAAGATAAAAAATCCTCTGCAGTTTAAGCTATTTTGAGGATGTTTGACAAGCAGCAACACACACACATAACTGGTGAGAGGACACACACACAAAACTGAACGGAGAAAGCCTTTGCTTATTCAGACACAACAGGTGAAATGATTCGCTGCCATGGCTAGGTGCTTTTGCATAAGAACTGAAGAAGAAGGCCCAGCATCCTTTTCTCATAGTGGCCAACCAGATGCCTGTTGGAACCTGCAGGCAGGATTCGAACACAGGAGCACTCTTCCCTCCCATGATTTCCAGCAACTGGGAGATGAATAGGAGTCTCCTA
Organism: Podarcis raffonei; assembly: GCF_027172205.1. Taxonomy (NCBI): domain Eukaryota; kingdom Metazoa; phylum Chordata; class Lepidosauria; order Squamata; family Lacertidae; genus Podarcis; species Podarcis raffonei. The sequence goes on from NC_070617.1 coordinate 25,881,253, forward strand.
GCAACTCTCAGTGCCCTTAACAAGCTACAGAGTTATAGTCCAGCAGGATCTGGGGATCCCCAATGGCTGTCCTGCCATGCTTTAAATGGCTCCCATGAACACTATAAAAAAAAGTGGCAACCTTGACATTTATAGCTGGGATAGCTCAGTCGGTAGAGCATGAGACTCTTAATCTCGGGGTTATGGGTTCGAGCCCCGTGTTGGGCAAAAGATTCCTGCATTGCAGGGGGTTGGACTAGATGACCCACAGGGTCCCTTCCAACTCCACAATTCTATGAATCCAGAATTATAAAGCACTGAATAATATTATCCCTTAGATGGACTTCACATTAATTCCCCACCTTGTCAATTCACCAAACTGAATGGGATGCTGAGTTGTTTCAGACCCTTTACAGAGGTGTATAATGTTAAAGCAGCAACTTCCATCAATCACATTTGTACTCCAATTTCAAAGTGTGTATCAAATTTGCTTGGGAGGGGCAAAACGCCCCACTAAAACCTTATTGATTTGCATGATCATCAGTGATGGAGATATTAATCAGTGGCTGATCAATCCACTGGGTTGATTCAACGATGGTGCCAATTTTAATGAGCAATTTTGATTAAAAACAAACCTTTTCCAAAGCTTTTCTGGTCCCAAGGTACTGGATGATAAAAAGCCATATCAGTTCTACATATTCCTTTGAACTATGAGTGGTTAAACTAAATTCTCCAGGAACTCAAACGGGCACTTCTGCTGAGGTTTTGCTGATATGCAAAAATCTAGATTTAATCAAATAATTAATTGGATGAAACGGAAATTATTAATCAATGGGAGAGGGCTTTAATCACTTGCCAGCCCTAATTATTGGTATTAAGACCCTGTAATTATTTGATTAAGTGGATCCTCGTTTTAATGCATTAATTATTTCCACCCAGGATTGATGTTAACAGTGCCTGACTTATAGTTACCGAGTTCATTTCGTTTACTTTTTTTAAACACTGGAACACTGACATCAGCCTTTTTCCAGTCCTCTGAAATATCCTCAGTATTCCATGATTTACTTAAAATCAGCCTCAGCGGTTCAGAGAGCTCCTCGGCCAATTCTTTTAAAACATTTGGGTGCGAGTTATCCGGTCCTGCGGATTTAAAAATGGTCAGCTTTAGTAGATTGCGGTTTCATATCCTCTAGGGCAGGAATGTTACGGAGGCGCTGCTGAAATGAGAATGTTGTTACAAAAGTCGGATGCCTGCCCCTCAGGATCTGTGTTCCTTCAGAGAATCGAGACACAGCGGAGACTATCACAGCTTTAAGAAATAGAGTTTATTCACCTATTTACACCTGCAATCTGCATGGAGGGAGTCCAGATCTTAAAGCATGGTCCTTTCAAGAGGGGCTTGTCCCCTATACCAATGCAGCCAGGAGCCAGCCTTCAGCCATCCTGCCCAAGATGGATCCCAGTCTATCTTCTTCCTTCTTCTTCCCAGAACACCCTGCTAAGGAACTCTCCAAGGCATCTTTCCCAGTCAGCTCTGCAGCCAGCCTGCCCAAAAGATGGACCCCAGCCTCTCGCCCTGGTTCTTCTTTCCAAAACCTCTTCTACCAGACTCCCTTTTCATCACCTTAAACACCCCCATCATCTGACAACATCTGTCTCTCCAGGCCAAAGCATAGCTGTCAACTTACAGATTTGAAAATAAGGGACCTGCAGCCTCGAAAATAAGGGAATCGTAGAATCACAGAACTGTAGAGTTGGAAGGGACACTGAGGATCATCTAGTCCAACCCCCTGCAATGCGGGAATATGCAGCTGCCGATCGAACCTGCAACCCTGGCGTTATCAGCACCATGCTCTAACCAACTGAGCTACCACAACTGGAGGGCCCCCATGTTGGTCTAGGACTTGGACCTCTAGCTCTCTATGCTCCTGATTGGTTGTACTCTCCCCCCTATCTTAAAAATAAATAAATTAAATCTGAGGTGTTCAGGCATACTCATCACAGTTTCATTACTTTTTGCAAGTTGAAAAACAGCTGAAATAGTTATTGTACTTATTTCATATGATTTATACCCCACTTCATAGTAAAGTGGGGCTATTGGGTTGTTGTTTTTATTTTTATTATGTATTTTGTGGTTTTATATCTCGGTTTTATTATGTGAACCACTCTGAGACCACCTCTGGGTATAGGGCAGTATATAAATAATAATAATAATAATAATAATAATAATAATAATAATAATAATAATCCTCAAGTGATTTTTGAAAAACAGTAACATTGTCACTAAGAAAAATTAACAACAGTAATTTAAAACTTTCATAAATTAAGTAATACAATATTTTAGGTAATGATATAACAAGGATAGGAAACAAGGCAAAATGTAAAGATGCAAAGTTTAATTTTGTAAACCATCAGACGGGAGGGCGGGAAGCCATTAGGCTCAGTTGAGCCAAAGAGATAAAATAAGAGGATATGATGTTATGTAATGTGATTATATGTAAAACCAATAAAAAAATATTTTAAAAATAAAATAAAACTTTCATAAAGTTTTTAAAAAGCAGTAGACTCAAAGCAGATTAAGACTCGCATCAACTTTGTAAACATGCAGGTAGACTTGTCTAAGCAAAAAGAGTACATCAAAAACACCTGCCTGATATCAATAAGCAGACAGTTCCAAAGTTCCACACTAAAAGATTGAGTTCTTACAAATGCGGAACAAGTATAATTCCAAAGGCCCCGATTTCTCTAAGTAAAGGTAAAGGGGTTGCGGCGCTCACTTCGCTTTACTGGCCGATGGAGCTGGCGTACAGCTTCCGGGTCATGTGGCCAGCATGACTAAGCTGCTTCTGGCGAACCAGATCAGCGCACGGAAACGCTGTTTACCTTCCCACTGGAGTGGTACCTATTTATCTACTTGCACTTTGACGTGCTTTCGAACAGCTAGGTTGGCAGGAGCAGGGACCGAGCAACGGGAGCTCACCCCGTTGTGGGGATTCGAACTGCCAACCTTCTGATCAGCAAGACCTAGGCTCTGTGGTTTCCGCATCTCTACAAGGAAGCAAATGAATCATACGGTGATAGAACAAAAGAACTCTGCTGGATCAGACTCTGTACCCTTGAATCCAAATTTCCCCACCCCTGGCTGTAAAGTTCTGATGTTCCCCCTTCTAAACAAACAGATAAATCACTGCCTTGACTTTCCATCATTGCATTTCTGTTTCTCCATTTCAGATGTAACCAGGTTGGCAGACAGATAAAACATTAACAGCTAAGAATACAAAAGGTGTGAAAGGGTACTGAACTTAAGTCTAAAGTAAACGTTAGACACCTTGGAGATGCCGGCAAGTGTCTTAACTTCAATCTTTGTTTTTCCGATTACCAGGTAAGTAAAGTACACGCTGACCCAGGTTCCTCCCTGAAGATTATCTGAGGACAATCAATAAGAAAAGGTCTGCAGTTCTCAGTTGCCCAACTGTGTAAAGGTAAAGGGACCCCTGACCATTAGGTCCAGTCGTGGCCGACTCTGGGGTTGCGGCGCTCATCTCGCTTTATTGGCCAAGGGAGCTGGCGTACAGCTTCTGGGTCATGTGGCCAGCAGGACTAAGCCGCTTCTGGCAAACCAGAGCAGCGCACGGAAACACCGTTTACCTTCCCACCGGAGCGGTACCTATTTATCTACTTGCACTTTGACATGCTTTCGAACTACTAGGTTAGTAGGAGTAGGGACCGAGCAACGGGAGCTCACCCTGTTGCGGGGATTCAAACCGGCGACCTTCTGATTGGCAAGTCCTAGGGTCTGTGGTTTAACCCACAGCACAACCCACGTCCCTTTTGCCCAACTGTGTAGTGCATAATTAACCTGTGGAACTCACTCCCACTGGAGGCAGAGATGGCCACCAACTTGGCTGGCTTCCTGGTGGGAAAGGCTATCGATGGCTCTTAGCCATGGTGACTATACCCTGCCTCTGCAGTAAGAGGCATTGATGCTTCTGAATGCAAGTTGCTGGAAACTACAAGAGGGGAGAGGGTTCTTGTGCTCAGGTTCTGCTTGTGGGCTTCCCACAGGCATCTAGGTGGCCACTGCAAGAGCAAGATGGTGGACTAGATCAGCCTTTGGCCTAATGCTCCCTTATGCACACAGTGAACATACTCCATGTGGCATAAAAGGGATGTAGCTCAGAGCCAGAGCAGTTGCCTTGCATGCAGAACTTGGTTTAGCCCCCAACATCTTCAGGAAGGGTTGGGAATGTTCCCTTTCTGAAGCCCGCTGCTGCCAGTCAGTGTTGACAATACTAAGCTAGATGGACCAACAATCTGACTCAGTATAAGGCAGCTTAAAAACATAACATTGCATTCTGCCCTTTTCCCAGTCCTGAACTAAAAGGATCTCCCAACAGGGATAAGAATGTTTTGATGCTTGAGTAGCAGTGTTGTGCATTCTGTCTAAACCACTGAGCCTCTTGGGCTTGCCAGTCAGAAGGTCAGCAGTTCGAATCCCCGCAACAGAGTGAGCTCCCGTTGCTCTGTCCCAGCTCCTGCCAACCTAGCAGTTTGAAAGCACACCAGTGCAAGTAGATAAATAGGTACCACTGCAGCGGGAAGGTAAATGGCGTTTCTATGCGCTCTGGTTTCCATCACAGTGTCCCGTTGCGCCAGAAGCGGTTTAGTCCTGCTGGCCACATGACCCGGAAAGCTGTCTGTGGACAAATGCCGGCTCCCTTGGCCTGAAGAGAGATGAGCACCACATCCCCATAGTTGCCTCTGACTGGACTTAACCATCCAGGGGTCCTTTACCTTTACCTTGCATTCAGTCGACTAGGGGGACTAGGCTAATCCCTTAAATGTTCTGGGTAAATTAAAGTATTATGGCCTGGCACCGCCTTCCCAAAGCCCGGGAGGAGCAGCTCAGGGAAGGAGGTGTGATGCTCACACATGCAATGTCACAACATCACGAGGGAGCCGGCATACAGCTTCCGGGTCATGTGGCCAGCATGACTAAGCCGCTTCTGGCGAACCAGAGCAGCGCACGGAAACGCCGTTTACCTTCCCGCTGGAGCAGTACCTATTTATCTACTTGCACTTTGACGTGCTTTTGAACTGCTAGGTTGGCAGGAGCAGGGACCGAGCAACGGGAGCTCACCCCATCGCGGGGATTCGAACCACCGACCTTTTGATCAGCAAGTCCTAGGCTCTGTGGTTTAGCCCACAGCGCCACCCGCGTCCCCGCATTGAGTAGGGTACTTCAGTGCTTATTTCTTTCGCTAGCAATGTGAACTGGTGATTCAGCACACCTCCTCTTGGAAAGGGGCTTTGTCTATATATTGTGATGCACCCCTCCTTTGAATAAGCCTTTTAAAAAAAGAAAAAACAGGACTATTTCACGCCATTTGCTAAGACACACATTCGAGTTGCAGGTACAAGTTCCCACAATCCTCCTCACCAGCCCCGAACATCTGTCCCATTGAATGTGTGAAGGGGCCTGACCGTAGCCTGCTGCAAGGGAGTTGGGTGGAGCAAAATGAGGTACAGGGATACAGGACACCTCTTTTGTAATAATAACCATAATAATAATTTATTATCTCTACCCCACCCATCTGGCTGGGTTTCCCCAGCCACTCTGGGTGGCTCCCAACAGAATATTAAGAACATGATAAAACATCAAACATTAAAAACTTCCCTATACAGAGCTGCCTGCAGACGCCTTCTAAAAGTCAGATATTTGTTTATTTCCTTGACATCTGATGAGAGGGTGTTCCACAGGGCGCCACCACCGAGAAGGCCCTCTGCTTGGTTCCCTGTAACCTCAACCCTAACAGGGAGGGAACCGCCAGAAGGCCCTCGGAGCTGGACCTTAGTGTCCAGGCTGAACAATGGGGATGGAGACGCTCCTTCAGGTATACTGGGCCGAGGCCCTAGAACTGGGAGCAGAAGGGCCACATTGCTCTCAGTAGGGTAGCCATTTCTGCATCCCCGCCTCTTTAAAAAGAGGCTGGAAGAGGACACCAATTTGTACAAAATCTGCATATATGGGTAAGATGGGAATCATTGAATTGGAGAGTTGGAAGGGACCCGCAAAGGTAATATCCAGTCCAATCCCCTGCAGTGCTGGTTTATGCATTGCAGGGCTGAGTGAGCCCTGCCTCCAGTTAAATCCCGTGAGGCCTCAAAGAAGCCAGCCAATGGGCCAATAAGCAAAAAAAGAAACACAGTCACATGCCACGGATTAAACACTTGCCAGCTGTGTTCCCATAGCCAACGTTTTCCCCTAGTAACTCCAAAGAGGGCTTAACCTCTCAGAACAGAGTCCAAGGACAACTCTGCCCTGCCAATCGGATTGAAGAAAAGTTAAAGAACGTGGTTTTGGTAAACCTCTTACTTCTTAGAAATTTATTCTCCGGCGTCAAGAGCAGGATTGGAGCAGCACCTGATGGGGGAACCTCCCCACACACAGGCTTAAGTGTCGTAATACTCTTACCTCACCTTAAGGAAAGTGATCTAAAATGGAAGTAGAAATACGAGTTTTTTAAAAAATAAATAAATGTCAAAGCAATTCAAGGGAAAGTTAAAGGCAGTGATTCTTCAGAATTTTATAGGTGGGAATTTAGACTCATGAGCACAGAGTCCAAGTCAGCTGTAATCTCTTGACGTTAAAGTTGTGATGCAAGCGTTTTTTATTACCCTCAAAGCAGGCCCAACTGCAAAACAGCAAATGAAGCAAAGCAAAGGGCCGCGGAGACTTGTAGAATTGGAAGGGACACCAAGGGTCATCTAGTCCAACCCCCCTGCAAAGCAGGAAGCTCAGCTGAAGAATCCCTGAGAAACGCCCATCCAACGTCTGTCTGAAAACTCACAACAAGGGAGAGTCCATCACCTTCTGAGGTAACCTGCTGCACTGTCAAATAACTCTTACCATCAGACAGTTCTTCCTAATGTTTAGTCGGAGTCTCCTTTTTCGTAATTTGAATCCGTTGGTTTGGGTCTGCCTCTCTGGAGCAGCAGAAAACAAGCTTTCCCTATTGAGTCATTTAGATATCTGAAGATGGCTCACATATCATCTCTCGGTCTTCTCTTCTCTGGGTTAAACAGACCCAACTCCCTCAACTGTTTAGTTTGGTTTCCAGACCCTTGACCATCTTGGTTGCCCTCCTCTGCACACATCCCTACTTGTCAAGATCCTTCTTAAATTGTGGCAGACTCCAGCCGGGAGAAGAGAGCAGGACTATGACTTCCCTTGACCTGGACACTATACTTTTATTGATGCACCCTGAAAATGCATTAGCCTTTTTTGCCGCTGCATGACACACAATTGACTCGTGTGAAGCTTGTGGTGTATTAAGACTGCTTGACCCTTTTTTCACACGTACTGCTGTCAAGCCGAGGGTCCGCCATCCCATCCCTCAAAACATATTGAGCAGATCTCTCAAGGGTGTGAGCCATAGCTGTCAACTTTCAGATTTGAAAATAAGGGATCAGCAGCCTCGAAAATAAGGGATCAGCAGCCTCACCTGTCCCAGGGACAGTCTACGGGATATCTAACAATCCGGGATAGCAGCGGGAAGCAGCGGTGATGAAATAAGGGAATTTCCCGCAAAAAAGGGAAGGTTGACAGCTATGGTGTGAGCCAAGCTACAGACAACAGCTGAAGCTATTGAACAGTCAAAGGATTAAACAGGTAGAAAAGATTTGTGCATTCTACAGATAAGGGACAGGGACAAAGATAAATCGTCAGTCGTAAAATCGTTTCACACAGAGCACTCCTCTCTCACACACAGATGAGCACAGGATGGTGTCTTGCCCGCCCCCTCTCCCAATCTCCAGAAACAGCCATTTGTCTTTGGGGGGGTCTTTGGGGGGAAACAGGGCCCACCCACCCAGAGAATAATCTATCTGACATGGGTGGCATAATTTATCCTGAAAATAAGACCTTTGAAACCTCATCACTTTAGAAATAGGCAGTGGGTTTTCACCAGCCAGCAAAAGGGATGGAATACAGTAGTACCTTGGTTCTCGAACGTAATCCATTCCGGAAGCCCGTTCGACTTCCGAAAACATTCAAAAACCAAGGCATGGCTTCCGATTGGCTGCAGGAGCTTCCTGCACTCAATTGGAAGCCTCAGAAGCCGGGTTGGACGTTCATCTTCCAAAGAACGTTAAAAAACCCAAACACTTGCTTCCAGGTTTTCGGAGTTCTGGAGCCAAAACATACGAGTACCAAGGCGTTCGAGAACCAAGGTACGACTGTACTCTTGCATTTAGGAAATCTGAGGAGGGAGGATTGAGGTTTTCCCATGTTTTTGGGGTGCTTTCTCCTATCTCCCCCCGAAATAGTTGCAAGCAGAAGTTCCTCACACTTCAGCACGTACATAAACTGCCATAATTCAGACTGGCTTAGAATCATAGAATCATAGAATCATAGAGTTGGAAGAGACCACAAGGGCCATCGAGTCCAACCCCCTGCCAAGCAGGAAACACCATCAGAGCACTCCTGACATATAGTTGTCAAGCCTCTGCTTAAAGACCTCCAAAGAAGGAGACTCCACCACACTCCTTGGCAGCAAATTCCACTGTCGAACAGCTCTTACTGTCAGGAAGTTCTTCCTAATGTTTAGGTGGAATCTTCATCCAGCGTTTCTGAAATCTGGCTGATATCACCCCCCACTAAGCCCTACGAGGTGGTCTCTGTCTGTCTGTCTCATAAGAAGAGCTTGCTGGGTCAGAATAATGACCCACCTAGTCCATAGCTGTCAACATACAGATTTGAAAATAAGGGACCAGCAGCCTCGAAAATAAGGGATCGGCAGCCAAAATAAGGGATTTTGCTATTGTAAAGAGTTACATACATTGGTAGGATTGACAGATACTTTCAATCCGGCATGAGGCAGTTGCGGCGCGGCGGCAGCCGCTGAAGCGCCGCTCTTCTGCGTCCCTCCCCATCCCCTCCTCTTCCTCCTCCCTCAGGCCGCCTCCTCAGCTGCCACCACCACTACTGCCTCCGGGCTCGCGGGCGGCGTGGGTGAGAGTCTCTCTCCCTCCCCCCCTCAGGCAGGGAAGGACCGATGGAACTCCGCGCACCAGGATGATGGCGCCAGCGCACTCTCTCTCTTGTGGCAGAGGACCGCGAGCCACTGCTTCCCTCCCGAGCCGGGCGAGCATGAAACCCGGGAAATTTAAGGGACATCATCAATAAGGGACAGCAGTGGGACATGGTGCTGGGATAAGGGAGTTTCCTGCCAAATAAGGGACGGTTGACAGCTATGACCTAGTCCAGCATCCTGTTCTCTCAGTTGCCACTCATATGCCACAAGCAGGCCCTGAGCACTTTCCCCTCCTGTAGTTTCCAGCAACCTCATTACTGAAAGCCATTATGGCCTGTAGCCATCAAAAGCCCTCTCCTCCACAAACTTTTAAAGCTAAGTTGCCTTGATTTGATGAGGAATGGCACGTTCAGAGAATGCATTAAGGACAGGAACGCCCAAAACGCAAGGCAACCTCAATCTTGGAGTCACACCTGCGACATCCGGTTGCCTTTGCATTTCTGCAGAGCGCCACTGGAGCTAAGAAAATATGGAGATAAATAAGTAACGACGGCCAAGATGAATAAGTAACGGCAGCAGCCTTGCCAACTCGGTGCCAGGCAGCTAAGGCTGCAACCTTACACGCAAGGCTCGTTTACCAAGAGCTCTCCCTGCAGCACACAATTTCTTCCCACGCAAGGCCACGTCTCCTAGGCGTTTGGGGGAAATGCGGCAACCTGGCGACGGAGGGGGGCTGCAGCACAGGCAGCGTGCTGCAGTGGTTAGAGGTTTGGACTAGGACTCAGCCATGTGAAGAATTTCAGGGTTGGAAGGGACCCTCAAAGGTCATCAGTTCCAACCCCCTCCAATGCAGGAATCACGGCTGAAGAATCCCTCACAGATGGCTGTCCAAACCCTGTTTAAAAACCTCCAGAGAGTTCCCCACCTTCCGAGGGAGTCCATTCCACTGTTGGACGGTTGGGAGCAGTTGCCATCTCTCAACCTAGCCTACCTCGCAGGGTTGTTGGGGAGATAAAATGGAGGAGGTGGACAACCTTGGATACCACTTTGAGCTCCTTGGAGGAATGGCAGGATGAAAATACAGTGGTACCTCGGGTTATAGACACTTCAGGTTACAGACGCTTCAGGTTACAGACTCTGCTAACCCAGAAATAGTACCTCGGGTTAAGAACTTTGCTTCAGGATGAGAACAGAAATCATGCTCCAGCGGCGCGGTGACAGCAGGAGGCCCCATTAGTTAAAGTGGTGCTTCAGGTTAAGAATAGTTTCAGGTTAAGAACGGACCTCCGGAACGAATTAAGTACTTAACCCGAGGTACCACGTATAAGAATAAAATATAATTTTATATATAGGTAAAGGGACCCCTGGCCATTAAGTCCAGTCGTGAACGACTCTGGGGTTGCAGTGCTCATCTCGCTTTACTGGCCAAGGGAGCCGGTGTTTGTCCACAGACAGTTTCCGGGTCATGTGCCTCTGGCGAATCACAGCAGAGCACGGAAATGCCATTTACATTCTCGCCAGAGCAGTACCTATTTATCTACTTGCACTTGATGTGCTTTCGAACTGCTAGGTTGGCAGGAGCAGGGACCGAGCAATGGGAGCTCACACCGTCGCGGGGATTTGAACCACCGACCTCCCGATCGGCAAGTCCTAGGCTCTGTGGTTTAGACCACAGCGCAACCCGCGTCCCATATATATATATATATATATATATATATATATATATATATATATATGAATGAAAGGGAAGTAAAGAACACTACACAGCAACACCCTTTCTCTCCTTGCCACATCATTCCTTTTGACAGGAAACTCCACTGGCGGTGTGACAATCCATTTAAGTGACAAAAGGGAGCCACTTCGAAGAAGGGAGTAGTTTCTACATACTCGGGGGAAGCCTGCAAATTAAAACAAACATCTTATTTTTTAAAAAATGTAAAAGTCCAAAACGGTCCAACCAGTACCTTTGAAGTCAAAGGACTTAGAGCGCTGATGTTTCTTGAGCAGGGCGGTTTTGATCCCAGCCTCACCAACCTTGCAGGGTTGTGATGAGGATCCAGTAGGAAGGCAGAGAACCTGTGGTTCCTGCATGGCAGGGGGTTGGACTAGATGACCCTTGCAGGTCCCTTCCATCTCTACAATCCTACGATTCTATGCCTGTGATAAGGCCTGGATGTCTGGATGGAGATTTGTGTGTGCCTGTGTACAGAAATCCCTGCCTTTTGCAGAGCTGTAGCCTACAATTGCACTAAGACAGAATCCCGCCCTCTGCCCTGCCAGCTGGCCTCGGCCCAGTATACCTGAAGGAGCGTCTCCACCCCCATCGTTCTACCTGAGGTCCACCACTGAGGGCCTTCTGGTGGTTCCCTCACTGCAAGAAGCTAAGTTACAGGGAACCAGCCAGAGGGCCTTCTCGGTAGTGGCGCCCTCCCTGTCACCCTGCCACCAGATGTCAAAGAGAACAACAACAACTACCTGACTTTTAGAAGACATCTGAAGGCAGCCCTGTTTAGGGAAGCTTTTAATGTTTGATGTATTACAGTATTTTAATATTTTTTTCGAAGCCGCCCAGAGTGGCTAGAGAAGCCCAGCCAGATGGACAGGGTATAAATAATATATTATTATTATTATTATTATTATTATTATTATTATTATTATTATTATTATTATAGCTTTCACCCGTGCCCAAAACCATCTTCGCATCTTTTCCCAACTACCGGCACCATGCGACCTCTGGGAAGTTCCCCGTTAGGAAATGCAGCCCACCCCAAGACTGAGGATATTTGTAACGAAAATCCTTTTCTGGTCTGGCATGCCAGTGAGAGACTACATGGGGGCATGGGCCGGCTGACTCCATAGGGGGCATATAATTGCTGCGGGCAATGCGGGGCTAAATTAAGGAAGCTTAATTTGACGGAATCCAGAGTCAAAGCCAGCTGGGTGTTTGTTCTTGGCCATTAACAAGCGACATAAATTATTGTGGACATACCCCTTACGGCTTGAGGAATTTCAGGTCTTTGTTGTTTTTTGGCACAGCTAAGGTTACTAGAGATCACAGAATTGTAGAGTCGGAAGGGATCCTGAGGGTCATCTAGTCCAACCCACTCAAATCTCCAAACTTCTGGTTAACAGCCAGCCATTGTGATGGAGAATGTGTGTTTTTAAAAGGTTTTGTAGTGATTGGTTGACCACGTTTCGTTTCTTTATTGCATTTCTATCCCACTTTTCCTCCAAGGAGCTCATGGCAGCCTACACAGTTCTCCCCCTCCTCATTTAACCCACACAACAACCCTGTGAGGTAGGTCAGAGAGGCCCTCAAAACCACCCAGCGAGTTTCATGGTTGAGTGGGGATTTTGAACCCTGGTCTCCCGGGTCCTAGACTGGCACTCTAACCATTGCACCGCCACTGGTGTGATAGGAATTTTGAGGTCTTAGATATATGTTAAATGTTCATAAGTGTACCAACCAAGCACATACATAGATCAGCACAGGAAGACCGACCTGGAACCATTTTGATTCCCAAACTGACCAAATGTTTTCTCTGCAAGGTCAAATGGAAAAAAGGAAAAGCCTCCCCATTGTCTTTTCCTTCACAAATCCTGTCTTAAGGGTATGTCTGGGTTTGAATAAGGTGTGAGCCTGTGACATGGCCCAGGAACTAAGTATTTATCATTACAAAAGACTGGCCAGGCTCCCCAGGCAATCCAATCAAGTAACCTGCCAAACAGGAGATAAACAACAACAGGAGAAAAACAATTCAAATTTCTGTTTAGACCGCCTTTTTTGTGATGTAGGTATGATGTATCTGACGGGTGGTCTTAGGCTACACCTCTTCTGTGGTGTATGTATGATGTTTCTGGGGGTGGTCTTGATCTACAGGGTGGCAATTTCAAAAGTCTTTATAAGGCCTTGCGCGCCATTGTTCCTCCTCCTCTCCTGCGGGTGAGGGGAGCACCCTGTTGCAGCGGTTCAATAAAGATCAAGCTTACTAGCTGCTTTGCTTCTCAATATTGTCTGGTTGGCCTCTGTTATTCTCTCCTACCAACAGGGAACCTATGTAAGGACTCTATATGGGCTCTTGGATACACTATAAGGGAAAAGGGCAATTTTTGTTTACAACACTGGCTCTTGTTTTTGCTGAGACCTCCCAACCGACTATAATTGCGCAACCTGAATTTTCTGGGATGCGATTGGATCCCACCTGGGAACAGAAAGAGCCTGGAGGAACCCCAGATCCCATATTTTGCCCTTGACTATGGCAACTTCTTGGCAAAAGATTCCTTCCCTGCTGCCCAACCCCATAGTTGAGGTCCCAGTTCTTTGTTTAGCAATGCCTCCTGCTGCTTTTCCAAGCCCCAAATGTTTCATTAAAGTCACCGCTGTGCATTGTGCTGGGTTTTTTTGGAGGATTAGCCAATCGCTTTAATAATCCCTCCGCGTAGAAGCCCAGAGAATTAACATTCTCGGCAGAGTTCTCTCCGCGGAGTGGCCCTGCTGCGTGCATGACCTAGTTTAATTCCCAGTTCCGCACAGAGAAGGAAAGGTGGAAGGGCTTGAGCAGAGAGTTCACCTGGTTTGGGTTTGGAGAAGCATCCTCCCATCGTGAGCCACGCAGAGAGAGGTCCCAGAAGAAGAGGCGGGTCAGAAAGCGGTGTCTTTGGCAGACATGGGTGCCCGAGCCAGCAAGGGAGAGATCAGGAGCCACAATTCATCCCCACCATGGTGCAGGAACCTCTCCTCCAGCTGGTCCCTTCGCTCTATGCTGGTCATCGCCAGGCTCGGCCTTCCCTCATGACCTGAATCAAACAAAAAGTTCTATTTAGCGAGCGGTAAAACTAACAAGCGCACTTCTCAAAAGTTCACCTCCGTATCCCAGGTGCAGCCTGAGCAATTGTCAAACGAAGCACACACTTTTTATACCCTTTCCCTTTGCAGAGAACAAACAGAAGGGGCAATTAAAAATAAAGAAAAATCTCAGCAGAAAAGTTAAACGTTCTTCAGGATTCCTGGGAACGTTAACTCCGCCTGGGGGAAACTGCAGGTCCCACGATTCCTTGGGGGAAGTCGTGGGATTTAAATGTGTGTTTTGGAGTATGGTGTGTGGGTCTGCCCTCCAGTGTGTGGCTAAAAGGTAAAGGTAAAGGGACCCCTGACCATTAGGTCCAGTTGTGGCCGACTCTGGGTTTGCGGCGCTCATCTCGCTTTATTGGCCGAGGGAGCCGGCGTACAGCTTCCAGGTCATGTGGCCAGCAGGACTAAGCTGCTTCTGGCGAACCAGAGCAGCACACGGAAACGCCGTTTACCTTCCCGCCGGAGTGGTACCTATTTATCTACTTGCACATTGATGTGCTTTTGAACTGCTAGGTTGGCAGGAGCAGGGACCGAGCAACAGGAGCTCACCCCGTTGCAGGGATCTGAACCGCCGACCTTCTGATCGGCAAGCCCAAGAGGATCTGTGGTTTAACCCACAGCACCATCGGTGTCCCTTAGTGTGTGGCTAGCCTTCCCCAAAATCTGACACCTTTCAGATGTTTTGGACTCCCAGTTCCCTCTGGCCCCAGCCAGCGCAGCCATATGACGCTGGGGCAGATGTGCACACAACCATGCTGATGGGAGATGCAGTTGAAAACATCTGGAAGGCACCAGGTTGAGGGAGACTGGTCCAGTGGCTTTCAAACCATCCCACGGAAGGAACCTTGTGGTCCCTTGGAAGTTCATCAGGAGTTCCTGGATAGGAAGAGGAAGAAGGCTGGGCAGACTCCCCCAAAACACACCTTTCCCTTTTAACCCTTAGAGCCCTGTGATCCTGTTCCTCTTCTTCTTCCTCACCTGCCCACTCCAAGTGTGTGAGCAGTCAGAGGTGCAAGGAGAAGGAACTTCTGTCTTCACTCCTTCTGGGAGGTGGCACCACCTAAGCCCATAGGGAGCAGTGAGCAAAAAGCTGCAGCAAGGAGATGACCTCATTGAGGAAGGGGACCCACTGAGACCACTGGCCTCCCAAACCAGGAATTGTACCAGTAAATGGAACCCTCATGTTCAGAAGCAGATGCCTCTGTATACATTGGTGATGGATGAGTAGAAAGACAGCAAAATGGTTTGTGTTTGTTGATGCAGAATTTCTAGCTAGTCCTGATCATGAATGAGCGTCGCTCAGAGCTGATTCTGACAGAATCGCTCCTCAATTGATGTTAACTGCATGGTACCTTGGATGTCAAATGCCTTGGATCCCAAACAAATCGGCTCCCAAACGACTGAAACCCGGAAGTGAGTGTTCCAGTTTTCAAATGATTTTCGGGAGCGCGGCTTCCTGCAGCCAATCAGAAGCCGTGCTTTGGTTTCCGAACGGTTTGGAAGTCAGATGGACTTCCAGAATGGATTCTGTTCGACTTCCAAGGTACGGCTGTATTAGAGATGTTGGAGAGCCATCTGTCGAAATTTGCCCTTCTCTGGATTTTGCAAGAAAGAGGCATAAATTTGTGAAAAGTTTTTGCAAAAATGTGTATGTTAGACCAATTTCCATATAAAAATTCATATTACTAGGAGGAACCTGCCAGTGAATTTTTATGTGGCACTTTAGATGGGCAAAATAAGAAATGGAGAGAAAGTGGAATTGACAGATTCCCCTCTTCTTCATCCCTAATTGCGTCTCAAGCAGTTGGTATGTCTACCTTGCAGGCTCCAGAGTGCCATGGGACAGCTGGAGGAGGAGGCCACTGGAGGACAGATATTGCCTGCACACTCAGCTCCTTCTGGCCTGCTGTTTCAGCAAATTGCAGCCTCCAGATTAGATCAGGTCAGCACAGCAGCAAGTGCTGTCAGGATAAGTCTTTATCTCCTTTCCCAAGTTAGAAACAATCTCCCCGAATTAAACATTAAACAAGAGATGCAATTGAGATGTCCAAGGTGCATCAATAAAATGCACTTCTACAGCACTCTGAACGGAAACAGTTGAGCCAAGATAAATGCAGGTGACATGGAGAAGAAAGCAAGAAGACTTGATAAGGGGACACACACACACACAAAGTGTGAGGCAGCCTTCCCCAGCCAGGTCCCCGCCAACCCCTCCAAATGTTTTTGACTACAACTCCCATCAGACAGCAGGGCTGGGTGATGCCGGGGCTGATGGGAATTGTAGTCCACAACATCTGAACAGATTTGCGAAGGCTGGTTTGGAGATAACTTTATCCTGAAGGAGCATCTCCACCCCCATCGTTCTGCCCGGACACTGAGGTCCAGCGCCGAGGGCCTTCTGGCGGTTCCCTCGCTGCGAGAAGCCAAGTTACAGGGAAGCAGGCAGAGGGCCTTCTCAGTAGTGGCACCTGCCCTGTGGAACACCCTCCCACCAGATGTCAAAGAGAAAAACAACTGCCAGACTTTTAGAAGACATCTGAAGGCAGCCCTGCTTAGGGAAGCTTTTAATGTCTAATAGACTATTGTATTTTAATATTCTGTTGGAAGCCGCCCAGAGTGGCTGGGGAAACCCAGCCAGATGGGCGGGGTATAAATAATAAATCATTATTATTATTATTATTATTATTATTATTATTATTATATGCCGTATAAACACAGGGATTCAGGGATCACCCAACAAAACTGATGAACAGTTCGTTCAGAACAAGTTATAGTAATCCCTTCCACTCAAGATGTAGTGCTAGCCATCAGTTTTTTAAGATACAGTGGTACCTCGGGTTACATACGCTTCAGGTTACAGACTCCGCTAACCCAGAAATATTACCTCGGATTAAGAACTTTGCTCCAGGATGAGAACAGAAATTGTGCTCTGGCGGCGTGGCGGCAGCAGGAGGCCCCATTAGCTAAAGTGCTGCTTCAGGTTAAGAACAGTTTCAGGTTAAGAACAGACCTCCGGAACGAATTAAGTACTTAACCCGAGGTACCACTGTAATGGCTTTTAGAATGTTTTTAATAGAAGTTGCTTTTAGATGTTTTTAACTGCAAACACTTTTAGAATGTTTTAAATCTGTTTCGGATTGTTTCTGCTTTCTTTTCTAAACTGTGTATCTGTTTGCTGCCCTGGCCTCCTTGGGGTGGAAAGGCCAGATATAAGTTCAATAAATAAATAAATAAATAAATATGCATTTCCAAGAGGGATCACATTGGCCAAGGACTTGAAAGGGTCCCTAGCCATCAGGGCAATTCTTATGACCCTAAATATTTGATTTTTCATGCTATATTTTTATTTTTTAAAAAATCAAATATTTATCCTAAGGATGTTTTTAAAGGGGAAAAAACCATTTTGAATATTGCAGTGGGGATATTTTGAGAGAAGGCTCTGAGAAAAATCCTCTCCCAGCATCCTATCAAAGAATTGCAGGGTCAGAAGGAACCCAAGGGGTCATCTAGTCCAACCCTCTGTGATGCAGGAATCATAGCTGAAGGGCTGTTCACAAGCGCAGAGTGTTATGGTGCACTTATCTGAGGAGCTGTGAAATCCAAGACTGCAGTGGCGTAGCGTGGGGGGTGCCAGGGGTGCCGGCCGCACCGGGCGCAACATCTGGGGGGGCGCAAGTCCAGAGGGCCCAGCCGCGTCGTGCCCTCGGCCCGCCCATATTGTCAGAGGCTCAGCGCGGAAGTGTTAGCAAAGTTTCAGAGGGGGGAGCGAGTGGGAGGGGACGCGGGGAGGGGAGGGGTCCCCGCTTCTCCGGCCGCCTTGCAGAAGCGGCCACCGCCCGGCGGCTCTGCCTTTGCTCGCAGGCCTGCCTGGGGGCTCCCTCGGCTCCAGCGCTGAGCTGGCGGCCCCGATCCCAGGAGCGGCTAGGCCTGCGCCAGGGCCCTGACCCGACAGCTTCTCCGGCTCCCCAAGCCGAGGACAGCTTCGGCTGTGAAGCTGCGCCTTCCGGGCTGGCCCCTTCTCGGCTTATCACGCTGGGCCTCACCTCTCCAGCTCCCGGTATGTGTGCTCCGCAGTGGTCCCCGCTCCTTCCAGACCCTTCCACCGCCCCCTGCCAAACTGGCTGTAGATACAAGAAGGGCAGCTGGGGTGGGCGATAGAGGACCCTGCCTCCCCCTGCGGGGCTCATCTCTGGCAATTGTCTTAAACTGCCGCAAGTGTCTCTGCTCAAGGAGCCCCCTGAGTTTTGGCATTGTCTCTCCGCGCCCCCTCCCCCGCCTCTCTCCAGGAGCTTTATGGAGCCGTCTGGATCGGGTCTGCTTTGGAGGAGGGGAGCCTTCCTTGACCGGCATGTGGGGCGCCCTTTGCGGCCTTTCCTTCTGGAGAGATAGTCACGCTCCCTCTAGCGCAGTTCCTAATCGCCAGTCGCCCTTCTGTGGCGAGGATTCCTCCGAGCCGGGTTCTTCCGGGGCCCTCCAGCTGCTTCTCTTTCGGCCGGCGGCGACCCTCCAGCTAAATACCCCTCGGGGGTTTGTGGCAGCCTCGCTTATTGTTCTCGGGACTCTGGTTTTACCTCGCCGCGCAATTACGCACAATTGCAGCGCCTTCACCAGCAGTGGCGTAGCGTGGGGGGTGCAGGGGGGGCCGGCTGCACCGGGCACAACATCTGGGGGTTAGGGGGCGCAAATCCACGGGTTAGGGGCGCAAATTACTTGCCTTGCCCCGGGTGCTGACAACCCACGCTACGCCACTGCAAGACTGTGCAGGTCACAGGCTAGCAGCCAAAGTTAACAGGCACCATCTGCCCAGAAGGTCCAAGGTCAACGCCTCTCTGTTCTGTTCAAACATCAGCTGTTCTAAGCAACACCATTAAGGGTATCAAGAAATCTTGCCTCTTTGTCGTGACTGGAACACATATGTAGCCAGTCTATGTGAAGATAGGGACACGGGTGGCGCTGTGGGTTAAACCACAGAGCCTAAGACTTGCCAATCAGAATCCCCACGACGGGGTGAACTCCTGTTGCTCGGTCCCTGCTCCTGCCAACCTAGAGTTTGAAAGCACGTCAAAGTGCAAGTAGATAAATAGGTACCACTCCGGTGGGAAGGTAAATGTGAGCTGCTCTGGTTCACCAGAAGCGGCTTAGTCATGCTGGCCACATGACCCGGAAGCTGTACGCCGGCTCCCTTGGCCAATAAAGCCAGATGAGCGCCGCAACCCCAGAATCAGCCACGACTGGACCTAATGGTCAGGGGTCCCTTTACCTTATGTGAAGATAGTTGAAGTCAGTGGCATAGAGTGGGGGGACGGGGGACGGACACAGGGGCGATTGCCCTGGGCATAAAATTGTTCGTAGGCACAAAATTTCAACACCCAGTGCTGCCTCAACACAGCCATGTGCTTCTGTCACTGGGCTCCTTTGAAAACAGTTTCTCCATGAGAACCAGGAAAAGATGGCAAAAATGTTTAAAACAGGCTCCAATAAGGGTTGGAAATGTGAGGGAAAAGAGGGTACGTTCTTTCATATGTGGTGGAATTTTAAATTGATCAAAAAGTATTGGGAAATGATTTATAATGAACTGAAAAAAATGTTTAAGATAACCTTTGTAAGAAGTCCAGAGGCTTTTCTGCTAGGCATTTCAGGTCAAGATTTACCAAAAGAGAAGAAAAGGTTTTTCATGTACGCTACAACTGCGGCTAGAATATTGCTAGCACAAAGATGGGAAACGGTTGAAATACCAACCAAAGAAGAATGGCAAGGAAAATTGATGGAATACGCTGAAATGGCAAAACTAACGGAAAGACTTCGAGACAAGGACAATAGAGACTTTAGGAAAGACTGGGAACCATTCATGTTATATTTTCAGAATCAGTGTAAAGAAATGGACTGACTTGCAGGGTTTGTTTAAACACTTGCAATTCATAAAATAAATGTAGGAAATAGAATGAGGATGTTAAAATGATAAGAGAAGAATAATAATTCTGTTGAAAGAGTTAGAGAATAAGAAATAACCAATAAGCAGGGAAAGATAATATGCCAGAAAACCAGAAGAGGAAGCTGAGGGAAGTCGTGGAGGGGAGGGGGAAATTGGGGGATGGTATTTTTGTTATACGTTGTGATATTTTGATGTTTAAAAAATATAAAACCTCAATAAAATTATTACACACCAAAAAAAAAAAATAGAACCAGGAAACCACCTCTCCAGACAACAGAACAACTCTTCTTTTCTTATCTCTGTGGCTGCGATCTCCTGGGTGACATGGAAGCTGTTAGGCAGCGGGTTGCATATGCATATTCTGTCCGTTCCCTCCCTCTCACACCCCCCCCACCCCTCCATGAAGCCCTGGGCACTGGCAACCCACGCTATGCCACTGGTTGAAGTCCCCCATTGCTATAACACCTCCTCTTTGGGGTGCTTCCTTGGTTTCCATCTTCATCTCAAGATCTCCCTGAGTGTTTTGATCAGGGGTGTGTGTGGAGGCAACGATAGCACAGCACTAAATTACTATTGGGGCCTAGTATCACCACCCACGGCGATCCTTTGTAGGGGTGCACCGCTTTGGGGATTTCAAACTTGATGGACTCAGTGTTGTCTTTGATGTACAGAGAGACACCACCTCCAGGACAGCCTTCTCTGTCCTTCTTATAGAGTTTATCTCCAGAGATAACTGGGTACTTTCTGTCCCACCAGTTTTCTGTTACCTATCAATGCCATCTGCTAAGACCAAGCGCTCCAGTTCAGCCATCTTTCCTCAGAGGCTCTTAGCATTGGTGCATTAACACTTGTATACGGTCTCTCAGTGCCTTTGGCTTGTGGTGCTATGACCTCTCTTACACTGTCCTGAGGCAGCCCCACCAGGAGGAAAAGAAGCTGCCTCATTCTCTTCCATTCTCTTGAACTGTCGGGTGCTACTAGCAACAATAGCTGTGCTCTGCCCGCACAGCTGGTGGCAGCAACGATTTTGAATACCGATTGCAACCACAGGAGCAGAGAATTCTCTTATCATTGGGTCCTGCTTGTGGGTTTCCTTCTGGGGCATCTGGGCAGCCACTGTGAGAAAAGGACAGTCCAATGGCCGGATCGAGCAGGCTCTTTCTGTCTTCTTAGGTTCTGTTTACCAGCTGCTGCTGCTGCTGCCTCACTCTCCATTTCCATTCAGGAAGCAAAATCCCATCTTTAAAGAAGCACATGCTGCCTTGGTCAGGCCACACCTGGAATACTGTGTCAAATTCTGGGCACCACAATTTAGGAAGGATGTTGAGAAGCTGAAACGAGTGCAGAGGAGGGCAGCCAAGTTGATCAAGGGTCTAGAAGCCAAGCCTTGTGAGGAACAGTGGAGGGAGTTGGGTATGTTTAGCCTGGGAAAGAGGAGACTGAGATATCTCTAGGGCTGTCACATGGAACAGGGGCACCAACTATAGGGGGCCCTAGGGGCCCAAGCACCCACAATTTTTTTGTTGTGGGTGCTCAGCACCCACACCACAGCACCCCCATGTGCCAGAAGTCACATCTAAGGTCTCATGAGACCTCAGAGATGCTGCCCGAGGCCTTGCGAAAACCTTGGAACCTGACTTCTGGTGCCACAGGAAGTCAGGTTCTGAGGCTGTGGGGCGCATGACGTCGTGACCCTTAACCTGGGGCCCACGTCAGCACCCCTGACATGGAAGATAGAGCAAGCTTGTTTTCTCCTATTCTGGAGGGTAGGACTCAAACCAATGACTTCAAGTTACAAGAAAGGAGATTCCGACTAAACATCAGGAAAAACTTTCTGACAGAGCTGTTTGACAGTGGAGTTTGTCCAGGCATAGGCAAACTCCAGCCCTCCAGATGTTTGGGACTACAATTCCCATCATCCCTGATCACTGGTCCTGTTAGCTAGGGGTGATGGGAATTGTAGTCCCAAAACATCTGGAGGGCTGAGTTTGGGGATGCCTGGACTAGATGATCCTAAGGGTCTTTTCCAACTCTATGATTCTGTGACTGCATGGGGGCCCCTTTGGCCAGACTCTCCTTCTATCCTTACGTTTCCGTTCTTACGAACTTCAGTGCAAAACATCTGGATTGTAGGCGGCTGGTGTTGACCATCTCCTTCTCTCTGGAGGCTGGAGTTTGCCTATGCCTGTTGTTGACTCTCCTTCATTGGAGGTTTTCAAGCAGAGGTTGGATGGCCATCTGTCATGGATGCTTTAGCTGAGATTCCTGCATTGCAAGGGGGTTGGACTAGATGAGCTTTGGGGTGCCTTCCAACTCGACAATTCTATGATTCTACATCAGGCGCCCATTTCACATGGAGCACCCTTCCCAAAACATTGGATTTCTGTCAGAGAGGTTTTGTACTTTTTTAATATAAAAAACCCTCTAGGTTTAAAAACATATTTGAAGCCTCTTACCTTGACTTTGGCATTTTTAACGCTACTTTTCTCAATTAAGAGAAAATAAATCCTGCTTTCCTTCGTGATACCCTAATGGTGCACCTGGAGAGAATATGTCATGTGTTGAAAGAAGCTGAATAATTAAAGGCTTCTCCTGTGAGCTCCAAAGCATTCGCAGACCCCAGAGGTTGTGACTGGCAAGGCGGAGTCCTCCTGCATGAATCACTGGCCTGCGGAGACCACCTCCTTTCCGTGGGGATCCTCCAGAGGTGGGCCGTCCTTCAGGGCCTCTAAGCCCTCTCTTTCCACACAGGGAAGCATTTGCTGCCCTCAGGGAGGCTGCCTGATGCAGCTCAGCACGAGTTGCTGCTATTTTGAGTGGTGGCAGAGGCAATGTGGGCCCTCTGAAGTCTTGTGTGGGACTGACTACCACAATTATAGCACATGATTATTATTTAAATTCCTTTCCCCCCTCTCAAATCCTTTATTATTTTATTCACATAATATATATTCTTTACAGCAAACAACTCCAAAATAAGCAGACAACTCCAAAATAAAATCATATGTAACAAAGCCATAAGTCTCATGTTTTCATTTACACAGATCTCCTCTCCGATACTTTTACTTGATATTACTTGATCAAGTATCAAAGTATCAAATATCATCAAGAAATATCAAGATTATTATTTCAATTCCTATAGCACCCTTCATCCAACGATCACAGGGCAGTTTACAATATAAAAACACAAACGTACACATAGGAGCCTTTGCCCCCTTCCCAATAAAATATTTTAGGGGGCTGGGCTCCCCCAAAGTTGATGGACATTGCCATTTAAATGGTGTGTGTGTGTGCACTGCATCATGTGATCGATTATGTGAGGCAGGGCTTACCTGCCCACCAAATATTTGATTCAAGTTGGCACCCGTGCGCATGCATAATAAACAAAAACAATAATCTACACACACAGTTTAAAAGGTCATAGATTGTTTAATTAGCCGGTTTCAGAAAGTGTGACTTAGGAAAGCTCATATTTCAGTGCAAATTAAACTTTCTCTCAGTTTTATATACGTCGCAAAATGGAATAATAATTAAAAACTTTACCTCCAAAAAGCAAACTAAATCTAGTTTCACCCCCATCGCTAGCCAGAACATCATTTGCACATTAAAGCATCAGGCTTATCCTCTGGTAATATTTGAGGTTGAAGCAAGCAAAAAGGTGTTATTTGTGGAGTGAGGGTTCCCCAGCAAACAAATCCATGAGTCCTTTCAATACTCAGCCAGAATCTACACACACACACAAATACACACTGCCCTCCTTAAAGTCTGGCACACCCAGAGGCATCATTGAGTCAAGGAAAGATGCAGAAGAATGCTCAGCATCTTTCTAAAATCAGGTCATGTATTTTGGGCTGATGCATAGATGTTTAAGAATACAAGACTTTGCAAATCCGTGGGGTGGGCTTTTAAATTACTGTAGTATTATTATTATTATTATTATTATTATTATTATTATTATTATTAACAGTAATAAGAATACAGTGGTACCTCAGGTTACATACGCTTCAGCTTCCATACGCTTCAGGTTACAGACTCCGCTAACCCGGAAATAGTGCTTCAGGTTAAGAACTTTGCTTCAGGCTGAGAACAGAAATCGTGCTCCGGCAGCGCGGCAGCAGCAGGAGGCTCCATTAGCTAAAGTGGTGCTTCAAGTTAAGAACAGTTTCAGGTTAAGTACGGACCTCTGGAACGAATTAAGTACTTAACCCGAGGTACCACTGTAATAATTTATGGTGATGGAGGTGGGCAGGAGAAAAAGAAGACTTTTTAATTCACTTTTCCCTTCCTGACCTTTTTTTCTGGGGAAAGGCGTTACAGAGCACCTGCTTGGCATGCAGAAGGTCCCAGGTCCCATCCCCAATGGCATCTCTGGGACAGGGTCCCTTGCCTGAAACCCTAGAGAGCCACTGCCAGACAGAGTAAACAGTACTGAACTAGATGGACCAATGGTCTGCTTCTGATAAGGCAGCTTCCTATTTAATTCAGCTCTTTGAAAAAAACAAAAACATAAGGACTAGAATCTTGATTTGTTTTTAAGGAAAGGGCTGTAGCTCCTTGGTAGAGCATCTGCCTTTTGAGCAGAAGGAACCAGGTTCTATCCCTAGTAGCATCCCCAGGTAGGGATGCCTGAAACCCCGGAGAGCTGCTGCCAGTTAGTGCAGACTACATTGAGCT
The DNA here is from genome assembly GCF_027172205.1 of Podarcis raffonei. NCBI lineage: Eukaryota > Metazoa > Chordata > Lepidosauria > Squamata > Lacertidae > Podarcis > Podarcis raffonei. The sequence goes on from NC_070617.1 coordinate 25,905,722, forward strand.
GGAAGGATCACCGCTCTCTGACTCAGTATAAAGCAGGTTCCTATGCATCTGTGCATTACGGGAAGGGCTGTAGCTCAACGGAAGTGTATCTGCTTTGCATGCAAAATGTCTCTGGTTCAAGCCCCAGCAGCATCTCCAGGTAATGACCCCCCCCCCGAAACCCTGGAGAGCTGCTGCCAGTCAGTGTAGACAATATTGAGCTAGATAGACCAGCGCTCTGAGTCCGTACAAGACAGCTTTCCTGTGCTCCTACTTCGTGACACACACCAAGGATGATTTATGCAGGAGCGGTGTCCATCATGAACCGCAGGCGAGAGATCCTTTCAACGGATCCTGTTTATTACCCAGCTGGAAGCGGACGGGTCAGAGTCCCTGCCATTCCGTCACAGGGAAAGCAGAGGAGTGAAAGAAAAAGGGGAAAGTGGCGGGGGGTGGGAGAAGCAATTAAAATGTTGTCCTTGTTGCAGCGCAGCTGTTTGCAGCACAGGGGAGGTTTTGAGCCCAAACAACGGGAGGGGCGACCACTGCAGCTTTTTGGGAGCGCACACAGAGAGAGGCTGGATTATTCCTCCCAACCAGCAGCTGAAGATTTCAATCAAGGCATCTCTCATCATATGCACCACAGAAGCTATGTTTTAGCTGAGATTTCCAAAAAGAAATGAATCATTTTCTTAGATTCCACCTCCCCCCGCTCCCCATACACACACCAAGAATCCGGGGTGCGAAGGAAAAGCCTCTGGGTTGCATCCTTCCCACCTACCCGCTTAATTCCTGCTTCCTCCAGCTGGGAGGGTTTCGCCTTACCTGGGCAGGGAGAGCAGTGAGGCGCGCAAGCAACTGGGCACCAGCCTTGGCATCAGCTGCCGGATGGAGGCAGAGGCTGTGGAAGAGGCTGCTTTCGCTCCTGCCTGGACTTCTGGGTCTTTGCAGAGAGGGAGGCCGGGTTTCCTCTCTCCCCCCCCCCGCCCCAGCCCTGCAGTATTGATCCAAATGGGCCAAGGAGGTGCCAACTTGGCCGGAGTCCCGCAAGGCTTCCTTCCGGCGCCAGCAGCTGCTGCTCATCTGCAGCCCCCGAAAACTTTAGGCTGGGGAAAGACGGAGGGAGACTCCGGGTCCTGCATGAAACTTCCAAGGCACCTGCAGGCAGAGAAAGGGAGAGGGAGAGAGAGAGGCTGTTGACAGCTCAGAGCCCCCCTGGCGGTGGCTGAGAAGACAGCCCTGGGCTCCAGGGTCAGAAGCGGACCCAGGAGTGCTCTCTGTGACTTAACCGCTTCACCGCTGCAGCGGGACAGTCAGGGAGCAAGGGAGCATCCCTTGGTGCTTGGCAAGGAAGATCAGATCGTAAGAGGAACACAGGACAGAGAGAGAGAGAGGTTACATAAGGCCACAGGAAGCTGCCTGAGTCACAACACTGGTCCATTGGGCTCAAAATAGTCTGTGCTGACTGGTCCGGTGATTTCGGGAATCTCCTGGAGACAGGGACAGTTTTACTAGGAAACTAATGAATCTAATGAATGCCGATGAGAAGGTCGGCGGTTCAAATCCCCGTGACGGGGTGAGCTCCCGTTGCTCGGTCCCTGCTACTGCCAACCTAGCAGTTTGAAAGCACACCAGTGCAAGTAGAAAAATAGGTACCGCTCTGGCAGGAAGGTAAACGGCATTTCCGTGTGCTGCTCTGGTTCGCCAGAAGCGGCTTAGTCATGCTGGCCACATGACCCGCAAGCTGTACGCCGGCTCCCTCGGCCAGTAAAGCGAGATGAGCTTCGCAACCCCAGAGACGGCCATTACGGGACATAATGGTCAGGAGTCCCTTTACCTTTAATGAATCTTAAGCTTCAGGGTCCCGATCCCAGAGGACCCCCCATAAGCAACTTGAGTCCACATGGCTTAAAATTTTTGGGTCTAGTCAGTGCTTTTTTTCTGGGGGGGATGCAGGGATACACATACCCCTAAACATTTTGTGAATCTAAGTTTGGCCTCATTGAGGGGCATTATTTCAATTTGAATAGGAAAATGAGAGTACCCCTAAACATTTTCTTTTTTATACAGGAAAAAAAGCACTGGGTCTAGTAGACTCAACTGGAGTCGCACAACTCACATTGACTAATTTTTATTTTTTTTTTGTATATATTTCAGCAATCCCAAAGTCTGCGAGTCAGTAGCCCACAAGGGTGCCAACTTGAATAAAACATTGCGGGGGGGGGGGCTCAGGTAAGCTCCGCCCCACATAATCAATCACAAGACACGGCACACCATTTGACAGCAATGCCCATCAAATTGGAGGGCCCCAGGGCCCTCAAATATTTTATGGAGGGAGGAAGGGACCTTGGACCCTAGGAGTTGCTTCCTATGGTAGCAAAGATGTTGCAAAGGTGGGGTGATCTGTCGTGGAAGAACCCCACTGAAGAAGATAACAGCAGCTACCCAGATGCGGTTGCTGGTTGCTAAGGGGGCCCCCATGACGGTTTAAGCTTCAGGGGCCCCAAAAATGTAGGTCCCCGCAGTCTGGAAATGGCAGGGATCGAACCTGAGACCTTCTCCATGCAGAGTAGGCAGTCTGTTATAGAACAGTTGTCCTTTTCGTAAAGATAAACCAAGACTGTAGTCCTCATGGTTCTGAACTTCGGAACTCTCTTCCACAGCAGGCAGTGATGGCCACCAATCTAGATGGCTTTTAAAGAGGATTGGAGAAATTCATTGAGAAGAAGGCTATTAATCCCTACTAGCTAAGATAGCCAGGCTCTGCCTCCACCGTCAGAGGCAGCAATGCTTCTGAATACCAGTTGCTGGTAACTGCAGGAGAATAGAATAGAATAGAATTTATTATTTATACCCCACCCATCTGGCTGGGTTTCCCCAGCCACTCTGGGCAGCTTCCAACAGAGTATTAAAATACAGTGGTCTGTTAAACATTAAAAGCTTCCCTAAACAGGGCTGCCTTCAGATGTCTTCTAAAAGTCTGGTAGTTGTTTTACTCTTTGACATCTGGTGGGAGGGCGTTCCACAGGGAGGGCGCCACTACTGAGAAGGCCCTCTGCCTGGTTCCCTGTAACTTGGCTTCTCACAGAGAGGGAACCACCAGAAGGCCCTCAGAGCTGGACCTCAGTGTCCGGGCAGAACGATGGGGTGGAGACGCTCCTTCAGGTACACTGGACCGAGGCCATTTAGGGCTTTCAAGGTCAGCACCAACACTTTGAATTGTGCTCGGAAACACACTGGGAGCCAATGTAGGTCTTTCAAGACCAGTATTATGTGGTCTCGGCGGCCGCTTCCAGTCACCAGAGGGCAGAATGCTCTTGTGCTCGAATCCTGCTTGCAAGTTTCCCACAAGCATGTGGTTGGCCACTGTGAGAACAGGATGCTGGGCTAGTTGGGCCATTGGCCTGATCCAGCAGGCTCTTCCTATGTTCTTATAAAGTGCTGATTCGAATAGGAACCTATCCCAGGCTGAATCAGACCACTGGTCCATTGAACGTAAGTGTTGTCTGTACTGCTCCAGCCCTTCCCCTAAAATAAATTAAGATTCTAGTCCTTATGGTTATAACAAAAAAACCCCAGAGCTGAATTAAATGGGTAACTGCCTTATATGAGTCTGATCATTGGTCCATCTAGCTAAGCACTGTCTACACTGACTGACAGCAGCTCTCCAGGATTTTGGAGAGGGATCCTCCCTCTCCCATCCCTACATGGAGATCCTGCTTGGGGTTGAACCTGAGACCTTCTGCATGCAAAGCAGCTATTCAGTCACTTAGCTACGGCTTCTTCCTCAGGCTTAGAGCACCCCTAAAATAAACAGAGCCAGTCCTTTAGCCCAAAAATGGAAAACGAGTGAGGTCCCAAAGAAGAATGGCAACTTAAGTTGACCGAATATGCACAACTTGCAGACTTAACATATAGAATAAGAGAACAAGAAGAACACATGTTTAAAGAAGATTGGAAAACTTTTATTGAATATGCGGAAAATAATTGTGTACAGCTGAAAACGCTGGCAGCATTAAGATAAATTCAACAGTGTAAATAAGTTTTGATGAATGAAATAATGGAATATTGATTGGTATAGTTTTTGTAGAATATGCAGGGATTTAAGATATGTAAAATGCACCATGGAGAGAGAAGGGAAGTCATGGATATGTTAAGGATATAAAATGAGTATTTGAAATTGCAAAACAGAAAATTTGATAAAAACTACCATATTTTTCACTCTATAAGAAGCACCAGACCACAAGACGCACCTAGTTTTTGGAGGAGGAAAACAAGAAAAAAAATATTCTGAATCTCAGAAGCCAGAACAGCAAGAGGGATCACTGCGCAGTGAAAGCAGCAATCCCTCTTGCTGTTCTGGCTTCTGTGATAGCTGCGCAGCCTGCATTCGCTCCATAAGACGCACACACATTCCCCCTTTCTTTTTAGGAGGGAAAAAGTGAGTCTTATAGAGCAAAAAATACGGTATATATATATATATATGTATATATAAAACAGAGACTGGCCTCAAAGCTGCGCTTGTGATCCCTTGCTGATCTGCCTTCGACGTACCCAAAAATGCCCTCTGGGTTGCCTCCAGTCAGTGCACCTGGGCTCCCCAAAGTGGTGTATCATGGCTCTCAGACACCCCACGCAAACATTGGCACCCTCCAAGGCCAGTGTCTCTCCTATATTTTCAATGAGCTGATTTTTCATTCCATCTTTATCTCCCCTCTTTCCTCCAATGAGTGTACACAGTTCTCTGCCTTCCCCCAGCCCACCCTGGTTGCATTTCATTCTCGCAACAATCCTGTGAGGTTGCACAGGAGCCAACTCCTAGGGGTCAAGGTCCCTTCTTCAGCTGCCCCTCAATAAAAGAAGAAGAGTTTGGATTTGATATCCCGCTTTATCACTACCCAAAGGAGTCTCAAAGCGGCTAACATTCTCCTTTCCCTTCCTCCCCCACAACAAACACTCTATGAGGTGAGTGGGGCTGAGAGACTTCAGAGAATTGTGACTGGCCCAAGGTCACCCAGCAGCTGCATGTGGAGGAGCGGGGAAGCGAACCCGGTTCACCAGATTACGAGTCCACTGCTCTTAACCACTACACCACACTATTTGAGAGGGCCGAACCCACCAAAGTTGATGGGCATTGCTATTCAAATGGTGTGTCCGCGCAGAGTCTTGTGATAGATTATGTGGTGCGGGGCGATTATGTGCCCCCCCCCATATTTTACTTAAGATAGCACCCGAGAGGTAGGTTAGGCAGAGAGGCAGTGACTGGCCCACAAGGTTACCCAGTGAGCTTCATGGCTGAACAAGGATTTGAACCCTGGTCTCCCTTAGTCCATCCCAGCCTAATCTACCTCACAGGGTCATTGTGGAGATTAAATAAGGAGGGGGTAGAACCATGCACGGGACAAGGGTGGCGCTGTGGCTTAAACCACAGAGCCTAGGACTTGCCGAGCAGAAGGTCGGTGGTTCGAATCCCCACGACGGGGTGAGCTCCCGTTGCTCGGTCCCTGCTCCTGCCCACCTAGCAGTTCAAAAGCACGTCAAAGTGCAAGTAGATAAATAGGTACCGCTCCAGCGGGAACGTCTGTGGAATGTGGGTGGCGCTGTGGGTTAAACCACAGAGCCTAGGACTTGCTGATCAGAAGGTAAGCAGTTCGAATCCCCGCAACAGGGTGAGCTCCTGTTGCTCGGTCCCAGCTCCTGCCAACCTAGCAGTTCAAAAGCACGTCAAAGTGCAAGTAGATAAATAGGCGGGAAGGTAAATGGCGTTTCCATGCAATGCTGTGGTTCGCCAGAAGCAGCTTAGTCATGCTGGCCACATGACCCAGAAGCTGTACGCCGGCTCCCTCGGCCAATAAAGCGAGATGAGCGCCGCAACCCTAGAGTCGGTCAGGACTGGACCTAATTGTCAGGGGTCCCTTTACCTTTACCTAGAACCATGCACACCACCTGGACCTCCTCAGAGAGAAAAGGTGGAGGCTGCAAATGCATTAAATAAATTTAAACTCCCCTCCAGATGTTGTCAGCTGCAACTCCCACCACCCCCTCGCCATGCTGGCTGGAGGTGATGGGAGGTGAAATCCGGAGGGCGCCAGGTCGGGGAAGGTCGTTCTAGAACCTCCCCAAGTTCCACAGAACCCAGCGGCTCCTCTGATCTCACAATACAACCGGGCTTTGAAATGCGATCAAAAACCACACCCGGGCAAAAGCAGGTTTTCCCAGCCCGACCAGCTGTTCACGCACCCGGTGCATTGTGGGAGTTGTAGTTCCCTCCGCCTGCCTGCTGCGGGAACTGCATCCCCCAGCAGGCTGTGCTTCCTCGGCCCTCCACGCGGCTGCAATAGAGGTCAAGTGCACCCTCTGGGGTGCAGCGCGAGGTGAGGGTCGCGTGTCGCTTACCGCGGGGTGAAACCCAGGACGCGCCATTCGGAGGGAGGGAGGGAGAGAAATGGTCCAGGTCCCCTTTGCAGAGGATGACCATTTCTCCTGCTTGCCCCTCCCCTGGCTGGTTACATGTATGGGGTCGAGAGTTACATAACGAGGCGGCGATCCTCTGCACTCACAGAAAGTGCTGCACCGACAAAAATAGATCCAAGTCCAAAATGCAGCTGGGGCGGGGGGGGGGGTAGAGAAGGGAAATTTTGATGTTCCTCCCCCAAGCGCCCCAGAGGCAACATTAGATTTAATGGGGTCGCTGCCCTATAACCTTTGCGTAAGCTACCGAGGGGCATGTCTTTTAAAAATCCTAAGCCCTTTTATAGTTCTCGTTGGTTGGATGAGCACTTTTAGGAACCTTTCATTTCATTCCCTCTCCCTCTTAAGTGTTTTTAATTGATTATCAAGTGGGTTTCGGAGACCTTTCCTTGTGCAAAGCAGTGAAGAAATGGAATAGGTAACATTATCATAAAAGAACTTTGAAACAGGGGGTGTCTCTCTGTCCCCTCGATTTAGCCAATCTATAGAAGGAGGGTGATGATGTAATAATAATAATAATAATAATAATAATAGTAAAGTTGAAAGGCACCCTGAGGATCATCTAGTCCAACCCCCTGCAAAGCAGGAATATAAAACTGTCCCATATGGGGATCAAACCTGCAACCTTGGCATTATCAGCAGCACGCTCTAACCAACAGAGCTATGAATAATAATAATAATAATAATAATAGCCAATTTAAGCTGCAATCTGAGTAGGCATGAGAGAACGATTGTGGCTTAGTGGCTAGATCATCAGGCAAGGATCTGGGAGACCAGAGTTCAAATCCTCACTCAGCCATGAAGCTCACTTGGGGCAGTCATTTGCTCTCAATCTGACCTACCATACAGAGTTGTTGTGAAGATAAAAGTATATACGCAACTTTGAGCTCCTTGGAGCAAAAGCTAGGAGATGAATTCAATAAAACAAACGAACAAATCGGAGTCACATGGGCTCAGCACCTCCCATTGAGAACACAGTCCAATTTTGGAACTTAAAAACCATTTTAAAGCTTTGAGCACCTTCCCCTAACCAGATGCCCTCCAGTGAGATGCCCATCCAGGCTAGGAGATCACAATGGTCCTCTTGTGCCACACAGTTAAACAAGTGCTGTGTCGTGGTTTAGGGAAACCCAGGTCCAAGCCATAGCTGTCAATGTTTCCCTTTTTTTAAAGGGAAATTCCTTTATTCTGAATAGGATTCCTCGCAAGAAAAGGTAAAAGTTGACACCTATGGTCCAAGCCCACCCTCGGCCACTTAGTGAGCTTGGAGCTTGTCATTTTTTCAGCCTAATGCTGGGGTGAGGAATCTGTGGCCCTCCAGATACGGCTCAACTCTCAATGCTTGGGGATGATAGCACTGGACGTTCCCCAACTCTGAATTTAAATTCTTGGGACCAGCCCGAGCCTTTGAGGCAAAAAACAGGGCCAGCCCAATGTGTTTTGTTGCCTGAGATGAAGCTCAGGAGCCTCCACCCCAAGTATCCAGTCTGCCTAAAGGTCAGGCCGGCTCTGAACAAAAAGCCATGTGAACAGAGTTTGAAAACAGCAGTCCTCACCTGTCCCCTTCTGTCCTCACCTAGATGAGCGTTACCTCTCTCCTGAAGGTCTTGGAAGGATGGCCCATCCGTGGACTTCACTGCTGTGGCTCCCACTCCTCCGTGGCCAAGGCTGACCAGACCCTGGCCTTTGTTCCCACCAGTCCTCCCCTGGACCCGGCGGAAGTCCAGAAGCTGCAAGAGTTTGTGAGCAGGGCCCGGAGGCTGTTCGTGTTGACCGGAGCAGGAATCTCCACCGAATCTGGAATCCCGGACTATCGCTCTGAAGGCGTGGGCCTCTACTCCCAGACGGATCGGCGTCCCGTCCAGCACGCTGAATTTCTGCGGAGTGCCCGGGCCCGCCAGAAGTACTGGGCCAGGAGCTTTGTCGGCTGGCCCCAGTTTTCAGCCCACCAGCCCAACATCGCCCACTTGGCCCTGAGGAACTGGGAGGCACTGGGGAAACTGCACTGGCTGGTGACCCAGAACGTAGACGCCCTGCATGCCAAGGCCGGAAGCCAGCGTTTGACAGAGCTTCACGGCTGCATCCACAGGTTGGGGAGAGTGGCGTGGGGGAGGCTGGTTGATGGAAAAAGGGGAGTGCAACTTTGCAACTGGGATGAGCTCATCCTGGAGATGCGAGCGTCAGTTGGGGGGGTTGTTGGCCCCACAAATCCCCTTGCTGAAAAATAAAAGGGGCGAGCGATTGGTCTGCATTGCCGTAACCATAAGGTAAAGGTAAAGGGACCCCTGACCATTAGGTCCAGTCGTGACTGACTCTGGGGTTGCGGCGCTCATCTCACTTTATTGGCCAAGGGAGCCGGCGTACAGCTTCCGGGTCATGTGGCCAGCATGACTAAGCCGCTTCTGGCGAACCAGAGCAGCGCACGGAAACACCGTTTACCTTCCCGCCGGAGCAGTACCTATTTATCTACTTGCCCTTTGTCGTGCTTTAGAACTGCTAGGTTGGCAGGAGCAGGGACCAAACAATGGGAGCTCACCCCGTTGCAGGGATTCAAACCGCCGACCTTCTGATTGGCAAGTCCTAGGCTCTGTGGTTTAACCCACAGTGCCACCCGTTTCCTGTGCATGGTTGTACCCCCTCCTTATTTATTCCCCTCCTGTGGAGTAGGTTAGGCTGGGATGGTTTAACCCACAGCGCCACCCGCGTCCCTGCCATAACCATAGAGAGATATAAAAAGTAACCGCTGCAAGTGCCTTTAAAATGCACACTGTTACTGCCCAGAGATGGAAAGAAGATAAAGTCCCTACCAGAGAAGAATGGCAGGTGAAGTTAAAGACCTTTGTAAACAGTTAAAATCGTTAGTAGGATTGGAATATCGCTTGTAGTTTAATGGTGAATTCTGGACACAATGGAAGAGGTAAAAGGTTTGGATTATCATAAAAGATGCAGGAGGAAATGACTAATAATAGGACCCACAAAGAGGAGGGTGGAAGTCCAGGAGATTCATTGGAATCTTGTTTTTATGATTTATGTTTGATATATCTCTATAAAATTTTAAGTTGAGAAACCAAATAAATAAATTTTAAAATAAAATAAAATGCACCCTGTGGTTGTTATTGTTGCTGTTTTACAATTTGATCTTGAAGGAAAACAACAACAACAACAGCAACAATTTATATGCTATCCATCTGACTGGGTGCTTGGAGTCACAGGACTACAGTTGATTATTTTTTTGTTGCATATATTTCAACAATCCCAAAGTTTGAAAGGCATTAGCACAGACGTTGCAAAAGTGGGGTAATCCGTGGTGGTACAACTTCATTGAAGAAGAAAGCAACGGTTACCCAGACCTCATTCCTGGTTCTGAAAGGGCCCCAATGACAGTTTGTGCTTCGGGGCCCCCCAAAATGTAGGTCCACCATAGCCTAGAGACGGCAGGGATCGAACCTGGGACCTTCTGCACGCAGAGTAGGCAGTGCAATGGAACAGTGGTCCTTTTCTTATAGATACAGCAAGACTCCAGTCCTCATGGTTCTGAACTATGGAACTCTCTCCCACAGGAGGTCACCAACCTAGATGACTTTAAAAGACAAATTCATGGCTGTTGATGGCTACTAGCCGTGAATGCTAGGCTTTGCCACCCCAGTGGGAGGCAGCAACACTTCTGAATACCGCTTGCTGGAAGGAGAGAGGGCTCTTGTGCTCAAATCCTGCTTGCCAGTTTCCCACAGGCATGTTGTTGTCCACTGTGAGAACAGGACGCTGAACTAGTTGGGCCATTGGCCTGATCCAGCAGGCTCTTCTTACGTTCTTATAAATAAAGTGCTGATTTAAATAGGAACCTATCCCAGGCTGAATCAGACCACTGGTCCATTGAATGGAAGTGTTGTCTGTGCTGCTACAGCCCTTCCCCTAAAATAAATTAATATTCCAGTCTATGGGTTGGCAAACTAAGGCCCACGGGCCCATTCAGGCCCAATTCCCTTCTGGATCCGGTCCGCGGACGGGCCGGGAATCGCCGCATGGATCGCCAGCACGCGCATTTTTCCCCTCTCCCTCACACGGCGTTAGTGGCGCCTCCTCCCTCTCTCCTCCTGACTTCTCCCTGCCCTGCCTAGAGGAGGAAGGGGCTGGGCTTTGTTGGTGCCAGCAGCAGCAGCGCTTGAGCAGCCGCCATTTTAAACAGCACCTCTCTGGAGCCCTTTCGCGCGCCGCTCATCGTCCCCCTGCCGCCACCAGCCCCTGCCGCTCTCAAGACGCAGGTAAGCAGCCACCGGGGTTCGTGGTGCTCTTGCATCATCTCCCCCCCCAAAACAAAATATAGTCCGGCCCCCCACAAGGTCTGAGGGACAGTGGACCGGCCCCCTGCTGAAAAAGTTCGCAGTCCCCCGTTCTGGTCCTTATGGCTAGAACAAAAAACTCAGAGCTGAATTAAACGGGATAATAGGCTACTGTGAAAACAGGCTGCTACATAGGCCCCATTTGGCTTGATCCAGCAGGCCCTCATGTTTTTATGTTGCCTCGCAGGGTCTTGTGCCTCAGTTGCGGAGACCGGACGCCCCGCACTGACCTCCAGGAGCGCTTTGAGGCCTTGAACCCCACCTGGAGAGCCGAGGCGCATGGGGTGGCCCCGGACGGCGACGTCTTCCTGTCTGAAGAAGAGGTGCGCACTTTCCTCGTCCCCCCATGTGGCAAGTGCGGCGGGAACCTCAAACCAGACGTGACGTTCTTCGGAGATTCCGTGAGCAAGGAGAAAGTGGACTTTGTGTACCAGCGCCTGGGCGAGGCCGATTCGGTCCTGGTGGCGGGGTCCTCTTTGCAGGTGGGTGCCCCCACAGCCAGCGAGGAGCTGGACCTGGGAGCAGAGGAGAGGCGGTCGATTTCTCCCCCCAGTCCCAGCCCCACCCCGCAAAGGCAGGTTCAGATTTAGCTGCATTGAGCATACAATTCTCTGAATTAGAACCGCGGTGTTTATATACCACGTTCCCAAAATTTGTCTCGGTTATCTCTACAAAATGGGATGTGGGCGAATCCCCGTGACGGGGTGAGTTCCCGTTGCTCAGTCCCTGCTCCTGCCAACCTAGCAGTTCGAAAGCACGTCAAAGTGCAAGTAGATAAATAGGTGCCGTTCCGGTGGGAAAGTAAACAGCGTTTCCTTGCGCTGCTCTGGTTCGCCAGAAGCGGCTTAGTCATGCTGGCCACATGACCCGGAAGCTGTACACCGGCTCCCTCGGCCAGTAAAGCAAGATGAACGCCACAACCCCAGAGTCGGTCACGTCTGGACCTAATGTTCAGGGGTCCCTTTACCTTTACCTTATCTGTACAAAAACCTTGTGAGGTTTGTTTTCTTACTGCTTTCATATCCCGCCCCCAAGGAACACAAGGCGACGTTTTCGTCGTTCTCCCCCTCCTTGTTTCAGTCCCCACAACAACCCTGTGAGGTAGGTTAGGCTGAGAGAGGCAGGGACTGGCTCAAGGTCGCCCAGTAAGCTTGTGGTGGAGTGGGAAATTTGAACCCTGGTCTCCTAGTCCAACACTCTAACACCACACTGGCTCTCAGGCTGCAGAGTATTCTTATATGCAAGTGAGATATGCCAGGAAATCTTGCAGTGTTAACGTGCCAGCTCGTTTTCAGGCTCAATTCAAGGAGCTCGCATTAATGTTTGAATCCCTACATAAGCCAGGCCCCAAATATCTGAAAGGCCACCTCCTTCCCTACAGAACCTGTCGGGTGCTGAGATGGGCAGAGGAGACCCTCTTGGTAGTTCCTCCACCTTCAGAGGCTCAGGGTGGCAGCAGCCCAGGAAAGGGCCTTCTCTGTGGTGGCCCCTAAGCTGTGAAACATACACCTCTTCACACTGCCGTTGGACATTTGAGTGTCATTTTTTAAACTGTGTTAAACAGTTCCGATTTAATTGTTTGTTTGTTTAAACAACAACAACAGCCACATTCCCTATCTCACATTCAGGAGCTTTTGCCAGCCCATTAAACAGCCCGTTAAACAGCCCCTACTGCTGTAGAGGACTGGGTTGATCAATTCATTCTTTAATCTCTCCCTGCCCCCACCCTGGTTTTCTCCCCCACCTCTCTCTTCTCTATAACTCTGAGGTCCCCAACATAGCATCTGAGGTCTCTAACGTAGCAGCAGTGGGCACCACACCGCCTTCACACAGACAGACAGACAGACAGACAGACAGACAGACAGACAGACAGACACACACATATATATATACATACACACACATACACACATATATACACACAGACTATGTCCCCCAAGGCCTTTGCCTCTTCCAATTTTTAAAAATTAGATATTATAACTTTTTGTTGTTTGATCGGGGGGGGGTTTGCCTGGTTAAGGAATGCTGTTGCCCACCTCCTTTTTTATTTTTTGTCTGTGTTTTATCTGGCATTTCCTATGCTTTTTTCTGGGCAGGGAGCAATATTCTCCATTATCAGTTTCTCTTCTGTGAAATGGGTATTTTTGCAGTGCCCAGGACAGTGGCTTAGATTGCCGAATGTGTGCCCAGATCCAAAAAGTTTGAGGACTGTTCTGATTGCTAGCCAATGTTTCACGGGTGCTGTGCATGCTCAGTCCCCACTGGGTCAATTTGTTTCAAGAGTTTTCTGTTCAAGGTCCTGGCTGTTGATCTCCAACTACTGCAAACTTTGCTGACAGCAGCAAAACTATGCATTGCCCAATCTTGGAAATGTAAATAAAAAAAATCAATTAAAAGAATCAATCACCCACGATTACAGAAGAAAACCAGGGAAACAGCCTTGTATATAAAGCAAGCACATAATAGAGATAAAAATTACAATAATTATCCATGCCTTTGCTCATGCAATTCTGGAATGACAAAGTATCTTTCCATAGAAAGTATATATGTTAATTTAATTGTCTGCCACTATGTATTATTTCATAGAATCATATAAATGTAAAGTTGGTGGGACCCAGCTTGCTGCAATGCACCTGTTCTTTCTCCTCCCTCCATTATTATTATTATTATTATTATTATTATTATTATTATTATTATTAATACCCCGACCATCTGGCTGGGTTGCTCCAGCCACACTGGGCGGCTTCGAATACATATAAAAACATAATAAAACATTGAACATTAATAATAGCAGTCTGATCCAATACAAAAAATGTCACAATAACTTTAAAATAAACAACTTATGTCAAATAAAGCAACATTCAATAATCCATTGGAATATAAAAGTAACTATTAAAATTAAATATCAGCAAATACAGTGGAACCTCGGTTTTCGAACGTAATCTGTTCTGGAAGCCCGTTTGACTTCCGAAACATTTGAAAACCGAGGATCAAAGGGCTGCCTGACCATCTCCTGCCACATGTCTCAACAGGTATACTCAGCGTACAAGTTTGCACTCGCAGCCCGCGACGGGAAGCTACCGATGGCCGTTGTCAACATTGGCCCGACCAGGGCAGATTCCTTTGTGACTCTGAAACTGAATTCTCGTTGCGGGGAGCTGCTGCCTCTGATTGTCCTAAAGTGACCCAAATCGACACCCCGGGGGAGCAACCCCTCTCTGGGGTAGGTAAGTGTCCCCACACTCTTGCAGCCCAGCAGAGTTAGGCCCTCAGTTGGTCATGTCTGGTGCTGGAACCCAAAGGGCATGAGGCCAGGGAAGAATCAGAATTCAGAATCATAGAATAGTAGAGCTGGAAGGGACCCCTGGGGGTCATCTATTCCAACCCCTGCAATGCAGGAGGCACAGCTAAAGAATCCATGACAGGTAACCATAAAAATAAGAATAATAATAAATAATAATTTATTTATACCCCGCCCATCTGGCTGGGTTTCCCCAGCCACTCTGGGCGGCTTCCAACAAAGTACAGTGGTACCTCGGGTTAAGTACGCAATTCGTTCTGGAGGTCCGTTCTTACCCTGAAACTGTTCTTAACCTGAAGCACCACTTGAGCTAATAGGGCCTCCTACTGCGGTCGCGCCGCCGGAGCACGATTTCTGTTCTTACCCTGAAGCACAGTTCTTAACCTGAAGCACTATTTCCGGGTTAGCGGAGTCTGTAACCTGAAGCTTATGTAAGCTGAAGCTTATGTAACCTGAGGTACCACTGTATTAAAATACAGTAGTCTGTTAAACATTAAAAGCTTCCCTGAAGAGGGCTGCCTTCAGATGTCTTCTAAAAGTCTGGTAGTTGTTCTTCTCTTTGACATCTGGTGGGAGGGTGTTCCACAGGGCGGGTGCCACTACCATCTAACCTCCAACAATGGAGAGCCCACCGTCTTCTAAGGTTGTTGTTTTTGTTGTGTTATATGCCACCCATCTGACTGGGTTGCCCCAGCCACTCTGGGCGGCTTGCAACAAATTAGAACATCAAACACAGCAAAACATCAAACATTAAAAGCTTCCCAAAAAGGCTGCCTTCAGATGTCTTCTAAAAGTTATGTAGTTGTTTATCTCCTTGACACCTGATGGGAGGGCATTCCACAAGATGGGCATGACTACAGAGAATTTCCTCTGCCTTTTTTCCTGTCACGTCTCTTCTCACAATGAGGGAACCGCCAGAAAGCCCTCGGAGCTGGACCTCAATGTCTGTACTGAACGAAGGGGGTGGAGATGCTCCTTCAGGTATACAGTCGTACCTCAGGTTACAGACGCTTCAGGTTACAGACTCCACTAACCCAGAAATTGTACCTCGGGTTAAGAACTTTGCTTCAGGATGAGAACAGAAATCGCTCGGTGGCAGCGGGAGGCCCCATTAGCTAAAGTGGTGCCTCAGGTTAAGAACAGTTTCAGGTTAAGAACGGACCTCCAGAACGAATTAAGTTCTTAACCCGAGGTACCACTGTATAGAGCTGGAGCTCTTTAGGGCTTTACAGGTCAGCACCAGCACTTCGAATTGTGCTCGGAAACGTACTGGGAGCCAATGTAGGTCTTTTAGGACCGGTGTTATGTGGTCCAGGCAGCTGCTCCCAGTCACCAATCTAGCCACTGCATTCTGAATTAGTTGGAAACAACAACTTTGAAGTCACCTTCAAAGGTAGCCCCACGTAGAGTGCATTACAGTAGCCAAGTGG
Organism: Podarcis raffonei; assembly: GCF_027172205.1. Classification (NCBI taxonomy): domain Eukaryota; kingdom Metazoa; phylum Chordata; class Lepidosauria; order Squamata; family Lacertidae; genus Podarcis; species Podarcis raffonei. The sequence continues at coordinate 25,921,243 of NC_070617.1, forward strand.
GAGATGTTTAGTCATAATTTCCTTTCTTGTCATTTGAATCCATCAGTTCTGGTCCTTCCCTCAGAACAGCAGGAAGCAAGCTCGCTCGACCTTCCATGTGACAGCCCTTCAAATATTTGAAGGTGGCTATCCTGTCACCCCTCACAGTTGAAGGACCATGGAGAGCTCCAAGTGAGCCACTTGCTCCAGCAAAACTTGAGCTCAGACTGAGCCTGTACATGAGGGATGGAGAAGCTGTAGCCCTCCAGGTGCGGTACTCCAGTTCCCATCAGCCCCAGCCAGCATAGCCAGTGCTCAGGGATGATGGGAGTCCAGCAACATCTGAAGGACCACAGCATAGCACCTGTTGCTGTGTGGGTTGAACAGATTGAGGAAATGTGCATCAGTGAGGCAGAACTATGGAACTCACCGCCGCAGGATGCAATGACCGTCGCCAACTTGGATGTCTTTTTAAAAAAGGATTCGATTAATTCATGGAGGAATTTAAAGCAGGGGCTGGCAACCTAAGGCCCATGGTCTGGAAGGCGCCCATGGAGGCCGTTTAATTGGCCCACGAGCCACCCCTGAACCAAGCCGCCTGCTCAGCGAGTCCCTGCACACTGCACTAAACCGGCGCGGCGTGGGGACTCTCTTCTGCGGCTCCAGAAATCGCTTCTGTGCATGCCCAGATGCCAAAAATTGCTTTTGCGCAGGCACAAAATGCAGTGTCTGGGCATGCGCAGAAGTGATTTCCAGCGCTGCGGACATGTGTGCAGATGTAATTTCTGGCGTTGCGCTGCGTCGGCCCGGCCCATGGAGGATCTCTGCTGGAGTGATCCGGCCCATGCCCGGTAAGCCTTGCCGACCCCTGCTTTAAAGGATGTGGCCAGTGCCTGGCGAAGTCTCAGAAGAGGGCAGAATGAGACTCCAAAGAGGCTTTGATTCCTTGTCCCTTCATATGATTAGAAGGCCAGAAAAAAACCCCCAATCAAAATTAGTTAACATGTGAATTTAAGAAGAGAGTGCCGGATCAGACCAGTGGTCCAGCATCTTGTTCTCACAGCGGCCAACTAGATGCCTTTTCTGAGAAACCTTCAAGTAGGACCCAAGCACAAGAGCCCTCTCCCGTCCAGTGTTTCCCTGCAGCTCGTATCCAGAAATATTACTGCCTCCCACTGCCTAGGCAGAACATAGCCTAGCATCCATTACTGGCCTTCTCCTCCATGAATCCATCCAATCCTTTTTTCAAAAGACATCCAAGTTGGTGACGGTCATTGCATCCTGTGGCAGTGAGTTCCGTAGTTCTGCCTCACTGATGCACATTTTCTCAATCTGTTCAACCCACACATCAACAGGTGCTAAGCTGTGTTCCTCCAGATGTTGCTGGACTCCCATCATCCCTGAGCACTGGCCATGCTGGCTGGGGCTGAAGGGAACTGGAGTACCACACCTGGAGCGCTACAGCTTCTCCATCCTTCATGTACAGGCTTAGTCCAAGCTCAAGTTTTGCTGGAGCAAGTGGCTCACTTGGAGCTCTCCATGGTCCTTCAACTGTGAGGGGTGACAGGATAGCCACCTTCAAATATTTGAAGGGCTGTCACATGGAAATTCAAGCGAGCTTGCTTCCTGCTGCTCCGAGGGGAGGACTAGAACCAATGGATTCAAATCATAGAACTGTAGAGTTCGAAGACACCCAAAGGTCATCCAATCTAGCCCCCTGCAATGCAGGAATCACAGCTAAAAAGCCCCTCTCCCATGGCCAATCTACGCAAGAGAGAGAATTTTGTCCTCTTCAGTCTCTTGCATGCTACATATGGTTTTATCACCTGGAAAGGCACACCCCAGTTTAACAGCACAGTTCAAGATTGCGGCCACTTCACCAAAAAATAATTTTTAAAAAGATAGGAAACTTTAAACAAAACAGAGCCGAGGAGTTCTGTCCTGTTTCCACTTGCTATTTTTATTTATTCCACTCCACTTGGTTTATTTAAACCAAGGACTTGTACACTGACCACTAATAATGAATCATATGTTGTAGATATCATTGCAAATCTATTATGCTATTTTTGCAATGTACAAATGACATTAAAAAAATTAATTGTGGCCACTTTCTGGACAATCTTCAAACATCAAGTTTGCACTTGGGTCCTGCTGGTGGGCTCCCCTTGGGGGCACCTGGTTGGCCACTGTGGGAACAGGATTCTGGACCAGATGGGCCACTGCCCTGCCACAGTAGTTGGGTTCTCCTTATGCTCTCCTGGAACCTCCAGGTCTAGGGGCAGTCTATCCTGATTCTTGAATTCCTGGGGGCATTTGGTCCCTGTGAGAGCAGGAGGTTGGACTAGACAGGCCACTGGCCTGATGCAGCGAGTTTCTCCTTAGGTCCTTTATGCTGTTTAGCTTTCTTTGCAGCATCAACCTACTGGGGGGGCGAGGGGGGGCGGACGCACCAGCCTCACCACCTGCCATGTTTTTTCTCCTTCCAGGGCCGCTGCCAGCAACACTGCCACATCTTCCCAGAGCTCACCCAGCCCCACGTCCGCTCTCAACACGCCTGTGCTGGCCAAGTTCAGAGGCAGCAAAGATGAGGAGAAGGAGGACAGTGAAAACCCGGGTCCTGATTCTCAATCGACGGGGGCCTAAACAACTTTTGTGTACGGGGAGATGCTGTGTGAATTAAAAAGAAACCTCCGGTGCACACTGCTTCCCGGGGTGTGGCCTCTGCTGCGGATCTGGCAGAGAGGAAATGGCTACCGGTGGCCGGGAGAGGGGAGAAATCTTTCTGCCTTAGCGGGAGGGGATGCCTCCAAATGCTCTTTTTCAAAAGGATATGGCGGTACTACAATTCCCATCATCCCTAGCTAGCAGGATCAGCGGTTGGGGGTGATGGGGTTTGTAGTCTGAAAAAACAGCTGGAGACCTCTGTTTGGGAAACACTAGGATAGGGGAAGGGCTGCAGCTCAGCATAAGGCCGGTGCCTTTTGAAATCCGCTCTAAATGAGAGCCATGAGGACTAGAAACTTACTTCGTTTTCAGGGGAAGGGTGCAGCTCAGTGGCAGACCATCTCCTCTGCATGCAGGAGCTCTTGGGGCTGAATTTCCAGATCGGGCTGATGGACCTGACTTGGTGTAAGGCAGATTCCTATTTAAATCTGCTATTTGTTTAGAACAATGAGGACTAGGATCTTACTTCATTTTTAGGGGAGGGGCACAGCTGAGGGGTAGAGCTTTGCGTGCCGAAGTTACCATAAGTTCAGTCCCTGGCATCTCCAGGTAAGCTTGGGAAGGTCCCTTCCCTGAAACCATATGTTGTTTGGTTATGCAAAAAATAAGAACACCATAAAAATTGATGCATATATTCAGGGAAATGTGTATGTGAGTTAGAACTGCACACAAAAATGTGTTTATTAGGAGAGATTTGTACTTAAAACACTGTTGAATATTCAAGAGAGAGAGATTGAGAAATGCACCGGGAAGCACCCCCCCCCCCATAATTTGCAGCACCAGAACTTGTAGCTTTCCCACTCATAATTCTTTTCATAATCCACTTTCCCCACAAATAATTCTCAGAGGATTTTCTCCAGAATGTAGCTGTTGCTCATTATCTGGTCCACGTCTCCTGGCAGCCAATCTCTGAGGAGCATCAAAGGTTTCGTGAGCCAGTAAGGAAAGAAAACTTCCCTCACCCTCATGACGCCGCCCCTCACGATTGCCTGGGCGCAGAGCTCTTTCGAACTTGGCTTCATGGAGATCTTGCCTTCTACCATCCTCACAGCTGAGTCTGCGGGAAAGAACGCGGAAGGCAAGTCAGTGAGGAAAGGGCACCGGGCACCAGAGGATCTTGGAAGCTGCTGGTGGTCTGTCTACCTTGCTGCTGCCTACAGGGGCTGACGGTGGCTCTCCAGAGCTGCAGGCTCAGGAGTCTCACCCAGCCCTCCTGAAGATGCTTCCTGAAGATTACCTGCTCTGCTAGGTTGGCAGGAGCTGGGACTGAGCAACGGGAGCCCATCCCGTCGCGGGGATTTGAACTGCCGACCTTCTAATCGGCAAGCCCAAGAGGCTCAGTGGCTTAGACCACCACGCCACCCGCATCCCATCACGATGTTTAGCTTGTGTTATAAGAAAAAACTGCTGTTTTCCCCTTCTGGGCTATTCTAGAGCCCATATAGAGTCCTTAAGTGGGTTCCCTATCGGTAGGAGAAAATAGCAGAGGCCAAGAATATTGAGAAGCAAAGCGGCTAGTAAGCTTGATCTTTATTAAACTGTTGCAACAGGGTCCCCACTCACCACACGCAGGAGGGAGGAGAGAACCCTGAACAATGATGCGCAAGCCCTTAAAAGACTTTTGAAATTGCCCACCCTGTTGCCCAAGACCATCCCCCTAAAACAGCATCCATCCATCACAGAAGTAGGCAGTCTACATCAGAAATCCTGTTTGCCAGGATACCTCATAATGGTCACTGATTGCATTACCTGGGGCAGTCTGGCAATTCTTTTGTGATGGTTCATGCTTTAGTTCCTGAATCCAGGGCACAGGCTCACCCTATTCATACACAAATACACCCTTAAGACAGGATTTGCAAGAAAAGGAAAACGGGAAGGCTTCCCTCATTTTCCTCCCTTACTGCAGAGGAATATTTGGTCATTGGGAGTGTCAAAATGGCTTCAGGATTGCTCTCCTGTACTATTTCAGACACGTGGTTTATATACGTATGTATGTGTTTGCCTTGAACATTTATGAACATTTATTTTACATTTGAGACCTTAGAATTCTTACAACACTGGTGATATATCACGATGTTGAACACTGGATTATCACCCAGCCCTACTAAGCGGCTGCCCTACCTGGGGCTGCTTACCTGTGTCAATGTACCCCAACACGGCAACCGTGATGGGCATGTTGATTTCTCGAAGGCGCAGCTCTGTGCGCAAGGAGCTGTAGAATCCTTCCAGCGCAGCTTTGCTGGCGGCATATGGAACGGAGAAAGGGGCTGGAAGGCGGCCTGAGAGAAAACAGGAACATATTCCTACTTGGAAGGTTGCAGAATCTATTTCTCCAGAAACCAAAGGGGTTAAGGGGATGGAGCGACTGCCCCTCTGAGGGAACGTTGCAGCGTTTGGGACTTTTTAATTTAGAGGAGAGGCGAGTAAGGGGGCGACATGATAGAGATTTGTACAACTGACACAGAGAAAGCGGTGACAGAAAGGATTTTCTCCCCCACATGTTTTTTTCAGCAGAAGAATGGGGTGCGAGTGCTTTCCAATAAATTAACTAACAGAGGATTGGGAAATTTAGATGCAGGAGCTCTAGAAGGACCTAAGAAGAGCCCTGCTGAATCAGGCCAGCAGCCCATCTAGTAGTAGTAGTAGTAGTAGTAGTACGTTTATACCCCGTGCATCTGGCTGAGTTCCCCCAGCCACTTTGGACAGCTCCCAACAGAATTTTTAAAACACGATAAATACATCAAACATTCAAAGCTTCCCTAAACAGGGCTGCCTTCAGATGTCATCTAAAAGTCAGATAGTTGTTTATTTCCTTGACATCTGATGGGAGGGCGTTCCACAGGGCGGGTGCCACCACCGAGAAGGCCCTCTGCCTGGTTCCCTGTAACCTCACTTCTCGCAGTGAGGGAACCGCCAGAAGGCCCTCGGCACTGGACCTCAGTGTCTGGGCAGAATGATGGGGGTGGAGACACTCCTTCAGGTATACTGGGCCGAGGCCATTTAGGACTTAAAAGGTCAGCACCAGCACTTTGATTTGTGCTGAGAAAGTTTGGACCTCCTGAGATCACTTCGGCTGGGGGGTCTCCAGTCGCCTGCCCATACCGCATATGGACGATACCACGATGATGTTGCCACGGGACTCTTGCAACATGCTCAGGGCTGACACGGTGACCTGGACGTAGCTGAAGAAGTTGACCGTCATGGAGCTGATCACAGATTCCATGTCTCCTTGGTACGGGCCAAAACCAATTTTTCCACCGACATGATTCAGAACCAGCAGATCAAGCCCCCCTGCAAGGGAAAAGAGCACAGAGACCCTGAGTGGAAGAGAGAGAGCAACAACCATCTTAGGAGATGGACGGAGCTCAGCCTCTTCTCATGTCAACATATAGGCTACCCCTCAAAACCAGCCTGTGCCGAGCTCAGTCCTTTCATGATTTAGCTGCGGTTCCTTCGTTTCAGGGGGTTGGGCTAGATGACCCTTGGGGTCTCTCCCAACCTTACAATTCTCTGATACCAGCCTATGCAAGCCTGGTGCCCTCCTAATGTAGGAATGCAAGGAGAAATTTGGTTAGGCTTGCTTTAAGACAGCGTTTTCCGAACTTTTTTCTCCTTACCCAATAAAAAGCATTTTTCAGAAGCGTGATTTGCGCAAGCCAGTAAGGAAGATAGTAACGCAATGACATTCAAAATGGAAACTATGAATTGCCCATGTATTTAAAACCGACTTCAAACTATTTAGGTTAACGAAGTCTACAGAACTGATGGACGTAATCCGGTGACACCAGCTTTCACAGAATCACAGAATGATAGAGCTGGAAGATACACACAATCAATGAGAAATTGGAAACAAGTCAAAATCGATTAATCTCAAATGACTGGGGCTGATGGGAGTTGCTGTCCAAATTATCTGGAAGGCCAATCACATTGGGAAATGCTGGTCAACCCCCTTCCTTTCTTCCTCCCTCCCTCCCTCCCTGGCCAGGTTTAATTCAAATCCTTCAAACCTCCTATGGGAAAGGTTCTCAGGAATGGTGGAAGGAGAAAGAATTTGCCCATGTGAAGACCATCAGATGGAAACTCTTAACGCATATGGTTCTTAAATGTAAACTATATGTTGATCTCCACCAGCAGTTCCTAGATCAACTCTGCATCCCCAAATGGAAACCAGAATTAGAGGTCATACATTTTCTATTATTGGGGAATAATCAGGAGCTCACCAAGTTAGTGGCTAAATATCTTTATCTGGTTTTTTGTTGTCGAAACACATTGCAGATGTAATACTAGACTGCTTTGCCTCTTTCACTTGACAAATGTTTTGTGTCACTGGGAAGGCGGTAATTCTGTATTGATTTGCTATGGATGTTTGTATGCAATGCCAATAAAAGGTTTAATGATGATGATGATGATGATATACCATCCTTCATCAAAAGATCTCTGGGCAGATCTTTGCCAAGATGCAGGCAGACAAGGCCAATAGCCGAGGTGTCCCAGGGCAGAAGTCGTGTTCCCCTCAAGACGAAAGGGTTAAGGAGCCCTTTGCCTGTGCCTCAGGTAGCTTGTGTGGCAGCCTTTTGGGACCTGGAAGAACAGTTGCCACCCCTCCAAGTCTGGCTAGGGACTGGCCTTCCATCTTTACCCAAGACGTTCTTGGTTTCTTCCACAACATTCCGGGCAGAAGCCAAGTCACTCATATCTGAAACGACGTACGAAGCAGAGGCGGCTCCCAGTTTCAGACAATTCTGGACTACCTGGAGGAAACAAATAAATGGAAAACGAGCCCCAAAATGGAAAACGAGCGAGGTCCCAATTAAAGAAGATTGGCAACTTAAACTGATGGAATATGTTCAGCTTGCAGACTTAATTTATAGAATAAGAGAACAAGAAGAGTATACGTTTAAAGAAGACTGGGAAATGTTTATTGAATACATGGGTGAAAATTGTCTACACTTGAAAAGGTTGGCAGCTTTAAGACAAATTCAACAGTGTAAATAAATTTTGATGGATGTAAAAATGGAATATTGGATGGCTTAGTTTATGTGAAATATGCAGGGATCTATGGCATGCAAACTGAACCATGGAAAGAGAAGAAGGGAAGTCATTGATATTTTAAGGTTGTTTAAATGAATATTCTAAATTGTAAAATAGAAAAAACTTAATAAAAAAATGCAGAAATAGAAAACAAATAAAAATAAAGAGGGAACTTGAAAATGGCTTCTAAGCGGTTTTCAAGTATAAAATCCATTGTAAAATACTACAACGCACAATAAAACAATCCTATCTGAGCAGTAAAAAACAGCCACAAAATTTATTATACAGCGAGCCAGTTGAAAAACACCATAATTTAAAAAAATCAAAACAGTTGGATCAGGAAGATCAAGTTCAGGGGAATGTTCATCGGAAACAAGTGTGTCTTTAAAAACCAGTAGAATAGCAGTAGTGATGGTGAGTCATAAAATCATAGAATTATAGAGTTAGAAGAGACCCCAAGAGTCATCTAGTCCAACGCCTTAGAGCAAGGAGGGCGTTCCATAATGCCGGTGCCATCAGGGAAAAAGCCTCCATGTTCCCACAAGCCAATGGTCACCATCAGGGCATGGCTAAACTAAACCGGTTTCCATTATTAAACAACAGATTCTTGTGGGAGGGGAGCGTGGTCAGAAGGAGGGTCAGATGAGGAAGGAAGAGATGGGGGGGTATTTTTGAGAGGGGAGGGGAGGCTAAGGGTTGTAGCCAAACTAAGACTATTGGAATCAAGGTACCTGAGATTAACTACATTGGGGTCAAGGGATTAACAGTTTACCTTCTGGAGGCGTGTCTCATTCCTTGCTGTCAGCATCAAATGGGCCCCCATCCACGCGAACTCATAAGCCATTTGTTCCCCTATCCCTGTGCTTGATCCCGTCACCAGGACCCGTTTCCCTCGCACCATTTCTGGAGAGAGAGAAGGAGATGGTCAACATCAGCCACCCATGATGCAGATGTTCTGCACTGAAGTTCGTAAGAACAGAAACGTAAGGATAGGAGGAGAGTCTGGCCAAAGGGGCCCCCATGCAGTCACAGAATCACAGAGTTGGAAAAGACCCTTAGGATCATCTAGTCCAGGCCCCCCCAAACTCAGCCCTCCAGATGTTTTGGGACTACAACTCCCATCATCCCTAGCGAACAGGACCAGTGGTCAGGGATGATGGGATTGTAGTCCCAAAACATCTGGAGGGCCGAGATTGGAGATGCCTGATCTAGTCCAACCCCCTACAATACTGGAATATGCAGCTGTCCTCATATGGGGATCGAACCTGCAGCCTTGGTATTATCAGCCAACTGAGCTATCCAAACTATCCTGTTCTCGCAGTGGATGACTAAATGCCCCAAAGGGAAGCCCACAAGCAGGATCTGAGTGCAGCAGCACTCTCCCGTCTTCCAGCAATGGGGATTTAGAAGTATTACTGCCTCCTCCCTAGTAACTGATTTTATTTCACAAGATCAATATACGGCTGGATTGTAACAGAACGTCAACACCATTACGAAACAACAAAGCTGATGAAAGCAATTCTTTAAAACATTCAAATATTAAGTCAGAATAAATGATCATTACCCCCGAGTCTCAGGGGTGGTGGCAGCCCAAGGGAGGGTCTTTTCTGTGGTGGCCTCTAAGCTGCAGAACTCCCACTTCACAGAGATGCACTTTCGTTATACAGCTTTCAGCAAATGCTAAAGACGCACCTCTTTCGCCTGGCACCTGGGTCTTTAGGATCCCCCTTCTCCCCCAGTGATTGTAATTAAACTGTTTTTAAAGTTGTGTTTTGTTGTAACCCGCTCTGGAACCTTAGGGTGAAGGGATAGTTAGTTAATTAATGAAGAAGAAGAAGAAGAAGAAGAAGAAGAAGAAGAAGAAGAAGAAGAAGAAGAAGAAGGGGAAGAAAAAACACTAATGTAAAACATGGGCCAGGTTCCACGTATCTGGATAGGGTAGTCTAAACAAAAAAAGTTTTTAGCAAGTGCCAACAACAGACCCTCCAAGCTTCCCTATTTTCCAGGGACAATCCCATATTTACAGAAGCTCTCCCGGTTTCTGATCTGATCCTGAATGTCCCGCTTTTCCTTAGAACTTCCCTATTTTCTTTGGAGAAATGTTGGAGGGTAGTGATCCGACCCCCAAGCCATCTGAAGGTAGCCCTGTGTAGGGAGGTTTTTCAATGTTTTATTATATTTTCATATATGTTGGAAGCCGGGTGCGTGAGGTATAAATAGTAACTTCTTTGTTGTTGTTGTTGTTATGGAACAGGTGGTCCCTATTTTCATCGGATAAATGTTGGAGGGTATGCAACAACAGCAGAGCAAAGGTGCTTGTCTGGTGTCACTGGCATGCTATGTGCAAACTTTCCCGAGAACGGCAGAGGCATTTATGTGCAAGAGACGATCAAGGCCACGTTTCAGAAGAGGCAACCCTTCTCCCTTGGCTTACCTTCGGAGAAGCTTTCCCAGGTATAGGCATAGTAAACGAGGACAGCGATGAGGACAGGCGCGACGATCTTGAGCACCGCCATGGTTGACTAGGCAGCCAATCATTAACCTCGGCCAGCTGGACTTGTTTGGCGAGGTTCAGAAATCCACCCTTTGCCCTGTGGCCATCCAAAGCCTTTCCCAGAAATAAACAACTATCGGCGTAATAATAATAATAAATAATGATAATAATGTATTATTTATAGCCTGCCCATCTGGCTGGGTTTCCCCAGCCACTCTGGGCAGCTCCCAACAGAATATTAAAAACAATAAAACATCAGACGTTCGAACTTCCCTAAACAGGGCTGACTTCAGATGCCTTCTAAAAGTCAGATAGTTGTTTATTTCCTTGACATCTGATGGGAGGGCGTTCCACAGGGCGGGTGCCACTACTGAGAAGCCCCACTGCCTGCTTCCCTGTAACCTCACTTCTTGCAGGGAGGGAACTGCCAGAAGACCCTCGGAGGTGGACCTCAGCATCCGGGCTGAACGATGGGGGTGGAGATGCTCCTTCAGGTATACTGGGCTGAGGCCATTTAGGGCTTTAAAGGTCAGCACCAACACTTTGAATTGTGCTCGGAAACATACTGGGAGCCAATGTAGGTCTTTCGGGACTGGTGTTCTATGGTCTCGGCGGCCACTCCCAGTCGGCATTCTAGCTGCGGCATTCTGTATTAATTGTAGTTTCCGGGTCACCTTCAAAAGTAGCCCCACATAGAGCACATTGCAGTACAGCTGGGAACACACCCAGTCTGGAATCCCAGACAGTCACTGCCAGTCAGTGTAGACAATACTGAGCTAAGTCTCACTCACCATAAGGCAGTTTCTTATGCTCTCCCGATCTTCCAGATAGGGCTTCAGTTCTGCAGGGATGCAGAGCGAGAGGGAGAGATTTGGGACAAGTGCAAGGGGGACATTGCATCTGTCTTCTGACAACCTTCCTGAGGTTTTGTAATACAACCCCCAGCAGCCCCCAGCAGACACTGAAGTCCAAGAAATCAAGATGTCACAGGGTGGATGAAGCTGAGTTACAGGTTGGGTGCTGTCCCCCTACACAGTGGATGGCGCTGTGGTCTAAACCACTGAGCCTCTTGGGCTTGCCAATCAGAAGGTCGGAGGTTTGAATCCCCGCGACGGGGTGAGTTCCCGTTGCTCTGTTCCAGCTCCTGCCAACCTAACAGTTCGAAAGCACGCCAGTGCAAGTAGATAAATAGGTACCGCTGCTGCAGACAGGAAGGTGGTGGTATTATTATTATTATTATTATTATTATTATTTGAATTTATATACTACCCTATACCCGGGGATCTCAGGGCAGTTCACAGAATAAAATCAAGATATAAAACCACAAAATACATAGTAGTAATAATAATAATAATAATAATAATAATAATAATAATAATAATAATAATCCCAATAGCCCCCCCTCACAAAAACATATTTTAAAAGGGCATAGAATGTAAATCAGATCAACCAAAGGCCTGGTTAAAAAGGAATGTTTTTGCCTGACACCTAAGGGTGGCTAATGAAGGCGCCAGACGAACTTCCCTGGGGAGAGAATTCCACAGACAGGGAGCCACTGCAGAGAAGGCCCCGTTCTCGTGCTGCCGCCCTCCGCACCTCTCAAGGAGGAGGCACATGAAGAAGGGCCTCAGAAGATGATCTCAGGCTCTGGGTAGGTTCATATGGGAAGAGGCAGTCCTTGAGGTATTGTGGTCCTGAGCTAGTTAACAGTAGATACTTTCAAGTTACGTCTTGCTATTTAAATGGTCTCCTATCTGTGTGAACCTTCCTGAGTTCTTAAAGAGGAAGTGGAGAAGAAGGTTTATTTCACTGTCCTGTATAGGTCAGAGGGTGCAACATTTATATATTAAATGACATTTGTAGACTGCTAAAGATTTTTATTTTTAAGATACTGAAGTGGTGTACAGAAAATTGAAATCTGCAATAAAACCATCAATAGCAAACCACTAAACTCATCATTATAAAATACATTCTAAGCCACAATGTAGCTCAGGGGCTACAGTCATCTACGTTGCATGAAGAATGTCCCGGGTTTCAAGTTGGGCTTGGAAAAACTCTGTCTGAAACCCTGGAAAGCTGCTGCCAGTCGGTGTAGACAGTACAGAGCTAGACAGATCAATGGTAGCTTCCTATGTTCCTAAAGGAACACAGTCCAGCTTTAAAAACTGTAGAAAGCCCAAGCAAAAGAGGTTGCCTTTAAGAGGTGTCTAAACCGGCTGTGGGATGCAGGTGGCGCTGTGGGTTAAACCACAGAGCCTAGGACTTGCCGATCAGAAGGTCGGCAGTTTGAATCCCCGCGATGGGGTGAGCTCCCATTGTTCGGTCCCAGTTCCTGCCCACCTAGCAGTTCAAAAGCACATCAAAGTGCAAGTGGATAAATAGGTACTGCTCTGGCAGGAAGGTAAACAGCGTTTCCGTGCGCTGCTCTGGTTCGCCAGAAGCGGCTTAGTCCTGGTGGCCACATGACCCGGAAGCTGTCTGTGGACAAACACCAGCTCCCTTGGCCAGTAAAGAGAAATGAGCATGCAACCCCAGAGTCGTCCACGGCTGGACTTAATGGTCAGGGATCCCTTTACCTTTTGAAAAAGGTGATGGAGGAGACTTCTCAAGAACAACAACAAAAAGGAAAGCGAGTGTAGCCTAGTGGTTGGAGTGCAGGACCTGGAAGAGACCTGGGTTCAAATTCCCACTCATCCTTGAAGTTCACTGGGTCATCTAGATCTAGACCAACCCTCTGCAATGCAGTGATTTCAGCCAAAGCACCCATGACAGATGGTCATCCAACCTCTGCTTAAAAACCTCCAAGAATGGAGAGTCCACCACCTCACGAGGGAATCCATTCCAATATCAAACGGTTCTTATCATCAGAAATTATTCCTGGTGTTTAGTCGGAATCTCCTTTCTTGTAACTTGCACCCTTTGGTTTGAGTCCTACGCTCGGGAGCAGGAGAAAACAATCTTGCTGCATCTTCCATGGGACAGCCCTTCAGATATTTGAAGGTGGCTATCCTATCTCCTCTCCGTCTCCCTTTTTCTAGGCTAAGTATACCCAGCTGCTTCGACTGCTCTTCATACGGCATGGTTTCCAGACCCTTGATCATCTTGGTCGCCTTCCCCTACACACTTTCCAGCTTGTTGTGGGGATTAAGTGAGGAGGAGGAGGAGAACCATGTAGGCCACCTTGAGCTCCTCGCAGGAGAAGGTGGGGTACAAATGCAATCTGTTATGTACTGAAGTTCTCACCCTGGGCCAGCAGGGGGATACTGTAGATAGTTTTCACTCAGGTCCACATATGCAAATAAGGGATTGAAAGTGACATTCGGTGATTGGATAGTTACAGAAAGTGGTTACAGTTGTGTTGTAGTGGAGCTCTATATAAGGAGGCTGGCTGAACCCTTCACTTCAGTTCTGTTCTGGCCTGTGAATAAACAAGAGCTGTTTGAAGAATCGCTGTGTCGTCTGATATGTTCACCCACAACTTAACACAATAATAAAAAGTCCCCAATGAGTTGAGAGTAGTGGGCCAATAGCTCATTAGCACCAACAGACTCGCCTCCACAGCATTTGTGAGGTTTGCTGCTGACAGTAACACCCACCCACATCCAAAAGCCTTTCCCTGCTTCACACTGTGCTGGTCTGGAGGTGAGCACTCCTCCTGCGGGAACTTAGTTCCCTCTGCCTCTCTGCCCTGAGCCTCTGTAGCTCAGGAGAGGCTGAAGGGTTATCAGACCCAGAGGCAACCTCAGCTTCCTCTGACGGGGCTGAGAGTGGAGCACCTGCAGGCAATGGATCCTCCATCACCTCAGGAGCCAGAGCAGACTCAGCTGGTGCCTGCACCTGAGGATCCAACACAGGTGAGGACCCTTCAGGCTCAACCCCCAGCCCCGGCTCAACTGGTTCCGGAGGCGGGGAATCCTGTGCAGGCTGGGATCCCTCTGGTTCAGCATCCGAGTCTGAATCCCAGGCCGCCACACACACTTTGTGCCACTGTGAACCCACATATGAGCCTGCAGAGAGGGGAGTGTGACGCATGCCATGATATGATGGATTCCAACCACACAGGTTTTTTAAAGTGCTGATCGCTTGAGGAGGCGAAGGATGTTTCTTTCACAAGTTCAGACTTTGCAGCCGGTTGCAAAAGGCACTGGAGCCAAGAGGTGGAGCTGTGCGCCCAAGGCTAGGAGAAATTGCACAATTTGAAGCAGGGAAAGGCTTCGGGTGGCCACAGGACAAAGGGTGGATTTCTGAACCTCGCCAAACAAGTCCAGCTAGTCAAGGTTAACGATTGGCTGCCTAGACAACCATGGCGGTGCTCAAGATCGTCGCGCCTGTCCTCATCGCTGTCCTCGTTTACTATGCCTATACCTGGGAAAGCTTCTCCGAAGGTAAGCCAAGGGAGAAGGGTTGCCTCTTCTGAAACGTGACCTTGATCGTCTCTTGCACATAAATGCCTCTGCCGTTCTCAGGGATGTTTGCACATAGGTAGCGACACCAGACAAGCACCTTTGCTCTGCTCTTGTTGCATACCCTCCAACATTTATCCGATGAAAATAGGGACCACCTGTTCCATAATAATATTAAAACAACAACAACAAAGAAGAAGTTACTATTTATACCTCACGCACCCGGCTTCCAACATATATGAAAATATAATAAAACATTGAAAAACCTCCCTACACAGGGCTACCTTCAGATGGCTCAGGGGTCGGATCACTACCCTCCAACATTTCTCCAAAGAAAATAGGGAAGTCCTAAGGAAAAGCGGGACATTCAGGGATCAGATCAGAAACCGGGAGAGCTTCTGTAAATATGGGATTGTCCCTGGAAAATAGGGAAGCTTGGAGGGTCTGTTGTTGGCACTTGCTAAAAACTTTTTTTGTTTAGACTACCCTATCCAGATACGTAGAACCTGGCCCATGTTTTACATTAGTGTTTTTATTATTATTATTATTATTATTATTATTATTATTATTATTATTATTATTATTAAATTAACTATCCCTTCACCCTAAGGTTCCAGAGCGGGTTACAACAAAACACAACTTTAAAAACAGTTTAATTACAGTCACTGGGGGGGGAAGGTGGATCCTGAAGACCCAGGTGCCAGGCGAAAGAGGTGCGTCTTTAGCATTTGCTGAAAGCTGTATAACGAAAGTGCATCTCTGTGAAGTGGGAGTTTTGCAGCTTAGAGGCCACCACAGAAAAGACCCTCCCTTGGGCTGCCACCACCCCTGAGACTCGGGGGTAATGATCATTTATTCTGACTTAATTTTTGAATGTTTTAAAGAATTGCTTTCATCAACTTTGTTGTTTCGTAATGGTGTCGACGTTCTGTTACAATCCAGCCGTATATTGATCTTGTGAAATAAAATCAATTACTAGGGAGGAGGCAGTAATACTTCTAAATCCCCATTGCTGGAAGCCACCGGACGGGAGAGTGCTGCTGCACTCAGATCCTGCTCATGGGCTTCCCTTTGGGGCATTTAGTCATCCACTGCGAGAACAGGATAGTTTGGATAGCTCAGTTGGCTAGAGCGTGGCACTGATAATACCAAGGCTGCAGGTTCGATACCCGTATGAGGACAACTGCGTATCCCAGCATTGTAGGGGGTTGGACTAGATCAGGCATCCCCAAACTCGGCCCTCCAGATGTTTTGAGACTACAATTCCCGTCATCCCTGACCACTGGTCCTGTTAGCTAGGGATGATGGGAGTTGTAGTCCCAAAACATCTGGAGGGCTGAGTTTGGGGATGCCTGGACTAGATGATCCTAAGGGTCTTTTCGAACTCTATGATTCTGTGACTGCATGGGGGCCCCTTTGGCCAGACTCTCCTTCTATCCTTACGTTTCCGTTCTTACGAACTTCAGTGCAAAACATCTGGATTGTAGGCGGCTGGTGTTGACCATCTCCTCCTCTCTCTCCAGAAATGGTGCGAGGGAAACGGGTCCTGGTGACGGGGTCAAGCACAGGGATAGGGGAACAAATGGCCTATGAGTTCGCCTGGATGGGGGCCCATTTGATGCTGACAGCAAGGAATGAGACACGCCTCCAGAAGGTAAACTGTTAATCCCTTGACCCCAATGTAGTTAATCTCAGGTACCTTGATTCCAATAGTCTTAGTTTGGCTACAACCCTTAGCCTCCCCTCCCCTCTCAAAAATACCCCCCTCATCTCTTCCTCATCTGACCCTCCTTCTGACCAAGCTCCCCTCCCACAAGAATCCGTTGTTTAATAATGGAAATCGGTTTAGTTTAGCCATGCCCTGATGGTGACCATTGGCTTGTGGGAACATGGAGGCTTTTTCCCTGATGGCACCGGCATTATGGAACGCCCTCCTTGCTCTAAGGCGTTGGACTAGATGACTCTTGGGGTCTCTTCTAACTCTATAATTCTGTGATTTTATGACTCACCATCACTACTGCTATTCTACTGGTTTTTAAAGACATACTTGTTTCCGATGAACATTCCCCTGAACTTGATCTTCCTGATCCAACTGTTTTGATTTTGATTTTTTAAAATTATGGTGTTTTTCAACTGGCTCGCTGTATAATAAATTTTGTGGCTGTTTTTTACTGCTCAGATAGGATTGTTTTATTGTGCATTGTAGTATTTTACAATGGATTTTATACTTGAAAACCACTTAGAAGCCATTTTCAAGTTCCCTCTTTATTTTTATTTGTTTTCTGTTTTTTGCATAATTTTTATTAAGTTTTTTTAATTTTACAATTTAGAATATTCATTTAAACAACCTTAAAATATCAATGACTTCCCTTCTTCTCTTTTCATGGTTCAGTTTGCATGCCATAAAAGGTAAAGGTAAAGGTAAAGGTACCCCTGCCCGTACGGGCCAGTCGTGACCGACTCTGGGGTTGCGTGCTCATCTCGCTTAAGAGGCCGGAAGCCAGCGCTGTCTGAAGACACTTCTGGGTCACGTGGCCAGCATGACGAAACTGCTCTGGCGAGCCAGCACCAGCGCAGCACACAGAAACGCTGTTTACCTTCCCGCTATAAAGCGGTACCTATTTATCTACTTGCACTTAGGGGTGCTTTCGAACTGCATGCCATAGATCCCTGCATATTTCACATAAACTAAGCCATCCAATATTCCATTTTTACATCCATCAAAATTTATTTACACTGTTGAATTTATCTTAAAGCTGCCAACCTTTTCAAGTGTAGACAATTTTCACCCATGTATTCAATAAACATTTCCCAGTCTTCCTTAAACGTATACTCTTCTTGTTCTCTTATTCTATAAGTTAAGTCTGCAAGCTGCACATATTCCATCAGTTTAAGTTGCCAATCTTCTTTAGTTGGGACCTCACTCGTTTTCCATTTTGGGGCTCATTTTCCATTTATTTGTTTCCTCCAGGTAGTCCAGAATTGTCTGAAACTGGGAGCCGCCTCTGCTTCGTACGTCGTTTCAGATATGAGTGACTTGGCTTCTGCCCGGAATGTTGTGGAAGAAACCAAGAACGTCTTGGGTAAAGATGGAAGGCCAGTCTCTAGCCAGTCTTGGAGGGGTTCTTCCAGTTCCCAAAAGGCTGCCACACAAGCTACCTGAGGCGCAGGCAAAGGGCTCCTTAACCCTTTCGTCTTGAGGGGAACAGCCCCAAAGGCATTTGCCGGCTTCTGCCCTGGGACACCTCAGCTATTGGCCTTGTCTGCCTGCATCTTGGCAAAGATCAGCCCAGAGATCTTTCGATGAAGGATGGTATATCATCATCATCATCATTAAACCTTTTATTGGCATCACATACAAACATCCATAGCAAATCAATACAGAATTACCACCTTCCCAGTGACACAAAACGTTTGTCAAATGAAAGAGGCAAAGCTGTCTAGTATTACAGCTCTAGATCTCCAGGGAAATCAGACGTCTGCAATGTGTTTCGACAACAAAAAACCAGATAAAGATATTTAGCCACTAACCTGGTGAGCTCCTGATTATTCCCCAATAATAGAAAATGTATGACCTCTAACTCTGGTTTCCATTTGGGGATGCAGAGTTGATCTAGGAACTGCTGGTGGAGATCAACATATAGTTTACATTTACGAACCATATGTGTAAGAGTTTCCACTTGATGGTCTTCACATGGGCAAATTCTTTCTCCTTCTCTTTCCCAACCTGATTGGCCTTCCAGATAATTTGGACAGCAACTCCCATCAGCCCCAGTCATTTGAGATTAATAGATTTTGACTTGTTTCCAATTTCTCATTGATTGGGTGTATCTTCCAGCTCTGTGATTCTGTGAAAGCTGGTGTCACCGGATTACGTTCATCAGTTTTGTTGACTTGGTTAACCTAAATAGTTTGAAGTGGGTTTTCAATACATGGGCAATTCGTAGTTACCATTTTGACTGTCATTCTGTTACTATCTTCCTTACTGGTTCATGCAGATCATGGTTTTGAATAATGCTCTTTATTGGGTAGGGAGAAAAAAGTTTGGCAACAACTGTCTTAATGCAAGCCTAACCAAATTTCTCCTGCGTTCCTACCAGCCGGAATGGCTGCTAGGAGTGGGCAGGAGTTGGTATCCAAAACATTTGGAGGGCACCAGGCTTGCCTAGGCTGGTATCAGAGAATCGTAAGGTTGGGAGAGACCCCAAGGGTCATCTAGCCCAACCCCCTGAAACGAAGGAACCGCAGCTAAATCATGAAAGGACTGAGCTCGGCACAGGCTGGTTTTCAGGGACAGCCTGAAAACATGAGAAGAGGCTGAGCTCCATCCATCTCCAAGCACAGCTGTTGCTCTCCCTCTTCCCCTCAGGGTCTCTGTGCTCTTTTCCCTTGCAGGGGGGCTTGATCTGCTGGTTCTGAATCATGTCGGTGGAAAAATTGGTTTTGGCCCGTACCAAGGAGACATGGAATCTGTGATCAGCTCCATGACGGTCAACTTCTTCAGCTATGTCCAGGTCACCGTGTCAGCCCTGAGCATGTTGCAAGAGTCCCGTGGCAACATCATCGTGGTATCGTCCATAAGCGGTATGGGCAGGCGACTGGAGACCCCCCAGCCTAAGTGATCTCAGGAGGTCCAAACTTTCTCAGCACAATTCAAAGTGCTGGTGCTGACCTTTTAAGTCCTAAACGGCCTTGGCCCAGTATACCTGAAGGAGTGACTCCACCCCCATTGTTCTGCCCAGACACTGAGGTCCAGCTCCGAGGGCCTTCTGGCGGTTCCCTCACTGCAAGAAGTGAGGTTACAGGGAACCAGGCAGAGGGCCTTCTCGGTGGTGGCACCCGCCCTGTGGAACGCCCTCCCATCAGATGTCAAGGAAATAAACAACTATCTGACTTTTAGATGACATCTGAAGGCAGTCCTGTTTAGGAAAGCTTTGAATGTTTGATATATTTATCGTGTTTTAAAAATTCTGTTGGTAGCCGCCTGGAGTGGCTGGGGAAACCCAGCCAGATGCACGGGGTATAACTGTATTATTATTATTATTATTATTATTATTATTATTATTATTATGTACTGAAGTTCTCACCCTGGGCCAGCAGGGGGATACTGTAGATAGTTATGCAAATGAAGGATCGAAAGTCACGTTCAGTGATTGGATAGTTTTAGAAAGTTGCTACAGTTACGTTGTTCTGGAGCTCTATATAAGCAGGCTGACTGAGCTCTTCAGTTCTGTTCTGTTCTTGCCTCTGAATAAGGAAGAGCTGTTTGAAGAATCGCTATGTCGTCTGATATGTTCACCCACAACTTAACAACTACTACTACTAGATGGGGCGTTGGCCTGATTCAGCAGGGCTCTTCTTAGGTCCTTCTAGGGCTCCTGCATCTAAATTTCCCAATCCTCTGTTAATTTATTGGAGAGCACTCGCACCCCATTCTTCAGCTGAAAAAAACATGTGGGGGAGAAATTCCTTTCTGTCACCGCTTTCTCTGTGTCAGTTGTACAAACTTCTATCATGTCACCCCCTTACTTGCCTCTCTAAACTAAAAAGTCCCAAACGCTGCAACGTTCCCTCAGAGGGGCAGTTGCTCCATCCCCTTAACCCCTTTGGTTTCTGGAGAAATAGATTCTGCAACCTTCCAAGTAAGAATATGTTCCTGTTTTCTCTCAGGCCGCCTTCCATCCCCTTTCTCCGTTCCATATGCCGCCAGCAAAGCTGCGCTGGAAGGATTCTACAGCTCCTTGCGCACAGAGCTGCGCCTTCGGGAAATCAACATGCCCATCACGGTTGCCGTGTTGGGGTACATTGACACAGGTAAGCAGCCCCAGGTAGGGCAGCCGCTTAGTAGGGCTGGGTGATAATCCAGTGTTCAACATCGTGATATATCACCAGTGTTGTAAGAATTCTAAGGTCTCAAATGTAAAATAAATGTTCATAAATGTTCAAGGCAAACACATACATACGTATATAAGCCACGTGTCTGAAATAGTACAGGAGAGCAATCCTGAAGCCAGTTTGACACTCCCAATGACCAAATATTCCTCTGTAGTAAGGGTGGAAAATGGGGAAAGCCTTTGTTGGATGTAAAACGCAGGAGCAGTCAATGACAACATTCCTAGAGTGTACATGTTAGAACATGGGGAGGGATGACTGTCCATCAAGCAGGTAAACTTTCTGGGGACGGACTTCTTCCGCATGTGACCAGAGGTGGGTGTGGCCTCACCTGTGCGGGTAAATGATAAAAGCACAGGGCAGGCAGCCATCTCTCTCTTTCTGCCATCTTCCTTCGAGGAAGCAACATCTAAGATTGCCCTCTTGGCTCTCAGCCAAGAGAGGAGGAAAGGACTATCTTCCTATAAGATAGATTCTAAATGTATTTTACCTTTTTAAGCCTGTCTGCCTTCTGGGATCATACTGTGATCAGAAGGTGAGTAAACTCTTTTATACTTTTATAAAGACTGTGTCGTGTCTTGTATTTTAAGAGGGAACAAAGGGGAAATTACCAGAGTAATTATTACAGAGGTTCTAGCGAACCTATGCAGACGTTACCGTTGCGAACTTAAAAAGGGGAATGTTATAAACTCTGCTGATATTTTGGGAACTTGTTAGCACAAGTTGGATTAGCATATAATCTCACAATATATCCTCTCCTGCACCCCTGAACATTCCCACAGCCTTCCCATTGTCTTTTTGCTTGCAAATCCTGTCTTAAGGGTGTATTTGTGTATGAATAGGGTTAGTTTGTGACCTGGATCAGGAATTAAAGCATTAACCATCACAAAAGAATGGCCAGACTGCCCAGGTAATGCAATCAGTGACCATTCTCAGGTATCCTGGCAGACAGGATTTCTGCTGTAGACTGTCTACTTCTGTGATGGATGGATGCTGTTTTAGGGGGATGGTCTTGGGCAACAGGGTGGCCAATTTCAAAAGTCTATACAGTGGTACCTCTAGATGTGAACGGGATCCTTTCCGGAGCCCCATTCGCATCTAGAAGCAAACGTAACCAGCAACGGCACATCTGCGCACGCACGCATCACTTTTTGCCGCTTCTGCGCATGCACGTGATGTCATTTTGAGCGTCTGCGCATGCACAAGCGGCGAAACCTGGAAGTAATGTGCTTTGTTACTTCCGGGTTGCCACAGAGCGCAACTCGAACGCACTCATCCCGAAGCACATTCAACCCGAGGTATGACTGTATAAGGGTTTGCGCACCATTGTTCAGGGTTCTCTTCCCTCCTGCATGTGGTGAGTGGGGACCCTGTTGCAACAGTTCCTTGAATAAAGATCAGGCTTACTAGCCGCTTTGCTTCTCAATATTCTCTGGTTGGCCTCTGTTATTTTCTCCTACCGATAGGGAACCCGCTTAAGGACTCTGTACGGGCTCTTGGATACCCCATAAGGGAAAAGGAGCAGTTTTTTCTTATCACACCAGCTAAACATCGTGATATACAGGCAGGGAACATTCCCAGCCCTACCTGAAGATGCTGCTGGGGAGTTTAGACCTTCTCCATGCAAGGGAGATTCTCTGCCACCAAATCATAACCTTTCCCCTAAAACTAAATCAAGGTTGTAGTCCTCTCTTTTTTGGGGGGGACCATAAGGACTAGAATCAGCAGCAGCAAAGTAGACAGACCACCAGCAGCTTCCAAGGTCCTGGGGTGCCTGGTGCCCTTTGCACACTGACTTGCCTTCTGTGTTTTTTTCCGCAGACACAGCTGTGAGGTCGGTAGAAGGCAAGATGTCCCTGAAAGCAAGTTCGAAAGAGCTCTGCGCCCAGGCAATCGTGAGGGGCGGCGTCATGAGGGTGAGGGAAGTTTTCTTTCCTTACTGGCTCACGAAACCTGTGCTGCTCCTCAGAGATTGGGTGCCAGGAGTCGTGGACCAGATCATTGGCAACAGCTACGTTCTGGAGAAAATCCTCTGAGAATTATTTGTGGGATGAACGGAAAAGCTACGAGTTCCGGTGCTGCAAATTATGGGGGGGGGGTGCTTCCAGGTGCATTTCTCAATCTCTCTCTCTCTCTCTTGAATATTCAACAGTGTTTTAAGTGCAAATCTCTCCTAATAAACACATTTTTGTGTGCAGTTCTAACTCACACACACATTTCCCTGAATATATGCATCAATTTTTATGGTGTTCTTATTTTTTTGCATAACCAAACAACATATGGTTTCAGGGAAGGGATCTTCCCAAGCTTACCTGGAGATGCCAGGGACTGAATTTACGGTAACTTCGGCACGCAAAGCTCTACCACTGAGCTGTGCCCCTCCCCTAAAAATGAAGTAAGATCCTAGTCCTCATTGTTCTAAACAAATAGCAGATTTAAATAGGAATCTGCCTTACACCAAGTCAGGTCCATCAGCCCGATCTGGAAATTCAGCCCCAAGAGCTCCTGCATGCAGAGGAGATGGTCTGCCACTGAGCTGCACCCTTCCCATGAAAATGAAGTAAGTTTCTAGTCCTCATGGCTCTCGTTTAGAGCAGATTTCAAAAGGCACCTGCCTTATGCTGAGCTGTAGCACTTCCCCTATCCTTTGTTGTTGTTTTCTTGTTTTGTCGTTTAGTCATGTCCGACTCTTCCTGACCCCATGGACCAGAACACGCCAGGCACTCCTGTCTTCCACTGCCTCCTGCAGTTTGGTCAAACTCATGCTGGTAGCTTCGTGAACACTGTCCAACCATCTTGTCCTCTGTCGTCCCCTTCTCCTTGTGCCCTCCATCTTTCCCAACATCAGGGTCTTTTCCAGGGAGTCTTCTCTTCTCACGAGGTGGCCAAAATATTGGAGCCTCAGCTTCATGATCTGTCCTTCCAGTGAGCACTCAGGGCTGATTTCTTTAAGAATGGATGTGTTTGATCTTCTTGCAGTCCATGGGACTCTCAAGAGTCTCCTCCAGCACCATAATTCAAAAGCATCGATTCTTCGGTGATCAACCTTCTTTATGGTCCAGCTCTCACTTCCATACATCACTAATGGGAAAACCATGGCTTTAACTATATGGACCTTTGTTGGCAAAGTGATGTCTCTGCTTTTTAAGATGCTGTCTAGGTTTGCCATCGCCTTTCTCCCAAGGAGCAGGCGTCTTTTAATTTCGTGACTGCTGTCACCATCTGCAGTGATCTCCCCTATCCTAGTGTTTCCCAAACAGAGGTCTCCAGCTGTTTTTTCAGACTACAAACCCCATCACCCCCAACCGCTGATCCTGCTAGCTAGGGATGATGGGAATTGTAGTACCACCATATCCTTTTGAAAAAGAGCATTTGGAGGCATCCCCTCCTGCTAAGGCAGAAAGATTTCTCCCCTCTCCCGGCCACCGGTAGCCATTTCCTCTCTGCCAGATCCGCAGCAGAGGCCACACCCCGGGAAGCAGTGTGCACCGGAGGTTTCTTTTTAATTCACACAGCATCTCCCCGTACACAAAAGTTGTTTAGGCCCCCGTCGGTTGAGAATCAGGACCCGGGTTTTCACTGTCCTCCTTCTCCTCATCTTTGCTGCCTCTGAACTTGGCCAGCACAGGCGTGTTGAAAGCTGACGTGGGGCTGGGTGAGCTCTGGGAAGATGTGGCGGCGTTGCTGGCAGCGGCCCTGGAAGGAGAGAAAACACGGCAAGTGGTGAGGCTGGTGCGTCCACCCCCCCTCGCCCCCCCAGTAGGTTGATGCTGCAAAGAAAGCTAAACAGCATAAAGGACCTAAGGAGAAACTCGCTGCATCAGGCCAGTGGCCTGTCTAGTCCAGCCTCCTGCTCTCACAGGGACCAAATGCCCCCAGGAATTCAAGAATCAGGATAGACTGCCCCTAGACCTGGAGGTTCCAGGAGAGCATAAGGAGAACCCAACTACTGTGGCAGGGCAGTGGCCCATCTGGTCCAGAATCCTGTTCCCACAGTGGCCAACCAGGTGCCCCCAAGGGGAGCCCACCAGCAGGACCCAAGTGCAAACTTGATGTTTGAAGATTGTCCAGAAAGTGGCCACAATTAATTTTTTTAATGTCATCTGTATATTGCAAAAATAGCATAATAAATTTGCAATGATATCTACAACATATGATTCATTATTAGTGGTCAGTGTACAAGTCCTTCATTTAAATAAACCAAGTGGAGTGGATTAAATAAAAATAGCAAGTGGAAACAGGACAGAACTGCTCTGTTTTGTTTAAAGCTTCCTATCTTTTTTAAAATTAGTTTTTGGTGAAGTGGCCACAATCTTGAACTATGCTGTTAAACTGGGGTGTTCCTTTCCAGGAGATAAAACCAAATGTAGCATGCAAGAGATTGAAGAGGACAAAATTCTCTCTCTTGCATAGATTGGCCATGGGAGAGGGGCTTTTTAGCTGTGATTCCTGCATTGCAGGGGGCTGGACTGGATGACCTTAGGGTGCCTTCCAACTCTACAGTTCTATGATTCTACGAACTTCTGGAGAGCCACACCTTCAGGCCTCGTGAGGAACCAGGCAAGTTTTCCTCCAGGAAACCACTGGCCCATTTTCCAGCCCCTTCCCTGGAATAAAATGCTCCCCCCCCCTTCCGTGCGTGTGTGTATTTCCCCTGTGAGAACAAAAGGTGTCACGCCAGGTCTCGGAAGGATTTCTGCACCTCGGGAAACTGGTGTATTTCAGCCTGCTTATAGAGGTGCTCCCCAGGAATGAAGGGCGGAAACCGCCGGGGTTCAGCATCACAGGGCGCAAGTCCACCATGCTGTCGGAGGAGAGACAAAATGGGGATTAGACTCAGGATGACATTGGGAAGGGAAAAGATTGTGAAAAGGATGCTGAGATCATGGGAGGTGAGGTCTCCTTGCTCTGGACTCCTCCCTGATGTGAGTAAGTCAAGGGAAGTAATAGTACTGCTTGTGGCGTTTGCCCTCCTAGGTGGGTCATAAGGAAAGGGTTAAATGAGTGTGAAGTGATTGGACAGTGGGAACCCAAGGAAAGGAGTTAGAGTTAGAGTTGTGTGGAAGTCAGTTGGGAGTTGGAGAAAGAAGAGGGAGGATAAGTCTGTGGGTTGGTAGAGTTTTGTTGCGAGAGAAAGAGAGAAACTGTTAGGAGTCAGACAGTTGGGATAATTAGTTAGAAGTTATTAGAAAGGTATAGGCCGGTATAGAAACTAAGGATAAGAAACTGACAAGAAAAATTATCTGAAACCATAAACTTGTTCATGCTTATAAAATAAACTTGATTATTTGTTTTTAATGTTAACAACTGTCTGGACTCAATGTGTACCCGAGAGAAACGGGTTGGTGGCAGCAGGGAAGTGATCGTAGTGGTGGCATAGGGACCAATAGACCGTCAAACGTCCGGGGACCCTGTGTGATCGCCACACTGCTCTATTCTGCTTTGGTCAGACCACACCTGGAATATTGTTTCCAGTTCTGGGCACCGCAATTTAAGAAGGATGTTGACAGGCCTCATGAGGAACAGTTGAGGGAGTTGAGTACAGTGTTCAAAACTCCCATTGCTCTAGGTGTGTTTTGCAACTAGGAATTTCATTAGCACGAGCAGCTTCCAAGGTCTGAGCGCAGTGCTGCGCCTATTAATCCAGATTAAAACTGCAGCATGGAAGGAAAGAAGGACCTTTTTCTACCTCCCCTTTTCCAGCTACTCTCTGAAGACTGGAGAAGAGACCTTCTTAAGAATATCAGGAGGGTGGGCCGGGGAAGGACTAGACCGTGTGAAAAATGAAGATAATATTTTAGCTGCAGTTCATTCATTTTCAGTTTTGGATTCTTGCTATAAAAAGGCACACCTAGATGTTTCGTTGTTGCACCCATAACCTTGGCTTAAGGTGCCCTTTAGCTCCTAGCTTTCGTATCTCAGTTTCTAACATTGGAGGGGTATGTTTAGCCTAGACAAAAAAAGACTGAGAGGAGATAAGATAGGCCAGGGGTCAGCAAACTTTTTCAGCAGGGGGCTGGTCTACTGTCCCTCAGACCTTGTGGGGGCCGGACTATATTTTGGGAAAAAAATTGAACAAATTCCTATGCCCCAAAAATAACCCAGAGATGCATTTTAAATACAGTGGTACCTCTGGTTACAAACTTAATTCGTTCCAGAGGTCCGTTCTTAACCTGACACCGTTCTTAACCTGAGGTAGCACTTAGCTAATGGGGCCTCCCGCTGCCGCCGTGCCGCCAGCGTGCAATTTCTGTCCTCATCCTGAGGTAAAGTTCTTAACCCGAGGTACTACTTCCAGGATAGCGGAGTCTGTAACCCAAAGTGTTTGTACCCTGAGGTGTTTGTAACCCGAAGTACCACTGTAAAAGGACACATTCTACTCATGTAAAAACACGATGATTCCCGGACCGTCCGTGGGCCGGATTTAGAAGGCGATTGAGCCGGATCCAGCCCCCGGGCCTTAGTTTGCCTACCCATATGATAGGCCATCTTCAAATATCTGTCCCATGGAAGATGGAGCAAGCTTGTTTTCTTCTGCTCTGGAGGGCTAGCAACCGAACCAATGGATTCAAATGGCCAGAAAGGAGATGGCAACAAAACTTTCTGATGGTAAGAGCCGCTTGGCAATGGGCCGGACTCCCTCGGAAGATGGTGGACCCTCCTTTGGTGGAGGTTGTAAAACAGAGGCAGGATGGCCACCTGTTGAGGATTTGTCAGCTGTGATTCCTGCGTTGCAGGAGGTCAGACGACTCTTAAGGTACCATCCAGCTCTACTATGATTCTATGAATCAACACCACAAGCTAAACAACTAAACCAGAATAAATATGCTACTCTTGTACCTGGGACATGTTGCAGGCCATACTCAAGTACTCCCCCCCCCCGAAAAAAAATATTTAGGGGTACTCTCATTTTGACTCAAGAAAATCACCATTTTATAGTTCAAATTGGGAAAAATAAATACAGTAAATGGACAAATACAGTGGACGCTCGGGTTGAGAACATGATCTGTGCCAGATGCACGTTCGCAACCCGCAGCGTTCGCAACCCGCGTCTGCACACACGCACGTTGCGATTTAGTGCTTCTGCGCATGCGCGACCGCTGAAACACAGAAGTAACCCATTCTGGTACTTCCGGGTTTCGTTGGTCTGCAACCCGAAAAACGCAACCTGAAGCGGCTGTAACCTGAGGCATGACTGTACAAAGATTCACAAAATGTTTATGGGTATGCGTACCCCGGCGTCCCCCCAGAAAAAAGCACTTCCACACCCCAATATGAAACCAGTCCAGAGTGGGGGGCCAACCAGTGTGTATCCACCCTCTCCCCTCGCCTTCAAGCCCCTTGCACCTCTTTTGATTGACGGATGACATGCCGGCCCAGAGTTGCTTCAAGTCCACGTTGGAGCCCATCGATCTCTCCATCTGTAGGGGGAATGAAAAGTAAAATTAAAAAGCTTATTAAGAGCTGCAAGAAACTGTCCTCCTAAGAAATTTGACTGCTGCTGGCACCTCCCACCAGCAGCATTTTGGGGATGGATATTTCTGGAAAAAGATGCTGTGATCATGGGAGGTGAGGTCCCCTTGCTCATTCAGCCTGATGTGGAATGGCTGAAACACTTGGGCGTGTTTATTTTTTGTATTGACTGCATTTATATTCCACTTTTCCTCTAAGGAACTCAGTGTGTCTCATGTGAATCTCTTCCTTCTCATTTCACCCTCAAAACAACCCTGTGAGGTAGTCGCCAGACGGTGACTGGTCCAAAATCACCCAGGGAGAGCTTCAAGCCTGTATGGGCGTTGGAACCCTGGTCTCCCAGGTCCTAAAGGTAAAGGTAAAGGGACCCCTGACCATTAGGTCCAGTCGTGACCGACTCTGGGGTTG
The DNA here is from genome assembly GCF_027172205.1 of Podarcis raffonei. Taxonomy (NCBI): domain Eukaryota; kingdom Metazoa; phylum Chordata; class Lepidosauria; order Squamata; family Lacertidae; genus Podarcis; species Podarcis raffonei. Next base: position 25,949,647 of record NC_070617.1, read on the forward strand.
CAGCGCTCATCTCGCTTTATTGGCCGAGGGAGCCAGCATACAGCTTCTGGGTCATGTGGCCAGCATGACTAAGCCGCTTCTGGCGAACCAGAGCAGCGCACGGAAACACCGTTTACCTTCCCGCCAGAGCGGTAGCTATCTATCTACTTGCACTTTGACGTGCTTTCGAACTGCTAGGTTGGCAGGAGCTCGGACCGAGCAACGGGAGCTCACCCCGTTGCGGGGATTCGAACTGCTGACCTTATGATCAGCAAGTCCTAGGTTCTGTGGTTTAACCTACAGCGCCTCCCAGGTCCTAGTTCTCCTTTAATGCCCCCACAACAACCCTGCAAGGTAGGATAGGCTGAGAGAAACCAGCTGGAGCTCCCAGGCTCAAGGGCAGCCCCACAGACAGCACATTGCAGCAGTCCAGCCTTCGAGATTACCAAGGTCTTGAGACAGAAGAACAAACCTGCTTTGGGAAGGAACCAAAGACCTTCGGCATGGGGGGAACACTCGAGTCCAGAAGCTTGGTCTGGCTGGGGCTGAATCCCCCCGATGGAATAGTCCTCCTGGGCCTCATCTCTGATGGCCTCATTGTCGACGACCTCCAGGAAGCACTCTTGGCAGCTGCAATGGAGCAAAGCTCATTTTATTTTATTTTATTTATCTATTTTAATAGGTTTTTTAAATTAAATTTTCTAAATTACATTTCAAAATATTCATTTAAACAATCTTAAATCAATGACTTCCCTTCTTCTCTTTCAGCGGTTCATCTTGCATGCCATGCAACCCTGCATATTTTGCATGAACTAAACCATTCAATAATCCATTGTTACATCTATCAAAACTTATTTGCACTGTTGAATTTATCTTGATGCTACCAGTGTTTTTAAATGAACACAGTTTTTACTCATATATTCCATAAACCATTTCCAGTCTTCTTTAAACATGCGTTCTTCTTATTCTATACAGTGGTACCTCGGGTTAAGTACTTAATTCGTTCTTAACCTGAAACTGTTCTTAACCTTAAGCACCACTTGAACTAATGGGACCTCCTGCTGCTGCCGCGCCGCCACAGCACAATTTCTGTTCTCATCCTGAAGCAAAGTTCTTAACCTGAAGCACTATTTCTGGGTTAGCAGAGTCTGTAACCTGAAGCGTATGTAACCTGAGGTACCACTGTATGTTAAATCTGCAAACTGCACGTATTCCATCAGTTTAAGTTGCCATTCTTCTTTGGTTGGGACCTCACTCGTTTTCCATTTTGGGGCTAACAAGACACGGGCTGCAGTAGTGGCATACAGAAATAGTCTTTTTTGACACCTGGGAATTTCCCTCTGAATTACCCCCACAAAAAGGACTCTGTTGTTGTCTTTTTGGAAAGTTCATTATATATATTTTGAACATTTTTTTCAGTTTATTATATATCATTTCCCAATATTTTTTTACCCTTTTACAAATCTACCACATATGATAAAACATATGCTCAACCTCGTTACATCTCCAGCACTTATCGGATTCGGACGTATACATTTTAGCAAGTCTACTCAGAGTTAAATAACATCTGTAAATCATTTTCAGGTAATTCTCCTTCAGAGAATAACATGCTGTGAAGCAAGGCTCGTTTTAAACCACAAAAAAGGTTTGAACGGACAAGTCCAGAAGGTGGTGAACTCTCCTTCCTTGGAGGTTGGACGGCCCTGTGAGAGGGATTGATGGAACCGATTGGGTGGGTGGGATGAACAGGGGGGAGCACAGGGAGAAATTGGCTGGAGGGGCAAAACCCAGGAGGCGCCAAGGGAGAGAGCGAGGAAAACAGCCAGACTTACCACGAGCGTAGTCATTGACCTTCTCCATCTCGCGTTTCAGTTGCTCCACCTTTTCCTCCATTTCCATTTCCCCAAGGGAGTTGCTGTTGTTCACGTCTCCCTGAAGCATGGAAAAGAACTTGGCCTGGAAAAGAGTCCAGAACGGGAAAGCTTGGAAGGTGTGCAGGTTTTGTGAGCCTGGAAACAGCTGCCTGCCTGAGGCGGTGAGACCCAGTAACACAGCGGACTGCGTTCCTTGAGATGGGAAGGTGATGTTAGTTCCGTTCTGAAATGTGTTGAAAAAGGAAACTCCCTGCAGTAAGAAAATTAGCACATCAGGGAGGGGGTTCTGGCCAACCCTCTCCCTGGTGTGCTAGATTTCTATTGACAGGGAAATAGTTTCATATATTCATTTCATTTACATGTTGTTATTGGATGTACATCCCACCTGCTTTCCTCCAAGGAACTCAAGGAAGTCTCTGCCTCTCCTCACTGATTGGCCACAACAACCCTGCGAGGTGGGTTAGGCCGAGAGGCAGTTTGACTGGCTCAACGTCACACTCAGCAGGATTACTGTAAATTCAACAGTATAATTTAGATTAAGATATAATAGAGAGGGGGAAACCAAATGGAGGAAATAGAACAAGCAGTTCATAAGGAACCATGTAAGGAGAAGAAGGGAAGTCGTTGGATGTACAGTGGTACCTCGGGTTAAGAACTTAATTCATTCCGGAGGTCCGTTCTTAACCTGAAACTGTTCTTAACCTGAGACACCACTTTAGCTAATGAGGCCTTCCGCTGCCGCTACGCCGCCGCTGCACAATTTCTGTTCTCATCCTGAAGCAAAGTTCTTAACCTGAGGTACTATTTCTGGGTTAGTGGAGTCTGTAACCTGAAGCGTATGAAACCTGAAGCGTATGTAACCCAAAGTACCACTGTACATTTAATTGCGGAAAAATGTATACCTGAAAATTAAAATAATAATACAGTGGTACCTCGGGTTAAGTACTTAATTCGTTCCGGAGGTCCGTTCTTAACCTGAAACTGTTCTTAACCTGAAGCACCACTTTAGCTAACGGGGCCTCCCACTGCTGCCGAGCCACCGGAGCACGATTTCTGTTCTCACCCTGAAGCAAAGTTCTTAACCTGAGGTACTATTTCTGGGTTAGTGGAGTCTGTAACCTGAAGCGTATGAAACCTGAAGTGTATGTAACCTGAGGTACCACTGTAATAAATAAATATTATACTGATGGGTGGGGGAATGAAACTTTTACAGGTGGAAACCGTATTGAACATGCGATTGTGTATAACAGCTCCAATACGATCATGAGCACAAATCACCATGAACGCACAATAAAAGGGGCACCTTGCAAAATTAGGGTAGATGTTTTACCCCGAGGCATGAGGGTAGGTTTACTAGCCTAAGACTGCCAACTTTGCTCCTTTGCATGCACAGCAGCAGCTTCTGAAGATGCCAACAGGTATGTTTTGTCTCCATAAAAGCTTCCCTTGCAGATCCCTGCAGTTGCTCTCTGCCCCCTGCCCTGGCCAGCTCATGTGATAACTCCCTTCCGGGGTCCCCTAGAGAATCCCTTCTCCCACTCACCTTCAGATATTGGGCCAAGCTGGCTCCCTCATTCTCAGCTTGCTTCCTCTTCCTCACCACCCGCTCGCAGATTCCCGGGTTCTGTTCCATCTGGGCGAAAAGGTCCTGCAGGGATTTCTGGGTGTAGCTCACAGCCTGGTTGTCAAAGTCCTGGGGGGAGATCCGCTCGCAGAAGGAGATGAGGAGCGGGCACTCGTTGTCAAACTCGTCCAGGATCTCCATCCTGCACTTGGCCAAAAGAGGAGGAGGAGGAGGCAGAACGTCAAGAGTTCAGGCAGAGCAATCCGTACGAAGAGGAGAAACCGAAACCTGTTGCATCATAGCGTTGCAAGGGACCGTGAGAGTCATCTAGTCCAACCCCCTTCAATGCCCAGTGTGGGGCTTGAACCCGTAACCTGAGCCTCATGCTCTACCCACTGAGCTGTGATCCCATGTAGCGCAAAGCTCTGATTATTGGCTGGTGGCTGTCTGAGTGTTTCGCTGGGGTGAGGATCGATGGGGCGATGTAACAGGTGCAAAGGAAGTATGATTGCTGAATGAAAACCAGTATGAACTTCAAGCAATGCAAACTGGCTAGATTTTCTGGTTGTAAGTCGCTCTGAGTTGCCTTGGGCAAGATAATGCGACTAACAAATCCCCCTCCATACTCTCTTTTAAAGCCATCCAAGCTTTTGGCCACCGCTGCTCCTGCAGCAGTAAGTTCCATAGTTCAACTGCAGACTGTCCTGAATCTTGCAACATTCAGCTTCCTCCGATATCCATCAAGTTCTAGCATGATTAGAAAAGCTTTTTTTTCTATCACCTTCCTCAACACCATGCATAATTCAATACACTTCTATATCCTGTCGCATCTTTATTGCTTTTTCTCTAAATCCCAACCCCCCCCCCAAATAAATAAATTAGCACCCCACCCTCTGGCCAGGCCAGCCTCATTGAGATGAAACACCTCCTCAGGTCTATTGTCACTCTGCCAAAATCCCTCAAGACCACCAGTCTGCGTTTAAAAGGGCCCAAGACCTTTTGCAATCTGGCCAGGGCAAATTGAATTTATAACTAGCAGCTTCCAGATGTTTTGCACTACAACTCCCATCAGCCCCAGCCCACGTGGCGTTATAATGGTGGGGGCTGATGGGAGTTGTAGTCCAACCAAGTCCGGGGAGCAGCTTCTGAACTTCTGACATCCCAGGGTTGCCCACTGAAGCAACGAAGGTGGTGGGGAAGTACCTGTCAGCCCACTGAGAGCACCCCCCCAAAAAACCCAGTAACCCAAATCTATTCCTCCCACGGAGCAAAGGTTTCCCAAATTGCAGAATCGTAGAGTTGGAAGAGATCCAGAGAGTCATCTAGCTCAACCCGTTGCAGGATAAAATAAAAATGTCCAGATAAGGCCACAGAAGCCATTATCTAGAAACAAAATATTCTATAGCGAAACCCTGCTGAGCATTGTAAAAACTGTATTTAATTTTAAATTGCTGCAACGCACCCTGGGACCTGATGCTGAAGGGAGAACAACAAATTTTAATGAGGATGGTGAAATAATAATAATTATTATTATTATTATTATTATTATTATTATTATTATTATTATTATTACTATTACTATTATTATTACTATTACTATTATTATTAATGTTCTGAGTGGCCTCCTTGAAACTCAGAGCAGCTCCGAGGAGGCGTGGCTTGCACACAGCCCCCGCTTAAACCCTGGCAAGTGGGCGGGCCCCTGTGCAACCCTAGGGGCGTGGCTTATCGTTCTTTTCCCAGGAGAGGGGCGTGGCTTACTTTTTCCCCACGTGCGCTGCCTTGGTTGGTGCCTGGTGGGCGGCTGATGGGTGGGCGGCGCTGCCGGGCTTGCATCTGCCCGCCCCCGTCCTGCCCTCTCCGCCTCCTCCAGCAACAGCTGCTGCTCCTGCCCCGTCGGGACGCCCCACATTGTGACACAGACCTGGGGGGGGGGGCTTTGCTCTCCCTGCCGTCCGCTCCTCCTCACGTGCAAATCAGCCCCCCGGCCCGAGGACAGGGGAGGTTGGAAGGGGACGGGAGGAGAATCAATAACCCCGACCCTCTATTTTCTTCAGACGGAGAGGTGCCGGGGCTCCGGGAATGCAGCCGCAAAAGCGCCCCTGGGGGTTGTATGTGCGGACTGATTCCGCGCCCCGCCCCTTTCCCCGTTTTTGCAATCGGTGGAGAGGAGGCAAAATGCACTCTGCGTGTGCTCCGAGGCCGTCTCGCTGTAGGTTGAATCCCCAGTGGCATTAACATAAGGCTGAGACTATCCCATGCCTGAAACTGAGAGGAGATATGAAAGGTAAAGGGACCCCTGACCATTAGGTCCAGTCGTGACCGACTCTGGGGTTGTTGCGCTCATCTCGCTTTATTGGCTGAGGGAGCCGGCGTACAGCTTCCGGGTCATGTGGCCAGCAGGACTAAGCCGCTTGTGGAGAACCAGAGCAGCGCACGGAAACGCTGTTTACCTTCCCACCAGAGCGGTACCTATTTATCTACTTGCACTTTAACATGCTTTCGAACTGCTAGGTTGGCAGGAGCAGGGACCGAGCAACGGGAGCTCACCCCGTCACGGGGATTCAAACCGCCAACCTTCTGATCCGCAAGTCCTAGGCTCTGTGGTTTAACCCACAGTGCCACCCGCGTCCCTATTAACAGATAAGGCTGGGAATATCCCATGCCTGAAACTGAGAGGAGATATGATAGCCATCTTCAAATATGCTGTCACTTGGAAGATGGAGCAAGTTTGTTTTCTCTGGTCCGGAAGGTAGGCTTCGAACCAATGGCTTCAAGTTACAAGAAAGGAGATTTTGACTAAACATCAGGAAGAGCTGTTCGGCAGTGGCACGGTCTCCCTTGGAAGGTTGCGGGTTCTCCTTCATTGGAGGTTTTCAAGCCGAGGTTGGATGGCCACCTGTCATGGATGCTTTAGCTGAGATTCCTGCATTGCAGGGGGCTGGACTAGATGACCCTTGGGGTTCCCTTCCAACTCTACAATTCTATGATTCTGTGAAACCCTGGACTTGGAGAGCTGCTGCCAGCCAGTGTCTGCAGTGCTCAGCCAGATGGAATAACAGGCAGCCGACTTATACCGAGTCAGGCCTATTTAATTCAGCTGTGTCTTTTTTAGAACCATGAGGACTAGAATCTCCCATTTATTTTTAGGGGAAGGGCTGTAACTCAGCGGCGGAGCATCTGCCTTCCACGACGAAGGTCCCAAGCACAGCCCCCAGCAGCATCTCTAGGTACAACCAGGAATGTCCCTTGCCTGAAACCCTGGAAAGCTGCTGTCAGTCAGTGTTAACAATACTGAGCTAGATGGACTGTGGTGTCACCGGGATAAGGCGGCTTACTGAGATAGAGAAAGGGTTGTGGCTCCATAGCAGATCAGGAGGGTTCCAGGTTCAAACTTGCCAGGTTTTCAGATGGGACATTCCCAGTCCTACCTGGGGAGGCCATTTTGGATAAACCCGAGGCCTTCTGAATGCAGAGCAGATGCTCTCCCACTGCACTCTGACCCTTTTTGTCCTCTCTGTGGCAGCAGGGCAGGCTGGCATCCCTCTGCAGGAGTTGGGAAAGGCATCTGTGCCAAGGCAATGAGCGTGCCTTTCCTCTTATGCAGAAAAGAGGAAACAGGCTTTGATGCTCCACACGAACATAAGAAGAGCCTGCTGGATCAGGCCAATGGCCTTTCTAGTACAGTGGTACCTCAGGTTAAGTATTTAATTCGTTCCGGAGGTCTGTTCTTAACCTGAAACTGTTCTTAACCTGAAGCACCACTTTAGCTAATGGGGCCTCCTGCTGCTGCCGCACCGCCGGAGCCCGATTTCTGTTCTTATCCTGCAGCAAGGTTCTTAACCTGAAGCACTATATTTCTGGGTTGGCAGAGTGTGTAACCTGAAGCGTATGTAACCTGAAGCATATGTAACCTGAGGTACCACTATACAGCATCCTGTCCATACAGTGGCCAGGATAGTTAAGAAAGCCCAACAGAGACTTCATCTCCTCAGAGTATTGAGAAAGAATAATGTCAATCAACATTTGATGATCTCCTTCTACCAGTCCACAATAGAAAGTGTCCTTTCATACTGCATCACGGTGTGGTACGCTGGTTTGACATCATCTGATAGGAAGTGCCCACAGAGGGTGGTGAATACAGCACAAGACATTATGCCCGTGAATCCGCTGGATGAAATAGCGGAAGAATGTTGCCTCTGGAGAGTGACGGAAATTCTCAGGGATGATTCACACCCTGGCCAGCACTTTCTCGATCTCCTGCCCTCAGGCAGAAGATATAGAAGCATGATTAGTCACACCAACAGGGTAAAGAACAGCTTCTATCCGTGGGCTGTTAGGCTGCTGAATGAAAAGATAACAACAGGGCAACTGACTTTCGGGTTCGGTGGGTGTGCGTCAGTAAATGAGGGGAATTAAGACTAAGAGAGCTGAGTGGGGGGTGCTCATGTAATCTCACTGTATACACGTTGTACAAGTGACAATAAAGTATTTCAGTTTCCAACCAGATGCCTCCATGGGAAACCAGCAAGCAGGACTCGAACACCAGAACACTCTCATTTCCTGTGGTTTCTGGCAACTGAGATTCAGAAGTGGTGCTGTCTCCAACCTTGGAGCCTGAGCACAGCCATCGCAGTGAGTAGCCACCGATAGCCCTCTCCTCCGTGAATTTGTCCAATCTTCTTTTAAAGCAATTCTATGAGTCTAATGGGATGCGGGTGGTGCTGTGGTCTAAACCACAGAGCCTAGGGCTTGCCAACCGGAAGTTCAGCAGTTCGAATCCCCACAGCTGGATGAGTTCCTGTTGCTTGGTCCCTGCTCCTGCGAACCTAGCTGTTCGAAAGCACACCAGTGCAAGCAGATAAATAGGTACCACTCTGGCGGGAAGGTAAACGGCGATTCCGTGCGCTGCTCTGGTTTGCCAGAAGCAGCTTAGTCATGCTGGCCACATGACCCAGAAGCTGTCTGTGGACAAAGGCCGGCTCCCTTGGCCTACAGAGCGAGATGAGCGTGCAACCCCAGAGTCATCTGCAACTGGACCTAATGCTCGGGGTACCTTTACTTATGAGTCTATAAGTCCCAAATGCTACAGCTTTTCTTCACAGGACAGTCAATCCCCTTCATCATTTGCATTTCCCTTTTCCAACTCTATGATATCCTTTTTGAGGCGAGGCACCCAGAACTGCAGCTGCAACATAGATTTGTACAACAACCCTTTCATAACACCAGTTTTATTTTCAATTCCTTTCCTAAGGATAACCCCTAGCATGGAATTATTTTATTACTCAGGGTGGAGGCAGGAGCCCCCTTGTGGTAGAAGACTCCATTCACAAACACACACACCCTGCCCCAGTTGGTTTGTTTGTTCATTCATTCATTTATTATTTGCACATTTAAAGGATTTCAGGGAACCACCCACCCACCAGCACACCTTCATAAAAAATCACATGAAACAATCCTCCTAAATTTGCGGCTGCAAACAAACTCAGCACGAAGCTTTCTTTTAAGCCGGGTCTCCGATAGCTCCCCTGCTTGAGGAGCCTGCAAAGGGCCTTTTGAACTGGGTTGCCCCAAACATCACTTGCAGAATTTGCTGGTATCCAGGTTCTTGTAATTCTTGTTGTACGGAGCCCCCGCAAAACAGATGGCGGCGCTGCGGTCACAGTTACAGATGAAAGCCTCACACTCATTATTCTTTTCTGGAGAAAGAAGATTTGGGAGAAGACGGGGGAATCAGGAGTTCAGGTGCGCTTGAGCCCAGGTAACCCACCCTCTCCCTTTTAGGAAAGTAAATACTGCCCACGACCTCCTGGGGACACAGTCCCCAAATACCTTTGAAACTGCCAGAGTTTAGGTCAGTTACCAGTGGACTTCTGAGTTTGATTCAAAGTGGTAGTAGCACAAGCATATAACGTCGTAAGTGGCTTGAGACGCAAGTTAACCAAACAAGTCCCTTCCCCAATAACAACCATCAGCAGGTGAGGTCTCGGTGGTGGTGCCTCTGCCACGAGGGGTTGCTGACCCCCCTCCCCCTGACAGGGCCTTTTTGGTGGTGACTCCATGTTTGTGGGATGCAGCTGCTTCCCTCGTTACTGACTTTCAAGGGGAATTTAAAAACATTCCTGTTTCCCCAAGTGCGCTGGGTGGTTGAAGAATACTGCTCCTGGCAACCGAGAGATCACTGGATGAGAAAATGCTTTAAACTGTTTTTAGAAAGTTTGGAAGCATGGGCGTAGCCAGCAGAGTGCAGAGGGAGCAGCTACCTCCCCCCATCAAATAAATAAAAATACTTAACTGACCAATTGCATCGTTCCCCCTAAAATAAATCCTGGCTACACCAGGTTATATTTTCTGAGAATCCTCCGGAAAAATAATCTCTCAAAGGGCCTGTTGATGGCATTTTACCATTGTACTGTTGAGAGTGTATTAACTTATGGTCTGTGTGGTTTGGGAGCTGCATGGTCAGGGGGAAAACCAATGCTGTCCAGGGTTGTAAAGACTGCAGAGAGAATAATTGGGTGCACTCTTCCCACCTTGGATCAAATCTACGCTTCCAGGTATCATAAGAAAGCTGCAGGATAGTGCGCACCCCGGAAATGATCTCTTTCAGCTTCTGCCTCCTGGAAGAAGGTACAGGGTTATAAAGACTAGGACTAGCCGCCTGAGAAACAGTTTCTATTCAAATGCGATTTTGGTTTTAAACGCAGTGTAAGGTAGTCTCTATGGGAGTATATTGTATTTAATTATGGGGTATCAGAGTTTTTAGGGGGCTAACCAGGCTGGGATAGCTGGGATAGCAGGCTTGTTGGTTTTTGAATGTCTGATGTAAATTTTTTCGATTTTGTTGTTCTGCATTGGACAATGACAATAAAGATTATCGTATCGTATTGTTTGGGAGAAAGAATGGATGGATGTGTTTGCTCCTTTGGGAGGAAGTGCAGAATATAAATTGAATGAATGAATGAACAAGAACTTAAGAAAAGCCTACTGAATCAGACCAATGGCCCATCTGGTCCACTATCCTGCTCTCACAGTGGCGGCAGAGCATAGCCAATAGAGCTAATAGCCATTTATAGCCTCCTCCATGAATTTGCATGTTTTAAAGCTGTCTAGGTTGGTGGCTGTTATTGTCTCCTGCAGGAGGGCATTCCATAGATTAGTTATGTGTTGCATGAACAGCTGCTTCCTTTTAGGTGTCCTGGATCTTCAACAGTGGTTCCACTAATCCACACAAACCCTTCAGCCTGAAATTGCCCTCATTCACTCACTCCCTTTGTAAGGCAGATTCAGTTGACCTAAACGCTTGCACGCCAGTGTCTCTGTATCGTCCTCACATATTTTCCGACCACATCTGATTTGTAATCATAGGAATAAACCAGTTTCCCAAACTTGGGTCTCCAGCTGGTTTTTGGGCTACAACTCCCATCATCCCTGGCTAGCAGGACCAGTGGCCAGGGATGATGGGAATTGTAGTCTATGAGAAGCTGGAGACCCAAGTTTGAGAAGCCCTGGCATAAACCTTTAACTATACCAGGCATTAGGAAACGGGCCTTCCAGGTGTTGCTGGATTCCAACTCCCATTAGCCAGAGCAGGCATGATGGGAGTTGTAGTTCAGCCATGTCTGGAGGGCACCAGCTTGGGGAAAGGGGGGTCTGACAGCACAAGCCTGGGACCAGATCCAGGGTTATAGAATCATAGAATTGTAGAGTTGGTAGAAGGGACCCCAGGGGTCTTCTACAATGCAGGAATTGTATCTGAAGAATCCCTGAGAAGTGGCCATCCAAGCTATGTTTCAAAACCTCAAGTGACAGAGAATCTGTTCCACTTGCGGGGAAGAAAGCCATGTGCATTACCAACTGTGCCAGAGCCTCTGCTAAGCGTGGCATATGAAGTGCATTTACCTGTACAGGTGATTTCGGTGCCAGAGCAGGTGTAGGAGTAAGTCTTTGTGTAAGGATTATCCAGGATGAAAGTGCAGTCCGGGTGCTTCTTGGCTGCGGAATAGCAGTTGTCGTGGATTTGGCAGCAGCTGCTCAGGAAGCAAAAGGAAAAAGAAAAAGATTCAGAACAGTTCTCCGGGCGCCTGACACAAATTCAGAAAGCTTTCTTGCTGGAAGAGACCAAGCTCTACCTAATCCAGAGAGTGGCAAGGCATCCGGAAGAATTAAGAAGTCAAGACAACAGACTTTTTATAAAAGAATGGAAATGGTTTGCTGAATATTTGCAGATAAATTGTAAACAGATAAGAACATTGGCAGGATTATTGTAATAACCTTCAGTTTTATAAGAGTATATATTTGAAGTAGATAAATAAATAAATAAATAAATAAATAAGCAAATTAAGTTAATTTCGGATATGCAGAAGATATTAAAAAATAAATTTAAAGAACTGCAGAAAGAGGGGGGAAGGAAGTCAAGTTTTGAAACGTTAAAATGGTCGTAAAATTAGTGAAATGTATAAACCTGAAGAGCATCAATATATTTAAAAAAAAAAGAGTGAGTGAGTGGCAAGGCAGGTTCTTCCCAGAAAATGGCCTTCTGCAACCAAATGCCTTTCAGGTGCTTTGACTACAACTCCCATCATGCTGCGCTGTCCAGGCCTGATGGGAGTTGTAGTCCAAAACATTTGGAAGCCAGACAGTTGGGGACGTTTGCTCCAGCGGGACCTCCCATCTCAAAATCACAATGAGAATACACAATGGTGAGCAGAGGGTTTGAGTGCTTTAAGAAAGATGGCTGCTTACGTGTCCAGGGCATCAACTGGCGTCCCGCTGCCCCCCAAGCCGCAGTAGCAGCCATAGTTGTTGTAATCCCTGAGGGGGTCACTGGATGGCATGGTGCATTTGATCATGTTACGGAATTGCCACAGGTTCCGGAGGACAGAAGCATGGGCAGTGCCCACTAGGAAACAAAGCGACACACATTCACACAAAAACTTCTCAGAGGACGGTGCATGATCAGAGAGCCTTTCGAAAGCTCCTGTGAGTACGTATCTTTCTTTGGATTTAGGTAGTTATTCCCACCTTTTCAATGGCTGTATGTTTAACTTTGCATTTCAGTTCCTTGTTTATTTTTTTATTTTTTATTATTTCCAAAACCAAAAAAAGAAAAATTACAAACATTAAATTCAACATCCATATTTATTTTCTAACATAAGCCTATTACATAATTAACTAAATTAAAGTATACCTAATTACTCTAAACTTCTCTTTGCTGTATACAAATACAACACAGTTAGAAATTTTATGTTAAAGCTTTTATATTATAAATAATATTTCAAATTCCCCTATACCCCCGTTCCCCTTCACCCATGTGTGATCTCAAATTTTTTTAACTTCTTCCGTCTTGTGTTATTATAATTTAATCATTGTTCAATTGATTCTTTTATTATTGCCTTGCTTACCCCTGCACATTTTACACATTATCGCATTTCAATTCCTTTGCTCTTTAAAATGTATTTATTTCAGTTACTTTGCTCTTTAAAATGTATTTATTGTTCCAGTGGCTTGAACTTACCACCTTGAAGCTAAGGGTCTTATGACTGACTGACTGACTGAGCTGTCCAAGCCATGAACAGTGCCAGAAACAAACTACTGTAAATACTTCTGCCTGAACTCTGGGCATGCAGAGTTGCACTGGACATGAAGCATTGCAACAGGCATACTCCTTGGAAAAGCACAGGACTCTGCTGAGCTTGTGCAGCAGGAGCAATGGAAGGGCCCAGACATGCTCAAGGTCAGGCTTCCTCAACCTCAGCCCTCCAGATGTTTTTGGCCTACAACTCCCATGATCCCTAGCTAGCAGGACCAGTGGTCAGGGATGATGGGAATTGTAGTCTCAAAACATCTGGAGGGCCGAGGTTGAGGAAGCCTGCTCAAGGTAGAGACTCACTGGAAAGAGAGAGGGCCAGAGCAGGAACTCATACAGAGATGTGGCTTACAGTTTGGGCTCCTAGGAACTCTTTGGCAGATTTAACACATCACTTTGCTTCAACTGCCCCCAGCGTGCAAGTCTGGGAATTACCAGGTTAGAGTTGTGCTTCCCAGCTGGCCAAGCAAGAAGGGAAGGCATGCAACACTGGAACAAGAGAGACTTTAGAGCATGGGTGTAGCAGAGGGTTGGGTACATGGAGTGCAGCTGCACCCCTGAAACGAGTAAAACAATAAAAATAACTAACTGACCAATCGCATCCAGATTCTGCACCCCCAACAAAAGTCCTGCCCCCCCCCGCAACATAAATCCTGGATACACCCATTCTTCAAGAGGTACACAGAATACCATTCATACGCCAGGGTGCTTTAAATATTATAAAACTCTTGCTCGGGGTGTGATAGGAATTTTATGGTCTTAGATATATGGTAATGTTCATAACTGCACATACATAGATCAACACAGGAAGACCAACCTGGAACCATTTTGATTCCTAAACTGACCAAATCCTTTCTCTGCAAGGTTAAACTGGAAAAGCCTCCCCATTGTCTCTTTCCTCACAAATCCTGTCTCAAGGATATGTCTGTTTGAATAAGGTGTGAGCCTGTGACCTGGTCCAGGAAATAAGTATTTTACCACTACAAAAGAATGGCCAGGCTCCCCAGGCAATCCAATCAAGTAACTTGCCAGACAGGAGATAAACTGTGACAGGAGAAAAACAACATTTAAATTTCTGTGATGTAGGTGGGATGTATCTGAGGGGTGGTCTTAGGTTACACCCCTTCTGTGATGTATGTGTAATGTTTCTGGGGGTGGTCTTGATCTAGAGGATGGGAATTTCAAAAGTCTTTATAAGGTCTTACACACCTTGGTTCTGGGTCCTCCTCCTCTCCTGCGTGTGAGGGGAGCACCCTGTTGCAACAGATCAATAAAGATCAAGCTTACTAGCTGCTTTGCTTCTCAATATTCTCTGGTTGGCCTCTGTTATTTTCTCCTACCAATAGGGAACCTATGTAAGGACTCTATATGGGCTCTTGGATACCCCATAAGGGAAAAGGGCATATTTTTATTTACAACAGGGGTAAATTGTATCCAATGATTTCAAAGAAAAGCAAGAAAACTGTCTTCCAGACCACCTCAAAAACATTTTTAGAAATTTCCCCCATGAAGGGGCTTGTGCAATATTACAGAGATTAGATCACATACAGCGGTTTACACTCCAAATGCTTGTGATTGCAATATTTCGCTTGCAAAAAATGGGGACTTCTAAAGTGGAAGGAGGAAGGAGCCACCCAGAAGGCTTTTTTTTGCTTTTTAAAGGTACCCATTGTCTGAATCAGACATACAGATGGTTTCCTCTAAATCCACAAGTTTATTGCACCACTCAAATAGCAAAAAAAACACCCTAAAAACACCACCTTTCCAGGCCGATCAGAATGCATCTGCAAAGCAAGGAATTCACAACTTCACTGGGTTGCAACTCACCTGATGCCAGGAGAACTAGGAGGAGGGCGAGGTTCATTTCGTCAGGTGTCCCAGTCCTAGTGGCCGTCCTTCACTTCCCTGAATCTTTATACCCTGCCCTCCCCTTGGCACCTGGATCCGAGATAAGAGTGCCCTGTTTACCTTTCTATAAGCATCCTTCTTCCGTTAGAGGTTGATCGGGGTGGTGGCTTGAGTGTCAAGCAAGGCCAGTGGAAAAGCAGCCGTTTGCCTTTCCAATACGAAGCTTAGCCTTCCCTAAAGAGGAATCTCATTTCAAAAACACCCATTTAAAAACATAACCCTGGTGGTCTTTCCACCACACTGCGCTCTACATGGGGCTAATTTTGAAGGTGACCCGGAAACTACAACTAATCCAGAATGCGGCAGCTAGACTGGTGACTGGGAGTGGCCACCGAGACCACATAACACCAGTCTTTAAAGGCCTATATTGGCTCCCAGTACGTTTCCGAGCACAATTCAAAGTGTTGGTGTTGACCTTTAAAGCCCTAAACGGCCTCGGCCCACTAGACTTGAAGGAGCGTCTCCACCCCCATCGTTCTGCCCAGACACTGAGGTCCAGTGCTGAGGGCCTTCTGGCGGTTCCCTCCCTGCGAGAAGCCAAGTTACAGGGAACCAGGCAGAGGGCCTTCTTGGTAGTGGCACCCACCCTGTGGAACCCCCTCCCACCAGATGTCAAAGAGAAGAACTACTACCAGATTTTTAGAAGACATCTGAAGGCAGCCCTGTTTAGGGGAGCTTTTAATGTTTAACAGACTACTATATTTTAATGCTTTGTTGGAAGCTGCCCAGAGTGGCTGGGGAAACCCAGCCAGATGGGCGGGGTATAAATAGTAAATTCTATTCTATTCTATTCTATTCTATTCACCACTTGATTCAAGCTGGGACTCAACCCACATAGCCAGTTTTTGTTGCCAGGACTAATCCTGGAAGGAATAGCAAAGGAGAACAGTTGCTGGATGCAAAACAGCTTAAATTAGGATTCCCGGGCAATGGGCAAAGCAAATCCCAAATTCCTCCTGCCCCAGGTTGTCTGTTTTAGAACTATAAGGGCCAGGTTGCCCCTGCCAGACTCCCCTGTTGTTTTGGACTACAACTCCCATCAGACCCAGGCCAGGAGAGTCAAATCCTGCTGGGGCTGCTGGGAGTTAATAGTGCGAAACCTGTAGAGGGCACCAGGCTGGAGAAAGGCTAGCTAATTCAGTCAGCACCGAGTGATCGAAGGATGTTTCCTAACCTAAGTGAAGGCACCAGGATTGAACAAGAGAGCCCTCCCTCCCAACTGATGGAAGGCACTGATAGTGTCAGGCAATCATCATCATCATTTTATTATTTGTACCCTGCCCATCTGACTGGGTTGCCCTAACCACTCTGGGTGGCTAGAGAAGGATGGTCTGTTCAGTCTCTTCAAGGCCTCATTACAAGTGGGTACACATGTTCAACCATTAACCACCGTCTTGGAACCTACAATCAAAAAGCAAGGCCTTGATGCCACCAGGGGCTGCCCAGTTGGCACTGACCTGTGCCGGGGCCTTTTCGGTGGTGGTTCCCCGGTTCTGGAATGCTCTCTTTGGTGAGGTCTGCATGCCTGTCTCATTACTGACATTCAGGATGGATTTGAAAACATCTTTTTGCCCAGGCATTTGATGGCTGATATGCACTGTTTCTGGAAACTCTTGAGATCATAGAATGAGGTGTTTTAAACTGGTTTTCAGAATGTTTTAAGAATGCTCTATTTTTTAAAAAAAAAAATTACTATGGCTGTGTTTGCCACGCTAGACTCCTTCAGAAAGAAGGGTGGCATATCCATTGAATGAATGAATGAATGAATGAATGAATGGATAGAAATGTACTCTACCACGAACCATTGGGGCCTCTTGAACGTTTCCATTCATGCCGCTTAAGAAATGATATTGTGGACCCGACCGCCAACAGCGAAATCATTTCAAGTATACATGGCCACATTAAATAGGCCGCCATCCATTTGAGAATTTATTTTCAGAATCACAGGAGATTTTATCTGTTCTTTAATTCCATGTCTCTCTCACCTTTCATCCAGGGAGCTGAAGATGGCCTACAGAGTTCTCCTGCTCTCCATTCTATTCTCAATACAACCCTGTGAGGTAGGGTGGGTTTTTGAGTTTGCGACTGCCTGAGGCAAGGTCACCCAGGGAGATTCACGGCCAAGTCAGGATCCGAGCCCTGGTCTCTCCCAGGGCCTAGTCCAGCACTCTAACCACTATTTCACGCTGCCTCTCGTTGGCCTTGGCTGCGACAAAAGCAACCCCAAGATGGCTTGGGTGCTTTGCAAGCACTCCACACACACACACACACACACACACACACACACACACACACACACACCGCAGCACTTAAGCTGCATTCTGCCGGCTAATGACACCTGTGCAAATGGAAAGCGTCGTTCGTAAATTGATTGTGCGAAAATCAACAGGTGCCCCCCCCATTACTGCTGTGCCAGGCTAAAAGGGAAGGAGAAACGGCTGTTTTAAAAACGCCTCCAATTGGGCAACTCACTCCAGCTTAGGGTCAACAGCAGACCCACCACGTGGCTATTCCTCAGTTCCAAGAATGTCCTCGTTTCCCAGTACTAAACAGCACATCAGCTCGAGTGGCCAGGAGGGCCTGCTCTCAGGACATTGGCGGCTGCCCAGATTTCCAAGACGTAACAGGACACTGGCGGCAATCCAGTTCCAATCCATCTGCAGACCCCAAGCCCTGGGAGAGCAGCACTTGCGAAGGAGCAGGCTGGCTCAAGGGTTTGTGAGGAGGCGGAAATGCACGCCTATTGATTTCAATGGGGCTTGTGCAGGCGGAATATTTTCATTTACAGTGATACCCTGGGTTAAGTACTTAGTTCGTTCCGGAGGTCCATTCTTAACCTGAAACTGTTCTTAACCTGAAGCACCACTTTAGCTAATGGGGCCTCCACCTGCTAACGCGCCTCTGGAGCACAATTTCTGTTCTCCTCCTGAAGCAAAGTTCTTAACCCGAGGTACTATTTCTGGGCTAGTGGAGTCTGTAACCTGAAGCGTATGTAACCCGAGGTACCACTGTATTAAATTGGTGCACCACCCTCCAACCAAAGATCACAGGGCAGTTCATGACATAAAAATACAAAATGAGGACAGAAAATGTGTAACAAAACAAAAAGCAACCAATAACCACCCCCCCACCCCCCAAAATCACTGGGTGACCTTGGGAGCCAGTCACTCTCATCTCCACAGGGTTGTTGTGAGGAAAAATGGGGTTTTGCCTTTTATTATAGTGTTTCTGCTTTGAAATATGCTGGTCATCAAAGATGGAGGCCTTGATCTGCCCCAGGAGTTGGGAAACCGCAGCCCTCCAACTTCCATCAGCTCCAGCCAGCATGGCCAGTGGTCAGGGATAACTGAGATCCACAAGTTCCCACTTTGTGACTGATTCTTCTGCTTCTTGGCTTTCTTCAGGTTTTGGAGTCTCAGGTAGAAAATATCAAATGTCATTGGCCCATCGCCACCACACCACAACATAGGAACTTAACGAGGCTGCCTGTTACCTGTCAGATCACTGATCCATCTAGCTTAGTGCTGCCTACACTGGCTGGCAGTGGGTCTCCAGGGCTTCAGACAGGGGACATTGAAGGTGCTGCCGGGGACTTAACTTGGGGCCTTCTGCATGCAAGGCAGGTGCTCTGCGTCCGAGTCACAGCCCTTCCCCTCATCCTTTCTGGTTTCTAGAAGCTCAGGAACAAAGTGGAACATGTTGGTTCATCTAGTTCAGTGATGTCAACACTGGCTGGCAGCAGCTTTCCCAGGTTTCAGATCTATTCCCAGCTCTACCTGGAGGTGCCAGAGATTGGAGCAGGGACCTTCAGCAGGCACTCCGCCACTGAACAATTGCCCTTTCCAATCAGGAACACAGGAAGCTGCCCTATGCTGAGGTAGGCCACTGGCCTATTGAGCTTACACTGACTGGCAGCAGCTCTCCAGAATCTCAAGCAGGAGTTTACCTGGAGATGCTGGGGATCAAACTGGGAACTTTCTGTATGCAGAGGAGATGTTCTGCCACTGAGCCACACCCCAACAGCTCGTTCTCCCTGCAGGGAGATTTCTAGATGCAAACTCTGCACACTTCCATGGCAGCGTTCGCCCACTTCCAAACCACACCAACAAAGCCAAAAGCCGTTTTCAAATAATTTATTAGGAATTTAAAACTGAAAATCTGGAAAAAGGGGTTACAGGTATGGAGAGAGAACATTGACGTATAATAAAACTGGCTTAATAAAAACCACAGCTTTATTTTTTTTCTCTTAAAAAAAAAAAAAGAACAGACACAGCAGCAGGAGCTCCCCCCCAAATCACAGGCCCTCCCACCCCCCTGACACCTGGGCTGTTGCCAAGAGAGTCGCAATGCAAACTCCGGATCTTGGTGGCGCCGCAGGTAAGGGACGTGGTCGGAGAAGCAGCTCAGCGCGTGTACCGAGGGGGGAGGCACGGCTGTGTGTGTCCCCCCCACCCCCTCTGCAGCCCCCCAAGGCTGAAGACTCGAGAATAAAAATAAACCCAATAAATCGCGGCTGCACTTTCGCTTCTTCTTTTTTTAAAAAAAGGACATACAGACTCGTCTCAGTAACAAAAATTATTGCTTTGTGTTTCCAGTACTAATTCGCTAAGTTATCCCACCCCCACCCCCGCTCCTTCCCTCTCCACCCCCCCGCCCCGCAAAAAAAGAAGAAAAAGAATAAAAAAAGAGAACTCTCCCAATATTTATGACCTGCTTCAGGTGGGGACTTAGGGTTTGAGGACAAGGCAGCAAGGACATCACCCCAAAGAGAGGGAGGGGGGCATGAGGCAGAGAGAAAGAGAGAGAGAGGGAGAACAGAAAGGGGTGGCTGACGCTGATGAACAGTCAAAAGGCTTCACACCTGGACTGTTCCACTTCAGGATGCAGGGGGGCTGCCTTATACAGAATCATCTCCTCAGTATTCCCTACACTGACTGGCAGTGGCTCTCCAGTGTCTGAGGCAGGGGTCTCTCCCAGTCTTGCCCGGAGATGCCGTTGGGGGCAGAACCTGGGACCTTCTGCATGCAAAGTGCTCTGCCAGTGACCTTCTTTTGACAAGGTGCTAGCCCTCATGGTTCCGAGTTAAATAGCAGCATAGGAAGCTGCCTTATACCAAGTCAGGTTCGTCTAGCTCAGTAGTGTCCACACTGGCAGCGGAGTCCCTCCTAGCCAAGGACTCAACCTCTGCATGCAAAGTGGATGCTTCTGCCGCTTGGGTTTGGAGGTTCCAGTTAAGGAAATCTTCCCTAGTGACATGAAACCAGCAGGTGAAGGAGGGCTGGAATACATCACCAAGCACGGCGCACTGGTTTTCTATATGCATAAGAATGTATGAAGAGCCCTGCAGATGGATCAGGTCCAAAGGCTCATCTAGTGTGGCCTCTTTGTTCTCACAGTAGAGCCAAATGCCCCAAAGAACCTAGGGATTTAGATAGAGTGCCTCTGGACCTGGAGGCTCCATAAGAACACAAGAAGAGCCCTGCTGGATCACAGATCTGGTCCAGCCTCCTGCCCTCACAGTGGCCATCCAGGTGCCTCTCAGGGGAAGCACGCAGGCAGAACCTGAGCACAAGAATAACTCTCCTCACTTGCGTTCACTGCTTCCAACAGTGGAGGTAAAACACAGCAGCTAATAGGCATTGTCAGCTTTATCCTCCATGGAGTCTCTCCCCCCCCCCCCGATAAAGCAGCATTAAAACATGCACTCTGAAGTGAGTGCAGGGATAAGGGACATCTGTTTCCCTCCAGATGTTGCTGGACTCCAACTCTGAACAGCCCCTGCAGGCTGCATGAAGTTTAAACTGATCCTGGTCAAACGGGTTCTGCAGGCTTCTGATCATTTCAAAAACCTGCTTGACCAAAGTTGTTATAGCAGGACAAAGGAACCGGCCCCCTCCCCCCGAAATGACGCTGGCTCTTTTCTGCTACTTTCAACGCTGTTTGAAAAATGGTCACTAGTCACCAGTCTTGAGGAAGCAAAGATCCTGTTTTGGGTGTTGTTGTGTGTCCAGACTTCCACAACCTGGTGCTCTCTGCATTTCTTTTGGACGAAATTTGCCATCAGCCTCCAGCCAGCATGGGCATGCTCAAGTTGATGCCGTGGTCGTATTGGCCGAGGGCTGAAGCAGCCCAAAACACCTGGAGGGCACCAGGTTGGGGAAGGCTGGATTTGTCTCTTGCTCATAGGGGCTAAGTTTGAGGAAAGGCGTTAAAAAAAAATCATCATTATTATTATTTGACTTAAGATGAAGCTGTGTTTTATTTTCCCTGGGCATAAGTGTCAGACTGCATCTTAAGAAAAGGCTCAGACAAGGTCTTTGGTTCAAGTTTAAACAGATTTCAGACCCAGCCCCGGAAGAGGAAAATTTAAGCTCCCCCCCTCCGCAACAAAAGGGTATTGATTTATTGCAACTGAAAATTCTCACCCATGAAGTATTGCATTACACATGTAGGGAGGAAATGGAGCCTGCAACTAAGTATGCACACACCAAGAGGAAGCTGCAAGCAAGGGATGGATGGAATGCTCCTTGAAACAGAGTCAGACCCTTAGTCCATGTAGCTCAGTATTGTCTGCACTGACTGGCAGAGGCTCTCAATGGTTTGGGACAGGAGCCTTAGTTCTACTTGGCAATGGGGGGGGGGATTGGACCCGAGACCGCCTGCATGCAAAGCAGATGCTCTCTACCATGGCCCTTACCCAAACTGCACATTTGCCACACCTGCACGATGTGGAGGCGTCTTTTAACGTTGCCTAAATAATGCAATGGGCAGAGAGACCCTCTCCTGGTTGGCTGTGTGGGAGAAAGGGGCCAGGACAGAGGAACCTGAGATGAGTGCGATTTTGCACATCCCCCCCAAACATGTATAGATTTCCTCTTGCCACCTCAAAGAGGCTCAGCAGATCCCACAGCTTCCTTCCTTGCCAAAGTGGCAATTCTTTGAAGGGTGGGCCCAAGGCATTTCCGTCCCGCAAAATGTAGATGACACAACACCCATCCACACCATTCCCTACATGCAATCAATCCAGAAGGAAGGTCCCTGGCACAAGCCTCCCTGAAAGGAACAGCTGTGAAAGAGCCCTTCAGTTAGTAGGCAGAACGCAGTGGCTAGTGCCTGTGATGTTACAAACTATGGTACTCTTGCACAGATGCCGTTCGTTTCAATGGAGGTTGCATGGGAGATCATCACACTGGACTGATAGCTCCATTGATAGGCGTGTGGGGAGAGGGAGTGGGCGCCACTGGGATCTTCCCCTTCGGGCACCAAAATGTTGTCTTATTGAAAGGCTGAAGCAGAGAGGCAGGGACATGGCTGCAGCATGTCTGAATCCTTTTGCATCACACACTTTCGCTCTCTGGAGGAGGCCTCACAGGGGTCGGATCTGCGTGCTTCCCACCTTAGTGAAGCCCAAAATCCATTGGAAAGGCCACATCTAGATCTTGCCTCTGCGGGAGCACTGGTTCCCTAAAAATGGGCCTTTGGGGGGGAATTCAAGTATGGTAGTCAGAAGCAACCCAAAAGCCCACTCTGGGGCAGCAACGCGTCACACAGAATGTCACAGACAAAGAAGAAGCTGCCTTGCACAAGTCAGTTCATCGGTCATCTAGCTCATTCCTGTCTACGCGGACCCCAAGGTATGAACCTGGGACCTTCTGCACCCAAAGCAAGCACTCTGTGCCTCTGAGCTACGGCCCTTCCTCGTGGTAGCGAGAAGAGCGGGGCAGGAAGAGTCCCGCAAAAAGGCAAGCAGCTTGAAAATGAGGCGTGTGGGTGAGGCATGGCCTAGGGAGTGGATAGCCAGCGTAGCTGCTCTTGGGCTCTAACTCCCAGCAGCCCCGCCGGCCAGCCAGGCCAAGGCTGGGAGATGTAGTCCAGTACCACCCAGAGAGCATGACTAGCTATGCCTGTTCCAAGGGGAGACACACGTCACACTTCCCAGCCTCTCCCTGGCTGTGTACAGTCATATCTCTTGTTACGTTCAGTTCGGGTTATGTCTTTTCAGGTTGCGTCCCGTGGCGACCCGGAAGTACCGGAAAGGGTTACTTCCGGGTTGTGCCGCTCGCATATGAACAGAAGCGGCGAATCGCGAACCGAGCGTGCGCGCAGATGCGGGTTGCATTCCTTTCAGGTTGCGAACGGGGCTCCGGAACGGATCCCGTTCGCAACCAGAGGTACCACTGTAGTAGCAAATCTTGACAAATGGTGTGCGGAAGACAAAGAAAGGCCCCCGCGAGAATAGTCGAAGGAAGATGCAGAGGGCCGTGTGAAAGGGGAAATGAATGGGGATTTAACTTTCTGCTTCAAAGAGAGCACTGAACATGTGCAGAGTGGCCCTTCACTTTCCACTTCCACCGCAGGAGGCAAACTTTGCTCACCTCGCCCCTGACAGGAAGACAGGTTTCCCAGTGGGGTCAGTCTCAGCAAAATTAGCTGTGATCCTTGCATTGTAGGGGGTTGGACTACAGATGACCCTTCGGGGCCCTTCCAGCTCTACAATTCTATGATTCAAATGCGCCTTTCTTAAGAACAAACGGTATCCTGGCATAGTAAAACAGGGTGGGGATCCAGGGCTTTCCCCCCCCCCCCAAACTCACAGGATCCCTGAGAACCTTTCTACCGGTGCAGATCTTGGGCCACATTCACACCATACCAGTTAAAACCACTCAATACAGCCATGAATTCCCCGCCCCTACAAAATAATAATAATAATCCTGGGAACCACAGTTTGTTTTTGCTGAGACCTTCCCTCCCCTTCACAATTCCCCTGGAAAGAGGGGACTGATGGTTCAACCACTCTGAGAGCTGTAACTCTGGGAAGGTAACAGGGGGTCTCTTAACAACTCTCCAAGCTCTTTGACAAACTACAGCCCCCAGGATTCAATGTGCTTTCGATGTATGGTATGGATGTGGCCTTTACTCAGAAATAATGCCCATTGGGTTTGATGGCTGGGTTTAGGAGGGTGTGGGATCACAGCCTAAGTCTCTCTCACTAGCAAAACACACAAACACACACACCTTTTTTGCCTGAATCACCACCCACCTTTACAGTAAAAAGTGAGGGAGATTGGGGGGGGCCAACAGACGCCCTCGACACCCCCGCCCTCCCGGCAAGCTATTGCCCACCCTCTTGGCAGGAAGCAGTAAATATTGGGAGAGTTACATCCACCCAAAGCGTCAACAGAGACCAGCAGTGGTGGCTGAAGAAGCCCTTTTCTAAAGCGGGCGCTGGCACCGTCATGGGGGGGGCACGACGCCCGCATGCTGAGCCTGGCGCAAGCCGCTCAGCAACACAGCAGCCCCCCCCCCCGCACCAGATGATGCAAGTAGCTCTCACCCAACTCTTTCCAAACCCACCCTCCCCCCTGTCCCCCCCAACACCCCCCAAGCGCCCTCCTCCTCCTCCTGCTCCCCACCCCACCAGACTCCCAGAGGTCTTAAAATCTTATACAGTAAAAGGTATAAAAAAGGGGGAGGGAAAAGAGGTTCGTCACGGTCCAACTGGAGAGAGTATTGCTCACGTTTTCGGCATCAAGAGGCCCAGAATGAGAAGAGGAAAAAGAAAGGAAGCTTAAGAAACCCAGAGTTTGCTTGGTGCACAACAAGGCCGAAGACCGCCCTGCAATATTTACATATGATACAGGAAAGAGCGAAGGGAAGGGGGCGGAGAACAAAATAGCAATAATAAAAACCCACAGAAACCTAAAATCTAGGGGAGGGGAAAGGAGGGGAGGGGGGAATTCAGTCATCAGGAATAGTGTTTTCTTCTTCTTCTTAGTCCACTTAGCAAAATATACAGTTCATTATTCGTTCCACAGCAATTGCCTTCTGCTAATTCGGCACATTTCTCAAAGCCTCACCTTGATAGAAAGAAAAGGTTTCTTTTTTTACAAAAAAAAGAGAGAGACCGAGAGAAAGAGAATCTGCCCGATGCAGCGACATCTCCCTGCTCTCTGCCTACCCTTCGGAACTGCCTTCACTTGACATCGCAATGCGTCCTTTCCAAGATAACCTTTTGCTTTCTCATGACCGAGTCCTGTTCCTTCCTCCTGCCCTGCCCACCCCCCAAAATATATATTTATATAATATATATCTAAAAACAAAACAAAACAAAAAGATTTCAAAGCCAAATAAAAATATTCCTCAATAAAAGCTACCCCCTACTCACAATCACAAAAAATAAAATAAAATCCAAATTCATAAAAACGGTTCTTCTGAGAGGCTCTGCAAAAGAGCAAAAAGAACCACAACAACGAAAAAACAATGACAATGAGAGGACTGACTTCACACCTCCACGGTCCTCCTCCCCCAGCACCCCCCTCTCCCTCCCCTCCCCCCCAAAAAAGATTAAAAAATAAAAGCTAACAAGCTAACAAAATAAATAAAAGAAGAATTGTCGGGGTGGAGGGTTTGGGGAGAAGTGTAAACGGTCAGCGGTTATTAGTAAGAAGAGGAGACAAGATCTCCTTGCGTTCAA
This sequence comes from Podarcis raffonei, assembly GCF_027172205.1. Classification (NCBI taxonomy): domain Eukaryota; kingdom Metazoa; phylum Chordata; class Lepidosauria; order Squamata; family Lacertidae; genus Podarcis; species Podarcis raffonei. The sequence goes on from NC_070617.1 coordinate 25,975,035, forward strand.
ATCCAGTGCTCAAGATCTGGTCAATGGAGAGATCAGGGCAGGCCGGGAGAAGCCCAGCAAACAGCCACGAGTGTGCAGTTTTATTTACTAAAAATGAAATCTTGGCTCATCCCTCAAGTGTTGCCGGATCCTCCAGGTCGCTTGTCCTTGGTTTGCTCACTGGGGAATCTGCAAGAACAAAGGGTGTGGGGAGATGGAAATTATGGAATGATCGTGCAAGGTTAGCCTCCCCAGAATTTTGCATTCACAGCTGTCTCAAGAGTGTGCAGGCACACCTTCTCGTAGAATCTTACAATGGTTAAAAGGTAAAGGTAAAGGATCCCTGGATGGTTAAATCCAGTCAAAGGCGACTACGGGGTTGCAGCGTTCATCTCGCTTTCAGGCCGAGGGAGCTGGTGTTTGTCCACAGACAGCTTTCCAGGTCATGTGGCCAGCAGGACAAAACCACTTCTGGCTCAACGGGACACTATGACATAAGCCAGAGTGCACGGAAACGCCGTTTACCTTCCCGCCACAGGAGTACCTATTTACCTACTTGCACTGGTGTGCTTTCAAGCTGCTAGGTTGGCAGCAGCTGGGACAGAGCAACGAGAGCTCACTCTGTCCCAGGGATTTGAACCGCCAATCTTCCAGTCGGCAAGCCCAAGACACTCAGTGGTTTAGACCACAGCACCACCCGCCTAGAGCTGAAAGGCACTCCCCAAAGCTAATCTGGTCCAACCCCTTGCAATGCAGGAATCACAGCTAAAGAATCCTTTACAATGCCCAAAATAATACTAGACTCCATTATGGGAACATCCCATGAGAGACAAATGGAATGACTTTTTCTCACACAGCCAAGCATCTGTGTCAAGTCAATGGGCGTGACTTTCCCCTCATGTAGAAAAGAGGAAACAGGCTCTGAACATAAGAAAAGCCTGCCGATGGCTCATGCAGTCATAGAATCATAGAGTTGGAAGAGACCACAAGGGCCATCAAGTCCAACCCCCTGCCAAGCAGGAAACACAATCAGAGCACTCCTGACATATGGTTGTCAAGCCTCTGCTTAAAGACCTCCAAAGAAGGAAACTCCACCACACTCCTTGGCAGCAAATTCCACTGTCGAACAGCTCTTACTGTCAGGAAGTTCTTCCTAATGTTTAGGTGGAATCTTCTTTCTTGTAGTTTGGATCCATTGCTCCGTGTCCGCTTCTCTGGAGCAGCAGAAAACAACCTTTCTCCCTCCTCTATGTGACATCCTTTTATATATTTGAACATGGCTATCATATCACCCCTTAACCTCCTCTTCTCCAGGCTAAACATGCCCAGCTCCCTTAGCCGTTCCTCATAAGGCATCGTTTCCAGACCTTTGACCATTTTGGCTGCCCTCCTCTGGACACGTTCCAGTTTGTCAGTGTCCTTCTTGAACTGTGGTGCCCAGAACTGGACACAGTACTCCAGGTGAGGTCTGACCAGAGCAGAATACAGTGGCACTATTACTTCCCTTGATCTAGATGCTATACTCCTATTGATGCAGCCCAGAATTGCATTGGCTTTTTTAGCTGCCGCGTCACACTGTTGGCTCATGTCAAGTTTGTGGTCAACCAAGACTCCTAGATCCTTTTCACATGTAGTGCTCTCAAGCCAGGTGTCACCCATCTTGTATTTGTGCCTCTCATTTTTTTTGCCCAAGTGCAATACTTTACATTTCTCCCTGTTAAAATTCATCTTGTTTGTTTTGGCCCAGTTCTCCGATCTGTCAAGGTCATTTTGAAGTGTGATCCTGTCCTCTGGGGTGTTAGCCACCCCTCCCAGTTTGGTGTCATCTGCAAATTTGATCAGGATGCCCTTGAGTCCATCATCCAAGTCGTTGATAATGTCCAACCTCCTGTTTTCACAGTGGCCAACCAGATGGCTGTGAGAGCCCCACAAGCAGGACACAAGCGCTAAAGCATCTCTCTCTCACACACAGAGTGGTTTCCAGCAACCGGGATTCAGGAGCATTGCTGCCTCAGACTACGGAGGCAGAGCACAGCCATCACAGCTATCAGCTGCTGAAAGCATGAATTTGCCCGATCCTCTGTTAAAGCCAGAAGATGCAGAGAACCATCCCAGGTCTTACCACTTGACTTCGAAGTACAGCTAGGTATCTGTGGGAGGAGTCATCCCCTCTAATATCTTGGACTATGGCCACTTCACCCTACAGTTCAACTAAGAGTTCTAAAACTGTCTTCAAGGACAGACCTATTGAAGCCGAGTCCCCATTGGCCATCTTACCTCCTCCTTCCTTGGTCCTCAGCTTCAGTGGTAACCATTAGTAAACGCTGTTGCAATCAAAGGTCCCTTCAAAACAATGACATGACATTGATTGGACATTATCTGCAGAGCTTTGAACACTCACAATGTACCCTATTTTGTGGGTGGGGGTGGGTGTACTATATCAGGTTAAACTGCAAGGTGACCTTATCCCCACACGTGCCGTCTTGACTGCTTCAATCTGCAGAACTGGCACTGTTACAGGTGCCACAAAATTCTCGTTCCACATTTGTAAGGAATGGAACTTTCAGTGTGGCAGCACTTAGGAACTCCCTGTCTGTTGACATCCAGCAGGCAGGTGCCTCGTTTTGTATTCTTTTTGGTGTTTGCTAAAAACGTTTTTGCTAAGGAAAGGCCTATCCAGATACGTAGAATGTTGATGAAAATTTTAATCTGGGGTTGTTGTTTTTTAAATTAAAAAATGTTTTATTTTTATTGTACACACATAATTCATAACACGACTGACAAAAAAGGGCTCCTTAAGGGGGTAAAATACTGAACAAAAAAAGAGTTCTTTTTTGTAAACCACCTTGAGTGTGGTTTTTTTCAGGGTTTTTTGTTTTGCAATCATGCAGTATATAAATTTTATGAACTAAATAAATACATCAAATGACCCAACTGAGTTATCTGGTGCTGCAGAATTGAAGTGCAGAGCACTCTAGCCTTTGTCATCCGAAAGGGCCACTGGCAGGGCTGCACATACTACCTCCTAGGAAGATAATCATAGCAATGGGGAGACCAGCTTGGCCCCATCCACCGGCCAGTGAAAAAGCAGCTGTTCTAACGCTTGCTTTCCTCTTCCCTCCGCATTCCTATTTCCTTACGTGCTGTACCTATTAAATTGCGAGCCTGGAAGGCAGGGACAGCCTCATAATTTAATATATGCACAGTGTTTTTTAAAAAAATGCTACGTGCTTTAGCAGTATTCAGTAATTATGATTGTTACTGAAGGATACAGTGGTACCTCAGGTTAAGTACTTCATTCGTTCCAGAGGTCCGTTCTTAACCTGAAACTGTTCTTAACCTGAAGCAACACTTTAGCTAATGGGGCCTCCTCCTGCTGCCGCGCTGCCGGAGCACGATTTCTGTTCTCATCCTGAAGAAAAGTTCTTAAGCCGAGGTACTATTTCTGGGTTAGCAGAGTCTGTAACCTGAAGCGTATGTAACCTGAAGCGTATGTAACCCAAGGTACCACTGTATATGACTTTAGGCAAAGCTAAAGGAGTCCCGACATTTCTTTAAAAAGCAAACATAAATGAATGAATGTTAAGCTACTAAGTCACTGGCCTGCCTTTCCTGTCTGGCAGTGGCTCTGTTGGGTCCTTCACATCCTTTAATTCAGCCATCCCCAAACTGGTGCCCTCCAGATATCCTGGACTACAGCAACAACGGGAGCTGCAGTCCAAAATGGCCGTGTTGGCTGGAGCTAATGGGAATTGTAGTCCAAAACATCCATAGGGCACCAGGCTGGGGGAGGCTGCTTTTTAGAGAGCTCCTTGCTCCACCCCACGGGGCCCTCCTGCTGATCACTCACCCCTAGGCTGTGGCCAAAGCCAGTGCTTGGGGCGGGACTCGCTGCGCTGATGTAGCTGCTGACTCCTGAATCCTGATTGGCTGCTCCGTAAAGCTCCGCCATTGGCCCGGGGCTGGTGGTGCCCAGGAATCCACCGGTGCGGCTCGGGGTGGACCCTACAGGAGGAAGCAGGACTAGCCAGTGAAGATGCCAAAATGAAGGCCCCCTTGTCCCCCCGCCCCACCCCTCACCCAGAACAAATAGAGAGCTTCCCCAAAGCCAGCAAGGTGGCCACCCCCCAGGGAGCACGGCAGTTACCTGTCCCTCGCACCACAGCTGCTGCCGCTGCCGCCGCCGCCATGGGTCCATACGCAGTGAGAGGGATGGCTGGAAGGAAAGGGAGAGACGTCAGAGCAGGCCTGGGCTTCCCCGCAGGGGTGGTGAATCTAAAGAGCACCCAGGGCCCATGAGCCAGGGATAGGGGAGGTGGTGACCCTCGCCTGCTGACGGGAGTTGGAGTCACTGGTATTTCCTGCTCTCTGAGAAGTAGAATTTCCACGCAGGGAATAATGCCTCTTCTTCGATCTCAGGGATGGTGGGAGACAAGCCGCCTTCTGCTGGCTTCGGAAGCTTTCATAGGTTTCCTCCACTGTCTAATTACATCAGGGATAGTCAACATGCTGCAATGTTGGTCAAGGGATGATGGGAGTTGTAGTCCACTGGGCCATATTGGCTGGGGCTGGCAAGAGGCAGAGTTCCAACCACTCCCTGCACCAGGCAGAGAGCAGTTCAAGGTCACAGCCACAGCATATATTTAAAGAACTCTAAACAGGCATGGCTTCCCCCATGGGTGCTGTGGTTCGTTAAGGGTGCCGAGAGAGGTTAGGAGCAGCGCTTCCCCCAGGAGGTACTCGGGGGCAGGCAGTACCGGCACTTCTTTTCTTGTAATTTTAAAAATGTGGCACTTACTGTAACAGCTTCATGGCTTCTATTTTTCTAGGAAAAAAGCACTGCTCAGTAGACCCCCCCAGCCCCCTCGCAGAGCTGCCGTTCCCAGAGTTCCCTGGGAAAGGGGATTGATTGTTAAACCACTTAGGGGGTAGCGGCTCTGGGAGGGGAATGGGGGTGGTCTCCTAACAACTCTCAGCATTCTTCACGAACCATGGCTCCCAGAATTCTTCGGAGGGGGGGAGGCCATGGTATCATAGCTCTTTAGGGTGCAGATGTGACCTTGAACTGTGGTCTACCGGGGATAGCCAGCGTGGTTGGATTCAGCATCCTGTCAGTTCCAGACTCTGGACGTCGTCTGAAGGCACAAGAGGCCACCAACTTGATGAAGCTAAGTAGGTCTGGCTCAGGTCAGGCTGGCATGTATTGATGACCACCTGAGAACCACACAGACGCCACCTCGGGGAGGGTTCCACAATGGAATAAAGCTTTTTGATACCCACGTTAATAAAATAAAATAGGTCAGAAGCAGCAAGATTTTAAGCCTGGGGAAAGGCATTATTATTATTATTATTATTATTGTTATTATTATTATTATTACAGTGGTACAGTGGTGCCCCGCAAGACGAATGCCTCGCAAGACAGAAAACCCGCTAGACGAAAGGGTTTTCCGTTTTGGAGGCGCTTCACAAAACGAATTTCCCTATGGGGTTGCTTCGCAAGACGAAAAAATCTTGCGAGTCCCCGCGGGTTTTTTTCACTTTCCCCCCCCTTTTCCTAAGCCGCTAAGCCGCTTATCAGCTGTTCCGCTGATAAGCCGCTTAACAGCTGATCGCTGAAAGCCGCTAGACCGCTGTAGCGCTAATCCGCTAAGCTGTCAATGGGCTTGCTTCGCAAGACGAAAAAACCGCTAGACGAAGAGAATCGAGGAACGGATTCTTTTCGTCTTGCGAGGCACCACTGTACCTCTGGTTGTGAACGGGATCCGTTCCGGAGCCACGTTCGCAACATGAGCAGAATGCAACCCGCGTCTGCACATGACGTCATTTTGAGCGTCTGCGCATGCACAAGCAGTGAAACCCGGAAGTAACCCTTTCCGGTACTTCTGGGTCGCCACGGGACACAACCTAAAAAGATGTAACCTGAACCGAACGTAACAAGAGATATGACTGTATTATTATTACCTATGGTATCCGAATGCCTGTGCTGCAGGGTCTTTGGGTGCTTATAACAAATTACCTTGGAAAGCTGTGGCATGAAGTAGGCTAAGGTCTCCCCAACCCCTGAAGCTCCAAACCTCAGAAGAAAGAGAGGGAAGTGTGGCGAGTGAGGGGATGTTACGGAGGATGAGACGGGCCTGTCAGTCCATTAGCTCAGGAAGAGAGAGGAACAGCAGAGTGCTGCCTGGGCAGGAGACACACGTGGCAGCTTCTACAAAGCTTTGGGGAAATGGCAGCAGGGGGCAGGGGGTGCGCCCTGAAATGCAAGTGCGAGGCCAGGCCAAAGGGCGGAAGGGCCATGGGAAGGAAGCGGCGGGAGGCATTAGACTCAGAGAGGAGGAAGAGGAGGAAGAGGAGGAGGAGGAGGGTGGGGAGAAGGTGCCCTCTGCTCCCTTGTGAACAGTGGGTGCAGGGGAGGAGCACCCCCCAAAAATTCCACCCCATTCCATCTCCAGAAAAATAGGGGGGAACAGTGCTGGGCCATTCCAGCATTGGCATGGCTGTTCTCACAGGGGGGGCAAAGGGTAAGGAACAATGCAGCAGAATCAGCTGGAAGGGACCCGAGGGTCATTTAGTCCAACCCCCTGCAATGCAGGAAGCGTAGCTAAGTAGTTCACAGTTCTAGGAGGAGGCACCAGAATTCGGAGCAGAACAGGGATTTCCAAACTGCCCACGAACATGTGAAGCTGCCTTGGTAGAAGACAGAGGAGGGGGAAACTCCGGGCCTACAGCTCCCTTTGGCTCTACCCATTGGCCATGCTGGCTGCTGGGGTTGATGGGAGTCAGAGTCCTCAGCCAACATAGGGAGGGCTGAAGGTCCCCACACTTAGTAAAAGGTGACCGCTTTTCTCCTCGGTCCACGCAGACCAGCAACATTCATTCTGACCAGCGGTGTCTCTGTTATGCTTTGCAGAGTGAGGCTCGGTGAAAAAGCACCGAGAGAAAGAGCAAAAGGGTTGTGTGGGTGGATGCCTTATCGGTGGTGTTAAATGGCTGCGTCCTTCAAGTAAGGATGTAACAACAAACACATTTCCCTGAACGTGGAGCTGTTGCAGAACAATGCAAAAGCCTGAATTTTCACGCAGATGGAAGAGGAAACGAGGGTCATTACCAACCTCCCGCCTGCCCGCTCCCCCAAAACAAGCTGCAAGGCGGTAACTGGGCTGGAGCCGCCCAAAACTCTGTGCCCCCACCCCACCCTTCCAGCTTTTTGCAAGGTTTAGGAAATCGGTGGGACTGACCTGTCAGCTCAGGGAGGACTGGGGCACTCGGGAGGGGGGTCCTCTCTACCCGGAATTCTAAAAACGAAAGGCAAGACAACTTAGGATATGTGGTCAGTTTCGTCCCCGAAAGAGAGGATCCAGCAGACAGAGCGGAAGGGGCGGGGGAGAGAAGAGGCGCAGCAGCAGAAAACACAAATATTCTGGGTGGGGCCAATCCTCAGAGTTGCTGCCTGGACTTGATAGAGTAGGGAGCAGGTGAGAAAAGACCCACCACTGCTTTAAAAACCGGCACCAGGTGCCCTGGCTCAGTATGACCGCCTAAATAAAGGATTTCCCCCCTTTGCAAACAGCAGCCGTGTGACCTGCCTCAAAGGCTTCTTGTGATCCACCCTCCCCCCCATTGAAGTAACAAATTATTTTTCATTCCTTGAGGTTTGGAGCCCGTTAGATTTTTGATTGTGAGTCTCAATTAATATCCGGCTTTTAGATGGTGCGGTTGAGGGCTTTTGTGTTCCGGTTTTCAGGAAGGCGGCAACTCTGGGAGGGGGTTTGAGGTGGGTGTTGAGGATCAGAAGCAGGGAGGGAAGGAGGGGCTTAGAAAAACAGATTAAGAGAGAGAGGCTTGCAAGCTGCCCTTTCTAGGACTAACAAGTTTCCAGGGAGAATGGGAGCAAGGAGGGAACCACAACATCAGCGTCCTGCTCCTATTAAAACCTCAGAGGTTTCTCTCACTTCCTTCTTGAGTGGAGACAATTGGCATCCCCTTTTCAGCCCGAGGGCCACATTCTCATCTGGGGGGGGGCACATGTTGCTGGCGGGCGGGGCCAGAGGCAAAAGTGGGTGGAGCAACAAGTGTGAATTTTATCTTTGTGCCGTAGGCTAGTTTCTACACACACTCGCATGGATCCCCTCTATCTCCATCCAGATGAGAATGAAGCCTTATCAGAGTCCCAAGGACTAGTGAGAGGGTGTGTGGCTAGGGTAGAGTTCCAAGGGCTGAAGGTCCTCATGGGCTGCATTAGGACTCTGGGACTGAGGTCTGTCATCCATCCTCCACCGCCCGCAGGGATTGTAGGGATGAATTTTGGGGTCACTGGGGAGCCCACCCTTAGCACAAAGGCACAACAACTGAGAAAAGGGAGAGAGACATACCAGGGAACTGGTAAGTGTAGCCAGGCGCAATGCCCGTGTAACTTCGGCTGGCGTAGGTGGCAGCCTGAAAACCTGGGTAACCTATTCCCAGAGACAAAAGCATTGAGAAAAGTTAGATTATTTCACAGCAAGGCACACACACACCTGATTCACCCCGGATTCCCTCATTCATGAGAGGCAGTAGAAGGGATCTTCTAAATGTCCGGATCTTGCTCTCCTCAATCTTTTCATGGGAGACAATATTCACTCAGAGTTCAAACCTTTAATAAATTGTCCTCTACTAGCAGCCAGGCTCACAATAATGAGACACTGGAAGAACTTAAGAGACTGCTTCTCTGACAAGTCGGCACAACAAAATTATGGCAAAACAGCACTTGTGGAAAAATTAAGATAAGAAGAACAGAATCTTTTGGCACATGTTTACTTAGTCTAGTCATTAAAGGATCCTGTGTTGTGTTCAAAACACCTTCAAGCGGAGCAAGTCTCCGTGCTGCACCTCTACATGATTTTTTAAGTGCTCTGGCGGCGCCTCACCTCCTTTAAACAGGAACCAGTGTGTGCAGTTCTTACTTTTGCACCATGCAAAAAGAATGCGTGTGTCAAATTTTAATCTGCAGGGGAAGGTGTACCTCCTTCGTGGGCAAACTCGTGCTCTAGCACTGGAATTATCTGCAGTGCGCCCATGCTGCCAGAAGAGGGCAGTGTAGGATGACAAATGCCCGCCCGCCCAAATGTTATTACCCCCATCACAAGACCTCTGACATCAGAGAGCTGATCCTTACACAACTCGGCACAGGTCTTAACAGAGGCTGTCTGCTGCAGAGCAATAAGGGCAGAGAGAAAGAGTAAGGGGGCGCAGGCAGTTAAAAGAGAGCTCCTTTGCCGTCCTTACCCAACATGCCAATCCCGAGCATGAAGGCGTCCATTCCGTAAGGCATCACCCGGGACCGCCCTCTTGCAGAGCCAGTAGGGGACATCACTTCCTTTGGCTGAGCTTTTTTACATTCCACCTGTCATGGGACACAGAAAGGAGACAGCTTGTTTGACAGCCCCCCTAACCGTGTAGGATAGGTCAGCTTGTAGAGCAACCCCTCACTTCACAACCCCGGAGTCAGATTTACAAGCAGAAGAGCTTTCTTCAAGCCCAGCCCTGTAAAAATTGCTGCATCCCCCCCTCCCTTCCATAACCATGCCCACAAAACCATTCCCCAACTTTGTACTGGCTGCGGCCAATTTGAACTGGCATCCAAAACTTCTAAAGGGCGAAGACGGCTCCGTTATTTTCTTTTTATGTCTCCTTTCTAAGCCACAAAAGGCTGGTTTCCCATCACGACATCTTAAAAAAAAGTTTGCCCTAAACTAGTTTGGATCGAACAGTTCTTTGCACACAGCATTTCCTGCTTGGATTCTTCCTGCTCATTTCCACCCTGTCCCCTATTAAATGTGGAACCCCATTGCCACTTCCTCCTCCTCCTTCCCCCTTACAAGGCTCCTGTGGCTCTTCAAATGTGGTGCAACTGATAGAAACACAATGGGTGGAGTGTTCCCCTTCACTGCAACCCCATATTTGGGTAGTGGTGGCTGCACCTGTTGAATTACCACCCATCATGCAACTTTTAAAGGCATGTAAGTCCTGCCAGAATAAAATAATAAAAAAATCAGCAACTCCAATCTAGTCAAGTTTTCCCAGTGCAAGTATAGTTGACAACACTAGGAATCACTGGCCACATGGATCACTGACAGGTGGCTGTGCTGTGCGATAGGAAGGGAAACCCATCTAACACTTCGTATACACACACATTGGAGAATCCACAACCCAACCTCCCTCCTCCTAACCATTTTGTTGTTGATCTCATGGAAGTGGATCTCGCAGACTTTCTCCACAATGTCTTCACTTTCGAATGTGACAAATCCAAAACCTGAAAGAGAAATAAAGCAGTTGTGGCCTGGTCAAGATGCTGCAGAATCACATTCTATGACAGAATGAAGGCCAGGCCAGGATTCTACCCTGCTCAGGTCCTGTCAGAATGTCAAGACACAAACACAACATACAAAGAAACCTACTGGATCAGGCCAGTAGCCCATTCAGTCCAATTCTCACGGTGGCCACCCAGATGCCTTAATGGGGAAGCTCTCCAGCAGGACTCAAGAGCACTCTCAACCACCTGCTGTTTCTAGCGACTGGTATTTAGGACTACTACTGCTGCTTTGGACTTGGACTATAACTCCCATCAGCTGTCAGGAACTGATGGGAGGTGTTTTCTAAAGCCTCTGGAGGGCACCAGGTTTTCAAAAGCTACCCCACCGGATTTCACCACATGTGAATGCAGGGCAGGCAGGGTGGGGGGAAAGGAATTTATTTGCTTCCTCTGCAAAACACAGCTTTCAACCTTGCCACATGTAGAAAACCAAAGCATTTCTACAGGTAGGCCTAGTGTTGTCACTAGGGGCAATGTCACTTGCAGGGCAATGGGGACCTGCCTAAGTCTGCGCTTGGGTCTCCATGAGCAGTTTGATCTGCTGAAGCCAGCAGGCAAAAAAAGCTTTTACAGCACTAAGAGGGAGGCACCACATCGCATGGTAACGTGTTTAAAAAGTCACAGGTGCTGGAAGTGACTGGAAAGTTGGCAACCCCTTCAGGTAGGCTGAATATGAGGCAGTGTGTGTGTGTGTGTGTGTGTGTGCGCGCGCGCACACACATGGATGTGTTTTTAAAACAACAAGCAACTACCCTTTATCTCTCTGCTGAGGCAGCATGAAAACACCAACAAATATTTCTTATTATTTTAAATCATTTTGTAGCAGAGTCACACATCAGGGAAAGCAAGCAGCATCCTAGACCAGTGATTCCAAAAGGGGGCAGTGGATTACCCAGGGCAGTGCCAAGCAGGCAAGAGGGTGGCATGGGATGTGAATGACCACCGGACTTTGAAAACTTAGTATCACTGGCTCAAGTCCACCCATTTTCCTGAATTCATTAAACTAAATGGTTTTTATTGGATTTTTGAATAAATGTGCAATCAACTGTTTCCGTTTTGAATTTCATTGTGCTGTTATATTCCTTAGTGAGTCGTACAAACAGTTATTCTGAACAACACTCTTTGCAGGGTAAGGGGAATGGAGATGAGTTTATGGAGCCAAGAGGCTGGTTGGCCAAAACAGTTTGGGAACAAAATGTGAAAGATGAAAGCAGGGATGACCTATTCTTGATTCCCAAAGGAGTCAGGCATCTAGGGGCTGGGGGCGCTGGGTAACATCAGTCGTCTTCAACCCAGAGGGCGAGCCTTGCCTTGAATGGCACAACACCCACCCACCACCAAGCGGGAGAGTGGTCTGCTGCCAGCAGCCTGCAGAAGGCTCCCTGCTCTGTAACCAAACTCCCCAAGGGAGGCTCTGGGAAAAGGTGACCTAGGAGTGGGAGCAGCCGCCGCCGCAGCCCCAACCCCCCCGTGCTGCGGCAAAGGAGGAGAGGCAGCCTCCTGGCTTTCGTGTCAGCTTCCCCGGGGGCTCAAATTACTCAACACAAGGTAAGACACACAGACAGATGGAGCCACGTAGGTGACCAGGGAGGGAAAGGGGAAGAGGCTGCCCCCACCGGCAAAGAGTTACACGGCACAGGAAGCAGGCGGACAAAAAGCCCTCTGTGCTGAGAGGGGACGCATCGGGTAAAAGGACACGGCTGACGAAGGAAAGTGGATCTGGAAGGAAGAGGCTGGAGGGAAGGGGGTGGGACGGAGCTGCAAGCAGGGTGGGGCAGGGCAGGAGGGCGGAGGCAGTCGCAAGTGGTGCCTGGGTTCCCATCAAACACCCCGAAGCCTGGCTCCTCAAAATACAGGGCCTCACCTCGGTGCCTGTTCGTGGTCTTGTCAAACATGAGCATTGCGTCGTCCACCTGCAAGAGACAAAGATGGGGGGGGGGGATGAAATTGAGTTTGGGGTCGGAAGGGAACCGGTTCCTAGACTTAATCCCCCGAAGCCTTAGGTCTTCTCTGCCTATCATCAGGCAAAGCAAGGCAGCTGGATCCAGGTACAGTCATACCTCATGTTACGTTTGCTTCATATTACGTTCTTTCAGGTTACGTCCCGCGGCGACCCGGAAGTACCAGAAAAGGTTACTTCCAGGTTTCACCGCTTGCGCATGCGCACAAGCACCAAATCGCACTGCGCACCTGCGCAGATACGGCACTTCAGGTTGCGCTCTTTTCATGTTGCGAACAGGCCTCCGGAACAGATCCCGTTCGCAACCAGAGGTACCACTGTATCTAGGTTTGGGGTGCTACGAAAGGGCAGCCAAGCACCAAAGCTGTTTCACTGTCTCTTTAAAGGGAGAGAGGCGCCTGTAGGATTCCCACCACAAGCGCCCAGGTTTGTTGAGATAGGTCCTGGGACAGGCTGTGCTGCCCATGCCTTTCGCCCCCATCCTGCCCGAATCATAGGCAGACCAGCCCCTTTGCTGGGCACTTCTGGATATTGACATTGGTCACCCAAATGCCAAAGAAGTGGAACTGCCCTAAATGGCCACCAATCATTCAACAAACAAACAAATAAAACCATAGTAACCTAGAAAGCTCGTTTAGGCAGAAATCAGACCATTTGTCCGTCTAGTTCGGTATTGTCTACATACACTGGCAGCAGTTCTCCAGGGGTTCAGGCAGTGTTTGAAATTAGCCAGGTGCCAGGCGCATTTTGCACCTGGCTACTGACCACTTGCAACCAAGGAAAGATGCCTGGGCACCAGGATGATGCCTGACATCTCCACCATCTGGAGGTGCATGCCTGGGAGATCATTGAATCTGGACTGTTTTCACATCCTCAGACCCCATCCTGTAGAATTCTATCAATTATATTTTATCTGCACAATCGGAACAAGTTTCTGGAACCAAAATGCTTCTTCTGTGCAGCCTGAGCAGCAGCGGTCACCATTAAGAAAAAGAGGTTGGAATAGGCCAATATATACGTAGACTGTCCCTGGATCAAGCGACTTCTTCTTTAAGTTTTCAAAGCTCTTAACCTAGCTCAAGGTTGTCATCTGAACGAGCCAGATGTTTAACCAGGAATCAATGACAGTCAGTCCATCATCTGAAAAATAAGACATTAGAGCAGTCTTGCCCCCAAAATGGCAACTGGACATTCCATTTTGGCAACCGTAGCTGTGGTTTAAGAAGCCATTTGGCGTCTAGCATATATATTTGAGTTTCCGACACTGGTTTTCGGCGGGGATGTCTCTCCTGGCCCTACCTAGAGATTAAACTTGAGACCTTCTGCATGCAAAGCAGATGCTCTGCCACTGAGCCTGTACACTGCTAACATTATGACTGCATCCAGAAAAATCCTCCAGGCCAGAGACTCCGGTTACACACGGATGATGGTTTATCAAGTGCTAACATGCCACTTGGAAATGTAATCACTTAGTAAGCTGCTCATCCGTAATGCCATTCCAAAGAGGCAAGGAGAATTCTAACACAATTCGGATTAAAAATCCAGGAAGGCAAGTTGTTCCCCACTTGGCTGGAGAGGATGGAAGCCCAGCATGTCTATGCTGTCACAAGTACACTGTAGTAAGCAGGCTGCAGAGGATCTTTTCGTCGGGTAACAAACCAGAGCTATGAATTAGAATGACCCCAGTTCAGAGCTCAAGCAGAGGTGACCTCCAGATGTTGTTGGATTCCAACTCCCATCAGCCATAACAACCAAAGGTCAAGGATGATGGCAGTTGTAGTCCAGGCAGTTGTAGTCCAGTCCATGATCACACCACTAACTTAGACAAGTAACTGTCCCCCTCAGACTCTACATCAATGTGAGGTGTGAGGATTATTCCCAAATGATGCCTATGGAAGACACTTCTGTTGAATAAGGCTTTCTCCCAGATGCGATCCAGCCATTTATGGAATATTAATTGCACCCGTGTATAAATGGTTTTATTGTTTTATTTAGAATTTGTAGAGGTGGCCGCTGAGCTACAGGGCTAAATTCAAGATGTTAATATCAGCATATAAAGACCTAAAAGAGTGCATTCCCCAATACCAACCATCTCAGATCCTACAGCAGCAGGCAAGGCCTTACTGGTGGTGACGCCACTGATGGTTGCTTGGTTGGCGCTGACCCATCACGGGGCCTTTTCGATGGTGGCTCCCCAATTGTGGAATGCCCTCCCCAGTGTGGTGACCCTTTCTCCTTCATTATCATCTTTCAGAAGGAATTTAAAACCATCCTTGTTTACCCAGGCATTTTGTGAATGTAGGATACTGTTCATGGATACCCTAACATCACCAGATAAAATTATGTTCTTAACCGTAACTGCTTTTTGGAATGTTTTAACTGTTTTCAGAATGCTTAAACAAATTATTATGCATGTGTTTTGCCACCCTGTGCTCCTTTGGAAGGAAGGACACTATATCAATTGAAAAACTGAATGGAAAAATAAAATCTACTCTACTGTAACTGCTTTTAGATGGATTTAATTGCAATTGTTTCTGGAGTGTAAGGAAGGGTGGGATATACAGTAAATTCAATAAATAATAACTAATAATTGATTTGTAACTTTTTCCCCCTTCTATTTTTATTTTGTGCCCTGATTGTTCATACATTCATTATTAATAATAATGCCACCCCAAACCCCTAAGACATTTGCTTCCTGCATTTTTTACTAACCATTTCTATCACACATTCAAGGCAGGTATCTACACAGCCAGGAAGGTTCTGCAGAGTGTGAAAAGGGAAAATATACATATTCCCCTTGTCTTTCTTCCTGAAACAGCCCTGTACAGCGCAGGGGAGGGTGAGGTTTGTTTTTTTTTTAAAAAAATATGTATTATTAATGTCAGAGGCTCAGGAGCAGAAGAGCAGGGGAGAGAGCAGATAGAGAGCGGAGGAGAGGAATCAGAGGGGAGCGTAGGGGAATATGACAGTGGACCGAGAGATTCCATGAGCTTCTCCAGCGAATCAGAAGATTCCCAGGAGAGGGCGCCTATGGTAAGGGCGAGGCGAATCCCAGAGGGGACGATCCATAAACAAGGAACCAGAGGGGAGTCCCAAAGGAGTAGCGGAGGAGTAGGGCCAGTTTCCCCACCAGAGCACAGTGGGGGGGAAGAGTCACGTGAGTCAGGACCATCTTCTCCTCCATCGGGGAGTGGGGAGAAGGAGGGAAGGCCAGGTCCAGCTAGCCTCCCCGAAAGGGGGAGCAGTGACACAAGTGTAACGGTCAGAAGGAAAGTGGGAGGCTGCGCGCGCGCGCCAAGTTCAAATGTGGAGGAGCGCGGGACAGCAGAAAACCCGGATTGGGAGCCAGGTCCTAAAGCCCGAAAGAGGGGGGGGGAGGAGTCGGGAGAATCAGCGTCAGAAGAATCTCGGAGGGCAGAGACTCCGACTAGCAGAAGGACCCAGAGAAAGAAGGAACAGAGGAAAAGGTGGAGTAAAGCTAGAATCTTAAGCTGGTGTCAGGGGGGCGGAGATTCAGATGGGACTTCTACGGTCTGACGGATAGATGTAGCGTTGCGCGCTGCACGTCTGGAAATGAGACTGAACTTCAATAAAGACTTTTAAACTTGAGCAAGAAGCAGCGTTGGTCTTGTGTGAGCTGGGACCTTGGGCAGCGCTGACAGTAAGTCCCATCTCCTAAAAACTCTGCAAGCTCACGAAGATAGGCAAAGATGACTACAGAGGAAAAAATCAAGCAATTGCAGGAAGCGGTGTCAACGCTCTACGCAGAATTGGCTGCGTCTAAGAAAAAAGAAGGAGAAACAGCTGCGCTCTGCCAGGATCTGCAAGCCAGGTGGGACAAATGGGGAAAGGAGGGGCAGCTGGGAGCCAAGCCGGAGGGAGTTGCCCTCGGGAAAAGGGGGGCAAGCCTGGTGACCCATTTTGACGGGAACCTGCAGCAGTACCCTAACTTCAGAGCAGAAGTAGTTTTCGCGCTCAATTTGCTTCGGAAAGATTTTAGAGATGAGGAGGAGAAAGTGGGTTTCATAATCACTCATCTGCATGGGGAAGCTAAGTCGTGGCTGCGAACCTTGTTACGCGAAAATGACCCCGCCCTCAAAGATTCAAGCGCCTTTATTGGAGCCATGGACGCTTGCTTTAAATCAATGGTGGATGTGGATGTCGCTAGAAGGGAAATGCATGGATTGCGGCAAGGAAAAGCGACAGTGCGCCAGTATCATTCCCGCTTTTTTGGGTTAGTAAATGTGCTGGGCTGGCAGAAGGACTCAGCTGCCGTCAGGGATCTGTTCTGGGAGGGGCTGAATGGAGCCGTGAAAGATGAGCTGGCGAGGGGAGAGAGACCCCAAAATACAACAGAAGTTGTCCAAAGGGCGCTCGCAATTGGGGTGCGCCTGGAAGAACGCCCGTGGAGCAGGGAGCAGGGGGGAAGAGCAAACACGTCAGTTAGAACGACTCCCTTCCTACCCAGAGAGACAGAGCGCGCTCAGTCCACGCCTGCTCTGATGAGGGGGGAGGAGCCAATGGAAATCGGAGGTGCAAGGGCTCAGACAGCAAGCAGAGCCCAAACACCAGGAGCAGTCAAGGCGAAGGCTCCTAGAGGGAGCAGGAAGTGTTACATCTGCGACAGTGCACTGCACATGGCCAAAGAGTGTCCCCAGAGGCTCCAGAAGCACACTGCAGCCTCAGCAACTGTTAAAGGAGCAATTCAGCAGGAGGAGCAGCCCCAGGGAAACGGAGGAGCCTGGTTGGAGACAGAGGCACTGGGGCTCAACCAGGCGAGTCAGTGAAGCAGTCCCCAGAGATTTTGCAGCCCACGGACCCCCTCCCACCCAAACCAGTGGTGCAACTCACTGCATCGCTCCAGCTGCCCGATGGGCTCACCCTGGAGGTCCCTATTACCATTGACTCTGGTAGCAACGCAGACTTTGTAGGGTTGGACTTCGTCAAGCAGCATCGCATAGCACTCCTGCCAGCCACGACGCCCCTAAATGTTGTCACAGTAGATGGCAGGAAGATACTGGGAGGAGAGGTGGTACAGCAGACACCGCCTCTGGTGATGCAAATTGGGAACCACCGTGAAGTCATCAGTTTCAACGTCACTCACCTGTCGGACACGCCCATAGTGTTGGGCATGAGTTGGCTGGATAGGCACAGCCCGGCATTAGCGTGGTACCAGCGGCAATTGACCTTCTGCTCTTCCTACTGCGCAGCGCATTGCATCCAGACCTGCCAGGAAGAGGAGGGGCAAGAGGATGCACCGCAGCTACACCTAGGCATGGTGCAAGCGGTGCCCAACAAGTACAAGGCCTTTTTGGAAGTCTTCTGCGAGAAGGAAGCAGACAAGCTGCCTCCCCACAGACCCTACGACTGCAAGATTGACCTCCTGCCAGGGGCGACGCTGCCGACTGGGAAACTGTACTCCATGTCTGAAGACGAAATGCAAGAACTCAGGGAGTTCATAGATCGCAATTTGAAGCGGGGATTCATCCGGGAATCCAAAGCAGTGGGGGGCAGTCCCGTGTTTTTCGTGAAGAAGAGAGACACGCCCGAACGGAGGCTCATAGTGGATTATAGAATCATCAATTCCAGGACAAAGCCCACAGCATTCCCCATGCCCAAAATTGACGACCTGCTCGCGACGGTGAGGAAGGGGCGGATCTTCACCAAGTTGGATCTACGAGGGGCCTACAACCTTATACGCATGCGGGAGGGCGACGAGTGGAAGACAGCCATGTTTACGCCTTTAGGAACCTATGAATACAGAGTCATGCCGTTTGGTCTCCAAAATGGCTCCCATTGTTTCCAAGCTTTCATGCACCACGTGCTAGCGGGACTCCTCTACAAGAAGTGCGTCTGCTTCTTAGATGATATCCTGATCTTTTCGGACTCGCAGGAGGCGCACGAGGAGGACGTCAAGGAGGTCCTGCAAAGACTACGGGAGCACAGACTTTACGCCAAACTGGAGAAGTGCCAGTTCGACACGACAGAGGTGGATTTCCTGGGCTACAAGCTGTCCGACAAGGGACTTGCCATGGACAGCGCCAAGGTCCGCTCAGTGTTGGACTGGAAGAGCCCGCGCAACCGGAAGGAGGTCCAGAAGTTCGTCGGTTTCGCCAACTTTTATCGCAAGTTCATCAAGGGGTTCGCGAAGGAGACAGCAGCCATCACGGACACCCTCAGCTCCAAGAAGAAGAAGTTCACCTGGACGGACCAGGCGGAGCAGTCCTTTCGGAGGCTCAAGCGTCTCTTCGCGTCCGAAGAACAGCTGCTACACGTAAACCCCAGCAAACCGATGAGGGTTGAAACGGACGCCTCGGACAGAGCGGTGGGGGCGGTCCTGTTGCAGCAAGATCCGCAAGGGGACTGGAGACCGTGCGCATTCTACTCCAGGAAGCTCAGCACGTCGGAGCAGAACTACACCATCTGGGACAGGGAGTTGCTGGCCATTCATGCTGCTTTCAAGGCGTGGCGGCACTTCCTCGTCGGAGCCAGACACACAGTGCAGGTTCGCACGGACCACAAGAACCTGGAGTACTGGCGCACGGCGAAGTTCCTGAACCAGAGACACATCCGCTGGGCGGAGTTCTTTGCAGATTTCGATTTCCGGATAGAATACATCCCGGGAGACAACAACGTCATGGCGGATGCGCTATCCAGGAAGCCGCAGTATCTCGAGGAAGCGGCACCGGCAGCGGCCAAACACATTTTCGCACCAGAGGTGTGGGCGTGCGCTTCAGCCGCAGTGGACCTGGACGCAGTCCGTCGTGCGCTACAGGCGGATTCGTTTGCGCAATCCAAGATGGAGGAGGTGCGAAACGGCACAGCGAGGGACGACGAGTTCCAGATACGCGACGGACTACTCCTCCGCAAAGGGGCTCTCTACGTACCGGGAGACGACCTTCGCGCGAGAGTCTTGCAGCAGCTGCACGACGCGCCCAGCGCTGGGCACTTCGGCAAGGACAAGACGGCGGAATTAGTCACCAGGGACTTTTGGTGGCCCAAGGTGCGGGGAGAAGTTGCGGATTACGTTTCCAGGTGTGACACCTGCCAAAGGGCCAAGCCAGTACACAGGAAGCCGGCGGGTCTGCTGGAACCGCTGCAGACGCCGCTCGAACCATGGGAGAAAGTGGCCCTGGACTTTGTTACAGATCTGCCCAGTTCGCGCGGCAAAACAGCGGTACTCGTGGTCGTAGACCTCTTCACCAAGATGGCGCATTTCATTCCGTGCGCGAAGGTGGCCACAGCGGAACAGACCGCCAAGCTGTTCATAGACCACGTTTTCAAAGCTCACGGCCTGCCGCGGTCCATCCTGTCCGACCGGGGTCGCCAATTCATCTCGAACTTTTGGCAGAAGCTGCTGGGCATCCTGAACGTCAAGATCAACTTAGCGTCGGCACGACACCCGCAGACCAACGGACAAGCGGAGAGGGTCAACACCATCATGCAGCAGTACCTGCGATGCTACGCCAATCAACAGCCCTCGACCTGGGTGGACTACCTACCGCTAGCCGAGTTTGCCTACAACAACACGAAGCACGGGTCTACAGGGGTGACACCGTTCTTCGCCAACAATGGGCGCCACCCCAGAACCTTCCCGGGGTTGGAGACCGAGGCAGAGGGGGAGCCACGGGGGGCAGAGCACTTAGCCGCAGAGTTACAGGAGGTCCATGAGCAACTCCGAAGGCACTTGGAACTCGCGAAACACGCCTACAAGATGCAGGCAGACAGGCACAGGAGGGTTGGGGAAGACATACAGGTAGGGGACTGGGTCTGGTTAGCAGCTCAGGCAGTGCCGGCCAGAACGCTAGCTAAGAGGAAGCTAGGACACAAGCAGCTGGGACCTTACCAGGTCGCGGCACAAATCAATCCAGTGGCCTACCGGTTGACACTCCCGGAGGGCTCCAGAATGCACCCAGTCTTTCACAGGTCAGTGCTCACGCCTTACAAGGCGCCCCACAGGTTTCAGGCGCCAGGGAACGCACCAGCTCCACGTAGCCCATCGCCAACAGGGGAGGGACCACAGAGGGCGACGCCACTCAACGAGGTCACAGAGATTTTGGACTCCAGATGGGGGGAAGAGGGAGTTGAATATCTCCTCGCCAGGGAGGGTACTCCGGCCAGCGCCAACGAGTGGGTGCCTTGCTACGCCGTGGAGGAGCACTATCTCAAAGACGAGTTCCATTCGATCTTCCCACACAGACCCATGCCGGCGGAGTATTTCGGCGACTGGCTTTTCACACCCACACTGTCAGCCAGCACGTTCCAAGGTTTCTCCTCAGATGAGGAGCCGACGCCAGGGATGAGCTCCCCGGAGGGGTCGCTCTCGGGGTTTGCCACGGACCGCTCCTATTGGTGGGACACTCAACCAGAAGTGGGGTGGAGCAGGGA
The DNA here is from genome assembly GCF_027172205.1 of Podarcis raffonei. Taxonomy (NCBI): domain Eukaryota; kingdom Metazoa; phylum Chordata; class Lepidosauria; order Squamata; family Lacertidae; genus Podarcis; species Podarcis raffonei. Next base: position 25,995,713 of record NC_070617.1, read on the forward strand.
ACTGCTGAGGGGGCCCTTGCACACAGCCTCACCCGAGGGACCGGGTGGAGAGGAGGACATGGACGTGTGGGGGGAGGATCTTGGTTTTGAGCACGACAGCAGAGAAATGGAAGCAGGGGAAGTCGACGTCGACGAACCCATCGTGGGGGGGCCTGATCCCGCGGGCCGGTTGCACACCAGGGGGAGAGAACAGAAGCCAGCACTCACACCCCCAGCGCTGGAGCACCTGGAACCCGCACCCGAAGAGGGGGAGGGGGGAAGGGGGGGCTTCGAGGGGGGGATGGATGTCAGAGGCTCAGGAGCAGAAGAGCAGGGGAGAGAGCAGATAGAGAGCGGAGGAGAGGAATCAGAGGGGAGCGTAGGGGAATATGACAGTGGACCGAGAGATTCCATGAGCTTCTCCAGCGAATCAGAAGATTCCCAGGAGAGGGCGCCTATGGTAAGGGCGAGGCGAATCCCAGAGGGGACGATCCATAAACAAGGAACCAGAGGGGAGTCCCAAAGGAGTAGCGGAGGAGTAGGGCCAGTTTCCCCACCAGAGCACAGTGGGGGGGAAGAGTCACGTGAGTCAGGACCATCTTCTCCTCCATCGGGGAGTGGGGAGAAGGAGGGAAGGCCAGGTCCAGCTAGCCTCCCCGAAAGGGGGAGCAGTGACACAAGTGTAACGGTCAGAAGGAAAGTGGGAGGCTGCGCGCGCGCGCCAAGTTCAAATGTGGAGGAGCGCGGGACAGCAGAAAACCCGGATTGGGAGCCAGGTCCTAAAGCCCGAAAGAGGGGGGGGGAGGAGTCGGGAGAATCAGCGTCAGAAGAATCTCGGAGGGCAGAGACTCCGACTAGCAGAAGGACCCAGAGAAAGAAGGAACAGAGGAAAAGGTGGAGTAAAGCTAGAATCTTAAGCTGGTGTCAGGGGGGCGGAGATTCAGATGGGACTTCTACGGTCTGACGGATAGATGTAGCGTTGCGCGCTGCACGTCTGGAAATGAGACTGAACTTCAATAAAGACTTTTAAACTTGAGCAAGAAGCAGCGTTGGTCTTGTGTGAGCTGGGACCTTGGGCAGCGCTGACAATTAACCTCACAGCACACATCTCTCACCACCCTAATCCCTCCCACCCCTCCCCAATCCAGGATGCTTACTATAATCTGTTAGGATCTTGAGAAGGCTAATTCCTTCTTCCAACCCCCCCCCCACTTCCGCTTATTCCCTCCCACCCAGGCTGATACTTGCAAGTAACCCTTACATACCCTTTATTTCCTGAAAGCTCACAGGTTCTTGCTGGGCCATACTGGGTGGTTGTCATTTGTTTTTTAAATCTCTCTTTAAAAAAAAAAATATTAAAGCCGATATCCTTTCTGCAAGCCAAAGCAGCCCTCTACATTTATGTAGAAACCATTGACCTTATTTTAAGCACAAACATAGGAAGCTGCCCTTTAATGAGTCAGGTCATCCATCCATTCTAGCTCAATATTCTCTACACTGGCCAGCAGTGGCATCGCAGGTTTTCAGGTCTCTCCTAGCCCTTACCTGGAGATGCTGGGAATGGAAACCAGGACCTTCTGCATGAAAAGCAAGTGCTCTACTGCTGGAAGTTATCTTATACCGAGTCAGACCATTGGTCTATCTAGCCCAGTGTTGTCTACACCAGGAGTAGCCTATGTGGTGACCTCCAGATGTTCTGGCCAGGCTGGCTGGGACTAATGGGAGTTATAGTACAACCACATCTGGAGACCACCACAGCTGGCTACCCCTGGTCTACACTGACCAGCAGTGGCTCTCCAGGGTTTCAAGTCAGAGACATTTCCCAGCCCTACCTGGAGGCCCAACTGAAGTTATCTGGAAATGGATAGCCCAGTTCTGTTTCCAAACTGATATGCATTGACCCACTCAAGCAAGTAACTATTAATGAATTATCCCTCAGCAATAATCACCATATTTGCCCTACTTTCAGAGTGTTCGGTGGCCAAATGGTCCACATGCTTCTTCTGAAAAGTGGCATGATTCTGCAAAAGAGCAGGTCTTTCATGGAGGCGAAAGCCTGGAATCAGGAACCAAGGCACCAGAGCGTGGCAGTTATACAGTCGGCACCCTTGGGCCCGTTCCTGAAAACTGGGTTGCTGGCCCCTTCAGTTGGCCTGAGACCAGAAGCCTGACTCCATCCCTGTAGGAGGAGGCTAAGGAAGCTGAGGAGGGTCTCGCTAGGACTGCTAACCGTGCTCCCCTTCCTTGTCTACCTTGTGTCACAGGAGGACACAGAAACTGCCCTTCCATAACGTCAGCAGGCCAGGATGAAGGAGGTGGGGGGTGGAGAGAGGGAGAAGGTGCTCACAATGGGCTTTCTGTGTTCAGGGTCAGGGCCGCTGTCAATTGGCAAGCCTGGCAGTCAACGTTGCAAGGGTTTCAAGATTGACGTGCGCTGGGCAAAGAAAGCAGGGCAAGAGAGAAAAGGAGATTATCCACTTTACCAGCGGGCGTCTCGAGTAGAAGCGTCTGGCAGAGGGATAGAGCACAGGGCACTTGCTGTTCCGGCCTGATTAACCCCGAGGTAGCAGGCATTAACGTGTGCCGAGGACAGGGGCAAAACCCTCCCGGTTCCAGTGCCACCGGGGCATTCTGCCAAGGCTGGGGGGTGGGCCCTCTCCAGAAGAGTTCAAGGTGGCATACCAGGCTCTCACTCCATGTCCCCAATATTTTGTCCTCACAACAACCCTGTGAGGTAGGTCAGGCAGAAAGCGTGTGGATGGCCCAGGGTCACCCAGTGAACTTCATAGCTGAGTGGGAGGATATGAACCCTGGTCTAGCCAGACACTCTAACCACTACACAACACTGTGCACATTCAGTCACCTAACACCTTTGTGGTCTCAGTCCTGTTCTGGAGGAAGTGGTACTCCTTCACATATGGTGGTATCATCATCATCATCATCATCATCATCATCACCACTATCACCTATTTGTCTACCTCTTTGATTTCCTGGGGACTCACTAAAATTCTTCTTTGCTCAGGTAACAAAATGATACCCTCAAAGAACAAGCCCAAGACGAGAGGCAAGAAACTGTAGAAAGGAAACTCTGTCTTTGAAAAAGTCACCCTCCTTAGGACCTAACTAAAAAACCACTGTCTTTCTGTATTAAAAAAACATAATCTGTAGGCTGGGAAGACCACATAAAACAGCAGAGAAGGAACAATTCCAACCCTCAAAGGAGAAAGACTCTGCAGAACCAAAGGACCCTGAATTAAGGACATAAAATTTGTTAGGAGTTCTTGATAATGATTAGAAAAGGGCCCTGTGTTCTAGTGCAGATTCGGAGGAATTGAACCGCCACAAAAATACACTTCTCCGTTTTTTTATTCACAGGAAGGCAAGTTTTAAGAAAACTCCAAATCTTCCACAAAGTGGTCAGCGGGCACACTAAGCCCTGGAGAAATGGAGGCAGGTTGCATAAGAACATAAAACTTAAGAAGAGCCCTGCTGGATCCAACATCCTGTTCTCACTGGGGCCAACCAGATGCCCATTACGGGGGAAACACACAAGCAGGACCCAGGCACAAGAGCACTCTCCCTTCCCATGGCTTCCAGCAACTGGTATTCAGAAGCATTGCTCTCTCAGACTGTGGAGCACAACCATCACAGCTAGTAGGCATGAATGGCCCTCTCCTCCACTGCATCAAAGAAGCCTGGGATGAAAAGCCAGGAGGGAAGAAGATGGTGGACAGGAGCATCCCTGGGAACGGCCAGCCAGCCGGTCTCCCCCCTCCCCCCCTCGAGCTCTCCAAGCACGTCCCCATTGACGAGGGAGGCCTTCCCTGACACCGGGTGGGCATTCAATTTCACAGGCGGAAAATGTGTGTCCTCAATAGGCTCCGGTGTCCATGGAAACCCAGGGCAGGGGAGAGGCGGGATTATGGCGGAGCCGCCAAGTTCAGGCGGGCAAGCGCTAAGTGTGAGTGGCAGCCCCCGGCGGGCGGCTATTGTAGCGGCTGCCCGTTGGGTGCCTCTTTGGGCAGATCCCTCTGCTGGGGGGGGGAGACCCCCGCTGCTCCCCTGGGCCCCATTCTCCAGAGCCCTTTTCTTCTCCGGAGGGAGGCCGCCGCCGCCGCAGTGGCTGGCTTTGCCAACGCCCCGGAACAAAAGAGGCTGGCTGGGGATGGCTTCTCTTGGGGCCTGGTTGCTGTGGCAACCCTGGCCCCTCCAATCCGAGCTGCTGGATCAGATTAGCGCCAGCTCTAATGCTCTCTCTTTCTCTCTCCCAGGGAAAAAAAAGCGCTTCTCAACAGCCACACAAAAGGCATCCCTGCTGGGGACAGACCCTCCTCATGGAGGAGATGGTCCTTGTGGGCCTCCTGAGGGAGAGCCAGGGCCACTCGTTCCCTCCTCCTCCTCCAGGCACACAATAGCCTCCTACGAGGGAGGCCCTGTCGGCCCTCGCACACACTGTGCAAAGCTCTCAGCTCAGTCACAAGTCCGTTCCACCAGACTACGGGTCAGCGCCACAGCTTAGGAACACAGGAAGCTTAGGAACTGTTGACCCACCTAGCACAATACTTTCTACACCGGCCAGCATCCATCTTTAGGCTGGAGTCTATCCCAGCCCTGCTTTGGATTGAACCATCTGCATTCACAGCAGATGCCCTACCCCTGAGCTCCATCCCTCCCCAAGTTGCCTTATACTGAAGTGGACCGTCAGTCCATCCAGCTCCATACTGTCCACACTGACTGGCGGCAGCAGCAGCAGCAGCAGCTTCCCAGAGTTTCAAAGAACCAGTTTTGCAGTACAAAACTCGGGTTACATACGCTTCAGGTTACATACGCTTCAGGTTACAGACTCCGCTAACCCAGAAATAGTGCTTCAGGTTAAGAACTTTGCTTCAGGATGAGAACAGAAATCGTGCTCCGGCGGCACAGCAGGAGGCCCCATTAGCTGAAGTGGTGCTTCAGGTTAAGAACAGTTTCAGGTTAAGTACAGACCTCCGGAACGAATTAGACACTTAACCCGAGGTACCACTGTAGTCTAGTTATAGAGAAGTGACCATCATGGTGATCTAGGCTCTCTTCTTCTGGAAATTCAAAGTCCCCCCTTTTGGACTACGGCTCCCAGCGCCTGGGACTGATCGGAGTTGTAGTCCAAGAGCAGCTGGAAGGGACCAGCTTGGGGGAAGGCTGAGCCACAGAGCACCGTGTAGTTATTAGATGATTTAACATCCACGAGCCGGCGGCAGGAGGGTGTTTACTAACTGTGTCTCGTCTCTCCCAAATAAAATCCACCCCGCCACTCCTTGCCGTAGGCGTCGCAAGCCAGCCAAAAGCTTTTCTGGTAGAAAGCGCCGCTGAGGAGTACAGGCAGAGAGCATATTCAGAAAGAGAGGCCTTCGCTTATAGAGACAGAGGGTATAAATAGCAGAACGCCTCCTCAGCCTCACTTCCGTTCCACCTTCACATCCTATCTGGAGGTGGAACTCTGAGTCAGGTGGGGGGGGGGGGAGAGGAAGTGCACTGCATTTTATTTTTAGAACGTGTGGGGGGGGGAGGGATCTCTAATCTAGTGCAGAGGCCTAGTGCCCACTGAGGCGGATGAAACCTGCATCCGAGCCGGGCCACTTCACAACAAGAGGGGACATAAACGATGGAATGATCCTTTGCAGAAAACCCAGACTGCACTCATTGAGGTAGCATGTCAGGGAAAGGACTAGGGTAGCTTTCTGCACAGAGGGGCTTTCCAAACGGAGGAGCGTGCCATGGTGCAAAGCCCCAGCTGCAAGATTTATTTCTCACAGAGAAAACTAGGCCAGAATCACTTATCTTGCGGGGAGGAGGAAACCTCCTTTCACGGCTACTGTGTTTTGTTTATTATTTACATCCAGTGGAGTTGAATGTTTAAGATTCAAGGTAGAAGAACAGGACAGCTTCATGCCGCTATGGAACTCAGTCCCACAGGAGGCAGTTATGGCCACCAACCTAGATAGCTTTTAAAAAGGATTAGACAAATTCATGGTGGAGAGGGCTATTGATGGCTACAGTGGTACCTCGGGTTACATACGCTTCAGGTTACATATGCTTCAGGTTACATACTCCGCTAACCCAGAAATATTACCTCGGGTTAAGAACATTGCTTCAGGATGAGAAGAGAAATTGTGCTCCGGCGGTGTGGCAGCAGCAGGAGGCCCATTAGCTAAAGTGGTGCTTCAGGTTAAGAACAGTTTCAGGTTAAGAACGGACCTCTGGAACAAATTAAGTACTTAACTTGAGGTACCACTGTACTAGTCATGACGCCGCCACAGCTGGAGGCTGTAATGCAGGTGAATACCAATTGCTAGAAACCGAAGGAGAGGAAGAGTGCTCTTGTTGCTCAATTCTTGTTTGCAGGTTTCCCAATGGAGCATCTGGCTTGCCACTGTGATGCTGGACCAGACGAGCCATTGGCCTGATATAGCAGTTATTCGTATGTTCTTATGTACCTGTCACCCCCAAGCTGGTGCCCCCTCCAGCTGTTTTGGACTGCAGCTTCTATCAGCCCCAGCCAAAATGGCCATACGATGCTGAGGTTGATGGGAGCTGTAGTCCAATGGAAGGACAGCAGGTTTACATGTTCAAGCCTGGAGGGTGGAGGCATCGCAGGAGAGCGGAACAGACCCAGAAGCATGCAGGGATGTGCCACTTCTCCAATGTGAGGAGGTATCTCACGGGGCAAGGTAAGTAGCAGCAGGCGTGAACAATAATTTCCTTGCAACCAAGTCTCTCACCTAGTTATAGCTGCAGGCTCAACACACCACCCAGAGGGAGCAACCCCACCTCTTCATCCCTGGAGGACATGTGTTCACAAACAACAGGCAAGGAAGGAAAACTTTGCCTCAGCTGTGCCACTGCAGACTTAGTATAGAGTGTATGCGTGAAATAGATATACCTCCGGAGGTACATGTAATCTATTTAATGTATAGATTTAGCATAGCTGAGAAAGACATTTACTTCCTTGCCTGTTTGTGCAGATCAAGGATAGGGAACATGTGGCCCTCCAGATGTTTTTTGGACTACAGTTCCCATCAACCCAGGCCTCAATGGCCCAATATTCAGGGATGACAGGAGTTGTGCTCCAAAAAACATCTGGATGACCACAAGTTTCCCCACTATATAGAACCAGTTTACCTGCGAGCTCACCTTACTCCATATACGTCTACTCAACTGCTCCAATCTGCAGACATGACAGTTATAGGTGCTATGTAATACCTGTTCTGCATTTGTAAAAACTTAGTATTTTACTATGGCAACACCTACACTTACTAACTCCCTGCCTATTAACATCAGGCAAGAACCTTTGCTGTATTCTTCTCAGTGTTTGCTAAGAATATTTTTGTTTAGGGAAGCCTATTTGCACATCGATAATAATGTTGACATGTACTTTAATCAGCTTTTTAGCTAATTGTTGATTTTTAAAAAATGTTTTAAATAGTTGTTTTTAACAGGGTTAAAATAATTTCATTGTTTCATTCTTTTTGTAAACCGCTTTGAGGTTTTCTGTTGTTTTACAATCAAGCAATATATAAATTTATATCTATATATACACGCACAGCCTTCCCTATCCTGATGCTCTCTGGATTTTTTGGACTACAACTCCCATCAGCCCCCAGCCCGCACTGCCAATGGTTAGGGAGCATGAGAGCTTTAGCCTAAAATATCTGGAGACGATGAGCTTAGGAATATATTATAGAAAACTAGAAGGAGAAGGGTTCTAACCCTTGAAAGTTCTCTATGCGCAAAAAGTATTTAAGTTTGGGGGAATATTCAGTTATAGAAGTGAATGCTCCCCTGCCATTAGAAATGGTCTCATCTAGAAGCAGGCATTTATGATATAGATGTAAAATTGCAAACCACTGCTGGCCAAGAACCAATCGGTCCTTTTCCAGTTTCCAGAGTGTGTGGCTGAGTGGGATTATTAAAAATCCAGCAAAACTGGAGGGGAGAAGGAAGGTGCATCACCCTCTGTGAATTTTCTCTCCTTTCCAGAGTTTCAGCAAAATCTGTCAATACTTCTATGAGATAACTGAGCGGCGTTTTCTTCCAGGGAGAAGGGAAAGCAGGCAAATAAAGACCCTTCTGTAAACCTGACCTTAAAACAAAGGCCAATGACTTTTCCCTTGTGAGCTGGTTGTCAGGGAGAGTGCCCTTAAAAATGCCAAAAAGAGAAACATCTGCTTTAGGATGGCTGAGCAGCCTGCAAGGCAGCATCCAATTCACCATGTCAACCGTGCTCTCTCATATTAAGGGTGGGAGAGAGAAAGACACACCAAAATCCAGCCCAACAAATCAGATTTCAGTTGGCAGCTGGATCCATGCTGTTGACCAGGTGAAGAGGGGGGAAAGCCAAGATTCTCACATAATCTTTATACCAGGACCAGCCAATCCAGGTGGGTCATACTGCTGGCCAATCACAGGAGCTGGTGGTGCACTTGACTACTTCCTTTCATGGCTGCGGGGGACCCTTAAGTCCTGCATGCCTACATACCTTCTAAAGGACTTAAGCCCCACCCCAGACTCCTGACATCCCACATAAGCTGCTGCAATTTGATGCTCCCTGGAAGGAAAGCTGGTGGTCCTTCTTCCTCCAGTTAAGTTTCTGCTGACTACCATAGAATTTGTGTCCTTCTCTCCTACACCCACCCATAGACTTCTCTAATTTTTTCCCCTGATGCACATGCTGGATTTTACATGTGCTTAGGAACTGGAGGGGTCAGTGCAGAACGAGAGGTGTGTGTGTGTTTAAATTCCCTTGCAGTGACTTGGCTCACTTACTCGAGTAATCTGAAGCCGTTCATTAGTTGGCACATTTCTCCAGCATGCCTGCTTCTTACCCCCAGTCACATGTGGATTTTGTAGGCAGATGACAGGTCGTTGTCAGAAACTGGCTCCCAGGGTTTGCTGCTTTGATCAGTCTCACCGGAGCTCTGGACAGTCCACTATATATATTTAGTTTGATTGCTCTACCCTGATTTTCCCTCAAGGAGCTCAGAGCAGCTTGCTTATAGCTCCTAGCCAAGCAGCTTAGAGGGCCGGCCTGCTCATCTTCAGCAGCAGAATTGGAAGGCAGGCCCTGGGACCATCCTCTGAGCCATCTGCCCGCCCCCCCAACAGAAGGAAGCAGAGTTTGAGCAAGGTTTACAGGCTAAGCAGTGGGTTGCTCTCCTGCAAGAACTGCCAGGAACTGACACTTCTTATTCACGGAAATAGAGATGGAAGGATCTGTCAATCTCGGTTCGCTCAGTCTCTTATTCTTCTTCATTCTTCATTTCAGCTCTCCACATTTTGCAGCAATTTGCTCCTTTCTTCCTTTCTTTTAAATTCATCAGTATTTTAGTGTGCATTTCTTCTAACAAACACCTTTACAATGCAGTTTTGACTATTGTACACATTTTTGCAAGATTTCCCTAATGCAATGCATTTCTGTATGTTATTTTCACTAACTCCTTCATCTTTATGCACACTTTCCCCTATGTATGCATTCTTTATAAAAGCTCTTTGGTTGCAAAACTGCTTCACAAAATTCAGGTAAGTGTTGGTTTCCAAGGGAAGTTGTGCTTTGCATACTGCAAATTTGAAAGATTTGGCTTCAATTGCAAACTGCTTCAAATTTCTCCTCTTATACAGGAGATGGAGGATTTGGAGTGACTCATCCCCAAATAAAGGACTGGGCAGAGCCTCAATTTATCCAATTTGTTCCTCCAATTTTAAGGGGAGAAACAGCGACTGAGCCAGCCCTTAGCTTCGTGGCCTAGGGGTCCTTCCAGGCATCCTTTTTTCTTGTGCATCCATTATGATCAGAGCTCACAATGGTATCAGGGTGGTTCTAAGTAATTCTGCTTCCAGTGCTCTAATCTTTACTATTTAGCCAAAGGCCATCAATCCACTTTCAATACTCTGCACCTGCAGAAGTTCCAGGTAGGTCGTACTGCTTCCTTTACAATCAGTGCATGTCCTGCAAGTTCCTGCTGAAATCATGCAACTTTTTAATATTGCAAATGTTCTAGGGTTGTTGCTTTTTTGTTGTTGTTCAGTTCCACTATAGAGCACACACACAGCCAGACAGCAATAAAGCTGGGGGAAACATCACAGGTCAGCTAATAAAGCAGAACGATGTGTGATCAGTCCTGCATAAATCCACCTCTAATGCACTGTTATTGTGTCAATGGAATGTTGCAGAATTACACCCACTAAAAAATAAACATTGGTCCAGAGGGGTCCTCTATCCTGGTCTTTGGACTTGAGATGCATATTTTCAGGATCCACCTTATTTTCATGATTGCATTTCTTTTTATAGCTACAAGTTTTAAAAACTGTTTTTTAAGCTGTCTTTTAAATTGTTGGCACGTGCCTGGGACCTTAAGAGCAAAGAATGGGTAATAAATTAAAATAAGCATTGTGGAGTGATGTAACTTCAAGGTTTCACGTAGGATTTCCATTGCACTTGATTGGCTGTGGTAGATTGCCAATTTGCTACCAGGCCAAGTTCAAGGTGTTAGTATATAAAGCCCTTAACAACTTGGGACCAGTTTACCTGTGAGATCTCATTACCCCAAATATGCTCACACAACTGCTTCGATTTACGGAACTGGCACTGCTACATGTGCCACATAATACCCATTCCGCATTTGTAAGAAATAAATATTGTAGTGTGGCAGCACCAACACTGTGGAACTCCCTGCCTATTGACATCAGGCAGGCACCTTCACTGTACAGTACTGCTAGAAACATTTTTATTTATAGATAAGCCTACCCAGTCATGTAGAATGTTGGTGTATGTTTAAATCTTGTTTTCTCTTAATTGCCGATTTTCTCTTTTGAATGTTTTAAAGAGTTGTTTTTACTGATAGTTTTATTGTTTTACTCTCTTTGCAAACCACTCTGAGGTTTTTTAAAACAGTCTAGCGGTGTATGAATTACATGAAATAAATAAATACATACTTGGGTCTCAGAGGCTGGACGAGGCCACATACCTTTGTGCCACCTTAGAAGGGTCTATCCTGATACCAAATCAGCATGAACCAGAAGTTTGGGCAAGGGATGGGCTTCTGATTCCAGCTCTCCGCTAAACCCTGACCCACCTGTTCCATGTATTCATACATTACTTAGGCCAAGAAAGAGCTCCGTGCAGAAAAGTCCTGTAGAATCCTTTCACTACCAAGCTGCTGCTGGCAGAGGCAAATTCTGAAATCAGTTTGCTGCAGGGGAGATATACACACACAGCCACTTCTCTCTCCCCGCCGCCCAAAAAAAGAACCTGTTTTCAAGTTCTACATTCATTGGCTAAGCATATGATTTGGAAGTGGATATGAAAATGGAGCGTTGCTAACACACATGTGCTACCGCGGTCATCTACACTCTGCGACCTTCAAAGCTACGTACAAAAAAATTAAAACACAACAACAGTGGGAAAGAAAAGGGTAAAAAAGAAAAAAAATCACTATAAACAGCTGAAATGTATTATTATTATTATTATTGTTTTTCCTACATCTAAGTCTAACTATACAGATAATGATAAAACTATCTACAAAAGTCTTTGGGCAAGACTAGGCGAGCAACAGAGACGAAAAGGGTGAAGCTGGTTTTGTGATTCTTTGAGCCAGAAGACAGAGGGGAGTGGGGGGAGTGAGAGGAAGGGGGGAAACTACACATTTGTATATCTGTACCTTTGATCTATGCTGGGACACGAAGGTGCCCCCTTCACTGCCAACTACTGATCAAAGAGCATCCATGGCCACATAAGGGAGGGCTCTGTGGAAGCAACGTCATAGAAGAGAGCTTAGGATCCACACAGGGCGCAGAATCACGTGCAACAGCGGCTGGCTGGCTGGCTGGCTCTCCTGGCCAGGAGGGAAGGCCGACAGCAGCTGCCAAGTATCAAATGCCATCCAAACGCCTGAGCCGCCTGCCCCAGGAAGTAATTTTGTAAGGAGTTCAGCAGGATGTGTAGCAGGGGCAAAGGAAGGAAAGCAAAAGGGCTGTGGGCTCTCTCAAACCCACATTCGGGAAGATTCGTCTCCTGCACAGACAACTACGCTATAATTCCTGCAACTTTGGATACCCCTTCCAACTCTACTTTTCTGTGATTACAGCTACTTGAAATGGGGCAGCAGTTGGGCAAACAGCAAGCCCCCGGGCAAAGGTGTGGTTCCGCTCCTCCTGGATCATGCCAATTTGAGTATTATTAATTCCCGCCCTTCACACCCTGCAGCCCCAGGGCAGGTTACAGCATTGAAACACAATATTCAAAAACAATTTCAAACAGGTTACGATCATAAACGTAAAGTGGGTCTTAAAAACATGCACCCCAAAGTGTCAAAAGCCAGGATGAAGAGGTCCGTCTTCAGCATTCCCCAGAAGGCGCTAGACGCACCTTTGTGGGGAGGGAGTTCCACAGCTTAGGGGCCACCACAAGAAGGCCCTGGCCCAAGCCACCACCATCACCCCAAGAATCTGAATCTACTAAGAGGATCCCCTCTGCTGATCTCAGCACCCAAGAGGGCCTGTGGGGAACAAGGCGGTCTCTCTCACCATGTGCCTCTCCCTCCCTGAAAGTTAAGGCATCAACCCCAGTTAAGAACGTTAGAAAGAGCCCTGAAGCTGGATCAGGACAATGGCCCAGCTAGTTCTCGCAGTGGCCAACCAGATGGGGAGCCCACAAGCAGGACATGAATGCAGCAACAACCCTCCTCACTTGCGATTCCCATCCTCCTCCAGTTACCAGTTTTCTTGTCATCAAAAGTAGGTAGTAACTACATTAAGCAAACCTTCCTCCCATGGCCTCCTACACTCAGAAAGAGTACTCATAATACCTTGACCCCAACGTTTCTGACTATTTTTAAGGCTACCCTATGCCATTTGAGTCAACAAGGCTGAATAGTTATCCAAATGCATCACACCATGGTAAGTAAACACACCAGTAAAAGTAAATTAAAAAAAGATGAGGGTCTTGAGAAGAGATAGTGGTGTCTCATCTCTGCTAGAATCTTTCTTTTTTAAAAAATAAATAAATATGCATTTCACATTGAATCCTGAAGAACTTTTTAAAAAAAAAACTTGCTCAGAAGGAAGTTCCACAGATTGAACTGTATTCACTTCCAAGGAGGCACACCGCCCCATAGCCTGTGAGTGGGGTTGGACAGACAATGGTGGGGATTTCACAAACCTCACAAAATAATAAATAAATATAATAATAATAATAATAATAATAATAATAATAATAATAATAATAAAAAATATCCTGCCCTCCCCAGCCAAAGCCGGGCTCAGAGCAGCTAACATCAAATGCCATCAGTTGTGTGATTCCTGCATTGGGTCCCTTCCAACTGCACAATTATATGATTTTCCCTTAAAACCCTTAAAAGGTTCCCACTTAGCTCTCCTGCATTCAGCTAAGAATCACCAGGCAGCAGTTAGCAAGCATTCACAAGCTTGGGTCTATCCCCCACCCCCAAAAGACCCTGGTGGCTATAGAAAGGCACATGGTTACTTGCTAGAATTAGCCCATCTGAGCCCTTTTAAAGTGCCCCCCATAATCCTTCACACTGGAACAAGCTATTAATAGACCATAACAGGAAAACAGATATGCAAAATGTTTGTGGGGCTGCCCTTGAAGACTGTACAGAAGAGAGTACCTGAAAACACATCCGCTTTGGGTTACTAACTGGGACCAGCTATTAAGACCACATCACCATGCCAGTGTTGACAGAGCTCACCATCTGGTTTCGAGCAGAATTCAGAGTGTTGGCAGATCACCTTTAAAGCACTACACGCCACTTGGGACTTGTGCCACAAGGACAACCTGCTGGTGGATTAAGGTCGTTTTCGGAGGCCCATTACTGGAGCCAACCCACTCTCTGAATAGAGGAGCGTGACTAATGGTGGGTCAGAGCTCAATGACAGAGCATCTGCCTTGCACACAGAAGGTCCCGGGTTCAATCCTCAGCATCTCCAGGTACAGTCGGGAGAGACCCCCTGCCTGAAACCCTGGAAAGCTGCTGCCAGTCAGTGCAGACAATACTGAGCTAGCTGGACCAATGGCCTGACTCAGTATAAAATAGCTTCGTATGTTCCTCTTGTGTTCCTATGACACCCTGCCTGGGCAACTATCTCTCAAGGGAGGCTCACTCACAGCATACCAGACAAAGACCTTTCTACTTTTCCAACCATTTTTTGTTTTGGCACTGTATTTTTGACCTGCTGTTTTATTCTTTCCACCACTTCTTATTACAGTCATACCTCAGAAGTCGAACGGAATCCGTTCCGGAAGTCTGTTCAACTTCCAAAATGTTCAGAAACCAAGGCGCGGCTTCCAATTGGCTGCAGAAGCTTCCTGCAGCCAATCGGAACCGTAGAACCCACGTCGGATGTTCAGCTTCCAAAGAACGTTCACAAACTGGAACACTCGCTTCACTGGTTTGCAGCGTTCAGGAGCCAAAATGTTCAACTCACAAGGCATTCGACTTCCGAGGTACGACTGTATTTTGATGACTATATTGTTTTTATGCCAGTCTTCCCCAACTGGATGCCCTTCAGATCATCAGCCAGCATGGCGCATAACACTGACGGTTGATGGGAATTGTCAAATCCAAAGTATCTGGAGGGTACCAGGTTGGGGGATAAGGCTGAGCCACGCTCTGGAAGTTATTTATATGTTTATAAAATGTTTATAGGTTTATAAAATAAAAAAGCAAAATAGGATGGCTATGCATTAACAAAAAAAGTTCACACAGCATCAATGTTCTGGCTCAGATTCAGCTCCCAACAACCAAAAGCAGGCAATTGGGCTAGTTGCTGAAGACTAAGAACTTTTTTTTAAAAAAAAAAGGTACCAAGAGTTGGGGAGCAACTTAGATGAAACTGAAATCTGGATAAGGTGGCATCACAGGTCTCTGAAAGATAAGAGGGCAGGAGACGCCCAGAAAGGGAAGATGACCACCACAGGTATCAGACTGTGGTGGCAGTGTGGGAGGCTAACAGGTCTGATCCCTGGAACTTAATTCACCGGGGGATCTGTGCAAGTTCACGGAAGAGCTTCTTGGATGATTGAGCCCTGCACTGGGGTCTCTTAATTAACAGCCTTTCAGCGCCAGGTTAAAAACTTACAACTTGAGGCACTGGGAGGATTATCATGACTTTGCTCCCTATTGATGGAATGATTCTGGTGCTGTTCAGCTGGATTACTGTACGGCTTTTCATGAACGCATTGTTCTTTTTTCTGATTTCATGTCATGCTTTATGCTTTTAACATTTTCTGAGTTGTTTGGAGAATCCTTATGTGTCTAGTAACCAATAAGCTGAATTTATTATCATCATCGAGTAACAGGGAGGGCCACTTTCCATCTCAGGCACCAAAATGACTTAATTGTTTGGGGAAGGGCAGAGAGAGAGAGAGAGAGAGAGAGAGAGAGAGAGAGAGAGAGAGACTATTTGAAGAGTGTGGAAGGGGTTCAGTCAACTATAAGGCTTAGGAGTGGATGACTCTTAGGGTCAGAACTTCAAACTTAGTTGAAGATCACATGGCTTAGGGCTCTAATGAAAATACAAATCACCTAGAACTATGAACTGGCCATGCCACTAGTCCTCAGCCTCATCTCAGGAGAATCTGGGTTGGAGAGGGAGCATTGACTTGTCGGGTTACTTCACGTTCTGTGAATTTGTGAGGCAACCAAAGGCAAAACACCTTTAAAATAAACCTCCCGTGAAGCTGGAATCGCCAACTTTACAAGCAGTCCTTGTAGCAGCTCTGGTGATTAGCAGGAAGTGGTACCACTGATCACCTGCTGACTTCTGCACTTTAGACTGGTCTTAAAGGCAGAAGAACAGGCCAGGCAGCTTTTTCCCAGGTCAGCTGACAGAACACCAAGCTATCTGTGGATGTCTTAGCAAGGAAAACATTGCATTTCCTAATCCTTTCCTTCAGCAAACACCAAAAGGTGTAATATTGGTTTTATACAATCACAGCTTCCCTGCAAAGTATCCTGGGAATTGCAAGTTTGGTGAGAGTACTGAAAATTCTGCTTCCTAACACCTCCCTGCCTCCACTGACTGAACTACATTTCCCAGACTGCTAACCAGGTTATGGCTGCAGTTTAGATATACCTGGAGGAGGGATGCAGTTTTCTGCTTAACTGGACCCAAAGCACTTACCTTCCCAAATTGTTCAAAATACTGTTTCACATCCTCCACGGTGGTGTTCACGGAGAGGCCGCCCACAAATATCTTCTTGGTCCGTGTCACCATCTAGAAGACAGAAGGACAAGAAGGCAGCAGGACAGCAAAAAGGGCCACTCCTTCAAAACTACAAAAACTTCATTTCACTTTGCCAGCTAAAGAAAATATGCTGTCTATCACCATCCCGTGATTTATGTGCAGGTTTAAAGGAAGATATTTCCATGTGCCACTATCCCATGCATATTAAGAATCCTGCTTCCTGAGAAAAGAACACCACCAAATATTCTTTTTCCCTTAAAAAAAAATCAAGAAGCCAAGCTCCAGTCCTTAAGGTTCCGATGGTTTCCTGCCTTGTGCAATTATAAGTGCTAGATGTGATGAACAACCTTTACAGCAGTTACAGGTGGTGCTTTGGTGACCTCTGCTTATCTCTTTGCCCCTCCCAATAATTAAATTATGCAGAATAATTTAGCTTTAGTTGAGATTTCTGCATTGCAGGGAGCTATGCAGCCTAGAAATTTAATCTGCATAACTTATACAATTTGCCGAATTCAGCTTCGCTTCATCCAGAATTTTCACTGTGACACCCCTTGCATGAAATGTCTGCTTGCAAACTACTTATTCCCCCGCCGCTTTGCTTTCTTTGCCTACGCATTAAATTCTTTTTGAACAGCTTTTAAACAGGGTGCTTTTGAACAGCTCATCCCATTCACGTCAGCAGGACTTGCATAGGAGAACTGCTGGACTATGGCGCCGTGTGTGTGTGTTTTCTCCCTTCCACCTGAGACTCACAACAAGGCCCTGCATCTGATGCAGGAGTGCTGTTAAGTCACAGCAAGAGAGACAGACAGGCAGACACACACACACACACCCCAAGCATGGCTGGCAGAACATTCACTCTGAGACGCTCAGAAAGGACAAGTGCATTTGTGGAAAGAGACTTCTCTGTACATCTTCCTGGTCCCTTCAGCCCTGCAGAACTCCCTGATCTCAGAAGGGGCCCGGGATGCTCTTTTCAAATAGGCTCTCTCTTCACACTGCTGCCCTCCCCCCCCCCCGGGATGGCTGTATCCCCGCTCTGCAAGAAACACATGCTCCTAATTACCCCAAGGAGTGCACAGAGCTAATCCGCAGCAATTCCAAGCCTTAGAGAACAGCCCGCCCAAACAGCAAAGCGCCTTCTGTCACCAAAACTGCTTAATGGAATTAACCCAATTCCAACCATGTGCTCGTGGTGCTGGTTACTTGGGATACCTGAGCACTCGCTGCCCTGATCCCTGCTTTGCTGGCCGGCACACATCACGTTCCCTCTCCTTGGGTTCCCCCATCCACCCAACCCTCTTCATTTGTGCATCAAGCCCAAGGGCAAAGGGCAGAAAAAGTGCCTTTATTTTACTTCCTACATTTCTGTGGCCACCCAATGGCGTATGTTCTCTGGGCAGTTCACAAGCTTTAAATGCAATATTTTAACATTTTGATTAAAAGCAGTTAAGAGCAGCATGAAAATTGGGTCTTTTGAGAGTCGGGTAGAAGAGGGGATGTCAGCAGGTAAAGCGTCTGTAGCAAGGGAAAGAGAAGCTAGAACCCAACAAAATAAAACTCAAGCTAACTGCATATTCTTTCCTCGTTTCGCTCCTGCCTCAGTTCTCCCTCCCCTCCCCCCAATGTCAAATTCTAGATGATTAGTCCCCTGGAGCAAGGACTTGTCCCTTTGAACTTTCGCAAACCACCGTGCAAGCCAATGTATTGCTAAATGAGGCTCGCTCTCTGGAGGGCCACAGGTTCCTGAACTCATTCAGGTCAGGCCCAGTACATGAATCACAGGTTGCTGTACGGGGTTGTCTGACACCCCACACCCCTGCTGAAGCCACCATTTTGCACCCAAATGGTTAAACCAGGGGTCGGCAAGGTTTGCCTCACCTGGGCTGGTTCACTCCAGTGGAGATCCCTCTGTGGGCCGGATCGTGCATGCTCATGCACATGCACCCATGATTTCCGGCATCTGCGCGTGCACAGATGCGATTTTCAGAGTTGCAGAAGCGAGTCCCTGGACTGCGCTGGTTTAGCCCAGCGCGCAGGGACTCGCCAAGCAGGTGGCTTGCGGGCCGGTTAAATGACCCCCGTGGGCCGCTTGTGGCTCATGGGCCTTAGGTTGCCGATCCCTGGGTTAAACCTTTGGTTTCTAGTAAAAAGTAAAATATAGACCATTCAAGCTTGCAGCAGGTCACAGTTCAAGCAGTTGCCTCTAAGCTTCTCTTTGGGTCACTTATAAAAGTGTTTCCTTGAATCAGGAGCCAAGGACAAAGGTCTTACTTAAGAAGAGGGCAGCCAAGCTTCTAGTGCATGCAAGTGGACATCTTAATCCCCAAAAGAAGCAAGACCAACACAAACTGGAGCCACGGGGAAGTTTAAAAAATGAAGTGTGGACACTCAAAAGAAAGGGACATTTGACAGACGGGAGCACTGCAAAGTAGACCCAGGTGAGGAGTCCCGCTTTGAAAGGTGCTTCTTGTGCAGTTTCCATCTCTGTTCCATCATCAGGGAAGACCACTGGTGGTTGAAACAACAGGCATAAACCCAATAACCAGCATGCTCTAAAAACATTGAGGTTTCAGCTGCAAGGAGCTGGAAAAGTCCAGGGCTCATCTGTACATCAACCCAAGAGGGAGAGCTCCAGCACCCAGCATCTGCCTGGTGGCCAAGGAAGCGGTTCCAAAGTTTGATGACCCCAAAGCATCTGTATGATTGGTTGGGGGGAGGTCACTCTCAAAAGTTGTAAACAAGTACCTACCTTGGGCTGTGCTCTGCGGGGAAATGCAACCTTTGGGTCAATCTGAAAGACAAGGAGAGGCAGGTAAAAAAAACTACTACACAAAACTTTCCTTTAAGAAATAACAGCACACACACATGTGGAGACAACAACTCTCGGCACAATAGAAGCTTTCTAGCGTGCTAGAAGACCTTACGGGAGAATAGAACAAAGCAACAAGAAACATGTCAATGTAAAGAGCATTTTTGGGATGCCACACTCCTTGTGCATAAGCTACAGTGAAATTAAGAGGAGCTAGCCAAAAACAGGATTTTGCAAGGTTCCCATTCATATTGTTGGGGCTAGCAGCTGAGCAATTCCTGGAGATGGTACCCATTTTCCTGTTCAGTTTTTACATTTGATTTCATTTTTTCACTTTTAATTTGCATACAGTGGCACCTCTGGATGCGAACGGGATCCATTCTGGAGCCCCGTTTGCATCCTGAAGCGAACGCAACCCGCGTCTGCATGTGCGCTGGTCGCGATTCGCCGCTTCCGCGCATGACCTCATTTTGAGCGTCTGCGCATGTGCGAGCGGCGAAACCCAGAAGTAACGCGCTCCATTACTTCCGGGTCGCCACGGAGCGCAACCCCAAAATACCCATCCTGAAGCTACTTCAACCCGAGGCATGACTATACTGCCTTTCTATATTGCTATACACAAGCTGGTTGACAGCAACAAAATATACAACAAAGAACACACAGCTTATAATAATCTGATTAAATACAAAAAGTCATAATAAAGCATAACTTTAAAATGGAACGACTTATATCAAATAAAGTAATATTCAATAATCTATTAGCATGTAACAGCACAGAGTAAAATTAACTCTGGAAACATCAGCAAATGATCATTAAACAGAAATTCACTCTTAACAATTATGAAAAATAATTGATCAATAGAATAACTGCAAGGCATAATTCATAAAATACCACAATACATACAAAACCATGTAAAAGGAACAAATTGAGAAACAAAGAAACACAACCTGAAAAAAGAGACAATGCATGTACTTTCGTAAACTAAGAAAATCTTTAATAAAAATTATTTTTTAAAAAGAAACAAAGACACACAACTTATAAAACTCCACACCCCCAGCTGCGTATAGAGAAGGCGTGAGGAAGAAAAACATTGCTGTCAGTCACTTCATCCTTGTTTTATTCTTTAAAATTTGACTTGGTGAAAATTTATAAATACCAGTTGCTGGAAACCACAGTTGCTTTCTGGGTTCACTTTGGGGCACCTGGGTGGTCACTGTGAGAAGAGGAACTAGATGGGCCATTGGCCTGATCCACTAGGCTCAGCCTATGGTCCCATCATCCGCACAACAAGCATGTCCAGACCTGTAATACAGCTGGAAGGCATCAGGCTAGGGAAGACTGCTCATTTACAAGGATGGGAAATGTTTGTCCCTCCACGTGCCGTGGGACTCCTCCTCCCATTAACTCTGACCAGCACAATTAGTGGTCAGGGATGTTGGGAGCAATAGTCCAGAAACAGCTGGCAGGCCACAGTTTCGCCATCCCTGTTCCACAAGACGAAGGCTATCTTGACTGCTTGAGCAAAGGCACATCTACGCTAGAAATCCAAATCTGTTTCGAAACAGTTAAGCCTCTATGACTCCACGTAAGTAAAGCCTGCTGGATCAGGCCAACAGCCTGTTCTCACAATGGCCAACCAGATGCCCCAAAGGGAAACCTGCAAGCAGGATTCAAGCACAAGAGTATTCTCCCCTCCTGTGGTTTCCAGCTACTGGCATTCAGAAGCATTATTGCCTCTGACCGTGGAGGCAGAGCATAGCCATCTTGGCTAGTAACCATTGATGACCCATGAATTGCTCTTATCCTCTTTTAAAGACATCCAAGTTGGTGGCCATTGCTGGCTCCTGTGGAAGCGAGTTCCATAGTTTCACTATGTGCTACATGAAGAAGCCCTTTCTTTTATCTGCCCTGTATCTTCCAACATGTAGCTTCCTCCACCACCCAAAGATCCCAGGGGAATCTATTTATTAAGTATATTTTTAGCACTCCGTTCATCACATAATCTCAGGGGGGAGTAACATCATCAATTCTGGAGAATTAAGAGCAGGCAACAGAGAAAGACCACAGTGCTAAAATTTCAATGATAAAAATACACATACAGCCTCCCGCCGGTTCCAAAATTGCAGCTAACATCCCACAGATACCCAGGCAAGCAGATAGGTCTTTCAACTAAATTGGGCTTTCCCAGACCCCTGAGTTCATTGACTCCTTGATGAGCTTACAAAGTTACCATCAACTCCAGCCCATCAACTTACATCCATTCTTAGGGATGTAAACAAAATAAAACAAGAAATATCAATGTTTACATCAATATTTATAAATCATAGATCACTATCATACTAGGAATAATGAAAAGTAAAAAAAATAGGGAAGTAAAGCAAGTAAAAATAATAACAATATCACTCTGACAGTGCCCACACCCCTTATTTCAGAAGCTCTTAATTCCTAATTAAAATTTTCCAAACAAAACCTTTTAGGCCCTTGTTGATCCGTAGGTCTTTATCCACCCCCTGCACAATCCCATCGACCCCAGGGGGTCGATATTGACTATTACAGGATAGCCAAACTAAACTGAAGATTCTGAAAGGTTTTAGAGGCATTAATGGAAAACAACAGGAGGCAAGAGGGTTCTTGTGCTTGGGTCCTTCTTGCAGGCATCTGGTTGGTTATTATGGGAACAGGATGCTAGACTAGAAGGGGGATTGGCCCAATCCAGCAGGATCTTCTGATGTTCTTATTCTTGCTTACAGCACCATAGTCCTTCATTGGAGAATGACACAGCGCATAGTTCAGCTATGGAATTCACTCCCACAAGAGAGGAAGTGATGGGCACTGATTCGGATGCTTTAAAAAGAGGATTAGACAATACAGGTCTTGTTCAGGGACAACCTGCTCACCTCACTCCTTGGGCATCTCTTCTGATGATCCATTCCATTTAGCTGCATACCTTAGGAATCTGCATGTTGTTGAATGTTGAAGAGCCTTTATTCTGGTCAGATTTAATGTTTTTCTACCCCAAATACTTTGGGGCAGGTATGCGGGGCATCCCTCTTTCCTTAGAACTAGGAGGCATAGAACATGTCCTTCTGTTCTGTAACTTTGCTAGTTTACAACCTGCCTCGCTGTCCATCAATCACCCTGCCTGAACTGACAGAACTGGTCTCAGAGGGAGTGTTGCAGACTCCCAGACTGCTGGTTTGGGGGGCACATCAACATCCATGCCAAGGCGACTGGCTCTGGGGTAGTTCAGGACTTCATGGCTGCCATGACGACCATGGGGCTGTGCCAACCTGTCACCAGCCCAACACACATGGCAGGCCACACTCTGGACCTTGTTTTCTCAACTGGGCAGGAATTGGGTGATCTGAAAGTAGGGGATATTGACACCAGTCACTTGTCGTGGTCAGATCATTTCCTGCTGAGATTTAGGTTTTCAGTATCGGGTCAGGGACTTTATTAGGATGGTCCATCCTTTGAGGTTGATGGATCCAATGGATTTCCAGATGGCTCTAGGGGATTTCTGGCAGATGTGATTGGTGCTCTGGCCAATCTCTGGAAGATCCAAGTGGCTTGGGCCAATGACCCTCTCCCACTTCATGGAGCCTGTTTGGTTCCTTAGTATATTCCAGAGCTTACGGCGAGGAAACAAAGCTGGGAGATGACTTGAATGCAAATGGAGGAAAACTCCAGTCGAAGGTAAGCCAACACTGGTGAAAGCTCTTCGAGCCAGAAAAGAAGGCATACGTTGCTGTGTCCTTTGCATTCTCACTGTGCTGTCCAGCAGAGCTTTTGCAGGTAGTGTGGGGCCTTTGTCATTCCGGCTCAAAGAAGGTGGCAGAACCAATGGTAGCTCACTGAGTTTGTTTGCAGAGCATTTTGAAGATAAATTCGTTGCATCCTCCAAGGATCATGACTCCACTGTTACAGCAAATGAATCTTGAGGAGTCTAGAGCACTGTCTAGTCCTGTTATGCTGGATGACTTTCAGTTAGTAGGGCTCAAGGATGTGGACATGGTGCTTGTAATCAGTCAGGGCAACCACTTGCACTCTGGACCCTTGCCCCACTTGACTGATAAAAACTAGAAGGGAAGACAACTCTAACTCAGACAGAGACAGTTGTTCCAGAAGGATGGGAGCTTGTCTGATCTTGATGGGGTTAAACTTCCTCTGAAGGAGTAGCAGACGCAGCTTAGGGGTACTTTTGGATCGGTTGTCCACTCTAAGTTCAGCATCACTTCCTTCCAATCGCGGAACTGTTTCTAAGTCAGCTCATCATGATAAGAACTGCTGTTTAAGAACTGGTGCCCAAGTTTGCTTATTTTTTCCTCTCTTCCCTCTGTGTCCCTTTCCCTTCGGGTGTTGTGCCTTGTAGACTGTAAGCCGGCGGGCAAGAACTGTCTTGTTTTTAATTGATTGTATGTGAGCCATTCTGGGAGCCTTTTTGGCTAAGGAGCAGGGTGAAAATGGTTTAAACAAACAAACAAACAAACAGAGGCTGGTGCTTGCAAACAACAGGTTCAGCTCAGTGCGAAGCTGGAACAATCCTGTGGGTTCCTTCACTCCCTTCGGACCACCAGTTCAGCAAACTCCAAAGGATTAAAGAGTGGGGGGGACTACCTTACTGTAGACATCCTGCTTCCCACTCCCCCTCATTTATTTTCCTGTCTCCTTTCCTTTCGCTTATGGTGCAGAATTCAGGCCCTTCAGAGCCATTCCAAATTGCTGCAAAGTCTTGCCATGCTTCCCCTCTCAAATTTTGTTATGATTTGCATCAGGGGGCACAGATAGGAGCTGGATTTTCTAAGTTCACTCTCACTGGTAGTTTATGGTAGTCGAAGTGGTGCCCTCCAGGTGTTGCTGGACTGCAATTCCCATCATTCTTAGCTACTGCCCATGCTTGCTGCTGGGGCTGCTGGGAGTCCAAAACATCTGGACGGCATCAAACATCTGGTGAAGGCTGCCATGCATCCTTGTCTGTGAGGAAGTGCTACAGAAATCAATGGTGCTTATGCTGCAATAGTGTTTTAACTGATTTACAGAGTAATCCTATATCAGGAAGGAGAAGCTGTGCATCAGAAATGCTACCTTCCCTAGCATTGTGGGGTTTCCTGGAAAATTTTGAATAAAAAACTTGCCAGAATCAGAAACTGTTGCATTTTGGCTTATTCACTGGGTTTATGTTTAATACAAACAATCAAACTCAGAAAGTATGCCGCATTAATTTATCCACCATATAAAAGTATCGTATTCTTCAAATAACCATAAGTATTTGAACAGGGATATTTGATTGGGGGGGGGGGACACTTGATACGCTACACTAGCAGGTACTGGATGAAGGGCTATAAGATCTGGTGGATGCTACACTGATGGAATACCAGGCCTGCTGCCCCCATGACAGATGCACCAGTGGGACTGCCCAGGTATGCCAGCAGGACATTCCACAGGTGCAGACATTCTACCAAAGATCCACCTGTGGGGTGCCTAAAATTTATGCTGTAGCTGACGCTACACCAACCTGGCACCCTCCATATGTTTTGGACTAGAACTCTCATCAGACCCAACTAGCATGTAGTCCAAAACATCTGGAGGGCACCAGGTTGATGAAGGCTGCTACACTATACCCTCAACATCATCATAGGGTATCTTTACAAGAAACCAGGACATGACACAAGTAGAGGCTTACCGAGGCTCCCTTGGCAAGGAGCTGTTTCAGCCCTGCCCCCCATCACTTGTGACCAGATTCCTCTACCAAGGCACCCAGAGGAGACTGTGTCCCTTCCCAGCTACCCAGAACAGCCGAGGAGCAGCCCAGGGAGCACACGGGCAGGCTCCTAGGCACTCTTGAGCCAGAGTGGTGAGGCATAATTTTTTCACACACCCCTGGGCCTGAGCCATTGGCAGGTCCAACCTAACCAACCCCTAGATACACCCCTGAACGTAAGACATGTATTTCCCCCTGGCTTCAGGAGAGGGGATAAGAATAGCCACCCCCACAATGATGTAAGGACCCTGACCCAGGGATGACCCTGCGCACGCCTCCGAATGCACAATAGGCTATGGTGCAATTCAAGACCCAATTGCAATACAGCATTCATAGCACCAATATATAAAAAGCCCACACAGAGTGATGTCCTGTATGCTCTTGCTCTCTCCCTCGTGCCACACACAGAGCACACAAGGAGGAACTCTGGTGATGGACACCAGAGGAAAGAGAACACTTAGCACCAAGCCACCTGGCTCCAGACCAGGAATTGGGCACGTTGCAAATGCTTCTCTCCCTACAACGCTTGCTGGGTGACTCCAGGCGTAATACACTCATCAGGAACTCCAGTCTTAAAGCTGGGGGAGCCAGGACAGAGCACCCGGCCCCACTGCTTAGTAAGGGAAGGGGGCAGCCACATTGCAAAGTCTGGCAGCACTCCCACTTTGTACCATAGTCTCCACGATCACACTCCAAAAAAACCACCTTTGCCATATGAGAGTGTTGTGACTTGCTCCAAGACTCTTCCCCCTGCCATGACAGGCAGACAGTGTGTACCTTACCCACAGGGCAGGTATCCCACATATGCAAGTGAACTCTCAGTCGGCAAAGACCACACAGTTTGCTACAACCATTGCTACTCCCGGTTGGACTTTTGCGCGTGCACTTTTTGCAGAACTGTAGTACTGGAAGGGATTGCAAGGGTCATTCTAGTCCAACCCCCTGCAAAGCAGGAGTCGCAGCTAAAGAATCCCTGACAGATGGCCATCCAGCCTGTTTAAAAACCTCCAACAAAGGAGAGTCCACTACCTTCCAAGGGTATCCTTGTGAAACAGCTCTGGCCATCAGAAAGTTCTTCCTAATGTTTAATTGGAATCTTTGTCATTTGAATCTATCATTTCGAGTCCTACCCTCTGGAGCAGCAGAAAACAAACTTGCTCCATTTTCCACGTGACAGCCCTTGAGATATTTTAAGATGGCTATTATATCACCCCGTTGCCTTCTTCAGGCTAAACATACCCAGTTCCCTCAACCATTCCTCATAAGGCTTGGTTTCCAAACCCTTGATCGTCTTTGTCACCCTCCTCTGCACGTGTTCCAGCTTTCAGTATCTTAAACTGTGGTACCCAAGACTCCACGTGGGGTCTGACCAAGGCAGAATTCTTTTGCCCAGGAAAATCACAGCCTCGAACCAGGGAATAGAAGAGGCAGCCAGAACAGTGGCTATCACTCATATCTGTTCACACACCTGCCCGTCTTATTGCAATCTTGTTCGGTGTTTCCGTGCGCTGCTCTGGTTTGCCAGAAGTGGCTTAGTCATACTGGCCACATGACCTGTATGCCAGCTCCCTCGGCCGATAAAGCGAGATGAGTGCCGCAACCCCAGAGTCGGTCACGACTGGACCTAACGGTCAGGGGTCCCTTTACCTTTTTTTAAAGGCACCTTTTACACCAATTCCTAATGTCGCTGTGGCCATAAATTTCAACAGGTCTGAGTATGACTAACTCTGGATATCACCCAGACTTGGCATGTAAAGGCAGGGATGTGTAAACATCTTCAGCCAGAGGGCCGCATTCCCCAGCTGGCAACCTTCCAAGGGCCACATGCCAACAAAGGCACAGCAACAGATGCGACGCTGAAAGTACCTGCTACCAACAGTGCCCAACTAGTCAGAGTTGAAAGATCTGCAGTGGCTTCTCACCCATTTTCAAGGTTCTTGTACTAGTGTACAAACCCCCTGAGCAGCTTTGGATACACCTTAAGGCAGGGGTTTTCAACCAGTGTGCCATGGCACCTTGGAGTGCCTTGAATGATGGTCAGGGGAGCCACAGGCAACACTGGCCTCTGTTCCTCTTTCCTTCCCTCCTTCCTCTGATGTCCTCTTGTGTCTCTGCCTCCCAAAGACTTGTGTGGCTGTTTGTGCAACAGCCCTGGCTACAAGCTCCCCAGGCAAATGGTACCTCTGGGGCTGGTCAGGGTGTGCTGGTTGCCAGGAGCTGAGGCGGCTTTAGGGTAAGTAAGCAAGCAAGCAAGCAAGCAAGCAGGTGAGGGATCCCAGCCAGCCAATCCTCCAGCCCTTGCTGCTGGGAATGACAGACAAATCCCAGGCCCCTGTGGGGCAGCGTGAGAAGGCACCTCTCTTTGGGGTGGGGTGGGGCAGCAGCAGCGGCTGCCCAGAAGACTCCCAAGAAGAAGGGAGAGGAGAGGAGAGGAGAGGGGAGGAGAGGAGAGGAGAGGAGAGGAGAGGGAAAGATCACCACCTGAAACCAGGGAGAATCACTGTCGGTCAAGGTAGACAATGCTGAGTTAGAGGACCAGTGGTCTGACTTGGAATGAAGCAGCTTTATTCTAGAACCTTTATTTTCAGGGGCAAGACCATAAGTTAGCGGTAGAGCATCTGCTTTACCAGCAGAAGGTCTCAGATGAGATCTCTGGCAGCATCTCCAGGTGAGGCTGGAAACAGTCCCGTCTGAAACACTGGAGAGCCTCTGCTAGTCAGTGTCACATTGAGCTACATGGACCAGCTGCAATAGGCAGCTTCCTATGTTTCCTTCCACTATGAATATTGCTCTAACGTCCTACTTCCTATTTTGAATTTTGTAGGTTTTGTACGCAAATAGCTGCCTCTGGATGTTCACAGGTAGGGAAGCAGCCTTGCCCTGCTTCTTCATCCCTATCATCAGGTCCATCAGAGCTGCAGTGCTCCTGTCAACAGGGGATTGGTCCATCTAGCTACTGTGGCCAGGAGCCGTTAAATTACGCCTATCCCCCACGGATTTGCCTAATCCTTTGTTTAAAACCAGCATCCAGGCGTACCGCCAAAAACACATAGCTTGGCAAGGAGACCCCATCAGTCAATTGTGTGCAGAGGGGAAGAAGTAGGTTGCTCTGTGCCCCTTTCCTCAATAAGTTTTCACAAGTGGCCAGCTACTGTGAGAGGAGAAACGGAGTCGCCTTCCACTCGCCACACCATTGAGTTTAGACACCTTTACCCCACCCCAAAATTATCATTTCCCTGCCCCTAAACTAAAGAACTCCACACTTGCTGCCCTCGAAGTGTTTTGCATTACAGTTCCCATCAACCCCAGCCTACAAGCCATATGTTGCTGAGGGTGATGGAGGTTGTAGCCCAAAACACCTGGAGGCTGCCAGGTTGGCAAAAGGCTGCTGCACCACCTCTCCTTGTACAGAAGACGCTCCAATGCTCTTCAATCATTTCTGTGTTTCACCAGGGCCACCTCTGCTCCCGTTCATCCCTGAATGCTTATAATCACACAAGCACACCCTTGTTCAGGGAGGGCTGGCAGGGAGGGAGAATAGGTAGGAGACAAGTTTCTAAAACACATAACAAACAAAAACACACTCAATCCCTTTGCATTGTGGCGTTAGCAAAAGCCCACAGTGAGTTTCCAAGGCCTCGCGGGACAGCAGGAGGCTGATGGAAGATACCAAGCACAAACAATTGTCCCCTGTCTTGTTCAGTTCCCAGCCAGAGACATTCAGCTCCTGCCAAGAAGATACTCCCCTATTTCAACAAAAGTTAACCCAGGCCTTCCTTTTCCCAGCACAATTCACTAGGCAGAAAAGAGAGGCTGCTTGCTGTAAGCTGGGTGAGGCCGGCTGTTATTCAAATTATGCAGCTAGACCGTCTGGCTAGCAAGTGTTGGAGGAAAACTGAGGCTGGAAGGGTTTTTCTTTTCCTTTTTTTTTTTAAAAAAAGGGGCTAGAGAAGGTGTAACTAGAAGTGAGCAAGTTATTTAAGAAGTGGGAACAATACAGGGTGTGTTTGGAGTCAGAACCCGTAAAAACAGAAGCAAAGAATATAAAGAACCCCAAGAGAGAAAAGAGGAAGGTTGTGTTTGATGCTCCCGAGAAGCAAACAGCATTTTTTTTGTAAAAACTGTACAGGAAACGGCTGTCAGGTTGGACAGCCTGCTTCAGCCTGGCAAAGCGTTACTCAACTCTTTCGCGCCTGATCATTTATCATATTATCTTACAGAGCTCATGTATCACCTGCATTGGTTACCTTATTTGATCCTGGGTTAAACTTAAAAGCACCAATATTCAGCTACAATATTCATCCCCACTAGGGCATGAAGTTCACTATGTGTGACCTTGCAGAGGGGGTAGTTGATGCCTCTCAGCCTAGCCTACCCCACAGGGTCGTTGTGGGAATTAAATGAGGAGCGGGGGGACAATGTATACTAGCCTGTGCTCCATGGAGAAAAAAGTGGGGTGTAAACACAATAAAATAAAAAAGTAAATTCAAACGCCCTTGGGCCTATCCAGACATCCTTTTCACTGGACGCTCCTGACGACACCTGCTCATGAGTTATTAGGTTATTTACCACACTTGCATCCTACCTTTTTCTCCAAGGAGCTCAAGGTGGTGTACATAGTTATCCTCACTACAACCCTGTGAAGTGGGCACAGGCTGGGAGTGGGTGACTGGCCCCCAAGGTCACACCCTGTGAGCTTCACGGCTGCGTGGGAATTTGAACCCTGCTCTCTTCCAATTCCTAGTCCAACACTCTTAACCACACAATGGCGCGGGAAAATTTATACACAATCCCACATTTGACACTGTTTGTGTCTGCAAAAGCTTCTGTTTTGTTTCCAGTTGGTGCATCTCCTGTTAAAGGCCCATAGAAGATGTAGTCCCAAGAAACATCTGGGAGGCTAAAGGTTTTACACACAGCTGCAAGATCACCTTACACACACACCCATATGCCTAGTCAACTGGCTTTAATCTGCGGAACTGGTACTGTTAACAGGTGCACATAATATTCTGTTTTTAAACTATCAAGCAGTATATAATTTTTATGAAACAAGTATGTTTCATAAACACAGGGATTCTAATTAGCTGACACTGCTAACAACTGTTCACAAAACTTGCCCTCCATGAATCTGTCTGGCTCAAGGACTGCCAGCACAGTTCCCTCCTGTCATGAGTCTGCTGCAAAAGATGCCTTGGAGAGGGCAGCCGGATGCGGAAGACGAATGGGGAGAGACTGGGGAGCTGGAGCTGGATGACTCACTGTGAGGCTCCTAGCAAACTTGTGGAGGATAGATAGGGACCTCAGTCGGTGACTGACCCTGAGAAGGAGCCCAGTGGGCTGAGAGAGGGAGTTTGGGCCCAAGCCGGCTGATGGAAGAACCTTCTTCCTCCAAGACACTAGATATCCCAAGCCCAAAACGACCTGCAATGAAGCCATCCCTGGTGCTGCCTCTTGTCATTGAACAGCCCCTCCCGCCTGGAGAGGCAACTTAAAGATCAATGCAAAGCCAGTCCTGATGTCACTCCCATCTCCAAGGATATGGTGGAGTCAGCACCAGTGAGAAGATGCCTCGCAAAGCCGACCTGCTCATAGGAGTGCCCATTTGTTTGCCCAGACCCGGGACTTGGGATGTTTGCTGTGCATACAGTATTAGAAACTCAGATATACAGTGGCACCTCAGGTTAAGTACTTAATCCGTTCTGGAGGTCCGTTCTTAACCTGAAACTGTTCTTAACCTGAAGCACTTTAGCTAATGGGGCCTCCCGCTACTGCCACGCCGCCACTGCGTGATTTCTGTTCTCATCCTGAAGCAAAGTTCTTAACCCGAGGTACTATTTCTGGGTTAGCCGAGTCTGTAACCTGAACCTACGTAACCCGAAGTACCACTGTATAAGCTAGGCATCAAATGGCTCCTTAAACCAGGTTACAGTCGCCAAAACAGAATGCCTAGCTGCAATTTTGGGGCCAGATGGCTCAAAAGTCGTACTTTTCAATATGACTTTTTAGTTCCTGAAATTCATTCTGATTGTGCAGATAAAATGTAACGGATAGAATTCTACAGGATATATTGCTGTCATATGAAAACAGGCAAGATCCAAGGATCCCCAGGCACGCACCACCAGATGGTGGAGACATCGGGTGACATCCTGGCGCCTGGGCATCTCCACTTGGTTGCAAGTGCCAAGAGCCAGGTGCAAAATGTGCCTGGAGTCTGGTGAATTTCAAACGCTGCTGTGCAGATAGCCTTTTGAAGCCCCATGCCTCTGATGTACCTGGTGTACCTGTTGAACCTGACTTTTCGCATTAAAGCCTTTGGCAGAAACAGTGCTGAGAGTTCCCAGTCTTCATCCCGCGGTGAGAGCCAACACTTCTGTTGGACTACAGTTACTCCCGCAAGCCCCAGTCAGGATGGCCAAAGGTCAGGAATAATGGGAGGTTTAGAGCCAGCAACACCTGGAGGGGAACCATATTGGCTACTACTGGCTCAGCTCTTTCTCAGGGTCACCTGATCCGATTGCAGCAAAGTCTAGAAATTTAAGTTGGGCATTTAGTTACAAACAGATTATGAAAAGTGAAGGCCAGATTTAAAACATAAAGGTTATATCAGGTTAAGCACCAAGTTGGTAGCCACAGGCAACAAGGAATTGCATGCAGGTGAGTGAATGATGTCCTGTGCAGATGTGTGGGCAGGCCAGCATAGAAACCAATGAGGTTCAGGACGGGAGGAGTGGAGCCCCTCCTCCACAAGCCCAGCACAGAAATTCAGCTCTCTGTCTGGTTACTGTTTTTTTGCAGGCTAGTAACTTTCATAACTTATTTGCAAGGCTGGCCAAACTTCCCTCCCTCTCCTTCCTTTCTCCAAAAAATACCTCCATGCAAACCAGGGCCGAGGGAGAAGTTATTCACCTCCCAGCTAAGAGCAACCCTAATCATCATCATAATTGCTGTTAATATGTATGCAGCAGCGTTCCAGCATGCCTGGAGTTCTTTTGGACACATTATCTCAGGCGGCCTTACAACCAACCCCATAAACCTCCTATGACAGGCCAGCCAGTGCATTGCTTTAGCTGGGAACTGAAAGCAGAGGTTGGCTGCCCACAGTTCCTGAAATAAGTGCATTGAAGCAGCTCAACCCAGCCAGGTGGACA
This sequence comes from Podarcis raffonei, assembly GCF_027172205.1. NCBI lineage: Eukaryota > Metazoa > Chordata > Lepidosauria > Squamata > Lacertidae > Podarcis > Podarcis raffonei. The sequence goes on from NC_070617.1 coordinate 26,027,652, forward strand.
CTCAGCAGAGACCCACAGGGCAGGAGGAAGGAACTTCTGCCCTCTCCCCTTGTATCTGACGGGGCACCCAAAACTGTGCATAAGAAGTGGAGATGTGAGCCAGGAAGCCACTGGTGCGAGTCATGCCTCCACCACTAGGTGGCATCAGAGAGGAATGACATCACACCCAAACGTCCTTCAGCCTGGTGCAGTGGTTAAGAGTGCCGGTCTAGGACCTGGGAGACCAGGGTTCAAATCCACATGCCATGTGAAGCTCACTGGGTGACCTTGGGCCAATCACAGCCTTTCAGCCTAACCTACCTCACAGGGTTGTTGTGGGGACTCAAATGACATGGGGGAGAATAGTTTATGCCACCTTGACCTCCTTGGAGAAAAAGATGGGATACAAATGTAATAATAAAAATAAAGCTACTAATATTTTGGGGGTGGGGTTCCTGCTTGCAGGAAAGGACTGGAGGGCAGGATGAGGTCCTTAACTCTTCGTCCTCTGACCAATCCTCCCTGCAAAACACCCCACAGCACGCATTTTTGGTCTGGCTTTTCCCTCGGGGTGGGGGATAAGACTCTCCAACCTGACAAGGCTATTGTAAGGGCAACTGAGTGAAGCACTCTCAATACCCCCAGAACCCTATATGTATGCACGGTTTTTAAAAAGGCACTTTATTGAACCAATACCCTTTGCTCTCACTTCTAATCATGAGGACTAGTGACCTTACAGGCGGGAGCCAAGGGCACAATCCGCTTCCTCTCAATCCTACTACCGCTCCAAACACTGTGTAATTACCGTTAAAGCCCATGTAACCACATTTAACTTGCTGGAATCATCCTCTGAGGTTATCTATTGCCAAAGCGATACCGTAGCCAAGCGGAGCCACAGAAGACACGTCGGCAAGACCTGCGGTGCCAGCTATGCTGCAAATTGCTTCACCCTGAATCCAAAATGCCCCACTTTCCTCCTGCCCCCTCAGCAATGGTTATCTTCCAGCCTAGCAAAGGTACCTATTAAGACTTAGCATTCGCGTAAACAGACCTCAGCGTGTTTCTACGTTGCTTACAAATAAAGGCCATTGAGGAAACACTGCACTTAAGTTTCTTCCACCTCAGAATCACTCCAGGCTCCTAGGGAGCAGGGGGAAATGCAGAGGCCAGCAGCCATCAGGGCTGGTTCACACAGGCTCATTCATCACTTCACAGCCACACTGAAAACTGAATGGGCTTGCTGAATGGTGAAACCGCATTTGGAATACTGTGTACAGTTGCGGCTCCCTCAACTCCAAAATGAGATTATAGAGTTGGACAAAGTTCAGAAAGGGACAACAAAAAATGATCAAGGGGATAGAGTCACATACACACACACACACCATTGAGGAAAGGTTGCAGGGTTTGGGACTTTTTAGAGAAAGAGAAAGAAAGAGGTGACATGATTTAAGTTTATAATAAGATACATGGCACAAAGAAAAGGTTTTTCTCCCTCTCTTATAACCTTAGAACTTATGGATGACCAATGAAGCTGGATGTTGGAAGACTCAGGACAAGGAAAAAAACAAAGGACTTCCTCATGCATAGTGGAACTATGGAACTCCCTCCCACAGGAGGCAGTGGTGGCCACCAACCTAGATGGCTTTATAAGAAGATTGGACAAATGGATAAAGCTATCAACAGCTACTAGCCATGATGGCTCTAATCTGCCTTCACAGTCAAAGGCAGCAATGCTTCCGAATACCCGTTGCTGGAAACTGCTGGAGGGGAGGCGGCTCTTGTGCTTGAATCCTGCTTACAGGTTTCCCATAGGCACCTGGTTGGCCACTGTGAGAACAGGATGCTGGACCAGATGGGCCACTGGCCTGATCCAGCAGCCTCTTCTTACGTTCTTATGAGCCGGAACAGATTCATCACCAGAGAGGAACGCCTACTTCGCCTGCTTGAGTTCAATTCTGCCTTTCAACAGGATCCCATTTGTACATGGGAAGCTGCCAACCAGTCAACTGGAGAGTAATCAAGTCACATGGGAAGCGTATGTGGACCTCAGGAGACACCTCCCAGACTAGGATCTCCAAAGTGGTCAATGGGACTGTGCAGTGGGTGATTAAAGACCCAGGGGTCAAAAGGGGGTCAGCAAGGGTCTAGCAGTGAAAAATAAGTTCACAGGGTATAGTGCAAAAAAGTTAATCAGGAACTATGAGCCTCAGAAATCAAGGGCATGTGCATGTACAGAGTGCACTTGCCAACGAGAAACCTCTATGATTAATAAGATGATTACACAATACAACACTACCGTCAGACCATGCTGCTAAAAAAAACCTGTATTGCTATTTCTTGACGTTATTTCACTTCCATTTCTAATTATATAGGTTGGGGGATAAGCAGTGTTCGAAACTAGCCAAGCGCCAGGTACGTTTTGCAACTGGCACGCGTCCAACTGTGATCAAATGGCAATCTTTGGGTGCCAGGTTGGCCACTGACATCTCCATCTGGTTGGCCCCTCCAGCTTTCATAAGTAGGTAATCAGAATAGCTTATTTATTGCCTTTATATCCCACCTTTTTCTCCAAGGACTACATGGTTCACCCTCCCTCCTCAATTAATCCCTACAATGTCCCTGTGAGGTAGGTTAAGATGCTATGACTGGACCAAAGTCACACTGTGAGCTTCATGACTACACCACACTAGCTCCCTAGAGTACTTCTGCTATGGGGCAGCTATATAAATTAAGTAGGTAGATAAATATGGGGAAAGCCAAATGTCACTTAGAGAAGGATCTGAAATATTTTCCTTGAAGCTTGAGTTTGTTTTATTTGATGTTTTAATGTGTCGTAAACTGCTGTAAGATTTTTTACTTTAAAATACAAAGCGTTACAGAAATGAAATTAGTAATAATAATAATAATAATAATAATAATAATAATAATAATAATAATAAATGCCACTGCAAAAAAGGTGACTAGACATTCCATTGTGGCTATTGCAACCTAGGTTTAAGATGCCATTTGCCAAATAGCTTCTATATCTGAGTTTCTAACACTGGGACAAGGACAGCTTAATAAGCTCATGAAAGCGGTCAATGAACTCAGATGTTTAGGTTTGGACCAGGGTTTCCCAAAGAGGGTTCAGAACTTGGTAGAAAAACCCAGGGCACTTCCAGTTTAAAAAGGATCAGGTAGGAGGTAAATGGGAATAGCTCTGGCTGAGACCCTAGAAAGCCACTATCAAGTCACAGAAGACCAGTCTTGGCCAACCTGATGCCCTTGGGATACAGGAAGAGGCCTTATACCAAGTCAGACCATTTGGGGTCCATGTACCTCAGTTCTGTCTACACTGGCTGGCAGGGGCTCTCCAGGGCTTCAGGCAGGCTTCTCTCCCAGCTCTACCTGGAGGTGATGAGGGTTGAATCTGGGACCTTCTGTGTGCAAAACAAATGCTCCACTGCTGAGCTACATCCCTACTCCAATGTTTCCTAAATACCAGGATTAGGATGGGTTAGATAACACAATATACACTTAACAAATAAATAGCACTGGAAACTTGCACCAACCTAAGACTGTGCACATGTTTTGAACAATGTTTTCAAACAGACTTTTTTATTTTAAAAAGGAGGAGAGTTTGATTGCTCTTATCTTTGTCTAATATCAGAAAAAGTGCTTTGTTGGTTTTTTAAAAAAAAGAGGAAGGAAGGAAGGAAGGAAGGAAGGAAGGAAGGAAGGAAGGAAGGAAGGAGCAGAGCTGTACTTGCAATAAAACAAGGCAAGGTGGCAGTTTCAGGGCACCATTAAAGTATGGGAGAGCCCATGTGGCGAGGTGGTTAAGAGTATTGGACTAGGACCTGGGAGACAAGGGTTTAAATCCCCACTAAGCTATGAAGCTCGCTGGGTGACCTTGGGGCAGTCACATTCTCCCAGCCCATCCTACCTCACAGGGTTGCTGTGGGAATTAAATGAGGAGGGGAAAGAGCCATTTACAACACTTTAGCTCTTTGGAGAAAAAGGTGGGATATAAATGCAAAATTAAATAAACACTGTGAAATTATTCTGCACACGCCTCGTTAGGAAAGATTTGATGGGGGCGGGAATCTGTGCTCTCCTGCAACTCCTATTCATTCCAATGGGGTGTGAGCAGGAGAATGTCCCAGAAGATGTGTGTGTGTGTGTGTAAGTAATGCCATTTAGATTTTCCATCTCAGGACCTGAAACACTGGCTGACCCAGGTGGGGTGGAAGGGCAGAGAAAGAGGATAGATAGCTTAGAAGGGTTTGAGCTCCAAACAAAAGAGGGTGGGTATTTTTTAAAAAGAGGGCTATCCTCTACTGAAATTGCTCCCCACAATTCCCGCCCTCCTCCCCCTCAACCCAGCAAAGCAGATGCATCAGGAGATTTCAATAGCCGGCCAACCACCCCCCCAATCTGTACAGCATGAGACCCCTTCTGTTCTCTCCCTCAGCTCACTTAACCCCTCCCCCCAACCGCTCCACCTCGAAGGGGAGGCCCCACAGCAAGGTTGTAAGAGACAAGAGGGAGAGGGAGAGACAGAGCACACTGTTCGGAGGAGGCAGAGAAAAGAATAGGGATCAGCGACCACAGCTTTCATCTCACTTTGTATCCCCAGGAAACTGTTCCCAAGGATTAGGCCAGCCGCCATGGATATTCATTCATCACTCACTCCTTTCTTTCAGGGGTGGGGTGACCTTGCTGCTCCCACAGAGATCCAGGATGGGCTTAGCTGATTAGGCACCGTAGCAAAGTTCAGAGGCAGGCTTTTCCTCAACCGAGTGCCCTCCAGCTGTTTTGGAATACAAATCCCATCAGCCCCAACCAGTCAGCTAAGGCTGATGGGAGTTGTAGTTCCGAACAGCTGGAGGGCACCCAGTTGGAGGCTGGTTTAGAGGAAGGGGAGATGGCCTGCCCCCCCCGAAATACCCTACTCTGCATACATACCCCAATAGGACTAGCTTTATTACAAGCCAATCCGACAGCAACCTCAGTGATTTAGGTGAGGATTACTTCCAAGTAGTAGACCATCATATCCTCTTCCCAAACTAACAGAGACTTTTGAAAGACTAACCCATTTAGCACAGCACAACTTGCGTGGCCTGCTACATTGTATCAAGTCTTTTTAACGGGTTAAAAAGAAAGAAAAAATAATGAAAACTTGTGCCGAACTTTCAGGATAAACTTTCATTACACTTTTAAGGAACACAGGGCACATGCATTCGGGAGAGAGAGGAGATTTCTGGACATGGTAAAGGGAACGATCCCCAGAAGAAAGACTCCCCCAGGCAGCCTCAAGGAAAGGTCTCCCTTTGGAATGCCTTCTGTTCACCTTGGATACTGAACTCTACCAGAAATTGGATTAAAACGGCACGCACTGTGACATTAGCCGCTGGCAAAGTTCTCTTTCGTAAGCCCCTCGCCCCAAAATGAAGGGGGACTGAATAGGTTCCCCTTTGTTTCTGTGGGTTTTGAGCAGAATTGTTCCTTTAAAAGTCATGCCCTGCAAGGGGGGGGGGAACGTTGTTTCCTCTAGGCAGAGTTCTAACCTTGAGCCCCATATCTCAGATTTCAACCACAGGAAAAATGACTTAAAAGTATCCTCAAGAAAAGGCTCCCAGCCACTGCAATCCAACACCAAAATGTGTATCCACATTCACAAACACCACCACCCCCCGCCCTGAAAAACTAAGAGTGGAAAACCAACGGTTTTGGGTTCAAGCCCGACACTGGGCAAAAGACGCATGCAATGCAGGGGGTTGGACTAGATGATGCTAGGGGTCCCCTTTTAACTCTACATTTCTATGATGCTATACTAAGATGCACTACAGGTCTCACAAACTGTTCAAAAGAGCACTCAACCCAGTTCTGGGTGACAACGGTTCAAATCAAAGATAAAGAACTATGCAACTTTTAGAAGTAATCCGAAGGCAGCCCCATATCAGGAAGTTTTCAATGCTTGCCATTTTATTATGTTTTTATATGTGCTAGAAGCTGCCCAGAGTGGCTGGGGAAACCAGCCAGATGGGTAGGATATAAATAGTAATAAAATTATTATTATTATTATTATTATTATTATTATTATTATTATTATTATTTCCCAACTTGAACAAAGACCTTTAGCTGAGCAAGCATTTTAAGTCCCTATTTAGGCCCCCAAAATTGGGGGGGAATCCAACTATTTGGGGTCCAGTCATTTTAAGGCCTATAGGTAGAAAACCCAATCTGAACATCCAAATTTGGAAAGTAGGGAGGGAATTTGATTTGGGTATTCTCATTTGGATTGTCCACCTCAGGGCCCCAAATCTACTTGGGCTAAGACACTAGTTGGATCCGGACTCAGCTCTCCGTTATTAGACAACCAAAGAGCCACCATATGTTGGGAATAGGAATGGAACAGCTGCGCTGGCTGTTGATCACTTCTATAGCCCACCCCCCTCCCCGCCTTCCTTCCTAGTTCTTTGCTTCCAGACCTGCTACTTTCCTCTGCACACACCCCAGAGCAAGTCTTCTTGCTTGCTGAACATGCAAATAGGCTTGAGGGGAGGGTGACAATTGGTGAAATATGTCAGAAAGTCATTTATGTAGTTCCTAGGAGGAGGGGATTTGCCAAGGGGGTAGGGTGACTCCCAGGTGAAAGGTTGCAGATTCCCCAAACATACTCTTCCCACCTCAGTTTTCTTGTGGTACCGCTCCCAACCAAACGGCAAAGGGACACAAGAGATAACTTTTAAACATTTAGGTAAATTAAGTGTACAAGATCCCCAATTTCACAAGAGAGAGAGAGAGAAGCCCCCAAAGCACCTGTTGGTCATCAAAAAGACCCCCACTTTAAAACAGATACTTATCAAAGTTCACCACTGAACTTTGGGACTTGGCAATCATGGAGAAACTAACGTGCCTCTTTAAGCTGCTCAGAAACACGAAGACAACAGACTAATGCTCAACAACTTTGGAATGACTTTATTTCTTACATTAAATCAGGAAGATGGTGAGAGACAAGTCCCAGCCCAGACAGACACAGATGCACATGAAAGCTTCATTCTGATTTGTAACAGGAGTTAGGAGATGCTACTTTTAAAAATAGTCCCCAAGGTGACCTAAATGTTAGAGAAACGCAAAAGAGATATATACTCTAGAAATCCTTCTCCTCACCTGCACCTGGGATTTGAAATTATCATGCATCACTATATATAGCTATACTGTTTAGATGTATTTATTGCTGCATATGTTATTTTGGAAAATTACTGGTTTCTTATAATAAAAAAAGCCTTCACTACTGCAAAGAACATTGTGTTGTAAAGCCATGTCTCCATTTGAGACCCAGAACATGAGCCCCAGGGCCACATCCATTGAATGTTTGAAAACTGTGTCTCTGACCATATGCAGAGTGACTCTCCCTCTTGAACAGAGACACTGTCGATCTTCTTCCAATACCCAGAATTAATGGGGAGGGAGCCCTGAGACATCATAGCTGGCATTCCACACAACCTCGGACCAAAAGAGCTTAATTTTATTTTTATTTTGCAACTGAGAAGCGGATCTGCCAGTCAACCGCTCAGGCCCCAGATATTGGGGGAAGAAGATCCAGCTTGAAAGGTGGAAAATCCAAAATCCAAATAAAATAGCCCCTCTCAAAAAAAACAAAAACAAAAAAACCCAGTCACTTTCTGATGCCCAACCAAGATCCAAAAGAATAGGCCTAATCTTCAGGGAGAAATCAAGCATCCTTCAGGATATCTCAGGTTCAGCAAAAGCTCCAGCAGCACCCCATGGGCCAAGCCAGACAAAAGGCCTAGGGTCTGCCCTCACCCCACCACTGAAGCACTGGACTTTCCTCCAAAATATCCAACCAGCATCACACAGGCATTCAGCCTGCCCCAGTACAATACTTTTCAATTCATTACCTCCCTAGAACTGTTCTGCAAAGAGAACTTTGCTGAGTTAAAAAGTTTTGAAAAACACAACCTCTAAGCCAAGAAACACATCAGGTCCTTGCACAAATTAGAGAAGTCATTGGTTTCACTGCCTGCTTCAAAACCCAATAGCCAGACAGGATCAATATAGCTCTAGTCAATAGTTGATAGGTCGCTGGCTATTGCGCACACACACACACACACACACAGAGCGCTCTGGAGATGGGAGAAGGAGACTCACCGTCTTGGAGTCCAGTTCATGTCTAGATTGGGCCAGTACCTTGTCCACACCAGCTTGGTCCATGAAAGTGACAAACCCGAATCCTCTGGACCAGGGAGAGGAGGTGGGAAGGAGAGAGAAAGAGACCGAAAGGAAGTTGGTTAGAAAGAATGGATCTGGTACAGGAGGGATCGCGGGTGGGGTGGGGAGCAAGGTGGGGGCATCTCACCTGGATCGCTTTGTCAGTGGGTCCCTCATGACCAGGCACTCTTTCACCTCGCCAAACTGGCTAAAATACTCCCGCAAGCCTTCTGCAAAGCACAAGAGAAGGACACAAATGGGTCCCCTAGGCAGGTGGCGGCACTGTGGGGGGGGGGTGTCCCCGGGTGATGTCTCTTTCCTCCCCACCCCAAAGCTTACAGAAAAGAGGGAGGGGGCTATTCGACCTCTGCTGGCAAAGAGTGGGGTAGATCCTACAACACTTGGAGGTGGAGAGAGAAGAGGGAGAGGGGCATGCTCGAGGGGAAGCTTCCCCCCCCCAACAGAGAAGGAGAGAGGGAGTGGGGGGGAACCCTTGCAAACGAGTCCGAACAGCGCCCCTTACCCAAAGCTATTCACAAAGACCCACATGGGAGAAGCCCGCTCCCCCCACCCCCGCCATGAAAAGGCGCATCTAAGTTCTGTACATCGCAGAGAAGATTTGGGGAGGGGCAGGAGAAAAGGCGTCAGAGGAGTTGGGAAAGTTTGGGTTGCAGGTGCGGCTCGGCCAGAACCGAACCCAGAAGACCCCCGGCCCCCGGCCCAGTAACTCCCTCTCTACCCCCCCCATCCGCCCCAATACTCCCCACGCCGGGCCGCTACCGCCGCCTTGCTCTCACCTTGCGTGGTTTGCCAGCTCAATCCCCCGATGAACATTTTGCTAACGAGAGAGGGAAGAAAACACAAAAAGAGAGAGAGACACGGGGTTTTAAATCAGCACGCGAGAGCAAGAAGACGGCCATAAAAGTTAAGCGTTTCGTATTCGGAGAGGAGGGAAAGCCCCCCGATCAAGGGAGGCGCGGGCGCATGGGGAGAGGACGCGAGGCTGCCTGGGGGACCCCCGGAACTCCTCCGTCCATGGCGGGCGGCGAGCGTGGCGTTGGGGAAAAGGGGGGGGGCGTGTGTGCGCCGCCTCCAGAGCGCTCGGGATGGTGGATCGGGGCGGCGGCAGCGGCGCCAGGGCGCCCCGGGGATGCGGCGGGCGCGAGTGGGCTGCCCGGCTCGGCGGAGGCGTGGATGGAGGAGGCGAGCGCGCGGGGGAATCGGCCATGTTGGCGGCTCCCCGCAGCCAGGCAGAGGAGAGAGCCTGCCCCGGCCGCCGCCGCCGCCGCCAGCAATCGGGCATGGCGGGGAGGCTGCCGGCCGGCCGAGAGCGTCGGCGTCGGAGCAGGAGGAGGAGGCAGCGTCGGAGGCGAGGGTGGGCCGGGCCGAATACCAGGGGTCGTGGGGGGAGTCCGGGGAGGCGAGGCCGGCCTGGCTGGCTTCTGTCTCCATTCGGACCTCTTCTCCCTGCGAGGCGCAGCGCCACACTCCCGGGGCAGCTGAGCGTTGGAAAAGGGGCCGGACGGCCAGGCCATGCTGCCCCCTCCCCCGACCCCTCTCAGCCGGGCGGGGAGGAGGAGGAGGTGGAGATGATGATGGGGAAGGAGGAGGAGGAGGAGGAGGAGGAGGAGGAGGCCGGGCAACGGCAGCAGCAGCAGCAGCAGCGCCGGGGACAACCTGCCCGGCTCCTCCCACCCGCGGCAGCCGGCGTGAGCATAAAAGCCGGCCCGCCGCCGGGCAGCGCGCTCAGGGCGGCGGCAAAGGCGGCGCGCAACACGGCTGTGCGCTCAGGGCGCCCGGGGCCGGCGAGGGAGAAGGCCTCGCCGGGGAACAAAGGCGGGCGGGGGGCCGGCGCCGGGTCCACCGTGGCCTCTCAGGCGGGTCCGGAGGCCGGGGGATGCCGGCGGGGCTTTTGTCCTGCTCTACCTGCTGAAGGCGGCCACGGAGGAGGCGGCGGCGGCAGCGTCCATGGTCAAGGGCGCCGGGCGGAGGACGGGGCCGCCCTCCTCCCTCCGCTGCCTGGGCCCACCTGGCGCCTCATGCCTCGCTCGCCCCGCCGCTGGAGCCCAGCTTGGCGGCAGGAGCGGGGGAGCCCACGCAGGAAAGGGTTAAAGCCCATCTAGCCGGCAACAATAAACAGCATGTGACATGGCGGGGGACCGGCGCGCTTGAGGGAAGAGGAGGAGGGTGGCCGGCCGGCCGGCTGGCTCGCTCGTGGGGCAGCCGCGGGGCTCGCCCGCTAGGCTAGCTTACTGGCCGCCTCATCGCCCTGGCGACCCTCAGCGCCCAAGTTGCCCCCTCAGGCGCGGCCTTTTCGCGCGCTCGGCCCGCCTCAGAGAGGCGCGCAGGATGGAGTTTCTCTCGCGCGAGGGCCTCGGGAAGGACGGGAACGTGGTGTCTTTGAGGGGGGGGTGAGAGAGGGAGAAGGTGCCATTTTGGTTTGGGGAGCCGCGAATGAGTGGGCAGTGCATCCCCCCTCCCCGGAAAGTGGTCCTGTCCGGAACCTCGTTGGACCAAGCGGGCCGGACCTTGAGAGGGGAAAAGTGGGGGAGTTCCTTTTGCCACTTTTAACCATCTCGATCCAGGGCACAAGTCACCTCTGGATGGGTGATCTCCACATGGCGCTGGGCTCCCAACTCCACAACTTTCAGAACCTCACAGGATGGCCACCTCGACTGGGCCTGCTGGGAGTTTGGGTCCCACAGCATTTGGGGGTCCCAGCCCGCCCCCCATTGCTGGGATTTATACACCAGGTGCAGAGAAGTTTTGCCCCTGCACCTTTTGTTGGAAACACAGCTCCCATCATCTCTAGCCATTGGGACATGCTTGCTCCAGCTGATGGAGTTGTAGTCCTGCAACATCTTCAGGGGCCCACAGATCCCCACATGCCTGATTTACATGCAGGGCTCGAGGTTGTGCGGCTTCAGGCCAAGTAAGAGATGTCAGCGTGGTGTGAAACTAGAACCTGGGAGACCAGGATCTGAATCGCTACTCCTCTATGAAGCTCATTGGGTGTGACCTTGGGGGCCAGTCACTGACTCCTCACAGGGTGGTTGTGAGGATTAAGTGAGGAGGGGGAGCTCCATGTACGCCACCTTGGAACTCCTTGGAGGAAAAGGTTGGGTATAAATGCAATAAATATAAGTTCCCCACCTGGGAATCTATACCATCAGAAAAAAAGGAAGACCTTTCTGGTACTCCCATAATCACTTGCCCAGCTATGAATGGAGTGCTTGGAGCTTTCAGCCCTCCCACCTTGCAGTCTGAAATGGTGCAGTTTATGGCACCCTCCAATCACCTTTGTGTGTAGCTCAGTGTGGAAGTAGGTAATTAAATTGGTGTGCCTGAGGATTCTGGCAAAAGTATCTGCCTCATTATTTTTTTAAACAAGTGTCTACTGAGCCATGTGCGTTGCTTGTGCTATATAAATTATAATAATAAAAAATGAGTCCTTGTTTCTTATTCTGCTTGGAATTGTTCCTTTGGTCAGTTTCCTGGACAGCTCTTATCCAGCTGGGCAGGTAAACATGCTTTCTTTGAGTTCAGTCCACATCTGGGCCATCAATGACATCAGCAGCATCATACTATAAGTAGTATTCAAGCATTTCTATACTATTGTATTCACAGAAAGTCTTTTGGGGTGATGTACAATAGTTTTAAAATACATTGAAAGCAAATAAAATAAATTTCAATGGTAAATCAGGATGTGTATCCTAGTTACCCAATGGAATGAAGCACTAGTAAAATCCAGGGAGCCAATTGCAAAAGGCACTAGAATGTCCTGCATTGGCACATGCCTATGTTCATAAGGGAGGGATTCCACAGCAAAGCACCACTGTAGGAAAGACTCATGTCCCTTACAAAGAGTAAAACGAGCCTCTTGGCAGATCTGTGTTATCTCCAGACTCCCCTAAAGATGCACAAATCTTCCATGTTGGTGTGTTTGCATCCTAAAACACGGATGAGAAGGTTCAGGTTGCTGAATGCGGCCCTCCGAAGATTTCTATCTGGCCCTCAGAACTCTTCCCTGAGCCACACTCTTTACTGGCCCTGCTTTGCACCTTGCAGTGTTTTACCCTGTCTGGGATATGTCCTTGAATCCTGATGGTGCTGCATGTTTGCCTGAGTGGAGGGACAGAGAGGGGTTGTGATGTACGAAACTAGCCTACTGTACAAAGGTAACATTTGCATTTATTGCTCCGTCCTCTTTTGCATCTGGCTCCACCCACCACTGGCATGCGGCCCCTGGGAGGTTGCCCAGAAGTCTGGAACACAGCTCTAGCAAGAAACTCCTATGGGAATTGAACCTGCAACCTTGACATTATCAGCACCAAGCTCTAACCAGTGAACTACCCACTTTAGGATACCATTTTCCTCCACAAAAGAGTAGTATACACTGTGTTTGAACACAAGAAGATCCCGGGACTTCCGGGTTAGCGCCATCGGCTAATGGCGGATTCCCTCCAAGCTCCGGAGGGAATCGGCTCCGCAGGATCCGGGTCTTGCCGCTGCGGTGACGCGGGGACCCTCAGAAATCACAGGCGCTGAAGCCTGTGAACCTGGTGACTCGGCGGGCACCATTTGCGCCCCCCCGACCCGCGAAGGAGCCTTTTTAAAGGCTTCGGAACGGGGGACGGGGTGAGCGGCGCGGTGCTGAGAGTCGACTGCTTCTCCTGCGGAGTGAAGCCGCATGCCATGGTCGGAGAGCGCTGACTTCTTCTTGTGAACAATTGGACTCTAAAAGCAACAACCCGTGAGTAATACGGAAATTGGATTTGTAAAGAAAAAATTTTTTTGAATTAGGCACGATCGGGGAAGGCGCAAACAGGAAGTCCGTCTCCCCGTCTTATAAATAATCTAAAGCAAGGACTAGCTAACTAAGGTCGAGAGAATTTCTTCTTCTTTATTGGGTAAAAGACATTAATTTCATGATTTGGCAGTATAAGTAATTTTACTGGAGGATAAGAGCTAATTTTGAGAGCTGAAGTGCCGCCACCCCCGGACCCGGGAGTGATCCGCGAGAGAGCCTGTTGAGGAGATATAGAAGAGTTTGACAGCTGTCAAATTAGCTGTCAAGAAGGAAAAAGAGAACTTTGTTGCTGCTGTCTCTGCTGGATATATTTGCTACAATTTGGTTATATTTTGTTGAAAACAAGGAAGAACTGATACAAACTAACTTGATTTTTGGATTTGAACTGGAAGGAAGATAAAGTAACCAAAATCCCTCTAGAGGGGATTTTGGGACATTACAAGAATGGCTGAAGGAGGAAAAATTCAAGCTAAATTGGACAGAGTGTTTCTTCTCTTGGGAAAGTTACAAGGCCAAATTGATGTTTTGGCTACAAATGTTGCAACTCTGGACTTAACAGTAAACAAATTCATTGAATTTGATAAGGACTTGACTCATGAAGTTCATGCAGCTGGACAAGAAGAGAAACTTGAAAGATTTGAGAGTGTGGAGAAAGAGATATATGTTGTTTCTGAGGAAAAGGAAGGAGGAGATGTAATGTTGCAGATGACAAAGGAGAGCCAGAGGCCTGACATGATGGCTACAAAGGAAAATAAGTACTGGATGGTGAAAATCTGTTTTGAATTGAAGATTGAAGAATGGAGAGATCTCCTTATGTGGAGATCTGAAGACCTATGGATTACAAATTTGATTAAGGTGGAAGTTGGAGCTTTTGGGACATTTGGACTTAAAAGGAGTAAGAAACAAGATTCGGGCTCCACTTTTAAGTATGGAGGTCTGGCAGGAAGAAATATGGACCCTATTGGGACAGAGCTTCTCCGAGATCTGGTGTTTAATATTAAGGACTATCAAAAAAACCGGCAGAGAGGAATTGAGAGAGAATTAAGAGCCTCGGACGTGAGGTCTCCAGGCTGATAGTAGACTAAGACTGATGGACATTTGTTGGGGATTGAAACCGGGAAAGGGGGGTGGGGTTTGGAAATCCAAAGGGTGCATAATTATCTGGTTTTTTTATTTTGTTTTGTTATTAGTATGAAAATTGGGGAATTCGTGGAAGGGAATTTGGGTCGACTTTAGAAAAAAGTTTTAAGAATGAGCACTGATGTTTAAATACTGATGTTTATAAGTTAAAATTGGTTTTTCTAAAATGAATTAAATATAAAAAGGTCAAAAATTGGGGACAAGAACTTGTTGAATTAACAATTTGAATTGGAATATAAGAAGGGGAGGTGTGGGGAAGTCAGGGAAATATGTTATTGAAAATAAGGATTGTAAACTTTATGTGTTTTTAACTTTTTTTTCTTTTTTCCTTTTTTGATTTTTTAATGTATAAAGGTGAAAAAACTCAATAAATATCTTTAAAAAAAAATGAACACAAGAAGATCCCTAATGGATCATGCCAGAGTCTCACCTAGTCCAGCGGCCAACTAGATGCCTGTGGGAGGTCCAAAAGGAGGGCCCAAGTACAAGAGCATTCTACTTCCTGTTTCTAGGAACTGATATCCTCCCTCCATTTTCCTTTTGTGTCATGTCTTTTTTATTTAGATTGTAGGCCTCAGGACAGGGACAGCTTTTGTTTATTTGTCTTAAGGTAAAGGTAAAGGTACCCCTGCCCGTACGGGCCAGTCTTGACAGACTCTGGGGTTGTGCGCCCATCTCACTTAAGAGGCCAGGGGCCAGCGCTGTCCGGAGACACTTCCGGGTCACGTGGCCAGCGTGACATCGCTGCTCTGGCGAGCCAGAGCCGCACACGGAAACGCCGTTTACCTTCCCGCTAGAAAGCGGTCCCTATTTATCTACTTGCACCCGGAGGTGCTTTCGAACTGCTAGGTTGGCAGGCGCTGGGACCGAGCAACGGGAGCGCACCCCGCCGCGGGGATTCGAACCGCCGACCTTTCGATCGGCAAGCCCTAGGCGCTGAGGCTTTTACCCACAGCGCCACCCACGTCCCCTTTTATTTGTCTTAGCAATTTATAATTGCTTCAAGACTTTTTTGTTTTTTTGAAAAAAAATTCTCCAAATAAATGGCTGCCTTTTTACAGTAGCCCCAAACAAATTGCCGCCTAAGAGAAGCTCATCATGCCTAATGGCAGAGCCAGCCCGGCTTCCAGTTCCCGTCCTGCAGGAAGCAGTCTGCAGAAACAGAAACAGAGCAAGCTAACAGGCTAAGACCCAATCCAGATGCTTAGACAGAAATACATGCCCCAAATCCCTCTCTAAGCAGCTCAGGGTGACAGCCTTGCTTCCCCGTGGCTTTGCAAAGGTATTTTCTTTGCACCAACAACCTGACAGGTCAATCTGCATCTCCTAATTGAGACAGACACCTTCCTGAGGAAAGATAACCCTGAGAGGAGAGAACGGACTCAGAGTCTTTGTTTCGGGAGAACCTTATTCCGCCCAAGGGCTGCAAGCCCCTTGAGGGCAATCTTTTGGGGAACACACACTGGTGGGGTGCAGGGCCTGGGGCAACACTGAGTAGTACCATTATTATACATTTTTTCCTTTTTGCTTCCTCTGACCATGGAGGCAGAGCATAGCAACCATAATAGAATCACAGAATGGCAGAGTTGGAAGGGACCCTGAGAAACATCTCTGTCCAACCCCCTGCAATGCAGGAATATGCAACTGCCCCATACGGGGATCGAACCTGCAACCTTGGCGTTAATCGCCGCCATGCTCTAACTAACTGAGCTATCTAAGTTCATTGATTCGTCCAATCTCCTTTAAAAAAAATATATATTTATTAAATTTTCCAATTTTTTAAACAAACAAAAAAAGAACAAACAAAAAAATTAAAAAAAACATATAGTTCATAAAACATACTTTTCAATAACAAATTTCTCAGACCTCCTCATACCTCTCCTCCTTGTATTCCATTTAAAATTATTTGTTCAGCAAATCCTTCACTTAAAGCATTACAGCTTATAATATTACCTTATTTTCCAGACCCTTTTTTCCCCATCTATGTTCCTTTATATCATTACAGCTAGAAACCACTCAATTTCAATCCAACACCATTCAACTTTCCTTAATTTTGCAATATTTCTGTAAATAGTCCTTAAATTTTTTCCAATCTTCTTCTGCCGACTCTTCTCCCTGGTCACGGATTCTGCTCGTCATCTCTGCCAGTCCCATACAGTCAATCAGTTTCATCTGCCATTCTTCCAGAGTGGGTAGATCTTGCGTCTTCCAATACTTTGCAATGAGTATTCTTGCTGCTGTTGTAGCATACAATCTCCTCTTTTTTTTAAGGTAAAGGGACCCCTGACCATTAGGTCCAGTCATAACCGACTCTGGGGTTGCGGCGCTCATCTCGCTTTATTGGCCGAGGGAGCCGGCATACAGGACTAAGCCACTTCTGGCGAACCTAAGCAGCGCACGGAAATGTCGTTTACCTTCCTGCCGGAGCGGTACCTATTTGTCTACTTGCACTTCGACATGCTTTCGAACTGCTAGGTGGGCAGGAGCTGGGACCGAGCAACGGGAGCTCACCCCGTCGCGGGGATTCGAACCGCCAACCTTCTAGTCGGCAAGTCCTAGGCTCTGTAGTTTAACCCACAGCACCACCCACGTCACACGTCCAATCTCCTTTTGAAGCCATCAAGGCTAGTGGCTATCTCTGCCCCCAAGTTCCATACTTCTAACTATGCTGCATGAAGATAGATAAATAAATAAATTGATCAATCTGCCCAGCATAAAAAATGGGCCTCTGATCACATCCAAACCCACATCTTTAAACCACTTTAGCAGTCATGACTCCCACTACAAAGAATCATGGGGACTGTAGTTTAAGGGTGCTGACCTCGCAGACCAATAATTATCAGCAATCTCAACAACCTACAGTTCCCAGAATTATCCAGGATGGTTAAAGCACATTTAAATGTATGGTATAGATGTGACACTTGTTTCCCAGATATTGTAGGAGGTGTGAAATAAATTCTATTTGTTCATTAAAAAAATAAAAGAACTAATAAGCTCATGAAAATAACAGGAATCAGAAACAAATGTGTAATACCTTCATTAGGACCAACTGAACCTTCACAGCATCACAAGGAAGCTTTCAGTTTTATCAGAAATCTTCAATCTAGAAGATATTAGTTCTGGTTAACTCAAAAGCTTGCCCATTTTTTTATGATGTTCCTTTTTGCTCCTAATTAAGGCATTACGTGACTGCCACTCTTTCTTGGGAAACAAAGGCTCTTTTCAGCATGTTTTTTGTGTTTGGAGCCCCTTATTGAACACACTAGAACCAATACAGCTTTGAAGAATAAACACACCGGAACCAATATAGCTCTGAAAAATAAACAAGTGTGCACTTAACTCTCAGCCTTGCTAATTTTAATTGCACTCCTGTCCCCCTGCCCCAATTAGTTCAACTTTTCCTCCTGGCCCGGTAATCATTATTGGATGGCAGAGGATGCCTTAGATGTTCACCTTCAGGCACCAGAATGTCAGTAGCATTAACCCTGATTCAGCATCTGCAGCCTGATGACTAGTAAGCCACTTACTTGTACTGTAATTGCCCCCTAGAAATCCGTTCTGAAAGGGGACATGTTTTATCAAAGGGAAAAGGATGAACCCTTGGAGGCGAAGGCAGTATGCCTCTGAATGCCAGTTGTTGGGAATCAAAAGTTGAGAAGGCGCTGCTGCTCTCAGGTTCTGCTTGCAAGCTTCCTCTAGGCATCTTGTTGGCCATTTTGAGAATGGGATGCTGAACTAAAATTAGACCCCTTTGGCTTGATCCAAAAGGATTCTTCTTATGGAACCTCCAAGTCCAGAGGCATTCTATCTAGGTTCCTATGTTCTTCGGGGCATTTTGGCCAATGTGGGAACAGAATGCCTATGGGCCTGATCCAGCAGCCCGTCTCTTCTGTTAAACCCTTCCTTCCTGTTCGGTCCAGGTCTTTCTGTCTCCGAGGCCAGGAATGCTGTCGGGTGATTTGGGTTTTTTATTTATTTACCGCTTATTTACCAAAATCGGCTTACAAGCATTAAAAACAACAACACACCAACTGTGCAAGCATGAAAATTACAACCATCCATAATTAAAATGCACAATAAAGCAATCCCATTAAAACGTTAACATTTAAACATCCATAATTAAAATATGCAATAAAACAGTCCCATTAAAACAACACGGTAATTAAAACAAGGAGACTCGTCTGACATGGTCGTCGGCTAACTAGGGAGCAAAGTTCCAGATTTGAGGAACCGTCGGGCAGGGGGGCCTCCTTGGCATCTGGGGGGGTGGGTCCCAGATGTAATATTCCCTGAGGTCAGACCCGGAACTCTCCTCTTAAAGACTGGCATTTGTGTAGGGATGGAGGCCCTTGTCCCCACACGGAAGGGATTGGGGGCAACAATTTCGTCCCACTGATGAGAAACATAACACACCAATGAGCACACACACACACACACACACACACACACTCCTCAAGGAAGCACACGGGAGGCAAAGGTCAATGTGTTCCACAAGGGGCTGCTACGCTTTGGATAGCGGAAATGCCCAAGTACAGAGTTTGCTTCTGTTCCCTTCAAACCGAGGACTTATCCTGGGAGCCCTCAGGTACAGGAGAGTGTCAGCTCAGTCCTCCTGAAGCCACTGCCAATCAGCCCAAGATCTGCAACTCCCGTCTGTGGGAAAGTTGCAGCCTCTGGGACTTTTTAGTTTAGAGAGAAGGAGAGTAACAGGCAGCATGGTGGAATATTGTGAAATTGTGCATGGCATAAGGAAAGCAGATACTGTAAAGGTTTTTCTCCCTCTTTCATAAACCAAACCCTCCAAGTGTCCCTATTTCCCAGGGACAACCCAAGATTTACAGAAGCTGTCCTGGTTTCTGATTTGATTCTGTAATGTCCTGCTTTTCCTTAGGACGTCCCTATTTTCATCAGAGAAATGTTGAAGGGTATGGAGTTATCCGACCCCACTAAGCCATCTGAAGGCAGCCACATATAGCGAAGTTTTTTAAAAAAATAAAAATATTCTGTTATGTTTTGATATATGTTGGAAGCTGCCCAAAGTGGCTGGGGCAACCCAGTCAGATGGGCGGGATATAAATAGTATAATAATTGAATAGGACGTTCCTATTTTCATCGGAGAAATGTTGGAGGGTATGGAACATGTGGACATCCAAAGAAGCTGAATGTTGGAAGACTCAGGACAGGTAAAAAGGACTGCTTCACACTGCACATAGCTAAACTAGGTAACTGGCTCCCATAGAAGCCAGTGATGGCCACTCACCTGGATGGCTGTAGTCAGGGATGCTGGGAGTTGTAGCACTGTGCGGGGAGAACTACAGTTCCCAGATTCTACAGGGGTGGAGAGTCATGTGCTTTAAATGTGTGTCAGATGCGCTTTAAATGTGCGGCTTGGATCTGCCAAATGTTACAGGATTTCAGCACGAAGTTACGGAACGTGCACCAAATGGAAACAAAGCCATGACACATGGAGGAGGGTCATGCAGAATAGTCAAGGGTTACTGGGGAAATGTTGTTGTTCATACCCTGCCCATCTGGCTGGGTTTCCCCAGCCACTCTGGGCACTTCCCAACAGAATACAGTCATACCTCGGGTTGAACTACCTTCGGGATAAGTATTTTCGGGTTGCACGCTGCGGTGACCCAGAAGTAACGGAGCGCGTTGCTTCCAGGTTTTGCCGCTCACGCATGCGCAGACGGTCAAAATGATGTCACGCTCATGCACAGAAGCGGCGAATCGTGACCCGCGCACACGGGGGTGCGGTTTGCGTTCGCTTCTGGTTGCGAACGGGGCTCCGGAACGGATCCCATTCGCATCCAGAGGTACCACCTGCATTAAAAACATGATAAAACATCCAACATTAAAAACTTCCCTAAACAGGGCTGCCTTCAGATGTCTTCTGAAAATCAGTTAGTTGTTTATTTCCTTGACATCAGATAGGAGCGCGTTCCACAGGGCGGGCGCCACTACCAAGAAGGCCCTCTGCCTGGTTCCCTGTAACCTCACTTCTCGCAGGGAGGGAACTGCCAGAAGGCCCTCGGATCTGGACCCCGGTGTCCGGGCTGAGCGATGGGGGTGGAACGATGGAAGACTGGACAGTTTTAAGAAGGATAAATCTACATTGGCTTGGCTCAGCCTCTGCTTCTGAATACCAGGTGCTGCCCTGATCCAGCTGCTCTCCTTATGGACACCTTGTGTGGCCAGAAGCAGCCGCCTTTAAGTTTTGCAAGGCAGCTTCCAGCTCAGCCTCTGGGGCTCCTGCCACTGCTGGCCATCCCCCAAGCTTGCATATGGCCACTTGGGATGGGGAGGGAGAAACTCAGCACAGGGGGATGGTGGCAGGGTTTTTTTTTTTGAGGGGGGGTCCATTCGGGCAGGGAGCCCGGCCTGGGAACTCAGAGGAGAGCAAGCGAGAAAAGGAGAGTGGAGTGGAAGTGATTTGAATGGGAACAAACCCCCAGCTTGCTGAATAACAGCTTTCATCCCAGCCTGGAGAAGTCTTTTGTCAGGCCAGCCCCTGCCAAGGACAAAAGCCCCCCACTTGAATTCATGGAGTTTTAATTGGTTCTCAGGTGGGGGAGGAGAAGGGGCACAGCCAAGCCGGATTCCTTAAAGGCACACACACACACCAACACACACCAACCCCCAAAGAGATGGGCCTCCTTGAACTCTCGCCCCAGAAGATTAAGAATCACACACTGCACCGTGGTGAACTTTTGGAAACAGTTCCTGAAACCGTGGCTTTCTCAACAAGCTCTGCCTGCAGACTTTTTCTGGGCGATCCTGTTTGTCTATCTATCTGTGCTGTAAAAAAACAAAAACAAATAGCCCCCCTCCTATCTTCTTCAGATCAAGCTGTTTTGCCTCCCTTGAGCCAGCCTGCGAGGGCTGCCAAGGTTTCTTGGTAACTGGTGCTGCTTTAGCTACTCAGAACATGAATGCTGGGTACACTGGCTTAAAACACAGCAAAGTCTTTCTTTTTCTCAATTGGGGTTGAAGCTGGTTTGGGGCAGGAGAGAGAGAACACATCAAAAAGAAGCATTTTGTAAGAGAAGGCAGGGAAGATAAGGATCTATCCACATCTTTCCTGGAAGTGTTTTCAATGTGCTTTTATTGTTTTATGTGATAGGAATTTTGTTTACAACATTAACATAAGAAAGTAAGAGAAGGCGGCTGGATCAGGCCCATCTAGCCCAGTACCCTGCCCTCACAGTGGGGAACCCGCAAGCAGCACCCAAGCACCCTATTAATGTCCCCCGCTGTGGCTTCCCGCAACTTGTGTTCAGAAGCATGGCTTCCTCCATAGCAGAGCTGAGCTATTGTGGCTAGTAGCCATCGGCAGCCCTTTCCTCCACAAAATGGTCTAATCTTCTTTTAAAGCCATCCAAATTGGTGGCCACCATCGCCATAGGTTAACTAACTCTGCACCGTGTCAAAAAATCCCCTGTGTTATCGGTCCTGAATCCTCCAACATTCAGCTTCAGTGGACATCCGCGAGTTCTAGGGTGTTACATTTGCCTCTCTAGGCTCTTTCGGGGTATAAATTTAATAAATAAACAAATAAAATTGTGGCAAAGGTTGCCCACACAACGTGTCCCAAATCAGCGTCGGGAGCACCCTGGTTGCAGAGTTAAACGGGAGTGTGAACATGGATGAAGTTCCAGTTATGAGAGATAGCATCTGAACTGTTAAATCTCTGTACCTCCTGCTGCTGTTTAAAAGGCAAAAACTCTGTGTGTGGAGCGGGAGAAGGAATTGGTAACCCCAGTTAGCAAACTCAAAAGGCCTGGGAGTTCAGGCCAAAACAAGCAAACAAGCAAACAAAAACAGAAACAAGCCTTGCTAACTCAGAGAGGAAGTAAAAGGAAAGGCACAAAACTTGGAGAGTCGAAAGTTTACCTTGCTTGAACTGTTGGCTTTGAAGACATCATAGCTCATCACTTAACACTTTCTTTGCAAACAGTACTTTCTCTGCCCCCACCCCCCAAAAGAAAGACTTGCTTATCCTAAGACTTCCCAACCAACCCAGTATTGCTGGGCTCTGTGTAGCCCATGATCTCTGGGCAACATGGCCAGCATGGAGCTCAAGGAGAGTTAGGAATGTCAGAAGAAGCTGCTGGATCAGGCCACTGAGTGGCCCATCTAGTCCAGCATCCCGTTCTCACAGTAGCCAATCAGAAGCCTCTTCTGGGTTATAGATGATACACAACACCAGTGCAGTTAGGGAAAATGTACAAAACTAGTTCAAATATATGCTGAAAGTGTAAGGAAAAGGAAGGGACATTTTATCATATGTGGTGGGATTGTAATGTAATTTTTAAAAATTGGGAAATGATATACAATGAATTGAAGAAAGTGTTCCATTTAACATTTGTTAAGAAACCCGAGGCATTTTTGTTGGGGATTGTAGGGGAAGACCTGCCAAAAAAGCTGAAAAACATCTTCATGTATGCGACAATGGCCACGAGAGTTCTGGTAGCACAAGGATGGAA
The DNA here is from genome assembly GCF_027172205.1 of Podarcis raffonei. Lineage (NCBI taxonomy): Eukaryota > Metazoa > Chordata > Lepidosauria > Squamata > Lacertidae > Podarcis > Podarcis raffonei. The sequence goes on from NC_070617.1 coordinate 26,050,287, forward strand.
GACTGAAGAAACCCCAACCAAAGAATCATGGCAATAAAAATTGACAGACTATGCAGAACTGGCAAAACTGACATACAAGCTACGGGACAAGGATAACTGTGACTTTAAAGATGAATGGGAACCCTGTACAAAGTATCTGAAGACGCAACAAAGCGAACTGGACTCCCTGGCAGGTTTTGAATACACATTCACAAACTTTTTATTGATAATAATCAGCTAAATAGTTTGAAGATCTATACAACTTTGTAACATGCAGAAAACAGCAGTCTCAGAGAAACCAAAGACTGGAACTGAGGGAAGTTGAGGGGGGTGGGGGCGGGGAGGGGTTGTGTGGGAGGGTGGGGGGACGGAGGAAAAATAAGGATGATATGTTTCTGGATAATATGTCTTGTTTTAATTTTGAATTAAAAAATTAGGGGGGGAAAGAAGCCTCTTCTGGGAAATCGGCAAGCAGAGACTGAGCGCAACAGCACTCGCCCCTCCTGCAACTTCCAGCAACCAGTATCCAGAAGCATCACTGTTTCCACCCATGGAGGCACAGCATAGAATAATAGAATTGTAGAGTTGGAAGGGACCCCAAGGGTCATCTAGTCCAACCCCCTGCAGTGCAGGAATCTTTCGCCCAACATGGGCTTGAACCCACAACCCTGAGATTAAGAGTTCCATGCTCTACCCATTGAGCTATCCAAAGCTGTTAATAATGGCTAGTAGCCATCGATAGCCTTCTCCTCCCTGAATTGGTGCAATCCTCTTTTAAGAGTTAGTTCGATGATGTCATGCTCACCTTCTTCCTTAGGGAATGAATGGGCTCTCCAGATGTTGCTGAACTACATATCTCATCATCCATCACCATTTCCCATATTTGCTGGGGCTGATGGAAACTGGAGTCCTAAAAGCAGAGGGCACCGTACCACGTTATCTACCCTGTAAGGAATGCTGAGATTGTGTAGGATATGAAGTGCATAGGGAATTGCTGTGTTGCGTATTAATTTACTGCCATAGTGGAAGATATATTAAATAATGAACCCCACAACAATGATAATCTTTAAGATTTGTGGGGTTAGGGTAGGCTACGTTATCCGATAGTTAAGCAGATCCACACCGTACGTTGAAAGAACATCCACACACACTGAAAACACATGAATCCCCAAAAGTCCTGGGAACTGTAGTTCACAGCGCTACAATTCCCAGCACCCTTAACAAACTAGAGACGATGGTGATGATATCACTGATTTGTGATTCACCTTCTAAACCACTGTCTCAAGTAAAATTACATACAGTCCCTGGGATTTCTTGGCGGAGGTTGTGTGCTTGAAATGTGCGTTGGATGTGTTTTAAAGGTATGATGTGCCTGACGCAACTATTATTTCTGGAAAGCGGCAGGTGTTTGTTGTGAACAAGGCAGGAGGAGAGAGAAGGAGCCTGTCTCTTTAAGAAGGTCGTTTTTCTTTTTTTAAAAAAACCATCCTGGTGGCAGGAATTAGGCTTCTAAAGAAAGAGCAGAGACTGGAAATTGGATTGAGCAAGCCCTGGGCTCAGAACCAAGCTGGATCTGTAAGGATTGTTATGCTAATCACCTGAGTGCTGGACTTTCATCACCCTTTGAGTTCAGAGTGGAGAGCAAATGAGAGCCTTCCTGGGCCCTCTCCTGGTTTGTTTGTTTTCCACTGGACCAGAACATCATCACCTCTTCCTTGTTTTTCAGTTTCAGTTCCTCAGCTGCCTGCTGTTTTGCAACCTGTGGTTGACTCAAATAAAGGTATATTCCCCAATTGTGCATTTTCACCCCACTCCCCAGTGGACCAAACTAACAGAGGGGAGAACTGGCTTCAGTCTTGTGTGATCTACTGGATTCCACCGGCTCCTCCTTTGCACATTCCAGTAGAGTTTAGTGGTTAGAGTGTTAGGCCTAGGAGACCAGGATTCAAATCCTCTGTCTGCAGGGAATCTCAATGGGAGACCTTTGGCTTCTCACTGTCTCCCAGTCTAGCCTACCTCACAGGGGTGTTGTACAGATAAAACAGGGACAGCCATGTAAGCTACCTTGAGCTTCTTGGGGGAAAGTTGGGATATAAATATCAATAAGATCTTTCTGCAGTTAAGATTGCAACCCTCACTTCCCTTACCTGAGGCAGTACAAATTCAGGGGCGCTTAGAGGAAATTGTGGGTGGGTAGTTCCAGCACTGCTATTTTTGCTTTAAAAAAATAAATAAAATTATGCAAGTATGCAATAGCGAGCCAACTTTTTAAACGTTTTAATATAATTTTTATTAAAGTATGACAACAGTTGAACATTAAATAAACAACGATTTAGGAAAAGGTAAAAATTACAACCATATATTTGTGGTGCATTTATACATTAAATGCTGAAACACAAGGCACATCATGTTTCTTATGGTTTTCCGGATGGGAAAGTTGAATTTAGAATGTTCAGAAAGCCCCTGTGTGAGAAGCAGGGAAGGTAAGATCTCTCCAGGTAAAAGGCTGGGCAAAGAGAGGGATGCTCTCAGGTGAGAGCTAGGAAGACACATATTTTTCTGCCTGGGACAAAAGTTAAGATATATTTGTGAGAGAGGATATTGTATTCTCCTATCTCCTTTTCTTTTCTTTTCTTTTCTTTTCTTTTCTTTTCTTTTCTTTTCTTTTCTTGTTATTATTCCTTGTATAGATTTAGCTTGTCTTTTATTGCCTTGTGAAAAGTGTTAAGAAAACTTCATTAAAAAAAAGAATGTTCAGATACTAAACAATGATGACTTTCTCTTTTTTTCATAAGCATAAGGTCCGTGCGAAGGGGGTCAAAGACCTGGTCATAGCCATACCAGCCAAGACTGTACTATATTTCAGCAGCGGCACATATAACTTATGACTCAGCCAGTAGAGCACGAGGCTCTTAACCTCAGGGTTGTGGATTCGAGCCCCATGTTGGGCAAAAGATTTCTGCAGTGTAGAGGGGTTGGACTAGATGACTCTAATTGGTCCCTACAATTCTATGATTCTATATACATTATAAAGGGACGCGGGTGGCGCTGTGGTCTAAACCACAGAGCCTAGGGCTTGCCGATCAGAAGGTTGGCGGTTCAAATCCCTGTGACAGGGTGAGCGCCTGTTGTTCGGTCCCTGCTCCTGCCAACCTAGCAGTTCGAAAGCACGTCAAAGTGCAAGTAGATAAATAGGTACTGCTCCGGCGGGAAGGTAAATGGTGTTTCTGTGCGCTGCTGTGGTTCCCCAGAAGCGGCTTAGTCATGCTGGCCACATGACCCAGAAGCTGTCTGCGGACAGATGCCGGCCCCTTGGCCTATAGAGCGAGATGAGCGCCGCAACCTCAGAGTCATTCACGACTGGACCTAATGGTCAGGGGTACCTTTACCTTTACCTTTATATACATTCTAAAGTCAAGTGGGGGTTAGGTGGACTAGGTGGGCCATGGGCCTGATCCAGCCAGCTCCTCTTACATTCCCATGTGTGACCCAGACCAGCAAGGGATTGTGGAGAGGCCTGATGTCACTGCTCGCCTGCCTCCTTGCTCCTCCGCCTTCCAGCTGGACTCAGGGGTGTCCCACGCCATCTCTGCCTGGAAGAAGGGAGGGGGGAAGGAGGGCCGGCTCTGTCTGCCCCCTACACCGCCCCCGCCTCCTGTACCCAGAGCACCGGATGGCCAGGGTTTTTGGAGAAGCCGGGCTTAGTGGAACTATTCAAGCCAGCCGCAGCCTGGCAACCGGGTGTCGACAATGGGCGCCCAGGAGGGGGAATGTTTCTGCATGCCTGATCAATGGGAGCAGGGTGAGACAGGCAGGCAAACAGGAGCTGGGAAAGAGACCCAGAAGAGAAAGTGACCCTTCCCACCCCTCCTCTCTGCCCTGACTCAGTTCCTTTCATTTATCACGGGCGCTTTGTGGAGCTGGTGACACAACAGAGGCCTTTCGGAGGGAAGGCTCCTTGCAGGGAGTTGGGACAAGGGGTGTGCGTGTGTGTTTTCCCACCTACCTCCCCCCCAACCCAAATTAAATATCAGGCTCTGCCCTTTTACTTCTTTGTCACCTCCTGGAAAGGCGCGGGCGGGTGAGGAAAGGGTTTTTTTTCTCTCCACACCCCCTTCCCCAAGTCCCATCTGTGCTCAAGTCAGGCCTCCCAGAGTTGCAGACCCTAAGGAATGTCCGTTTCCCTGGGCAGACAAAGGAGCAGCCATTCCCACCCCCCAAAAAGCACCCACACCTCAGACCCTTGTTTGCCGACCCAAGGGAGAGCAGAACGCCTGGGTTTAAAATGGCAACCGTGCCCAGCAGCAGTTGCTGGGGCAAAAACGAGGAGGCTCTGGCAACGGGGCGAAATATGCCAATGGAGGCATCTGAGGCGGGCTTTGGGGAAGAGGGTGAGGCTGCTGGAGGTGGTTATCGATGGCTACCACCAGCCATGGTAAAAGGTAAAGGTAAATAATAATAATAATTTATTATTTATACCCCACCCATCTGGCTGAGTTTCCCCAGCCACTCTGGGCGGCTTCCAATCGAGTGTTAAAAACAATACAGCATTAAATATTTAAAAACTTCCCTAAACATGGCTGCCTTCAGATGTCTTTTAAAGATAGGATAGCTGCTTATTTCCTTCACATCTGAAGGGAGGGCGTTCCACAGGGCAGGCGCCACTACTGAGAAGGCCCTCTGTCTGGTTCCCTGTAACCTCACTTCTCGCAATGAGGGAACTGCCAGAAGGCCCTCGGAGCTGGATCTCAGTGTCTGGGCTGAACGATGGGGGTGGAGACGCTCCTTCAGGTATACAGGACCCCTGGACAGTTGAGTCCAGTCAAAGGAGACTATGGGGTTGTGGCACTCATCTCGCTTTCAGGCCGAGGGAGCCGGCATTTGTCCACAGACAGCTTTCCGGGTGGGTCACGTGACCAGCATGACTAAACCACTTCTGGCGCTACGGAATACCCTGACGGAAACCAGAGCGCAGCGGTACCTATTTATCTACTTGCACTGGTGTGCTTTCAAACTGCTTGGTTGGCAGGAGCTGGGACAGAACAACAGGAGCTCACCCTGTCTCGGGGATTCAAACTGCCAACCTTCTGATTGGCAAGCCCAAGAGGCTCAGTGGTTTAGACCACAGCACCACCTGTGTCCCTATCAGCCACGATAACTGTGCTCTGTCCCCACAGTCGGAGGCAGTGATGCTTCTGAGTACAGTGGTACCTTGGGTTAAGAACTTAATTCGTTCTGGAGGTCCGTTCTTAACGTGAAACTGTTCTTACCTGAGGTACCACTTTAGCTAATGGGGTCTCCTGCTGCCGCCGCACGATTTCTGTTCTCATCCTGAGGTAAAGTTCTTAACCCGAGGTACTATTTCTGGGTTAGCAGAGTCTGTAACCTGAAGCGTCTGTAACTTGAAGCGTCTGTAACCTGAAGCATCTGTAACTTGAAGCGTCTGTAACCTGAGGTACCACTGTGCCAGTTGCTGGAAACTGCAGGAGGGGAGAGGCCTCTTGTGCTCAGGTCCTGCTTCTTGCCGGCTTCCCAAAAGAGGCATTTGGTTGGTCACTGTGAGAACAGGAAGCTGGACTAGATGTTTTTTTTTAATAATTTTTTATTGGTTTTTCAACATATAATATAAGACAATACAAACAACAAACACTAACAAACAAACATATAAACATGTATAATTTCATAATTTTTTCATATACCCATTTTCAACGACTTCCCCATGCCTCCCTTTTATGCATCCCTATTTTAAATTTTTTCAGCAACCCCTGGTCTGAATTACTTATTAATTCCTTTCTTTAACCCTTTTCTTTCCTCTTGTCCAATCATTTATCGCTGCAAATCTGCTATGCTTTACCCATGGCATTTTAACACTCAAGGAAGCTGGACTAGATGGGCCACTGAAGCAGCCTCCTCTGGCAGTGGGTTTTGGTTGCCACCAAGAGTGGACATGAAGGGAGTCATATCTGGACGCACAATGGGGTGGGCTCCCAGCAAATGGGTGACATAGGGCTTCCGTCTAAGACAGGCAAGAGTTGTTAGGTTCCCCCCTTCAAACAGGGTTGTTGAAGGTACCTTGAAAGACGGAAAGTGTGGCCCATGGCATATTTGCACACCCTACTTTTTGCGCTGGCTCAACAGGTTCAGCAGGCTTTTTGTACTCTTGGAAAAATCTGTGGCTCCTGAAGGTCCTTTTTATCATATGTGGTGGTCTTGTACTAAGGTTAAAGCTTACTGGGAAATGATATACAGTGGTACCTCGGGTTACATACGCTTCAGGTTACAGACTCCGCTAACCCAGAAATATTACCTCGGGTTAAGAACTTTGCTTCAGGATGAGAACAAAATTGTGCTCTGGCGGCGCAGTGGCAGCAGGAGGCCCCATTAGCTAAAGTGATGCTTCAGGTTAAGAACAGTTTCAGGTTAAGAACAGACCTCCGGAACGAATTAAGTACTTAACCTGAGGTACCACTGTATAATGAAAAGGATGTTTAAAATAACCTTTGTAAAACAACACACAGACACACACACACAAAAACCCAGCAGCCTTTCTTTTGGGAATTATAGGGACAGAACTACCTAAGCCGTATACAAACTTATTCATGTAATGTAAGAATGTTACTTGCCCCCAAATGGAAAAAAGCAGAAGTCCCAGCAAAGGAAGAATGAATACAAAAACTTACGGAATATGCAGAAACGCACAATTTTTTTATAAAAGAATGGAAATGGTTTACTGAATATTTACAGATAAATTGTAAACAGATAAGAACATTGGCAGGATTATTGTAATAACCTGCAGTTTCATAAGAGTATATATTTTTAAAAGATGAATAAATGAGCAAGTTAAGTTAATCTGGATATGCAGAAGATATTAAAAATAAATTTAAGGAACCTCAGAAAGAGGGAGAAGGAAGTCATGTTTTGAAATGTTAAGATGATTGTAATAATTAGTGAAATGTATAAATCTGAAAAGTATAAATATTAAAAAAAACCCCACTGCAGCTTCTATTTGAGCAAAAGCTGCAACAGTTGGGCAGCAGAAGGGCGTATGTTGAAACCAGTGTGAGACTGAAGCCCCTTTCAAAACTGGTTCCAGATTCAATGGGGGTCCCGCATGCAATGCTATATGGATCCAATGTCAGATGTATGTTCCTATTTTCCACAGCAAACCTGCAGAACACAGCTGTGTTGGGGGGGGGGGACAGATAGACAGGAAAGGCAATGTGGCAACAGAAGAGAATGGCAGGGGGCTCAGAAGAAAGATGATGTTCCTGAACATCTGTTGCCCAAGGGAAATCTCAGCTCCAGATAAAGACAGAGCTGGAACTACTAGCATTTTTGGTACAGGAGGTAAGGCAGAAGATTCCGACTTCTGGAAGTTGCCTTTCAATATTTTTACACCCAACTGCCTTACATGCAGTTTGCTTCCTAGAAGTAGAGGCTGCTCCATTATTTATTTTATTTTATTTTATTATTTCATAAAATTTATGCACCACTTAACTGTAGGGGAAAAAAGAAGCCCCAAAAACCAGTTTGCAAAATAGATGAAACAGTAAAATTATAAATAAGAAAAATTAACAGCAATAATATAAAACTTTCAGAAAGTTAAAATAATCACAGACTAAAAAGAGATTAAAAGCCACACCAACTTTTTAAACATCTGGGTGGGCTTGTCTCAAGAAGGATGTTTTCAGTGGGCACCGAAAAGAGCGAAGGCACCTTGACTGACATCAATAGGCAGGGAGTTCCAATGTGTAAACGCTGCCAAATGTCAAGTTTCTACAAATGTAGAGCAGGTATTCTGTGGCACCTGTAACACGGCCAGTTCTGCCAATTGAAGCGGTCTAGTAGGCGCATGTGATCACGTAGATTATCCATGAGGGCAAATGGGGCACTGCTTGCACCAATCTGAGCCAGCTGCCACCAGCCTGCCTTCCTACTTACATGGCCCTGTCGGTCAGCATCCTCCTTTAGGTATCAGGGTTGCCCCTGAAGAACTCAGCTGGGGTGAAACTAGAATGAACTCTCTCCCTTGTCATTGACTCTCTGGCAGGCTCCCTGCTCTCCTGCCTACCAGCTTGTGGGCAAAGGGTATATTTAAACACAGGTCTTTTCCAGTTTAAACTCAGGTCTTTTCCAGGTTGCATTTGGAAGTTCATTTTGCTCCACCGGTCCTGCTTCAAGATCAGCACAAACCTGATCTGGGAAGAGGCACAGAAGGACTGGATGGTCTTCAGGTGCATTTTAACGTCTCTGTGTTTCTAAATTTATTCCTCCCAACGCTACAGCCTGCCACAAGATGTAGCATTAACACACTGAATTGGAGCTGGAAAATCTCGCCAAATATGCAAAGGAGGTATCTCAGAGCCGGCTTGGAATAAAAGCTTCCCGAGTGATAATTTCGTTCTTTTATCTGCGGGAGCGTTAAATGCAGGTCCCAAACAATACGAGCTCTGAGCGCCACGTCAAAAACCCTGAAAAGTTCTAATTGATAATAAATAATTCAGCTTCTCGCCCAGGCCCCAAATTTGTTGAAATCTTCGGCAGCAATCCAAGCAAACGACTTAAAGGAGATGATGAAGTCCCAAACCTTTCACTGTGGGGGGTGGGGGTGGGAATTGGCCAGATGAAAATTACAGCACCCTTTGAGCTCCCCAAGGCTCTAGAACAGGGGTTGGCAAGGTTTACCAGCCATGGGCCGGATCATTCCTACGGAGATTGTCCGTGGGCTGGACTGGCACAGTGCGATGCCGGAAATCAGGTTTGTGCATGTCCGTGGCACCAACAATCGCTTCTGCACATGCCCAGAGGCCAAAAATCATGCCTGAGCAGAAGCAATTTTCAGCGTCTGGACATGCGCAGGCGTGATTTCTGGCGCCGCTTGGTGAGTCACCATGCCGCGCTGTGCTGGTTTAGTGCAGTGCGTGGGGGACTTGCCAAGTGGGCAGCTCGGTTCGAGGGTGGCTCCTGGGCCGGTAAAATGGTTTTCGTGGGCCGCTTCCAGCCAATGGGCCACACATTGCTGACCCCTGCTCTAGAATCTTCACCTTATGACTGTGGAGACCAGTGTTTGGCAGCCTGGTGCCCTCCAGATGTTTGAAACTATAATTCCCCTCAGTCCCAGGTGATGTGATGCACAAGGTGATGGGAGTAGAACTGTAGCTCAGGGGCAGAGCACCAGCCTTGCATGCAGAAAGTCGCAGGTTCAGTCCCCAATGGCATGCCGGCTTCCAACACATATAAAAACATAGTAAAACATTTAACATTAAAAAACTTCCCTATACAGGGCTGCCTTCAGATGTCTTCTAAAGGTTGTATAGTCGTACCTTGGATCCTGAACGCCTTGCGAGTCAAATGTTTTGGCTCCCAAATGCCGCAAACCCGGCAGTGAGTGTTCTGGTTTGCAAATGTTCTTTGGAACCCAAACGTCCGACGCGGCTTCCGATTGGCTGCAGAAGCTTCCTGCAGCCAATCGGAAGCCATGCCTTGGTTTCCGAATGTTTTGGAAGCTGAACGGCCTTCTTTTTTTTTTTAATTTTTATTAACAGACCAATCAAAGCAAATCACATAAATTCCAAATTACAAAGCCAAATTTTAAAATTTTTGTTGGGGGTACCCATATTTCAAGTTCTGAAAGGGATCCAATCCTCTTGTTGCTGCTGATGCTTTAACGTCCACAAAACTGTCCAAATACGTAGTGTTCACCATTCTGAACGGCCTTCCTGAACGGATTCCGTTAGACTTCCGAGGTACCACTTATCTCCTTGGCTCAGGGGTTGCATAACTCCATACCCTCCAACATTTCTCTAAAAAAAATAGGGATATCCTAAGGAAAAGCGGGACATTCCAGGATCAAATCAGAAACTGGGACCGTCCCTGGAAAATAGGGACACTTGGAGGGTCTGGGATTGAACCTGCGGCCTTCTGCATTCATAGCAGATACTATACCAGAGATTGAATCTGGGACCTTCTCCTGCATGCAAAGCAGACGCCCTGCTAAGCTGCATTCCTTCACAAATGGGATCGTAGGAAGCAGCCTTACACCGAGCTAGATCACTGGTCCATCTATCTAAGTGTCCTCTACTCTGAGTGGCAGCAGGCCTCCAGCCCATGGGTAGGCAACCTAAGCCCCGGGGGTCGGATCCAGTCCAATTGCCTTCTAAATCCGGCCCATGGACAGTCTGGGAATCAGCATGTTTTTACATGAGCAGAATGTGGCTTTTTATTTAAAATGCATCTCTGGGTTATTTGTTCATCCCTCCCCCAAAAAATATAGTCCGGCCCCCCACAAGGTCTGAGGGACAGTGGACCGGCCCCCTGCTGAAAAAGTTTGCTGACCCCTGCTCCAGCCTTTCAGACAGGGGTCTCTTGCAGTACCACAGGGAGATGTTGTTAGGGATAGAATCTGGGACTTCCTGTATGGAAGGCAAGACGCTCTTCCTCTGAACTGCACCTGTTCCCCAGCGTAGCTTGGTTGCCAGCACCACCGCCCCTTCGCTGGCTCTCCAGCCCCTGGGAGTTGCTAGCGCCACCCAAGCTATGATCGCTGGGTGCAGAGAGATGGCTACGGGCTGCCTGGCGAACCTGGGCGTGTGAGAAGCAGATTACTGCATGGGCTCAGCAAAGAGGCTACGCAGCAGCCAGGGAGGAGTTGCCAAGGTGAAGGCAGTTTAATAGGTTGCTACTTACAGGCTTAGAGTGCTTTACAGGTGCCTTGTCTGGAAATATGACCAGCAGCTGCTAATTGCTTCTCTAACTGGCCAACCTCATCTGACATCTTCCTATTTTGGGCGCAGGGACCTGCCCTTCCCACGCAGCGAGAGGCAGACTCTCCCTCCTTCCATCCCTTCCACTTCCCCTTCTGAACACACTGTGGACCAGAAAAAAGTCAGTTTTTAAGGCAATGGCTTGTTTGAGACTAGAGAAACTCAACTTGCGGGTTGCGAAGTAGGCTTGTTTCAACAGGCAATAGTTACGACCGGCCACAGTTTAGGGTTTGAACATGAGTCACTATGGTTTTTCTTCAAAGCACGGGATTTAGGTCTGAATGTTTCGCTTAAATGCTTTATAGGTTTCTTCTCGTTTGCTGATGCTATGTATGGATTTTTCACTTGTGGTTTTGGGGTTGTACCTTGCATGCCCCGCTTAGAGATTTTATTTATTGTACTTCATAAAATATACACACCGCTTGATTGTTTTTTTAAAAAAACCTCCAAGCAGTTTACAACCAAAACAAATTATCAATAAGAAAAAATAACAACAATAATTTAAGGTTTGAGAAAGTTAAAACAACAATAGACTAAAAAAAGATTAAAACTCACAACCACTTTCTAAACGCCTGGGTGGTCTTAATAGCTCATTTGGTTAGACTGTGGTGCTGATAACGGCAAGGTTGCAGGTTTGATCCCTGTATGGGACAGCTGAATATTGCTGCATTGCAGAGGGTTGGACTAAATGATTCTCGGGGGCCCTTCCAACAATTCTATGATTCTATATTTTTAGCAGGTCCCCAAAAGAGTACAGTGGTACCTCTGGTTGCGTACTTAATTCGTTCCAGAGGTCCGTTCTTAACCTGAAACTGTTCTTAACCTGAAGCACCACTTTAGCTAATGGGGCCTCCTGCTGCTGCCGCACCGCGGGAGCACGATTTCTGTTCTCATCCTGAAGCAAAGTTCTTAACCCAAGGTACTATTTCTGGGTTAGCAGAGTCTGTAACCTGAAATGTATGTAACCTGAGGTACCACTGTACAGTGAAGAAACCAGCCTGACGTCAATGGTTCCAAAGTTTAAGCACTGTCACTCTAACATATTTATTTCTTGCAAATGCCGAATAGGTATTACAGTACGTGGCATCTGTAAAAGGGACAGTTTCGCAGATCAGTGCCCCTTTCTGAGCTTTCCGCAGCTCTACAATATCCTTTGCTTTACTATAACCCTTAGTCAATCATGTCTCTCCCCACTGTGGCTTCTCTCTTGGCTTTCCCCAGGTTCCCAGACTGGCCCCCATAGTGCAGTCACCTGCTTTTTCTTCTGCTACACTGAAAATCCGGTGCAGCTTGTTTCAGGCACACACACACACACACACACACACACACACACACACGGGAAACCAAATAGCCCTCCCTTATTCTTCCCAGCTGAAATGTTGCACCTGATTAATTCGGGTTGTATAAATAGCCATCTCTGCGGCCCAGCAGCCGGCATCAAGGCCCCTGCTGTCTGGCGGAGAAGCCTCCCTGAGCTGTAATTAAAAACTTTACCCCTGAAAGGCTGTCGGGCTGAAGAAAGGAAGGAAACTGAGAGAAAGAGGAGAGGAACTGGTTCTCGGACGGACCTAACAATTATGCTCTTGATGAATTATTCAGGGTGGTTGCGGGGAGGGAGCGGGGTTGTAGAGATGGATTTCCCTCTGCCAGCATTAAACATGTGAGGAGAGGCTCAGATTTTAGCCGTCCGGAGAAAGGGTGTTTGCCGGGAGCTCAGCGGATCCAAAATCAGGTGCACGGCTTTTGTGAGATTACACGATGAGCATCACAATCTGGATGGTGGGAGGCAATTTGGCCCAGGCACAGGCTAGAGCGCCACAGAACAGCCCATAGCACAGCCTGCATCAAGCTCCTGCCCTCCAAAAGTTTTGGACTACCGTCACGCAATTTCTGTTCTCATCCTGAAGCAAAGTTCTTAACCTGAGGTACTATTTCTGGGTTAGCGGAGTCTGTAACCTGAAGCGTCTGTAACCCGAGGTACCACTGTATGTCGACCAGTTCTAGCGCAATGAGGGGGTTTTCTCCCCATCTATCAACATTCCACACACAGTGCATCATTTTATAAACCTTGGTTTTACATCCTCTCCAGCACCCTTTTTTCTGAACTGGGAAGCAAATGACATTTCATCTTTTCCTCCCACAGAACAGGCACCATTTTCCCGCACCTTCCACAGTATCCTTGTTGTTGAGATGCAGTAAATGGGACTTGGGGGAGTCTTCCAAGAGGAATCTGGTTGGGCATTAACGCAAGAAGGGGGTTTACGGGAAGGTCAGGCCTTTCTCAGTGTAAGCCTGGGACATGGTGAGCACTTGGTCAGAGCCTGCACTAATTACTGCCCCTAACGAGGACACCAATTAGGAACAGCACTTGAACCAGCTTAGCTCGTTTCCTTCTTCTAAAGAGGAGAGCTGCTTCCAGGAGCAGCGGCAACCTAAGACTGAAAAGAGAGGCATTGTGAGGCTTGCAACCTCACCCCTGTCAGTGGAACAGTGTGGCAGAGTGGCTAGAGGGTCAGACTAGAACCTGAGAGGTAAAGGTAAAGGGACCCCTGACCATTAGGTCCAGTTGTGACCGACTCTGGGGTTGCGGTGCTCATCTCGCTTTATTGGCCGAGGGAGCCGGCGTACAGCTTCCGGGTCATGTGGCCAGCAGGACTAAGCCGCTTCTGGCGAACCAGAGCAGCGCATGGAAACGCTGTTTACCTTCCCTATTTATCTACTTGCACTTTGACGTTCTTTCGAACTGCTAGGTTGGCAGGAGCAGGGACCGAGCAATGGGAGCTCACGCCGTCGCACAATCTGAACCGCCGACCTTCTGACCGGCAAGTCCTAGGCTCTGTGGTTTAACCCACAGTGCCACCCGCGTCCCAGAGACCTGAGAGACCAGGGTTCAAATCCCCACGAGCCATGAAGCTCACTGGGGGACCTTGGGCCTCTCAGCCTAACCTACCTCACAGGGCTCTGGTGAGGATGAAATACGGAGGAGAACCATTTCTTGAGGTCCTCGGAGGAAAAGTGGGATATAAATGGAACAATAAACAAAATATTTTGAAGATTTAATCTTCGAGCCCTTCCAGACGCAGGGAGGGGAGCGGCTGGCAGGTGTATTCTGGAACATTTTTATTATTTATATCCTTTATTACATTCCTATCCTGTCTGTCCTCCAAGGTGGGTTAAAGACTTCTCATTTTATCCTTACAACAACCTTGTGAGGTAGGTTAGGCTGTGAGTGACTGGCCCCTGAGGTCACACCCAATAAGCTTCATGGTCGAGTGGAGATTTGAACCCTGGTCTCCTAGTCCAACGCTCTAACCACTGCACCACAGTGACTCTTTGTTGCGGGGCAGGGGTGAATCTCAGAGACCTTGAATTAAAAGAAATATCGTTTAACTGGAGGTAGAAAAGGTGGGTGTTAGCATGGACTGAATGTTTTAAATTAACCATTTCTTCTTTTTTTAATGTAACCTGCAGATGGAAAATCATAAGTTTTCTCTCTTTTTTTGGTATCTTTTCCTAATGTTTCTTTTTCTTTTGTATTTTATCTTCCCTCTCTCTCTCTCCTTTTTTTCTTTCTTTCTATTTTCCCTTTCTTTCTTCTGTTGCTCTCCTTTGTTCTTCTTCTTTTTCTTCTTTCTTTGGAGTCCTATGCCTGGGGCCTTTATGTTAAGGTCTAGAATATGTATACTCATCATGGGGGTGATAATCAATGGAGGACTCTGGGAAATGTGGGTCTCCCAGGGTGAGAGGCTGGGAGGGGAAAGGAAAGTTCCCAGGTAAGAGCTGGGAGGCGCTATTTTCCTTTGTGGGTGATAAGAGCAAAGAATTACTTTTAAGAGAGGACACCATATTCTGCTCATTCAATTTGCATTTTTGTAGTAGTACTAGTAGTAGTAATAATATTTTTTATTTATACCCCGCCCTCCCCAACCAAGGCCAGGCTAAGGGCAGCTAACAAGCAATAATAAAAACAAGTTGAATGAATACAACTTGTATTAAGTTATAATATTACTGTATTTAAAAAAATAAAATCTTAGCTCAACTACAACAACAGTGGCTCTCAACTGCAACGTATCAGTGACAAAACAACACAGCATTGGTGGTGGATTTAAACTGGACTGTCCACACAGCTTTATTAGTTGCTATTCAATGTTTCCCCAACATTATTGCATCATTGCCACCTGCAGGGTCAATTCTTCCACTGCAGCACCGAAAACGGGTCAAAAAAGCAACAACCCAGGACATTTGTGGTATAAAAAGTGACAGGATTTCAGCAGGGAACTGCAAGAGACGCATCTGCTGCCAATGAAGTGGTTTGTCAGCCCCAAAACATTTGCAAACTGCATTAAAGGCAGGACCGCGTATAACCACCCTGACACCATCGCGAGTGCAAATCATTGCGAAAGCGCAATTTTAAAAAAGAGAGGATTGGTTTGGTGGGTTTTGATTTGACGTTCCGGAGGGGGTCCTTAGAGACACCAAGTCCCAAGCCACGTGCCACGACAGAGCAGCTGGCACACCACGTGAAGAGAAAAAAATCAAGCCGGGGTGAAGAGAAAGCAGAACTGGATGTATGGGTACATCTCCCGAGTGATTTGCTGTAGGTTGGAGGGCATTTCTGAAGCTGCCACAGTGGTTTAGCAGCAACAACACAAGAGCCTTCTGGACCAGGTCAATGGCCCATCTAGCCTACCATCCTTTTCTCACAGTGTCCGACTCCTCCTGCCTTAATTATATTGCTGAAATGAAGAGAGCTTGGTTTGAGCGTTAAGCAAGCTCTATTCAGTTTTGCCACTGCAAACCAGTCCCTGAGCTCAGAATTCCTGTGTCCTTCGCACCAGCCCCTGGTTGGTGGACTTGAGGGCTCTAGTTAAAAAACAAAGTAGGCCACACAAGCCTGAAACACACAATCAAATGTTCCTGTGAGCCTAATCTACCTACCCAGAGAGTAAGGTGCTCGTTGCGTCTCTGCATGAGTCACTGCTCAAGCCTGGCCTCCTTCCTGCCTGCCTACCAGCCTCAACTGAGCAGAGGTAACTAGCCTCTGTGGTTGTTCTGGGAGGTGTCTTCCATCGCTCCCTCAAAGGAGTATTCCTGCTGCGTCCCTGCATGATATGGGTTCCTCTGTAGATGGGGACACCTTATATTTTTGCCTTTTTGGGTGGGAAACTGCCTCCACTTTTAATGGGGGGTTGGGGGGGAGTGTGTTTCAACTCTCAGGTGTTTGGAGGATATTTTGCTAGCACGTCTCCATCTGCCATGTCTCTGGTAGAAGAGAGTTCAGAAGAATACCCCGCAGGGATCCCGATTCTTGACATAAAAGGGGGACAGGAGAAGTGCCTGCCTCGCCCATCCACAAAAAGCCAGAGTCCCGCTTAGCCTGAGAAAGCCTCCTGCCTGCTTCTTTCTCTGGGAGTAATTGAGTCGAGCCCTTCTCCTCTGACCCTGGTGGGGCTAGCTAGACTCTCCAATTTCCACATGAAAGGAGCCCTCAGGGAAGAGGGGCTGTTGGGATGAGGGAGGAAGAGGCCCTTCCTCCTTTTCACATTCACAAGGAGGCCAGGAGGACTATAAATAAACTCTGCTCTGGAAACAAGAGCTTTTCCATGGCTGCACCCAGATGCGTGAAAGAGAATTGGTTGTTCTGTGCACGAAAGAGCCATTGACACGTGTGTGTGTGTGTGTGTGTGTGTGTGTTTGAGAAAAAAGTTACCATACACTTCTGCAAGTGCAGAAATTTACCAGATATGCAATTGCAACTTAAATCATGATACGTATCTTTCTTTCTAAACACACACACACACACACACATATGTATATATATTCATTATATAATGAAATGTAACATATATATATAATAATACATATTTCATTATATAATTTTTAAAACTGAAAAATATGTGTATGTATGTTTATGTGTGTGTGTATGTTTTGGTTTATTTTATAATTTATTAAAAGCATTTGCTTTCATTTATTTTAAAAAATATTTGTATGCCGCTTTATCATAAATATATATATATCAAAGCAGTTTAAAGCCATATAAGAAAATCTTTAAAGAGTTAAAAACTTGGTGTACTTTGCTTTTTAGCTTACAAAGACTTCCAAGGAACAGATTTAAAAGTCAGTTCCTGCTTGTAATCTAAAAGGCACAGCATAAAAGGAAAGGGCTACTGGGAGGGAGAAAAACAAAGAAACACAGACACTGGTTTTCAGTGACCAAGTTTTTATAATGACTAACTGGGATGGAAACAGTTCGAGGAGAACATAAAGTTACTGGCATGTTAGTAGAACCTTGCTGTGAAAAAAAAAGAGATGTTTAAAATCATGTGATACACACATCTCTTTATCTGTGGCAATTTACAAAGAATTAAAAAGCATAAGACAGGCTTCTCCAGCCTGGAACCCTCAAGGTGTTTTGGATTACAACTCCCATCATGCTATAGTAGCTGAAGCTGGTGGTAGTTATAGTATCAGCTTCAAATACTAGCAGTCCGTTCAAGGTCTTCTTCAGGCTTCCCAGTTCCTCTTCATTCCCAAACAATTGCACCCTCCCGTACCCTCTTCATTCTCGCTGGCGCTTTGCTGCTGCAGATAAGTGTGAGCCCAACGTTGCTTATCTTGGCACAGCCGACATCAGGTGCTCCTGTACAGTCTTCTTCTTTGGTGATCACTCGTAGCCGAGCAAGATTGTCTTCCATAAACACAGTTTTAACAATGAATCTGTAAATGACTGTGGAGGCCAATTCTGGATCCACACGTCCTTCCTCAGTGGGGACAATTGGTTTCCAGGCGGGAGTTGATCACAATGTGGATTTGCCAAGGGTGCCTTCCTCTTAGCACATTTCTCCCTTGTGTCCTGAGTTCAAGCGTCTTCAAAGTCCATCACACCTTTGGTAAAGGCTGTTCTCCAATTGGAACACTCGCAAGCCAGTGTTTCCCAGTTGTCGATGTTTATACTGCATTTTTTTAGATTTGCCTTGAGAGAGTCTTTAAACCTCTTTTGTTGACCACCAGCATTACACTTTCCATTTTTAAGTTTGGAATAGAGTACAGTGGTACCTCGGGTTACATACGCTTCAGGTTACAGACTCCGCTAACCCAGAAATATTACCTCGGGTTAAGAACTTTGCTTCAAGATGAGAACAGAAATCGTTCAGCGGCGGCACAGCAGCTGCAGGAGGCCCCTTTCGATAAAGTGGTGCTTCAGGTTAAGAACAGTTTCAGGTTAAGAACAGACCTCCGGAACAAATTAAGTACTTAACCTGAGGTACCACTGTAGTTGCTTTGGAAGACAATAAGGTGGGCCCTAAACTTTAAACCAGCATTCAAGTCTGGGGCACTTGAACCACTTGTTAGATCTCGCTGGGAAATCGTGCAAGAGTTTCTCTCCCGCACACCTCTGCCCTCAAGAGTTCATGCGCGCACTGCTCACTTTGGCCGGCGTTCCTGAAGCAGAGAGAAATGTACGGCGAGAAACGGGAGAGAGAAGGGAAGGAATTGTTTTCTGTTGAGCAGGCAAGGCCGCGTGATGTTACCTTTCCGCAAAAGGCGAAGAGGAAAAGAACAGCTTGTTCTCCTTATCTGTCAGAGGGGTAATCAGAGGAGAGAGAAGAAAACCCTGGAACGCGATTTGGATGGCCGCATGTCAACAGCGCCTTTGTATGAGAGCTGGCAATAGCATCCGAGGGACTGTCCATATTTCACAGCAGGGAATCCAGCGCATACCAGAACTTCGGGGTTGCGCATTTAAAGTGGGTTGAAGCGCTTTGTCTCACCCTAGCGCAACAAAACTGGGTTTTTTGTTTTTTAATTGCGGTTTGGGAAGCAGTGGGGAAATGCATTGAAAAGTGTGGGGTGAATGAATGATGAACAGGATGACGTGTAAACACCCTGCAAGCAAATCTGGATGAATGCAGATAAGTGGTCATTATCATAAGAACGTAAATGTAAGAACAGCAGAAGAGCCCAATCAATCAGGCCAAAGGGTATCCATCTAGTTCAGCAGCCCTGTTCTTAAAGTGGTTACCCAGATGTCTGTGGGAAACCGGCAAACAGGCCCAAACATGAGGGCACCCTCCTCTCCTGTGGCTACCAGCAGCTGGTATTAAAAAGCTTTTCTGCCTCCGACCGTGGAAGCAGAGTATAGTCCATTGCGGCTAGTAGCCATTGATAAGGGACGCGGGTGGCGCTGTGGGTTAAACCACAGAGCCTAGGACTTGCCGATCAGAAGGTCGGCGGTTCGAATCCTCGTGACGGGGTGAGGTCCCGTTGCTCGGTCCCTGCTCTTGCCAACCTAGCAGTTCAAAAGCATGTCAAAGTGCAAGTAGATAAATAGGTACCACTCCGGCGGGAAGGTAAACGGCGTTTCCGTGCGCTGCTCAGGTTCGCCAGAAGTGGCTTAGTCATGCTGGCCACATGACCCGGAAGCTGTACGCCGGCTCCCTCGGCCCATAAAGCGAGATGAGTGCCACAACCCCAGAGTCGGTCATGACTGGACCTAATGGTCAGGGGTCCCTTTGCCTTTACCTTAAGGGAGAGAAAAGGCATCTGGGTAGTTACTCTCATCAGACCAACCAAATAAACATCTCAGATGCTCAGAAGACATGGCAGCTATACATGTCGGAGGATGCACACACAACATATGGTATCATGCTGTCCTTCCTTCCAAGGAAACAAGAGGAAGGAGAAGGAATTCCCTGCCTGCTGAACTGATACTGCATTGGGCTGCTAAGAGATCGCCAAACATCTCCCCCTCCCCCAGACCCCATAGCTAAACCCATCCCCCAGAGGCCCAGTTCCCAGGGTCTTCAACTGAAGATTTGCATAGAGCTTCCAGATCATTCCTAGAAGACAGGACAATGGCATTCCTCCCCATCCCCTGCCCTCCGCCTTGCGGTGTAGATGGATGGGGGTCCCTGTAAAAAGAAGGGGAGGGGCAGGGCAAGATCTGAAGGGATGGAGGAGGCTGGAGACAGGCGAGAAAAGAATGGGGCAAATCTTCTCTTTTGTCCCATCATTGTCTCCGCTGCTGCTCAGCCAGGACTGGCCAGTGAGCGTCTACGGACAGGAGGCAAGCAGGGGTTTTTTTCAGTGTTTAAAGTGATGCAAGAGTTTGCAGCATCCAAGGGTGGACTGAACGGCTCAGAATTTGTCCCATTTCTCATGGGCACCAAGGCATAGGTCCCTTCCGTCTCACCTTCTGGGTAGATACTTAAAAAGAAGGAAAAAAAGAATTGCGCACCGATAAAATCCACATTCTACGCAATTAAAACGCACCCTTTAAAACATGAAAAACATGCATTCATCTGCATAATACATGTTTCATAGGCATCTTCTTCTACAGTATAAGATAGGACTTTTCAGAAACCATAAAAGGCCTCATTCCAAGTGAGAGCTGTGTTCAGATTCGCAAGCAAGTTCAGAAACAGAGGAATGTAAGACCACAAGAAGAGCCCTTCAGCTGGATCAGGCCAGAGACCCATCTAGTCTAGCATCCTGTTCTCACAGTAGACAACCTGATGCCTATCAGGGCATGCAGTGGGTGGAACTGGGTCTATACCCTCTTAGCTGTGAGTTCTGGAGGTGGAGCCCTGACTGACTCCAACTACGAAAGCTGAGGCTGCTGAAGAGGCCAGAGACCATCTTGTCTCTTAGTGCAGATTCAAGTCATTGAGCCTGAGCTTCTACAGACACAGCCCTCCCAGCAGAAGCATGTACAGTGGTGCCTCGCAAGACGAAATTAATTCGTTCCGCGAGTTTTGTCGTCTTGCGATTTTTTTCGTCTTGCGAAGCACGGTGTCGGAAAAGTTTTGGAAAAGCTTCAAAAATCACAAAAGTCTTCAAAAACCTCAAAAAAGGCTACCACACCGCGTGCTATGAGTTGCTCCTCGAAGTCAAGTCGCAACTGTATTAACGGTGTTAAGAAAAAGGAAACAAACTTGCAAGACATTTCCGTCTTGCGAAGCAAGCCCATAGGGAAAAGCGTCTTGCGAAGCAGCTCAAAAAACAAAAAACCCTTTCGTCTTGCAAGTTTTCCGTCTTGCGAGGTATTCGTCTTGCGAGATACCACTGTACCTGTATGTTCTATGCTTAAGATATGTTATTCGCTTGATAATTATGCTGCTTTAAATGTGCATTTTATATTGAACTTTGTTTAGTAATGTTTCCCATATGTGGGTTAACTTTGCTGCGTTAAAATGTGCATTCTGTAGCTGACCTCCTTTGTAATGTTATATCCTGAAAACTTTAAGATCATGTTTTAGTTTGCCATTGCTTTGAATGTATAATTTATATTTTAGTTTCTTCAATAATGTTTTATTCTGGGTTGTTTTATTTGATTTTTTAATGTAAACTGCTTTGAGATTCCGCCCCTAAAAATATAAAGTGATATAGAAAAGGAATGAATAATAATAATTTAAAGGTATAATGAGTACACACACAAATATCTATCTATCTATCATCTATCTATCTATCATCTATCTATCTCCTCTTCTGGAGGGGCCACCTTCAAATAGCTGAAGGACTGTCACATGCAAGATGGAGCAAGCTTGTTTTCGCTGCTGTTCCAGAGAACAGAAGGGGTGGATTCAAGTGACAACAAAGGAGATTCCAACTAAAGACTAGGAAGAACTTTCCAAGAGCTGTTGGGCAGCAGAATGGACCACCTTGGAAGGTGATGGAATCTCCTTCATTGGAGGTTTTTAAACAGAGGCAGGATGACCATCTATCGGGGAATCTTGAGCTGTGATTCCTGCATTGCAGGGGGTTGGACTAGATGACCCTAGGGGTCCCTTCTAACTCTACCATTCTCTGTTTCCACCCACTATGAAATGCATTCAGAGCCACATTCTTTCCCTCAAAGATTCTGCATGCTGTAGTTTTATCTCTCACCACTGGAAGCTGGTGCTCACTGGGAGCCCAACAGTAGGTGGTGCCAGAGCCAACTCAGTTCTGGTTTTCTCCCCATCCCTGCTGAGTTCTGCAAAGGCAACACAGAGACTAAGAAGGAGGAAGCTGGTCGCTAGTGGCACCTGCTTCATCAGCAAGAAGGCAGACAAGTAAAAGGCTGAGGTTGGTGGGGGCAGTGCCTCACGAAACCAGTCTCCGCTGCTTCTCAATTTCCAGCAAGACTTAAGGAACTGCAGTTCCCAGAATTCTTGGCCAGAAAGGAATGTGCTTTAAAAGGTATACAGTGGTACCTCAGGTTACATACGCTTCAGGTTACATACGCTTCAGGTTACAGACTCCGCTAACCCAGAAATAGTGCTTCAGGTTAAGAACAGTTTCAGGTTAAGTACGGACCTCCGGAACGAATTAGGTACTTAACCCGAGGTACCACTGTAGTGTGTTTGCAAAACATCTTAATTAATAAAATGCATCTGAAGTCCTTTGGGGTCCCAGGGCCTAATTTGTGGTGGATTTGCAGGGAAGGGATTTTATTTATTCCTTTTATGACATTGGCATGTCTCCAAGGAGATCAGGGTGGTATTCATGGGGTCTATCCCATTTTATCCGCACAATGACCCTGTAAATTACATGATTAGAACGGATCTACATTCCCGCCTAGAAAATGCATGTTTTGAGATGTGAAACAGTCGCCTGGACATCCCATCTCCAGGGTCAGCCACCGGTAGAAAGCTCAGCCTGCCGCCCCGTGGAACTGTCAAGTACTACCAATGATTTATCCACCTTTCAGGACTTGATGGCGGTTTCTCCAGAGCTGTTCGCCTAAAATGTTAGCAATGCCTTGTTTGTTATGTTAGGCCAGTGGAGGGAAGCCACTGGGCATGGAATGTGGCCCTCCACGTCTCTCTGTCTTGCCTAATGCACTCTCCCCAGCCAAACCCCTCACTGACCCTGCCCTACACCTCTTGCTTGCCTGGTGGACAGATGAGGTGGAAGAAAACTCTGGCTTTTGTGTGGATGGAATATAAGATTCTTGTAAAAGCCACCTCTGTGGCTCTACTCACTTTTGAGCAGAAGATCTCTGCTGGATCAGACCAGAGGATCAGACCCACACCATTTTTTAATTTGAAGAATACAGCACCACGCCCAGCAGTGCAGGACACTATGATGGGGAGGTTTGGCCGCTGGACAACAGGGTGGGAGGCCTGATCATTTAAAGGAAAGCCTGGCCAAACTGGGATGCATCTGTTTGTATGTGGACATGCAAGAAACTGCTTTTTCCTGAGTCACACCAATGGATCATCTAGCTCAGTAAAGGTAAAGGGACCCCTGACCGTTAGGTCCAGCTGTGGCCGACTCTGGGGTTGCGGCGCTCATCTCTCTTTATTGGCCAAGGGAGCCGGTGTACAGCTTCTGGGTCATGTGGCCAGCATGACTAAGCTGCTTCTGGCGAACCAGAGCAGCGCACAGAAACGCCATTTACCTTCCCGCCGGAGTGGTACCTATTTATCTACTTGCACATCTAGCTCAGTTCTGTAAATACTGTCTGGCAGTGGCTCTTCAGAGTTTCAGATGAGAGTCTCTCCCAGTCCTACCTGGAGATGCAATTTGGGATCAAACGTGGAGTCTTCTGCAGGCAGGGCAGATGCTCTACCACCAAACTGTGCCCCCCTCCCTTACAGGAATTTGTCTAACCCCCTTTTAAAGTTAACCAAATTGGTGGCCATCATATCGCTGTTGTCAAGTGGAAACTGCCAGCCCCAAGAGAGGAGAAAACAAGAGATGTACACAGATGGGCATCTTGGTCCTCCTACCTATGCCCATCCTACAGGTGATTTTAATAGCCTAACTATAATCATTTATACTCAGCAATAATTGGTCCTCCTGCTTAATCCAATGGGGTTTATATACTTAGGTAAACATGGCTAGAAAGTGTCACTTACTACATTCAGTCTAACAGACAAGCCTCCACTGCTGAAATGGTTTTCAGAGCCCAGTGTCTATTTCCTTTTCCACAAGCCAGTTTTTCCTCTTCTACTCACAAGCCATGCTCCAGGACTGTATTGAGGATCTGCTTTAATCTTTCCAGGATCTATTACTGCTATAAGCTAGGAGGAGCTCTTCTCTGTATTCTTTGGTCAAAGGGTCACACCAGCAGTAAATATCCATGAAACTAGGTTTACACAGCAGCTCCACACCTAAAGCACATGACTTCCTCTCCCCAAGAATCCTGGGAACTGTAGTCTCACAGAGCTGCAATTCTCAGCAGCTTTATCAAACTAGTTCCCAGATTCATAAAATTAATATATTCAGCAACCTCAATAGCACCTCCAGCAAGCTTTTGGGGTAATTTGGTTTTCTTTTTTAAAATAATTTTTATTAAGTTTTCCGTTTTACAATTTCAAATACTTATTTTACATCCTTGAAGTATCAGTGACTTCCCTTCTTCTCTTTCTATGGTTCATTTTACATATCTTAAATCCCTGCATATTTTACAAAAACAATACCAATCAGCTTTCCATTATTGCATCCTTCAAAATTTACTTATTTTACACTATTGAATTTATCTTAATGCTGCCAACGTTTTCAGCTATGTACAATTATTTTCCATATAGTCAATAAACTTTTTCCAATCTTCTTAAAACAGATGGTCTTCTTGTTCTCTTATTCTATATGTTAAGTCTGCAAGTTGCACATATTCTGTCAACTTAAGTTGCCATACTTCTTTGGTTGGGACCTCGCTTTCCATTATTCGGCTAACAAAACACGGGCTGCAGTTGTTGCATACATAAATAACCTTATCTCATTTGAGATTCAGGTAGGTAGCCATGTTGGTCTGACGCAGTCAAAATAAATTTAAAAAATTGTCCAGTAGCACCTTAGAGACCAACTAAATTTGTTCTGGGTATAAGCTTTTGTGTGCATAACAGAACAATCCTAACTCTAGAAAGTTGGCAGAATTTATGATGACATAGATCACACCAGCTTAAGTTGTCCCTATTCCAGAATCTGCTCAGGATCAAGTTAGAGGAATTCAACTTTCACCACCCTTTCTGCCGGCTGTGTTCCACTGGGTTGCTAGGTCATGATAAGCACACGAAGGCTTATACCCAGAACAAACTTAGTTGGTCTCTAAGGTGCTACTGGACAATTTTTTTACTTATCTCATTTGGTTTTCCATTTGGTAGTATTTCCATTTGGTAATTAAGCTGTATGGATAATTCTGAACAGAACTAATTGCAAATTGTTCGCCTGATCCACAGGAATATCAGTGTGCCACCCACAAATCCCCCATTCAAAAGTACCCCTGCGGCTGAAGCAAGATCTGTCTAGCTCCCAATGGCAATCTGAAGCCTGCTTTTGCCCAGTTTGCACTTTTAAAAGTTAAAATCTCCAAACCAAACAACAAAACTCTTTCCTCCCCACACACATTAGATAACAACTGAATCAGAAACAACAGGCAGCAAACACAACCCTAAATAATCTAGTAAATTAAATGGGGAATTCAAGCGGATTTAGGATGGCAGCCTAAAATGTTAGATTCCTTCTTTGCTGTAAACCAGCAGCTCCCACGTCTGCCCCAAGCAACCCGGAAGTGAGTCCTGTGTGCGTGAATCTATCCCTTACCAGTCTATGTTGGAGGCACGCCCTCTGCGCTATGTCTCCCATCGCTCCCCTGGTGCTGACGTCATTAGCAAGCGCCCGCTCTCCGTCTCCTTACATCCGCTTCCGGCACCGAGAGAGCGAACGAAGTCTTCTAGTCGAGAAGAGGCGGCGACATGGCGACGGCGGCAGCGGTCGTGCTCGGGAAGGCCTCCCGGCAGCTGGTGGCTCCAACTCCGCGGGCCGGGCTGAAGCGGCTCCTCTCGGCGGCAGCGGCGTCGGGCCACGGCGAGGCCGGGTCCAGTAAGTGGGGCCTGTGATCGGGTGACCTTGCGGGGAAGAGGGCGGTCCTGCCGGCGCCGCCAAGAAGGAGAGCGGGCGGGGGGTGGACAAGGCCGCCTCTGGGCACCGAACAAAGGAAGCTGCCTTGTGCCCAGCCAGGTCCCTGGTCCATTTGGCTTGGTACTGTCTACACGTACTGGCAGCTCTCCTGGGCTCCAGGCTGGGAATCTATTCCCAACCTTATGCAGAGAGCTAGTTACAAAGTAGTAGAGACATCACCTTGCCAACAAAGGCCCGTATAGTAAAAGCTATGGTTTTCCCAGTAGTGATGTATGGAAGTGAGAGCTGGACCATAAAGAAGGCTGATCGTCGAAGAATTGATGCTTTTGAATTATGATGCTGGAGGAGACTCTTGAGAGTCCCATGGACTGCAAGAAGATCAAACCTCTCCATCCTTAAGGAAATCAGCCCTGAGTGCTCACTGGAAGGACAGATCCTGAAGCTGAGGCTCCAAGACTTTGGCCACCTCATGAGAAGAGAAGACTCCCTGGAAAAGACCCTGATGTTGGGAAAGATGGAGGGCACAAGGAGAAGGATGAGATGAGGATGAGATGGTTGGATAGTGTTCTCGAAGCTACCAGCATGAGTTTGACCAAACTGCGGGAGGCAGTGGAAGACAGAAGTGCCTGGCATGCTCTGGTCCATGGGGTCACGAAGAGTCGGACACGACTAAACGACTAAACAACAACAAAGCCGTGTTGGTCTGCCGTAGTCGAAACAAAATATTTTTTTTAAAAAAAATTCTTTCCAGTAGCAGCATAGAGACCAGCTAAGTTAGTTATTCCTTCCAGTAGCATCTTTGAGTCCAACTTAAGTTAGTTATTGGTATGAGCTTTCGTGTGCCTGCTTCCCCAAAAGGATCATAGGAAGCTGCCTTATACCGAGTTGGGCCATTGGTCCATCTAGCCAAGCACTGCCTACACGGACTGGCAGCATCTCTCCAGGGTTTCAAGAAGGGAGTCTTCCCCAGCCATATCTGGAGATAGGATTCAATCCTTATCTGGGATGGAACCTAGGACCTTTTGTATGTAAAGCTGTTGCCCTGCCACTGGCCTACATTCTTTCTGGTGGCCGCTAAATAGGGCCTCCAAGGTCAGAAGCAGTCTACCAGTTGCTTAGTGCTGGCAACGGAGAAGGACTGCTATTGTGATTCACTGCTCCCTGTAGGAGGCAGGGGAGAGCTGAGTTGGCAGAGTTAACAGGCTGCAGGCATCAAGAGCATTGGCTGGCTTCACGGTTTTCCCCAGAAATGTGATTTTTGCATAGTGGAGACACACACACACACACACACACACACACTGATTTGCGATATTTTGCCAGGTCAGAAATTATGAAACCGATATCACAATATGGACTTCAAACCGCTTTTGGATTATATATTGATATATCGCCCAGTCCTAGCTGCTAGATCAGACCAAAGGCCCACCCTGCCCAGCAACATCTGGAGGGCACAAGGTTGAGGAGCCTGGTTTAGGCAAGTCAGTGAAGGATAAGGCTATTAATGACTACTAGCTCTGGTTGCTATTCCCCAGTATTGGAGGCAATATAGCTCTGAATAATGATTGCTGGGGGTGAGCATTGTACTCTGGTCCTGCTTTCGAGCTTCGGCCAGAGAGATCTAGTTGGTTGCTTTGATAACACAATGCCTGTGATCTAATTCAACTAGGTTCTTCTTACATTCATACTCTAAAAAGAGCACAATTTAAGCTGAGGTTCTTTTATTTTTCCTTACTCCCCACCCCCCGCCAACCATAAGTGCCTGCAAACTGTTCTGAAACACACTGCTTAAGTTATTGGCCAGTTGAGAGGAGGGATCCCATTATAAAGAAGCTGACATTCAGGGATTAATTTTATCAGCCCTGTGCTTTTTTTCCCCTTTGCAAAAAAACAGGGCAACCAATCAGTTTCTGCTTGTGTGTGAATTCTTTCCATTAGCTCGCATGTGGAAGATCCTGTCCTTCGTGGTTGCTTTGCCTGGAGTTGCTGTGTGTATGCTGAACTGCTACCTGAAGTCTCAGCAAGAACATGAAAGGCCAGAGTTCATTCCTTATGCCCATCTTCGCCTCCGGACCAAGGTATTGCACTCAAACCTGTCCACAAGCAAGTCTTGTTCTTTATTTATTTGGACCACTTAACAAGGAGATGGCACCAAACTGGATGATGATGCCTTAAGAGGTTCCCAAATCAGTGCAGTTTGGAAAGGTTCAGCCCTCCCATCTGGATGCAAAGCTGCATCCCGTGGTATCTAAACATGCTATTCCCCCGCCTTGGGATCCGTCATGCCAGATAGGTTGATGATGAGATCTCAAGAGGCAAGCCACTTTCCAAAATTATATAGTAGAGAAAGGTAGTAAATGTTAGTGCAAAAGCTGTATTTCATTAAAAAAAAGGTAGCTGAAAAAATGGCAATGTTAAAGATCAACTTAAAAAGCAAAGACAGACTGTCTCCCCCCCCCCAAAAAAAAAAACCCTGCATTGTTTGATTCTGTCTGCTAGGTCTTCTTGCACCCAGCTCTGGCCAGTTGATCTTGGGGTGCCCAATGAAAAATGAAGTGGATCCCACCAGCCTGAGATGTGCCCTGCCCTTCACCCCATAGCCAGTGCCATTTTAGTCCCACTTTATTTTATTTTTATCTTTTATTTTACACTAAAACATTTTTAAAGTGCATTTGAAATATATGTGTGTTTTCTTTTTTCTAAATGTCCCAATAGCTACTAAAATGGCCCTGTTGGGTCATTGCCTAGGGCCCACCCACGTGACTTTGTCCCAGCCACTGGTCTGAACGGAACAGGGTGGGATGTACATACCTAAAGATAAAGAGCTCTAATTTCCATCATGGCTGCTTTAGTTGAGATTCCTGCATTGCAGGAGGTTGGGCTAAAAAGATGACCCTGAGACTCTTTCAGCTCCATGATTCTATGAATCTACAATTCTATACAGTTGTCATTTTAAGCCTTTAGTTTAACTCAGTTGTCCCCAACCTGAGGCCCTCCAGACGGTCTAATGACCATGGCTAAGAGGAATCTTCTAGGAGGGGCTCCCAAGCTCTGGGATAGGTTACCATGTTCAGTGTAGCCAATTCAGGGAGTGGTGTTGACTGAAAGAGCTGTTATCTTTTATAATTTAGTGTCAGCTCTGTCTTCTGTCTCTCGGTTTTGCTGGTAGTTTGTATTTAATTGTAATCTGCTTTGAGTCACCGGTAACTCTGAAACTACTGTTTCCAAGTTGTCCCTGCTCTGTAGCAGTGACTTCTGATCTAGCCTCCTGTTTGGTGCTAATTAGTGCTTTTCAAGCATCATTTTCAGAATAATTGCTTTTTTAAATAATCTACTGTGCCTTTTTCATTTATAAGCTGTTATAAGTAGTTGAATTCCTGCTTTGTAGCTTGCTAAAAACTTTAATCTCTTCTTTCTATAGCCCTTCCCATGGGGTGATGGGAACCATACTTTCTTCCACAACCCCCATGTTAACGCTCTGCCAACTGGCTATGAAGATGACCATTAAGCAATTGCATCATGCCAGCCATGTGGACCATTTAAGGTAGCTGGACCAAGACCCACGTTGGGACCAGCAGTGCTCTCCATTCCTTATACTATGAAATGATGAAGTTCTGACCTCTAGCAGAATGTATTGTTCCAGAGGTCACATTAAAAAGAAAACACTTTCAACCAAGTTTTTCTGTGATTTTTCTTAACTATCCTGGGGAAGCTACAATTTTGGTTTAAGACAACTTGAACAGCAGTGGGAAAATGGGAACATGAACCACTGCATGGTTTCCTTATATTCTTTCATGTTTGAGCAGATTATGTTATGAAATGAAGTGATAAATTTTCTCTGTATTGTGCAAAGGGATGAGAAAAGCAGAGAACAGCCACATTTGTTGCTTGCATTCTGATTCTTAACCACTGTATTATTATTTTTGCAACCCAAAACACATTCTTATCCAGCTTATGTTAGGGGAGGGCTAGTACCTCCGGTGAAGGAGTCAGGGTTCTCCTAATGGTGGGTTTATGCACTAATCACAACCTCCAATACTGAGGAGGGCTACATACTTAAAAGATTATTTGACTAAATGAATTGGTAATTATTGGAATTTTACATAGTGCTCTATATACATACCTATTAAGACAGACCAGTAGCTCTGTTGCAGCTGCGTTGACTGAGGTGGAGATTTGTCTGAGGCCATTGAACTGAATGGATGGCAGAGGCAGGCAAGACTTGAGCTCTGACATTCACAACTGGTATCTTAGCTACTTATACAGCAAGTATCTTCCCTAGTTCAGGGAAGAGCACCAGTGGTGTAAGCTGTCCACCTATGATACTCCGAAGCAGTGCTACACAAAGTAAAAGTCCACTACAGTTTTAATTTTTTTATTCTTGTTTAATTGTTATTGCACACAGCAGAATGCATACAGCTGATTCATCATATCAGAAGGCACTTTCTGTTGCAAGAACATTTCCAACACTGACAACAGGGCTGCAAGAAGTTGGTTGTAGAATTCTCTGTGGGGTTCTGCAGGTGACCCAACTATTGAATTCAGTCCTTTTAATATGAAACAAACTGCATTTTTCTTTTTAAAAATGCTGCTGGTTTAGGAAAAATTAAAATAAATGCAGATTTAATAGATGGGGTTGAGAAGCCCATTTGCTATGCCCCTAAAGTCCATTAACAACGTGCATGTGGGGGGGGTGTCTACACTTCTTATTAATGTTATACTGAAATCCTTTTGCTTAAGAAACTAGACTTGTCAAGGTTGTAAGAGATGGGTGTCAGGCCATCACATAACAAACTTAAAAAAGCTTCACATACAGAGCTGTCCGTTTCCTGGTTTTGAGGAGTTTCAACCCAGCTGCCTCTGAACGAACACCGATGCATTTTAGCTACTATGGTAAGATTGTATGACACTAGATGCTTGTTGATATCAGCTACCAACTTGTTTCAATTCTAGATTTCCTCCTACAGGTTTATAAATCAGGCAACAAGTTAAAACAATGCTGGCTCATTTTAATAACCTGACTTTGGCCAAGTGAAATGGAGACCCACCTTTTACACATCCATCTTATGCTGTATTTCAAGTTTTTGAGGTCAATCCCAACAACACTGTGCTGAAGTTGAAACCTTTCCTCCCTTTGGTAAATAGAAAGCATTGTACCCTTTAAACTTCTACATCTGGCCTGGGCTTCTTGGAATAGCTGAACAAACAGACACAGAATGAGGCCAACTTCCTCAGAGGCACAGTATTTCTCCACCAGTATTTCACTGAATATGGTATCCTTTAACGTTAGGTTAACTTACAGCCCAAGTGGAATTCTCTGCTACCACTAGAAGTGGAATTGACAAACAGAAAGTAAAATCCCAACAGAACACATTGATTAATGTATGAGATTGACCCTGACATTCATTTTAACAGTTGCAGTTAAGATTTACATAAATAAAAACAACTGGTTGATCAAAAACCAGGCATGAATTTCTTCCCAACTCCTTTGTTAGAAATACATTCAGTTGTAAATCGGGAGAATCCCACTCTGCGCATGATAAAACCCACAATACGTCAGTAGATATAAAGCTTGCTACTAGATTAATGAGGCAGATGTTACTGCTCATGGGCTGAACAGTCCTTGAATTTATCCATCCCCATGGACAACATAGCTAGAGTCCTTGTCCAGCAGCCAACTAGATTTAGCATGCCGGTGTGGGTTCAGAATATTTTTTTCTGTGACCATCATGGTCAAGAAGAGTTTTCCGACTTCCCTTTGCTGGGGCCCATGAATTCCAGTCCTTCAATGGGGATGTCTTTCTCCTTAATAGCTTTCTGGAAGAAGCAAAAAGGCAAGCATATTTTAATATTTACAAATATGGTCTAAAAAGTAACCAAATTATAAAAAAAACACAAAGCGCTGAATTCAGCATTCTCTGCCCACTAGTGCAAGGGTGAGAATTAATGCTCCACAACACAGAAATCCAGTGCAACAGCTGTGCTAGCCGAAACTTGTTGCATGGCAGATACATTACCAACCACCTACCGTATTTTTCGCCCTATAGGACGCACTTTTTCCCCTCCAAAAATGAAGGGGCGAATGCAGGCTTTTGCTGAAGCCTGGAGAACAAAAGGGGTCGGGAAGCTATCCGCAAGCCTTGGGAGCCCACGGGAGTTCCCGCCAGGCTCCCTAGGCTTGCAGAGAGCTGCCTGCATCCCGAAGCCTGGGGCACAACTTCGTGCTGGGCTCCCATGGCTTGCGGAGAGCTGCCTGCATCCCTGCGGATAGCAGCCTGTTCTTGGGGGCACGGGGAAGCTCGGGCTTCCCCAGCCCCACGCCTGGAGGGAAATAATTTTTTTTTTCTTATTTCCCCCCCCAAAAAAACTAGGTGCGCCCTATGGGGCGAAAAATACGGTAATTTTGCATTCTCAAGTTCAACAGTGATCCACTGCTGCAAAACATTTCACCAGTGAAACTAGTATACTTATAAGTGACCTTAACTTAGAACTACATCTGATAAAGCCCCCAAATTCCGTATTATGCTTAGGACAGTGGTTTCCCTATTTGTACAGAGAGAATTGCAAAATTTGGGGCTAGAGGCAAAATTGTTCCCTGTGTCTGAAGCTCCTTCCTAAAATTGTGTACACATTCCTAAAATGTTCCCGGATACATTCTGAGGGCACATGCAGGTCTGGGTCTGATCAGTGCCTGGAGGAGAGAATGTCTAGCACCTAAATGTGCACCACCGTGGGAGACATGGAAGAAGAAAAGTGGAATATAAAGAAATTTGCAAAGTATTTGCAAACGCATTCCTCATGCCTGGCTATTGTCTATGCTGGATTGTAAGCTTCCCGAGGCCAGGGATCCATCCACAGAACATTAAAAGCAAAAATATGGTAATAGCACTGTATAAACAGCAACAACTGCACAAACAGCATTAAAGTGAGGACATATTACTATTATAGCAATTGCTGTAATGACTATAACTTTCTCGTTCCCTTGCAAGACACCCACACAAACATGTTATTGCGGGGATTACCTATTACATTATTGCTTGTGTAAAAGCAAAACACAAAATGGCACTCGGAGAAAAAACAAAAGTTGTTCTCCTATAGTTCAACCTCCTTCCCTGCCAAAAAACCATAGGCTGCCACCTCTGTCATAAACTATGCTACCCAGATTGTGTGGGCAGAGACTTGTGACTCCTACACTGCAGGGGGTTGGAGTAGATGACCTCGGGGTTCCTTCCAACTCTACAATTCTATGATTGTGACTTCCAGAGTTTTGTGTGATGTATGCATGTTGATCAGTTCTGCCTCCACCAACCAGTTGTTCTATTAGGGTCTGGGGGAGGGGGTAAGTGTACAATGATTGCAGCCTGAGCCTCTCACTAGAAGTTCCAGGGACTGATTTTGAGACCTGGTGAATATGTTGCCCTTCCTCTAAGGATCACAAAGCAGTGTACCCAACTCTCCTCCTCCCCCATTCCCCCACAATAATCCTGAGGGTGAGAGGTAGCAACTGGCCCAAGGAGCTTAATGACCAAATAGGGAATTTTGAACTTGGATCAACCCAGCCCTAGTCCAACCTAGATTGCGCTACTCTAGTGCCCTCCAGATGTTTTGGACTACAATTCTCATAAGCCCCAGTCACTTTACTTAATTGTCTCAATAGAAAAAAGTGTATTTAGACACAGGGGAAAAAAGATTAGAATCATATACCACAGAATGTGGAACTCGTAAAACATAGACCAGGCTTGGCCAACCCGGTAGCCTCCAGAAGTCCTGGACCACAACTCCCATCAGCACGAGACAACAGTCCATAGTGCAGTCTTTGACAATCTGTCACCTTCCAGATGTTCGAGACAACTCCCATCAGCTGCAATTGGTGTGGCTGTAGTCCAAAACATCTGGAGACTACTCAAACTACTACCACATTTTTTCTACAGTGCAAAAGCAAGTGTTTTTCTGTTCGTAAACACATGCTCCCCATTTTCTCTCTCTGCAACCCATGCAAAGTACAGTGGTGCCTCGCAAGGCGAAATTAATCCGTTCCGCGAGTCTCTTCGTCTTGCGGTTTTTTCGTCTTGCGAAGCACGGCTATTAGCGGCTTAGCGGCTTTAAGAAAAAGGAAACAAACTCGCAAGAACTCGCAAGACGTTTCGTCTTGCAAAGCAAGCCCATAGGGAAATTCGTCTTGCGGAACAACTAAAAAAACGGAAAACCCTTTCGTCTAGCAAGTTTTTCATCTTGCGAGGCATTCGTCTTGCGGGGCACCACTGTACCGTATTTTTCCGTGTATAACATTAGGTTTTTTAACGAAAGAGGTGCGTCTTATACATGGGGGCATCTTATACACAGAAGAATATGGGCAGGTCTTGTCTGACTTCACTTAAAGGAAGACCTGCACGCCATTCCCCACTGACCACCACCAAGCACACCCTGCCTGAGGCCCCCTAACAGATGAGAGCCACATCTTGCATTTAAAGAAGTATCATACCACTTTAAAGGACCATGACTTCCCCCAAAGAATCCTGGGAACTGTAGTTTGTCAAGGGTGCTGGGTTTTTTATTTTAAAATTTGCATTTCTACCCCACCTATTTCTCGAAGGAGCTCAAAGTGGTGCGCAGAATTCTCCCCTTCCTCATTTGATCCACACAACCACCCTATGAGATCGGTTAGGCTGAGAGGGAGTGACTGGCCTCAAGGTACATCCAATGACCTTCCTGACCCAATGGGGATTTGAACCTTGTTCTCCCAGGTCCTGGTAGTCTGATTAGCTAACCACTAAACCACGCTGACTCTCAGATTTGTTAAGAGACCACCGAATTCCCTTTCTGGAACGACAATTCCCAGAATGTCTTCACCATCACAGGGGACTCTGGGAATGGCAGCTACATGAGGCAAGCAGAAGCATCTCCTAACAGCCCGCAGCACCCTGAACATACTGAGGTTTCTAGAGTTCTGAGCTGTGACAATCACAGTGTTATTGTAGCTTTTAAGCGGTTCAGATATGTGTTTTGAGAGCTGACTAGGCGTTATGTTCAAGAGTGCTGGACTCATAGCTGACAACTTTTCGCTTTTTTTAAGGGAAATTCCCTTATTCCGAATAGGATTCCTCGCAAGAAAAGGGAAAAGTTGACAGCTATGGCTGGACTGGACCATCGAGCTTACGTGGGTGACCCTGAGGAAGTCGCAGCCTCGCAACCTCACCAAGAGGATTAAATGAGATTGTGGGGAGGCGACTATGTTCCAGCTCCTTAGAGGAAATAAGGTGAGACAGAAAGGCAAGAAATAGCGCTTTAAACGCGAGGTGCGGATGCAGCCGAAGCCTGAAGCGCAAGCCCCGCCGCCCCGACCTCTGCAAGTGCTCAGAGGCATTTTTTTGCCTTGCCTGGACGCAGAGCTGGTAGCTCTTGAAGAGTTGGGCGCAGGGGTCTCCGCTGCCGTCGCCGCCCTCGCCCTTCAGGAACTTCTCGGCGAACCAGCGGTTGAAGCACTGGTCGTACTCCCGCTTCATCTCCGTGCAGGCCTCGCCGACGCTGTTCATGGCGACCGCAGCACCGACCACCCAAGCGCGAACCCGGAAGTAAGCGCGACTTCCGCCTTTGGCGCACGGAAGCGGGGTTACGTGCCGACGCGCTTCCGGAGCGCCGGGCCAGAGGAAGGCATGTGGGCTCGGCGGCTCGCCCGTGTCTTCCGCGCGGGGTTTTGCTCCCAGGCTGGAGTTCCTGAAGGGGGTCTCCCCGCGCCGCCTAGGGAAGCAGGGGCTCCCCGGGTGAGTAAAAGGCCCGGCGGCGCTTAAGCAGAGCTTGTCCCCAGAAATACGAGGAAGTGACATAGTCAGGAGAGAGTGCTTCTGAGCGTGTGTCGAGGTCTTATAAAAACAAAAACCAGCAGTCACTGGTGGGTTCTTGGACATCTAGCCTAAGGGCTCTCAAATTGTAGTGATGACAGTGATGCATTAATTACATTTGTTGGCCACCTTTCCTCCAAGGAGCTCAAGGTGATTTACAAGGTTCTTCCTACAGTATTTCATATAATTATCATGCAGCCATGGCTCAGTGACTATAGCAGCTGCATTGCATACAGAAGGACAGTTCGACCACCAACGGCATCTCCCGTTAGGGCTGGGTGAGACTCTTTGTCTGAAACCCTAGAGAGTCATTGCCTGTCAGTGTAAGCAATACTGAGCTAGACGGACCAAGGGTGTGTAAAGCCGCTTCCTATGTTCCACGTACATCAGAGGGTGGAATACCTCAGGCCCTGGGGCTGATTGCGGGCTTCTGGATCTATCAGGTCCTCAAGATTCTGCCCATGTCATGCCTCTCACAGGCTCTGCTCGAGTGCCTTTTCTGTGATCATGCCTCTTCCTTACCTGGGTGGAGGATGAGATCAGATCAGAAGAATCAGCATCAAACATTAGCCATAGCAATAAAATAAAATGTACTGAAGATAGAGGTAAAAACTTAACTATACAAAATACATTTTAGAGGTTTACATCAATAATCAAATAATAGATCTTATTCTAATTGCCCCTGCTAAAAACCTTGCAGTTTTTGCTGTCAGCAGAACCTGGGTGGAGGGTGTGTGCATATATCATAACCTATGGCTTGTGCATGGTTGGAATATACCCTTACTTTCCTTCCAGTAGGATCTATGTTCTCTGGTATTCACTGTTTATATAAGTTAAATGCTGCCCTCTGTTCCAATTATTACTGAATTCAGGAAAGTTTGGCTTGTTTAAGTATTTCAGCTGTGTGGGTTTTTAACAAGTTTATGCAATCGACGCTGGAGTTCAAAACATGTATACATACTTGGAAGCAACAGAAAGAGCAACAAGTATATAAAGCCAAGAGAAACTGCAATACAAATTTCCTTCCAAATGTTAATTTTAAAGGGGGGGGGAAGGATTTTCAGAAAGAAACAGATGTGATTCTGTACAAGTTGCTTTATGTTATCATTTACTGAGGATCTCTTTGCAGGATCTAATTGCATTACTTTTCCTCTTCCAGAATAAAAAAGTAACTTTGGAATTGCTTGATCACCTGGAGCGCCTGGCACTTGTTGATTTCCGCAATCAGGAAGGTGTGGAGCGTTTGGAGAAAGCCATTGAATTTGCTGAAAAACTCCATGCAGTTAATACAGATGGAGTAGAGCCGATGGATTCAGTACTGGAAGACAGGTAAGTATCAGGATCACTTGCATATCAGCTGTTAAAATTTTCCCTATTGGTCCAGCAGGGAAAGTCTTGAATTTTTCTGAAATTGGTACAGGATATTCCTGTGAACACTTATTCCTCATCATCATAACCAGAGAGTAAATAAACATCAGAGAAAGCATGTGTAGAAGATAGCCCATAAGGCTTGTTGCCACAAATCATGTTGATTGCTTTTGAAGTAAAGAATAACACACTTGAATCCTTGGGGGGGGGGGTCAGGTGGTGTAGCCTGATCCTTAGGTGACAAGCATTGTGGTAAACTGCTTCAATTCTGTATTTATCCCAACTGCTTCCACAATGTTGAATAATTATTTGTTCTCCTCAGGTATCTGTACCTCAGGGAAGATGAAGTCACAGAAGGCAACTGTGCAGAGGAGCTACTGGAGAAAGCCAAGGAGACCGTTGAAGACTATTTTGTAGCTCCACCAGGTATTATCTTGCATCAGATTTGCAGTCAAGGCTTTGCTGTAGTTTTGACATTTCTAGACCTCTTCCAAGTTTAAGAGCATGTGTTAGACAGACTTTATTAACAATCACATCCTAACTAATTTCAGTTAAATAATGACAATCTCCAATTCAGCTAATGTACAAGAGAGATTAAGAGCAAGTCTGTCTTTTAACGTGGGGTCCTCCAAGCAACCCTGAATTATGCAAATAAACAGTTGAATTTGCACAGCTTTTGATGTCCTGCACAGTAATTTTGCTAGTACAGTTGTACCTCGGGTTACAGACTCTACTAACCCAGAAATAGTACCTTGGGTTAAGAACTTTGCTTCAGAATGAGAACAGAAATTGTGTGGTGGTGGTGCAGCGGCAGCAGCGGGAGGCCCCATTAGCTAAAGTGGTACCTCAGGTTACGAACAGTTTCAGGTTAAGAACGGACCTCCAGAACAAATTAAGTTCTTAACCTGAGGTACCACTGTACTTGATTTGGATAAGCAACTGTGCAGGGTAGTAGTGTCCCCTAGCCATTGTGGGAAACTTACTCAGAAACCCTTCTACTTTTTGTAGATTTACAATGCCTTGCTTACATCCCAAGCACAGTTTCGCCAACACAAGGACTAGATTTTAAAGCTGAGATTCCCAGGAAGCAGAAATCTGCACGCAGTATCTTATTGTTCTGTCTCCACCACCATCCCAGGCATGCATACTGTACACACCTAATTGTGGAATTACCAAGAAACAGAGTTGCTCCGATAACCCCTAAAGAAGCGTTAGTCAGCCCATTTTGCTTAACCATCAGTAACTGAGGCATACATGTTTTATACCACTGCAAGTTTTACTATGTATTAGATGGTACAAATGTTTACTCTGGGTGTAAGAGAGAATGGCTTACACTGTCAAAGCAAACCTATACTAACAAGCACTTAATTCCAGCCAATTTTATTCTTTGTGTTAGGTAACATCCCTTTACCAGAGCTTGAAGACAGAAAGAGTTTCCTATGGAAAGAAGAGTCCTAGGCTCTACATCAGATGCCACAATAGACTTCTTCAGCAGCCAGCATGTACTCCATGAAGCTGCATCCAGGATAAACCTTCACCACATCCCTTGTGCAACTTGACTTTCTCTCTGAAATGACTGCTGTTTCTGTACTGCTTAGGCCTAAGTTATTATTGACTCTGGCATTTTTAAATTGTGTATACAATCCAACGAGGGCAACAATCCAACCCAGAGTTAAGTATCCTTAAACCTGTTTATTTCAATTGGCTTCAGATGTACCCAACACCATTTTTAGTTATGGCCAAAATATTTTCACAACCATAACCCTTTCGCCCGTTCAAAAACAAAACACCCAAAACCAAACTTTCTACTTCTGAAGGGGAAATGGTTTTAGAAAAATGACCGAGAAACCAGATAGCAGAATGTAGATTTCTTAGCTCTGAATATTGAAAGGAGAGTGATCACGGCAGGGACCGATGTGTCATTGTCCAGTGTTCTGTGTCTGGATAAGCAGACTGACATATTTGGGGAGCAGAATCTCAAGGCTATCCAGCTGTCAAAGGTGCCCAAGGATGGAGTGGCTGTCTGTGATGCGCAGAATGATACGAGATGAAAGTGGGGAGACATAGACTTCTGGCAGTTTCTTCCTATCCAGCCCAAGAGAGATTCTGGGCTAGCCCACACCTCTCAAAACATGGGAGAAGTATAGGTGTGATGTTTAATGGTACCATAGATTCAGGGAACAAGTTGTATCAACAGTGTTTCACAGATAGGTATACGCATAAAGGAAACACTATTTTAAAAAACCACAAACATAAAAACTTGTGAGAAGTAGACAACAGGCAACAGTAGACAATAGGATCTCTGTTTTCCTGGGGAACATATGGCAGACCTTTAGAACAAGCATGTTGCTCAGTGGTATTTGTGATACTATTCTAACAGAATGTTGCTGTAGAGTTAATTCATGAGATGGGCTCATGGTTGGGAACTTACAAAACCTATGAGAGCAGACTAGTAATATTTGGCTCAGAAGGGGAATCAAAAGGCACTGAAGCACATTATCCTCAACTATACAGTATTTGTCATTTTCAAATTGGCATATGAATTTCTGCTTCAGAAAAGGATACTAGTTTTCAATATACTGTTGAGCTGTATGTAATAAATAATTTGCTGATCTGAAGTGCATTTCCTCATCTATTTGACCTGCTTATGTATAACATAGGGACGGGGGTGGCGCTGTGGGTAAAACCTCAGCACCTAGGACTTGCCGATCGCATGGTCAGCGGTTCGAATCCCCGCAGCGGGGTGCGCTCCCGTCGCCTGCCAACCTAGCAGTTCGAAAGCACCTCCAGGTGCAAGTAGATAAATAGGGACCGCTTACCAGTGGGAAGGTAAATGGCGTTCTGTGTGCTGCGCTGGCTCGCCAGATGCAGCTTGTCACGCTGGCCACGTGACCCGGAAGTGTCTGCCTATAGAGTGAGATGAGCGCACAACCCTAGAGTCTGTCACGGGCAGGGGTACCTTTACCTTTATGTATAACATATGCAGTCTGACCTTTTATTTATATAGAAATCCCATGGACACCGATAGCACAACTCTGTTGTAAGCATGGATTGGATTGCAGCCTTAACATGATACAGCACACTTAATAGTTTAACTTAGCTCCAAACCTGAGGTTAGGCCTTCTTTACAGCTGTTACAAGGCTTAACAAATATGATCCACGCCAGCACTTAAATAAACTATCACATAATCAGGGAATGCTTTCTCTGTGGTTGCAGGCAAGATAGAAAAGTGAGCCTCTAAGCATGCAATAGTGTCTTTGCCAGGAAGCCCTCTAGGCTTGAGGCAAATACAACTTCATATGTATGAAATGGAACATCTCTTGTTTTACATGTCAACTACAACAAAACATTAATTTCAAAGGTTTACAAGCAATGGGGCTTTAATACAGCTTTATTAACTGAATTTATATTCCACCCTTCCTCCCAAAGGAGCAAATGCTTGTATTGCATTTTGATTTTATGTATTTTGTATGTATTTTATATTTCATGTGAACTGCCCTGAAACCTTCGGGTTAGGGTGGTAGAAAAATGAAATTAATAATTGGGCAGATTTAGCAATTGACTAGATGCACAGGAAATACCCGTGTTTGTCAAGTCTTTGGCCAGAGAAGGAACCTATCCCATTAGTTGTGCTCTGGTGCTATGCTTCCTATTCCAGCAGCCCCTTCACTAATTCTGCTGCCTCGCCTGTTATCTTTCTTTGATGTTGCCTCATAATAATTTTATTCTTTATACCCTGCCCATCTGGTTTCCCCCGCCACTCTGGGCGGCTTGCAACACATATAAAAACATAGTAAAACATCATACATTAAAAACTTGCCAATACAGAGTTGCCTTTATAAGTCTTCTAAAAGCTGTGTTGTTCTTTATCTCAACATCTGATGGGAGGGTGTTCCACAGGGAGGGCACCACTGCTGAGAAGGCCCTCTACCCAATTCCCTGTAACTTTGTTTCTCATTGTGGAAACTGCCAGAAGGTCCTTGGAGCTGGACGATAGGGCTCCTTCAGGTATATGGAGCCAAGGCTGTTTAGGGCTTTGTAGGTCAGCACCTTGTGCTCAGAAACGTACTGGGAGTCATGAAGTTACAGGGCCCCCTAGAAAAGGCCCTTAAAACAACTGGGACTTCATAACCAATTTATGTCATGTGCATTTGGCATGTGAAGTACTACGAGGTCTGTTCTTCCAGTTGTGGACAGTCACTGCTATTCCATCATCCATACTGGAGCTTGACTGAATGCACCTGTGATGTATTTTTCTGCTCCACCCATCTCCCCAATTTTTCTAATCTGACAGGTGCACAAGTACTTCTGTAACTTTTTTTTGCAGGGGGAGAGAGAGAAAATCCAGGAAGTGCACAAGAGCAAATGTTACCAGCTTTAGTTATGTTTTACAAATGGCAAAACAGAAGATTGTGGGCTTTTCATAGCGACAATTGTAGTTTTTAAATTTTTAATTAATACTCTGGTGTTTTGCAAGAGTGATATTTACTTGACATGTAACAGAGTAGTATAAGAGGTGTTCTGCTATAAAGTTCTATTGGTTTAATTTAAAAGTCCAATGTGTTCAATTGCAATTTGGGTCTCCAAGATAGTTCCACATGTGTCCTCTGCTGAAATGGTTTCAGACATGCCTACTGCATGTGGCAGTCAGTGGAAATAGGCAGGCTCATGTCATTTTTGCTGCCAGAAATGAAACAGCTAGGCTACATTCAGGTGAGGAGCAAACGGAAGTAGGGGTGTGGCAATCGGGAACATTCCCTAGAAAATCACAGATGTGACAAACTCCCCTCACATGCCGCAAGCAAGTTTCCACTCGTGGTCACTGTGGATGATTAATAGGTTATTTTCACTTATCGGTTTTTATCCGTATGGGCTGGCATTTTTATGAAAACAATGTGTAGAAGCTGCAAAAAAATTGTGTAAGCAACACCAATTCCACAATGCACTCCCATCTGAAAGCACTCAGGGTTATTATATCTGAGCAACTTTTAAATTATATTACTGTAGTGTAAATATTCTGTTGATTTTCCCCCCCACTACAATACCCGGCTTGACCAGTAGGCTTTGATAAACCCGGGAACAGAAAGGAATTTAAAACCTGTATTTTACACCAGCTTCCCACCTGCACAAAAGACAGTCACCCACTGATGAGTTACAGAAACATTTAAGTATATTTCAAAACAACACAACAGGCTGAGCCATACAGGTTGCTCCACTGCTTTACAGCACCTTCCTGCAGACAACCATTAACTAGTTCTCAAGCTCATATCCCTTCGTTCAGAAGGAGAAACAAAAACAATGTACATTTTCCAAACAAAAGAAGTTCAAGTGGCAATGTTTTATAGTATTTCATTACCAACACTTCCCTAGTAAAAACTGTAAGTCATAAAAAAAGATTTTATTGAATAAGAAAGGGGGGGGGGAGGGAAACAAGGCTTCCTACGAAAGACTATATCCATCCATTTTGGAATGTAAACTCTGAGCAGAAATAAAGAGCTCAGTTCACATTTTTAGAAGTCCCTGTTGGGTGCAATCAGTATGGCCTGAAGGGAGAAGAGTAGCGTGGTGATCCCCTGCTTTGGTATGGAGAATCGCGACTCCTTGAACCAGAACGGGAGCGCGAGT
The DNA here is from genome assembly GCF_027172205.1 of Podarcis raffonei. Classification (NCBI taxonomy): domain Eukaryota; kingdom Metazoa; phylum Chordata; class Lepidosauria; order Squamata; family Lacertidae; genus Podarcis; species Podarcis raffonei. The sequence goes on from NC_070617.1 coordinate 26,092,706, forward strand.
AGCCATAGCTGATGCTTCTTTCAGGACAAACTCTGATATAGGATGTTTCACCCTGGAATTTAAAACAGAGAAAACCCAAACATTGGCATAACATCCTGTGGTCAACGTTATGAATGAATGAATGCCAAAAATGAAGATCAGGAACCAATGCACAAGTGGCTCGAGGCTGGAGATAGCTTTTTTTCCATATATACACAAGTAGGAGTCCATCTACTGCTGCTGCCTTGGGACAGCTCTGATCTGGCCCTTGAGGGTCTACAGATGAAGGGCATGTGTTACATAACAGCTAGTACGGTGCAGGTATTAATAAGGCAAACACAGCCATATTCTGTCCTCATCTAACTAAGAAGGGCGAAGATGTCGATAGTTTCCAACTTTTAACTGCCAGAGGGAAAGAGATGTAATCTAGTGGAGTCCTTCAGCATAGTTGGGAGATGCCTTGGTGAACTGTCTCACCAGCTCATCTTAATTTAATTGTATCTCAGCAGCTCAGGTTCTGAAGGGAAATCCCACAGCAAGCAGCCTCCAGCTGTGACAGAGGGGGTGGTTGCAGCAGATGGAAGAAGGTGGTTGCAAGAGAGGTAGCAATGCCCCAAGACTGGGGGGGAAAACTGGTTTATGGCAGAGACATCATGAGACCACCATAGGAAGAGGTTCCATGCATAGGTGGGAAAGACTGCTATTGTAACCACTATGGTTACTCATCAACATCTCTGGGGAGAAGCGTTGCAGTTTGTGGATGCAAGCTCTGGCTGCCAAGGCAAAGGTGAGCTAAGCTTATTCAACAGCCAACCACTAGCAATCTCTGTTCAACTCTTGGTCTGTTAAAGGGAGAATGGCAAAGCAAGTCAACTCGACTTACCTAGAAGAAGACAGAGGCAAGTAAATCCAAATGCTTATTTTTTTTCATGTAACTTAGGAATGAACCCCAGAAAACCTGGCCTTGGCTGTCAGGGCTCACACCACGCCATCATGGGGCAGGTTTCACAAGGCCATGACCACTCTTTTAAGCTGGATTCCTAACATGCTACAAGGATTACTATTAGCCACCAGTTCCGAGACTATTGCTAGACTGTGCCCCCGGAGCCTCTTGAGAGCATCACAACAGGACACGTTAACGCATGTTCCTCCATGACTGGCACAACGCACATGCTCTTCACCCACAGGCAGGGACCCACCTCATGAGATCGGAATTTGGTGTCATCCAGTTTACGCAGTGCGTATTCCATGTCTTCCTTGCGGAGAAACTCAACCACCCCCATTCCATCTTTCTGTACATCTGCATAACATACATCACCAGCTTCACGCATATGATCCTTCAGGTCCTGCCAGCTGCCTGATGGAGGAAGCCCTGAGCAGTGAGAACACAAAACATAAGAGACTACGTAAAGAGATGGCACTTGCGGCTTAGGCTGGACCGGAAAAAGCTGCACACCCTGGAATGGTCCCTCCAGCGGGTCTGAGACTCCATCCACCACTTCCACAGGCTTCCTGCTTATTAAGGATCCAAAGAACAGCAGTTAAGTTCCATTCCTGAGTGGATGAGCCTTTCATTGTCAGCAAGGTGGTCCCCTAGGTAGGATTCAGAGTTCTGGGCTTTGAAAGGAATCCTCCTCCTGTTGGTCCAAGGTAAACTTAACATCACCCCTAACTCTGCCTGGACAGCTTGTACTCCACATACGACTTAAGTTACTCAGGATCAGATTCCCATCCAAGAATGATAGTCCCCTTCTAACAGTATGAGTTTTGATTCCAATTTGGGTCCTTGGGCAGCGAAGCAAGGATACCTGTGTTTAACTATCAGCATGAACCTTAAGTAAAGGTAAAGGTAAATGGCTCCCCTGTTCCACATCGCATTCTGGAGACACTAGAACACTGCTGCTCCTAGCAGTTTTCAAGAACGCTTCACAATACTCTCTAGCAATGCATGTTCTCCCATTCATGCCAAACGTCAAAGAGATTCCTCCAGATATCCTCCCTGCCCTCCCAGGCTTCTGTGGTTCAACACTTTTGTTTTCGGGTCCTGATGCAAAGCTGAAGAGATTGCAATTCAGTAGTTTCATCACAGGGAGCAATCACATTTTTAGCCAGGATGCCACAGTACCATGCAGAGAAGCACCAAGATAGGTCACTGTACTTTATTTAAGCAGTACATGGGAATAAACATGGTTTTTTTTAAATGAGTTTTGTTTTAAGTGGACCATTCCATAAAACTGGTCAGGGAGTGCTGAGTTTTCTCCAGAGATTTGATCGCCATGGCAAAACCTCCAAAATACATCCACTTCTCTCCAGTAAGAGGTATTTTCCACCTGTTTCTCCCAAATCACTAAACAAGACACCTACTCCAGATATGGCAAGGTTCCTCTGAGGGATCCACAAGGTTATTAACTGAGGGATCTAATTCAGGTTATTTTCTCTCATAATAAGCAGAAATACTGCACAGCAGCAGCAGCTCAGGCAGCTCTTTAATGCTCATATTTTTGTCTCAGAGAATCATTTGCTTTTAGGAGACCCAGTCCTCCTGGCCCTGCACACTACAAGGATCTTCTTCTTTCCCTTCACCCTCCCAGTTGCCCATTTCCAAGTCCATTGAGTTCATGCCTGCCTACAGGTGGAGATGAGATTTATCTTTTGCTCACCATTCATTCACGAAGTTGAACTCCAAAAGCAAATTAAAATAGGCTTCCTCCGTTAATTGAACCAGAAAGCTGTCTTCTCCTCTTGCAGCTCTGAAAAAACTCCTTCACAGGAACAGTTTTCTTATTAAAGAAGAAACCCTGTATTATGGAAGCAAGGTGCTCCTTCTCCCCAATATACCAAAACATGTAGCATGGCATCAGGATGGCTCCCAGCCAGTATGAAGTATGGAAGGCAACATACCTGAAACAAGGACTCGGAATTCAGAACGCCGTGAAGGAGGGCCATTCCTCCCACGAGGCCCCCCACCAAAGCCTCCACCCCGTCCTCTGGAAGGTTTGGGAAACTCAACACGAAGGCGACAGTGACCATAATCATAGCCATTCCTCCCATAAACTGCATCTTCTGCATCTCTGTGAACAAATAATACATGCATGAATTTAGCATTGCCCAGACAGCACAGGAAAGGTACGAAAACAAGAGAAGAGTCTTTTGGCACCTTACAGGCTAACACATTTTGCTGCTCCTTAAGGTACAAAGAGATACTTTGCTGTGTTTGTTGCAATAGATTAACCCTCTGGAAAATGAGTACTCCTATGAACTATTGTACTTTGAAACTTAAATATAGAAATATTTAGATATAGTAGGCTGGAAAAAGTGGAGAGGTTCCCAGTTTCTAAGCTGGAAGATGTTAGCACTTGACATTTATGAACGATAAAGTTGTTTCTAGCTTTGGAGAAAAGTCACAGGATGAAACATACTGACTGGACACAGTATTCACCATCAGGACGCAAAATGTTGCAAACAATAAAAAGAATTCTGAACATTCATGCCTTACACTTACAACAACAGTTAGCATAACATAGCACCAGGGAGTTCCTATTTATTTTCTGAACACCAATTACTCTGTTGACTTGCTTGTCTCCCTGGAGTAAAATCAAGAAGGTGGCAATCAGGTTAAAAAACATTAGTGCCCAAGGCACCTTTGCTCCAGCTGTTTCAAAAAGCCATTGTCAGTTACGCAAAGAACGCTACTTTCAAGAGATACAACAAAATGAAGAAGCTTCTCTGTATGCTTATGAGCAACAAGAATTCCACCAGCAGACTACTTTCTACAGATCAATTAGCAATGTGCCAAACACTACTTTGGGAACCCCTGCAGCCTGCTTCTTTATGCCAGCATATTTTTTGTAGTTAATCTTCATCCCTGATGTGGTAACCCAAAAAAGCCCTTCACTACACCACTTAAGGGGTCGTGGGTGTGACTTTTTTGTAACTGGACTAATTTCTGATGCAGTCCAATCCTCCATTCCTCAGATTAAGGATTAATGGTCTGTTGTCAGTCATATATGTTGTGGTGTTGAGCTACGCATTGCATAGACGTCTATATTTGAAGAAAATGACTAAGACATACTAACAAGAATTTGCCAGAATCAGAACAGTACATATTTGTAAAGCAGATTTAATATATACATGATCAACAGTTCTGCAAAAATGAAGGAAACACCCCTTTCCATAGGATTTAATGATGTTTTAAAATATTATATATTGCATTTTGTTGTTATATTTAATGTGAACCACATTGTGAAGATTTTTATTCTTGAAACGCAGTACAAAAATTAATGAATTAAAAATTAATTCATAAACAAAAAGGCTCCGTTCCAGGATTTGTCAAGAAAGAAAGGAAGGCAGGAAGGAAGGAGACTGGCAACCTACTAAAGATGCAGTGGTCTTTACATCATCTAGATCTCTGACTATATACAGTGGTACCTCGGGTTACATATGCTTCAGGTTACAGACTCCGCTAACCCAGAAACAGTACCTCGGGTTAAGAACTTTGCTTCAGGATTAGAAAAGAAATCGTGCAGCAGCGGCGCAGTGGCTGCAGGAGGCCCCATTAGCTAAAGTGGTGCTTCAGGTTAAGAACAGTTTCAGGTTAAGAACAGACCTCCAGAACGAATTAAGTACTTAACCCGAGGTACCACTGTAATATTAACAGCAGAGGAGCCATTCCACAGTCCATTTTACTACTCCCCCCCCCCTGAATAATCATTTATGAATTGGGAAAAGGCACTATCTTATCCTCCATCTTGTTTCTGTGCGTGTTTTTAAATATAATATAATATAATTAATATATATATATATATATATATATATATATATATATATATATATATATCTATCTATCTATCTATCACCTTGAATTAGGCAGTATTTGTATCCTGAAAGGCAGAATATAAATAAACTGAACCCAAGGTGGGGTTTGAAGCAGAGGTGGGGAAACTGTGGCTCCTCCACTGCTGTTTGTTATTGGACAGTCCCAGTTGCAAGCCCCAGCAGCCAAGGATGGTGGGAGTTGTAGTCCAACAATATCTGGAGGGCCACAGTTTCCCACCCCTGAACTAGTGGCTGGTATTCTTGCAAAGAATATTGGTCTAGGTGCATCTGATCCACCTATGTTCTGGAAGGGTCATACCTCAGAGGCAGAACACCCAATTTGTACGCAGAGGATCCCTAGTTCAATCCTTGACATATCCAGTACTGTATGTCCTGTCTGAATCCCTGGAGAGCTGCTGCCAATCTACACAGGCCAGGGCTGAGAAACCTTTTTCACATCAAGAGCCACATACCCTGCTGAACAACTTTTCATGCGTGAAATTCAAAAGTAGACACGCAGCGAGTTACCTTCTAACAGCTGGCCATCTCTACACAAACTAGTCCAACAACATGGGGTTTGGGTGAAGGCTGTAGGCTGCATTGGATACAATGCAGGGTCTGCTCATTGCCTAGATGGGAGGCTGCCTGAGAAAACACTACCAGGTGTAGAGGGTGGTATATAAATTCCAATAATAATAGTAATAATAGTAATAGTAATAATAATAATAATAATAATAATAATGTTTGTCACCTTGGCTTCCATTAAGGAAGCAAGGTGGGAAATAAACATAATACATTTCATATAGATTATTTTAGGATTATAGGCAACTGAGTTCTACTTAGGGAAAGCCCATTGAAACTGATGGACCCAATGCTAATCATGCCTATCAATTTTAATGGATTGTATCCATTGTCAAACTCAACAGCAGACCCACTGAAACTGATGGACCCCATACAAGTTATGCCTGTTAATTTTAATGGGTTGCATCTTATCTTAGTGCTACTCAATAATAGCAGACCCATTGAAATTAATGGACTCTAGGGCAGCCTTATTTTTGTAACTAAATTGTTTTAAGCTGTTTTTAATACTGTTTCAATTGCTGGAACCTTAGGGGGAAGGGTGGGTAATGACAATGTGATTCGGTATTTGAATGACTGGTATTAGTAATTATAAATTGGTACTGCTATTATGAGGCTATTATTGGATTGTAATTGAAAACTAATAAAAATTATTATCATAAAGAAGATAATGTGACACTGTAAGGCAATGTTTATTTTTATTTGTGTAGCCGAAACCATTCCAAAACAAAACATCTATCAATTTCAGCGGATTATATCCAATGTCAATCCTACTCAACAGTACTCGAGTCTACTCTCTGGAGCATGGGAAATGCTGGATAGCAACCCCCTTATATCATTAATATAAATAATAATAATCTGAAAACCGTCTGGGTGGGTGGATGCAGGTGGGTTTGATTCCCTCCCCCTCTTTCTTTTTCCTTTCTCCTCCTGTGAAGAGGCTGCATCCTAATGTTTTAATGTTATATCTTAATCTTTTAAATTGTATTTTAATCAACTTGTTTTTATTATTGGTTGTTAGCCGCCCTGAGCCTGGTCTTGGCTGGGGAGGGCGGGGTATAAATAAAAATTTATTATTATTATTATTATTATTATTATTATTATTACTACTACAGAAAGCCAGCATGTGACGTGCCAAAAAGAACCAAATAAAAATAAATTTAAAAAAGGCGGGAAAGAAGGAGGAGGAGAAGGGGGTGAGGCGGGGCTTGCACCTCACCCTGCCAGCAAGATGCAGAGCCCCACATTCACAAAATGCCAAAAATTGGGGTTGGGGGGCTCCTCTTCCTCCTCCCCCCACCATCCAAGCATGCTTGGGAACCCCCCCCCCCCAATTCCTAAATGAGAAATTATTGGGGGGGTTCTCTACATGCCCCGCCTGAGGGAACCCGGGAACCCACCGGCCCCGCTCCCCGTCACCCACCGGGGGTCCTCGAAGCGGACGAAGGCGAAGGGGGCGAGCCCGCGCTTGCTCTTCAGCTCGATGTCGCGGATGCGGCCGTACTTGTAGAAAAGCTCCTCCAGGTCCTTCTCGCGCACGTCGGCCGGCAGGTTGCCCACGTAGATGCGGCCGTCGCCGCCGCCGCCGCTCCCGCCTCCCCGGCCGCCCCCTCCGGACATGCCGGCCCCGCCGCCTCCGTAGTCCATCATATCCCGGCCCCAGCCCCCAGACATCCTTCCGAGTCCCTCACAGGCCGCTGCGAACGTCTCCGGGGCCTAGAGCCAGCCAGCCAAGTCAGTCAGCCGATTCGGCCTCGGCCGCCGCCCCCTCAGGCCTTCACACGCCGCAAGGAGCAACGTGACGGAGGACAAAAAATGAGGAGCAGGGAGGGGGGGGAAACCGCAGCTTAAAGGGAGGAGGAGGAGAGAGGCGACGCGCCACCCAGAAGAGATGGGGAAGTGGGGTGGGGGGGAAGGAACGGCTCCTATGCAAACCCTCACTCCGAGGGAGGGAGGGGGGAGCACGAAAGAGCCACCGGATGCGCATGCGGCGGCGGCTGCAGTTTGCGCATGCTCGGGTTTCTGTGGGCCAAGGGTGCCTCCAGCGGGGCGGGCGGGGATATTTGAGCGGATGCGCGCAGTTCAATAGCGTGATGCCACTTGTCAGGGCTTCAGCACCAAAGGATCCTGGGAAGTGTAGTTTGTTAAAGGTGCTGGAAGCTGTTAAGAAATAACCATACGGTAGATGGCTGCAACTCTTGAGAGTTCCCTGGAAAAAGAAGGATTGGCCGTTAAACCTCTCTGAAATTGTAGCTTCAGGAAAGGTAATATAGGGATACAGTGGTACTTCGGATTACATACGCTTCAGGTTACATACACTTCAGGTTACAGACTCCGCTAACCCAGAAATAGTACCTCGGTTTAAGAACTTTGCTTCAGGATGAGAACAGAAATTGTGCTCCGGCAGCGTGTTAGCAGCTGGAGGCCCCATTAGCTAAAGTGGTTCTTCAGGTTAAGAACAGTTTCAGGTTAAGAACGGACCTCCAGAACGAATATAATAATAATAATAATAATAATAATAATAATAATAATAATAATTTATACCCCTGGGTTTCTCCAGCCATCTTGGCGGCTTCCAATAAAACACTAAAATACAATAACCTATTAAACATTAAAAGCTTCCCTAAACAGGGCTGCCTTAACCCGAGGTACCACTGTATTGTGGGCATCCTCTATCTCGAGAGTGCGCCTCTGGGGATAGCAGCACCAAAGTGACCTCCAGGCACAAGCTCGGGCAGTCTGTATGGGGGTACTGGATGCCCAGACAAGACCCACCCCCTCCCGCCTCACTGATGTGGTCTAAAGGAAGTCAGAGCAATATGTTTCAGCACCTTTAACAAACTACACTTCCCAGGATTCTTTGGGGGAAGCCATGACTTATTAAAAGCGGTATCACAGTACCTTCCTGTGCATGAAAAGCCAGCTTAGCTATCACACTTGGTGTCTGCTTTGTCCATCACTGATTTTGTTATGTACTGAAGTTCTCAACTTGGGCCAGCAGGGGGATACCGTAGATAGTTTTCACTCAGGTCCACATATGCAAATAAGGAATTGAAAGTGACATTCAGTAATTGGATAGTTACAGAAAGTTGTTACTGTTGCCTTGTAGTTGAGCTCTCTATAAGCAGGTTGACTGAACCCTTCAGTTTAGTTCTGTTCTGGCCTGTGAATAAACAAGAGCTGTTTGAAGAATCGCTGTGCCGTCTGATATGTTAACCCACAACTTAACAGATTTATTACTGGACTTTTGTCTTCCTTTCTGCCCACCCATCAGCAAAACCACATTAAGGAGACATAGGAACAGCTGTCCAAACATTGGGGCCTGAGTTTTTAAGTTTTATTTTCCTCTTCCCTCCTTGCTCTTTTTCTCATGTGTTGTATTTTTGTTTATTAGAATGTAAGCCTGCAGGTAGATAGTGTCTTGTCTTTATTTCATGTAAGCCGCTCTGGGAGCCTTTTTGGGCTGAAAAGTGGGGTACAAATGCTCTAAATAAAAAAATAAAATAAAAAGGCAAGCTTGTAGTGCATGCACGCACGTGCCCCTTTGGGGCCTAGTGTTGCACATTTCCAAGAAGGATGCCTGCTAATGAGCTGCCCTTAAGTGACATAATTGAAATCTCAAGACAGAGTAGAACATCCATGATCAAAACTAAAAAATTCCAGTAACACTTGCTTCAGGCCCTGTTGGGGATGCTTTCTGATATTTACACAATCCTGTTTATCCAGCAAATCTAGTTGAAGCCTCTGTAGACAGCATTTACTCAAGGCAGGTCAGATCAAAGTGGCCCCCGTTAGCAACCTTTTAAATATGTTCCAACTTGATTTTAGCTTTTATTGCTGATTTGCCTGCCTTGTTGTTTTTTAATGTTATATGTTTTGTTTGGACTCAAATTTTATGAATGTGAAACTTTGCCTCTATAGGCATCATTTTAAAATTACCGTACTTTCGCTGAACCACATTTGCCGCTTTAACAGTTCCTTGTGCTGCAGCTGGGGATGGGCAGTAGATCAATGGCAGGGCATCTGCTTTGCATGCATGACTGCTGGGAGGAATGCAACAATAAGAAATGCCATGGTGCATCTGTCCCAGCAAAACCGGACGCCTTCATCTGCTCCAGCTGCAACAAAACATGTCTCTCCTGTATCCATCTCTACAGCCACAGCAGGCACTGTAAATCTCTAACAGTTTGACTTCAGTCCCGAAGGTGCACTCTTCCATTGTTTCCTGAGACAGATGGATGCCAACCAGCTGACCCTTGACTTCAGAGCATTGAACAGCATTAATCTGTCACCAACAGAGATTGTTGGTATTTGCTTGATTGCACAGTTAAACTATTGAACTTGCTCCAGCAGGAGGCAGTGACCACTTTGATGGCTTTAAGAGAAGATTAGACAAATTCATGGCTACGTTCTGCTTCCAAAGCTGGAGACAGTAATGCTTCTGAATACCACTTGCTGGAAACTGCAGATAGGGAAAGTGCTCATGTGCTCAGGTCTTGCTTGCCAGTTTCCCATAATGGGCATGTTATAAGAAAAAACTGCTCCTTTTCCATTATGGGGTACCCAAGATCCCATAGAGTCCTTTTGTAGGGTCTCTATCGGTAGGAGAAAATAACAGAGACCAACCAGAGAATATTGAGAAGCAAAGCAGCTAGTAAGCCTGATCTTTATTAAAGCTGTTGCAACAGGGTGCTCCCCAACACACACAAAGGGGAGGAGGGACCCTAAGTAATGTGTGCAAGCTCTTATATAGACATTTTAAATTGCCTGCCCTGGAGTCCAAGACCAACCCCAGAAACATCATACATACATCACAGAAGGGGCGGACTAGAACAGAAATCTGAGTGCGTTTTTTTCCTCTTGTCTGCTAGGTTGCTTGACTGAATTACCTGGGCATCCTGGCCACTCTTTTGTTACTCAATTCCTGAATCCAGGTCACAGGTCACAGGCTCATACCCTATTCATATCTTAAATGTGACCTTAAGACAGGATTTGTGAGAGAGAGAATGGGGAGATTTCCCATTTCCTTCGACCTTGCAGAGAAATATTTGAGGTCATTTTGGAAGAGAGAAAATAGTTTTAGGACTTTTCTGTGGGTTTCAGACATGTGGTTTACATATTTGTATGTTTTTGCTTGGTTCATTTATGAACATCTATTTTATATATATAAGATCTTAAAATTCTTATAACAGGCATCTGGTGGACCACTGTGAGAACAGGATGCTGGATTAGATGGGCCATTGGCCTGATCCAGCAGAGCTCTTCTTATGTTTAATTCCCAGACAGTGTGAGAACTGTCAGTTCACTCCTACCTTCTGCTTTCCATTCTTGAGTCAATTGCTGGTACAGTATATATAAAAAAATCCACTCAAGCCGTTCTTGATGTGTATGTTATTTGCAGTCATACCACACTTATGTGTCACATGGGGGTGTGCCTGTGCTGTTATGCACATTGCAGAGCCACATGATGTTCTGGACTAGAAAAGATTATCTCAGAGAGGAACTGAGAACAATTTTACAGCAAAGGCAGGGAAACATTTTTCAGTAAGACAGCTGCATTCAATTCTGGGTAAGCTTCCAGGGGCCTTTGTTGGGTAGGGCCAGAGGCAAAGGTGGGTGTGATCAGAAGCAAACATTTGGCTGAGCAAGGAATGGGAATTTTACTTTTGTACTCTAGGCTAGCTTCTTCACAACCATACACCCTCTGTTCTCCATTAAGGCAAGCAAGAAGTATGATAATTGATCAAGGTCATATTCTAGCTGGGCAAATTTTTTTGAGGTGAGTGTGATGCTGGGCCAGGGAGGGTTTTGTAATCTGGGGAAAGTGTCCTAATGGGCCAGGCAGATAAGATTTCCCAGCTGCCCTGCTAGTCCTACAGCCCAGGGGTAGGGGCCAAGCCTCATCCACTAATAATAATAATAATAATAATAATAATAAATTATTTATACCCCACCCATCTGGCTGGGTTTCCCCAGCCACTCTGGGCGGCTTCCAATAAAACACTAAAATACAATAACCTATTAAACATTAAACACTTCCCTAAACAGGGCTGCCTTCAGATGTCTTCTAAAAGTTTGGTAGTTATTTTTCTCTCTGACATCTGGTGGGAGGGTGTTCCACAGGGCGGGTGCCACTACCGAGAAGGCCTTCTGCCTGGTTCCCTGTAACTTGGCTTCTCGCAGCGAGGGACCCACCAGAAGGCCCTCGGCGCTGGACCTCAGTGTCCGGGGAGATTGATGGAGATGGAGACGCTCCTTCAGGTATACTGGACCGAGGCCGTTTAGGGCTTTAAAGGTCAGCACCAACACTTTGAATTGGGAATCGGAAACGTACTGGGAGCCAGTGTAGGTCTTTCAAGACCGGTGTTATATGGTCTCGACGGCCGCTCCCAGTCACCAGTCTAGCTGCTGCTCATGAGACAACCACCTGTGATCTCCTCTCAGGTAAGAGAGGGCACACCTAACTCCACAAGGCCTCTGAACACTTTACTTACTATCTATTAAAACATTTCTATGCCTCCTACCATATTAGACTGCATGCAATACAACAAAAAAGAGAGATAAAAACAGTATCCAAAAGCAGCAACGTACAGCTAACAGTTGAAGGAGCACTCCGAATCACAAAGTAATTACATTCTGCACATGCTCAAGAACACTGTTCTCTCTGGTTTTATACATGCATACGCTCAGAAGCATTCAGCTTGCAGACATGCCATCCAGAACGTCTCTCTCCTAGTTCTTCAGAGGAATCTTGCTGTTTCCTGGCGCACCCGCTGACCTGCGGCTTGCCTGGTCCTGCAAGGGCGCCCCCAGCAGCACCGCCTCCTTGCCCTCCGCCTCGCGGCCCGTCTGGCTGACCAGGCCCCGTCGCCACAGCAACGGACGCCGGCGCGGTGCATGCCGGCCTGCAACAAAATGCAACAATAAAACTCTACGGGAGGCTCAGGAGAGGCGGCCAATAGTCTCAGAGGAGTATTGTTGTCGTGGCCAATGGCAGCTGGCGGCGAGCTGGGCTGGGCGTGGCCGCTGCCGGCGGGCGGAGGGCGTGGCCGGGGCATCCAGGCGGCACTCGAGGCTTGTTCGCGGGCGAAGGCAGAGGCGAGGCGCGCGCGGGTTTCCTCAGCTCGTTACGCGACGGGGGCAGCCTCCGGAGGAGCGCCGAGGTGACAACTTGCTCGTCCGCTCCACCAACGTCCCTGCCCGCCGCCGTCGTCGTTCTCGGAGGAAGCAGCCGCAGGAGCCGCCGCCAACCAGAAGCACACGGTGAGGGGCGGCGGGGAGGTTTTTAAGCGGGGAAATTATAATGGCGTCGGCAGAGATGATGGGAGGGGGCGGTTGGGGACATTACTAATATGAGGAGAGTTATAGCGTGATTCCGGCCATGTGTCGGTTGGGTTCTGAGGGACCGTCCAGAGGCCGTTAGAAAATGATATATAAAGTGACATTACGGTTACTTGAACTGTCGAGGAGGAGACGATGGGGGTGTGAGGGGGAGACGACATTATTATTATTAGTAGTAATACAATAGTAGTTTGGTATGTAATTCTGGCCTTTAAAAAGTTGGGTTCTGCGAGCTGCCCTGAGGCCGTTTGAAAATACAGATTAATATTAGTGCGGTGCAAGGATTGCTGAGGTGGAGGAGGCGATGGGAGTTTGAGGGGCGTGTGGGGGAAGAAACGGTATTATTATTATCATTAGTATAGCTTGCAATTCTGACCCTATAAAAGTTGGTGTTCTCTGGAATGTTCACAGGCCGTTTGAATAATTCTAATACGGTACAAAATTTAAATGGCGTTTTAAAAACCCATTAAAGCAGGTCATGATTAATGTGAGATTATCATCAGCTGGTTATTTGATTTATTGAACACGTTTGTGTTCTGCTTATATATAAGTTGGGCTCTCAGAATATGTAAAATGTAAACTTATTTTGGGGGGGGGAGAAACCCCTTGGGAGGAGTTATAAATAAATCTGCGCAACTGAATCGGAATCATGGGTAATCGTTCTTCCATTTCATTTACTGTATTATAGATTTTGTTTTCTCGTAAAGTTGGGTTCTCTGGGCAGTTTTACAGACCATTAAAAGACATAATAATGCAAAACTTTTAAAAAAAGTTTTAAAATAAATGAATTCCTTAAGTTTGTGCGATCTAAATTAGAGGGGGAGGGGTGGAATTAGAAAGTGGTATAGAAATGACTTTTAAGCATGGTACATAGTGTTGGCATCATGAAGGGTTCTGGAGAACTTGGATGTTTGCTAGCTTATTTTGCAACCTTTTAAATAAGTGTTTTGGCCAACTGCATTTTGGACAGTTATCCACTCTTCCCCACTTCATGTGAACCTGTACAGTTGGCTGATTTTGCTGCTCCTGATTTTCTTAATTATTTTGAATGAAGACTCAAACTGGGGAGCCCTGTAGTGAGTTTGTGGGTCACCTGATGGAGGAGGAGGAGGATTTTGCTGTTTCACTTTTTTTTTTTTTTTGCTTTGAGTTGCAGCCTAATTTTTAGACTCCACAGAGAAAAATTTAAAAAGAAATGCTTGAAAGTATTCTTAAATAGTTTTGTGCCATGTGGGGTCCAACTATTGAGATAAAAGAGAAACCACAGCCAGCTCCTCTTTGGTTTGCAATGAATAACTAAGGAAGGGAATAAATAGGAGGGGATGTAACAGGAGTACGTTTTCTGAATAGGTTGTTGGGCGTATATTTTTCATGAGGGGTAGGATTTGTGGTGGATTGCACTGTATTGCTCTATTATCTAGTGTGCTAGTTATTGTGTAATTCCTACTCTCAAGACACTGACACTTCAGTCTGTAGTGTGTGTATGGGAGAGACAAGGCTTACTTAAAAGGCATAGTATGATTGTGTGGGTGTGGCAAGGAATCTCTGAAGCCTTGTGGGAAAAATGGGCAAATGAGGGAGGGTGCTAAATGTCTAATGATGTGCAAATGTTGTTGGGAGGGGTGATGGTGGGAAAGTTTCTGATGAAGACATTATTAAATTCATTGTAACTCTGCAAAGCATTGTACAACTTCTTTAAACTAGTCCCCGTGTCCAACCCTGCAATTTTGTATTTTTTAAAAATAGAACAATAAAGTCCCTTAACTGCATCATTTAATTTCGGAAATAACCTTAAAATAATGTGCTAGATGTTGTGTGACTTGAAGCAATACAGTGGTGCCTCGCAAGACGAAATTAATTCGTTCCGCGAGTTGTGTCGTCTAGCGATTTTTTCGTCTTGCGGAGCGCGGATTCGCTGGGTATTAACGGCTTTAAGAAAAAGGAAGCAAACTCGCAAGACGTTTTCGTCTTGCGAAGCAAGCCCATAGGGAAAATCGTCTTGCGAAGCAACGCAAAAAACGAAAAACCCTTTCGTCTTTGGCGTTTTTCGTCTTGCGAGGTACCACTGTACAGAAAAAGAGTTTGGAGAAGAAAGGAATCAAAATAATGTAGGAGGAGTTGGGAATCCTGTTTGATGGGAGGGAGTCCTCTTGCGAGCTGTACAAAGGGTATCTTGTGGGCAAATAGTTCTAGGATGTAAGAAAATGTGGAATTTCTGCTTGAGGGTGAAGACAGTTAAGTCTGTGGGTATAAGTGATGAGAATACCTTGGTCTGCATTCCCGGAGGTGGGTGGGGCAACTCAGACATCTGTGGCCAATTAGGTCCTCCTATAATGAGCCAAGCTCAGCAAAAGGTGTCTGCAACACACTGCATTTGTTCCGTCTAATTTAAGTAGTGTGTATGTTGTTCAGCTCAACCCCCAAGGTGGGGTCTGTGTTTTACTGAAGTACATCTGGCACACAAAGTGTTGAGCATATTGGTTTCTTCTTGCAGAAATAAGTTATATGTTTGATCTTACATGCTTGATTTGTTAAAACAGTGGGAGGAGATAAACTGCATGTATATTCATTAGCTCATCAGAAATACGAACAGATGGTTCAACTTTGTGACTCCAGAACAAATTCTGGAGTGTGTTTATGAGAGTGGCTGAATGGTTCTGGAAATCAAGCCATTATACAGTGCAGACTTTTAGCTGGTGTAGTGTATGGATCTACCAGCACAGGTTAACATTTTGAATTCTTGTCCATTGTGCTTTGTAGGTAACCATGAGTGATCGAAAGGCCGTGATAAAGAATGCAGATATGTCTGAGGAGATGCAGCAGGACTCTGTGGAGTGTGCTACACAGGCCTTGGAAAAATACAACATTGAGAAAGATATTGCTGCCCACATAAAGAAGGTAAAGCTTGATAATTGTTGCATGCTGCTAGTTTAGAATTCTTAGAGGAAGAGGAAATTTCAGACTGAGGGAGGGAACAGTTAAAATTATTTCTAACTAAACATGTGTCTACAGATTTCTTAACTGGCAAAGCTGATTTTGTATGTGTAGGAGTGTTCTGGCCTGCCAGGGAATAGTTGGACATTTTCCTGCATTTCCTTCACAGCCTAGTCTATGTGGGTGGTCTAACTGCATGTCTGTGTTCCTAGAGGGTTGTCAAGCATCTGTGATCTTCTGACTTTGGCAGAGCTTGCAAGAAGCTTGCCAGATCTGCTGTGACAGTGGGCAAGCTTATATCTGCATAAGTAAGACAGTGTGGAAGCACACACATTTGTTCCTTGAAGAAGAGAAAAGTACAAAACCTTAAAACATTCCTTAGCATAGCTGTTAACAAGTTGTAGCAAGATACACCCTGTATTTGCAACAGTGCTATTCAACAATTCAGCACTACGAAGGCAGACCACAGCAAACCTCATGGTTGGTTACTACCATCTTCTTCAGCATGACTTTGAAGAGTTTGGTAGCCCTTGCTTCTATTTTAACCTAGCCTCAATTTGGTATGATGATCACTTGGAAATACTGTTTAGTTTTAGCTATAATTATTAGTGGAAACAAGTTGGTTTCAAATCAAAGCAGGCTTTTTTCATTAACCAGTTAAGATTAACCACAATTCATGGTTGGAGTGCAACAGTAAATTGTAGTTAATTGAATCAGCTTGTGGTCACACTGGAAGAGGCGCTAACTTACAGTTTAATAGTGTGCAAACCTGGCCACTCTGACTGTTTTGCATATGGGCTGGGGGCAAAGAATGTGGTAGACATTCAAGACTTGCTGCATTAGCCACTATATGTTTAGGATTGGTCTGATTCAGGGGTTGGCAGCCCATGGGGGTTGTTTAACTGGCCCATGGACCCCCACCGCCTTCTCAGGGACCCCCGCCATGTGCTCTCCCCCTGCTCCGTGCCAGAAGGAGCCCCGGAAATAGCGTGCGCACACACTCTGGCCCACCACAACATGTGCAGGACCGTGAACCAGCCCAAGCCACAAAAACTTTGCCGACCCCTGGATTGAATCCTACTCCAGTACAGGGACACAAGTGATTTAATGTTAGCTGATATAATAGCGTATTAAATGCATAGTCTGGTACAAGGATGGGATTAATACCTATAAAAATCAGTACTCTGAAATTTGCTAAGCAATATATTGATATAAATTGGTTGAATATCAACTGCTCCAAGCCTCCGTAAAAGAGAATTCATGTTTCCAAGATTTAGTAAAACATTACCATAATAAACCCACAATTTCTTTCACAACATTATTTTTCAGAATAAATATAGATGAGAAATTACAGTGCTAACAATGCATAACTGTCCCTTTTTAAGCACACCATATCCCAGTTGCACTGTCTCCCCAAAACTTTAGGATTGGCTGATACTGTCATAGTTGCTTTGGACGAGGTTTGCTGTACTGCATCTTCATTGCAAACCATTACTTAAATGCCATTACTTAAACAATTTTCAAAATGACTTAAGTTATCATGAATAAAATGCTTACCAAATCTTGTTAGGTACAAAGTGAAGTAGATTCTTTATTGTTCCATAGACATTACTCTATTAAGTCAGTTGAATTAAGAACCCACACTTAAATAGATAGCACAGAGGGGTATTACACTACTAATTATTAGTTGTATACATGCAGGTCCTGCTATCCGCATGTTTGCGATGCGAAAATTCACTTATCCTTCTGCACAAACCTTGCTACGAGCACCGTAGACTCAGATATCCAAAGAACTGACTTCCTTGCTGGTTTGTGCTTTGCTAGTTGGCAACAGCCATTTTTGGGAAGAAACCAGAGAGAGAGGAAGTGGGGAGCCAAGAGCAAAGGAACTGGGGCAGGGGAGATAAGACATGGGTTTCCCAAACTTGGGTCTCTAGCTGGTTTTGGACTGCAACTCTCATCATTCCTACATAGTAGGACCACTGGTCAGGGAAGATGGGAACTGTAGTCCAAGAACAGCTGGAGATCTAAGTTTGGGAAACCCTGGGTTAGGCAAATCTGTTTTTTCTTCTGTTCTCTTGCGGATTAGCTGTATACATTTCAGGAACTTGGGGGGGGGGTTGGACAAATCCCGAATTAGAAATATTTCCATAGGAAATGATGAAATGGTGGACTTTGTTACAAAAGTAGGACCTGTGCGTAACTTCTCTTCCTAAACCCAGACAGCCTGAACGTCTGTATGGGTTGCATAGAATATCCCTGTAGCACTTCTCAAGCTACTTGCTCCAAAATAGTCCAGTTAATGTCAGTATGTTATTATGGTTTCAATGTGATTTGTGGACTGCAGTCTTCCATTGTCTCATATATGGCAAGAAGAAAAGTTAAGTCACTGGGCTATGTTGTTGCATGTTTCTTGTATGTATAGCTCAAGAGGTTAGAAGACTGCATTGCATATTCTTTCCAAACACATGGGTGAAGCTGTTCACTTGAGAAGCTAAGCTATTAAGTTATTCTCTTTCAGGAGTTTGACAAGAAATACAATCCTACTTGGCACTGCATTGTGGGAAGAAATTTTGGCAGCTATGTGACTCATGAGACCAAACACTTCATCTACTTCTACCTGGGTCAAGTTGCCATTCTCCTCTTCAAATCCGGTTAGAACATGGGACTGTTCCACCCCAAACATGCATTTGGTTACAGGACTGCACGCTAATTCCAAATAGACTGAAGTCTTCAGCCTTCCCCAGGGAACATACCTTGATCTTCAAGCCTTTTGTTGTTTTAATGGACAGGTACTCCTCTGTACCATTTTGTGTTTTTGTTGTGGCCATAAAAAAATAGCAAAAAAGTAATCTTGTATGTATTTTCTTTACAAAAAGCAACCCACAAGTCCTAATTTTCTAATAAAACCTTTGGGCATACATTCAGTCTTTAAGAGCTTGTTCTAATACTTCCATATTTGGCCAACTCTCCTATGACTACCAGCTTTGCACTGCAGACTTGAAATAGCAAATTATTTGCCAAAATCAGGGGTGATTAACTTGTGGCCTTCTGGATGTTTCCGATTACAACCCCCATTAGCCATGTTTCTTGAGATTAGTGTGAGTTTGAATCCAAAAACATCTGGAGACCATAGTTTTTTGTCTACTGAATGAACTGGATTTGCCTTTGGCAAAACAGCGCTAGCGTTGGAGCCAATAGTACCTGTAAACTATTCCCTGTGTTGCATCTAATTCTTAAGCATATTTACTTGTAAAATGACATAACTGACTCATCCAGTGGGACTTTCGAGCAAGTATGTACGAGGTTGCACAAGCTTATGCATAAATTGGAAGGGATCCCAGTGTGTTCATTGTCTTTACAAGTAATTTTGCATGAGACTGCAATCTAAAGGTAAAGGGACCCCTGACCATTAGGTCCAGTCGTGACCGACTCTGGGGTTGCGACGCTCATCTCGCTTTATTGGCCGAGGGAGCCGGCGTACAGCTTCCGGGTCATGTGGCCAGCATGACTAAGCTGCTTCTGGCGAACCAGAGCAGTGCACGGAAACGCCGTTTACCTTCCCGCCGGAGCGGTACCTATTTATCTACTTTCACTTTGACGTGCTTTCGAACTGCTAGGTTGGCAGGAGCAGGGACCGTGCAACGAGAGCTCACCCCGTAGCGGGGATTCGAACCGCCGACCTTCTGATTGGCAAGTCCTAGGCTCTGTGGATTAACCCACAGCGCCACCTGCTTCCCACGAGACTGCAATCTAGGGTGTATCTAATGCCTGCAAAGATGATCTTTACTCACCAGTATGCATGCTTTGATGATTAATGCAGTGTACAAAAGGAACAACTGAATTTAAATTACATTCTGGTCAGTGTGATTCTTTAGTTAGAAATATGTGCCAGACTTATTGTCGCCTCTAAAAATGTTCAATGATTCCTGATTATTTAAATTCCAGTATGGAATATTTTAATACATAACATTCTAACCTAATGTAATCAAAAGCATTTACAATACTTGTTCCCAGTAGCATACTTGCACTGTTCTTTTGACATCATGGTACTTTTGGCAGGGCATCTTGATGTAAGGAACAGTGCTAGAATGCCTGTCTAAAGCCCAAGGAATAAAACATACCACTGCTTGGAAAAAGAATATCACTTAGCTTAGCAGGATGTGCAACTCCTGCTTGTTTCACTGACATGTCAGATCTCCTTTTCCCACAATCCAAATCAAGCATTTTATGAAGACCTGTTGTTTTGTACACTGGAGTGCATGCTCAACTTTTCCATTGAAAATGTTTGCAACTTTGGAGAATGCAACATTAATTTGTAATGAGTTGGTAGCTCTTTGGTAGTTAAGAAATTTTTTTTGCAGTGGCTGCTACTACTTTCCATTGCAAATATATCACTTGATGGTAGTCGTGAAAGCTCATCTCCTCTTTTCAGGGGGTAGATGGGAGGTCAGTAGCATCCAGACTGGAAAATTATTTGCATCTTCTGGTGTTGAAGTAAAGGCCAGCCCAGAGCATCATTTAACTGCAGAGTTAGAAGGGACACGGAGAATCATCTAGTCCAACCCTTGCAATGCAGGAATATGCAGCTGTCCTATATGGGGATTGAACCTGCAGCCTTGGTTTTATCAGCACCATGCTCTAACCAACTGAGTTATCCAGCTTTCACTGTAGGTGTAAGTACAGAGACCCAATGTGCATCTTCATCAAATTTTAAATACTGTATGTAGTTTGTGCAAATGCTTGCTCCTCTGTGCTAGTTACTCCTCTTTGTAATGAAGATATTCAATCCTGCCAAAAGTGGTGATGGAGGGCAGACTTACTGCCACTTAACAGTATCCAGGGGCTTGGGTTCAGGAGATGCAGCACTACACCAAGAATGGCAGTGCCCAAGCTTTCTTCACATACGGGAACATTTATGTAACTCCTCACACTTGAATCTATTGTAATCATGCAGTACCACATATACCGTATTTTTTGCACCATAACACTCACTTTTTTCCTCCTAGAAAGTAAGGGGAAATGTCTGTGCGTGTTATGGAGGAAATGCCTACGGGTGGCATGCCTACAGATTTTCCTCCTCTAAAAACTATGTGCGTGTTATGGTCGGGTGCGTGTTATAGAGCGAAAAATACGGTATGATGCTACTATTTAAAGGATGGGGGGGGGCAGCTCCTTAACCTCATGGTAGAGTTTTTTAAGAGAAGAAGTAACATGGTAGTTACTGTAGTTACACATGCTTACATTACAGCAGGAGATGAGGATTGTGTGTGTGTTGCCATAGACCTGGGTATAGGGCAGTATATAAATTCAATAAATAATAGACTTTGTAGATGAGGACCTCCATCTTGGTAATTATAGAGTATGTACCTGTAGTGTCCTCTACACAGGGAGGCTACATCCATTTTGAGGTTCAAACAAATTACAAGTCTTATTTCAATGAAACAAATTTGAAAATTTATATATTTAATAAATACAGCAAGAAATCTGGTGCTTCAGTGACTTTTACCCAGTAAGTGCAGACCTCTTTTTTTTTAAGGCTAGTTGGTGCCACACATGGCTACACAAAAGGTGGTTGACATGATTGAAATAGGAAATTACTTGAGTCTTAAAATGCAGCTGCCCTCATGAACAGAACTGCCTAAACCCATCAGATTTTTAAAAAATTCTCACTGAAATAAAAGTCCCATCTTCCAGTGGTTCACGTGTTGTTCCCTAACAAGATGAGGCTGGTGCTTACCCAGCTGTCACATGACTACAGCAGCAGAATACAGCAGCTGACTGATAACTGAAATTTAATTCCCCAAGGGATTAGTGTGCTTTGATGGCATGATGCCGAGTGTGTTGCAAGGCCATAGCCATTTGAATTTGGCCATCAGAGTTCAGTCCACCCTTTCATTTTAAAACTTGTACGCTGTAAGATGAAAGTCATAACTTGAAGCCGGAGTGAATAGCCACAATGCCTGAGCCCAGGTTCTGATAGTCCACCTTCAGAAAGCCTGCATCTTCAATCATCTCCTTGAATTCTACCTGAAATGCAACAATGGTGATACTGTCAATAAGTGATGAAACACTGCGGGATTCCTGAACATTTCACAGTGCACCTCACCTGGGACACTTGCTGTGTACAATTCTAGGAAGTACAATTGCAGCCTCAATGTTTTTAGACTTAAAAGGGTTTTGTTTTGTTTTTTTACCTGGGACGGAAAGCGCCTGATGCTTTCTACGAGATACTGGTAGGATTTCCAGTCACCAGCAATAACCTCGCCCAGCACAGGGATAACCTGGAAGCTATACAGATCATACAGACTGCAAAGGGGGTGGGGGGAAACACCAGTAGGTTAATACAGATATTGCAGATCAATCTCCTTTCTTGCCATTTGAAACCTTTGATTCGAGTCCTACCCTCTGAAGCAGCATAAAGCAAGCTTGCTCCATCTTCCATGTGACAACCCTTTAGATATTTGAAGATGGCTATCATATCACTTCTCAATCTTCTCCAGGCTAAACATACCCAGCTCCCTCAAACCTTCCCCACAAGGCTTGGTTTCCAGACCCTTTATCTTATTGGTTGCCTTCTGCATATCTTCCAACTCGTCAATATCCATTTTATAACCTGTGCTGCCCAGAACTGTACAAAATACTCCAGGTGGGGTCTGTCCAAGGCAGAACAGAGTGGGACTTCAAGGCTGGCCTGCCCTTCAAGGGCCACATGCCACCAAATGCACACATGCACATAGACCACACCACACTCATCCCCGTTACAGCGCTGGACTAAGAAGGTTTAAACCTCTCTTCCCAGCCCAGTGCTGCAATGGAGAGTGCACAGGAGAAAAGACTCCAGTGCTATGATAAGAGGAAGATGGGGGGTGGGGGCCCCTCATCTGCCAATCCTAACTCCCATCAGCCCCTGCCTGCACAGCCATCCTCCTGCAAGCCCCAGAATCCTATGTCCACGCCAACTGGGGATGATGGGAGTTGTAATTCAAAACATCTGGAGGTAAACAACATTTGCTTAAGGGGTTGGAAAAGAAAGAATCTGTAACCCAACCTGGAAATGAAGGAGTTGTTGACATGACTGAATTCTAGGCAGAGGAATCTCCCTCCTGGTTTCAGGACTCGATAAGCCTCCTGAAGAGCCTGGGAAAAAAGGTGGGATGAAGAAGACATTAAGCATATTTATGATGCTTCACACAGTGCAATTCTGAGATCCAGAACATGGATTTGGCAAGGCAAGTTGTGTTCATGTTAATAAACACACACTAAATATAAGAACCGTTGCAAACTCTCAATATATACCAGCTGCCTTTAGAGACAGTGACTGCCAGTTTTGAGCAAGTTAGAAGCAAGCTGCTGTGTGAGGGGTGACAGCAGCTGAATCCTAGGCTGCTATTCCTTTTGCCAGTCCCTGTTTTCCAGGCCTCCACTGCCTTCCCTCTCAATGATGTCCACCTAAAAGCTTTATTTTTGCAGCAAGAGAAATTAATATAGTTAAATGGATTCTCCAGGTAGCAGCTGGAAGAAGCTAGCCAGGAATGTAAAAATTGGGTAAGCTATGGTGGAAACTCAATCTATGAGAAAGGGAGGGGGGAGCCCCACCCGACAAAGCATCAGGGTACCAAGCAAGTTAGGGACTTGTGCAAGTTTGGTAACAGGACAAGGAGACCCAGGGCGAACTACTCTCTCCTTTTGCCTTCTTTTCCTCCTGAAGCTGATCGTAATCTCAGCATTATATTGACTCAGTCTCGTAAATCCCAAGTTCTCAAGTAAAGAAGCTCAATGGATAACAACTAGGATGATTTTAGAAGCTGACTAGGCAAATACATGGGCAGATAATGACCATGTACTTCTTCCAGCATTAGAGAAAGTATGCCTCTCAATACCAGTTGCTGGAGAGCACATGTGCTGTTGTGCTCAGGTTCTGCTTGCCGAATTGCCATAGGCATGTGGTTGGACACTATGAGGCCAGGATAGTAGGCTAGATTGTCTGATCCAGTAGGGTTCTTGTGCTGTTACCCCTCAATAATAAACAACACAGGAAAGCCATACCCTCTCCCAGAGGCAAATGACTAGCATTGGAAACAGAACTGTTGACTACACAGGGGTCAGCAAACTTTTTCAGCCGGGGGCCGGTCCACTGTCCCTCAGACCCTGGGGGGGGGGTGAACTATATTTTTTTGGGGGGGAGGGGAATGAACAAATTCCTATGCTCCACAAATAACCCAGAGATGCATTTTAAATAAAAGGACACATTCTACTCATGTAAAAACATGCTGATTCCCGGACCGTCGGCGGGCCGGATTTAGAAGGCGATTGGGCTGGATCCAGCTCCCAGGCCTTAGTTTACCTACCCATGGACTACATGGACCTTGCTCTGATCCAGCAGAACAAGCTGTTGTGTTCTTCAAAGAGTAAAATCCAGGAAGATCTGACCAATGCCCCCCATGCTCACCTGGTCTATATGAGTGACATTCCGGATACCAAAGGCAATTGTGTATATGTCAAAACTGTCATTGTTGAAGGGCAACTCTTCAGCATCTCCAAGCACCCAGGATAATCCTTTGAAAGAATGTAAAGGGAAACTCCTCAGTGGCACACCCTAAGCAACTTTCAGGAAGGCTGTGTCATCAAAGGAAACCAGACTGCTAGGAGAATATCTACCCTCATTTACAGGCAAAAGTCAACTTAAAGCAAACCAGCACAAGATGGCAGACGTGTATGGAGTAAAGCTTAAAAAGGCACTGCTGTAGCTGTCGTATTCCAGATGCCTGTGGAAAACCAGCAAGCAGGATTCAAGCACACAAGCACTTTCCCCTTTTGTGGTTTCCAGGAACTGGTACTCAGAAGCATTGCTGCCTCCAGCCGTAGAGCTGAGCACAGCCTTCATGGCTAGTTTCTCCTCCATGAATTTGTCTAATTCTCTTTTAAAGCCATCTGGTAGGTGGCTATCACTGCCTCCTGTAGGAGTGAGTTCCACAGTTTATGTGCTGTGTGAATAAGTCCTTTATCTGCCCTGAATCTTCCAATATACAGCTTCATTGGGTGCCCATTAAGCTCTAGTAATAAAATCATAGAGTTGGAAGCGACCCCAAGGGCCATCTACTCCCTGCAATGCAGGAATCTCAACTAAATGTGAGAAAGGGAGAAAACTATTTCTCAATCCACTTCCTTTATGCCATGCATAATTTTATAAACTATCATGTTGCCAGTCACTCAGCTCCATACCTTCAAAGAATAACTCATTGTTGCTAATTATAGATAGACATGATTCAGGATGCTGAGTGCTTATGGGCAGGATGCTTAAGAGCAGCCTTTGCTGGCTGTGGCTGATGGGAATTGTAGTCCAACATAACTGAAGTGTACCAGGTTGACATATACAGTACTGTACAAGTACTGGGGTAATCTGAGTAATGTAAGTTAAACTTTTTTCTAGTCGAAAGGGTGGGACTTAGATGTTGAACTAGGCTATCCATACACGTTTTCCATCCCTTTGCTGGTGCCAGTCTATTACCTTTAGAATAACCAAGACGTTGTGATTTCTTCTTCCCAACCTTCAGCATCTCCTTGTTAATGTCACAAACCACCACATGGGATCCTCCCAGGGACTGGTGATCCTCTTCATGGTAAAGCTTGGTAATCTCCTGCCACGATAAATTCTGATGGGATCTCAGCTGCTGCTGGATTCGTCGCTCCCGCTGGGAACGAACGTAATTGATAAACCGAAAGGCGATGTCTCCTGCATTAGTTTTGAAAGGAAGACTCACAATGTGGGATTCTTCCCTAAAATTCAATGCTTAAGCATTGTAAGGGCACTAACGTACTACGCTAGGAGTTTCTGTAGTCATTCATTCTCAAGCTGCGTTCATTTATTCAACCTAGGAAGAACATTCAGCTTCAAATGCCAACTGTCCTGAGACTGTCCAGAGGGAAGCACAGTCCAATTTCAGCAGCACTCAGGAAAGGTTGTGCATCGGAAGCTGCCTTATGCTGAATCAGCCCATTGGCCCATCTAGTTCAATGCTCCCTACGCTGTTCTGGCAACGGCTCTCCAGGGTTTCAAGCAGGGAGTCTCTCCCAGTCCTACCTGGAACCTTTTGAATGCAAAGAAGATGCTCAAGCACTGAGTCAAGGCCCTTTCCCAAACAACCAGAGGACTAAACGTTGCAGGGTAAAGCATGTGTGTGTTCAGTATTTTGTATTATTGCAACCTTGTGCAAAACCAAGTTGAGAACCACTTGACGGAAAGTATTCTAAATAATAAAAAAGCACCACGTCCACCCACTTTCCCGAGTGTCATTTCCTTTGAGATTGTGTCACTTGGTGCCAAATAGATCTGCAGCGGATTGTACTACTGTTAATTACTTGTTTCAGTCATTAACACCCCTTCATCAGAAGCTCCCAGGAATGTATACAGAAGTGTGAATAAACCAACTTTCCCAACCTGGTGCTCTTCAAGTGATTTGAACCACTGCTACTGTCATTCTTGACCAATGGTCATGCTGGCCACGGCTAATAGATGTTGTAGTCCAATGAAATCTGGAGGCCAGCAGGTTTTGGAAGGCTAGAATAACCCTGATTCACACACAACATATAAATACAATTTAGAAACCAACAAATAACCTGAAAAACTAAAAAGTGAACAGGAAGGGTTGTAGCTCAGTGTTGGAGCATCTCTTTTTAATGCAGACAGTTCCAATTTCAATCCCTGACATCTCCTGGTAGGGCTGGGAGAGACGATACTTGAAACCCTGGAGAGCCATTGCTGTTGGTCAGCACAGACAGTTTTGACTAGTGGTCTGACCTGGCAAAAGGCAGCTTCCTATAATCCTAATACATTGCTCACCCCCAACTCCAGAGCAACAAGCTGAATAGCATTAATCTCTTCACAATACAGATTGTTGGGGATTGCTCACTTCCCAGAGGCTGCTACCAGTCAGGGTTGACAAATCTGAGCTAGGTGGACCAAGGCAGCTTCTTAAGTTCCTAAAAAATAAATGACTGTACACATGGTCTCAAACATGGCACTAATGCTCCTTAAAAGATGCCTGTGAACAACATGAGTCTCACCTGTCCCTCCAGCAACATCAAGCAACTGGCTTCCAGGGTAAGGGTTCATTTGATGCAGCAGGTTGTCCTTCCAAAGACGATGGATTCCCAGACTCATTGAATCATTCATTAAATCATACTTCTTAGCCACATTTTCAAAAACTTGGTAAACTGAAAAAGATAGCTGCATCACTGATCATGATCAAATAATGTGTTGATTACATTGCCACATATTGCAAGATACTTTTTTTTTCTTTCAGGGAAGGGCTGTAGCTCAGTGGTAGAGTATCTGCTCTGGCGGATGCCGTTTTCTCTTCTAGAAAGATTCCTGACACTGCTCTGTTATACATTATCTATATGGGGCTGCCCTTGAAAGTGGGCTGGAAACTGGTTGCTTCCAAATGCTACTGTGAGAATGCTCAAGTAAGTTCACACAGTTTCTGAAAGCTTTCCCCAGTTACCTTTCCTGCCCCAATTTAAGGTGTTGACTTTAACATATAAAGCCCTAAATGACTTGAGACCTGGATCTTTGAAAGAGACCTCTCCCAATATGAGTCTGCCTGTGCCCTTCTCATGGACCCACTTATAGGTGAGGTACACTGTGTGATGATCTAGGACAAGACCTTTTCTGTGTTGACACTCAAACTACAGCATTCCCTCCCTCCTGTCAACTGGAGCCATCATTGGCTATCCTCCTGGAAAACTCAGTTCCTGCATGGTGTAAAACCAATTTGTTAGTCTTTAGTTTGCCATAAGACTCTGTTGCATCACTGCATATTCAGTGTATGTTAAATCCCGATTAATTTTATACGTTTTGTTGTATGTCACTGAATGTTCAGGTAACTTTAATTTTTTATGCATTTGTTCTTCTAATCCTCCCAGGGTAACAAATGTGATAAAGGGCAAAATAAAATCATGGTGTTAATAGTTATACAGTAGTGTTAAACTAGGGCCTGGAATACCAGACCTCAAATCCCCATTCAGCACTGGGTGACCCTTGGACCTCTCACAGGCTTGTATCCACAACTATATTTTACTCAGAGTAGGCCCACTGATTTTAGTGTAGTATAAATGTTATAATAATTTTTTAAAAAAGGATATTTATTCTATTGTAGTTTCATGCTACCTTTAATATATGTGTTATTTATTTACTGTCGTAAGTCGCTCTGAGTTACTTTTGTAAAAAAACACAAAAAAAGATTGACAATTTTAAACAAAACAAATACGTAAATTAACCCTCCGCCTCCGCTCAGCCGAGGCCTGGCTACTCCCTTCCGCCTAGCTCACCCTTCTCGCTTTTCTCTGACTCAGACACCGTCTGGAACCCGAAATGCGTCTCTCCGTCGGTGGCCGGGCGCTGTCCCCCGCTGCACAGGCCCCGAAGGAGGCGAAGAACCCTTTGCCCGCGGCGGCAGCCGTCCCAAACCCTGCGGGAGCCAACAACCATGGAGGCCGCCATCTTGCTAGGTGTCGCAATGGTTCTGCGTCACCTTTCATTGTAGCTCCGCCCATTCTCAAGGGGAGGTGGAGAGGGCGTGAACCACGCGCACGGGCTCATTCCTCCCCAGACGCCGACGTCATGGGCATCGCCAACATCGGAGGGAATTGTTGGGGCGTTTTCAAGACTGGTCTAACCACCTCTGTGAATTGCCATAGCTGTATAATAATGATAGCCACTGTTCAGACGTAATTAAGGCGTGGTTGTAAAATTAGGTATCTCCCCTTATGCAAACGACATGTGAATTTGCTTAAGGCCAAAATCCCATGTGCAGTTTTTTTGGGCTAAATTCCGTGGCTGTCAGAGGAACTTACTTGCAAGTGTAAAGAATGGGGGGTAAAATATATAAAAGGTTGAATTCATTTGGGCTTGTTTCTGAATAGATACATATACGGTCACACTGAAAATGCTAAATTATGCCCACTTCGGATGATGCAAATGCATCGTGATCGTCTTACCAACTTCTCATGATGAGACACAGTTTAATGTGGTACCTAGCTATACCACATCATGGAGGACTCTTCAGCACAACTGCGGGGTGAAATGAAAGTTTGTGCATGACGATCATAAGGACCGCAATGCAATCTAAGACAACTCTCCCTGTACTGCAAGAACAGAAGAGTTCTGTGGCGTATTAAAGACTAACAAATCTACTGTGGCACAAGCGTTTATGGGCTAGCGCTCACTGATAATTCTGTTTGTAAGAGGGAGACGGCTTCACTGTCATCCATAAAACACCATATGTATCAGATTTATAGCAGTTTATAAATGCTTTTAAATGCTTTTAAATATCTACCTGTAATTCAATATAACAGTTCATGTATCTGATGAGCTGTCTTAACAGTCCACGAAAGGTTATGCCACAATACTGTAAATTTGTTACTTTTCAAGACTCCACAAGACTATTGTGCTGGGTATCCTATCGCGGTTTTGCCACCAAGAGACATTAAAGGTAAAGGTGCAGGACCCCTGACAGTTAAGTCCAGTCGCTACTACAAATCCCATGAGGCGATGCGGCAAGGTCCAGCTGCAAACCAAAAGCCTTGCTTTTATTTTTGTCCTCCTTGGTCTTCTCAATAAAAGGCGAAGCCCGACGCAGGGACGAAGAGAGCATGCCGGGAGCTGTAGTTTCCCCGTGTTCCGATTCTGTTCCGTCAATAGAGGGAGAAACGACAAAGCCCAGCGTGCCTTGCGACGGACCGAGGCTGGCCCCTCCCACCTCTCCCAAACAGCCTCATCCGGGCCCTTGGCCGTCACTGTGGTCGGCGATTCGTCGCCATTACAGGGCAGCGGCGGCAACGGTCGTGCGGAGAGAGAGAGAGGCTGAGGCGGCCCGGGGGGCTTCCCTTGGGCGGCGACACTGCGGCCTTCCCGACGCCCTCGAGCCAAGGCCGGGCCGGGCCTCGCGGGGCTCCGTCCCTCCTCGCCGCCTCCTCTCTCTCGGCCGCCGCTCCGTCCGCGGAGCCCCGCAGGCCCGGCCGGCTCCCCCGCCTCCCCCTCCGCCTCTGACTCGGCTCTTGAGGCCTACCTGTCTCCGTTTCCCTCTTCAGGGCGAAGCCGTGAGGAAAATGTCGCCATGAAGGTGGCCGAGACGACTGCGCTGCGCCGACCCCGCCGCCGGGCCATGAGCCTGGGCCTCGGCCCCAGCCGCCGCCTCCTCCTTCGCAGTATCCGCAAGAGCGCCTCTGCGGCGCCCGTGAATGCTCCAGAGCGCGCCCGTCGCAGCAACAACAGCTCCGGCCCACGACGTGATGGACAAGAGCAACCCCTGCGGCTCCGGCCTCGGCGCCGGCTCCTCTTCCTCGGCGTCGGCAGGCAAAGGGCAGCAGCCCCGCTCTAACTCGGCCGGCCCGGCCGGGGGAGAGTCCAAGCCCAAAGGCGGTAAGGGAGTTAGTTGGGCAGGCTTCCAGTTTGTGTGTGCGCTAGGTGCCAGGGAGAGCCGGTGGTGCGGTGGTTAGAGTGCCAGGCTAGGACCTGGCAGACCAGGGTTCGAATCCCCACTCGGGTCAGGAAGCTCGCTGGGTGACCCTGGGACCAGGCACAACCTGAACAAGCTAGCCGGGTTGTTCCGGGTATTGGAGGAAGAGAGCCCATGTGTGTTATCTTTAGCTTCTTGGAGGAAAAGGTGGGCTATAATGCAAGCCATCGTTAAAATACAGGGTAGCACACAAGTCTTGCTCTTAAGCACCCTATAGGAACTTTCTGCCACAAGAAGGTGGAGGGGCTGGTAGAAAGTCCTCTTCTTTCAGTGTTCCTGGTGTGTGACCAAACCTCACAGGTGCTTCATGCCCTGAAAGTGGCTTTTTGGGGAGGTATGAATTATTTTAAGTTCCACAACATCTTGCAGATTTTCTCTGTCTTGGTGTATATAGGACTGCAGCCATAAACATAAGTTCAGGACAGATAAAATGCCAGGTATTCAGGACAGACAGAAGAAAGTACTTGTACGTGTAGCCCATAGTTAAACTCTGGAATTCACTTCCATAGGGGGGTAGTGATGGCCACAAACTTGGATGGCATTAGAAGAGGTATAGATAAATTCATGGAGGAGAAAGCTATTAGTGGCTACTAGCCATAGTGGCTGTGCTCAACCTCCATTTGTAAGAGGCAGTATTTCTCTGAATACCAGTTACTGGGAATTGCAGGAGGGAAGAGTGCTCTTGTGTTCCAATCTTCTTGGGGGTTTCCCTTTGGAGCATCTGGATGGCTATTAGAGAATAGGATGTTGGACAACATGGTTCATTGGCCTGATCCTACAGGGCTTTTCTTATGTTCTCAATCTTAGGTTTAGATTATGTGGTCAAGATGCTAATCTAAAGCTGAATGCATCCAAGGATTCTTTTAATTCATCTGCAGCTGCTCTTTGGCTCCTGCCTGTGTCTCTCATCGTATTCTGCGTTTTCCATTAGTTCCCTCTCTGCAGGAATATGGTCTTCGAAGTCCAAAGGGTATTTGTTATGACTTCTGGGTTCTTGCTTACACTGTATTTATAGCCAAAATTGGAAGCAGTGCTGTGTTTGGACTGATGATACACTGAATTAATGGTTGGTTGCTGCTGCTAAAGAATGTAGTGTGGAGATAGAAGGTTTGGGTGGAGCAAGTGCTACTTCTGACTTTCACAGACCATGTGTCCCGGCACTGATTATATTCTAATCTACATAGCTAGTTGTGCAAGTGGCTGATTCTGAGTACGTAATCCTCAAATACTGGTAAGGTCAGTGTAACAAGCAGTTGCACTATTATTGTGACCTTTTACTTGGCTGGCAGTTACCAAATGTCTTTCATGAAAAACACCCTTCTTCCATACGTGATTCAAGCTGCAGAAGTCACCTGTATTGCTTGTAAAGGAATCTAATTACTCCCTCCCTACTTGTAGTTAGCTGTTTAGCTATTTGAGTCTTAAGGTTGTAATTAGCAAACTATGATTGTCCATTATTATTGTAGACTTAGAGGCAACTTTTGACATTTGTTGGATTCCAAGTCCTATTAGCATAAATCAGCATAGCCAAATGTCTGGGAGCTCCAGAGGTTCCCCATCCCTCATATATATAGACCCCTGAGTCTCACTTGTCAGTGGTCTGGAAATAATTAAGATATCACAACAGCTGGATGTTGGTAAAAGTCTT
Source organism: Podarcis raffonei (assembly GCF_027172205.1). NCBI lineage: Eukaryota > Metazoa > Chordata > Lepidosauria > Squamata > Lacertidae > Podarcis > Podarcis raffonei. The sequence continues at coordinate 26,124,524 of NC_070617.1, forward strand.
GATTATTAGTCTAAGATATGTTTATTGGGTGTATCTCCATTGCCTAGTTGAAATAATAAGAAAAAAGAAAGATGAGTTGCAGTAAGCTTTAAGTTTTTACGCTGCCCACTCCTCTCTGCACAGCCAGGAGAAAGTATGGAAGGTTTTTTTCTGTTTCCTATTGAATACAGGTTGCTGTGCTGTCTGGACTCAGAACTGTAGTTAATCTTCACTATAGTTGGTTTAAACAAGCTGCAGTTTGAAGTTGGCTTGTTGAACCTAAACCATAGTTAATGTAAGTGCAGTTTATTGTTGCAGAAAGTATGACTGCTGTGGTTAACCCAGTGCAAAAGCTTTCAACCTTTTTTCTCCTAGCTGCACAGAAAGGAGTCTAAAAACCCAGTGTACTGCTGAGGTTCCTTCAGTTTGTTTACATCACAGGAAACTAACCATAATTTAGCATAATGTGCATATTCAGCCAATTAATAGAGTGCTACCTAAAATCTCATTCATAATGGCCAGCACTCCATCAAATAACAAGCAATATAACAAAATAAAATGGCATGGTAGTGCCTCTGCATGCTGAAAAATATCTATATGTAGATAACAGCAATACTGAAGTTCCATATGTGCATACTGTGGTAGCCAGCATGGTACTCTCCAGGTGTTGTAAGCTAAAATTACCATCTTCCCTGACCATTAGCCATGCTGCCTGGATCTGATGCAAGCTTTAGTCCATAACATCTGGACAGCATCACATTAGCTACCCCTGACGTAAGCTGTATTTGCTGAAGTTGTGTGACTAGCTGAAAATAAAAAAAAAAACATTTCCTTCCAGTAGCACCTTAAAGACCAACTAAGTTAGTTCTAGGTATGAGCTTTCGTGTGCATGCACACTTCTTCAGATACCTGAAGAAGTATCTGAAGAAGTATCTGAAGAAGTGTGCATGCACACGAAAGCTCATACCAAGAACTAACTTAGTTGGTCTTTAAGGTGCTACTGGAAGGAAAAAAAATTTTTGTTTTGACTATGGCAGACCAACACGGCTACCTATCTGTAACTCTAGCTGAAAATATGACTGACTAAAATGCTCTGGGCACAGGTAGGAGCGTGAGGATATCAGACTTTTTGCCCTATTTTTATAGTATTAGCCATGTGGGCAAGCACTATCCTTTGCCCTAGCTGTAATTTCTTCTTTCGGATTATTCTGCATGAGTCACTACAGAACTAGTGGCAATAGAGGCAAAGGTTTATCTTCCTGGAACAAGTTTTTAACATGATACTGCAATATATGCAAGAGATATGATTTGTTCAACAAATGCCCACTATATGTTCAACTGGCTGCTCTTGAAGGGGAGAAAGCTTCAGCATACAAATAAACAATTCACATTTAAAAAGACAAAATGTTGCTCCTATATAACTGTTTACAAACAGAACTATTTACTATAGACAGGCTCAATCACATGGTCTAATGCCAACTATATGTTCGCTAGCAGTTTTCTCTTGGCATAATTTAAAACAATAATACAAACCACTGAGACTGCAGTCTTTTACCAAGTTAATTGGTAGTAAACCCCACTGAATTCAATGGGACTTTTCAGTGGACGTGTGTAGAATAGCACTGTTAAAATAGACAAATATTCAAGTAGCTTTTTCTGGGGATGAGTAGTAACAAAGCCCATAAAACAATGTGGATGCATCCTTGCAATAACTAAACATGTATTTTGTTGCTTCTGTGAATTTTCGGGTTGCATGTGGTGTTCTCCTTCTTGATAAAGCTTCTCCTGGGTTATCCTACTGATTTTTTGTTGCTTTAACATGGTATATGCTGCATGTTGCAGTAGGGGTTACTTGAAGGTGATTAGCTTAGTTGTAGTCAAGATTCCATTTTCCAGCCCTGAGACTCTGAACATGGATTGCTTTCTTAAAAAGCCACTGCTTTATCTCTTTTTCTAGATGGAAAAAACGCAAGTGGATCCAAACAGCGTTATAATCGTAAACGAGAAACTTCGTATCCCAAAAATGATAACTTCGCCAGCCAATCCCGTCGCTCCTCTTCACAGAAAAGCAAAGCTTTTAATAAGACGCCCCCTCAGAGGGGTGGGCATGGCAGTGGCAGCAAACCTTTTAGCTCTTCTTCTAATGGTGGAAGACGAGATGAGGTGAGAATCTGTCTCGCCGGACCAGCCATATTTCTTGGGACGGGATGATTGCATGGTGATGCTACATATCTTGTGTAGAATGTGCTTGTGCTCTTTTGCTGTGTTCTGAAAAATGGGAAAGGATCCTGTATAGTGATTTTTACCTCATCTTCAAATCTAAATTGGTGCCAACAGCTGTGGAGGAAGCTAGAACAGCAACTAGAAAGTGTTGTGCAATAAGTTCTTTCCTTTACCTGTTAGGAAGCTTATCTTCAATTACTGCCCCTTATCCAGGGGTGGCTAACATCTGGCCCTTTAGATGTTGTACTTCAGTTGGCATAGCCAGTGATCAGGGGTGATGGGAATTGTAGTCCAGCAGCATATGCAAGGTCACGGGATGTCCACCCTTGTTCTTATCCCTAGTGCTATAGCTCAGGTGAAATTCCATTTTTGAAAACATCAAAACCCTTCTTTTATGCAGCCACAATGGGACATGACATGCCTAAAGTACCACAAATAGTGTTTTGTTTTGATGAGTCTGTAGTGTGTTAAGTTTTGCTTGTACAACTAGCAGAAAGATATGTCAGGAATGGATGAAACTGTTGAAAGATCTACATTTGTGTCTCCATATCTGACCTGGCCTCTTCCGCAGCTAAAATTTATCTGACAGACAGTGTAATCTGTTTATTTGAAATGCCAGTTGTTACTAATACCAATTGGTATTTCATGCTGTAAAATGTGCTCATCATAGGCCTTACAAGTAAGTTAGCAATTGAGTGGGAAGTAATGATCTCAGATGTTTGGCTTGTAATTTATCAAATTTGATGTAAAATTATTTTTCCTGTGTGTTGATACTTGTGGAATAAGAGTTGTTTGAAACTGTCTGACTGTCTGAATTGAATTGCTGTCTGAATTGAGCCTCCAAACCACTGAAGGTGTTAATCCTATTTGTGTACTAAATCTTACAGTGCAGCAGTCTTTTATAGTAAATGCTCTTTGTACATGTGTTGCCTACACTACACACCAGTGCAAAAAACCATGTTTATGTGGCACAGCTTTTGAAAACTGTTTTATTGGTGTATTCTAAGTGACTCATTGTCTTTTCAGGTAGCAGAGGCCCAGCGGGCAGAGTTCAGCCCTGCCCAGTTCTCTGGACCCAAGAAAATTAGCCTGAACCACTTGCTGAACTTCACCTTTGAACCTCGCGGCCAAGCAAGCTACGTTGGGAATGGCCGTGGCAGTTGGGTCAAGAGGAACAGATGGGAGAACAAGCCTTTCAGCAAGGAGCTTTTCCTACAGGCCAAGTGAGTGGGAGGTCAACACAAGGTTGTTGTTGCCTTTCATATGCCCAAGGGAGAATGAGGCCAGCAAAAATCAAGGCAAAGAAAAATGGAAAATGTATTCATTTTCTTACATTGCTATGATTTTGGTGAAACTTCTGTGATTATATTGTTGTGCTGTTTTCCCAGTTTAATGAGACTTTATGTAGCAGTCTCAACTTGGAAGGTTTTGTGGGCAGAAAGACCTAGGAATGATTCATTGTGCACTTTTAAATTTTATGCTCTGGTTTCTATAGACACTTTAGAAGCCTTTTGTAGTAGTAATTCCAAGAGTGAGTTCAGAGTAAGCCTTGAAAGGTAACAATTGAAGGAAATGAAGGCATTTTCAATATTTCTTCTTTGGTACCATGTTATTCTTTATTAAATATGTAAGTGTTGGATTGGCTTCCTGCATGAAGTTGATCCACATACTAGTAATACTGTAATAAGGCAGGGGTGACTAACCTGTTGTCCTTCAGATGTTGCCAGGCTACAATTGCCACCATTTCTGACCATTGGCCATGATTCCTGGGGATGATGGGAGATGGGAGTCAAACATCTGTAGGGCCATAGGCTACCCACTCCTGTTCTAATGTGATCCTGCTATTATTTTTTATGTTGTCCTATGTAGTGACGTGAGGTGAGAATATTCTCTGCTAGAAAATTCTCCGGCGAATATTCTCCACAAACTGTAAATTCTAATGTAAGAACCAGTTTTACAAGCCACATTAAATTTTTTTAGTAAATAATAAGTCAAGCTTGATATTGTCAGTGTAAGTAATGAATAATGATTTTTAAAAATCTATTATACATACACAACATAATTAGAATTGTTGCTATGGTTAGTAGCAGGCTTAGTGATTAACGAGAGTCATTCAGGTTGAATTTTCAATTTCAGGTTTGGTGCAAAAAATCAAAGAATGTGAATTGACTGCATTGCCCCATTGAATAAAAGTATCTGTACAGTTTTTGGTTGCCATCTGAACAAGTTTACCCATGAATAAACATGTATATTAACTAATTATATCACTTTCAATGCATTAAAATGAATATTCTCCTATTTTAAACGAAAATTCTTCAATATTTTCATTAATCAAGAATATTCTCGAGAATATTCCCCAAAAGATTATTCTTGAGAATTTGACATCACTAGTCTTACATAATTGTGATCCTGAATACCTGTATTTCTGGATTCTTTTCAGATAGCTTAGCATCAGATAAGTATTCAATATTTTCTGTTTTTTCTGTGTTTGCTTTCCAGCTGCCAGTTTGTGGTGTGTGATGACCAGGACTACACAGTTCATTTCACTGACCCAGACACCTTGGTCAACTGGGACTTTGTGGAACAAGTGGTAAGTAGCAATGCACTTGCCTTGAAAGCTTTATTACACAAACTTAGACAGGTTGGCCACTTACCACTTGAGTTTGGGCTCAGTTCTCCAGTCTATTAAGGTCATATTTTAGAGTGAAATGATAGCATAGTAAATGGTACTCTGTTGCACTTTCCCAGCGGATTTGCAGCCATGAAGTCCCCTCTTGCCCAATATGCTTATACCCGCCTACTGCTGCCAAGATCACTCGCTGTGGGCACATCTTCTGCTGGGCATGCATCCTGCATTATCTCTCTTTGAGTGAGAAGACTTGGAGTAAGTGCCCCATCTGTTATGGCTCGATTCACAAGAAGGACCTGAAAAGGTAAAAGAGGTTCTCTGAGCGATGCATTATTTTTTATTGGCTCACAAGTCACCTATCGCTCATCACTTCCCTTTTGTTTTTGCAGCGTTGTTGCTTTGGAAACGCGTCAGTATGCAATTGGCGACACAATTACCATGCAACTGATGCGACGGGGGAAAGGTGTCTTGATACCGCAGCCCAAGTCAAAGCTGGTGAATGTGGAACAGCCTATTCATCTAGGAGGTGAGCGGCAAAGAGGGAAGTTGGGTAGACCTTGCTGCCATTTGTGCAGTATCTGGGGCATAATCTAGTACAAAGTTTTCTGGCTTGAGCTGCCTTGAAATGAATAGGAGCAGCACAAAAATCAGTCTTGGAGTGGAGCTATATCTTTCCAGCTGGGACTTAAAAAATCAGTGGAGCTATATCTTTCCACCTGGGACTTCAAAGGGGTCCGTTGGACCCTAATAGCAGATAGAGAATGAACAAAAGGTTTCAGGTGGTAAAGCAGGGAGTGCTGACAGTCCTTGCAATCCAGAGAGACTGTCACGGGCACCACACATCCCAAGCAGCCAAGCACTCACTTCAGCCTAGTATATAGGCTGCAAGTGAAGGCTTCTTTCAAGCCTAATTTAATGGAGGGGAGCAACCCCTGTGGTTGCTAGGGAAGGCCTCTAGAGCCCCTAAACAGCTGGGAAAGCATTGCTGCACCTCTGGCATAAATGCAGACTGTGGCTATAAAGACAGCAAGCAGATCACAAGAGTGTTAACTTGTAGGATGTCTTCCAACTGGATGGCTACGTTCATCTCAGTGTACCATTAACTTGGCATGTCTTTGTCCAGATGAGCAACATGGACAGTACTCCAAGCTGCTTCTGGCCTCCAAGGCTCAGGTGCTGCAGGAGGTTATCCTGGAAGAGAAGGTGGCACTCTTGCGCCAGTATGAGGAGGACAAGCACACACCTGAAGCATGTTTCATTGAGGCTGCCATTCAGGAGCTGAAGGTGAGGCATCGCCGGGTTTTGAGTAATGTGATGTAGGGAAATCCGTGGGTTTTACTAGTTGCTCATGGCACCTGTTCAATGTGAGTGACTCTGAGCATTTTTATTGTGTATTTCCCTATTTTGGCAGGTGGCCAAAGGGTGGGTTTTTTTTGAGGGGGCGGGGTGTTGACAAGCACAAATACTGCTGAAGTTGTAGCTTGAGCAAATAGGAATATTTATTTTGTAAAAATTTATACACCACTTGATTGTAAAAACCCTCAAAGCAGTTTACAAAAAGGTCATGCCATAAAATCAGGGGAAATGTGCAATACATTAAAACATGCAAGAAGTTAATATACTAAAAGAGATTAAAAACCACATCAGCATTTCTAAGTATCTGGGTAGGCTTGTCTTTATTTATTTAGGAATAATGGTTTTTAAGGGTTTTTTTCCAGTTTACATGATGCTTCCAGTTTTCTCTTTCATCTTCACAATAACCTTGCAAGATGGGTTTGACCTTAAGTCACACAGAACCCAGGTAGTTTGTTGCCACTGTCACCAGTGCCTGTTTCTTGTTCTCTGGAAGGGCGTAAGTGATGGTTAAACATCAAGAGGAGCAGTCCGAAACATCTGGAGAGCATCAGGCTGTTGATGTGATGCTGAAATTAACAATGTTTGGCTTGGCTTTTAGGATCGAGAGGGAAACTTGATGTCCGACAAAAACAGAGAGAGTGATGTTGCAGGAACCACGGCAGCTGTGGAGGCTCTCATTGTGACAGAGTCATCTGACAAAGAAGCAGCAGCAGTAGTAGTAGCGACCCAGGAGAGGAAGGTGAGAGCTTGAGTGCTTTTGAAATATTGTTATCTCACTCTATTCAATAACTATTTTAAGGTCATTAGAATGGGGTGAACCTAGCTTCAGTCCTTGTGCCCCAGAGACCATTAAGCTAAACACTTCAGGGTGACTTCAGGAAAGAGATGGCAGAGATAACTTGCTTGCTTGAATGGGTTGAGAAAGATGGATATCAACAACTCTCTATTCTTAACAGCCTATTCTGGAGTATCTCTCTGCTTTTGAAGAAGAAATCCTGGAGCCACCTCCTGTAGATTCTGCGGCTGCTGTCCTGCCCCCTTTTGAGGTGGAAGAGGCAGTGGGAGTGGATGGTGCCGAGGAATCTGGCAGGGACCTACCGGGCACAAGTGAGATGGAAGGAGCCAGTCTGCCTGAACCTGCCTGCGAGAAACCTGAAACAGCATTCAGCAGTGGGCACCCAAGCACCACCCCTTTCTACTACTTCTATCAAGGTTAGCTCAACAATGTCAAGGCAAGGGTAGGGAAGCCTTTCGCAGTTCAAGGTCTGCATTTCCTCGTGGGGAGCCTTCTGGGGGGGCAGCATGTCAGTGGTGGACAGGGCCAAAGGCAAAAAGTACATAGAGTGATGGATATGGCTACATGTTTGTGCAGTGGACACACAATGTGTCTCTACCTTTCATCCAAATGAGCAAGAGATACTATCATAATTCAAGGATCCATTCCAGCTAGGCAAATCTGCTCAGAGAGGGTACAGAGGAGAGAGGCCTGGCCTAGGGGAGGGTCCTGAGGGGCCAAACAGAGAAGCTTGGGGGGCTGCATTAGGACCCCAGGCCTGAGGTACCCCACGCCTGATGTAAGGCTTCAGAAGATCACTGTGTGACATGCTTCACCAACAATAACTTTCTTCAAGGGAAGCCAGCCTTTTGGGGGCGGGGAAAAGGCCCGGTGACCTTTCATTACTTCATGGCCTTAAGAGCTTTGGTTGAGGCAGAGGCACATAGCAGAACAAAAAATGAGGGGTTCTCAGTGCCCTGTGGAGCGATGCCCTCCCTGTTTTCTGCTACCTGGGTGTGGGTGGGTGCTACACACTAAGGGGGCTCTTAGGTTATTGGTTCCCAAGGATGGATTGAGAGCTACTTCCCTGAAGAAAACAGGAGATTCTTTGGTACTCTACTCTCAGAAATAAGGAGAATCTGGTATGTTCTAGTTTTGGAGGCAGTGGTAGTGATGCTGGGAGAGGGAAAAGCGAAACATCAATATGGACTCTCAGAAGTGCAAATAAAGGCTTAATGACCCACTGCATTTCCGGGGATGCCATAATTAAGCGAAACACTATTGAACAGCAGTCCCTGCTAGAGTCTCGAAGGTGGTTTGCAATTGACGTTTTGGAACTGGAGTGAGGTGGCTATTCAAGGCAGAATCAAATACCCTACTGGATTATTCCTCTTTGTTGTTGTTGTTTAGTCGTTTAGTCGTGTCCGACTCTTCGTGACCCCATGGACCAGAGCACGCCAGGCACCTCTGTCCTCCACTACCTCCCGCAGTTTGGTCAGACTCATGCTGGTAACCTCGAAAACACTATCCAACCATCTCGTCCTCTGTCGCCCCCTTCTCCTCGTGCCCTCCATCTTTCCCAGCATCACTGTCTTCTCCAGGGAGTCTTCTCTTCTCATGAGGTGGCCAAAGTACTGGAGCCTCAGCTTCATGATCTGTCCTTCCAGTGAGCACTCAGGGGTGATTTCCTTAAGAATGGATGCGTTTGATCTTCTTGCAGTCCATGGGACTCTCAAGAGTCTCCTCCAGCACCAAAATTCAAAAGCATCAATTCTTCGGCGATCAGCCTTCTTTATGGTCCAGCTCTCACTTCCATACAATTTATATGCTGCTTAAGTGGCATTTGGCAATTAAAAACCTATGTGCAGCAGCCCCAGGTGCATGCAGAGGAGCACTGTGTAGACTTGGGGCTGCTGTGTCTCGTAAGTGGGTCAAGAGAGTAGGGCGCGTTGTCCTGTTTCCCCTGCTTTCCATAACTGTCCTTCAACTTCTCTTCCAATGCTGTAGCTGAGGACGGGCAGTGCCTGTACCTTCACCCAGTGAATGTCCGCTGTCTTGTGCACGAGTATGGCAGCCTGGAGAAGAGCCCAGAGAAGATCACAGCCACTGTGGTGGAGATATCTGGCCACTCCATGACGGAGGTAACGACACCCAGGATTGCCCTGAGTGTGTATTTTGACTGTGGCTGAGCTATTGTCTGAGGTATAGGTACCTTCATAGATTTTGCCTTTGCAAGAATTTATTATGTCCTGGAATGATTTTCTGGCAGTGTGCTGGGAGGCGGGTTTAGGTGCACTTGAGTGTTTCTCACACTTGGAAATACTCATAACTGGCACTGGCTTGGCTTTATTTGGTAAAAATAAGGCATTTTTTATTTACATTGACCAGCATTCTCTTTATAAAACATGACTTCAGGGAATGGGTATGGGGTAGGGTTACCATATTTCAAAAAGTGAAAATCCAGACACAAAAGTTTAGTTTTTCTTTCAAAATCTCCCCCAAAAATCTTCATTTTTTGAGCTATTTCTAAGTAAATTCGCCAAAAAAATCAACATTTCTGTTATGCGTTGTCATATGCCCAGGCAGGGAGGTGTGTTTGAAGGTTGCACAACCAGCTCTCTTCTTTCTAAACCCCCAACCCCACCTGCAGGACGTGCGGCAGCGTCATCGTTACCTGTGTCATTTGCCACTCACCTGTGAGTTCAGTATCTGTGAACTAGCTTTGAAGCCTCCTATCATTTCGAAGGAAACACTGCAGATGTTCTCAGGTGAGCATTGGGAAGTTCTGTTTTTCTGTTGCAATTCCCAGTTGTAGCTGAAGAGTTGCTTTCCACGTAACTTAAAATGGGAGTAGCCGGTATGGTGTCCTCCCAATGTTGTTGTTGGACTCCCAAATCCCATCAATCCCATGCCAGCTTGGCCAGTTGTCAGGAATGATGGGGGTTGCCGTCCAACAGTATCTAGAGGGCACCATGTTAGCCACCCTGATTTAAGGCTCAGTGCTGAGAAGAGAGGGGGGCATGTAATGGATGTGGGTGTGCTTGGGTTTGGAAACAAATATTGGAAAACTGTGAAGTCTAATCCTGCAACAGAAAATGGAAACTGAAACCCCATCATTGTTGGGCTTCTAAAGGAGGTGCCACTGGTGACTACTACCAAAGGGGGACAGAGAAGGTGCTTTTTCTTTGCTGTTCTGAGCAGTCTGTCTCACCCGGGAACTCTCCCAATGGCTCTTAGATGACATTGAGAAAAGGAAGCGTCTGAGACAGAAGAAAGCTCGTGATGAGCGACGTCGGGAGCGCAGGATTGAGATGGAGGAGAACAAGAAGCAAGGCAGATGTAAGTGGTAACCTTGCCCTCCTCATCTATAAAGAACTGCTTGGTCTGACGATTGGTGTAGATGGAAGCACCTTAGTAAGTGGGAGGAGAGGGGGGCGGTTGTGACTCACGTTGGCCTTTTGTGACCGGGGTGGTGGTGGTATAATTTGAAACAGGCCAGTGAGTATGTAGAAATGGCAGGTGGTGGGAATGCCATATTTTAAGCATTGAAGCTAATGAATTTCTCAATGGCAATATGGCTTTAACACCCCTCTGAAAAGGAAGAAGATGCATGAGGGAGTAGATGTCACTTGAATTGATCTGAATCATTGGCATAGGAGTGAATAACTTTTGTCACAGAGATAAAACTTTTGGTTTTCTGTCTAGATCCAGAAGTTCATATTGCTTTAGAGAACTTGCAGCAGTTCCCTGCCTTCAGCGCATGCTCAGGAGAGTATGCAGGCACTGAGAACCAGAGTGATGCTCTGCTCTCTCCTGTTGGTTCAAGTCCCATTTCTCAATCAGGTGAGCAGCTGAAAGAGACCTGGGTACCCAGCCACTGTGATCACTCTCTAAAGGTTTACTTCCACTTCCTTAGCAGAATTATCCATGGGTGGGGTAATGCAGACAAAAGACAGGGGAACACCTGAATAGCAGCTACTGGAAGGAAGGTGTTCCTGAATTTAAAATAGCATCAAACATGAAACTAATGAGACTTGGAAGACCAGTGCCTGAGAAAGGATGCACAGGTGCATGAAAGCCTATACCTGCTATCATGCCTCCTTAATAACACAACTCTTAGTTTGTATAGTAAATGTGTTATTTTTCTCCTTGCAGAGTCCATGTATACTCCACTGTCTCCCGCAGGCAGTCTTGGCAGCCCTTCACTCTTTGTTGGAAATCTGGAGGAGGAATCTACCCTCCCCTCCTTTGCCCAGGTGTGTGCTTTGTGCAGGACTTTCCGCTGTACCCAATCAGTTCTTCATTACGAGAATTGTTTAAGGAATCTGCTTGTGATTCAAGCATAAATGAAGCCTGAACCCAGAACTACAAAATTGTCCACACTGCTTTATCACTTCTGAGTAAACCACGAAAAGGTGTTTGCTATCAATAACTGTCATGGGCTGGTTGGATGCAGAGTGGTGGGCGACACCAGCTGTGACCACTAGGACAGAGCTGTTCTTGTTTCTTTGAATAATGAGTTAACTTCACTGATATCAGGTACTTTATTCCTGACCTATTCCTTACTCCAGCTCCTGACGTTCACCTTTAAAGTAGCTTTAGCTGTCCTGTTGAAATGCTCTCCATTGATCTCAAGCCACCTTTAGTCACAGATTGGTAGCGTGCGGCTGATCTGACTCTTGTACTTGTTTTTGGTAGATGCTGAGGGCTGGAAAAGCTAAACCAGAAACATGGAATAGTTTTCAGCCAAAGAAGAAAGGTAAGCAAAGTGATTCTTCTTAGCTTAGTGTCTCCAAGAGGCAGCACCTTTGTAGAGTTTATCTCAATTTATAGCCAACCTTTCTATATATGGCACCCAAGATGGTTAACACCAATCATAAAAAATTATGATAAAATGGTTAAAGATGTTTGTCACATTTTAAAATAAAAAATAAAGTCGCTAGCAATGAAACACCAAATAGTGACTACATTAGAGCAAGTTAAAAGGATCCATAAATAAAGTCAGCCAAGCCAAAGGCCTGTCTCAATTTATAAAAGCCTTTGTCTTACAATGGAAGGATATCAGAGGTGTCTATGTGTGTTTCTTTTCAGTGGTGCCTCAGAGCACTTATGACAGAGGCCTGTTCAGACTCCCCAGTGATTTAAAAACAGCCGCTTTTATTTCAGAGGAAAACTCCACCCTGGCTCCTCCCGCTCCAGGAGACAGTGATGGGGAGAGCGATAACTCGGACCGTGTACCTGTGCCTAGTTTCCAGAACTCCTTCAGCCAAGCTATCGAGGCAGCCTTCCTGAAACTGGACAAGCCGTCCACTTCTGACCATCTCTTGGGTAAGGAAAGAGATGGGAAATAGCCTAGTAGTGTGGGTGGGGGTGCTCAGTTGTGCAGCCCCTTAACACTGATGTAGGGGGAGACTTGCACAACCCCTTGTCTATGGTACATTTGCAATGTCCCTCTTGGGTGATGCCTGTCATGGCCATCTCCAATTCAGGTGCTTCTGATAGTCGTACGTAATATTGGAGTACAATGCAGGGCAAACCTAGCTAGATATGTTGAACAATGCTTATACAGTCTCACAGTCATCTTTGCTCTGATGCTGTGGGAGTTTACTGGGCCAGCTTGATTCTCTGAGATGTGCAGGGTTCGTCATGGGACCCACTGCCACTGATTATGTCCCCACCCTTGCTCTGGCCAGTGACCAGCCAGGCATCCATGTTCCGAAGGCGTGAATGTGAAGCCGAAAGTTTTTGATCCAAAGGCTAGGGGACTTGAGAATGAAAGAGCTTGCCAGTGGACACCTTCCCACAGGAAGACTGCCCTGGTTCTATATTTCCAGGGATGAGTTTTTATTTAGCCCAGGGACAGTGAACCTGTGGCCCTGCAGAGGTTGCTGGACTATATATTTTCCATCATCCTGGGCCATGCAGGCTGCTGTGGCTGATGGGAGCTGCAGTCCAGCAACAAGTCAAAGGCCTAAATGGGCTCCTGTAGTTGCAGGATGATCCCTTATTGCAGGGTGTGTGTGCATATATAAAAGGAAATTACTTCTTTGGAGTAAGTCATTAGTTTAGCATCTCTGATATGGAACATGTTGCTTCTGGTGACTCAGGCTGTTGTTTCTTTTACAGAGGAAAAAAGAGGCAAGAAAAAGAAGCAGAAGCAAAAGTTGCTGTTCAGCACTTCAGTGGTTCATACCAAGTGATCATACTAACAGACAGATTTCTTCACCTGGTTCTCTTTTGTTTGCTTTTGTGTTTTTGCTGCTATAGAAAAAAAAGTATTTAAGTTTGAGCAGAATAAGTCTGTTTCTGGGACTTGGGAAGGTGCATAGGAATTAAAAAGGATTACTTGTCCAGTTAATACCAAAACAAAGTATTGCATCGCAGAAGCCAAAGTGCCAGGGCTGTGCCAAGTATAACTCCTTTGACCTGGGAATAATACGTGTGGTCAGGGTGGCACACTTGCTTGTCACTTGAGGCAGGCAGGGAGCTCCTGATGCTTCCGGCCTGTGTGAAAAGGAGTCTACTGACTGCAGTGGGCTGGGTGATAACATCTGCTCCTGGCAAATTGGTAACTAAAGGAACCTGGCTATAGAGCATACACTGATTGTTGTGTCGTTTTGATTAGCGCTGCTTATAAAGAATTGGGGGGGGGGTAGTGGAGGAGGAAATAATTCAACTTATACCTGCTATTTTTAATCTTTTCCCCAAAGGGCAAAAGCTGGGGAAAGGTACTTTGGGAAGGCTTTCCTGAGTAATCTGATGGGTTCTGGAGGCCAATTGTATTCAGCTAGGCAAGAGAGAGTAATGCCCTTTCTGCTGCTCTTGGGTGTTAATGGTGCTAAGGTTACTTGGAGAGAAATTAGAATGCCCCCCTTTGCGCAGAACAGGTAGCTTGTATGCACATGCAGGTCAAACCCCTAAGGATCTGGAGGTCGTGGTCTTCCGTTTGCTTGGTTCTGGGATTCAGTTTGGGTTTGTATAATGTACATTTTAGCCTTCCATTCTTTTTCTCTCCTCACTCTTCCAGCCCCTACTTTGTTTTGAGAAGTGGTCTCATTCTGCACTGCTTGTGGCTTGATCTGAAACTAATTACTACTAAAAATAAAAGTGTCAGTTCCGTTGAATACAATGAACTTCAGTGTACCATACCAGCAAGGGTGAAATTAGTTGCAATAAACCATATGCACAAGGTGTTTCCCTGAGCTGTACCTTACTCTCTTTTTAACAGACTCTTCTGCATCAAGCCCTTTTCATTTAGGTTCATTTCTGTGACCAGGAAACAAATGTCTTCCAACCAAACCTGGCTTCCCGTTTATTTAAGGGAAGACACCAAAGACAGTTTTAGTATCTGAGGGTCCTATAAAAGCTGTAATGTACAAAAGCTGACCTTGGTGCCAGTTTTTATTTTGGCGGAATTAGCTTAGACTTAATGTGGCTTTAGCAGCTGAGCCTTTACAATTTTTGTACTTTGGACAAAAGCCTAAAGCAGGCTTTGCCAACCTGGAACCATGCAAATGCTTTGGACTACAGCTCTCATCTAGTGAGTCATAGGTAGTCATAAGAACATAAGATCCTGTATCAGGCCAGTGGCCAATCTAATCCAATATCCTGTTCTCGCTGTGGCCAACCAGATGCCTATGAGAAACCAGCAAGCAAGACCCAAGCACAAGAGCACTCTCCTCCTGTGGCTTCCAGCACCTAGTATTCAGCAGCATTGTTGCCTCTAGCTGTGAAGTCAGAGCATATAGCCTCTATCATGGCCAGTAGCAATCAATAGCACTCTCCTCCAAAACATGGAAGGGGCACCACATTAGCACAAAGCCTGGCCAAGACTAAAAACAACAAAGCAGAGGATAATTTCCTTCCCGCTTGGCTGCAGGTTCTATTGACACAGCAATTGTTTCACTGGAGAAGGCCAAGCTGTTACCACCAAACATATTTTCAGTAGGTGGCAGGCACTTGATGCCTCTTCCTCCCCATTGCAGTTGTGTTATTCTTGGTTGTTTGGCAAATTGTGCCTCATCATTCTCAGTGCCAATATGGTCTCTACCCGTCAAACCATGCAGTCAGTTAGCTCTTCCCAGTGCCAAGGGGTTTGTGCCAAGATTCACCGGGGGGGGGGGGCATGTGTAGCCCACCACAATTGTGGCCTTCAAGGATTTAGAGCAGCCTTCCCCAGCCTGAGAAATGTTGGACTACAACTGCTGGCTGATGGGAGTCCAAAACCTCTCTGGGGCACCAGGTTGGGAAGGACTGCTTTAGAGGAAGAACTGGATGAAAATGGAATGTCTGACTGCTCTGTTTCAGCTAGCTTGTGATAGTAAGACATTCCATTTTAAGAGATCAGGGAGTTATCAAACTTACAACACGCTCTGCGTGCAAGCAACAGGTGGGCTGCTCTCCCAAGAAAGTATTAAGCTCAGCAGGGGGACAGATACAGATGTATAGTTCTGTGGATACTAGCAGTAGCATCATAGCACAAGCCTTCACTATGAACAGGCTGCAAACCAGGTGACAGTACATGGACATAACTATTTGCTTTTATCTATTTTATTACCATATACATTAACTGCTTTAAAAAGAACTGGGGGAGAGAAATATTGATCCTTGCCAGCAAGAATCCCTCATATAAATGGCCTTGTCCTACAAGAGTCCACAGACTACTGCTTTGTTCAGGCCATCTCTGTGCTAACATCGCTGTCTTCATCGTGACTCTGAAACTGCTGCTCTCCCACAAGTGCACAGCTCTGCATCGACTTCTGGATGGCTTGTCTGTCTGCTGTGTAAAAAAAAGAAAAGTTAAACTCAAAGGACATTGTGATATACAAGGCAGTCTAGGGTGGTGCTTTTCTACCTTTGCGTTAGCCCTCTTCTACTGTTGCAAAGGATTCTGGGCAGCCTACCAGCTGTAAAGGCTAGAAACTTTTTTTAAAAACAGATTGCCTGGAAGCAATCTGCACTGCTACCCTATCCAGTAGGTATGGGTGCAGAACTGGTTATGGCCTCACCCTACATGGGTCACTTTTGAGAAAAATGGCTAGTCTCCCTGTGCTAATCAGCCACCAGCTATCATATGATTCAAAAGGAGAATTAAGGGCACACTGTGTATGCTGCCGATTCTTCATTTGCAGTCTTTTCTTGAATTCGAAGCAGCAGGCTACAAAAGTCCCTGCCAAAAGCAAGACTTGCACTTGAGCTCCCAAATGCAACCAGCCCTGGCAAGGGTTGCAATTGGTGCTGAATGCCCCACCTGCCTGAGAAATAATCTAGAGTGCACTGTAAGGCTTCTAGATGTCCCTTTATAGCTGTGGCTTGGCCCACAACCCTGCTGTTGTTATTTAATGCTCCCACAAAACTATAACAGACAGCCCTTCACCAGGTAAATACTCACGTGGCGGCAGCATGCTACCCACCACAACCAGATCAATGGAAACTCAGTAGACCCCACAACCTGTTCAGAGGGGGAGGCAGTGCCCCACCTGAACCCACTAGGAGAGAAGCAGCCTCCACATTCCACTCTGCCTCAAGCTCAACAATTAATTGTTTTAATGTTTCTTCTCACAGAGGCTCTAGCAGCTAGAGCTCTAGGCTCTAGTCTACCCTTTCTCCATTTTAACGTTGCAAGCCAAGCAGTTTGTTACCTTCATTGGAGTAATTGCGTAGCAGCAGGAGCAGCTGGTCCTTGTTGTACTGGATTAGGAATTTCTGACACCTCCGTATTGTAGCTGATGGAGGAAAAGGTGAGCATATGCATCAACAACGCCGGAAACAAAGGCAACTGTGCTTACATGCTAAAGCAGTGGTGTCCAAACTGTATACCTGAAGGAGCGTCTCCACCTCCATCATTCAGCCCAGACACTGAGACCCAGCGCTGAGGGCCTTCTGGCAGTTCCCTCATTGTGAGAAGTGAGGTTACAGGGAACCAGACAGAGCCTTCTTGGTAGTGGCGCCCGCCCTGTGGAACGCCCTCCCTTCAGATGTGAAGGAAATAAGCAGCTATTTTATCTTTAAAGGACATCTGAAGGCAGCCCTGTTTAGGGAAATTTTTAATATTTAATGCTGTATTGTTTTTAACACTTGATTGGAAGCCGCCCAGAGTGGCTGGGGAAACCCAGCCAGGTGGGCGGGGTATAAATAATAAATTTATTATTATTATTATTATTTCAAAGAGGGCCAGATTTGATGAAGTGAAGGGCCGTGAGGGCCAACCAAAGTTGTTGAGGTTTTTTTAAGGATTTTCCCCCAGGAATCCGGCGGGCTGGATTAGGCCCTTGAAACGGACTTTGGACATGCCTGTCCTACAGCAATCCTCTTGAAATTCTCTAGTGCAGTAGATTTCAACTAGTGTGCCATGGTACCCTGGGGTGCCTTGAGGGATAGTCAGGGGTGCCTCTTTCCTTCCCTCCCTCTTCTGATGCCCTCTCATGTCTCTGCCTCCCAAAGGCTTACATGGCTGTTAGTTGCAGCAGCTCCCCAAATGGTGCCTCTGCAGTGGCCAGGGGGTGCTGGTTGGCAAGAGCTGAGGTGGCCTCAGAATAAGCAAGCAAGCACTCCAGGGAGCCCAGCCAGCTAGTCCACTAGCCCTTGCTGTTGGGAATGGACAGACAAGTGGGAGGCCAGGCAGGCAGGTGTTGCACTAGCCTTTTTCGTGCTTACTGTGTGCAAGGCCTGCCTGGGAGCTGAGTGCCCGGTGCTGAAGTGCCCATGCAGGCCCAGCAGCTGCCACTGCTGTCTCTCAAGGTAAGGTGCTGGCCTCACATTCACCTTTGGCCAGTCTCCATTGGGCCACTAAGGCTGGGGGCATCCTCTTCCCAGGCCCTTGTGGGGCAGTGGGCATCAGGGTTTGGAGTTCAGAGTCCAGGGGCGGCAACAGTGGCTACCTGGAGGACGGAACACCACAAGGGTGAAAAAGGGTGAGAGGCTGCCAGCTCTGCAGGCAAGGGGTGACATAGCTGGGCTCCTGAGCCCCACAGGGGTGCTGCAGAAAGAATGCAATTGGTCAAGGGAACCATTGACCCCAAGAGGTTGATAACCTCTACTCTAGCAGGAAACCCAGAGGAGGAGTGAACTAATGGGTAAGAACATAAGAGCCCTGATGAATCAGGCCAATGGCCCATCTAGTCCAGCATCCTGATCTCAAAGCAGCCACACAGATACCTGTAGGAAACCAGCAAACAGTATTCAGAAGCACCGTTGCCTTCGACTTTGGAGACAGAGCATAGTCCTCTCCCCCATGACTTTGTCCAATCCCCTTTTTAAAAAGTCATTTAGGTTGGTGGCCATCACAAACAAGAATTCTTTCTAAGCGTTAATTCTATCACTCTGCTTTGGAACACATTTTAAAAAGAAAAGCTTGGCTAGCTTTTCAGATACATGTTAAGTGAATAACTTTCTAAGGAAATGCCTGAAGTAACTGATAGTCTTGTTTATTCTGTTATATTTTACTCCAAGAAGACCAATTTATCCTAAATATAACCCAATAAGGCAGACATGTATGTACAAAATATTTTTTGGTACTGTGATCCCATTTAGATCCCAATATGAAATTTTATAGGTAGCTCTTAGAAATATTAAATAAATACATTTTGGGGGGGAAATTTAATTGTATTTTTTTAAATCACTTTTAAAAATCACTTTTAAAAATCACTTTTAAAAATTTAACTTACATTTTTAAAGTAAGCCCATCATGTGACATATATTAAGGCCCATAAAGTTCTGAAGAGATCAGTATTTTTAGTTTTGAAGTATCTCAATTCTGGGCTGAGCTTTTAAGGTTTTTGTGTAAGGCCAAAATTGTCAATTTTTTGAAATCTGAAACCCTCATAACTCAATAAATGGGATGAGTTAAAAAAATAAAATTTTAAATTTAAACTCAGTTTTGATCATTTAACAAGTGTAGAAAATATTAAGAAAATTTGAGGCACAAAGTAAAAAAAATGAATCACCTGCTTTGGAATGACCCAAAAATATTTTTTGCTATTTAGTTATTATAAGCTGCTTTGAACAAACATCTGCTGTCATCATTACATTTGTGATATTGTTGGTGCTCAGTATACTGAATATTAGATAAGACTGAATGGCCCTGACATTGTTCACTTTCAGCAAATAATTACCACAGAAATAAAAAATCCAGGCGTCCCCATTTAAGAGACTTCAGCACACAAGAGGAGACCACTGAGCAAATTAAACTGCTGAAAAACAAGAATCCTAAAGAGCTGAGCTCACCTCCAACATATAGCGTGTTAAAGGAACAGGGATAACACTGATTCTTGTTCTCCAAGTGACTGATGAAGGGAAGAGATGAACCAAGTAGCCGATAAAAGTCCTTCCGGCAACACAACAGAACAACTCCTGTGTAAGCATTGAGGTACTTTACTGGAACAAAACAGAGAAAAGACCCTTCAAAGTTTAGCACAGGCTTTCAACAGGACAGGAGCAAAATGTAATTGTACCCCCACCCCAAAAAGAAACCCATGTTTCCTTAGCTGCTTTTAGCAGCAAGTTCGAAAATACGATGGCAAAGATATGGAAGCAGCCTATCTGTGCAGTGACTAATCATATTTAAATCCCAGTCTCAGACATGAAACTCAGTGACTGGTCTAAAGCCACCCAATATCTATAAGCAGCCCAACAACCCAGCTTGTGAGAATAAAATAAACCTCAAACACCTAACTTTTGGCACCTGCAAAGAATGAAGTCATAGGAAAAACTGCTTTTTGATTGTCTCAGAGGATTTTTTTTTAATGTTCACCAAACTTAAATCTCAAGAGCAAGTGTGATGTTCAAGTGCAACTGATATTTTCAACTTGTGTTGTAGCCTGTTCAGCTTCAGAGTAGTTTCTGCTCAGGGATATTCTGCCCCTGCCTCATCCATGCCTACCTGACAAATTACAACTGTTATCAGGCTCCCCCTATACAGATTTTCTACAAAGAGCCCCCTGATTTTTTGTAATTCATATCTTAAGACTGCTATACAAAATCATGGAGCCAAGTTAGCACTTAAGACACCAACACACCTCTGACACCAGGTATGCATAAACAGTCCCAAAACGCTAAATATATCCTGAATCTGCAGCCTTCCTGGGACTCCAGAAACAGGAGAATTGCCAGGTATTTGGGGGACCATAATATGTGGCTGGTGTGCTAGCAGGTCTGAAATTACTAGAATGGTCAATAGTTCTCAATAGAATAAAAATTTGTGTATCTTCCAAAGCACAGGACAGACAGAGAGCTAAAGGGAGATTGTAGAGGAACCCAAACTGCACAGATTTCCTTAAACAGGGGAAGTTGACACACTGGGCTGCAAAGAAAGCTCCAGAAGCCACACCTGAAAAAGCGATGGAGCAGCAGGCTAGTCCAAAGTCTCCGTGAATTCGTGCAACAGCATTTTTCACTGCGTTGTGAACCGTGCGCTCCTCGATAAGCTGCAGACAATGAGGGTCCTCGGAGATGATCTCGCAAACGAAGTATCTGCAGAGATGGAGAGAAATGGGCGTTATGGCAGAGCAAAAGGTGACGAGGTTGCTGAGCTACAAAGGGCCCATGAAACATTCACTCTGTCAGGCTCCTTCCCCAGCTATCACCTGCAGCAGCCATTCCAGTCAGGCTTACATGAGAGGAAGAGATGGGGATTAAGGGCCTCTCAATTACAGTGGTACCTCGGGTTAAGTACTTAATTCGTTCTGGAGGTCCGTTCTTAACCTGAAACTGTTCTTAACCTGAAGCACCATTTTAGCTAATGGGGCCGCCTCCTGCTGCTGCCGCGCCGCCGGAGCATGATTTCTGTTCTCACCCTGAAGCAAAGTTCTTAACCCGAGGTAATATTTCTGGGTTAGCGGAGTCTGTAACCTGAAGCGTCTGTAACCCGAGGTACCACTGTAGTTCTGCTAAAACACCAGCAACCTTGGGGGATCCTTCTCCTCAAAGTCATTTCATTCCAGCTGGTCATTGCTGGAATTCTGTAACCACGAAAATGTGACTGAGCTTGCTTTCCCTCCTCCTCCTCCCCATCCCTTTCCCCCTCCGTGCCTGTAATGTTTATTACGGGACCGCCTCTCCTGGTATGTCCCACAGAGGACCTTACGGTCTTCAAAGAAAAACATCTTGGAGGTGCTGGGCCACAGAGAGGTTGGGCTGGCCTCAACTAGAGCCAGGGCTTTTTCGGCTGTGGCTCCAATCTGGTGGAACGCTCTGTCACAAGAGACTAGGGCCCTGCGGGACTTGACATCTTTCCGCAGGGCCTGCAAGACAGAGCTGTTCCACCAGGCCTTTAGCCAGGGCACAGCCTGACTCCCTCCTTTGGCAATCCTCACAGAACTCTAGCCCAATGGTTGCCATTAATCTGATTTGAACTGATTTTATAATGAACTGATTTTAGAATGTTGTATCATTTTACTGTTGTTAGCTATATATTATTATTATTATTATTATTATTATTATTAGGACGGACATTTGTAAACCACTTTGGGAGCCTTTTTAGGCGAAGAATTTTTTTTTAAAGCAGGTTTCAAATAACTAATAAAGCAGGCAAGGCAGGGAGCAGCTAACCACAAAAGTGAATCGACCATTAGCCGCCTCAGAAAAGCGATAAGAGTTTTTTAAAAAAGGAAAGAAAAGAGCCTCACCTGTTCTTAAACCTCACCATCTCTACAGCGAAAACCCAGCTATTGTTGGACTTCCGGCGAGAGTGGGTTCATAGAGTGGCAAAAGGCCCGAACTTCCGGCACCAGTTGAGAGCCCCCATTGGCTATGTATGGGCTTCGTGAGTGGCTTCGCTCTAGCCCTTGTAATCTCTATGGCGGAAGCCCTTAACACCACAGAGATAGGAAAAGGAAGAGTGACAACATCGCTAGGCGAATCCGGGAGATTCTTCGTTGGTTTCTCTCAGCAGTTAAACTCTGTATTCTGCATCAACCGCCCGATACAAGGGGCGCTTCTGTTCATATCAACCAATAATAGTTCAGAAGAGGCGGGCTTAATAGGGAAGGGAAAAAATCACATTCCCATTGGTCACTCCTCCTCTTCCCCCCCCCCGCACTATTAGCGTACTAACCGTCATTACCTTTCAAAGTTCCCTCCCTCGGAGTTCAGCCGTCAGCAGACCAATCAGCGCTCATGCACTTCCTCTTTCGCCCGCCTTTTTTCAAGTTTAAATGCGATTGGTTCCCTCCGAGAGTGAAGGAGCCACGGAGGAGTTTGTTAACTTTTTCGCCGCTTGGTGGCGTGCGAGCGCTTTGCTCGGCTTTTTCCCGCCTTAAGTGCAGAGCGCTGAGGTGGGAAAAACCTTTTCTTCTTTCTCACCTCATGAAATACAGTACTCGTGTATGGGTCGCATAAAATAAACAGAATTTTACCTTTTAAAAAATAAGGGTGGAGGGGGAGAAGACAGGCCACGAGCATTGTTGTTGTTGTTTAGTCGTTTAGTCGTGTCCGACTCTTCGTGACCCCATGGACCAGAGCACGCCAGGCACCTCTGTCCTCCACTACCTCCCGCAGTTTGGTCAAACTCATGCTGGTAGCTTCGAGAACACTGTCCAACCATCTCGTCCTCTGTCGTCCCCTTCTCCTTCTGCCCTCCATCTTTCCCAACGTCAGGGTCTTTTCCAGGGAGTCTTCTCTTCTCATGAGGTGGCCAAAGTATTGGAGCCTCAGCTTCAGGATCTGTCCTTCCAGTGAGCACTCAGGGCTGATTTCCTTCAGAATGGATACGTTTGATATTCTTGCAGTCCATGGGACTCTCAAGAGTCTTCTCCAGCACCATAATTCAAAAGCATCAATTCTTCGGCGATCAGCCTTCTTTATGGTCCAGCTCTCACTTCCATACATCACTACTGGGAAAACCATGGCTTTAACTAGACGGACCTTTGTTGGCAAGGTGACGTCTCTACTTCTCAAGATGCTATCTAGGCCTGTCATTGCCCTTCTCCCAAGAAGCAGGCGTCTTTTAATTTCGTGGCTGCTGTCACCATCTGCAGTGATCATGGAGCCCAAGAAAGTAAAATCTCTCACTGCCTCCATTTCTTCCCCTTCTATTTGCCAGGAGGTGATGGGACCAGTGGCCATGATCTTCGTTTTTTTGATGTTGAGCTTCAGACCATATTTTGCGCTCTCCTCTTTCACCCTCATTAAAAGGTTCTTTAATTCCTCCTCACTTTCTGCCATCAAGGTTGTGTCATCTGCATATCTGAGGTTGTTGATATTTCTTCCGGCAATCTTAATTCCGGCTTGGGATTCATCCAGCCCAGCCTTTCGCATGATGAATTCTGCATATAAGTTAAATAAGCAGGGAGACAAAATACAGCTTTGTCGTACTCCTTTCCCAATTTTGAACCAATCAGTTGTTCCATATCCAGTTCTAACTGTAGCTTCTTGTCCCACATAGAGATTTCTCAGGAGACAGATAAGGTGATCAGGCACTCCCATTTCTTTAAGAACTTGCCATAGTTTGCTGTGGTCGATACAGTCAAAGGCTTTTGCATAGTCAATGAAGCAGAAGCAGATGTCTTTCTGGAACTCTCTAGCTTTCTCCATAATCCAGCGCATGTTTGCAATTTGATCTCTGGTTCCTCTGCCTCTTCTAAATCCAGCTTGCACTTCTGGGAGTTCTCGATCCACATACTGCTTGAGCCTTCCTTGTAGAATTTTAAGCATAACCTTGCTAGCGTGTGAAATGAGTGCAATTGTGCGGTAGCTGGAGCATTCTTTGGCACTGCCCTTCTTTGGGATTGGGATGTAGACTGATCTTCTCCAATCCTCTGGCCACTGCTGAGTTTTCCAAATTTGCTGGCATATTGAGTGTAGCACCTTAACAGCATCATCTTTTAAAATTTTAAATAGTTCAGCTGGAATACCATCACTTCCACTGGCCTTGTTATTTGCAGTGCTTTCTAAGGCCCATTTGACTTCACTTTCCAGGATGTCTGGCTCAAGGTCAGCAACCACACTACCTGGGGTGTACGAGACATCCATATCTTTCTGGTATAATTCCTCTGTGTATTCTTGCCACCTCTTCTTGATGTCTTCGGCTTCTGTTAGGTCCTTACCACTTTTGTCCTTTATTCTGGTAATCTTTGTATGAAATGTTCCTTTCATATCTCCAATTTTCTTGAACAGATCTCTGGTTCTTCCCATTCTGTTGTTTTCCTCTATTTGTTTGCATTGCTCGTTTAAGAAGGCCTTCTTGTCTCTCCTTGCTATTCTTTGGAAATCTGCATTCAATTTCCTGTATCTTTCACCATCTCCCTCGCATTTTGCTTGCCTTCTCTCCCCCGCTATTTGTAAGGCCTCATTGGACAGCCACTTTGCTTTCTTGCATTTCCTTTTCATTGGGATGATTTTCGTTGCTGCCTCCTGTACAATGTTATGAGCCTCCATCCATAGTTCTTCAGGCACTCTGTCCACCAAATCTAAATCCTTAAACCTGTTCCTCACTTCCACTGTGTATTCATAAGGGATTTGACTTAGATTGTATCTTACCGGCCCAGTGGTTTTTCCTACTTTCTTCAGTTTAAGCTTGAATTTTGCTATAAGAAGCTGATGATCTGAGCCACAGTCAGCTCCAGGTCTTGTTTTTGCTGACTGTATAGAGCTTCTCCATCTTTGGCTGCAGAGAATATAATCAATCTGATTTCGATGCTGCCCATCTGGTGATGTCCATGTGTAGAGTCGTCTCTTGTGTTGTTGGAAAAGCGTGTTTGTGATGACCAGCTTGTTCTCTTGACAGAACTCTATTAGCCTTTGCCCTGCTTCGTTTTGATCTCCAAGGCCAAACTTGCCAGTTGTTCCTTTTATCTCTTGATTCCCTACTTTAGCATTCCAATCCCCTATAATGAGAAGAACATCCTTCTTTGGTGTCAATTCTATAAGGTGTTGTAAGTCTTCATAGAATTGGTCAATTTCAGTTTCTTCAGCACCAGTAGTTGGTGCATAAACTTGAATTACTGTGATGTTAAAAGGTCTGCCTTGGATTCGTATCGAGATCATTCTATCATTTTTGAGATTGCATCCCAGTACAGCTTTCGCCACTCTTTTGTTGACTATGAGGGCCACTCCGTTTCTTTTACGGGTTTCTTGCCCACAGTAGTAGATGTGATGGTCATCCGAACTGAATTCGCCCATTCCCGTCCATTTTAGTTCACTGATGCCCAGGATGTCAATATTTATTCTTGCCATCTCATTTTTGACCACCTCCAACTTACCCAAGTTCATGGTTCTTACATTCCAGGTTCCTATGCAATATTTTTCTTTACAGCATTGGACTTTCCTTTCGCTTCCAGGCATATCCGCAACTGAGCGTCCTTTCGGCTTTGGCCCAGCCGCTTCATCAGCTCTGGATCTACTTGTACTTGTCCTCCGCTCTTCCCCAGTAGCATGTTGGACGCCTTCCGACCTGAGGGGCTCATCTTCCAGCGTCATAACTTTTATATGCCTGTTGTCTTTGTCCATGGAGTTTTCTTGGCAAGGATACTGGAGTGGTTTGCCGGTTCCTCCTCCAGGTGGATCACATTTGGTCAAAACTCTCCACTATGACCTGTTCATCTTGTGTGCCCTGCTCGGCATAGTTCATAGCTTCTCTGAGTTCTTCAAGCCCCTTCACCACGGCAAGGCAGTGATCCATGAAGGGGCCACGAGCATAGTGTTTCACAAATATATATATATATATTTCAATTTAGCAGAATTCTATATACCACTTAGTTTTTTTAAACAACAACCACCTCACAGTGGTTAACAAAAAGAATTAAAAAAATAGTTTAATAGTTTAAAAACAACTATGTCAAGCCTTCGACGAATAATTAAAATAAATAATAAGCTAAGACTGGGACTAAAATAACTATCGTAAACAAAACAAAAAAGAAAAAGTTAAAATTGACAGTAAGCTAAAAACCACATGAAAACATGACAATGTGTCTGGATAGGTTTTGTGTAAGCAGAAATGTCTTTAGCAGGCATGGAAAAGAGTACAGTGAAGGTCCGTGCATGATGTTGGGAGGAAGCTGCTAAACTGAAATTTTGATTTATTACAAATGCAGACAGTATTAATTACGTGGTGCTGTAACAGCACCAGTTCCTCAGACCAAAGCAGTCATATATGGGGGTAAGCAGTGCTTTTTTTCTGGGGGGGATGCAGAGGTACGCATACTTCTAAACATTTTGTGAATCTTTGTATGTTTGTCCATTTACCACCCCCCAATTTGAACTATAAAATGGTGATTTTATTGAGTCAAAATGAGCGTACCCCTAAACATTTTTTTAGAAAAAAAGGACTGGGGGTAAGGCAATTCGGCAGGTCAACTTCATGTGAAACATACACATATACATAGAGACATGTACGTGCAGATATTTGACATGGTGCTTTTCTATTGTTCAAAGAACTGCAGATAATGTCCAATTAATGTCTTGTTCTTTTGAAGGGAGCTTTGTGTTAAGTTGTGGGTGAACATATCAGACGACACAGCAATTCTTCAAACAGCTCTTGTTTATTCACAGGCCAGAACAGAACAGAACTGAACTGAAGGGTTCAGCCAGCCTGCTTATATAGAGCTCCAGTACAACGTAACTGTAACAACTTTCTGAAACTATCCAATCACTGAACGTCACTTTCAATCCCTTCTTTGCTTATGTGGACCTGAGTGAAAACTATCTACAGTATCCTCCTGCTGGCCCAGGGTGAGAACTTCAGTACATAACACTTTGATTGCAACAGTGATCACTGAAGCTGTGGACCAAGGAAGGAGGTAAGAGAGCCCACATATTGCTTCACTCATTTTTTGCCACACACTACTGTCATGCTGGAAAGGTCTCCCCGGCTTTGGTGAGAAGGAAGGGAGTGGAAAATGGTGCTGGAATGTCAAGTCGCTGGGTATCACGTGGGGAGAGTTCTGCAGCACCCATGTCCTGCTTATGGGCTTCCCTTTGAGGCAGCTATTCTGCCACTGAGAGGATGCTGGGCTAGATCAGTCTGCTTTGGCCTGAATCAGCCACTGGGCTCTTTTTATGGTCTTAATGCTTGGCTATTTTTTACTCTACATCCATAAACTTACCATCTGAAGATCCCACCTCACGCACCTGACCAAATGGACTCTGGTGGATCAAAAGGAGTCTTTTGACTCCTGCTTCGCCCCCTGGAACTACTTTGTTTTGGGGGTGCCTTTTCAATATTTTCCAAATGCAAATTCTCAAGTCACTGTTCTTCATCTTTCATCCTGCTTCTGCAGGTCACTGGAAGTTAAAACTCAGCACAGGGTGGCAAAATTTATCTTGCATTCATTGTACATACATGTAACAGCAGGCACATTTGGATCTGGAATAATAATATTTGGATTTGATATCCCGCTTTTATCACTACCCGAAGGAGTCTCAAAGTGGCTAACATTCTCCTTTCCCTTCCTCCCCCACAACAAACACTCTGTGAGGTGAGTGAGGCTGAGAGACTTCAGAGAAGTGTGACTGGCCCAAGGTCACCCAGCAGCTGCATGTGGAGGAGCGGGGACGCGAACCCGGTTCCCCAGATTATGAATCTACCGCTCTTAACCACTACACCACACTGGCTCTCAGTAAGGAACCCCTGTATCATCTGTAAATTCATATGCTGTAGCATAGGTGGTGATAACCTATTAAATACCAATTCTGATTCCCCCATCCTCCCCAAATTGATCTCATGCAGCAGGGATTAATGTCTACTCTACATGGCTCTGCTGGCTGGGGCTGATGGGAGTTGTAGTCCAAAACATTTCATGGACTGCAAATTGAGGAAGGCTAACCTATTACTTCAAATAATGCATCTCCCTCTAACCCATGCTTCCCATGGTGGGTGGTACCAACTTCTGGGAGGCTGTGGGATTATCTAGGGTGGCGCTAAGAGCCAGGGGGGCAGCAGTGGGACGCTGGAGGTGTAAATGACTAACAGGCTTTGAAAACCTGATATCATTGGATCAAGTTCATAAGTTTTGTTTGATTGATTCAACTGAATAGTTTTAACTGACTTTTATATAAATGTGAAATTAATTGTTACAGCTTTGAATTGTGTTATTTTCTTCCTTAGTGGGTTGTGTAAAGTGCTAATATGAATGATGCTTTTTATAGGGCATGGGGCACTGGGGATGAGTTTATGGAACCAAGAGAATGATGGCTTAAAAAGGATTGGGAACCACTGCTCTAATCCATTGGTCTTCAGATGGTGGGTGGGCCTAACCAAAGATTAGCAGTGCTTCTGCCTTGAAAACATATATTGGAAAATGAATAATTGGTTCCCTGAATGCATGCTTAGGCTAAAGGGTGGCTCCTTGGTCTCAAAAGGGTGAGGACTATTGCTCTTTTCAATGCAGGCCAGGTCACAAATCCAAAATACAGTACTGCAGGCAAAAAAGGGTGGGTTGCTCTTTTCGGTGTTGCTCTATAGTATTCATTAACATAAGGTTTAAACTGGTTTGATGCTATTTAGTTGTTTCTTATTGTCAGGCAGACTGAGGAGGGCAAACATGTTATATAAATAAATGAAACCCTCTTGCTGTTCATTAAGTGCAATTGCATCTCCCTAGTTAACGACTCGTTTTTCCTCCTTGTATTCCTCCACAGTCCTCTGGGGCTTTTCAGTTTGAAATGCTCTGCCTTATGTATATAAATGAAGGCCACCAACACAGCAGTAGGTGCAAGGATTCTTCCTTGTTGCAAACCACAGCCAGCCTGAATTTATTCAAATTCTTAAAAAAAATTAACATTTCATCCCCAGTAAAGCTGAGTATGTGTGGTGGCAGCAGCAGGGGGTGGGGGATATTTCCACTCTGAGCCCCTGCTGGTTTGCCTGCTGGGTGCTCTGGTGGCCCCCCCCCCATGATGTTGTGCAAGATGTTTATGGCATCCTTGAGAAAATTGGTGACATTATAGGAATGGGATGAGAGTGGCATCCTGTAGCTTCAAATGTTCCCTTTCTGCTCCCATCTGCCTCATTTGCACTTCAAACCTTGGCCTGCCTGGGCTTGAAGCAGGAAGCAGCAGACAGCCACAAAATTATATCCCCCTGGTTTTCACCCCCACTCGACTCCTCTGCTGTTGCAGTCCAGCTGGGCTCGCATAAATGCTCTTGATGAGTTCACAAAGGACTCTATGGAACAGTTATCCACCTCCCTGCCCCCACTGCCTGCCTAGTGATGGGGTGGATGTGCCTGTGACAGACAATCCAAATTTCACCCCTGCTCCCCCTGCATGTTCACAAATATACCCCAATTCAATTCTGTTTACTTCTCTTTCCAGAAAATTGCTTCAAGCATCACAGAACAGGGAGATCAGATGAAGAGGTGGCAGGTTTCACTCTTCTCTGCTGCACGCTCCCTTAGCAGACTGATATGGCCAACACGGTGCCCATGGGCACTAATGACCCCACCCCTGCCTCTCTATGGTTCCCGCAAAAAGTCTCTGTATACATTCCCTGTAAAATGCACAAAGGACTATTTGCTACTCCTGCTCAGTGGCCGCCAACCCTGATGGCTATGTACCACCTCCACTGTTGGAGGCAGTGTGCTCCAGAAAACCGCAGGAGGGGGAGAACGCTGTTGCACTCAAGCCTGCCTGCCTGAACTATTCATGGCCTTGCACCGCTATGGTTAAATCGGCATGCATCATAGAATCATACCTGAAAGCTAACTCTGTGCCAGCACTGGACGTTTTATTTTGGGGTGGGTTTGTTTGTATTTGTTTATTGTTGTTATTGCTGCTGCTGTTATCTCACCTTTCCTGCAAGGAGCTCAAGGTGACACATGGCTCTCTCCATCCCCATTTCATTACAACATGACAGAAGTTAATAAAATCATGCACAGCCTAGAGAAAGTAGATAGAAATTGATGTAGGTACCACCTTTTGGTGTCCTTCTCCCTTTTCTTTCATTCAGATGTGACAGCCATTTAGTGTTAAACCACACCCTTATGGCAACCATTTTGTGACTGACACCCGTAGCACTTTTTCAGAATTTACTATGTGATCATTCACTGGTTGATGACAGCTAGAGTAGATCCTACATCCCTATTTAGATGTGAACAGGGCAAAAACATGTTTAAGGGACACATGGTCAGCCTGCCTGGGGTCACTAGCCTTACAAGAAGGAAATGCATGGCTGTGTACATACCATCCTTTTAAAGCGCATTTGAATCACATTCTTTCCCTTGAAGAATTATGGGCACTGTAGTTTACCACTCACAGAGCTACAATTCCCAGCAGCAACCCTTAACAAACTGCAGTGTCTAGAATTCTTGGAAGGAAAGTCTGTGCTTCGAACGTGCTTTAAAGGCATAGTGTGTATACAGTTATCCATTCCCTCCCACACCACACACTGCAACCCGAAAACCCGAATCCATCCTCTCATAAAAAGGGTTTCTCTTGGGACTGTTGCCTTGTATGGTCTTTATAAGCTTCTCTGATTTTCCTGGCATTTATTATTTCTGACGCATATCCCTCTTTAAGTTGAGCAGCCTGTACATCTTTTCATTGCAGTTTCAATGTTCCCTGACTGAATCTGGAGAGCCATTCCTGCCAGCCAGTGTGGACAATACTGAGCTGGATGGACTACTGGTCTGATTCAATAACCAGGTAGATTCCTGTGATCCTAACCTCACAACATTTGGGGGTCTGGAAAAACTTCTCTGTGTGGTGACTTAGACAGAAATGTGGAAACATAGAAAGCTGTCATGCTGAATTGTGACTTTTGGTCCATTTAGCCTCTGTATTGTCTACCCTGATAGGCAGCCACTTTCCAGAGTGTCAGCCAGGGGTGTGCCCAGCCTGCCGTTGATCCTAGAGGCATCCTTCCTACTCCCTAGCCATAGATCACCTGAGCTGCTTACACAAAGCCCTAGTGGGCAGTCCTTGGAAAGGGCTCCAGTGACACCCCCTAGTGACACCTTCTGTCCTCTAACTGTATGGGCTCAGGTTGCTGCCACCAAGGCCCCCTAATTCCTCTTCCCCATTGAACAAAGGCGCAGCTGGGTCTCCAGCAAAGTGGGCCGCGTGAGTGCGGTCTCCCCTGTAATCTGATAGGACGTGTGCACAGTGCGTGGCGGTGAGCTGGGCTCTGTGCGCAGCAAAAGGAATCTATTTTCAGCCCAAGAGCCTGATTAGGAGAGACACAGAAGCCAAAGCAATGGAATCTTCAGTGAGAGAGAGAGAGAAAAATCCTTCTTCCTTCATTTTCCCCAAGATACCACTGTAGCTACTATTATATGGTTTATAGCGAGACAATTATTGCCCATGACAGTAAGAGTTGGATAGATGCCAATATGATGTAGAAAAAGGAAGCTTGCGGCATTAGATAACAAGTAATTAAGGTTGTTGTTTATCAGACTTCTTCAACTAACAAGCACTTACCTCAAAGAATCCTCAGAATTGCTGTTTGTTCAGGGTGATGGGAATTGCAGTTCTGTGAGGGGTTAAACTACAGTTCCTGGGGGATGTATTTTACATTTATTAAGCATATGCAGTCTTAATCCACTTTTCTCCCAACCCCTAATAGTGTGACTACTATTTATTTAGAAACCCCATCATGAGTGGGCTAATGATGCGACTAACATCCATTCTGGTTTGGCCCTGGGAGGTCCGTGAGCCAGGTGTGATGGACACAGGCGACGCTGAAGTTGGTTCCTTCTCTGTGTGCATGTTCAAAATGCAGCTCCATCAGCCAGCGGTTTGCTGCAGCAGCCATTCTTCAGAGCGGGCGAGGGACTTGGACCCACTCCCGTTTCTGTTGGAGTACAAGTCCCAGAATCCTTGACCATGCTGCAAAAAGTTCCTTACTACAAAAGGTCTGGGTTTGGGGGAGATGGCAGTGCAGGCTTTTTCTGCATGAGCCATAATCAGTGTTAACTGTGCAACCTGCATTTCTAGGTAACTTCTACAAAGAGAAGACAAAAGGGTATAGAAAAGAGCCTCTGTACCATAAGTGTACCTGGGCAATTCCTGCTTGAGACACCAAGGGCATCCCTTTGTGATCTGCCACGGAGTTGCAGGTGCCACATAACTCTCCTTCTGAACCTGTAAGTAAAAAATATTTTACTGTGGCAGCACCCAGCCTTTGAGACTCCCTGCCTCTTGACATCAGCCAAGTACCTTCTCTGTTTTCTTTTCAGCACCTATTTAAAATATATTTGCATAGGCACTCCTATCCAAAACATATTTGCATAGGCACCCCTATCCAGATATGTAGAATGCTGAAATGTGTTAATCTATTTTTGCTTACTGTTGATTTCAATAATCTCTTGAATATTTATCAATACCCATTTTAAAATGTTGTCTATTGAGAATTTTAATGTGTTGGTTTTTTTGTAAACCACTTTGAGGGTTTTTTCTCCCTATCAAGTGGTGTATATATATTGCCATGAATTTTCTAAAATATACAATTCTTAGCTCCCATGGAGAACTCCCATCCACCTTAATTCCCTAAAACCAGCTTACCTGGAAAGGAGTGGGGAGGTGGTCACCTGAGAAGGGATTTTGATTACTTTCCTGTAAAGTGTTTAGTCATCATCACCACTCAGTGAGGCACAAGCAGAGGCAGAATGCCAAACATCTCAGGCCTCCCAAAGTACTTAACACCACTTAACTCCTGGGATAAGAGCAGAAATGGGGAGGGGGAGGAAAAGAGGAACTGGCATGTAGCTCCCACCTAGCAGGTGGTGAAGCAGGAAAGCAGATCTGCTGCCAACAAGTAGGCTAGTTAGGAACACATCTCACAAGATGGAAGAAAAAACGGATTGAGGCAATATATGCCAGGGTGACAGATTCCCAATTCACACACAGGATGGATCTGTGATAGTTCCTACACTGTCCAAGCAAGTGGCAATTTTGAAATGAAACTTAAGTCCTCAAAATACAGGAACTTGCCTTGTACTGAGTCAGACCCTTGGTCTATCTAGTTCAGTATTGTCCACGTGGACTGGCATCAGCTTTCCAGCATTTCAGGCAGGGAATATTCCCTGGCCCCACTTGGAGATACTGCTGGGGATTAAACCTGGGACCTTCTGTATGCAAAGCAGCTGCTTTTCTATTAAGCTATTGCTCTTCCTCAGACTGTTAAAGATGCAGCTGTTTTCATCGCATTTCCCTCTTAAACAAATACGTTTAATACTTTTTTCCTGAAAGCCTTCATCCTCTTGTGGTGGTGAGTTTCATCAGTTAATTAAGCATTCTATGAAGAAACTTTTCTCAGCCCTTCATGACACATTGCACCTGCCCAAATTCCTTCTTCTACACAACTGTTCAGGTGCCCTTTTGCCATCCTTCACAATCAATTGCTTTGCCTTGCACAGGATTTGCTTTAACTGGAGTGGAAGGGAGCGGTTGAGGCTGCATCACAAATAATGCACAGATTATTGTCATTTCTACCAGACTCCCAGTAAATGGCAACAGTCTGTTGTATTAAATATATGAATCTCCCTTCCTACAAGTCTCAAGGGAATTTACACTCATATGATAAAAACAATTAAAAACGGGTTTAAAACAATAGAAAAAGACAACTAAGGATTTTAAAAGCTAATAAAAACCAAAGCAAAGACCCCCAAAAGAACAAATAAAATCTCCAAAGCTTATAAAACTGGAAAAGCTTATTGAAACAAAAATGTCTTCAATTCTTTCTGAAAAAACAGGTGAAAAAAGTACTAAGGAAGGGGTAAAAAATGTCTGGAGAGACCATCCTGAGTCAGTTGCACTTCAGTTGGCCTTCATAGAACAAAAGGGAAGCCTAGCTGCTGAATCGGGCCAAAGGGGGCCCATCTAGTCCAGCCATTCCCTCGGCCCAATTTATTTTCAAGCCCTCCAAGGTGGTGGACGTTGCTTCATCTTGTGGGAGTGAAGCCTACAGTTTTAGCTATGTGCAGTGTAATAGAATCATAGAACTGTAAATTGCTTTCTTTTGTTCATCTGGAATCTTCTAACATTCAGATTCATTGGATGACCCCATTAGGTTCTAGGGAGAGAAAAAGCTCTCTGTAGAAATTCATAAGGGAAGCAAGACCAAGACCATCTCAGAACAATTCTCCTTCAGCCAGATTAAGACCGAGTCTTATCCGCGGAGCAGAGTGTTGTAACTACTCTCCTGGGACCCTTTGAAAGCCTTTCTTTCGGTCTGCGACCATCTATATTCTGCCCTGCAGGGATTTTCTCAGTGCTCCTGTTTGCACTGCTAGATGTGACCTTTTCATGCAGCATATATCACAAATCATAACATCCACACTTTGTTCCATGTTTTCACAAAGCCTGTGGCCCTTTTAGCAAATGCCAACAGTACCGCAGTTATTTGGTTGAGGACGCTGGTGGGAGAATGAGATTGGGACAAAATCTGCTAGGTGCGTAAGGCATGCCCCTGAGAGTAAGGCAGTGCAAACATGCCCAGAGGGTGTACAAGAATACAAACGGAGGAGCATCCTTCTGGCAACACCTGTACATGATACCATCACCTGGTCAGCCAAAGTGTGGTCAAATTGGCTGTTGTTGTTGCTGGCGTTTACATAAGTCTTTGTGATTATGGGAAGGCAACCAATATCCTTTCTGCATGGCTGTTCCACCAAAAGCATATTTTTTCATCCTAAAATAACCTCGACTGAACACACAAAACAATCTGGCTAAAATTAAAACAGCCATTTGAAGCCTCCGTCTGCTGTTGCCTGAAGCTTTTTTGTCATCCTCCCCACCACCCTCTTTCCTCATTCTCCAAGGTCACTGAAACAGAAATGAACATCCGCATTTGGGCACATTGTCCTGGAGCCTAATGGACTAAGAAGGATTCCATGTGAGCCCCTGCGGCCCTGTCACCCCACACACTTGCTTTGTCTCAGACCCATGGCCTCAAACAAACCCCATCTCTGACCCTTGTCGCTAAAGATAAAAGCCTTTTTCTAGAGTTCTCATTCAACTTCTAGCCTTACAAGCCAGGTGATAATTAGATAATTAAAAAATCTGCATTTTTCAAAGCCATTTTGTACACGCACGCACGCACGAACATCCCAGCCCTCTGGATTCCCCTTCTGAAAGAGCATCTGTTCCTTCTGCTCAGTGGACCGGTCGGTGGGTGGGGGCACACACACGATAAGCCCGTCATCCCATCTGCTTAAAAAGGTCCACAGATGTAACTGAACTCTCCAGTGCTTTCGGTCACATGGGTAGCATTTAGAGCCTGAGGTCATAGGACGAAATTCCACTTGGGTCCTCTTCTGTGTTCTTAGCATGGTTGATGTTTAGTTGAGCCACTTGCATGCAGCAGCTGGCCTGACCTAGCTGGGACTCAGTCATGCTTTGTGCAAAAAAAGAAGAACGTATTTGCACACAAAAATGGCACGTGTACATTTATATGTGCAGGTGGAAATTTAGAAACAATTGCTATAATTTAAAAGTGAAAACTAAAAAGTTCCATAGACTTCACAAATCTGAAAATGCCTTTGAGATAGAAAGGTGCCATAGACTGAGTCAGACCATTGGTCCACCTAGCTCAGTACTGCCTACACTGACTGGCAGAGGCTCTTCAGAGTTTCAGAGAGGAGCCATTCCCAGCCCTACCTGGAGATGCCCTTGGGGACTGAACCTGGGACCTTCTGCACACAAGACAGATACTCTACTACTGAGCTATGGCCCTTTCCTATCCTTCTCAAAGCCATTGGTCCATAAATCTATTATTCACACAGCTCAGAGGGATATGGCAGGAAGACAGGCAGCCTGGGATGACCTTATCTAATCCATTCCTCCCAACATGGGCTTCCAGCAGGGCAGAAGTAACCTTTGGAGAGATGAAGCACAGTAGCTGCGGATTGGCTCCATACTGGGCTGAGGCTCTGATTGGTAGCCAGAGGGCCCTCAGCTTGTGCTGGTGTCAGCTTAGTGCCCAAAAGATGCCAATCACTGACAAGCCAGGGTGCACAAATCTAAAATGTGTGTTTGAGCAACCTCGACAAAGACCTAGCCATCTGTCTCTTCGAGCCTCAATCAAATCCCAGCCATTACATACCACCAACAAACTAGAGGTTTTTTTTTGGGGGGGGGGGTTAGACTGCAAAGGGGATGCAGCTAACAAGTATTGGTTGAAAGGGGGGGAACCCACATACCCACCTTTTCGTTCTGCCTCTGAGTCGATTTGGCAGTTCAGGATTTGCACATTAGAACCCATTCGGAATCTGGTTCAGAGGGAGGAAATGTATTGAAGGATCATCCTCTAAAATTAGGCCAAAGAAGACATTGAGCCTCAGAGGCACCCAATCCACTTTGGGGGGGTGGGAGGTTTGCTTTAAAAAATATGTTTAATATTCTCAGCTCTTTCAAGACATGTTTGCGCTTGAGTCAAAGGAGCTGGAAAGAGCTGTCACTTTTTCTAAGTCAGCTCTTCATCCAGGAAAAAGCAATGGGATCGGACAAAGAAATATATATTTTATTTTTAAAAACCCCAAATCTATCTTGTAGCCTTCGGTTGATGGACTCCACCAGCAGCCCTAGAGGGATGGGAGCTTGCAATGGCATCAAGGATGATTTGTGCTTGCTATCGGCAGGTCACAGCTAAGGCTGCTGGGCCCCTTGAGGAGCTGGATGTAGTTCATCACTCTAGTACTGAACTCAGGCACTGGACTGGAGGTGCCGACCTGCTGCCCCTTGGATGGCACCCTCTAGAATAGCTGGCTCTGCATCCAAGCAGTTGATGTTATATCGCATGAAGTCCTGATACCCAACCAGTGGGGATGCCCTTGAAGCGAGCACTGCGTTCCTTTTTGGAATGAACCCAGCTATTTTAATGGGAGATGATTTGGGCCCTGCGTTCTCCAACATCTTCTAGGTTGCCTGAAGCACAAGTTCTGTCTTCTGCTTCCAACACTATCTGTACTGTCTGGTTACAGATAGGTAGCCGTGTTGGTCTGCCATAGTCAAAACAAAAAAATTTTTTCCTTCCAGTAGCACCTTAAAGACCAACTAAGTTAGTTCTTGGTATGAGCTTTCGTGTGCATGCACACTTCTTCAGATACCAGATACTTCAGGTATCTGAAGAAGTGTGCATGCACACGAAAGCTCATACCAAGAACTAACTTAGTTGGTCTTTAAGGTGCTACTGGAAGAAAAAAATTTTTTTGTTTGTACTGTCTGGGTTTACCTTCCATCCGTCTCAAATCATCCCCCTTTCCTGCTGTATTTTGCCCTCTGCCCATCATGTGCTGATAACTAGAGATGTCATTCTGACATTAGAGAAGCCAAAGAATCATTTTATTTGTTCACCTTAAATCAGTTGTATGTCTCAGCATTCCCAAACCCAGTGCCTTTCAGAGGTTTTAGACCGGAACTAAGGATGGGGAGAATACCTTGGCTCAATTCACATTTAGATGTGACTCTATCAAATTTACACTTAAATCCACATTTCTCCAAATTTTGAGAGGCAGTTCTCCAACCAAATTCCTGCACCTGCAATTCCTGCTGTGATTCCTGCATTGCAGGGGACTCGACTAGGTGGCCCTTTGGATTCTTCCAGCTCTACAATTCCTTGATTCTGTGATTCAATTAATGTATACAAAAATGCATATATCAGAAAGGAAGTGTGCAAGAGAGAGAGCATATAGGTTGTAGACTTATAAGAAAGGACATGTAAGTTGCTTTAAACTGTTTTTAATATTGTGTTTTAATGTTGCAGCCTGCCTTGGGACCTTCGGGTGAATGGTGGGTGATAAGAATAATAATAAAAAAATGTATTGGTGAAAATAGCACACACAAAAATGTGTGTATTAGGAGAAACTTGCCCTAAAATGCTGTTGAATCATTGTGAAGGCTTTTGAAAAATAATAATTGCAAACTGATATAGAAATGTTAAAAACTAAACTTGAAAATGAGATATTGGAGTGAAACTGACAATTTCACCCATCCCTAACTATAATTCCCATCAGCCCAAGCCAACATAGACCACTCCCATAGCACACTGTATCATTTCTGGGATGCTATTACCCTCCTGTCTCTGATGTGGGGCAGGGTATGGCCTCCATCTAGATGGGTTGCAGAGAAGAGCAAAGGGAGTCACACCAGAGACCTTGCAGCATCCTGGTACTCTCTCCATTCTCCCCACTTGGTAAAGTTGGCCACTTTGCAAGTAAATAAGGTAAAGGTAAAGATAAAAGTGAATATCAAGGAGAGGCAGGGAATCTCTCTTATGAGCAGCCTTGCAGGGGTTGCATGCCAGAGATAGGTGTGACCAGAAGCAAAAGTGGGAGGGGCAAGGGATGCGATTATTACCTTCTGTACAGATAGGTAAAAGTAAAGGACCCCAGAAAAACATCTACTTCTGCTTCATTGACTATGCAAAAGCCTTTGACTGTGTTGACCACAGCAAACTATGGCAAGTTCTTAAAGAAATGGGAGTGCCTGATCACCTCATCTGTCTCCTGAGAAATCTCTATGTGGGACAAGAAGCTACAGTTAGAACTGGATATGGAACAACTGATTGGTTCAAAATTGGGAAAGGAGTACGAGAAGGCTGTATTTTGTCTCCCTGCTTATTTAATTTATATGGAGAATACATCATGCGAAAGGCTGGGCTGGATGAATCCCAAGCCGGAATTAAGATTGCCGGAAGAAATATCAACAACCTCAGATATGCAGATGACATAACCTTGATGGCAGAAAGTGAGGAGGAATTAAAGAACCTTTTAATGAGGGTGAAAGAGGAGAGCGCAAAATATGGTCTGAAGCTCAACATCAAAAAAACGAAGATCATGGCCACTGGTCCCATCACATCCTGGCAAATAGAAGGGGAAGAAATGAAGGCAGTGAGAGATTTTACTTTCTTGGGCTCCATGATCACTGCAGATGGTGACAGCAGCCACGAAATTAAAAGACGCCTGCTTCTTGGGAGAAGGGCAATGACAGGCCTAGACAGCATCTTGAGAAGTAGAGACGTCACCTTGCCAACAAAGGTCCGTCTAGTTAAACCCATGGTTTTCCCAGTAGTGATGTATGGAAGTGAGAGCTGGACCATAAAGAAGGCTGATCGCCGAAGAATTGATGCTTTTGAATTATGGTGCTGGAGAAGACTCTTGAGAGTCCCATGGACTGCAAGAAGATCAAACGCATCCATTCTTAAGGAAATCAGCCCTGAGTGCTCACTGGAAGGACAAATCGTGAAACTGAGACTCCAGTACTTTGGCCACCTCATGAGAAGAGAAGACTCCCTGGAGAAGACACTGATGCTGGGAAAGATGGAGGGCACAAGGAGAAGGGGGCGACAGAGGACGAGATGGTTGGATAGTGTTTTCGAGGTTACCAGCATGAGTTTGACCAAACTGCGGGAGGTAGTGGAGGACAAAGGTGCCTGGCGTGCTCTGGTCCATGGGGTCACGAAGAGTCGGACACGACTAAACGACTAAACAACAACAACAACAACAAAGGACCCCTGACAGTTAAGTCCAGTCACAGATGACTCTGTGATATGGCGCTCATCTTGCTTTACAGGCTGAGGGAGCTGGCGCTTGTCCGCAGACAGTTTTTCCAGGTCATGTGGCCAACATGACTAAGCTGCTTCTGGTACAACGGAACACCGAAACCAGAGCAGCGCACGGAAACACCGTTTACCTTCCCGCCGGAGCGGTCCCGCTGGAGCGGTCCCTATTTATCTACTTGCACTTTTGGGCGTGCTTTTGAACTGCTAGGTTGGCAGGAGCTGGGACAGAGCAACGGGAGCTCACCCAGTCACGGGGATTCAAACCACGACCTTCTGATTGGCAAGCCCAAGAGGCTCAGTGCTTTAGACCACAGTGCCACCCTTGTCCCTGGCCACCCGCGTCCCTGATATGTTCCCAATAAAGTTAGTTTTCTATACCTCCCACCCTCATCTCTCCATCTTCCATCCAGACAAGCAGGAGGCATATCAGAGTTCAAGGATGCACTCCAATGACAAAAGCACTCAAGAATGCCAGAGCAGGGCCAGTGAGAAGTGTTGCTTTGGGAGACGTCAAGGGTCAGATAGAAAGGCCTGGAGGTGCACATTAGGTCCATGGGCCTAAGGTTCCCCACCCCAGGCCCAGATATAAATGTTGGAATAAGCATTGCTCTGGATATCTAGTAACAACTTGCACTCTTTCCCCTGGCTGATGATGTTATAACACCATTACTTCCCAAATCCAGTCTGATGTGCTCTTTCCTATGACTCATAAGCTTCTCTTCTTAATAGCAATCAACCTCTTCACGGTTTTTCATCTGGGGGGAGAGGATTATCAAACTTTCTAAGTAGCTGAAGTAATTTTGCATTGAGCCTATGGTCTCCAGAAAAGCACTTGTGCCTAATTACCCCAAAATGGGACACCTTGTCTGTCATGTCTTCTAGTCAGCTCAAGGATGTAAGGCCGCCCTGTCAGAAGCTTCTGCGCCTCTCAGGACACGCTAATCCTCCTCCTCTTCCTGGCGCATTAAGGTTCCTGCATAAGTAACGGCAAGAGCGCCTTTCAGCCTTGCTTTTGCATAATTCCCACAATGCAAAGCAGATTTGTTTCCCAAAATCATTAATAAGCAATAAGGAAGGGACATTATATAAGCTGTGCACTTGCTTCCCCCCCTTGCTTTTTTTTATTAAAAAAAAGGAACCTCAAATCAAGTCCCTGCACAGCTAAGATGAAAGAAAATGCTGTCCAGGGAGGGACAGAGAAGAAGCAGATGAAGGATTAAGCTAAATGCCACCATGGCTGAATTTGCATGTGATGCTTGGATAATACAACAAAGGGTACATCAAAATTCCCAGCAGGGAGGCCTGCAGGAAGGAGCCTGCGTGGTGGTGGTGCAGAGACAGACTTGTGCCAATTTGGCTATAGAGCAGGGGTAGCCACCAGGGTGACCTCCAGATGTTGATGGACAGTAGCTATGTACACTTTACCGACTTAAACCACAGCTAGGCTGTTCCTTTGCTGCTCGGGAAATGCATCAAAACACAGTATTCCATAAGAAATGGCAAGATGGATCTATATTGTTGCTAATGTGGTGTCTATACCATTTCCCAAACCAACAGTGGGAGTGCACTAGATGCTGCATAAATGTGAGTCTGTATACAGCCTAATGCTCCCACCAGCATAGTCATGCTGGAGTAGAAATAAAACTGGTCTGGTGGGAGCTATACATCTGTCCAACACATCTGGAGGGCACCAGGTTGGCAAAGGCTCAGAGAGTGGTGTGCTGCCACCAATTCCTGTTGCCACAT
This sequence comes from Podarcis raffonei, assembly GCF_027172205.1. Taxonomy (NCBI): domain Eukaryota; kingdom Metazoa; phylum Chordata; class Lepidosauria; order Squamata; family Lacertidae; genus Podarcis; species Podarcis raffonei. Next base: position 26,165,663 of record NC_070617.1, read on the forward strand.
TCCCCTGCATTGCCTTTTGGTGTGGTGGCCAATGTAATAATGTAGCACCACATTGTTGTGATACAGTGTGCCTCTGGCCAGAGCAGCTGTCTTTTAAACTCTGCCACCACCAACAAAAATATTACAGTTGCTGGTAAGGATTTCAGTGGCTGAAAGGATTTCAGCATCGTGTATGTGCTGCCATTTCATACCATTGCCAGCTGAAACCCTTTTTTGGACAGACAGAGGTAATCAGAGTTGCCTGTCATATGGCAACCCGCCCAGGCTAGATTGCTGTAATGGCTGTCCTTGATGACTGCCCAGAAACTGTCACAATTGCTGAACTGGGACAGGTCTTTGGGAACACCATGCCACTTACAGAGCTCCGTTGGTGACTCCTGGTCAGTTTCCAAGCATATTTTAAACTATCGGTGCTTACTTTTGAAGACCTTTACAGTTTGTTTGTTTGTTTGTTTGTTTGTTTGTTTGTGTACCACTTACATGCCCAAATGCCATTTAAGACCACTGTAGCTCAGTATTCTCAAACAATGCCTGGCAGCAAGGTTTCAGGACACCCCCAGCCCAACCTGGGTTTCAGGAGAAAAGGCCTAATTGCTTCCCATTTCAATCTCACCAGCACTCGATGGTAGCTCCTTGTTTAGTTCAGAGTTTTTGAAAGGTTGCAGAAATATTTTGCATTTAAATTGTACATACCTTGTCCATGCCCCTAACATAAAAGATGCACTTTAAAAAATATTAAATGCACAATCTGCAGTGCTTTTCAGCATATCCATCATTAAAGTAAATGTTTGCATGCATCTCTTATGTAATCTGTTTTTGTGCACCAGAATGTCTCCAGGATTTCAGGCAAGGTGCATTCCCAGCCTTACCTGAAGATACCACTGGGGATTGAATCTAGGACCTTCTGCATGCAGAGCAGATGCTCAGCCACTGAGCTATGGTCCTTCCCTTAAAAACAAAGTAAGATTCTAGCACTCAAGCTTCTGAATAAAGGGATGATTTAAATAGGAAGCTGTCTTATACACAGAGCAGAAGTGGCTCTCCAGGATTTCAGGCCTGGAGTCTCTCCCAGGCGTTCCTGAAGGTGCTGGGGATTGAACATCGGACCCTCTGCATGTAAAGCAGAAGCTCCACCACCAAGCTATGGCCCTTTCCCCATAGATGTTGGAGAGATAGGGTGATCCCTTCCTGTGGGTCAGCAACTGGGTGCAAAGGAGCAAGACCTGCTAGCGTTCTGAATGAATGACAGCCGTGGCAAGTAGCATTAATGGGCCGCTGGCTTGTTCCTAAATGGAAGATATGGGGGAAGGGAGTCACCTGTCAAGACTAATCTCCCTCCTAGTTTGCAGCAGCCCAGTGGGATGAGCATTTCCTTGCTATTTTGCTCTCCCTCACATGTCTGAGCATGAGGAGGCCGCTAGGGAGGAGGAGGAGGAGGAGCAGGCAGCAGCAGCATAGAGGCTCTGGGGGCCATCAGGAATAGGAGGGCAATTTAGCAAAATGATTAAATTACTGCAAACATTTATTAATAGTACCACCACTGCCACCCCCAGCTTCAGTTTCTCTCGGCTGCTCTTTGTCAGGGAGGGGGCAGCTCACACATAAGAGCATAATAGGAGCTTGCTGAATCAGGCCAATGATCCATCTGGTTCGGTATCCTGTTCTCACAGTGGCCAACCAGATGCCTGCAGGAAACCCGCAAACGGGACCTGAGCACAAGAACTCCCTCCCTTCCTGTGGTTTCCAGCAACTGGTATTCAGAAGATTTACTGCATCTGACTAGGCATGCTAGCAGAATGCTATTCCCTCTGGAAACTGGAAGTTCTGTTTAAAATGGGGTGGGATTGTCATGCAAAGTAAGAGATCCAATCACAGGGAGCGCAAACTCCCATCAAATCCTGCCAACTCCAAAGCCTGGGTGAATTGTGTATAGGTCTCAATTCCTTAGTTGAAAAATGGGGGAGTCGTCTCAAAGCCCCAAATTCAGACAGATTCCAGGTCCTTTGCAACCTCCTATAGGTGGTAATTGAACCTCATTCCAGAGCTCACTTTGGAACTGAGTATTTTCTACACTGGCTCCAAGGCAGGGGACATTCCCAGTTCAATCTGAAGATGCTACCAGGGATTGAACCTGGCACCTTATATGTGCAAAGTGGATGCTCTTCTCCTGAGCTGCAGCCCTTCCAGTAACTTGGGTTCCCTCAGGCCCCTTTAGTTGTTTACACACTTTAGCACTGGGGCATTGCTTTGCCACAATAGCTGGAAATGGAATTGCAACAGAAATTCCAAAGACACAGAAGTTTAATGTCATGCCATCATGCAGCAGCAGCAGCAATGCCTTTCCCTGTGGCCACATCCTCTTACAATGTTTACTTATAGATAAAACCTGTTTAGCAAAGGTCCAGGGCAACTTTAATTAAAAGCTTGTTGTTTGCAGGTTCGGTCTGCTTTATTTCTCCCTATTTATCCCTGCTAGGGGATTAGTGATTATTTGCCCCCCTGGAACAGCCTCTCTCTCATAATTGTCCCCAATGTCAGTTTGTGTTCCTGCATGTGAGGAGGTTTTAATGAAATAGTCACTTTTTATATTGAAATTGTGCTATTAAAAAGAAAAGAAAAGAAATGAAATGAAATGGGAGGAAATAAATAATTAAAGCCTGCTTACACACAGGAAGAGAAACTGAAGCTAAGGCAATTCAGAGAGAGGTAGTTCCAGCAGGCAATTCATAAGCTGTTTACTTGCAATCACACTGATGTTCTCAATAAGAAGCAAGTAGGATAATTTTCTTTGAAGGCCCTGAAAAGCCTCAATAACATTTTGTGCAGCTGGAACGTTTTTGCCAGTTTTGACTGTGTAGAAAGTGATAATGCCTCTTGCTTGCATGGATGAAGAACAGAGGTGTGTGAGAGTGTCTTTAGAATTTTTCATTCTGTAAAAAGGTAAGAATTGCATCCATTGCTCCACCCACTTTTGCCTCTGGCCCTGCCCACCACCTTCTGGGGGCATGTGGCCCCCAGAAGGTTGCCCAGAAAGCAATGTGGCCCTCAGGCTGAAAAAAGTTCCGTACCCTGACCTAAAGCCTTCTGCAACCAATGTCATGAATATATTCTGAATCCATTTTGGGTTTCACCTTGTGGACAGAGGGTGTCTTATTAATGAAGCTTCCCCCCCCCCCACCTTGTTGGGCCAGGCCACTGCTATTGGGAGAAGAGCCACATTTTTGGCCCAGTGGTTTGGGGAGTGCCACGGAGTTGGCAAAACTGACTCATTCTATCTCAACGACTCATATGGGAGCTGCAGGAAGAATCTATTTATAATCAGGCCTTTCAGGTTCGATGCTTAAAAAGAAGGGCAGCTTCCGGTCCCACCTGCCTTAATGGAGGCAGCCCCCACGACTGCGGAGGATTGTCGGTGAACAAAAACAAGGATGACAGAGGGTAAATCATTCTTGCAAATTCCCTCCAGGGACAGGAGGAATGGGCTTCACTCGCAGTTCATCTTGATACCTGGCTCTCACTATGGCATGGAATGTGGGAGGCAGGGAGACACTGAGTGCAAAAGCACTTCGTCTGGTGAAAACCCTCCCATGCCACCATTAAGAAGCAGAGGTTCTCCATTTAACTGGATCTTTAATAGGTTTTAAAGTACCGGCACATGATGGAAAAAGGTTGCAACAACATGCTACTGAATATACCAGCTACATGTATCAAAGTTTTGAATTGAGATAAGATTTTCTTCAGCATGAGAGTCAGTTGGGGAGAGGGAAGCTCACAGTTTGTTTATTCTAGGCTTCTTTTTTATATTTATGATTCGGCAACCCTTTCCGGAATATAAGATAAAAATATATTTACAAGTGAGGAAGGGACGTTGGAGTAATATTGATATTAACAAGCAAAAATGAAAACTGTGTGATCTGAAATGAATAAAGAAGCGGAAGGGGAAGCTCAAGTATGACTGTGTTGGAAAGACAGAGTAATTCCCCTCAACTGCGTTTAAAAACAACAGACAAGGAAAAAGAGATTGAGAGTTGTGGCAGAATGTAATCTAAGATAAAGTTTAATTGGGCCATAAATCTCTTGCTGGAAGGAAAAGAATTTTGGGGCTGTGATAAGTACGCTGCAGAGATTCTGGGAGTTGGAAAGGAGTATTAAATCTTCAGTGCGCTCGAAAACTGCCCACCTTTTTCTAGGCTGAGGGAAGATCTGCAACATGTTTTACTAGTGAGACAGAATGGTTTCTAGCAGACTGTCGCCTGTTCCGAGACACCGAAGCAAGGGACGGAGAGATAAGACCTCTGAGAAACTTTGAGATTCATTTCCGCCCCCAGCCACGATGGGAGAAAACAGCAGCTGGGAAGTGAAAGAGACAACACCATATATGGACAGTAGGAATCTCTATGGATATAACAGTTTTCACATACAGGGCAGAATAAAGATAATAGTTTGAGTTCCTCACTTAAAGTTTTATAAATTTATATATTGTAACATCACGAATGGAAATCTTTAATTATGTAGCTGTTGACTAACGGATTATTATTATAACTGAAATGTAAGTGACATTAATTAAGATGATGGAAGGCAGTGATATAAGATCAGAAATGCACCCAAACCATTGTGTGGGGAGCCATTTTAACAAAAATGTATTAATAGGAAGTTGATTGGCACTTTGATAATTGTATAATTTGGGAATTAATTGTTATTGTTATAATTTGGCTATTATTGGGGGCGTATTTGAAAACTAAATTATAAAAAAGAAGAAGAAGGAGTGTTTTCAACTCCAGAAGATTTGCTTTGCAGCCAAAAATAATAAGAAGGTGGAATATTCAGCCCCTTCACCATACCAGATGGGCAAACATACAGCCAACTCAGTGTCAGTTCCCACCCATTCCACCCTGGCAATATGAGGAATAATAATTCTGGCTTAATTTACTGGGGTGTGACTAGCCTTTGGGCCTCCATATGTTGCTACACTACAACTCCCATCATCCCTGACCATTGGCTGCACTGGCTGGGGCTGATGGGAGTTGAAGTCCAAAAAATTATTGGAGGGCTACCCCTCTTGTAAAGGAGCACAGCCAGATAACACATGTGAAGTCCTTTGAACACTTGAAAGCCCTGTACAAATGCTAAGTAATGTTAGTTTGTTTTCCATCAAAGATCAAACAAAAGAGCAAGGCATCTGCATGTATTCTTGTAACAGGAACTTCTGTCCTTGAGTCCTTTGCGCAGAAAATGATTGTCTATTTGAGGAAGCAACTATTTAGCTATGATCTCACAGTGCTTGTGTTCCTCTGGGCAATCTGCTCCCTTGTCCCCTCCATCCTTCTTCTCTAATACCTCCTAGATTCAGAAGCAAGAACAGGAGGAGGCTATATCAGCATCTGGCCATCAGCACACTTTATGACAGCAGATTCCTTAAATTAATTAAGCATTGTGTGAAGGAGGGCTCCCTTTTGTTACTTGGGAACATCTTGCCAGTCAGCTGGATGACTTATCTGAGCAGGACCCACTAAAGGTTTTTATTTTCTTTTTTAGATGCCCTGAGCAAATTATAATCTTTCCTCCCTCCTATCTTATCCTATGCTAATGAGCAGGATGATAGCAGCTGATCAAGAGTTGCCTGCGATGTGATTGTCACAATTCCATTTATGATATCCCTTGCTTCTTCACCTCCTCTTTGAATTGCATCAGTGTGCCAGGTGGCAAGTGGAGATGAGGCCAGGAAAACTCTTCTCAGTCCAGTCCCCTGGAATTCTGGGTTTCACCCACAAGCTGTCATCATGATGGCCCAGGGTACCACCTCTAAAAGTACAGGCAGTGCTCGTCTGCAGGGTATTTTCCAGACAGCAGAGGCAGGCCCCAGAAATCTTGGCACACAGGCAGCTCCCTAATTTACTTGAGTGCTATGTAATGTTCATAGGAATATATTGCCGACTGAAGGAATGCAGGAGGAGATCCTGATCGGTTTTCTCTTCACTCTTCACACCTGCAACTCCAAGAGCACTTCCAGGCTTGTTTATTGGGCACTCATCCTGATTGGTTTGTAGGTAAAATAGGTTAGCCTGAGTACATAATGAGCATTCATTCTGATTTGTTTGCAGAGGGATTAGGGGGTCACATCCACACCCTAGATTTTATGCACAAGGCTTCCCTAAAATAATATTGGGAACTGTAGTTTACTCTTCCTGGAGTCACAATTACCAGCACCCTTGAAAAACTACAGTTCCCATGATTCTTTGGTGGGGGGAGCCATGTGTTTTACATGTATGGTGTGTGATTGCATCAAAACAAGTGTTACTCCATACTTTCCAGGGTATTTTCTCATCACTCTCTTTGGCACAAAGAGGGACGTTTTTACTAAGAAAGCAAGTTTGTTGTGCAAGGGCTCCCAACAAGCTGATTTGTCCAGTATATGACAGTATGTCTAGTATGGTGGCAGCCTGGGAGCACCCTGAGCTAGCTGAACCATGCTCTAATTTTGTGTAAGGCAGCCGCCTGTGACATCACTATGATGCTCCTTTCATTCCTCTTTGGTAGGTAGTTGCAGGGAAAATATCCCCAAAGATGGTGTCTTGTCTATTTGCCCCACTCAGCTGCCCAAACTCCACTGTCTCACTTTGCCTCATGATATGACGGCCTCAGAAAATGCCTGAAGTTGCCTTCAGAAAATGCCTCAATGTGAACCCCCACAAGCAGGACCTGAGTGAAATAGCAGCACTCTCCCCCCCTGTGATTCCCAGAATCTGGAATTCAGTGGTGTTCACTGATGGTGGAAGTAGAACCTAGCCATTGATAACCTCCTCCTCCATGAGTTTGTCTAATCCTCTTTTAAAGCCGGTCAGTTTGGTGGCCATCACTACATTTGCTTTTTCATTCCTCTCTTTGGGGGGTTCTAGAGGTGGGAGGGTGATTTGCAGCCCACCCAATTTGCACTTCTTAAACCAATACAAGAACCGAAATGTACTTCTCATTGCGGTTCTGCAACCCCCAAAAATAATGATGCATACCAGACTGCAGATGTCTGGGGCAAATGGAGATAAAACTGCATCTACCCATGAAAACAACTTTCAAATGCATTAAGTGAGAGAGAATGGACAGATTTGTCCATTCCACTCGTGGATGCGTTGAGGTTCATGCCAACAGTTCCTCTGCGTTGAGCAAACAAGACTCTTGTGTTGAGCGACCTGCCCAATTTGGCTGGGGATTGAATCCCCAGTCAGGGCCACCACCATAACCTGGAGCCTGAAGGAGCTTCTGAACCCTATCAGAGACTCAGGAAGGATTTGCTCCCTGCCATTCCAGCCTTGCTCCTTTTTTTCCTCTGTCACTGGGGGGAAATCCCTTTTGACAGCCCAGGCAGAGAACTTCTAATTCCTGTCTACAGCTCATTTTTTCACTTGAATCCCTCAGCTAAAGGATTTTAATGCTTGATGGATTCAACCTAAATTATTTCCGTTCCATGGCTTTGCAAAAGCCGTGTGCGCGTGTGTGTGCATGCATGCAAGGGTCAGGCAGCTGGGAGGAGGGAGGTCTTGTTTGCATGACATTCTCTGATAATCTCCCCTCTCCAAGGGAATTGCACTCTGTGCCTTGTCTCCAGAGCTCCTTGTTGCTGACAGTCCCCCTTTCTTACTCCTGCCTTGGGGTCCCAGGACTTCTCAGGATCTCTCCATCAGTTTGGACAGCTTTAAAAGAGGATCAGACTAATTCATGGAAGAGGAGGCTATCAACAGCTAGTAGCCACAGTGACTATGCTCTGCCTTTGCTCTCAGAGCCAGTAAATGGCTCTGAAAACCAGTTGATGGAAGTGGAAGCCACAGGGCTGGGGGGGGATGTTGTGCACAAATTCTGCTTGCCAATTTCCCACAGGCATTGGTTGACCACCGGACTAGATGGGCCACTGGCCTGATCCAGCAAGCTTATATTTTGTTCTCATTTTGAACACAGAGGCTACTTGTGCTGCTCTCTGCATTTCAGGTTTGGATGGTTTGGATGGTTTGCCCCAGAAAATGGCTAGGAAGCCAGATATATCAATGCCCTGAGCATTGGTGGCTGGTGCTTATAGGGTTTGGTGGTGAGGAAGGCAGGGAGCCGTAACCGGTGGCAGGCAGACAACTACAGTAATTCTGGTGTTGCCCCATCCTAGCCCTCCTCCCTACTGAGTTCAACAAGGGCAACACTGATAAAAAGAAGGAAGCTGTATCCCCTGGACTGGTTGTTAGAAGGCAGGCAGGTCTAGGCTAGTGGAGGGCAGCCTGAGGCTGGTGTCGAGCAGTGCTGCTTTAACCCTAATGGAGCAGCCTGCACCAGCTGAGCTAGGCCTGGACCTAGGTGACGCATGAGGCTGAGTGTGCCTCCCAACAGCCATGTATGGTGACTTACTTTAAAGGTTGATTAGCCACATTTGTGGGGCATGCTAGCACAGCCTTCTTTACCAATCTGGTGCCCTCCAGGTATGTTGGGCTACAATTCCCACTAGCCCTAGCCTGCTAACTGGGGTTAATGAGAGTTGTGGTTCAACACATCTAGAGAGTACCAGGCTGGGGAGAAATGGTCCAGGAACAGCTCTTTGTCATTAGATCCCAATGGAGCCTTCAGGTTCAGAGGAGTGGATCTGGGAAGCAGATGTGTACCTAGGCTCCCTTGCGCCCTTAGCAAAGAACTGTGTCAGCACGTCCGAAGCCAGGAGAGACCATGGACCAGAAAATCAAAAAGTTTGCTTTTTGTTTCCTTTTGCACTCTGCCAGTGACTTTCTTCGCAGCCATCAGGGTTGGTTCTGCTCTGTTCTGCCTCCCCTCTTCCTCCACCTCCATTGGTGCATCTTTCTGCCCTTTTGCCTTCCTCCTTCCCTCCCTCCACTGCAGAGTTTCCCGAACTGTGGGTCGTGACACGTTAGTGTGTCGGCTGCAGTATGTAGGTGTGTTGTGCAAACGCTCCTTGCGCTCCTCCCGGGGCTGGAAAGGGGTTAATTTAACCTCCAGTTTGCTAGTAAAACTGAATTACTGTGTCGCGAAATGATGCATGTCTAAAAAGTGTGTTACTAACAAGAACAGTTTGGAAAGCTCTGCTCCACTGGCTGTTTTCCCTTCTGCCTCCTCCCTCCCTCCCTTCCTTTTTCTTCTTCCATCAACTCTCATGCTACCTCCAAGCCCCACTTTTTCTAGAAAAAGAGGTGCAGGAACTTTTTGACCTTTTCTTTGGGGAGCACCTAGCCTAAGTTCTGGAGCTTCTCTTCTGGTGCTGCTGCCCTCCACCGCACCAATCATGCCAGCAATTAGATTCTTCCACTGAGACAACCATAGGAGCCTGTGTCTCACCCAGCTGCCCAGAGGAGCAGCCCAGGGAGCATGCAGGTTGGCTTCTAGCCACTCCAAGCCAGAGTGGAGAGACACAATTTTTGTGGCACCCCCCCCCCACCCGGGCCTATGCTCTTGGTGAGGGCCAACCTGGACAATCCCTAGGTATGCCCCTGCTGGGGAGTCTCACTATTGTGGATGAACAAAGACATAGATGCTCTGCTTGCAAGTTTTCCCAGATTGTTACCGCCACTGCTAAGAAGTGCTGACTTAGGGCTCATCCACATTTCCCTTTGTCACATGATTTCTAGGTGTGGGTCTGAGAGGTTTTTCTTTTGTCTTGCCACTTTCCCCTGGAAAACCCACAATTTACTGCTGAAACAGAACAAACATCAATGCACAAAAAAACTGATTGATGAGTCCTCAGATGAACTCTTGGTCTGACCTAGCAGGGCTTTCCTTGTGTTCCTGTCCTGGGGGGGGGCATCTATGATGTCACAAGTACCCTTAAAAACCTGTTGGGTTCCTCACACTCTCGGGGCTAGTCCCAGGATCACATACCTCATCTTTAGTCAGATAATATTGGCTGTGTCTGTCTTCCTGCTTTTGCTCAGAAACAAGAAAACAATTCTGACACTCAGCCTCAAACCCTGCCACCGATGCCAAAGTTTAATCCATTTAATAGCTGGAAGGATTTCTCTCCCTCTCATGCGTAAGACATTTATTAACATTCTGTTTTAATTGTCTTAGATTTCAGTGATATCTGGAAAGGGGTGTCTTATATAACCTCCTTATGCACACTCAGCTTGTCAGATCTGAAGTGCCCAGGAATGGTTTTTGAGTTTGTGCATCCTGGCTTGCTCTTTCGCATAAAGCCATGAAAAGTGTGCAAGTGTTAAGTGCTTGAGCCTGTTTCAATTTGTATTTAAAGGCCAAATCCCTTCCTCTGATGCAGAGTCTGGTTTTGGCCATTTCATTTGCATTGCAAATGCAACCGTAGCTCATTGAGGAACAGAAGATTGCCCCAGTTTCCATGCTGCCTAGTGGTTTTGCATACCATCCCCAAGGGTGCCTCTGACTGTGAATAAGCATGGAGGGACAATCAGTCCATGCAGCTGAATCAGAGCCCAATGAAATGTGGAGTTTTGTGAACTGGAGCCCATCCATAGCAAAGGGGGGATTATTTTTTCAGAATATGGTACCCCTTTATAAAATACTCAAATGAATACTCTGATGACTGGCACCACAGGCTTAAGGCAAATGATGTATTAATATTCTGCTCTGGGGAGGGGGGGGAGGGGTAGAACTGGGGGAAACTTAATGTTTTGTTTGTATTTTGTTGGAAAGCAATAAAATGTTTTATTTAAAAAATACAGCCCAGGGGCAGCTAACATAGTGCCCTCCAGATGTTAAGAAAATCAGAAGAGCCTGCTGGATCAGGCCAAGAGGGCCCATCTAGTCCAGCATCCTGTTCTCACAGTAGCTACCCAGATGCTTGCAAGCATGACCCAAACACAAGAGCATTTTCTCTTCCTGTGGTTTCCAGCAACTGGTATTCAGAAGCATTTACTGCCTCCGATGGTAGAGGCAGAGCATAGCCATTGTGGCTAGTAGCCCTTGAGAGCCTTCTCCATGAATTCTTCCAATCCTCTTTGAAAGCCATCCAATTGGTGCCTGTCATTGCCTCCCGTAGGAGCAAGTTGCTAGACTGCATCTGCCATCAGCCTCAGCCAGCAATGCTTGCAGACTGAGACAACGGGAGTTGTAATCCAACAGCATCAGAAGGGCACCATGTTGCTTACCTCTGAGACAGCAGAGCAGCGCCTGGTCATCAGGCTGAGCAGGCACACAAGTCACTCACCTGGTTTCTTCCCCGCTATGTTGAGATGCGTCATATTTCTATTTAAATTAGAGCAACTGGGTTGTATCCAAATGTTAGTCGTACTCAGAGGAGACCCATTGGAATGAATGGACCTGAGTAGGTCTAGCCCACAACACAACCCTTTATTTCTCAATGTGCCTCTATAGATATAAACTACCACGGGCGCTTTTTATGCAAACTGGTCTCTTTTTTTCTGTAATGCATAACAGGCCTTACTAATTCCATGCTATCACTGGCTCTTGGCCATAGACCAAGATGATATCCCTTCTTTTAAAACACATGGCTTCTTCCAAAAGGATCCTGTGAACTGTGGTTTATTAAAGCTGCTGGGAACAGTAGCTCCATGAAAGGTAAACTACAGTTCCTAGGATTCTTTGGGGGGAGCCATGTAATTAAAAGTATGTTGTGGGGAGTCCGGTTTCATCGCCTCCCAAGATGGGTGTGCTTTGCAGAGGCTCCACGGTAAATGCAGCTGCTTGAGGGGTTCGGGGGGGGACGCGGTGGCTACGCAACCCCCTCAAAAGGTATCTGAAAGGTATCTGGCAGCATCAGTGGCAGACCTATATTTTGGGGAGCTCTGAAACCTGAACTGATGTGGGGGCCCTTTTGCAACCAGCAATCCTATGCCTTTAGGGAAATGTTATATACATTCATGATGCCTTTTTTAAAGCAATTTTTAAAAAAGCAATGTGGACTAAAGTCTCTTCTGGGGTCCCTCCTGGATTAGGGGCCCTGAAGCTTAAACTTCATTAGTTTCATGGTAGATCTGCCCCAGACCAGAATTGTAGAGCGGGAAGGGACCCGCTGCTTGGCAGGGGGTTGGACTCGATGGCCCTTGTGGTCTATTCCAACTCTATGATTCTATGATTCCAAAGGGTCCTCTAGTCCAACCACCTGCAATGCAGGAATCACAGCTAAAAAAACCCTGACAGATGGCTATGCAGGGGGAAATCTCCAGGGAGGGAAGGAGAATCAACCACCTTCCAAGGGAGTCCATTCCATTGTTCAATAGCTATAGCTGTCAAAAAGCTCTTCCTAAGGTTTAGTCAGAATCTCCTTTCTTCTAACTCAAATCCATTGGTTCAGGTAGACCGCCCTAAGCTCTGATCCTCACACTGTCTCCAGCCAACCTTCCCCACTGGCTGGGTACAGTGAGCCCTTGGCTGCTCTCAGGCACTCTACCAGTGTAAATCACAATTTGTGCGGGGATTAAAGCCAGCACACACACAAAAGCCCCCAAGTCTTCTTTGCTGTTGGGATTATTCTCCTGTGAAGTGAAGCCTGATGTTCTGGGCAGCAGCAAATAACTCTCCAGCTGTAAATGGGCTGCACTGCAGCCTCCTCCCTGCCCCTCATTATCGCTCAGTGGGAGAGCATTCCTGTGAATGCAGAAGGTTTGGGGTTCAATCCTGGGCATCTCCAATGAAAAGGATTTCAGGCGGAGTGGGAAGGGAAGTTAAGAAAGACCTCAGAGTTTGCTTCAGAGAGCATCTGCCAGAATGAAAAATAAATATATACCTACTGAACTAGACAAGCAAATCCAACCTGGTATAAGGCTACATCCAAGGCAGAGCTTGCCCAGCTAAATTCATCTTTGACACCCCTTCTTCGCCCCCACCAAATATTAATAGGTCCAGTACTGACTGTGTACTTTGTGGCTCCACAGATGCAGCACTGGACACTGGCTGTCATTTCCTCGCAACTCTACTTCCATTTATTTAAGGAGAACAGGTTTCTAGCACTTAGATGACAAAGAGTTCCATGATGAAACACTGTGGCAAAAATGGTCAGGTAAGGTGCACACTGTATTATTAATACAAACCTGCTCATCTTGCACATCGGTTGATAACAGGTTGCAGTGTCCAGCTTTTCACAGCCACAGAATCCTGTTACTGTTGTTGCTAAAGTAAAAGCGTTCCTTCCTAATAGGGCACCTCTGCATTTAGAAGGGAGAATTTCTGTGAATGCAGCTTCTGCGATTGTTCCATCATTCAGATGAGAAAAGTAGGCCTGATATAAAATAGTATCTCTCCTCATGCTCCACCAATGCAGGAACAAAACGAGGCCTGGATAATGTTTCAGACTTTACTTGCATCACTGTATGAACAGTCACACTAAGATTTGAGGGACACCCTTCAAGCATCCAGGGCAGCCTTACCCTAAAATATTTTTATTTTACTCTTCCTCATGGTAGGGCCAACCCTGCACAGAAATATCTAGGCCAGCCCTACCATGAGACAGAAATGTACAGTAGGTACATCTACACACACACACATCCCAGAATGCTAGGAAAAGCATCATTGTGCAGATCAGGCTGCTGTTAAAGGCCCAAGAGCAGGAGCAGTAAGCAAGCAAACAAAAACAGAACAAGGATGCCTAGTAGCCATTATGAGGCCCTCTAATCCTATGCTGAGCAGAACAAAATTGAAGCTGCCCCCTCTACCCAAAACGGTTACTGAAACTTTATGCCAACACTATTTGTGTGGGATGGTGTTCCTTGGGAAATGGCCCAAATTCCATGCATATGCAAATTGGCTGTACGTCCAAGTAAACTTCGAGTCATTGCTGCAGCAGCTAATTTCTTATTAATCAGTTTTGATGGCACTGTTTTGCCCTGGAGAGGATGGTAGTTTCTGCCTTTACTGTAACAAGCACCTTTAGCATCCAAGAGATTGCCAGGACAAGACCCAACTGAAATTCTCATTGCCCACGGTCTCCTTTCCTATCTGTACAATAAGTGATCCCAATGAACAGCATCAAAACCAAATGTCTCTTCTCTTTCTGAATGATTTTGCCAAATAGCATCCCATTCACATTTAAAGTCTGCACATTGCTTTACAGGTTTTATTTTAAATTTAGCATTTCTGCTCGGTTTTATAAAACAAACATACTTATTTGAAAAAAAGGCAACAAACAAAAAGAAGTAGAAAAATATGAAAGGATTGCATCAACTATTTGGTAGGCATTATAATATAACTATATCACTCTTGAGGTCCTCCTCTGGAGGCTCTGAGCCCTCTCTCACGCTACCTCCATGGTCATGAGTTGATGAATGTAGTCACCTTTTTGTCCTTTGAAATGTACCCACAGCTGAAGGAGGAAGTTAGAAAAGTGACATTCTTTCTCACTTCCCCTTTCATCTCTATGTAATTTTCAAGATGCTGATTAATTCTACTGGATCTGACTTACCGAGATCCTTTGGAAAACTGAAGTGTGTGAGTGTGTGCACAAAAGTCTTTCTGTCTTTCTGTGGGAGGGTTCTCATCTGTGTGTGTGTGTGTGTGTGTGTGTGTGTGTGAGAGAGAGAGAGAGAGAGAGAGAGAGAGAGAGAGAGAGAGAGAGAGAGAAGGGCGTGGCACCCACAACACTCACTCAAAAATCTAAATTTGCCCATCAGCCAGAAAAGTTTGGCAACCCCTGTATTATATCATCTCAAATAAATATTTTGGATCTTGTGGAGAATGTGCTTGGTTAAAGACAGCATTCGGTAAACACTTTCCAGTTCTGTCTAAACACAGAATTGTAGAGCTGGAAGGGACTTTCCTCAATTGACTCTTAATAGCTTTGCCATAAGTGCCTATTTGTACAATTTCCCTTCCCATTCTGTTAGGACAGGAATTTGAGCTTTCCTCCAGTGTTCCAATATCTAGCCAGCATAACACATTCTTGCTGTGACACTCATATAGCATATTCATTGGTTAACCAGCAGAATTTATTCCATAAAGCAAATCTCCCTGTTTTTGAGCACTCTCAAAGCATTTCCAATCAAGTAGTGATCTTTAGCACCCTCCAGACAATCTGTTTCAAGGAACATTTTTCTCTGTGGACCTACAGTCAGTCACAGGGCCCTTTCAAGCACTCAATACCTAGGAAATTAAAAGTTTGAGAAGGCAGCTAAAAGGGCATTGTGTGCTGAGCTGAATGACATAGCAACACAGGAAGCTGCCTTGGAGCAGCTCAGACCATTGGTCCCTCTAGTTCAATTGGTCTACACTGACTGACAGCAGCACTCCAGGGTTTTAGGCTGGGGATGCTCTGCCACTGAGCTTGTTTGCCTCTCTCCCAGCAGCAGCTGAATGCCACTGTTGCAGACAACACAAAGGCAGATTTAACTGTAATTCCTGCATTGCAGGGGGTTGGATTAGACGACCTTTGGGGCCCCTTCCAACTCTGCTGTGATTCTATTCCTTTCCCCCCACCATCGGTTTTCTCACTGGTTCATTAAGTTAAGAGGTTTGACTTTTTTGCAGTTCAGATGAAAAGGAGGTCATGTGCATGAATCAAGATGAAATGATCCTTCCTTGGAATCTGCACTCAGGATATTTTGGTGCCCAGATGAGGTGGAAAATTCAAACGGCCCATCCTGCCTCTGGGTAATTAACATGGGCCAAATTGCACGGGAAGTTCGCTGCATTGAAGTAAATGGCTACTGCACCCTTCTGCTTTCATTCAAGTCCCATTCAATTCAATGAGGCTTGTGGTGGAGATTTTACCCTGTGTTAATTAGCCAGGTAGGGAAGGTACTATCTGAATATGAACCATATTGAAGCTGAGAAATTTCCAGCCCCTAGAACAGCCCCTGCCACAATCTTGCACGACACAGGAATATTGGAAGCTGCCTCACAACACAGCATGTCATTGCTCCATGTAGCTGAGTATTGTCCACACTGACTGGCAGCAGCTTTCCAGGATTTCAGACAGGGGTCTCTCCCAGCCCTACCTGGAGATGCCAGGGATTAAACCTGGGAAGTTTCTGCATACAGAGCAGATGCTCTACAGCCCCTCTTTACATTGCCCTCTGTGTGAGTGATGTAATGCTGTCCTAAGTTGCTGTACCAATGATGCCTTGTCCTGTTTTGCTGCACTAGCATCAGGATGCCATGACTTGCAACCCCACCTTAGCGGCATCACGGGTAGGTCTTGCCTCTGACTTTGTATGACGTTACTTAATGAAATGTTTGTTCCACCTTGGGAAGCAAGCAGCGAATAAGCGTATTATGTAAGATATTAAGTGTCTTGACAATTCTGTCCAGCCAGATGGCAAATAATCCATACTCCCTCTGGAGAGGCGGTTCTTGCAGAGAGCAGTTTAGCAGTGTTAGTTTCTTTTCCTCCTTGGGCTTGTTCCTTGGTCTCGTTCAATCCAGCCAGCCAGCCAGCCAGCTCTTTTTCATTCCCAAAGTATAATGTCCTTCTCCTGTTATGTGCTGATCTGAAATTAAACACGGTCTTCAGGAGGAGAGAAGCTGAGAACATAAAAAGTAAATGAGCCAACATGGGAAGTTTGACTCCCATTTATGACCTGTTTTGGACCAGGTTACGGCAGGCCCATTAAAATCCCTCCCACTGAAGTCATTGCAGGAGACATTCCTTGTGCCTGGGCTGGACCTGGGTCTTTTGCTGTCAAAGATACTGTGATCATAACCTGGAGTATAACAGAGCACAACAGCTGTCTCCAAACTGATGGTTGTGGTCTGCCTCCATGATCAGAGGCAAAAAAATCTTCTGAATATCAGTTGCTGGAGATCACAGGAAGCGAGGGTTGCTGTTGTGCCCAGATCCTGTTTGTAGTCTTCCTAGAAGAGGCATCTGGTTGCCCATTGTGATAGCTCAGTTAGCAGAGCATGAGACTCTTAATCTCAGAATTGTGGGTCCGAGCCCCATGTTGAACAAAAGATTCCTGCATTGCAGGGGGTTGGACTAGATGGTCCCTATGGTTAGACCCTTGTGGTCCCTTCCAGCTCTATGGTTCCTTGATTCTATGGACTTGATGAACCTTTGGCCTGATCCAGCAGGGCTCTTCTTACGTTCTAGTGGCAGAGCATGTGCTTTGTATGCCATTAGCCCAGCCAACATGACCAATAGTCAGGGTCACAGGAGGAGTTCAGCAACATGTGCAGGGTAGCAGGTGTCCCAGCCCTGTGATAAAGTATCAGTGGGTTGGTTAATCTACCAAGGCCTCCTTGATGTAGCCTTCCTCCTGGGAAGGAGTGTTGCCCATCTGCTGCCAGTGGAAGTTTTTGCTGTATTGATCTCCGGAGGGCTTTCCAAAGCCAATGTCTCATTCCTATTTCTGCCTCAGTGATTTCCTCTCTATTAATAAGGCAACTGCTTTCAACCCTGATGAGGTTTCCAGCTGGAAAGTAAAGCTTCCTTGAAGCAATTACTACTTGGAATCTGAAACATTGCTAGATCTAGCTTGGCACTGACTGCATCAGCCTTCCCCAACTTGGTGTCCTCCACATACCTTGGATGACAACTCCCATCAGCCCCAGGCTGCATGGATCTATGATGCTGGGGCTGATGGGAATTGTAGTTTAAAACCTATGGAGGGCCCCAGGTTAGGGGAGGCCAGACTATGTCATATCACTGGACCTCACCTACCATGTAAGATGTGGGAATAGCCACCAGCTTTGATGATAACTTCAACAGCAAAATGGAACCTCTCTCTTCAGAGGCAGTCTGTGTTTCTGAAGTCCGGGCATCAGAAGCAAAAAGCCTGGAAAGGAGGTCATTTTCATATCATGCTGGAGGGCTTCCTGGTGGTGTGGTGTATGGTCCAAAGGACCTGCACTCAATTTGAGTTTCAGATATTCCCCTGACATAAAAATAGCTGGCAGGGAAGCTAACTCCACCAGGGAGAGATTATCTGCCTGGATGTTTGTCAATAAGGTACATGAGAATGACAAGGGTGGAAAAGGGTGTGACCTTTGGCTGCTGATATTGGGTATCTACCTGGACAGTTTCCTCATTTACTTTTGCACAAGAGAATCCAATTACATGTTAATACCCTTTCCCCAACCCCCTGAGGGATAGTTAACCCAAGATTGATTACACTACAGAACTTGAGAACTTGATGAGATGTTCCCAGTCAGGCATCTTGGGCTTCACAATGGATCTGAGCCAGACCACCTGATCTAATGAATTTACAAGTAGACGCTGTTGCAGAATAGCTACAGGAAGGGTGGGGAACATCCAGCCCATGGGCCAAATATGACCCTCCAGTCTCCTCTAGCTGGCTCTCAGGATTCCCTCCAAACCACATCCCCTCCCTCTGGGTTACACCCATCATTGTCCCTATTCTGCACCCTTCTAGAATGCCTTTCCTTGATGGGGATGTGGCCTCCATGAAGTGCAATAATGCCTCCTGCTTGTGTGATTGTTGCTAATTATTTTTACTATTAATTTCATTTTTCACCCACCCTTCATTCTAAGATCCCAGGGCAGTTTACAATAATTTAAAGAATTTAGATCAGGTAAAAGAAGTTACAGGCACAGAAACAGAGGCTGTCCTGAAAACACACCTCTCAGGTGTCAAAGGCTATTGTAAAGAGGTGCCTCTTCAGCATCCCCAAAAAGCCATAAAGTGAAGGTGCCAGAAGGGAGTTTTACAACTTAGGGGCTGCCACAGAGAATGTCCTCTTCTGAGCCAACACCCTCTTAACTTCTGAGGATGGTTGAACTACCAAGAAGGCCTCCTCTGTTGATCTTAACTTCTAAGAGGATTTCTCCGGAAGGAGGCAGTCTCTCAGATATTTGTTGCCAAAGTTATTTAGAGCATAAAGCACTAATGTGAACACTTTGAATAGGGCCCAGAGCTCAGGGGGTTGCATAACCAGTTGGAGGATGGAGAGATGTGTGTGGAGGGGAGGGAATGGATGTTAAGAACTTTTGACTTTTGCTTGACTGCAATGTGGCCAAGTGTGCAAAGATAACAGCCGTGTCTGTTGCTCTGCCCAATTTTGTTGCTAGCTCAGATCACCACTGGTTGTCTAGGCTGTCCTTATCAATCACCAGGAGGTTCTCAGCTATTTCCAGGCTAGGACTGGACTTGAAAACCTGTACTTGCCAACCCGGTCCCCTCTAGATGTTTTGGACTACAACTCCCATGTGGGGGGGACCAGGTTGGCAAAAACTCCTGTGCCTCATCTTGAGCTCCATGATGACTGTCATAAATGAATGTCAGTGCAGGCCCCCTTCAGACTGAATGTGGGGGGTGCTCACAGAACAGGGTGTCAGTCACACCGGTGGGACTTGTGCCTGAGGATGTCCCACTCAGTTTTGACCCAGGGCTCTGAGGCCTCCCACCCTGATGCCCTCTGTGACATCCACATTCTGTTTCCTGAGCTGACCATAGGGAAGCAGGACAGGCAGGCATCAGGATACACCTCACCCCTGTGGATGCCAAGAGTACTTTGTTACCTCTCCGATGGCAATAGAATGGTATTGTGACAAGGGTGCAATTCTTCGGACCCTTTAAATCTGGCTGTGCCAAGCGACAGCCCCCCCTCCATCAGGGCGCTGTTGCTGCTGCCATTCTCCTCCTCCTCCTCCTCCTCCTCTGCTGGAGCTCTCCAAAGTGCCTCTCTGCCTTCATTCCCCATCTACGAGTTCATGCTCTGGTCCAGGGTGAGCCTGGCGTTGAAAGTTGGCTGACTCCACAGGTGAGGGAGCGAGGAAAGGGGGGGAGGAGGGAGGGGATCCGGTGTCTGCTAAGGCGGGGAGTGGGGGGGGAGCTTTGGTGCATCTTTTGGCGAAGTGTTCTCCCCACCCTCCGCACTACTCCTGTTTGGGAAGTGAGGGTCGCCTTCCTTCCTCCCTCCCTCCTCGCCTCCTTCCTTCCCAAGGCCAGCGCTGCGCCTTCATCCCGCCGCCGGCGCGGCGCTTCCCACCCACTGCCGGGGCTCCCGCGGGGTTCGGGGAGCCGATGCGGCGGTCGGAGGGAGGGAGGCTGCGGCTACTGCGGCGGCGGCTCTGCGGGGCGAGGAGCTTCACCTGCGGCTCTGCCTGGCGTAGCCTCTTCGCTCCATTCACGGCTGCTGTTGCTGCTGCTGGCGCTGTCCGCGGGCGGTGGTGCTGAAGCGCGGCGGCGGCAGCTTTGCAGGCGCTTCACCTGCGGCGGCGGTTGTGCCTGGCGGCGCCTCTGCTACTATTACTGCTGCTGCTCCGGGCGCTGTCCGAGGGCTGTGGTGCTGAAGTGCGGCGGCGGCAGTCGCCTCCAGCTCAGGAGCTTCCCCAGGCGTGGGGCGGTGGGGGGGGGGAGAAGATATAAAGACGCGTCCCCCCCACCTCCTCCTCCTCTCTACCCCCTCCCTCCCGGCTTCCTCCTCCTCCTGGCGGCTTAAGAGATGCTGGTCCGCTGAGCGGCGGCGGCGCCGACCATGAGTTCCTCCTCGGTGCGCAAGAGCGAGTCCAAGACGTCCTTACTGCGGACGGGCGGCGGCGGGAGCGGCAGGCGGGCGCCCAGCGAGCCGCAGCCGCGCAGCTCCGGGGGCCGCACCGAAGGCAGCCCCGAGCCCAGCGCCAGGAGGCCCCTGTGCCACCCAGGAGCCGGCGCCACAGTCTCCTCCAACGGCAGCTTGAGGAGGCACCAACAGCAGCAGAATCGCCTGGGGGAGCCCGACGAGGCGGAGGCGGCTCCGCGGAGACGCGGGAGCGGCCGGGCGCGCGGCTCCTCTCGGAGTGCCAGCCAGGAGGCGGAGAGCGACGGGGTAGCGACGGCGGGTCGGGGGCAGGACTTGGGCGGCAAACGAGCCAGCCGAGAGTCCCTCCAGCTGCCCGACGGAGCGTCCCCCAAAGGCACCTCCAGCGGCAGCGGAGGCGGCGGCAGCAGCAAGAGCTCCGCCGCCTCCAAACCCAGTGCGGAAGTCGACCCACTCTTCCACCAGCTCCACCCCATCCTCAGCTCGGTCTTTGGCCAGGTAAGGGGCCCTTCGTCCCTCCTCTAACTCCGCTGCCCCCTCCTTGCCACTCCTCTCTTTCCTGCGCTTCCTTCTGGGACGGGATTCGGGGTTGGGGAGGAGAGAGCTCGGAAACTTCTGGCTGGAAATGCGCTGCTTCGGGGCTGCCTGGCAGGAAACTCCAGCGGAGCTATGCTGGGAGGGAAGGAGGGGGCGAGAGGGGGCGAAAACAGACGTTGGAGCTGCTTCTCTTCCTCCTCCCTGCAAAGCCCCAACTCCAAATTCTCCTGGAGTCCTCCCTGTGCGCCTTTCCACGGGTTCTCAGGAAGAAGCAACCGCCGGGTCAGAAGCGTGCGTGCGCGAGAGCACCGGTAAAGTGATGCAAGGCAGCCGCCGGGTCAGAGGTTTTCGCGCAAGAGAGCACCGGTAAAGTGAGGCAGGGCTAAGCAGCTAGTCCTCAGGAGTCGCCAGGGAAAGGAAGTGGGTCGGGCAGACATTGGCAGGGACCAACAAGCCACCTGAAGCAATCCCCGTGGAAAAGAAGCTGGTGAAGAGCAAAAGAATGCAGCAAGCGGGAAGGGGTCGTGCTCAGCGGTTTGGTGTGTGTATGTGTGCGAATTGTGCCTGAGCGCACCCCTGTGTGTTGAGTATCGGCCCCGAAGCTTTGGGGTCAAGTCAACCTGTCTTTCTGAGTGAGAGGAGAGAGACCTCTTATGCTTCAGTCCTGTGTGTTGCTGGGGCGCTGAAGGTTGGAGAGACTGTAAGTGCAAAGACGGCGAATTAGTGAAACAGTTAAAAATAATACAATAATAATAATAATAATAATAATAATAATAATAATAATAATAATGCAATAGACACTTTAGGCAAACCTGGGTTGCCTATCCGTTTACTTGTCTTTTGAGCTCCTGTAACTGACCTTCGAATATTGGGTTTGATTTTAACACTGCTCTGTTCACGTCCACTGGTGACCATTTTCACACCTTGAAGGTGAGAAAACCTCCCTTGCTTCTTGTTTCTGGGTGTTCCACTTGTGAAAACTGTCTCAGGACCAAGTCTGGGTTGGATGCCAGCGGCATAGGATGACACCTATGCATGACCACAAGCTATGCAAGGCTTCGCCAACCTGGTGCTCTTCAGATGTTTTGGATGACAACGCCCATGAGCCCCAGCCAGTATGGACATACTTATGGGAGTTGTAGTCCTAAACATCTGGAGGATGCCCCGTTGGCAAAGTAAGAGGAGGCCCAGTTCAAAAGGAAGGTCTCCTGCACAAGTCCCATTGAAATGAACAGGGGATGCTTGTGCAAGAAAATCTCAGCAACTTCCATCTCTATCTCATTCTCTGCCACCTTTTAATAGTGCTGATAATCTTCTCCCTGCAGGTGGCCCCTGTATCTTTCCACCCAGAAAGGTTTGACATTTAAGTTTACGGGAGTGACAAATGCCAATCCCAGCCATTTAACTGACCCTTTTTAAAAATGCATTTTTATTTTGATGCGTCAGCCAAATAAAAGAGCACCAGAATTAGACATGGTGGAGAGAGCGGGACAGGGAGTGGGGATACCTTGTAGTGTTTGCTTCAGTTGCTAAGTTGTGCTGTGGGTCCAATCCCGCACTGCCACTCGCAAAACATTTGGTTGATAACAGCTCTCTCTGCATGAGCATTTTTTAAAAAGTCCTTTTTATCCAGGCCTGAAATGTTCAGACAGTCAGGATTTTAAACTGGGCAGGATGCGTAGAATGGTTTGTTTGTTTGTTTGTTTATTGTTAGATTTATTTTATTGTTAGATTTCTTTCAAGGAGGTCAGGGTGACATACACCGTTCTCCTCCTCTCCATTTTATCCTCCTAACAACCCTGTGAGGTAGGTTAGGCTGGCTCTTGATGCTGTTGTGTCAAGCTGATGGCTTCCAAGTGTTCTTGCTGGGAATGAATCCTCCCTATGTGATGGAGAGGCTAAAGAGAGAGGGATTGTCTCTAACCTGTCCCTTTCTGCAGCCTATCTGTAGGGATGGAGCAGGAAGGGGCAGAAAGACTGCTCCATAAGATGCTCCCTCCCAGAAGTATTCTAGCAAGCTCTTCACCAACTGGCTGCTCTTCAGATGTTTTGGACTACAACCTTCATCAGCCCCAGCCAGCACAGCTGGGAGTTGTAGTCTGAAACATCTGGAGGTCCTTAGGATGGCAAAGGCAGGTCCAAATTAAATTCCTGAAAACTCTGAAAAAGAGGGAGGTGGAAGAAGGAGTTAATTTCTTTCCTTCACAATAAGGAAGAAAATTTATTTTACTGTTTGTTTGTTTGTTTATCTATCACATTTATATCCCACGTTTTCTCCAAGGAGCTCAAGGGTTCTCTTTCTCCCCAACATCTCCTCACAACAACTCCATGAGTTAGGTTAGGCTGAGAGATGGTAACTGGCCCAAGGTCACCCTGGGAGTTTGCTGGCTGTGTGGGGATCTGAACCCTGGTCTTCCAGGTCCTAGTTCAACAATGTAACCAGTATGCCACCACTGGCTCCCCTCTGGGGAGAGAGAGAAGCATTAACACCCCCAACTGCTCAGGCTTCATACAACCTCTGCCGCCAACCTATCTCAATCTTGGTGGGGCTACAGTATGTAACTTTTAACCAACCAGTCCTGACTCAGTGCTCATCAGACATTTTGGAATACAGCTCCCATCAGCCCCAGACAACACACTGTCCTAACACAAGTAGTCCATGAAACCAAAGTGAGGATTTTTGAAATGCAAGGAGAGAGGGATTTGGCTCTCCAATGATGCATTGTATCACAAGCCCAACCTGCATTTCTCATGCAGCTGGGGACTGGGGAGAGGAGATGACAGACTAGGAGCTGGGGGTGTCTCCAGGGAGATGCAGAGTAAGTGCATCTAAAGCTCTGTGTGACACAGTTTGTCTTCTTTGGGGAAGCGCTTCATACATTAGATTGGCATGTGTGTGCGGTAATGTCTGCAGGAGCAGTTTTCCCAATCTATGTGCTCTTCTTGAAGTGTGCTCTTGGGAGTACCATTTGGTGGAAAGGCAGGACACCATTTTTTCAGACAAACTAGGGGGAACTGTATCTTGATGGTAGAGAATCTGCTGTGCATGCAGAACGTCCCAGGTTTAATTCCTGGCATATCTAGGTAGGGTTTTAGTGGCGAGATGCTGGAGGCAAGCAATTGGGGAGGCTGTTCAGACCTTACTTGTGGACTTCCCAAGAGCATAAGACCACCAGAAGAGTATGCTGGATCAGGCCAGTGCCGGATTTAGGGTTGTGTGAGCTGTTCCCCCGCACAGGGCACTGAGCCAAAGAGATGCAAAATTGAGAAGATCCATTTTGGGGCACCAAATATTGGCCTCACACAGGGCACCGTATTACGAAAGATTACCAAAGTCTGCCCCTAATCTAGTCCAGCATCCTGTTCTACCAGTGGCCAACCAGATGCCCCCAAAGGAAAGCCTAGGAGGGAAACTTGAGCGCAACAGCCCTCTCCCCTCTGTGGTTTTCAGCAACTAGTATTCAGAAGCATTACTGCCTCTGACAGTGAAGGCAGAACATAACCATCAAGGTTTATAGCCATTTGGAGCCTTATCCTCCTTATGTTTATCACTAAGCAAAGTTTTTTAAAAAACAGACTTAATTTTTTTAAAACAGAGGGGAAGGAGATCAGGGGCCCAGAAGAAAACACCCAGGGCTCAAGCCTTCTGGGCAACCCCCTAGCAACCCTAACACAGGAGGAACCCGCAGGTCACGACAGCAGAACTGGAGCGAGTAGGGTGGTTAACTGTCCATCCACATGCACTTCCCCCATACACAGAGTTATGGAAATGTGAAATGGTTGCCTGGAGGAGTCTGTGGAGAGAAGTACTGAGCACCTCAGGGGGCGCCTTAATGATCAGGATTGCAGAGTGCCAGTCTCCTCTTATTACATGTGTTATGTCAAGGAGAGAAACCATACCAGCTGGCAAACTGGTCCCCCTCCCTGCGTCAGTCTTGTAGGAAGATAGGAAGCTGTCTTATATCAAGAACTGAGAACTGGTTCGCTCAGCTCAGTAATGCCTTGTCTACATCAGAGGTGGGGAACCTGTGGCCCTCCAGGTATTGCTAGACTCCCATCAGCTCCAGTCAGCATAGCTTTTTTGTTTTGTTTCACTAGACTGAAATACTGTTTGGTTCTAAGAAGTCCTCAAAGCAGTTTACAAAAAGAACAAAACAATGAAATTGTTAGTAAAAAAAATAAAATTCAAAACATTCAAAAATAATTAAAATCAGTGATAAGCTAAAAACCAGGTTAAAGCACATGTCAACATTCTACATCTTTTGGATAGGCTTTGACTAAACAAAAAATTGTCTAAGGAAAAATGCTTTTAGCAGGCACAGAAAGAGTACAGTGAAGGCACCTGCCTGGTGTCAATAGGCAGGGAGTTCCAAAGGGTAAGCGCTGCCATATGAAATGATGGAGTTCTTACAAATGCAGAATGGGTATCATATGGCACCCATAGTATTGCTCATTCTGCTGATTAAAGTGGATGAGAGGGCACGTGTGGGGAAAGGTTATCTCATAGGTAAACTGGTCCCAAGTTGTTAAGTGTCTTGAACTTGGCCTGGTAGCAAATCAGCAACCAGTGCAGATCTCTGAGCACAGATGTTATATGTTGACAGGGTCTCACTCCTGACAGCAGTCGTGCTGCAGCATTCTGCACTAACTGCAGCTTCCAGATCAAATGCAAAGGAAGCCCCACTTAGAGCACATTGCAGTACAGTAGAACCTCAGGTTACGTACTGTTCTCCGTACGAATGCTTTGGGTAACTAGCTCCGCTAACCCGAAAGTAGATGCTCCTGGTTGCGAACTTTGCCCCGGGATGCAAGCAGAAGTCGCACGCTGATGGCCCGACGGCAGTGGGAGGCCCCATTAGCAAAAGCGCGCCTCATGTTAAAAATGGTTTCGGGTTAAGAATGGACCTCTGGAACGAATTCAGTTCGTAACCAGAGGTACCACTGTAATCTAATCTTGAAGTAACCAGTACATGAACTACTGTGGCCAAGCCTTCCCAGTCCAGGAACGGCTGTAGCTGCCATACCAGTTGCAGCTGGTAAAAGGCACTTCTAGCCACTGAGGCTACCTGGGCTTTCAGTAACAAAGATCGGTCCAGAATCACCCCCAGACCCCAAACCTTCTCCTTCAGAGGTAGGCAATTGACCAATTTCTCAGACACAGGAACCACACATCCACAGTGTCCCCATCTCGCCAAGATTCATGATCATCTTGTTTTTCCTCATCCATCTAACCACTGCATCCAGGCACTGGTCCAGAGGGTTGCACAGCCTCTCCCAGTTCAGATGTTATGGAGAAATAGAGCCGAGTGTCATCAGCATACTGATGGCACCTTGCCCCAAGACACCTAATGACCACTCCCAGTGGCTTCATATAGATATTAAATAGCACTGGAGATAAGATAGTGCTCTGTGGCACCCCATTAATGTAACTACTCAGGGGCTGAGAAGCACTCACCTAATGCTACTCTCTTGATTTGGTCCTGGAGTTAGGATTGGAACCACTGTAACTCTGATTCCCTCCACATGGATACTGAGGTCACTCAAGACGATCATCCTGAAATCCAACAATACCCCAGAGATTATCTTGGACAGCCCAATCAGGGATGCTGCTGGGTAACAGGGCAATCAATAGACCAGGAGCATACCCAAGCAGTCTCTCTAAGACCCTCCAAGTCAGCCTTTCTCAACCTGTGGGTCCCCAGATGTTGTTGAACTACAACTCCCATCACCCCTAGCTAGCAAGGCCAAAGCTCAGGGATGATGGGAGTTGTAGTCCAACAACATCTGGGGACCCACAGGTTGAGAACCGCTGCTCTAAGTCCAAGATCAAGAAGTTTTCTGGGAAAGGAGTTGGTGGTTATATGGACAATAGCAAGCCACACCCTCACCCTTGAACCCCCAGTCTAGACTGGTGGATGAACATGGTCTTAATTATGGACCCATCCATCAGGGATGGTCAGGGATGAGGGGATCTGTAGTCTAGCAACATCTGGATGGCTACAGGTTCCTAACATTTGGACTATAGTGACCAGCAGCCCTTCATATAGGGTGTCTCTCCTAGCCCTACATGAGGATTGAACCTGGGGGTCTTCTGTATGCAGAGCAGATGCTCTGCCCCTGATCATGCAGATGACTCTTAGTGAGCAAAATGGGCGGTTTCTTCCTTCTGTAAAAGCTGTGCAGAAAAGAACTCATTGAAGCACACATAGGTCCTGCTACTCTTACCGTCAAAATACATCACAGCCCGATAGTGTACCTCTCCCCATCTGAGAAGAGGAGGGAGCCCAGCTCCTCCTGTTAGTTCTGCAACAGTATGTACAGCCATTGAGTGGAACGCCCCAAGCTGGAGGGGTGACTTCACACACAGCGTGCTATCGGAGCAGGGCAAAGTGTTCCTGAGCTGGAGAAGAGGGCGTTCCAAGGAGAAAAGAAGAGACTCACAGTGCAGGCAACAGGAGACAGAGCGAGGCATCTCATCAGTGCTGCAGTGGTTGTCTCAATAATGGGCTTTCTGAGACGCTTGGCCAAGCTGACAGTCCTGGCACAGCTCTCTCTCTCTTTGCAGTGGAGCAATACCAGGGGGGAGGTGTGGGGGGAAACAGATGCTCTGTCATTGTGCCTGAGCACCAGCCGCAGTGTCGCATTAGGCTAATGACAGGTTAGGATGTGGGTGTGGTGGAGCATAATTGCTTAATATTAGCAAATGGCCTTGGTGGAGGTGGACCCAGATGCTGGCATTATGATATGTGAGACGTGCACAGCAAGCTGAAGTGGCCCTCACAGGAGCTAAAGTGAAGCTGCTGGTTCCCAGGTTTGGGGCGTATCAGGAGATGGGCCAATCTGACTGATGGGGTGCAATCCACTGGGAAATGTCTGTTACTGGCCCTGCTTTGGAGGCCTAGGCAGCGATGTTCTGAATACCAGTTTGCTGGAATCTGCAGGAGGGGAGAATGCTCTTGTCCATGATGCTAGGGGGCTTTTGAATAGGGGCATCTGACTGGCCACCATAAGAACAAGATGCTGGACTAGATGTGCCATTTGCTTGATCCTAATTTGTACTTTCTGAAATGATACACAAATCGAAACACAGCCGCCCTTTAAAACCTTCACTTCTCCACATTTCACAGTGCAGTTCTCCAGCCAAGTGATGTGCACAAAAATGCATATACTGGTGTAAAGTATGCATATAATTGCATATATTAGGGGAAATTGCATTAAAAATGCATTATATCCCAGGAAGCTACTTTGAAAATGTGTATTTTAGGAGAAATTGAAACTAAAATGCTGGTGAATTTTCATGAGCAACTTTTAAAAAATAAATAAATCTCAAGCTGATGTGGATATGTGGAACACTGAATCTAAGATTTAAAAATGAGTACGTTAGAGAAACAAAAATCGACAAATTTGTTGATTCCCAGCACCAAGGTCCAAAGGGGGCTGAATTGCCAGCTATTGTGGTGATTTTGTTTTATAGAAATTTGTTTGTTTGTTTGTTTATAAAATATATTTGTATATGATAAGATAGTATATGAAATCTGTTTACAGCACTAAAAACATAAAACCATAAAGTTAAAAACATACACCAATTAATTATTATGGAAGGCTATATTCTTAATCGTATTTTAAAAAGGGCCAAGGAAGTGGGGGCCTGGCTACCTTTTATCACTTGATTTGGGAGGGGAAGTTTTGATAGCAGAGTTTCGAATGCAAAATAACTATCTTTTGTCAGTAGAAATCAAAATTGAATTAGGAGTATTTCTTTTCTGTATAAATAAATATCTACCTCCCTCCTACTAATAGTATGTCACTGACCACCAATGTTTAGTCAGGTTGAACATCCCTACTAGAGCAGATCAGCCATAATTTCCCCACAGCATTTGTACTTTTTAGTGGATATTTTAATGCCTCAGTTGTAGCAACTGCAGAGGGTCTCTTGGTACTTTTACGCTTAGACTCAGAAGATATTTTCCTAACCTCACATTGTTCTTTGGACAAGATGATGCAAGCACAGAGCCTGAAACTGTTGCAATTTGTATTCCAACATAATTTATATGTTCTTCACAAGAGTCCTCTAGACATATCTAAGGGTCAATATACTTATTTGAACAAGCATGCTGGAAGTGCTTTCAATCACATTATAGTCTCTCCTTCATTATTCACTTTTGTAGGGGACAGGGGTGGCGCTGTGGTCTAAACCACTGAGCCTCTTGGGCTTGCCAATTGGAAGGTTGGCGGTTCGAATCCCTGTGATGGAGTGAGCTCCCGTTGCTCTGCCCCAGCTCCTGTCAACCTAGCAGTTCAAAAGCATGCCAATGCAAGTAGATAAATAGGTACCACTCCAGTGGGAAGGTAAATGGCATTTCCGTGCACTCTGGCACTTGTCATGGTCCTCCGTGCACCAGAAGCGGTGTAGTCATGCTGGCCACATGACCCAGAAATCTGTCTGTGGACAAACGCTGGCTCCCTTGGCCTGAAAGTGAGATGAGTGCCGCAACTCCATAGTTGCCTTTGACTGGACTTAACCCTCCAGGGGTCTTTTACCTTTACCTTTACATTTTTATTCACTTTTGTGAACACTTTTGAAGTGCTAGAACAAACAGAAAGCAACTGCTTTCCAATATCAGTGATCCTACGTCCTTTAACAGAAAACATACTAACTACCAAATCCTCAAGAGTGTGTTGAGAAATACAGGACATGACAAATTTGAGCCACCTTTTCGTGAGCAAATCTCCAAATCTTGTTGATGTCTTCCAGCAAATTGTCACAGAACCCAGGCCCTATTTGATAGCTTATATAATTAATAACAACAACACAGAGACAACACACCTTGACTGGTTTGATGGTCAATGCAAAGCAGCTAAGAAAGTTCTGGTTAAAGCAATTAGAGATTTGCATAAGAATTCATCAGAGGCTTCCACAGAAAATGTGATCAAATGTAGATTGGAATACAAGACTCTGCTCAAAAGCAAGAAAGCTGAATATACGAAAACCCAGTGACAGGAACTGGGACTAGCAGTAATGGAAAATAAGGAAGACAGATTCTGGGAACTGGTGGCCCAGAGTTTAAATGAAGTGAGATCATTACAAGAAGCCTCAATTCCTCCCTTTAATTGTGTTAAATGTTTCTCCAACATATTTGGTGGCCAATATTTGGCCACCTCATGAGAAGAGAAGACTCCCTGGAAAAGACCCTGATGTTGGGGAAGATTGAGGGCACAAGGAGAAGGAGACGACAGAGGACGAGATGGTTGGACAGTGTTCTCGAAGCTACGAACATGAGTTTGACCAAGCTGGAAGACAGGCGTGCCTGGCGTGCTCTGGTCCATGGGGCCACGAAGAGTCGGACACGACTAAATGACTAAACAACAACAACAACAAAATCTGGGCAAACATATGTACCAGCAGTGTTTAAGGATTTCTCAAACCTACCTGATTGGCAACCTGGAGAAGATATTCTTCCACCTGAGCTCTATAAAGAATACATGGAATCATCATGGAAGTCTATCCTGGCTGGCTTATTTACCACCATAAACAACACAGGCCAAATGCCCTCTGGGTGGAAATTGAGTATTATTTTCCTGATTTATAAGAAAGGAGATAGGAAGAATCCAGAAAACTATCAGCCAATTAGCTGGTTAGACACCTCCTCAAAGCTATAGGCATGGTATCTCCTTCAAAATTATCAGACTAGTTGCAAAATAGCAACATTATTTGTGAAGAACAAGTGGGATTCAGAGGAGGGCACAGCATCAATGATCGATGTTTTACTCTTAACCATAAGGAAATATACTAAGAACATTAAGAATTATCCTTATGTAGCCTTTATTGAGTTTTCTGCAGCATTCGACTACTAACTGAAACAGACAGGGAGAAATTTCGAATTGCTAACATTGACTGAAGAATTCTGCTATTCATCCACAAACTATACAGCAATACAAAAAAGAGGTTTAAATGATGGTATGACTGATGCTTTTAAAATGTCATAAGGAGTGAAGCAGGGTTGCATTCTGGCTCTTTTATAGTAATGATTTGGTGTAATATTTAGCCAATGCAAGCTCCACCTCTCCAGTAATTAGGAACAGAAAGATCTCCTTATTGATGTATGCAGATGAATTAGTGCTCCTGTCTCTTTCTTGATTGGACCTCAAAAATCTCTTGAGGGGTGTTTAGCAC
Source organism: Podarcis raffonei (assembly GCF_027172205.1). Taxonomy (NCBI): domain Eukaryota; kingdom Metazoa; phylum Chordata; class Lepidosauria; order Squamata; family Lacertidae; genus Podarcis; species Podarcis raffonei. Next base: position 26,196,756 of record NC_070617.1, read on the forward strand.
ATGCTGTAAACAGGAAAGCCTATCTACAAATTACTCTTAAGACCAAGATTATGATTTTTGGCAAAGACAGTCCTAGGTATAAATGATGTTTTAGATCAGCGAGCTATTGAACAAACATACTCATTTAGACACCTGGGTGTACACTTTAGTGAAAGCCTTTCTTGGAAGTGTCATATGGAAGCAGTGAAAGTTAAAGCACAGAAAACCATGGGGCATTGATGAAGTTCTTTTACAATAAAGGAGGGAAGCTGATTGAACCTGCCCTAAAGATATTTGGTAGGATAGTGCTTATTCAAATGCTCTAAGGTTTTGCAGTCTGGGTTTTGGAAACTGTGCAGAATATATTATAGCTATCTATCTATCTATCTATCATCTATCTATCTATCTATCTATCTATCTATCTATCTATCTATCTAAATAACTATACTCTACCATCAGGAATATCAGAAGCTCTTCTTCATACATAATCCTCATGGTCAACAATTAAGGCAAGAGCAGACAGTGCTCCTTTAAAGTATATTTTAAAAATTGCTACTATGCCTTTTGAGAGTTTTTCTGTGCTGTATGAACTTTGGTGATAACCTGCTCTGGAAAGCAGCTTGTCAAAGTGTTTTAGAAATAAACTCTGCTTTGACATTGAATAAGTGTCAATTAAGGAATTGGCTTTTCTGGACAGGAGGGACCTACAACTGGAAACACCAGATTTCCCCCTTGGTATCCACTTTTGAGAAAAGAGCATTTTAAAGCTTGTTATATGACCAAATTCTGACCAGTTTCCTTAAGAACTGCATTTATTGCACAGCGTTTCCAAGTGATGACCACTGCATTCTTGGAAGGCTGCTACAGCATGGTCCCATAAGCAGACAGCCTTTGTATTTGTGGTCAACCGCAGGTGGAAGACTTCACTCATTATCTGTCAGCCTTAAATAGAGACCCCAGAGATTGCTTTCTGAAACCTTTGCACACACAAGCAAGCAGGCACAGCCCGGCAGAAATGGTTCAATTTCTTTTGAGTGGCAATAATAGCTTTGTAACACACAAGAGTGGCCCTCTATGCATTGGCTGCAAAAAAATAAAATAAAAAAAATGCAGGCAAAACAAAACAATCAAGGCAAAAGGGGTTAGATAAAAAAAATATACGTTGATGTGGTGATTCAGAGATTTAATTTGACATCAAGCTGGATTTGAGTTTGTTGGTGTCTCTGGTAACTTCTCTCTCTTACACCATGGATGTTGGCAAATTGCATTTTAAAAAGGCAAAATAGTATTAGAATTGGAGCTGTCAGAGATGCACAAGGGAAGCTGTGTTTTAATGCTCAGAATCTTAGCAAAGTCTTTTTTTATATTTTGCCTGTATTTTCTGAATTATTTTATTAATACTATTGCTTGATACAAGTTTGTCATGGCCTTTGTCTCTAGAACAATAAACTTATGAACTGAACTTTGTATTCAGAGTTGCCTGCACAGACCTGGCGGAATAGAAAAGTTTTAATTGCTATCTAAACAAGGATGTGGCCTCAATAATTGGCAAAGATGGTTAAATGGTAAAAGCCATGCCTATGAAGATGACTTTGCTCACTACATTTCCAACATCCCTCATCAGGCTCACAGAACTTCATAAAAATGCCAGATGCAGAGAGCGCTTGACGTCTCTGGAAAAAGGGGATGTGTGTGTATGTCCATGTGTGTGTAAATAATTCCTTTGCAAATGAGGAATTCCAGTGTGGTTTGAGCAGACTGCTTTATGTCTCCCCAAAATCTCTTTGAAGCCATGGACCTTTTAAAAAACACACAAACAATGCACAGCGTGATGTGAAGCCAGCTTGTTGGTCATAACATCAACAGCTGCTCCAGATGGACTGGAAGTGCTATTGGCTGCTGACGCCAGACCCTTGCAGAAAGTGCTCCAGTGTTCTGCAAAGAATCAAATGTGCTTCAATCTGCCTTTGGGGTCAGATTGCACTTCCCAGCAGCAGCAGTGTGGGGGATCTTTGCTATGCCATTGCCGTAACATTGAGAAGAAGAAAAACTCTGTCATGACTCTCAGATTTGGCCCCTTTGCAGAAGATTTAGGTGGCAATGAAACAAGGCTGCTGCATTCAGAGGATGGTCCTCAGTGCTTCCCCCTTGGTCCCCCTGACCTGAGGAGGGAGCTATTCTGCCTTTCTCAGACTTGGAGGTATTTCCACACCCGCTACGGTGCAGAGGTCAGCCCACAGTTGAACTATGGAACTCGCTCACACAGGAGGTAATGATAGCCACCAACTTAGGTGGCCTTAAAAGAGGATTAGACAAATTCATGGTGGACAAGGCTATCAGTGGCTACTAGCCACAATGGCTATGCTCTGCCTCCACAGTTGGAGGCAGTAATGTTTCTGAATATCAGTCGCTGGAAACCGCAGGAGAGGAGGGGACTCTTGTGTCCAGGTCCTGCTTGCAGAGTTCCTTTTGGCTTATCTGCTTGGCCAGTGAGAGAACAGGATACCTGAACTAGATGGATCATTGGCTGGATCCAGAAGGCTCTTCTTATGTCTGCAGAAACAGATACGGTCTCCTACACATGGCACAAACAGCTCTCCAAGGAAGTGGGTCATAGGAATGTAAACCTTACGCAGTGTCAAAGGCTTACTCCATCCAGTTCAAATTGCCTACAACGACTAGCAGCAGCGATCAGGGATTTCAGGCTGGGTGTCTTCTAGCCCGACCTAGAGCCGATGGGCACTGAACCTGAGGCCTTCACGTAAAACAGATGCTGTGCTATAGGAACCTGCCTTATACTGAGTCGGACCTTTACTCCATCTAGCTCAGGATTGTCTACAGTGATTGGCAGGGGGCATTTCCAGCCTTACATGGGGATTGAACCTGGGACCTTCTTCATCCAAAGCAGACGCCGTACCACTGATCAATGAGCCTTCTTCTTGAGGTCAGCTGCGGCACAGAGCTTGCTAGCCTACTAAGTCCTCTGATGGAATGTTTCCTTCAATTCTTTCTATCTATCTATCTATCTATCATCTATTTATTTATTTATTTATTTATTTATTTATTTATTTATTTAAAAACATTTACAAACCACTTAATATTTAAAAAGCACAACACAAAAAGTATAAAGATGGAATAAAAATACAGTAGAAAACCACTAGAACATGTGTAAAAGCATAAAAAGCATTTTAAAAAAAAGAACATGTGTAAAAGCATATAAATGGGGGGTTTTTTGTCGGCCTGGATGGAGGAAAGGGTGCTCTGTGTGTGTGTGTGTGTGTGTGTGTGTGAGAGAGAGAGAGAGAGAGAGAGAGAGAGAGAGAGAGAGAACTAGCTTACTGTACAAATGTAAAATTTGCATCAGTTGCTCAACCCACTTTTGCCTCTGACTCCACCCACCACTGGCATGTGCCCCCCTGGGAGGTTGCCTAGGAGTGAATGTGGCCCTTGAGCTGAAAAAGGTTCCTCAGCCCTGTTCTAACCTGACTGGCATCAACTCTCCAGGATTTCAAGCAAGCACGCTTTCACAGCCCTACTGCAGATGCAGAAGACAGAGGGATGGAGCCTGAGACCTTTTGCATGCAAACAAGATGTTCTTCTACTGAGCTGGGACCCTTCCCCAAAAGGCTTGTTTTAAAGACTAGCAAATTTATTACGGCATCAGCTTTTTGTGGACCAGAGCCCACTTTGTCAGAGGCATGACATAGAGAGTGCAGATGTTCAGATTCTTTGATAAGGGGGGGGGGTGGACCAATCAGACAGCCTCGGAAGGCAAGGAATGGTGGCCAATGAGTCACATTCTCCAGGCAGAGCTCAGACAAGATTGGAAAGAACGGAGTGACCCAGCCCAAGTAGCAGCCGCTGGGTCGCAATAAATCAGCAGAGCGAGGAAACACAAAACAACGGGAACACTAAAACCCGAAGGAGGACAGCAATTTCCTCTAGTGAGCCATGGAATATGGATTCCATAGAAGCAAATGTGCTCATACGATACGATAATCTTTATTGTCATTGTCTCCATAGAACCCTCATCACCCTGAATTACAGCTCCCATAATTATTTGCGGGAAGCCTTGCCTGTCTAAAGTGGTATCATAGTGCTTTAAATATATGGTGTGAATGTGGCTTTAGCTGGTTCCACCAGTCATTGACTCTGCCTCTGTCTGCCATTGGCTCTGGCTCCATCTACTGTTGGACTCCATGCCTTCTGCTCTACCAGGACACTGGCCGCCACAGGCTGACGCACTGAAGTCCCAGAATAAACTAGCAGAGAGTCATCAATTGCCCCTTTTGGCATCCTCAGAGGCACTGGTCATTAATAGATCTCCCAAGGAGAGTTGCCAAGCCTTCTTGTCCTCCTGGACTGGACTGCCTCCCTCTCTGATTGCTTATTCACAACATTACCAAGATGCACTGAATCTACCAGAAATCACTGGTGGCTGTGTGGCAGAGCACATGTTACGCGTGCATAAGGGTCCAGGTTTTATTCCCAGTTTCTCCAGTTAGCAGGGCTGGGAAATACCTGCCTGCATGAACTCCAGGAAGCCAGTCAGATCAGACAGTCCTGAGGTAGACTGACCAATGATTTGGTGGAAGGCAGTTTACGGGTGACTCAGGAAGCTGAACAGTGTCTGCCGGCCACTACAGGTGCAACTGGCTTCATGTCTTTGCCACCTGCTTGGTAGGGGCTTGGAAATTTGATTTTATCACTCCAGTTGTACATAATTTGCACTCGCTGTCTGGGCTCAACTTAAGGTGTTGGTCTTAATCTTGAAAGTGCAGAAGGCTAGAGATCTGGGTACCTTGGGAGCTGCCTTTTCCTTGCACCCTCCGATTGACATCTGAGGCCCGGCTCCAAATCCCTCAGCAGGCAAGGGTGGTGTCAACTATGGGCAGAGCTTTTTCTGCTGCAGCTCCTACCCTATGGAATACTTTCCCAGGTTGGAAATTCAGGATCAAGAGGCTGGGTTTCAGCATGGCGCCGAGGTAAGACGCGCTTACCGGTGCTCTTTGGATTTCTTTTAATCTTCTCTTAATCCTTTATATTTTATTTTAACTGACCCAGTCAGTCTTTGGAGCATTTTATAATTGCTGCAGCTACATGCTATGGCAACTTTCTGAGAGATTTGGCCCTGCTCCAGATTGCTGCAGACTGCTCCTTGTTTCTCTCTTATCAGCGGGCCGGCCTCGGCTGCTAAAAGAGAAGAGAACGCCATTATCCTAACTGGAGAGAGGGCTTAAGAGGAAGACGCTGTGTGGTGTTTAAATCCTGGATAAGTCATCGTTTGTGCCCAGGCTGCTGTCATAGAGGGTTGAGAGAGGCCAGTGGAGCCAGGACATTTGGCACCCTACCCCCTAGACATCTTGAGGCTGTCACATTTCAATACTTCCCCTTGTGAAAAGCTTCTGCAAACTGGGTCCAAGGTGTCCACGAAAGACTGATGTTGTAAGTGGATTTTACCGCAGTGGAGAGGAAAACTTCACTATTATTATCCATCCAAGGAGCTTTCACCCACGGTGCCATCTTCTGGTGGTCTTAACTATCTTATTTGTGTGTCAAATGTTATGTTATTTTAAGAATCGTATAATCCTTGGCCTGAGGAAAGTATGGGTAGGAACAAACGCTTGAGAGACTTTGACGAGCCCCTATCATCCCCTAAACCAAAACTATCAAGGTTGGTGCCACACCGGAATAGAAGAGGGAGTGACAATGCTGAGCATTGCTTTGCGGTGGAAACCCAAAATCGCTTCCTACCTCTAATTGATTTAGAAGCCACTCCAACTCTGACGACTCAAAATTTTTCAAAAGTAAAGCCTGTAAAGGAGAATACGAAAGAAAAACTCTCAACACAGGATGATGGTTTAACATCTGATATGGGGGAGTTCCCCAGTTGTGAGCAGTTTGTTGTTGTTGTTTAGTCGTTTAGTCGTGTCCGACTCTTCGTGACCCCATGGACCAGAGCACGCCAGGCACCTCTGTCCTCCACTACCTCCCGCAGTTTGGTCAAACTCATGCTGGTAACCTCGAAAACACTATCCAACCATCTCGTCCTCTGTCGCCCCTTTCTCCTTGTGCCCTCCATCTTTCCCAGCATCAGTGTCTTCTCCAGGGAGTCTTCTCTTCTCATGAGGTGGCCAAAGTACTGGAGCCTCAGCTTCACGATCTGTCCTTCCAGTGAGCACTCAGGGCTGATTTCCTTAAGAATGGATGCGTTTGATCTTCTTGCAGTCCATGGGACTCTCAAGAGTCTTCTCCAGCACCATAATTCAAAAGCATCAATTCTTCGGCGATCAGCCTTCTTTATGGTCCAGCTCTCACTTCCATACATCACTACTGGGAAAACCATGGCTTTAACTAGACGGACCTTTGTTGTCAAGGTGACGTCTCTACTTCTCAAGATGCTATCTAGGCCTGTCATTGCCCTTCTCCCAAGAAGCAGGCGTCTTTTAATTTCGTGGCTGCTGTCACCATCTGCAGTGATCATGGAGCCCAAGAAAGTAAAATCTCTCACTGCCTCCATTTCTTCCCCTTCTATTTGCCAGGAGGTGATGGGACCAGTGGCCATGATCCTCGTTTTTTGATGTTGAGCTTCAGACCATATTTTGCGCTCTCCTCTTTCACCCTCATTAAAAGGTTCTTTAATTCCTCCTCACTTTCTGCCATCAAGGTTGTGTCATCTGCATATCTGAGGTTGTTGATATTTCTTCCGGCAATCTTAATTCCAGCTTGGGATTCATCCAGCCCAGCCTTTCGCATGATGTATTCTGCATATAAATTAAATAAGCAGGGAGATAAAATACAGCCTTGTCGTACTCCTTTCCCAATTTTGAACCAATCAGTTGTTCCATATCCAGTTCTAACTGTAGCTTCTTGTCCCACATAGAGATTTCTCAGGAGACAGATGAGGTGATCAGGCACTCCCATTTCTTTAAGAACTTGCCATAGTTTGCTGTGGTCGACACAGTCAAAGGCTTTTGCATAGTCAATGAAGCAGAAGTAGATGTCTTTCTGGAACTCTCTAGCTTTCTCATGTGCCCCAGGGGTCTGAGGATCTGTTATCTCTCCCTCTTTCTCTTTTGCCCTTCTCTCTTCACCCAGGCCCATTTTCTTGTCGGTGCTGTGATAAGATAGGAAACCACTTACATGAAGTAGGAAAGGAAATGGCATCTCAGGCCGGCAAATGCTGTGGGTGGATGTGGCTCCGTCGTAGAGCACGTGGCCTGCAGCTCCAGTTACAAATGTTGGGAGATGTAGGAGAGGCAAGAGGAAGGACTTCTTGAGACGGTGCATAGTTCAGTAGTGGAATTTGCTTTAAGAGGAGGCAGTAGTGGCCACAAACCTGGATGGCTTTAAAAGAGGGTTAGACAAATTCATCTTGATGGCTACTAGCCATGGGGGCTATTGTTCTACTTCAACTGTGAGAGCCACTAAATGCCTACGAATGCTGGTTGCTGGAAGCCACAGGAGGGGAGAGTGCTGGTGAGCTCAGGTCCTGCTTATAGGCTTCCCATTGAGGTGTCTAGTTTGCCACTGTGAGAAATGGATGCTGGATTAAATGGGCCACTAGCCTGATCTGGCAGGCTCTTCTTGTGTTCTTATACAAGGTTCTCAGGCTCTAGGAACTTGGACTCAAACTTTTTTGGCAGCCCCATATATAAATATTCAGCCATTTAGTTCTGGCTTCATGGTGTATGCAAGGCTTTGGGTTCCAGGGTCAATTACAGATGGCTCTCAATTTCAAGTATAGAGCTGGGAGAAAGCAAGGGGAAGAGCCATAACTCAGTGGTAGAGCATCTGTTCTGTCTGCAGAAGGTCCCTGGTTCAGCCCCTGGTGTCTCCAGATAGGACTGGGAAAGACACCTGTCTGAAACCCTGGATAGCTGCTGCCAGTCAGTGTAGAGAAAATGGACCCCAGTGTTCTTACTTGGTATAAGGCAGCTTTGTAGGTTTCTGTGATACAGAAAGAATCCCCAAAGACAGAAAGTCTAATTTTGTTGAGTAATCCTCTGCTTTTCAGCAGATTCATGAACTGATTAAATTCACATCAATTTGCACATTTAAACACCCATATAGGCTCTGTTTTCAAGTACTAGAGGATTTGTGAGATAAATGATGATGTTGTATAAGCAAAAGCTGCCGTGTATTACTAGAGGGGAAGGGCATCCCTCATACTGGCATATTCTATTCCCTTTCACCAAAACCCAAAGAGCCCCCAAATGCAACCCCTTAGCTTATATCACCCTCAGCCACTACCAATTAATCAACAAAAAATGTAAGTTGATTCACCTGCTGGTGAAACTGTTCAAAGCCTAGTGTAAAATATTGGTTTTGTCCATCCCCCTTACAATGTGTGTGTGTGTGTGTGTGTGTGTGAGAGAGAGAGAGAGAGAGAGAGAGGGGGGGGGGGAATGAATCCCCCAAATGTTGGAGGGGTAGGGTCATTCCACACCTGTCCGTATCTGTGTGATGCAGGCCCTGATCAAGGAGAAAAATTTTGCCAAACCTCTCAAGAAGCCCTGCACTGGTGGTGGATGTGTTCTGTTCATCTGTTTTCTTGCACTCAATTTGCTCAGGCCCTTCTTAGTGCCTATAAGTGGATTGCGCTCCTCCCAGCTGTCTTCTCTGGGCATCGAAATGCTCAGTGTTTGAGGGGATAGAACGGAGCACTGTGGCAGTCTCTGAGCACTGAGGGCAAAGGTAGAAACTGACTTCTTGTGGGGGCTTCTTTGCTCTTCATCCTCCCTCCAATGAGTCAAACCAGATTCCTCCTCCTCCTCCTCCTATCCTGAGTGGTGGGAGGGATCAGAACTTTAATCTGATGTAGATTATATCCATCCATCCACCCACTCCCTCCTTCTCTTCCTCTTTCTTTCCGTTCCTCCCTCCTTCCCTCTCTGCTGCTTTCCCTTCCCTTCCTGCTTCATCTCTTCAAAGAAGTGAGCATAAAGTTAACAAGCAGAAAGAAGGAGAGGGAGGGAAGGAAGGAAGGAGATGAATGAGTGAAGGAAGGGAAGAAGAAGAGAGCTCTCAGAAGAGAGGCGCCCTGCCACTTGTGCCCAGTGGAGCTCTAGATTTGACTGCTGCTGCCTCTCTCCCTTTGCTCCTAAGGACTGCCTTTCATGGAACCAATTGCCCGCTTCCTTTTCTAAGCCTGTCTCCCGGAAAGGCAGCTTCAGCATATTATGGGCAACTGTGTGAAGTCTCCACTGAGAAACCTCTCAAAAAAGGTACGTTCCCCCCCCCCCCACTGCTTCGATGTGCGCTGCTTAGGTCGCCATCCCAGCATCTTTGGGACAGGGTGACCACTTGGTGTCGCTTAAACAGGTAGGGAGGGTTGGTGGTAAGCAGGTGGAGATGTGTCTCCCAAAGTCCCCACCTAAAGTTGGTCATCGGTCAGGCAGCGCAGAGGCTGAGAACAGTCACTTGTGGGTGTTTGTGTGCATGAAAGCATGATCCCGTCCATGTGCAGTTGTGTGTCGAAACAGAGGTATGTGCAGTTGTGGGCACATGTTTGCAAAACATGGGGCATGAGGCACTAGGAAGCACTCCAGCACAAGCTGCAAAGAAATGATCAGGAGATGCTCCTCTTGGTATAGGTGCCATTAATTGCCTTGAGAATCGTGCAGGAGATCCTTTCGGGATTGTTGTGCCCAGTGCCTTTTTTCTGGGGGGACGCGTACCCCTAAACGTTTTGTGAATCTAAGTTTGGCCTCATTGAGGGACAGTATTTCAATAGTAGTAGGAAAATGAGAGTATCCCTTAACATTTTTTAAGAAAAAAGCACTGGTTGTGCCCCTTGTTGGTTGATTACAAGTGTGTTCACGTTTCTGTACCTAAACATACTAGCATAACACATGTTTTGTACAAAGCTACCAACTGAAGCATCTTTCTATGGGTGTAGGTTCACTTTTGGCTTTGTGCATAGATGTGCAGAGTGCAAATCCATTAGTGCATATTCTTCATTAGGGACACAACTAAAGGGTTTGAGTTTGCGGTGCATTTTGTTTGAGCCACAAGCACATATCCTGGCTAGGTTGTCCCCCGTGCTTCCATGAGGGTCTGTGATCTGTCATCCCTGTTGAAACAAAGATTTTAGGGTATTGCTAGCAGCTACTGCACTCTGGGACAGGGGAAGATGTGACTTCCTTCCCAAATCCCCCTCTGCTCTTCCCCAGTTTTCTGTTGGGGTTGGGTCCAGCCGCTGTTTCTTCAGCCCCACCTTCTGCATTAATGTAGGTCAGCCCTTCCGGCAGTTATGTGCCAGTCCTCATTTACCCTGGAAGAATCACTTCCATGGTAAACAACAATGACCTTTAAAGCATGAAATGGACTGGATTTTGCATCGTTTAGGGTGCACATTTTCCTATGTGCTGCTTCACACACACACACCCCTTTTCTCTGAGGCCTTGTCCTGTCTCTTCCATCCATGAGGGTAAGTCGCTGGGCCTTTTCTGGGATAGCTTGTACCCTTTGGAATTATTTGTTGGGGGAAAGCCATAATGTTAATTTCAGCACACTGTCAATGCTTTTTTAAAAACGCGTTTTTGAGTAGTTAATCTTAACTGGCTGTTGATGCTGCTGTTAAGTTCTGTGTTTATAACTCGGCTGAGGGTTTCAGTGGGTGTTTTCGTCTATAGCAAAGTGTTTGGATTTTAGCTGCATGATCAGTTGTGCTCAAGGTTCTTCCCCCCCCCCAATACATTCTTATTGAATCTTCCTGTGATTTTCTGCTGTAATCACTTCAAGTAACTTTTGGCAGAGAATGCAACAGATAGGCTTTATAAATAAAACTAGCACTACAGCAGAGCACCCACATAGCATTTACTGATTCCCCGCTTCCCCTTCCATTTCTATGCTCTGGCAAAAAGGTATATTCGTGGAAATAAGTAACACACACACCCCATGGCTGAACTGTGAATGGAGTTCAACCTGGAAGGTGGGCACACATTTGCCCAATAACACAGTCAGGCACTTCTAACTTGTTGTGGCATCAGTGGCAGTGCAGGAACAGTAGCCATCTGTTAGTAATTGGATGATGCTGGTGATACAGGGAAGGGCCGTAGCTCTATGGCAGAGCACCCACTTTGCATGCAGAAAGTCCCAGGTTCAATCCCTGGCAGCATCTCTAGGTAGGGCCAGGAAAGGTTCCCTGCCTAAAAACCCTAGAGAGCCATTGCTGCCACCCAGTGAGGACAATACTGATCTCTGTATAAAGCAGCTTCCTGTGTTCTTAATGAAAAGTGGAGCAAGGGATTATTGAAACAGAAGGAAAAAGTGAAGTGAGCCCACCCTGTAAGCAGATGCAGATATTTGCGCAGGTTCAAAAGGGTGTGAGTTTGTGGGATTGTGCAGATGGTGCTTGGGATGAACGTCTATGCTCCTCTGCATGTATCTGTGTGCACATCGATCCAGTTATGCACAGTGACGTAGCCACACATATGGACAGATGCTCACATCTATGCCCCACACCTATCTGTGGGGTGGCCTTCTCCTCTATGAACACATGTCTGTCCTGGCATGTGTTTAAGCTTTCCCCACATGTGTGCTCCTGGTATGTAAATGTCTGTGTTTCAGATCCCTACCTCTCCCAGGTGGTTTGTGTGAGTGTCGGCATTCAGCCAGTGGACTGCTTTATGTTGAATTGCTCAGAATAGTTTGTGGACACAGAAGCAGCAGCAGCAGCAGCAGCAGCAGCAGCAGCAGCAGCAGTAGCAGTGTAGCGGTAACATGGGTGGCTGTTGAGCTGGCAATGGAGCTGATTCTCCACTATTGCAAACTTCAAAATAAACTTGTGGACAGTTCCTAAATTTGATTGCTGAGAGTCCTAGCAAATGGATATTGAACAGACTCACAAGGCTTAATTGATAGATTAATCAAAGTAAAGTTTTAGTTGACTGACTGGTTGATGGAGCCAATTTTTACTAATGGTTGAAGTGTTTTTGTTCAGGGCAGGCATGTCTTCCTAGATAACAAAAAAGAAGAAGCAAACTATCCATTGTTCCAGTGAACAGAGCCTTTGTTTTGACATGCCGTGTGCTGTCTTGTGCTTCCTTTAGTATCTCCAAGAGGCACCCCTGGCACTATCCAAATGTATTTAACCCATTAATTGTTTGTGGGGCAGGTCAGATGTAAACTGCTGACATCCTACTGGCCAGATAGTTTTCCAAATCTCTGACATAGGAATTATAAGGTCAGGGCCGATGAAATTCTCTTTCCACAAGTTTCAAGCCAATGAAAGGAGGAAGTGCTCTCTCTTAGTGTGTGTACACTCACCTACCTAATGGTAGGGCCGGCCCTCTGCCTAATGGTAGGGTCAACTGACACTCAAGTTATCCCACCAATGCCTATGATGAAATAATTTTTGCATTGTTTCGAGAGCCTGTTTTGGGTTTCACCAGAGACAACATATAAACACACACACACACACACACACACACACACACACACACACACACCTGTCTGTTCGGCATGGAGCACAATGCCATCCATGCTTCCCTCTCTGGAAAACTTTGTTCTCTGTCCCATGTAGCAAACAGAGGGACATCCCTTCTGCTGTGTGGTCTTCACGAGGACACTTCTGTACCGAGCCATGTACTTTGCTTTCTGTCACATATGTGTTGTTGTTGTGGATTCTGGCCTTGATGCTATTCTTGCGCCGTGATGCCAATAGCATCATACCTTGGCAGATTGACTCAGGGCTGTGTGTTTTTGTTAAAAAAAGAAAAATGCCAGCTCCCATCAAGCTGGATATGTGTGTCGTGCAACAAACACACGTGGCCTCTAAACACAGCCGTGCATGCAAATCTGTGAGCATCTGTGTCCGTGTTCTCAGCCCTGCCAAAAGGAGGGTGCAATGCTTTGCAGCGCTGCCTTTTTTTAATTTTTGGAAGGAGATTGCCCAAAGCTGCCAGCAGCACCATGAAGAAACAAGCTCCCTTTCTCTGTCTCCCATGAAAACAACGATGGGGTTGTTAATGTTTACTGCGTACGATCCAAAGGTCCCTGTGAAGGGAAGACGGCTAGCTTTTTATAGCTGCATGAGAATGTCAGGATGAAACATTTCTGCCAGAGCCCAGGCCGATGCATTGCTATATAAGGCAGCCGTTGCTTCTCCAGTGGGGCCAGGAACTCTCAAGACCAGATTCCACTCCGGGCCCCCAGAATGCTGCTGGGAGGTGCCTCTTGTGAAAGCAAAACAAGACAGCACCCCACGTAATGTGGAACAGAGGAGGGTGGTGGAGGCTGAGCGGGATTTCTGATGGTGAGGGAGCCGAACAGGCCTGCATTAGGTTTGACTGAATGACCAAAGGCCCGCTGTGCCCTTTGCCACTGATTCTGTAATACTTGCTATTTTGCTAAAAAGAAATACGCTCAGCATTGAAGCCCTGCTCTTTGAAATCCTGATCACATAAATGCACAGACAGTCACTTCTGGAATTTCAACAGGCACTGCCCTTCTGCTATCTTCCTTTACATTAATAATAATAATAATAATAATAATAATAATAATAATAATAATTAATTTATTTCACTATTTTCAAAAATGAAACTCAAAGCATCTTTTTAAAAATGAGCAATAAAAACAAGGATAGAACAACCTGAAATGCACAAATAACATGTAGATAACTTTAAGGACTAAAAACTTACTTTTTAAAAAACCTGAGTCGCAGGACACTTACTTCTGTGGCCATTGCCCATTTTGTGCCTGTTCCCATATGGCCAGACCTAACTCCTGATCAAATGACCAAATAGTGTATATTGAATGCATGGAGATAGAGGTGGGATTATGGCCCCACTAGAACACCAGTTTATTCACTAGCTCTTCTGAACAGACCACTTAAGTCTGTCCTTACGTCTCCTGCATACAGACAGCTGTTGAAATGGAGCAGGGAAATCCAGCTGCAATGCTGGTGTTCCACACAATATCTTTTCCTAGGTGTCACTGAGGGTAGACACAGATTGGAGAGACGCAGGTGGGTGGCACCTGCCCCTGCAATGCCCAATTTGGGCCTGAGGCCTCTCCAGCATCCTGCTCTTTCTCAGGGTTTATAGAGACTAGCAACTTTGGAAATCTTTCCCTTTTAAAAAAATGCCCACCGACGTTCTCAGGGCACTCAGTTCCGTATGCAGTTCCGACATTCCAGCGGTGTCACCTTGGGAATACCAGGCTGCCCTGTGTATTGTAAGCAAACTTATATTGGTACACATGGGAAGCGCTGTGGTTACTAATATGCAGCTGCTCCAAGTGTCTTGCCAGGATGTACGGGCCGCCCAATTCATGTTCAGCAGGAGCCCCAAGAGACGCTTCTGTCATCAGCCTTCTCTTGAACTCACAAAGAGCTACGCCTGTGCCTTGCAGGCTAGGCATGATTTCACCTCCAATTGTTTTGGTCCAGGCAGCAGACGAGATCAGAGAAACCCTTTCTTCTTCTCTGCCCTCTTTCTAGTCTGTTGCTGGAAGGACGTCTGCAGTGCACAGAGGGCTTTTGATGTCATTTCCAAAGCGGGGGACGGGGGACGGACGACCTTTCTTGGCAGCTGGAAGTGAATTCTAGTCCCTGGCTGCTCAGAGCTGTAACAAACAGAAGGGGTGTGTATGTGGGAAGTGGTATGTATTGAAAGATGAGGGGTAGGGGGTGGGGGGAGACAGACGTAACTTACTAAGCAAGGTGGAAATTGTTTATACACATCTTTTCTGTCCTGTACACACATATACCTCTCCGGGGAGGGGAGAAAGGTTCTGCAACTTCTTAGCAAGTCCTTGCAGGGGAGGAGACAGGTGATTCTATGATTCTATGATTCTATGGCTAGTATCCGAATGTCGCCAGCATATTTCCCCTTGCACAAATCCCTGTGGTACATTTTCAACAGCTTTACAGTTTTCAATAGTTTTAGAGTGTTATTTAGGGGTGGGTGGAGGTGGTGTGGTGAAGGGGGGGGAAAATGTGATACTTAAAACGTTTCGATATTCCTTAAAAGCACAAGGGAAGCTCCAAGAGTCAGCCCACAGTTTCTGCTTGCACTGCAAATGGTGACGCCAGGTTCCTGTGGCAGGAAAGGAGCCTCTGTTCAGATGGTTACGTCTGTCTTCCCCTTAAGCCTGGACTAGCCTTCACCAACCATGTGCCCTCCAAGGCGTTTTGGATCAAAACTCCCATCAGCCCCAGCTTGGCCATGCTGGCTGGGGCTGATGGGAGTTGCGGTCCAAAACACCTTGATGGGCAAAAGGTTAGCCAAGGGCTAGGCTGGCCTCTCTGCTCACTGAAAGCATTGGAGCAGACCTGGGAGGAACCGGGAGGTAACTTCCTCTATTGTATCATTTGCTTGCTGCTGGTTTGGCGGAGAAGATCCACCATGAGGACAAGACATGCTATACAGCTGTCCAGACGAGCGAGGAGGGGTCAACAGCCGGGGAGTACCAAGGCCCACTCATGGTGCTGGCCCAGAACTGCGCTGTGATGCACAACATCCTGGGGCCGGCGTGTATCTTCCTCAGGAAGGGATTCGCAGAGAACAGGCAGCCAGTACGTAAGTTGCACCCGGACGGGCAAGGCAAACACTGCAGAGCCCAGAGGGTGTGTGGAATCATGTGCCCTCGCCCTCCTGTGGATTGAAAGCAAAAAATAAAAAGCATGTCGCCACCTGGGTCTCAAGAGATCCCCATCACTTCCTTCCAGAATGGTTGGGGTGTGGGGAATGGGGGGAGAAATGGTCAGCACTACGTCCAACAATCACTTCTCCTCTCCTTCCCGTGGTTAAATAAAACACAATGCTAATAAAGCAAACGTGCAGCCCTTTCACGACACCCAAAATCAGCTGCTGGAGGCAGCTGCCTCATTCTGGCTTGTGGTAGCGCCAGTCCTAATGGTAGGTCCGGCTAAGTAGCATCCAAAACCTGTCACTTCACTTTGCCACATCAACAGGCCCAACTTTGAATCATTACATCGGTCAATCTGTCATGGGTGCTTTAGCTGAGATACCTGCGTTGCAGGGGTTGGACTAGATGACCCTCGGGGTCCCTTCCAACTCTACAGATCTATGATTCCTGAGACACCTTACTGCAGTGGTGAGGAACCTCAGGCCCAGGGGTCAAATGTGCCCCCCCCCCGCATCTCTAGCTGTCTCTCAGGCCTCTCCCCAGGCAACAGCCCTCATTGCCTGTCTCCAAAGTGTTTTTGGCTGGCTGGAATGTGTCACTGATCTCTGCTCATGGCTCTTGCTTCCCTGTAAGGAGGGTACATAGGAGGGCTGTGAGTGTAGAAACTGGCTGACTGTACAAAGGTAACATTTACAAGTGTTGCTCCACCCACTGCTGTCTCTGGCCCTGCCCACCACTGGCATGTGGCCCTCTGAAGCTTTCCCAGTAGGGACTGTGGCCCTCAGGCTGAAAAAGGGTCCCCAACCCTGCTTTACGGGGTAAAGTTGGACATCTATTACTCCAGGTTTGTCAATGAGAATAACCCTTACTTTGGCCCTTCCTATGTCATGGGGAGGGGAATCCTTAGAGAGAGAGAACCAGGCAAACTGCCACTAAGGTTTACTGCCGCCACCCCTTCCGATCAGTCTAAATAAAAGCAGCAGGAGAAATTGGATAATGGCACACTTTGAAATTGCTGGCTTGGTGAGGGAGATTTTCAGCTCAAGAGATCCTCCTCCAACAAGGAGAGAGGAACCTTTGCTTTGGCTAGGGAGCGGGCAGGAATGTGATTAATTTCTCCTTGAAGAGTGAATCCTACCTAATTTGCACATTCCCAAACAACATACAAACCAAAACACGGCTGCCCTTTGAAAAATCCACATCTCTCTTAATTTTGCAATGCAGTTCTCCAGCTAAGCAACACATGAAAAATGCTTATGTGGGTCCAGAAAAATGCACATATTGTAACATTAAAAAATGCATTATGTAAGGGGAATACTGAATTGCAAAAATGTGCTACATTAGGCAAAACTGCATACAATAATGAGTTGATTAGGAGAAATTTACATTAAATTGCTGATGAATTTTCATTAGGGCTTTTGTTTTCTTAAATAACAATCACAAACTGATGTGGAAATGCAGAGAACTGAACTTCGGAATGGACAGATGAGCAACTGAGAGAAACCGAAACGGAAGGATTTCCCCAGCCCTGCCTCTGGCCCACCCCTCCTCAACCCAGTGGGTTTGCCCCACTGGAAGGAGACTTTGAGCACCTGCTGTTCTTTCACAAGCACAGGAGTCGGTGGGGAACTAGCTTTGTGGGCTTGAGACCCAGGAAATGGAGGACACCCTTTTGTGGGAACCTGCTGTGGGCCTAGAGCAGCTTGATGGGGGCAAGGAGGTAGAGGCTGAGAACTGGGAGTGGTCTGCCCACCTTCCTCTGCCCTCAATTTCCTGGAGATCTGGAGATGTTGCCCCTTCTTCCTGGGCAGCCAGCAGTGCATTTCCAACCTGGGCTTTCCTTTCTCTTGCTGTAGCTTTCTCTACCCATCCCATCCACCCTTGAAAACAAAATGTTGGGTGTTTGCAAGTACTTCCTGCCTGGGCTGAATCATTGTCTCATGTTACCTTTGTCTGCAGATGCTCCAGTCTCTCTCAGGAGCTGCCTTTCTGCCCTAGACATCTGAGGAATGGATGGGGCCATAGCTTAGTGGTAGAGCATCTGTTTTGCATGCAGATGGTCCCAGGTCCAATCCCCAGCAGCATATCCAGGCAGGCCTGGGGGAGACTTCTGAGTCTGAAGCCCTGGAGCAGAACTAGATGGACCCAATGGTCTGACTCAGTAGAAGGCAGCTGCCTAGGTTTCCTGAGATGGTGGCTACAGCTTCCAGAGCCCCAGTTTTTTCCTACTAGCCAGGGGTTGGTTTTTTTTGGAGATCTCAGGGCAACATGGGAGGAGCTCAACTGGCATGAGATGTTTCCACCAGTTTAGCCAGCTGCTGGGAGGGAGGTTACCAGCAGCTCCCAGCTCTTCTAGGCAGAGCTCATCATGGCCATCAGCCTAATTCTGCCCTCCACTTTCTGTTCCTGGAAACAAGGCAATCTTGGCTCTGTGTCGTGAGCATCTCTAATGAGCTGGTGTAAATCTGAGATGTGGAAGAACATGGCTAGTGGGATAGGCTTCAGAAAAGCAGCTCTTTCTCAGGTTCACTTGCTGGGAAGAATAATGTCATGGGGTTTTAATTCTTCCATGTGCCTTTTTGCCTTGGGGGAGAGACAGTAGGCCAATGGCAGAGCACCTGCTTTGCATGCAGAAGGTCCCAGGGTCAATTCCTGGCAACATCTCCACTCAACATGCTCTCTCTGGAACCAGGGCCAGAAAAGAACCCTATGCCCCTGCCTGGGACCTTGAAGATTTGCTGCTGGCCAGAGTAGACCAACTTGGCCAACCTGATGCCTTCCAGATATTTTGGACTACCGTTCCCATCAGCCCCTGCAAGCATGGCTGTGCTGGAGGAGAAAATATGGCTGTAGCCAGGAGGAGTCCAAAGCCTCTGGAGGGCACCAAGTTGGTGAAGTCTGCAGGAGACAATACTCTGGCTTTGATGGACCAATGGGATGACATTGGCCTCTACATATGCTCAGAGGTTCCTGCCTTAACCCTGATTTCGTCTAAAGGAGCTGGCTTTAATCCTTGATGTTGTTCCCTTGCAGGACAGAGAGCTACGGCCGGAAGAAATAGATGGTAAGGTTCTTGATTGTCTTCTCTATACCTATAAAAATGGAGTAGATAAATTCATAGTGGCTTAAGACTGTGACAGCTAGGCATGCTGGCTATATGATACCTCCAGATGAGAGGCAGCAGGCCAGCTGAATGCCAGCTACAAGGTTACAAAAGTGGGAGCAGGGCAGCTAGCAGGGCATCTAGTAGTCGCTGTGAGAGGCTGGACTACATGCGCCTTTAGAATCACAAAACTTCAGAGTTGGAAGGGGGATCCAAAGGGTCATTTAGTCCAACCCCCTGCAGCACAGGGATCACAGCTTTAACCTGAGTCGGCTGCAGGGCAGCTCTGATGCTCATGTGCTGCTTTTGCTGAAACGGCACTGCTGGCCTTCTGGGATTTCCAACAACGAGATGCCAGCCACCCTCACTTCCTGGTTTTGTACCAACCTGAATGATAATTCACAAATTATTTAAGAACATAAGAAGTGCCTCTTATATCAGGTCAATGGCCCATCTAGTCCGGCATCCTGTTCTCACAGTGGCCAACCAGATGCCTGTGGGAAACAAGCAAGCAGGACCTGAGCACGAGAGCCCTCTCCTCTCCTGTGATTCCTAGAAACACTCGTACCTTGGATCCCGAACGCCTTGGCTCCCAAACAAATTGGCTCCCAAACGACTGAAACCCAGAAATGAGTGTTCTGGTTTTTGAATGTTTTTTGGGAAGCCAAATGTCCGATGGGGTTTCCATGGCTTCCGATTGGCTGCAGGAGCTTCCTGCAGCCAATCAGAAGCCGTGCTTTGGTTTCTGAACGTTTTGGAAGTTGAACGGACTTCCGGAACGGATTCCGTTCGACTTCCAAGGTACGACTGTATTTGGAATCATTACTGCCTCTGACTGTGGAGGCAGAGCATAGCTATCCTGCCTAGTAGCCACTGATAGTCCTGTCCTCCTTGAAATTGAGGAAGTGTAAGAATTGCATTGTCTCACTATCCATCTGGAGGTGCATGCTTTTATTTAAACTAGGGTAGCCATGTATCCTACTGCACCAGAGGTGGGGAACCTTCTTCAGACTAAAGTTCACATTTCCTTATGGGGAACAAACAAAACACCTCTCTCCTCCATCCAGACTAGCAAAAGTTCCAGGGCGCATTGTCAGAGACTGGCAGGGGTCCAAAGAGTGTGTGGAAAAGGCCGGGGGCTAGGAGTGCAACTCAGGAGAGGGGACCAGCAATTAATGGGGTCTGGTGCCACCCACAAGGCAGGAGCCAGGCCCATGGGAGAAGGAAGAGTCAGGGCAGTCTGAGACAGAGGAAGGCATGCAGGATGTGGTAGAGGAAGAGGAACTATTCAGACAAGGGAACAGCTGGTTGACTCCCCACCTAGAACCAAGAGGGGTTTGAAGAGGGAAGAGCAGCAACGGCTTCCATGTAGGAGAAGTCTCAGTTTGCAGGCACACAACCCATCAGAGGAGGGCATATAAACCAAAGGAGGGGAGTGGACCCACTATGTCTGCAACTGCTTCGCAGGCTAAAAATATGGGTGCATGTGTATATCTGGAGCTGCTGTAAGTGCTTCACTTGTCAATAAAGAGACAGCTGTCAGATGTGTGCCTTCCTTAGCTGGGGCAGCAGGCCATGAAATGCATCCCAGCCAGGTGAAAACACTCTCAGAGACTGTGAACTGGAGCCATTGAGAGGTGTGGCTAGTGAAGGTGTGTGGTTTAGGGAGAGAGTCCCAGGAGCTGGATAGAAAGGTTTAGAGGGCCATATTTAGCTCCTGGGCCTGAAGTTCCCCACTCCTGTACTATGAGAAGGGCAGCCTTGGTGTTTGAAGGCATTCTTTCTGTTTCAAGGACTGTCCAGTTTACTTCCAGTTCAAAGAACCATAAGAAGAGAGGAGGGGCCAAGGACTGGTCTAAGGCAGGCTTCCTCAAACTCGGCCCTCCAGATGTTTTGAGACTACAATTCCCATCATCCCTGACCACTGGTCCTGCTAGCTAGGGATCATGGGAGTTGTAGTCCCAAAACAGCTGGAGGGCCGAGTTTCAGGAAGCCTGGTCTAAAGTCTCCTCTAGCATCAGGAGAGCCCTGAGAAGATATCCCACAGCTTGAAACCCCAGGACCTAGAAGTGGAAAGTAGTAGCCCTTTACTGTCCAGATGCAGCATTCAGGGAGTAAGGCTTCTGGTCAATGAATACCTAGCACAGGCTATAAAGATCTCCTAGTTGCTCCAGGACACTGCTGAAGCAACTTGTGTGTTGTGCCTCAGCTGTAGGATTACTGACCATGTTCCTGAAACTCACCTCTATGTCCCTCTCCAAGGTGCTGATCTTGGTGCCTCACCTTCCTGTCTGCTTGGAACTCCTGGCCTCCCCTTTCCTTCCATGTGGATCAGACGAATGGTAGCACTGGGTTGGGGCTGATGAGAGCTGGAGTACAAAACACCTGGAAGGCACCCAGCTGGGGAAGGCAATGCTAAAATACTCTGTTGCCACAGACCTTTCACACACTTTCTGTCTCCATGCCAGCAACAGGTCAGATCATACGGCGCAGTCCATTTTGTGGACACCTCACACAGCTTAGCCTCAATAGCAGGAGGACCTAGACAACATGATGAGGACCAGGGCCTATGGCAGAAAATCCCCAGGGTATTTCCCTCCTACTCATTAATTTGAGGCACAGTCAACCCCAGTGGTAAGGAAAATAGCTCAGTGGTAGAGCATCTGCTTGGCATGCAGAAGGTCACAGGTTAAATCCCTAGCACTTCTAGGTCAGGCTGGGGGAGTTTCCACTCTTGAAACCCTTGAGAGCTGCTGCCAATCAGTGTAGATGATGCAGTGGTACCTCGGGTTACAAACTTAATTCGTTCCAGAGGTCCGTTCTTAACCCGAAACCATTCTTAACCTGAGGCTCGCTTTCGCTAATGGGGCCTCCTGCTGCCGGTGTGCTGCCAGTGGCACACAATTTCCATTCTCATCCTGGGGCAAAGTTCGCAACCCAGAGCAACTACTTCCGGGTTAACAGAGTTCGTAACCCGAAGCGTTTGTAACCTGAGATACCACTGTACTGAACTAGATGGACCAAAGGTCTGATTCAGTATAAGGTAGCATCCTATATAAATCACCCCTTAATTGAAAACATTGAGAACACTGTCAACACTGACTCCAGGGTTTCAGACCAAGGAGAAATTCCTAGCCCTAACTAGAGATGCCTCTCTGAACCTGGGCCTCTCTGCATGCTAAGCAGCTGCTCTGCCACAGATGACCTGTGGCCCTTCTTTACCAAAGTGGGTTCATTCCAGGCCACGTTTGTAGCCACCACTGACAGCCGCGTTCTCTGATTGGATTCACCTCAACAGAACTGAGAGAAGCCTTCAAGGAGTTTGATAAGGACAGGGATGGCTACATCAACTGCCGAGACCTGGGCAACTGCATGCGCACCATGGGCTACATGCCAACGGAAATGGAACTCATTGAGCTCTCTCAGCAGATCAACATGAACCGTGAGTGCCAGTCACCTGCCAAGGGGGCATCCCTCCTCCCTCCACAGTGCCACTCTCACTCCTGGTTAGGCTTTTCCAGTCTTCTGGCCAATGTCTTCCTCATCTCCCTTTGGTCTGCCTTTCTGCACAAGCACAACTCCCCAGGCCACTTCTAGACTAAGCTTATGCTTGGCTGCTGTACTCCATGCTCTGGCAAACTTCCGGACTGGATTATTCCAACTAGGGGTGTCAAAGAAATCTGTAGAAAGTTGACCTGGGGTTATATCAAACTAAGTTCTGCTAGTAACAACAACAACAAGTTATTATTTATATGCTGCCCATCTGACTAGGTTGCACCAGCCACTCTTGGCAGCTTCTAACAATTTAAAACAGGCACCCCCAAACTCGGCCCTCCAGCTGTTTTGGGACTACAGTTCCCATCATCCCTGACCACTGGTCCTGTTAGCTAGGGATGATGGGAGTTACAGTTCCAAAACATGTTCCCCCGAGTCATCTCCAGGGTGAACATAACTGACTCTTTCTCCTTGCCCTGACAGGACTTGTTTTCCATACAGCTGACCATCTTCGTTGCCCTTCCTCTGAACCCATTGCAATTTGTCTGTGTTCTTCTTAAAATGGTGGTCAGTATCTTACTGTACTCCCTCCTCGCTCTGTGTTCCTAGAGGGCGGCCACGTAGATTTTGATGACTTTGTGGAACTGATGGGACCAAAGCTTCTGGCAGAGACGGCAGACATGATTGGGGTCAAGGAGCTACGCGATGCCTTCAGGGAGGTGAGAGCCAGATTGTGCAGCCCCTTCAGTGTGTTGCAAACTATCTACCAGTTCAAGGTGGTATACAGCTTGGGATCAGGATACCTGAAAGATCATCTAGCTCCTTATATGCACAACCCATCTCTGTACCCTGCAAATGGATCAGGCATCCTGCTTCCCACACTAGCCAATCAGATGCCTTGTGGAAGCTCACAGGCAGGGAATAAAGGTAAATCCCTGAGGCGGGATGAGGCCAAAAGGGGCTCATCTAGTCCAGCATTCTGTTATCACAGTAGCCAGCTAGATGCCCTGACTGGAAATCCAGAAGCAGGACCCGAGCACAGAAGGAACTCTTGTAATTCCTAGTCACTTGTAGTTCCCAGCCACTGGTATTCAGAAGCACACTGCCTCCAACATACATAGTCATCATGGCTCGTGGCCATGGAGAGCCAGGGATTTCTCCAAGGACCCCTCCAGACACTCCTTTTTTTGTGTGCATTCATGATTTGTGCTCCTGGTGACATCAGGGATGTGTGATCCCACTCTCAATACTTTTGCAAAATTTTCAGGATGCACATATAGCTTTGCTTTCAATCAGTGCATGTCCTATAACTTCATAGAATCATAGAATCATAGAGTTGGAATAGACCACAAGGGCCATCGAGTCCAACCCCCCTGCCAAGCAGGAAACACCATCAGAGCACTCCTGACATATGGTTGTCAAGCCTCTGCTTAAAGACCTCCAAAGAAGGAGACTCCACCACACTCCTTGGCAGCAAATTCCACTGTCGAACAGCTCTTACTGTCCGGAAGTTCTTCCTAATGTTTAGGTGGAATCTTCTTTCTTGTAGTTTGGATCCATTGCTCCGTGTCCGCTTCTCTGGAGCAGCAGAAAACAACCTTTCTCCCTCCTCTATCAGTGCATGTCCTAAAACTTCCTGCTGGAAGCCTGTAACTTTCCTTACCACAAATGTTTGGGGAGCATTTGTCCCACATTTCTTGTGCTATACTGCAAGGGTGCATCCCAGATGGCAAAAGTGCAGTAATGGGGAAGCATCTTGGAACAACTAATAAAGCAGAATTGCATGTGGGCATTCTAATATAAATCAAAACGTGAGTTTTAATCTTCCTCTGTGCCCTCCTCCAGATATTGCTAGACTTCTCACCATCCAGAACATTTAGCAGAGCTTGGTGGGAGCTGGGGGAGGGTGGGGGTGGACAGGTTCTTCCCTACCTTTGCAATGCACCTTTAAAGTGTTTTTCACAAAAGGCAGGATATAAATAACTTAAAGCAAAATCACAGATACCAGTCTGGTTTCAATCAGGTGAGGTTCTTGCCAGAGTGGCTCAAGAGGTGAGAAAGGACACTGGCAGCTGTGGAGATGAGAGGGGTGGGTCCTGAGAAATCTGACCAGTTCCATCCTAATGGTCCCTGACATCTGTTGCTTCCTTGCAGTTCGATACAAACGGTGATGGAGAGATCAGCACCAATGAACTACGAGAAGCAATGAAGAAGCTGCTTGGGCAGCAAGTGGGGCACCGGGACATAGAAGATATAATAAGGGACGTCGACCTGAATGGAGACGGACGAGTGGATTTTGAAGGTGAGAGAGAGTGAGTGAGGGGTTTCCCACTGGACAAGCAGCATATCTGCACCCGGTTCCAATGAAGGGCGTGCCCAATGTGAGTCATGGACTAGCTGGACGCAGAGGAGTGGTAGCAGACACCAGCTGGGTAACCCTTAAGGGAATGCCCTCCTACTGCAACCAGCTGCCCTCCCCCCTGGTTTCCCAGGATCAGAAGAGGCCTGAAGAGGGTGGAGCAGAGACAGACCTGTTGACTGAGTCTCAAATTGCTTGAGAAGGACCCGGGAGAGAAGGAGGCTGAGGCATCTGTGTGATGGCAGGGGCCTTCAGTCCTCACAACTGCCTCATTGGGGCAAGATCTACCAGGAAGAGTTGCTGTGCTCATTAAGCCTGGCCTCCTGAGCTATTTGTTTCTTTGAATAAAGAGTCAGCTTCACTGACACTCTGTGAGTTATTACTGACCTGCTCCTGGCACTCACCCGACAATACATCCCGTCAGGAATTGTCCTTGCAGGAAACATTGGAGGCAGGCAAAAGCACTCAATAATGGTGTGGAGCAGGGCCTTAGGGATAGTCCTGAGGGCCAGAAAGAGAGGCTTGGAGGGCCACATCCTGGATATTTGTGGCCAGGCTACCTCTGCCCATTGGGGATCTCCTAAACCTGTGAAAAGTGTTTCATGCCATGGACATTTGGACCTCCAACAGGAAGCCTGGATCTAACAATAAAACACACATACAGTGTAAACCTGATCCTTAAGGGGGCATGCAACCCCCTACAGAAAGGGCCAAATCCACTCCCTGGTTAGGCAAACTGTTCTTCCACAGAACCTCTTTTAGCTTTTTGGCTCTCATCCATCTGTGACCAATCTCAACTGAGTCAGTTCATAATGTCAACATTTCTAAGAAGCTGCTATCTGGAAGCTAGTGAAGACCAAAGGAAGATATTTTTTATTTTATTTTTAAATGTCCTGAATAATATTCAGTGCCTGAAGCAGCAAGTGATTGATTATTCATTATCACTATTCCTGCACAGCCCTCGGATCATCTAGTGCTTTACAGCTGCCTTCTCCAACCTGATGCCCTCCAGATGTCTTGAACTGCAACTCCTATCAGACCCTAGTATGGCCATTTGATGCTGGGGTTCATAAGAGCACACACTGTGCTGACTGGGGCTGATGGGAGCTGTAGCATGAAATATATGGAGGGTATCAGGTTGGCGGAGGCTGGTGTAGGCAGTGGTGGTTGGTGTCCATTGGGACTGGTAGGGCCAACAGTAGGTGGCACCAGAGCCTATGATAGTTAAGTAATTCTAGTTTTGTCCCCCTGCTGAGTTGTACAAGAGGAGGAGGAAGTTGACAAACAGGGCCACCACTTGGCTTAATTGCAAGAAGGCAGGCAGCTGGAAGAATGTCTGAGGTCGGCAGACTGAGACTAGCAGAGCAGTGCCTTACTTGCCCTAATCAACCAGCATCCTGACTCAGTATAAGGCCACTTTCTACGCACCTTCCTTCTCTATTGTCACATCCGTACCATAAGTTTAAAGCAAATGACACCCTCAGAGAATCCTGGGAACTGTAGTTTGTTAGGAGTGCTGGAAATTGTAGCACTGTGAAGGATAGGGCTGGGCGAAAACTGGTTTTCAACACTGATTTATCACCAGCTAAACATTGCAATATATCAATATATCATGATGTCTGAAATAAAGATGGAGATATGTAGAGGCATTGGCAGGCTTCATGGTTTTTCCTGCATTGTGATTTTTGCTGGCGGCTGCTCTTGTGATTCGCTGCCTGCTGCAGGAAGTAGGGGAGAACTGAGCCAGCAGAATTAACAGGGGCTGCAGGAATCGAGAGAAGCATTGGCTGGCTTCAGAGTTTCCCCCACACTGTGATTTTTGCATAGCATGCACGCACATCATCATTTGCGATATATTGCCAGGTCAAAAATTCTGAAACTGATATCACAATATGGACTTCAAACCAGTTTTGGATGACATATTGTCCAGCCCTAGTTACAGATGCACTACAGTTCCCAGTATTATTGGGTAAAGCTAGGACTGTTGAAGTGCTACATAAATGTGTTTTAAACGTATGATGTGGATCTTTTTCCTTTTTCTCTTTCCTTCTTGCCTGCAGAGTTTGTCAGGATGATGTCCCGCTGAGTATGGTTCTTGGGCTGAAAACGAATCAGCAGCTGAGGGAAGACGAGGACCTGAATGGAGCGCCCAGCCCCAATGTTCCTATGCAAAGGCTGACGCACTGGCTGCGCTCGAGACAGTGCGAGATGCCAACCTGCCTCTCTGACCCAAAGTGGCCCTGATGCTCCTTCACCCTTCCACACTGTGAAAAAAGACGATCTCCAGCAACTGGAAGCGTTCCTGGGTGACGCTGGGCTCCAGGACCAGCCACGTTTGCAAGCGAAGGTGACAACTCTTTCCCTGCCTTGACTCTTCCGGCAAGCACTGCAAAGGTGAAAGAGAAGGAAGGGGTTCTCTCAAACTGGTGGCTTATGGCAAAAAGCCACCTGGGATTGGTGCCTGCCACGGATTGCACTCTTTTCCTTGGTGAATTGACTATGTATTGGCCTCATGCCTCCTTGTGTTGTTAATCATCTGTGTTGAGTTATTTATAGCCTCCCCGGAATGTTCTTGTGTCTCCCTGCGGTTATGTTAATGAGAGCAAATATACCTTTGAAATGCAAAACATAAATAACAAGAGCAAGACTTTGGTAGGCCTGGCTCTTCTGTGGGAGGAGGAGAGGTGGCTTGAGGCAGTGGGGATGGCGACAGCGATGGAGCCGGCCCTACCATTAGACAACTGCTTGAAACAGCAGGTGCGAGGAGGAGGAGGAGGAGGAGGAGGAGGAAAGCCTCAGTGGCTCTGTCCTACCTCCATTGTCAGAGGCAGTAAAAGCCCCCGAATGCCAATCCTGGGAATCCCAGGTGGAAGAGTGCTGTTTTGCTCAGGTTCCATTTGCAAGACATCTGGCTGGCCACTCCGAGAACAAGAGGCTGGACTCCAAGGACCACTGACCAGATCCATCAGGGCTCCTCTGATGAGGAAAAGGCAGCCCCTCCCCATCTGTTCCTCTTTATCCCTCTGTTGAAACACAGAGCTGTGTGTGCCACACACACTAACCAATAGTCCTTAGGTTCCATGGAGGATGCTCACTTTGCTAGTGCGGAAGAGAGAATCAGCTGCAGTCCACTTGGCTTCTGTGCATCAAAATGGGGGGAAAGGGTACTAACATGTCCTTTGCCTCACTGGCTGCATCCACACCATATATTTAAAGCACACACACACACCCAAAATCATGGGAACTGTAGTTTCCTTCTCACAGAGTTACAATTCCAAGCACCCTTAAACTACAGTTTCTGGGATTCTTTTGAATTATTTCCACTCCAGTTTCTGAGGAATGGGTGAGGCAGAAGTTCTGTCTGAAACCAGCAAGCTTGATGCCAGGGGTCACATTTCCAAGGCAGCCTTAGAGCCTGGCATAATCAAAGTAAATTCCAGCAGTCACAGCTATCACTTGCCTGATGCCACAGATAGCAGAGGAAGCATGTTAGCACACGTTGATCCGTTGCCCATTCTAGTGGCAGTCACAACACACCAGGCAGCACAGTCCTGAGCATATCTCCTTAGAAGAACTGTCTATTGTAGTGGTAGCTAACCAGCAGCCTGGGGGCCTGATCCAGCCCCCTAAGTAAACCTCAAGACTCCATAGGGTTTGGTGGCAGCAGAACAAAGGGGGGGGAGGGAAGCAGACACAGAGCTATAGTGTATAAACTACAGTTCCCAGGATTTATTGCAGAGACATATGGGGAGATGTGCTTTAAGTCTTTCCCACCTGACACTGTAAGGTACATCTTGGGTTTCTAGTAGGGGGGAACCAATCACTGAGTAGATCTGAGAAGCATGAGGTCTGCCCATGCCTGCCCTGGGCCAATGATCTTTTCAGCTTGGTGGATTAGAACCCACAGATGGGTCTCAGCTTAACCTAAGCTCAGTCACAGCCTCCGCATGGAAATATATGGTTTTTAAAAAGCAATGAATTAAGAAGCAAGTCCTCAAATGAACGTTTGGGCTAAAAGTGAGTCCCAGGTGTGAAGAAGCTGAGGCACTTCAGGTTCCGGAGGGCCTGTCAGCAAGATACCTTCCATGGACCCCTTTGCTAAGTGAGCCTAACCGCTCCTCAGGGTGTTGTAATCACCAGTTGTTGTTGCTGCTTCTCCTCCTGATCATCATTGGTACTACTTGCTTGCTTGCCAGGCAGAGCCCAGTGAGTCAGCAAGCAGACCAGGGGCATCTTCTGACCCTCCTTCTTTCACCACTGCCGCAGTCTGGGTCAGAGTAAGAGTAAGAAGTGGATGAACCAAGCAAGCAGGCTGCAAGGGGTGGAGGGGAGGAGCAGGATCTTGTCGGCAGGTCCTGCTGCTGGGGTGTAAGCCCTCCTGGCAGGTGCTAGACCATGCTGAGCCTTGATGCCAGCCCAACCATTGGGCAAAAAAGATGACAGCCCTCTACCTCCAACATGGATCATGGAGCTCCTGGGCCTTTTCTTTCTAAACTAGAAATCCCTGGTTATGCAGGTAAGAGGCTCCAACTCCTGGCTGATATTTCTTACCCTTTTCTAACAAACTGTGGTTAAGGAGGAACTACCAGAACAGTTTGCAATATTCTAAATGCAGCAGAGTCCCACCCCACGTTCTTTCTGATGGTACAATAACTGAAAAAGGGGTGGGGGAACCATAACTGAGTTGACTGAAGATATGCCCTGCAGCTCTTACATGTGTCATGAAACTGTCTTCTTGTGGAGCTGATCATCGGCCCAACTAACCTTCTATTGTCTGCTCGTGAGAGCAGTGGTTTGCAAGCTTTTTCAAGCCGCTGCCCCCTTGGTTCCATAAGCTCATCCCCACTGCCCTCTATTCAGTGCTCTTTTGGGGGGAGGGGGAAGTGCCAGCACTCACCATGAAGTTGTTAAAGTAAGTGCCATGCTTTGAACATTGGGGGGTGGGGGTGATGTGCCAGTGCTGTGTACCCTTGAGTACCCCCAGAAAAAAAGCACTGCCTCTACCCTACCCTATGAAAAATATTATCCAGAACAACAGTTTGCACGGCCCACTAAGGAAGATAATTGCACCATGACATCCAAAACAGCAACAATTAATGCACATTTATTCAAAATCCAGTAAGTTTTATCAATTCAACAAAACTGACAAACTTCATCCAGTGATTTTCAAAGTCTGAAAGCCATTTACACCTCCAGAACTCTGCTGCCACCTGCCTGACTCTTATCACCTCCCTAGGTAACCCCACTGCCTCCTGGGAATGCAAATACTGCCCACTTTGGGAAGCCCTACTCTAGATGTATTTATTATTACTTTGATTTATTACGCACCCTTCACGCCGGGGTCCCGCGACAGGTCACAACAAATAAAAATGCAATATTAAAAACAGTTGAAAACAAATCAGAATAACAAGAACAGGGTGGGTCTTAAAAACACACCTCTCTAGTGGGAAAGGCCAGCAGAAAGAGGTTTGTTTTCAGCTGTTGACAAAAGCTGTACTTTGAAGGCACCCGATGCACCTCTGGGGGGAGAGCATTGCACAACTAACAGGGTGGCACAGAGGATGTCCTCTCATGGGCCACCAGCCCTTGAGATTCTGAGGACAGTGAAACAACCAAGAGGCCCCCTCCGTAGCAAGCACATCCCTGACTGTTGCTGGCGAGGGATGATGGGAGTTGTAGTCCAAAACATCTGGAAGGCACTAAGCTAGCGAAGGCTGGTTTACTCGGAGCAGCAGCAACTCTCCTTGGACTCAGCCAGGTATCGTCCTCAGCTGTAACCCTTTTAGGTGCTGATACCACTGGGCCTGCTGGCCTTCAAGGATCCCTTCAAGGATCTACTTCCAACATATATTATAATGCACAGTTCACATCCACTGGCGGTGCAGCCACCCAGCCCTCCTGTACCTGCCCAAGTATTATTGGACCAGCCTTAGCCAAAATGGGAATAAGCCAGAGTGTGAGAGTTGCCCTACCATTCTGCAGACCAAAGGATGGCTTCCTTCTCTGTATAACTCAGTCTCCGGAAGCCAAATTCAGCAGGAGAGAGGCTGTTTTCTTGTACAGGCAGGTTCAGGGATTAAACCTTCAATCTAATAATCTCATTGCAGGGATTATTCCTCTGCTTTCATCTCCCGGCCAGCACTGGGAGAGATTCCAAGCTGCCCTGCAGACAATACACAAGCGGAGCAAGGATCCGCCCAGCTAGGCGGCTCAGCATGCAAGCGCCGTGTCTCCATACTAGTGTGACTTGCCCCCATGGTTCTGCCTTTAGCTATATGCTGCAGCTAGGAGTGCAGCCAGGAAAGTTTGGACCCTGGTCTTAATAACCTGATGGTGGCCTCCTTCAGACAGCTGCGTGTATTAGTTGTGAAGCACATAAGAAACACTTCTCTTGCCACCCTGCTGCCATTCCAAACTTTATGCCTGCTTTTACTTTCCTGATAGGTTAGAGCAGGAGTGGGGAACCTTTTTTTAGCTCAAGGGCCACATTGTGCTCTAAACAACCTTCTGGGAGGCCATATACCAGTGGCAGGTGGGGCCAGAGGTAAAAGCGGGTGGAGTAACAGATGTAAATTTTAGCTTTGTGGAGAACGCTGATTCCTACACAGATTTTCACTCCCTCCATTCAGGCAAACAAGAGGTATTAGCAGAGCTCAATGACACAGTCTACCTATTTAGGCAAAACCACTCAGGGCCGGTGAGGGGTTTGCTTATGGCTGTGGAGTGTGCTGAAGGCCTGTAGAGAAGCCGGGAGGGCCAGATTTGGTCCTCAGGCCTGTGGTTCCCCTTCTCTCTCTCTCTCTCTCTCTCTCTCTCTCTCTCTCTCTCTCTGTGTGTGTGTGTGTGTGTGAGAGAGAGAGAGAGAGAGAGAGAGAGATGCCTCCCAAAGCAGTTTGCCAACCCTGATTAAAATAAAAAGAAATACTCTTGGAGCATGTGCAATATTGCATTTTAAACTCATTCACCATCATGACTGCAGGAATAAGACAGTGTTTGGTTCTGCTGCCCTGATGTTAAACCCATTTATTTGGGGATTAGCACCATTTTGTTATAGAAATGGCTAATATATTTTTAAAGATAAAGATCATGGTTTGCACCCAATGTTAGTCAGAGTAGACCCACTGAATGGACATGGTTAACTTAGACCCATTACTTTCAATCTGACTTCTGTTGCTGCAGCTCTTCGTGATACCCACAGCCCTTGTCTCTCAACGGACCTCTTTCTACCAGTGTTAACACAAAGCAGTGGACCTTTGCTAAAGGGCATGCTGGCTGGGCTGATGAGAGTCGTAGTCAAAAGCATCTGGAAAGCAGCAGGTTGGCCAAGGCTGGTCTGGTGGAACAAGCTGCCTGGGAACCTGGTGGACTCTCTTCCATTAGGAGGGGTTTTGGGGGGGGTTGGCTGGCCACTTATTTGATGCTGTTGCAGTGTAAACCAGTATGGTGCAGTGGTTCGGGTGCTGGGTGAGGGCTTGGCAGACCAGAGTTCAAATCTCCACTCAGCCATGAATCTCACTAGGTAGGTGACCTTCTCTCAGCCTCACCTATCTCAAGGATAAACCAGCATCCTCTTCTCCCACTGGCCAAGCAGATGCCACAAAGGAAAACCAGAAAGCAGGACCCAAGCATAACTGACTGTGGAACCCTCTTCACGCAAAGCTTGTGTATGCCACGAAACCACAATAATAGAATCATAGAACTGTAGAGTTGGGAGGTTCCCTGAAGATCATTTGGCCCAACCACCTTTGATGCAGGAATATGTATCTGTCCCATACAGAGACTGAACCTGCGACCTTGGCATTATCAGCACCAAACTCTAAGTGGCTGGATATATGAGGCTGCCAACATAGTTTGAGTCCAATACTGCTTACCAAGTTCCTAGAGCCTGAGAACCTTGTCTAAGAACACGAGAAGAGCCTGCCAGATCAGGCTAGTGGCCCATCTAATCCAGCATCCACATGTTCTCACAGTGGCCAACTGGATGGGTCAATGGGAGGCCCATAAGCAGGAACTGAGCTCATCAGCGCTCTCCCCCCCCCCCCGTGGCTTCCCACAACTGGTTTTCAGAACTGTTAGTCTCCAACAATGGAGTCAGAGCATAACCATGGTGACTACTAACCATTGATAGCCGATAGACTTTTCCTCCATGACTTTGTCCTCTTTTAAAGGCATCCACATGAGTGGTCCTCACTGCCTCCTGTGAGAGCAAATAGCTTAACTCTGTGAAGAACTTTCTCATCTGTCCTGGATCTCACATCATTCATCTTCACTGAACGCCTGTGAGTTCTAATGTTATGAGAGAGGGAGAAAAACTTTTCTCTAGCCTCTTTCTGCATGCCATGTGTGATTTTATAAACTTCTATCAAGTTGTAAAGAAATGGGCAGAGAGCTACGTTTGTCACCTTGAGCTGCTTGCAGGAAAGATGAAATATAAAGATAACAACAGCAGCAGCAACAACAGCTATAACACCAACAATAGATAAAAAATACAAATAAAATTTTAAAAAGCCAAAATAAAATGTCGAGTTCTGGTAGAGGGCTAACTTTTGAGATGGCTTTCAGCTATGATTATATGACTCACGCTGATTTAACCACAGTGGTGCAAGATCAGGAACAGAGGCCTGTGAGCCTTTCACTTGTAGGTCACTAGCACAAATCCAGAGCAGCTAAGGCGATGCGGTGGCTAAGCATGTTAGCGATAAACAGGATACAGAGGTGCTGTGGAGTGTGCAGTGCTGATAGTTCCACATTCAGAGTGACTGGCAGCATTTGAAGAAGAAGAAGAAGAGTTTGGATTTGATATCCCGCTTTATCACTACCCGAAGGAGTCTCAAAGCGGCTAACATTCTCCTTTCCCTCCCCCCTCCCCCACAACAAACACTCTGTGAGGTGAGTGGGGCTGAGAGACTTCAGAGAAGTGTGACTAGCCCAAGGTCACCCAGCAGCTGCATGTGGAGGAGCGGGGAAGTGAACCCGGTTCACCAGATTACGAGTCTACCGCTCTTAACCACTACACCACACTGGCTCACTCACTGTGACCCTGCAGGTTTGGTTGCTGTACCCCGAATCCCCAGCCGCCTGCATGGCCAATGGTCAGGGATCATGAGTGTTGTATTCCAGCAGCATGCACAGGGACACATTGTCTAGTAGTCTATGCAGGAGGCTACACCGCTGACAAGCTCTGTTGCAGACTTGGTCGCTCTCCTGGTGAATCCCAGCATCAGTTCCACCACCTCTTCCTTAAGTTGATAGGCTGCGTTGGGCTTGGCTCCCATTCACAGGGACACAGACAATTTAGGCATCAAAAAACAACGGAGAGAAACACCATCACTTATTACTGATGCCCACATATTAAGCTGCTGTTCAAAGCACAGCTGCAGTGACCCACTGAAAAGGTGGCAACCCGTTTACAGCTCCCAAGTTGCTGGCAGGTAATTTGGCTACTTAAGACCTCACAGGAAGCTGCCTTATACAGCTGGTCCATTCAGCTTAGTACTTTCTATGCTGATTGGCAGTGGTTCTTTGGGATTTGGGGCAAGGAGCCATTGGGAATTGGGACCTTCTGCAGTGCAGATGCTCTATCACTGAGCTATGGCACTTGCCCAAGAGAGTCTAGTATGCCAAAATGTGGACCATTATTGAGAGGGCAATGAAAGAGCTTTGTTTCAGCTGCAAAGTTGTTCCTGCTGCTGTTATTATTATTATATTAATTTTATTTATGTATCACACTTAAAGAGCCCTGGGTATTGCAAAGGATGAACAACAGAATCACATCACTGATTTAACACAAACACAGCACGAAAATATTCATCAAGTAACAGTCCTACATAACACACGTTGAGCTGCTCCTTCACCCTGGGGGACCGCTGGGGCTTAATTTCCCTTTCTCAGCTAATAACTTGTTCCACTGACCTGTCACCCCAGCCGCGTTTAAGTGCTTCAAAGCCCCGTGGCCGACCTGGACTAGTCACAGCTTAAACTGAGAAATCTTCAGGGATTAGTGAGGATTGGCTGTAATCAGTGCAAATGAGCCCTAACAAGGCCTGCCTCTGGCCAGCCGGCCTGAGATTTTTTGCTGCCTGAGATGGTGCCACCTTCATACCATGCAGAGAAACTGGCGACATGGGCAGCTGAGCCTTATTTCAACACTGGCAAAGGGGCAGCAGAAGATAGGAAGAGCCTGCTGGATCAGGCCAATGGCCCATCTAGTCCAGCATCCTGTTCTCACAGTGCCCAATCAGACGCCTCTAGTAAACCAGCAACCAGAATCCAAGCACAAAAGCAATGTCCCTTCCTGTGGTTTCCAGCAACTGGAAATCACAAGCATTCTGACCATGGAGGTAACATATAGGTACCAGGGCTAGTAGCCATGGATAGCCTTCTCCTCCATAAATTTGTCTAATCCTCTTTTTAGAGTCATCCAAGTTGGTAGCCATCACTGCCTTCTGTAGAGTGAAGCAGTCCTTTCTTTTGTCAGTCTTTCAACATTCAGCGTAATTGGATGTCCACAAGTTCTAGCCCTAGGAGAGAGGGAGAGTCACTGCTGGTTATTGTAGACAAAACTGTTATAGATTTTTTTGGGGGGTGGAATCCCACTAAATCCTATAAATTAATAAATGTGGAATTTGGAATGTGAAGGGAGAAATAGAAGCTGCCTGTGCAAAATGACCTAGTCAAGCCAGGGTCATTAAGAAACAATACAGGGCAACTGAGAGCCATTGGAAACGCAAGGAAATGCAGGGCACCCCCTTGCCCTGAGGTGTGAACAGAGACGGGGAGTTTGTAAGCAACTGAGTGTGAGGTGACAGGAAAAGAGAGTTCCTTCGTAGGGCGTTCTGGGAAGAAGAAGGAAGAAGAAAGACTGGGCTCCATCTTGGGCAGGCTGGCTGAAGGCTGGCTGCACTGCTGTAGGAGACAAGCCCCTCTTGAAAGGACCATGCTGTAAGATCTGGACTCCCTCCATGAAGAATGAAGGTGTAAATAGGTGAATAAACCATATTTCTTAAAGCTACGACAGTCTCCGCTGTGTCTCAGTTCTGCAAAGGAACACAGACCCTGGGTGAATGTCTGAAACCCCCTATGGCCTCTTGCTACCGCTCGGCAGAGAGTCGGAGGCACCCAACTTTTGTAACAATGCTGAGCTAGGTGAACAAAAGGTCTGATTCAGTAAAAAGCAGCCTCCTGTGCTCCTGCATACATGCTTGGTTGCTTTAATAATTTTAAAATAAGTCAGAAATGATGTTCTAGTGACCAGTAGAAGCTCCTGAGTGTCTATGTCAGAATAGGTGCTGGTGCCAGGTCTGTCTGCTGCTCTCCCCATAAAATGTTGTTATTTGGGCTGTCATTTGTGTAGGGGCTGGGCTGTGGGGCCATGGACTTCTACCAATGAATGCCTGATACCTGGAAGATCTTTTCTTTTTGAAGATCGCAACTCTGCCGCCTTCACTGGGGTCCTCAATCTGACTCGCTGTAGGTCTCCCTCCTTCTGGGGATGAGTGTGCTTTGACTAACTTTGTACCAGGATCTGAGCAAACCTGGAGGGGCTTGC
This sequence comes from Podarcis raffonei, assembly GCF_027172205.1. Taxonomy (NCBI): domain Eukaryota; kingdom Metazoa; phylum Chordata; class Lepidosauria; order Squamata; family Lacertidae; genus Podarcis; species Podarcis raffonei. Next base: position 26,232,837 of record NC_070617.1, read on the forward strand.
TTCTGCGAACTTGAGCCAGTTCCCACATCCCAATATGACATGGGTTTTGCCGCACATACTAGGCTATGCAAGACTGCTTTAGGACCATCTCCTTTGGAGGTTGCTCGCTTGCTTGATTAAAAACAACAACATGCCTTGAACAAGTGATTGCTAAAGCCTTTCTTCCGAAATCTGCAGAGGGCATGGAGCGATTGAGTGGGATTTATAACTCCACAGCGCCACCAAGCACCCAACCTGTGCATTTTAAGTACCGGCTGCCCAAATTGAATGAAAAGGTACATTAGGGAATGCTCTCCTGCATTCATTACAAATGCTTTGGCTCTTGTGGAGGCTTCCTTTCACTAAAGTGACTCAGCTTTTAGGGCATTCCCTTTGGAACTTTGGAAATGCTGCTGAATAATTTACTGGAGAGTCTGGAAAGTCAAAGATCAAACACCTCTTTGAAACCAGAATGTCATTGAAGGAAGCATTAAGTGCACTGCTTCACTTTCCAGTCTCACCTCCCACCTTCCCTTCCCTCTTAATTGGCTGCCCCCCACCACCAAAAGAACCGAATAAGTTCACCGGAAGAAGGGCCTGATTGGGCTTGAGTTAGCCTATGGATCACCTTGTCTGCTGAAGCAGGGAGAGAAGTGCATTGTTTGAAAGTACCTGCCACAGCAACACCTTCGCTGATGCTAAGCAGGCCTGGGTCTGATCAGTGCCTGGATGGGAGACCTGTCTGGGGGCCCTGTGTGAGGCTGCCTTGAATTCCGCTGCAGAAAGATGGGGTGCAAATAAATAAAAAGACATCACAAGGCACCATTTCCCTAATGGGGAACTCCCTCCTCATGGAGATGCATTTGACACCTTCGTTATGCAGCTTCCAGTGGATGTTGAATATGCCTTTGGCACTTGAGGTGCATATTTTCAGGACCCACCTTAGTTTTGTTATTGTGAATTGTTTTAAACTTTTTTGAAATTGTGTTTTAATGTTCTAACCAGTCCTAGGGCCTTAGGGTGAAGGGTGGTTAATTAATCATAATCCTCTTGATGTACAATATATTTTATCCTGATCTTTTCCCAGTGGCAGGAAAATAGGGGGGTGGGTCTTATCACTGAATAGACATGTATAGGATTGCAGTATCATTCCACTGCTATCCACTGTTTAGTAGCTGTAAAAATAGAGGCTCCATCCAGGGCTGTCTTAAGCATGTGTGGCACCAGGCTGCAAAGATCTGCCTGCCTCGCCCCCCCCCCCGATTGCCCAGTCCTAGGTGCGCAGGAGGGTGGAGCCGGCCGGCTGCCTCAGTGTCTCGCTGGCTTGGTCACCCCCGAACTCGCGGCACAGAAAGAATAACCCAAACATCACAAACCTTCTGCTTGTTTCTTTCTCAGAGAAGCTTCCAGAACCCTCTTGAATTAATCAGAATAGGAAATATCTCTACACATCAGATCAATACTTTCTGCACTAAGTCTGCAAACTGGCATCTTACTTTAACAAGAGTTTGCAGACTGCAAAGTGGCCGTAGAGCTATCAAGAAAGGCAGAAGAGAGATCACCTTGATGTGAATCAGTTGGGGGCTTTTCCAGTCCCTCTCCAGGGTTTCGGTTTTCTGGCAATTTAATTTTTTATGAAATTTATGTCAGAAGCTACAGTAGCAAATACTTTTTCCTTTGGCTATTAACTAGCAACGCAGAAACCAAAAACACCCAAAATGAAACACAGGGGAAATCTATACCCAGCCTGTCAATTTGTTATACAGCTTTTCTACTTATTCAGAGATGGTGGAAAGAAATGATTTTGTCGCCTGAGAAAAATACTATCATAAATGGGGGCTTATGTTTTCCTCTGAGCTTGCTTAAATCTGTGTTTGAACTATAATAATAACTATTGGAATATATTTATTTATATCCTGCATTTTACTGATAAAATAATCACAGCTAAAACATATTGTTTGGGCAACAATCATTTCAAAACAATTAAGTATTAATAAAATTAAAACTGTATAAGATCTATTTAAAACATACAGAAAATCACAACAAAAACAGCAAGGCACCAGCCTCCTCATTAAAAGCAGAAGGAAACAAGGAGGATAACAAGGAGGGAGCCAGTCTAACATCACTAGGGATTTGCCAAGTCTGGAAGCAGCCGCAGAGAAGGCTCTCTCCCGCATCCCTACCAAATGTGCATGTGAGAAGGGACTCCCCCCAAAATCTCCGAGTCTCAGCATGTTTTTATGAAGGAATGTGGTCATTCAGATAGCTTGGACCAAAGTCATACAGGGCTTTACAGGTCATAACCAGCATTTTGAACTGTGCCAGAAAACAGACCAGTAGGCAGTGGAGCTGTTGTAACCAGTGCCAGTCAATAATCTTATAGCTCTCTGAGCTAATTTGAAGTTTCTGAGCACTTTTTAAAGGCAGCCCCACATTACAGCGATCCAAATGGGATGGAACTAAGGTGTGTGTCACTGTGGCCAAATCAGACATCTGGAGAAACAGGCGCAACTGGTGCACTAGCTTGAACTGTGCAAATGCACTCCTGGCCAACAAAGCGACCTGGGCATCCCGGCTCCGAACTGAGTCCAGCACACCCAAAGTGCAAGCCTGTGTATTCAGGGGGAATGCTACCCCATCTAGCACCGGCTGAATCCCTATTCCCTGGTCTGCCTTCCAAACGACCAAGAGCACCTCTGTCTTGTCTGGATTAAGTTTAAATTTGTTTACCCCCATCCAGGCCATTATTGATAGCAGACACTGGTTTAGAACTGAGACAGCTTCCTTGGATTTAGAGCAGGGTGTCATCAGCGCACTGGTGACACCGAACCCCGAACACCGAAACTCCAGACCACCTCTCCCAGTGGTTTCATGTAGATGTTAAATAGCATGGGGGACTGAACACAACCCTGAGGGACCATGCAGGCAAACTAGTAAAGGTAAAGGGACCCTGACCATTAGGTCCAGTCGCGGACGACTCTGGGGTTGCGGTGCTCATCTCGCTTAACTAGCCGAGGGAGCCGGTGTACAGCTTCCGGGTCATGTGGCGAGCATGACTAAGCCGCTTCTGGCGAACCAGAGCAGTGCTCGGAAACGCCGTTTACCTTCCCGCCAGAGTGGTACCTATTTATCTACTTGCACTTTGACGTGCTTTTGAACTGCTAGGTTGGCAGGAGCTGGGACCGAGCAACGGGAGCTCACCCCGTCGCGGGGATTCAAGCTGCTGACCTTCTGATCGGCAAGTCCTAGGCTCTGTGGTTTAACCCGCAGTGCCACCCGCGTCCCTTCTGCAGGCAAGCTACCAAGATGTCAAACAGGATTCCCCAAGCACCATTTTCTGGGTTCACCCCTCCAAGAAGGAAAGAAGCCACTGTAAAACAGTGCCTCCGAGTGCCATTCCAGCAAGGTGGCCCAGAAGGACACAATGCTCAATGGAATTGAAGGCTACTGAGAGATCCAGCAGAACCAACAGGGACACCCTCTGTCCAATTCCCTGCATAAGTCATTCACCAAGGTGACGAAAGCAGTCTCATCTTATAACAAAGCCTGAAATCAGATTGAAGTGAATCTGGATAATCTGTCTCCTTGAGAAACCCCTAAAGCTGAGATGCCACCATGCCTACCCCCAAAATGGGATGTTGGAAATTGGTTGATAATTATCTAATATGGTGGGATTCAAGGCAAATCACAGGTATGTAATATCATGGAGCTCAGTCTAGTTGTGAAAATGTGCGTGTGTAAGGCTATCACTGTTTCCGCCCTCAGATTTCTGTTGTTGTTGCTCTGGGGCAAACTGAAATTGGTGTCTCTTCACCCCACTGAGTCCTACTGACCTGCACACTGAAAGATCTAGAGTTGCCTCGGATATGATTCTTGCAATTCCATTCTTGATGTCCCTTGCTGCTTCATGTCACTCCCTTTGAATTGCATCAATGGATCCATGTGGTTAATGGAGATCAGAACAGGCAGGCTCTTCTCAGCTTGGAATTCGGAGTTCCACCTAGCCTACAGGCTGTCACAGTGCCTCCTCCTCTTCCTCCAAAAATACTGGCAGTGCTTGTCCCTAGCCTAGGGCATTCACACACAGCCGAGGCATAATCTTGGCATTTTTGCGCTCCCAGCATCTCCTCAATTTACTTCCCCCTGCCCTGCAGCTCTGCTTCCCAGTATGCACAGCCCATTTACCAAACTATTGTGACATTCCTGCGTGTTGCCAGTGACCAGCCATTCCTGTTCAGCTGCTCCATTCCCGAAAGTTCTCCTCTAAGTACACTGCTGCATACAAATTGCTTGGAATTGCAAGTGGGGAGAGGGCTGTTGCATTTTATTATGTATTTTAATTATGTATGGACTATATTTATTAATAATGGATTTTATACTTCTAAACTGCATGGAAACCATTTTGGCATGCAAGAGGTACATAATAATTCAGGTGCTGTTTGTGGGCTTCTCTTTGGTGAATTTGGTTGGCCACTATAAGAACAGGGTGCTGAACTAGCCCCCCATCCCCTTCCTGCTTTGGCCTCATTCAGCAGGGCCTTTCTTGTTCTCCTGAGGCTGTTGTGGACCTGCTGTTATAAAAGGTTAGCGGCAAGGCCTTTTCCATGGCGACACCTATGCTGTGAAAATACCTCCCTTGGGACATGCAAATGGCCTTCAGACAAGCCACCAGCTCAGTTCCTGTCTTTCTGGAGGCATAATCCCATATCTGCATTATTTGGCATGGGGATGTGGATGGTGCTGTGGTCTAAACCACTGAGCCTCTTGGGCTTGCCGATCAGAAGGTCAGTGATTCGAATCCCCACGATGGGGTTATCTCCCATTGGTCTGTCCCAGCTCCTGCCAGCCTAGCAGTTCAAAAGCACACCAGTGCAAGTAGATAAAGAACTACCGCTGCGATGGGAAGGTAAACAGCTTTTCTGTGCACACTGGTTTTCATCACGGTGTCCTGTTGCAGCACAAGCGGTTTAGTCCTGCTGGCCACATGACCCAGAAAGCTGTGGACAAATGCCAGCACCCTCGGCCCGAAAGTGAGATGAGCACCAAATCCCAGTCACCTTTGACTGGACTTAACAGTCCAGGGGTCCTTTACCTTCACAGTGGTACCTCAAGTTAAGTACCATATTTAATTCGTTCCGGAGGTCTGTTCTTAACCTGAAACTGTTCTTAACCTGAAGCACCACTTTAGCTAATGGGGCCTCCTGCTGCTGCTGCACCACCGGAGCACGATTTCTGTTCTCATCCTGAAGCAAAGTTCTTAACCCGAAGTACTATTTCCGGGTTAGTGGGGTCTGTAACCTGAAGCGTATGTAACCCGAGGTACCACTGTACTTATTTGGCTATTTTGTACGCTGATCCCAAATGAAGCCTCAATGGGCTTTACTCCTGTCTTAAAAGTGCAATTTTGTGCATCGATACTTGGAAGCCCCATGACTTCAATGAAACTTCCTCCTTTGAACTTCTAACCACCCTTGTCCCATTGAATTCAATCGGGTTTATTCCCAGGTATATTGAGTTAGGGGCTGCAACTGGTTTAGTCTGTATACTTTTTAAAATAGTTCTAAGGTATAGTCGTTCTAACAATTTTCCCCTCAACTTTCTGAGAGCAGTTCCAAGAGTCCTGTCATCTGTTGTTGTTTAGTCGTTTAGTCGTGTCCGACTCTTAGGGACTCCATGGACCAGAGCACGCCAGGCACTCCTGTCTTCCACTGCCTCCCGCAGTTTGGTCAAACTCATGTCAGTCAAGAGTCTAACACTCAAGAGTCTACAGGACTATAAAAACTGGCTGGTGGAGGAGTGGAGTCGGTTGCCATGACTACAACTAGGCCTCCGAGGGCCCAAGCGCCGGCTTCCGGCTTCCTTCTGGCGCTAAATCCCCATCATTACCTGCGCTCATCAGCCGCGCTGTAGCTTTGTGATTGGTCGATCTCGGGGCTTACCAACACGTTCAGAGGAAGGGGGGGTGAATTCCTAAGGGACCGTTCAAGCCAAATGGGTTGCCAAGAAAAAGGCAACGCCGTTTCCCCTCCTCCCCTATCATGGTTTATTTTTATACAAATTTTATACAAGCAGTTTAGGCATTCCGAAGTAGAAAGCGAATTGTTTCCACCGCGTTAATAAAATGGACCACACCACATGGAACGCGCCACCCACTCTGAGAATGGAAGGCGGGAAGCGCGCGCTGTGACGGTTGAAACGCTTTTTCTCTCCCCCCCCCTCGCGTCATTGAGCAAATGGTACACCCCAACCGCCCCGTCCTGCTCCTCCAGAGTTGCCAGTCCGCCAGCCTGTCTCCACTTCCCACGGCTGGTGCCCTCTCAACGCAACTTGCTGCTTCTTCTTTCTCCCTCCCCGCGCGCGCTCTGCCGATATGCAAATAGCGGGGCTCCGGCAGCCAACGGGAAGAAGAGAGCCCGCCACGCCGCGCGGCGATTGGCCGGCGTCGCGGGCAGCCGGCAAAGGCTAGCGGGTTAGGGTGCCCCCTTGCGGCTGAGGCCGAAGCGGCGGTGTCGGTGTGAGGCGCGGGCGGCATGAGCAGCAGGCACCGCGGCGGCGGCTGAGGCCGCGGCGGGGCGGGACCGTTGCCGAGCTGAGGAGCCAGGAAGGAGCCAGAGATGGCGGTGGTGGCGGCGGTTCCGGTGGCGGCGGCGGGTTCAAGCGGGCCGCCGCTCCTGGCCGCTTCCGTCCTCCTGCCGGCGCTGATGCTCTTGCTGCTCCCGCCGCAGCCGCCTCACGCCGTGGAAGGCGCCGGCCTGACGGAGAACGTGATCTGGGCGGTCAACGCGGGCGGGGAGGCCCATGTGGACGTCCACGGCATCCACTTCCGGAAGGACCCCCTCGAAGGACGGGTGGGACGAGGTGAGAACGTCCAGACGGGCCTGTTCAGCCTGTGGAACTCACTGCCACAGGAGTTGAGGGGGGAGGGAGGACGCGTAGTTCAATATCTCCCATCACCACTACCAGGAATAATACATCTACGCGTGAAGGATTGTCCTTAGCAATCATAGTCTCTACACCCACATTTTATTTTTTTAAAAAAGGACCTAAGGCAGCCAACTGACTATAGAAGGTTTTGCACTACTGCCCCAGAATGGGGAGTTGTACCCCAAAGCATCTGGACCAACCCACCCCTTTCCTGGAAAAAGGTTGCCTTAGGTGGCTTCTGTTAAAAGCAGCAGGGAGAGATGGGGTGGTTTGTTGGGTGTAATAGCTTTCATGCGCAGGGGCAGGATGCCTGATGTGGTAGCGGTGAGAACAACTATGGTGAGCCTGCATACCAGCTCTTAGAGCATTTGTTGCAGACACTGGGTGCTAGGTAGTCATCAACCTTTTTTTTTACTCTGCACCCACCTTTAATCTGGACACGTGTTTGGGGGCCCATTTCTTAATTTTCTACTGTATATTTCTATGGTGAAAGTGCTGCTGCTGTGACTCACCTTGAATCAGGCTGTGACCAGGTAGGGTCACAACTCACCAGTTGAAGACGGATGAGGGTAGAGGCTTATAAAGTTATGCATGGTGCATATAGTTGTTTTTCTTGTTTGGTGCTAGAATTCAGAGTTGTCAATGGAGGCTGTTGGCAGATAGGTTCAGGATTAGAAGGAGCACTTCTTCATATAACACATAATGTGGACTTTGACAATTTGGTGCCCTCCAGTTCTTTGGGACTACAATGCCCATCAACCCCAATCAGCACATCCATGTATGATGCTGAGGCCGGTGGAAGTTTTAGCTTAAAACGACTAGGTTGAGGAAGGCTGCTATAATGGAACTTGCAGTTGTTAGAAGGCATGGCATAGCCAGCCACTAGGTGGTTTTGTGTAGGCAACTTCATGGATTAAGATAAATCTTATCAATTGCTGCTTGCCATGTTAACTGCGTGGAACTATATGCAGAGGCAGCACATCTGTGAATGTGATGCAACTAGAGTGGCTCCTTTGGAGATAGAATGCTGAACTAAGGGGGCTTTGGTCTGGTTCAGCAGGGCAATTCTTTATATTATTACTCCAGCAAGTCTGCTGCTGCTTCCTTCCCTAAGAGTCCTTTCCACTGGAATTATAAAGCCATGCTCTTGTTTAGCTCCAGATTGACTGAGCTGGATTAATGTCATTAGTAGCAGTAAGATGCCATGTGGAATGTTCATGCCTGCTAACATGAATTGGAAGCACTAACTGAGGAAGAAACTACCCTGCTCTTAACAACAAAACTCTGGCTAAAGTGGGTTATGTGACCCTATCGTTACTGTATGATGCAATAGTGGTTAATAATAGTTTGAAGCTGGTGTAGCAGCTGAGATGGTAGCCTGGAAAGTCCCCAGTTCAAATATTACCCCAGCAGTGAACTCCCTGGGTTGCTTTTAGGCAAGCTATTCTCTGATGCACAGCCAGTCTCTTACCCCACCCACCGAGGTGCAGACTTGGGACAATGGCCTACCTTGCACAGTTGTTCTGAGAGAATGTAGGCAAAATGCTTAGAACACTCCAAAACACTTCAGTCAATTGCAAAACAACAACAACAACAACATATTACTTGCCATATAAATTCTAGTTTTCTTTATCCTAGAATAAAGTATTGTCTCTGCTTTTATTTTTTACTTGTTGAAAGCATTCTTACCCCCAACCCCCCAATTTGCAGCTTTAAAAAGCCCCCAGAGCAGCTTACAGACCAGTTTTAAAAAGAGAATCCCTGTCCTCAGGGTTTTGGTGTTTTTTTTTTGTCCTCTGGGCTCCTGCCTTGTCTCCTGGGCAAGTTGTTTTTTTGTCCCACATTCCACCTCTCCTGCACCCATATTTGCATTCACAGAACCCCACCATATTTCCTATGCTGTCATGATGTCAACTCTCCTTTCTTTAGAAGTAGAAATTCAAAGCAGCACAATATTATTCCACCTTGCCACTCTCTTGAGCTATGAAATGAAGGGAGTGAACACATGCTTAGGGTAACCCATCTCCTGTGACCTTGAAAGGCTGCTCCCACTGTCCCTCCTGTTTGCTGCAATGGCCTGCTTCCCTTCGTTCTGCTCTTCCTTCACCCAGGACTGAGCCAGCTTCTGTCTCTTTTGCTCCACACAACCCCTCCATTTGTGTCCTCTTTTCACCCAGATCCCTTTCTAAATGCACACTGCATTGGCCTCTCTTGCTGCTGGACTTTGTCCCTTCAGGGGCTGTCCCCCTTTCCCTTATAATCTGCATGGCTAGCTTATGAACGGGGAACAGCAAACATGGGAACCGGACACTTAATGAGCATGTGGTCTGCTCCCATTTTGGTTGGTGCACGACAGAGGGTGGGGTGGGTTTCTGTAGAGATGGGTGGGGTGACTGCTGACTCTTGCTAAAATGAGTTCCACGAAGGTTCCAGGTGCTTTTCTTGGGAACCGTTTGTGGTTACTGTAAGCCGGAAACTGCTCATTATCAGACTCATAGCTGCTTGTGTTACAAGACGGCCCCAACCATTTTATTCCTTTTTATTTACATATTCACTGTTAACCTTCTCCTTCCTTCTGTGCTGTGCTGATCCTTTCAGGTGTTGGAGGACAGCATATGTTAAGCCATTGCTCAGCTTCTTAAAGAGAGCCCCTTGTGTTCGCTGTCATTTACCCAGAAGTTCACTGTCCTTCCAGGCTAATTTCACCAAGGTGCATGTGTGTGTTGCTTTCTCTCTTGCTTGGCTGCAGTTTTTCTTCTTACATCTAATCCAAACTCTTGGCTTACGCTGGCTGCTGGCGTCTGTGCCTGCTAATTGTCAGGTAGCCAGCCAAATCTAGGCTGAGAGGCAAACTTCTGCAAGGAGATTTCAAGTGTACAAAGGACTTTGCCACAACACTGCAGTGCACAGTTGTACACTTCCGTCTCGTTGGGGTGGGGAGGCATGATGGGGAAAACGTCTTAACAGACTCCATGATTGTGCAATACAGGTTGTAAGCTGCAGTCATGTTTCTGGTCTACCATGCATTCTAGTCTTGCTCAATATCTTGCTTAGCAGAGGGTGGAAATTTCAAGGAAGTACATTTGGATGAAATGTTGCTAATGATTAGAGCTGTTTGACAATGGAATAGGCTGCCTTGGCAGATAGCAGGCTCTCATTTGCTAGAAGTCTGTCAGCAGAGGTGGAATGGTTCTCTGAGGTGTTGTAAGATTCCTGTACTGGGTATTGGGGTTGGACTAGATCACCCTTAGAATCAGTTTCCAGATTTAAAGTTCTAGGATGTGGTTTTGAAGTATATCCCTTTCTTGTAATCATGTTGCATAAGCTTCCTATCTTATTGTTTCAAATATTCTTAGCACCATTGTACCAAGTAAAAATCCAGATTTCTCACTCAGAGCCACGCCAAGTTAGTACAGATATTGCTTAGCTTCAATAGTTATGTGTCACTGCACTGAAGCGTTGCTAAAGATTTATTTTTTCTGCAAGTACAACCTGCCTCCTCCCTTTCAAATTGCTTTGTTCGGTAAGAAATGAGGACTAAAAACAATTTCTTTTACAAGCAAAAGCAATTCTGATTGCTGCACCTCAAAAGTAGGACTGGAATGGGTTCAGAAAAGAGAAAACAAAACGATCAGGGCTGGAACAACCCCTCCTACATGAGGAAGGTTACATTGGTTGGATCATTAACTTTAGAAAGAAAATATAGTGAGGGCATTAAAAAGTTTTGCATGGTATGGAGAAAGTGGATAAGGATGACTTTGCTTCCCACTCTCATAATACTAGAATTCAGAGCCATCCACTGAAGCTGAATGTTGGAAGCTTCAGGACAGAGAAAAGAATGTACTTCTTCACACGGTGCATAGTTAATCTCTGGGATTCGCTCTCACTGGATGTAGTGATGGCCACCAACCTGTATGGCTTTAAAAGGGTTTTAGACAAAGTCGTGGAGGATAAAGGCTATCTGTGGGTACTGGCCACCATGCCTATGCTCTGCCTCCAGTGCTGCTGGAAGTCACAAGGAGGTAGAGTGCTCTTGCACTCGTATCCTGATTGTGAGCTTTCCAGAGGAGGCATGTGTTTGTCCAATGTGGGAACAGAGTGATGAACTCGGTAGACCTTTGATCTGATCCACCAGGCACTCTTTATGTTCATCGGAGTAAAGTACGCTCTTGCTTAACTTTTAGCGTGGGTCTGTGACAAATGTCACATACCCACTCTCTCTAGGCTTTTGATAGGGACTCTTCTTTTACTCTTTAGATCAGGGTGTGTATGTACTATAAAATTTGCTGCTTGCTTATATTGTAGCTTTGCTGTCCGAAGCAGCATCTGCAACGTTCATTTCATGCAATAAGCCAAACTATTCCTTTTGCCAGATAATTACTTGTGGGTATAAGGTTATGGGCAAACACATATTCATAACAAACACACATTGTAACTATAGCAAAAGGTCCTAAACCTCTTGCTAGTGTTTGCAGGAGTACACGTAAGTGCAGGACATTCATGTGGGTTCAGACGCTCCTTGTCACACTGGTTCTGGGCACAGCCTTCCTGGTAGCTAAAATAGCCAAACTAACAACACATCTATTTCCAAAGTGCTATGAGGTGGGTGGGAAGGAAGGAACAGACTGCCAGTCAACTCAGGACCATTGGTGTCACTGTGCTCAGGCAGGTGTTTGAAGTGGCATAGGGCTAGACCGCATGTAAGCCTCCTTCAAAGCTCCATCAAAGGTGGGGCTGGCGGTAGTTTCCTCCTGTATTTACAGCTGCAGAGAGGGGTTTGACTCTGTACTCAAATCTGTAGCCCAGCAGAAACACAGAACTCATACATTAACCAGTCTTTATTCTGAAAGAAAAGTCGAGAGAGGAATTGGCCTGTTTTTCTTGTGGGTGATCCACTCATCCCCACCGTTTGCAGTTTGACCATTTCGCCCTCCCCAAGCTATGCTACTCATTGCTAACAAAAGCAAGGAGGTGGTGATGGTTTTAATTTTCTATCATTCATACAGGCTTTCTTTGGAAGAGCTATGCTTGGCTGCTTCTAGAAGTATTTCTCTATGAGTCCACAGCTGTTCTAGCTGCTCAGCTTGTATGCACACTGCAGTTCGCAGCAGGCCTTTCTCAAACTGCTGATAGCTGAGGCATCCCCCCAGCCTGGAAAGCATTACTTTTAGAAGGAAACAATACACACTTTCATAACCCTCAGAAGAGCCCAAGCTCTGTGTTACTTGGCTCATGCAGAGGTGCAGTGGGCAGCCTCCCCTGAAGGAGTTGTTTGTGGTGTTTCTGCACTCAGGAGTCTTTGGATTGTTCAGTTGCTCCCATATAGCCAAGTGGTCCATCCCTCAGAAGAGGCTGATGGAAGGGAGAGCAGATTGGAGCAGTAACCTCTAGGGGTAGTGTGTTGGTAGCCCTTAAATTTGATTATGAAAATTGCAAAGACTTCTGTGGAAGCATAACAAATTTCACATTTCTGCTTGGTCATGGTAATGTAGGCCCAGGTATCGGATCATGAAAACGTGGGTAGTCCAATGTCATTTCTTCAAGATACATGGAATTCCCCTAAAGTACAGCTACCTTGGCCCTGTAACACTGTGCATAAAAGCTTTTACTTCTTGGTGGTTCTCCCCACACCCTGCCCCAAATTCAATGAGAGAGACTAGTTGCTTCTGGCATGTAGAGCAAGACCCCAGTGTCCTGCAAAACTGTGAAGTGACTCTGTGGTCTTGTGTCAGAGGTCTGCTTGGAACACAAAAGCTGCTCAAAGATCATCTTTTTGAAAGAGGAACTTGTAGAGGGGATTATCATTGCTGACTCAGACCCAACTGAAAGCTCAGCAAGTGGTCCCCAAAGAGGACCGGTTCACCTATGTGTTTGTCACTTGTGGATCGCAGCATCAAGTGTGTCTTTCATGTGAGAGTTTGTCAGAACTTCCACCCAAGGAGTTCATTTGTGTTCATCTCTTTTTCAGATAGTGACATATCGAAATGAGAAATTAAGGCATATATGTGCATGTGTGACATAGTTCAGGGGTGGGGATTCCTTTCAAATTTCATGGTCCAGGGCCAAATTTCTTTGTAAGCAAACTTGGGGGGGGGGGAGGTATGCCAGTGGCTGGCAGAACCAGAGGCAAAAGTGGGCAGGCTGTATTCCGTCCATGCAAAAGTCAATGGTTTCTACACACTTACATCTCCATATCCAGGTAAGCAAGAGGCATTGTTAGAGCACAAGGATACATTCCACCCAGGTAAAAACCCTGAAGGTGCAGAGCAGGGTGTGGAGAGAGCCCTGAGGGCCAGGCAGAGCGAAACAGAGGGCCACATTTAGCCAGTGGGCCTGAGGTTCCCCACCCTTGCTGTAGACTTTCTCACAGAGTGTTCCAGCCACCTGATCTGTCCCCTGATATAGGACTTTGCCCTTAAAATGCTGAGTTTGGGTGAGGAGCTCTTGGTAGGGACAGGTGAGTAGCCAGAAGTGTGGGAAGAGGGAGGGATTAAGGAACAGAGGTAAACTCCAGCAAGTATTTTGAGAGTGTTGCCATTTATTTTTGGAATCCAGCCTCCGATTATGGCATGAAACTGCCGATCTTGCGATCCAACCCAGAGGATCAGATTCTCTACCAGACGGAACGCTACAATGAGGAAACCTTTGGCTATGAGGTCCCCATCAAGGAGGAAGGAGACTACGTTCTTGTGCTGAAGTTTGCTGAAGTCTATTTTGCACAGTCCCAGCAGAAGGTAAAAAAAAAGTACTGTGTTCTGGAAGGACTTCCTTGAGTAACACCCATCAGTGGTTGGGTCAGGTGCTAGAGGCCTGCTGGTATTGCCATAAGAGTATGTGGGACTCAAGCATGCACACCTTTCGCGGCGTGGGGGTGCTTGCCTTCACTCTTCCAGCATACAACAGAACTCAATGTCCCCGTCCCCCCCGAAATGGTATCCTGGAGTCACACACACAGATGCTCTTTCGGGGGGGGCAGGACCTATCACCACCATTTCTGCTGGTGGAAGTCACTGTTACCAGTTGGGTAACTGACCTTTGTCATGGGAATATAGGAAGTTACTTTCTTATGACCCAGGCCATTTAGTTCATTAGCATGTACCCTGACTGGCCACAGCTCTCCTGAGCTTCAGACAGGGGTCTCTCCCAGACCACCCTGGAGGCACCATAGATTGAACCAGGAACTTTCTACATTCAAAGCAGATGCTCTACCACTGAGCCAAGAGCCTTCCTATACAGTGTCATCCATTGCACTAGAGATCAAAAGATCAAGTGTGTCCTTCCAGCTCTGAAATATGTTTTTGCTGCTGCTCTTTCCAGTCGGTTGTATTGACAGGTCGTGGTTATAGAATTGTAGAGTTGGAAGGGACCACGAGGATCATCTAGTCCAACCCCCTACAATGCAGGAATCTTTTGAAGAGGAATTTTCCACAGCTTGGTTACTTAGTGGCTTAGTTGTTATTGCAACATAGTCTCCTCTAGGGGGACACACTTCCAACTTCACTTTGCAACTTTTAAAACAAATATAGTCCTTATATGTCCCCAGTACCCTTAAAAGCCACAATTTCAGTGTCCTTAAAAGTTACTTTTTAGTCAAAAGAAGTTCACAGAGTTGTATCAGAAATCTTTACCTTTAACGTGCTGGCAATTCTTCCCAGTTAGGCTTTCCCTATCATAGGCAGTCCGTTCCCAGATTTCAGAGGCAGCAGATGCAGCTTTACTTCCCTCCTTCCTTGCAGGTAAATACTTCTCAAATTTCTCCCCTCCGCTCCTGCAGGCAGGGGGGGGGTCGCTTTTTTGGTGCTGGATTTTAAACCTTTAAAAAGACGTCTTTCAAAGTTACAGCTTTACAATCTCTTTGCTTTGATCTATTTACAAGCCGGAAAGGTAGACTTCCTGTTTTTACCTTTCCCGATTCGGTGCCGAAATTTTTTTTTTTTTAATTTTTCCTCCAATTAATTCACTTAATCCTACTCACGAGTAGTTGCTTTAGAGTCCAATTGCCCAGGAAGAAATCAGCGCTCTCCGACCATGGCCGTGCGGCTTCACTCCACGGAAGCAGTAGACGACTCTCAGCTCTGCGCCGCTCACCCCCGTTCCGTTCCGCAGCCTTTAAAAAGGCTCCTTCGCAGTGGGGGGGGGGCGCAAATGGAGCCCGCCGAGTCTCCAAGTTCACAGGCTTCACTGCCTGTGATTTCTTCGGGTCCCCGCTTTGCCGGAGCGGCAAGACCCTGTCCCGTGGAGCCGATTCCCTCCGGAGCTCAGAGGGAATCCGCCATTTGTCGCTGGCGCTGACCGGAATTCCTCTTCAAAACAAATCTACCAGGCGTGAGATTGACCTTGGACTGTACATGAGAGTGTTATGGCAGATGGGAAAGGGAAGATAGAGTCGGTTCAGGATAGAATTACTAGGTCAATACAAGACTGATATTACACATCAGAGAAGGGCCTCGACATCCGGAGCAGCAGGTACAGTAGGAGCTACTGCTTCGCAAGTAAAACCAAAAGTTATGTCATCTGAAGAGTTATTGGCTCAGGCACTTGGCAAAATTAATGCATCTTTGGAAAATTTAGCTAAACAGGTTGCAGAGACAAATAAACAGGTTGCAGAGACAAATAAACAAGTAGTTGAGGCCTCAGCAAAAATTGACTTGAACACTACAAGTATAAATGAATTGGGAAAGAAGGTGAATTCTAATACACAGTCCATTGAAAAGTTATTAGAGGAATCGGCCTCAACTCGAAGGATAGCAAAGGAAGCTAAGGAAATTGCATCTGCTGTCCAAGAGAAGATACCACCGGTATATAAGAAATTAGAAGACCATGATTTGACACTGTCTATGATAGAATTACAAGGAAAGGAGAGAAATTTAAGAATTAGAGCAGTACCTGAAAGTGAGAAAGACAACCTGGCAGACTTCCTTACAAAGGAATTTACAGATTTTTGGCAACAGGACTTGGGAAAAGAGGAATTTAAGATAGTGAGTGCTTTTAGACTTGGCAGAAGACAAAGAAAGAATAAAGCAAGAGATTGCTTGATCACTTTAAGAACAAAAGAAGAAAGAGATAAAATTCTGAACCTGCACTATCAAAGAACTTTGGAAATTGAAGACGTATTTGTAGAGATTTTCAAGGACATACCCAAACATATCTTGGATGTAAGAGCCTACTACAGAGATCTGGTGGCTCTTTTGAGAAGAAATAAAATACTCTTCAGGTGGGAATTCCCCCAAGGTCTATCTTTTAAATACAGAGGAAGGAAAATAAGAATAAGGACAGTGAATGATAAAGACAAGTTTTTGAAAGACCATGAGGAGGATCTACAGAAGGAAGTGGAATCTGCTGAAGACCCAACTGCATCAGGAAAAGGAATCTTAGACATAGCAAATCTATCATTTGGACTTCTGGGCCCAGGGAAAGATAAACCACCTACAGAAGAACAACAACAACTTGGAGCAGTTGGAGGTAAAACCAAGTAATTGATCATGGCTCTGCAACTTCTAAGTTGGAATTGTAATGGACTTAATTCCCCTCGAAAGAGAAAAGGTGTTTTTCATATATTAATAAAAGAACAATTGGACTTGATATGTTTACAGGAAACACATGTAATGAGGCTACACAGGAAAATACTTATCAATAAAAGATTGGGACAAGAGTTTATTTCGTCTGACAAGGTTAAAAAGAGAGGAGTGGTGATATATGTGAAAGAAAAATTATTACCAAAATTAATTTTTAAAGATGAACAAGGAAGATATCTGGCAATTGAAATTCAACTTCAAGGAGAGAAATTTCTGATTGTAGGGGTGTATGCACCGAATGAGGGGAAATCCGAATTTTTTAAGAAGTTGCATGAGATCCTTTTGGACTATATGGACTATAATATAATCCTGATGGGGGACATGAATGGAGTCGTATCTACTAATATGGACAAGGCACAAAAACAGGTAGTCACTAAAGATGGTAGACTACCAAAAGCTTTCTTTGAACTGACTGACAATATGGACTTGATTGACATTTGGAGAATTAAGAACCCCCTGGGGAGAGAGGGAACTTTCTTCTCTGAGGCTAAGATGACATGGACTAGAATTGACCAAATTTGGATTACTAGAGGAATGGCACCAAAGATAAAGAAAGTGGAAATCTGCCCTAAAACTTGCTCTGACCATAATGCTGTAAAGATGGAGATGAAGCAAACAACAACCGGCACCTTCAGATGGAGGATGAATGACACCTTATTTAGAGATGAAGAAGTATATAAGAAGGCCCAAAAAACTTTGAGAGATTATTTTGAAATAAATATTTCAACAGATGTTGAAAAAAGAGTAATCTGGGACGCAAGTAAAGCTGTGATGAGAGGGTTTCTGATACAACAGAATGCAATAAAGAAGAGAAGTCAAAATGAGAAAAAAGATAAAATTTTAGAGAAAATAAAAGAAGGGGAGAAAAAACTGAGAGTAAAGACAAAGTCTCCGGAGATTTTGAGAGAAATAAAACTCTATCAAGTACAATACATGGAATTGATGAATCAGGAAATAGAATGGAAAATTAAACAAATGAAACAGAAGACATTTGAATCAGCGAATAAATGTGGGAAGCTATTGGCTTGGCAATTGAAAAAAAGACAAAAATTAAATACCATCACAAACTTGGAAGTAGAAGGGAAAGACATACATAACCCAAATGAGATTAGGAAACAACTATATGCACAAGGGCCACAGAATGAAATGGACATTGACTGTTTTTTGAAAACAAATGGATTACAAAAAAATTTCACAAGAAAGCAAACTAATGTTGAACTGTAAAATATCTGACCAGGAGATAGAAGGTGCCATCCAAAATATGCAACTAGGCAAGTCTCCAGGACCGGATGGGCTGACCTCCAGATATTATAGATCTTTGAAAGAGTGGTTATTACAACCTCTGAAGGAAGTCTGCAATGAAATTTTGGAAGGGAAAAGGGCACCAGAGTCGTGGAAGGAGGCTTATATTACACTAATACCGAAAACAGAGACTGAAAAGACTCAACTTAAGAACTACCGTCCCATATCCTTATTAAATGTGGATTACAAAATTCTTGCTGACATTTTGGCTAAGAGACTGAAAAAAGTATTGATGGAGGAGATCTATAAGGATCAAGCGGGCTTTCTTCCGGGAAGACATCTATCGGACAATTTGAGGAACATAATTGACATTTTGGAAAAGTTAGAAGTGAATATAAACACTAAAGCAGTTTTGATATTTGTGGATGCGGAGAAAGCTTTTGACAACATCTCTTGGAGTTTTATGAAAAAGAACCTACAGGGTATGGGGGTGGGTCAAGGTTTTGAGAATGGTATAGGTGCAATATATTCTGAACAAAAGGCCAAATTAATTGTAAATAACGTGGTCACGGAAGAATTCAAGATTGAAAAAGGGACACGACAAGGGTGCCCAATTTCCCCATTGCTTTTTATATCGGTCCTGGAGGTCCTGCTGAACATGATTAGAAGGGACTGGTTGGTTAAAGGTATACAGGTCGGAGCCAAACAGTACAAATTGAGAGCTTTTGCAGATGACTTAGTCTTAACGTTACAGGAGCCAGAATCTAGTACTAAAAGGGTTTTGGAACTAATTCAAGAGTTTGGTCAGGTGGCAGGATTTAAACTGAATAAGGCAAAAACTAAGGTGTTAGAGAAAAATCTAACACTGATTGAAAGAGAGAGGTTCCAGAGTGAAACAGGTCTGACTGTGGTTAAGAAGGTGAAATATCTGGGGATTAATATGACAGCTAAAAATGGGAACTTGTTTAAAGATAACTATGAAAAATGTTGGACGGAAGTGAAAAAAGATTTAGAAATTTGGTCAAATTTGAAGCTTTCCTTGTTGGGCCGAATTGCAGCTATAAAGATGAATGTATTGCCTAGAATGTTGTTTTTATTTCAAACATTGCAAATTGTGGACAAGATGGACTGTTTCAAGAAGTGGCAGAAAGATATTTCTAGATTTGTCTGGCAGGGCAAGAAGCCTAGAATAAAATTTAAGATATTAACGGATGCAAAGAAAAAGGGTGGATTTGCCCTGCCAGACTTTAAACTTCATTATGAATCAGCAGCATTTTGCTGGCTGAGAGACTGGCTGCTTCTTGAGAATACAGACATTTTGGATTTAGAAGGTTTTAACAGTGTATTTGGGTGGCATGCATATTTGTGGTATGACAAGGTTAAAGCACATAAAGTATTCAAAAACCACATGGTCAGGAGAGCGTTGTTTAATGTTTGGATTAGATATAAGGACTTATTGGAAAATAAAACCCCAAGGTGGTTGTCACCAATGGAAGCGAAAGCACAGAAAAAGCTCAATATGGAGGCCAAATGGCCAAAATATTGGGAAATTTTGGAACAAGAAGGTCATAGACTGAAATTGCAGAGTTTTGAGAAACTAAAGAACAAAGTGCGAGACTGGCTTCATTATTATCAGATAATGGAGGCATATACCGTATTTTTCGCTCTATAGGACGCACTTTTTCCCCTCCAAAAATGAAGGGGAAATGTGTGTGCGTCCTATGGAGCGAATGCAGGCTCCCTGGCTTCAGCGATAGCAAGGCAAAGCCTCCGAAGCCTGCGCTCCGGAGGCTTTGCGTTGCTTCCGCTGAAGCCAGGAGAGTCTGCTCTTTGAGGCTGGCGGTGGGGAAAGCAGCGCTTCCCCCATCGCCAGCCCCAGAGGATGGGGGGGCAGCAGGAAGGCGCGCAACGCCTTCCCGCTACTCTCCAACCCGGCTTCGAGGCTGGCGGTGGGGAAAGCAGCGCTTCCCCCATCGCCAGCCCCAGAGGATGGGGGGCAGCAGGAAGGCGTGCGACGCCTTCCCGCTACTCTCCAACCCGGGTTGGAGGCTGGCGGTGGGGAAAGCAGCGCTTCCCCCATCGCCAGCCCCAGAGATTGGGGGGCAGCGGGAAGGCAGCGATGCCTTCCCGCTACTCTCCAACCCGGGTTGGAGGCTGGCGGTGGGGAAAGCAGCGCTTCCCCCATCGCCAGCCCCAGAGATTGGGGGGCAGCGGGAAGGCAGCGATGCCTTCCCGCTACTCTCCAACCCGGGTTTGAGGCTGGCGGTGGGGAAAGCAGCGCTTCCCCCATCGCCAGCCCCAGAGATTGGGGGGCAGCGGGAAGGCAGCGATGCCTTCCCGCTACTCTCCAACCCGGGTTGGAGGCTGGCGGTGGGGAAAGCAGCGCTTCCCCCATCGCCAGCCCCAGAGATTGGGGGGCAGCGGGAAGGCAGCGATGCCTTCCCGCTACTCTCCAACCCGGGTTGGAGGCTGGCGGTGGGGAAAGCAGCGCTTCCCCCATCGCCAGCCCCAGAGATTGGGGGGCAGCGGGAAGGCAGCGATGCCTTCCCGCTACTCTCCAACCCGGGTTGGAGGCTGGCGGTGGGGAAAGCAGCGCTTCCCCCATCGCCAGCCCCAGAGATTGGGGGGCAGCGGGAAGGCAGCGATGCCTTCCCGCTACTCTCCAACCCGGGTTGGAGGCTGGCGGTGGGGAAAGCAGCGCTTCCCCCATCGCCAGCCCCAGAGATTGGGGGGCAGCGGGAAGGCAGCGATGCCTTCCCGCTACTCTCCAACCCGGGTTGGAGGCTGGCGGTGGGGAAAGCAGCGCTTCCCCCATCGCCAGCCCCAGAGATTGGGGGGCAGCGGGAAGGCAGCGATGCCTTCCCGCTACTCTCCAACCCGGGTTGGAGGCTGGCGGTGGGGAAAGCAGCGCTTCCCCCATCGCCAGCCCCAGAGATTGGGGGGCAGCGGGAAGGCAGCGATGCCTTCCCGCTACTCTCCAACCCGGGTTGGAGGCTGGCGGTGGGGAAAGCAGCGCTTCCCCCATCGCCAGCCCCAGAGATTGGGGGGCAGCGGGAAGGCAGCGATGCCTTCCCGCTACTCTCCAACCCGGGTTGGAGGCTGGCGGTGGGGAAAGCAGCGCTTCCCCCATCGCCAGCCCCAGAGATTGGGGGGCAGCGGGAAGGCAGCGATGCCTTCCCGCTACTCTCCAACCCGGGTTGGAGGCTGGCGGTGGGGAAAGCAGCGCTTCCCCCATCGCCAGCCCCAGAGGATGGGGGGCAGCAGGAAGGCGCGCAACGCCTTCCCGCTACTCTCCAACCCGGCTTCGAGGCTGGCGGTGGGGAAAAAAGCGCTTCCCCCATCGCCAGCCCCAGAGATTGGGGGGCAGCGGGAAGGCGTGCGACGCCTTCCCGCTACTCTCCAACCCTCCTGTGGGCTTTTGGGGGAGATGGGGGAATTCCCCCACCTCCCGCAAAAGCAGGCAAAAGCCAGGCGCTCTTTAAAGGGGCTCCGTGGCTTCTGCTGGCTTTTCTAGGAGGTGGGGGAATTCCCCCACCTCCTAGAAAAGCCCGCAGGAGCCGCGCACCCTTTAAAGAGCGAGCGGCTCTTGGGGGCTTTTCCCCAAGGAGGGAGAAGGGACTGACTGGCCGAGTCAGTCCCTTCTCCCTCCTGCGGGCTTTTGCGGGAGATGGGGGAATTCCCCCACCTCCCGCAAAAGCAGGCAAAAGCCGTGCGCTCTTTAAAGGGGCTGCACGGCTTTGCTGGCTTTTCTAGGAATTCCCCCACCTCCTAGAAAAGCCCGCAGGAGCCGCACAGCCTTTAAAGAGCGAGCGGTTCTTGGGGGCTTTTCCCCAAGGAGGGAGAAGGGACTGACGGGCCGTTTCAGTCCCTTCTCCCTCCTGGTCGAAAAGCCCGCAGGAGTCACGCGGGGCTCCTGTGGGCTTTTGCGGGAGGTGGGGGAATTCTGCCACCTCCCGCAAAAGCAGGGAGAAGGTCTTGGAGTAGCGCACAGGCTGCGTGCAGCCTGTCCACTGCTCCCAGAGCTGGGAGGGGGGGAATCATATTTTTCCCTTGATTTCCCCCCCTGAAAACTACGTGCGTCCTATGGTCCGGTGCGTCCAATCGTGCGAAAAATACGGTAATTTGGATAAGAAAATCGGCTTCCAGGTGGAAAAATCAAAATTGGAAACAGAACTGTTAGAACCTAAAACTAAGATTTTGTCTAAGATGTATAACTTGCTGCTGAAATGGAACACTCAGGATGAGACGGTTAAATCAGCCATGATTAAATGGGCACAAGATGTAGGACATAACATTATGTTTGCTGACTGGGAACAGTTGTGGACCACAGGTATGAAATTTACGGCATGTAATGCCTTAAGAGAGAATATTATGAAAATGATATACAGGTGGTACATGACCCCAGTCAAGCTGGCAAAAATTTATCACTTGCCCAATAATAAATGCTGGAAATGTAAGGAAAGTGAAGGTACATTCTTTCACCTTTGGTGGACGTGCCCAAGGATTAAGGCTTTCTGGGAAATGATTTATAATGAACTAAAAAAGGTATTTAAATATACCTTCCTGAAGAAACCAGAGGCCTTTCTTCTAGGCATAGTCGGCCAACAGGTGCCAAAGAAGGATAGAACTTTTTTTATGTATGCTACAACAGCAGCAAGAATACTTATTGCAAAGTACTGGAAGACACAGGATTTGCCCACTCTGGAAGAATGGCAGTTGAAGATGATCGACTACATGGGATTGGCAGAAATGACTGGCAGAATCTGTGACCAGGGAGAAGAGTCGGCAGAAGAAGATTGGAAGAAATTTAAGGATTATCTACAGAAATATTGTAAAATTAATGAATGTTAGAATGATGTTGGATGGAATTTAAGATGTTTTCAGCTGTAATGTTCTGAGGGATAGGGGAAAAAAAGAGAGGTGGAATTAGGTTAAGAATTATGGTTAAGGATTTGCTGAATCAATAATTTGAATTGGAATACAAAAAGGGGAGGTATGAGGAGGTCGGGAAAATATGTCAATGAAAGTAAATTATTGTGAACTTAATGTGTTTTTAATTTTTATGTATCTTGGTTTTTCTGTTTTTTCGTATTTTTTTCCTTTTTCTTTTTGTTTTTTTATATCTTTATTGTACTAACTTTGAAAATTTTAATAAATATCTTTTTTAAAAAAAAAATACAATGCAGGAATCTTTTTGGGACTTGAACCCACGACCCCATGATCCTGGGGCAGCCCTCTCACCCAACCTCCCTGGCTGCTAGAGGCCATACCACTGAGTTCAAGCCCTTTCCCATAAAATAGAGACCTATTTTACAAGCAAAACCAAAAGTTGCTTGTCTTCTTTATTTGACCAGCTACGGAAATTGCTTTTCTGCCAATAGATGAGTTCCAGGTCTTGGCACAAACACACTCCTCCAGCTGAGATACAAAATCAGCCAGGCAGCATCTCCCTTGGTTCAATGACTGTCGGTAGCATCACATATAGGCTTTTTGAGTTACACAGGCTTTTTCACTGGGCAGTATGGAAAGGCAGCTGCTTCCATCCTCCCTAAGAAGTTTGTGTAAACTTGAAAATTTGCATGCTGCTACACCCATGAAAGTTGTCAGTTAGACTGCTCTCCTGGTCCTGCACAGTGGCAAGGTCAGGATGATTTTCCTGCATCGGCGTTCCTCCAATCCATAGCTTGTTGTCCTCCCATCTTTGCTCCTGATCTGACTTCTACTATGCAAGAGGCCTCATTCCTTTGCCATATTTCTTTCCAAAGGTTTTTGATGTGCGCTTGAATGGCCATGTGGTGGTGAAGGACTTGGACATTTTCGACCGAGTCGGACACAGCACAGCGCATGATGAGATTATTCCAATTGGCATCAAGAAAGGGAAGCTGAGCGTCCAGGGAGAGGTCTCAACTTTCACAGGGAAACTTAACATTGAGTTTGTCAAGGTAAGAAAAGGCCATTGCTCACAAGTGGCTTCTCTCTCTCTCTCTCTCTCTCTCTCTCTCTCTCTCTCTCTCTCTCTCACACACACACACACACACACACACACGGTATGAATTAGGAAGGTTCACTCATTCCTTATATATTGCTAAGTCCCCTGGCCCAACTATCCCCAGGAGGAGGCTTAGGCAAGAGCAGGTTTGATTCTCAGTGATGATGGGTTTTCTCATGTTCTTGATCCAGCCTCCCTTTATTCAGGTAAAGGGCTACCATTCATGCCTTTTGAGAAAGGTTAAGTGCTGAACATGGAGAACTGTTTGTAGGGAAGTCAGATCTGATGCAGCCTCTGCTGGCAAAGGTCCTGAACATAAGAAGAGCCTGCTCAATCAGGCCAAGGGCCCATGTAGTCCAGCATCCTATTCTCAAAATGGCCAACCTATGTTAAACCCCCTATGTCTATGCCTATGTTAAACCCCCAAGCAGGATTTGAAACAAGGGCTGCAATAGGACTGCACCCCCAAGCTGTGTGGGCAATCTTTCCCTTGACATACTTCCCTTCCTATGTCTGTGATTCAGGAGGAGAAAAATATCCCTCTTTTAAAAGATCAGAAATCCTATTGACAATGGCATGATGTTGGTGAATAAGCAAAATTCCACAACATTTGGACTATCCAAAATAGTCTTCCAGGGCCATATTAACAGAGATTTAAGGAATTTCACTCCTTCCCTTTCCCAGATGGATTAAAAAGAAAACAAAAAAAGTAAAATGTCTTAATAATATGTGTTGACATTAAGTGTCCTTACATAACTTGGTTTACAATTATATCTACATGGAATACAAGCATGATATGGAAGTAAATCTTCATATGTTTGCTTGGAGTATTTATGCTCATCTATTAACCAGAGTTCTCAATGTGGCTTTCAATGTGTGTTTTAAAATACAACTAAACAAGCAAGAGGTACAGAGATGTGTACAGGTTTTGCTCTCGGATATTCCACTTTCTGTTTGCTGAATTATTTTGGGCCACGGCAGATATCAGATGAAATGGCTACTCTATTTACTTCCATGTTGTGGAAATGGACTGTCTTGCTCAGTAACTGCCAGTTTGTGTGTCTAGGAGCTTCCGAGCACTGAGCCTTCATGGCTCTTTCTTCAGAGCCTTACATGTACATAGAGAACTGAATAGTTGCCCTGAGGCTGCGGAAGCCAAGAGAATCAACCCATGACTGCAGCTGTTAGGCAGTACAGGGACTTAGGACTACTGGAAAGTTCTTTGTGTACACACACCCACACCCACACACCCATATCTGGCTCCTAGATAGAGCATCACAAGGGGGACACAATTCAACCATTCTGGCTCCATTCCACTAGCCAGGGAAGCAGCATCCACCCTGCCAAAAAGAAAACACTCCCTGTAATATTTGGATTGCAAAAATGAAGAGAAACATGCTCTTGCCTCTGGCACCATCAGGAACCACAGCACCCCTTTCAGCAAGGAGAGATCAGCCTGGCTATAAATGCCTGCCTGCATCTCATCGCTTTGTTCTGACATTGTCCATCCTCTATTTTCCCCCTCCACATCCCTTTCCTTGGATGTCTTGTTTCCCCCACCCCCTGTAAACCCATGTTGACCAAAGCTTCTGTATATTACAGAAGGCACATGGATTGCATGCCCAGAGGTTTTTGGCTCTGCATAGCTGCAAATAGAAACATTTTATGTGTATCTAGTAATCACATGAATTTGTCTGTTAAATCTTTGAATGAGTAAGTTGAAAACTTGATATAGATCAGTGCTTTTTTATTACAGTAGTACCTTGGTTCTCAAACTTAATCCGTTCCGGAAGTCTGTTCCAAAACCAAAGCATTCCAAAACCAGGGTGCGCTTTTCCATAGAAAGTAATGCAGACGTTTAAAAACAATCCCTAAAACAGCAATTTAACATGAATTTTACTATCTAACAAGATCATTGATCAATAAAATGAAAACAATAATCAATGTACATGATAAAAATTACAATTATTACTTTTTCTTACCAGCACTGATGATAGTCATTGTTTGGATGGGGGGCTTTTATCCATTTCAGAAGTCACAATCAATCAATCAATCAATCATAAAACGAAGAACAAACCACAGTCACAAAAACAAAAAAGCCGCAAAAATGCAAAAAAGATTAGCAAAAACTAAAACACCAAATATAAGCTCCAAATACCACCTCAGAACACTGCAATTGGAAATGGAAGGTTTTGATTACGGGGGGGAGGGGGGACACAAATTAGCAGCCCAACCGTGAAAATGGGAGGAAAAAGGCTTTGATTACAATGGGGGGGACGCAAATTAGCAGTGCAACAGTGAAAGCGGAAGCTCAGGAGCACATTCAGCTTCTGAAGCAAAGTTTGCAAACCAGAACACTGAATTCCAGGTTTGCAGCATTCAAGTTCCAAGTTGGTTGGGAATTGTGCTGTTCAAAAACCGAGGTACCACTGTACTTTAAATCAGTGGTTTAAGCTGCCTTTATTGGAAGTGTTACTGAATTTGGGAACCCTTGCCTTCCTCAAATTTGAATGTTCCCCTAATATTCAAACTTGGATTCCCCCTCCCTTTTTTGCCATTCAGACCCATAGATTTCAAATACTTTAAACTTAACTTTGTTTTTGTTGTAAATAAAGGTCTAATTTTTAAAGGAACTGATGACTTCAAACTTTTTTTTTATCTTATTTAGTCATTCATTCATTCATTTCAAGTATTTATATACCACTCAATATTCAGAATTTCTAAAACCGGTATGGTTTATATGAATCAGCATTGTAGACAATTTTGGAGTAGCTGACAGAGAATGAAGCTCATCTCTGCTTCCTTCTTTCTTTACAGGGGTACTATGATAATCCAAAAGTCTGTGCACTATACGTCCTCCGGGGAACAGTGGACGGTAAGTTTATTTCTTATAACCCCTCCAATTTCAACCTCCTCCTGGTCACCAGTTGCCTTTTCTGTTACTGCAGTCAAAAAGTTTGCTCAAGTAAGACCCTATTCCTCCCTTAGACCCCATTCTATGACACCCTCATAGGAACAAAGGAAAGCTTCAGCTTGCCTCTGCTAGAGGTTCTCAATATTCTGAGTATCTGTGTCTGGGGAGCAACAGTGGGAGAGAGCTTTTGCTGTTGGGCTTTCCAAGAGGTATCTGGGTGGCTATTGTGGAGAAATTAGTCTGGCATCTGATAGGCCTTTTGATTTGGTCTAGCATGGCTCTTCTGCATCCTTGTGGATCTTGCAGGACATTCTCTGATTTGGACCAATTTCCATCTGTGCATCTCTGTACAGACACCCACATTAGACAAATGTTCCACCAAGAAACACAGATCTCTCTGCTTAGAATAAATGATGTGTGGCAACATTCTTACTAAATGTGAATTTATTTGGCAGCATTCATGAATATTTGGTATGTTTGGTACAAATATGAACCTTGAATTCTACTGTGGAATATATTTTACACCACTCATTCTTCTTTAATCTTTCTCTAATTATTATGATTATTATTTTATTGTCTTGTGGTTTTATTCTTCCTGTTTCAAAGACTTTTTTTTAAGCAAGCAATATACTGAAGACCAAATGTTTTTAAACAGAAAAAATTAAAAGAAAGCTAATTAATTTGCAGGATTTACATGCAAAGTCAGTCTCGGGTAGTAATTAATCCCCAATAAGCTTGCTATATGAAGAGTCTCAAAAGTCTCTCTTGCTAATTATGTGTTCTTTTAATGTTTAAAAAAGTATTAAACTTCAAAAAAGAGAAAAGAATAAATGATATGCATCAGTGTTAACCAGTTTGGATGGCAAAATTTAGGTTTTTGCCGAATTTGGAATAATTTTGGGAAGCAGAGTGGTTTTCCCGAAGTTGGGGAAGGTTTTTCTAGGACACTCCAGTTGGCTTTGTTCTGCGTACATCACAGACCCTGGCATTTCTCCTTCTCTTCCCTCCCACAGATGTCCCAAAGCTACAGCCCCACCCTGGCCTGGAGAAGAAAGAAGAGGAGGAAGACGAAGAGGAGTATGAAGAAGGCTCCAGCACTAAAAAGCAGACCAATAAGAACCGGGTCCAGTCAGGCCCCCGCACACCAAACCCCTATGCCTCGGACAACAGCAGCCTCATGTTCCCTATATTAGTGGCCTTTGGTGTCTTCATTCCTACCCTCTTCTGCCTGTGCAGGTTGTGAAGGACGAGACTGCAAGGCCAGTGGCAGGCCAGAGGGGAGGAGTTGGACCAAGCGCGGAGGCTGTTTCGGTTTCTCATAATTTAAGGAAAATTTAAAAAGGTTTGTTAATGAGCAGCAGGTACAATAAAGGGCAAGTTTGCACCATCCTCTTTGAGGAAGGCAGCCTTCACCTACCCACCCTCGCAGCAACTGCCGCCTCCTTGAGCCACCCAGCTGCACCATGAGCCGCCACTTTTCTGGTCCAGAGAATCTTGAAAGCAAAGCCTGGGTAGTTCTGGCTCTAAGATGCAGATGAACTATCTTCCCAGCGAACAGCAGGATGGAGGGGCAAGGGCGAGCAGCGGGGAGAACGAACAGGGAGGGGCACGTCTCCAAATGTTGGCATGAAGAAGCAGACTTTGCCATCACACAGCCTTGGCTGGAATAATCCACGTTTGTGCTAGGACTGCTTGCGGGGGTGGGGAAAATAGGCTGGCTTTTTGACTCCTGCTGAAATGTTTGTAACTCAACCCATGGTACTTCTTTTCTTTTCTGAAAGAGAGAGAGGCTCACCCTTGCTGTTTGGGTAGAAAGGCTTTTGGTGACTGGAGCAAGATGAACAGGTTGGTCTTGTTCAGCTGCCCTGCCTGGGAGAAATGTTTTTTCCATGGTCATTGCAGCATCTGACCGGCCACTCTGGAAAGGCTTAAGCCTCCAGAGGGCAGTTTCTTTTCTCGACACAGAACCCTTTGTTTGTCCCTGAATGGTTCCCACTTCCCATTTGCTTGTCCTTGGGGGATTTCCTCTAATGCCCCATCAATTGTTGCTTTAAATGTCCCTCTATTCTAATGCACGTGCGTGCACACACGCGTACACACACACCTGTTTCGACACTCAGGACCCCTTTCCATTCTGCATGTCCCTGATGAGAACTTGGTACGTAAAGATTGGAGTTCTGGCAAAGATTTAGGATCTTTTTGATTTCCTTGGTAGCCTTTTAATCTCCCTTGTTCCAGGAGACCTGCCACCTTTTGAGCTGAAGAAGGCATTTTACATTTGTTTTTAGGAGCACCAGCGCAGGGAGACCTCTGTCACAACTTGTCTCCATGCCCCTGGACCTCCTTGAAATGCTTCAGTTGTGTTATGTTTGTGTATTTGTGTTTTTAAATGGACTTGAAAAACCAAGTGCCAGTGTTTTGTTTTTGAATTATCAGGTGTATCTCACTTTCACTGGTTTGCTGGCCACCAGTTTCTGGTTGTTTCTCCCCCCCCCCCCCCCAATTCTGGGAGATTAACATTAACAGTCTGAAATAGCCCTTAAAGAAAGGAGTACCATCCCGAGAACTGCAGATTGTATAGTGGCAAATCCTGTGCAGCCAGAATATTTGCGATGCACTGTGAAAGGATGAGCCAAGTAGGCATCTTCTCCTTTCCTCGTTTTGGGGAGGCGGTTTCAGAATATGACCAAGAGAGATGCCCACTTTAACCTTTTGTGGTATAGGAGAGAGCTGTCATATTGACCTGGATTGTGATCAGTTTTCAGTGACACCTACATCGCAGGGCCTGTCTGATTCCCGCTTCCCGGTGAAAACAGGGAGAATTATTTTAAATCTGTACATTGGGTTTTTGTGGCTTTGTGGTTTTCCATTGCTGTGACAAGAGAGTGAGAATTGGCAGTCCAGTTCAGGAACAAAACAGCATAGAGAAAGGCCTTTCATGGGGAAACTAAACAGAGGGCGCATCTCCAGTTGTTGGCTTGAAGCAGATTTCGCTTTTTGTCTTGTCTTTCTGCACAGGGAAGATTCTTGCATAACTGTGAACTGGGCATTAGTTGACACTTGGCAACTGGCAAGGCTGGAGCCCCCCTTGCACCCATTTTTTGCAGGCAATCTTTCTCCTCATGTCACCAGCCAAAGTGGTCTTGCCTAGACTGACTATTGTGGCTGATCCAGACTGTCACCTCTTCATTGTGCTCCTTCCCTGTACCCTTATTTCCCTCTGCTCCAAACACACACACAATAAACTTCCTGCCATTTCCTTACACAGTCACTTGAGGATGTCTTAGTATGTGGCTGGCAGCTTTTTTGTGTCCTCTGTCCTGCAGTCCTTGGCAAGACTGGCCTAGTTTTGGGAGCCTTGAGCCCTGAGCCTTGAGCCTCCTTCACCCCTTCTTCAGAGTGCAGAAGTTTGCAGTTTGTTACTATAAGTTGTCCTGTGTTAACAGTTGGGGCATATGCGCCCCTTGAGGTCCTCTGCTGATTTCCTCCCAGGTACCGTCTCGATAGGGAAATTGTATCTGAAAGGGGCCTTTGTTTCACATTGCCAATAAATGCATTAAACTCAACCAGATACTTCTTTTCCTCCACCCAACCCTTAGCTGCTTGGCTTAAAGGAGAGCCTGTCCAGATTCAGCCTCCTGCTGCGTCTTTGGCCCCAGTGAATGTTGCTTCTCCTCTTTCACCACCACCCGTCTGCCCAGTTTTTGTTCTCCGTGGTTGTTGAGCCTCATCTAAACACATAACTGCAGATACTGGCAGGGATGTGGAATAATCCCTGGGCTTGGAAGCCAGGTGCCCCATTGCACTGCCATCCTGCTGTTTACTCCTTCCATCTGCCCCTTCTCCCGGCAGTAGAGCTTGCTTTACAGAGCAGGGAAGCAGTGCTGTGTCTTTTCAATCCCAGCTCTTTTCCAAAGGGTTTGATTTGAACTCAGCCACAGTTTGGTCTGGCTGGCTTAATCTCTTCACAGCAGGAAGGTGGGATGTGAGCTCAGGTACATGGCCTTGAGTGTGGGTGGCTGCTTTTGTCTTCATACCATTCGTGCGTTATGATCCTGCATATTTAACTTCCTTTTTGACAGCTGCTTATTTCTGGGCCCATTTGGGACTGACAGATAAACAGAACTGCTAGCATGTCATGAAGGCAGCCTGATTCCTTTAGAATTGCAGGATTCCATCCCAGGCAGGGCATCTTATGTCCTCTGAGGGTCAAAGCAGGGTGAAGTGCAGGTTTAACCTCTCCCAGAACAAGGCTAGAGTTTAAGAAAAACTGCAGCTAGTACAGGGTTCAAGCAAAATGGTGCCACAGGAGAAGAGGACCATGCAGCAAGTCCTCTGCCTGCCAGGTAACTCATTGCTAGCGTTGGCCTTCCCCAACTTATTGCCCTCCCTCCAGATGTTTTGGAGCCCCACTCCCATCAGACCCAGCATCCTACGACTGTAATGGCTGAGGCTGATGGAAGTGGGAGTCCAGAACATCTGGAGGGCAACAGTTTAGGGCCAAGTTCCTACTACCCAGTAGGAACTTACAAGCCCACTTTCATCCCCTTTTCTCTCCAGCCCTGTACCTTCTTGATTTGAGGACACTGATGGGTACTAACTGCCTCCCTGAATGTGTCTTGTGTTCCCATCTGTTTCATTAAGAGGGAAAGAGACCATTTGATGTAAGGCAGGGCCTGAAATGTATGCAGTGTGGTTGAGCAGGATTTGGTGGTGTGGTCAGAAATTGGTCCTTGCTGCAAGAGCACTTGCACGCAGTGAGGAAATGATGTGATTTTGTTTCTCTTCCCTATAATCTTGAAGGTTCTCAAAGGCCATAGAGCAGTGGCTGACTCAAACGCTCTCCCACTAGAAAAAGATTCAGTGAGAGGGCTGAGATTGTCTTGAGAGTCCCATGCTTGGGATATGAAAAATGATCTGGTCACTTTGCCTACAAAGACACCCTTGGCTCTAGTTGCTGTGCAATGAAAAGTTTGGGTTTGCCAAATGCTGCCCTTGCTTTGGGAGATCTGAGAAAGAGCTCCTCTGATAAGCTTGCTCTTTTTGAATTAAGTTGCAAAAAGACAACTTGGGCGCTTTCTTCCTTTCCTAATGTTTGGCATCTAAGAGGTAGCAGTGAGCTGCACTATTTTATTTTATTTTTATTTTGGAGGACGTTGCAGGTGGAAACCGAAGGAATGCCAAAGTTGAATCTTATGTCTCTCCATCTTATTTGTGCCTTCTTTATTTTTCAGGTAGTGAAATGACAACAGGTTCTGCTTGTAATGAAGCTTCTGTTCTAAGTAACTTCTGTTTCCTCTTTTTCAAACAGACAAATGTGTGTGGGATGGGTGGGAAAGCTGTCTCCTGTGAACCAGACATTCCTCATTTACAAATGCAAAAACCGCGGGGAAGTTCAGCCTCTGTGCATTTTACTCCATGCATTGTCAGGAAATGCTGGTGAGCTAGGGAGAGCTTCCATTCTTACAGTTCAAGTTTAGTTATGCTTCAGAGAAGGCAAACTGGCAGGTGCCACAAAGCACATCTAAACCTGAACTGTAGAATGGAAGCTTAATTCCTCAGCAATTCCAAATGTCTTCTCAGTAGAACCCTCTGGACCAGCCTTCGCCAACCTGGTGCACTTCAGACACGTTGAAATACATCTTGCATCAGTCCCCAATGGGAATTTGTGCTCCAAAACATCTGATGGGCACCAGTTAGCAAAGGTTCCCATAATATAATCCCTAACTATTGGGCAATCTGGTTGGGACTGATGGGAGTTACAGTTCAGAACACCTAGAAGGCATCACTTTGGGAAAGGCTGATCTGAACAGTCATTGATCGAGACTATCCTGATCTACAGCCGAGACTTGGCATCAGTTCAGAGCATGCATATTTATATTCGGTGCCTGTCAATGGTTGGGCTTTCAGAATTGTTCTACCCCTATGTTGGATTCTTGTGTTGCAGGTACTGGGTTAGAGCAAGATGGTAGAAGAGGAGCATGGGGCCAGCCTTCTGCCTCCCAGGTGATTTGATGTTAATGTCCAGTTCTACAAGACACTGGGATTTGCTAGCACTCCATGATGTGACAGCAGGCAAGACTTCCTCCCCAGCACCTTGCATTGTATTAGCACTAATACATGCCCTCCTGGCAGGTAGAGCAGGTTGGCAGAAATGCCCTTTCCTGTGCTGGGACACAGCTATGAGAGTTTGCTGTTTTGTGAGGCAGTTTCAGACTCCTTCTGATAGGCACCATCTCTTACAGCATGTTGGGAGCATGTTGTTCCCATATCATCCTGAGATCACGGTGCAGTCATATGATTGCATTGAAACAGAATCCTCTTTAAGTGCACCATGAATCAAAGCATCCAGAAAATGAGATGAAGCTGTTGGATCAGGCAGCCTGGCTTTATATATGCTGAAGAGAAAACGAGGGTCAGGACTTGGGAAAGAAACCAGTCGCAAAAGTGTTAGGGCAGATCCACACCTGTACATTTGAAGCACATGACTTCCTCCAAAGGGTCCTGAGAACTAGTCCCCCCCCCCCTCACAGAGCTACAAGTCCCAGCGCCTTTAAAGTCATGTGCTTTAAATATGCATTGGAGGTCCTTTAAATGTATGATATGCATCTGTTCTTGGTCTCCCAAGACATCCACAAGGGTAAAATCAACTGTGAGCCTCTGAGCCTAAGCTTCTTCCAAGGATAGCGTTGGATGCAGATTAAAGCATTGCTTCTTTCTTCAGTAATGATTGTTCAACATAAGCTTGCAGGGTCAAAATACTGTCTGAACTTGCAGTTGTTCTCTCTCCCCCCACCCAATGGGGAACAAGAGGAAGTTTTAGTCAATAGACTATTGTCTTGGGGTCTGGCACTTCCTGATCTTAGCTTAAGGAAGAAGGAGAGTGTGTTTAAAGGCCACTGGAACTCATGACCATTGCAGCAGCAGCACCAAAACATTTTCATCATGAACGCAACTGCTGGCATTAGCATAGAGCAGTCTTCACCAACCTGGTGCCCTTCAGATGTTTGGGGCTATATCCTCCATCAGCACAGCTGTGCTAGCTTGAAGCCGATGGAAGTTTTAGTCTGAAAATCTGGAGGGCACCAGGTTGGGTAAGCTGTTGTAGAAAGGATCTCTGCCACAGATGGGGAGATACTTATAGTTAAACATTAGAGAAATGGTTTTGAAGAGATGAGATTCTTTTATGGGGTGTTGCATATACTTTGTCCGTTCAGAAAGGGCCAGTGTTGATCAAATGCTTTACCACCACCCCTTTATTACTGTCCCTTCTTCCCCCCTGCCTTGGGCAGATGCTTTATTCTAACAAACTGAAGTGCTTTCCACCCTCCTATGGATGCTTTTATGTTCTGGTACCTTGACTATCTCGCAAAAGATCTCTCTCTTGAGGAGGAAATCGCGGGTGTGTCAGTGTTGTCTGCAGTTAAGGAAAGGTTTTACAGAAACGGTCTGCCTGCAGCCTGTTCCCTTAGAGGCTGACTGCTTTGTACAGGTCTAGAAAGACAGAAAATCTCAGACCCAGAATTTTTAAGGCATCCTTAACCGCAGCCTCTTTCCAGAACTCGTGGGGCAAGTTGCCCCAGTCCTTCAGGTTCATCACCCGCTCCCCCACAAAGCTTCCTGACTGCCCAGGGAAACCTGGTGTCTGAAGGACTGAGTGATGGGAGGGGAGAAAAGCAGGAAAGAAGACTAATAGTAGGGCCAGCTGGGGAGGCTTTAAAAGGCTATGCATGCCTTCTTTCACTGGAAAAAGTGTCCGAAAAAAACGAATAACTTGTGTCATGAGTGCAGTGAAGATCCAGGAGCAGGTTAGTGGCCTCTGAGGGACTATTTTTGTGCTCCTTTATTGAACACATCCTGGGATGCTCCTGTGCCTTTCACATTTACATGGGGTGATCTTTGGGGTGCCTTTAGGGAGTGCCTTCTGTTACTCCAGAGGAAAGGCCATTTCCCCCCCCCCTTCCTAAGCAGGTAGGGTCAAAGTTAGACCCCTGTCCTGTCCATCAGTTGTTCATCAAGATTATACTCTTTATCACTGTTAAAGCAGGTGGGAACTTTGAACTCCTGCAGTTTTCAGATGATTGAGGCCCATCTTGCTTTACCGTGCTGGGCTCCTATCAATCTCTCCCACACCACACGTGAAGCTTGGATCTGTGCCCCTGCTTACTTATGAGGCATTGGTGTGCTTTCAGGCAGCTGATCTCCTGGGCTCTTAGGACAAGCCAGATGTAAGCTTGAAGGTTACAAGCCTAAGCTTTATGGAATCAGTTTCTGTACTGGTAGTTCTGTAACTTCAAAGTTAATTCCTGATTTTGAAGGAGGGTTGTGTCTTTAACCATCTCTTGCTTTCTATGTCTAATCATCTGCAGCTTTTCTTCTTGGTGTATGTTTTGTTTTTGAATAACTTTGGGCAAAGGGTAAAAAGCACAGGTGTGTGTGTGTGTGATTGTACTGGCTTTGCAAAAGGACTACCCCCAAAAAAAATTCCTGGGGAAGTGGAACAGGTATGAGTGAATTATTCTTGCTTTATTTCTCTTCTCCCCTGATACATTTAGCTGGTTGGGTTTTTTTAACAAATAAAATTTTCTTGGGTTTACTTTTCTTTCTCCCAGGATGTCTGGTTTCAGGGGAAATGTTCAGAAATCTACTGGCTGGCAGTTTTAACCAGCAGTGTGTTTAAAAATAAATAAAAACAAAATTATATTGTCACTCAAAGGAACTGGCGTTTTTCTTACAAACAAATAAATAAATGAGGGACATATTTATGTCAGAGACAATGTTCATAGCTCTCAGCTGTATGGAGCCAGAGGCTTAAACTGCACTGCAGCAGCTATTGCAGGCTGGCAAAGAGACTTAATTTTTAAAACCCCATCACCACAACTCAGAATTATTACAGCGTCCGAGCAACACTGCTCCTGCTTCTGCTGAAAACTGCCCTGTTGCTCATCCCTATGGGTGGTGGCATCTCATTTCTCTCTATTCTAGTGGCTTGTGCATTTAAACTTTCCTGATCCTGAGAGGCTCATGTGTGAGTTGGGCGTCCTATTCCTCCACATCAAATCCCATTCTGTGAATGGGTGCAAGCATACATTTAGTAAATAGTGGGTCCAATTTTTAAAAAGGGGAAATGTATTTTGTAGAGGGTTTGTGATAATAAAGCCGCAGCTGGCTGAATTCTGTTGTGTCACCTTAGATTGGGAAATAATTAGACCGCACCCCCCAAGCACAGGAAAAGCAGAGACGTCCATTCCTACCTGTCCCTTAAATCTTGAATTGGCCCAGTGGCTGGGCCTTGTCCAATTCTCTCTCTTGTGCCAAGGCCCTGGGCATGATCGATTTGTGATTCATCATCCCCTCTTCGGAAATATTTATTTTGTTATGCACTAGAGTCACATAATAGAGCTTGATTTAAAGTGGGCTTCACCATCACCATAATTTTATTTCTAGCTTCATTTTTTAAGAAGAGAAAAAGCAAAAGATGGAAGGTGAAACATTTATTTTTTTAAAAAAAACACAAACAACCCAAAACACCCCTGGCTGCCATGTCATAGGGAGGGTGAGATGTGAGTGCCCAGTCAGCAGTTACTGAAAGCCAGTGCTGGTATCACAGTGTGCAGAGTTTTGTTACTTCAGCCATTATACCACATGGAGAAGAGAAATCTGCTGCTGCCCAGCTGCTATTTGCAGCCCTAGATGACTGTCGGTGGGTTCTTGGTGGTGGCCCAGAAGCAGCCTGCCTGGCCGGAGTTTGCAGCCCTCCAAGCCACTCTGGCCTTGTCTGAGCTGTGCTGCGTTGCCTTACCAGGCAGAGTAGGCGGGAGTAAAAGGACACAAAAATGTGCATGAAGCTTGCACGTGCTGATTTGCATGTGTGGACGCAAACGTAGAAACAATGACTCACAATGAAATAGATTTTATCCTAGTGGGGAATACACTTAATCCGCCTTGCCATAGCAAAAGAAATAATAATAATAATAATAATAATAATAATAATAATAATAATAATAATAATATTTGTCTTATATATACTCCGCCCATTTGACTGGGTTTCTCCTGCCACTCTGGGCGCCTTCCAGCACAGATAAAAATATAATAAAAGTCAAACTAATTAATAGCAACTGAATGGGTAGTTACAAGGCCCCTTTCTGGTCCGCTTTTTACAGAACAGAGGACTGCTTTTTACAGAACAGAGGACTACGCGCGGCTATCTTTCCCTATGAAGCATTCAGCTGCGGAGGAGGATACTCCTGCAACATTTTGGTTTCGCTGCCTAAAATCCGTCTTACGGAGATTTGCCTGCCATGTCCAGGTACGCCCCAAACCGCTTCGCGCCGCGACTCCCTTCCAAAACCGCAACATCCCCTCCGCTGTCCGAGGAACTTCCTTCCGGAGTGCGCATGCGCACGGCGTCCTTCGCCCCACCCACCATCCCTACCTCCCACCAACGTGCCTCCTTTGGCTCCGCCCTCCTCGACCTCCGTCAACGGCGTCCTCCTGGCCACGCCCCCTCGCTCCCATAGCTACGAAAGGAGGCGGCGGCGGAGGCGGCAGCCATCTTGGCAGCGGCGGCGGCGGCGGGCCCGACGGGGCGATGAGCGGCTCGAAGCCCAGGGTGGCGTCGGGGGCCGGCGGGGCGCTGAGCCGCTTGCGAGGCCGGAGAGGCTCCGGAGACGCGTCGCCCGCGGTCGTGGCTCCTCTGAGGGCCGCCGTGTTGCCCCGCACCGAGGCGGAGCTGCTGGCGCTGGACGCGGTCCGGCCCGAGCACGTCCTGGGGCTCAGCCGCGTCACTGAGAGTGAGTAGCAGGGGCGCCCCCGAGGGGGGCGAGGAGCAGCAGGAAGGAGGAGCCCCCCGGGCGAACCCCGACATTGTGCCAAGCCCCCTCTGCGCCCCGGTATCGACTCCCCAGAGCCCCCGCCCCACCCCAGTTCGTGGATTCACTTAGGTGGGCACCCATGTATCTACCCTGCCCCCCCTCTCCGTAGGCCAGGGGAATTGGGAGGGGTGGTCCTCACGCTCCCCCCAAAATCTTCTCTTGCCTCTGAAGGTTGCCCCTTCTATGGACTCTTCTGGGCACCCCAACATCGATTATGCTTTTGCTCTGAATACAGTGATACCTCAGGTTACATACGCTTCAGGTTATAGACTCCGCTAACCCGAAAATAGTGCTTCAGGTTAAGAACTTTGCTTCAGGATAAGAACAGAAATCGTTCTCCGGCAGCAGCAGGAGGCCCATTAGCTAAAGTGGTGCTTCAGGTTAAGAACAGTTTCAGGTTAAGAACGGACCTCCGGAACGAATTAAGTACTTAACCCGAGGTACCACTGTAGTCATGTTCTTTTTCCAATCAGGGCGCAGGAAATTGGGAGCGGCGGAGCACATTCTCCCTTTACACGCCCGCTAGCATTTTGTTCCGAAGAAACCTCCCTTTAATGGCCCCACCGGCTAGACCCATAAACTAGGGCCCCCAAGTGTCTGTTAGGTTTCCATTTCCTTCCTGTCCCTGAGCGCAGGAAATTTGTGGGAGACAGAGCATGCACCCTGCTTTCTTGTTTCACTCAAAAAAATCTATCCCTCTATTTGCAACTAAGAGAAACTCAGGATATGTATATTTAACTGCTCAGGGCTTTGTCTAGCCCTAGCTGTAAGGCTGACGCAAATAAAGATTCATTCATTCATTTAAAGAATTGATATGGATAACTTCTCACTCCTGGGTGCCCCTGAAACTAGGAAACCCTGAGTACACCATCAGCTTTCTATGTTGCTGCTGCCACCCACTTCATGTGCGCAACCTCTCTAGTTACTTACCAACTAGCCAGTCCCTTTTTCTGTCAGAGTAACTCCACCAAAGACGCAAAAATCTGGGAGCCCCAAGGCACCCTAGCACCACCCTGCCGCATATTAGTATATCAGGTACTCTGAAGAGCATTTCCATCCCCCCCCTTTGAATAATCTCTTTACTCCCTCTTACTTAATACAGTACTTTCAATTAACAAGATGGTAATAGCTTCCCTATGCTTTTCTACTTGCAGAACTGTGAGCACACCTGAAAGTCATCACTGCAGTCATAATTCTGAATAACTTCTTTTCTTTCTGCCGTCAGTCTTTTCTGGCTTAGAATGACTTTCTCTCTGCAGTCTGCCTACAATCGTGGAAATACAGGGTTGCCCTGTATTTAACAACTCATGTAATAACCATAGGGTGTTCCAGTATAACGCTAAAATGTGTTCTGTCAGTGCAAGAATTTCCACTTGTGCATCAGAACTTCCCTACTTCTCTCCTCTCCCCCCCCCCAGCACACCCCCTAAATCTGTTCCTTCAGAGTAGATATGGTGAGAGCATAGGGAGATGGAGAGGGAATTTGTGATGTAAACAGAAATCCTTGTACTAATGTAATGCATTCAATGGGTTCCACTCCATACCAGGAATTCCCTGCAGGCCAATGACCAGCCCATTCCTCCTCTGAGTCCTTTCTTTGATTGATTGATTGATTGATTGACAGATTGATTGACAGATTGATTGACAGATTGATTGATTGCATTTATACCCCACCTTCAATCCTAGACGTACGTTAGTGAGTTATTGGCCAAATGTGAGCTTCATGGCTGAGTGGGGATTTGAACCCCGGTCTCCCAGATCCTATTCCAACACCCTAACCACAACACCAGGGACCGCGGGTGGCGCTGTGGGTTAAACCACGGCGCCTAGGACTTGCTGATCGGAAGGTCGGCGGTTCGAATCCCTGCGACGGGGTGAGCTCCCGTTGTTCGGTCCCAGCTCCTGTCAACCTAGCAGTTCGAAAGCACCTCACAGTGCGAGTAGATAAATAGGGACCACTCTCTGGTGAGGAGCGGGAAGGTAACGGCGTTTCCGTGTGTTGCTCTGGTCCGCCAGAAGCGGCTTAGTCACGTTGGCCACGTGACCCGGAAGCTGTCTGCGGACAAGCGCCGGCTCCCGGCCTCTTGAGCGAGATGAGCACGCAACCCCAGAGTCGGTCACGACTGAACCTGATGGTCAGGGGTATCTTTACCTTTACCTAACCACAACACCACACACTGGCTCTCCGTGTCTAACATTTTTCTCCACAACCAGTATGATAAGACAGAGGGCTGGTGGAGAAGGGACAATTGGTCCATCTAACTCACTATTGTGCACACTGGCGGGTTGCTCTATCCTTCCTTCTTCAATAAACCTGGGCAAGGAAAGGCAGTACAGTGGTACCTCGGGTTAAGTACTTAATACATTCTGGAGGTACGTTCTTAACCTGAAACTGTTCTTAACCTGAAGCACCACTTTAGCTAATGGGGCCTGCCATGCTGTCGGAGCACGATTTCTGTTCTCATCCCGAAGCAAAGTTCTTAATCCGAGGTACTATTTCTGGCTTAGCAGAATCTGTAACCTGAAGCGTATGTAACCCGAGGTACCACTGTACTAGCTTGTCAAGTGGCTAGAAGCCTGTGTTTTTGTGCATGCTTTATAGGAAGCTAGTACTTGGGGGGATGGGCAGGGAGCAGGCTAGTAACATTTATGGGCTTATTTGCAGTGTTGCCGCAATATCTACTCTCCTTTCTTTTATATACAGGCGGCAGCCATTTCGTGCAGGTGTTCCATTCCTGTCCCCCACACTCGTCGAAGGAGCACATTTAAGTGTGCTCCGATCCTGTTCTGCCTTCTTGCGGGTCCAAAAGGACCTGTGTGTCAGCGATCACACGTCAATTGGACTCACCTAAAATGGTGACCGCCTGTATATAAAAATGAGGTCCTTGGGTTTATGTATGCATGAAGCTTTATTTCTAGCAGGATGGACCCATCAGATTGGCAGTAGACCTCCAAGGCTTTGGGCTGCAATGGCTCTTCCCAGCCCTGAAGTCCAAGATCCCTTTACCTGTCTTGTCTTTCCCAAATGGTAATCCCCCACATGGGACTTCTCAGGTTTCCTTTTCCTTTGTCTCCTAGACTATCTCTGCCGACCAGAGGACAACTTTTACAATATTGATTTCACCAAATTCAAGATCAGGGACCTGGAGACAGGGACGGTGCTATTTGAAATTGCCAAACCTTCAGCTTTAGGTAAGTGGGCCCTGAAGAAGAAAAAATAGATAAAGTGAGAGCTTGTACATAAAGCCTAAGGTCCAGTCTCCGTCTAGAAATTGCTGGGATTTCAGAATCTAAATAGTTTCTTCTAAAGATTTGAATGATTTCTGCAATTCCGCCTCTTTTTCTCCTTCCCTCCCCCCTTCTGACATTAAAGTTCCCAACAAATATTTTAAAGAAGTTTGCAAATTTTCCATAGGGATTAGGAAGGCAACTCAATAACTTTTATATAAACTACTTTGCATGATATATTGCTCACCACTAATATAGACAAGCTGGTGGGAGTTGTAGTGCAAAGCATCTGGCAGACACCAGTTTGGGGAAAGGCTTCATTACATTTTCTCTTGCATGCAGTATACAGCACAATAGGACCCTGATACTGTTGTATCTAAACACCACCAGCTTTGCCCACCCTGCAGTTCAGCCCAGCTGAACTAACACTGTCTGTAACATGAATCAAGTCACCATCTTAGCACATCGCCAGCAGAGAGCTGCTTATCGCTATCATTGTTGTTATTATTAATTTCATTTATAGACCATCTTACGTCCATGGCCTCAGAGTGGTTTAAAATACATGAAGAATACTAAAATGCAAACAATTTCTGTTACAATCAATAACGCACAAAACATTAACACCAGTAGTGACCGTAGAGCAGTAAAAACAAACAAAGACACCACAGTGTGATTGATTCAGCATGCAAAATGTCACCAACCTGGGTAAATTAAACCTGTTCAACTGATGTTGGGGGCTCTGCATCAAAAGTGCTTGGTGCAGTTCTGGGAGTAGCAAGGTGCTGCCACAAAGAAGGCTCAAATATGAGCTTGGGTGGCAGGCCATGGTGGCCTGATGGGAGAATCTGCCCCCTTCCTGACAGGTGTGGCTGAGGGAGTGCCAGCAAAAGGTGTGCATGATATCTCATGGGTGACTTGCTTCTTAAATGTCGCTTCTTGCAGAGCAAGAGGACGATGACGGTGACGCCGGGGAGGTGGACACCAGCGCAGGGCGCTTTGTCCGCTATCAGTTCACACCTGCCTTCCTGCGCCTCCGGACAGTTGGCGCAACGTGAGTAGGAGCTTGTGGAGTGATGGGGGAAAGGGGGCTACCCTGCTAACCCTGTGACTGCAATCAAATGATTCTGAGATTGTATCAAGCAGGTTCATCAGCTCACAAAGAATGTATATTGGAGAAGTGGCTGTGCCTGGGGCTCGGTGTAATCTGTGATTCACAATAAAAAAAATAGTTTAAAAAAGGAATGGGTTGTATCCAGCTAAGTCCTACTCAGGGTAGGCCCATTAAAGGACCTACATTAAGTCTGGTTCATTAACTTCATTGGGTCTACATGGAGGAGAACCAACGCTGGGTACAACCCAATATATCTGCAACACTAGAAGTGGCATTGTGCAAATTGTAAAAATTCACAACATGCTTGATTTCACTTCCTTGTCACAACCCAGCCATCTTCATTATTTTGCATAATTTATTTGGCTAGTTGTGGATAGGAGCAAGGAGCCCTAGGCTTGTTTGCTGCAAACAGTTGTCAGTTGCTGAGATGTCATTGAGCGCTGCCACATTTTTCAAACATACCTTCACAATCATAGGCACTAGGAACTTTTGATTCTATTATTCTGTTTAGGAAATGAAAGCTGTTATCTTTAGGAACAAGTGCTTGTGAGCAGCCCATGTTTTGTTCCTGCAGGTTAGTTACAGCTCTGTCTGTGCCCATCACAGGCAGCATTGCCTCCAGGGCTGGGTCCTTGCAGAAACCAAGTTTTGGCTTCTAGTCAGGAGACCATCTTGACCACCTAACTGGTTGTTCTTCTCTTTCCCTCCTGTCTCTGCAGTGTGGAGTTCACAGTAGGAGACAAGCCTGTGTCGAATTTCCGTATGATTGAGAGGCATTACTTCAGAGACCGCCTTCTCAAGAATTTTGACTTTGATTTTGGCTTCTGCATCCCCAGCAGCAGGAACACTTGTGAGCACATCTACGAGTTCCCACAACTTTCAGAGGACCTCAGTAAGTATCTCTTGTCTGACCCAGAGCTGGTTCAAGACCAGCCTGGTCTCCTCCAAGTCATTTTGGACCATAAATCCCATCTGCCCCAGCCACTGCAGGCTGCAGAGTGGGGTTGATGGGAGTTGTAGTCCAAAATTGGAGGGCATGACGTTGAAGAGGATACAGTAGACTTTGCTTCAGTATCAGCTACCAAACGTCATGCATTGCTTTAAACTTTTCAAACTGAGTTGTACTCAGAAGCCGGTTGGTAGCCAGTGGAGTTCTTGTAGCGCCAGCAATAGCTGTTCAGTGTTCACTCGTGGTTAGTAACCCAACCGCTGTATTCTGCACTAACTTTGCACAGTCTTCAACCTGACCTAACCTCTTCCTGCTAGCTGCTTAAGCTGTTTTTCACAAGGAAGAAGATAGGGCCAAACAGAACTTCACACAGAAATCTTAAGTGTGAACTTGATAGATTTCAAATACCATGCCTTTTAGAATTGTGGCCACCACAGCCTAAAAAGAGAGAGAAAAGTGGGGAGTATTGCTGCTAATTTCAGTTTGAGTAAGCACAGCTCACTCTCGTCAAAAGATTCCTCATTCAGGGGAAGAATGTGGTTACGCAGAAGCACTGAATTGGTTGACTTCTCTGTTCGTTACAAGCTCTGGGTGTTAAAAATATGTTTTAGAAGGTCATAGCAACCTAGAATTGTTGAGTTGGAAGGGATTCTGAGGAACATCTAGTCCAACCCCCTGCAATACAGGAATATGCAGCTGCCCCGTACAAGGATCAAACCTGCAACCTTCCAACTGAGCTATTTAAAACTCTTTTTTTGGAAATTTTAATTGGATTCTTATTGATGTGTTTGCCACCTTGGGCTCCTTAGAGGTAGGTGCAGGATATAAAGTCAATAAATAAATATTTGCTTTCCATTCACTGGCTGCACTTATGTAGTTCAGTTGCTCTTGCACGTAAAATAAGCGATCTCATGTAGCACATCTCAATTTTTTAGTAAGTGGTCAGCAGGGGAGTTGTTACATATAGAGATCTCCTTACGTGCTATGTTCTATGGCTGAGGCTAACTGACCTGTCTCTTTCTCCCCCTCCCTCTCTTTCGCCCCACGCAGTCCGTCTGATGGTCGAGAACCCCTACGAGACCCGCTCAGACAGCTTCTACTTTGTGGACAACAAGCTGATTATGCACAATAAGGCTGACTATGCCTACAACGGAGGGCAGTAGCCGCCGCCGCTGCATCCCCCTCCCCCCCTCCATTGGACTTTGCACTACCGCCAGCCATCCTGGTCACATTGGAGGAGAGCAGGGAAGCTGCCCTGGACTCCGAGGCCTTTTGCGGAAAGCTCTGTGAGGCTCAAGATGTGATGTTGAAGGGGCTGAGGTTGCAAATGGTGACAGTAAAGGAGCTCCCCTGGCAAACCCGAAACCTTTCCAGCCTTGTTGCTTTCTGGTCCTCTGCTCGGTCCCCAGTGGCACCTGGGTCAGGTTACAGGTTGGACTGTCTGTTAAATGTTAAACTGATGTAGCAGTTCTTGTAGTTTGGCGCACTTAGCCTGTATTTCTTGTATGTTCTTCCCCTTTCCGGTGGGCAAAGGGTCCTCCGACACAAAGCTGTTTCCTCTTCCAGATAGCCCATGAAACGTAGATAGCAGGTTTCCCCCCTTTGGAGGAGTGTGGCAGGGCTGGTGAATCACTTTGGCAAAATCAGTGACCCAGCCTGTATGATTGACTGTGAGGGCCCACCATTCACAACCAACCGAAAAACAAAACAAAAAGGAGGAGAGGTGTTGTTGTTTTTTAACGGATGCTCCAGATTGTGGCTTCGTTCTGTGGTCTTGAATGTTCCTTAAACGCT
Source organism: Podarcis raffonei (assembly GCF_027172205.1). Lineage (NCBI taxonomy): Eukaryota > Metazoa > Chordata > Lepidosauria > Squamata > Lacertidae > Podarcis > Podarcis raffonei. The sequence continues at coordinate 26,277,416 of NC_070617.1, forward strand.
GTTGGGTACCGGTTGGCAAAAAAAGGCCTGCGTCCCACTGTGAGTCTTTGTGAGGTCTTTTGAGGCCTTTTCTGCCAACCAGCTTAGGGGGAGGGAGACTGAGATGAGAATTTCAGCCTGAACACTCCACACACTTCTCCATCCTGCCTTCAGTCTAGGTTCCGTTCTGCATCTCAGTTTTGCTCTTTTCCTTGAAAGGAGTGCAAAAGGAGGTGGGCAAAGGTTACCGGGAGCTAGGAATTGCCTGGTGGAGCCTGTCCAAGCAGCAGGGCAGATTTTCCCAGGAGAAATCTTCTGTTTGTTGTCTCAAAACGTATTAGTGTAAGTAATGGTGGTGTTAACCAGCTTGTATTGCCTGCCTTGGTTTGTGCTGCCGTTGAAGTGGGCTCCATAGGCTCCCCAGTGCAATGAGATGTAACGGAATCAGCATGGCTGTGAAAATAAGGGACTTTTCCCTCTTGAAATCTGTAGCTCTGAGCTTTTACTGGCTCCATTTAAATGTGTAGGAAACCAGCCAGCTTTTGCTGCTGAGATGCCGCTATGCCTGTTGGTTAGGTAAGGAGGGAGTACTGGATGAGGGCCTGGGGAGGAGGGTGTGTATCAGCCAGGGAAGCAGGAATCTTGCCCTGAGGCGGCTGTCGGCAACTACAAAGCAGTATTTTTGTTGCTGTCGGACTCCACTCCCAGGCCTTTCTCTCGCTTCAAAGTTAAGCTGGTGTTCAAAGGCCTTGCAGTCAGGGGCCGGTTCTGTGTCAGATGCTAATTCAGCCTGCACGGGAGAAAGCCTTCCAGGCTCTTGAGACTAGCCCTTTTTGGAGGGGGGTGGAGGCACATGCACATTACCCTGAAACAAACCCTTTTAGAGAGGGGAGGAGGATAGTTACAGATTAGAGCGTTTGTAGGAGGCGAAACGCAAGAGGAAAATGGCTTGGACTCTTTAGCTGTAAGGTAGGATGTTCTTAACCACTCCCAAAATATTGGGGATGTAATAAAGGTGAAAAGGGCAGAGCTTTTTGTCCCTGTGTAGCCAAGTTTGTGGGTTAAAAGAAAAGAAAACCCTCTGTATTTTTGTTCTTGTTTTCTTCCTAACCTGTGATGTTCCAGCTCCTGCACTGTGTGGCCCAGTTGTCTCTACCGATTGATGATGGTAGTCAGTTCTGCTGCAGTCCGCTTGATGCTTTCCACAGAAAGGTGCCTTTTCTCCCCATGTCCAAGGCCACATTCCCAGAGGAACAGTTGAGGGAAACACTTCCTCATTCCACAGGAGGAGGTGGTGGTGCTATGGGGTTCCAGAGTCAATGTGATTAAAAACACCAGGTGCCTTTTAAACATCATTCTTACTGTTGCTCAGGCTCCTTCCGAGGACGTCCCGCCTTTGCTTTCTTACGAATTTATCCCAGGAGCAGTTGGGAAGGATGGGCAGCAATCTGAGCCAAGAGCAGGTACCGTACTTTGCAATAAACTCCCAGCTGCTGGCCCCCTTCTCTGGGCTCCAGATTCTTCTCTTCTTCTCCTTCTCACTTCTTCTTTCTCAAAAACTGAAACTCTCTGCCCCCCCTTCCTTCCGAGTGTTAATGCTCTGTGTGTCCTTTGTAAGCTCCCATCTCTTCAAGAAGAATCACGAAAGCAGAAATGGGGCGAGGGGCTTGCTTGTTAAATTCTGCCTGTTGCTGCTTCTGCCTTGCGGGACCAAATATGTGAAATGGGGAAGGAAGCGTGGGGCAGCGAGAGACAGGTATCCTGATGCCCCAGAGGATGTGGCCAAATGTGTGGATTTGAGCTCTCTGGAACACTTTGTGCCAAGAGAGAGAGGGGCTCTTTGAATTACCCCACCAGATAGAAGATGAACCTGCCCTCGTCCAGCCGGCACTTTTATCTGTCACTCATTTGGCTGCTGCCCCTTGGGACCACATGCTGCATTCCTGTGTGGAAGCCTGTCTCTCCCTCCCCCACCCCCTGAGCCATCTTCCTGCTGCACTAACACTGCATCCATGGGTTGCATATGGAAGAGGAGGGGAAGGGTTTGCTTCTGCCATGTTGACCATAGTGTTAGTGCAGGGTGGGGGGGGGCTAGATACAAGAACAGCATTTATCCAAAGACAGGGGCACCTAAATTTATAACTGGAATAGATGGGCCATCTCCCGCAAGCGATTACTTGCCATTGGAAGGCGTCAACAATTTGTTCTTCCTCCCCAGCCATAACCTGAGGGACGGGGGCTTTCTCGTGGCCTCTGCTAAGTTTGGCAGGCCATCTCCCTGGCTTGATTTCAAGCCCTTGTCTTCCTCTTTGCATGCCCTCGTCCCTCTGGAGAATTGTTAATGAAACTGAGCCCCTCCATGTTGAATAAACCACACAGGACACTTGAAAGCAAGAAGTGTCAGTGAGGAAGGGAACTGGAAATACATTGACTTCTGTATTGTATGCAGATTGATACTGATGACAGGTTTGCCATGAAAAGTATCTGCCTTAAAAGCATTAATCTGTAAGGTTCACTGTTGCCCTCCAATGGTGTTGACAGCGACTGCTTCCATCTTATACTCTGTGGCTGTGCAGGCACTGAAGTCCTCGCATTGCATTGTCCGCTTGCCCCACCCTAACTAATGGAGAGACCTGGTCCATAACAGGGCTGCTCTGTTACATTTCCCATTTGGTGAAGCACCAGCAAACATGTTTGGACCTCCTATGTATTTTTTTTTAATTAATGGGGGTTTTTATAAGGCCATCAGGCCCAGGCAAGGGGATAGTTTTTTCTCAGTCCCACTGATTTTTCAGAGATGTTCCTGGGATGACTGGAAAAAGAAAACTGTTTTCTGGTATCCTGTGATCGGTTTACCAGCAGGAAGAAGAACATTTGCAGGACTGTGACAAAATGCATCTTTCTCCAGTTTGTCTCTGAATTGGCCATTGGAAAGATTTCCCCTGCAAGATTTGTTTTTAAAATAGGGCTTTCTATTCCATTGTGGTCTTGCCTGACAATAATATACCCATTTTTGGTCTGTCTGTGTGCATCTGTGACCGTTTGGAGAGTGGCAGGTTGTTCCTTTTAAACTTGTGAATTCCAGAAAAGAGATCACGGACGTTATATTTTTCTGTCAAGGTATTTTTCCATAGAGGATGACAGGAGTGTCCCAAGAAGTCTGTGTGACCATTACGATCACCACATTGAACCATCGTCATGCTGTTGTCATCTTGTTTGTCTCCTAAACCTACAGTATACTAGCTGACTCGTTTGTATAAAATGTTACTTTGTTGAAAGCAATAGTAATTAAAAACAAAAAAGCAAAAAAAACCATCAATACACAGCTGCTGTTGTCTTATTTATTGCGTGACCTTAGTGCTGGGAGCTGGGTGGGTGGTGAGCAGGCAGGTCTTGTGTATTGTGAACCTGGAAATCTGAGAACCCTGAAAATACAAGTGGGTAATAAAAAGGTCCAGATCACCTTAGAATAGGTACTAGCTGTTGAAAAGAGGCTAGGCAGGAGATAGGGGCTCATCAGTGTCCTTTAATTCCTGGTTGAGGTTGTGGTGGGGGCTGTTTCTGGACTAAAATAGGAGCAGCATTTCAGAGGCCCTCTTAGTTCTAACATCCAAATATAATGTGGCTTTGTCGCTGCTCCAACAACACGAGTTTGCATGATTTCATGGGAATACCTTTTAAGAGGACATAAAAACTGCATTGGTTGAAGCTCCATCTGGCCCAGGGGGCTCTTCCTGACACAAGACCAGCCTGTTGGCTCTGGGAAGTGACCAAGTAGAGCATGTAGCAATAGAATCATAGAGTTAGAAGGGTCTTCTAGTTAAACCTCCTGCATTTGAGCCCTGGGTGGGCTCAAACCTCCAACCTTCTGGTTAGTTGCCAGGTGCATTGCACCACAGAAGAAGCCATTACTTGTTTATCCCCTGCATCTGTCAATAAGATTTATCACGGATTGTGTGATCTTCACGATGTGCTCTGGAATGTCAAGATTCATATTCCCCCGTCTGTGGAATGCTCTCCCCAGAGAGGCTGCTCTGGCGTGTTCGATACATACCTTTTCGCACCAGGTGAACCCTGCGTACACGTGCTTGGGTTTCTTAGTGTTTTGCTCCCTTGCAATAAATTTTAAAATACATTTTTAATAAACACCTGTTAGCACTTTCCAAGAATAAAATCCTCAATGTGCAGTTGCATAAAATGTAACATTTGAAATAGCCTCAAATAAAACGCATCTCATTATTTCATAAAAGTTATACAGCACTTGATAGTAAAAACAACTCAAAAGTGGTTTACGAAAAAGAATTATCAGTAAGAAAAGTTATCAGTAATTTAAAGACTTGAAAAGGTAAAAACAATAGACTAAAAAAACATTAAAACTTGCATCTACTTTGTGGGTTATTAAGCATGATTAAAACCAGCATGACAAGCCCAGACCCTTCAGTTTCTTTCTCATCCCGTTCTAGGGGGTGGGGAGAGGTTTTTTAAGCTTCTATTGCATTTAAAAATGCAATAGGTAGGCATTTTTTCCATTGCAAAAATAAATAAATAAATAAAATTAACCGGCCCAGTGCAAAGTACTGAAAAGTGTTTAAAAAAAAAAACCTTCCAAAAAAATTAAAAATCTTTCAATGGTTAAAAAAAAAGTTACAGATAGGTAGCCGTGTTGGTCTGCCATAGTCAAAACAAAATTTTTTTTTCCTTCCAGTAGCACCTTAAAGACCAACTAAGTTAGTTCTTGGTATGAGCTTTTGTGTGCATGCACACTTCTTCAGATACCACTGAAGAAGTACCGTATCTGAAGAAGTGTGCATGCACACGAAAGCTCATACCAAGAACTAACTTAGTTGGTCTTTAAGGTGCTACTGGAAGGAAAAAAAATTTTTGTTTTAAAAAAAAAAGTTGGGGGAGGGGCTGGGAGCTTATTAATGCTAATGAGGAGGCGGAGCTTAATGAGGCAGGCAGGAAGGGCAGCAGAAGAGGGCGGTTTATCCCTGGGCTCGGCATGGCGGCGGTGACGGGTCTCCTCGCGCGGCGTAGAGGCGGCATTGGAGGTAAACAGAGGCGGCCAAGTTTAATTGTCTCCCCCCGCAACTTTTGAGCGCTCCCCTTGGTACACGCCGGGAGCCACACGGCTGTTAACGGAGGTGGGACTGGCACGTACCAAGAAGGGGTGGAAGCGGGGAGGAGGGTGTTAGATGAGCGTGAGCAAAATACTGGGGAAGACTCCTTTACTTCGTGAGGGGCGGCAGCAGTTGGGGCGAGGGAGGGAATCTAAGGAGCTGTTCCCTTTCTGGGGGCTTCTTCCACACACCCCTGGGACCCTTCACATACCACTGGGGGATAGCTCAGAGGACCCTCCATGGACAGGGGCAGTCTGTCTCAAAATAATACCGGATGCAAACCACAGCCACCTTCATGCTCAGATTGCAAGTATCCAGAAGCTGCACCCGGGCTCAGTGGCCCACTCACTCTCTGTATATGTATAAAAATATAGATTACAGTGGTACCTCGGGTTACATATGCTTCAGGTTACAGACTCCGCTAACCCAGAAATAGTGCTTCAGGTTAAGAACTTTGCTTCAGGATGAGAACAGAAATCGTGCTCCGGCAGCGCGGCAGCAGCAAGAGGCCCCATTAGCTAAAGTGGTGTATCAGGTTAAGAACAGTTTCAGGTTAAGAACGGACCTCCGGAATGAATCAAGTACTTAACCCGAGGTAAAGGTAAAGGTACCCCTGTAGGTACGGGCCAGTCTTGCCAGACTCTAGGGTTGTGCGCTCATCTCACTCTATAGGCCGGGAGCCAGCGCTGTCCGCAGACACTTCCGGGTCACGTGGCCAGCGTGACAAGCTGCATCTGGTGAGCCAGCGCAGCACACGGAACGCCGTTTACCTTCTCGCTGGTAAGCGGTCCCTATTTATCTACTTGCACCCGGAGGTGCTTTCGAACTGCTAGGTTGGCAGGCGCTGGGGACCGAACAACGGGAGCTCACCCCGCCGCGGGGATTCGAACCGCCGACCATGCGATCGGCAAGTCCTAGGCGCTGAGGTTTTACCCACAGCGCCACCCGCGTCCCTAACCCGAGGTACCACTGTACTATAATCCGCTCTCCATGGGCCTGCCTTTGAAGACTGTTTGGAAACCTTTCCTGGTGCAAACTGTGGCTGAGCAAATGCTTGTCCAAACGCCAGTGTTGTGCCACCAGCTCCACCTGTGCATTTCCAGACTTAGCCCAAGATGCTGCCGTTAAAATTTCAGTGGCCATAAATGGCTTGGAGCCAGCACCCCTAAAAGCCAGTCTTCAACTGAGTGGGACTACCAGGTTGTGGCTACCAGGTCACAGCCTTAGCCAAGTGGGGTTTGCATCCCTAACACTGCCACCATACAAATACAGCGGTACCTCGGGTTACAGACGCTTCAGGTTACAGAAGCTTCGGGTTACAGACTCTGCTAACCGAGAAATAGTACCTCGGGTTAAGAACTTTGCTTTCAGGTTGAGAACAGACCTCCAAAACAAATTAAGTTCTGTACAGTGGTACCTCGGGTTAAGTACTTAATTCGTTCTGGAGGTCTGTTCTTAACCTGAAACTGTTCTTAACCTGAAGCACCACTTTAGCCAATGGGGCCTCCTGCTGCTGCTGCGCTGCCGGAGCACAATTTCTGTTCTCATCCTGAAGCAAAGTTCTTAACCTGAAGCACTATTTCTGGGTTAGCAGAGTCTGTAACCTGAAGCATATGTAACCTGAAGCGTATGTAAACTGAGGTACCACTGTATGTAGTTTTAAATAAATTAGGAGTCCCCAAATGCATGTTCTCTGGTCCATGGGGTCACGAAGAGTCGGACACGACTAAACAACAAAAAAATGCATGTTTGAGTAAAGAAGCTATAGCACTTCTCCTATAAATACAGTAACATTCAAGTCCTCATTGTTCTGGATAAAGACCTGGTTTAAATAGTAACAAGGAAGCTGCCACCTTACTGGACCATCTAACTCAGTATTGCCAACACTATCAGAAGCCAGGATTTCAGGCAGGGAGCCTTTCCCAGCCCTCCCTGCCTGGGATTTAATTTGGGACCCTCTGCATGCAAGGGAGTGTTCAATGTGCAGAAGGCCAGCCAGGAAAATGCAGGCCTTGAGGCCTTGCTTGCTTTCTCACCTCTAGCAAGGGGGCTGCGGAGGGAGGGGTATGGCTCCTTTCACCTTTCCGCTCAGTTGGCCAGGAGCCTGTGGGCGTCTGTCGGTTTGCTGCTCCCTCTCGGATTGCAATTCATCTCCCTGCAATTCCTCTTGTTCTTTACAAGCCGGGTGTCTTTTATAGGCAGATAAACTTTTGCCCCTGCTGTAAAGTTGGAGTACTACTTGTCTCCTCTCCATTGGGTGCTGTAAAATGAAAAGACCCTGAGGCAGGGTGCTGGGTGTTCAGGTTCAAAGCAGCTTCTGGGTGCTTGAGTTTTAGGAGCTAGTGTCACAGTGGTCAAGTGGCTCTTTGCCTTTCTCCCCCCTCCATTTTGCGCACTGAGGACTTTAACCCTGACCTCCCCAGTGGAAAGGGACAGGGGCAGATCTTCAGCCTAGCCTAGCCTGACTAAATTCTTCTGCTCACTCAGCAGCTGGTGCCGCAAGAAACCTTGCAGACTCTTTTGCGAAACATGGCTAGAGACATCTCTTTTTTTCTTTTTGCCCCTTTGCAGAGACCAGAACATAGACAGAGTCAGAGCATTCCTACATGGAGCTCAGTAATGTGTAAACTGATGGGCAACAGCTCTCCAGGCTTTCGGACATTCCCAGCCAGATAGGCGGGGTATAAACAATAAAATTATTATTATTATTATATTACCTAGTGATGCTGTAAGGGACCTTCTGCATGCCAAGCTTGTAGAGCTTCAGCTATTCCCAAGTAGGATTGCAGGAGGTTGCCTTATACCAGGGTTCGGCAACCTAAGGACCATGGGCCACACCAAGGGATGGAAAGATCACGAGGTTCCAAAAATAACAGATTGGCAAATCAAATTACAGGAATTGGTAGAGACGGCTCAACTGACTAGTAAACTCAGAGGAAACTCAAAGCAAAAAATTTGCGGAAAAATGGGATGGTTATATAAGATATGTTCAAAAATACAATAATAGTTTTGACTCCGTGCTAGCATTCGAGTGATAAAGGAACTAAAAGGAGATGGACAACAATTAAGGATTTATTATGTTTTCAGAATGTATTAGAAAAATTATATACAAAGGTTTATTGTTTTGTGTACATTCAAATGTAAGATAAAATATATGCAAAGGGACTTGATAGGAAGTCAAAGTTGAAGAAAAGATTTTGGAAGATAAAAGGGGGAAAATATTTACTTTCATTATTATCATTTTGGGTGTGGGTGTGTGGGTGTCTTCACATATGTGTATTGTTATATGCAATGTTTGGGAGGAAATAAGACGGTAAATAACAAATAAACTAAATATCGATGTATGTAATTTTTATTTCTTAATTATATTTAGTGGTAGTATGGCTGTATTGTTTTTGTAACATAAAATCATTCAATAAAATTAATTTTTTTTAAAAAAAGGACCACAAGCGGCCCATGGGGGTCGTTTAACCGGCCCATGGACCCCTGCCGCCTGCTTGATTGGCTCCCGTGTGCCACACTAAACCGGAGCAGAGCGGGGACTGCCTTCTGTGACGCTGGCCGGCTTTCCACTGACTGCAGGAAGCTCCTGCAGCCAATGGGAAGCTGCGTACACCTCCTCCGTGCTGGAAATAGTGTTTGCGTATGTGTGCATGCACACATGCGTGCACGCTCCAGTCCACTGCGGCATCTGCGGGACTGTGAACCGGCCCAAGCCACAAAAACTTTGCCAACCCCTGCCTTATACCATTGGTCTATCAAGCTCAGTATTGTTCATCCTGACTGGCAGGGGCTCTCCAGGGTTTCATGCAGGGCGTCTCTCCCAGCCCAGCCTGAAGATGCTGTAGATTGAACCTTGTACCTTCTGCATGCAAAGCAGATGCTCTACCACCGAGCTACGGCCCGTCCCCAACAGGGTGTCCTGTTTAGCAGCCCAGCTCTACGTCTTCTGGGCCAGACTGAAAGGGCTCTTCATGCTTTTCCATTTGCAGCTTGGACTTTTCAATGTCTGCGAAGGCTGCACACGGTGTACCAGACAGTAGAATTGCCGGAAACTCACCAGATGCTTCGCCAGACATGCCGGGACTTCGCTGAAAAGGAGCTGGCCCCCATTGCTGCTCAGCTGGACAAGGAGCATCGCTTCCCTGCAGAGCAGGTATGTATGTGACTCATCTCCGGGTAACACAGGTCTCCTGTCTGATATTGTGAATGACCCTAAAGGCCTGTCGCAATCCAGCAAGTTTGTCCCTGAGAAGAGCATCCATGTTGAGACTGAGACCTAATGCCCTGGTCACCTTGACCATTGGGATTTTTAGCTTGGTCTCGGCAATGCCCAAGGCAAGCACAAACTTTTAATCCTTTGGCTCATATCCACTTGATTACAGTCAAATCTTGGTTGTCAAATGTAATCCGTTCTGGAAGTCTGTTCGGCTTCCGAAATGTTCAAACACAGAGACATTGGTCGCAGGAGCTTCCTGCACTCAAGCGGAAGCCGTGTCAGACATTTGCTTCTGAAAAACGTTGAAAACTGGAGCATTGAAAATAAAAAGGAGCCAAAACGTTTCAAAACGGAGGCATTCAGGATCCAAGGTTTGACTGTATTAGAACCAGAATTCTGCATCCAGAAAAGCTGAATTCTGCAACCTGTATAATGCAGGCTGTTTACTTTGTTATGCCCAAATTTGCCTCTTTGATTCTAAGAACATAAGAAAAGCCTGGCTGTTGGATCAGGCCAAAAGGGGCTCATCTAGTCCTGCATCCTGCCTGTTTTCATAGTGACTAACTAAGTGCTACAATCAGGACCTGACCACATGAGCACTCTGTTGCACTGAACCCATTCCTCTTGCCTGCTTATTCTACTATCCTCCTGGTTTCTAAGATGCTACCTTGCTCATATGCTTTCAAGCATGTTTTCTCTACCATGAGGGCTAGGAACTTGATTTATTTAAAAACAAACACCTCCCCCTCCACACACTCAATGTGTCAACACCTTTTTTCGTAAACCGCTCTGAGATTTTTTTCTGCAACCAAGTGGTTTGTAAATTTTATAAAATGAGCAAAAAATAAAGTGAAAGCCAAGATTCACGAAACTGAATTGTGCTTTCTCTCACATAACCACAGTTTTTCTGTCCTCAGAAACAGTAGCTATGCCCATCCTAGCTGCCAGCTCACAAATTACCTTGTTTTGTATTGCACTGGCTTCACACTCCTTAGATTTTATTGGTAAGGCTGCCTTGCACAAATGTTCTTTCAAAGAGCAGTTTAATGTAAATAAAAGAATGAATTGCACGACGTGTGGTATGCTTTCTCCTGGCAGTATGTGCTGTTCTGTAATTAAGTAATTGCTATGGTTCTGCTAGGGAGGGAAGAAGTTATGGCTGCTGCCGGATGACTGACAAGGGCAAGTGTGGAATTGCTTTAATTCGTCTTTCAGCTGGGTTGTTTCTGCCACTGCTGCTGTCTCCCCTAATCAGCTTTACATCATCATTTCCTTCCCCACTTACAGGTCAAGAAAATGGGTAGCCTTGGACTTTTTGCAATGGACGTACCTGAGAAGTATGGAGGAGCTGGTCTTGATTACTTGGCCTATTCCATCGCCGTCGAGGAAATCAGCCGAGGCTGTGCATCTACTGGCGTGATCATGAGTGTCAATAATGTAAGAGATTCCCACAGATGTTAACCTTGATTAGCATTCATTCATTGTATCTAAGAGCGAGTGGCTTGTTGTTGTGTCCGACTCTTCATGACCCCATGGACCAGAACATGCCAGGCACGTCTTCCACTGCCTCCCGCAGTCTGGTCAAACTTCGAGAACACTGTCCAGCCATCTCGTCCTCTGTCGTCCCCTTCTCCTTGTGCCCTCAATCTTTCCCAACATCAGGGTCTTTTCCAGGGAGTCTTCTCTTCTCATGAGGTGGCTTCTCATGAGTGGCTTAGATACAATCAAAACAAGGCAATCTCTGGCCTTGCGGGCTTACAATCTAAAAAAACATGGCACACAAGGCAAAACGGACAGGGAGGGAAGAGGAAAACCATCAAAATTCAGGCATCAATTTCTAAACAGTTGTTCCTACACTGACCAGCTGGCACAGTGAGGGTGCCTGATGCTTGAAGTTCATGCAAAAGTGGTACCTCACCCCAGTAAAGTTATATCTTTATAGGAATGTTTCAGCAACTTGTTGACAGGAATGTAGTGAAAGGGATAGGTATAAACACATCTAACAGACATGTGTCAGGATAATCAGTGTTCCAAGTATTCAATGAAATTGATAGACTTACGTGGCAGTCGGTTAGGAAGAACCTGCCCACTTGCTCTACTAAATTTATTTGCAGATGATAATATGGACTTGAGCTATTAAACCCCCTCATAGGATACTTTTTGGTTCCTGCACATATGACTGTCGCCACTTTTTAGGAGGACCTGAAAGGAGCTAATTTAATAGCACGAAACGCAAGGGTTCAGCAGGTAGCTCTAGTCAAGAAACATACATGTAGACTAAGGATAGTTAGAGAAATAAAATGCAGAGGCACATTTGCAAAAGGCTGGTGGAGACTTATTTTAGGCAATGAAAGGAAGTAGAGTGTACTCCAATATATGGATTTGTTAAAGGTTTGTTTTCTTTCTTTATCAATTAAAATACTGTACCTCTGCATTTATTAGAACGTTTTCTGCAGAGTTTGTATGTAGAAATCTCTTGGGGTTTTTTTGTTTCTAGTTTCATTCAGTTGTTTGTGGTTTAGATTTCTGTAGTATTATTTTTTCCTTCTTCTAAGCTTTGTTATGTTTGTTGTGCCACTTAATAAAAAGTTTTTTTAGATTGTAATAATATTAAGGCCTCCAGGATCTGTTCAATGCAGCCTCCTCCAGTGTGTCATCTCTCCCTTGCCCCTCCACACTGAATAATTCTTCTGAGGGGTGGAGTTGCTTGCTTGGCATTCTGTTCAGGGCAGTGTGTAAATCAGTATAATTCAGGGGTCGGCAAGGTTTACCTCGTCTGGGCCAGTTCACTCCAGTGGATATCCCTCCATGGGCCGGATCACCCGCGATTTCCGGCTTCTGCACAGACGCGATTTCCGGCACCACGGAAGCGAGTCCCCACGCCGTGCTGCGCCGGTTTAGCGCAGCGCATGGGGACTTGGCGAGCGGGCGGCTTGGTTCGGGGGTGGCTCGTGTGCCAGTTAAATGACCCCCATGGGCTGCTTGTGGCCCATGGGCCTTAGGTTGCCGACCCCTGATATAACTTGTCTTCCCTCCCCATTTAGTCCCTCTATTTAGGACCAGTTTTGAAGTTTGGGTCTGAAGAGCAGAAACAGAAGTGGATTGCACCTTTCACCAATGGGGACAAAATAGGATGCTTTGCCCTAAGTGAACCAGGTAAGTTAGGCACACAGGTAATACCTTGGAGTCCTTAAAAAGAAATTTATACTCAGACAGCTTCCCATAAGAGGGAGTGGTGGCCACCAGCTTGGATGGATTTAAAAGAGGGCGAGACAAATTCATGGAGGAGGAGGCTATCAGCATGGCCTATATTCTGCCTCCACGGTCAGAGGCAATGGACCCCTCCAATACCAGTTGTTGGGAATCAAGTGGGAAGAGACCTGCTGCCCTCCTGCCCTGCATGTGGGCTTCCCATTTGGGCATCTGGTTGGCCACTGTGAGAACAGAATGCTGAACTAGAGGAACCCCCTTTGGCCTTATCCATCTGCAGAGCTACTCTTATGCTCTTAATCTGGAATCTGTGTCCTGCATACATTACACAAATGAGTATATTTTGCTTTTATAAAAAAAATTAAAATGCTTTATTGGTTTTAAAAAAACTATGTAACATATGTAATCAACAGAAAAAAGATCATATAAGCAAACATTTGTTTCATAGTTAGTGCTTATATGGAAAGGAGACACTATTCCCTCCAAATCAGACTGGCAAAATAAGATGCGATCGTATGCAGAGCAAGCCAGATTATCAGCAAGGTTCCGAGATGTTACCGATGAAAAATTTAATAGAGAGTGGGAAGTGTATAGAGTTTATCTAAAAGAACATTGCAAAAATTGAAATCCATTGGCAGGTCTGGACTGACTTACCTGCGTGTAATAGGAGAATCTTACAAAATTATTGTAACTGGAATAACCGAGAGGAGATAAAGCTTAGTGTGCAATTATGCAATGATATGGGAACCACACATGAGCATATTTTGCATTCATTCTGTTCCCCGCAAGTTGTTATCCATTCCCTAGGCATGTGGAGCATTGAGGAACTTGTGTTATGACATTTAGTCGTGCCAGCCATGGGTCCCCAGAGGTGGTTGAACTAGTGACTGCCATCACTCTCAACCAGCATAGCCAATGGTCAAGGATGGAGGGGGACACACACACACACAAAATACTGGTGGTGTCTCTAACTCAGGATGGTTGTTTATTCTTACCAGCAGCAGCCAGAAAGTCTGGTCTGGCAAGGAGGGGTGGGTGTCTTAAAAAGGCCTATTCTGCAATTGAAATACAGCTGGAGGATGGGGCTGCACGAGGAGATGGGACTCCTCTGCCGAGTCAAGACTTGATTTTTCGCAGTCCCCTCTCGGAGAGGGAGCAGCGCCAGGTCTTTGGGTCAGAAACCCTTTTGGTTTTCTCTTGCTAAGGCAATGGCAGCGACGCCGGAGCTGCTTCAACGGTTGCACGGCTGGTTGGGGACGAGTGGGTCCTGAACGGCACCAAAGCCTGGATCACAAACGCCTGGGATGCCTCTGCAACGGTGGTCCTTGCCACCACAGACAAGTCTCTGAAGCATAAGGTGAGTGTAGCCCTTAGGATCAGTCTTCACAACAAGGCAAGCTGGGGCTGAGCTAGGTCCCCACACAAAGGGGCTCTGTCCCATGGGTGTATTGGTTTGTTTTTAAATGCAGCCTTTCCCAGTGATGTAAGAGGGACCGAGAAACTTTTGACTCTGCTGCTAGCCTTTATTCCCTTCTCTGCCCAGCAGAAGTAGAAATGGGATAGATTGTCTAGATCAGCCTTTCTCAACCTGTGGGTCCCCAGATGATGTTGAACTACAACTCCCATCACCCCTTGCTAGCAAGGCCATAGCTCAGGGATGATGGGAGTTGTAGTCCAACAACATCTGGGGACCCGCAGGTTGAGAACTGCTGGTCTAGATGCATTGGACTTACGACTCCCATAAGGGTATGGCTCCCGTGCTGGCTGAAGCCAATGGGAGTTTTAGTCCACAATACTTGTCTCTAGTTCACCAGAAGTGGCTTAGTCATGCTGGCCACATGACCCAGAAGCTGTACGCCAGCTCCCTCGGCCAATAAAGCGAGATGAGCGCTGCAACCCCAGAGTCAGTCACGACTGGACCTAATAGTCAGGGGTCCCTTTACCTTTACCTTTTACTTGTAGAGCATCAGGTTGGGGAAGGTTGGTTTATAGCCAGCCAGGTGGTATAGTAGTTAGAGTGGTTGGACTAGGGTCTGGGAGGCTAGGATCCAAATCCCCACATGGCCATGAAGCTCACTGGGTAAACCAGTCACTGCCTCTCAACCTTGATAATCTCACAAGGTCATTGTGGGGATTCAGAGCTACCTTGAGCTGTTTGGAGGAAAAAGTGGAATGCAATGCATAAATAGCCTGCCAGGGATCCCAGCTCAGGCAGGCAGGAGAAGAAGAAGAGTTTGGATTTGATATCCCGCTTTATCACTACCCGAAGGAGTCTCAAAGCGGCTACCATTCTCCTTTCCCTTCCTGCCCCACAACAAACACTCTGTGAGGTGAGTGGGGCTGAGAGACTTCAGAGAAGTGTGACTAGCCCAAGGTCACCCAGCAGCTGCAGGTGGAGGAGCGGGGAAGCGAACCCGGTTCCCCAGATTACGAGTCCACCGCTCTTAACCACTACACCACACTTGAGAGACTTGTCAAGCCACTTGTGGACCACCGGTCATGCCAGCAGACCTCCTTCTGCGTGAGCAACTTGCCAACGTTGTTCTGTCTTGTCGCGCAGGGCATCAGCGCCTTCCTCGTCCCCATGCCAACCCCTGGCCTGTCCCTGGGAAAGAAAGAAGACAAGCTGGGGATCCGTGCCTCCTCCACCGCCAACCTGATCTTCGAGGACTGCCGGATCCCCAAGGCCAACCTTCTGGGGGAGCAGGGGATGGGCTTCAAGATTGCCATGGTGAGTAAACTCTTTTAACGGTGAGGAAGAGGGGAGGGAATGGGGTTAAGCAGCACCCTCTGCCTGCACTGGAAGCACAAAGGGTGGCGGTTCTGGCCTTCGCACCCTCTTCCCCTCCATGCCCTGTTTTCAGCCTTTCAGGAATTCAGCTGATCACTATGTAGCCGTGTTGGGGAAGACTTGTGTCCTTCATGCCCACTCTGTCTGGCCCACAGGCCCCTCCTTAGACAATGCACCCCTCTCACTGCCTGTCCGTGAACTCTAATAAATGCCTCTTGCTTGTCTGGATAGGTAGTCATTGCCCAAGTGTACGTGGGAACTAGCCTATGTCTATGAGAACATCTGTGGTTTTTTTAAATTTGATTTTCTGTTTTCGCTACTTTTTATTACGCCTAGTGTTTTTTATTGCTATTTTTAACAAATGTTTTATACACTTTTGTAAGTGGTATATAAAACTTGCTAAATAATAATGTGTATCCCCTGGCTGAGAAAGGGGGGGCACCTACTCCACTTAGGAAATTAAACTCTGGAACTCACTCCCACAAGAGACAGTGAGGGACAATAACATGGTTGACTTTAAAAGAGGTTGGTGCCAATAGCCATGTTAGCTGTGTTTTACCTCCACAGCTGGAGACAACAATGCTTTTGAATACCAGTTGCTGGAAACCACAGGACGGAAGAGGGCTTTTGTGCTTGGGCATGGGACACGGGTGGCTCTGTGGTCTAAACCACTGAGCCTCTTGGGCTTGTCGATTGGAGGGTCAGTGGTTCAAATCTCTGCAACGGAGTGAGCTCCTGTTGCTCTGTCCAAGCTTCTGCCAACCTAGCAGTTCAAAAGCACACCAGTGCAAGTAGATAAATAGGTACTGTGGCGGGAAGGTAAATGGCGTTTCCATGCACTCTGGTTTCCGTCATGGTGTCCCATTGCGCCAGAAGCGGTTTAGTCATGCTGGTCACATGACCCAGAAAGCTCTCTGTGGACAAACACCAGCTCCCTCGGCCTGAAAGCGAGAGGAGCGCCACAACCCCATAGTCACCTTTGACTGGACTTAACTGTCCAGGGGTCCTTTACTTGAGGACTTTCCATTGGGGCATCCAGTTGGCAACTGTGAGAAGAGGATGCTGGACCAGATGGGCCATTGGCCTAATCCAGCAAAGGCACCTTGTGTCCTTATTAAGCATCCTTATATTGAGACCATTGGTCCATCCAAACTCAGTATTGTTGGCAGTGATTGGCAACAGCTCTCCAGGGGATTTAGGGATGTTTTTTTCCTTCCTTGGCTCAACCTGGCCATGCTGCCAAGGGACTGAGCTTGGGGCTTTCCACAGGCAGAGATTAAAGCAGTGGGAGGCAGTGGGAGAGGAGGTCCTCCAGTATGTGTCCCTTCCGAAAGGTTTGTAGTTCTGGGGGAACCCAAGAGCTGCACTGTGGTTTTTTAACCCCCCATTTAAGACAGTTCTTGCTTTCCCAAAGTGGTTCATATCATAAATAATAGTAATGGAAAGAAAGAGAGGCCTTGAGATTAGCCTCTTGTCATAGATAAGAGATAAGGTCAGGTGGATCACAGTCTGAGACACCAAAGCCTGAAGCCATAATCTACTTACACTGGTATAATACTGCTTCCACCCCAAGGATTGTGAGAACTGGACTTCTCTAAACATCCTTGCCAGACTGCAGTTCCCAGGAATCTTCTGGCAAAGCCAGGATAGATTTAAAATAGCGTAAGACAATATACGTTTGTACTGTGTGCGTCTCTTCATTGTGGCTCATCTGGAGGTAGTAGCAAAACTGCCCCACTCCATGCTTCACTAACAGCTGCCTATATTTACTGGATGCTGGGCTTTGCAAAGTCTGCCCAGTCATTCCATAGTCTTAAAGATTGTCTTCAGTTAAAGTTGGCTTTTTCTGATGTGGCTGGTTGTAGTGCACAAACTCACTTTTTTGTCTTTCCGCCTTCCTTTCAGCAAACCCTGGACTCTGGGAGGATTGGAATTGCATCTCAGGCATTAGGAATAGCCCAGGCAGCTCTCGATTGTGCTGTGGATTACGCTGAGAAAAGGGTGGCTTTTGGCTCCCCCATTACTAAGCTGCAGGCCATTCAGGTACATAGATAGATCTCTTTCTTACAGGGGCTATTCTCTTTGTAGTTCCAGGACTCATCAATACTTAAAAAAAGAAAAAAATCAGGGAGGCTAGCCTGCAGCCCCACTGTTTTTGCTGAACTAGAGCAGGAAGGCTTGCCTGGCGCCCTCGTTACATATTTAGGTGCTGAGCAAAAACATTTCTCTTCTCCCAGGCCTTTGGCTAATTAAACAATCTTTGGCATTTTAAACTGTGGGGGAGTATTTGTTTTCGTTTGTTACCGTGTTATGTATTTTTGTGTTTTTATATTGTTATCCTCCCTGTGATCTTTGGATGAAGGCTGATACAGAAATATTATTATTATTATTAGTGCTCCCATCAGCTCTGTGCAGCATGGGAGTTGTTGTTCAGCAGCAGCTGATGGGCTGCAGGTTTGCCACCGTGTTTTAGAGAAACATGTCAAAACAGAAGAGCTGGAATTCATTGTGTACTTGTTACACAACTTGATTACTTTGGGAACATCAATATCTTAAAAGTGAAATGGTTTCCATGACCAGGACCAGTCCAGAGGGTACACCCTTCCTCCTATAATTAACATAGGGCACAAGGACATGGGGCACAAGGGCATTCAAAGAACCATCATCCCCAGTGTATGGTTCCACATGAGATGGATTTCTTAGTCTTCCATTTGATGTTCCTGTTCAAAATTAGTGAGACAAGGCATACGCTTTGCTTTATTCAGAAACTGGATTGTGGTTGAGCTTCTGTTAAGTATTTGCTGTGTTCATTTTGATTTGTTGCACGCAGACCAGCCTTGCCTTTCAATGTTTTGAACTGCAGCTCCCATCAGCCCCAGGCAGCACAGCCCCAAACGGGAGTTGTAGTTCAAAACATGGGGACAGCACTGGCTTGGGGAAGGCTGGTGCAGAATATCTAGGGCCACCGGGGTTATTCAACCCACCATGGTGTTTTGTGTCTGTAGTTCAAGCTGGCTGACATGGCACTGGCCCTCGAGAGCGCCCGTCTGCTGACATGGAGAGCCGCCATGTTGAAGGACAACGGAAAGCCCTACACAAAGGTAATAGTGCTTGTCTTCACAGATAATGGACATTTCTAGGTTGCAGGCACCCTAGAAATGTGTGCAAAGGCAAAAAAAACCCCATTCCCTGGGCTATAGAAAATCCCCCACCCCACCCTGTTTTGCAAGGTGAGCTGGTGTACTATTTGGGCTGGGGTGGTAAGTGACTCTCCTTATCACTTATGCAACACTTAGGGCGGTGGGGTTAGATTTACCTGGACTGTAGCACTTTCCTCTCCTCTTCTCCAAACAGGAAGCTGCGATGGCAAAGCTGTCTGCCTCCGAGGCTGCAACTTCGATTTCCCATCAGGTAAGCCTGTGCCTCTTTGTGCCCATGAGCACAGAGGGAGAAGCTCTCCCCTTCCATACAGTTGGCACGGTGCTGGCTTACATGGAGCAAGAGACACAGCCGAAATCTCTCTCCTTGGACCATTCTGTCACTGTGGCCACAAACGAATGTCTGTAGGTATGTGGGGCTCTTAAATGACCCTGGCAAACGAAGAGAGCATGAGGTAGGGGGAGCTAGTGGTGTACTTCCTTTCCATCTCCTGGATGTAAGTGCATCCCTCCCCATTTTTCATCTCTGTTGTTGTACTGCAGCCACAGCATCCAATGCTGACGCACTTGGGATGCTTTTTTATTTCAGGCGATCCAGATCCTGGGAGGGATGGGCTACGTGACAGAGATGCCGGCAGAGCGCCACTACCGGGATGCTCGGATTACGGAGATCTACGAGGGAACTAGCGAGATACAGAGGCTGGTCATTGCAGGGCAGCTGTTGAAAGCTTATCGAGGCTGAGGGGGAGAAGATCTGTGTTTCAGCGCCTCCTACTTTCTTGCAGAGATGCACGTGCGATTAGAGATGGTAGACCCTGGGTTGGTTACAAGCCAACACAGAGCCCCATTTGCCAGAGTTTGGACAGAGTAGGAGATTTGGGCCACCAGTTGCTGCATGCCACAACATTCACTGTGAGAGTTGAACAGTACGCCAGAGAGGAGAGTCTCAGACAGCAAGATAAAAGTGTCCTCTGCCTTTAAGGTGCCTTAGATAAAGATATATATATATATATATATACATACACAAAATGAATAAATTGCACTACCAAGGGTTTGATTTCTCTCTCCTCACCCCACTTTGCACTACAGCCTCAGGTTGCGTTTAATGGACATTCATTTGTGTGATGTTTCTTTAATCTACCTCTGTCTGCAGCAGAGATCAGGAGTGCAGAACTGTTGTGTGGATAAAAGGCTAAATGAAAACTCTTCTCCAGCATCAGATACTGCCCTGAATATGTTAGTTGGGTGCAGGGGGTGGGCACCCACTAAGAATACCCATTGAGACCTGTGGGTTTAGGGTAGTATACAAATTTAATAAATAATAAATAATAATCTGGAAGCATAGTAATTATTGCCTTGGACCATTGGCAATAAATGGAAGATTATGTTCATGTTTGTTAATAGTGGCAACAGATAAAGGTCTGGGTGCTTAGGCAATGTCCTGCTGGTTGGTGAAAGGCAGCCTCCTTATCCTCTCTGTGATGTGAAGTGTCTGGGAAAGAAACGGAGGTGCCTGTGCATCTTTTTCTCACATATAATAAGGAATCTTGCCAGCGTTCCTTCTGCTGGGGTCTCGACTATGTGGGCTCTCGCTTGCAGGGGGAGAAAGAGACGAACATTGGACTCTGCAAAGCTTTCCACATCTCAGCCTGGATGTTGGTTAAAGCACGGTGCTGATAATGCCAAGGTTGCAGGTTCAATCCCCGTTTGGGACAGCTGTATATTGCAAGGGGCTGGATCCTCAGACTCTACAACTCTATGATTCGATCAAAGCAGTTAAGGCCTTTGACAGTGTAAAGCAGGGGTCCGTAAGGTTTTTGTGGCTTGGGCCGGTTCACAGTCCCGCAGACACCGTGGTGGGCCAGAGTGCGGACGCACGCACTCGCAAACATGATTTCCAGCACGGAGCAGGCGTGCGCAGCTTCCCATTGGGTGCAGGAACTCCCTGAGTGGGTGGCGGGGGTCCACGGGCCGGTTAAACGACCCCCATGGGGCGCTTGTGGCCCATGGGCCTTAGGTTGCTGACCCCTGGTGTGAAGAGCAATTAAGAGTACTGCTATTGCAAATGCTCTCACAGCTAATGGCTCCTCTTCAGCTGGGCAAGGAGATTCAAGATGCAGGCCACTTATTCCACTCTAAAAATACAACCAAACCCCACCTCCTTGCCCAATTTCTAAAATCAATGTTTAGAATTGCAGACAGCCATCTGTGGTTGATTTCCACCTTTCCTACCATGGATAACAATTATTGCCATACAACAGTGTACATACAGGATAAGGTGTGGTGGCTATTCAGTATGATAATAGAATAAACTTCAAGTAGCAGCACTCTACCTCTTACTATAGGATTTTAGCACTAGACAACTAATGAGAGAAGTCAGCTTTCTAACGTGTTTTATGAATGTGTCAAAAATAACTTGCTGGTTACAGTGGAAACTGTTCTGGACTTGGTGGCCTTTTGCTCTGAAGCAGCAGAACAAGCTCTTAGTGGGAACATAATACTCTCAGCACCACTTGCAGTAAGAAGCCAGGGTAGAAGTGGCAATCCCTGTTCTGTATGCAAATCCTACTTCCTCCACACCAGAAACACTCCTCCGGGGACACTCACGCCCCACAGTAACCTAGAAAGGCCATAAACATGTTTAATCTGATGCCTGAGAAAAATCCCAAAGCTGCTTTCTTGTTTACTTGGGGAATTAGTCTGCATGGCCTCATCTAAAGTATGAATGAAAGATATGGCTTCCGGCAGAGTGCATTGTGCTCACAAGGCAACTTGGGCTCCCAGTTTTAATTAAAAAAACAAACAAACCAAACTTAACCCAACAAGTTTTTCTTAATTTAAAGAGGGCAATAGCAACCAGCGTAACTTATTCAGCATTTTATCAAGCTTGCCGGATCTGCAGTTCCATTTGTGGTAAGTGAGGGTCAGTGAATTCCCTTGCCTCTTTCCTGAGAACTATGCAGCAAGCAACCTGTCCATTTACTATTTTTTTTATACCACCCTTCATCAAAACACAAGTAAAAGCACAAATAAATAGAACAAAAACAACACCCCCCGCACACCAAACACATTTAAAAGGCTGTAGAATGTTAAATCATTCAAAGACCTGGTTGAAGAACATTTTCACAAGGCACCTAAAGATATATAATGAAGGTGCCAGGCAAACCTCTTTAGTGAGAGCCATTTCACAAACTGGGAGCCACTGCAGAAAAGGCCCACTCGTGTTGCCATCCTCCAGACCTCATGTGGAGGCACACAAGGGCTTTAGAGGAAGAACGCAGGGCTGGGATCAGTTCATATGAAAAGAGGCAGTCTTTGAGGTATGGCGGTCCTGAGCAATTTACAGCTACTGCTTTGCTAATATCTTCTTCTTCTTTGGCGATCACTCGTAGCCGAGTAAGATTGTCTTCCATAAACACGGTTTTAACAATGAGTCTGTAAGTGACTGTGGAGGCCAATTCTGGATCCACACATCCTTCCACAGTGAGGACATTGGTTTCCAGGCGGGAGTTGATCACGGCGTGGATTTGCCAAGGGTGCCTTCCTCTTCGCACGTTTCTCCCTTGTGTCCTGAGTTCGAGTATCTTCAAAGTCCATGACACCTTTGGTAAAGGCTGTTCTCCAGCTGGAGCGCTCACAGGCCAGTGTTTCCCAGTTGTCAGTGTTTATACTACATTTTTTAAGATTTGCCTTGAGACAGCCTTTAAACTTCTCTTGTTGACCACCAGCATTACGCTTTCTGTTTTTAAGTTTGGAATAGAGTAGTTGCTTTGGAAGATGATCATCAGGCATCCGCACAACATGACCAGTCCAATGAAGTTGATGTTGAAGAATCATTGCTTTGACACTGGTGAGCTTTGCTTCTTCTAGTACACTATGATATTAGTTTGCCTGTCTTCCCAAGTGATGTGTTAAATTTTTCGGAGACACCTTTGATGGAATCTTTCAAGGAGTTGGAGATGGCATTTATAAGTGGTCCATGTTTCACAAGCATATAGTAAGGTTGATAGTACAATACCTTTGTAAACAAGCATTTTAGTTTCCCTGTAAATAAAACCCTTGTGGGGCACGTCAAGTGATTTCTGACAGTTTTTACTCCTCAAAAACTGTTGGGAGACATTTCTCCCCCAAATAGTTTGCCGCCAATTCTCAGTGCTCTTCAGCTGCACGGTTTTACTTTCAAACACCAGCCGCTGCAAGCCCATGGGGAGAATGGAAAGATAATCATGACGGAATTGGGATTCAACTGAAGCCCTTGGGAAAACTGGACCCAAACGAACAAGATGAATTTAAATGTGGACAAGGCTCTACACCTAGGCAGGAATAACCAGCTGCACAAATATTAGATGGGGGACACCTGGCTTGCCATTATTACATGTGAAAAGGATCTAGGGGTTCTTAGTAGACCACAAGCTTAACATGAGTCAACAGTGTGATGCAGCAGCAAATAAAGCTAATGCTATTCTGCGCTATTCTATGGTTTTGATCTATAAAGCTTTATACAGCTCAGGACCTCAATACCTCAAGGACCACCTCTCCCCATATGAACTGATCCAGACTCTGCAACCATCATCTGAAGCCCTTCTTCATGTTTCCTCCCCCCCACTGGAGGTTTGAAGGGTTGAAAGACAGGAATAGGCCTTTTTTTTTTGCGGCAGCTTATTTTGGGGAATGCTTTCCCCAAGGAGGCTCGCCTGGTGCCTTCATTACATATCATTAGGCACCAGGCAAAACCTTTCTCTTCACCCAGGTGTTCGGCTGATTAACATTCTACGACCTTTTAAATGTGTCTGTGGGAGGGGTGTTATTATTTTGTTTTGCTTTGCTTTTTTATTAGGTATCTTGCGTTTTTGTTGTGAACCGCCCTGTAATCTTCAGATGAAGGGCGGCATACAAATTTAATTAATAAATAATGATGAGGATGGACAAGCATCCTCATCAGTTCAAGAATTTAACTTCCAGATGCTGTGCCCCCTGACATGCTGCAGACAAAGGAAGCAACGAAAAAAATCCAAAGCCATTTTTTGTCTACTGAAGACTGAACACTTCACTGCCCCTTCCAATTCAATACAATGCTGCTGCAGCCACTGTAGAATTCATGGCACTTGCTAGGGGTAGAATCCAATTTGGTGCCACTACTCTCAACTTAACCGCGTAAAGGTTTCTTGTTGAGCAATTGAATGTTCCCCCCTCCATGTGAACACCCACTAAATGTGGTCTGTTCCTCCGACCTCCTGGAAGAGTTCTGCGGAAAGCACAAGGGAGGCGACGCGGCAGTTGAATGGGTTTTCAGCAAAAGACATTTCAACAGCACTGTGTGCCCTTAATTCCCCAAGGCGGTGCCAGTGAAGCAAGCAAAGGGCTTCAGGAACTGCACAGGACTGCTGAGTAAAGCCCTAGACTTGTCAACACAATACAATGAGGTTGGGCAGGCACTACCCTGGCCAACGCCTCCTGGCCCAATCCCAAATTACACAACAGTGGGATTAACAGCTGCCGCTTCCACAGGAAAACCTGCTTTGTAAAGAGAGCCAGGATACTGGACAAATTGATTACGGTGAAGTTGGCATCGTGATAGCTCATGTGGCAAAATGGCTCCAAAGACTGCTGTGAATCAGGAAGCCTCCTGCTTCAGTTCCACCAGCAATGAGCACACAGCAGACCACTGTCCCCCTCAGCAGGAGGGCACATAACAGGGTGATATTATGGCTGTTCAGGATAGAAAGAGAATACAAAGGAATATACTTAAGCCGCATTTGAAGTATCACTAGTAGTGGAATAAATGAATCCGTCTCTTACAGAACTAGCTTAAACCCAGTTAAACCAGATGATAGTTTTAAGTGATCATAAATGCATAGCAGGTACGTAATGTTGAAGGGTGTGGAACATCAACTATAAAATCACACCTTCCTCCTGCAGTGGCAAGTCAAAGCAGAAAATGCTACCTGTCTTAAGCAAGGGCTGTTATTTAACCCACTATTGTACAGTGTTTCGCCTCCTTATGTGCTGAGAGAGCTGGTTATTACAAAACGTTTTTTAAAAAGAATTCTGAGTAAACAGGGCCTTGAGAGTCAATGCCTCAATTATGTATAATTTCCACACAGTTGGTTTTAGGAAATCTTAGAGAACTACAGGCAGCAAATTAATAGGCACTCTGGATGATGGTGGGGCATTAATTACTGCACCATGAAAGAGTCAGATTCCACTGCTATATAATCCAATTGTAAAGTAAGATTTACATGCCATGGAGAGCCTTTCCACAAGTTTGTACAACATGTAATCTGGGTTTATAATGAAGGCCACCAACCTTGATGTCTTTGAAAGATTAGACAAATTCATGGAGGAGAGGGCAACTAGCCATGACGGCTATGCTCTGCTTCCACAGTTGGAATGCTTCTGAATACCAGTTGCTGGAAACCAGAAGGCAAGAGTGTTTTTGTGCAGAAATCCTGCCTGGAGGTTTCCCCCAGACATCCGGTTGATCACTGTGAGAACAGGATGCTGCACTAGATGGGCCCCCTTTGGCCTGATGCAGCAGGCTTGTCTTAGGTACTGAAGGCTGCTTCTACCGAAGGTGGCCAGACCTGCTTCCTGCATGTTCTGAAGTGTGCTTGCCACATGCAGCTAGTGGAGGAACAGGGCAGGAGGGCCACAGCAAATTACTATCCTCTTGGGTGAGCCCCACTGGTGCCTTCGCTACTTGACTCAAAACACAGGCATCTTGCACCAATTCTAAATTCACTAGAAAAGCCCATCCTCACAGGAGCACTGATCGTTTGGTATATACATTTAAGCAACAAACAGTTAATTCATACTGACAACTAGGCTGCTAAGCTGAGGATGAACAATGATATGATGCTGTCTGAAAAAGTTAATGATGACCAGAGCTTTTCATTTTAAAAATTACAAATACAGTGGTACCTCAGGTTAAGTACTTAATTCGTTCTGGAGGTCCGTACTTAACCTGAAACTGTTTTTAACCTGAAGCACCACTTTAGGTAATGGGGCCTCCTGCTGCTGCCACGCCGCCGGAGCACAATTTCTGTCCTCATCCTGAAGCAAAGTTCTTAACCTGAAGCACTATTTCTGGGTTAGCAGAGTCTGGAACCTGAAGCGTATGTAACCCGAGGTACTACTGTATATCCTTCACAACTGCAGGTAACAATTTGTAATTATTAGGACAGCAGGCAATAAAAGTTCCGCCATTTGGAGGGGGTATGTTGGCTGTTTGGCCGTATTAATAAAACATTCACATTCATTTAGAGGGGGCTTCAATGCCCCTTTGTCCTGCCCCCCATCCCACTGCCAGACCTCCAACCTAGTATTGTCTTTCACATACCCAAATCTGAGAACAGCTGGCTCACGGCTCACACTTCCAAAGTCTAGGTACTTTGGCTTAGGGGTGCGCAAGTTATGCAAAGCAAGCACATGTTAGAATAAATTAAATGGAATGTTTAGGATACAGAACTCCCAGCAGAATGTAGGAAATGGTGCTCTTCACACACAACTGTGATGTTCTGTTCCTTTAATAAAAATCTTACCTCTCTGCAGGTGACCAAACAGAATGAGTCTTCAGTATTGTGGCATATAAGTGGACCTTGCCAGTCCCCACAAATGAAACTTTTGAACACAGCCCTCCTTTTTTGCAAGCAAGCCAAGTCTCCTGCTCTGCCGGCTGAACAAACCAACATGAACATTATTTTCAATATTTGAGGCTTTGCAAAATAACTTTACACTGTGATCTGTTCAAATGTGGTTCCTCAGCATATCTCCTGAAACAATGCATCTTAAAATAATAATAATCATCCTAGTGTCCACAAGGATGGTCAAGAACTGTTCTTGGCAAAAGAACTTTAGGATAAAGCTGGGCTTAGTTAATTCTGTGTGGAGTCGTATGCAAGAATTGTATGCAGCTGTTCCCTAAATCATTTAGGAACGACCCAACCAATCCCAACTTTTCAGCTCATACTACTCCCTTTGACGCGTTAAAAAAAGGCAGCGGTAGATGGGGGTGAAATAGCATTTCATTTAAGCATTTTCTTCCAAGATTTTGCTTGTCCTCAGCATGGTATGAGGGCAAATGAAGAGAACTCAGGTCTCAGTCAATGCATAGGTGGAGCAAGGAGAAGACCACCTCAGGATCCCACATTTGCTGCCCTGAGCTCCACGATAGAAGAAACGGTAAGATATAAATGTGGTAAATAAACAAATAAAAATATGTGGTTTCCATAATTATTTATTATCTTCTGGTCCTGTTTCCTCCCTCAAGGCAGCTTCTAATTCATAAAGCATAAGACCAGCCCTGCTGGATCAGGCCAGAAGTGCACCCAGTATCCTGTTTCCCAAGGTAGTCAAGCCAGATGCTCCTGGAAAGCTCTCACAGGACATGAAGACACAGCCCTCCCCAGAAAGAATTGAGGAAGCAGCAAGAAAAGGGGGGAAGGGGAGAAAATATTCAGTAAAATGATTCCCTAATCTGGTCTAGGAGAAGAAGGGTCTTAAAACCACCACCTAATGCCAGGAATTCCCAGAATCTGGGCTAAGCTAACACACACCCCAATACAGGGGCAGGTCTTTTAAACCAGTGGGCAGAAAGGAAACTTTCATTTTTGACAGTAAAGATAAAGTTCATCTTAGGAACCTTTGAAACAGTTAAAAATAACATAGCCAGGACAATTTGTTTAGAAAAGTCCACGTTTTAAGAGACTCCCAGGTACAAAGCAGTCATCACAAACTTTGACCAATCACAACAGCAGAGGACAGGATTCTCTCTTTCTCTTTCTCTCTCCCTTTTTTTTTTAAACGTAAGGGAATGGGGGGAAATACAGCACACTAATCAAACAATGCAAAAAAAAAAATACAAAAAATAGAAAATAGAAAAAATGTATTTACAAGTCATACATTACTATGATCAGAACGCACAGAGACAACAGCTGCTATAATACATGCACAGGGTCAAGAGGGGAGCTACTAAAAACCTGTAATGGATTAAGTTGTAAAAAACAAACCCACAAACAAAAATAGGGGTTCGGCGGGGGGGGAGGGGGTCAAGGGCTTCAGCTTTCTCCCTCCCCTAAGTCTGCTACATTGATTGAAAAAATCAAAGAATCCCCTAAAATCCAGGAGCACATTAAGTACAAAATACTACACTGGTTGTTTTTTTTTTTAACTGAAGCTTCACTCATGGAGGGAAATGGGAAAGACAGCAGCATATTTGCAGATCCATATACAAGAAAGCCCAGAGTAAACTGCTCTACATGCTAAAAATTACAGCAAGCCCCTGTCAGCTACAAAGCATGATCCTAGCAGATTTTCCCATTGCATGTGTGTGTGTGTGTTTCTGTGTATGCATTTGTGTGTGTATAAAAGTCGTGCCCTTGTTCACTGCAACATGACATCTGGGTGGAAATGTAACTTGTTTACAACAAAGTCTTTATATCGTGTACTGCAAGAAGTCACTCAAATGTCTGTGGATTTAATAAGTCACCTCACACCACAGAACATATTTAATAAATTTGAATGGGGGGGGGGAGATTATAGCGACAGAAAAACCTCTGTCTCAGTTCTCTCTGAAACCGGAGTCCAACAGAAAACTGGTCCCAAAGTACTTGTAGGGTTTCCCAAGAAACTCCAAGCGCAGTGACCATTTGTCTCCTCTTAGTGTTCACAAGTTCCTCAATGACTCTATGCCGTTTTCACCAGAAAGTGTCTGTCAGTCTGCCTCCTCCTCCTTCTTCTCCCCTGAGGAACACTGGATGGGCCTAGCACTAATCCGTAAGGAGGAGGAGGAGGGGAAGGAAGAAGAGGGAGGCGGCTGCCATGGCAAACTGTCTCCAGTTCCAAGAAGGAAGGGGAGAAGCCCCCACTCCCTCGACCACCACCACCAAAACGCCTTTGCTCTTTCCTCCTTTTCCCAGAAAGCAAGTCCATTTGTACAAGTTCCACAAACTGGTAATTCTCTCCTGAGTACCAGCCCAGCCACAGGGACGGACAACCAAGCTGTGAGCCACAAAAAAAGGACCAGGTAGAAGTTCCGGTCACTTTCCATCCGTTCCATCATACCTCCAGGAAACGTGAGCTGCTGGTCTTGGAGTGGAATGGTTCAGACCACATGCGACGCAGATCTCCCTAAGGAAAGGGACAGAAGGGTGAGCAACTGAGTGTGCACAGACTCACAGAGTTCAAAGGGGCTGCTCCTGCACCCAGATTATAAAAGGCTGCTAAGGCTCCCTTTTGGGGCAAGGGGCTCAAGGATGGCAGAATTCAGAAAGTGAAGCTGGACGATGACTATTTTGCTCTGTAACGTTTACGCCAGGGGGATCCAACATGGCGCCCTCCGGATGTTTGGGGCTACAACTCCCATCAGGAAGGGCCAGGCCTGCAGTGCTTCCATGGTATCAAGTGCCCTCTGGCAGCTCAGGTTGATACAGCAGAGACCTCTTTGGATGCACCAGCTGGAGGTAGGACAGGCAGCGACAGGTAGTGGCACCACCCAACTCAGGGAATGCTCCCCTAGCACCCATCTTGACATCATTTCATTACCAACTGTGAACCTTAATACCTACTAAGTGGGCTTTTATGCTGACTTTCAGGTATTTATTTTATTGTATTTGTTTAGAGGAGTTGTTGTTGTTCTTGATGTTGTACAGGCAACTCCCCACTTACGCAGGGATTACGTTCCAGACCCCCATGCGCATAAGCGAAAGGTAAGTGGGGAACCTTGTCAGGGCGGGGAACTAGGGTGATGTCTTCTTCTTTTACAACAAAAAAGTTCAGAGCTCTTTGGAACCCTACATAACAAAAAGCAACCTATACTGTATCTTTGCCTCCAGATCGCCAGAATGGACAGGGAAGAGGACTGAGCCCGCCGCATTACAGCTTCCTGCCCAACAGCTGTTGAGCGGGCTAGCCTGGCAGCAGCGAGGGCTCCTGTGCACTATTTTGGAGCCCACAAGTTTTTTTCTGCCTTTAAAACCTCTTCAGGCTCTGGGGAGGGTCTCCTTGCGAGTCACAAGGACTTTCCAGCTCTCTCCCACCATTTCCAGGCTTGAACTGATTTATATTTATTTATTTCGTGGAGTTGCCCTACATGCAGTTGCGCCCAAGTCAAGCATGTGTAAGTGGGGAAGTATATAGTGTATACAGTACAGTGGTACCTCTGGTTATGTACTTAATTCGTTCCGGAGGTCCGTTCTTAACCTGAAACTGTTCTTAACCTGAAGCACCACTTTAGCTAATGGGTCCTCCCGCTGCTGCCACGCCACTGCCGCGCGATTTCTGTTCTCATCCTGAAGCAAAGTTCTTAACCCGAGGTACTATTTCTGGGTTAGCAGAGTTTGTAACTTGAATCATATGTAACCTGAAGCGTATGTAACCCGAGGTACCAGTATAGTATATACTGTATATAGTGGTAGTATGTTGTAGGATGCATATATCCTAACAAAAATAACTTCTTCTTTTTTTGCTGCTTTCAGTGGCTGTGCACAACAATTCAAAAGGATGGGCCTTGCAATAGCACAGCAGATGCTGGGGAGGGGAGGGGGTTAGACAGTACATCACTGATGTGCCCAAGGAGATTCCCACAGATGTGACTCCCAGCACTCCTCTCACCTTTAAATAGGCCATAGTGAGGAGTGGCAATAAGGTGAAGGGTACCAAGTAGAGGAGGGCGGGCTGAGCTGCCCGGTGGATGCGAGAAGCGACCGTCGCAGTTAAGAGGCCTGCAATATAAGAAAAGACAAGATGACATGAGAGCACCCAGATGGGCGCCTTTCTCTCTTAGATGATGTATTTGCTGTCTTGTTTTCTCTTGAGAGACACTGTGTATCATGGCAGGATGATTCCACAATGCAAACTGCACCAAGGTCAAGTGAACGGCTTCCTGAACTAAAGTTCTGTTAACAGCTTTTTAATAATAAGCCTCTGCTTTAACTTTCCAGAGCAAATGGCTTCTAATCTCATGGTAGTGAGGAAAAACTTCAAAGCACAGAAATGATCTCTGTGGCAGCCTTGCAAAGAGACAGAAGGCAAGTTTGCCCCTGAGCTCTTTTGCTCCTTCCTTTAATTGCCCTCTGCACTCCAAAACCAATTTCCTCTTTGCAAATCCCCTAAACACACATGTTTTGTACACATACTTTGAAAGCAGTCAACACATCAAACATGCATGGCTATTCTCGGTATTTTGCTTTCAGTGTCTAGATTTAAGATACCCTTTGTTGCAAAGTTTTTTTAAAAACATCAAAATCCTGCTTGTAACAAAGAGAACTTCTCAAAATAAAAACAAGTTTGCTTTAATTCCTGTTTCAGAAGTCTATAAATGGAGTTCACATGTTTACAAAATAGTTCCCAATGAAATTTTAAGTCTTGCAATTTAACCATTCCAATTCTTTAACAGTCACTGCCAACGGAAGACTTCTGTCCTCTTGTTTTTCCAATATCAGCCTAATGCCAAGTGACTGAACTCCATTCACTTTTTGGAAAGAAAACTTTAGCACACCCCAAAGTGCAACCGTTGCTCTTTCCCTCAATCCCAGAATCTTATCCTTTAGCACACTTTTAAAACTTTCTCTTCTATCACTCTTCAGTTCAGGTTTACAAACAGCAACTTTGTCTACTCGCTTCTGGCAAATAAAACCAATGTGCTCCAAACCAAGATGTCTGCGTGAGCACCTTCTATCCTTTAGGAAAAACATTACAGTTAAAAGCATCTTGCACAAAATTGCAAGATACATCAAACTTTAAAGGTGGGGGGGAGATCCATCCAGAATGCACACACCACATCAACTTCTGCACACTTCCCCTTACCTACGAAGTATCCAATGAGTGTGCAGTGAAAATAGGAGACTTTCTGCATGCGGCCAGAGATGTTCCCTGGTCCTGGAGCACCACAGGAATCGCTGTTGGCTTGCTTCTTGTAGTTATCATAACGCAGGACAAAGCAGAGAAGGAGGCCAGGCATCACAATGTCTCCAATTCCCAGCATGGAGAAGTGGCTGCCTGTGGAACTGGAAAACAAGGAGCTAGGTTAACTCGGGAGCCAGCTCCCCTCCCCACCCCACAAACCTTTCTTCTCTGACCAACCATCAGCACACAGACCCTCGGGTTAGGGTGCAAGCAAAAAGGAAACCACTTTCCTAATTGTGGCCCCAAAGCTTCTTGGGTTCTTCTTAAAACAGCACATCTACCACAAAACAATTTCCCAAGAGCAAAATGTAAAGAAGCCTCAGTAAAGGATGTGAGGCAAAAAGGTGACTCCTACCTTGGAAATACAAGTTTGCCAGGCAGCGACAAGCGGGGGACATCTCGACCTACATTTGGTCCAAGGTGGAGCTTCCGTGATAAAACATCAAGCGGATTATCAGCTGGTTGTGTGGCCACTTTCACCATAACATTGCTATTGAAGATGTAGGCGGAAAAGAAGACCTGGGCAGGGGAAACACAAAAGCTATTTTTGATCACCTCAAAAGCTATGCATCTCTCTCATTATCCAGCCTAGGATCAAGAGAACCTGTGAGCCAGGAGACCAGTAAGTGAAGCAAGTAGATGAAACGATACAGGATTTGCAGATTTGCCAGTTCCCAGTGACATGGCACTAACCCTTTTGATTAGTCTCAAGATGGGCTGATATACATGATAGCATTATGTTCCTTAAGAGACAGAAGCCCACCTCCATCTATAGGAGATGCAAGATGGCAGCAGTGGACACACCCACAAGGACACTCAGGTTTGCTGGCTCAACAGGGACCTGTTGATACCACCCACACAGGTGAGAAACAACCCCTGCCCTTTGGGGGCACCAACCAATTGTGCCATTTATTTATTTTTAATATGCTTTTTATTAGTTTTCTTACTTAATAAACACACACAAGAAATTAACAAAAATGATGAAATAATAACAAAACAAAAAAGTACATCCATAAATCCATACGTTCTTATCTTCCTCAATAGACTTCTGTCTTCCTCAAAGCAGGTCTGTCTTATCTGTTTACTAAACTGCTTCTTTAATCATTTTGCCACTTCTTGTTATCTGAATACTATACTTATAATCCATATTATGGTTTGCGAAAATTAATCAAAGCATGTCCAGGTTTTAACTTGAGGGCACTGTTTTTTTAAATATTCTTTATAAATTTCCCACTCCTTTTTGAACTTTTGGTTTGGCTGTCTCCTAATTGTCTCCACCATTTTTGCCAGTTCGAGATTTTCAAATAATTTATCCTGCCATTCCTCTTTTGTTGGTACTAATCCTCCTTTCCAATTTCTGGCAATTAATATTTTTGTTGCTGTTGTAGCATATAAGAATATTCTCTTTTTTCATTTGGAATATCTGGTTTCTTTATGAAAGTTTGCTTAAACATTTTTTTTAATTCCTCATATATAATATCCCAAAAATTCTTAATTTTTTTGCAACCCCACCACAGATGAAACAGTGTCCCTTCTGCCTGTTTACACCTCCAGCACGTATGAGATCTCGTTTTATACATTTTGGATATTTTGCTGGGAGTTATATACCACCTGTAAAACATCTTCAAAAGATTTTCCTTTAGTGTATATTGTACCATCTAGACCTGGTGGTCAATAACACATTGCCATTGAGTGGGGGGCACTGCGGCCACTGCAAGCCTCACAAAGAAGTAATCAACAAGAGGACAGGGTGAGAAGTTTTCACACCACTTCCCCCAGAAGCTCCAACAGCTTCCTCCACAGAGTGTTCAGGGAACAAAGAGGTGTTGATACCATCTGACCAATGTGGCCTTCAAGATGCAATGAAACATGAAAATCAAATAGTGGAACTATATGGTTGCCTTGTTGCATTTTTTTAATTGAAAAGCCACATATAAATTTTCTAAAGAGGCAAATTTCTCTGACTGCCTGGGAGTGGCTGCCGGGTGAGACCAAGGTGGTACCCTCTAAGGTGTGCCAAGGTGTGTAATCAGCCCCTTCTGAACAGTGGGGGGATCTTCATCACCTATTTCCTACACAAGTTGAAGTGAATTCATTAAGTAATTAAACTTATAGGCTGCTAGATTGTAAACAAACAAACCTCAAAGAAGTTTATGAAAAAGATAAAACTGAGTTGGGGAAGGTCCCAGGGAGTGATATGGAAAAAATACAATGTAAGCGAAGGGGAAAGTTATGACTGACAGATGCAGCAACAAAATGGGATGTGCCTATAGATGCCCCCTGGTACCCAGTGACAGTATTTCAAGATGTCCAGGGTGATGGGTGCTGCAAGCCTGCCATCAAGGTCAGAAGAACTCTTTGTCTGGTTATAGGGATACGTAAGAAACTAGAAGAAACTCACCCAGAAGACATCATAAATTAATAGCCCCGAGAGCAGCAGACAGGAAACCTTGAGGCTGGGCAATCGGACAAAGGCGATCATTGCAACGCACAGGCCCATGGCCAGAGCTACAAAACAGAAATGCAACAAAACAGTTGGATCACTATGCAAGGTGACAGTTGCTGGTAAATAAGCCTAAGACTACAGACAAAACATCTACTGTACCCAGACACACCAGAGTAGGGATACTTCTTGGAAATGAAGTGGCAGCTTGAAAATGGAGGAAAGTTGCCAGTGTAGACTACGGACATATAGGGCTATGTGTATTTGACAAAAAAAATGTCAAATTTCTGCAAGGCAGGCATCCTGTTTCGTCCTCTGAATATGTTGTGTAAATTTGTATATCCAAGCAATTAATCTGCTTTCATAGTTTAACATGCTTCTCTAGATCAACCTCTCAAAAACTCTAAATTGCTTTGGGCAGGGAACAAAATGGGGGAACGCAAGGGAACACTATCTCTCTGAATCTTAAGGCCTAGACACTTGCTCTTTCAGTATCTGTGTAAGCCAACTATGTCAGTAATATTAACACAATGTAACATTTTCAAATGTTGGAGATTAAGAACGATTAAAAGCAAAAAGAGTAGAGGACAAAAAGCATTCAGTAAACCTGCAGCAGCATGGAATGTACACAGCACTCCACGATTCATTAGCCAAAATTTACTGACAAGCTCCATATAAGCAATAATATTTTGGTAATTTTGACATGAGATATACTGTTCAAGACAAGAGACAGCAATTCAAAAGTGCCTTTGCCAATTCTTTATACAGGTTGGGAAAGGTAAGACTCATCAGGAATAATTATCCACATGTGGGAAAGGCAGTCAACCAAATGGTAATGTTAATGGTTTGTGTTTTTTTCCCTATGAAATATTTATTAAGGTTTTACAAAAAACAGAAGTTTACAAAATAAAAAAGCATAAAAAAGAAAGAGATAAGAAATAATACAGAAAATACAAAAATACATAGAGAAGAAAAAAGAGGGGGGGAAATACAAGATACAAAAAGCAAATAGGTAAAAAAAATTAAAAACAAATCCATTTTTTTATATTTTTAAGCTCATTTGCTTGTTTCCTTGACCTCCTCACACCTCCCCTTTTTGTATTCCCATTTACATAATCAATTCAGCAAATCCTTACCCTCTTTCATTTATCTTAACTCAATATCATAACATATTATAGCTATATATTTTCATCCATTATCAATCCATTTTTGCATATTCTTCTTAACTTTGTTGCTAATGCCACTTAATTTCAATCCAGCATCATTTTAACATTCATTAATTTTATAATATTTCTGCAAATAGTCTTTAAATTTCTTCCAATCTTCTTCCACCAACTCTTCTCCCTGGTCTCGGATTCTGCCAGTCATTTCCGCCAATTCCATATAGTCCATCACCTTCATCTGCCACTCTTCCAGGGTGGGTAAATCTTGTGTCTTCCAATACTTTGCAATAAGTATTCTTGCTGCTGTTGTTGCATACATAAAGAAAGTTCTATCCTTCTTTGGCACCAATTGGCCGACTATGCCCAAGAGAAAGGCCTCTGGTTTCTTCAGGAAGGTATATTTAAATACCTTTTTCATTTCATTATAGATCATCTCCCAGAAAGCCTTAATCTTTGGGCACGTCCACCAAAGGTGAAAGAATGTACCTTCATTTTCTTTACATTTCCAACATTTATTATCGGGCAGATGATATATTTTTGCAAGCTTGACTGGTGTCATGTACCACCTATATATCATTTTCATAATATTCTCTCTTAAGGCATTACATGCCGTAAATTTCATACCAGTGGTCCACAACTGTTCCCAGTCAGCAAACATAATGTTATGTCCAACATCTTGTGCCCATTTAATCATAGCAGATTTAACCGTTTCATCCTGCGTGTTCCATTTTAACAGCAAGTTATACATTCTTGAAAGTATCTTAGTTTTGGGATCTAACAGTTCTGTTTCCAATTTTGATTTTTCCACCTGGAAACCAATTTTTTTTGTCCAAATTATAGGCCTCTCTTATTTGATAATAATGAAGCCAGTCTCGCACTTTATCTTTTAATTTCTCAAAACTCTGCAATTTCAATTTGTCTCCTTCTTGCTCCAAAATTTCCCAATATTTCGGCCACTTGGCCTCCATATTGAGCTTTTTCTGAGCCTTTGCTTCCATCGGTGATAGCCACCTTGGGGTTTTATTTTCAAGTAAGTCTTTATATCTTATCCAGACATTAAACAATGCTTTCCTGACAATATGGTTTTTTAATGCTTTATGTGCTTTAACCTTGTCGTACCACAAATATGCATGCCACCCAAAAACATTATTAAAACCTTCTAAGTCCAAAATGTCTGTTCTCAAGAAGCAGCCAATCTTTCAACCAGCAGAATGCTGCTGATTCATAGTAAAGTTTAAGGTCTAGCAGGGCAAATCCACCTCTTTCCTTTGCATCAGTTAATATTTTAAATTTTATTCTGGGCTTCTTGCCCTGCCAGACAAATCTAGAAATGTCTCTCTGCCACTTCTTGAAACAATCCATTTTGTCCAAAATTTGCAATTATTGGAACAAAAATAACATTCTTGGCAATACATTCATCTTTATAACAGCAATTCGACCCAACAAGGAAAGCTTCAATTTTGACCATATTTCTAAGTCCTTTTTCACTTCTGTCCAACATTTCTCATAGTTATCTTTAAATAAGTTTAAGTTCTTAGCAGTCATATTAACCCAGTAATGTTAATGCTTTGATCACAACCATAAGAAAGGCTGCTTGAAGAGAAACATGTGTGACTTTAATAATTAATTTTCAGAACAATAATAAGAACACTCTCCCCAAGCTACTTGTAAAACTGAAATCCTCCCCCACAACAGACAGGCTTGAGCTGACATTAGCATAGACTTGAACTAAAGTTTCTGCAGAGAGAGAACTTTCTTGTCTGTTTGCTGTTCCGCCCCTTGGAAAAGCGGCTGAGGCCTGTGTGACAAGTGATGGAGGCTGCACCCTTTCTGCGTCAGGTGCTACATGTACAGTACTGGAGACACCAGCACTTCAAAAATGTTTCACTTTGCAAAGCTTGTTGTTGTATTTGAGCCATGACTCATTATGTGTGTGGATGTGTTCTGTCTCTGAAAATCAGTCACTAGTCTGCACAACTGTCTACTCCTCCATGAGTGCACCAGTGAGGCTGTTGCCACACCTAAGAACCTGGAAGTCCTGCACTTCTCCTTCTCTGCAGTCTATTACATAATGACAAGTGTTAGATTGACTAATTCTAAACCCACACCCCACTTCGGACAGAAAAGAGCACTTTTTTTTGGCTCACAGTAATTGTGTGAGCCTTTTCTGAGCATTTCCTAAGCTTCTGATAGCTTGGATACTCCCTTTTTTTCTAAATTAAAAGTAGAAGAACTTCATTCCTCCTTATATATTTGCTTTATATTAAAGTCACTAAAATTATGTCATAGTACAGATCTCCGTGTTTCTGCCTGCTTCTTTCCAAACCCTGAACAGTTTCTGCTGCTGACATACAACAGGCAGTCTCCTCTGAGGGTGGACCATTCTGCTGCCTGCCTGCATCAGGAGCAATTGAATGATCAAGATTCTATGATTACTCTAAGATTCTCTTATTCTATATGGATGTTTCAGCAGAGATTCCTGCACTGAAGGAGGTTGGATTAGATGACCCTTGGGTGCCTTCCAAGATTTTAGGATTCGTCACATCCCATGCCGTCAAAAGAAAAAGCAGTGAATCAGGCAGAGGCACAACAACAGCATACTCTCTGGATGGGGACTTTGTGTTCATAGGGACCTTCAGTTTATTAATCTCTCTTGCCACACTACTTGGAAAAAACTGCCTTACACAATGCACACACGCGCACACACTTCCATGGCAAGTACAGAGTTCATTTTGAGTAAAGAATGCAAGAAAAGTTTCCACTAACAATTTTTCAACCTGTCACTGTTACAAGCAAGTAACCAGATCCACATATTCAGCAGCACTTACCGTCCATGAGGAGCCAGTGACCAGTTAGGACCCAGATAAGGACAAGCATCACAGAGAGGGAGAAAGAGAGCAGCTCAGCAGCTGTAAAACGCCCACAGCAGCCAAAAGAAATCCTGGAAAACACCACCAGAAACACAAAAACAATGAAGGCTCTTCTCTGGTATGTAGCGATAAGGGGGGGGGGAATCTCTTGTGGCTCTTATTTGGACTGTGTTCAAGAACACCAGAAATGCCCTAGCGACAAGGCTTTTGTCAAAGGAAAGGTGCTGAAGGCATGAACTCAAGGATCTCCCCCACAAACCTGACTCATTTGCCAAGATCCTAAAATTAGATGAAAGGGTTATTTTGGCTACTCTATTCTTGGGCTTTCTGCTGAGATGGTGTCAGAAGTGTTCTACCCCTTCATGCCAATTTGGGGATTGGGGACGTAGTTTTAAGATACAGCTTTCCATCCATGAAGAGAACGATTTATTTCAGAAGACATTATTCCAAAGCTGTCATAAAGGCTGGACTTTTTTTAAACGTTCCCTATGATCTCTAGAGCCAGTGCTTGTGACCAGAATTCTTCCCTCCCCCTGCAAAAAAATGAATTTCAACTGTGTTTCTGTCCCCCAGCTAGAAAAGTACCACCACTATGAACCAACCCTACTGGTGTCAATCCAAACAGGTCATTTTTTCTGCCTATAACCATATACATCAGTTTTGGCAGGGTGAAGTGGTGATTCTTGAGAAGCGGCTGAAAAATGAGAAGTAGTGTGTGTGACACTTTTGCCCCCACCCCTTCTGCTGTAAGATCAAAAGCAGGAGTCTTGCAGGGGTGGGAGCAGCACATTGTCCTCAAGACCTGGGGGAAGCAGCTGTCTCAAGCCACCATGAGCAGGCGAGTGGGAATTAGGCAGCTGTGACTCCCAAGGCAAAGCCTGCTTGGATGCTCTTCTGAATATGAAAGCCTTGAGATGAAGGAAAGTTGTGCAAGCTCCTCTTCGTTCCAGTGCTATTTGTGCAGGAGAACTTCCCAGGAGGGCGTGCCTCACATTAACTGTGGGGAGGTATCAAATGTGGGTCAGCCCTGTTTAGAGCTCACCGCAGAAGAACTCTGCAATACCCTCTTTGTGCATTATAAACACAGGCGTGGAAAACAGGGACAGGACTGTATTTGAACTTCTTCTCAGAGCCAAAAGCTCTACCAACAACAGAGAGGCCCATCTTGTTGAATCAACAACAGGTTCTTTGCACTGCACAGAACAAAAAACAACAACCTTCCTTACTTGTTTTGAGGTGAACAAGGTCGTGTTAAATACTGGCACATTGGGAGCAGAAGGAAAGCAAAGGCTATTGTTGCGAGAACTGGAGAAATGGAGAGAGAGAGAAAGAAAAGGCAATGTTAATACAGACCAATGTTGCAAAAACTCCAAAACAAGCACAGAAAACTAACACATGTCAACATCTGTGGCCAAGGATGTGAAGAAAAAAGTATCTGTGGCCAAAACACAATTTGAACTTTAATTAAAACGTCTGTGAAGGGCTTTTTGCATTTTGCTGGAAAACATCTGAAGTCCAAGCAATTTATCAGTAAATTATAATCATGAAACTAGTATGTTCCTAAGGTGGGGAGAGCCCACACAGAATGCTTTGGTCAAAAGACTGACCCAAAACATTTAAGTCTGGCTAGGAAACTCTTCTGAAATGCCACATTTTTGTCAGTGGGCCAAAGATGTGGAACGCAGAGACTAATTTCCATGGGTAATATTTAACTGTTGCAAACGTCTAAATGCATCACCACATATTGAGCACAATCCTGCAGGAAGTCCTCCCATGCAAATCCCACTGAAACAAACAGGGCTCTGGCCCCTTGCATGGCATTTATTTAAATGGGTATTCTACAGGAGAACTTCTCAGAAGAATGTGCCCATTGGCTTTGGAGAATTCTGCAGTTCTCTTTTTAATTAACCTTCTCATGAATTTATACCACACCTCTCAACAGGTTCACAGGGTGACTTGCAAATAATTCAAAATACAGAGGAGGAGGCAAATGTAAAGGCAAAAACATTAACACGATAGCAGAAATAAAACAAATACAAAAGAGTGTAAAAGCAATCAGCAGAGATAAAAGAGGCAAGATAAAAAGCATGGGAAAATAAAACTCGCTTTGTCTGGTGCAAAAATGAGTTGGAATCATTAAGCTGGAAGTGGCTTCAACATCCTCTAGTCCAGGGGTGGCCAACTCCCAAGAGACTGCGATCTACTCACAGTTAAAAACTAGCAGTGATCTACCCACTTTTGGGGGGTTCAGGTCAAAGTTGTTGAGCTTTTTTAAGGGATTTTTTGAGCTTCTTTGGGGAGACAGTGATCTACCGCAGAAGTCCAGTGATCTACTGGTAGATCACAGTCTACCTTTTCTACCTGTTGGACGTGCCTGCTCTAGTCCAACCATTTGCCAAAGTGCAAAAAAAACCCACTCCTACAAACCCCTAAATTAACATCCAGTTTCTGCTTAAAATCCTCTAATAGAGGAGGTATTGGGGTGAGCCTCCCTAGGGAGAGGATTCTACTGGGAGGGCACCACCACTAAGAAGGCTCCTCTCCAGGTAACTACCTACCAAATCTGATAGCTTGACAGATCACATCAAGAGAAATATAAGTTAAAGTCTATTATAGACACTGACATTTGAATCAGCAACTTGAGTTTATTAAATACAGTGGTACTTTGGGTTACATACGCTTCAGGTTACATACACTTCAGGTTACAGACTCCGCTAACCCAGAAATAGTACCTCGGGTTAAGAACTTTGCTTCAGGATGATAACAGAAATCATGCTCCGGCAGCGCAGCGGCTGCAGGAGGCCCCATTAGCAAAAGTGGTGCTTCAGGTTAAGAACAGTTTCAGGTTAAGAACAGACCTCCGGAACGAATTAAGTACCTAACCCAAGGTACCACTGTAAATCCTCCAAGAATTTGTTTAATCCATTTTTAAAACCATTCAAGTTGGTGGCCCTTACTAAACCCTGTGGTAGAGAATTCAATCATTTCTTAGAATGAATTGTTGTTAAAGATGTTAGTCAATCTTCTCTTATCAATATGCCCATTTCTATTTGTATTTCCTGTGAAGGAAGTTCAACCAATCTTAATGGAATTTCTATGCAAATGTGCATGGGACTGCCAGTTTATTTATTTAAAATATTTTTAGCCACTCCTCATCACAAAAGCCATTGTAGGGCAGGAAGCTGACCAATGAAACCTGCATTATGAACAAACACAATAGTTCTGGAGAAAACCCCCCCCCACCATACTCTGTTTATAGGATGCACCAAAAGGCACCATCTTGGAACATTTATGCCCTAATGCGAAAAAGGAGGAAATGCCTTTAAGAGGATCCAAGATGCCTGTGATTTTGCAAGTACGTTTAACCAGACTTGTTTTTTAAAATCTGCTGCTCAGCTAAAGTGGAGAAAGTTGTAACAGAGAAAAAAATATTTAAGCAAGTAATGGACAAAACACTGCAGCCTCTATGTGCTTGACTTTATATACATTGACAGGTAGTTTATAGCTGTTATATACACAAATAGAAGGAAACCACCA
The DNA here is from genome assembly GCF_027172205.1 of Podarcis raffonei. Taxonomy (NCBI): domain Eukaryota; kingdom Metazoa; phylum Chordata; class Lepidosauria; order Squamata; family Lacertidae; genus Podarcis; species Podarcis raffonei. The sequence continues at coordinate 26,318,809 of NC_070617.1, forward strand.
GTATTTCTACAAGCAGTTTCTTCATATGACATCCTCAAAACTGTGTCAATTTCCAGCAACAATGAGTCCCTATGTAAGATGGGGGAAAGTGAAGAGAAGGCAGTTACCTGCTGTACATATTGTAAAGACAACTTGAACCGAGTCGAAGAAAAAGAACATGACTAAGAGAGAGACAGATGCCCCAATGGGAAGGAACAACGCCTGTGTTGAATCAATGGTCTGGATACCTGCAGGAATATTATTTTATTTTAATAGTTTCAAAGGAAAGGAAACATTTGTTATTTGGCATCACATGGCACACATTTAGCGTTCAGGTGCATTCCTACCTGATGTTCACCCCTCCCCCTTTACAACCAAAGCTTAGGCCTAACTAGGCATGATGTTATATATACTTTTGCAGTTGGTGTGCCCGTGCTTTGGGAGGAGGGGAGCTGATAATAATCAGAGATTGCAACAGGCAGTGGAGTTAAACCATTTCCTTTCTTGCTGCAGTCCCAAAGCTGCTATTTGCACTGGGAGAAAACTGCCTCGGGGTGCCAAGGGGAGCTCTCCTCTCAATGCAAACTGCAGCTGCAAAGGAAATTTTTTGTCAGGATTGTGGCAGGAGAGGAAAGGAAAAAATTCTGCCCCCTTCCTTCTGCGATCCCAATAATACTCTCCACCATGCCACCCAGAGAGAGAGAGAGAGCGTGTGTATGTGCACAGAATCCACCCTCTACACACTTGCTCGTAACACCAAGTAGCAAACTGAGATAACCGGGAGGGCAAGGAGCTGATCACCCCACCCACCCACCCTCAAAACATACTGTCAGTGTTCATCAAATACACAGTTTGGGTCTCGCCTGCATTGGATGAGCTTACATGTACCTCTCAGACATGTTTAAATTGGGCATAAGCTCCACAGAAGACAATGAGTCTTGCTTCAGAGTAAAGTTGCATAGGATTGCACTATTGGTCTCTACTCTAAAGAAAAGGCAATGGAAATTGGAGAAGCAGAAAAAGCACACAGTGTATCTTGCATGGAAAAATAGTTATAATATTGTATACTGTACTGAAGTGGAAAAAATGTGTGTGCTTGTGAAGGGGGAAAATCTGTGACTCATCAGAGGACTGATTAATGGAGTAGAACAGCAGGTAAAGAAAGACAAATGTGCTTCAGAACTAAAGGAGGTAGCTTTGCCCATCTACAACAGTTTAGCATTACCTGTCTCAAAGAAAACTTTATACTACAGGCACCAATGACAGAACCACTCATCTACAGCCCATACACAGTGCAATGTTGAACTTCAAGTCAACAATGCAAAACAAAATGAATTATTACAAGACTTTGTAATCAATTATCCACCCTTCAATTTGGCAGGGCTTGTACAGGACAGCCATGTTATGTGGTTCACACCCAGAAGGGGTAGCCTTGTTCCAACAGCGTATAGGATGGCCTCAATCACAAGCCTGCAAGACCAAGGTCAGTCCAAGTTCTGCATCCTCAGCTTATGGAGCAAGAAGTCCTTACTGTTATTTGTGCTGTTGCCATTGAAGGGTCCAGATGAGCTGCTGCTGTCCTTTTCTTTGTCTTGATTCTCAAAGTCCATGTTAAGAGACCTACAGACAAAAGAATACATGTAAACCTTCTACTTTATATTTGCAGTGGTTATTGAAATTTAATACATAGCTTTGATATAATTTAATGCAAAATTTAATGAGTGTTACTAAGAGGCTGCCCAAAAGTGATACCCCTCTACTTTTCTGCAAAATACTCAGAACAGCTTACAAACATGAAACTGTAAGCAGAAAAAATTACTAAAGCAATGTATAAACAGCTGCAACAAAATGATAAAAGCAGCAAACGTAAGAACAAGCTTAGAAGCAGAAGTCAAAAGGGGGAGAAAAACCATTGAATTCAGCAGAACCTTAAAGGCCTGCTGAAATAAAAACATGTATTCAACAGATATCTAAAAGCAAAGAGAAGGGAAGTCTAAACAGATTACTTATTCATTTCTTTATTTAAAGTGTAAGATTTGTACCCTTCAAATCTATAGACCGTCAGAAGTGGAGTCAAGAACATGATTCCATGAAGTAAATTGATTAGTCGAGTCCAAAGCAAGCATTGAACATGCAGGGATGTAGTGAGTCGCTTGTCCCAAGAGTCTCTCCCCCACTCCCCCAGTTGACAGTCACCCAACAACCAAAGGTGGAGATGATGCATCTGCACTCACATTAAATTGCCTTGAAAAAGAATAGCAAATTCAAAATGCTTTCAGTAATTTTGTAAAAACAAAATAAAATACCCAGTCTTGCCTGGCAGCTCTGGATGCTTCCCTTCTGGGTCCGTCCGCCAAATGATTCAAAAAACATGTCACTCCATCCCCCTAAACAATCTTAAACCTTCCAGAATGAAAGTGATGTGTGGCTAGAAAGCAAGCCTCCATGCTTTAGGATGAGAACAAATTGGCAAAATGTTCATTTTTTCTTTAAAATACAGCTTTAGCAAGTCATGATCAAACTGAATGTTGCTTCACCTTCCATTTCCACCCCCTTTAGGTACACAGAATATACCTAATATATTATGGTTCTACAAGATTACCTTTAGGGAATATTGCATCAACATATGGCCAGCAATTCATGACTTTTCTTTTAGGGGTGGGCTTGTTATAGATACCAAAGAAAATAATCGTACCTGAAGCTACCATAAACTATGAGGAGAATAGAAATTAGGAACGTAGATACTTGACTGGAATCCACAAGGGAGTAAGCCCTGGAAAGGAAGACAGAGAGGTACAGTATATTATTATAGAACCAAACTGATAAACATTTGTTCAGTTTTTAAATTATCACAAACCCAAACACGTGTCTAAACACAACAGTAAGTTAAACAAGCCGGGAATTTACTCATTTTCTCATTGTTCACCTACTCACATGACTGGATTATCACCAAAGACAGATAACCTAGAGGCACTTTGTTTTAATTCCAGAGAAGCAAACTCAAATAAAAGGTGGGGGCAGGATTTACAGGAGAAGCCTTGTGGCCTGAGGCCAGCACATAGCCATGTGAACTATTCTGATCCACCTTCAGGCACAGAAGGGAAGAAGAACAAGCAACAGCAGCTCCTGCAACTAACAAGCAGGATTTCAATTAGTCTAAGTCTGAGTAGGACTAGCTTTGGATACAACTCACAAACCTGAAGCTGGGGGAAGAGGGAACGATGCCAAGTTACAATTTATGACCAGAAATCTGAACAGTTTTTGGATAAGATTACTTGTTCCCACCTACATAAAAAGGACCACCAGTCACCAATACCATCTCCATATCACTTGGCACAAGACCCAAGCACAGGAATTTCTAAGTCACATCAGCACACATTCCACTCTAGGCAGGAGGCTGCTGACAGAATGCCTGCCTGCTTGTTAAATCTAGGTATCTAGTACTTAGGTTATAGGGATCAGTTCTCTCACATGCATAATACAGCAAGGTAACCCGTTTGACCAGAGGAGCTCCACGTTAAACCTAAGCTTCTCTTGCACAATACAATGCCCATGTGAACACGTGTGTTTCGGTTCTAAGTACCCAAACATCTGACGACTGAGCCAACAACATCAGGGCTGCCAGAGTGACACATTAATTCCAAAGAAATGAACAGCAATAAAATAAATTCTAATACACAGCAGTAATGCAAGTGAAGCATGTTTATTACATACTGTCGATTCAAACTATACAGTAGACATAATGCCAAGCTTCAGAAGTATGTGCTAAGCTACTTGCTTGGAAACCACTGTGGTGAAATTACATCATGGGTTCTCAGCAGGGTGACCTGATAACCTTCTTTTCTCTGTAACTACATGGGAAAGAAGCCTGATTAAGCCTCACCTGTCAGCAGAAGGGAGTTATCAGGAAGAGGCTGAGCCCCTGGAAACACACAGCTTTCTGTGAGCTGGAATAGAACTAGCTTAGCAGGAGATAATGACTGAGGCAACCTGGGCTGCTGATGAATTGATGGGTTGCCTAAGTGAATGCAGGAGCAGGCACAGCAAGGAATGACAAAGTACGCTAGCTTGTTTATTTCTCTTAGGCAGACACTCAAGAGAGAAAGCATAGGATGGTTGCAATCACCCTGCAAGAGCCACAATAGTAAGGATGACTGTGTTTACAATAAAAAATGTATATTACAGATTGATGAGCAATGGCAAGGAAAACAAACCCATTGGTTAAGCAACTTCTGTTCAGCAGACATGCAACATTCTTTAGAACATACTGCATAGCCGCCCCCCCACACTCCTGCTAGCTTTCTACCTGCATACCTGTTGTTTTTATTTATTGAGTTATTTTAAAAACTTTTGATTACGCAGATCAATAACGGGGAGCGTTAACTACCCTGCCTCTTCCACATGTTGCTGAACTTGCACAGGTGCCTTACTTGCTTATTACCAAGACACTTTGTTACTTAAGCTGACACAGTGCTTCAGCTGGGACTCTCCACACAAATGAAGAATGAGGTCTCTTTGTACTTGCAAGGTTGGCTCTCTTGCTACCTTACCCTAAACATATAGCCACGGCTAGCTTTTCCCAACTAGTACTGTAGTAAGATTGAGGGGCTCATATACGGAAATGAAATGAGTAGAAATTCAGAAGAGGCAATTAGGTCAGTTCAGTCAATGTGAATGTAAAGTTTTGTCAGAAGTGGACAGTGGGTGGTGATTTAGTGGGGATTAAGGTGAGAATGTGGGCAGTTAAGGCCCTTTCTGGGAATGTTATGATCCAAATCCCTCTACAACATGCCTCAATGCAAATTTTTGTAAGTTACACTCTAGGTTGTTTTTTAAAACAGGGAAAAAACCTGAACTAAAAGTTGAACGTTTAACTTGGACTGAGGCCTGCACTCAAGTTTACATGCTGCACTTAATAACCCAAACAGAGCCAACACTGAGCTTGAACAGAAAGCTAAACCTACATGTTTTTATTATAAACTGGCTTTTCCTCTAGCTAGGTTTGCACTGTAGAATTATACACTGTTTTTACCCTAATCTTCAAAATTTAATTCAATCTAGATTTCTGGTAGGTGCAGGCACTCAAGACTGCAATTATGGAACTATCTACAACAATTTTGCAACTAAAATTCAGCTCCCGAGTTGTACTTTTTTATGGAATTATCCACACACACACACACCCACCCGGGATTTACCTGCTGGAACAACACCTTCCCTGTGGAATTGCTTCAGTTTCAGCTAATGTTTTAATAAATAAATATATAATATTTACCTTCTCACAGGATGCCTAACTCACTTGTTACACCTTGATGTTTTGTCACATTACCAAGATTCTGCTTTTGCTGGGGCTCCCCATGTGCTTGAAGAACACTCTTTTCTTAAGCAAGAGGGTAATCTCAGGGTCTTTTAATAATTAAGGCATAGCTAGTGTATGTTCAGTGATCATGAGTATTTATGTTTCCTTTGCATATGAACACACAGATTGGTGAACAACAGGATTCTAAATATATATAAAAATTGTCCAGTAGCACCTTAGAGACCAACAAAGTTTGCTCTTGGTATAAGCTTTCGTGTGCATGCACATGAAAGCTTATACCAAGAACAAACTTAGTTGGTCTCTAAGGGCTACTGGACAATTTTTTTATTTTTATATATATTTTGACTGCGTCAGACCAACACGGCTACCTGCCTGAAACAGGATTCTAGTTAAGAGTAGAGAAGACTAAAGTCTAAAGTCTGCCCACCTCTGGTGTTACAGACTCTGTTAGCTACTTTGTAAAAAATGTTCTGTGACCTTATAAGAGCTTTAATGTATTCCTCTCCTCCCACCCTAAATAGTACTCCCACCCTAAATATTAAGTGTTTCTCCATAAAAGGTGCCACCAATGGCTGCCTGGGCAAAGAATAGCTGAACAGTGAAAAGAGAAGTTCACAATGTGCTGCTCTATCCCAGGGAAGACCCCCTGGATGATGGTGGCTTGCTAATGACAGAAGGGGGGAGAGTGCTACACAGCCCCCGCGAGGGGCATGCCCAGAGACACACAACAAGCACTGTTCTGCAACAGCTCTGGGTGTCAGCCTCCCATGTTTTACAATGACCTCATTCTTGTCTACACAACAACAAACCAAGCAGTTAGCTCTCTAGCCTGTCACAGACAGCTCCACAGATCTTTACCTACAGAACAATTCCAAGAATGACTCTGCTTCTCACATTGCACAGCTACATGGCTCCAAAGTTTTCCAACATGAAAAATATGTCCTTCCAGACATTCCAACTCGACCTTTCTAGCAGTGCACAATGAAAATGGACAATGTCAGAATGAATAGTAGGCAGAGAAAGAGCAGCTGCTAGGGTCAAATAGCTAGCCAGTTAGCTAGTTGGGGGGTGGGAGAGAGCTTCCAGAACAAATTAAACCATGTTACAGCCTTACAAATAAGTTCACTGAAGTTTCTAGCCCACAAACATTTTTACTGATGGCCTGAATTGTAGGGGGAAACAAAACAAACACTTCTCTCATTTACAAATGTTTCCATGCCTACTCAACTAGAGGTAAAACAGTCAACTGAGCAAGTGGTTACTTACTTGTTTGCCACACTGGTAAATATCAATTTCCAAATTCCCCCTTGGATACACAGAACTATCTGTACTCATCCTGGCCCTTACTAGCACGAAACATCCAAACCACCACACAGGGGATAGTAACTGGCAGCCCTACACCAAATCTGTTGAAATCTGTGTCTGACTGTCACAAGTGGTTTTCTATTACAAATAAACAAACTGGGGGAGGGGGGAATCCTATGCAAATAAGGGCAATTTGAGGGGAAAAGGTTTTGCAGCCCATTGTGATAGCAGCCTGAGAGGTTAAGTGGACCAACTGCATCAAAGGGGTTAAGAAGTTCCACTACTTCTCTAAAAATTAACTATTTTGCAGATATTGTTCATTTGTTTCCAAGCATCTCTCTGAAATCATGAAACATTTTGTTTTGTTTTTTTAATGAAAACAGTTTCCAGGTTTTGGTAACAGTTGTCAAACTCTGCAGATCTGCTATATTCTGCAAAGCATAGTTTGGGGACTGGGGAGAAGATCCCACAAACTTTTTCATCTCAAAGCAAACAAAACTGAATGGGGAGGCAAGTCTCAGAATGTCTTACATTTTCGATATCCATTAGCAGCTCTATCCTGGCTATCCAGGCAAGTTGGTCCTTTCATAGAAGTCCTGGAGTATCCCATTTGCTATTCTCCCTCTCCACACCCCTCCACCCCACATTTTTGTCCCACATTTTGACCACAAGGATGATCCCACAAGGCAGCTATAAAATTCCAAAATTACAACAATAAAACAAAACAAAACAAGTTAAAACCAGACAAACCAGAAATTTCGTCATGCTGTGGCTCATGCACCCAAAGCCATATTCTAAGAATAGCAAAGTAATTAATCCTAAAAACGCACATGGGGGGGGGAGCCCCATGTAGCAAAAATTAAATAAATTACAATTATATATTTGCAGGTTTCCCACAGGCTTCTGGTTGGCGACTGTGAGAACAAGAGTGCCAGCTGGGTTGGACAGGCCCCCTTTGGCTGGATCCAGCTGAAGGACTCTTATGTACGTCTCTGTATACACAACCCACCTCTATTGGTACTTGCATTAAAAGTCATTTGTGCAGAACATTCTCACTTAAATGATTACTATGGGTTATCTTGAGACATGGGAAATTATTGTACAGGCAACGACCAATTAACTTTCATCCAAAAGACGCATGATTGCGCGCACACGCACAGTGCTGTAGTAACCCAAAAACATCACTCAACATTTCACAAAAAGGGTGGAATGGCAGGGGGGAAGGGGGCAGGGCTGAATGTAGCTGAATACACTTATACATGCTCCTCCAACGCACACAGGGGCCAGGAACAGAACTCCTGCACAAAATAGTTGTTGACTGTATTAGTGTAGTGGTGGACTTGTAGCCTTCTCCTTGCTGCTTGACTCCACTCCTATCACCCGACCACTCACCATGCAGGCTGGGGCTGATAGAAGTTGGAGTCCCAATTAATATCTGGAGACCAGACACAGGTCCCCCCACCCCTGATGATTTCCTATACAGTATTTACTTCATCACCTTGGAACTGTTTCTATATACCCAGCATCATTAATGTGTGTTGTGCTTTACAAGTATAACAGCAAAACAGAAGGTGCCCATCTATGCTTTGACAGTGAGAAGGGCAACAAAGAAGGGAGAGAGATGCACAGCAAGAAGCAACTGTAAGAAAATCCAGTTACACACACACTTACACACTAGGAATATGTGGAAACTACTGTGACAGTAAATCCAATGTGCAATTATAAATGAAGGCTTTGGGCTTTGTTACAAGTGAGCTGCCAAAAGTGGGAAATAAATATTATAAATACTTAAATCAGGGCAGTCCAACTTTTCATACCAAGTGGAGCTCAAGAGCACTTCGACACGGGACCTGTGGACCACACACTGCCTTGTCACATGGAGAGGAAAGGCCAACATTTGATATACACCCCAGCCTTCATGCTGCCTTCCCAAAGTCAGCTATGCAAGGTGCTGGGCTTTGGGAAGGAGGTTTGAGGCTCTGGCAGAGTCCTGGAGTCTTCCCATCTCCTTCCCAAAGCTGGGAAAGCACTTTAGGAAGGAGGCAGAAGGACTCTAGAAACCTGTAAGAGTCCTTACACCTCCTTCAAGGGCTATGTGGGGCAAGGCTCAAATGTTGTTCACTATGCCGCAAAAGACTCTCATCCCTTACCTCACCTGGCACAATAATTCAACCACTACAGCAAAGGAAAAACTGCAAGCAGACAGGCAGACATCAAGCCCAACAGCTAGAATGTCCTTCAGAAAGATGCTATAGCCACCATGATCTATGGTCAGGTCTTCAAGCTTCCTGTCTTTCTCCTGCTCTCCTGCAATGGCTAGGTTGCTGTAGTCCAGATGAGACTCCAGCCACCACCCTGCTAGGAAAACGAGAGAGCAGAGCCAAGACGCTTGCCACATCAGGCACCCCTGTTGCTGCTTCTACACACCCATCAGCCTCAACCACAACCCTCAATCAGCTAGATCACAATCTCAATTTCACTTAAATATCTGTCACATCAGGCAAATGATGCAAATACAACTCAGTGCTCTGTCTCATCCTGCACTTTTTGTACTCATGGAAGGAGTGGTGTCAGAAGGCAAAAAGTTTCAGAAAATGCAGCAGGAGCATATTCATTTGTCAAGTGCTTGGGTCACCAGGCTCTACTCCTGGGCTAGCAGCCATCTGAGTACAGTGGTACCTCGGGTTAAGTACTTAATTCGTTCCGGAGGCCTGTACTTAACCTGAAACTGTTCTTAACCTGAAGCACCACTTTAGCTAATGGGGCCTCCTCCTGCTGCTGCTGCGCCGCCGGAGCACGATTTCTGTTCTCACCCTGAAGCAAAGTTCTTAACCTGAAGCATTATTTCTGGGTTAGCGGAGTCTGTAACCTGAAGCGTATGTAACCTGAGGTACCACTGTATTTTTTCCATGTGGTGCACAGTCCCTTTTTTCTATCTGCAGAAGGGGAACGGATAGCAATGGAGCACACAAGAAGGTGCTCATGCAGCTACAAGCCTCTGAGTTCCCCCTTACCCATTCCACTGTCATAGAGGGAGAGGGGCTGACTTTTTAAATCTTTGAGCTGTAGCTGGAAGTAGTGAACTCCAATGTGAAGGGGCCCAGGGGTATTTCCAGAGAGACACGATCTACCTAAGATGCAGACTTTTAGTCTTAAAGAGCCAGTAGCTTTTTAGAACTAGAATGGGGACTCATCGGGTTGCCAAAGACAAGTGGCTACTTACAAGTCTGCGTTAGCCTAACGTACCACCCTTTGCCATAACTATTCCTATTGCTTAGGGTGAAATACACAATGTAGCCAGCCTATGTTTTAAAATGAATTACTGGGAGAAAAAAGTACAAACACACGAACTTTCTCCAGTGGCTTTTCACTTTAAGGATACAATTACAATATGTTTTCACAAAGCTCTGGTTACCATATGCACACACCAAAACCTAGCATTTGTGCTAAGCCCATCCTGTCAGTACAGTTAAAAATATTTTGGTGGTTTTTACTGTCTATTCTTGCAACTGACTTCTTCAGGACAGAGTTCTTTTCAGTGGAAGTCAGACACTAGCAATCTGATATAGCTAGAATGGGAGCGAAGGAGGCAAAATCTTAAAGGCCACAAAAAACTTCTTAGGAGCGGCAAATGCAAGCCACAGGTTAGGCACCTGATTAACAGTAAATGCATTTTGAAATAATGACAACTGCCTCTGTTTTCATGGGGAAATAGTGTTTGTTAGCTGATTGGCGACATTATAGAGAAATAGCGTACACAAAGCTAGTGAACAAATATAGCACATAACACAGGCTTACAGATCATGCTGTACTTTCTCAACAGATGTTTTAATTTCTAACAAAATAGGAACGGACAAAAACATGAAGGGACAGCTAATTATCTAAGGCAATTACCATGGCATCCTAAAAATAGATATCTGTTAGTTATCAAGTTCAATGAAAACTCTCTGATCATTTTACTGCATTCTGTCATTATCTATTACAGGAATTCATATCTCGCCCTTCCAATAGATCCCAATGATGGCTTAAAATACCACTGGGGCATCCAGCAGTCTTTCCTCCAATGACTGATCATGTCTATTCTTTCAGCTTCAGCAACCCTTCTAGCTGCTCTCAGTCTAGCCAAGATAACACTGCCCATCTCTGCTCTTAACTCAAATCATCATACTACAGTCAGTCTCATCACATATCTCTTTATGAATTCTGTGATTCTCTGTTTTCTGTCAAAGGTTCTCACACATCTCTATTTATATAACTCATGGCAAAAATGCCCAACAGCAGGACATTTCAATGTCTGATTAGTCATTTGCTTGAGGCTACAGTACACAATGCCTTTGGTACACTGTCAGTCGCTGGACATCTAGTCAACCAGGTGATAGCAAATATGTCTTCCCTTAAATGTCAGCCCTGGCTAAGGTGGGAAGAAGCACACATGTGGTTCATTCTAACCTGCAAAGCAATTTGTTCTTCTGTGGTAATGGTACAGAGCATCATTTTGCTGGCATGGTTTTCTAAAGAAATGAAGATGTTGTGAGACAGACTGACATCCCATAGTTATTAGAGTCAAGTCACATTTTCATTCTGCATCTTTATGGCACATTTGTTCAATAGCTTGATCACATGCAATTGAAGATGTTATACGCCTTCTATGACTCTGAAATGCTATCTCCAGAAAATGAAGTTCTTCACAGTCAGGTTTACATTTCCAGACAATGTGATGGAATACACCTGACAGTTAAAAAAAATATCAATCAATAATCATATTATAGCATTGTAAAGGTATTCATTCATACAATTTATATTCCATCCTCCATCAATACCATTGTTCCCATCAGAATGCTACATGACACTATCATGAATAGGAGAAAAATGCAAAGTGCAAGTGGAAAAACACAAAAGGCAAAATGATTTCAACTGCTATGTTAAAAAACCACAAAAAGTTTGGTTCTCTCACCAGATTATGGTATTTCAGAGGTTAAAACCTTTAAATTAGGCCCAGAAAAGGACAGGCATAATGCGATCATAAAGTCTTGCCTCAGTTAGTAATCTAAAAGACACACAGCACTAACTGGTTTCTAAACAGTCTTTAAAGGCAGTCCCATGTTAAACACATTACAACCTCTATTCTAGAGACGACCACAGCATGGACAACTGAAGCCAGACTCCCTCTGTCCATGTACGGTTGCAACTGGTATACTTGCCCAAGTCTGAAATGCTATGTACTTACTTGGGAGCAAATCCAATTGAACTCAATGTGGCTTACCTCTGAGTTAACATGTATGAAAAGGGTTTATTATATGTGTTTTTACATGATACTTCTACTAAGTAGAATACTGTGGGATTTCTTTTAATCATATCAAGCCTTTGGAATTTCCCAAACTAGGTAAAAAGTGTAGACCAGGCACCCCCAAACTCAGCCCTCCAGATGTTTTTGGACTACAATTCCCATCATGCCTGACCACTGGTCCTGTTAGCTAGGCATGATGGGTTTTGTAGTCCCAAAACATCTGGAGGGCCGAGTTTGGGGGTGCCTGGTGTAGGCGCTACAGCCACAGTCTCTCAATCCATCAGAATGCAAACATTTGTGTTAGGTCTGTGCTTTAATGAATATAGACAAAAAACTGAAGGAAATTTTGTGAAGAGCTTCAATGGTCAGCAGGGTTATTCATTACCAAAGTACACTGAGGAGCAAGTAGTTTCCAGCTGATGGAACAAACTCAAAAACAAGTCTCATCCAATGTCCTAGTAGACTCTGTAGCCAATACTAGTATGAGATTCCATATGAGCAAACACAAGAATGACTGCAAGGCAATTAAGATTTAATACATTTGTTCTAACATGAAACTTTACTCAACTTTTAAGTACACTGATTTCTTATTTTATTATTTTCCCCCACCCAATGAAGTTGCACAACATATTCAAGTTATTATAAAAGTGAACCATGAGATTCTGTCAACAACCAGAGTTTTAATCTTGAAACAATAACCAAGCAGGTGAGCAATTGTTAAGTTTTGCTGTAGGAAAGACAACCATTTTCCTTTGCTTGTTCTTTGCCAACCATGCTTTAAGTTGCAGCCAACATGTGGGAGGCTGTCTGGAAAATGTCTGAGTTCAAACACAATTCCTTCTCACTTCCAACGCCACAGCACCAAATGCTTCATCAGACATAATTGTAAGGAGATTCAACAATTATTCTCTTGTTTTCAGAACAGTTGCATCAAAATATAGGAAAAGATTTCTTTTTTATTCACAACTGTTACTCTAGAAAAGTCCTCCAGCATTTTAATCAGTTGTTTTAATATGAACATTCTGAGAGAGCAAATCAAAAACACCCCGATAGTTCCTGCAATCTTATCTATGCAAATCATTCTATCCATGAACACCTTCACTATTTTCACACAATAGAATCCTCCCTAACCTATACAGTGTACACTGTCCTTACAAGCCCAGTGATTAATATTCATACCAATCAAGGCAGAGCAACAGGTCTATTATTTGCAAGCTAGGTAAGGACTGTGGCCTGGAATCTCCAGCATCCTAGTAACCCTGAGCTACAGAGGCTGGAAGCCTTCTAGATAGAAGGATGCTGCTCAAGATGGCTGATTTACAGGCTGTTGGCTGATTTACATATTACACACCTTTTAAATGTGTTTGTGGGATGAGGGGGAGGGGGTTTATTGCTTTGTGGGTTTCTTTTGTTCTTTTGCTTTTATTTCATGTTTCAATATTTTATTTTTATGTTGTGAACCTCCCTGAGATCTATGAAGGGCAGTATACAGTGTTAGAAACTCAGATATATAATCTAGGTGCCAAATGGCTCCTGAAACCAAGGTTACAGTAACAAAAATACGCCCAAGCATCTTCACTTGGTTGCAAGTGGCCAATAGCCAGGTGCAAAATGCACCTGGCTAATTTCAAACACTGGCGCTACACTAAATAAATAAATGTAGATTCATGACTCCCTCATCAAATACATTTATATATATAAATTTTTTTAAAACAAAAAAACAGTCTTTAATTCACAGAACAAAAAAGTGGCCAGTACCTTTTGCAATCAAGTATGAACATTTCCCCATGGTTCTATGATTCTCTATGTGAGATATGTGTACAAAACAACACATAAACTAATAAATAATACCACTTTTTATTTGCCATGTTTGCCATGGCAACTGTGCTACCACTTTATGCCAAACAGGACAAGCAACCAGATTTCCTCCCTTCCTTGGGAGGCGTAGAAGAGGTTGGGCATCATCCCAGCAGTTACATGGCAATTCCATCTCCCTCCCAAATGCAAATGCTGGGAAGAAGGATGGGGAGTTGTTTGGTTGTTTAGTTGCTGAGGTACCCAGCACACATTGCAGCAGTCAAACCAAGGTTCAAAATTAGCAGGGCACCATGCACATTTTGCACCTAAAGATTCTCCATTTGTGAGCACCTCAAAAAGAATGGGTGCCATTTTTTGCACCTGGCTGACACTCAAGCATTATTGAAATGTACAGTCATACCTCGGATTAAAGTTGCTTCAGGTTGAGCATTTTCGGGTTGTGCTCTGCGGCAACCCGGAAGTATCAGAATGTGTTACTTTCGGGTTTCACCGCTTGCACATGCGCAGACTCTCAAAATGACATCATGCACATGCACAGAAGCGGGGAATTGCGCCCCGCGTACACAAGGGTTGCGTTCTCTTCAGGATGCGAACGGGGCTCCGGAACGGATCCCATTCACATCCAGAGGTACCACTGTATGTGCTTTGAAGCCTCGAAGTATACGTTAAGGACAAACAAAATGTTAAGGAGTTTAACAATAAAGAGTGTTTTGAAAACTAAAGTACAGCACCAATATTTTTATGATAAACACAATTTTAAACATGTATTAACAATTTCTGCTACAAATGGCATATTAACAATGTGTCGCTTATGTTACACATTAGTTCCTGCTTATCAAAATAATAAATAAAAAGTGTTCCTGACACACACACCCCAGCGACTAGACATTCTGTTTTGGCACCCACAACCCAGGTCCCTTCTATCCCAGTTTCTAACACTGAGCCAAACAGGCATACACTTTCCTGGTTGGTCCCCATGCAGGACCAACTCAGTTCCTGGTGGCTACAATGTTGGACATGCCTAGCACAGGTAGACAAAAATTGTCGATCCCTATACATCAGGTCATATAATGTATTTAGTATTAAATATTTGCAATATTAATGTCAAACACCATGCATCGCACTGAAGACACTGAATACCACAGTTTTCTCAATTAAGAATTTTCTAGAAACACACCCACACTAACATACACATGCAGCATCTTTTTAACAACATGACTTGAGGGAGGCCATTTCTCAGAGGACCAGAGAATGACATTTCTTGCATCTCATGTTTAGCGATGGAAGACAAGCTATTTTCAAAACTCAAAGCTATTTTCTGGCCCATTCACAAATGGGCATGGGGTACCATGAAGTTTCATCACAAGCTACATAACTAGCATTCCCAACAAAGGCAAATAACTTTGTTAAATTAATGAAAATATTTGCTGCAGTAAATCTCAACACCAAAGTCAAACCCTATTAGCAAACCCTTATGCCCCACTGCATCCCATGTATAATAATTTGAATGCAGAAAATAAATGTCTCACTGAGCTTTCCCCTCTCTTAAAATGTTGCTTAGGCTGTAACACAGAAGCCTCAGCCCACAAAAGCTCCAATGCACAGGGTAGGAAAGTAATTTATTTCCACTACAAACTAATGGAACTAGGTCTAATAACTAGAAAGAACAGGGGTTAACAGCAGCAAAAGAGGAACTATTCATCTTTGTGAAATCCCAGCATAAGGTAATTTGTATCAGAAAATTTTCTGATGCCCTAGAAAGTGATCTAATCTTGTAAATAAAGCTGAAAACTTTAATAAGCTCACCTAATATTGTATTTGCAATTGGCATCCACGCATTTTTACTAAAGAATTCATGACATGGAAAAAATTTCATGGAAAAATAAAGGATTGGTATATGTTCTGTTCCATATCATTGTACACATCTGTATCTTAAAAAATGCAGGGTTTCGTAGGTTAAGAGGAGAAATAAAACAAGAGAACAAAGTACTCCACTTTTAAATTAGGTTGCTGCATGTGTGTGTGTGTTTTATTTCATTTGGCCCTGCATACAGGAATTGAGGTCCAGCAAGCCCTGCATCACAGAACAAAGGAGAGGCAATCAAGTACAAGACAAGTACTGTACAGGTGAAAGTCAAATACAGATTTTTCCATGGCATTTTTGACTACAATACAATACAATCAATACAAAAGGAATTTAAGCTTTAGTAATCTACTGAGTATTTAGAAACAATGTAAATCCAAGCTGACCGTTATCTTCCTTTGCTCCCAGCATAGACGATTGAAGAGCTTATCCTCAAGAGATTATAAATTTAGAACCAGTGTTTAGTCTATTACATTAAAAACAGAACCTGAAGCACCCATTAACCTTATTTAAAAAAATTCAAAATGAAGAGAAAATGTTTTAAGATATCCAGAAACACTTGGCCCATCAGCTGATGATGAGTTGAATTCTGCTTGGCCACTATCTCCATGGTGCGCCAACTTTGGAAGGTGGGCAGGGCAACCAACATGTCAAACACCTGATATTATTACATCAGATTATTCATAGGTGTGTTCCAGCCCAACTGTCAAATATTGGTCCACAGGTGGCAGGAGAGCTAGATGAAAATCTGGCCCACAAGGCCAAAAAGGTTTCCCGCTCTTGATCTAGTGAGTTACTTCACACGACAGATGTCAAAAGTTAGCTAAGAATATTATAAATCAAAAATTGGGAACATTATCTTGGTCTTTTGTTTGAGGCCTAAAGCAGGAGCTCAGCTTCAACTGCAAAAGTAGGGTGAGACTAAGGATTACTATTAGCCCTCTTTTACACTTCTTAACTTTTAAATATTAATTCTCCAACCCTTAAATAACATTTCTCCCTTTCCCCACTGAACTGCACATGGTGTCATCATACTTTAGACATACCTTTAGATTTGTCAAATTTTCAAAGGCAAGGAAACTCAACAACTGCTCCACAGAGTACTGTAGTGATTTAGTATTTTAAAATTGTATAGCAGTTTCAAGTGGTCAAGGCACTTCACATGCATTATCTAACTGTAATCCTTACCATAACTCTGTAAGCAAGTCAGTATGATTTTACATAGTAACATAATGATCAACTCTTTTCTACATATTGACACTTTATAATTTCAACAACAAGCGATTCTCTGAAATTAGTATTATATTTGTTCTGTGAAAAACTATACATGTCAGGTGTGCTGCCACAGTTTAAAAGAAAATCTGGAGTGCTATATTAGGCTGTGATACTCTGGAATTAGTGTTTTCACCTCCAAAGTCACAACTTACTGGTTAACCCTGGTCTGTAAAATACTGCTAATCAGCATTCTGAGCAAAAACAAAAATATGAGACACAAAAGCTAATTAAGTATTTGGAGAAACCTGAAATCAGGAACATCCGTTCTTTTCTAGTTCTAGCCATCCTGTTACATTTTATCCAGTGTTCGAAACTAGCCAGGCACCAGGAACATTTTGCACCTGGCAGCCAGCCACTTGTGACCAAGTGAAGACGCCTGGGCACCAGGATGACATCTGAAATCTCCACCATCTGGAGATGCATGCCTGAGGATCATGGTATCTTGACTGTTTTCAAACACTAATACCACATCCTGTAGAATTCTATCAGTTATTTTTTATTTGCACAATAAGAATGAATTTCAGGAACCAAAATGGTTTTTTTTTCTATGCAGCCTGAGCAGGAGCAGTGAACATTATAGATACTTGTTGTAGCTTGTTTTCACTTACCCCACCCCAATGCTGTACTCTCAGTTGTGAAGAATATTCTTACGTTATGGATGGTCTTTGTCACCATTAAGAAAAAGAGGTAGTAATTGGCCAATATATAACTGGGCTGTCCCTGGATCAAGTGCCTGTTTTCTTTATATTCTCCAAGTTCTTAATCTAGCTGTTATCAGGTACTTAACTGATAATCAATCACAGTCAGTCCATTTAAAAAATAAACTTTAGAGCTGTCTTGGCCAAAAATGGCAACTAGACATTCTGTTTTAGCAACTGTAACCTTGGTTTAAGGAGCCATTTGATGCCTATATTATAATATATGAGTTTTTAACACTGATTTTATCTGCCTCAAAGCAGAGTTTCAGCATAATAATTCTACAAAGTATTTTAGGCTGAGATTTAGATATCAAGAAAAAACCAGTTTGCCCAGCTGGGTTAGGCCTCAGATTTATGCATTCCCTCCTCTCTAGTTCATGAAAATGATAATTGCCATCTGATAAAGTGGATTCTGGTCCACAAAAGCTTATATGATAGTTTTTGAGGAGCTACATGAGTCTTTGTTGTTTTTTTGCTGCTACAGACTTAACACTGTTACCTCTCTCAGTATTAATTTGCTGAGACATCCAAATCATGGCTACTGCAAACCGTAAGTCCTTTTCAGATGACAAGCTGAGGATAATGAATGCACACTTGAATGGAGGGAAGTGGGATCATAGCAACAGCTCCCACCCACTACTTACATTCAGGTTATAAATAGATCCTGCACGTGTAAGAGGTGTATGTGCATAAGGACCAGTGATTTAAGGGGGGGGCTCTTTTTTTAGAAGAAAAATCATTGCTATATTTTTGGCAAAAAAATATCCATGTCTATTTCAGGAGGTCAGTTAGTAATATAACAAATCAGACTGGGCAACTGAAATGCCTACAATAATAATAATAATAATAATAATTTATTATTTATACCCCGCCCATCTGGCTGAGTTTCCCCAGCCACTCTGGGCGGCTCCCAATCAGTGTTAAAAACAGTACAGCGTTACATATTAAAAACTTCCCTGAACAGGGCTGCCTTAAGATGTCTTCTGAATGTCAGGTAATTATTTATCTCTTTGACATCTGATGGGAGGGCGTTCCACAGGGCGGGCGCCACTACCGAGAAGGCCCTCTGTCTGGTTCCCTGTAACCTCACTTCTCGCAATGAGGGAACCGCCAGAAGGCCCTCGGCGCTGGATCTCAGTGTCCGGGCTGAACGATGGGGGTGGAGACGCTCCTTCAGGTATACAGGACCGAGGCCGTTTAGGGCTTTAAAGGTCAACACCAACACTTTGAATCGTGCTCGGAAACGTACTGGGAGCCAATGCAGATCTCTCAGAACCGGTGTTATGTGGTCCCGGCGGCCACTCCCAGTCACCAGTCTAGCTGCCGCATTCTGGATTAATTGCAGTTTCCGGGTCACCTTCAAAGGTAGCCCCACGTAGAGCGCGTTGCAGTAGTCCAAGCGTGAGATAACTAGAGCATGCACCACTCTGGCGAGACAGTTTGCGGGCAGGTAGGGTCTTAGCCTGCGTACCAGGTGGAGCTGGTAGACAGCTGCCCTGGACACAGAGTTAACCTGCGCCTCCATGGACAGCTGTGAGTCCAAAATGACTCCCAGGCTGCGCACCTGGTCCTTCAGGGGCACAGTTACCCCATTCAAGACCAGGGAATCCCCCACACCAACCCGCTCCCTGTCCCCCAAAAACAGTACTTCTGTCTTGTCAGGATTCAACCTCAATCTGTTAGCCGCCATCCATCCTCCAACCGCCTCCAGGCACTCACACAGGACCTTCACTGCCTTCACTGGTTCTGATTTAAAGGAGAGGTAGAGCTGGGTGTCATCTGCATACTGATGAACACCCAGTCCAAACCCCCTAATGATCTCTCCCAGCGGCTTCATATAGATATTAAAAAGCATGGGGGAGAGGACAGAACCCTGAGGCACCCCACAAGTGAGAGCCCAGGGGTCTGAACACTCATCCCCCACCACCACTTTCTGGACACGGCCCAGGAGGAAGGAGCGGAACCACTGTATGACAGTGCCCCCAGCTCCCAGCCCCTCTAGACGGTCCAGAAGGATGTTATGGTTGATGGTGTCAAAGGCCGCTGAGAGATCCAGCAGAACTAGGAAACAGCTCTCACCTTTGTCCCTAGCCCGCCGGAGATCATCAACCAGCGCGACCAAGGCAGTTTCAGTCCCATGGTGAGGCCTGAATCCTGATTGGAAGGGATCCAAATGGTCCGTTTCCTCCAGGCGTGCTTGGAGTTGTTCAGCAACCACCCGCTCAATCACCTTGCCCAAGAATGGCAGATTTGAGACTGGGCGATAGTTGGCCAAATTGGCCGGGTCTAAAGATGTTTTTTTAAGAAGCGGTTTAATGACCGCCTCTTTCAGCGTGTCTGGGAAGGCTCCCTCACAGAGGGAAGCATTCACCACCCCGCAGAGCCCATCGCCCAGCCCTTCCCGGCTTGCTTTTATCAGCCAGGATGGGCAAGGATCAAGGAGACAGGTGGTCGGTTTCACTTGTCCAAGCAGCCTGTCCACATCCTCGGAGGTAACAGATTGGAATTGATCCCATGTAACAGGACCAGACAGAACTCTAGCACTCTCCCGCCCTGGCCCTGCTCCCACGGTGGAGTCTATCTCCTTCTGAATCTGAGCGATTTTATCTGCAAAGAACTTGGCAAAAGCATTGCAGGAGATCTTGGGGTCCCTACCAGGCCCCGGTGGTACAGGTGGTTCCGATAGATTGCGAACCACCTGAAAAAGTCTCCTGCTGCTGTTTTCTGCAGATGCAATGGAGGCGGCGAAGAAGGCCCTCTTCGCCGTCGCCATTGCCACTTGGTAGGCTCGACGTTGAGCTCTAACCCGTGTCCGGTCTGATTCAGAATGAGTTTTCCGCCACCGGCGCTCTAGCCGTCTCAACGATTGTTTCATCACCCTCAGCTCCGGGGAAAACCACGGGGCTGTCCGGGCTCCATGCAATCGGAGAGGGCGCTTCGGAGCCAGACAGTCAATAGCCCTGGTTAACTCCGCATTCCAGCGTGCCACCAGGGAATCAGCTGAAAGGCCATCAACTTGGGATAAAGCATCCCCTACCACTCTCTGGAAGCCAATTGGATCCATTAAGTGGCGGGGGCGGACCATCCGAATCGGTCCCACCTCCCTGCAGAGGGGAAGGGTTGCGGAGAAGTCCAGTTGCACCAGGAAGTGATCTGACCATGGCACTTCTTTCGTTTCGCTTTTAGTTAGTGTCAGATCACCAACATCCATACAATATTATTTAGATCTAAAACTACAATTTTAATTAATGCTTTTCACGCAACTATCCCTAGAAATCATATATATTTCTGTGAATAATATTCATGCTAATATTATTATTTCCCCAGTTTATATACCACTTAACACTTCAGTCTCTAAGTCGTGTACAGTAAACAGATACAAGAAAAATAAAGCAAGTTAAAACTAACCTTAAATCAAAATACCTCCTTAATCTGCCTACTCCATGTCTCCCTTAAGCTGAGAGAGCAGCCAAAGGGCGCCTTCATAGGTAAAAAACTGCACTCAAAAGTAAGGGTGCTTCATGCACAAGCTCCTTGCAAATTAAAAAAAAAACCTGACCTGACCTGCAGTTTTTGGACTGGTGTCTGGACTGGAACATAGTTGATTTTAGTATGCTAACAGTTTTCAGTGTCTTCAATTTTTGATTTAAAATCTAAACTATGTAAGGGATGTATAAGCTATTACATCTTAGTATTCCAATTTTTAAAAAATCACATAAGACTCTGAATTTGTTTGATTACCATATTTAAATCACACATGTCTATAGGACTGCAGCACAAGTGAACATTACTGAGGGAGGGGAAGCCTAATATTTCAATTCAACTACTTTTGGCTATTTGTGGGGGAAGCTTTTCATGTGTTTATTAAGGATGCAAAATTAGCATGACCTTATTTCTTACTTTGGTTTATGACTTTGCCTCTTTTCCATTCCTCCTCAAAACTCAACCTTCCTGGTAAACCTTTTCATCACCCCACTAGCACATGTCATTAAAGCAATCCTGTGCCTTCCATTTCCAACCCCCTTCCTTTGTTGTTTCCTTGTGTCTATTTTAGACTGTAAGCCCCTTTGGGGTTGGGACCTGTCATACCTGTTCTTTGTAAAACAGCATGTACAGTAATAGTGCTGCAAATAAATATATAAATGCAAGTCAACTAAACATGCTCAACAAGGCCCACTTAGCTCTGTGTAAAATTGCCTTGAAGGCTTTCTAGAAAAATTTCTAGAAAACCCACTAAGTTTATTCTTGGTATGAGCTTTCGTTTGCATGCACACTTCTTCAGACACCTGAAGAAGTATCTGAAGAAGTGTGCATGCACACGAAAGCTCATACTAAGAACAAACCTACTTGGTCTCTAAGGTGCTACTGGACAATTTTTTATTTTATATTTCTACTGCATCAGAGCAACATGGCTACTTACCTGAATCTAGAAAACCCACATTACTGGCTTTTCCATACCATCAGGAAACCTGCTTCTTCAGCACCCCCAGTAACACTGAAAAAGCTGTGCACACATATCCTTCCTTCTACATTTTATTTAATCCCAGGATGCACATAAGAGCTATTTGGACACTATTCAGAATATACATCAGTCAAGGGTAGACACTGTCAATGAAATATCACATCTCCCCATCAATTATCCCTGGTTTGTTACAGCTATTGGTTTGCTTCCACACCAAAACAGAAACTATAGTTAGAAATCTGATTTGGAAGCAAACTTTGGTTTGCAGTAACCATAGCTTACCTCAAGGTTGGCTCACCTTTAGACCTCTAGATGTTGGTCAACTACAACTATCACGATCCCTGGCCATTGGCCATGTTGACTGGAGCTGATGAGAGTTGGCATCCAGCAACTTCTGGAGGGCCACAGGTTCCCCATCCCAGTTTCCCTGATTTGGACATTACAGCAAACTATAGTTATAGCAAAGCAAAGTGAAGGAAGAAGTCCAAGACACAAGCCTAACCATCAAACATGGATTGGCGGCTATCTGTAACATCTGAACCAGGTCACTGCCATGTGCCCAAGACCAACCAATAAAGTTCATAGTTAAAAACTGATTTGAACCATTATCTTCCCCATCTAAGTCATCATCCAGAATCCACACACCATTTCTTGGATGATCACATCACTTTAAAACCTAGCTCCCTGCAATTTTATTATGAAACACTATATTTAGAAGAAGTGTGCTTGTGGGTACCAGATGCTAGGAGGAAGAGAAGATGGTACTCCCATCACACCCTCTTGTGCAATTTCAGAGGCATCTAGCTGGCAACTGTTACAAACTGAAAGTAAGTCTAGCTAGCCCTTTAGTTTAGCAAAGGGACTAAGAATATGAACCACCAAGACCCTAGTTCAAATTTTACTTCAGCCAGTAGTCCCTAGACAGTCCCAACTCAGGTCATTCACTTAATCTCCTACTGTGGGATAATAACAATGTCTGATAAGAAACCAACTCCATCCTATATAGGTTGAGAACTTTCAGTCAGTGCTCTTATCAACCTAACATGACTTAGGAGGTTGTTGCAATGATCACAAAGATAATGTATAATAGAAGGCACTAAGTAGAAAACACTTATTTATCCAACAACTGGGGTTTTTTTCTTAAGCACTTTGTGTGACATTAGCTCCAATGTTATCCATCCACCTTGCATTCAAGCCTTTGGGACTTACATCCCAAGCAAATCTGCTTCGGGTCAGGCTGCAACTATGCATAGCTGCTCAAGAATAAGTCTGTGATACTTACTTTTCAGTAAATATGCAAAGAAATAGGAATGCTTTTTTTCAAACACAATCTCTTCTATTACAGCAGGGAGACATCAGAACATGACCACATCTGCAAGGTGTGTGACATTTCACAACCAGCCCTTCACCAAAAGCTGATATTGGAGTTGTCCCCATGACCAAGCAAATTATAACCACCACATCATCAAGACAATGTAAGCTTATAGTATTTGTCTTCTTCCTTTAATCCAGGTACACTGCACCTGGACCCTGAGAAAGATGCTTCTACACTTCCGCATTTTTAATGTAAGAAATTATCTTCTCAGAGACACATTTGTGCTCTTTCACTACCAGGTTTCTAAATAACAACTGGTTGATGGCAAAATAGATTGCACCATACAGACAGGTGTCTCTAATTCAGCCTAGCAAGTGGTGAAATACATCACCACCCCAACGTTGTGCACCTGGGATTTTGTGGCGCCTTAAAACCCAAGTAGTTTATTGTAACAGGATCTTCTGTAGCAAGCACCGCGGGGAAGAGTGAAACTAGTGTATATACACACTTGTAATTTTTTTCATGGTATGAGAATCAGATTTTGCAAGATGCATAAACACATACTGAATACACACCAGCCAAACACCACTGCCCACTTACTTCATGCATCTGAATCAGGAGGCTCTTCACAGTAATTTGTAAAATGTTCAAGTTATCAAAAGATCATTATTACATGGCTACTTTTCAATAACTTGGGAATTAGGAGACAACTATGAATGAATCCCACCCCCATAGTATGCTTTGATACTTCCAAAACACAAACAGCCCAAAAAGCTGCAAAAGGAGGCAAGTGAGGTTGCCAAGCCACTCGCAGGAACCAGCAAGGGCAGCTTTGCCAGGAGCCTACAGATCCCACTGCTCTCTCTCTCTCTCTCTCTCTCTGACACCGTGTCAAGTTTGGACGAAATAAACTTGGGGGTGGGGGGTGCGCAAGGCTGCCAACCTCTCAACAGGTTGCTGCAGCTTGGCCTTTCCCCATGGCAGATCTTTCCTGCTTGTTTACGTCCTATCGCCTCATGCACAGCAATGAACGTCCATTGTAGGAGGCATCCTTTGGGTCCAGCTGGTGGGTTTAAAGCGGGGTAGGTCAGGAAAAGGAGGGGAGAAAGAGAAAGGAGGGGTGGCGGCTGCTAGATGCCAACTTCCCCACGGGCCTTTTCTCCTGTGCCTTTAACAGCAGTAGTAGTGGAATACAGAGCCACCTCGCTCAGGGGGGTGTGGGGAGAAAACTATTCATATGGGGGAAAGACCTGCCCCGCTCGCTCTTCTTCCCTTCAGCCAAGGACCGGAGCCTGCTTTTGAGGCCGAGAGCTCTCGCTCCCATGGCGGGAGGGAAGAGGCCGAGGCGGCGGTGATGGGCATTCCATGGAAGCCCCTCCATAGGCAGGCAGAGAGATGCTCCCCCACTCGGGAGAGGCCTAGCAGCAGTAGCGGCGCCTCCTCACCAGGAGTAGGTCTGCTCCGCCATGGCGCCGGCGCCGGCCGCTCCTCTCCCTCCTCGTCCTTCCCGTCGTCGTCTTCGTCGTGTCCTCCTGGCTCCCTCTCCCCTTCTCAGAGGGCTCAGCGGCGGTCCCGCTGCGGCTCCCGGCCCAACATGGCGGCCTCGGCGGCGGCGGCGGCGGCTGAGAGGCGAAGAAGGGAACCCCCTCCGCCCGGGCGGAGACGCCTCAGCGGCAGCCGCACCACACGAACCGCAGCGGCAGCAGCTGGGCCGCGCTCCAGCGACGGCGGGCGGGCCTCATGACCGACAGCTACCACGACGAGGAGGCGGCGGCGCTGGCCGAGGTGTGTGAGGGGGAACGGGCGGCCAACGAACAACTCCGAAGGCGAGACCGCGCTTGCTCGCTCGCGCGTCCTCGGGCGGCGGGGGGGGGAGAGGAGGAGGAGAGAGAGCGCGAGGGGGCGGGGCTTGATAGGGAGCGCGCGCGCACACCAAGCCAGGCTATCGACGCTGGCGGGTCACGTGCTCACAACAGGCTCACGTGTTTCGACGCAGCAGCCTTTGAGGAAGGAGTCAGAGACAAGGGAGAGAGACGGAGTTTTTCGTCTTTATATGTTTGTTTGGAGGGCCGGCGCGCAGCACGCTGTGGGATATTGTTGGGATGAAGGTGAACCGGCAGATGGAGGCGAGTTTAAGGAGAAGAGTGGGCGGGGATGATTAAGATGATCTCATTGCGCCTGCGCGGCATCCACCCGCGGTGGGTAGAAGGGATTCTTTTTTGTTTCCCCCGCCGGGAATCGACGAGTGCGGCGAAGCTCCTTCGGAAAATGCAGGCGGGCGGGCGGGCTGTTTCTCTCACTCGCACCAGCGAGTATTATTAGTATTGCTTTGTTATTAGCACATGCTGTTTACAGATTGTTCTGTTTATATATGAGCTGGCAATATACACATATACTTTATATAGCATTGTTACTATTATTTATTAAATTTATTAGGCGGTGTTTTTCTGTCATAGCAACTTAAAATATGTTAAGCGGAAAAACCACACATATATATACATTGAAACCATCGTTTTAAAAAATCAATTGTGTTTTGTAAAGATTGTTTTATATTTTTTCTTTATTATTTTTCTTTTTAGAGAGAATCGTTTTTTGTTTCTTATAAATGAGTTTGAATTTTAGTCTTTTAAAATGCTAAAAGAACTTTCAATAAAATTGCTATATATATAAAAAAGAAACCATAATTTTTTAAAAAATCTAGGAGGATCTAAAACAATTACAATAATTTTATAGCATTGTGCAGTATTGTATTATATTTGTTACTTTTGCATCCTGCTTTTACCTCAAATGTAGCATACATGGTTCGCTCCATTTAATCCCTACAACAAGCCTGTGAGGGAGGTTGGGCTGAGAGTTCACGACTGGCCCCCAAGGTCGTTTAGTGAGCACGTGGTGCTACAGAACTTACCACCAAGGTAAAGGTAAAGGGACCCCTGACAATTAGGTCCAGTCGTGACCGACTCTGGGGTTGCAATGCTCATCTCGCTTTATTGGCCAAGGGAGCCAGTGTACAGCTTCCGGGTCATGTGGCCAGCATGACTAAGCCGCTTCTGGCGAACCAGAGCAGCACACGGAAATGCCGTTTACCTTCCCACTGGAGTGGTCCCTATTTATCTACTTGCACTTTGATGTGCTTTCAAACTGCTAGGTTGGCAGGAGCAGGGACTGAGCAACGGGAGCTCACCCCGTTGCGGGGATTCGAACCGCCGACCTTCTGATCGGCAAGTCCTAGGCTCTGTGGCTTAACCCACAGCGCCACCTGCATCCCACCACCAATCTAGATGGCTTTTAAAGTGGCTTAGACAAATTCATAGAGGAGAGGGCTATCCATGGGAACTAGCTAGGATGGCTATTCTCTGCTTCCAGCAGCAGCAGCAATGCTTCCAAATACCAGCTGCTGGAAATTGCAGGAGGGGAAAACGCTCTTGTACTGGGGTCCTGCTTTGTGGGGTCTCCATGGGGCATCTGGTTGGCCACTGTGAGAAAAGGATGCTGGACTAGATGGGCCATTGGGCCTGATCCAGTAAGCTCTTCTTATTGGCATCCACAGCAGCTGAAACATCTGATTGTAGGCTTTGGAGATGTCCATATGTGGGATTTTGTTTTTAAGCTTCAATGTGGGTTTCTATTTAATTTTATTCTGTTCTAAGAGATGGTGGATGAACAGTGGAGGCTGGTCCATTAGGGCAAATGGGGTTCTGCCCCACCAACCATATTCTGCTCTCAGCCAGCTCCCACCTGCCTGCCTTCTCTTTTGGAACCGGCTGTCAGTTTCCTCCTCCTCAGTTTCAGCATTGCTCTTGTTGAACTCAGCAGGAAAGAGGATTGGAAGAAACCTGTAATTTGTTGGCTCTGCCTACTTGTTTGGGTTCCTTTCGTTCCACAGCCATCAGTGAAGACCAGTGAACTGTGTTGTCCTTCCTCCCTACTTGTGCTTCCTGAATATTTTTCACATTTCCTGGAAGCGCAGAACTATATCTGAAGATGCTGCTGGCATACAAAGTGGCCGAGCTGTTCCTTCAGCCTATGTATATTATACATAGGCCTTCTAGGTGTAGATTCAATGCAGTGGTGTAGTTCAAATGATGAGGACATAGGAAGCTGCATTATACAGTGGGAAAGAGGATTTTGAAAATATGTAGACCTTTGGTCCTGATCCCCCTAAAGCTCTCTAGAGTCCTTGACAAGGACTCTCCAATTAAGAAGAAGAAGAATTTGGACTTGATATCCCGTCTTTCGCTCCCCTTAAGGAGTCTCAAAGCACCTAACAATCTCCTTTCCCTTCCTCCCCCACAACAAACACTCTGTGCGGTGAGTGGGACTGAGAGACTTCAGAGAAGTGTGACTAGCCCAAGGTCACCCAGCAGCTGCATGTGGAGGAGCGGGGAATCGAACCCAATTCACCAGATTACGAGTCCACTGCTCTTAACCACTACACCACGCTGGCTCTCTTTTGGAAGACAAGAAGAGCCTGCTGGATCAGACCAATGGCCCATGTAGTTCAGCATCCTGTTCTGGCAAGCCAGATACATGTGGCAACCCTGCAAGCAGGACCCAAGCACAAGAGCACTCTCCCCTCCTAAGCTTTCCAGCAACTGGCATTCCGAAATATTATTGCCTCCTAGAGCATAGCCATTGTGACTAATAGCCATTGATAGCCTTATTGAATTTGTCCAGTCTTCCTTTAAAACCATCCAAGTTGGTGGTCATCCCAGCCTCCGGTAGGAGCAAGTTCCATAATGTGCTTTCCTCTGTCCTAAATATTAACAACATTCAGTTTTGTTTGATGTCCATAAGTTCTAGTGTTAGGAGAGAGGGAGAAAAACCTTTCTCTATCCACTTTCCCGATCCCATGCATAATTTTATAAACTTCTATCATGTTCCAACCACTGATGTCTTTCCTGATAGGGGAGTTGCTCCATCCCCTTTATCATTTTGATTGCTCTTTTCTTAACCTTTTCCAATTCTGCAATAACCTTTTTCAGGTGAAGCGACCAGAAGTATACACAGCCTTGTTCTGGATCTCTGGACACCCACTTAGTTTAAGAGGAACAATTGCAATGACTGCTTAAAACATCATTATTTATTACTGCATTTATATTCTACCTTTCCTCCAAGTAGTTCAAGGCGGCACACATAGTTCTCCAGCTCCTCATTTTATCCTCACAACAACCCTGTGAAGTAGGTAAGGTTAAGAGGCAGTGGCTGGCCCAAGGTCACCCTTAGTACTCTTATAATGGTGGACATATTCTACATTGCCATTACAGTCAATCACCAAGTCTGTAGTCATATCCTGCCAATAAGCAGAATCATCACTCTTAACCATTTTTACAGAGAAAGAAGTGTTTTCTTTAAATGATTGCACTGTTATTTGACAGGTGTCAGATGGTTTGAATTTCTAAGTGACGCATTTGATGGTACAAAAAAATGCCAATGCAGATGACATACAGCCAAATACAATTGGAATTCAGGCTACACAGGGCAGCACCTGCAGGACACCAGAAGGAAGATCAGTTCTGACAGCTGTTAAGACTTCCCCAAAAAGTTATATGGCTTTAGCCGTGGGTTTAGTTTCAGGGATAGTGAATTCATTTGCAGTTTTGACTCAGGTTTTGTCTCTTTAATTTCAAAAGATGCCAACAGGTATCCCCTTTTGTTGAAGATTCTCTAAATTTCATCTTCTTTACAAGGGGCACTGATCTCCAAAAAGATGCTTTTCTTTTATGTACATGTTTTTCCCCACAATGATGTATCTACTGGCAAGATAAAAATAATATACTTAATATATCTAATTGAATTAATTTAATAGTTAATATAACTAATATTAATTATTAGTTATATTATTCGCTTGCATCCACCAAGACCTTGACTGCTGTTATAGCAGATGAATCTCATGGGGCGTCCAGAGCACAGTCTAGTCCTGTTGTGTTGGATGAATTTCAGCTGATAAGGCTCGAGAATGTGGACAAGGTGCTCAGATCAGTCAGGGCAAGCACTTGCACTCTACACCCTTGTCCCTCTTGGCTGATAAAAACCACCAGGGAAGGAACAGCTGGCTGGGCCAGGGAGGTGATCAATGCCTGTTTAAGAAAGGGGGTGGTCCCTGCCTGTTTGAAAGAGGCAGTGGTAAAACCACTCATTAAGAAACCTTCCCTGGATTCGGAAAACCTAAGTAACTACCAGCAAGTTGCTAATCTTCCTTTCCTGAACAAGAGGTCGCAGACCAGATCTAGGTGCTTTTGGTAGAAACGGATTTTCTGGATCCATTTCAATTGGGGTTTAGGCCCGGTTTTGGCACAGAAATTGCCTTGGTTGCCCTTTATGATGACCTCTGTTGAGAGAGAGACAAGGGAAACATGTTCCTGTTAATTCTTCTTGACCTCGCAACAGCTTTTGATACCATGGACCATGGTATCTTCTGGAGCGACTGTCCAAACTAGGGTGGGTGGCACCGCTTTGCAGTGGTTCCAGTCCTACTTGGATGGTCGTTCCCAGAGGGTGTTGCTTGGGGGGTGCTTTTCAGCCCCGTAGAACCTAAAGTGTGGGGTTCCGCATGGCTCAATCCTATCCCACACGTCGTTTAACATCTACATGAATCCACTGGGTGGGGTTATCCGGAGATTTGGAGTACATTGTCAGCAGTATGCTGATGACACTCGGCTCTATTTCTCCTTTACATCTGCAGGTGAGGCAGTAGAAGTGCTGGATCAGTGTCTTGCCTCGGTAATGGACTGGAAGAAAGCCAACAAACTGAAACTAAATCCAGATAACACTGAGGCACTGTTATTGGGTGGTTCCCTAGACCAGATGGCTGGGAGGTCACCTGCCTTGAAGGGGTTACACTTCCTTTGAAGGAGCAGGTTTGTAACTTGGGGGTAGTCCAGGATCCTTTGCTGTCGCTCGAGGCTCAGGTGGTCTCAGTGGCCCAGAGTGCCTTCCATCAGCTTTGGCTGGTGGCCCAGCTACGCTCCTATCTGGACAGGGATAGCCTAACTATTGTTGTCTATGCTCTGGTTACTCCAAGGTTAGATCACTGCAATGCATTATACGTAGGGCTGCCTCTGAAGACGGTTCGGAAACTTCAGCTACTGAAGAACTCAGCAGCCAGGTTGCTCACCGGAGCAAGACCGTTTGAGGATATTACACCGATCCTGGTCCGACTGCACTGGCTACCAATTAGTTTCCGGGCCCAAATCAAAGTGCTGGTTTTGACCTATAAATCCTTGACCACAATACCTCTTTCCATATGAACCTACCCAGATCCTGAGATCATCTTATGAGGTCCTTCTTCATGTGCCTCCTTCTAGAGAGGTCTGGAGGGTGGCAACACGAAAACAGGCCTTCTCTACAGTAGCTCCCCATCTGTAGAATGCTCTCCCCAGAGAAGTTCGCCTGGCGCCTTCATTATACACTTTTAGGCACCAGGCAAAAAAGTTCCTTTTTAACCAGGCCTTTGGTTGATTTGACTGATAACCTATGCCCTTTTAAAATGTGGGTGTTTTTTGGAGGGGCAGTTATTGGGTTGCTTTTATTTTGATTACAGTGGAACCTCAGGTTACATACCTCTTTGGTTGCATATTCTTCAGGATACAGACGCAGCGAACCTGGAAGTAACAGGAAGGCTTTTGGCGGCCGCGCCTGCACAGAAGCAGGCTACCGCCGGCCACGCATGTGCAGAAGCGAGCTACCGCCCCATGCGCAGAAGTGGACTACCGCCCTGCGCGCATGTGCAGAACAGGCACCTCTGGATACAGATTTTCCGGGGTGTACACAGACCCCTGGAACAAATTAAATTTGTATCCAGAGGGTCCACTGTATATATTTTGTGGTTTTATATTTTGATTTTGTTCTGTGAACCGCCCTAAGGCCGCTGGGTTTAGGGCAGTATATAAATTCAAATAAGAAGAAGAAAACATAAATTTATAATATCATATATACAGATTTATATTATCTGTAATGAAATAAATCTTTTTCAATTTAAACAATGTATCATTGTATTTTTAAAAAGTAAAACATTTTTGTCATTTTTCTCTCTCTTTACACTGACTTTCACCAAGGTTGATAATACTAGGAGGCAGTATGCTTCTGAATACCATTTGTTGGGAATCACAATTGAGGAGAGTAGTGCTGATGTTCTCTGGTCCTGGTCGAGGGCTTTTCTTTGGGGAATTGGGTTGGCTACTGTGAGAACGGTGCTGAGCTGGGTGGGTTCCCCTTTGGCCTTAACCAGCAGGCTCTTGCACTCCAAATCAGCTTTCATTGTGCACCCTTAATTTGCTGCAATACAACTGAAGATAGTGATAGTCAAGTGTCCTCAGGGTAGGTCCACTGAAATTAATGCTCTGACTAATTTAGGCCCATTAATTTCAATTGATCTACTCTGAGAAAAATTTTAGTTGGATAAAACCCAGGAGAACTGCCATTTCTGCAGTTTTAATAATGCTGAAAAATAATGCATTTCCCACACACACCAAATGATTCTGTCTATCAAAGAAGAGAGAGAGGAGGGGCTGGAAAAGATATCACGACAGAGAGAGAGAAAGAGGGGGGATGCACGCTCCCTATCACTCCAGAACCCTGAAGTGAACACATTAAACAGAGTCTCTTCCCACTTCTTACCCTTGAGAAGTGCCCAAGGGACTTTAATAAGACTACTTCAGAGTAAGTGGTTTGAAGATTGCAGCCTGTATGACCACAGCATCATTATGATGTGTCTGCATTACAGCACTCGCTGGCTCTCTTGGGAAAGTTGCTAGAAAGGTTAATGGCATAATTACTATTATTACCATAATGATAATGAGTGGAATTGCTTCATCTACTTTAAACACTGTTAAGCCTCATCTGCTCCTCCTCAGCAGTCTTTTTCCCCCACTGGGACGGGCTGGAAACTGGGCTAGTCGTCGTCTGGCCTATGGCAAATGAATGTTTCCCACATTGAGGGAAGATGGGGGGTGGGGGAGAGGGACATGAAGTGAAACAGGCTGGAGCCCAAGTTTCACAATTTTGCACATGTCTGCTGCTCATTTTACACTTGTTTTACTGCTGATGTAAGCAGGGCTTCTTTGAGAGTAGTTCTGGAGGAGACAGCTCTGCTGGGCTGCAAGCTTGCCTTGGGGCACCAGCTACAGGTTGATTCATCAGTGGGAACCAATTTTAGTGGTTTGATAGTTAAGGGCACTTGGGTTTGTTTGAGGCTGCTTTGGTTTGAAATTATTCCTCTCCTCGAGAATGAAAAGGTCAGTACACAAGAAAGCTTCCTTTTTTAACAGGGAACTGAATCTAACACTTGAGTAGCAGCCTTTGAGCCCCTCCTCCAAAGTCCATTTTATTGTGCGTCACAATGACTTGTGCTCATGGTGGCATTGAGGTGATAAAGGACCTGTCTGCTTTCAATGCTGCCTGGACCAGGTGTCAGCAAACCTTTTCAGCAGGGGGCCACTGTCCCTCAGGCCTTGTCTGGGGCCTGACTATTTTTTTTTGGGGGGGGGGAGAATGAACAAATTCCTATGCCCCACAAATAACCCAGAGATGCATTTTAAACAAAAGGACACATTCTACTCATGTAAAAACACACTGATTCCCAGACTGTCTGTGGGCCGGATTTAGAAGGCAATTGGGCCGGATCCAGCCCCCGGGCCTTAGTTTGCCTACCCATGGTCTGGACTCTGGACCTTTGATAGTTTAACTGCATACATAATTCTTTGTTTTGAACTGGGCATGTTCTGTCACTTCCTTAAAATATAAGAAGAGCCTGCTAGATCAGACAGAAGGCCCACCTGGTCCAGGATCCTCTTCTCACATTCAAAAGGCATTTCCGCCCCTGCCCCGCACCCCCCCCCCCCAAATATTATGGGTATAGTAGTTTGGTATAGTAGTTTGTTATAGTAGTTTCGCGAAGCTACAAGCATGAGTCTGACCAAACTGCGGGAGGCAGTGGAAGACAGGAGTGCCTGCCGTGCTCTGGTCCATGGGGTCACGAAGAGTCGGACACGACTAAACGACTAAACAACAACAACAGCAGTTTGTTAAGGCTTGTTAGAACTGTAACTCTGTGAGGGGAAAACTACAGTGCCCAGAATACTTTGGGGGGGGGGAGGAATTTCCTTAGCATGTGATTTCAAGGTGCAGTAAAATGTAAAAAATATAAGAGAGATCTACACAATTTTAATATACATTTATTTATTTAAAATGTACCTCACTATCCAGTAAAAAAACCCACAAATCTCTCAAAATGGCATTAAAGTCAATAGGTGAGATCCAATTATATCCACAGTAGGACTGGGTGATATATCCTCCAAAACCGTTTTGAAGTCCACATCATGATACTGGTTTCATAGTTTCTGACCTGGCAATATACTGTATTGTGAAATAGTGTGTGTGTGCACACGCGTGCTATGCAAAAAAACCCCAATACAGTGGTACCTCTGGTTACGTACTTAATTCGTTCCGGAAGTCCGTTCTTAACCCGAAACTGTTCTTAACCTGAAGCACCACTTTAGCTAATGGGGCCTCCAGCTGCCGCTGTGCCGCCGGAGCACGATTTCTGTTCTTATCCTGAAGCAAAGTTCTTAACCTGAAGCACTATTTCTGGGTTAGCGGAGTCTGTAACCTGAAGCGTATGTAACCAGAGGTAGCACTGTATGGAGAAAACTGTGAAGCCAGCCAATGCCTCTACATAGCTCCATCCTTCTTTCAGACATGGTGATATATAAATACATTGCGATGTTTAGCTGGTTATATATTGCGATGTTGAAAATCAGATATCACCCAGCCCTAACGTGCCCTTGAATTCCGATCATGCCTCTTGCTTGTCTGGGTGGAGGAGAGAGTGAGGTGTGTAGAAGCAAGCCTACTGTACAAAGGTAAATTTTGCACTCATTGTTCCACCCACTTTTTATTCTGCCTCTGGCCTTGCCCACTTTTGGCATGTGGCCCTTCTAAGGTTACTCAGAAGGGAATGTGGCCCTCCGCTTGAAAAAGTTCCTCACTCCTGCATCCGATGCATCAAACAGGCTGTTTTAAAGTAGTGCAACAGGTCAGTTTGACCACTAAGTGGCACTCTTCTTTCCGATACCAACAATGTGCACATCCTATCCACGTTTTTCTTCAGTCTTCTTGCCTTTCCATCCTGGATAAAAGAAGAATCAGAAAGCCGGCAGTGGAGAACAGAAACCCCTGTGTTTCTCAGATTTGCTCACTGCTTCTAAACTTCTCTAGCCCCAACTCGGCACCTACGCTGAAGCAGTTGCATGTGTTTGCTTGGCTGCATACACCTTGTACATTTAAAACATCTTTTGCACTACAGCTCCCATCAGGCCCTGCCAGCACAGCTGTGCGATGCTGGGGTTAATGGAAGCACAGCCATGCTGGATGGGGCTGATAATAATAATAATGATAATTATTATTATTATTATTTATACCCCGCCCTCCCCAGCCGAGGCCGGGCTCAGGGCGGCTAACAAGCAATAATAAAAACAAGTTGAATGAATACAACTTAAAACAAAATTAGAATACAACATTAAAATATTGAAACTGTTATGTACTGAGCTGAATAGGATCCAAACTGCAGCAGTCTGATTGGTCCTAGAACAATAGGATCCAAAAGGCAGCAGTCTGATTGGTCCTAGAACAATAGGATTCAGAATGCAGCAGTCTGATTGGTCCTAGAACAATGCAGCAGTATGATTGGTTGGCAGGAACTACCCAATCATGCTCCAGATAGAAGTGAATCCACAACCTGATTGGCTTACAGTAGAATTCCGGAATTAGCCAATCATGTGCAGCCCATTGTGTAAATAATGTATATAAAGCAGATACTTTGAGGGGACATTCATTCATTCCTCCTCACCACTACGAGCTGAATAAAGAGCATGAAATCACTTCGCGACTCTGAGTATATTTCACTGGCGACGAAGATATTTCACTGGCGACGAAGGTGGGATCCCGCTGAGCTGACTGCCACACACAGCACCGCAGCACCGCCACCTGCCGCACCGCTGCCTCGCACCGTGTATCCAGGCTTCAGCTCCGGGACACAAGGAACTCAGAATGGCAACCGACAACAGCTTCTCGCCATTCAACCCAGCATCCGGAGACTGGGAAGCGTACGCCTCCCGTTTCACCTTCCTCCTAGAAGCCAAAGGGGTCACCGATGAAGAAGACGCCAAGAAGAGGGCGATATTCTTCAGCGTCTGCGGAGAGGAGACGTTTGAAATCGCCCGGGCTCTCCTTGCGCCTGAAGATGTCGCTACTGTCCCATACAAAACAATAATGGAACAGCTGAAGGGGCACTTTTCGCCGCAGCCCTCAGTGG
The DNA here is from genome assembly GCF_027172205.1 of Podarcis raffonei. Classification (NCBI taxonomy): domain Eukaryota; kingdom Metazoa; phylum Chordata; class Lepidosauria; order Squamata; family Lacertidae; genus Podarcis; species Podarcis raffonei. The sequence goes on from NC_070617.1 coordinate 26,354,442, forward strand.
TGGCCCGTACGGGGACGAGGAATTGGACCGGCTCGTGGAGCAAGGAGTGCTGGAGCCGGTGCCTAATGCCCCCTGGGAAACCCCAATCGTCACGCCCGTCAAGCCTAATGGTTCGGTCCGCATCTGCGCAGACTACAAATGTACCATAAACAAGGCCCTCACGGCCCATGCATACCCAGTGCCAGTGGTCAGCCATGTTCTTGCCACCCTGGCTGGGTCGAAAATTTTTGGCAAGCTGGACTTGGCCCAAGCATATCAACAGCTGCCAGTAGATGAGGCCACAGCAGAGGCACAGACGATTGTGACGCACAGAGGAGCATTCAGGGTAAAGCGGCTGCAATTCGGTGTCAGCGTGGCACCAGGCATATTCCAGAATCTAATGGACTCTCTACTTAAAGGGATTCCTGGCGTTACCCCCTTCTTCGATGATGTGTTGATTGCCGGGCCCACACCAGAGGAGTTTGAGGACCGCCTCCGCACCGTTCTGCACCGTTTCCAGATGGCGGGTCTCAAGGTGAAGCGGGAAAAATGTCTACTAGGAGTGCCTCAGGTGGACTTTCTGGGATTTATGGTGGACGCAGAAGGGGTCCACCCGACTGGGGACAAGGTACGGGCCATTTGTGATGCCCCAGCGCCCAAGAACAAGACTGAACTTCAGGCCTTCTTGGGACTATTGAACTTTTACCATTCCTTCCTTCCCCACAAGGCGGCGGTAGCGGAGCCCCTACACAGACTCCTGGACAAGCGGGCCCCTTGGGTGTGGGGCCAGCGCCAGGAGGCCGCATTCCAGGCAGTCAAGGACTTGCTTGTCTCAAACTCGGTCTTGGCACACTTCGACGAGAGGCTGCCGGTGGTGCTAGCATGCGATGCCTCGCCCTATGGAATTGGCGCTGTCCTGGGACACCAACTCCCGGATGGAAGAGAGGTACCGGTGGCATACTTTTCCCAGACACTCAACGCAACCGAGCGGAACTACTCGCAAATCGACAAGGAGGGTCTGGCAATCGTGAAGGGAGTAAAAAAATTCCATGATTTCTTGTACGGGCGGCCCTTCACCGTGGTGACTGACCACAAGCCGTTGCTTGGCTTATTTGCCCCTGAAAAGCAGACCCCCCAAGTGCTGTCTCCTCGCGTCCTCAGGTGGTCAATTTTCCTTGCCAGCTACCAGTATGCACTGATTCACCGTCCAGGGAAGGCGATGGGCCATGCGGATGCCCTCAGCAGGCTACCACTACCGGAAACAGGCCCCGACCCAGCACCTGCACAAGAGGTTATGAGCCTGGAGCTGCTTCCCGACCGCCCCATTCAGGCACAAGAAGTTGCACACCATTCCAAGAAAGATAGGGTCATCTCCCGGGTCCTGGACTGGGTGTGGAGGGGATGGCCCAGCAGCAGCCCCGGGCCAGAATTCGCCGGCTACACAACCCGCAAACATGAACTGTCGGCCCACAAGGGGTGCCTGTTATGGGGAAGCAGGGTCGTTGTTCCCCAGCCCCTCCGCAAAAGGGTCCTCACAGCCCTACACGAGACACACCCAGGGGTAGTAAGAATGAAGGCCCTTGCCAGGAGTTATGTGTGGTGGCCGGGGATCGACGGAGAGATAGAGGCCTGGGTCAAACACTGCCAGGCCTGCCAAGAATCCCGCCCAGATCCCCCAAGGGCCCCAGTCCAGTCCTGGGAGTCCGCCCGGGCACCATGGTCACGCCTGCATGTGGACTTCGCTGGCCCCTTTCAGGGGAAAACATTCTTCATAGTGGTGGACTCCTACACCAAATGGCTGGAAGTCGCACTGGTACCGTCCACTTCTACGTCCGCAGCCATCCGGGTACTATGCAGGCTGTTTGCAACCCACGGGCTCCCTGACACTCTCGTCTCAGACAACGGGACTGCATTTACGTCAGGAGAATTCCAAACCTTCACAGCGCAGAACGCCATCCGCCACATCCGTTCGGCGCCATTCCATCCTGCCACCAATGGCCAAGCAGAACGCATGGTGCGGACCACCAAGGACACCCTTCGCCGCATGACGCAAGGGGATTGGGAGTACCGCCTTGCCACATTCCTTCTAGCACAGCACAGCACCCCCAGCTCAACGACTGGCCGGAGCCCCGCTGAACTACTAATGGGTCGGCGCCTTGCAATCAGATTGGACCGCCTTCACCCCGATAGAGCTCAGGATGAGGTAGTGGTGGGGGAAGGCAGGAACCCCCGGACCTTCGAGGCCCAGGACCCAGTGTACGCAAAGAATTTTGGGGCAGGCCCAGCATGGGTACCCGCCACAGTCACCAGGGTCACTGGCCCCGTGTCGTACGAGGTGCTAACAGATGGGGGGCAATGCTGGCGCCGCCACTGCGACCAGATACGGCGACGATTCCCGGGAGAAAACCAGGAGGAGGAAAGGTCAGAGGAGTCCCAAGGGAACAGAGGGGCAGTGAGGCCCATAGAGCACGAGGGGCCAGCAGGAGAGGCAGAATCAGTAAATACAGAGAGGACCTGCGAGGCCGAAAGGACACCGGAACCAGAACCACGACTGAGCGAGCCGGTTGCGCCAGACCAAATAGCCCCATCACAGCCAGCATCCTTGGAACACGAGCCAGAACCTGAACCCCGGACCAGGGAACACCCCAGGCCGCAACGCACACGTAGGCCACCGGCGTACCTCGAGGACTATGAATGCGACCTCCCGGGCAGGACTGGAACTTAGAGGGGAGGGGTGTTATGTACTGAGCTGAATAGGATCCAAACTGCAGCAGTCTGATTGGTCCTAGAACAATAGGATCCAAAAGGCAGCAGTCTGATTGGTCCTAGAACAATAGGATTCAGAATGCAGCAGTCTGATTGGTCCTAGAACAATGCAGCAGTATGATTGGTTGGCAGGAACTACCCAATCATGCTCCAGATAGAAGTGAATCCACAACCTGATTGGCTTACAGTAGAATTCCGGAATTAGCCAATCATGTGCAGCCCATTGTGTAAATAATGTATATAAAGCAGATACTTTGAGGGGACATTCATTCATTCCTCCTCACCACTACGAGCTGAATAAAGAGCATGAAATCACTTCGCGACTCTGAGTATATTTCACTGGCGACGAAGATATTTCAGAAACATTTAAATATTAAAATGTAGCCTCATCGCAGGAGGAGAAAGGAAAAGGAAAAAAAAGAGGGGGAGGGAATCAAATTGGCTCCAAGCCAAAGGCCAGGCAGAACAACTCTGTGTTACAGGCCCTGCGGAAAGAAATCAGATCCTGCAGGGCCCTGGTCTCATGAGGCAGAGCGTTCCACCTGGCCAGAGCCAGAGTTGAAAAGGCCCTGGCTCTGGTTGAAGCTAATCTAACTTCCTTAGGGCCGGGGACCACTAGGGTGTTGCTATTTATGGACCTTGAGGCTCTCCGTGGGGCATTCCGGGAGAGGCGGCCCCGTAGATACGAGGGTCCTAGGCCGTGAAGGGCTTTAAAGGTCAAAACCAGCACCTTAAATCTGACCCTGTACTCCACCGGGAGCCAGTGCAGCTGGAAAAGCACTGGGTGAATATGCTCCCATGGCAGAGACCCCGTGAGGAGCCTCGCTGCAGCATTCTGCACCCATTGGAGTTTCTGGGACAGGTTCAAGGACAGCCCCACGTAGAGCGAATTACAGTAGTCAAGCCTGGAGGTGACCGTCGCATGGATCACTGTGGCCAGGTCGGGGCAGGAAAGGTAAGGGATGGAAAGATAAGATGATGGGTGATGTAGTCCAAAAAACATGGGTGTGGGCATGCATCAGGTTGGTGAAGACTGATCTGTTGTAAGTCGCCATCATAGAATGTTAGAGTTAGAAGAGACTCAAAAGGTAATTTGGTCCAGCCCCCTGCAATGCAGGAATCATAACTAAAGAATCCCTGACAGATGGCTATCAATATAGATTGCCTTGAGGACCAATTGACCAAAAACCTTTTAAACCATAAGCCAAGCCCTGGACATGACAAGTTTCCCTGTGGAAAGCTGGTTCTGGCCAGGTTGTATAAGTTACCTGTCAGCTGCTGAGGACAGGTGGGCGTAGAAACTTTGGGTGGAGCTACCAGCCCAGTCATCAAGGGAGACGCCTGGCTTGGTTCTATAATGGGATAATCACAGGCCAGGAAGTAAATGGGCAGGATGAGATCTGTCAAGATCTCTTTCATTTTGTGTACCTGAGCTGCCAAATAGGAATATGTAATACACAGATTGTCTATTAAAGCACCAGGGCAAAGGTTTTCAACCAGTGTGCCGTGGCACCCTGGGGTGCCTTGAATGATGGTCAGGGGAGCCACAGGCAACACTGGCCTCAGTCCCTCTTTCCTTCTTTCCCTCCCTCCTCTGATGTCCTCTTGTGTCTCTGCCTCCCAAAGGTTTATGCAGCTGTTTGTGCAACAGCCCAGGCTACAAGTTCCCCAGGCAAATGGTGCCTTTAGGGCTGGCCAGGGAGTGCTGGTTCCCAGGAGCTCAGGTGGCCTTGGAGTAAGCAAGCAAGCAAGCAAGCAAGCAAGCGGGTGAGGGATCCCATCCAGTCCACCAGCCCTTGCTGCTGGGAATGGACAGACAAGTCCCAGGCCCTTGCAGGGCAGTGGGAGAAAGCACCTCTCTTTGTGGCTGGGGGCACAGCTAAGAAACCAGGGACAGCAGCAGTGGCTGCCCAGAGGACTCCCATGGAGAGGGGAGAGGAGGGAACACTCCACAAGGGAGGGTATTCGGAAAAAGGGCGAAAGGCTGCCAACTCTGCAAGCGAGGGGCGACATAACTGGGCTCCTGAGCCCCACAGGAGTGCCACAGAAAGAATGTAGTTGGGCAAGGGAGCCGTGGACTCAAAAAGGTTGAAAACTAGGGTATCCAAGGGCAGGCCAGCTCCCTCAGTATCAACCATCTTGGGCCTTATGATCAGTAGGGGAGGCTCTGCTGGTGGTGCCACTACATGGAACTGTCCAGTTGGTGCTGATAAACTACAGGGTCTTCTCAGTGGTGGCTCCCGTTTGTGGAACACCTTCCCAGTAGGAGAGGTGCATCTGTCTCCCTCCTTAACAACATTCAGGAAGATTTTATTTATTTATTTATTTTAATCATGTTCACCCAGGCCTTTGAAGGCTGACAGATACTGCTACTGGCAACCAGAGGGTTTTTTTCAGCTGGAACCTGAGTTCCAGCACCTCTCAGGTGGGCACCATTGTCATTCTAAGAGAACAAGGGTGGCATTCATGGTGAGTTCTGGCAGTAGCACCTCCTTTTCTAGAAAAATGGCACTGTTGGCAGCCATTAAATTATTTACTGTGAGGATATTGAATTGCTTTGAAATGTTTTCAGATGTTCCTACATGTTTTTAAAAAGCTCTGCTGTTTTCCTGCTTTATTTCCCAACCTGGGCTCTTTTGCAAAAGAGGGATGGAAGTGTTACTAGGCTAAGTTCAAAGTGTTACTATAATAATTATAATAAATAAACAATAAGATTATGGTATGATTATCAATCGAGGGATGCGGGTGGCACTGTGGGTCAAACCACAGAGCCTAGGACTTGCCGATCAGGTTGGCGGTTCGAATCCCCGCGACGGGGTGAGCTCCCGTTGCTCGGACCCTGCTCCTGCCAACCTAGCAGTTCGAAAGCACGTCAAAGTGCAAGTAGATAAATAGGTACCACTCCGGTGGGAAGGTAAACGGCTTTTCCGTGCGCTGCTCTGGTTCGCCAGAAGCGGCTTAGTCATGCTGGCCACATGACCCGGAAGCTGTACGCCGGCTCCCTCGGCCAATAAAGCGAGATGAGCATTGCAACCCCAGAGTCGGTCACGACTGGACCTAATGGTCAGGGGTCCCTTTACCTTTCCCTAAGATTATCAATAAGAATAATTAGCAACAATACAGTAATTTAACATTTTTGAAAAGTTAAAATAATAGACTAAAAATAGATTAAAACTCTAATCAACTTTCTAAACATCTGGATAGACTTGTCTAAACCAAAATGTTGTTAGCAGGTGCCAGAGAGTACTGTGAAGGTGCCTGCCTGATAATATAATAAAAAATAATAATGGAATTGTAGAGTTGGAAGGGATCCTAAGGGCCATCTACTCCCCCCCTTGCAACACTGGAATCTCAACTAGATCATACATGACAGATGGCCATCCAACTTCTGTTTGAAAACCTCCAACAAAGAAGAGTTTTACCACCTCTTGTGGGAGTCTTTTCCATTGTCAAATAGTACTTACTGTCAGAAAATTCATCCTGATGTTAAGTTTGAATCTCCTTTCTTGTAACTTTGAATCCATTGGTTTGGGTCCTAGCATCTGAAGTAGGAGAAAACAAGCTTGCTCCATTCTCCATATGAAAACCCTTTAGATATTTGCATATAGGGCTATCACATCTCCTCAGTGTAGCTGCAATATATACCGTACTTGTCTTTTATCTTATTTTTTAAAAAACATGGGTGGAAATGTGTAATTGCAGAACTGTCCTGGGAATTGGATTACTCAGGTTTGTTTTTCATTGGCAGTCATTTTGGTTTTCCTATAAAGACAGACCTACTGAATTTGCACTTTCTGAAACAATACACGGACTGAAATGCAGAACCATCCTTCAAAATGTGCACTTTTACAAATTTTGCAGTGCAGTTCTCTAGCCAGCGAATGTGAAAAAGAAAATTGTATTGACTGGGATAAAGTGTGCATAAACATGCATACATTAGGAGAAAATAACATAGGGAAATATAACATATTATGGAAAATTGCATAGAAGTTTGTATATTGTTTTAATTTATTAGTCCAATTACTTTTAAACTATCATCTTTATAGCTTTTTGTATTTCATCTGTGTTGTTTTAATTTGTGTAAGTCCCCTTGAGTAGGAGTCTGGGGGAAAGGCTGTATATAAACAGCAACAAGAAGAATAAAAAATATGCAAATTAGGAGAAATTTGCACCAAAATTCTGATGAATTTTCAAGAGGACTTTTAAAAAAACAACACAAACTGATATGGAAATATGAAGAACTGAATTTACACTTGGAAATATGAACAAGTGAGGGAAACCCAGATTGAGAGATCCACCCATCCCTGGTGGCAGCAGAACGTGGGACAGATAGGTTGTCATCCTCAAGTCAAATCTATCATGAACAGCGTGGCCATGCCCTTCTGCAGCTTATTTTCATTGCAACAGGGCTTCTTCCGGAAGACAACCTCCTGATGGACCCAGTGAGTTAGGAGCTGAGGGAGAGAACCATTTGAGGAGGAGAGGACCATCTACATCTCAGAATGTGCTGGGCCAGCCCTTTCTATACTTTCCAGCCGCATCCCAAAGGTACATAGGAAGCTACCTTATACAGAGTCAGACCATTGGGCCATCTCACCCAGTACTGTCTACACTGACTGGCAACAGCTCTCCGGGGTTTCAGGCAAGATTATTTCCCAACTCTGCTTAGAGATGCCAGGGACTGCTTCTGCTTCTGAGCAGATGTTCTGCTACTGAGCTTGGTATCATTCTATTATGTACCTTTCTAGGAGATGCCATTAAACTTCTTCCCATGCCCAGATCCTGCTCCTCTCCACCACCACCTGGTCCCTTCTTTTTCTTCAAGAGGTGTCTCCTGTGCGGCCTCATCTCCTTTTCCTCCACTCTTCTTCCCCCTCTTATTTTTCCTCTCTCTCTCCCTCCCTTCCTGGGCACTTTGTGAACTGCTGTTGCAATGCCGAAGTCCAAAGTTCAGTAACTTGCCTAAGCACACAGATAAATATGAACCTTGGAGAATTTGCATTGCTCCAATGTAAACAGATAGGCGAGGGTCCCTTTATCAGCACTGACTCAGGACAGTTGTGGGGGGTCTGAAGCTGCTTTTTTTCCCCTCTTGGGGAATTTTTTTGTTGGGGGGGGGTTTGCAAAGGCCGAACCTGCTGCCATTTCTATTCCGCTCCGACGGGTGGCTTCAGAAACATGGTGTAGCAAACACGGGGATCTGCGTCGAGCACGTCAGAAAAACCTCGGGCCTTAGGAGAAGCGGCCAGAACTAAAAGACCATGGTTTCCAAACTCACTCATCTTCAGGTGGAGCTGCTGGGGGCTCTCCTGGAATCTGGGCTGAGCAAGGAGACACTGATCAAAGCTCTGATGGAATCGGACCCCTACCCACAGCATGGCGACAGCCAGCAGCGTACTGCCAGCACCATCCAAGTTGAGAAAAGAGAACCCTGCACAGAACTCACGGCTCTTGCCAATGGGATGGGGGAGTCCAGGATGTCCGAAGAGGAGACCTCTGACGATGGAGAAGACTTCACTCCGCCAATAATGAAGGAGCTGGAAAACCTAAGCCCAGAAGAGGCTGCACACCAGAAAGCCGTGGTGGAAAGACTCTTACAGTAAGGGCATCTCCTGCCTAATCTCTCTCTCTCTCTCTGTCCCTTTTTATCCTCTACCTTCTCAAATCACCCTAACCCTTTCCTTAGTGCTAGCAGCCGATCTAAAGGCATAGAGATTCATGTTGTAGCACAACTACTGGACAAGAACCCAGCTTCCCTGTCTGAGATCATTCTAAATAAAAGGTAAAGTTAAAACCTAAAATTTCAGGCCCATGCCAACAGAGTGCCCCAAAGTCCAATTCAGATAAGAAGGTACTTCTTTAGGTGAGGAATAACTTTGGAACTCACTCAGCAAACATCTCTTTTTTTTTATCCTGTCCGCCATTTCAGATGTTACATGGGAGGTAGAAGAGTTAGCCTTGTAGATCCCAGAATCGTTTTTCTAAACCTGAGCAAGCAAGGAACTATCTTCGGGCAGTTGGGGTTGATGAGCATGGGGAACTGCCCACATAATTGTTCCTACAGCAGAAGTGTTCAAAGATGTGAAATGAAGCGCCATAGAGTTGCCATCATGAGACATGTTCCCCAAACACACAACACTCTTGCCCTCAGTCTCGAATAACTCAGATAAGCCATCTTGTCGTTACAGACAAAACAGGCATGTTCAAAGTATGCGCTGCCAGCCTTGGACAAAGACAGGATTCCCTAGGAATTCATGCCAATGTTCCTAGCAGGAAGGTTGTGACCATTCTTTCCTATCTCCCTTACTTTCTTTCCCACTCTCGCTAACCATAATATATCCACAACCTACTTATAAATGAGCTCCATTTGGAGGTGGGGGGAGTAAAAATGTTCTTTTAAAATTCCAGACTGTTGTCAAATCTAATAATATTTATTAGGGGCTGGGGGAGAATCTCTGTACGCAGGGAAGGGATTTACATGAGCTCCTTTGGAAGGGCTCCTTGGGGAAAATATGAATGCAAAAACAGCCCCTTCTGTTACTGATAGGGAGAGCTTGTGAAGACCACAGCTCTGATTTTGGGAGCAAATGGAAGGCAGGTCAGTGGGGAATCTGTGGGATAGCTCATTCGGTAGAGCATGAAACTCTTAATCTTGGGGATGTAGGTTTGAGCTCTACGTTGGACAAAAAGATTGACAAAAACTAAGCAAAGACCTTGCAATAGCCACCCCTGTGATGCAGATCCCAGTGGAGTCACATTAATTAGCTGTACTGCTTTTGCTTCTGAGCCCAGTGTCACAAGCAAAGCAAGAGCCTCTTCTTACCTGTGAGTGGAGGGAGAAAGGCCTCAAGACTCCAAAAGTCCTTTTCTTCCACCATTGTTCCTTCTTGTCTTGTATTTTCTTTCTTTCTCCTATTTTTAACTGCACCCACCCCCTCAAATCATCTTTCTTTGCTCATTTCCCCTTTTGGGGGTCGATCTTTAAAACTCCCCGACTCCCAAATGACCCCTTGCCTCACCCCACCTTTCCCCTCCACCTCTCCCAGAGTCTGTGTCGAGATCTAGGGTCAGTTTGATTTCCAAAGCCTCAGGCTGGTTACTAATTATCCAGTGGCTTTATTATTTCTCTTTTGTCTTATAAATTTATAAACGAAAAGGCTCAGATAAGCTTTTTGATCATTAACTTTTGATGATTTGTCAGGTGTCTCCTCTCAGAGGAAGCCAAAGGAGTCAGGAGAACACCTGTTCTCCTCTCCTCTTTTGTGATGGACATCTGTGAAAAGGTGAAAGAGGGCAAGGATCGTGCTATTAGGGTTTGGAAAGGAGCGTTGTGGGTGGGTTCACACTGGGCTCTCAAGTGATGGCAAGCCTCCGATGCTTAGTGGGCTGTAGTAAAGGCAATTCAACTAATTCATGAAAAATGGATTGCAACTATGAGGACACAACATTTCATATGGCATATTTGAGCATTCAAAGCACTTCACAGGTATTATCTCAGTAATCCTTCCAGCAACCCTATTAGGTAGGTCAGTACTACTACTATTCACATGTATTATCTCCAGCAGAATATAAAAACATAACAAAACATCAAATGTTAAAAACTTCCCAATACAGGGCTGCCTTCAGATGTCTTCTAAAAGTTGTGTAGTTCTTAATCTCCTTGACATCTGATGGGAGGGTGTTCCACAGGGAGGGCACTACCAACGAGAAGGCCCTCTGCCTGGTTCCTTGTAACTTCACTTCTTGCAGTGAAGGAACCGCCAGAAGACCCTCAGAGGTAGACCTCAGATCTCAGCTTATTGATGGGGGTGGAGACACTCCTACTAGGTAGGTCAGTAGCATTACTATTCTCATATGCAAAGGATCAAGGCTAAGGGAGTGGCTTCTCTAAGGGGCCTCCCATATGTCCTTTTAATTTTGGGTTCATTATTATTTTTATGATGGTATTGGGCATGTTATACCCAATTATACCGATCCTGCTTTGAATACTATTTGTGCCTGCACAGGTTTTAGGGTGGGCATGCTGATTCCTTTCCATTCAATGGATCTCCAGTAAAGGTAATATCCTGTAACCTTTTATACCACAAATGTTCTGGGCAGGGGAGGAAGGGTGTTGCACTATAGTGCTAAAGTGCCCCTCTAGAAAGCAATAAAGCAGCAACACAAGGCAAGCAGAGTAGAACAACCAATAAACTGAATGGTTTAGTGTGGATGGTCCAGTATAAATCCATCACTGGTGCGCTGTTATTGCATCAATGCTGTGTTGCAGAACACAGACACACACACATACCAGTCTGGATGGACCCTCTGCCCACTGATGTGAACTCTGAACCAGAGATGAACCAGTTCACACTTGGAGCCACTCCACCAGACCACTCCACCAGGTTTAGACAACCAGCTCTTAGTTCTACCTTTATCTGCTCGGTGTGTTTTAATGAGAGGGAGTGTGATGTATTGGTGAGAGCAGCCTCCACAAATTCAGTTCCACCTAGCTGCTTTGGCCTGCAACATATCTACATGGTTGTATTATGCTGGAGTTGATGGCAGTTATAAAAACAAAACATCTGGAAGGAACCAGGTTAAGAACATAAGATGAGCCTGTTGGACCAAGCAAATACCCCATCTAATCCAGCATCCTGCCCTCACAGTAGTCAACCAAGTGCTCCTAAGGGAAACCCTCAAAGCAGGACTCAAGCACAAGAGCACAACCACCTTCTGCCATTTCCAGCAACTGGTATTCAGAAACATGAGTGTGAAAGCAAAGCTAGTAGCCATCAACAGCCCTCTCCTCTGTGAATTTGTCTATTCCTCTCTTGGTGTCTTCCAAGTTGGTGGCCATCACTGCCTTCTGTGGGAGTGAGTTCTATAGTTTAACTATGTGCTGTGGGAAGATTTGGGGAAACTGAGTTAGAGAGGCAGAGTAGACCTGCGTTCAAATCCTCACTCAGCGACAAAGCTCACTTGGTGACCTTGGGCCTGTCACCAACCTTCAGCCTGACCTATCTCAGAGGGTACTTGTGAAGATGAAGTGGAGAGGGACCGGGCTATGAACTCTGCCTTGAGCTCCTATTTTAGGAGAGAGTGGTGTGGTGCTCAGAACCTGCTTGTGGGCTTCCCCCTAGGGGCATCTGCTTGGCCACTGTGAGAACAGGATGCAGGACGAGATGAGCCACTCTTCTGATTTACCAGGCTCTTCCCATGTTCTTAACTATATTTAAGATGTATTTAAGATGCATCCAAAATGCTATGGGACTTAGGGTGGTAATAGTTGAGAGTGGCTGCCTCCTCGTTGTCCTTCTAGTGGCAGGTGAAGACTTTTATGTCCCAACTGGATTTTAGGAACTGACTATTTTTAATAGGTTAGAGTGGCTGCCCCCTTTTTGTCCTTTTACTCACAGGTGAAGAGTTTGTTGATCTAATTTGCTTTTAGGAACTGCTTTTAACAAAAGAGCTGGCACCACGCTGTTTTTATTGTAATTATCTGTGTGTTTTAAATAGATTTTTATATATAGTTTTAATTCTAACAGTGTTTAATTTAAATGGTTTTTTTTCTATGTTTTTAGTTGTTATTATTTTTATCTGTAAGCTGCCTCTAGTCCCTGCCAGAGTAAAAGGCAGGGTATAAATAAATTAATCATTAAGTTCAAGCCAACAGGGAATTCTGCTGTGCAAAGCGCATAAAGTTAACAGGAATAAGGCAAGAACATAGCAGTGCCCCGGAGGTCTTTCCAAGGTTCTGCTTATGATAGCATTCAAAACCTACCACTTGAGGTGGCTACCTCACTTTGTACTGTGTCTCAGGCCTGATCAATCAGGCCATTAACAGCAAGTCTGATGTTTTAAGTTCATGATCCAGTTCTACCCCAAACTTGGGTCTGTAACATTGGCAGGCCAACCTCTGGGTTGCTTCATATAAATTTCATGTTCTATAGCTAACTACCTTGTGCTTCACACAGCTCAGGAAGAGAGCAAACACATGCTCAGCCATGCCAGATGATTAGTTTGCTCAAACCACTGAAGCAGTTTGGACTTTGGCTGTAGCAAATGTCCTGATAACACCAAAAGTACCTAGGCAGGTTTTACAGCTGAGCTAACTCCCTCACCAGGCCTTCCCCCACCCTACGGAGAGGGTGGGGTTTTCCCCCCCATAAAGGAAAGGGACAGAAGAATAACTGGAATCAGGAACCAGCTGCCTTATACTGAGTCAGGACTTATCAGTCCATCAAGCTCAGTGTTGTTGACACTAACTGGCAGCTGCTCTCTGGGGTTTCGGGCAGGTGACATTCCCAACCTAGCCTGGAGATGTTGTCAGGGATTAAACTTGGGACCTTTGGATGTAATACAGTTGCTTTACCCCTGAGACACAGCCCTTCCCCTGAACAAGTTGTTGCCATTGCATTCACAAAGAGGCCCAGGAGTGTTTGGAGCAATCCTAACAACATCAGAAAAGCTTGCTGCATCAGGCCAATGGCCACCCACTCCAGCATCCTCTTCTCACAGTGGCCAGCCAAATGCCCCATAGGGAAACCTGCGAGCAGGATTCGAGCACAAGATCCCTCTCTCCTCCTGTGGTTTCTAGCAACTGGTAATCAAAAACCTTGCTGCCTCTAACTGTGGAGGCAGAGCACAGCTATACTGACTAGAAGCCATCCATAGGCCCTATCCGCCACGATAGTTATTGTACTGATACAGCACAAAAAGGAATTAGAGCAACATTTCCATTGGTAAGAGTCGAGTATTCTGACAAGTGAAGCTAAGAATGTAATTTAAACATCAGTGGGGAGACCGATATAGCCCTCTTAAGTGCTGTAAATCTGCTCCAGCAGTGGGGGTTTTTTTTCCAAAGAGTGTCCTTCTGCAGAAATATTAAAAGCTGATCAAGGATTCCTCTCAGGTTGGCCAAACCAATGTGATGCCCGCCAGATGTGGCTGGGGCTGATTGGAGCTGGGCTCAAAATACACCTGGAAGGCACCCTGTTGGCTACCTCCCCTCCTCTTGGGAGAGTATCAGTAATGGCAGAAAAACTTCCTTGGAAGCAAGTTTTGTTCACCACTACCAATCTTACCCTACAATGTGCAGCCTCAGAGGACTCTATGCTTTGCGCTGGTAATTGCCAGTAGACTAGCGCTGAACAGAATCCCAAAAGCCTGAAAATCTCTGTGCTATAGAGAACAATCATTTTCTGTTGCTTCTCAGTGCCATTACTTTGTTCAGATTATAGAAGCGGAGAATTAAAATGGGGTGTTTAAGGTCAATTTTTAAAATGTGTTAGGATTGGGTTTTTTCCAAGAGGAAAATGTGAATATTTCCTTGAAGAGCAAACCGAAAATATTGTGTGTGTGTGTGTGTGTGTGTGTGTGTGAGAGAGAGAGAGAGAGAGAGAGAGAGAGAAAGAGAAAGAGAAAGAGAAAAGAGGGGAGGGATTTAAAATTGCAATATTAAGTTAATCAATTTGGGAAGGCAGGAGTAGGAAAGTGGATTGTATTTTCTGATGCGGTGGAGGAGAATGCATGTGGGTTTTTTAAAATTTAGATTCTGTTTTGCTGCGAATGGCAACGGCTGTTGGGGCTCTGGGCTCAAATTGCAACATCATATTTGTTGTGTCACACAGTACACAGGCCAGCCTAAAGGCCAAATTCAACAGAGAGGGGGGGAAATGTTACCAGGAGGAACAGTTCTTACCTTTCTTCCTCCTCTGTCCTTTCCAAGTCCAATTTATTCAATGAAATCAACAAAGATGCAGGCTTCAGGGTTCAAAGACCAGGGATGGTGTGAGCGGTGGTGATCTTGAGTCCAGGGCTTGGTCCGAAGCAGGAATCCCAAATTAGTTTTCAAAGGGATCAAAGGTCCTCTTTCTTGTACCAAGAATGGGTCTCAGAAACCCAGCTCAACGTTGCTCAAGGAAGTGGTGGAGAATAATGGGGTGGAGAGGCAGCATAGAAAATGAATAGCAAGAAGACAGATGTTGGAAAGCGGGCAAGTTAAACCAAAATAAAAGGAAAATAACATTTAAGCGAAAGGCTCATTACGAGTGGAACATCGTGGCATTCCCCCCCATGAATGTTGCTTTCCCAGTTCTCCGGGATTGGGTTTTCTTTTAATGCTAACAACTTGATATTTACTTTCCATTTAAATTTGTGATGCTGCTATAAATTATCAACCAGGCTCTTGTTCCCTTTGAGTTTATAACTAACTACCTGGGTTACTTATTGTTCAGGTAACAAAAGGGAGGTGAGAAGCCCTTAAAAAAAGGGACCTCAGAAGCCCAGCGAAAAGGGAAGCTTGAACTGGTGCTGGGAAAAGGGTCAGAGAAGGATAATAAGGGGCACCAGTGTCAGCAGGCCGAGGCCTAGCGGGTGGGAAGCAGCCTGCGAGACAGTGAACAGTGAACAGGACCACTTTGAACTGCGCTATCAAAGAACGAGCTAGTTCAAGCTTCGATCATTTGAAAGAAGCTCAGGATTTCCCTTAACTCCATGGTTGTTTTTTTTAAAAAAATTGTTCCGCTGCTTTTTGAGGAACTTCCTCACAAAGCAGCTTCACAATCTCCTCTGAAAACCCCCAACTCCACCGAACAACAAAATATAAAAATGCAAAATATAGGAGCATAATAAATCAGCAATATGGAGTGGAGCACAGGAGTACAATACAAAACTATTCAACTCTTTATTATTGTCAATGACCAGTATTCATAGAATACAAAATGTAAAGCATGAGTGGGGAGTGCTCTGGTGCTCAAATCCTGCTTGAGGGTTCCTCACTGGAGCATCTTGTTAGCCACTTTGAGACCAGGACTATAATGAGGCCTCTTTGGCCTGATCCAGGAATAGGATAGGAATAGAATAGGAATGAGATTAAGGTATGGAAAGAGGGCGGATGGATGCCATAATGTTCTAAAGAGGTTGACTCAAGAATCTCCATGTTGTGCATACAACTTAATAGCTACAGTGGTACCTTGGTTCTCAAACTTAATCAGATCCGGACATCCGTTCCAAAACCAAGGCGTTCCAAAACCAAGGCGTGCTTTCCCATGGAAAGCGATGCAAAACGGATTAATCCATTCCAGACTTTTAAAAAGAACCCCTAAAACAGCAATTTAACATGAATTTTACTATCTAACAAGACCATTGTTCCATAAAATGAAAGCAATAATCAATGTACTGTACTATAAAATAAATAAGACAGTGCAGTGGTATCTCAGGTTACATACGCTTCAGGTTACATACGCTTCAGGTTACAGACTCTGCTAACCCAGAAATAGTACCTCGGGTTAAGAACTTTGCTTCAGGATGAGAATAGAAATCGTGCTCTGGTGGCGCGGCAGCAGCAGGAGGCCCCGTTAGCTAAGGTGGTACCTCCGGTTAAGAACAGTTTCAGGTTAAGAACAGACCTCCGGAATGAATTAAGTACTTAACCCGAGGTACCACTGTATTGTAGATGATACCTGCACTGATGATAGTCATTGTTTGGATGGGGGGGCTTTTATCCATTTCCGCAGTCACATTATCAATCAATCAGTAGCTGAACAGGGTTCCATACAGTCACAAAAACAAATTAACCAGAAAAGCCTCAACAACAAAAATGCAAAATAAATAGCAAAAACAAAAGCGCCAAACTTAATCCGTTTCGGAAGTCCATTTGACTTCTGAAATGTTCAAAAACCAAGGCACAGCTTCTGAATGGTGCAGGCAGCCTGGAAACAATAGCCAACAGCCACATCGGACATTCAGCTTCCGAAAAAACGTTTGAAAACCGGAACCCTTACTTCCGGGTTTTCGGTGTTTGAGAACCAAGGTACCACTGTATATAATAATATTACTATTACAAATAATTTATTAACCACCTTCTAAACTACTATCTCAGGGCCCTTTACACATAAGATAATGAAAAACACTTCATAAACACAAAAAAGACAAATAAATTTAAAACAAGACTAAAACCCTAACAAGTAGACACTCATGGTAAAGATAAATTTATTCAGCTGGGACAGCCTGCCGCATAGAGGAGACTGAACAGCATCTTCTAGTGTTGACCCAACATCTACTACCATAAATTTCATTGGTTGATTCTCCTTGCTTCTCAGGACACATAGGGAGAAAGGACACGAAGGGTCATCTACTGTAGTCCAACCACCTGTAACCCTCTTTCATGTAGTGTATGCTTTCTGTTCCTTCCAGAGAGGATCCCTGGAGGGTAGCCAAGATGGTGAAATCCTACCTACAGCAGCACAATATTCCCCAGCGGGAGGTGGTAGACACCACAGGCTTGAATCAATCCCACCTCTCCCAGCATCTCAACAAGGGCACACCCATGAAAACTCAGAAGAGGGCTGCCCTCTACACCTGGTACGTCCGCAAGCAGCGAGAGGTGGCTCAGCGTAAGTACAGCAACCAGCAGCTCTTTCCTAGCCCCAAAGCATGTACCAGAGCAAAGCCATTATCTACCTGCTCAACAGCAGCAGAGCCGGTCAGCGCAACATTTGCAAGGGATTCTGGGCCAATTTGCAACACTCGTGTGCCATGATGCACGCTGAATTTCCATGTCTGAAAAATGTTGCTCCTGTTAGTTGGAGAAAACATGGCCAGCAGCTTCAAATGTGCTGCGAGAAATAAATGAATTCAGTGACTAAAAGTCGCTGCCTGGGGTGTGCCTAGAGGTTGGCCAAGTTGGCCCCTGTCAAGGGTGCAGGCCCAGGGGGCACAAAAACCATGCCTCTCCACTCCTGCTTGGAGTGACTAGGAACCTGCCAGCCAGCTCCACCGCTGCCCAGGATGGCCAGGCAAGGTGGATAGGCTCCTCTGGTTTTCAACATTGTGCTATATCAACAGCTAAACATCACAATATACTGATATATCACCATGTCTGAAATAAGGATGGAGCTATGTAGATGCATTGGCTGGCTGCATGGTTTTTCCCACATTGTGATTTCTGCATAGCACCCACCCATATAATGATTTGCAATATATTGCCAGGTCAAAAATTACGAAACCGATATCACGATATGGACTTCAAATAAATTCTGGATGATATATATCACCCAGCCCTACTGCCAAGGGTGCAAGGGATGGGGAAGCACTGATACAGGTCCTTGCCAAAGGCACATGGGAGCCTCTGGTTGCTTAGAACCCAAAGGACCCACTCCCATAGAAGAGGCTGACCACGGATCCTCTGCCTGGGCCTCTCGGTCAGCCTGCAGTCAGGATCATTCATTCATTCCTACTGCAGACCCAAAAGGAAGTCTCCCTCTATTAGATGAGGCTGCCTGTTGCATATCTAGATGAATGATCTGGCTTGGGGGAGCATCCTTCAAGCCAAACTTAGAAGATACGCAGGGAGCAACAACTTCCTGTAGGGTGGGCTTCTGTCTTTGGGGATGCTAAAAATAGTATGAACCAGGAAGTGACCTAGCCAGACAATGAGATGGGGGGGGGGTTTATACCCTTAACACATGCTTTTATATCTATGTTTCTATGCAGTGCTTTTTTTCTGGGGGAACACATACACTAAACATTTTGTGAATCTTTGTACTTTTGTCCATTTACTGTAATTATTTCCCCTGATTTGAACTATAAAATGGTGATTTTTCTTGAGTCAAAATGAGAGTACCCCTAAACATTTTTTAGAAAATGAACAGTATTATTATTACTACTGTAATTATTATTATTATTATTATTATTATTATTATCAGCCTTCAACCTAAGGTCACATAACAATTTAAAATACAACATTAAAAACTGTTTAAAACAATTTAGAAACACAAGGATATGGTGGGTCAGGTGCTAAAGTCCTGGGCAAAGAGATGTGTGTTTGACAAAAAAAAAAGAATAATGAAGGAGGGAGTTCCACAACATAAGGGCTGCCCCAGAGATGGTTGCACCCCACCCTTTCTGTGGTTCCAGAATTCACCCATGCTGGCCAGGGCATAATGGTGGAAGATGCAATGGGAGAGGACCTGCCGACGAAGAAAGGCAGACGCAATCGCTTCAAGTGGGGCCCAGCTTCACAGCAAATCCTCTTCCAAGCCTATGAGAGGCAGAAGAATCCCAGCAAGGAGGAACGGGAAGCCTTAGTGGAGGAGTGCAACAGGTGAATGGAGGAAGGTCTCTCTTTTAAGAACGTTAGAACATCAGAAGACACTGCTGGATCAGGCCACTGGCCCAGCTAGCCCAGCATCCTGTTCTCCTAGACGAAAAAAACTCATGCAGTACATAGCACTTATCCACAATTACCTTTTGCCCTGCTGTTTCCAGGCACAAGTCTGCGCTTAAAAGTTCCTTGTCCGAGCATGGGTTTGTTTGTTTGTTTGTTTTGCCCCAGAGTTTCCCCTGCAAAAGCCCACATTTTAGTGCTCCATTGGAGAAAAAGTCAATTCTGGTTTTTCGCAGATTGCTGTTTGCTCCGATAGAGCTTTAAAGAGTGGGTTTTCGCAGGGCAAGCACCAGAGCGGAAAGAAAGGCGCTTGGACACAGAGCTTTAAGGTGCAGACTGTGCCTGAAAAGGGCTGGTGAAAGGTGAGTGTGGATAAACCCATAGTTAAACTATGGGGATTGCTCCCTCTAAAGGCAGCGATGGCCACCAACTTTGATGGCTTTCAAAGAGGATTGGACAGATTAATGCAATGATAAGCCTATCAAGGGCTACAAGCCACGGTGGCCATGCCCTGCCTCCATAGTCAGAGGCAGTGATGTTTCTGAATACCAGTTGCTGAAAACCACAGGAGAGAGTGTTCTTGTGCTCAAATCCTGCTTGCTGGTTTCCCACAGGCATCTGGTTAGCCACTGTGAGAACAGGATCCTGGACTGAATGGGCCATTGACCTGATCCAGCCGGCTCTTACTTATGTTACACAAAGTAAGGGGTGGGAAGAAATGGGTGGGGGAAGTAAATTACTGATTTTGGCTGAGCTGAAGCTAATAATTCCTTGCTCATTCTGCCCCCAGTTTAACTATTTCACCCCAAATTAGACCTAAACATATAATCAGCTATGAGGTCTAGATGAACCTCAGGACTAAAAATGCAAAAGTACAGAGAGATCTGAGCCAACTATGGTTAGACTATAATTAATGCAGAGGAGGCGCCAAAAGTAATTACCTGAAAGCACCTCTGCAGTCAGGGACGATAGGATTCTTTTGCACCCTATACTGGGATCTTATGAAATGCTTCATAGCTCAGGGGCTGTCAGCTGTGTGCTCCTCACACCTTTAAAATACACCCAAAGCACATTTTTCCCTCCTCAAATTATTCTGGACATGGTGGTTCACTCTTCACCAAGTTACAATTCAAAGCAAGAACTCTTAACAAACTACAGGGCTCAGAATCCTTTGAGAAAGCTGAAATATCGCCCCAGATTTCATTCCATGATTTTCCAGGGAAGCGGGAACAGACTTATTTTCCTAACATGGAAAGGCGTGCTAAACGTCCACTAGGTTCTGCTAGATTTCTGAAAGTGGCCTTTATGGCAAGTGAAGGGTCACATTAAAGGAGAAAACTCTCAGGGAAGAAAACATCGGGGGAATGGAACAAAACACATTCCCACAGGAGGCAGTGATGGCCTCCAATAGGGATGGCTTTAAAATAATAATAATAAATTTTTATTTATATCCCGCCCTCCCCAGCCAAAGCCGGGCTCAGGGCGGCTAACAACAATAAAATAATACAACATTCTAAAATCATTTCATTATAAAATTAATTCAAATCAAATTAATGGCAACCATTGGGCTAGAGTTCTGTGAAGGTTGCCAAAGGAGGGAGTCAGGCTGTGCCTGGTGGAACAGCTCTGGTGGAACAGCTCTGTCTTGCAGGCCCCGCGGAAAGATGTCAAGTCCCGCAGGGCCCTAGTCTCTTGTGACAGAGCGTTCCACCAGATCGGAGCCACAGCCGAAAAAGCCCTGGCTCTAGTTGAGGCCAGCCTAACCTCTCTGTGGCCTGGGACCTCCAAGATGTTTTTGTTTGAAGACCGTAAGTTCCTCTGTGGGACATACCAGGAGAGGCGGTCCCGTAGGTACAAGGGTCCTAGGCCGTATAGGGCTTTAAAGGTTAAAACCAGCACCTTAAACCTGATCCTGTACTCCACCGGGAGCCAGTGCAGCTGGTATAGCACCGGGTGAATGTGATCTCGCAGCGAGGACCCCGTAAGGAGTCTTGCCGCGGCATTCTGCACCCGCTGGAGTTTCTGGGTCAGTCTCAGAAGAGGATTGGACAGATTCATGGAGGAGATTAATTGTGAGAAGAGAATGATGGACTATATGGGCCACTGGTCTGGTCCAGCAGAGTTCTTCTTATGTTCTTCATGCAGCTCATATATCTTTGGAAATGGTGCAACAGACACGCCACTCCTTGGATTTGAAGGGGTTCCCTTTGGAGAAATGGCTTCGCCTTAACACAACTCCCGTCCCCGACCTGACAAATCCATGGCCTTTTCCGGCAGGGCAGAGTGCATCCAGCGCGGTGTATCCCCTTCCCAGGCCCAGGGTCTGGGCTCGAACCTGGTGACTGAGGTGAGAGTTTACAACTGGTTTGCCAACCGCCGGAAGGAGGAGGCTTTCCGGCACAAGCTCGCCATGGACAGCTACAGTGGGCCGCAGCCCGGATCTGTGCCCACCTTGGGCTCTTCCTCGCTCCAGTCAGCAACGCCCCTCTCACCAAGCAAGGTCCATGGTGAGTGTCAGGCACTATTTATTTATTTGAAATCTCTCCCCATCCACACAGCTCTTAGACTTCAGCCAAAATGACTCCCAGAGTCGCTTACGGATCAATCCCCACCACCACCATCAGTTCCTGCCCTCCAGTTTAGAATCTAAAGGACACAGCCCAAAAGGAAAGAGCGAGGAGGAGGAGGGAGGGAGGATGGGGAAAAAGCAAAGTCCAGGACACGTTGCTACAAGTTACAGTTCACACAATGGCCAGTTGCAATGGAAGCATTTCAGATCTTTCTTTCTTTCTTTCTTTCTTTCTTTCTTTCTTTCTTTCTTTCTTTCCCGTCCATCTGGCTGGGTTTCCCTAGCCACTCTGGGCGGCTTGCAACAAAATATTAACAATACAATAAAACATCAAACATTAAAAACTTCCCTAAACAGGGCTGCCTTCAGATGTCTTCTAAAAGTCAGATAGTTGTTTATTTCATTGACATCTGATGGGAGGGCATTCCACAGGGCGGGCGCCACTACCGAGAAGGCCCTCTGCCTGGTTCCCTGTAACCTCGCTTCTTGCAGTGAGGGAACTGCCAGAAGGCCCTCGGAGCTGGGCCTCTGTGTCCCGGCTGAACGATGGGGGTGGAGACGCTCGTTCGGGTATAGCCGGATGGATTGGCTGCTGCTGGGTGACAGTTGAGGAAGAGGCCATGACATGTGGTCTCTCAGCAGAACCAGTGGAGGAAGAAATTGATGATTTAAATAAACTGCCTCACTCTGCCTAAGGGTAGGGCCGGCCCTGTCTGAGGTCAGAGCTAAGCGTCCTCAGCTTAAGCACAAATTACTAAGAATTATCTCCCCCTTCTTTTGTTTGTTTATAGAACAATCCCCTTTGCAGCAGCAACAGCAGCAGCAGCAGCAGCAACAACTCTCCTTTTCCGACTCTGGCATGAGGTACAACCAGCAGCCCGTCAGTGAGACAGATTCCTCAGACGGCAACCAGCATGGGGGAAGCAATTCCATTGTGACCACCCAGACCATCTTGCACCATGCTTCTTCCCCTGGCCTGTGCTCAGTTAGTTCTGCAGGAGATGCAAAGCTGGTGAGTCAAGCACTGCCTGGGCTCGTTGGCACCACCTACTGTTGGGCTCCCTGCCTTGCGCCCTATTAGTCCCAAAGGGGAACTAGCCTCCACTGGACGGTTGGGAGCCATTTTGTTGCTGCTCTTGTTGAACAACTGGGGACCAGAAATCCTTGCAGATCTCCTGAAAGTCATCCAGAAATCTGCCAGTGGTTCTGCTTACTGCCAAGCTTCCCAATAAATGCAATTAATATCACACTACTTCTAAGCTATCCCAAATGTATATCCCACAATCCTGTCTCAAAAAGCATGTTGATATTCTTCCCTATTTCTCCTGTGCACAGATCTCCGCTCCTGGGGGCTCTCTCCCCCCAGTTAGCACCCTGACAGCCCTGCACAGCCTAGAGCAGAACCACACCCTGAGCCAGCAAACCCAGAACCTCATCATGGCATCACTCCCAGGTGTCATGGCAATTGGGCCGGGAGACACGTCTTCGCTCACACCAGCCTTCACCAACACAGGGGCCTCCACTCTGGTCATCGGTAAGTGAGGAGAGACATAGGCAAGGCATGCCGTTTGCATACAGTAGCAAACAAGTAGCTTTCTAGTCCTCATTGTGCAGCAAGACTGTTATGTACTGAGTTGAATAGGATCCAAATTGCAGCAGACTGATTGGTCCTAGAACAATAGGATTCAGAATACAGCAGTCTGATTGGTCCTAGAACAATAGGATTCAGAATACAGCAGTCTGATTGGCCCTAGAACAATAGGATTCAGAATGCAGCAGTCTGATTGGTCCTAGAACAATAGGATCCAGAATGCAGCAGTCTGATTGGTCTGCAGGTGCCACCCAATCGAACTCCAGGTGGAAGTGAATCCGCAATCTGATTGGCCTACAGGAGAATCCTAGAATTAGCCAATCACATGGGGCCCATTGTGTAAATAATGTATATAAAGCAGACATTTCGGGGGAACTTCCATTCCGCCTCACTACTATGAGCTGAACAAAGAGCATGAAATCCACTCTCGACTCCGAGTATATTTCAAAGACCCACTGAAGTAAAGCTGCAGAACAGTGCCAGGATGCTTCAAGACGACAAACACTGGTTCTCGCTTTCCATCGCTGCAAATTTCCTGCAAAAAAAGGGAGACTTTGCTCCCTGGCTGGCTGGAACTAGCTGGTGTTTTTTTGGGGGGGGGCGGGGAGAGAAAGTGAACTACTGAAGATGCTCTTTCCTGTCTTCCAGGCTTGGCCTCCACTCAGCCCCAGAGTGTCCCAGTGATCAACAACATGGGCAGCAGCCTCACCACCCTGCAGCCAGTCCAGTTCTCCCAGCAGCTGCACCCATCGTACCAGCAGCCCATCATGCAACAGGTCCAGGGCCATCTCAACCAGAGCCCTTTCATGGCCACCATGGCCCAGATCCAGGCACCTCACGGTAGGTTGGGGAGCCAGCAAGGCAGGGAGGGAGGCTCCCTGGAATTGTGGGCCAAGGACTCACGGCAGGCCTTGTTCAACTCGATGCGGATACTTTGGACTCCATTTCCCATCATCTCCAGCTAGTCAGCACAGCTGTGTTCTCATCATACAGCTGTGTTGGGTGGGGCTAATGGGACTTGTAGTCCAAAGCACTTGCAGGACATCACATTGTGGGAGAAAAGGCAAATGCAGAGAGGATGAACCTACCCTTGGCTACTAGACTTGGCAGCTAAACTGAGCCTCCATGGGCAGCGGCAGTCTGCCTCCGAATATCAGATGCTGCAGCGTTTGGATGGAAGGAAATAAGCCACACAGAGCTTTGCAAAGGAAGATCAGGCTGCCCATTTTAAAAGGAACACATGGATTGTGAGGAAAGCGTAGCTAATTGCCCCTGCCTTGTTTTATTATGATTTTTGCTTACATTTATTCCCCACCTTTCCTTCAAGGAGCACAATGTGGCGTACGCAGTTCTCTCCCTCGTTTATCCTCACAACAATCCTGTGAGGTAGGTTAGGCTGAGTGTCGGTGACTGGCCTAAGGTTACCCAGTGAGCTTCGTGGCTGAGTGGGGATTCGAATCCAGCTCTCCCAGGTCCTAGTCTGTTATTCTAACTGCAACACTACACTGGGCCTCCCTTCCACCTCCTCTTAACCCCCACGCCTTTGTACAGCCATCTTGAAAGTGTTCCCTTCCTTCCCCTGGTCGCCTTCTAAAATAACATCCTCCTCCTTTTTCTGTCAGCCCTAGGAGGACAACCTCAGAAGAAGAAGCTGTGGTGGTGGTAGAGAGAGGGAACCTACCCTACAGGGTTGTTGTTCAGGATGAAACGAGAAGGGCTCCCTTACTAAGCACATTCAGCTTTTTGGACGAAGGAGAGCAGGGTACAAAGGATGATTAAAAAGCAAATAAGGGATAATGGTCACCCTAGAGATGTTTGGAAGCCGGAGTTAACTCCATGGTTCCCTTCTCCCTCAAGAGTCCTCCATACAACCTCTATTCTCATGCCTTTTTGGTCCCCTAGCTCTCTACGGCCACAAACCAGAGATGGCTCAGTACGCCCACACTGGGCTGCTGCCGCAGACCATGGTGATCACAGACACAGCCAACCTCAGCGCCTTGGCCAGCCTGACGCCAACCAAGCAGGTAAGATGGGGAAGCCGGGAAAGGAGGAACCTGGGAAAGATGCCCTGAAATCCAAACTCATCCGACCTCTGTTTAAACACCTCCAAGGAAGGAGAGTCCACCACCTTCTGAGGCAGTCTGCTTCACTGCTTAACAGCATTTACCATCAGAAAATTCTTCCTAATATGTAGCCGGAATCTCCTTGTCATTTGAATCCATCAGTTCAGCCATCCATCGTGCGCTACCCTCTGGAGCAGCAGAAAGCAAGCTTGCTCCATCTCTCATGCGACAGATATTTGGCTATCCTATCACCTCTCCATTTTCTCCAGGCTAAACATACCCAGTTCCCTTAACCGTTCCTCATAAGGCTCTGTTTCCAGACCCTTGATCATCTTGGTTGCCCTTCTCTGCACACTTTCCAGCTTGTTGATATTCTTCTATTCAATCAATATAATAATTTTAATTTTAATTTTAATTTTAATTTTAATTTTAATTTTAATTTTAATTTTAATTTTAATTTTAATTTTAATTTTAATTTTAATTTTAATTTTGTCTGAAATTCCCAAAACCAGCAGTTTCCAGATTTCTTATTGTGTTGTTAATCTCTCTCTCCCTCCCACATTTTACAGGTGTTCACATCAGACTCTGAGGCACACACAGAGTCTGGGATGCACACGCCCCCCGTGCAGGCTTCCACCATACACTTACAGAACCAAGATGCCACCATCCAGCACCTCCAGCCCAGCCATCGACTCACCTCTAGCCCTGCTGGTAAGTGGGGGTGGGGAGCCCTGCTTTGAAGAATGCGCAACTGAAGCTCCTGCCAGCATTGAGGGCTTTCCATTCTTTGGTGGAGCAAGGGGATTTCATAAACATTGCATCCTCAAGACAGTAACTTGCAGTGTTTATTGGTTAGTGTTGGGGCAGCCCATGTGGACTACAACCCCCATCAGCCCAATCAGTATGGCCATTCATCAGGGATGATGGGATTTGTAGTCCACTTATGGTTGGCTATCCCTGGAGTTTGTCCAAGCTGTCCCCCCTCAATCCGATGCCTGTCCAGATGTTTTGGACTGCAACTCCCATCAGCCCCAGCCACCACATCTGTGCTGTGGGAATACAAAGAACCACCTTATAGGTTGGCCCATTGAGCTCAGTATTGCCTACACTGACTCACAGCTGCTCCCTCTTCAGCTCCAGTGTCATATAGTTGCGCTGGCCTGGGCCAATGGGAGTTGGGGAAGGTTGAACTAAGCACTGCAACCCTAAAATGTTTGGGGGGTGTGTGCATGTGTGTATATTCCCTTTTGCGGGTATAGGAACTGAAGGAAGGGCTGTAGCTCCCTGTCACAGTGCCTTTTTTGCCTGCAGACGATGGCTGGTTCAATCCCCAGTATCTTCCAGTAGGGCTTGGAGCAACCCCTACCTGAAATACGTTGCTGTTGGCTAGTGTTGACCCTGCTGAGCTAGCTGGACCAATGGTCCATCACAGTGTAAGCCAGCCTATGTTCCTAAGGAAACGCAGTATAAGGTAGTCTCTATGGGAGTATATTGTATTTAATTATGGGGTATCAGAGTTTTTAGGGGGCTAACCAGGCTGGGATAGCAGGCTTGTTGGTTTTTGAATGTCTGATGTAGGTTTTTTCAATTTCGTTGTTCTGTATGGGACAATGACAATAAAGATTATCATATTATCGCATCATATCAAGTGATGATCTCTCCCTGCTTACACTCACGTGTGCTTATGGGTGTTTTCCCCTCCCCTCTTCTCCTTTCCTTCCAAACAGTCTCCTCCAGTAGCCTGGTGCTCTACCAGAGCTCCGACTCCTCCAACAGTCACAGCCACTTGCTGCCGTCCACTCATGGTGTGATAGAGACTTTTATCTCCACCCAGATGGCCTCTTCCACCCAGTAGCCTGATGACCACCCAAGGACCCAAAATGCAGAGAAGCCTCATTCGCAGCTGCCACCACCCGCTGATGTCTGCCTGCCTGCCTATGATGGAGGGAGCAGCCAGCCAGGGGGCCTTTGTTCTCCTCCAGGACAGTGTGCATACACACACACCCTTGTTCCACACCCCAAACCCTCCTCAAGAGGTGAAAATATGCGCACAAGGAACGGAACGGACCTCCTTCGAAGGTGGTGGACTCTCCTTTGTTGGAGGTTGACTGGCCATCTGTCAGGGATTCTTTAGCCATGATTCTTAGGTTGAACTAGATTAGCCTCCTCTCAAACTCAACTGTTTTATGAATGCCAAGAGGA
This sequence comes from Podarcis raffonei, assembly GCF_027172205.1. Lineage (NCBI taxonomy): Eukaryota > Metazoa > Chordata > Lepidosauria > Squamata > Lacertidae > Podarcis > Podarcis raffonei. The sequence continues at coordinate 26,381,762 of NC_070617.1, forward strand.
ACTTTGTGTCTTTTCAAACAAGAGAGGAACGTCTGGCTGGCCCATGCTCTTTGACTGCCTTCAGGACAGGACTGCAATAGAAGCTGCAGCCCAGCTTAGACCAGGCAAGAGCCAGCCAGCCCTGCAGGCAGAAGCAAGGAGGGCTTGGCTCCGGCGGCAGCGAGAGACATGTGTCCTATACATTTCTGCCGACAGGTTGAAGCTTCAGGCAGACCCTGTGCAGGTAGGCGCATCTTGGTGCAAAATGAGAAAGAAAATCATCCTCTTACTCATTGTTCCTGCCGATCATCAAGATACAAGCTTGTCCGGGGTCAAGCAAATGTCCTTGAGGAGGAAACTCAGGAGCTCAGCCAGGCCACGAAGCCAACGGGTCAGAGCCAGAGACTCTATAAAGTCTCCTGCTCATCGGCGTGAGAAAATAGGACTTTGGCTCTTGGCAGCCACAGATCGCCTTACAGGAGCCACGTGTGACACCTTTGCAGGAAAAGGGAGGGAAAAGAGAGGCCCAGCTTCAGCTGTGATTTCTGCAATGTTGGACTAGATGAACTTGCTCTAAAATAGTCTTTAATGGGAAGAACGTATGATACAGGAAGCATTTTCAGAAGCTCAGTTTTTGGTGTGGCAAGAAGCAAAAGCGCATAGGGCAGCGGAAGTGCCTCTTCCTTTTTTGTGATAGGTTAACATTTCAGCCACACACAGAAGTCCCTCCAACCAGCAAATCAAGGGCCTTTAGTGCAATTCAGAGACACATTCTAGCCAGGCAAAAACCACTTAAGGGCACTGAGCAAGGCCAGTAAGGAATGTGACCTGACAAGAATCGTGAGGGCCAGAAAGAGGAGGTTGGAAGTCCGCTTTTCCCTGTCCCCGCTACTGAACGATGCATGCGTACAGGCAAGCTGTGAAACCTAGAACATGCAGAATCTGGTAATGCACGCTGCATTCTAAGAACCTCACTTTGCTCTTACAAAACAAGCAAACCAAGTTGCCAGTCCTCATGGTAGCTAGAAAAAACCAACGCCCAAAGCAAAGCCAAATATTGTGTGAGCAAGCTTCCAATAGTTGAAGCTTCCAATAGTCAGGGAGTAGGTCTTCACACATGGAAACCTCGACCTCCCCCAGTTATCTCCGCAGCAAGTCCCCCTACACCCTAACCCAGTGTTTCCCCAGCTGTTGTTGGACTATAGCTTCCATCATCCCTGACCACTGGTCCTGCTAGCTAGGGATGATGGGAATTGTAGTCCAACAACAGCTGGGGACCTAAGTTTGAGAAACGTTGCCTAACCCGAAGAATCCCTAGCCTCCTTTCCTAGCCTACATAGAACCTCATTTGTGGCATTAACTGTCCAACACACCCTGATAAAGACACTTAAAATGCATAATTTGCACCAGAATCAGAACCTCTCACCACGAGACATTACTTTTTTAAGTACAGGATTTCAGTTCCTCCCCCCTCGCCCCAGTAGCTCTCATCATTCCTTAGTTTGAAAAGCGCTCAGGAGAGAGAGAGAAATGCATCATTGGCCTAGCAAGAGAAGGAGACGATCTGAAATGTGAGCATTCCTTCCCGTCCTAAATCATGCCAGCTGAAAAGCTGGCAGAATTCAATTTTCCTCCCTGTATAATTTATTGGGTGGGGGGGATGGCACCCCTTGGGCTCTGTGATGATGACCGATTTCTCCAGTGCCATGCCAGAGCAGATAAAGCCTTTTTGGTGGCTAAAATGAAACCAAAACATGCCACAGCTGAGGGGGTGGGCGTGGGGAAAGAAGCGAAATCAGTAGTATTCAAGCATGTAAACAGAAGGGGAAAACAGCACCCAATGATACCCACCCAATAACTCCTGGGACCTTTAAACCATCACCCTGCTTATTTGGAGTCTCAATAAAGCAAGCATCACTGCCCAAAGTGTTTGCTGTTCCACACAGTGCCAGAGGCCTCTTCCAGCCATCAATTGCCAGTTTGGCTCTATCTTGTAAATATATTTAAATTGTCAGTAAATCAAACAGAGGGTAGGGCAGGGATTGTTATGTATAAGACTACTGTGTCATGCTGCCTGTTTATAAAGCTAAGCAAAGCTGTGGCTCAATGGACTTTTAATAGTTCCCTCCCTGCAAAAAAAGTGCAAGTATAATCAAGGTCTGGTAAGATCCTTACCCAGAGTTCCATTCCGAAGGAAAACGGAGACAAAATGTTTGCCAGTTGCCAAGAGACAGAGAGGAGCCATATTTTAGCATTGCATCTTTCTTTTTTCTTTTTTTGGATTCTTAGCAAACCTGGTGCCCTCCAGATCTCCTTGGACTACATATTCCATGAACCCCACCCAGCACGGCCATATTATTTATTTATTTATTTCCAGCACTTTTTCACCCCACCGTATAGCCAAAGCGGCTCTCAGAGAAGCTTAAAGGTAAAGGGACCCCTGACCATTAGGTCCAGTCGTGACCGACTCCGGGGTTAAAGCGCTCAACTCGCTTTATTGGCCGAGGGAGCCGGCATATAGCTTCCGGGTCATGTGGCCAGCAGGACTAAGCCGCTTCTGGTGAACCAGAGCAGTGCACGGAAACACCGTTTAACTTCCCGCCAGAGCAGTACCTATTTATCTACTTGCACTTTGACATGCTTTCGAACTGCTAGGTTGACAGGAGCTGGGACCGAGCAATGGGAGCTCACCCCGTCGCGGGGATTTGAACCGCCAACCTTCTGATTGGCAAGTCCTAGGCTCTGTGGTTTAACCCACAGCACCACCTGCATCCCTCTCAGAGAACCTTAAAGGTAAAGGTAAAGGTTCCCCTGCCCGTACGGGCCAGTCTTGACAGACTCTGGGGTTGTGCGCCCATCTCACTCAAGAGGCCGGGAGCCAGCGCTGTCCGCAGACACTTCCGGGTCACGTGGCCAGCGTGACAAAGCTGCATCTGGCGAGCCAGCGCAGCACACGGAACGCCGTTTACCTTCCCGCCAGTAAGCGGTCCCTATTTATCTACTTGCACCCGGGGGTGCTTTCAAACTGCTAGGTTGGCAGGCGCTGGGACCGAATGACGGGAGCACACCCCGCCGCGGGGATTCGAACCGCCGACCTTTCGATCGGTAAGCCCTAGGCGCTGAGGCGTTTACCCACAGCGCCACCCGCATCCCTCACACACAATCAAAACAAGACTGTGCCTACCCTCAGGCTTACCATCTAAAAAACACAACACTCCAGGGAAAAGAGACAGGGAAGATAGGGTGATCTTTGCCTGGTGGAGCTGGAAATTCTGGGGTTCCATTCCCACCCCCACCCCCACTCAAACAGCACTATGGAGGTGATCACTGGTTTGCAGGACTGCTTCACAAGAGTGTCTAAAACACTCTCCAATGATGTGACCAAGTCAGGAATTTACCTGGCACAGCTGCGGGGAGGGGAGGGGGTCCTGTGTCTTCTCCTATTACTTCAAGGCATTTGAGGCTGAAGACCAGCAGGAAACCACTTTAGTTCCACTTGAGGGAACCTGGTGCCTGGGGAGAAGATCCTGGGAGAGGCTGTCGCCTTGTTTTCCTTGGCAATCCTCCTGCACTTTAACTTCAGACAGGATGCAGAGATTCAGTAAGCAAAGCGGGCTGTGAGAACTCCCTCATGTGAGGGGGTTTTTATTGTCTTTTGGTTTTGCCTGCTGAGCTGCAGCTACAATAGGAAGCTGATGTTTGAGACAGAAGAATCAGACGAAAAGGTTGACGCCTCTACCGGAGCCACCGCTCATTTCCTCTATCAGTGCCCATCAACTGGACTGCTCGGAGGGGGCACTGCTGAGGGCATCTCACATCCCAGAGGTGCCCTTTGTTTAGGTGGGATTCCTGCATTGCAGGAGGTTGGACTAGATGACCCTTTACAAAAGCAGTTTACAAAAAGAATAAAGCACTAAAATTATTAGTAAAAGCAATTATTTAAAAAATTAAAACCAGCAACAAACTAAAAACACAACAGTGTTATTGTTCCTATGGCCGATCGCTAACTAACGCACATAAAGTTTTATTCATCCATCCATCCATCCATCAGCGTTCTAGATATTGGGGTAGGCTTCTTATGAAAACAGAGTTAATTCCCTTTTTACCTCTATCAGAGTGTTTTCAAGAAAGACAAAATGACAGAGTTCTCTTAAGATTACAACCCTTTATTGATTAACAAGTAATAAGCACTAAGCACTAAGCAAGAAGGACTCATTAATTCATCACTCATTCATTCCTTTCATACCTACCAGATGGTCAGATTCACTGAATGAATTGGCCAGGTTCTTTTATGAGTCTCTGGACGGCATCCTCTGCAGTAGGAAAGCACACAAAGTTCCCATGGCCTTCCAGGTCCTTACATAGTCTCAGGTTCCCATATGGTTACATTGTCTTGTATTGAAGGGGGTTGGACTAAATTCATATCTGCATTCAGACCCATCAAACATACTAAATATATCACATTTGCTTCTCACAGAGTATTCCTGTGACTTAAAAACATCTTAGTATATCACATATATTCTGCAAGAGATTCAGCATATACCTGAACATTAGTATTAATATTGTGTCATGAGGTTATGAGGAGTCCTTCTTATCAATTCTTATTTTCTTATAAGAGCATCTGTTTTGTAACTGAAGGAGCAGCATTGTCAGGGAACTGCCATCGGAGAAACAGGAGGTGAAAGGGCTCACAGAGGCTGAGAAAGACTTATCAGCTGAGGAGGGGACCAGCAGGGGGAGAGGAGGAGCTCCAAGGGAAAGTGAGTCGGAGGGAGGGCTCAGAGACACTTCCAGCGAAAACAGCGGGGAGGTTTCAGGACCTCCCATAGGGACACCCACTCCTCGCCGGAAACTGTCACGCCGAGAGTCCAGAAGACGCGTTTCCGTTAAGGAACTTTTATGCTGGAAGAAGTTCCGTAAACGCCCACTGTCTGATTCTACAAGCGACTGACGGAGCCATGCTTAAGGAGCTCCATCACAGACAGAGGTTTGTGGACTTAGCCAAACTCTGAGGGACTAGGAATTTTACGCACAAGCAGCTCATCATCCCATCACAGCAATCAGACAGTCCCTGAAAGCAGCTTGTGCAGAGAGGCATCATGAGCAACCCAGCTGGAACCGGAGGAGCAGGAGGAGCTGGAGAGGGTCCAAGCCTGGAAGAAAGGTACCGGGTGTTGGAGGTCCAGCTAGCGCTGCAAACGGCGAGGCTAGAGGAGAGGAGGGCCCAGGATGCAGAAAAGGCAAAAGGCGCCCCACTAGCAAGAAAGATGCCAGGATTGGTGCAGAAGTTTGGGGGGGACCCCAGGAACTATCAAGCCTTTAGGACAGAGATGCAGTATGCTCTCAATCTGCAGTTTGACGACTTTCCCGATGAGGAATCGCGAGTGGCGTTTGTGGTTGGCCATCTCGAAGGGGGGGGGGCGAGAGACTGGGTTAGACCCCTGATGGCAGGGAATAATGAAATCCTGAAGGACACGAGGAAGTTTTTTCGCGCCATGGACTTGATGTTTTCCAGCGAGATTGAGCAGGGAGTGGTGCGCAGACAGTTGATGGCTTGTAAACAGGGGAGCTGATCTGTTCGTGAGTACTGGACTGAGTTTACCATGCTGATACATAAGCTGGGGTGGGACCTATCGGCGGAACCCATTCAAATGCTTTTCGAAGAGGGGCTTTCTTCGGCGGTGAAAGACGAACTTTCCCGGGCGCCCAGGGCGGAGTCTATGGACCAGCTGACCAAATCAGCGCTGACCATTGGAGCGCGCCAGGAGGCAAGAGCCTTGGAGAAGCGGGAAGGGAAAGGAGAGCGTTGGAGGGATTTCCGCATTCCAGAGATTCCGGAGCCAACTTTCCCGCCAGGAGAGCCGATAGAAAATGGAACAGCGCGCGCGCGCCCAGTTTCAAATCCCAGTGAAGGGCGGAAGAAGGAGGGGAAGAGCGCCAAGAAATGTTATCTCTGCCAGCAGCCAGGTCACTTTGCCAGAGTCTGCCCGCAAAGAAAGGAATGGCAAGGGATGGCGGGAGCTGTTGGGGGGAAGGAGGAGGAAGTCCAGGAGCAAGTAAAAGCCAACGCCTGGCTGACACCGTCAGGGCACAGCAGCCAGGCCAAGGAGCAGTAAAAGTGCCCACGCCGGAACCTCCAAGACCAGCCCTAGTGATAGAGGTGTTGCTAGAGCTGGCAAACGGACACCCACTAAAGACAAAGGCGCTATTGGACTCAGGCAGCTCCTGTAATTTTATGAGTAAGGAGTTTGCAGCTGAACACCAGATACAGACACTCCCTTTAAGTAACCCCCTGCAGGTGACCACGATCGATGGGAGGGAGCTGTTGGGAGGAGAAGTTAGCCTACAGACCGTCCCAATGGTTATGAGGGTTGCCAGGCACACCGAAAGAATAGCGTTCAATGTGGCCACCTTGGGAGGGGCTCCCATTATTTTGGGAATGAGCTGGCTAGCGTTGCATGATCCGCTAGTGGGCTGGCATCAGAGAGTGGTCTCCTTTGGGTCAGCACATTGCCTGGAACACTGCAAAGAGGGGAAGGCGCCGGAAGGGGCAAAAGCCTTTATAGCAGGGACGGAAGTTACGGACAAAGGGAAGGTGCCCAAACAATACGCTGACCTGAGCAAGGTCTTCAGCGAAAGGGAAGCAGACAAACTACCACCGCATAGAGCCTTTGACTGCCAAATCAATCTAGTCCCTGGGGCCCAGCTCCCAGTGGGCAAGCTGTACGCCATGTCAGACAGGGAAATGCAGGAGTTAAGGGAGTTTATTGATAAAAACCTGAAGAGAGGTTTCATCAGAGAGTCCAGAGCGGTGGGGGGCAGCCCAGTGTTTTTTGTGGACAAAAAAAACACGGATAAACCCAGACTTGTAGTGGACTTTAGGGTCCTAAATGCAGTGTCAGAACCAGTGGCTTTCCCCATGCCCAGAATTGATGACATTTTGACCAGGGTGAGGAAGGGAAAGATATTCACTAAACTGGACCTGAGGGGGGCATACAACCTGATACGGATAAGGAAGGGGGATGAATGGAAAACCACCATGTTCACCCCTTTGGGGGCTTTTGAATATCTCGTTATGCCCTTCGGATTACAAGGAGGCTCAGCATGTTTTCAATCGTTCATGAACCACGTCCTGGGACCTCTGCTCTACAAGAATTGCGTGGCCTTCCTAGATGACGTGTTAATATATTCAGAGAATGAGGAGCAGCATGTAAAGGATGTCAGGGAAGTGCTGAGCCAACTGCAAGCAAACCAGCTGTGGGTGAAATTGGAGAAGTGTCAGTTTCACACCAAGGAGGTGGAATTCCTGGGGTACCGCTTGTCAGACAAGGGATTAGCCATGGATCCAGGCAAGGTCCAGGCGGTGCTGGAATGGAAGACGCCGAAAACAAAAAAGGATGTGCAAAGATTCTTAGGGTTTGGGAATTTTTACCGTAAGTTCATCAAGAACTTTGCCCACTTAACGGCTCCCATCACGGACTGTCTCAGCAGCAAGAAGAAATTTGTTTGGACGGCGGAGGCGGAGCAAGCATTTGAGGAATTGAAAAGGGCATTCGCTTCGGAATAACAGCTCCTGCATGTGGATTTACAAAAACCAATGAGAGTTGAAACTGATGCATCAGACCGGGCGGTGGGGGCGGTGCTTCTTCAGCCGGGGAAGAATAAGTCGGAGTGGAGACCGTGTGCCTTCTTCTCGCGTAAGCTAAACAAATCCAAGAGGAACTACACCGTATATGACCGAGAACTACTCGCCATTCACGAAGCGTTCCGGAGATGGAGACACTTACTAATTGGTGCACAACATAAGGTGCAAGTGTGCACGGACCACAAGAATTTAGAGTATTGGAGAACGGCACGAGTGCTCAACCAACGACAAGTGAGGTGGGCACAGGAGTTCTCCAAATTCCATTTTGAAATTTGCTATGTGCCAGGTCCAGAAAACGTCAGAGCGGACGCTCTCTCACGCAAACCTGAATATTTGGAAGGGGGGGGAGCACCCGAAGAGAGACATATCATCCCAGAGGACCGCTGGGTGTGTGGGGCGGCCTGGGTGGGGCAAAGGGAACTGGTAGAGGGAACGGTGAATGATGAATACGCCCAGAATAAGCTCAGAGGTTTAAGGAGAGAGGGAGAAGACCCCGGAGGTTTTGAAGAAAGAAACGGGGCATTGTATTACAAAGGGGCACTATATATACCCGAAGGGGAATTGAGAGGGAGAGTACTCAAACAGCTGCACGACGAGGAGGAGGAACTGGAAGGATTCAGGGAATCGGAGTTGGAAGAAGGAATAGACTCCGATGAGGAGGAGTACTTAGAAACCAGAAACAGCAACCGGTGGAGGGAAGTGTTCGAGACTTCGGAAGATGAGGGAGGTTCTTTCAGGGGTTTTGCTCCCTCGCCTCCCGCAGAGGAGGGGAGGGGAGGTGGTGAAGGGGGCCCTGGAGGGGAGGTGGATGTCAGGGAACTGCCATCGGAGAAACAGGAGGTGAAAGGGCTCACAGAGGCTGAGAGAGACTTATCAGCTGAGGAGGGGACCAGCAGGGGGAGAGGAGGAGCTCCAAGGGAAAGTGAGTCGGAGGGAGGGCTCAGAGACACTTCAAGCGAAAACAGTGGGGAGGTTTCAGGACCTCCCATAGGGACACCCACTCCTCGCCGGAAACTGTCACGCCGAGAGTCCAGAAGACGCGTTTCCGTTAAGGAACTTTTATGCTGGAAGAAGTTCCGTAAACGCCCACTGTCTGATTCTACAAGCGACTGACGGAGCCATGCTTAAGGAGCTCCGTCACAGACAGAGGTTTGTGGACTTAGCCAAACTCTGAGGGACTAGGAATTTTACGCACAAGCAGCTCATCATCCCATCACAAGCATGAACCCAACACACACAACAGGTTGACACTGCACACACACACACACACACACACACACATCACAGAGAATGGGGAACTGGAAACCAACTCTGTTGAAAGAATACCTTTAATATTACCATAACACCTTTATTTGCACACAATTCACGAAAACACCTTTCCAACCTCACAGGCTTGCCTAAACGAAAATGTTCTTATCAGACGTCGAAGAGTAAGAGTACAGTGTAGGTGCTGCTACACGAAAAGATTCTTCTTGTTGTTTCAAAAAAAAGCATCGCAACCACCCCTTTGTGGATCATTTTTCTTTGAGTCACGTGCCTTGAGCCAATCTTTAATTGACTTTAAAGGCTTCTTATCCATCCATCAGTCTAAGGCAGGTATATGTGGCCATTGGCTTTTGGAGCGCCCAGCCCCTATCAGCCCCAGCCAGGGATGACAGGGGTTGCAGTCCAAGGAAGCTGCAGGTTCCTCATTCCTGGTTTTAAGAGATCAACTGGATACAACCCTATTTCTGGCACACACAAAAATGGGTTTCCTGCAGGGCTTTTTTGGGATGGGTAAAGTTTCTATCTAGAGAGAGGAAGGTGCTGCCAGACCTGCCGCTCAGGGCTCTCCCTACTGCCTTTGGGCACCAGCAGGGCCGCTGCTGCTGCTCGCTGCAGCACCGGATCCCAGGCAGCCTCCCGGAGGCGCCCCAAATCCTTCTCCTCGCTGCTGCTGCTGCGGGAACCCCTAGTAGCCGGCATGATGGAAATCCTATCGGTCGCAGTGCATCCTGGGGGCTGTGGTCCAGGCTTCATTGCTCAGCCCTTCCCTAGCCTGGTGCTCTCCGCTGGATTTGGACTACAACTCCCAGTAGCATAGCCAGATGATACTTGGGCCGATGGGAGCATTACAATGCTGCCTGGGGTTGATGGGAGTTGTAGTCCAAAACTGTTGGAGAAAATGATCCTAAATGTCTTCATTGGGATGGTCAGCATATGTGTGGAATACAGAACACAGAACACTTAATTCCTTTCAGAGAGTGATAAGAAGAATACCAAAGAAAGGCGGGTTTGACTTAATTTATATAATTTTGTTATGTACTGAGTTGAATAGGATCCAAGTTGCAGCAGTCTGATAGGTCCTAGAATAGGATTCAGAATGCAGCAGTCTGATTGGTCCTAGAACCATAGCTGTCAAGTGTCCCTTATTTGAAGGGACAGTCCCTTATTCCAGCGCCATGTCCCGCTGCTGTCCCTTATTGATGGATGTCCCTTAAATGTCCCTTAAATGATGTCCCTTAAATTTCAAAGGAAGCAGCTCCTCTCCCTCCCTGCCGGCCAGGGAGGAGGGAGGCTCCAACTGTGTTGCTTGGCTGCGTTGCTCACTCAATAAGAAGTCTAAGAATGACTGGGGGTGGAGCTTGCATGCCTTGTGTGTGGCTAGTTAATGCAAGCTGAGGGGTTTTTTGAATGCTGGATGCCATTTTGTTGCACGTGCTGCTGCAAACTTTGCAGTGCAAAGCCAGGCCGGGGAGCCATCTTAAGTTGAGGCTGCATAGGCCTTGTGGTGCATGTGATTCAGATTCTATTCAGTTGAACCTCTGGTTACAAAGTTGGTTGGACAGTGTTCTCGAAGCTACCCAGCATGAGTTTGACAAGACTGCAGGAGGACAGGAAGACTGGAGTGCCTGGAACAGGTGAGGCTGCAGGTCCCTTATTTTCAAGGCTGCTGGTCCCTTATTTTCAAATCTGTAAGTTGACAGCTATGCCTAGAACAATAGGATTCAGAATGCAGCAGTCTGATTGTTCCGCAGGAACCACCCAATCCAACTCCAGGTGGAAGTGAATCCGCAACCTGATTGGCCTACAGGAGAATCCCGGAATTAGCCAATCACGTGGGGCTCATTGTGTAAATAATGTATATAAAGCAGACATTTCGGGGGAACTTCCATTCCTCCTCACTACTGTGAGCTGAATAAAGAGCATGAAATCCACGCTCGACTCTGAGTATATTTCACATTTATTAATAATACAGTTTGACCAAACTGCGAGAGGCAGTGGAAGACAGGAGTGCCTGGCGTGCTCTGGTTCATGGGGTCACAAAGAGTCGGACACGACTAAACAACTAAACAACAACAACCTCGGGTTACATACACTTCAGGTTACAGACTCCACTAAAACAGAAATAGTACCTCAGGTTAAGAACTTTGCTTCAGGATGAGAACAGAAATTGTGCTCCAGCGGCGCAGCAGCAGCAGGAGGCCCCATTAGCTAAAGTGGTGCTTCAGGTTAAGAACAGTTTCAGGTTAAGAACGGACCTCCAGAACAAATTAAGTACTTAACCTGAGGTACCACTGTAGTGCCTGCCCCCTCTTTCTACCAAACAGTGGCCAGAGTGCATGGGGTCACAGGTGCCAACAGGTGTCCCTTTGGAGAATAGAAGACACTGTGGAGACTCTTGTGCTTTAAGAAATAGGGTTTATTCGCCTATTTACACCCTCAGTCTGCATGGAGGAGGTCCAGATCTTACAGCATGACCCAAAGCATTGCAGGCAGTCCTTCCTTCTACCTCGCCAAGATGGATCTCGGCCTTTCTTCCCCTTTCTTCTTCCCAGAAGCACCTTGTCCTCCCGCAGAACAGTTACCCTGGTAACCTTCCAAATCTCAGTCCCTGGTCACAACTAGGACAAGAAGTTCCTGAAGACCCTCAATGGCTCTCTGTTGTAATGCTCTTCCCTCAGCTAGCCAGGCTGGTTTGCATAAGGCAGCCCAGGAATTCCCTGACTGACACAGCCCTGCAGTTTATGTTTTAATCCATATCCCAGTCAAAATCCTAGTATTTATTTGTAACTAGTGTTTAGGGGGATCCCCTCCTATTTCTATAACAATAGTAATCTCCCTTCCGTCTCAGTCACAACAGCGACTATATGAAGAAATTGTCTTAATGCTTTAGATTGAAATATACCTTGTGGTTATGAGCATATATCTGTAATATAAAATATTTTCCAAGTTTCTTTTTATGGATACAAAATAAGTCTTAACATCTGTATATGTATTTGTCTTAATGGTGTATCTGTGTATGAATAGAGTCAGCCTGTGACCTGGGCTCAGGAATCAAGTATTTTTCATCACAAAAGAGTGGCCAGACTGCCCAGGTAATGCAATCTGCAACCATTATCAGGTATCCTGGCAGACAGATTAACAGGTTTTCTGCTGTAGACCACACCCCTGTGATGTATTTCTGCTGGGGACCACTTCCTTCTGTGATGTATGTATTGGGGGGTGGTACTGACCTACATCGCCGAAGAATTGATGCTTTTGAATTATGGTGCTGGAGGAGACTCTTGAGAGTCCCATGGACTGCAAGAAGATCAAACCTCTCCATTCTGAAGGAAATCAGCCCTGAGTGCTCACTGGAAGGACAGATCGTGAAGCTGAGGCTCCAATACTTTGGCCACCTCATGAGAAGAGAAGACTCCCTGGAAAAGACCCTGATGTTGGGAAAGATTGAGGGCACAAGAAGAAGGGGACGACAGAGGATGAGATGGTTGGACAGTGTTCTTGAAGCTACAAACATGAGTCTGACCAAACTGCGGGAGGCAGTGGAAGACAGGTGTGCCTGGTGTGCTCTGGTCCATGGGGTCACGAAGAGTCGGACACGACTAAACAACTAAACAACAACAACTGAGCTACAGGGTGGCAATTTCAAAGTCTATATAAGGGGGCTTGCACACCTTTGTTCTTGGTCTCCTCCTCCCTCCTGCGTGTGAGGGAGCACCCTGTTGCAACAGCTTTCATAAAGATCAGGCTTACTAGTTGCTTTGCTTCTCAATATTCTCTGGTTGGCCTCTGTTGGCCTCAATGGTTAAGTACTGAACCATCAACAATGCAAAAAAGGTTGCCAAGTTCCAATTATAACATGCAAAATTCTTTCCACAGCTAAATTTCAGAGTTCTCCCACTCTGAATTGTCTCGTTGTTGTTGTTATTAATAGATTTTTATTGATTGATCAGGTTTTGTTTTGTGTGTATATACCTATGCATTATAGGAACATCATTCCTGACAGAGATTTTCCAGGAAATAACTTTTCCTTTCAAACAGGATATGTGAACCTCTAGGAAGACTCAAACCCACATAAGGAAAATGTTTAATAACTTCTCATTTGTGTCCAAATTAATAAAAGTTTTGTCCCTTCGTTTCTTCCACAGCCAAGTGAAGGCTAGGGGCCAGGTCTCGCTCCTCCTCAGGGGCTTCCTTCAGGTCTTGCACAAGGTTACCGTCCTCAGATGGTTCTTCCATTTTAACTGTTGCAAAGAAACAAGGGGGGGGGGAGGAACCAAGGTCAAAGTGGAGCCAGCTCTCATCTTTTCTCTCCCCCCACCTCCCACCCTGCCTGAGAATTTCCAGTACTCCAAGGCAAACCATATTCAGATCAATTCCTTTAGGAGGAACAGAATCCAAACATACATTCACACCCCTGAAGGCCCTTTGAGAAGGGACATAGCTCTGCTTTGACAGAGTTAAGCTTGGTGGATCAGAGGGATGCTCTGGACGTAGTGTATCTTGATTTCAGTCAGGCTTTTGATAAAGTCCCTCATGCTGTTCTCATGAGGAAGCTGGTAAAATGTGGGCTGAACGAGGTAACTGTTAGGTGGATTTGTAGCTGTGTTCAGACCCACCTTGGCCATGGGGAGACCTACAGGTCCCTTTCCTTGTCTTCTGCTGCAGGGCTGACTGCCGGCTGCTGTTGAGGTTCCTGCGGAATATGTGAGGCGGGTGGCGGTTAATCAGTTCCTTCAGGCGCTTCAGCACCCCTTTCAGGGGCTTCTTCTTTGCTGCTGTTTCTGAACAAGAAGAATAACAAGCCATGTCACTGTTTGGGAAAGCGGCACCAAGCCAGGCTGGGAAAGGAAGGTGAAAAAGACTCAGGAATTTCACTGCTATCCAGAGGGGCAGTGCAAACAGGTCAGCCTTCGGACATCCCAAATGGGTCCCTGCCAGATGTTTTGGACTAGAACTCCCATCAGCCCCCCAAACAGCTGTCTTCAAATATCTGAAAGGCTGTCTCACCATGGAAGATAGAACAAGATGGGTTCCTGCTGCTCCAGAGGGCAGGACCTGAACCAATGGATTCAGATTGGGAGAGGCTATGGAAAACAGATTTGAAATTCATGGCATGTTGTTCACTAAAAGAAAACTACGGTACATGAAAATGATGTACCAGAGGTATTTGGCTCCTGTTAAATTAGCAAAAATGTACAGAACGAGTACAAATACTTGCTGCAAATGTAAACAAAAAGAAGGTATCTTTTATCATATGTGGTGGACATGTAAAGTAGTAAAGAAAAAATTGGGAGTTGATGTATAATGAAATGAAAAAAAAAGGTTCAAAATAACTTTTGTTAAAAAACCAGAAGCTTTCTTATTAGGAATTACAGATAACGAATTTCCAAAAGATCAGAAAATATTGTTTATGTAAGCGACAACACCCACACGGATGCTACTGGCCCAGAGATGGAAGGAAGAGACAACCCCGATCAGAGAAGAATGGCAAATCAAGATGATGGACTATGCCAAAATGGCAAAATTAACTGGGATGCTCATAAATCAAGAAGACAAGAACTTTAAAAAAGAATGGAAAAAGTTTATAATTTATATACGAGACCACTGCAAGCAGGTTAAAACATTGGCAGGATTTTAAACACACTTGTAATGTAAAGGAAACTATGGACAATTCAGCAGGAAAAATATTTCGATAAATATTTATATGCAGTTGTAATTATTTCATTAGGACCTATGGAAGGGATGGGGGAAAGTCAGGAGATTCAGAGTAATCTCAGTATTTGGATTTTGAATTGTTGTTTGTTGTATGTTTATATTTAAAAAAATCAAATTAAAACAATTATTAAAAAACAAAAAGAGAAGGGAGGAGATTCTGACTCAATCACAGAAAAGACTTTCTGACGGGAAGAGCTCTTTGATGGTGGAACAAGCATCACAGACCACAGCCAAGAGAACAGGTCCATTCCTTTGTCCCAAACCTCCTCCTTCCCAAGTTTACAAACCTTGCTCTTCTTCCTTCCAGGAATCTAGTACAGGTTGGTGGCCAGGATCTGCAGTAGCTTCTGCTGAAACAAAAGAAATAAAGGAATGCATTGCATCAGCGTTTAGGCTGTCCTGCTGGAAGTTCAGGTGTAGCCCTTTCCATTAGATGGGAAGAAGATAAAGTCCTTCCCAGAGAAGAATGGCAGATCAAGTTGGTGGCCTATGCTGAAATGGCCAAAATGAACGGAAGAATGAGAAGTCAGGAAGACCAAAATTTCAATAAGGGATGGGGGAAATGTATAAACTATATTTAAAAGCATTGCAAACAGTTAAAATCGTCAGTAGGATTGGAATATCACTTGCAGTTTAAGGGTGAAGTTTGGACACAGTGGAGCTGTGAAAGATGTGGATTATCATAAAAGATGAAGGAGGAGATGATTAACAGCAGCACCCACAAAGGGGAGGAGGGAAGTCCAGGAGATTCCTTGGAATCTTGTTTCTATGTTGTATGTCTGATATGTGACTGTAAAGTTTGAATCTGAAAAACCAAATAAATAAATCTGGGTGCAACTCAGCTTGCTGAGAGGAGTTTGCATGGGGTAACAGGGTTCGTCAGTTTAGGAGGTGAACCTTAACTGTTGTTCATTTCTTCAGTGAAGGGTCTTAAAAATAGGTTTCTGGGATGTGAGGAATTCAAATCTGCTGTGATTTTTGTGATTGGACAACGTTTAGCTTGGCCACTCTACATTTGACAAAGAAAAACATGAAGCGTTTTCGGAAAACCAAATAATTTTAATTGTACCTTCTGGAAATGTCAGGTAATGCTAAATGATAAATAAAATAAAATAAAACATCCTACAACTGCAAGTAGTTGGCAATCATTTTTAATGATTTCTATGCCATTTTACACACATTTTACATACCAAGCAAAGCTACATTGTATTAATTTAAACAAAATATCTGTTGAGTTTCCAAGTCACGTTGCAACTTTTGAGCACCCCTTGTTTCTGGAAGCTGAAGAAATTCAACATGCCCTGATGGGTTAATGGAGTGGGGGACCCCCACCCCAGCTCCCCTGGACCATTTTCTCTATGCTGACATCTCTCTGATCTCTTTGATGTTTAGAGGGAGAAACCGGAGGTTGCATCCAGCTTTACGATTCCCTGCTCCTCTTCCCATTCTTAATCTGGACCTCCAGGGGGAGAGGTCCTCTTGTCTCTCCCTCCTGAGAAGAAAGGGGCAAGGCTGTCTTCTTTGTCTCTCCAACCAGACAGCCAGGACTATAGAACTCTTTTCCTAACCTTTAATAAACGTAAGAACGTAAGAGGAATTTGCTGGGTCCTGCCAATGGCCTTTCTAGTCCAGCATCCTCTTCTCACAGTGACCAAAGAGATTTCTGTGGTGAATCCTGCAGCAGGACCCGAGCCCAAGAGCTCTCTCCCCTCCCGCGGTTTTGAGCAACTGGTAATTCAGAAGCATTGCTGCCTCCGACTGTGGAGGCAGAGGAGAGGCAGAGGAGAGCCATCCTGGCCAGGAGCCCCCGGCAGCCCTCTCCTCCTCCATCAATTTGTCTAGCCCTCTTTCAAAGCCATCCAAGTCGCTGGCCATTGCTGCCTCCTGTGGCAGGGAGTTCCACAGTTCAACTTTGTGCTGTGGGAAGGACTTTGTTTTATCTCCCCTGAGTCTTCCAACTTTCAGATTCATGGGACATCCCTGTGCACCAGTGGGGGAGGGGGGGACTCTATCCCCTCTCTCCACGCCAGGCATCAGTTTATCGATTTCTACCATGTCACCTCTTTGAATTGGACTGTGGGGTTCCCTCTCTCCTTCGTACCGCCGTGGGGGGATCCTCCAGGACCTCCTCTGCTTGGCTCCGCCTCTCCTGCTGCAGGGCGGTCCAGAGGGTCAGTGGGCGTGGCTTGAGGAGGAGGCTTGGTTTGGATACATTGTGGGTTTTTACCTTGTATTTTTATGTTGTGAACCCCGCTGAGATCTATGGAGGATGAACAGCAAACTAATGAATGAATTAATGGCAAGGTGCAGGTCCCAGGTCAAACCTACCGCCATAAAGGGCTACCCACAGCCTCACTTACTTGTGGGATGTGAGCCAACCATCCCTTGCCAGGATCTCCTGGGTGCCACGTTGCCCGGACTCTTGGCATCGCCAGGTGGGATGTTGGAGGGGAGCAGCTGGCTCATGGCGATGTTGGCCAGGAATCTGTCCAGGATGGGGAGCGGGGAGGCCGACAAAGCTCGGCTGCCCATGGTGATAAGCTCTGGTTTTTGGGTGGAAGGAAGCCCCCTTTCCTCCTCTGGAGAGAGCAATGCGCTCCAAGGACTGAACTCCGTCCCCTTCTGCCACAAAGTCCAATCCACCTTTGATCCTGTGTCTAGGAAGAACAAAAACACTCCAACTGAAGGCGCTGAGGGATGGGACGCCTCTCCTATCCTCTCCGAGGCCTCAGCCTTCGGCTGTTTTGGGACTACAGTTCCCATCATCCCTGACCACTGGACCCGCTAGCTAGCAATGATGGGAGTTGCAGTCCAACAACAGCTGGGGACCCAAGGTTGAGAAAGACTACATCAGCTGGCAGCAATGGTTCTCCAGCACACTGCCTCGCCAGAGTGGTACATGCTCTGGCTATCTCCCTCTTGGACTACTGCAATGTACTCTACATGGTGCTACCTTTGAAGGTGACCCAGAAACTACGACCAATCCAGAATGCAGCAGCTAAACTGGTGCCTGGGAGTGGCCACCAAGACCACATAGCACTGGTCCTGAAAGACCTACATTGGCTCCCAGCATGTTTCCGAGCACAATTCAAAGTGTTGGTGCTGACCTTTCAAGCCCTAAATTGCCTCGTCCCTGTATACCTGGAGGAGCATCTCCACCCCCTTTGTTCAGCCCGGACACTGAGGTCCAGATCCGAGGGTCTTCTGGCGGTTCCCTCCCTGCTAGAAGTGAGGTTACAGGGAACCAGGCAGAGGGCCTTCTCGGTAGTGGCACCCACCCTGTGGAACGTCTTCCCATCAGATGTCAAGGAGATAAAGAAGTATCTGACTTTTAGAAGACATCTGAAGGCAGCCCTGTTTATGGAAGCTTTTAATGACTGATGTTTTATCGTGTTTTTCATATTCTATTGGGAGCCACATGGAGGTGGCAACCCAGCCACATGGGCGGGGTATGTATAAATAAATAAATAAATAAATAAATAAATAAATAAATATTATTTTATTATTGTTATTATTATTGTTTGCACCCAAACTTTTCCAAGGGATCTGGGTCAAAGTCAGATCCGATAGAATCTGCGCCCTGAAAACCTCTATTTACTTTCCAAGAGAAAAAAAATATAACCTCCTCAGCCCTTCACAACTAAAGGGTGATGTAGGTGCTCAGAGGCTTTCCAGGTACTGATGTCATGTTAGTAAGCTCCGATTTAAATGTATACCTGCACTACCAAGAAGGTGCAGGGCAGACGACATCACCTGCCTCCACCACCATTGCTTGCCCTTCCCACTGCCTTGCTAGAGGTGCAACCCCAGAGGCTCACCTTCCTGGGCTGAACTCAGGGCCTCCACCTCCTCCATGGTCCACGGGTGCTGCCTCTCCGGGGAGCTGCTGTTGGAGGAGCTGGCAGTTGGCAACCACAGCTGGCTGGGGGGGTTCTGGGGCAGCTCCCTCAGGCACCGCTCCAGGTCTTGCAAGGGGTCGCTGTTCCAGCTGGGTCCTACCGAGAAAGGGCATGCAAAGCTGTCAGCTACACAACTGCACCATGCTGCTGTTCATTTATTATCTAGGTACCAACTTCATTCCAAGAAGAAATACCAAAACAGTCAAGGAATCATGGAATCACGAGGAATCATGAGTTGGAAGGGACTCATAGAGTCATCTAGACCAACCCCATGCAAGACGGAGATAGTATCTTAAGAAAGGGCAACAACAAAACGACACTCAAACCGATTGCAGAAACACAGCTACCTGGAATTAAAATTTACAGTAAAACAACAGGTATAAAACATGCGTAATTAAAATATATAATGTACAAGTACATTAAAACAGCGTAACAATTAAAATAGTTTGACTAGCCGTTCCCTAAAACATAAAACATTGAAAATTATTATTATTTCTGAAGGCAGCCCCGTATAGGGAAGTTTTCGATGTTTGATGTTCTATTATGGGGAGGGGGTTATTGGGTTGTTGTTTTTATTGATGATATATGCTGTTTCTATTGTTGGGTTGTTTTTATTGTTGGGTTGTTTTTATTGTTGCGTAGTTGTTTTTATTCATTATATATGCTGCTGGAGGAGGGCAGGGCGTGGCTTTATTTGACAGGGGTGGAGGGAGGGAGGAGGAGAAGGTGGGATCTACATCGGATAGCTGCCAGCATGGCATTCTTTGATGGGCATGGAGGGAGGGAGGGGAAACTTCAATGTGGGGGTGCGACAACAATATTTTCACACCGGGTACCACCTGGCCTTGCTACGCCACTGCCTAGAGGGGCACAGGCAGTCGGACATCCAGTCAGTGTAACTGCCTGTTCCACTGGTCTGGATCTTCTCCTCCTCCACGTGACCTGGGAGATGTGCCTGGCTCTGGCTGACTCCATAAAAGAGCCGAGTCATGCAGCCATTTTCTCGGTTGTTGTTTTTCTCTTGTCTTGCTTGCTGATCTTTTGCTGCCACGCTGCTCTCCTGCAGCCATTTTGTGATCTTAATATAATCTTGCTCTCTGCTGGCTCTCAGCCAGCAGCACGAGTTCAGTCTCCATATGAAACAAACTCACACAGTTTCTTTGTGTAACTATCAAGCAAAGTCTGTCTTTCAGGGATCATAATGCGAACTGAAATGTGTCAACTTTTTGTTACTTTACTCAGAAAGTCTCTTGTGTCTTTATTCTTTTAAGAGGGATCAAAAGGGAACACCAGGAATAAACTTAACTAAGAGATTAAAACGAATCTGCAAACTAGCTTCCAGCTATACTGAGGGGCATCTGCTCTGCTACATCACTTACTAGTGTGAGGGAGGGAAATATCTTTTAGGTTGAGGTTCAAGTATAATGATTACTTTTTTAGCAGTCAGTCGTGTTTTCATTGTTCATAAGCTGTTAATAATAATAATAATAATAATAATAATAATAATAATAAAAAAAAAATTTATTTATATCCCGCCCTCCCCAGCCAAAGCTGGGCTCAGGGCAGCTAACAACACTAAAATAGTGCAACATTCTAAAAACATTATAAAAATTAATTAAAATCAAATTGATGGCAACCATAAACTAAAGTTTTGTAAAGATTGCCAAAGGAGGGAGTCAGGCTGCTCCCTGACCAAAGGCCAGGCGGAACAGCTCTGTCTTGCAGGCCCCGCGGAAAGATGTCAAGTCCCGCAGGGCCCTAGTCTCTTGTGACAGAGCGTTCCACCAGATTGGAGCCGCAGCCGAAAAAGTCCTGGCTCTAGTTGAGGTTATTCACTATCTTCTTCTGGTTCGGATATATCGTTTGTTGTTGGATTCTCCATTTATGGGCTGTTTGTGTCCCCCCCCCCCAAGTTCTTTCCACTATTTTATGCAGAAGATATTAGCATCCTTTACCATTTCAAATCGTTTTCTTTTCCCTTTGAAATAGAAATTCCCTCTGGAAATTCCCACCTAAAATCAATAGACTTAGCTTTTAATGCCTTCGCTAGAAATTGCAATTTGTCTCTTTTCTTAAGCAGACAGGGTGGGATTTCCTTTAAAATTATAATCTCCTTTCCATTGATTTTTATTTCATTTCTCTACTTGTCATTAGTATCTTATCTTTAATCCAGTTTGAAGTAAACCTTACAATACAATCTCCTGGCCATTTATTAGCTTTCGCTTTCACGGAGTTGACTCTGAATATTTTTTCTGTGTATCTGAGTACGTCCTCTTTCTGTAATCCTAACCAGGTGGTTAGATTCTCTATTATTTTCTTCTGTAAATTTTCCCCAGATTCCTCGGGTATCCCTCAAAATCTCAGTATTTTCTCTCTACAGTGGTACCTCGGATTAAGAACTTAATTCGTTCTGGAGGTCTGTTCTTAACCTGAAACTGTTCATAACCTGAAGCACCACTTTAGCTAATGGGGCCTCCCGCTCCTGCCGTGCGGCTGCTGCGCGATTTCTGTTCTCATACTGAAGCAAAGTTCTTAACCCAAGGTAATATTTCTGGGTTAGCGGAGTCTGTAACCTGAAGCGTATGTAACCCGAGGTACCACGGTACTTTGCATTTGTAGTTTTGCAAGTGTATCCTAGGTAGCTTTTTGTCTGATTTTAAACTCATCTATTTCTTTTTTTAATTTATTATATTCTTTCCTTGGTTCTCTATTCTCTTTTGTTATTTTCTTCGCAACTTCCTCCTAACCTTGAGTCTTGTTTTTTATTTCTTGTATATTTTTTTAGTGTACTGTAAGCTCATTCACCTGCCCGACAAATGTTTCTAAGACTTTTGAGTTTTCCTCCATTCTTCCTTCCATTCTGTCTAATTTCTCTTCTAGTCCTTTAATCCTTTCATTCATTTATTTTTTCATTTCACCTAGATCTCTTTTCATTTCTCCTATATCTGTTTTCAAGGCCAGGATGAGCCCCCTTGGTGGAACACAGGACCTGGCTAAGTGTGGACAAGTGTAGATCCCTTCTGCCTTCTCCAGTCACTGCGACTGCGTCACTCCTCTCTTCAAATACCCTCCCACCCCATGTTTTCTGAACCAACCAGTCCATCCGCCCCACCCTGTCTGGACTCTGCCTCACCCTCCAAATACGGGACCCATATCCATAGGTCAATTCCTGTCTCTGGGCTGCTGTGAGCGAGGGTTCCATCGGGGAGACTAGAGGCCAGGTCTCGCTCCTCGGGATCTTCCTTCAGGTCTTGCACAAGGTTCCCATCCTCAAATTGTTCTTCCATTTTAACTGTTGCAAAAAAACAAGGGAGTGGGGAACCAAGGTCAAAGTGGAGCCAATCCTAATCTTTTCTCTCCCCCCATCGCCCACCCTGCCTGAGAATTTCTGGTACTCCAAGGCAAACCATATTCAGATCAATTCCTTTGGAAAGAACAGAATCCGAACATACATTCACACCCCTGAAGGCCCATTGAGAAGGGCCATAGCTCAGTGGCAGAATATCTGCTTTGACAGAATTAAGCTTGGTGGATCGGGGATGCTCTGGACATAGTGTATCTTGATTTCAGTCAGGCTATTGACAAATTCCCTCATGATATTCTCATGAGGAAGCTGGTAAAATGTGGGCTGAACGAGGTAACTGTTAGGTGGATTTGTAGCTGGTTGACTGACCAAACCCAGAGTACTCATTAATGGTTCGTCATCCTGGGAAAAAAGCGACAAGTGGGGTGCCGCAGGGTTCTGTCCTGGGCAAGTTGTTGTTTAACGTCTTCTTAAATGACTTGGATGAAGGAATTGAGAGGATGCGCACCAAACTGGGAGGGGTATCTAATGCCACAGAAGACAGAATCAGAATTCCAAATGACATTAACAGATTGGAGAACTGGGCCCAAACTAACAGAGTTAATTTCAGTAGGGACAAATGTAAAGTTCTTCACCTAGGCAGGAAGAACCAGATGCACAAATATAGGATTAGGGACACCTGGAGAAGGATCAAGGGGCCTTGGTGGACCACAAGCTTAACATGAGTCAACAGTGTGATGCAGCAGTAGTAGCAGCAGCAGCAGAAAAAAAAGGGGGGAGGAAAAGGGGGGGAAGCTAATATTATTCTGGGCTGCATCAACAGAGGTTTGGTGCCCCAATCCAAGGAAGTAATGGTCCCTCTCTTTTCTGCCTTGGCCAGACCTCAGCTGGAGTCATATGTCCAGTTCTGGGAACCACAATTTGAGAAGGATGTTGACAAGCTGCAAGACGTGCAGAGGAGGGCAATCAAGATGATCAAGGGTCTGGAAACCAAGCCTTAGGAGGAAGGGTTGACGAAGTTGGGGATGTTTAGCCTAGAGAAGACTGAGATGTGATAAAATAGCCTTCTTCAAATATCTGAAAGACTTGTTTTCTGCTGCTCCAGAGGGGGTCACCCCAACCAATGAATTCAAATGACAAGGAAGGGGATTCTGAAAGAGACACCAGGAAGAACTTTATGATAGTGAGAACTGTCTGACAGTGGAAGGGGCTCCTTCAGAAAGTTGTGGACTCTCCTTCTGTGGAGGTTTTGAAAACAGGTTTACAAACTTAATCCGTTCCTGAAGTCCATTCTTAAACTGAGGCGCACTTTCCCTAATGAGGCCTCCTGCCGCTGGTGCTCTTCCATCATTTGGATTCCGTTTGCAGACTGAGGTAAAGTTCGCAAACCAGAACACTACTTCCGGTTTTGTGGAGTTTGTCAACCGAATAGATTGTAAACAGGGCTGTACGTAAACCGAGGTACCGCCATAGAAGCATTCTAATTCACAATTACCTCACCGTTTGCAATCCTTCTACTCAGATTCAACTTTTCTGAGACCCTTTGCTTTTACCGAAAAGTGACATTTCCCTTTCTTACAACTCCTACCATGTCACCTCTTTGAATTGGGCGTTGCATGGCTACTACTCCTGTGTAATCGTGGAGTTTTTTCGTCTGGGGCTTATTCCAAGTCCCCTCCCTAGTTGCCGCCCTTCATCCTAAGGTCCCAGTTTGGGATACATTAAAACACAGTATTAAAACAACCTACAAGCGTTTCTGTGCGCTGCTCTGGTTTGCCAGAAGCGGCTTAGTCATGCTACCCACATGACCCGGAAGCTGTACGCCGGCTCCCTCAGCCAGTAAAGCAAGATGAGCGCCACAACCCCAGAGTCATCTGCGACTGGACCTAAAGGTCGGGGGTCCCTTTACCTTTACCTTACAAGCATAAAAACGAGCTGGGTCCTAAAAACAGACACCTCAGATGTCAGAAGCCGGGTTCTAGAGGTGAGTCTTCAGTATCCTCTGGAAGCTGTGCAAGGAAAGTGCCAGACCTACCTCTTTTGAGAGGGAGTTCCACCATTTAGGGGCCACCACAGAGAAGGCCCTGCCCTGGGGGATGCCCCACTGCAAGCCTCCAAGGGAGAAGAAATTACCAAGAAGAATCACCAAGAGGGTCTGTAAGGAAGGAAGGTTCTGGAGGGTAATGGCTGCGTCAGTTTGCTGCTGGGAATGAAGCATTCCTGAGCATTCCATTCTCACACAGTTCCATAACTGCCACCGTGGAGGCAGAATCATTTAACTGCTTCCACAGCAACTGGCAAAAGCAAAGGAGGCCGGAACTTTTTGCCACATGAATCAAATTTCTCTCTTTTTTAATTTGTTTATTGGGTTTTACAGTTTTATATCAACATAGTAATAAACAAGAAAAAACAACAAGAATGCATAAATCCCATTCTCCCCCCCCCCATCCCCCACCCAGCGACTTCCCTCAACTTCCCCTTCTGGTTCTTTAAGTATTTGCTGCTTCTGCTTACATTATTTTACCTTAATTTCAAAATCTTTTAACTAAATGCTCTTATTTTCTTATCATTTTTGTACCATATCATTCAGATTACATCTTGCACTTAATTGCTTTCCAGATCATTGTTCCTTATCTTTTATGCTTATTTTATTAGTTGTAAGTGTTTACTCATTTTATATATATATATATATATATATATATATATATATATATATATATATATATAT
Source organism: Podarcis raffonei (assembly GCF_027172205.1). NCBI lineage: Eukaryota > Metazoa > Chordata > Lepidosauria > Squamata > Lacertidae > Podarcis > Podarcis raffonei. The sequence goes on from NC_070617.1 coordinate 26,406,298, forward strand.
AATTTTTATTAGTTTTTTTAACATATCATTTTCAACAGTAATTAAACATACTTTTACATCTTATTCAAATTTTTGACTTCCATCAATCCTGTCTGAAAATTTTCCAATCTAATCTCTCAGTATGCATTTCTTATCTTCCCTATTACATTTCAAACTCATAACCAATATTTCTATCTTTTTCTACTTTGTAACACTTCGTATATTTCTCCTTGCAAAACTTATTGTAGTCCTACTAGCGTAATTTGTTGATTACAGTTGCTCTTCAAATAATTCATATACTTCTTCCAATCTTCTGTAAATTTCTGGTTCCGCAGGTTTTGAATCCTTCCTGTCATTTTGTCCAATTCTGCATAGTCCATTAATTTCGTCTGTCATTCTTCTTTCGTCGGAATTTCTTCTTGTTTCCATTGCTGGGCTAACAATACTCTTGCCGCAGTTGTTGTACATAAAAACAATTAAACATCTTGCCTATTAATGTCCTGACCTATAATACCAAGTAAAAATGCTTCTGGTTTTTTTAAAAAATGTATATTTCAACATCTTTTTCATCTCATTATATATCATTTCCCAGAAGTTCTTTACTTTTTTACATTCCCATCACATATGATAAAATGTTCCTTCTTTTTCTTTACATTTCCAACATTTATTATTGGTCTTATACATTTTAGCTAATTTCACTAGTGTAATATACCATCTATACATCATTTTCATCATATTCTCTTTCAAAGCATTACAGGCTGTAAATTTTTTCCTTTCATTCCACAACCTTTCCCATTCTTCAAGCTGTATATTATATCCAAAGTCTTTTGCCCAATGTATCATTACCGATTTCACTTCCTCATATTTCAAATGCCATTCCAACAGTATTTTAGACATTTTAGACATTGTTTTACATTAATTGTTTAATATTTCTATTTCAAATTTTGATTTTTTATCATCAAATCCTTTTTCCTTTAAATCCTCTTTATATATTTCATTGACTTGGCGATAGTGCAACCAATCATTTACATATTCTTTAACCTCTTCATATGGTTTCATTTTCCATTTATTTCCTTTTCCCCCCAACAATTTCTCATAGGTAACCCAATTTTTACTCACATTTATCTTTTTCACACTCATAGCTTCTAATGGAGATAACCACCATGGTGTTTTACGTTCTAATAAGTTTTTATACCTGTCCCATACCTCATTTAAGATCTTCGAAATATGTGATTACCAAATCCTTTATGAATTTTTGTTTTATTATACCATAGATATGCGTGCCAACCAAATCTATTGTCATAATCTTCTAATCCAACAAATCTGTACTTCTTAACAGCATCCATTCCTTTAACCAACAGAGGCACACCGCTTCATAGTACAACTTCAAATCTGGCAGGGCGAAGCCCCCTTTCTTTAACATCTGTTAACAATTTTTATTGTATTCTCGGTTTCTTCCCCTGCCAGACATATCTTGAAATTGCTTTTTGCCATTCTTTAAAAACTGCTGCCCCCTAGATTGTAGGAATTGATTGAAACAAAAATAACATATTTGGTAGCACATTCATTTTTATAGTTGAAATCCTTCCCCAAAATGATAATTTAATTCTTCCCCATATTTTCATGCCTCTCTTAATTCCATTCCACACCCGTGTATAGTTATTTTGAAATAAATCTATGTTCATTGTGGTTAACCAAATGCCTAAATACTTAACTTTTTTGACTACTTCTATACCAATTTCCTGCTGCAACATATCAACCAACTCTTGTTTCATATTTTTAACTAATATTTTAGTCTTGCTTTTGTTTAATTTAAAACCTGCTACTTTTCCAAATTCTTCTATTTCTTTAATAACTTCTTTGGCATTATTTAATGGTTCATTTATAGTTAGTATTCTATAGTTAGGGGATTCTGAAAGAGACACCAGGAAGAACTTTATGATAGCGAGAACTGTCTGACAGTAGAAGGGGCTCCTTCAGAAAGTGGTAGACCTTCTGTGGAGGTTTTGAAAACAGAGATTGGATGGTCATCTGTCATGGATGCTCCAGTTGAGATTCCTGCATTGCAGGGGGTTGGACCAGATGACCCTCAGAGTCCCCTTCCAACTCTGCAGGTCTATCATTCTACAATTAGACATAAGGCTGCTTCCTACTGGAGAAATACTCTTCCTCTGAGCTATTTAAAGGTAAAGGGACCCCTGACCATTAGGTCCAGTCGTGACCAACTCTGGGGTTGCGGCGCTCATCTTGCTTTATTGGCCGAGGGAGCCGGTGTACAGCTTCCGGGTCATGTGGCCAGCATGACTAAGCCGCTTCTGGCGAACCAGAGCAGCGCACAAAAACACCGTTTACCTTCCCGCTGGAGTGGTACCTATTTATCTATTTGCACTTTGACGTGCTTTCGAACTGCTAGGTTGGCAGGAGCAGGGACCAAGCAATGGGAGTTCACCCCGTCGCGAGGATTCGAACTGCCGACCTTCTGATTGGCAAGCCCTAGGCTCTGTGGTTTAACCCACAGCGCCACCCGCGTCCCTCTGACCTATTAACCTCTTCTTAATTTCATTGGACACACCAAATCTGTTGTCAATAGTTGGCCAATCTCCATTCAAATCTCCTGAATGCCTCCAAATGCCTCAAACTGCCAGGAGGAGCTAGGTAAAGACAACCCCCTCACCTTTGGCCCTCCCCACCTCACCCCACCTTGCAAAGCCAGCCAGAGGAGTTTTACTTTTGATGCCCAGGACTCAGGTCTCCTCGGCCGCCCCCTCCTTGCCTGGGGCTCCACATGGACTGAGAGGATAACCAGGTCTGTCTGGCTACTGAAGCAAGGAGCTGTTGCTCCTTGCTTCCACTTTAACTGCAGGTGCCCCCCCCCAAGGGAAAAAGCAAAGGCTAAGCCAGAAGCTGGAAACACTTCGAGAGCAGAAAAGGCCCGAGGTATCAGCAAATCCACACGGCCAGCAATGGCTGTCATATGACCATGGCAAAACCAGAGTAATAAATGGCGCAAGTGGGAATTTGTTGCCATTTAAAGGTACTGTACAATCGCATATTGCATGCATCTAACTTTTGCAATTTCAACCTTGAAAGCTGTCTGGTTGAAATTGCACTTTAAAAAAAAATATGCTTTTCAGGTTTATACATTTCACTAATTTCACAATCATTTTAACATTTCAAAACTCAACTTCCATCCCCCTCTTTCTGCAGTTCTTTAAATTCATTTTTAATATCTTCTGGATACCCAAATTAACTTAATTTGCTCATTTATTCATCTTCTTTAAATACATACAGTGGTACCTCGGGTTACATACGCTTCAGGTTACATACGCTTCAGGTTACAGACTCCGCTAACCCAGAAATATTACCTCGGGTTAAGAACTTTGCTTCAGGATGAGAACAGAAATCGTGCTCCGGCGGCACAGCGGCAACAGGAGGCCCCATTAGCTAAAGTGGTGCTTCAGGTTAAGAACAGTTTCAGGTTAAGTACAGACCTCCGGAACGAATTAAATACTTAACCTGAGGTACCACTGTACTCTTATAAAACTACAGGTTATTACAATAATCCTGCCAAAGTTTTTATCTGTTTATAATTTATCTGTTTATTTATTCAATAAACCATTTCCATTCTTTTATTTAAAAATCTGTTATCTCAATTTCTTATTCGTCCGGTGAGTTTTGCCATTTCTGCATATTCCGTAAGTTTTTGTATCCATTCTTCCTTTGCCGGGACTTCTACTTCTTTCCATTTTGGGGCAAGAAAGATTCTTGCTGCTGTAGTTGCATACATGAATAAGTTTCTATATATTTTAGGTAGTTCTGTCACTATAATTCCCTGTAACACGTGCGATTTCAACGCCAAAGCATTCAGATAATTTCTCCATAGAAACCGCCATTCTGGCGGTTCCCTCACTGCAAGAAGTGAGGTTACAGGGAACCAGGCAGAGGGCCTTTTCTGTACTGGCGCCCACCATGTGGAACGCCCTCCCATCACAATGTCAAGGAGATAAAGAAGTATCTGACTTTTAGAAGACATCTGAAGGCAGCCCTGCTTAGGGAAGTTTTTAATGTTTGATGTTTTATCATGTTTTTAATATTCTGTTAGTAGCTACCCAGAGTGGCTGGGGAGGTCCGGCAAGATGGATGGAGTATAAGTTGTTGTTGTTGACGGAGTATAAGTTGTTGTTGTATTATTTTTTGTTGTTGTAAGTCACTTGGCAAACAACAACTAATAATAATAATAATAATAATAATAATAATAATAATAATAATGGAATTGTAGAGCTCTCTACAATTCTCTCCCTAAGAGGAGCACTCTCCCTAAGAGGAGCAGGCTAGCTTAAGGGCTGCAGGGCACATACAGCTCTGCTCTCAAACACGTTCATTTCTGCAGCACCCACAACTTAAGGCCATTGCCCAACAGTAGGGCCAGCTCTGCAGAAACCCTCAGAATCGTCACAGTGCCTCCCTGCTGCTTCTAAGTGGGTTATGATATTGAGGACAACCAAGTTCCCATTGGAAAAGTTGTCCTGCATTAGCTACCAGGCGTCAGAGCAAGTGCAGTGAAGGTAGATTAAAGAAAAAAGAAAAAAGGATCAACCTCTGTGAAAGGAGATGGAGAGAGACGGCTCTGCTTAAATTTGACCGCACTTCAAGCAGATTTAATATCATACAAAAATAAATTTGATAATGGGTCGGTGGGCAGGAAGGAAACAGAACCAACTACGGAAGGCCAGGGATGGTCATGTGAGATCTCATGGGAACTTTGACGGCTCCACGAGATCTCACAAGAGCACCCCAGAACCAGCATGCTCAGTGGGTCTTGCCCCTCTAGCAAGGCAGAGAGCTAAAACTCCTTTTCCGCGCAATGTTAACTGCAAGCAGCTGAAATCCCACAAGTTAATTGTGCATAGGGTTCAACCATTATGCACGTGCTACAGTAAAACTGTAGCTGCAGCAGACACTAACTGGAATGTCAGAAACATCTGTGAACTCAGCTGTGCACGCCCTTCTGATGGCCCTGGAGCAAGGACATTTTCTGCAGTCATTTCATCACCAGAAGCTGAAGTAGCCGCTTCTGCATGCCTGGCAACTGCAGCCAAAATTACACCATGGAGCTCATGGTCAGAAATATCCCTGAGACCCACAGACAATTAAATGAAATCTTCAAAGAGGATAACAAGGGAGGATTCACTTACAGAGTTTCCAAATTGCAGAAGGATGTTATAGATGATAAGTCCAAATTATTAAAGAAGGCGTATAATATACTTTTGGAATGGGAAATTAAAGATGAAGAAGTTAAATCAGTAATGATTAAGTGGGCACATGATATAGGTCACAATATACAATTTGAGGATTGGATAAGGCTTTGGAAAGTGAATTTGAAATTTACAGATTGTATATTGTTGAAAGAGAACTATATGAAGATGATGTATAGGTGGTATGTGACACCAACAAAATTGGCAAAAATGTATAAAACAGAACAAAAGAACTGTTGAAGATGTACAGAAGGGGAAGGTACATTTTACCATATGTGGTGGGATTGTAAGATTATTTTAAAAAATGGGAAATGATATACAATGAATTGAAAAAAATGTTTAAAATAACATTTGTTAAAAACCAGAAGCTTTTCTGTTAGATATTTTAGGACAAGAGCTGCCGAAAGAAAAACGGACATTATTCATGTATGCTACAACAGCAGCAAGAATCTTAATAGCACAAAACTGGAAAACTGGAGAAATACCATCAAAAGAACAATGGCAAGAAAAGCTGATGAATTATACAGAGTTGGCAAAGTTAATGGATAAACTGCGTAAAAAGGACAATAGTGATTTTGAAAAAGAGTGGGTACCTTTTACAACATATTTGCAGAAACAACAAAAAAAGGACACGCTGGCAGGATTTAAATAAACATTTACAACTTTATTTACAGAGAACAAGAAATTTAATAATGTGACAACATAGTACTATATACAAACAGCAGAATGTAACATTTGACTTAATAAACCAGAAATGGAAGCCGAGGGAAGTCAATAGGGAGGGGGGAAATTGGAAAATGAATGTTATTGATATTGGATATTTGTTATGAGAAAAAGAAAATCAATAAAAAATATTATTATTATTAAAAGAAGAAATATCCCTGAGACGACATTACAGGGGAGATGGAATCAGTCTGCATCAAACTGACATGCCTGACAGGAAGGCACCCATCCACTGCCATTATCAGTGTTTGACAACAACAATGACCTCTGTTCAGCCTGCCCACCAAGTCGATCATAGCTCACTGGCCACACGGGGCAGCTGAGCTGAGCAGGGGCCCCAATGAACCTCTTGGTTTTGTGGCTTGAGAATATAAAAGGAGAGAGAGTTGTCGAGCACTTGGGACAACTAGATCCATGCCTAGTGGACAGCCTGGGAGGTCACAAGCTGTGCAGACCCAAGAAAAAAAAATGGGACCCAGGAGAGCCATCCACGGATGCCACTGCCCCCACCTGAGCAGTCCAGTAAGCAGCTCCAACAAGTCCTCATTCTCTGTAACATGGGGGGCTCCCCCTGCGTTTTTACAGAGCATCCCTTGCGGCAGGGAGTGCCAAACTAAGTTCTTTGATTCCGTAAAATATAAAATTCAACAACTGTGTTTCCTTAAATGCAGGCCAGACCAATCAAGAGCCACATCAGGTAACTCTTCCTAGTAACTAATTATTACTACTAGTTACTAGGAAGAGTAAATAATTTGAATTGGAATACAAGAAGGGGAGGTATGAGGAGGTCAGGGAAATATGTCATTGAAAATTAAGTATTGAGAACTGTATGTGTGTTTTTTTTGCTTTTTCCTTTTTGTTTGTATAAAATTGGAAACAATAAATAATTTTATAAAAAAAACAACTCTTCCTAGTAACAAGTGTCAGTAAAACATCACTCCATCCTTATTTCCACTTTCCTCTTTTTCGTTTTCTTCTTCCTCTTCTTCATCATCACTGCCATATCCTCCGTACTCACGTTCTCTCCTCTCCTGCTTGCTCCTTCGAAGCCCGAGGCCCCCTCAGTCCCATGATGTGCTCCTTCTCTGGCCTCCTGCTCACTGCTATTCTCTCCATTCACTTTTGCCTTCTTTTTCCTCCTCCTCTTCTTCTGGCTGGGCTCCGTGGCCGGGCAGTGGTGGTCCTGGCTGGAATCCTGGAGCGCTGCTGGGAGGCCGCTATGCTTCAGGATGTCTGCTGCTGTCACCGTGGCTTCCTGGCACCTCTGCCATTCTTCGTCACTGTCCTGCTCGCTGGAAAGAGTTACAGGCAAAACGGTGGTAGAGTTAAAACCTTGGAATTCGCTCCTGCAGCCACCAACTTAAGATGGCTTTAAAAAGAGGATCAGACCAATTCACGGAGAAGAGGGTTATGGATATGGATGACTACTAGCCATGCTTATTATAAATTAATCACTATCGACACACCTGGGAATCCCAAGTGCTGGGGAAGGGAGGGGGTAGCCTTCGGAGCATCGCAAGGGTCGGACACAGCGGGGTGGGCGGCCTGGGATCCCCACCCCCTGCTGCAACATGTGTAAAATGCTGAACCTCCCCATCAGAGATGAGTCCTGCCATCAGCTGCAGCCTCCAAGCCAGCTGCCTGGCTGGCTAGTTCCACCTCTGTCATGCACACCTGCCAGAGCAACAACTCACCTGGAGCTGCAGTACCGTTGCCGTCGCCTTCCCGCAGCCTGAGGTTCTGGCTCCCCACAGTCTCCTGGCACTGATGAGGAGAAGAGGCGGAAGCCTAAGACATTGGAAGAAAAGCAGGGAAGTTATTAGGGCACCCTCTGTGTTGGGGTCAGACCAGGACCGCCTATCCAAAGGGCATGTTCTCCAACCCAACTAGGCATTTTGTGTTTTCGTTTTGTATTTTTGTGCTGTGAGCCACCCTGTGGTCCTCGGATGAAAGACAGTATATAAAGTTAATAAATAATAAAAATAATAATAAAGACTACAGTCATACCTCGGGTTAAAGACGCTTCAGGTTGAGCGTTTTCAGGTTGCATTCTGTGGCAACCTGGAAGTAACGGAATGGGTTACTTCCGGGTTTCGCCGCTAGCGCAAGTGCAGACACTCAAAATGACGTCACACGCATGCGCAGGAGCGGTGAATTGTGACCTGCAGATGTGCAGGCGCAGGTTGCGTTCTGCTCAGGATGCGAACGGGGCTCCGGAACGGATCCCGTTCGCATCCAGAGGTACCACTATATTGGAGCGAGAGGCTGGGAGTGCAAGTGGGCCTCGCTCTGTTAACCAGCAGGGCAGCAGGTATGGCTTCTTGGAATTCTACCAGGCCTCACCAAACCAGGGGCTTCATACTGCCTGTCAATCTGAGAGCCTGGTGTTGCATACACCTATCCCTTACTGTGCCTGAAGTGTGTTCCACAGAGTACCGTGTTTGCCGTCAGAGGCCAAGTCTTCTGTGGATGGAGGGTGGTGGCACAGAACTGGCCTTTTCAGTGGTGGCTCCCTACCTTTGGAATGGTCTTACCAGGGAAGAATGCCTGGTGCTATTGTTGTCTGTCTTTAGGCAACAGGCAAGAAGACACTTGTTTACCAAGCCTTTTTAATTTTTGATTGGGAAGGTACTTAACGAGATTTGTGCTCATCCTTTAAGTGGGGCAGGAAAGGACTTGTTCTTTTAAAATATATTGCTGGGTTAGTATTTTAGTTTGGTGGTATTGTTGTTTTCCTACTTGGTTTTAATGTATTAGTTCTTTCTATTTTTATTGTGGAAGTTGCTTTGAGACACCCAACTACAAAAATGTGAATAATAAACACAAAAACCTAACAATAAAATATTTGAGGTTTGAGGATACACAGCCCCAGGCTCCAAGGTCCTTGCTTCAAACTCCAGAGTTCCTGACACAACAAGTTTAGAATGCACATACACAAAGAATCAAAGCAACACTTAAATTGATATAAAGCATTTTAGATTATGCAGAGAACCCACTCACCATCGTCTTCAGTCTCTGAGGACTGCAAATTGTCCTGTGCAGGTCCTGGAGAATGCTTCAAAATAGTAATGGAGCTAAAAGAAAGAGTTACATTTGCACAACGATAAGGGAAACCAGGGGTCATGTTAAAATACTGGCATGACACAAATGATACAGCAAGCCTAGGAGACTCATTGGTTGGTTAGGTTTTGGCCAGACAATCTGGTACTCATTTGCCAGTCCAGATTCCCAGTTTTCATTCTCATGCTTATTTTTTGTTTTTGTTTTTAAAGAAGCAAGTCTTTAGCTCTGATTCCTGCATTGTAGGGGGTTGGACTAGATGTCCCTTTGGAACCCTTCCAGTTCTGTAATTCTGTGATTGTAAAACCAGAGCTGAAATGTGCAGGCATTATTCCATCCACCTGTTATGGGGAAACTCCCTGCTGCAGTCAGCTAGGATTGACCAGGAAGTAGCAATAATACCCACAGAGACAGTAAATTCTAGATGTAGTGACAGCTGCCCAGAGATGGAACTTCCTGGATTCTTTCATAGCTATTTTTCCCTCTCACCTGGAGTGGAAGTAATTTTTTAGTCCAGGATTTTAGCATGCCTGTGATTGCATGACCTGCCCCTCCCTTCCTCCCTCAAACAAATGTAAAAAAGACAGGAGTTTATGTTCTAAGACAAGTGCTTTTATTTAATTTTACAAAGTTGCTTTTTTATTTTTTTCAAAAAGCTTTTTATTTGTTCCTTAATATGCTAGTTATCCATGACCTTGATGACTGAAGTGCATTAAACTTGGGGCTGGCTTTGAAAATGGTTTTAAAAACTCATGGTCATGCTATGCCAGTGCTTTACCACCTGCCTTTAATCTGGAGCACTGGACGTGTCCTGAAGAATTCCTGCACCAAAGCAATTTCTACTTAGAACTCTCCAAAAAATATGAACCCTCTTTTCTCTGAGGGAAGGGCTCAAGGAGCATCAATGTCACACCTTTGAGAACACATACCTGTCCAAAATTGCTCCCAATTTCTTTGCAACATGAGCTCGGAATTCTGGAGTGGTCTGCAGCTCATTCCCATCCTGCCCGTGATCGGAGACCTTCTCTCTGTTTAAAGAGAACAAACTACTAAATTATCTTGGAAGTTTGTAGCAAACAGTTCCCTTTGCCTTGAAAAGAAGAAGCTGGAATCAGATTCTGAAAACTGTAATGAGCCAGCCAGAGGGATGTGCAGTATGAAAGATCTGGGTGAGAATGCCAAGCAGAGAGACCAAATATCTTATATAAACACATTTGGCACCAATTCAGGTTGTCCAATACATGACATGGAGGTATGAGAAACAGACTTATAACTCACCTAGGGTTTTTTTGTTTTTGTTTTAAGATCTAGGTAAGTACAGTTCTGCTATCCTACCCCTGGGTAAATTGGAGAAAAGCATAATTAAACCTAGAATTATGACCAGCTTTCTGGCAGAGGACTCAGGGATGCATTTAGACCAGCATGCCTAGTGAGAGCCTCTTGGGGCTAAAACATGTCAAAAAGAATGGAAACGGTTGTGGAACAGAGTATTTCCTTGGAATAGGGTATTCCCTTGTTCTTATTATATATCTTTATCCTCAATAAAAACTTTATTACCAGGGGTTCTTGACTTTGCACAATTTTGCCTTTGCATGCAGACCCATGAAACCAAACCGTCACATAAGTGGCAATGTACCACATGATTCTTATGGCTATGTAGCTCAAATTTTAGTTTCTAGTAGAACAGAACACAATGCTCAGTAAACTTTCAAAAAAGCAAAGTTACCTGATGCTAAGTTCAGCGGATGGCAACTTGATCTTCTTAAAGTTACCTGCAAAAAGTTAACAATTAGGCCCAACATGAAAGCGAAGTTAGTTCAAATTCATTAGCGAGCCCTTTACAAAAGCAGTTTACAAAAAGAATAATGCAATAAAATTATTAGCAAAAGCAATTATTAAAAAAATTAAAACCAGCAACAAACTAAAAACACATCAGCATTCTAGATATTGAGGTAGGCTTGCCTAAATGAAAATGTTCTTAGCAGGTGTCGAAGAGTAAGAATACAGTGATGTTCCAAAGCGTAGGTGCTGCTACACTAAAAGATTAATTTCTGACAGATTTTTGTTGGTGCTGCAAAAAAGCATCAAAACCTTTGTGGATCATTGTTCTGAGTCACGTGACTCGAGCCAATCTTTAATTGACTTTAAAGGCTTCTTATCCATCCATAAGTCTAAGGCAGGTATATGTGGCCGTTGGCTTTTGGAGCCCCAGCCCCTATCAGCCCCAGCCAGGGATGACAGGGGTTGCAGTCCAAGGAGGCTGCAGGTGCCCCATTCCTGGTTTTAAGAGATCAACTGGATACAGCCCTATTTCTGGCACACACACAAAAAGATTTTCTGCAGGGCTTTTTTGGGATGGCTAAAGTTTCTATCTAGAGAGAGGAAGGTGCTGCCAGGCCTGCCGCTCAGGGCTCTCCCTACCGCCTTTGGGCACCAGCAGGGCCGCTGCTGCTGCTCGCTGCAGCACCGGATCCCAGGCAGCCTCCCGGAGGCGCCCCAAATCCTCCTCCTCCTCGCTGCTGCTGCTGCTGCTGCTGGCTCTCCTGGTAGCCGACATGATGGAAATCCCCATGGTCGCAATGCATCCTGGGGGCTGTGGTCCAGACCTCGTGGCTCAGCCCATCCCTAGCCCGGTGCCCTCGGAATTGGACTACAACTCCCATTAGCATAGCCAGATGACGCTAAGTCCGATTACTGTGCTGCCTGGGGCTGATGGGAGTTGTAGTCCAAAACTGTTGAATGGAGAAAACGACCCTAAATATCTTCATTGGACTGGTCAGCATATTTGTGGAATACAGAACACAGAACACTTAATTCACCGTCAGAGAGTGATAAGAAGAATAACGAAGAAAGGCGGGTTTGGCTTAATTTATATTATATATAAGCCCTGCTGTTAGCTTTAGATCGTCCATCCATCACATAGGTGCCCTTCTCCTCAGTCTTTTGAAATTGTAAGGTTTCCATACGGACACTGCTTTTCTCCACTGGCCTGAGGCGCCTCATCACAGGTATTGCATATGTCCATCTCAACTTCGGAGACTTTTTGGCTACACATAAATTTCAATATTTGTCTCACCCAGTTATTAGTTTAATGACGTTACTATAACACGGCACGTTCCATGGCATGCTGTGTTGCTCTTACGCTGCTAAGGCTTGCCCAAACAAAAATGTATAGCAGGCTTCCGAAGCAGCAGCACCTCATCAAGAGGCAGGGAGTTCCAAAGTGCAAATGCTGCCGCACCGTGTCATGAATCTTTCATTCTTCTCCTCCTCGCCTATTTCCATACATTAAAGTGACGTGGCCCTGGGTTCGGCCCCACCTTTCTCACAGAACTAGGCCCGGGCTTCGAGGAAGCAGCCGCCTCCGTAGAGTGGCGGGCCTTTTGGCAGGCGGAACCTTTGTCGCGGCTGCCTCCGGGGCAACAGGGAGAACCCTTTGCGCCGGGGGACGGCGTGTGCCCTTGGGATAAGGGACCCCCTTTCCTGTTGTGGGGCCGGACTTCCGGCTAGGGGAAGAAATCAGGTGACAGTTGCCGTTCGGGCGGAGGTGGAGTTCGAGAGAGCGAAGGGCCGCGAGCGGCGGAAGGCGCCAGCCGGAGGACCCCGCGCCGACTCCGGTGAGAGCCCCGAAGGAGGCAAAGGAGGAGGCCCCCCGAGGTCGGCGAAGTGGGAGCTTGACCTTGGCAGGGCCGGGGGCCTGTCAGGAGAGAATTCCCGCCTTGGGAGCAGGTGCCGGGGCTCCCGACTCGCCTCCTGCTCTCTGTGGGGTGGCGGGTATGGGGGTCGAGGCTGCTGGTCAGGCTCAGTATGTTGCCTTTCATCATCCCCTCATGTAAAGTGGGGGGGGGGGGGCTGACCGCTGTTGGAAACGGAATACAGTGGTACCTCGGGTTAAGTACTTAATTCGTTCCGGAGGTCCGTTCTTAACCTGAAACTGTTCTTAACCTGAAGCACCACTTTAACTAATGGGGCCTCCTGCTGCTGCCGGAGCACGATTTCTGTTCTCATCCTGAAGCAAAGTTCTTAACCTGAAGCACTATTTCTGGGTTAGCGGAGACTGTAACCTGAAGCGTATGTAACCTGAAGCGTATGTAACCTGAAGCGTATGTAACCCGAGGTACCACTGTACTGGGATCTCTATGGATCCCAGCTTGGCTCAATCCAGCTGGGTAAGGAGGGAGAACCTATCAGTGGTAGGATAGCCGAATACAGTGGTACCTCGGGTTACATACACTTCAGGTTACACACTCAGCTAACCCAGAAATAGTGCTTCAGATTAAGAACTTTGCTTCAGGATAAGAACAGAAATCGGGCACGGTGGCAGCAGGAGGCCCCATTAGCTAAAGTGGTGCTTCAGGTTAAGAACGGACCTCCGGAACGAATTAAGTACTTAACCCGAGGCACCACCGTACAGCCTTATTTCCCCCAACGTTATTGTTGTTGTTGTAGCCGAATACTGTAGAGCCTTATTCTCCCCAACGTTGTTGTTGTTGTTGTTGTAGCCGAACAGAACCTTATTTTCCCCAACATTATTACAGTGGTACCTCGGGTTAAGAACTTAATTCGTTCTGGAGGTCCGTTCTTAACCTGAAACTAGTCTTAACCTGAGATACGACTTTAGCTAATGGGGCCTCCTGCTGCCACCGCACAATTTCTGTTATCATCCTGAAGCAAAGTTCTTAACCCGAGGTACTATTTCTGGGTTAGCGGAGTCTGTAACCTGAAGCGTCTGTAACCTGAAGCGTCTGTAACCCAATATACCACTGTATTGCTATTATTTATTATTTGTTGTTGTTTAGTCGTTTAGTCGTGGCCGACTTTATTATATCCTACCTTTTCTCCAAGGAGCTCTAAGCGTCTGGCACGTTCCTCCCCTTGTCCATTTTATCATTGCAACAAGAGAGACAGTGACTGGCCCAAGGTCTCCCAGTGAGCTTCATGGCTGTGGTGGGATTTGAACCTTAGTCTCTCTCCCAGGTCCTGGTCCAACACTGTAGCTGCTGTGGTATACTGGCGGTCTTATGCTGAAGACTTGGCATGTTTACACTGTGGCTTTTATTTGTTTTATAGAATCTGTATACTGTTTGATTGTAAAAGGGGGGGGGGGAAATGCCTCAAAGCAGTTTACTCTCTTTCTCTCCATATATAAATGATTGTTAAAAACAACTGCTTAAAACATTTAAAAATAAAACCATTGAAAAACTACAAACAGATTAAAACTCACACAAAATCTTCACACTCGAGATGTATTCTTTTTGGACCCTCCTTATTTCTGTGATTGTAAATGGTCTGCAACAGGAATTGCAAGATTTGATGCATTCAAGGAGGAGGAGGAGGGGTCTGCAGACATTTATTGGCCCTGGTAGCAAATTGAAACCGTCATATTCAGGGCCAGTATCTACCTCTGAATATCAGTTGCCATAGTGTATGGGGGATGGGCTGTCAACTTCAAGTTCTTTTAAAAAATACACTTTATTGGTATTTAGGAAAGTACACACCTTCATGTCCTTTCTGAAAGCACCAAGGTGACCATGTTTGAAAGCAGGATACTGGACCAGATGATCCTAGTCCAGGATACTGGACTAGCCCAGCACACTACCTCTTTTACTTTTTAAACTTTAAAATGTACTTCTTGCCTTGTAGTGCAGAGTGAGGGGGAGAGGTGCCCCTCCCCACTCACTCCATTCCTGTGGTGATCAGTTACAGGGAGGCCTAACAAAACCAAAGATTTTGGGATTCAGAATAGTGTGTAGACTTCCATGTTATCAGACTGAAGTGTTTTTTCCTGCAGTTTTCCCTCTTGGGTTTTATATTGAATTCCTGTGCATCCCTTGGGTATTCTCTGATTGTAGAGTGGCTAATAAATTCTGAAATAAAATAGAATAGAGTAGCAGCTCAGAAAATGAACCCTCTTCTTGTAATGAACAGATTACAACATTAAAAGACTAGCAATATATCCAGCAAAATGTAACCAAGCCAGGATTGCTGTCAGTATGCTTTTGAATAGCATGTAGCCATAGCTTTCAGTTCTAAACTTTTAAAAGGCTGTTTTTTTGTGTGTGTTCCTCAAAGACTCCATTTCCCCCTGTATCAGGCCGTATAGGCAAAAATTTGCTGTTATCTTGAATCTCTTGGGTCGCCCCAGGCCTTTACGTCTTGGTTAAGGCATGGTGCAAGACTCTTAATTGATACATGAAAAATATTGAGTGAACTGGTCTTACTTAATTCCATTCAAATAGTGTTGTTCATTGTTAAGATTGTTTATAAATTTTGTGTAAGTGCTGGTGATTTATTCCTATCTGTTTCTTCATTTTTATCCATTCAAAACCAGAGCATTTTTTGCAAAGACTGTTGGTAGAAGCTGCATTTGACTTGTGGAATTTTCTGGTGTTGTTCCTCTATTCTTCTTCAAGAATGGCCTTTGTGTGTCTCAGTTAAATGGCACAAATATTTCCCCAAAAGTAAGTGCCATTGAGTTCAGCAGGGTTAACTCCCAATTAGTTACATAGGATGGTGGCTGCCTTTTTAAAACAGCCACCACCACCCTGCTTGGGCATGTGCAGATATAGACCTTACTTTGTTGTTTCTGGAATCCGTCTGGCTTGGGAGACAATGGAGGAGTGTGCCTTTAAGGGTGAAGTCAAAAGACTTTACTATAAATGTATTAATGCAGAACTATTCCAGACATGGAGATAATTTACATGCATGATCTAACAGGTTAAATTGGATATATCTATTTTCCGGAATAAAGGAATAATGCATGCTAAATGTTTTCTTAGGAACTAGATTCAGGTATGTAGCCGTGTTGGTCTGACGCAGTCGAAATATATATTAAAAAAACAAATTATCCAGTGGCACCTTAGAGACCAGCTAAGTTTGTTCTTGGTATAAACTTTCATGTTTACACGAAAGCTTATACCAAGAACAAACTTAGTTGGTGTCTAAGGTGCTAAGGGACAATTTTTTTATTTTCTTAGGAACTAGTATGTTAAGAGCGTGAAACGAAATGAACATCTGTGCAGGAGATCATATTGAGGTGATCTGGGCAGCCCCTCCCAAAGTTATCCAGTTAATCACCTGGTCTGGAAAAATGCTTTGGGTCCCTCATGTTCAGCCCTGCAAAGAGACAAATAAATATTTGAAAAATCATGTGTGTCAAAATACGAATTTTAGCTGCCTGGATGAGTGACCACCTGAGATTTTTCCAACCCTATTCCACAGGCATTGATTTTGTTTTGTTTTTGATGTTAGCTTGTTTGCTTCTAGTGAGCTGTGCATAATTAATTCAAAAGATTTTGTAGTCACAGATGACCAGACTTTGTTACAATGCTTATACAATATTTTATTTAAAGACTGTTTAAATAAAAAGCATAAACATATTTACTATGGAGTAAGTCCATTGAACAAACTGGGGTTACTTCCAAATAAGCATAGATAGGACTGTGCTGTCAAAGTGGTTTGAAGGCTCAGGATGGTTGAGAATTGCAAAACTGGAGCAAAGGTCCAAGGCAGTATAGTAGAATGGAAAATAGAGCCTCGAGAAGTCAACATGTAAAGCAGGGTGTATGTATATCCTGGGTGCAGACACCTATATAAAAGGGTAACTTCCAGATTAGATAACTTTTCTCCAAAGCAGGAAACCACTAGAACGTTCATAAGCTTGCAGCTTAATGTTTCATGAGAAGTGCCTGGCTTAATAAAGGTGTGTGTTTTGCCACTTTTTTTCATTTGAAATGCATGCATGATTTTACTAGCAGTGGCTGAACCACTGAAAAATCTGTAGAGCTCAGAAGCTGCATCTATTAAAGCTTGCTAGCTGATTGCAAGGCTGCCCTTTGGGAGCCCCCTGCAAAATGATGTAACTGAATGAAAAGAGTTCTGTTGAAATAGGTGCCTCCTCTTTCCCACTTGCCAAGTTCTGGTGATGTGGACCCACTGTGGAGCTGCATTCCCCTATGCAAAAAGCACCATTTCACAGGAGCCAAGTGGCGATGCGGATAAGGTCCCGCTTCAGTACTTGTGCTTTCTCCTTTGGCGTTTTTGCAAGGAAAGGAAGCAGAGAGGGGCTGAATTTGCTTCAGGTAAGCGAGGCAAAATGACAAGGTAGCAGGGAGGGGATTCTGTTTTTGGAAGAGCTGCATAGTGTATTAAGACGGGGGTCCCCTTGTGTAAGAAGTGGACTTCTCAGCTGCTTACACACTGCTGGGTTTTACAAGTTCTGTAAGCTTTAATTAGTAGGGTAATCTATGAAAGTTTGATTAGTCATTTGCCAGCAGATAAAAAATTATAATTGGTGAGCTGAGTTTTCAAGAACACCCATCTTTATATATGTTTTGGTTTGTTGACGTGGCAGGAATGAGAGGGAGAACCTTTCTTTGAACAATGAGTGGGAGGGTCCTGTTTGTTAAATTCCAGGTTGTGTTTTCTTTGAATTTTAATAAATTCATTGAGTAGTTGGTTAAAGTGTAAATGATTCCTCAGTTTAAATTGCTGTCATTTTTTTCATACATAAAACATGGAGCTGCCAAATGAAATCAATGGTTTTGTCTTTGCTAATTGTTGGTGGTTGTTTTTAGCTTTTGAATTGAATGTTAGGGTGGATGTTGTTGCCATAAGTGGGCCAGTATATTGCTTTTACACCCTGAGTTGTAAACATATGGTGGCTCGTCTGTGGATTTTGTTAAGTTGGAAATGAAGGATCTTAAGATTAACTGAATGAATACAAATTGCGAAAGAAACCTCTTTAAAAAGTTTTTTTTAGCATATTCTGTTTAATGCTCAAAGGTCTTCTGCTGTGCATCCATGCATCTTTGTTAAACCCATCCTCAGCCTTAGCTGTGCCAAGCCCACTGGGAAGTGCCATGAATTTAAAAACCAAAAAGGGCTTTGGATGTATTAATATTATCGTGCACTGAATTTCAGGGAGTGTTTGTCAAACTGCTGTGCTAAATGTTGTGGGGCTCGGTTAAAAGAAACAAGCAGGGAACTCACTGGGAGGCCTAGAGATTGCTCTGTTCCCATCAGTGCCAGTCATGAGGGTATATTAAAACCAGGTTGTTGCTCAGCTTGCCCAAGATTTCTCTGGACTACGATAAAAAATGGTCTGAGGGCTTTCACTGCAAAAATAAACGCTATAGAGTATTATTTTCCTCAATCTGGTGCCCTCCAGGTGTTTTGTACTTCAGCACCAGCCAGCCCAGCTTTACTCTAAAACCTGTGGAGGATGCCAGGTTGGAGACATACGGTAGTGCCACCATCTCCTCCTTGGATCTGGATTAGGGAAATAATATAATGGCGTCCCCTAAATTCTCTCTCTTTCTTTCTTTCTTTCTTTCTTTCTTTCTTTCTTTCTTAGAGTTCAGTTGCATTAAAAATTTCCTGACTGGGTGTGACAAGAATGGCCAGCAAAGGGCCAGCAGCTTCTACCTCCACCGAAAGCAACAATGCTGGCGGGACCAGTGGCAACAGCAGCAGCGGGGACGGGACAAGCCAGGACAGCACTTTCGAGTGCAACATCTGTTTGGATACGGCCAAGGATGCTGTGATCAGCCTATGCGGGCACCTCTTCTGGTCAGTATCCTGGTGCTCTTGGCCAGTTGTCCATCTGCTTTCTACGCCAAGCGCTTGAGTTGCCTACATAAATGTTAGGAAAGTTTGTGTGGTTTTTTTTAAAATAAAAACCCCCTCAAACAATTGCTGCTTCTCCAACCCCACCCCATGTGTGCCCCTCACTCATCTCTCTCCTTGGCAGTGCCCCTGCAAGCCAGGTGTTAGTTGTGAAGTTCAGTTCCCCACATGCGGCTCTTTGCTTTCTTCCCATAGGAATGAATGGCAGCCATTTAATCCCATGAGGGTGTATGAAAGGGGTGCAGTTGTGGGCACAGTGATGCCAGGTGTGCTAGGATCAGGCCCCTGCTGTGCTCTTGGATGCACTTGTTCATGGAACTCAATGAGAGCCACTGTAAGACCTGCTTTGCTAGTGGCACACCTTTACCTAGAGAGCCCTGCCCTCAGTGCTGTGGTAAACCTTGAGGGTGGCAGAGCCTGGGGACTGGCCTGAGTGCAGTTTTGCTGTTTTACTTATTTGATTGTGAATGTATAAACTGTTTAATATAGAATTCCCTAAGTGGTGAATGAACGTGTATTCAAACACATATGATAAAATCGGCCATAAGACAAAGCAGCTATGGAAAAATCATCATCATCATTATTCTTGTTGGGAACATAACTCCCATTGTCCCTGAACACTGGCTAAGTCGTCGTATGGAGGGGACGCCAGGTTGAGGAAGGCCTTTGGCTTGCTTTTCCACAGCGGTGGTGGGAAGCCAGTTCTAGATGCTGCCACGCCTGTGCGGAAACAACTTTCAGCCCAAAATACCCTTGTGTGGTCCTGTTAGTTCATGCTCCATTTGCATACTCCAGTTTCACTGTGTTGGGTTCTTCTTTTTCTGAGGCTGCTTGAATGTAAAGCTCAGCTGCCTCTAGGTAAAGTTGGGATTATTCTCTCCACCCCTCTGCCTCCTGCCCATTTCAGAGTGTGTGTCCAGGACAGCTGTATAAGCCAGATTTTCCTTCTCCCTCCATTCCTGTCATTACTTAAAATAAAATAATGCATGAACAGGAATTTCTGATGCACTGGGGAAATCTGCCGGCTGGCCAGTTGCCATCTGAGTGCAATGCAGGAATGCCAAAGAACCCCTGACAGACTGCCACCAACCTCTGTTTAAAAACCTCCAGTGAAGGAGAGTCCACCACCTTCCGAAGGAGCCTGTTCCACTATCGAACAACCCTTATTGCCAGAAAGTTCTTCCTAATGTTTACTTGGTCTAACCTTCCTTGTAATTTGAATCCATTGGATCGGGTCCCACCCTCTGGAATAGGGTAATGCAAGCTTGCTCCATCTTCCATGCAACATTGCGACAGCACTTTAGATGTTTGAAGATGGCTTTCATATCATATCTCAGTCTTATCCAGGCTAACCGTATCCAACTCCCTCAACTGCATAAGGCTTGGTACTACCTAGAAGAGAAGCAAATTGTATTATCTGGAAGTGAAGCATTTTTTAAAAAAAACCACCCCTAGCTGCTTTCTTACTTAAATATTATTGTTTTAATACCCAACTGTGGAACCGGCAGGGCTGGATTCCAGTCTATTGCTTGCTCAGTGTATTTTGACCTCTCTCCCTTTTCTCCCCTGCCTCCACCACTGCACCACTCCACCTCCTGCCCTGTGAACAAATCATTCTGGGATTCTCAACAGTTGGCCTTGTTTACACCAGGTAAGGCAGCTTTTCTTTTGCTTTGTCTTTCATCAGCTCCTCTTGCTCAGTCAACCCCTCAGCTCTCTGGGGGAACTGAGAAGGTGCAATATCCCTTTCAGTTTCTAAACGGTGCCTGTGCACCAGAGATCTCTAGGGCAACCCAATTTGCTAATAACTGTTAGCATGCAATAGTTTGTAATCTGCAGCTTTTTCTGTGGGGGTGATTGTTCTTTGTTGGAAGCTTCTATTGGTTGCAGTGAGATGGCACAGATAAATAATAAGTATCTGCGAGGCGGCTGAGTGTTCAGAGCACTTTTGTACATTCTCTTGGTGCAACAGCTCTGTAAAGGTAGGTCAGTATCAATATGAAAATGAGGTTACGTCAGTGTCATCCACTTTTGTCACTGGCAAAAGGGAGGAGTTTCCATCTCTGTGCTCTGCACCAACTTCCAAATACTGGGGTGGGAGAGGCCATATGTTAGCATGCAGCTTAAAGGCCTGAGGCAAGAGTTGTGGCCTGTTGTATGTTAAGGGATGCCGAGGAAAAAGTGTGGGTCAGGCCACAAAAGTGGTAGAAGAGTCTGCATGCCACACAATAGCCTTTGTCAGCCTGGGGCCCTCCAGATGCTGTAGATTCCAGGTCCCACTGGCCTCAGCCAGCACAGCTGTACAATGCTGGGGAGTTGAAGTACATGCTGGCTGGAATGAACTATCTAAAGGGCGCCAGATTGGGAAATTGCTGCCACAGAACCATGCAGTAAAAATGGTCCCAAAGTGCTGAAAGCATGAGAAGATGTTTGGCAGTGGCGGAGAGGTGGAGATGATTCCTTGTGCCCAGGAGATTTTGTGAATGGCACATGCGATGACACTTAGCATATGCTTTCAGTGGTGGTATTCTGATTCTGATTCGTTAATGTATTTAAATCCCACCTTTCTCCCAAATTTGGTTCAAGGAGACCTACAGCATTTTACAAACCTCGTTCTAAAACACAAAGGGATGAAAACAAACTAGTTAAAAACCATATTTAAAATAAAATAAATCACTTTCAGAACCAGCATTAAAATACTGATTGCACCTTGTTTCCAAAGGCCTTTCTGAACAGGGAGGTTTTGGCCTGCTGATGGAAAGATAATAAGGAAGGGGCCAGTCTAGCCTCTCTAGGAAGGGAATTGCACAATGAGTCCTGTGTGCTTCATGCAAGGCACATCTCTAGTCTCTTGCTCAGGTTTGTTCGTTCTTTCCTGCCTTTCCAGTGGTTAGAGACCAGGCCCAATCGGCAGGTGTGTCCTGTATGTAAAGCAGGTATCAGCCGCGACAAGGTCATCCCACTTTACGGAAGGGGCAGCACCGGACAGCAGGACCCCAGGTAAGAATGTTGGAAGCCATTTCCTTCGGCTGTAGGGGTGCGGAACCTGTGGCCTTCCAGGTGTTGCTGAACTACAGCTCCCACTGGCCCGCAGGAAGCATGGCCAATGGTCAGGGATGATGGGAGTTGTAATTCAGCAACATCAGGAGAGCCAAAGGTGCCCCATGCCTGTGTTACAAAAACAGCATTTGTTTTGTGGGAGCCACAAGCCCTTATGGAGTGGGATTTGCAGAAGTGAATGTGGAGAGTTTAGGTGATGTTGTTGCCAAATGCCTCCAAAGCCTTCCCCCCTCTGTAGTATCTTTTAAAATCTCCCTGCTTGAACTGTCTGTAGCAGTGGTTCCTAAACCTTTTTGGGCTGCCACCCGCTTGGTTCCATAAACTCATCCCCAATGTCCCCTAGTGTACTACACTATTAAAAGAAGCATTATATAGAATGGTACTTTGCATAACCCACTAAGGAAGATAATAACACCATCAATTTGAGAACAGCAACAATTAGTTGCACATTAATCCAAAATCCAATTAAAACTATTTAGTTTAATTTGTTAACCTGAGGAAATAATGGGAGCTGGAATTGGAGCATTTGCCTGTGTACGAGAACTTCGCTATTCCCCTTCACTGCAGGCTGATAGACAAGGCTGATTAGAGCATGAGAACTGGGCAACACTGTTCATGAAAATGCATTTGAGATCCTGAGTGTTTCTAAGGTACTCAGTGCTTCTGGACTCAGAGTTCTGGAAGCAGAGATTTAGAATTATGCAACGTGTATCTGTAGGAATAAGTAACTTGAGATGGTCTTTAAAAGAACCCAGTCTGATAACATCAGCCCCAATAGGCACATCAGTGCAAAAGACACTTCATATACTAGACTATCAAATGTTCTCGATTCCTGCCTGGCAGGGGGCTGGACTAGATGAGCCTCGGGGTCCCTTCCAGTTCTGTGATTCCTTCACTGCGAGAAGTGAGGTTACAGGGAACCAGGCAGAGAGCCTTCTCGGCAGTGGCACCCTCCTTGTGGAACGCCCTCCCATCAAATGTCAAGGAGATAAATAACTATACAACTTTTAGAAGACATCTGAAGACAGCCCTGTATCGAGAAGTTTTTAATGTTTGATTATGTTTTTATGTGCGTTGGAAGCCTCCCAGAGTGACTGGGGCAACCCAGCTAGATGGGTGGTGTATATTATTATTATTATTATTATTATTATTATTATTATTATTATTTATTACCAGCTTATCAAAGTCTGATAGTCATTTGCAGCTCCATCACCCAGCTTCTGCTCCCTTGCCTCAAATGCAAAGGTTCAACCCTTGGCATTTCCAGTTAAAGCTGGGGAAAGATTCCTTCCTGAAACTCTGGAGATCTGATGTCAGTCAGGGTAGGCAATTCTGAGTTGGATGGGTCAGTGGACTGACTCAGTATAGTGTCGGGCTGTCACTCAGTGGTAGAACATCTGCTTTGCAGACAAAAAGTCCCAGGTTCAATCCCCTGTGGCCTTTCCAGGGAGGGCTGGGAAAATACTTCCTGCCTTAAACCCCGAAGAGCTGCTGCCAGTCAGAGTAGACCGTAGTGAGCTAGGTGGAGCAGTGGTCTGACTTGATGTCAAGTAGCTTCCACTATTCCACTATTGTGAAAGGTCTCCACCCTCTTACAGTCTGTGATGGTCACACTGATGCAACACTCTCTCTCTCTCTCTCTCAAATAATAATGATAAGAGTTTCAACACAGGCCAGCAATTAAAGAGGAAGATAGGCATTGAAACTTCTCAGTCACCCCACCCCCCATGGCTGGGAATGCAGTGGAAGGAAAGAAAGGAGCTCTTGGGTCCAGGTGGTGTTCATCAGGTCCCAGAGTTGACCAGAGCTTGGCTGAGCTAGAATGAATGAATTGTCTCTTGCAGAGAGAAGACACCACCACGGCCTCAAGGCCAGAGACCTGAGCCGGAAAACAGAGGGGTGAGTAAGCTACGATTTGCAGCCTTTGGGGGTTACTTCTGTATCTCCCAGAAGTACAAACGAGACAAAAAGGCATATTGCTCACCCTTAGGGCTATGAAGAGCAATGTACAAGCTTAAACCAAAGCATCAGAACAGCCTTGTTCTGTCTGGTGCCTTCCAGATGTATTGGACTACAGCTCCTATCAGCCCTAGCCTGATAGCAACAACAATCCTGTGAGGTAGGCTAAGCAGAGAGAGTAAATGGCCAGAGCTCACTCAGTGAGCCTCATGGCTGAACAACGGTTTGAACCCTGTCCTCCTAAGGTCTCTTACTTGGATGCTGAAAACACTGCACCACACTGGCTCTTAGTAACCATGTTTCCTTTTTGTAGGATTTTATAAAAATGTGGATTTTGAAAGCCTGTGGGGACCATGTATGTAAACAGCCTCTGATTATAGTTGGTCTCCAATAAGTCTGTGCTACTGGGGAATGAAGATTGATATGTGTAAACATACAGTGTGTGTAGACATGGGGGTTATAAATAGCCGGCTGTGTGGGGTTGAGAGATATTGGACAGGCTGCAGAATTTCCTAGCATGAAGTTGGGGAGCACACCTGACCTGATGAAATAATTGCATTTTTCCATGCAAGGCAGCTTGGAGCCTCCAGGGTCTACCTGTGGGCCTCATTGCTTCAAACAAACAGCTCTGTTGGGTGTCATTAAGAAGCCTTTTTCTTTTCTCCGCACTCCCTGCAGAGTTGGTGGTGCCTTATTAAATCAGCAGCTGAACTTGAGAGCACCTTTTTAGCAGATGCTGCTGCCAGCACTAAGACTGATGGAGCAAAAAGGCCTTGCTTGCATTCTGCTCTACTGGCATGGCCTTGAGGATCAGCACAGA
The DNA here is from genome assembly GCF_027172205.1 of Podarcis raffonei. Taxonomy (NCBI): domain Eukaryota; kingdom Metazoa; phylum Chordata; class Lepidosauria; order Squamata; family Lacertidae; genus Podarcis; species Podarcis raffonei. Next base: position 26,430,781 of record NC_070617.1, read on the forward strand.
ATGCCCCGTCTCTGATCAGGTGGCCAGCAGCTGGTAGTACAAGCCATGTGGCCTGTCCCACGTGAAGAGAGAGAGGGGCTGAGCTGTGGAAAGTTCTCTCATTGGACTGCAACTCCCATCAACCCCAGCCAGCATATATGATGCTGAGGCTGATGGGAATTGTAGTCCAAGACTATCTGGAAGGCTCCTGGTTGTGGAAGGCTGGCGTAATCTTGGTGCAATGTTTCCCACATTCTTGATAGGTGTGTCACACTTATTTTCTGGATTTAAATTGGAAATAAACTCCTCCACCTCAGAAAGGATTCTTTTCAGAGTGTAGTAAGAAGAAAAGGAGCTGGGTCCCTATGTTTCTGCCTGTGTTGTGGCTTCTCTTGGCAGGCCTTGTAATTTATAAAGATGCAAAGAGATAATGGTCTCTAAGAGCAGGTGTCTTGCTGCATCTCTGCCTCAGAAGTGACAGGGCAATCCAGACGTCCCTGAATCAGAGATAATGAAGAGTTGCCCTCCTCCCCATCAGAGGCTAAGTGGAAAGAGGTGAGAGCAGGAAATTGTGCAGAGATACAGTGAGCAGGCTCTTCTGTGAGGGGACACTTTGGGCTCATGAGAGAGGTGCGGGTGTGTGAGTGTGTGTGTGTGTGTGTGTGTGTGTGTAAATCATGGCACACAGCCAGGGGCCAGTCATAATAAATCATAGAGAAGGCAAACAGGTCAGCATTTCACTTCGTAAACTAGCATGCTTGGAAGGTTTCATTATTCCCTCCCCCATTTGTGGTTCTTCCCAGGGCTTCCAGGGTTTTGGGTTTGGCGATGGAGGCTTCCAAATGTCATTTGGAATTGGGGCATTTCCTTTTGGTATATTCGCTACAGCATTCAACATAAACGACGGTCGGCCTCCCCCAGGTAAGGAGCACTTTCGAATAAAAAAAGCCCTAGCAAGCCAGCAAATCATTGGTTGCACTCACCATAATTATAGGACTGACAGATAAAAAAAAAAGCTGGCACTTGTCCATTGTACTTACGTTGCTGTTTGTGTAACCAGGGGTAAGTCCTGATGTTTCATTTGTTTAGAACCCTTTAAATACAGATAAGCTATTCTGTTTTTAAAACTTCAATCAGATGAGTGCTGCTTATCTTCTGCTCCATTTTTGTTTTGCTTTTGAAGTACAAAGTGAGAACAATACGTTTCTGCTTAGCAGTTCACCCGTGAAGTGATTCTCACTGGTAGTTTGTAAGGAACAGCCTCCAAGCTGATTAGCATCAGTGCTCTCTATATGAAGTAAAACCAGTTGTGTCACTTTCAGTGGCCCTGAATCCTGAGCAGGCCCCCTCCTTTGTTCATGAGCCAAAGCCTTTGACATAACTTTGGGGCTTCGGTGGCCTTTGACGTAAATGTATTTCATGTCCACCACCGAATATATTAAGTTTCCTGTCTCTTATGTCAAGATTTGAAAGCAAATCTGAAAACCCTTGTGGGTTTGTACTACTTAAGAATTAATTTTTTACTCTGCCATTTGCTAACAGAGACTTCTTAAAACCAACGCTTTCAACTTGAAATGTGCTGGGTGTTTTCAGTGACAGGCGCACTATCCTTACTTGATCACCTTTCTGCTTTTTTCATGGACACTGTGGCTGTTGCCTTGTCCTTCTTAGCTCTGGCTATATGCAGGGAGTCACAACAATACAAGATGTGGGGACATCACTAGTAATGGTAAAGGGACTCCTGACCATTAGGTCTAGTCGTGGCCGACTCTGGGGTTGCGGCGCTCATCTCGCTTTATTGGCTGAGGGAACCGGCATACAGCTTCCAGGTCATGTGGCCAGCATGACTAAGCCACTTCTGGCGAACCAGAGCAGCACATGGAAACGCCATTTACCTTCCCGCCAGAGCGGTACCTATTTATCTACTTGCACTTTGATGTGCTTTCGAACTGCTAGGTTGGCAGGAGCAGGGAATGAGCAACGGGAGCTCACCCCGTTGCAGGGATTTGAACCGCTGACCTTCTGATCGGCAAGTCCTAGGCTCTGTGGTTTAACCCACAGTGCCACCTGTGTCCCAATAGGGGATATCACTATTATTATTATTATTTTTTAAATCACAGGCTGGCTTTCTGAGCAAAGTTCCCCAGGGTGGCTTATGTAATATACATTTCCAGATGTAACAGCAGTACAAAACACAATGTTTCAGCAAATTCTGAGCCACTATAAAAGTGAAATGATCCAGTAATAATAAAACACATACACAACCCAGAACCAAAACAACCCGGTTTATCCATTTCACAGAGCAAAAATATAATGTATCGTTTGGTGAAACAGAGTCTTCAGAGCCTTTTCAGAGGCCTGCAGTGTGCTGATCTTTTGAATGTTGACAGGCAGCAAACTGCAGATCCAGGGTGCTACCACTGAAAAGGTCCTGTCACGCCTGCCATTTTCACTAACTGAGGCAGTGAGCAAATGAGGAAAGCTGCCATTGTTGATATGGGTTCAAGCAATCCTTCAGATAACTTGGGACAGTTGAAAGGGCCTAGGGAAGTCTTATAATGAAGATGCAGAATGGCGGCTGATTCCATGCTTTTCTGCTATTGGATCTGGAAATGCACTGCTTTTGTTTGCTGAGAGAGGTTCCCTTTTCTTTCTGTCTTCCCAGCGGTTCCAGGGACTCCCCAGTATGTGGACGAACAGTTCCTGTCCCGCCTCTTCCTGTTTGTGGCCCTGGTGATCATGTTCTGGCTCTTGATCGCTTAACCTTGCCCTGTATTGTACCATGGTTTGTGGGGCTCCGAACTGGTGACAGACGACTGCTTCTTCTTCTCCGTGCCCCACTGCCAGCCTCTCGGTGTCTGGTTCCATAGCTCATGGGCTCCCGCAAGCCCCGATGTCTGCTGCAATGGGAGGAGGACTCTTGCTTATTACGCCAGAGTAAATGGAATTAAAGGTCTCTCTTTAAAAGCATTCTAAAGTCCAGCCATGTGTCACGCAACAGGTAACTGGCTAAGGCTGTGAACCTAGCTTTGAGCTCCACATGCCAAGAGGGAGCATTGTTTGAAATCATGTGCCAAGCCATTAAACCAGGTGCTGGCCCTGGAGGGAGAGTGGGTGGCAAGGCCAGGCATGGAAGCACTTGCCCTGTTTCTCAGATGAGCCTTGCAACCCAACAGCACTGAAGGGAAGGAGATCAATGGACCTACTGCTTCAGAATCCAGTTGCATAGATTGACTGAAACCCAACTTGCTCCTGGAAATTGTCTTCTTATGTGAGTACAACTTGGGAAGACCATCAGGCGGCAGGTGAGGTCACCTTAGGAGTATTCTCTTCCTGCTGTTTCCCCCCTGGCTGACTTTTTCCCAGGGATATTTAAACAAGTTAAGGGATAAGAGACTCTCTCACCCTGAAAGAATAAAATACCTAAACTTCCTGGAACCAGATGGGGCAGGTTCTCTCATCTCAGGGCTGGGGGTGGGGATGTTGGACACCAGAGGGGTCCCCTCTGGGCTTGTTGCACAGCACACTTCCGCATGCATGAAAGCAGTGTTGTTTTCCTAAAACTTGTATAACAGCTTTCGGCTCTTAATTTGGATATAGACAGTTCTGGTTACTGTAGTCATTGACACTCATTTGCTCCTTCCTGAGATGAATCCAACATTGTCGTCTCCCCGTCCCCCAACTTCTTGGAATGGTTGGTTTGGGGGAAATGGAGGACAATCTTCTTTTGAGCATTTTGTTCTTCCCCCATAAGAGTTTCTGCATAGTGAGAATAACAGCCTAACTTGGGGGCTTGTTCTCAAGCTCCAAGGGGTCATTAGTGCGTGAGCTTTTTCAGATGACCAAAGATAATATTTTGAAGGGTTGATCATGAGCATGAGCCAGCAGGAAGCTCTCCTACACAAGCCCCATTGAAACAAATCAGAGCCATGCTCCAGTTTCCACCTTTCCCGTCCTTGTCTCTCCATATGTTGTAGTCCGGGAGTGGGGGACCTGCGGCCCCTCTTAGCCACAATGCATATCACCAATGGCCAGGGATGATGGGAATTCTTGTTCAACAGCATCTGGAGAGCCAAGGGTTCCCCACATTTGTAATCCAAAATCTCAGGAGAGCACCAGGTTGGGGGAGCTGTCTTCTTCGTTTCAGTGGGACCCACATGGAAGAGCATCCCACTTAAATGGATCTGAACTATTTACACAAGGGATTCCTTTGCAGGAGTGGAAGAAGCCTGGGAATATTGCTTTAAAACTGTTGCTGCTGAATCCTGGGAGATTCACAGGACCAAAAATGAACCTTTCTCGCTCCTTGACCTCACACTTTCTTGTAAATCCTAAGGGTCTCTTCTCAAAGACTCCTGGGTTTCTCTCTTGTATTGCAATGCTTTTGATCTCGTTTTTTTCTCCCTACTCCTTTCCCAATTTCTGTAGCAGCAATTTATTATGAGTTGCTTAACAAATCACAGCCAGCAATACTGAAAAGAACAAATTGCATAAGGGGGCTTCTTTTTTTTGACTAAGGTCTGATAGCATAGTAAAAACCAGTCATTCCCCCAGTAGAAGCTGGGATGGGTAACCTTGCATCCCCAGTAGTCACAGTGAGAGCGTTTCCCTTTTTTTAAAATGTAAAATCCTTCTGTCAATGGTTTTCCAAAAAGTGCTCAAGGGCCTGTCAGCGACATAAAAAAGTCTGTAACCTCTGCTGCCTCCTAGAACCTGCATAGCTTAGATTTGTTTTGTTGGGGGGAAAGATGGTGCCACCTACTGTTGATAAGGTAAAGTGAATACCATCATAATATATAAGGGATCTCTGGCATTTCCTTCTTTTTACAGTTCATGAAAATGAGTACCATGGAACTAAAGCTGCCCTTCTGAAAGCAATCTTGTTAAACGGTTTGCTGTAAAGCTTTTTTTTTAAAAAAAAAAATCTGTGGCAATCGGGAAAGAGAAAATTGAGATGTTCGGTTGTTATGGATTAAAAATATTAAAGCAGATTTAACTGCCTTGGACCTTTTAAACATGTGGAGTATTATATTTTTGCCAGCTGCTACCTGAACAAAAGGGGATCTGTCAGCCAAGGTGACCACAAAAGTACCTAGCCTGATTCAGAAGGTGCTGGATTGGGGTGAGTCCCACTGATAATGGCTCTTGTGGGTTGTATACTTAATGTTCAAACGGTCCAGTCTCCATATTTTCCTGAAACAGCAAAGGGTCTTGTGGCACCTTAAAGACCAGCAAGTTTATTGTAGTGTAAGCTTTCATGGACTCTACAGCCCTACTCTGTTGCCTGCATCTGTTGGAGTTGTCTTTAATGGGGGCAGAAGATTTTGCAGTCTAACCTGCTTTTTAAGGTGCCAGAAAAACACTCTGCTGTTTGGATTTCTACATACAAACACGGCTTCCCCTCTGGAATGTCATATTTTACTTGCAGGTTTGAAATGGCCTCTGGAGTTCCCCTTTCCCCTGCTGTGCTTTTTTTTTTTTTGTATTTGTATTCTTTCTCTCTCCCCCTCCCCCCCAAAAAAATCATGTATTGATTGTACCTGGCCTATGGTTAGCAAAAGATGGCACCACTGTGCAACACCATTGTGATTCACTAATTTTCACTGTTGTGAAAGTAATTTAGAATAAACACATTTTTACATTACCTTATGTCTGTGTGGAATTCTTCTTGTTACTGTCATTTAGTCATCTGCAGCCATAGGAATGTTGCTGAAGAGGTAAGTCAGCCATATTGTTTGAAGTAAAGGCTCTGCTTATACAACTGCTGATATCTGGAATCTCTTAAGTCTAATCAGCGTAATAATGTTGTTACTCATATGCACCTTGGTACTATCACAATGGTGGGACGCAGGTGGTGCTGTGGGTTAAACCACAGAGCCTAGGACTTGCCGATCAGAAGGTCAGCGGTTCAAATCCCTGCGACGGGGTGAGCTCCCGTTGCTCGTTCCCTGCTCCTGCCAACATAGCAGTTTGAAAGCACGTCAAAGTGCGAGTAGATAAATAGGTACCGCTCCGGCGGGAAGGTAAATGGCGTTTCCGTGCGCTGCTCTGGTTCACCAGAAGCGGCTTAGTCATGCTGGCCACATGACCCGGAACCTGTACACCGGCTCCCTCGGCCAGTAAAGCGAGATGAGCGCCGCAACCCCAGAGTCAGTCATGACTGGACCTAATGGTCAGGGGTCCCTTTACCTTTTACTATCACAATTGCCCGTGAGGGAACTTCAGAAGGGGTGGAGGTCTTGTGAATGAAATGATTTTGAAAGTGGGGTGGGTGGGGGAAGTGAGAGCCCTTCAGCTTGATCAGGCCAAAAGGCTGATCTAGTCCAGCATCCTGTTCCCACAGTGGCCATCCAGATTGCCCAACTGGAATCCTGCAAGCAGGACCTGAGTTCAAGAGCAACTCTCCCCACTTACGATTCCCAGCAACTATGGAGGTAGAGCATAGTTGCCACTGGTAGCCTTCTCTCAATTTGTAGGCAAAGGAATTTGTGGCAGCAAATTCCAGGTAAAAAAGATCAGGTACCAGAGTTGTTAGTTACCAGTACAGAGTTCCTAAAAATACCAGCCGGAATGGGAAAACGGATCAGGGTAAGAAGAAGCCCAAAAGGTTGCTGAAGGAGCCTTCTTTCCATCTCTCTGCTGTAGCATGATGCAGTGGATTACAACTCCCATCAGTCTTGGCCAGCATGGCTATGTAATGCTGGGGCTGAAGGGAAATGTAATCCAAAACACCTGGAGGGCACCAAGTTTAGGAAGGCTTTGTGGCTGCTGTCAGGTGACAGTTGAGTGGGACAAATCGGAACAAAGTGGTCTCAACTTGGCATATTTCATTGAGAGGCCCTGCAGTCATTTAAATTCTTTTTATGATAGTTTAAACTCTGGGTGGTTTTTTAAAACCATAGTGCTGATTTTTAAATTGTATTTTTATTATTTCCTGTGTGTGCCAGGAACAAGTATGTACTATTAGAAGTATGACAGATGATTGTTGTTAAAATCAGGGCTGCGGTGTGCAGTTAAACGACTCCTAAAAAATCCCAAGTCCCCAGCAGAGCCTCGAACTAAGGCCAGAACCATGACTGTTTATACAAGCACCATACATACACAACAGCAAAGAGGCACAGAAAAGCAGTCTATAAAATTGTAGCAATAAGTGGATACCATGTATCGTACTGCTTCCTCTGACTATCCTGTCGCCCCAGCGTCTTCTGGGGCGGTCTACTGACCACTGCTTTGCTTCTTTGACTTGTCTGGAGACAACTTCTTTTGCTGACTGGAGGGACCCGTGCGAAGTGGCACCCTGATGAGCTGGGCAGCGGAGTAAATCACCACACCATGATTTTTTCCCTTATTATAATAGCAGTTTTGGAATGTTATTATTTCATTTATATTTTGCTATAAGCTTCTAAGTGGTTTACAAAATATAAAAACCAGTTATACTGTTAAAATACAGACAAACATAATTAAAAATAAACAAACAATCCCATTAGAACAATTAAAAAGGGGGTCCACATTCACACCATACATTGGAAGCACTTTAAACTCCCGCAAAGAATCCTGAGAGCTGGAGTTTTTTAAGGGTGCTCTGAGTTGTTGGGAGAATTCCCCACCCCACTACAATTCTCTTGAGTTCGCAGAGCAGAGGGATTGACTTTGTTAAACCACTCTTGAAATTATAGCTCTGGGGGAAGAATATAGTATTCTAAGAACTCTGATATCCCAGGATTCTTGGGGGGAAAGCTTGTTTAAGTGTTATTGTCCTGCTTTAAATGTATGGTGTGAATGTTCCCTGACTTCTTCCTCTTTGAGGTGACTTCCTCACAGTATGTACATTCAACATGCATTTTAAAGCACATGGCTTTCCCTTGAGAATGGTAGCAACCGTAGTTTGTTAAAGGTACTGAGGGTAGTTTAGGAGACCCCCTATTCCCCTGAAAACTACACTACCCAGAGTTCCCTGGGAAGAAGGATTGCCTGCTAGACTGCTAGGAAGGGGAAATAGCAGGGCTCCCCTAATAACTCACAGCACCCGTAACAAATTACACTTCTCAGGATTCTTTGGAGAAAGTTATTGTTCAAAGGACGCAGGTGTTGCTGTGGGTTAAAGCACAGAGCCTAGGACTTGCCGATCAGAAGGTCGGCGGTTCGAATCCCCGCGATGGGGTGAGCTCCCGTTGCTCGGTCCCTGCTCCTGCCAACCTAGCAGTTCAAAGGCACGTCAAAGTACAAGTAGATAAATAGATAGCACTCCGGCGGGAAGGTAAATGGTGTTTCCGTGCGCTGCTCTGGTTCGCCAAACGCGGCTTACACATGCTGGCCACATGACCTGGAAGCTGTATGCCGGCTCCCTCGGCCAATAAAGCGAGATGAGCGCCGCAACCCCAGAGTCAGCCACGAATGGACCTAATGGTCCGGGGTCCCTTTACCTTTACCTACTGTTCAAAGTGGTATCATGGCGTTTTAAATTTATGGTGCAAATGGGACCTGGGATAACAGGATGCTACAAAAGGGGGATAAAGGGATGCAACATTGGCGTGACGCCCTTGTTAGGCCACCCTAAATACCACAAGAAAATACTGTGCAAGCTTGAGCTTTTCCCGGAATTCTTCCTTAAGCAACCATTCATCGTACAACCGCCCCACCTCCTGCCCTGCTCTCCCCCGACCCCCGCCCTTCCTGAGAACTTAGCGATGACATCACCGGACGGATCCTCTTGCACGTGCAGCGGCTAAGGGGGCAGGATCGGATAGCTCTGATTGGTCCCCGGCAGGGGGCGGGCGTTAGAAATTAGCCAGCGGGTTAGTGAGTGAAGACAGAAGCGGGGCGGGCGGCCACGGCCCAGTCCGGCGCTCCTATTGGTTAGAAATGATAGCCGAGAGAGGGCGGGGAAGTCAGCCGAGGCAAGCGATTGGTCGCTGCGGGGGAAAGAGGCGGGGCCCAGCTCCGCCGGGGGGGGAGGGGGCGGGGTGCCGCCTGAAGGTCCAGGTGCGTCGTCGTCGTCGGTGTCCACTCTGAGGCGGAGGGAGATGTGGCCCACCCCGCGCTCCGTAGGGGCCGGATAACGTCACCCTCGCTTGCGCGGCTGGGCTTCGCTGAGGGGAAGCTCGGAGGAGGTTGTCCGGCCGGGGCGATGGACGGGGGGCTCGTAGCCGCGGCAGCAGCAGATACAACGGGTAAGAGAAGCCAGTTGCTGAGGAGCCCGGCCCGGCCTTTCCCTGGCGCGCCCGCTCTCCCTCATCCTGTCCGGGGTGGGCGGGGCCGGAGCCTCGTTGCCGGGCAACGGGGAGGGAAAGGGCGGAGGTGAGCAGGGGCGGGGTGGGCGGGGCCTCTGGATCCCAGCGCCCTGTTTCCATCGAAGGACAGCCAGGTGTTCCTAGTAAGCGAGCATGGCAGGAAGGCAGGCAAGGCCTCCACCGACCTGCTGGTCTTTTTGCTTGGGCTGGATCGTGTGAACCGGGGGGGCTAGGCCGGTTGAGCTCTTCCCGTCTCCTACTACTTTCGCAGGGGTACAAACAGCGAGTTATTTAAATAAATGATTGTGTATACGTTGGGTTTTTAAAAAGCTAGGAGTTTTGTCCAACTAAGGGCAGAGGCACACCACACAGTGGTACCTCAGGTTGCATACGCTTCAGGATACAGACTCCGCTAACACAGAAATAGTGCTTCAGGTTAAGAACTTTGCTTCAGGATGAGATCAGAAATGGTGCTCCAGCGGTGCGGTGGCAGCAGGAGGCCCCATTAGCTAAAGTGATGCTTCGGGTTAAGAACAGTTTCAGGTTAAGAACGGACCTTCGGAACAAATTAAGTACTTAACCTGAGGTACCACTGTACATTGAATACCACAATTCAACACGTTTAAAGTAAATTGCTTCTCCCAGAGAATGCTGGGAACTGTAGTTCTGTGAGGGTGAAACTACAGTTCCCAGGATTGTGTACGGTGTGGCTGTGCCCTAAGTCCTATTCAAAGTAGACTCCTTGACATCTGTGCACATGAGTAACTGAAGCCCATTGGATCCGTTGGCTTTTCTCTGAGTTTGACTTAGTTGCTTTCAGTTGAAGGTTATTTTGGATGTACAGTATGCTTAATCTTGAGAATTTCCAAAGCTGCATGTAGTTTTTATTGGACAGCATCCATGCAGGCCTCTATAGCTGCTCCCAAGCAGAGGTGTGAAAGGGTGACAGTTGCTTCTTATTTCTGCCTGCCCGTGATAAATTTTATACTAGGTTAAGCAACAACACCAAGATAGATGCTGAAGACAATTAAAAGGTCTTGGGCTGATCTCTAGTTCACTTACACCTGACTTGTAAATATGCTGGCAGTGTACTTGAATTTAAGTAGCTAAATCTGCAATCCCACTCTATTAAAACAGATGAGTGCTCTGCCATTGACTTTCAAATAGGCATTGGGTTGCACCTCAACTGTCATAGCTTCAGCTCAGCTGGCCTGGGGATTGTTGGCTCAGTTAATACAGTTTTAAGGCTAGCAAATGTAGACTGCCACTCTCCCTATCTGTGTTTCTGAATGGTTAAACTTATTTGCTTATTATTTCAGTGGTACCTCGGTTTAAGAGCAGTCCAGTTTAAGAACAATTTGGTTTACAAACTCCGCAAAACCAGAAATAGTGTCTTGGTTTGAGAACTTTATGTCGGTTTAAGAATGGTTTTGGTTTAAGAATGGACTTCCGGAATGGATTAAGTTTGTAAACCGAGGTACCACTGTAATAAGTTTGTATACTGCCCTTCATCTAAAGATCACAGGGCAGTTCACCTTTTGCATACACACCTTCTGTAACCTTTCTCTGTTGTCATGCCGACCAACATCTCTCACCAGAATGTATTCATTGATGTGACAGAAATGCTTCTCTAGATGGAAGCTGTAATTATTGTTATTATCATCATCCTGGCAGCTCTCTAATTGTGCTTATCTCCAGAATGTAGGTTATCAGGGCTGCGCTACTAGCATTCTGTCAGTTTATCAGATTGTGGTATCGTTGACAACAGCCATGGTGAAGCTGTTGCTTACAACACTTAAAAGTATTATTTGCTTTAGCCAAGAAGCTTTCAAGCTGCATTCCTAGAAATGGGGCTTGAGATGAAATATTTCTCAGTGGTGGTGTTGGCCAACTTGGTGTCCTCCAGATGTTTTGGGCTGCAGTCCTCACCAGTCTAATGAGAGCACCAGTCATTGAAGCCAGACTTCCTGAAAATTATTTTTTCCATAAGTGTTGCCTTGTAATGAACAGCTGCTGAGGGAATCTGGTGCAGGCATATGGAGTTGCATGTGGGAACAGATTCAACAGGTCTGCCTATCTCAAGGCTGGGAAACCTGTGGTCTTCCAGATGTTTCTGGACTCCAGCTCCCATCAGTCCTTGTCAGCATTGGCCAGTGGTCAGGGATTATGGGAGTTGTAGTCCAGCAACATATGGGCAGAGGTTCCCCCATCCTTGGCCTAGCACACCAGATGGACTCCCTAGGACACACCCCAGAATCCTTTGCACTGCAGTCACTGCTACTTTATATGAAAGGAATGTCAGTAAGCAATGGAGAAATGAGGTGGCTGAAACAGAATTATTGTAAATATGTGGATTAGCTTGCTTTTGCAGAGACATGCAGTGGGTGGCCACATGTTTGAATTGCACTAGGTATGTCTGAACCTAAGAAATTGCCTGCTAATCCCTTTTACTGTGTCAGTTGAAATAACCTATAACACAGACGTGAGCTGTGGTCCTCCAGAGGGTTGGTTGATGAACTCCTACAACTCCCATCATCCCTTACTAGTGGGGCCATGCTGTCTGGGGCACTTGGGAGTCCAACAAGAACATGTAGAGAGCCACAGGTTCCCCCTCCCTTTATCCTAATGCATATTTGACCAGTGATGTTATAGGAACAAAGGAAGCTGCCTTCTGACTGGGAGTTTCAGACAGGGGACATTCCCAACTCTACCTGGAGATGCCTTTGAGGAATGAATTTTGGGCCTTCTGCATGCATGTGCTGTCAGTGCATGTTTGTGTGGCATTGCTGCATCCTGCACCTCTTTGGGAATGTCCTAAGCAGCAGGAATGGGGACCTTAACTATTACCTCTAAGCGGCAGTTCTGCTGCTGATCTTGTAACTTCACAGCTCCAATGAAAAATGCTGGATGGTTTAAACATAAACTTTCCCCCTTACACTCCTCAATCCATGTGGATGGAATAAGAAAGAAACTGGACCCTAAAAATGAGCTTGGGGAGAGGTGCATTGTGACCTTTGGGCACCTAAATCTTGCTACATCTCCTGCAATCGAGGCTGTGATAGACCTTAATTCCCAGGCTCCTTAAAGCTATATTTAAGAATATCTGTGAGTGTCTCCCTAACAGCAGGTGTTAAACTTGTAGTCCCACCACTAGTTTAGCTAAACAGGCAGTAGATCTTGTTGAATGGTTTCTTTAAATGTAAAGGTTCATCATTGTTCCACCCGATGTGTATGTCTTTAAGGGGTCAGAGCAAGGGCCAGAGTAAGATAACGAGACCCAGCTCTACAGCTGTGAAATGTAGCAGGTGCTGCTGAGTTGTATTTGATTAAGGTGTGTCAGCATTTGGCTGTAGTATATAAGGAGCAGCACCTAGCTCTCCCATTACCCTGGGGGATGGGTTGGTGGTTGGGTCTGGTTTGGTTGTTAATGTATTTAGTGTAAAAGGAGTTTTTGTTTTTCTTATTAAAACCTAGTTTAAGTTATTTTTGAGTCCTTTATTTTTTAATGCATGGTCTCCCCAGCAAGCTCTCTGCGCTACTAAACTGCAAACAGCCAACATCTTTGGTTATGGGCCCAGCTGCTGAGTGGATGACTGCATATTTTTGGACTCTGAGAAAGGTTTGAAAACTCCTTCTCCTGTTAGCGTAGTTCTGTGGGTCTGGAAGAGTTCCAGAATGGTTGACCGGGTTCCTGAAGCTGAGAAGGCTCTGGTCTTCCCACAGCTAACAGATGAGAACTATAGTTTATGGTCTTTTCGGGTGGAGGCGCTTTTGACCTCTAGAGAAGTATGGACCTATGTAACTGATGACCCTCCTGACCCTGTGACTAATGCTTGGTCGAAAGGAGATGCAAAAGCCAGGGCGATAATTAATTTGGCAGTCAGCGACCAGCAAGTAGTCTATATAAGAAATAAGAAAACTGCCAAAGAAATGTGGGACAGTCTTGCAGCAGTGCATGTTAGAAAAGAGTCAGCATCTGCATTGACGTTTTTCAAGCAGTTGTACCAGACGAAGTTGCAGCCTGGTGGTGATTTGGCAGCACACTTGAGACTTCTGGAGGCAATACGCGGCGAATTAATTCGAAGGGACATGGACATACCTGATATTCAGTATGTTTTTATCATTCTTTGTTCCCTTAACGAGGACTTTGATGGTATAGCTAGCCAGATATCTGCTGTTCCACCAGCACAATTAACTGTGGAAGGGGTAACGGCAAGATTAATGGGCGAGTTGGACAGAAGGGAGGCTTGTGCCATAAACACTCCTATTTCCAGAAGTAATGAGGAACGCCATATGCAAACCTGTGGTGATACAACTGCATTTAAAGCTGCAAAGCGTTGTTGGTTCTGCAATAAACAAGGACATTTTGCAAAGGACTGCAGATCCAAAAGAAAGCAAAGTACTCCCAAGCCTGTTTCTGTTCGTCAGTCACGGTTGTCAGCCCAGCAGCCGACATCGTATAGTAGAGACAGAAATGAGCCGCGAGTTTTCCATGCTAGGAAAACAGATCGTAAAAGACTTAAATGTGCCAAGTGGAAGTCTTTTGTTGTGGACTCAGGAGCATCTCAGCATATTTGCAACGATCGAAGCTTGTTTATTTCTTTCGAAGAGGAAATTGGTAATGTACATTTAGCCAATTCACAAGTCTTGCAGTCGCTTGGCAGGGGTACTGTTAAACTTGACTCTTTAAACATTATGATAGCGAACTGCATTTACTGCCCGTCAGTGGACAATTTATTATCAGTAAGGTGTTTTGCTCGTCAAGGCATAACTGTGCGTTTCTTAAAGTCAATGTGTGAGTTTTTCGATGGGAACAAACGTCTATTATATGCCCGGGAATCTGATGGTTTATATAGACTGTATTTTCGCACCTACTCCCAATCGCCTATAAATTGCAGAGCAGCACAGTCAAGCCAGGGGTTGAGGAATGTAAGGCCACATTCCGGGTGTGTCCATGAGGCGCACAGAATTCTAGGACACCTGAATTTTGCTGATGTAATTAAGACAAAGAATATTGTTAATGGCCTCAACTTAAAACCATGTAAATTCTTTATGCAATGTCTATCCTGTTGCAAGAATAAGATTAAGGTTGCACGCAAGGGTAGGTGCTCAGATAGGAAAGTAACTGAGCCATTTGAGCGTGTACATTGTGATTTAGTTGGGCCACTCCCACCATCATTAGGAGGTTCTAAGTACTGGCTTACTCTGATAGACCAGTATAGTAGATATTGTTGGACTTATGCAATAGCTGAGAAGTCCCAAGCATTTGAGAAGTACAAAGTTTTTTGCAACTGGGTAAAAATGCACTTTAACAAATCAATTAAGAACCTGTTTTCTGACCGGGGTGGGGAATTTGTTTCTGAGGATTTTGAGAAATTCCTGGAAGCGCAGGGGACTACTCATGAGTTATCTTGCCCCCGAAGTCCCTGGCAAAATGGGCTTGTTGAAGTTGTGCAGCGTGACCTACAGGCAGGGGTTAAAACGTATCTGCACGATGCTAATCTGCCCAAAGACTTTTGGGCTGAAGCGCTTAATGCGTTTTGTTATGTTAGAAATCGCAGTTATCATTCTGGTTTAGATGTCACCCCCTATGAGAAGCTGTTTAAAAAACGCCCTAATCTGAAATACCTACGCATTTGGGGTTCAGATGTAATTATGCATTATCCCGCTAAGCAGAAATTGGGTGAACGTAGTGTCCAGGGAAAATTAATGGGCTACCAGCAGGGGGCGTACAGAATTTACATACCAGCAACTGGCAAATTTCATATTACCAGAAGCATGATACAAACTGTAAATTGGAATGGAGTTGCTGTCTTCCAAGATACTGATGGTATAGATAATACTGAGGAAGAAGAGGAAGAAGCAGCAGCAGCAGCAGGAAATGGTGCTTCTGAATTAATGGAAAAAGACAAAAAGTCTGTTGAATCTGATTTGTTTGATGATTTAAAGTCACAGGCACCCGAGGGGAGGTTAGATTTTCTTGAGTTTTCTGACCGTGAGCTTAGCCTACAGGCATCTCTTCAATCTGACAATGATTTACAACCTGAAACTAGTGGTTCACTTAGTCCCATTAAGTCTGAGGAGTCTGACTCTCCTTCTGGACTAAGACGTTCAGATAGAAAGAGACAGAAGCCGCAACGTTTTGCAGATGAACATTTTAATACTGTGTATGCCAATAAGGCAGTTTTTGAGCCAAAAAGCTACAATGATGTTCAGAAATTACCTAAGCAACAAGCTGCAAATTGGTATAAAGCTATGAACTCTGAGATAGCTTCTTTAAAAGAGCATAACACTTGGTCTCTTGTACCACAAACCCCAGATATGAGACTTATTGATTCAAAATGGGTTTATAGAGTTAAAATGAATGACAAAAATGAAGTTGTAAGGTACAAAGCAAGATTAGTTGCTAGGGGTTTTCAACAAATTCCAGGCGAAGATTATGATTTGTGTTATTCACCAAGCGTAAAATATGAAACAGTTAAGCTTTTGTTAAAAGATGCATCACAACGTGGACATTCCGTTTATCACCTAGATATAAAAACTGCATATTTGTTTGCAGATTTAAAAGAACAAATTTTTATGCGTGTTCCTGAAGGCATAGACGCTGCTGAAGGTTTGGTATGCAAATTAAATAAATCCCTTTATGGTCTGCACCAAAGTGGAAGGAATTGGCACCAAACTTTAGCAAAAGAATTGCTGGATATTGGTTTTTCACAAGGAAAGGCAGACAATTGTGTATTTATAAAGGAAAGGGCAAACTCTGTGACAAAAATATGTGTGTATGTAGATGATGTGTTAATTTCTACAAAAACTAAACAGGAATATGAACTGGTAGTATCACAGTTACAGAAGAAATTTGATGTGGTGGAATTAGGCATAGCTAAAAATTACTTATCCATGCAAATTGAGAAAGGCAAAAATGGATCTTTTCTGGTTCATCAAACTGCAAAAATTGATGATCTTGTTGAAATGCTATGTTTAGAAAATGCAAATGGCAAGGAAACGCCTATGGTGTGTGGTTTCACCTTTACAGGTGAAGATAAGCCATTTCCTAACAAAACTTTGTATCGTTCTGCTATAGGCAAGCTAAATTTCATTCAAAGAATCTCAAGACCAGATATAACTTATGCTTTTCACTTTCTGGCAAAATTTGTGGAAAAGCCTACTACACAATGTTTCTCTGCTCTTAAGAGAGTGGTAATGTACCTTAAACACACCAAACATTATAGGTTGCAGTTTACAACATGTATTGACAAAGGTTTTGAAATTTTCTGCGATGCATCTCATGCAGTGGAACAAAATAATTGCAGGGGTGTGTCTGGTATGGTGTTTTGTTATAACGGTTGTCCATTTGAATGGAAGTCCCAGACACAAACCATTATTTGTCTCTCCACAACAGAGAGTGAATTATGTGCATGCGTTCAGGCCACTCGTGATGTAGAATGGTATCTGCAAGTATTTGCAGACCTACAGATGCAAGTAACACTACCAGTAAAAGTTTACCTTGATTCCCAGAGCGGACTTGCTATCCTGTGTTCAGAGACCAATACGCAGCGCACTAGAGTCTTAAGGTTACGTTTACAGTTTGTAAAGAAACTAATTGCTGACGAAATGATTGTATTTGAATATGTTCCAGGTGACAATCAAATTGCGGACATTTTTACTAAAGCACTTCCAAAGGTTACACATGAAAGACATGTACAAAGTATGCTTTATGTTTTTGTTCCACAATGATGAACCGCAGGGGAAATGTTGAATGGTTTCTTTAAATGTAAAGGTTCATCATTGTTCCACCCGATGTGTATGTCTTTAAGGGGCCAGAGCAAGGGCCAGAGTAAGATAACGAGACCCAGCTCTACAGCTGTGAAATGTAGCAGGTGCTGCTGAGTTGTATTTGATTAAGGTGTGTCAGCATTTGGCTGTAGTATATAAGGAGCAGCACCTAGCTCTCCCATTACCCTGGGGGATGGGTTGGTGGTTGGGTCTGGTTTGGTTGTTAATGTATTTAGTGTAAAAGGAGTTTTTGTTTTTCTTATTAAAACCTAGTTTAAGTTATTTTTGAGTCCTTTATTTTTTAATGCATGGTCTCCCCAGCAAGCTCTCTGCGCTACTAAACTGCAAACAGCCAACAGATCTTTCTGTCATGCTGAATAACTGCTTTCTGGAAGGTTTGTTCTTGTGTAAGAGTGTAGGATATGATAGCCTAGGTGGCTGGTGATACAGAAGTTCCCACATCAACTATGTGTGGTAAGTTAGGCTGAAAGGCAGTGACTGGCCCAAGGTCACCTGGTGAGCTTCATTGAAGAGTAGGGAGTTGAACCCTGGTCTCCCAGACTGGTGCTCACTCTCGCTCTCTCCATACTGATTTGGTCTTTTCTTTTCTTTACAAATGTTTTCCATAAATAGGAAGGGTGTTTGCAAAAAACAGAGAGGAACTGATTAGGGGTGTGGTACTGAACTTGAAAACCATTTCTGCATGAGAAGGCGCAGTGAACTTTTTAGATAAGAGGATAGGGCTATCCATGACTACAAGCCTCAGTAGCTCTCTCCTAATAATATTTCTTACGTTTCAGTCCCACCCTTCCTCCCAAAGGAGCCCAGGGTGGCAAATGAAATTGATAAAAAAGTGCAATTAAAGCAAAAACATATTTGAAATATTTAAGAAGATTAAAAACATCCAGCTCCAGAGGCGGTTGTGGGAATCATAAGCGGGGAGACTGCTGGTTTGCTCAAGTTCTTTTTGTGGGCTTCCTTTTGGGGCTTCTGGTTGGCCGCTTTGAAAACAAGATGCGGTGCTGATCTGACAGGCTCTTCTTCCATTCTTAAGAGAAGGTATGGTAACAGCAAAGTAAGATAAACATCTGAAGCCCAAGACTAGGCAAAAATCTTTGGGAGGTGGCTCAGTGGTGACTTCATATACAATGGGCAATAAGTTCTTTTCTTGCCTAGTAACTACACCCCACCCTGTCCTGACTTTGTAGAGCAAATTCAGCACTCTTGAGTGACCCTGAACAGATGCAGCCTCCCCTTTCTGCCAGGGTTTGGCAGGTTCATTTCTCGAGACCTTTTCTGAGGGTTCAGAAGTCTCACTGGCGAGACATGGTGCTCCTTTCTGTGTCCTGCCCTAGTGCATGAAACCTCCAAATAGGTTTGTGTTAGGAATAATCAACATAGTTCCTATAAAACACTTGGGTGTGCAAAATGCTTCTTGTGTTCTCTTGGGAATCCTTCCAACAATCTTGTAGGCCAGTATTGTTATTCCCATGTTGCAGATTGAGACAGCCAAGGCTTGAGAGAGCATGGCTTGTGTTGGCCCATCACAGAGATTTGAACAATATCCATTTATTTAAAATATTTTTATGTTTCCCTTTTAGCAGAGTTTCCAATGCAGTACACACACACACAAAATCATGTCACATAAAGTAGCATAACATGATATGATAAATTATAATTTTGTTGCTGCTTTAAAAAGCCCATTTAATAAAAAGTGTCTGAGCATCTTCTACGAGAAGTTTAAGCAACAGTTCAGGACTACTGTAGTTCAATGGCTGGCCATTCAGGGGCTGGCTCTTCACAAAAGAAACTCCTGCCCTCCCACCTCTCTTCTGGGAATCCAGTCCATTCATGTGTGCTGAGTTAGCATTCTGGGGCAAATGCCAGTGTTATTCTGTTGAATGCTTCCGAGTAATCTCCGGAAAACAGTGAACCTCTTTCTGAGCTCAGGCGGCAGTTTGGTCAAGTGTGGCTGGCTGCTATGTTTGCACAGTAAAAGTCTAATTTTTCTCTAGAGGTTGGTGAGGTAGGATCTATTGGTAGATGCCTATGCAATTTGAAGTAGATCAGTGAGGACCTCTGACTCCCTGTTGCTTAGCAATTTTATTTATTATGTTTATATTTTACCTTAAGGGCTATAAATCCTTCCAAGGTGGCTCCCAAAACCAGAATACATGAATGAAATCAAATGTAACGCCAAAATAATCCCCCCCTCTAAATTACACTTCTGACATGAAGGTAGGTCATGGGGTAGCTAGAGTAGATTTTTGTGTGAAGACCTGTGAGGTTAGTTCAAAAGCAAATCCCCAGGTTAAGAGTCCTTTAGTTCTAAGTTTGTACATTTTGCATCTGGCTCAAGCTGGTGGGTCTCAGGCTTCCAATCAGATTCCTGCAAACCTAAAGTCTTTCCACTCCTACTATAGAGACTTGGGTATGTTGGAAGTTGCATTAGGAATAGGGGTCCACATATTTTGACAGACCTTGGTCACCAGCCAAAATCTGAGGTTCCCCCTCAGCTTCGGCGCCACTTGAAATTTGTTGCTGTCTTCAGTACATTTGAGGCCCTGGGTGATTACTTTCCCTATATTTGATCAAAAAAAGTACATATGGTCTTCTTCCCTAGCAAACACCACCGGGGGACCTCTGCACTTTGAATTTTGCTTTGGCCTGGCTTTATGATACTGCCACAGGATGCGTTGATGGCTAGTGGCTTAGATGGTTTAAGATGGGGCTAGTCAAATTCAGGGAGGAGGAAGCTGTCAGTGGAGGCTATGAGGTACTTCTCTGCATGTCCCCTTCCAAGAGAAGTTTGGACACTGGGAAGAAGAGAATGGGCCTTTCCAATGGGCCTGCACCACTTGTGGAGCGCCCTCTCCAATAAAACCCGTCTAGCACCTATACAGTTGTCTTCTGGGGTCTAGGTGAAGGTGTTTTCATTCTCCCAGTCATCTGAGCATCTATAAAACAACCATGTTCTTGTTTTATAGCAGACTATTGTAGATAGAACACTTTTAGTGTGCACTATAGGTTTAACGGATATGTTTGCTGTGCATTGTGCGCATCTCTGTTGTGAGTTGCTTTGAGACTTCCTTGGTCATGTGTCATGGCAAATAAAATAAATAAATATCTATTGGAACTCCAGCTTCAGATGCACTATGTGTCAGAAGGCCAGCTGCCAGGGAGCCAAGAATAGGAGCGGGCCTTTATGCCCTGCTTGTGGGCATCTGCCGAGCTACTGTGGGAAGGAGGGCACTGGACTTGATGGGCAGCATAGTCTATTCTTCTCCCAACTTATGCCCTTAATACGTCTTTGCCCCTTGTGCCTAGGTGAAGAGGAATGGCGGTGCCTGGGATGTGGGGACAGCATTGCAGCCGGCCAGCGACTCTACAGGACTGTTAATGAGGCATGGCACATTTCCTGTTTCCGGTAGGTGAACTCAACCCTGGAGCCATGCCTTTCTTGGGGGTCTGACCCTACTTTCTCAGTATGGGTGGGCTTGAGTCCATGCAAGATTATGCCATGATAAAGGTGTTTGGGTTGTATCCAGCTAAGCCATGCTTGAACTTCAATTAGTCAAAAAGTGCATTGACTTTAGGACACAGGCCACAGTCACACCATACATTTAAAGCACTATGATACCACTTTAAACAATAATGGCTTCCCCCAAAGAATCCTGGCACCTGTTGTTAAGAGTGCTGAGGGTTGTTAGGAGACCCCTGTCCATCAATCCGTCCCCCACTGAGCTACAATTAAATCCTAGAGTGGTTTCTCTCTTCCCAGGAAACTCTGGGAATTGTAGTTCTGGGAGGGGAATGGGAGTCTCTTAACAACTCTCAGCACCCTGAGCAAACTATAGCTCCCAGAATTCTTTGGGAAAAGTCATGATTTTTAAAAGTGATAACACGGTGCTTTAAAAGTATGGTGTGAATGAATCCAGAGTCTGACTACATTCCCTTCATCTTTAAGGGGCTGCTAGACACTTTGTTCTTTTTGCTGCAACCTCTCTGGAAACTGTTACAGAAGTTTAGAAGCAGTTGATGACTTCTGGGTCCTGCCTACAGGAGGGTTTGGGTGGCCTGTCCTCTCTGTTTTCCCCTCTAGTAGAAAACATTTCTCTTTTTGTTTTTCCTTTAAGACCTGACCTGTGGATTTTACGGATATTTATTCTGCTTCCCCTGTCCCATCTGCTTGCTTTTTTTTTTTAGTGTTTACTGTGATTTAATTATGTTATTAATTGAGTTTGTGCTTTTATCTTCTTTTTTGCTTTATTGTATTTTTGCATCATTGTAAGCCACTTTGATTAGTTTTAATAGAAAAGTGTGGTCAAAATATTAAAAATGAAACTAAATGCAGCTTGTTGACCACTCAGGTGTGGACAGTGGGCTGACCAAACTGTTCCTTGCTGTTCTGGCAAAACCAGCAATAATTTGGTAGCTTGTTCCCCACCTTCTGCTCACCCTGGTGAATGCTGCTGTCAGCTTCTGGGGAGCCCCACCTTCCTTTTCAGCTTGGAGCTGGGAAGAGGGTGGTGACAACAGTTTCATTGAGCTTTGGAAGTTGCTCCAAGCTGGAAAGGATGATGCACCTTCTGAACACCAGAAGTGTAAAATTATTGGAGAAATTGAAACGCTGCACGTCTCTGAGAAGGTGAAAAAGCAAACCGTTGAGTTCTCCTGAAATGCATTTGTGGTGCTACTGCTCTTACGACTTTCCAGCTACAGTGAGCAAAAATGGCTAATGTTGTAAGGAACTATATCTGTGTTTGCTTATGAGTCAGGCACTGGTATGCGCTTTCCCTCCCCCATCTGCTTTTGCCTTTTGCACCTCTAAGGTTTCCTATTGTAAGGGTGATGTTAAAGTTCCCTTGTGTAACTGTAAATTGGAAGGCTGAAAGCAGCCGCAGCCCCTTCTCCAGTTGGTGGGAGCCTGTGAGAGCAGAGGTGCTGGCTGGCTGGCTGATGAGCAGCCCAGATTGTGCTATGGGCTAGATAAATGATGGACTTGTGCCCTATGCATCATGCCACCCACGTTCTGGGGTGCTCTAGTCAGCAGAGGCAGCAACTGGTGGAGTCTCTGTCCCGCCTGGGTTGACTACCAAGACCTGCAGCTGTTGAATGGTCAATCTTTGTGCTGGTTTAAGTGTGTTACCATTTTTTACGGTTATATGTATGTATACATTCAAGATTAAAATGGTTTACTACAATCGTACATATATACGGTAAGTGCCAAGTAAAAAATTTAAATCAGAGACCCGCTAGCTACTAAAGATAGATATTTTCTTAATTACCAACATAAGCCTGGCAACACTGAAAAATTTCCAGCAGAGATGTAAAGATTATGAAGGAGAAGGTGCCTGCTTAATCTCTATTGATAGAGCTGGGACTCTGACACTAAAGGCTTGGTTTCTTCTTGCTGTTAAATGAGCCTTGCTAGCTTGGGACATGACCAGCAATGCTCCTGCAGATGAGCTTAGTGATCAAGCTGGCATATAAGGGTATGTGATCCCTAACGTTCAGGGATTTGTACATTTATAATAGATTAACTTTATTTGCAACTGGTGGTCTGATGGATGCTAGGGTCTCCAAACCCTTGGAGCTAAGCAGGCTGGCTTGACTTCCCGCTCCTTGGGCCAGTGGTTGAAATGATATTTTCTGCAGTGATATTTATTTTACAAAGCACCTATAACACTAGGAGCTGTATAATGATTGTGAAGGCAGAGCATAGTCTCTGTGGCTAGTAGCCATTGATAGTCTTATTCTCCATGAATTTGTCCAATCCTCTTTTAAAGACATCACTCCCTCCTACGAGAGCAGATTTCATAGTTTTAACCATGCTTTGTGTGCAAAAGTTCTTTCTTTTATCTGCCCTGAATCTTACAACTTGATTGAATGCCCACAACTTCTACTGTTGCGAGAGAGGGAGAAAAAAATGGCAGTCCTCCTTTCCAACTGTCTGGACTGCTTTGTCCTTTATGTGTAGCCAAAGGAGCCCTTGGAAGGGCTTTGCAGGGGCTGTAGCCGCTGCGGGGGACACTCCTCATGTCCTTTGAGTGGAAATGACTCAATTCCGCCCGTCCTTGACTTCCTTATGGTTGCATCGAGTTCTTACGCACTCTGCAAAAGAAGAGTGTGTCGGGTTGTGTCGGGAAAAGAAAAATCCCTGCCAAGTACTCGAGCCCAGGGATCCGTGTGCCCTGCAGTTAGACAACATCCTGCTGCCAGCTGCAATCTCTGCTTTCCTTTTTGTTCTCTGAAAAGGACTCAGGATACTTCAAATAGTTTGTCTTCAACAGTTGCAACCGAGAAAATGTTCCCCATCCCGGAAGGCAAAAGCACAACCCTTTTCCTTGCTTGGAGGAGAGTGGCGAATGGGTGGTTGTTTGTTTTAGCACACGGATTCCCCCTTTCCCTCCCTCCCTCCCTCTCTATGCTTCTTGCTTGCTTTGAACATTCCCGTGCCAAACTTTTAAGAGGCTGCTGCTGGCGGTGGAAAGCCTTTGGCAGCTCGGAGCTGCAAGTTCCGGCAACTCAAGTGGAGGCTGTTGACAGGCTTCCTGGAGGGATTAGCTGACTTCTTGGCCTGGCGCGGAATCACACTCATGTGTTAGCTGCCCCTTCTGCCAGGCTCCTTAGCTCTGTTCCAGAGGGCTGCCCTGCACATTGTTTATGCCACTTGGGGCCAGGCCTCTGTGGTGTGTGAATCCGCCTACGGCAGCCTTCCCCATTTTGACAGCTTCCAGATGTTCAGGACTCCCAAGACCCATTGGCCCCAGCATCATACAGCCATGCTACTTGGGGGTGATCAGAACTGTAGTCCAAAACATCTGGAGGAGGGCACCAGGTTGGGGAAGGCTGGTCTAAGGATAAAGACAATTCTATGATTCTGTGAATTTGGACCATGGTTTGTTGTCAGCAGACAGACCATAGTTAACCTGCCAGGCAGGGTTCACACTCAGTGCTATAAGCCGTGGTTTACTTAACTGCGGCGTAACACTTTGTGCGGTATCTGCACAGAGCCTTGGAATGTAAGGCAGCAGAAGAAACTTTGCCTCTCCCCTCGTTCCCTCTTTGACTGATTCTGGCTGCTACAGGGAGCGCTACCTGATGTGCCCCCGGGGAGAGATTGGAACTCCTGCAAGCTAATAATCTGTTGGGTGTGCCTCCTAGGAGCGGTTGCCAAGTGGCAGCGCCCCTGTGTCCCCATGAGCTGTGCTAACAAGCGAGCGCTCACGAGCCGCTTGCAGGTGGAGGAGCAGGAGAAGGTCTGTTTTGCTGAGCTGCTGAGAGCCAAACTCAGTGTGATTAGGCTGCAACTGAACTTCTGTGGTGTGAGATAGGTTGGGGGTGCATAAGAAGGAGAAGTTGTATCTCTGCCTGCTCTTAGTAGGATGCTGTGCCCAGAACTAGTTCCTAATGGAAGGAAAAATAACTTTAGACTGAAAAAGCAGATTTGGGGAGGGGTCTGCTTGCCCCATTCTGCACTCTCTGTTTGGCAGGTGTCCCAAATCTCCTTGTTTAAAGTTTTTAAGTGGAGGTTGAATGACCATCTGTCTGGGGTTCTTTAGCTGCGAATCCTGCAGTGTAGGGTGTTGGACTAGATTGCCCTTGGGCAGGCTTCCTCAAACTCAGCCCTCCAGATGTTTTGAGACTACAATTCCCATCATCCCTGACCACTGGTACTGCTAGCTAGGAATCATGGGAGTTGTAGGCCAAAAACATCTGGAGGGCTGAGTTTGAGGAAGCCTGACCTTGGGGGTGCCTTCAAACTCCACAATGCGATGATTCTATCTGGCACCCTCAGGATATTTCTGACTCCCAATGCCCACCCACCTTGGCAATCACAGGTCAGGTTAGGTCTGATGGGAGCTGTAGTCGAAAACATCTGGAGGGCACCATCTTGGGTAAGGCTGATGCTGGGATACAGCACCACCGAACTGGGTCGCTCTGCCTCACAATCTTTCCTCTGCCCTTGTCTTCTGGGGCAGGTGGGCCCTGTCGGCTTGACACCCTTTCAAGATAAGCCCCGGGTGTCCCACGTGAGATGCTTCCTGCCTGTGTTGGGATGTGATTTTATTTTTTTTAATAATGGGGTAATTGCTCATAATCGCTCACTTCAAAAGCTGAACTTCCTGGTGTGTGCATTCTTCTCTTTAACAATGCAAGCGGGTGCAGAGCTCCTGGCTGCCGCCAGCTTGGCCTCTGGGGTGATCTTATTTACGGTTTTAACCTGTGGTGCTCTGGAGGGCTTGGCTCTTATTGCACTTCCCTGATAGCCTGCTGTCGGTTTCCTGGCCAGCTCTGCCCCTGCCATGAGTGTGTGTGAATACCTGGTATTATTATTATTATTATTATTATTATTATTATTATTATTATTATTATTTGGGGGCGGCATTGTTGCCAGCCACGTCTGCCGCTTTGGGTAGGACTGGTCGAGCTAGCTTGTGGGGCGCCAGTCCACTGGTTTATTCTTCTGTTTCCTTCACAGTTGTTCTCGCCACAACAGTCAAATCTATCGTTTGCCATGAATATAGCAGGGGTGTGTGTGTGTCTGGCAGCGGTGGGGTGAACGCTGACTTCAAAAATGTCTCCTGCCTGGAAAAAACTCTCCTTCTGCCTCCCTTTCCTGTCAAATAGCCCCTGCCTCAGTTTAATGGGTCACGCATCCATGCTCCATAGGAATTTAATTATTCCTATGCTCTTTCGCTGATCATTGTTTCTGTTTCTTTTTAAAGGATTTGTCTTTTTGCACATACCCCTTCCCTAAACAACCCTGGGAATTGCAGTTTACCCCTCGAAGAGCTACAGATCCCAGCACCCTTAAACTATTTTTATGTGAATGTTTATATTGGTTTTTGAATTATCGTTATATATTACGTAAACTGCTTGGAGATTTCTTTCTTTTTTATTAGTGAGTGCTATTAAATATATATAAATAAATAATGTTGATAACCCCCCCATCCCCTCCAGACACACGCAAAAGAATTTGTACGTACAGAAGCTTTTCTCTTGTGAGAGAAGGGTAGGGTTCAGTCCGGCCTGTTCCTTGGGCAACAGTTAATGTGTCACCAAAGGAACTGTAAGGAATGTGCCTGGGGTCTCTCTTCTCCTGAGGCATCTGGAGGTGGTCTTTGCATTTTTCAGCTCTTCGCATCTCAATGGCAATAGCTTAGGGGCACATTCCTGACTGCCCTTGGCTCCCCATCCTTAGCTGCTGGGCTAGCTGTGCATTCAAGTGCAGGAACTGCCTCAGCTAGTATAATCACCAAACCTTGAGGCAGGAATTGAGGGGAAAAGGCCTTGCTAGTGTTTCCAGCTTCTTAAACCAAAGGTGCAGGATCTCTACTGTGCTGGAGTTCTGTGCTGTCAAATAGTGTTGTCCCTCCCTGAAATGAGCTGCAATGAGTTTGCTGGAAGGGCCATAGCTCAGTGGTAGACCATGCAGAAAGTCCCAGATTCAATCCCCAAGATAGAGAGAACTCTATCTTGAAACCCTGGAGAGCCACTGCCGGTCAGAGCTAGATGGACCAAGGTTCTGTCTCCATGTAAGGCAACTTTCTATGTTCACTAAGCTCACAGGGGTGCAGGCTGAAGCCATGCTTAACCAAGGAATCACAGCAACAATGAACAGGTTACCCAGGAGAAGAATCACTGTTTCCGTGTACATTTTTCTTGCTTCTTTTAATATGTTTTGGCTGTGTAAACACCATACATTTAAAGCACATGTAAAACACATTCCCCTCCCAGCAAAAAAAAAAAATAAAATAACGGGAGCTGTAGTTTATTGCTAACACAGCTGCAATTTGCAACACCCTTAACAAACTACAATTCCCAGGATTCTTGGGGAGGGGGGTGCTTTTAAAGTATGCACAACTCCCTTTAGGGCTTCATCCCTGTGAGAGAAACACAACCTAAAGGGAGTTGTGCAGATAATGCAGAACAAATGGGAAGCAAATGTATGCCAGCTTCGCACTCATCCAGTCATGAGAAAAGAGCCTGAGAGCAGAAATGTAAGACCCTATGGAAGACCCAATGATTTAAAAGTGAGTTTATTTAACTGATGATAATCTGAGCACCTTATGAAGCAATGATAAGTGTTTGGAGGCAAAGGGACCTTGAAATGACACCTGTAGAAGCTTCTTAGCTTTACGTTGGCAAAGCTTAATCTTTCTGGAAGTGGCTCAGAAATGTTAGAAGATCTATAAGCAGTGGACTAATCAATGTCTAAGCAACGAAGAGCTTGTGGCACCTAAAAAAAGGCAAAGTAGTACATGTCGAATCACACTAAATTAATTATTTGTTCTTTATTGGGCAATGAAGTGTTATCTTCCTGCTGTGTGTGCAAATTTGTGTGTGGAAGCTGCTTTGCAGGTCTCTCTTCAGAAGCAGATCAAGTTTTATGATAGATAGATTTCCTTTTTATAGAGAATCTCATGAAGCCAACACTCCAAATGGAATCTCTTAGCAGGGCTTTTAGCTGTCTTCGTTTCTTATAGTTTTCGCGCTGGGCTCTTGCAAGTTGGCCTCTCATGCAGGAGTGCTGTTTGCTGTTAATCACACGGCAGGACATCATAAATTTAGATTTGAGGATTATCTATATGGATCTTTTTAGATCAAGTGGGGGCAAATTTCAGCTCATGAAATCAAACACTGGGGCAAATACTCTGTGCTGTTCTTTCTTTGCCCTGCCTACTCCCCCCACCCCAAAAAAATTGAGGATGTGAAGCCAATAAGGGACTTGCCAATTATTCTGTGGCAGTTTTTGTTCATGGTATGGAACTAATAATCCAAAAGGGGCTGGGATATGAGGAGGGCATGGAAAAGAGGAATGCATTCCTAGACGCAAACTCACTGCATTGTTTCTGTTTCCAGGGGAGCTCTGTGCAAATGGTCAGGAGGAAAGACTCCCTCTTCCTGAAACAGATGGACTGTGTCAGGATTTATGACCCTGGTGTCACTGACTCTGCACTTTACAGCCGGCTTAAAAGCCCAGCTAAGTGGAAGATCCTGGCAATTTACAGAGGTTATTTTTCCATAAATGTGGCTGGCTGGCATGTGTGTGTGTGTACGCACACATGCCTTGCAATTCAACTCCAGTTCTTAGGAAACTTTAGCCACAGGTGTCAACCCAGCACCTAATGTGCTTCTGTTCTCCGCCGCCAATCCTGCCCTTATCCTGAAAGGAAACCTCTTAAAAAATCTGCAGCATCTGGATTTCAACTTCATAGCCCTAGTGTGTCAACAGACTCTGCAGCAGCAGGCTTTGGGTGCCAGAGTGCAGCAGGCAGAAGCAACCCCAGCGGAAAGTTCTTCTGTGCAGGCTCTACTGAAATGAATGAAAACAATGGCAATGATGATTTCACGGGGGGCTTGCGCAGGAGAGATTCCTGGTACATCGTAGCTCATGTCACCTCAAGATACCGTTTGGCTTTTCCATCTTGGGCACCCAAATGTTGCCTTGTCAAATATGAAATGCAACGGGGTTAAACTAGAACTCATTGTCCTTTACAGTGGTACCTCAGGTTACATATGCTTCGGGTTACAGAGTCCGCTAACCCAGAAATAGTGCTTCAGGTTAAGAACTTTGCTTCAGGATGAGAACAGAAATTGTGCTCCGGCAGCGCAGCAGCAGCAGGAGGCCCCATTAGCTAAAGTGGTGCTTCAGGTTAAGAACAGTTTCAGGTTAAGTACAGACCTCCGGAACGAACTAAGTACTTAACCCGAGGTACCACTGTATATTCAACAAGGCAACATTTTCTGGGGAATAACATAATGTAATGCACAACGGGTCAGAGCACTGGGGAACATACATAATCCTTTGTAAATCACTTAAATAATTTTAAATCAAGGAAGCAGTATACAGATTTAGTTTTTATAAAACACACATTTAGATTTTTCTGCCTTGCCCTGTCCCAAGGACTTGAGGGATGTTGCAATGTATCTCTTTTTTCCTTGCATCCTGTCTGAGGCAGGTTGCAAGACTGAGAGCTGTCAGCTTGCCCAAGGCCATTCTGCGGGCTTCATGGCATTTGAGCCTGGGGCTCCCTTGTTGAAGCACCATCAGAACAGAACTGTTCACAGGCATGGGTGGTGACATAACTGCATTCACAACTAGATATGCTTTCCCAGTTGCCTTTCCTTTTTGGCTAACGAAGAAGAATGCTTGAACTTGAAGGTTTGTACGATTTAAAAAAAAACAAAAAACCTGGCGTAGCACTAGCCTTGGTTAGTTCTCTCCCTCCCTTCCCTGGATTTTAGGACAAAGAGGCATCCATGCTGCACAGGAAACCTTGTGAGATGAGGCAGCTTTGAGAAGCATACCTGATTGATCTTTCTCTCCCTCCCAGCGCTAAAATCTATGTAAGGGGATTGAGCAATGGTTTGTTAGGGTACGACAGGAGGACATTCAAGCCCTGGTTGTGGGCTTCCCAGACGTCACTGGCGGGCGAATTTGGGAAGCAAGGTCCTTGAGAGCCAGTGTGGTGCTGTGGTTAGAGTGTTGGACTAGGACCCAGGAGATAAGGGTTCAAACTTCCATGCAGTCATGTGAAGCTCACTGTGTGACCCAGTCACTAATGCAAATCCTAGCCTATCTCACAGTGTAGAATCATAGAACTGTAGAGGGACCATGATGGTCATCTAGTCCAACCCCCTGCAGTGCAGGAAACCTTTGCCCAACGTGCAGCTTGAACCCACAACCCTGTGGGACCCCCAAGCATAAATGTCCAAAAGTTCAGCAGAAATCCTCCATTGTTATCACCTGGGATCGGATGTTCAGATAAGGAGGGGAGATATACAGAACCTGTTTCCCTACTCCTCCAACCCCATGATTCATAACCTTTTCCAGAAGATAGCTATGGTGGATGGTATCAGAGAGGTCAAGGAGCGTTAATGCCTCCGGTCTTCCAGCAAAGGGCAACCGAGGCAGCTCCTGCGCCCAAACCAAGCCTAAATCTCCACTTGAAATGGATCCAGGAAATCGTAAAGTGTTGGCAACCACTCACATGAGCTCCTGACCTGGGAAGGAAATGTTATCTGCTAAGTGATAACTGTTCACCTCTTCTGTGTCTGAGGCAGGTCTCCTTAGGAGCAGGCATGTCACAGCTGGGACCCCACCACACACTTTCTCAGACAGGCATTTAGCATCTCTGAAGCTCAGTTGGCTCTTGCTACATGCAGTAAGTCAAAAGGGACAAGGCTGGCTTTGGTTGGTCAGCACTCTTCCACCTCCTCAAGCCATAAGAAGTGAAATTCATCGCATCAAAGTTGAAGCAGGTGGTGTCCGGACACCTCCTTTGGCTGCTGTGCGTTAGCCATGGTATTCAGTGGTGAAAGTGATTGGTCACATCCACACCAACCATTCAGTGTGCATGTGAGGCACGTGGGTCCGGCCCACCAAGAATCCTGGGAGCTGCCCTTTGCCCCCACACAGAGCTGCACTCTTAACAAATTACAACTCCCAGGATTCTTGTGCGGAAACCATGTGCTTTAAATATATGGTGTAGATGTGTCTTGCAAGCCTCTGTCAAACCTTTTGGAGCATGCTACTGAGGGATGTGGGTGGCACTATGGGTTAAACCACAGAGCCTAGGGCTTGCCGATCAGAAGGTCGGCACTTCGAATCCCCGTGACGGGGTGAGCTCCCGTTGTTCGGTCCCAGCTCCTGCCAACCTAGCAGTTCGAAAGCACGAACTGCAAGTAGATAAATAGATACCACTCCGTCGGAAAGGTAAACGGCTTTTCCGTGCGCTGCTCTGGTTTGCCAGAAGCGGCTTAGTCATACTGGCCACAGGACCCGGAAGCTGTACGCCAGGTCCCTCGGCCAATAAAGCGAGATGAGCGCTGCAACCCCGGAGTCGTCCGCGACTGGACCTATTGGTCAGGGGTCCCTTTACCCCTTTACTGAGGGTTATATCCCATTTCCTTGGCTGGGAAAGGTGAAGATGGTGTTGAGGAGCCACCATTGCCACCACAGAGTCAACTTGACAGTGAGCTCTGATTACTGGCTCGACCCTGCAACTTTGGACTGCTGTGGTGCGTTGGTTTGTGGTTTTTTTGCGGAGGAGGGAGGTTTGTGCCTTGCAGGTCTGTGAATTCCACCTTTTGTAAATGAGTTGTTGCTATCCCCTGCTAATCATGTTAACTATCCACCTCACTCCTGAAAAGAGGAGCTCCTCCTCCTGTTCCCTCCACCCTCTACCCTTGGGCTAGAACTGGAGGAGGAGGAGGAAGCTTGACAACAACTGCTCTAGCCTTGGGCGGGCACAAGGCTAATGACACTGCTCTCCCTTGAGGGGCTCCCAGTTGAAACAGCCTCCTCCTAAGGCTGCTGCTCCCCTTGCGACCATGAGAGCCAGGGGAATCCCAGCGGAGAGCAACCCGCCCAGGACCTGGCACTCCCCTGCGCTAGCAGCAGCGAGGCACCCGAATCGGCAGGAGGCAAAGTGAACCCTTTTCCATGGCCGTCTTGGCTGCACGGTAGAAGCCGTCAAACAGGTTTGCGTCTGAGCTGGTCTAGCCAGCACTCCGGAGATGGGAAGCTACTTGTCTGCTCCACCTTCCTTCCTTCCAAAGGAGCCCTTTCGGTAAGCCATGCTCAGTATGTGGCCGGGGGGGGCGGGGGGACAGCTTCCTCTCCACCACCCCTCGCCCCACTCCTACACTGTTAGGTGTGTTTCTACCCAGTAACCTACCTGCCTGGTAGAAATCTTTCAAGTAGGAGGGCACAGTCTGTATGCTTTCTTACCTGCTTAAGGTGGGGTGAGACGTGATAGGTTGCTAGCAGCGTTTGCAGGTTCATTTGGGTGTGTGTTGTGTTTCAACCTACAGCACCTGAAGCCTCACGTCTTGTTTGCCGGTGTGGTGTGTTAAATGATGGCAGGAGTTGTCTAATAGAGACCTTGTGGCCATAAAGTTCGCTGGGTGACTTGGGGCCAGTTTAAGTCAGAGACTGTAGGAGTGATTCAAGCTGGTGCCATACCTATCGGATTTCAGATGCATGGATGAGCTGAGTACTGTATAGCTTTTGAGCCGGGTTTCCATAAACCTCTTTCGTTTCCAAAGCAGCCCCCTCGCCTCCTGGATTATTGCTTGTTTTAAGCCTGTCTTTCAAGTGAGCACCAGGCGCCAAGCCCTTAACTCCCACCTTGAGGGGTTTGTTCTCCTCCAGGAAGCGAGTGAAACTTGTGGCTAGTGGTGAGGCGGGTAAATTGTGTTGGAATCTCATTTAAAAAATAGGGTGCCACAAGGCAGACATGCAAATGATTAGGAAGAACTTGGGGAATCTGCTTTTAGGACTTGATCCCTCCCTATGGTGTGTGTTACTTTATTTGTTTCATTTTATTCACCTAACAATCTAAATGCCACCTGATTTGTAAACAGAACCCCTAAGCAGTTTGCACAAAAGCAAACAAATAAAACAAGCATTAAAATGGTCAATGGAAAGCAAAGTTAAAAATAGGTATTTTGAAATTTTCAAAATATAATTAAAGCAAACAGTTAAGATGCTGACAGACAGTTTAAAACACATGCCAACATGTCTGGATGGGTTTGCCTGAATGAAAACGTTTTAAGCAGGCACCTAAAGGAATGCATCCGCCAGATGTCAATAGACAGTGAGTTCTAATAGATCGATTTCTTACAAACCTGGAACAAATACTATGGAGCACCTGCAGCCGTGCCAGTTCAGCAGTTCCGAGCAGTCAGGTGGGCATTAGTTTCTCACGCGTGCCCTTACACAGTTAGCATAAAAGTTATCCAGTGTCTGTTAGAATATGCCTCCCATTCTCCTTGTGTGCCTGCTCCTCTCCTCCCCCCACTTTAATTGCAGCTGCTTCAGGAATGTGCTTCTGACACAGGACAGACTCAGAAGCATTTATTTCATCACAGGCCCCCAGTTCCATCTGTATGTAGAAGTGGGAAAGATTCCTGCCTGAAACCCTGGAGAGCTGCTGCCAGTCAGTGTGGACAGTACTGAGCTAGATGGTTCAATGGTCTGACTTGGGATAAGGCAACTTCCTATGACTTTGTAATCTGCAAGAGAGCAAGTACTTAGATTTTATTTTTAAAAAAACCAACATTAGCCATGAGCTTCTTGAGTGAGGGTGTGGACTTAGGCAAGCTATCATTTCTGAGCCACTCCTCATTCCCATCTGAAATAGGGTCTGCCTTAACATGGTGACTGTAATGATTGTGGAAATACTCACACGGTGTGCTTTGAACACTTAGGAACAGCACCGTAATCCTGCTCTGTCAGTTGAGCATGAGACTCTTACAGGGTTGTGGGTTCGAGCCTTACATTGGGCAAAGGATTCCTGCATTGCAGGGGTTGGACTAGATGACCCTTGGGATCCCTTCCAGCTCTGTGATTCTATGCAGTGCATAGCTATGTGTGAAGCTAAAGCACTTGTTATTTCTGAGCCGGAATTTCACTCACATTCTGAAGCAGCCTTGGGAATGTGCACTGGGCTTCTGCAGGCCTGGGCGGACTTCTGTGAATTTGCCCTGCCTGGATTTGTTTACCGTGACGTCGCAAGGGACGGGTTTTCTTAACGCGCCTCAGCCCCTCACCTTTCCCCCAGAATTGTGTTGCAGCAGCAGCAGCAGCAGCCCCCTTTCAACTTTCCTCAGCTTCCTAGAATTTGTAACGTGCAACCTCTGTAGATAAAGCAGCACAGGATAACCAGCTTTGGCAAAGCAAGATTGCAATGCCTAGAATTTTGCTCAGTGGACGAGAGCTGCTCTGGAACTCCTCCTTTAGTTTCCGGTGTCCTGAGCAACCTTCCCCAACCTGGTGCCCTCCAGATGTTTTGGGCTACAGTTCCCATCAGCTTAAGCCAGTACAACCGTATTATGGTGGGGCTGATGGGAGTTGTAGTCTCAACCATCTGAATAGCACTTAGGCTGGGCAAAGGCTGAGCAGCCAGACCTGGACTACAACCCCCAGGGTGCTCTGCAGCCAAGAGGATTCCTAATACTATGACAACCAGGGGTACCAGCATCAGTGTGGAGGAGAACTTGAAGCACCTTCAGGAGGCTGCTCGGCACCCGGTGCTAGAGCAAGCACCAGCAGCCATAGTGGCCCTGTTGGAGCCCACAAGTGGTAGGGAGAGCCCTGAACGACAGGGCTATCCAAAACTCTCTCTCCAGGTAGAAATTCAATGCACATACTGAAAAAAGCACCTGTTCAGCCTTGCTAACTGGGGTTGGTGGAAGTAGTTGTCCCACATGACCTTGCTGACAGGGGCTAGTGGCGGGAGTTGTGCAAAACACCTGGAGGGCACCAGGCTGGGGACTCAGACCTCTAGGACCAGCTTGTCAGCTGCTTTCCCCACTTCTAAGGAAAGGGAGGAGGGTGGGGTGGAGGGATGAGCAGAGTTTATGGTTGCCCAGTCATTGCAGGAAGCGTGTTCCTACTTGGAATGTGACTAATGGCATGTGCGTCACCCCAAACAAGACCTTGCCCAGAGGTCCAGCATCTGAACCTGTAGCTAAATCTTGGAATTTCTGCCGGGGTTTGCTGCACGCTGACAAGCATGTATTTTGGACAAACCATTCAGGCCAGTGGGAATCTTAAATACTTGCTTTCTCTTTCCCCAAGTCTTGCTGTTGTTTTATCTGGTGCAGTGCCAAGAGTAGAGCACCTTGCCTCTCTCAGAGTGACAGGCACAAAGGCTATCCTCTGCTATTTAACAATTCCAAATGTTTTTTGCTGCTGGACAGATAGGCACCTCCTTGCTCATTGGTCCCACTTGCCAGGTCAATCTTATCAACTAAGTTACAGGCTAGAAGCTGAAGGAGAGGCAAGATTTGATGCTTCCAGGCACGCAGCTGCATGCTGAGGAGGCGGCGTTTCTATAGTAGGGTTAGCTCGCTTATCTGGGTAAAAGTTGGGCAGGGCCCACTGGCTTATGTATAAAAACACCTTAGTAATTACCGGTAGCTAAGCACTCCCTTCCTTATTCAGCCTAGGGGAGGCTGCTTTAAGACCGTAAGCAGCAGCCTGGGAGAATCAGGCCAAAGGAAGACCATATAGTCTAGCATCTTCTTCTCAAAGGGACCAAATACCCCAAAGAACCTAGGAATCTAGATAGACTGCCGCTAGCCCTGGAGGTTCCATAAGAAATAAGAAGAGTGTTGGATCAGGCCAAAGGGTGCCCCTCTGTCCTCACAACAGCCACCCAGCTGCCACACTGGGAAGCCTCCAAGCAAGGCCTGAGTGCAGCAGCAAGCTCCTCTCCTGTAGCTTCCAGCAACTAGTATTCAGAGACATACTGCCTCCAGCAGTGAACATTGCATATAACCATTGTGGCTGCTGGCTATAGGCATCCTTCTCCATGAAATTTGTCTAGCCCTCTTTTAAAGCCATCTCAGTGGGTGTCCATTTCTTGCGGGACTAAATTTCAGAGGTGTGAAAATTTGCTTTCTTTTCATATATGCTAAACAGTGTTCAATAGCCTAGTCATCATTTGGGATCCCCTCTCCTTGTGCCACCAGAAAATGAAACACAGTTCAAAGCAATTGTCCCAAAACAGATGGTCAAAGGAAGCTTGCTCTCTCCTGTGAGAAGGACTTGGAGGGTTTTCAGGAGAGTAGTTCAGGTTGCGCACCTGGGAGGTGGTGATATGCAGAGCCTGGTGATGCTGTGTCCATTGTTGCACCTGCCTTAGAAATAGCATTATAAATCACTGGGCAGATAGTTATACTCTGACCTGCCTCCTGGCCCTGTGGGCTAGGGACATTGGTTCTGTGTGCATGGACACCTGGCCTTGGTGCTATGTTCATAATGGTCCAAGGATCATGAGTTTTGCAGTGGGGGGATCAGAGGCCGTCCTCTTGTCCTGGAGAGTGACCACCACCTCAGCATCCAGGCTTCCTTCTCCATGCTGCTTTCTTGTGGGCCTCAGAGGAGTGCCTTCATCCACCCATCCGCAGATCACTTTTGGGACAGCCTTTGTGCAACCTGGTGCCCTCCAGCCGCTCTGGACTACAACATCCTCCAGCCCCAGTGTTCCACAGGTCTGAGCAACTCTTCCCATCTGCCCCAGCATGATATGGTCATGCTGGCATTGGGCTCATGGGAGTCGTAGTCCAAAACAGCCAGAGCTCCCCAGGTGGGGTCCAGGGAGTTTGTCTGGAGACTTAAATCCAGGTTCTTCTGGCTTCCTTCCAGGCTTTTTATTTCTGTGCTGAGTAGTATATTAGCGTATAGAGAGAAGGGAAGTCTTACCAAAAAATGGAAAGTTGGTAGAGTTATTGCAAAGTTTAACTATTATGTTAGGTTTAAAAACAGATATATATGTCATGCAGTGGCCACCCTTATTCTTATTGGTATTATCATTAGTTGGTATTAAGTGCTGGCCCTGATCAGAGTAGACCCATTGAAGTTAATGGACAGGCTCATTAATTTCAGTGGGTCTGCTCTGGGCAAGCTGAATGCCACTTAGTATTATTTACTGCATTTATTCATTGCTTACTACATAGACCAGTGGTGTCCAAACTTTTTTCACAAGGGCCAGATTTGATAAAAGTGGCTGTGGGGGCCATCCAAAGTTGTTAATTGAGGTTGTTGAGCTTTTTTTAGGGTTGGAGTTGTTGAGCTTCTTTTATGATTGAAGTTGTTGAGGTTTTTTAGGATTTTACCCCAGGAAATAAACTGCCATATGGGCTGGATTAAGCCGAACGGTGGGCTGGATTAGGCCCCCGAAACGGACTTTGGACATGCCTGACATATCGCACCCCAAAGGGACTTCCCTTTACTCCATAGCCTGGCAGGTTGCAGGTGGACAGATGTAGGTCTTACCTTCCATCCTTTGTTTTGCCTCCTAGTTGCTCCGAGTGCCAGGACCTCCTCACAAACTGGTACTACGAAAAGGATGGGAAACTCTACTGCCACAAGGACTACTGGAGGAAATTTGGCGAGTCTTGCCACGGCTGCTCTCTGCTGATGACTGGGCCAGTCATGGTAAGGATTTGGCATTCTTTCTGTTTCCCATTCTGAGTATCCCTAGAATTTTATATTGTGAACAACCCTGAGACCTGTGGGTATAGGGCGCTATACAAATGATGATGATGATGATGATGCAGGATGGGGAAAACTCAGCATCCGAAGCCTCTGCAAATCTCCACTAGTTCCTCTGTGTTGGTTTCCTGCTGCTTTAGAGGGTAGGACCCCAAACCAGTGGATTTAAATTACAAGAAAGGAGATTCCAACTAAACATTAGGAAGAACTTGCTGACTGGAAGAGCTGTTCCACAGCAGAACGGACCACCTCGGAAGGCAGTGGGCTTTCCTTCATTGGAGGTTGTTGGTTGGATGACCATCTGCCAGGGATTCCTTAACTGTGATTCCTGTTGGACTAGATGACCCTTGGAGGTCCTTCCAACTCTGTAATACAGTGACTGAGCAAGGTTAGGATCCAAAGGCCTAATGATGACATTAGGCTGTATTCTCCCCCACAAAGTGTGTCTTCTGGGAAGGGCCTGGCAGGAAGGAGCAGCAGCTTTGTTGTGAAATGTTTTGGGATGGAGCACAAGACGAAAGTGTTTCCTGTTGGGCCTCCAGGCTGTGCATGCCATAAGGCACTTCGCCTTTGTTCTTGGGACTCAGGCTCCTGTCTTTGTAATACGATATTGAACCTCTCAACAGGTTTGGCAAATGGAAGATTTTTTCAGTGGGAGGTGTATCCTTTTGCAAAAAACCCAAAGGAGCATTCTTTTTGCTTCCAAACAGTTCCGTTATTGCTATTGCATTTATATCCCACTCTTCATCCAAGGAACACAATTGTGGTGATGTACATGGTACTTCCAGGGGGAAGCCATGGCTCAGTGGTAGAGACCCTGCTTTGCATGCAGAAGGTCCCAGGTTCAGTCCCCAGCAGCATCTCTAGGTACAGCTGGGAATGTCCCTTACCTGAAACCCTGGAAAGATGCTGCCTGTCAGTGTAGACAATACTGCGCTAGATGGGCCAAGAATCTGAATCAGTCTAAAACAGCTTCCTATGTCGTGTGATATGGTCAGTTTATTTATTTACACTTACATCCCATCTCCCATGGATGCTTTAGCTGAGATTTCTGCATTTCAGGGGGTTGGACTAGATGACCCTTGGAGCCCCTCCCAAGTGTACGATTCTGTGTTTCTATTTTTTTAAAAAAATAATATTTATTGAAGTTTCAAATAATTACAAAAATAAGGGGAAAAAATAAAACAAAAAATACAAAATACTGAAAAATAAAAACAATTATAAACAAATCAATCCTCCCATTCCTTATCTTTCATTGGCTTATTTCCCTGACCTCCTCACACCTCCCTTTTTTGTATTCTAGGTCAATTATCCATTTCAGCAAATCCTTTCCCTCTTTTCAAATTATTGTCCTGTAAATTTATCTTGAAACTAATATAATTTTACTTTCCCTCCTTTCACGAATTAACAGTCTATTTTTCCTAAGTCTTTATAGCATATCTGCTAAAGTCACATAGATTCATTTCAACATGCTTCTAACATTCATTAATTTTACAATGTTTCTGTAAATAGTCTTTGAATTTCTTCCAATCTTCCTCCACCGACTCTTCTCCCTGGTCTCGGATTCTGCCAGTCATTTCTGCCAGTTCCATGTAGTCCATCACCTTCATCTGCCATTCTTCCAGGGTGGGTAGATCTTGTGTCTTCCAATACTTTGCGATGAGTATTCTTGCTGCTGTTGTAGCATACATAAAGAAAGTTCTATCCTTCTTTAGCACCAATTGGCCGACCATGCCCAGGAGAAAGGCCTCTGGTTTCTTCAGAAAGGTATATTTAAATACCTTTTTCATTTCGTTATATATCATCTCCCAGAAAGCCTTAATCCTTGGGCATGTCCACCAAAGGTGAAAGAATGTACCTTCAGTCTCTTTACATTTCCAACATTTATTATCGGGCAAATGATAAATTTTCGCAAGCTTGACTGGTGTCATGTACCACCTGTATATAATTTTCATTATATTCTCTCTTAAGGCATTACATGGCGTGAACTTCATACCTGTGGTCCATAACTGTTCCCAGTCAGCCATTATAATGTTGTGTCCAATATCTTGTGCCCATTTAATCATAGCAGATTTCACCATTTCATCCTGAGTATTCCATTTGAACAGCAAGTTATACATTCTTGACAAGTTCTTAATTTTACGATCTAACAGTTCTGTTTCCAATTTTGATCTTTCCACCTGGAAGCCAATTTTTTTGTCCAAATTATATGCCTCCATTATCTGATAATAATGAAGCCAATCTCACACTCTATTTTTTAATTTTTCAAAACTCTGCAATTTTAATCTGTCTCCCTCTTGTTCCAAGATTTCCCAATATTTCGGCCATTTGGCCTCCATATTGAGCTTTTTCTGAGCCTTCGCTTCCATTGGTGACACCCACCTTGGGGTTTTATTTTCAAGCAAGTCCTTATATCTTATCCAAACATTGAACAGTGCTTTTCTGACAATATGGTTTTTAAACGCTTTATGTGCTTTGACCTTATCATACCACAGATATGCATGCCACCCAAAAACATTGTTAAAACCTTCTAAATCCAGCACGTCAGTGTTCTCAAGAAGCATCCATTCTCTCAGCCAGCAAAAAGCGGCTGATTCATAATAAAGTTTTAAGTCTGGCAGGGCAAATCCACCTCTTTCTTTAGCATCAGTTAATATCTTGAATTTTATTTGAGGTTTTTTGCCCTGCCAGACAAATCTAGAGATATCTCTCTGCCACTTCTTGAAACACTCCGTTTTATCTAATATTTGCAATGTTTGAAACAAAAACAACATCCTTGGCAATACATTCATCTTTATCGCAGCAATTCGGCCTAGCAATGATAACTTCAGGTTTGACCATATTTCTAGATCCTTTTTCACTTCTGTCCAACATTTTTCATAGTTATCCTTAAACAGATTCACATTCTTAACAGTCATGTTAACCCCTAGGTATTTCACTTTCTTAACCAGTGTTAATCCTGTCTCCTTCTGAAACCTTTCTCTCTCTGTCACTGTTAAATTTTTCTCTAAAACTTTAGTTTTCATCTTATTCAACTTAAATCCCGCTACTTGTCCAAATTCTTGGATCAGTTCCAGTACTCTTTTGGTACTACTACTACTACTACTACTACTACTACTACTAATAATAATAATAATAATAATATCTTTATTGTCATTACCCCCTCTCGGGGACAACAAAATTACTTGACTGCTCCATAAAAACACTAATTAAAACAATACAGTATAGTACAGCAAGGAAGATTAGATGACTTTCAAAGTCCAGGCTTCCCATTCAGGGCCGAGATCGCTCTGGAGAAGAAGCTGTTCTTAAGACGGCTCGTTCTTGTCTTCATTGTCCTGTATCTCCGTCCCGACGGCAGGAGCTCGAAGAGACAGTGACCAGGATGCGATGGATCTTTTACTATGTCCAGTGCCTTCCTATGGCACCTTGTGGCATAAATCTGCTCTAAGGTGGGGAGTGGGCAGCCAACAATGCTCTCTGCTGCCTTAACAACTCTGCACAACCCCATCCTGTCCTGGGTAGTACAGCTTCCGTACCACACACATAAGCCATAAGTGAGCACGCTCTCGATGGCACAGTGATAGAAGGCAAGCAGCAGTTTCTGCGGAAGATGGTTTTTCCTTAGAATTCTCAAAAAGTACAGTCTCTGCTGCGCCTTCTTCACAAGCCCCCTTGTGTTGACACTCCAGGACAGATCCTCTTGTAATTCAATTCCCAAAAATTTGAACATTGTTACCCTCTCCACACAGACCCCATCAATTAAAAGTGGCTGGACATACTAGATTCTGGCTCCTGTAATGTCAATACCAAATCATCAGCAAATGCTTTCAGTTTGTACTGTTTAGCTCCAACTTGTATACCTTTAACTGTTTGGTCCCTCCTAATCATGTTTAAGAGAACTTCCAGGACCGATATAAAAAGCAATGGAGAGATTGGGCAACCTTGTCGTGTTCCTTTCTCTATCTTAAATTCTTCCGTCACTACATTGTTCACAATTAATTTAGCTTTTTGTTCTGAATAAATTGCACCTATACCATTTTCAAAACCTTGACCAACCCCCATCCCCTGTAGATTTTTCTTCATAAAACTCCAAGAAATATTGTCAAAGGCCTTCTCCGCGTCCACAAATATCAAAACTGCTTTAGTATTAATATTCACTTGTAACTTTTCTAAAATGTTAATTATATTCCTCGTGTTGTCAGACACGTGTCTGCCCGGGAGAAAACCAGCTTGGTCTTTATGAATTTCTTCTACTAATACCTTTTTTTAATCTTTTAGCCAAAATATCTGCAAAAATTTTGTAATCCACATTAAGCAAAGATATGGGGCGGTAGTTCTTAAGCTGTGTCTTCTCAGACTCTACTTTCGGTATAAGTGTAATGTAAGCTTCCTTCCACGACTCTGGCGCCCTTTTCCCTTCCAATATTCCATTACAAACTTCTTTTAGTGGCTGTATTATCCATTCTTTCAGGGATCTATAGTATCTTGAAGTCAGTCCATCCGGTCCTGGAGATTTGCCCAATTGCATATTCTGGATGGCCCCTTCTATCTCTTGCTCCGTTATTTTATAGTTCAACATTAGCTTATTTCTCGATTCTGTGTTTCTATGTTCCCACAAAGTGATGTACATGGTACTTCCGCTCCTCATTTCATGTACCCAATGCCTTTTGAGGGTAGGCTAGACTTGAGAAATACAGTGGTACCTTGGGTTAAGTACTTAATTCATTCTGGAGGTCCGTACTTAACCTGAAAATGTTCTTAACCTGAAGCACCACTTTAGCTAATGGGGCCTCCCGCTGCTGCCGTGCCGCCGGAGCACGATTTCTGTTCTCATCCTGAAGCAAAGTTCTTAACCCAAGGTACTATTTCTGGGTTAGCGGAGTCTGTAACCTGAAGCGTATGTAACCTGAGGTATCACTGTAGTGACTGGCCCAAGGTCATCCAGTGAGCTTCATGGTTGAGTGGAGATTTGAACCCTGGTCTCCCAGGTACCAGTCTGACCCTCTAACCACCACTGCAGTATACTGGTTCTGCATCATCCATTGCTGGCAGAAAGGACACACTTCCTGTCATTCACTCTCACCTGTGTGTGTGTGAACATATCTGTGCACAGGATTGGGCCGGAGTTGTAGAACATTGTCTCTGGGCTGAATGATGCAGGGGCTGGTGGGAACTGTAGTCCAAAATGGCAGGAGGGCACCAGGTTGAGTGAGTCTGCACTGAAGTGTGGGACTGAGAGCCAGCGTGGTGTAGTGGTTAAAGCATCAGTCTGATTTCATCTTGAGCTCCATGGAGAAATAGGTGGGATATAAATGCA
This sequence comes from Podarcis raffonei, assembly GCF_027172205.1. Classification (NCBI taxonomy): domain Eukaryota; kingdom Metazoa; phylum Chordata; class Lepidosauria; order Squamata; family Lacertidae; genus Podarcis; species Podarcis raffonei. The sequence goes on from NC_070617.1 coordinate 26,473,100, forward strand.
GTACATTAATATAAATATATAAAATCATTCAGAACAAAGTGAAGGTATCTTTCTTCTGCCTGCAGGCAAAACTCTCCATGTCTTGATTTAAAGCTTATTAGGGCCGCTAGACTAGACAGCACTTAACTCTGAATCTGAGATGCTGTAGAAAGTTAAGAAACAGGTCCCCAAATTCATGTTAGGGCTGAAGGTGGAGTCCTGAGTTTTGAAAGGTTGAAGACAACTGCTGTAGGGGAAACTGCAGGCCGGCAGCTCATTTCCCCTAGCAAGAGGCTGTGTTCATATTTTTAAAAATGCTTTTTGAGACCCCTAGTGGATTCTAGGGGAAGCACAGCCCCAAATACCTGTCCTGTATTCATGTACAGTATATGCTATTACAGTGCAATCCCAACTTATACACATTTAACTTGTGCCATTTCAACCAGCCTGTCTTCAACCAGGCAGGCTGATTGAAATGGCACAAGTTAAATCCAAGCCAACCAGATGCCCCAGTGGCAAACCCACAAGCAGGCCCTGAGCACAAGAGCCCTCTCTCTTCCTGTGGCTTCCAGTGCTTGGTATTCAGAAGCATTACTGTGGAGGCAGAGCATAGTACCCACTGACAGCCCTCTCCACCGTGAGTTTGTCTAATCCTCTATTAAATCTATATAGGCTGATGGCCATCATTGGCTCCTGTGGGAGCGAGTTCCACAGTTTAACTATTAAGCCCCCACATGAGACAGGTAACACCCACACTCTTGCAACATCCTCCTCTTCCTCCCTTCTCTCACATGCTTTTAAGTTAGGCCTGCTTTTCCAGGAGCACCCGAAGCAACAAAATGCCCCTCCAGCCAGCAATTGCAAACCTTGGTTTGACCCTGCGGTGTGCTGTCCGGTTTCAGGAAAAGGGTTGATGTGGCTAATGCACAGTTGAGATTTCTCTCTGGACTTTTCTGGGTCTGAAAGCACCTTTGTTGCTTTGCTTTTGTCTGCTCTCCACCTTGGCTTAAACCTTGCTTCTCTGCAGGTGGCTGGGGAATACAAGTACCACCCAGAATGCTTTGCGTGTATGAGCTGCAAGGTGATCATTGAAGATGGCGACACGTATGCATTGGTGCAGCACTCTGCCCTCTACTGGTAAGGGGAAGCTAGAAGCCCATACTGCAACTGTGGGGGGCAGGGGGGTGGAATGCAGGCAGGGGGGTCCAATGCTTGGACTACTGCAATGCGCTCTACGTGGGGCTACCTTTGAAGTTGACTCGGAAACTGCAATTAATCCAGAATACAGGAGCTAGGCTGGTGACTGGGAGTGGCCTCCGGGACCACATAACACCAGTCCTGAGAGATCTTCATTGGCTCCCAGTACATTTCCGAGCACAAGTCAAAGTGTTGGTGCTGACCTTTAAAGCCCTAAACAGCCTCGGTCCTGTATACCTGAAGGAGCGTCTCCACCCCCATCATTCAGCCCGGACACTGAGGTCCAGTGCCGAGAGCCTTCTGGTGGTTACCTCATGGCGAGAAGTGAGGTTACAGGGAACCAGACAGAGGCCCTTCTCGGTAGTGGCACCTGCCCTGTGGAACGCCCTCCCTTCAGATGTGAAGGAAATAAGCAGCTATCTTCTCTTTAAAAGACATCTGAAGGCAGCCCTGTTCAGGGAAGTTTTTAATATTTAATGCTGTATTGTTTTTAACACTTGATTGGAAGCCACCCAGAGTGGCTGGGGAAACTCAGCCAGATGGGCGGGGTATAAATAATAAATTATTATTATTATTATTATTATTATTATTATTATTATTATTATTATTATAGGTGGGGAGAGGGGAGGGATGGATCCGGCAGTTCCAGAATAACGTTCTCCGCTCTTCTGTTTAGTGGCAAATGCCATAACCAGATTGTTCTGACGCCGATGATTGAGAGGTTGTCCACCGAGTTCCTGTGTGAACAGCTGCCCTACACACTGACCCTCATCTCCATGCCTGCGGCCACTGATGGCAAGCGAGGATTCACGGTGGCTGTTGAAGGTGGCTGCTCAACCTATGCCACTAGCGTCCAAGTGAAAGAGTAGGTGATAAATCAGTTTGTATACTGCTTAATGCCAAAACACACTTCTAAGCTAAGTTTAAGTATAAAAGCCAATCACACAAGCATTACAGTATAAATGCTCGTAGTTAAAATATGCAGTTAAACAATACAATATTAAATTGCTGTGTTGTTTAATTGCCTATTTTAATTATGGACATTTATACTGTTTGTCCTTCTTAGAGACGCTGGTTGAGAGATCAAAGGGAATGATTGTATCGTATACAAAAGACTTGCATTACTTTAGCTCTTCCTTTTCCCTCTTCACCATGTTGACATATAAAGGTCTCCCTCAAGGCTTAACTTTGGTTTTATATCGTCATGACTTTGCACAATTGGAGTTATCATGTTCCCAAAGCTTTAAGAGACTGGTAAATATAGAGCATTTGTTGAGAAGCTATGTTCCTTTTGATACCTCAAGTGGGCCTGAGGAGATTAAGACAGTCCAGAAAATGGTTTAGTCATTAATAATGGCAAATCTAAAGTTTTTTTAGTCAAGGGGGGGAAACTAAACACAAGTAACTTTTTAATTCTAAAGAGCCAGAGCGATGAAATCTCCCAGTTACCTTATCATAACCTTCTCAGCCTCAGCACCTTGGACTTTACAAATAAAGAAAAACAAGTAGCCTGCTTTAAATCTTTAAACAGACTGCTGAATTTTTAATAACCAGGGATAGTCATTGTGCCAGTTTTAAATATTTTTTTAAAGCAACAATGAGACTGATATGAATTCTTGCTTTGAAAATTTGGGGCATTGCAGATTTTACTAAAATTGAGAGTTCAATGCCAATTAGAGCAGAACCAGGCATGGAAACGGTTTCTGGTTAAATTATGTCAGGGTGGTAAATTACTGGTGTAGTAGAAATCAGCTGATGAAAGACAGGTTTCCTGATATGTTTTTAGAGGAACAGAGGTCAAACAGTCTAGGAAACTTTTCGTTGCAAAACTTTCAGAACTATTATCCAGATATTTTGGATTCTCTTTACAGGCACTGAATTCATTGGGAAATGTCACTAGAAATATTTTTAAACAAAGAGTTTTGGAAGTAGGAATACAAACTGACATAACTGCCCTCACATCCTCAAGAACAGCGAAATGGTTAGCAGCTGTAAAACTTCAGCCCCAATTTGAAAAAAATACTTATTTCCTATGACAGTGGAATATCAGAAAGCTTTTTCTCAATTTGAACAAATGGAATTTATGATAGAATGGGGGGAGATCTAATGGCGAACCAGTCCAGATGTGCCTGATAATAGAGAATAGGGAAGAGCCCACCCAGGGATGACTATAGGCAGCATTGCCTGGGGTTAGACTAGATGACCCTTGAGGTCCCTTCCAACTCTACAATTCTAGGATTCTATTTCCTTAAATTGTCATGGAGATATGAAGACATCAAAGTACTAAATGTATCCTGACAATCTCCTAATGTCCCCTCTCTATATTTTTCTTTTCTTAGTCATGTCTATTTGTTTTATAAGCAAAACTCCGATTATTTTAAGGATAATATGTAATTTATTTGTTAATTTTAACACTGACTACTGCACTTGTATGGAAGTTTCACTCTTCTGTTGTCTTTGGAGTAGTGCAATTCATGTTGTCACTCCTTGGAGACCCAGAAAAATAAAAATAGTTCTGCAAATAGTTCTGCTGTCACATGACCTTCCCTCTTTGTTTATAGAGTCAACCGACAGCATATTAGTCCTGATGTCCAGAACGCTATTCACCCTGGAGACAAGATCCTGGAGATCAATGGGACCCCGATTCGCACACTACAAACAGAAGAGGTACGGCCTGGACATCTCTTTTAAGTTCATTTCTTGCTCCTGGTGATTTGAGAAATAGAACAGAAAGGAGAAGAGAGAATAGATCAAGGCTGGTGCAGATGCTTTGCATGCAGAAGGGCTCAGGATTGATCATGGCATTGCTATAAAGATCTCTGATGGGAACCCTGGAGAACAGGTGCCAGTCGGCCAGCCTTGTGCCCTCCAGGTGTTTTAGACTACAATTCCCATCAGCCCCTGTGTCGTATGGCTGATGGGAGTTGGTGAAGGCTGGAGTAGACAACTCTGCGCTATAGATGGACCAATAGACAGACTTGGGTATAAGGCAGGGTTGTTGTCTTTTTTAGCCACTTGGGCCTTTAGTCTGGTCCCTCAGTTGTCTTCAATGTATCTCAAGGCGCAAGCAAAGTTCTCACATTTGTGAGTTGTGGGCAATTCCTTCTCTTTTGTATGTGGCATAAATACAAGACCCCTCACTAGAATATGGGCTACTGCAAACAGTTAGAACAACGTAGGTTTTTAAGGTGCCGCAAGATTCTAACAATATTTATTAGCGCATAATAAGCTTTCATGGACTGAGGGCAACTTTGTCAGGTACATTATTTGTTTGTTCATTTATTTTGTAATGTTTATACACTGCTTGATTGTAAAAAACAAACCCCAAAGCGATTTACAAAAAAAGATAAAGCAATAAAATTGTTGAGAAGAATTAACAATAATTCAAGACATTCGAAAAGTTAAATTAACAGTAGACTAAAAACAGGTTAAAACTCAAATCAGCTTTCCAAACAACTGGGTAGGCTTGCCTGGACAAAAATGTTTTTAGCATGTGCCAAAAAGAGTGAAGGCGCCTGCCTGGTGTCAATAGGCAGGGAGTTCCAAAGTGTAGGTGCTGTCATGCCAAAAGATCAAGTTCTTAAAAATGCAGAATTGGTATTATGTGGCGCCCGTAACTGCACAAATTCCAGCTGTTAAAGGATTTACAGGTCAAAACCAGCACTTTGAATTGGGCCTATGAACTAATTGGCAGCCTGTGCAGTCAGGCCAGTATAATATGCTCAAACTGTTTTCCACTGGCGAGCAGCCTGGCCGCCAAATTCTGCACCAGCTGAAGTTTCTAAACTTTCTTCAGAGGCAACCCTATGTATAACCTGTTGAAGTAATCTAACCCAGAGGTTGCCAGAATATAGATGACAGAAGTTAGGGTTATCCCTGTCCAAACAGGGTACAGCTAGGCCACCAGCCAAAGCGGATGGAAGGCACTCCATGTCTCTGAGGCCACCTGAACCTCAAGCAACAGCAAGGGTTCCAGAAGTACCCCCAAGCTATGTACTTCAAAGGGAGCGTAGCCCTATCAGGAGCAGGCAATATCCAATCCATCCATTCTAGGAAACCACCCTCTAACAGTGCCTGAGTCTTAAGCTAGATTGAGCTTCAGTTTGTTGGCTTTCATCCAGTCCGTTAATGAGACAAGGCAATGGTCCAGCACATCCACTGCCAAATCTTCAGATGTAAAGGAGAAGTACAGCTGTGGGTCATCAGCATATTTCAGGCATATATGCACACATGGTTTGGTGTAGGATTGTAAGCACTGAGGAGAAGAAATGCAGAGAGTACAGAGACAGCCATAATTACATAATTAACTGTGGACAGGCACAGAAACCTGCGTCCTGATTTGCGGGTGGCACTGTGGGTTAAACCACAGAGCCTAGGACTTGCCGATCAGAAGGTCAGCGGTTTGAATCCCCGCGATGGGGTGAGCTCCCGTTGCTCGGTCCCTGCTCTTGCCAACCCAGCAGTTCGAAAGCACGTCAAAGTGCAAGTAGATAAATAGGTACCACTCTGGCGGGAAGGTAAACGGCGTTTCCGTGCGCTGCTCTGGTTCGCCAGAAGCGGCTTAGTCCTGCTGGCCACATGACCCGGAAGCTGTACGCTGGCTCCCTCGGTCAGTAAAGCAAGATGAGCGCCGCAACCCCAGAGTCGGTCACGACTGGACCTAATTCTCAGGGGTCCCTTTACCTTTACCTTTAAACCTCTTATAGGTTGAATTGAGGCAAAGGTTGAGGTTTTTGTGTGAGCTAAGTTTACCAATGCCAGGATGTCTGTGCTATCAACAACTTTCTGTTTGAATGACCCCTGGAGATGCTCCCTTGGAGGTCTCTCTCGCCTTCAGTGTGCAACTTCCTTATTCCTGGGTTCACTTCTCAGATAGAGGATCTGATTCGCAAGACAAGCCAAACCCTCCAGCTGTTGATCGAGCATGACCCCGTCTCTCAGCGCCTCGACAGACTGCGTCTGGATGCCCGGATGCCCGGGCGCACGAAAAAGCCCTCTTCTCCCTGCCCCATATCAGCTCTGGACCTGAAGGAGAACCTGGAAGGAACGCTGCGGCGTCGCTCCCTCAGGTACCAAGGGCAGGGGAGGCTACCCCCAAAATTTTTACTGACTTCCAACTATCATTTTATTTTGGCTATATAGCTTTTCGCTTTGCAGGAGGTTGGACTAGAGGAATTTAGGCTGATCCCTCTAACACAGTGTTCCTCTCAACCTGGCACCCTCCAGCGGCTTTGAACTGCAGCATTCTCTGCTGGCTGAAGCTGATGGGAGCTGTAGACCAAAACATCTGGAAGATTCCATTTTGAGGAAGGCCTGCGTGGATCCACCATATTCCTGCCTCCTGCCTTACTTGCTACTAAGGACTACTAAGAGCCAGTGCAGTGCAAAAGTTGGGCTAGAACCCTGGGAGACCAGGGTATGAATCCCTTCTCAACCATGAAGCTCCCTGGGTGACAACAGGCCAGTCATTGCCTCACAGACCTACCTACCTCACAGGGTTGTTGTGGTGATCATATGAGGAGAGGGAGAACTATGTACATGTCAGGGACTGGAATGAAGAGGAAGAGGAATGGTGGTGATCATCCCCTCCCCCTTCTCCTGTAGCTGACAGGGAAGAGGGAGGCTGTGTTGAATTACAGCCAAACTGTGAGGGAGATAACAAGTCAGAGACAAGCGAGCAGCTAAGTTATGAGGTGTTAGGAGAAGCAGGGGGAGAGACAGAGCAGCCAGCGGACACTTCATTAGACAGCATAGATGATCCACCGTCCCCTAGAACGTGACGTTCGTTAAGGGTGCAAGAGCAATGGACACGGGCATTTGACCAGGGAGGGCCACCGTAGGGTCAGGTGCTGTTGGGAAAGAGGGAGTTGCTCACTCTGGTTCCTCCGCCTTCCATCATGGAGGAAGGACTGGATTCTTCATCTTCTGCCATAATGACTGAATAAATCATAAGAGCCTTCTTGTTGCTTCCCTGCTTCTTGAAATCATCAGGGGGAGGGAGAGAATTCCTCAAGCCTGACAGTACATCACATTGAACTCCTTGGAGAATACAGTGGTTTATAAATGTGATAAATAAGGATAATACTGGATAAGTTTGGTACCAAGACATAAGTCACATGATGGCCCACTGGACTTTGACAAGAGTGCCCCCAGGACAAAAGTTCAAAGTTCCTATATAGATTTACAAAGCCCTGAACATCTTGGGTCCAGGATACTGTTGTAAACCACTGTGGTACGTTTTTTTTAAATGAAACAGCGGTTTGTAAATATTTTTTATAATAATAAATAATTTTTTTTAAGTGCCCCCCTGTCCCGTGATCACAGCACAGTGCATCCAATCCGATTTGGTTTTGTGTGGAGTACTAAATGCAGCCTTGAATTCGATCGCAGTGTGGTTTCTTTTATACTGTTGTTACACATGTTCATTTATTGTGGAGCGTGGTCTGGCGAACCTAGGTTTGCTTCGTATGCATCTCTTCCTCCCATCCCAACGAGCTGGAGAACAGGGAGCCTGCAGCTTGGACTTCCAGCAAAAAATCTAACCTAGGTTGCGTCTTCCACACCAGGCGAAGCAACAGCATCTCCAAGTCCCCTGGCCCCAGCTCCCCAAAGGAACCGCTCCTCCTCAGCCGGGATATCAGCCGTTCCGAATCACTCCGCTCATCCACAAGTGGTTCCCAGCAGATCTTCCGCCCCTGTGATCTGATCCACGGGGAGGTTTTGGGAAAAGGCTTCTTCGGCCAGGCTATCAAGGTGAGGAAACTGTCGCAGATACTCTCTTACCTTTCTCTCCCAGCAGACCCCCCTACCCCGGAACGGGGCGTGTCTGCTTCTCACGTTAATGGTGTTTCATTAATCAGGATCGTCATTTGTCCCATCAGGTTTCTCCCAGCAATTGTTTCACTGTTAGCTGTTCCTTTTGCTGTCCTTGAAGTTGGCACTGAATGGGAAAGGGCCACAGCTCAGTGGTTGTTAGAGCATCTGCTTTGCTTGCAGCAGGTTCCAGGTTCAGTCCCCAGCATCTCTAGGTAGGGCTGGGAGAGGCTCCTGCTTGAAACCCTGAAGCCATTGCTGCCAGTCAGTGTAGACAGTGCTGAAGTAGATGAGCCAATGTCTGACACAGTATAAGGCAACTTCCCACTCATCTCTGACTGCAGAGTTTTAAGTTGGCTCTCCCCACCTTCATCCTGATCTGGGGCGCAAGAGCCTGAGTAGCCATAGCTAAGCTTCTTCGGCACCAATGCTCTGTTTGCCAATCATTTCATCTTCTGTCAAAACTTTGTGCTTGAGCCAATTCTCCTGTTTAGGAAAAAGGCAGCCCTGTTGCACCACAGCTTCTCAGGCTGAGTTCATCCGTGGCCCTGCTCCATCCTGGAGTTCTGATTTGGGGATAGTCTGTCCTATATTTCGGCTCTGGCACAATGTGGAAGCAAGATTCAGGACGGCGAAAAGGAAGTACTCCTTCATGCAGCACGCAATTAACCTGTGGAACTCGCTGCCACAGGAGGCTGTGAAGGATACCAACCAAGATGGCTTTAAAAGAGGATTAGGGAAATTCATGTAGACGAGAGCTATCCATGGCTACCAGCCACGACGGCTATGCTCTGCCCTCCACAGCTGGAGGCAGCAATGCTTTTGAATCCCCATTGCTAGGAACTACAGGAGGGGAGGGGACTCTAGTGATTGTTTCCTGCCTGTTTGCCACAGGCATCTGGTTGGCCCCTGTGAGAACAGGGTGCTAGGCTGGATGGGCCATTGGCCTGATCCAGCAAGCTCTTATGAAGGGGCTTATAACCATGCCCTGTTTTAGCCTGCATCCTTGGGTATATGCCACATTCCAGCTCCTCTTTACCTTTTCTTACTAATGAACCTGTTTCTTCTCCTTCTCCTTCCTCTTCTGTGGGTAGGCACGTAGCAGGTGCAGGTAAGCCCAGTGCTCTCTTTGCAGCATGTCTTGTGATGAGCATTCCCACTCAGGCGAGAGCCCTTAAACTAACTCTGGCCTCCGATTTGTGCACGCTGCCCACCCCCACCCCAGGCTGCAGCCAACGCCCCCAACACTCCACATTCTGCAAGGCTACTTTGTTGGTTGGCGGGGGGGGGGGAGCATCCGGCTTGCCCTTATCTTCTGAATGTCCTTTCTGCATGGCGTTCCTTTTAAAGGAGACGTACAACAACCTAGCACCCTCCTCTCCTCTGCTGCTGCACATTTGTTTTGGAAAAGCAGGGGATTACTTGCAAAAAATGTAATAACACTTACTGTAGTAAAAAAACAACAACAACAACTCTATGCTGTTTACATAAAGTCAATAACAATACAAACAACACTCAAGTAAAAAAAACTAGATAAATGCAAAACAAAGCTATGTATCACAAATAAAACTGGTTAGGACTGCTGGTTGTCGTCGTCTTCTGTTTCAGTCACAGGGGGGTCAAACGTATCAGGCGAGTTGCTGCCCCTCTTTAAGTGCTTGACCAGTCAGGCCCAGTGCAGGTGACATCCTCCTCTTCTTGTCTTCTAATTCAGATTCTAATTCAGACACCTGATATGTATATCCATTATTTATTTATTGTGTTTATTCCTGTCTTTTACTCCAAGAAGCTCAAGTTAGCATATGTGGTTCTCCCCCTCATTTAATTCCCACAACAGCCCTGTGAGGTAGGGTAGACTGAAAGTGAGTGACTGGCCCAGGGTCACACCCAATGAGCTTCGTGGCAGAGTGGGAGGTTTCGAAAGCCCGTCAAAGTGCAAGTAGATAAATAGGTACTGCTCCGGCGGGAAGGTAAACGGCATTTCCGTGTGCTGCTCTGGCACACATGACGCAGAAGCTGTATGCCAGCTCCCTCAGCCAATAAAGCGAGATTTGCACCGCAACCCCAGAGTCGTCTGCAACTGGACCTAACGGTCAGGGGTACCTTTCCCTTTCCCTTTCCCTCCCAAGTCCTAGTTCCACATTCTACACCACACTACCTTTCTGATTTTAGGACCCATCCTATTTTTGCAATTTTATGTTGTTTAAATGTTGTGTTTTAAATTGTTGTAACCTGCCCTGGGACCTTAGGGTGAAGGGCAGGTAATGGCCTGAAATAATATTACAGTGGTGCCTCGCAAGACGAAATTAATTCGTTCCGCAAGTTTTTTCTTCTTGCGAGTTTTTTGTCTTGCGAAGCACGGTTTCCCATAGGAATGCATTGAAAATCAATCAATGCGTTCCTATGGAGACCGTCCGGGGACAGAGGGGAAGCGCCGCGCGCCTTCCCCTCTGTCCCCGGACCTGTTTTAAAGCAAGGGAAGGGGCAGCGGGGAGAATCGCTTCTCCCCGTTGCCGCCCCTTGGTTCAAAAGGGGTCCGGGGACAGCGGGGAAGACGCGCTGCGCTTCCCCGCTATCCCCGGAGCTTGCGGGGCAAGCTTCGTTTTGCGAAGCAAGCCCATAGGGAAATGCGTCTTGCGAAGCGGCTAAGAAAACGAAAAACTCCTTCGTCTAGCGAGTTTTTCGTCTTCCGAGGCGTTCGTCTTGCGGGGTACCACTGTATTAACAACAGTAACAAAAATGAAAGTAATAATAAATGACAATATAGCGGCTCTTCACTGCTGAAGACTTCACACAAAGCTCAGCATACCTCTCCCTTTGGTTTGCTTTCAGCCTGTTCATTACAAGCCTTGTTCACATTGTCACCAGCTCTCTAAGCGGATAGACTGAAATGAGCTCTCTAAAACAGGAGGCTTTCTTTTGGGTTTTCCAAGCCTAAAAGTGGGGTGTTCCGTTTCTCTGCTTCACAGAGAGCGATCTTGTTAGCACAGCGGACAGGTGTAAACCAACAAGAATGCGTCAACTGCGTTCAGACAGCCCTCTAAACCTTGGGTTGGAGGTACAGGAGCAAGCCATGAGCTCCCTCCTTGGGTGTGCGCACACATTAATTCCTGCTTTGATCAAGTAATGTGTTAATTCCCAAGTGTGAGAGGAGGACAGAAGGTCTATGGGAGTGCAAAGCTTCTTCCTGATTCTGCCAATTACAACCCTTAAGAGGCCTAGGGAAGCCACTCTGCTACCAGTGACCCTTTACGGAGATCTTGCAAGGGTCAGTGAGATCGTGCAATGGTTTGGAAGTGTCATGTTAAGTTCTTCTTACTTTTGCTGTTCAGGTGACTCACAAAGCAACAGGGAAAGTGATGGTGATGAAGGAGCTGATCCGTTGTGACGAGGAAACACAGAAGACCTTCTTGACAGAGGTAGGCACAGCCTTTTCAAGCGGGTCCTGAAACGGGTGCATTAAGCTGTCCTGCTATTCAGCAGCCTCGATAGGAATGGGGGCTCAGGAAGATCACCCCATGGCTGCCCACTTAGAAGAGAGCAAAAGAACATTATGTCATGTGCTGCTCCTCTTTGGCTTTTAAGTCGTGCAGATAATGCCCAAGACTCTGGAAAGCTAGAGCTTGGCTGGAATGTGTTGCTGCAGAATGGCAGATCAAGTTGATGGATTATGCCTAAATGGCTAAAATGACCGGAAGAATCAGAAATCAGGGAGACCAAAAATTTTAATAAGGAATGGGGAAATTTTATAATTTATCTTAAAAACCATTGTAAACAGTTAAAATCATTAGTAGGATTGGAATAACACTTGTAGTTTAATGGTGAATTTTGGACACAATGGAGAGGTAAAAGATTTGGATTATTATAAAAGACGCAGGAGGAAATGATTAACAATAGGGCCCACAAAGGGGGGAGGAGGAAAGTCCAGGCGATTCTTTGGAATCTTGTTTCTATGTTGTATGTTGGATATGTGACTATAAAATTTTAATCTGAAAAAACAAACAAATAAATTTATATATAAAAAAGTGAGAGGCAGGACTATGATGTTGAAAGCGCTTCGGAATTCAGACCGTGGGAAGCCAAAACAAAAATTATTACAATTTGGAAGACAATTGGACTCTTTTTTATTTTAGCTTTTTATTTTCATTGGATTTGATTTGATATCTTAATTAGATGTTTTAATTGGAAAATTAATAAACGCTTTAAAAAATAAATAAATTTATATATAAAAAAGAAATATGTTGCTGCTTGAAGTGAGGCCCCAGTGCCCCGCCATTTGCCAGCGATGACACTGTTAAACCTCTTGCTGCACCCTTCAGACACCAATTCCTGTTCCCCATCAAACTTACCACTCCACAGTTCCACCCTGTTTTGTTTATTTACTTTCTTGCATGTTTATATTTCATTTCCATTTTTATTTCTTTTCTTTTTAAAAAAGTATTACATGTATGGTCCACCTTTTGTCCAAGGAACTCAGAGGTGGCATAGACAGTTCTCTGCTTCCCCATTTTACTTTCGTAACAGCCCTGTTGGTTAGACTGAGAAATAGTGACTGGCCCAAGGCTGCCCAGTGAGCTTTGTGACTGAGAGGGGGCTTGGACCTTGGTCTCCCAGATTGCAGTCTGATGCTCTAACCTGTACTGGCAGGGTGGAATATATATTCTTCAAGGCCAACACACCTGGGCTCCCTACAGCAGTTCTGAAGGTGAGCAAGTGTGGATCGGATCAGTCCCTCAGATGGGACTGCAAGAGCTGCTTAGACTTCAAATACTTTTCGCTTTGTTTTCTTTAAAAAAAGAAGCAGCATCTAAAAGGAGGTCTCAGTGCATCCCAAACCCTTGGACTGCTGTCTTGTCTTCTCAGGTGAAGGTGATGCGCAGCTTGGATCACCCCAACGTCCTGAAATTCATTGGCGTGCTGTACAAGGACAAGAAGCTGAACCTTGTCACAGAGTACATTGAAGGCGGGACTCTGAAGGATTTCCTCCGGAACATGGTGAGTGAAGGCAGCTTGTCAGATGAGCAAGGAGAAATTTTACCCTAAAAGTGCAGTGGCTCTTGGCCACTAAAGCTCTCGGCTTCTAGAGTAGTCTCCCCCAGGCCTGATGCCCTCCTAACTCCCATCAGCCCCAGCCAGCACAGCCGCAATGTCGCTTTGGGAAAGACTTTGAAAAGAGCATTGCGTCTTTCATCCACTACAGATATGTTGCTTGTTTAAGGAACATGTTAATGAGGGCCTTCTCTTTTGCCTTGCAGGATCCATTTCCCTGGGAGCAGAAGGTCAGCTTTGCCAAAGGAATTGCCTCAGGAATGGTGAGTCCCCAGTTCTTCACATATACACACATTCTTTGCCCACTGGAATCTTGTCTTGAGTTGTATATCCTGCCCCATCTTGAGGGCTTCAAAAATACGAGATGCTGAGCAAGGGGGATTAAAAGGTGCATTTGAGAGAGAAACGAGCCGGCCCTACCATTAGACGGCATTAAGCAATTGTCTCAGGTCGCAGACACTAGCGGTGGGGGCAACAGTGGCATTATTCCTCTTTCTGAAATGAGAACTGCTCTCTGAATGAGCAGCCAATGCGCAGGAGTTTGCCTCTTAAGGCTTTGCAGCCCAGGTAGCCCCAGTCCAGGTTCATGACTTTGAAAGGGTTGCGATGGGGTGTTCCTTTGCTGGAGAAGCATAAGGACATAAGAAGAGCTTGGCTGCTGGATGAGACCAAAGGGGCCTCATCTAGTCCAGGCTCCTGTTCTCACAGTGGTCAACTAGATGCCCCAGTGGAAAGTCCCAAAGCAGGGCATGAGTGCAGCAGCAGCAGCAGCTCTCCCTTCCTGCGGCTTCCAGCAACCGGTTTTCAGACACATGTGGCTTACCACAGTGGAGCTGGTGGCTCATTTCTGCATCCTCAGCGGCCGTGGTCTCTTGGTTGCACATGAACCCCTCACACATGGTGTTCTCCAGCATAATAGGCTTTTAGTGCAGTTGGTCTGACTGGATTCTGGGTCAGACCAAACCACCTGTGACCTGCCTCCTCTACCCCCAGGCCCAGCCACCACCTTGGCTTTTTTTTTAATGTATTTTATTAAAGATTTTATTAGTTTATTAGTATGTGCAATGTCTCTCTCTCTTTTTTCTCCAAGTAACATTTTTTACAGATCAGTTTCATTTGTTGAGACATTAGGAAAAAGAAGGGGAAAGGAGGGGGGGAAAGATGGGTGGGGTGGGGTCGGGTGGTGATGTTTCTATTATACTTAATATATGTGGGTTTTGTGTCAGCGTCGCTTGTGCAGGTTCTGTGCTATTCACTTGTGTTCCTTTGATGGTGAGAGAGGCTGGAGTTGGCCTAGGGTGTGGTTGTTTGTTTGTGATTGGCTGTGGTGGTCTTTGTTTTCATGTGTGAGTGGGGTGGGTGGGTGTTTTGGATCAGGTTAGCCATATTGATTTGTATGCCGTTGGTGGATTTTTGTCATTGTCTTGCTGGGCTATGTATGTGATAAAGGGGATCCATACTGGGGTGAAGGTGTCTTCTTCTATTTGTCCCCAACCACCTCCAAGGGCAATGACTTGGAGGCACTTGGGTAGCCTGTGAGATAGGCCAGTGGGAGTGTTGAGTGGTTTCAGCCAGAAGTGCCACATTGGAAGTGGCCCAGACTCAAACCGGAGAACAGTGTTGGTTCAAATGCCTCTCTTCCCCTTTTTCTCCCTTTCACAGGCTTACCTCCACTCGATGTCCATCATCCACCGAGATCTGAACTCCCACAACTGCCTGATCAAGCTGGTGAGTTCCCCGGTCTCTCCCCATCGCCCACCACCAAGCAAAACAGCTGAGAGCTGGAGCCCTCTGCCTCTCTGCGCACAGAGACCTCATAGGTCCAAGTTAGTGCTGTAAATGTATCCCAGCAAGAGGGGGTGCACCGTTGCTCAGAACTTGGGTGTCTTTAAGCCTGACGTTTTCATTGGAGGCCAAGAGCAGGTGGTGACTTAAGCAATGTGCATTTGCTCCCCCCCCCAAAAAAAATACCTGTTAGGTTTTTCTTTGAGCTGTGGTTCCTCCCTTCTCCTATAAACCAGGGGTTCCCAAACTTTTGGTGCCACTGCCCCTTGGTTCCATGAAATCATTCCCAGTTCCACATACCCTATAAAAAACCAGAATAGTGGTTTGCACACAACAAAATTCAGAGCAGTAACAGTTAATTGCCTATTTATTCCAACGGGAAAATCAGAAACCAGGAGGATCAAAACTTCAAAAAAGAATGGGACAAATTTATATCATACTTGAAAGACCACTGTAAACACTTGAACTCTTTGGCAGGTTTCAAATAACTCTTGCAATGATATATAGATTTTGGATGCAGTGGAGGATTGCAAATTAGATGGACTTATAATATGCAGTTAAAAAGTTACTTAAAGAACCCACGGAGGGGAGGAGGGAAGTCTTAAGATTCAGAAGAATCTTGTGAAATTTTATTATTATTTGTGATCATGAGTGTGAATGAATTCGTAAAATCAAATAAAAACACTTTCAAAAAGAAAAAGGTTAATTGCCCATTTACTGTATTCCAAATCCACTTAAAACTACAGTCATACCTCGGGTTGATTGTGCTTTGGGATGTGCGCGTTTGAGTTGCGCTCCGCTTGCGCAACTCATCATGCGCAGAAGCGGCGAAAAGCGACGCGCGCGTGCACAGACGTGCTATCGCTGGTTATGTTTGCTTCTAGATGCGAATGGGGCTCCGGAACGGATCCCGTTCGCATCTAGAGCTACCACTGTATATAGTTTAATTGCTTCTTTTTTAAAGAACTTGATCCAGTGATACCAGGTTTTCAAAGTCTAATAGTCACTTATACCTCCAGTGCCCCCTCCCCCACTACCCTTTTGCCTTTTATGGTCTTTACCCCCTGCAGGTAAACCCAACACTCCCCATTGGGTAGTACCCCTCACCACTGGCATAGCGTGGGGGGTGCAGGGGGGACCGGCCGCACCGGGCGCAACATCTGGGGGGTTAGGGGGCGCAAATCCACGGGTTAGGGGGTGCAAATCCACGGGTTAGGGGGCACAAATTACTTGCCTTGCCCCGGGTGCTGACAACCTACGCTACGCCACTGCCCCTCACTTTGGGACGCACTGCTATTGACCCTGGGCATCTATTATAGATATTTTTGCTCCTGGGGAAACTGTGCCTTCTGATCCCCGCAGACTAGTAGGCCTCTCATAGTGGCCCCTCCTGCTTTGTTCTTGGCTGCAGGACAAGACTGTGGTGGTTGCAGACTTTGGCCTCTCCCGGCTGATTGTAGAGGAGAGGAAGAAGCCCACCCTGGAGAAGCCATCGGCCAAGAAGCGGACCCTGCGCAAGAGTGATCGGAAGAAGCGCTACACAGTGGTGGGGAACCCCTACTGGATGGCACCAGAGATGCTGAACGGTAAGAAGTTTCACAAGTAATCATCATAATAAATTTTATTTATACCCCGCCCTCCCCAGCCGAGACCGGGCTCAGGGCGGCTAACACCAGATATAAAAACAATTGATTAAAATACAACTTAAAAACAAGATTAAAATGCAACATTAAGATGCAGCCTCATTTCAGTAGAAACTCAAATCAAAAACTTTTGGGGGATGAAAACCTCAAATCTTCACCAAGGCCAACTATCCAGACTGGTCCTACATGGGCCAGAAAAAAGCCAGGGAAGTCCCCAAATAGAGTGCAGAAGGAGCTGTCTTAGGACGGATCAGCCTTATACCGTGAGCTTGGTCTATCTACATCAGCATTGCCTACTCTGGCTTGCAGCAGCAACTCTTAAGGGATTCCGTCAGGGAGTCTCTCTGAGCCCTACCTGAAGAAGCTGGGGATTGAACCTGAGACCTTGTGCATGCAAAGCAAGTGCTTTACCCCTGAGCTCTAAAGTAAAGGTAAAGGAACCCCTGACCATTAGGTCCAGTTGTGACCAACTCTGGAGTTGCGGCGCTCATCTCGCTTTATTGATCGAGGGAGCCGGCGTACAGCTTCCGGGTCATGTGGCCAGCATGACTAAGCTGCTTCTGGCGAACCAGAGCAGCGCACGGAAACACTGTTTACCTTCCCGCCGGAGCGGTACCTATTTATCTACTTGCACTTGGATGTGCTTTGGAACTGCTAGGTTGGCAGGACCAGGGACCGAACAACGGGAGCTCACCCCCTCGCGGGGATTCGAACTGCCGACCTTCTGATCGGCAAGTCCTAGGCTCTGTGGTTTAACCCACAGCTCCACCCGTGTCCCACCCCTGAGCTCTAGCCCTTCCCAAATAAAAAACATAAGAAGCTGCCTTATACAGAGTCAGAGCATCGGTCCATCTAGCTCCATATTGTCCACACTGAGTAGCAGTGGCTTTCCAAGGTCTCAGGTAGGAAGTCTTCCCCAGCCCTACCAGGAGATGCCATTGGGGACTGATCCCGGGACCTTCTTCTTTTTTTAAAATATTTTTAATTAAGGATTTTCTTGTTTTACAGAAGTGTAGTGCCTCGTATTTTTTTCTTCTTCCATGTAACATTTTTACAAATCCGTTTCATTTGTTGAGGCATTAGGGGGAGAAGAAAAAAGGAAGAAAAAAGAAAAGGGGGGTGGAGAGAGGGAAGATGGATGGGGGTGGGGTCGGGTGGCGGTGTTTCTATTATGTTTAATGTATGTAGAGTTTGGTGTCAGCGTTGCTTGTGTTGTTCACTTGTGTTCCTTTGGTGGTGAGAGAGGTTGGGGTTGGCCTAGGGTGTGATTGTTTGCTTGTGATTGGCTGTGGTGATCTTTGTTTTCGTGTGTGAGTGAGGTGGGTGGGTGTTTTGGATCAGGTTAGCCATATTGATTTGTATGCTGTTGGTGGATTATTGTCATTGTCCTGTTGGGCTGTGTATGTGATAAAGGGGAGCCATACCGGGGTGAAGGCGTCTTCTTCTGTTTGTCCCCGTGTCAGTTTCAGTTTATTAGTTAATTTTTCTAGTAGGGCTGTTTCCCATACTATTTGGTACCATTGGTCCATGCTTACTCCTGACAGGTCTCTCCAGTGTCTGGTTATGGTGATCCCGGGACCTTCTGCATTCCAAGCAGGTGCTCTGCCACTGGGCCATCATGGTCCTTCCCCAGCTGCTGGATTTGCAGGAATTTCTGTAAACCTGTCCTCTCTGAAAGTCTGACAATGTCCCCTCCACAGCCATGATACTTAACAGAATGGCGTTGGGCAAGGTGCCATCTCTTGCCCTGAACTTTGCTCCCAAGCAGGGGAAATGCCAGGAATGATGCCCTGAGTTAGGCATGCAGGAATCATATGTAATCACTGGGACAATAAAAAATAGACTGTGTGGCAGGAAACTCTGGTTCTACTGCCTGAGGGCTCTTAGCAAACTCTTGGTCCACCAGTTCTGTCAATCACACTCAGTGCTTTCTCCATTTTATGAAAATAAAGCCACTCTCCCTTTTTTCTTTCCTTCCAGGGCAGAGCTATGATGAGACAGTGGACATCTTTTCCTTTGGGATTGTGCTATGCGAGGTAAACCTGGGCCACTTCAGAAGTGAGAAGTTGCCATGCTCCTTAATAAAATAAATACTGTTGGGGGGGTGCTGTTGTTTTCATTTGTTGCTGTGGTATGTATTTTTGTGTTTTTATATTATAAACCGCTCTGTGATCCTCAGATGAAGGGTGGTATAGCAATTTGAGGAATAAATAAGTGGTACCTGAGCTTCCTGTCTGGCCACCAGGATCCTCAAAGCTTCTCTGCATGTTAGGGTTTCAGAGCACAATTCAAAGTGTTGGTGCTGACCTTTAAAGCCCTAAACGGCATCGGTCCTGTATACCTGAAGAAGCATCTCCACCCCCATCGTTCAGCCCGGACACTGAGATCCAGCACCGAGGGCCTTCTGGCGGTTCCCTCATTGCGAGAAGTGAGGTTACAGGGAACCAGACAGAGGGCCTTCTCAGTAGTGGCGCCTGCCCTGTGGAACGCCCTCCCTTCAGATGTGAAGGAAATAAGCAGCTATCCTATCTTTAAAAGACATCTGAAGGCAGCCCTGTTTAGGGAAATTTTTAACATTTAATGCTGTATTGTTTTTAACACTCAATTGGGAACTGCCCAGAGTGGCTGGGGAAACTCAGCCAGATAGGCAGGATATAAATAATTTATTATTATTATTATTATTATTATTATTATTATTATTATTATTATTACTACTACTACTACTACTACTACTACTACTACTACACACCTGGTCCTTGGCCAGAGAAACTCGGAAAAATAAAGATTCAGCCTTTAAATGCGCTGCCTCTGCTTTTTGTCTGCTAATCTAAGTGTAGAATCTTTTCTCCAAAACTTGTTGCATTAATAATCACCCCTTCCGCTTTCCCCATTGGGAACATGGGAAGCTGCCTTCTGCTGAGTTAGAATATTGGTCCATCTGGCTCAGTATTGCCTACTCTGACTGGCAGCAGCTTTCCAGGATTTCAGGCAGGGAGTCTCTCCCAGCCGTACTTGGAGATGCCACTGGAGACTGAACTTGGGACCTTCTGCTTGAAAGTCCAGATGTTCTACCATGGCCCTTCCTGCCCTCCCTTCTTGCTTTCTCCTCTCCCATGCAAATGCTCCTAAGGGCCTGTTCCTGTCCAGGCTTCCCTCCTGGGATCTGGTTCAGTTCCTCCTTCCTATCACCTGCAGCCCCAGGTGGTGGCGCCAGCACACAGCCGAGTCCTGCTTTCCGTGACGTTGACGGCTCCTTTCTCTGTTTCAGATCATCGGACAAGTGTATGCCGATCCAGATTGCCTCCCCCGCACTCTGGATTTTGGACTCAACGTGAAGCTCTTCTGGGAGAAGTTTGTTCCCACCGACTGCCCTCCGGCCTTCTTCCCCCTGGCAGCCATCTGCTGCAGGCTAGAGCCAGAGAGCAGGTGAGGCCTCTGGAGGGATCAAAGCAGGATGAAGGGAGATCTTGGCTCTGTACCTTCCTGCTTCTTTTTGGTCTGGTGCCAGCCTTTGGTGTGGTGCCAGATGTTTTGGAGGGTGCTATTCTGCCTGGGGCTGATAGGTTCTGTGGTCCAGAAACGACCGAAGGGCATCAGGTTGGTGGAGGCTGATGGAGTCTGTTCCTGGCATTCTGCTTGAGGGGCATATTTGCGTGCGGGTCACCCTCACGGGGGACAGAGCACTTCCTTTGTTTTGACTTTGCTCTCTCCCTTTTTCTTTTAAAGTGTTATTTTTCCTGCCAGTGCAGTTTGCTGTTAAAAAGAACTATTTATGTCAAGTGAGCGTGAAGCAGGAACCAAAGGAAACTGCACCCTCCAGGGCTGGAACAAGCTCTTGTTTCCTCTGTGCAAGGCAGACCAGGCTGCACCACCGTGGGCATGTGAAAGGCTGGGCTCCTGCCTTCCTTCTTGGAGCCTCAACACAGGGGATGGAAGAAGGGGAGCAGCCTAAAATGCCACAATAGACTGGGGGTGTTCAGAAGTCTCTCCATCAGCCTCCTATCACCTGAAGTTTTTGACTACAATTTCCATTGGTCCCAGCCAGCACAAACTCTTTTGTCTTATTCCATTGTGGTTGGCCTGGTGGGAGTTCCCTAAACCACAGCCCTTCCTAGCACACCTGCTTCAGTCACTTGTGTGCTGGTTTTAAACATCTCTTTCTGGTCACCTGGAGAAAATTCCTGCTCTCTATAGGTGACTGATCTGTAGAGAGACAGCATTAACTTACTGCCTTTCCTCCTCTCTCCCTAGGCCCCCGTTTTCCAAACTGGAGGATTCTTTTGAAGCCCTTTCCTTGTACCTGGGAGAGCTGGGAATCCCTCTTCCGTCAGAACTGGAATTGCTGGATCACAACGTCAGCATGCAGCACGGGCTGATCCGGGATAAGCTACCTGAAAACCTCACCTAATCCTCAAGACCTGTGCGCACTTTCCATAAATTGCCTGTGGGGAGGGAGTGGGGCAGCGCTGATGTTCCGAATCCTCACAGGACATTAACAAGGCACCCATTTGCCTTCCGTTGCCTCACCTTGGACTACGTTCCTCCTGTGGATTTGTGGCATGTTCTGGAAGCAGAATCCTGTCCTGCTTGTGACTTTTAGTACTGACACTCTCTAGCTTTTGGAAACACAAAATTGTGAGGCCCTGTTTGCAGGTCTCTATCACAGTGGTGCCTTGGGCCTCAAAAAGACTGCAAGTGTTTATAAAGGTTCCTGAGCCTGGGACATTTGCCTGGGAGGGGCAGGCTGGGCTGCCCCCAACCTGGGTGCCTTGTCTGCTGTTGGAAAAGGCATGGAAGAGTCAGCAGAGGTTACTTGCAGGCAGAGGGAGTGCGTTTGCCTTCCCCACTCCTCTTGGAGTTGGGAAGTTCTTCAGGAGCAGCTCAAAGACAGCCTCTCTCCTGCAAAGGATCCCCCTTCTCTTCCTCATCTCTACAAATACCTCCAAGCAAACGTTCAAAAACACTACACAGCCAACTTGCGAACTGGGCTTCCACCAACCTCCCATGTCAGAAGGGGAAGAACAACCTCCAGTGAGCACAAAGGGTTGCTCCAGAGTAGCAGGCTGCTCTCGGCTGTTTGAGCCACTTTGCAGTGGGAACAGAAAGGGTGAGGCTGTCCTAGTTTGGGGCTCAGTGGCCTCACACTGTAGGGGCTTCTTGGTCTGGAACAGCTGGGTTTGAGCAAAGAGCTACTTCCCAATTCACCATTTAATTGCAGCTGACAGGGAATGAGACCACTTTCTTATTTGGGTCTGATAGTCTGAAGCCCTCGTTGTAACCTGATTTAAGTCACCTACCTCTGTCCTCCATTTCAGGCTTCTCTTTCCCTTAGAACTAAGACACCACTGGTTCTGGCCTGCATCTACACACACTCTTCCTCGATATACCAAGAATGGAAAGGGAAACATTCCTAGCTTCTGTCTTCTCTGGTGAAGACAGCACACACACTACATGGATTCAGTTGGCCGGATCCTTCCCCTGTTCTTGGTGGGCCTCAGCAAAGTCACTTTCCTTGGGAAACCCAACCCAACCTAGCATGAATTTGGGACGGGCGTGCAGTCATCGTGGCTTTCGGTCCTCTCTCCTAAGATTGCACCATGGATCTGGACCTCAAGCAGCTCAAAATACATGAGGTCCCTACTAGCCAAGCCATTTTAAACTCCAGTTATCCGGCTTAATCCTCCCAAGGGTTAAGAGCCACTGGACCTCCTGAGCCCTATGCCAGTGGTGGTCTCCAGGCCCAGGGCATTTTGATAAAGATTTCGCTCCCTTCTTCCTCTTTTAATAAATGTGGGTCCCCCTCTATAAACAGGGGCGAAGAGAGGAGAAACTTGGATCACGTGTTCAAGAGATTCTGGACTCTTGTTGATTGCACACCAAAACGGTTTTGACTAAATTAAAAGCAATAAACTTTATCCTATGGAAACAAAAGTGACTTCTGTGTTAAAAGGGACAGCCAACATCTTCAAAATGTGGCCAATTTTGGATCAAAGCAGCGTTTGCTGTTGCTGGTCTTGAAACCCAGTTCTGAGGGCTGTTGCAGATGTGCCATAAGCTGTGGGATATAAAAAGGGTGGTGGGACAAAGTGGGGAGGTGGGCATCAGTGGGGAGGCCTTGGGGACTTTTCCTCCAAGTTTTTCTTTCTTTCAGAGATTAAGGGGAGCAGCAGCAACCAAACTGCTGCAGTGCATTTTGGAAAGGGTGGCCATCTTTCTGTTTTGTGAAGCTACCCTTTCCTTCTGCATTCTTGTAAGGCAGGGATGGGGAACCTGCTGGGTCCCGGCTGTCAATGGACTACAATCCCCATCATTCCTCACCATTGGCTCTGCTGGTTGGGACTTGTGGAATTTTGGAGGGCCAGAGCTTCCTTCTCGCATCCTTGCTTTTAACCTAAGCAAGGCTCATCTCCAACCCAAGAAAAATTTTCTACCCTTCTCACCCCAGCAATTTTAGGGTTGGCTGCAAAATGGGGGGAAAGCTCCATAACATAGATGAGCTCACCAGAATATTTTGAAGAGTAGGAGAAAGGGTTCAAAACTTTTCCTCAACTGATGGGGTGGGGGTTGTGTACCTACCTATTTCACCACACCACTAGCCTCCCCATTTTAAGGAATACCAGAGATGAAAAGGTGTGGAATATTGCTTTTTAAGTGGATAAAATTTGGGACTATTGGGAGAACCTTTGCTGCCAGTCAGTGCAGGTGGCCTAGGTGGATCAACGATCTGACTCAAAAATAAGGCAGCTGTAGTTTTTCTAGTTGCAACACCTGACCATTCCACAGAATAACACAAATACAGCCTGAACAATTCTTTTTTTATTTTATTTCATAGTTCATGAGGTATTTAAAAACACTTACAAGGAAATGGTGTTCAAAGGCATTGAAACGTCTTTATTTTAAAAAAAACAAACAAAATTCCCATCTCTGTTTTGCATAACCGGAGTGTACAAGAAACCTTCACTCTCAGCAGTTGGCCTACCTTCCTAGAGTAGTGAAGGTTGTATTTTTTTTTTAAAAAAAAGTCAGTATGGCTAAAGTGAGTTATTTGTTGGCGGAACAGAAGTTATGTGTGCTTTACGCCTAACAAAGAGCATCGCAGGATAACTTCCTTGATCCTGGTTCTCTGCCTCAAATGCTGCCTGACAAAGCCACCGCATAAATCACCCCACCACTTGGCCTGCACAGCTGCTACAGAGGAACTGGCCCAGCGCTATGGAAAAAACCCTGAACTGCTAACCCCAATGAAAGGAAGGCCATCCATCACTTAGTCATTGGCTGGCTCTCAAATGGAGGTGAAGGAGCTTTTGCGCTTGAGCCGGCACCGTCTGGGCAGATCTAAGAATGTTAAGAGAAGCCTGCTGGATGAGGCCAGTGGCCCATCTCACCCAGAATCCTGCCCTCTTAAGAGGCCAATCGGATGCCTGTAGGAAACCTGCCAGCAGGATTCGAGCACAAGAGCCCTCTTCCCTCCTGTGGTCCTAGCGTTGCCTTGAAGTCGCCTTTCTGGAAACGGCATCCCTCTACAGAATGCCTTTGGGGATCCCTTTCGTCTCCATATCTGCTAAACCCCAAAGTGTGCTGGGAGGGGAGAGGGAAACATACCTGAGCTGTCTTGCTGTGCTCAACAAAGATCACGAAGGGAAAGATGGCTGTAAATTGAAACTCCCAGCATGTAAGAATCTGTCCCTGGCCTTAGAAGTCCTGGAGTACGTAAGACAGAAGATACATATTTTGCAGAGAGCTCACTAGGGACAGCCCGGCTCGCCCACCCACCCCCCTCTAAAAAAAAAAGCCCTCCTATTTGGGAAGCTTCCTCCTTGACTGTTTTTGAAAAGGCAGTTTAAGCACCAAGCTATAAAGAAAACTCTGTGGTTGTTAAATACAGGGGTTTGTAAGGAGGGCCATGCTGTTTCTGACAGCAGCCTTCCACTTTAGGAAAAAATAAAAATACATTCAAATGTTCGAATACTTTTGCTTTTCAAGCTCACCTACACTACAGCTCTCCACTTGTAACAGATTTGCAGGCACTAGGACCGGTGGAAGCCATCTCCGTGGAAGAAGATCGAGAGGAGGCGATATAGACAGGTACTTCCTGACTGGAGAGAGACTGTGCAGTCTATACAGCAGGAGGCAGGTGCTGAATTTTCTCTTCCTGCCCTCCATCAGGGGCAGAAGGAAGAGCTGGACCTCGCAAGAGGCTCAGGCCACACCAGACCGTCCAGTGGCATTCAGTTTCATGCAGCTGGGACCCAAACGCCCCAACAATGGATGAGCATGGGTGAGCCAGTCCTTGCACGTCTTCAGAGCCTCGTCAAGACTCTTCCAGGCTTCTTGTTCCTCCCCGAACAGAAAAAAACACCAGAAATACAAATGAAACTCCCACGTACGTTGGTGAGAAGAGAGAGGAGTCTCAGCCGTTGTGGGTGCAAGCAGGGCATCTCCTAGGGTGCCCCCACCCATGTTCCTCAGGCTCCAGGAGTGCCCGCTTGACCCATCAGTGGGGCGTCGCCATTGTGCGTTTCCTCCACGGGGGTCTGGTTCGTGTGCACCTCTATCGTGTTCTCGTCCACCAGTTCGCAGGCTTGGTTGGTGAAGGCCGAGAGCGGCAAAGTGATCCGCTGCATTTCGCGCTCGTAAACCTTCTGCTCGTGCTGCTCCTTCAGATCTTTGCCCCTGGGGAGGGAGGGAGGGAGAAGGGGGGTGTCAGACGATGTGGTGGTGGTGCAGGTTCCAAATTGATGCACACTCTTTTATTATTTCATAAAATTATACAGTGGTACCTCAGGTTAAGTACTTAATTCGTTCCGGAGGTCCGTACTTAACCCGAAACTGTTCTTAACCTGAAGCACCACTTTAGCTAATGGGGCCTCCTGCTGCCGCCGTGCCGCCGGAGCACGATTTCTGTTCTCATCCTGAAGCAAAGTTCTTAACCTGAAGCACTATTTCTGGGTTAGCGGAATCTGTAACCTGAAGCGTATGTAACCTGAGGTACCACTGTACACTGTTTGGTTGCAAAAAACAAACAAACCTCAAAGCAGTTTACAAAAAGAATAAAACAAATTTATCAGTAAAAGTAAAATTTCAGTAAGGAGGGCAACTGAGATGATCAAGGGTCAGGAAACCAAGCCTTATGAGGAACAGTTGAAGGAGCTGGGTATGTTTAGCCAGGGAAAGAGGAGACTGAGAAGGGATACGGTAGCCAGCTTCAAATATTTAAAGGTCATCACATGGAAAATGAAGCAAGCTTGCTCCAGAGGGTAAGACCTGAACCAATGGGTTCAAATTATAAGAAAGGAGATTCTAACAGTAGGAATAACTTTTGGAATCTAAGCAGAGTGCCTCAGAAGGCAGTGGACTCTCCTTCGTTGGAGGTTTTTAAACAGAGGTTGGACAGCCATCTGTCAGGAATTATTTAGCTGTGATTTTTGGGTTGGATTAGATGACCCTTGCGGTTTCCCTGCCAACTCCACAATTCTATGAAAAACAGCTATTTAAAACATTTTAAAAATAATTAAAAATCAGCAATAAGCTAAAAAACACATCAAAATAAATGTCAACATTCTAAATGCCTGGATGGGCTTTGCCCAAACAAAAAATGTTTTAGCAGGCGTTGAAAAGAGTACAACAAAGGCACCTGACTGGTGTCAATAGGCAGGGAGTTCCAAAGGGTGGGATCTGCTGAGAATGTTTTACACGAGGGACAGCTGATGTGGTGCAGTGTTTAAGAGTGTCGGACTAGGACCTGAGAGACCAGGGTTCAAATCTACACTGGGCCACCAAGCTCATTGGGCCAGTCACTGTGTTCCCTCAGCCTCACAGGATTAAATGAGGGGGTGGGGGAACCATGCACCCCACAGAGAGTTCCTTGGAGGAAAAAAGGGATATATAATAAATGCAAAAGAAGAAGAAAGAAGAAGAGTTTCAAGAGGACTGGAGGAAATTCAAAGACTATTTGAATAAATACTGTAATATAAAAAATTAGAAATTACTTGAAAAAAAACAAATAGGCCTAGGATTAAATTAAGTCATAATTAAATAAATGGGATTTAGAATGTTAAGAGAAGTGAATAAGATGGACTATAATTGGAAATTGTTTTAGTTTAATAATGGTATTGGAAAGCTGTTACTTTTAATTACAAGGAAACTCAGAAGGGAGGGATTTGAGGAAGTCAACCAAGATGTTTAAAAGGCTGGATTTGTGAAGAATTAAGTTTGTTGTTATTGTTTATCTGTTTATTGTTTCCCCTTTTTTTCTTTCTCTTTTCTCCCCTCTTTCTTCTTTTTTATTTTTCTGTTTTTGTGTATCATCTTGCTTTGTGGTTTGTGTTATCACGGTGGAAAATCTAATAAAAAAATTATTAAAAATTTTTTTAAAATGCAAAAGAAGAAGATAACAACATACAAATGATCAATGAAAGGCCCTTCACTTGCCTCTTATAGACATAGCCCACGACAATGCCTGCTCCGATTGCAATGATGATCACCATCATCAGAAGGCCCAGCACGTAGCCTGTAGGTGGAAAAAAGAGAACAGATGCAACATATTTTAAGCACACCGCTGCAGTCTGCCCCCAAACCCTGCAACATAAAGCAACACAACGGGGCTGAGATGACTGGCAGAATCTGAGACCAGGGAGAAGAGTCGGTGGAAGAAGATTGGAGGAAATTTAAAATTTATTTACAGAAGTATTGTAAAATGTATGAATGCTGATGACATTGAAATAAAATGAAGGGGTTCTAGTAAGAAGAGATAAAAATTCAAAATTATAAATTTGGGAGGTAAAATATATAAGGATAAAGTAGTAGGATACGAATTTGCTGAACTAATTGTTAAAAAGGGATATAAAAAAGGGAGGCGTGAGGAAGTCAGGAAAATAAGTTAAATGAAGATGAATAATTAGAAAAGAGTGATGTGTGTTTTTCTTATTCTATTTTGTGTGTGTTGATTGTTCTTTTTTTCCTCTTGTTAAATGTTTGTATTTTATGTATTGTGAAAGTTTGTATTGTTGTGTTTTATATTTTTTCTGTGTTTTTATTGTTCTATTTTTCTATTGTTAAACTTAATAAAATATCATTTAAAAAAAAAATAAAGCAACGCAACGGATGCTTTCCCCAATTATAACTTTGCACGCTGCATCAACCGCCTTGGCACACATTTGAGAAAGTGCAGGTTTTAAACACCTAAATTTTAAGTAGTAACGTGTGCACACACTTTTTTGGCCTTTCTGCACCCAAGGCATTCCAAAAAATGAGAGCCAGTGTGGTGTAGTGCTTAAGAGTGCTGGGAGACCTGGGTTCGCATCCATGTTCAGCCACGAAGCTCACTGGGGTGCCAGTCACTACATCTAAGCCTAACCAACCTCACAAGATTGTTGCGTGGAGAAAATGGGGGCGGACCGACTGCGTGCACCACCTTCAGCTCCTTGACGGAAAATGTGGGGTGTAATGTAATATATAAATGGCAGGGTGGCTCGTCTAAAATTAAACAGCTAGAAAGGGCAAAATGCAGAGTGAAGCTGTATGACTATCCCTTCTGTAGGTCTGTACTGCACAAACACTTCCCCCTTGAACTAGAAAACCCTTTAAAAGACTTTTTAAAGGGCTTTAAAATGATGGCCTACATTCTCAGAACCCTGCCCCAGGAAACAGCTGTCTTGTTTACAGAAAGAGCTCGCAGGATGCCAGCTCTTCACACCTTACCCACTTCCTGCTGAGTGAACCCATTTCCTCCACCCACCCAACAGATGTAGTGGAGTCTGGCCTCATAGAAACATAGAATTGTAAGGGACCCCAAGGGTCATCTAGTCCTACCCACTGCAATCACAGCTAAAGAATTGGCCATCTAACCTCTGTTTAAAAATGTCCAGTGAACAAGTCTTTGAGGAAATCCATTCCCCTGCCTAAAGGCTCTTACAGCCTCCTTTGAAACTAACCCTGCCTTGCTTAATCTGGTGCCCCTCTAGGAGGGAGTTTTAATCCATCTGTAGGGGCACCAGACTGGGGGAAGCCTAAACTAAACCTCTCCCAACTCTTTTAGTCATTGCAATTCTGAAACGAGCCAGGCTACACACAAAGCCGCTGCAAGGACATTCCTAGGGAGTCTTTTAGTCCTTACCCAATGTGCCCAAGTCTTTCTTCTCATTCGATCTCATCTTGACCCTCTGGCCGATCCCGACAACGGGCTGGACTGCAGCCGCCTCGCTCCGGGATGGCAAGCTGTTGGCAGGCTCGAAAACCTGATCGGTTGCTGCCGTTTTGACCGTGAGAGCCGGGGAGACGGCAGAGGTTGCATCTGGAGGGGACAGGAAAATGACTGTCAGCATCAAAATATTTCACAGTGAGAAGGGGGCCGTTCAAAAGCGTGTGTGTGCCCCAAGAACCAGCCCTGCGTCAGGCCACTTTAAAACCTCTTGCCCTGGTGTATTTTTCCCCAGTGCTGGAACTCAAGATTCCAGCATAGGGCTGTTTCACTCATTTATTTATTTCATAAAATTTATTTATTTCATAAAATTTATGCAGACGCTTGGTTGTAAGACACACAGAGAGACCTTAAAGTGCTTTACAAAAAGAACAATAGAAGTATCAGTAAAAGCAACTCATTAAAGTATTCAAAAGAGACAACCGGCAATAAAATAATAACAGATTAAAACATACATTAACATGCTTTGTGTCTGGGTAGGCTTGTCTAAACAAAAACATGTTTTGCAGGTCTTTAAAGAGTACAGTGAAGGTGTTTGTCTGGTGTCAATAGGCAGGGAGTTCCAGAGTTGCCACACTAAACGGAGCAACGCAGAAATGGGGGGCGGGGCAACAGCAGATCAGGGAGATGGAACAGCTGGCCCACAACTGACCCTCTTCCATGTGTGCTCAAGGAATGGATGCTCTTTTTAAAGCAAGGAAAGACAGTGTCCAGCCTTGTTTGCTGCCAAGAGACAACACACCCTTCCAAATAGTTTTGATGTTGACCACCTGGTGGAAACTCTTACTCATATGGTTCTTAAATGTAAACTATATGCTGATCTCCCCCAGCAATTCCGAGAGCAACTCTGCATCCCCAAACGGAAACAAGAGTCGGAGGTCATACACTTTCTACTATTGGGGAATGACCAGGAGCTTACCAAGTTAGTGGCCAAATATCTTTATCAACACATTGGACTGATCTCCCTGGGGACCTTGAGATGTGACAATAGTCTGCTCTGCCTCTCCTCTCTTTTTTTGGTAAATGTTTTGTACCACAGGGGAAGTGGTAACTCTGTACTATTATGTTATGGATGTTTGTATGTGATGCCAATAAAAGGTTTGATGATGAAATAGTTTTGAATTATTATTTTTAATAATAATATTACCACCCATCCTTCACCCCAAGGTCTCAGGGCAGGTATCAACAATTAAAATACAGTATTGAAAACAATAAAAATCAGTTCATGCAATTTGCACCCACAAAGAGGTACCGATGGCCACCAACTTGGATGTCTTTAAAGCCCGGTAATGTAGATAAATCCCTGGCAGATATGGCTATTAAGGGTTAACAGCCCCAACGGCCATGTGGCCATGAGTTCCAGAGTCAAAGGCAATAAATACCTCCAAATATCAGTCGCAAGTGCTTGGGCCCTGCTTGCTCATGGGTTTCCCATAATGTGTGTATCTGGCTTACCACTGTAAGGACAAGATGCTAGACTAAATCACCTGTTTGGCTTGATCCAACTAGCGCCACTCTGAGAACCTTCCCCTCCCTCAGCCAGCAGCGAAAATGTCTTGCGTGAGCAGCAGACATCTGCTAGCACACCGCTCTGCCTCGTATGAGAACAAAGGGTGTTTTATGCATTTGCATGTTTAATCCACCGATTAAAACCTTAATCATTAAGACTAATAATAATAATAATAATATTTATTTATGCCCCGCCCTCCCCAGCTCAGGGCGGCTAACAAGCAATAATAAAAACAAGTTGAATGAATGCAACTTAAAAACAAGATTAAAATACAACATTAAAACATTAAAATGCAGCCTCATCACAGGAGGAGAAAGGAAAAAAGAAAGAGGGGGAGGGAATCAAATTGACTCCAAGACTACATGCGTCTCTACTCAAAAGTAAGCTCCATTCAGGTAAATGGCATTTACTCCCAGGTAAGCGCGCACCACCTTGCAGCTCACTGGCTGGCGGCCCCGCTTGCAAGGTCCTCGCTGAGCTAGGCAAGCATGCGCAAGAAAGTAACAGGGAGAGGCTCCTGCGCATTTCAGGTTGGAAACTCGCCCCGATGTAGATACAGATCATGCCCTCCAGCAGTAGGGGGAGGGACCTCGGGGCCACGCCCCCTCCCAGAGTTAAAAGGGGCTCCCACGTGCAGGAAGGCGTGGCTAAGCCTGTTCTCCCCGAAAGGGGGTGGCTGGGTTGTTTACCCCGCAAGGTCTCTGCGGCTGAAGGATGACATCACCCCAAGACAGCGACCAATAGGAAACGAGCTCAAGGCCTGGAGACAACACGAACCAATGGCGAGGGGGGTAGAGGGAGGAGCCGGCGGAGCGGAATTAAAGAGATACGTCACCGCCCTCCCTTCCCTGCTTGAGGCAGGAGAAAAGGGAGCATGCGCACTAAGGATCAAGCGCCCCCATCACAGACGCTTCTATGCGTGCACGACTCAGCGAGGGTGCGCCCTTTCCCCCCACCTCCGGGTGTGCATCTGAGCACATGCAGAGTGCGCCTGCCCCGCCTCAGTCTCTCTTCTGCAGAGCCCCCGTTGCGCCCATGGAGGCTTGCTCCCGATTAAGCCAGCGTGGGGTCCGGGCTCAGAAACAAAAATTAACCGAAATAACGCAACAGCAGGCATAGTGGAGTTTTCCTGCACGGGTTCTGCTGCTCCGGTCGCAGCAGACTGGTGCGAGCGTGCATTCACACGCGCAGAATCGACGGGGGGAAGGGGAGCTTGCACGTGTGAACGGGGGGAACTCGCGGGAGGGAAGGGGGTCGGGGGCTCCTCGCGGGCGTCGATCGTAGGTGGGTCGGAGCCCCCCTCGGAGCTGCTCTCGTAAGGAGAACGAGCAGGACCGCCCCGCTGCAAAGGCAGGCGGGCGAGCGAAAGAGGCACGGGGCTAGGGCCGGCCACCGCCGCTCACCTTCCGTAGCCGAGCCAAAGCCCCAGAGCAGCGGCTGCAGGAGCAGGAGGAGAAGCGCCCACCGAGACTCCATGAGGAACGGCGGTCTGGAGACGAGGAGGAGGAGGAGGCGCTGTGATCCGGATCGGGTGCCTGGGTTGTTGTTGCTGCGGCCGCTGCCTTCGGCTGCTTCGGCGGAGCTTTTGCGGCGTAAACAAGCCGGGCCTTTGAAGGAGCTCAGCTCCGCCTCCCGGAGCCGCCTCCTCCGCTGGTCCCGAGGCGCTTGCAGGGTCCTAAGTCGGGAAGGCGAGGAAGACGCGCGCCACGTGGAGCTTCCCGCCTCCGACGCAGTCTACCCGCCTGAGCTCTGCTGACCTGCACGCAGGAGAGGGCGAGGACGCCCCGCCAGCGAGCCAAATCAAGCAGATGAGGACACGCACCTGGCTACTCCTTGGGAGCACCTGGCTGGCCGCAGTGTGAACAGAGGGCTTAGCCATTTGGGAGGCAAGGGGCTTCTGAATGCTATTTGCCAGGAACCACTGAGGGGGAGTGGGCTGCTGCTGTTCCTGGCCACAGTGGGCACAGACTATTGGACTTGTCACTCCCTTGGGCATGGTAAAAAAAAAAGGTAAAGGACCCCTGGACAGTTAAGTCCAGCCAAAGGCAACTATGGGCTTGCGGTGCTCATCTCACTTTCAGGCTGAGGGAGCTGGCGTTTATCCACAGACAGCTTTTCAGGTCATGTGGCCAGCAGGACTAAACCACTTCTTGGCGCAACGAAACACCGTGATGGAAACCAGAGCGCACAGAAACGCCGTTTTACCTTCCCACCGGAGCGGTACCTATTTATCTACTTGCACTGGCATGCTTTCAAACTGCTATGTTGGCAGGAGCTGGGACAGAGTAACAGGAGCTCACCCCATCGCGGGGATTCGAACCGCCAACCTTCCGATCAGCAAGCCCAAGAGGTTGCAGCCAGGCTCTTCTGGTGCCCACCCTGCCATCATCTCCCCACCTCTTAATTAGCACCCACTTTGACGTTTTCCTCATTGCCCAAGTGCGTTTTCCTTCCTCTTTCACTCCACCACTTCATTGATTAATTCCCTTGTCTGCCCAAGACAGACTCTGGCTCCTACACCTGCGACCCTGCGACCCTGTGGCTAAAACAGCGAACAGGGTGATTGTTACCAGGGTGTGACCACAGAACCCACCGTAGGAAGAACTAACTCTGTGCTAATATTTTACATTTTTTTCCAATCCAGTGGTGAGCGCTGATAAGAGTTGCAGGTCAATAATATCTGGAGAGCTGTTGGTTTCACAACAGCAACTGCAAAACAATACCAACGCCCTAAATGTTACTTCCAACATTAAGAAATATTGCAGTAACCAGCAGCAATGGGTTGTTGTTGTTGTTGTTGTGTGTGTGTGTGTGTGTGTGTGTGTGTGTGTGTGTGTGTAAGCCTCCATTTGTTCTGATGCTCAAAACAAATTCCTGGCCTGAGAATTTGCTGATTTTAAGCATATGTCTTCTGCACCAGGCTACAGTCAGTCGATCACATAGAGTTCTAGTAAAAAAACCAACCCAAAGTAGATCCTGCAAGCCTGAGGACTGCCTGAGGCAGAGCATTCGTCTTCAAAATAAATATCACGTTTTATCTATATACCGCCTTTCCAAATGTAATGTTCAATGTGGTTTACAATCCCTGGCATCTTTAGGCAGGGCTGGGAAAGTGTAATGTCTAAATTACAACCAGGAATGGGGCATCTGCCCCTCCAGATGTTGGACCCCCATCATCCCTGTGCTGGCCGGGACCAAAAGGAGTTCCAATCCAGCAACATCTGGAGAGCCACGTGCTCCCCATTCCTTAAGCTGAAGAGAGCTGGGAGTGCAAAACATCTGGCTGGTACAGAAGATCCCATCAGCCCTGGGAACTGTAGTCCAGAAGGGCACCAGAAGGTTAGGAAGATCCCATCAGCCCTGGGAACTGTAGTCCAGAAGGTTAGGAAAGTTCCCACATTAGATAATATGTTATGTCGCTCTCACATAGAATCAACACAGCCGCAATGAGATTCTGGGTGTGCCCATGTCTGCCTGCAAATTGCTGCTTGCCTTTTCCAGCTGGAAATTGCCAGAAAAGCATGTCAGGGCATAGTGTGGGCTGTGAGCATATTCTGGCAGACTGGCATATTTTTGGCACAGGCCTGTGACGTGGAGGTGGAGTTCAAGCTATTTTTTGTCCTGTAAACAAACCTCAGCTACCAGAGTTCCTGGAGGTATATATCCCTCCTGCAGCTCCAGTAAGGATTTAGTTCAGAAACTCAGAGTTGAAATCCATGTGCGCCTAAAAGGCAAATAGGAAATCACATTTAAAAGAAGATGGGCAATCACTTCCAAATGTAGTTACTGAAGAAAAAAAAGCCAAATTCAACATTATGTGGAGACCAATAGGATCAAGGGTCTGGAAGCCAAGCCTTATGAGGACTTGTTGAGGAAGCTGGGTATGTTTAGCCTGGGAGAGAGGAGACTGAGAGGAAATCTGTAGCCATCTTAAGACAATGTGAAGGGGCTGTCACATGGAAGATGGAGCAAACTTGATTTCTGCTGCTCCAGATGGTAGGACCTGAATCAATGGATTTGAATGACAGGAAAGGAGATTCCAACTAAGCATTAGGAATAACTTTTTGACAGCAAGAGCTGTTTGGCAGTGGAACAGACTCCCTCTCCTGGGAGGTTTTTAAACTCAGGTTGGATGGCCATCTGCAAGGGATACTTTAGCTTTGATTCCTGCATTGCAGAGGATTGGACTAGATTAACCTTGGGGAGATCCCTGCCAACTCTACAATTCTATGATTCTATGTATACCACTATCAAACTACACCAGATCTATACCTAGTTATATTCTCCGTTTGACTATCAGAACACCAGTTTTTTCCTTCTAGTACAAGATGGAAACACTTTTCAGATACAGGTTTTGCAAAGGAATTTTAAGTCAAATGGTACTATTCAGAGAGAAGTAAAGGTAAAGGTACCCCTGCCCGTACGGGCCAGTCGTGTCCGATTCTGGGGTTGCGCGCCCATCTCGCTTAAGAGGCCGGGGGCCAGCGCTGTCCGGAGACACTTCCGGGTCACGTGGCCAGCATGACGAAGCTGCTCTGGCGAGCCTGCACCAGCGCAGCACACGGAAACGCCGTTTACCTTCCCGCTATATAAAGCGGTACCTATTTATCTACTTGCACTTAAGAGTGCTTTCAAACTGCTAGGTTGGCAGGAGCTGGGACCAAACGACGGAAGCTCACCCCGCCGCAGGGATTCGAACCGCCCGACCATACGATCGGCAAGTCCTAGGTGCTGAGGTTTTACCCACAGCGCCACCCGCGTCCCTTCATTCAGAGAGAAAGATACAAATAAAAAAATTGGCATTCCATGAAAGCAGGTGATTTAAAAGTGGACCGATGTGACCATCTGTCAAAAGTGTCCTGAGGAAGAGTGGGTGCATTTTGATCTGTCCAGCTGGGCAAAAGTGGTTCCCCAGCCCTGGTTGAAATCAAAGTAACTCCAGCAGGGAAACAGACACATCTAACTCCTAGGGAATTGAGTGCATCTCAGAAAAAGTTTGGACAGTTTTTGTCCAGGGGTACCACCATTACACAAGGCCAACAAAGCAGGGAGGGGATGAAAATCACATGTTGCTTGGGCTGCAATACTTACTTTTGCTTTCTCTCAGGTTCCAGGAACAACTTTTCATTCTTGGAACCTGGGAGAAAGCAAACGGAAGAATTGCAGTTCAAGCAACATGCGATAGGACAGCTGTCACAAATAATTGAGAAGGTGCTGGGTGTATCCACATTCCATCAAATTGACAGATAAAGCACCCAGCCCTTCATCCATGGAAAGTACCTGGAGGATTTCCTGATACTTACATAATTCAGTAACAGGAGGGCTGCCCTTCCAGCGTAGAAGGCCCAACCTCACGTGGCTCTGAGCCCCAAACCTCTGTCTCCCCCATGTCATTTAAGCCCATTTGTGGGTCCATAAACAGGCCCACCCCCAAAAAAATTGCAGTAGTGCTCCTATTACAAATAGCATTCGTAATGTGGCTGTACCATAGAGAACTCCAAAGCAATGACCTCCTAGCTGCTGTTCCACCTCTGAACAGAACAGCCAACTCAAATGAGTTTTAATTATTGCTTATTATACTCATTGAAAATTTTATTGGTTTTTTTTTGTAAACCTCTTTGAAGTTTTGTTTTGTTTAGACAACCAAGCGGTGTACACATTTTTTTGATATTAATAAACTGCAGCCTTTTGGGGGGCGGTCCCTTTGTAAACTGCTTTGAGGTTTTGCAATCGAGTGGTGTATCAGTTTTACGAAATAAAAAGCAAATAAATTAAATATACAGCACTGAGAACCAAATTGGGCACTGGGGACTTTGCAAGTATTTAGTCCAAGACGCCCTTAACCACTAGAATTGCAGATATGCACATTCTTATTCCCCGTAATTCTTAAAAACGGGTGCCCATCGCTCCTTTCCCTTTCCCCCCAGTTGAAATTTAGAAAGTTTTGTGATGCAGGGAGCTTTGTTGCTTTCGTGGTGGTGACGATTCTGCTACTGAAACATAAAGCACCACATGTGTTGATGATGTGAGCAGATTGGGAAGCTGCTAGCTAGATACTGCATCCACATCCAGCTGTCGGATCTTCCTTCTCATCGTCGGGGGAAGAGATGACTTCATTCTGAATAGGAGAACATCTCTCTAAAAGCCAGCGCTAAAAGTCTTCAGAGGTTGGGTCTTGTGGTTAAAGCACAAGACCTTGGATGGCGAAAGGCTGCTATTTCTGGCTCTCCCAACCGTTTGCCTCCTCAGATGACCTTGGCCTGCTGCTATTTTCCTTCTCTTTTATCTCCAAGGTTTGTGTTTTTGTAACAAACACATGATAGCCCAGCCACGGCCTCTGACTCTCTGATGACAAAGGTGGTGCAAAGGCTCGACAAGTTTTGGCCATACATTAAGTGGCATCTGTTGTAAACAAAAATTGCCCTTTTCCCTTATGGTGTATCCAAGAGCCCATATAGAGTCCTTACATAGGTTCCCTATTGGTAGGGGAGAATAACAGAGGCCAACCAGAGAATATTGAGAAGCAAAGCAGCTAGTAAGCTTGATCTTTATTGATCTGTTGCAACAGGGTGCTCCCCTAACCTGCAGGAGAGGAGGAGGGACCCAGAAAAATGGCACGCAAGGTCTTATAAAGACTTTTGAAATTGCCACCCTGTAGATTAAGACCACCCCCAGAAACATTATACATACATCACAGAAGGGGTGTAACCTAAGACCACTCCTCACATACCTACATCACAGAAAAGGCGGTCTAAACAGAAATTTGAATGTTGTTTTTCTCCTGTTGTTGTTTATCTCCTGTTTGGCAGGTTACTTGATTGGATTGCCTGGGGAGCCTGGCCAGTCTTTTGTAGTGATAAATACTTAGTTCCTGGACCAGGTCACAGGCTCACACCCTATTCAAACACAGACATACCCTTAAGACAGGATTTGTGAAGGAAAAGACAATGGGGAGGCTTTTCCATTTTCCTTTGACCTTGCAGAGAAAACATTTGGGACAGTTTGAAAATCAAAATGGTTCCAGGTCGGTCTTCCTGTGCTGATCTATGTACGTGCTTGGCTGATACACTTATGAACATTTAACATATATCTAACACCTCAAAATTCCTATCACACATTATATTAAAAAAAGACTCTTATGGACCCAGAGGCCCTAAAAGGAACAGTGGAAACTGCTTTATAGAGTCAGAGAGCACTGGTGCATCTAGCCCTGACTGGCAGCAGCTCTCCAGGCAGGGTGTTTTTCGCAGCTGGAGAGCAGCACATTAAGGCAGGCTGGTTCAGATTGTTCCCTCTCCACCAAGAGATCAAAATGTGCCATATATTTGTGGCAGGGGGAGGGCAGGAAGGGAAGAGAGCGCTACCAGCCAAGGAACTGCTACGCCTTCTGCTCCAGCTATCAATAATTTCTGGGCTTGGCTGAAGATTGTTTGGCTTTGGGGAAGCAGGTATGTGGCAGATCAACACAGTGCCCAATGTGATCACGTGCCTTTTGGCTGGAGCCAAGGCACTCCCTGCGTCCCTTTCCCAGGTGGAGGAGGAAAGGAGAAAACAAGAACGGTCTCTGTGTGTGAGAGATAAAGTGGGGAGCTCCCAGCCACTCTCTGCATCACGGCACACAGGCCAGAGGGTGCCCTTGAACGGACAAGACACTTGTCCCGAACTGTCTGCAAAGTCGAGGTATTCCTCACCAGAACCGGAGGTGTCTGCTGGCCCTTGCAAGGCCATCTGGATATCTGAAACCATGCAGGTTATCTGAAATCTGAAGCCTGCAGGAGGGGTGTATGTGAGAGAGCTGGCTGGCTGGCTGGCTTGCTGGCACACACGATAGAATTGTGTAAGGAGGATTCACCAGCCACATGGCACGGCCTGCAGGTCTCTTAGCTGTTGGGTGCATAATGCCTCCCTGAAAATAATTTCCTTTTCTTATCCCAAGAAGTTGTTCCAGGTTTCCACTTCTAATTTTAATTCCCCCCCGCCCCAATAAAGACATCTTCAATTCTCCAGGTGCTTGCAGCAATTAAATGTTTCTTATTCTGGCATCTAAAAAGTTTTTTTTTAAAAAAGCAGCAGCAGGGAGTTGATCAGGCTTTAGCCACCACAACCCTGAAGGTGGTGGTGTCAGCTACCGACACCTGCTCCCCTCACATACTCAAGGTGTTACCTAGATTCCCATTTTAGGGACATGGGAATCTGTCTTTTGCTGAGTCTCGGTGCATGTAGCTCCATGTTGTCTACACAGACTGGCAACATCTCTCCAGGGTTTCAGATGTTCCCAGTCCTACATGAGGATGCTGGCTACTAAACCTGGGGCCTTCTGCATGCAAAGCAGATCCTCTAGCACAGAGTTTCCCAAACTTGGGTCCCAGCTGTTTTTTTTGGACTACAATTCCCATCTTCCCTGATCACCAGTCTGGCTAGCTGGGGGTGATGGGAGTTGTAGTCCAAAAAATGCTGGCGACCCAAGTTTGGGAAACACTGCTAAGCCGCAACTCTTTTCCATCCAAAAGGCTGAAAAGGGGTGGAGGCAAGAAAGCCTGTGATGGTTCAGCAGAATCAAGCTGTGCGTGCATCTGGCTTAGAACCCAGAACCTTCTGCATGCCAAGCAGGTGTTCTACCACTGAAATATTAGGTTATGGCGATCTGTACACCTGACGCTCCCTGAAATTGAAGCTCCAGGAAACCTAGTTCTTGATGTCCACAGAATAACACGTGAAGTTTTGCGAATGCATACCAGGTATTGGCCCTCCAGATGTTTCTGGGCTATGACTCCTATTATCACTGCCCATTGGCCATGTTGGCTGAGGCTGATGGGAGTTGCAGTCTGACAATATCTGGAGGGCCCGTTTCCCCAGTCCTGGATTCTGCATTACTTCATGGCAGCTTGGATGAACCTGGAGCACTCCAGATCTTGCTTGACTACAATTCCCATGAGCCTTAGGCAGCCCAGCCATGCTGGAATAAGACAAGAGGGTTTGTGCTAGCTGGGAATGATGCAGTCAAAAGCTTCAGGTGGGGGCGGGGACAGGTGAGGGGAGGCCAATGGAAAGATTTCTGGACACCTCCAGCACATTGAGACATTTTAGGCAGCTCCCTCAAAAGTGGGGCTCCTTATTCCATTCCCGGTGGTGGAGCTGCAGAAGGGCCCCTATTTTCATGCACCCCAGGGAGGTGTGGCCTGCACAGAGGAAACTAACTTGCACAGAGGAAACGAAGCTCTGGAGGGCGTAGTTTCCTTTGGTTCTTGCTTCAAGCTTGCTGGGCCTTCATCGTTTCCAACCATGCTAGCAGAAAAAAGAATACTTTAAAAGAAAAAAGGGAGGGAAGCCAAAACTAAGAAAGCAACTCTGGCGCCAGCAAGTATGGTACATGCACAAGTACGCCCCTCTCATAATTCTCTCATAAATAAAAATTGCAGCGGGAGACTTAAAAAGCATTAGTTAGCAACCTGGGAGCAGACGTTGTCTGCCCAAGGAAGTTGCTTGTTTGTGTGCAGGTGTCATTCGGAATAAATAACAAGATGAAATATGAAAAGATATTTTTTAATAATTCCAGTAATTTAGCTTTAGTATGTATAATGGGACATGAATCCAATATCTCCATTCAGACCAGGTCTCTCCATAGTTTTTAGTTTGGTAATGAGTTGTAATTCAGCAACTTCTCTTTCAAGTGTATTTCTAAAATTCTTCTGCAATAAGACAGCTACTTTAAGATCTTGTATAGAATGCAATTAGAAGCTAATTTTGGTCACCTATCCCTTTAAGAATCCCTTGCCCTTCTTTGTGGAACCAACTGCCATAACAGTCTTCAACAGTTATGAGGCTGAAGTATATGACGAAGTGTGTATTACACACAAAAGCTCATACCTTGAAAACTTATATTGAGTTGATCTTTAAGGTGCCACTGGAATTATTAAAAAAGATTTTTTCATCTTGTTATTTATTATGACTATGACAGATCAACATGGCCTTCCACCTGAATCTGGTGTCATTCGTAGTTGACCTCTCCCATGCACACTGTCATAGGCGACTTATTCCGGTTTTCAACTTTGGCTTTTGATCTCAAAACGTTCTGTTTATCACAGCTGATTCCTCTGTTCGTCTTTATTGGAATCGGAGGGACTGGCCTGTGCACCATGCGCCTTGCTCTTCGCAACCCTAGATTTAGAGGCCCTAGGCTTCAGCCTACTTAGCCTATACATAAATCTAGCACTGGAAAATTCTGACAGCTGGATAGGGAGGCCATTTAAATCTACTATGTGACCACCCCCCAGTCTGCGGTTCCCCACCCATGCTTACAATGTTAGTTTCCTTGGACACAATATCTTCCGGGGTTCTTTCTGCCAGTGACGCAGCTCAGAAGCACCTTTGGCAAATGAGTGAAGTAGGGGAATTTACTCTCTGGAAAGCAACTGGATGAAGGCTAAGGGCTGAAACACCTGAAAAGCACCAAACACACTCTACTGCTCACAGAAAAAAATATATCTGCCTTGCTATCACTGGATCCTGCCTCCATCCATTCTCCTCTGACTGATCATGGACTTAGGGGACTCACAGTCCCTTGGGGAGTTGAGCAGCAAAAAGTCAACCCCCCGTTTCTCTACAATATCTTGTAGCTGGTTCTCTTGTTCAAAGAGCTCAAGACACGATCAAATAAAACACTCTGTAGCAGTTCTCAGCTCATTGCACTGAAAGAAGTTTTTGTCTCAGTTCCCCATCAGATTTGATCACTGTGGAACCCAGCAGTGCTGCCAAACCAAGCCCACAGTAATAGTCAGCCTCATCTTCAGGCTGGATGTTAGTGATGGTTAAATAGCCACTATTCCCAGGGACGGAAGCAGTGAACCGATCTGGGATCCCTTCTCCACGACTGTAGCCATTACGATGCACATAGCGAGGGGCCTGTCCAGGTCTCTGTTGATACCAGACAATATAGCTCAGACTGCTGGTGTGAGTGCAGGAGAGTTTTGCTGTTTGTCCAGGAGATGCAGACCGGTGGGGCTCCTGTGTGCAACTTTAACCACTACCCCCCCAGCCTTCCAGATGTTTTAGACTACCACAAGCCCCAGCTGGTGTGGCACCATGATGCAGAGGTTTATGGCAGCTGTAGCCTACATCTGGAGCGCACCAGGTTGGGAAAAGCTATACTATACTAATATGTGTCGGCATGTTTTCAAAACTGCTGGGTTTGACTGCCGTCTTGGAAGCACCGTTTCTGGTTGATCTGACTAAAACTGGAATTTTATCCTGCATCCCAGCAGATCTGGTCTCGCTGCTAAGCCTTTGTGGATTTGTCCAGTAGCACCTTAGAGACCAACAAAGTTTGTTCGTGGTACCTCAGATTAAGAACTTAATTTGTTCTGGAGGTCCGTTCTTAACCTGAAGCACCACTTTAGCTAATGGGGCCTCCCGCTGCCACGCGATTTCTGTTCTCATCCTGAAGCAAAGTTCTTAACCCGAGGTACTGTTTCTGGGTTAACGGAGTCTGTAACCTGAAGCATATGTAACCTGAAGTGTCTGTAACCCGAGATATCACTGTATAAGCTTTTGTGTGCATGCACACTTCTTCAGATACTTTTATTTCTTATATTTTTCGACTGCGTCAGACCAACATGGCTACCTACCTGAATCTAGAAACTTTGTGGACTTGTTCGCACACACACACCTGTGTTAGGCTGTACTGTGGCATCGTACCCAC
Source organism: Podarcis raffonei (assembly GCF_027172205.1). Taxonomy (NCBI): domain Eukaryota; kingdom Metazoa; phylum Chordata; class Lepidosauria; order Squamata; family Lacertidae; genus Podarcis; species Podarcis raffonei. Next base: position 26,514,973 of record NC_070617.1, read on the forward strand.
AAGACAGACACATAAACCCCTCTGTTGAAACTAGATGGCTTTAAGAGGATTAGACATATTTGTGGAGGATAGGGTTATAAATGGCTACTAGCTGTGATGGCTCTGGTCTGTCTCCACGGGTTGGAGGCAGAAATGCTTCTGAGTAACAGTTGTGGGAAGGAGGGGAAAGTGCTCTTATGCTTGGGTACTGTACTACATTGGCTCCCAGTACGTTTCCGAGCACAATTCAAAGTGTTGGTGCTGACCTTTAAAGCCCTAAACGGCCTTGGTCCAATATACCTGAAGGAGCGTCTCCACCCCCTTTGTTCAGCCTGGACACTGAGGTCCAGCTCCAAGGGCCTTCTGGCGGTTCCCTCACTGCGAGAAGTGAGGTTACAGGGAACCAGGCAGAGGGCCTTCTCAGTAGTGGCACCCGCCCTGTGGAATGCCCTCCCACCAGATGTCAAAGAGAAGAAGAACTACCAGACTTTTAGAAGACATCTGAAGGCAGCCCTCTTTAGGAAAGCTTTTAATGTTTAAAAGACCACTGTATTTTAATACTTGGTTGAAAGCTGCCCAGAGTGGCTGGGGAAACCCAGCCAGATGGGTGGGGTATAAATAATAAATTCTATTCTATTCTATTCTAGGGTCCTGCTTGCAGGCTTCCCATTCAGGCATCTGGTTGGCCACTGTGCGACCAGGATGTAAGACTAGATGAACCATTGGTCTGATCCATCAGCCTCCGCTTTTGTTCTTAATGCTACTGAACACCAGTTGCTGGAAACCGCAGGAGGCGAGAGGGCTCTTGCACTCTGCTTGGGTCCTGGTTGAAGGCTTCCTATTGGGGCATCTATGTAGCCACTGTGAGAAGAGGATAATGGACTAGGTGGGTGTATGGCATGATCCAGCAAGCTCGTTTTACGTTCCATTGCCTGCATGTCTTTACAGAAATGCCTTGCATCTTGCCCTAGCAAGGATCCCCAACCTTAATGTGCAGATTCTAACAAAAACGGTAGCTATACGCTCCACCATTTCGGTGACCTTTTATCTGCGCCAAAGCTCTATTTTTTGTGAAACAGAGAACACCTTCATATCATCCAGTTAAGAACAACAACAACAGCAGAACCTATTATTTGCATCTCAAGGAGACAAGTATATCATTAGGGCTTGGTGGTGACTGTTTTTTTTGCTATACAGTACTCACCCATTAGGATTATTGGGAATGTGATGTAGCAAAACTAGAACAGTTCTATGTCCCCATTGATTTCAGTGGGGAAGTTAAGGGCCTATAAATTACCTAACCCACTGCCCCTTTGACCAGTCAGCTCCCTGGAGATTCGAATTGCTTGACTCAAGCAGGATCATGCACCTCCCCCCCCAAAAAAATATTACATCTGCTCAACCAACTTCTGAACCCAACGCCTGACTTGGACACAGCTTAAGTGTCTCCGAAAAGCAGTGCCGTTTTCCTTGACGGGAGGGTTTCCTTTCCTCTTGTGAAATTAACAGCAGGTTCAAAGTGAAAAGTTCCATATGCCTCACCAAAACGTTCCCCACATTAAAATAAAATAAACCAGACAAAAAGAAGGGGCATAAAGTAACCATTCTAACTTCTTTAATGCAGTCCAATCAAATTGTTTTTTCTTTTTTTTAATCACTCTGAACTCTATAATTCATTTGCACTAAACAGGTTGGTAGTACAGAAAAATTAATCGTTTTTGCCGATCAATTTCATCTTTTGGGGTCTTTATGCATCAGCCAACCGAGTGTGTGGCTCTTGCCTTTACTTTTGTTTTTAAACCTTCCCCCTCCCCTTTTCTTCCGTTTTGCATAACTATATTATCCCATAGACTTAAAAACAATCAACTAGCCAAGTTTATTATTAATTATGATACATCTAAAAAAAAATTAATACTAACCCTAACATGACAGCTGCTTTAAGAGCTCTCTGTATAATTCCCTCGGAAGGGCTTCTCAGTAGCAAATCACTACAACAGGTCCTAAAATCATAAATGTAATAATCAGAATCATAATAAGAGAAAGAGAGAGAGAGAGAGAATATCGAGAGCGAGTTAGAAAAAAAAGCAGCATAAAACTGAGTTAAAATTCTCCTGAAGGAGCCCGAATGGAATGAGCGGGAGATTTGCTCCTGGGTGGCCTCACCTGCCTGACCTCCCCCACACCCACCCACCACTTTCAGGAGAACTTTGCTGCTTGGTTGCACCCAAGGACTGATTTGAATCTGGTGGGGCCAGACAGCGGGCACCCTCCCTCAACTCCCTTGCCTCTGGCACAGCATCCTCGACTTCTTCAAAAAAGAAAATAAAAGCTTTCGTAAGTTGCGTTTTCTGGTGGTTTTTTCTTCTTCTTCCTTTCTTCCTAAAGAACAATGGTACCTCTACCTACTAGATACCTCACAGGTATGTGCTTTTATGAGCAGACGACGATGCTAACAATGCGAATCTCAGGAAAGGGTCATGAGGCAGAGAAGGATGAAGGACCAAAATAAAAGGATAGGAGAGACACACATCTAATTCTCTGCCAGATCAACTAGGGTTTCTTAACATTCCCCCAACCAGCCTTTGGGGTGTTTAGTTTTCATCCGCGGGGTTCCAAGCTGGGGTCGCCCACAGACCTTCTGGGTGCTTGGCGCCGTTTTGCCCTGCCATGGGGTGCAGCCCCCAAAGGCTGCCCCTCCATTCGTTGCCGTGCAGGTGATAACCCCACAGCTGGCCCCCAACACACGCACACTCTCTGCCCCCCGGGGAAGATTTCGGGGAGAAGGGAAGGGAGGACCTAAAAGGAATCCAAACAGAAAAATCTCCCCACTACAAAACTGGATTTTTTTGTCAGCTCCCACACATTGCCCACAGCCATCTTAAGACACCCAAAGCAGACAGCCGCTATGTCAAGGAGGGAGCCAGCCTCATTTTCCATCCGGCCCCATTTGCTGTGGGTCGACCTCTGGATCCACCAAAGAGGAGGCAAAGGCGGACTGGACAATCTGAAACCCGAACGACTCCAGGAGAGACATGTTCTGTTGTGGGGAAAAGGGGGAGCCCAGGGCAGGCCCCAAGTCCCCTAAGGGGGCCCCCAGGGAGCGGACATGGACTTTCTGTATGTGTTTGTTAAGATAGGACTTGGATCTGAAAAAGCTGCCACATTCGGGGCAAGGGTACTTCTTATCCCCCTCCGACTCCAATTTATTCTTGGCGACCACCATGTCGCAGGAGGAGAAGGAGCCATTGGCGTTCTGTTTCTCGGGGGTCTTGAGGTCGCTGGCGTCCGAGAGGTCTCCGTAGGAATCCGAGCTCTCAATCTGATCCAAAGGTGAGCATTTCTGGCCTTCTAGGGAGACAGAAAAAAAGAAAAAAGGCACGTTCTTTAGACCCCTGCCGTGGATTTGCCATGCTAAAGGTCATGCCACAGCCCCCCTCCCTGTCTATCCCAAAGTATCCGTCTGAACCTCTTTGCAACCTGCCAGTTTCCCAGTCCAGCTGTGTGGACGTAAACCCACTAAAATAAGGTTACCAGATTTTTTTCAATGAATCCGGGGACACTTTTCAACTTCCTACTAGATGGATTTTGTCAGGGGACTGATTTGTAAATCTGGGGACTGTCTCTGGGAAACGGGGACGTCTGGTAATCTTACACTAAAATGACTAGCTCAGCCTTCCCCAACCTGGTGCCCTACATAGTTTTGGACTACAATTCCCAACCAGTACAGCCATGTGACTGTGGGGTGAAGTAGTGCAAAATGTTGGGAGGGTTGCCAGGGCGGCAGAGCCCATCAAGGTCCCCTATAGCCTGCTTGTCCTCATGCATTTATGTTAGTCAAAAAGTCAGCTCATGTGTTTCTTCCCTTCCCTACAAAGCAGTTTCCAAGGAAAGGGGAAGCCTTGGCTGAGATGGGTTTGGGGTGCTGGGCCAGGTAGGCTCCCCTCTTTGAGCCTTATGCAATGGTGAAGCTCCAACCTGGCCTCACTGCAGGGGAATGGACTAGATTACTCTCTGGGTCCCTTCCAACGCAATGGGTCTAGGACTTCATGAGACTGCAAAGCTACTCGGGAACCGGCATGTGGTTTAACGCCAGCCATCATCCTGCCTCAATATTTGGGTTGGGGGGGTGAGTCAAGTCCAGAAAGACTCTCCCTTAATACCAAGCAGCATTGCCTGACCTTAAATGAAGGGTCACGGCGGGGGAGGGATCTAACCAAATTTCAGTCCTCCTGGCTCCACTCAATCCAGCAAGACACATCCCAGTCTTTCCTCGTAGTTGTTAGGAATCATGATCCTCTGGATATAGAATGAGCCTGATCCTGTTCCCCACCTAACGCAAAAGCAGTCTTCGTCAGTCTGGTGCCTCCCTCCAGCTGTTTTGGAATACAATTCCCATCAGCCCAGCAGCTGATGGAAGCTGAAGTCCAAAACAGCTGGACAGCACCAGGCTAGCGATGGCCGAGCGAAAGCACTTTTGGGAAGGCCCATCTTAGGATCTCTCAAGAAACCCAAGAGCCACGCAGAGCCTTGCAAGCGTCTTCCACAGGGGTGGTCTCGGAAAGTGCAACGAAAGCATTGCTTCGCTACTCTCTCCAACTCAAAACCAAAACCAGACTGCTGGCATCAGCACAAGAGAGATGAAAGTGGCTAAAAGCTTCTTAGGAAGGAGAATCCCTGACTCACTTAAGGGCTGTCCCTGTCTGCCTTGCAAACAGAAGGTATCAGGTTCAAGCCCCCAGGTAGGGTTGGGAGAGACTTCCTGCCTGAAATCCTGGACAGCTGCTGCCAGTCAGTGTAGACAGTACCGAGCTAGATGGACCATTTGTCTGACTCGGTATATGGCAGCTTCCTGTGTTGTCCCAGCAACCCCTGCCCAAAGAGGCTTCCTTAAGCTCTTGGCTGTTTCCTGGGACAGTACGCACGAAAGCCCAACTTCCACCCACAAACCAAGATGCAACTTGTGAGCTATCTCTTATATAAAAAAATACTAATCAAGCCCATGACTTTTAGCTAAACCAGAACAGATTCTTTATGGGGGGGGGGAGGAGGCAAAGCTGTCAAGAGGCATTCTGGTTCCTTCGGTGGATAACCCCCCCAAAATATCCTCATGCACTGACCCTCATGGCATCACAATCTGCTGGGATGTTATTCTGGGCAAGGCCCATTAAAACAAGAGGGGGATTTGTTCTGCTGGAGCACATCCGGGGAAGGTCCTGGTGGACTGTGGTCCCCCTCCAGGTCAGATCTATCCAGCTACTCCTGCACTACCCTTTGTGACATGCAGAAGCTGCCACATACGTAGACCACCCTAACTGGACCTCCTAGCCAGGCCGCCTTTGTATATGTGCGAGAGGGGTCACATTCACACCAGACATTTTCAACACTATGAAAACACTTAAACAGGCATGGCTCCCCCCAAAGAATCCTGGGGAGTGTAGTTTGTTCAAGGCGCTGAGAGTTGTGAGGAGAACCCCCAGGGCTGCAAATCCGTAAGTGGTTTAACAACCAATCCCCTCTTTTCGGGGAACTCTGGGAATTGTAGCTCTGTGAGGGGGAAGAGTGAGTCTCCTCAGAGCCCTCAGCACCTTTAAAAAACTACAGTTTTCAGGCTTCTTTGGGGAAAGCCATGACTGTTTAAAGTGGTAGCATAATGCTTTAAATGTACAGTGTAAATGTGACCAGAGAAAACGGGAGCGAGAAAGAGGGATGGGGGAATGAGTGAGTCCACGTCAATGCCACACTACAGCCTTTCAGCATCTTCCTAAGCCAGAGGAGTCTAAATGACGGCCCATTGGGTTTAAGTTTCTGGGCAGTCATTCCATCCACCAATCTTATCTTCTCCATCTTCCCTGAGTCAAGCCAAAAACTGGTGCCTGGCTCTCTAGACTTCAGACTGCTGGCCAGGACTCATGCGGCTGAGCACCTGTCCACACAGAGCCGTCCCCTGCGCACAGAAACTAGCTCATTGGTGGTAAGAAGCAGTCATGAGTTCCAGTTTAACCACCTCCCTGACGTGCCAGTATTCTTGCACAGGGATGATGTTTACTATGCAGAGATGGCTCCCATCTTGCTTAGCCACATGCTGGCCATGTTTGTGAGAAACAGGCCTGAGGCTTGCCGCCGTCTTGAGCCTTGCTCTACAACAAAGCCTCTCAAGACTCTCCTTTCACTGGAGGTTTTAAGCAGAGGTTGGGTGGCCATCTGTCAGGGATTCTTAAACCGTGATTTCTGCATTGCAGGCGGCTGGACTAGAGGACCCTTCCAACCCTAGAATTCTATGATTCTCATAGGGAGACCATCTTAAGCAGGGAGGGAACAAGGCTATATGACCATTGCACCTCCTGAACGCAAAGGTCCCTGCCTAAGCCTCAAAGGGATGGAGATATATAAAGGGGCAAGCAGAGAATGTATCCAGAAACTATGTAATTTTTAGGCCTTTAGTGAAAGAGGAGGGGGGACGTTAAATTCCTCCCACCATCTAAGGGGCCTTTCTCCCAGTTATCAAAACAGAACTCTTTCTCAGTAACTCCAGAAAGTTCTCCTAGGGTTGCCAGATCCAGCAAACCCAAGCTGTAACTTTTTCCTAAACTGTCCTACTTCAGGCAGGTGGAGGTTTGTAACTCTGGACTTCAGAGCCTCACTGCAAGGGTGGGGTGAAGAAGGGAACAGTCAGACAGGGGAAACAGTCGAGGTTAGAGCAACTCCTTTTGACAAAACTCCCTGCACCATTACACTGTGCAGCCTTTCCTAATCTGGTGCTCTCCAGATATTCTGGATCCCAAAAAACCCAGCTGAGCTGGTTCAGGCTGATGGGAGTTTTAGTCCTAAAAAGTCTGGAGGCCACCAGGATAGTGGATGATCTTATGGAACTCACTGCCATGGGATCATATAGGGATGCCCAGAGTTTTAGATGGCTTCTAAAGGGGATTAGTCAGATTCATGGAGGAAGAGAAAGCTATCAATGGTTACTAGGCCACAGAACCTCCAAGTTCGGAGGCAGGGTATCTTCAATCCCGCTTGCTGGGGACAACTCTTGGCATCTTGCTCCATCTTGTTTAACAGGTCTGTGATGGCATTAATGATTTAAGTGATTGCTCTGCTAGCGGGTGTCCCCAGACCACTTGGGTGTTTGCTGCTGGTGGGAGAGCCTGCTTATGTGCTTAGCTTTCTCCAAGCAGTGATGGGCGAGTTACTGCTGTTGATCTTGGAAGAGTGTTCAGACATGCAAACCTTCGTCCGCAGCTTGACCTAGGGCAGCTGAAGGAAAACTCAGCTGTGCCCTTCTCCCAAACAGAACACGGCGGATCTCCTGACCGGCACCTTGCCCCCCCCCCCAAGCGCTCCCCTATCCACCCGTTCCCCAGCACCCAACAAGGTCCTACGTCAAGAGACGGAAAGTGTAGAGCAGGGAGTCGCTTGCCTTTGATGCCATAGGTCCTGACGCTGTGGAACGCTGCTCCCCCATTCGGGATGGGCTCCGGGTGTCTGGAGACCTGGGGAAGGGGAACACCGTGGTGGGTTTTAACATGGACCTTTAAGTAGGAGGCAGAGGAGAAACCTAAACAAGATAAAAGGAGATGAGATCCTGCCGCCAGGACAGACACAGATGCCTCTCTGCCTTTCCCCCTCGCTCTGCTTAGCCGCTGCCAGATTCTCCTCCTCCTCCTCCACCTCTCGGCTCCTCTGCGAGAGAACGGGCGCCCGAAGAACCAAGATCAAAGCCAGCCACTGCCGTGCGACAGGAGGAGGCCTCAACATGGCAGGCAGCGGGCCTCTGGAGCTCTCGCAAATGAAGACCCAGAAATTACCAGGGTGGGGAGAGAAGGCTATGAATTATTATTATTATCATCACCATACTGCATTTCTTTGTCACTCCGTACGAAAAGATGCCTCAAAGTGACTTAAAAAGAGAAGCAACTCAGAGACTCTATGCACAGAATATGTAAGGTAACAGAAGGAGGCTGCATACACAACACACAGTTAAAAGCACATGGGTCATCCGCCCCACCAAGAATCCTGGGAACTGTAGTTTAAGGGTCTTGAGAATTGTGTCTCTATGCAGGGCAAACTATAGTTCCCAGGATTCTTGGGAGGAAAGCCATGTGCTTTAAGTAGGTGGTGCATACACAGCAAGAACGAAGAAGCCTCCAGGATCCATGTCAAGACCCAGCCATCATGGCAGCCTGATGCTCTCCAGAATTATAGAATTGTAGAGTTGGAAGGGGCCACGAGGGTCATCTAGTCCAACCCCTGCAACGCAGGGATCTTTTGCTCAAACCCATGAACCTGAGAGCAAAAGTTGCATGCTCTACTGACGTGAGTTATCCCAGGTGTCAAGCTATAACACCTGTCGGTTCCTGCATCACTGCAATGTATTTCAATGTTGCTTTATGAAGGCATCTTTAGTTTATTGCTGATCTTACACCTACATTATGTTTTGCTTCTTCTTCCTAATGCAGGCAGTATGGAATTTTTTGCGAATGGGTAAAAATTGAATATGGCCGTGCTGGCTGGGTGCTGAAGGGAGCTGTAGTTTATAAACATCTGGAGGGCACCAGGTTGGCTGAGACACAGGCTTGAATATTTTTTTCTCCTGCAGCAAATCACATGCTAAGTGAGCTCCCTGTAGGATTCAGCTGGCCCAGTTCCTAAAACAAATCCGCAATCTACCAAATATGGCTTGCAGAAGAAGGCAGGGCAAAAGGAGGCCAGGAGATCTTAAATAAATGTATGAAGGCCACTTTGGCAGCCTGGATGCTTATTTCTCAATTCACCTGGGCTGAGAGCAGGCTGCCTATTCTGGTGGATTTGGACGGGGTGGAAGGAAACAGGAAGGAGGAATGAAATCTCCTTGCCCAGGAGAGAGAGGGGCTTGGGCAGCGGTTCCTCAACTTGCTGCGGATGAGAATGCACGGCTGCACTGGGGCGGGGACTGGTGGGGGTTGTAGTCTAAAACATCTGGATGGCACCAGGTTGGGGACTGGCTGCCCTGAGGAGTAGCAAGTAAGCAAGCCCAGCATTCTAGAGGAGCACACCCAACCAAGACAAAAAGGAGTCACCAGGCTGTAAACAATGATGCTTCTGAGAGAACTGGGCTATTCCTCTCTACCTCCCAGACCACAACACGATGAGAGTACTGAATGATTACAACTTTATACAATCATGTGAAGCGACAAGCTGATCTGCTGCAGACGTCGGGGACTTTCCTGAGTCCAAGGGTCATATTCCCTTCAGGGGGAACCATGTCAGTGGTGGGTAGGGAGGAGCAACAAATTTAAGTGCTACCTTTGTGCAGTATTATTTATTTGTTACACTTACACCCCTCCCCCAAGAGCTCAAGGTGGTATAAAATGGTTTCCCCCCCTCCTTACAACAACCCTGTGAGGTAGGCGAGACTGAGACTGGCCCAATGTCACATGGAGTGAGCATCATGGCCAAGTGTGGGTTTGAACCCTGGTCTCACAGGTCCTAGCCTGACACTTTAACCACTGCGCTACGCTGTCTCTACCCGGGTAGCTGGTCTCTACAGGCACTTGGCACATGCATACCCCACTCCACCCTCCATCCAGACAAGCAAAGAACTATGACTGCAGTTCAAGCAGTTCATCCCAGCAAGGCAAAAACCACCTGAAGAGGGTGCGCGGCAAGGTCAGCGAGGGTTATGGCCTGGGAAAAGTCCCAAGGGCCAGATGGAGAGGCCTGGAGGGCCACATATGCCCCCCCTCCCAGGTCTGAGGTTTCCCCTACCCCCGGAATAGCCTGGCAGAATCTGGCTGCTGCTTCTGAAAAAACATAAAACCGCAATGTATTATTCATTCCTTTATAGCCAGAGTACTAGCAAAGGAGCACCTCCATTTTTCTAGAGAGAAATAGCAAAATGTGATTCCCCCAACAGTCTGCATCTGAAAATAATGGAGATGTAATCCATTTATCTTTGTTTCTGCAGCCAAGGCAGCAACGATCACCTGGCTCTGCAGTTGCCATAATTGCAGTGGTCTGTTGCTCTGAAGGGTTTATGTTGTGTTGGCCAGCCTCCCAAAAACTGTAACCGATGGGGCTACACAATCTAATTCTGGCTCCCGGGGCGTTATTCTGCTATTTTGCACTTTTTAAAGGGTCTTTATTTGCTTCTTTTACTTACTCACTTGTCAAAAAAATATTTAGGCCTTCCCTTCCCCATTAACCTCCCAAAACCACAAGTATCCAAACTAGCTTACATACATATTTAAGACAATGTGAGCCACCCCATACACTACAGGCTGAACCCCTCTCCCCAAATCAGGAGTTTCAACAGCAGACTTGGGGGGGGTGGTACTCTGCACATTCCTGGACAAACTCCCCAGAAGTTTCATGGGCTGGAGCCATAAGGCTGGATTGCTATAACGTGCTCTATGTGGGGCTGCCCTTGGGCCTGGTTCTCAAGATCCAGCTGGTGAAGAATGGGGTGGTCAGAATGCTGTCAGGAGCTTCTGGTTGAGAACACATGACACCACTGTTTAAACAGCAGCATTGGCTGCCCATCTTCTACCGAGCCAGGTTTAAGGTCCTGGTATATTAATTTACAAAGCCCTGAACAACTTAGGGATTGCCTGAGTCCTTAAATCCCAGCTCAGTCTCTGAGATCACCTGCAGGAGCCTCGTCGGCTGTTCCCCGAGTTGGTGAGGCTCATTTGACAATAGCATCATCGTTGCCAACAATCATCGGCCCAGTCCTGTGGAACGCCCTGCCACTAGAGGTTCGGCAGGTGTCTTCTGTGCCTACTTGCCAAGAACCTTTCCATTCTGCCAGGCCTATGCAGACCATTAAGAATACACCCTTCCACAATCATTAGTTCATGTATGTTTTAAACTTTTTTTAATATGGTTTTACTGTATGGTTTTATGTGTTTATCTGTGGAGACACACTTCCATTTTTATGCGATGGCTACAGATGGGATTCGAAATTCGTGGAGGAAAAGGCTATCAACGGCGACTTGCCTCCAGTAATTGGTAGCATTTTAAAATCAAGATGGTGGACTGAGTCTTTCAAAACTCAGCTGATTTTAATCACTGATTTTAACCAACTGCAAGAATTCTAATCAAATTTTGCATGATAGCTCCTTAGGTGAAGCAGCTGGATTCTGTCTGTTCAGATACAATTGGGAGTGAACCTTTCAAAACTGCACTGTTTTTTTTCTTGTTTCTTACAGACTTCCAGAGCAGCCCTGGGTATGAGGCTGCTCATATCTGATGGGAACAAGCCACCCACAATCAAGGCAGGAGGTTGGACAAGATGACCCTTGGGAGGTTGCTTCCAACTCTACAATTCTATGATCCTAAGGCCATGTAGAGAGGCTGCAGGGACAGTCCCACACCTGAGAAAACAGGTGGTGCCTTTTAAAATGAACACCTGTAGACTCTGTCTCACGAGCAGCTGAACCCAAATACAGGCTATCTGTACCCAGGTACAGAATAATGTGCGAACAACCCTTACAAAGCACACTAACAAGTGTGAGGGTGTGAAGGATCAGGCACCTACCCGTTTTAAAATGCTAATAAATGGGACCTGGGAAGGGGCTTAGGTGCCCCTGCCAAGTTCTGATGAGAACCTGCTGGTTTGCTTTTGGGGTCTTGTGGGTATTTAGCACTGGGCGGGAATTCACCCCATCTCGCTTTCCTATCCCAAGAGACTTCATTCACTTTTCGGACCCCACATTTCTGATAACCTGGACCATCCTGCTCTCTGCCTGGAAATCTCCCAATCTGAAGATGGAAAAACACCATTCAACTACTGAGGTGAATTGGCTCTGACCTCCACAGGTACTTCCAAGTGTTGATTTTACTCAGTTAAAGGAAACAGGGGTGTGGGAGACTAGTTGATAGTCTGGGCTGCTCCAAGAAATTTCTACGCCCCTCACAATTTGATCCCTCAGAATTTGATGGTTGGCAGAGACGTGTTATTCATTTACTGCTTTTACATCCCACCTTTTGACTCCAAGGTGCTAAAAGATGGTGTACATGGCTCTCCCTTTCCTCATTTAATCCCCACAACAGCTCTGTGAGGTCGGTTAGGCTCAGAGGCGGTGACTGGCCCCCAAGTGATCGTCACATGGATGAGGGGGGGATGTGAACCCTGGTCTCCCAGGCCCTACTCCAACCATTACACCACCTGGCCCCTCTAGGCTAGCCAAGGGGATGTGGCTGAGTGGGTGTGAGAGTTGAGGCAAGAGACCTGTGATGGTCCCACTTGTGCTCATGTGGCCAGCCAACTACGGATGTGTTAGTGACGCAGTGGTTCTCAACCTGTGGGTCCCCAGATGTTGTTGGACTACAACTCCCATCATCCCTGACCACTGGCCATGCTGGCTAGGAATGATGGGAGTTGTAGTCCAACAACATCTGGGGACCCACAGGTTGAGAACCACTGTTAGTGGGACTCAAGAGCCAAGTGGTTCACCCTTTGCTGATGCCAGCTGCAAAAAACCTGCCGTTCCTTCTCTTCTTGGAGAAGCCTTTTGCCCAAGTTCCCCTCCTCTCGCCCTGTGGATTCTCGTTTTGCCCGCTTTGCAAGAAGTTGCGCTCATTACCTCTGTTGCAGATGGTACAGAAGTTGCTTGGTCCTTCGCTGTGTTTCTTCAGGTGGTCGGCCATGTACGCCGCCCGCAGGTACTTCCCGCAGACCTGGCACGGGACTTTGTCTTCGTGGCATGCCAGGTGCGAGCGCAGCCGGTCCCGGGTGGCAAAAGAGGCGTTGCAGGTCTGTGGAGAGCAGCAAAACCCACATTAAACACACACATAGGCAGGCAGACACACACCGCTACCAAGGTTAACACTACGGTGACGTGAGGCTATTGATTTCAAGAGGGGCACCGAAATCAAGAAGCAGGCTTCCAGCACCTTCATTTATGATGGCAGAAATGTTTGAGGAGTCAAGCCCTGCTTTGCCAAGTGCACCCCAGCTCAAGAAGCAAGCAAGCAGATGTTGTTTTAGGGAACATCCCCAGCTTGGTGGGGGGTTGTTTTGGACTACAAGTCCAATCAGCCTCAGCTGGAGCTGATGGGTGGTGTAGTCCAAAACATCTGGAGGGCCCTGGCTTGGCCGAGGCTGCTCTAACCCACCAGCTTCTTGCAGACACAGGACTTCAGGTCAACACAGAGTGCTGTGGTATCCGGAAGGGCTTTTCCACATACTACAGAGGGCTCCCCTCTACAGAATGAACAGAGAAGCAGAATCGGGCAGATGAGCTCCACGTATGGGCTGGAGCAACTCCAGAGCTCCTGACCAGAGGGATGACAGCCCAGAGTGCTTAAATTTAATTTAAGTTAGTTTTATTGATCTCCCCTGCCATTAGGATTTCTTTAGATATCTTAATTATTCATGGCCTTCTGTGATGCTCTCTGTTCTTTTTAATCTTCTGTAAGCCACTTGGAACATTTAAAATAGAAAATTGGCCTGTAAATAAGTAAATTTTAATAACTCAGTACCCATGATTAGAATGGGCGTCTGAGCACATCCATTATTCAGAGGGAGCAGTTTAAATCACCAATGCTACAAAGACACAGCATCCAAAGTTGCCCTGGGGACTCCATTAGATTGCAGCACTTTGAAGAGGATAAATGCAATGCATTGCTTATGACTTTCTAAGACTGCCTTCTCAAGATGCTTTGGACTACAACTCCCATCAGCTGTGGCATCATACAGGGATGTTGGCTGGGGGCTGATGGGAGTTGTAGTCTAAACCATTTGGAGGGCACCGCATTGGCAAAGGCTGTTCTAAGAAGCCAGGGCTCATTTTGGTCTCCCCAAGTTAGCGCTCATTCACTAACTCTTCCCAAACACTATATGCTCCCCACAATGAAGTGCTAGATGGTTCTACCAGGACGATCATGATCTAAGTAAGAGGGAGAAGATGGGAAGGACAGGAGGAGAGGTCCTCAAACAGCAGTAATGAGGCTGCGGTAAGGAAAGACGAATGAAGATGGGAGCAGGCAGGGAAGGGAAGGTGGTGGAGGAGAGAGAGGCGAAGCAGAAAGTGCCCCCGGGCCAGATGGAGAAGGGCAAAACTCCTGGGCATAGGGGAAATCACACACAAGGCAAGTTAGGGGTGGGAAGGCAGAAGGAATAAAGAGGGAAGATGACAGCCACAAGTAGCGGAGAAAACTAAGAGCAGGGGAGGCGAGAGGTCGTTCTAGAGAAGCCACCAGGGCTACGATTCAGAGGGAGTGCAGGAAAGCCACCGCAGGAGAGGCCATTGTGTGCGCAGAGTTAAGCTTCCTGCTACTCTCACTTTCCACAAAAATAAATAAAAGAGCCATGTTACTAGCCCTCATGGCTCTAAGGCAAGTGTATGTGCAGGTTGGAGAGCGGGCTCCAGTGTTTCCCTATAGTATAAGCAGCAGCAGAATAAAAAGGGGGGGAATTCGCTAAAATGATAGACCAGACTATGCAATATCAATAGGAAATGGCTTCATTTGCGTAATTTAGGCAAGCTTCAGAATTCTTCCATATATAATATGTATCAGTTCTGAACACATGCAAGCCTGACTCTCACCGGAGGAGTTTTAGAAGCAGGAAAGGTTATGGGGCACAATTTGAATGCCTACAAGTGAAAATCCCTGCTCAGCATGGAGGTCAACCCCTCCCTATTAAACATCCTGCTCTCTCCAGTGCCCGTGTGACAGCACACAACACCCATGTTGGATCCTAGACTAGGGCTGCCTTTGTAATGCCCAAACACGTCTCTTCTGGGCAGAGGGAGAAAAGGCTAAGAAGTTCCACAACAGGAACATCTGCCAGGAATTTCCTGCTCTCCTTAGAATTCTAGAGTTCTGAAGATGATCAGGAGTGTTAAGTTGCTGCCGCATATGGAGTCAGACTCTACTGGTCCACCCATGCTGATTGGTACCAGCTCATCATGGATTCAGGCAAAGAACATTTCCAGCCCTATGTGGAGAGGCCACTGGGGAACTGAAGCTGGGACCTTCTGCTTGCAAGGTGAAAACTTTACCACTGAGCTATGGCCCTTCCCTATCAGTGTTACACATTTACTGAAGCTGGCCCTTAAATGATGCAGAATGGCGTTAAAGGAGAGACGTCATTGCATAAATAGCCTGAAGCAAGTTCTGATTTTTTTAAAAAGGAAAGAAATGAAGATAGATCACTGTTTTCTCTTAGTCTGAAGAGACTTTAGGTCAGGTCCCTTGGTGAATAGGCAAGGCACTAAGAGGAAATTTCTGCCTCCTCCTGCAGGATCCAGACCAGAGCACCGCAATAAAACACACAAAATTATTTGTGATTTGTCCCATGAATAGATTCCACTAAGAAATGACTCTGACATTACAAAAAGCTGTTAAGTCAGAAACAGATATATAAAATTCAAAATATAACCACTTGGACATTGCGCTGAGCAAAACAAGGGCAGCTTTCATTTAGCAAAAAATAAACTGGGCACAGAGACTTTAGAAAGGGTTACGACACAAGCGATACCCACTGCCGTTTTAAAAGTGCATTTTGCATACCCAATGGATGAGAGGAAAGTTGTAGTTGCCCAACACAACCAGGGAAGTGATTACCTGTGGGAAACCGATAGCAGTTCCTATGATGCAGACTAAAATATATAAATCTTTGGGCTGTTAGGACAAGTGTTCAGGTATAATTTCAAAATGACTAAGTAACAGGCACATTCAGAGCTATAAAGAGGAAAACAAAGAAACACAGCAAGCCTTGCTCATGGAAAGAACGCCAAAGGAGTGAACTTCAGAACAACCCGCTGGGAAGTTCTCCTGCATAAGCTCCATGGGAGAGCTTGTGCAGCAGAAAGTCCCAAGAGGCTGAGTCTACTTTGTCACCAGTATGCCACGCAGCTCACTGGAAACAAAAACAGGTATCAAGTGATTTGTTGCTGCGTTTAATTTGCTTATTTCTTTTCAAGCCAGGCATTATGGAGCTCATTCTCGATCATAGTTAGTTATTGAGCAGACTGGCAAAAATCATTCTTTCAAAGAAAACGAGAGAAATACAGAAAGAGTCCAGAAAGCCTAAAATCAGAACTAAAAAGAAAAAGAAAACAAGAGACAATACAATCAGCTTTGAAGGAAACTAAACATTTCAAATTTTAAGAGGTTAATGTCTTTAAATATACAATTTAAGATTATCAGAGAGCGCTGTTAATAATAATAATAATAATAAAGGAAAACTCCAGTGCTTTCTTGTCAAGCATTGCAAAGGCAGATAAATATACTAAAAATAGAGAAGTTTTTAAAAAAATAAACAGTGTTTAAGAAATACCTCTTGAAGTTTCAACTGCTCTAGGGATGTAGATGTCTCTGAGCTTATTCCATGGAGGCTGGCAATTTCCTGCTAATAGGCAGGAAGTAAGAGAGATTAGATAAGGAAGAAACTCATTCTGCAATGAAATCATTTGGGAAAAGCACGAGTTTTCTGAATGATTATTTTTAACTTTTTATTTTTCAGGGAATACAAGTCTAGCTTGCTTGAGAATCAGGTTTTGTCTCCTAATGCTGAAGATGGCCAGATACTAACTTAAATGTGGCAGGTAAAAAGGGAATTACCCCAGGAGATGGCCCCACAATTAAAAATGAAAGCAAGTTAATTTCTTCTTCCACGCTCCAATCAATACTGCGAACTTCTATACCTGCCTTTGATGACCCTCTAGAACAGGGGTGTCAAACTCAAATTTATCGGGGGCCGCATCAGCAGTTTGGTCACCCTCAAAGGGCCGGTTGTATCTATAGGACTATGTAAAGGACATGTAAAGTGGAGGTTTCCTGTGTAGAACGGCCGGTGCTGCTAGAGGGCAGACGTTCTCTGGCTTGTAGGCTGCCGCGCATGCGCTGAAGAGGCGGCTTTCTTGTGTAAAAAAAAAAAAGCGAGAATAAAAGGTGAAGGCTGGCGACTGGCGGCAGCTACACAGGCCACATGACGAGGTCTGGTGGGCCGGATTCGGCCCGCTGGCCTTGTGTTTGACACCCGTGCTCTAGAAGTTCTGGATTACCAGTTCCATCAGCTCCAGCCCAACACGGACATTTTGGGCTACAACTCCCAACCGCCCCTGCCATGCTGTAACAGTCAATATGGCTGTGCTGGTTGGGAACGAAGGGAGTCATAGACCAAAACATCCAGAAGGCACCAGTATGGACTGCACAAATTGTGGGGAGCGCCCACATGGAGGAGCCAGTTCATGCAAATCACACTTCTGCATGAGCCGACTCTGGCCACAAGGCTGAATCCTGCCAAGAACAGTTGCATTGGGGGGCGGCCACAGCGAGCCCCCCACCCATGTTACACCCAATTGATCTTCATTATCTTGGTCGGTCTTGGGTCGCACACATGGTGGCGAAGGCAGAGCGACTGCAATTCTGGCTGCAGCAGAATCAGTAGCATTCCAGGTTTTCCTTCTGCGGCTGAGTTTTAAAAGACCCAGGCACTGGTGGGGATGGAGTGGAAGATGACACCCAGTAACCCCTTGGATTTCCCCCTCCCCTCCTCCCATGAAAAAACTTATCAGATGCACTTTTCCTTTCTGCCCATCCTCGCTCTTTAAGGTGACCAGGTGAACTGGTCTGCTGAGTCCCGCCTGGTGTCAACACGAAGAGCAGCGAGATCAAGTTCCTGGAGGGTGTTCCCTGTGCAAAGACTGCCCTTCCAGACCCTGAATCAGCTCCAAGTTAAAATTAGATAAGGAAAATATATTTGGACCTTGCTGCTGGAAATGGATGGTGGACTGTAGAGCCAGTGTTGACGAGAAACTAACTGGGCTCCAAGGCAATGATCATTAAATGATGACTCACTTAACGAACCTTTCTATGGCAGCCTTCCCAAACATGGCACCCCTGTCCTGGGGTCGGGAAACTCCAGCCTGTGGCTTAGCTCTGGCCTACCAGGCCTCCCCATTGGGCTCAAAAGGCTGTTTCTCCAAAACCACACCCAATTATCATATATGATGTGAGCTGCGGAACAAATCCTGGCGTGGCTACAAAGGAAGAATTGGGAGCTTAAAGTGAGCTCATGTTCCTTTGCTGGCGGAAGCCACATTGATTCAAGAGATTTCCACTGAAACCACGGCTAAACTGGTGGTGGTGGTGGGGACATCATTTTATATAGTAGTTTCACTGCAAACTGAATAGTAGTTTCATTGTGTTACTGAAGTAGCAAAGCCCCCTGCGCCGCAGTTCCCAAGGGCTTGGGAACCTCTGCGCAACTGAATTTGAGAGGTGGGCAGAACAACCCACCTGTCAATCATCTGGCGTATTATAATGATGTCAGGTGACTTGACTGTTTGGTTGTCTTGCAGCGGTGGGGCGAGATATGACACTTGCCCTGGGTGATGGATGCTTGTACAACAAGTGACACTAATTCCATTTAGCATTGTCCCCTTAAAAAGGCAGGCACAACTGTAGAGAAAGTTGTCTTTGCCATAGTTATATTTCTCTGTAATTATAACTGTTGGAGATTTATATATTTGCACAAAAGGGACATGCACTGCCTTGAGAGCTAAACCCAGCTGTCTGTACTTTTGTTTTTTCAAGACACCTATGCAAAAGACAGCGTGCATTTAATAAAGCTCTATCTGGGTAGCCAAATACAGTGAAAATATATTTTAAAAAATAAATCCATGTGAAATAAATTTATCTCAGACCAAAACTTGAATGCAGAAAAATAAAGGTGTAGGGTAGGAAAAACCAACAGCCACATGGATTCTTTTGCATTGAGATACTTAACTCCTAGTTAGGAGATGGGAAAATATAAATAAATATATAAAATATAACTTTTTTTAAAAAAAAACAACTAAAAAATATGGTGAGAAGATAAGAATTTCTGTTTTGCAATCGCACTGGTAGAATTGCATGCTTTTGAGAAATCCGATGGGTTCAGTTCAGAAATGGAAGGCAATCTTAAAAGAGAATAAGGGCTGTGCCAGTTAAGGTCAGTTGGCACCCAAATAGTTGCCAACTGACCAGAAAAAAACACACCCACTGCAGAGTTCTTCTGCCTTTAACAGCTAGCAGCTTCATCTGAAGAAATCAGCAGGGCAAGGTTTTCACAGCATGGAGATGAACACAGCCACTTTATAATGTCTGCATGTTAAACCCCTGTTAAAAGGCAAAGCAGCAGAGGCTGGTTAAATAAGTTGTCAACCTTTAGTTTGCAAACTTGAATTTACTGGCCATTTGCGACACACCTTAATAATTCATCTGCTCTTGAGCAGCTTCAGGACTGAAGCCTAAGGAGAACCACTAATTATGATATTGAAATTTGCAGGTCATATAAATACAAACTGATGCACCCAAATATAAAAAAATGTATTTTAAAAAATAATTCCCATAAACACCCTTAATGGGATCTTCAGGATGCCTTGCTAAGTATCATTTATTCCCAGCTGAACTGAAAAAGGTTATATTTTTCTCATGCCAACCAACACATGGCTATAGGTCGTCTTCCCAAACTGGGTGCTCTCCAAATGTTTTGGGCTCCAAAACATCTGGAAGATGCCAGGTTGGGTGGTGGTGGGTACCACAGTTTATTTTAAGCCCCTTAATCTAATTGGGGTTAAATTGCTCAATTGTCTTCAAGATCTTACGTGTTTGAGGTGCTAAGATCTTCACAACTTCTGCAGGGTTTTTTTGGGGAGGGGGTGTTGTGCAACATATATTTAAGATTACAAAGACCTTTGGGGGGGTGACTTTAATAAAAACAGTGGAGGGAAAGGGATTACAAAGTCAACCCAGTTTATCCCCCATACTGTAGGGTGCAAATTGTAGAGCTAGCCAGTGGATAGGGGTGAGGGAGGAGCCAGGTGAAAACAGGTGTCTTTGCCCAGACTTTGGATACATATGCTATAATGTTATTGCTTTAGCTAAATAAATTGTTTAAACTGTTATTAAGGAAATGATTCCCCCCCCCCAATAAAGTACAGCAGAAAAGTTGTCCAAATATAAACAGTTAACTTATTAAACCTCACAATAATTTCATAATTATCTTTCTATGTATTTCTACCAGTATAACCAAATCAGTCATTTTTTATATAACTAAAAACTACTCTGAAAATTTATTATTCCAAAAATGAAACCTTCCTCTGGTTGTAAATTATACAGATTATACCAGCAAGAATGAGTCTTTCTGTAGAAAAAAAAAGAGAGATTTAAATCAAGTCTTACTGGCTAGTGATTTAGATCAAGTCTTACCGACTAGTGATTTAAATCAATTTGGTTTAAATCAAATCCACCCTGGGTAGGAGAGCTGGGCAGGGGGGAATCACATCTGGCAACCAATGCACCCCTTTGGTTTCAGATAGTACATGGGTAGACGAGTCTAAAACGCCTGTGGCATGTTTTGCTGTGAGTTCCTTATAAATTTATATAGCGTTAACACTAAATAAATTACTTCCGGTAAATGAGTCACCATAGCCACTAGAGGGCCGTGAAAATTTGTGCCCCGGGCTTTTTAGACTTGTCTACCCATGTACCAAGGGATGCGGGTGGCGCTGTGGGTTAAACCACAGAGCCTAGGACTTGCCAATCAGAAGGTCAGCGGTTCGAATCCCCGCGACGGGGTGAGCTCCCGTTGCTGTGTCCCTGCTCCTGCCAACCTAGCAGTTTGAAAGCACGTCAAAGTGCAAGTAGATAAATAGGTACCGCTCCGGCGGGAAGGTAACCGGCGTTTCTGTGCGCTGCTCTGGTTCGCCAGAAGCGGCTTAGTCATGCTGGCCACATGACCCGGAAGCTGTACGCTGGCTCCCTCAGCCAATAAAGTGAGATGAGTGCTGCAACCCCAGAGTCGGTCACGACTGGACCTAATGGTCAGGGGTCCCTTTACCTTTACCCATGTACCATCTGAAACCAAAGGGGGGCAATGGTTGCCAGATGTGAAATATATTGGCATTATTTTTGGCTCCCCTGCCCCACTTATTCTGCAGGAACCCATAATCTTTCTTCACCTAACTACTGACTGTACTGGGCCACACTACAGAACCCTCTGTAAGGAGCTCTGGGTGCCTTCTCTCTCCCCCTCTCTTTCCCAAAGTTTGCATTGTAGCTGCTGCTACTGATTTTTTTTAAAAAATAAGCCCCAGCTTTACAAAGAAGATGATCATACTCTGACAAAATGGCTGGGCTCAACCCTCGCATCTGCATTGCCCCCCCCCAACCTGGTGACATCTGCTTCAGCAGAATCCTCACAGATGGTGATTTAAAATATATTAAGTTTATATGAGGAACTCACAGCAAAACATGCCACAGCATTAAAGATCACATCCCACGCCCCCAAGAGAAGAGTAAAAGCAGTGATATCAATATTTCGCCACAGTAGTTCATGCGTTGACTACTTCAACACTGGATTACTGCGATGCGTTCAACCAGGAAGCTGCAGTTAGTGCCGAATGCTGCAGCGCAATTGTTGACAGGAGTGAGGCCATGTCAGCATACAGCACCTGGGCTCAGAGATCTGCACCTGCTGTACAATTTGCTACCGGGCCAAGTTCAAGGCATTACTGTTAGTATTTAAAGTCCTCAACAACTTGGGACAGGTTTACCTACAAGATTGGCTTATCTTATATACATCCACTTGACTGTTTCTATCAGTGAAACTGGCACCGTTATAGGTGCCACATAAGACACATTCTGCACCTGTGAGAAATCATTTTTTGTGCGCTTACACTTTGGAACTCCCTGCCTATTGACAGCAGGCAGGTGCCTTTGTTGTGCTCTTTCCTGAGCCTGCTAAAAACATTTTTGTTCAGGCAAGGGCCATCCAGAAACCGAACCTTGATGTATGTTTTAATCTGTTTTGAGCTTAATCACTGATTTTAGCTTTTGGATGTTCTAAAGAGTTCTTTTAACTGATAGTTTTATTGTTTCGTAAACTGCTTTGAGGTTGGCTTTTCTCTTTTGACGTTCAAGCAGTGTATACATTTCACGAAACAAGCAAGCAAGCCAACATGCCTGTCGCGTATGTGATCATCTTTTTACCACTCAGAAAGGGGAAGGGTGGCAGAGGCCATTGGAGCAGTCCAGCTCAATCAGGTCACAGGTAGAGCAGCTAGCAGAAACGATAACCAGCTTGAACGCCCATCGTGTCTTAAGCCTTAGCTGGGCTTTGGAGTTGCCCCCTCCCCCAAGGAGCTTGCCTCCTCCCTGAAGCAACTCCAGGGGTGTTTATTGTTCTTCAAATCCAAACAGAAACAGTTACGTTAACTGGGAAAGGAAGGAAGAAAAAACAGCCCCACCCCACCTTCCCCAAAGCCGTGTCACAGTTGAATTTGAGCAATGCTCAAAAAGAGAAAAGGGTGGGGGGATCTTCCAATTTTGCTCAGTGCGATGTTCAAAGGTGGGGGGAGGAACCCACAAAAAATGCGTTCAGCAGCTAACTGGAATTTCCCTAAAATCAAGGAGGGACCTTGAGAGCCCACCTGTTGACGGGCAGGCAGGACGAAGAGAGAAATGGCTGATTGCAGAGAGAAAAGGTTGATCGCCTAGGGCGAGCAGAGCGGAGACAAACGCTACAAAAGTAGGGATGAGATGGAGGGGCAGGGAGAGGAGAGAGCATACGAGGGAGGGGAGGAGAAGCAGATGACATTGGGAAGAGGCTGGGGGGAAGGGGGGGAAGGAGCGGAGTGTCTCTAGAACAAGTTTACAAGGAGCACGGTAAATTCCAGGTGTACAGAAGAAGGCTTGCATCTCCACCACCTTCTTCAGAGGCTTATCCCCATCATCACAGACCCTCCTCCATCCAGTAGTTCCTACCTGACATTTGTGAGGTCTCTCTGATGTGTGCACTTGTTTGATGTGCCCGTTCAGATGGTCAGGCCTTGAGAAAGGGGACAAAAAGAGAGATAAGCTGGAGTTAGGTCCGCAGCATCTATTGTAACCAAACACAATAGAGGTTTTCTAGATTGGTGGTTCCCAAACATTTTCGGGACACCACCCCCCCTTGGTTCTTTAAAGTCACCCCCAGCACCCCCTAACCTATAAAAACAAAGCCTTTTTCAAAATAGCGGTTCACACGATCCAATAAGGAAGATAATAATAACACAATCAAATTCAGAACAGTAAGAATTAACTGCACATTTGTTCCAAATCCAGTTAAAACTATTTAGTTTAATTCAACAATTTTGAATTCAACAAAATTGTTGAATTTGATCCAGTGATACCAGCTTTTCGAAGTCTGGCAGTCATTTACACTTCCAGCGCACCAACAAAATATAGAAACGCAATATAATATCAAACATAATTTTTTTTCCTATACAGGGCTGCCTTCAGATGTCTTCTAAAAGCCAGATAGTTGTTTATCTGTTTGACATCAGTTGGGAGGCCGTTCCACATGGCGGACAGTTTGGGAACCACTGATTTAGTTGCTCCACAGAAACCAATGGGATTCAAGTTAGACATCAAGAAGGTTGCAAACATAGTAGAGTTACTGGAGAGTGAATCTCACACCGAACTCAGTAGGGCGCCCAAATATGCATACGTAGCTAGACAAGATCTCAACGTACTTCTCATAGGTCTTTTGCCACGACTAACCCTTGGTGGACAGTGTTTGAAATTTGCCAAGCACATTTTGCACCTGGCTATCAACCACTTGTGACCAAGTGAAGATGCCTGGGCATCTGGATGGCACCTGACATCTCCAGTAGGGCTGGGAGATACCTGGTTTTCAACATCATGATATATCACCAGTTAAACATTGTGATATATCACAATATCTGAAATAAGGCTGGAACTAGGTAGAGGTGAACATGGTAATGTCCTGGCAACTGCTACTACTTATGGGTCCAAGTCTAAAACTGATAATTTTTTACTTTAACATATTGTTACACCTGTTATGTTATAGAACTACTGTACCAATGAAGTTTAAATCAGCACATTTTCTCTAAAATTAAATCTGTAGACGTAATTAGTAGCATAGATATCAAAGGTTCCCTAAAAATTTGATTACATTACTAAACAAGAAAATAGCAAAGTCAGTAGATATTCAAATATAATTCATTATTGAGTCTTAGTTGAATGTATACATCCCACAACACCAGTTCATTTGATTGTTAATTTTCTTTTCAAAACCAGGCCAAAATAGAAAGAATGGAATGAATACATTTTAACAAAACAATATATAAACAAATTAGACGAAAAAACTGCTAGACGAAGAGAATCGCGGAACGGATTCTTTTCGTCTTGCGAGGCACCACTGTATTTCCCTCCTGCTTGCGACTGGGGAGGGGGAGCCAAAGACTGACAGAGTTAACATGGGCTGACAGCGTAGGCTGGATTAGTAAGAAACCTGTGGCCTGCTTCTGCCCCAAAAGAAAGGCACACACAATAAACACTGGGTGTTTCCCCCCTTTTATTCTGAAGCAATTAACAAGACACAATTGAGAGAGAGAGAGAGAGAGAGAGAGAGAGAGAGAGAGAGAGGGAGAGAAGCAGGGAAGAACTGGGGCCATAGCTGTCAACTTTTCCCTTTTTTGAAGGGAAATTCCCTATTCCGAATAGGATTCCTCGCAAGAAAAGGGAAAAGTTGACAGCTATGACTGGGACTCGTTCATGGAGCAAGGAAGGAAGCAACTCAGAAGGGAAAGAGTCAAGAGACAGCAAGCAAAGCACTGCAGGGCAGACTGAGCTAAAGAAACATGGGGCTAAAAAACATGGGGCTGGCTGCCGCTTACAGAAAACAAAGTGTGAAGTGTTGGCTGGGCTAATAATAATAATAATAAAAAACAACCCAGTGCTTTTTGATGCTGGTTGCTGCTGCTTCACCAAAAAATACCACCAATGGGAGCAGGGAGGGAGGGAGACACACGTAGACACTCGCACACCCACAAGCAGTACAGTGGTACCTTGGGTTACAAACACCTCGTGTTACAAACACTTCAGGTTACAGAGTCCGCTAACCCAGAAATAGTACCTCGGGTTAAGAACTTTACCTCAGGATGAGAACAGAAATCGCGCAGCGGCAGGCCCCATTAGCTAAAGTGGTACCTCAGGTTAAGAACGGTCCTCCGGAAAGAATTAAGTTCATAACCAGAGGTACCACTGTACACACACACACACAGATGGAGGGGAAAATGACAGAAGAGGGTCAAATGTCAAAGGGAGGTGTCTGACTGTTTTTTTTACTAACCCCAGTTTATGGTTTTATGGGGGGAAAGGGCTCCAGAAGTCTGAACCTGCAGGCTTTCTCTAAGCCAACTACCAGTCTGGTGCCTTTAAGCAAGAGCCTTGAGGGAAGAAGTCCCTGCTTGCCGTTTGGATGGCTGGGGAGACTGGTTCTCAAAGCTCTCTTTGGTGATGTTTGAGTAGTGATTTGTAGCTATATCTTGCTGCTGCAGGAGACAGGGAAGAGCTGGCTGAGGTGCGAGTTAGCAAGGGCTGAACACACAGGAAGAAGCATGGGCTTCCTGGTTTTTCCAATATTGTGATTTTTTAATACCACACAAACAAAATGCAATAAATTGCAAAGTTGCTTTAAAAAAAACGGTTATTGCGATTCGATCTAAAACCCATTATCAGGCGATACATCGATTTATAACACAGCCTTAATCTTCAGCATCAAGAGCTGCTTGCCAGGGGATCACTGGATCTGGACTGTTTTCACACACTAATACAGTGGTACCTCGGGTTAAGAACTTAATTTGTTTTGGAGGTCTGTTCTTAACCTGAAACTGTTCTTAACCTGAGGTACTTTAGCTAATGGGGCCTCACGCTGCCGCCGCAGCACAATTTCTGTTCTCATCCTGAAGCAAAGTTCTTACCCCGAGGTACTGTTTCTGGGTTAGCAAAATCTGTAACCTGAGGTGTCTGTAACCTGAAGCATCTGTAACCTGAGGTACCACTGTACCACATCCTGTAGAATTCTATCAGTTATATTTTATATGTACTAATGGAACGAATTTCAGGAACCAAAATGCTGTTTCTGTGCAGCCTGAGCAGGAGCAGTCACCACTAAGAAAAAGAGGTCGGAAGGGGCGAATATATACGTGGACTGTCTCTGGATCAAACGACTTTTGTTCTTTAAGTTCTCAAAGTTCTTAACCTAGCTCAAAGTTGTCATCTGAGATAGCCAGAATTTTAACTGAGAAACCATCATTAAGGCCATCATTTGAAAAATAAGACTTGCCCCAAAATGGCAACTAGACATTCTGTTTTGGCAACCGTAACCTTCCTTTAAGGAGCCATTTGGCACCCACCTTTTATATCTGAGTTTCTAACACTGTTTGGACACAATCCCAAGGCGGAGAGGACCTCAACCTCTATGATACAGCAGCCTTCTCCCTAAAACTTGGGGCCCTACCAATGTTTAGGTCCACAACTCCCACCAGCCCCAGCCTATATGCAGTTGTAGTCCAAAACATCTGGAAAGCATTAGGTTGGGGGAGGCTGTTCTATAGCACTTTGACTCCCACACCCCATTGGTGATAATGTCTGGTCTGTTTTCCTAGCGTCGCCAAAGTAGATCCCAAAACGCTGCTGGTTTTTCCTGGTGGGAAGAAAGCTCTGCATTGTCTAAGGCCAAAAGCTGCTTGGAATGAGATTATCTCCCCCTCTCTGTCTTCTCACAACAGCTTTTCTGTCCTCAGCCAATTACATGCAGCTCAGCAGAATTCACCCTCCAGGAAAGCAAGCAGATAGGGCAGATCCCCAGTTAAGCTGCTCAACCTGAAGGGAAAGGCAGGTGAGCTGAAGTAGCCCAACCGGAGGGTCTGGTTTGGGCCTGAAATGCGCCCCTGTGATCCAAGGCTCCTCCAGCCCCCCCCCCAAATCAGCTCCTCGTTTTAAGAGCCACTGTGAATGTTGAAACAGACTTTAAAAACCTTCAACGCACCCATACCTGGGAGCAAGTCCCACCGAAAGCCAGTTTGCTGACTTATTTCATAGAATCACAGAATTGCGGAGGTGGAAGGGACTCAAAAGGTTTATCTAGACCAAGCTCCTGAAATGCAGGAACCACAGCTATTTATTTATTTTTGCTAATTATTATATTACAGTTCTTCTAAAAACATTTCTGAAATGTTTAATGTTGAAAAATCCCATAAGAGGTATGCAAAAGCACCTTAGAAACAATATTATAAACAATGATAAAACCAGATCATACAACATAAAAACAGCATTATTAAAACAGAAATTTGGGGATAACAGGGCCCAACTTTGGAGGTCAGGGAAAGCTTAGGCAAAAAACACACTATTTTGATGGGGGGGGATGATGCTTCTGGGCAAGTATGGAAAGAACAGGACAGCAATGAAAAGTCAAGCTTTCCTTTGAATCAATAAATTTTACTCCATTTATTACACAAGTTTGAGGCTGCCTTCTTATATCCACTTACATGGCAATAAGCACCACTGAACCCAAAGGGACTTTTGCATATGCAAAAAGCTTACCCTGCCCCCTTAAAGGTAAAGGTTCCCCTGACTATTAGGTCCAGTCGTGGCCGACTCTGGGGTTGCGGCGCTCATCTCGCTTTATTGGCCGAGGGAGCCGGCGTACAGCTTCCGGGTCATGTGGCCAGCATGACTAAGCCGCTTCTGGCGAACCACAGCAGGGCACGGAAACGCCGTTTACCTTCCCGCCAGAGCGGTACCTATTTATCTACTTGCACTTTGACTTGCTTTCGAACTGCTAAGTTGGCAGGAGCAGGGACCGAGCAACGGGAGCTCACCCTGTGGCGGGGATTCAAACCGCCGACCTTCTGATCGGCAAGTCCTAGGCTCTGTGGTTTAACCCATAGCACCACCCTCGTCCCCTTATTGAGAAGCAAATTCCCCTTATTTTATTTGAGGTTCCTGCCAAGGGAATCTGCAGAACTGCAGCCTGCTTTGTAGTCTGCTAAGAACTGCCCTTTTGCAATGCCTTGCTTATTTTTATTTTATTTTTTTAGGGGGTGCGCGCTAATAGACCTTCTTCCCAAAGCCTCTCCCCTCCAATGGCAGGGAATCAATTTTGGGGGGAGTGGGGAGAGAACACCTCTTCTAAAATGGTGTGTACCGGTAATTAAAACAGAGGGGGCACTTTATGAACCATCAGGAAAGTCTTTAAGTGGTTGTTTATAATTCCTGCAAAGGCATTTCTCTTTTTCAGAAAGGGACCTGTAGGATGTAATGTGCCTTTCTTCTGTATATTTTCAACTAACTAAGGGGGAAAACCAAACATGTTGATGTTGAAATCAACAGGTAGCACTTTGCACAACAAAGAGAAGTATGCTTGTCTGTTAAAACATCTGCATATCAAGGTGCTGTAAAAAGGCACACCTACAGAAGGCAATCTAAAAAGTTGAAAATCCACCTTTCTTAAGTTACCATAATCTTAAGCAGTCAATATTTCTGAAAACCAGGAATGTGGTGCATTTTTTAGAAAAACATAAGTTGTCCACATTGCAGTTGCTGTCAAATTTCTGTTACTAAATTTCCTCACAAACAAAGAGGAAATTAAGTTTTATTTGCCTCCCGCCTAAAAGTATTACGTACATGCTTTCACAAATAAGTTTCAAACATAAACAATCCCAGAAAAATCTTACCTCTAAATAAAGATAGGTGTTTAGAAATACTTTAAATACCCTGGTTTAAATGTACCTTGCTTCGTACAGGTATTATTATTATTTTCAGGAATATAACACCCCAATCTTAACCATATTTACTCAAAAGTATCTTCTATTTGTATCAAATGAATTTACTTCCAGTCTGTGGGTATGATCCCAAGAACCTCTGGTTAATAATAATGATAATAATGATAATAATGATGCCTTTATTGTCAATGTACAACCTGTGTACAATGTTAATCAGTTCTCCAGAACTCACTGAGATTTGTTTCACAGAAACTGCATTTAGGGCTGGAGTTCCACTCACTCCTATGTTTACTTGGTCACCAGGAAACTTCACTGGGTTCAATGGAAGAAGGCAGGTTGAGAGTTGCAGCCCAAATCAGTGTGCACACCTGGTTGATTCAGCAAAACGCCTGTCAACATTTTGTGCCCCAAGTGGTTAAGGCATAGATCAATCTTTACTTTTAAATCCACCCAATGGAAAATGCTCCTTTAGTTAGAGCAAGGTGCTAATAATGTCAAGGTTTCAGGTTTGATCCCTGTGCAGTGTTTGGGTTTTTTTGTAGAAAAAGTGCCACACTTTTTAACAATTAAAAAGAGGTGCTGATACTGCATACTATTGAATACCCCCTGGGGGAAAAGCATGGCCTGTATGGGACAACTACATATTCCTGTACTGCAGGGGTTGGACTAGATCTTCAGGGTCACTTCCAACTCTACAATTCTGTGATTCTGTTACTTCTGTATGCCTGGCCACTGTGAGAACAGGACAATCCAGGAGGGTTCTTTTTATGTTAGGGTTTTAGTCTTGTTCTTATTTGCTGTTCTGTGTTTTTAACTGTTTTTAATTATCTTAAATGCAGATCGCCTTGAGATCATGGTTTAAAGGTAAAGGTACCCCTGCCCGTACGGGCCAGTCGTGACCGACTCTAGGGTTGCGCGCTCATCTTGCTTAAGAGGCCGGGAGCCGGCGCCGTCCAAAGACACTTCCGGGTCACGTGGCCAGTGTGACGAAGCTGCAACTGGCGAGCCAGCACCAGTGCCGCACACGGAAACGCCGTTTACCTTTCCGCTATAAAGCGGTACCTATTTATCTACTTGCACTTAGGGGTGCTTTCGAACTGCTAGGTGGACAGGAGCTGGGACCGAACGACGGGAGCTCACCCCGCTGCGGGGATTTGAGCCTCCAACCTTACGATCAGCAAGTCCTAGGCACTGAGGTTTTACCCACAGCGCCACCCGCGTCCCTGTGAGATCATGGTTTAGAAGGCGATTAATAAATCAAATATAATAATAGTAATCTCCGAACCTTAAAGATCATAAAAAAAGTTATGGTTTTTGATTTTTTTAAGTGTCAGTCCAGTTTCAGTGGGGGGAAACAAAACCTTTTGCTTACACCTGAAGTTATCTTAAGCAAAATGCTACCATTGACAAGTCACGTCTGCTGTTCTTTTAATTAAACAACAGTTCAGGTCCAATTGCAGAAGTGATTATTGAACTACAGCCAGAAACAAAACAGGTACCTCTCCAGATAGCTGGAGAGTACTCCCCCAGTACTCTCCAGATGTTTTGGTCTACAACTCCCATCAGCCCCAGGCACCACAGCCAGATGCTGGCGTTGATGGCAGCGTGTTTGCCACTGGCTGGGGCTGATGCAAGTCGTAGTCCAGAAATATCTACAGCTCACCAGGCTAATGAAGTTTGCCTTGGTCAGTGGTATCTTTAGGAGTGCAAACGAAGCAGAATCTTATGCAAAACCAGAGGAATATTGAAGTAGCTGCAACTCCTGGGCTATTTTGTGACATTCCTACCCAAAAGGGGCAATTAGGAGCAGAGTCATCATATTTGTCTAAGTACAAATGGATTCTCCCCATCCATTCTCCATCACCACAATAGCGATTTTTGTGAAGGATTCCACCAGTCTTTAGGCTGCCACAACCTCTTTAAACAAACGTGATTTCCTGAATTACAGAGACCTGCTTTGATTTGCAGTCACTCATACGGACAGAGAACACCACGCTATGGTGCAAGCCACACAGTCGTGTGAATCCACCTTTGACCAACGAAGCTGCCCTCTCCTTCAAGATCAACACACATGTACTGATCTGATTCCAGACACTTTCTGCAAGCACAGTCAACAATACTTACATCCATGCCCTGTAATTCAAGAACAGGGTTCTATTTCCCTCTCAAGTCAGCCTTCCAAACTCCACCAATGTAAGTATCAGAAAATGCTCAGGACATGAAGGTGGAGAATTTGAAGTCCAGGTCACTCTCATAAAGAGAACCTTTGAGATCCAGGCTCTGGGGAGAATGCTCCCACGGCCTGGCCTGCCTTGTGCTCCCTAGTGGTTAAGATCCCTGCAGCCCTGAGCCAAATTACTCAGAAGTAAGCCCTACTGAATTACTTCATAGTAAGGCTGCATCCCTGTGCACACTAAGCTAAGCAAATTCAGTCCTGAGCCTTGCGGGATTTACTTCTGTATCAACACGTGCATGCTGTTAAGTCACTTTGAGAAGTTCTACACTATTCCCTGAAAGCACATTCTATGTACATTTGAAGCACATGACTCCCCCTGAAGAATCCTGGGAACTGCAGTTTGTTGAGGGTGCTGGCAACGGTAGCCCTGTGAAGGGAAACTGCAGTTCCCAGGATTCACTAAAGTCATGTGCTCAAAATATGTGCGCAGTATGCTTTAAATGGATGGTGCTGATTTGCATCTTATGTGGCAGCCAGCATAGGCGGTCTTTTGCCACTACAAACAGCCCTCCCCAAGCACACGGTGGACAATATACCTGGGACTCTCTGCATCTCCCCAGCGGGTGTTCTGTCCTTCCATCACCCACCCCATGTTTACTGCAGAACCTGGGCACACCTGTGCAATGGTGGCTCTTACCTTTAGCCTCCACGCCTCACAAAGTTCCACCTAGAACTGCACCCCGCAGCAGGGTGTCCTCCAGATGTTTCAGACTGCAGCTCCCATCAGCATGATGCTCAGGTTAGTGTACAATCCAAACATCTGCAGGAGGACATCTGCTGATGGACCTGTGACCTGCAACGTTCCAGTTTCTGTCCAGATCTTTGTGGGTGTCAGCTGTCACACCAGCCGCCAACATCTGGAAAGTCTTTTTTAATTCCAAACCCATGACCCCAGGGACACCCCCCTCTTACCTAGAGAAACCTTTTCCGCAGCTCTGGCAAATGTAAGGCTTCCCCACCGACCCATCGTGGGACCGGACGTGATAGGACATCCGGTCCTTCCTCTTGAACCGCAGCCCGCACACAGGGCACGAGTAGGGCTTCTCGCCAGAATGTGACAGCTTGTGCCGATTCAGGTGGTAAACGTCCCGGAAGATCTTCCCGCAGATCTCGCAAGCCACCTGCTTCCTTGTCCGGCTCCGCTTGCGGGGGGCGGCCGTGTCATCCAGCCCGGGGATCCCATTCTCGCCCAGCCTGGGGGGTGGGAGGTCGATGTAGCCCAGCTGCAAGCTGGTGACGCCATGCTGGGCTTCGTGCTGGCGGAGGCGGTTGGCATCTGTGAAGACTTTCCCGCACAGGCCACAGGGAAGGATGCCAGCGTCCCTCAGACCCCCCGGGGCACTGAACATCATGGAGTCCAGCAGGTTGGCCTTGCGGGGACGCCCCCGACCCCGCTTGCTGCTCAGAGAGGGGGCGCCAGTGCCAACGTTTTGGAAGGGCGAAGCCAGGAGGGGTGGCGAGAGAGGCCCGGCCACCATGGGAAGACGGTCCACCCCCTGCAAGACGGGCAAGGAAGACTGGGCAGCGGCGGAGAGGGCAGCCCGAGTGGCTTCATCCTCGGGCATGCCGGCGATTCCATTGCCATTGGGGGCCAACCCAGTGCCGTTGGTCATGTCAAGGGGGAAGCCCAGGTCAGTGGTGCCCGCGCCAGGACGGAAGAGCATGATGTCTGGGCGGGTGGCGGGAGGGACCAGAATCTGGACGTTGGACTGCTTGATGACCTCCTGGCAGATATCGATGACAGAGCGCATGAGAAGGAACTTGGCGGCTGTCATGAGCTCTGGGAAGCTCTCTAGGCGCACCACAATCCGTGAGGTGTAGGCAAAGTCCAGGATGTCTCCGAAGACCTTGGAGCTGATGGTGTGCATCTCCAGCTCCCGGCCCACCCCGCCGGGGCCGCCCCCGCCCCCGGGGCCGCCCCCTCCAGCGCCGGTCGCCTCAGCTGCGCCCCCGTCTGGCGCCCCGGCGGCTCCTGTACCTCCGGCGCCCTCAACGCCTCCACTCAGTCCCTGCGCGCTGAAGACCGACTCGAAGTACTCGCTGCAGGCAGCCAGGACGGCGCGGTGCGCGGGGAAGCTCTCGTCGCCGACGCGGAGAAGCACGTCGCAGAAGCGCCCGCCGTTCTTGCGCTGCTGGTTCAGGTTGTGCAGAAGGTCGGCGCTGTGCCGGCTCACCTGGTACGTGTAGCAGCCCGGTGGGGACGGGCCGCACGCGTTGGCACTGGCGGCGGCTGCAGCGGCGGCGGCGGCCGCCTCGTTCACCCGCTCCATCGGGGCTGCTGCTGCTGGAGGCTCGCCTTACCTTCCTGCGCCTGCAGCAGCAGGAACGGCCGGCAGGGGGAGCGCGTCCTCTCGTTCCTCGCCTGCTGCGTTCACGCGCTCCCGTCGAGGGGGCTGGTGCGCGCGCCCGTCAAGCGGGGGAGGAGGAGGGAGAGGATGGGCGGAATGCAAAAAGAAAAGGGAGGGAGGGGGGGAACCAGAATGGCGCACGCGCTCCGCCTCGCGCCTTCCAGAAAATCCCCGGGCCCCGACGGCGCCGTGTGTGCGCGAGCGCGCCCAGGAACCGGAGGAGGAGGAGATGGAGATGAAGGCGGCCCCGTGCGGGGGTTGTTGCAATGCAAATCCCAAATACAATTGCAAGACTGGAAGAGAAAGCGAAGGCAGGAAGAACAAAAGGCCGACGGCGGGGGGGAGAGAGAGAGAGCGCCCAGAGGCCGCAGGAGCAGAAGCAGCCGCGGCGGGCGGGCAGGCAGGCAGGCAGCCCCTTTTCGCCTCTCCCCCCGGGCGAGTTCCTTCGCGGCCGCCACGAGGCGCTGCAGCGGGAGCGGGACCGCCGTGGAAGCTGCTGTCGATGCTGCCGGTGGTGCTGGACGACGAGGAAGCGGCGTCGGTGGTGGCTCCGGCTGTCTTTTTCTCTTGGCCGCCGTCGGTGGGAAGTTTTCGGGGGCTGCCGGCACGCTCCGTCCGCCCGCCCGTCCCCCTCCCTCGGTGTATGTGTGTGTGTGTTTGGAGCGGAGGAAAGATGGCAGCGGCTGTACTTCCTCTTGCACTTTCACCCCTGGGGGGGGAGGGAAAGAAGGAGGGGGGGCCGGCGGTCCCGAGGTCCCCCCCGCGCTGCAAAAAGGAAAAAAAAAAGCGCTCCGGCAGGGGGCTGCGGAGCCGGCCGGGGCCTCGGATTGTGGGGCGCGCTGCAAACTTTGCTGGTTCTTCTTCGGCGCTGGCGGCCCCCCTCCCGATGTAGAAAGGGACCCCCCCGCGCCCGCTCGCCTTTTCTCTCCCTCCCTCTCTGCAGCCAGTGAAGCTCTTCCCCCCTCCCTCGCTTCCTGCCCCCCTCCCTCCCCGCATCCGCCAATGCAAGAGCAGCCAGAGGCAGCAGGCCGGCCCCCCACCCCACGCCACCACCCAACCCCCCCCTTCCTGGCCGCGGGGGCTGGGGGCTGCTGCTGCAATTGCAGCCGCCCTCCCCCCCTCCCCAGCACTGATCCGCCAATGCCGAGCCAGCAGCGGCAAGGGCCCCCGCCCCAGGCTGAGCAAGGACGGGCTTGCCTGGATGAGAGTTGAACCACCCCCCCCCGCCCCACACCCGGTCTAATGGATCTAGGCTGGAACAACTGGGTGGGGGGCGGCTTGCAGCCTGAACTCTCCTCCCCCAGTTGCTCAATGCAGATGGTGCAATTCAACCCCCCGCCTTCTCTAATTCCTGTTAAAGCCCCCACACCCAGCCACCCCTCCTTGTCTCTTTCTCTGATGAAGGTGATTCCTGGAGGGCCGCCTCGGAGCCGCCTCTGGCCTGGGCGAGGGGTGGGGGGCGCGCGGGGCGCTCCCCGGAGGCGCGGGGCTTTAACCCTCGACGGACCCAGCCGCTGGTTCCCCTTCCCCACTACTGCTTCCCACCTATCGGTGCACCGCGGGGCTGGGGAGGGAGGACTTGGGCGCCCATTTGGGCCCTCCCCGGGGGTCGTAGCGCACCTGGAGCGCTTGATGGGCCTCGGCGGGGCGCGCCCAGGCCGCTCCCTCGGCGGCCGCAGAGAACACTGATGGGCCAACAACCCCATCGCCCGACGGCACAGCCTGAAGCCGCTTGATGATTTCCCTCCACTTGCAATTCCTATCCGGCTCTTTTTAACGTTTTATAGAAAATAATTACGGTATCACAAATTACTTTCCCACTGAAATTGTCTAACTGTTTAGCCTGGCTGGAGAGGGGAGTAGGCAACTGAGTCTTACCAGTTTCCAGATCCAAGCCAGCTTCCATCACCGCAAAATTATAAATGGAAAAAGCCTTCAGTGAATCCTTTTGATCCCACAATGGGCATTCCTTAATTCAGGCACGGGGTTTTCTCCCATTCAGGCAGGTGCCTAAGCACATGCAAAACTTTCCCTTTAGCCAGAAAAAAGAAATGCCACTGTGGGAATTGACATGCAAATGAGCAGCAAACCTGCCAACCCCCATAGAGTATCCTAACATGTCCTTGAAGGCCCCATAAAATACCTTTAGCCTTCCATGTCCCCAGGTCTCTGGAGTCGCTCCTCCAATCGCCCTGTTTGCACCCAAGCTGGCAGGTGCAACAATGATGTAGGATTTGTCAAGTCTCGCTTTTTATTCCAGTAATTCTTAACGGCACAAAGCCCACATCAAACCTGTGGCACTAGGCGGCAATGTCCTTTAAATCTACTTTTCTCTTTGCCGGAAGCAATTACTGTCACAGAAATAAAAATTTACTCAGATATAGCAAAAGCATTATTCATATTTAAACAGGTGGTATTTCATGTGGTTCTTGGAGCAAAATAGAAGGGAGAAATTGACACAGCTCCCCTGTTTTAACACTTCGGGGGTTTTTTTTTTGCTTCCTCTCAGCTATTCCCCATCTTTCCTTTTCAAGAGTGATGATGCTTCCTTTAAACATCTGTTGCCATGGTACCTTTATGTTCCCAACATTCCCCCTTCTACGTTATTAACAGAGGAGTCAGCCCTTCAAATCCTGCCAGCGTATAGGAGCATTACCTAACAGCTAGGTAGAATATGACCCACTTTACTCAGAGTAGACCCAGTGAAATTAATCTTAAGTTTCAGCAGGGCTGCTCTTGAGTATGACAGACTCAGTTGTTTTAAGAGTGATTTTATCCCCCCCAAACAATAACAACAACAACAACCGTACTTAATTTTTATTTATTTCAATGGACCAAACAATGCAGCGATCCTGCTAAACTAGCAGGCCAGGTATCTCAGAGATCATCCATTCCAACCCCCCTGCTAGAGCATCCCTGACAGGTTGACATCCAGTTTCTGCTTAGAAACCTCTTAACCTTGGAGAAGACACCTTCTTCCAAGGCATCTAATTTCACTGCTAAACAGCTTGCACTGTCAGGTTGGTCTTGCAAATATTTAATCAATATCTAGGGGGTTGGCCTCTGGAGTGAGAGAAAACAAATATGGCAGCCTTTCAAAGATTTGTCTCCCTCCTAAGCTCAGCATAGGCTATCTGTGGCTGGCGCCCATTGGGACTGCTGGGGCAGAATACAGGTAGCCAAAGAGCCAAGGTGGCACCAGAGCCAATCAGTTTCATCCCCATCTTACCTGCTGAGATTTGCAAAACTCATTGGGAAGCAGGCAGCGCAAACCACTAGACTGTTTTTATAAGTAGGTGGAGCATGGCTCACGGTGCAGACTGAGGATGGTGGGGCAGTGCCCCATTTGTAGCCTCCACTGGCATAACCCTTCCTCACATGACCTGTTGGACCCAGCTCCATTTTTCTCTCCCATCCCTGGATTTGTTCCAGTTTGTCAACATCTTGAAGAAGCATCTCCACCCCCATCAATCAGCCTGGACACTGAGATCTAGCTCCAAGGGCCTTCTGGGGGT
This sequence comes from Podarcis raffonei, assembly GCF_027172205.1. NCBI lineage: Eukaryota > Metazoa > Chordata > Lepidosauria > Squamata > Lacertidae > Podarcis > Podarcis raffonei. The sequence goes on from NC_070617.1 coordinate 26,551,598, forward strand.
TCCCCCACTGTGAGAAGTGAATTTACAGGGAACCGGGCAGAGGGCCTTCTCAGTAGTGGCACCCACCCTGTGGAACAGCCTCCCATTAGATGTCAAGGTAATAAACAACTGCAGGCGGCAGCCATTTTAGGTGCGTCCAACTGACGCATGACCACTGACACATGGGGCGGAGCGGGCTTCTGCGCACTCTGCTGACACGGGTCAGAAATTGAACCCCTGCGCAAAACGGTTGCTTTCTGTATACAACACTTAGAAGACATCTGAAGGCAACTCTGTATAGGGAAGTTTTTAATGCTTGATGTATCACTGTGTTTTTATATTGTACCCTAGATGGCTGGGGTACTGCAGCTGCTGCTGCTACTAATTTTATCATTCGGTGCAGAGGAAATAAAGAACACATTTTATAATATGGGGCCAGAATATCTTCCTTGGGTGAGGGGGCTTGCCTGGGGCAGCAGTTTGAGAACCGCTGAGGTGGTGGGAGGGCCTTTTGCCAGGCAGGGGTAGCAAGGACCTCGGTCAATTCAAAACTGAAGGTGCCACATCTAGGGCTATAGCTAGGGGGTAGTGAGGTGGGCCCCCACTAGGGGCGCAGGCGGGGGACGATGACACAAAATTGGCTAAAAAATATGTCCATAAATATGTCTATAAATACAAATATTGATCATTGCCTCATAAGAAAAGGTTTTAAATAGAGAGTGAATTGAATGGGTGGTGTGGGGTTGGAGGAGAGGCAGAAAGAAGAGCTACAATTTGTTTGTGGCCAGGGGGCACAATCTAGACAGTTTTTCTGCCAGGGCACAAGATCACCTAGCTACAGCTCTGGCCAAATCCACACAACACCCATTAGCTCAGTCTCTGCACTAATGAGACAGTGGCAGGGAGATGTGAATTCAAACCCACCATGAGGAACAAATTTTTCTACAAATAAGGAACCCGAGTTCAGTGCTGAGCTAGATGGACCAGTGGTCTGACCCACAAAGCATTGTCCATTGTGAGTGGTTTGAGAGAGATCAGGGATCGACAGCCCCCTTCTTCTTGCCTTCATGACTCATGGTCAACACCTCACCCTTGGGTGGGGGGCTTAGCAAATGACCATTGATAATGATGCTACAGTCCCTGTTTGACTTGGATTTGGGCGTATGAAATGGATTAGGGTACAGTTTGGAACATACAACCTAGGGATAGAGATTACCAGAGAGAGAAAATCTGAAAGTACTACGATGCATTAGCAATAAATATTCTAAAACTCCCAGCTTTTCAGTACTTTCAGTACTAGTTCCAGCTAAAAGAACTCGCCCCCAAGGAATTGGCACACATCTGCTTCACTTTAGGACAGATAGACTCCTTCCACTCTGTTCATGAACTTCCTATTAGTGTGAGTCCTGCTGGCAAAATTGTCACACTTTGAGCTTTTGCGAATAGGTTGGGATTCCAGCTTTAGATCGAGGTGTGTATGTAGCATAGGATTTGCTGTCTGCTTAAAATTGTAATTTTACTTTCTGAAACAGCATTTACATATTCTGTCATGTTCAATTCATATAATAAACCAAGCCTTATTTGTTAATGTGTCAAGAATCTTAATGTAAAGCTATTTATTTGCCTCTAAAAATTACAGGGTTGCTCATCTGGCAGTTAATAGCTTGTTAGGGTCACTGGCCCAGAACAAAAAGTAAAAGCGTGTCTGTAGTTTTATTTAGGCAGGAATTGAGACAAGCACATATTCATAAATGGACACACATTATAACTGTAGCAAAAGATCCCAAACCTCTTGTTAGTGTGTAAGGATACACGAGTGCTGGACGCATGTTCAAACACACAACTGTGGCACCCAGAAGGAAGGGGAAAGCACTCTGTACAATGACTTTTTCCATTGGGAGAAGTAGGGCATAAATTTAACAATGCATTTTCAGAGTCTTCTCTATCCTGGTGGACTTTAGATAATTTGGACTGCAACTCCCATCAGCCCCAGTCCTGAGTTGTACTCCAGAACATCTGGAGGGCACCTGGTTGGAGAAGCATGATGATTCATAGCAGAGGTGGTAGCAGCAACATTGCACTATCATACCTCTGTGGTTGGAGGAACTTTTGGTCCTCCAGGTGTTGCAGAACTACAACTCCCATCAGCCCTAGCAGCATTGGGCAATGGCCAGGGATGATGGGACTGTAGTTCACACCTGGCAGGCCAAAGGCTGCCCACACCTGTTGTATGGGGTACTGTGGTAGGAAGGAATTGAGAGGATCTTGCCCTGAGGTGTCTACAGTCAAGAAAATGGGGTGTCAACAGAGGCAGGGGATAGGAAGGGGGATGGAAACAATATACTGTTGCAGTTACATGTCATTAGGTTTAGGAATAGTAAGCAACATGTTTTGGGGGTGGGGAGAGAATATAAGCCAGGGGTTCTCACACATTTTCCCCACAGATCCCTTCAAAATTTCAGAGGGTCTTGGCAGCCCACTTATTTTTTCCTGCCTGTTGTAATGCAAGGTTCTTAATTAATTAATACATTAGTATTACGTTTTGTGTTTTAATCTCATAAGCCATCCTGTGATCTTCCGGTGAAGGGTGGCATATAATTTTAATAATGCGCTGTGTTAGATGCTGTATGGTTTTTAATTACTTCTCTTATTTCTTATATTTTGTCTTTAATGATATAGTATTCCACAGAAGTCAAACAGTAGGATTTAAAACTATATTTTTATCGCTTCTGGAATTAAAATGGCAACATCATGAAAGATAAGATGGATGAGAAATGAACGGATAATTCTAAGTATATAACGAGATGGACCTATCACCTGAATGAGAGCCGCAGTTTGGGAGCTCCTGATAGAAATAAAGCCTTATTTATTAACAGGTCTCTCTATCTGCCTTGTAGGCCCAGACCTGAGCGTAGTAGCGAGGGTGGGTGGGGTCTGCGCCTCCTGCAATACCGTCTCCCGGCCATTAGGCGGGAAGAGTCCTTACGGCGACGCTTAAGCTGTCTCCTTTGGTTTCCTCTCTGGCCTCCTCACTCTATGGTAGCGTCCTCGATCCCCCCCCTTCCAGGAGTCAAGGGTGGAGCGTGATGACAACAGAGAGGCGGGGGTAACTCTCGCACTCCGCACGCGCCCCCCTGCCGGGCTTTTGTTAGAAGTCTCGCGAGAACCTGTGCTTTGGGCGCATGCGCCGTGCCACAGGCCTGAGGAGAGCCGTCCGTGAGGCACCGCTGCCGCCGCCACCGCCATCATGAGCACGACGTTGGCCAAGATCGCCGAGATAGAGGCCGAGGTAACCCAACCAGCGGCGACTGAAAGGCTCCTCAGCTCTCCCTGTGGTGCCCCAACCAGCGGCTCCGCCCCGCCCAACTGGGCTGTGGAGGAGTGGGCGCGGCTCAGTAGAGCCTCCGTACATTGTGGCAGTCTATCTGCTGGGGGTCAACAATGCGGGAGGCTGGTAGAAGCATGCTGGGCTGAGGTCGAATAGTATTCATTACCCCATTCCTGGTGCTTTCCAGATGTTGCTGGAGTGCAGCTCCCATCCTTATCGCTGAGCATTGCCGTGTTGGCTGATGGGATTCGGAGTCCCCAGCAGTACCTGGGAGACACCATGTTGGGCAAGGCTGGAGCCCAGGGGAGGGAGATACAGTGGTACCTCGGGTTAAGTACAGTGGTACCTCGGGTTACATACACTTCAGGTTACATACGCTTCAGGTTACAGACTCCGCTAACCCAGAAATATTACCTCAGGTTAAGAACTTTGCTTCAGGATGAGAACAGAAATTGTGCTCCGGCGGCGCGGCGGTAGCAGGGGGCCCCATTAGCTAAAGTGGTGCTTCAGGTTAAGAACAGTTTCAGGTTAAGAACGGACCTCCGGAACGAATTAAGTACTTAACCTGAGGTACCACTGTACTTAATTCGTTCTGGAGGTCCGTTCTTAACCTGAAGCACCACTTTAGCTAATGGGGCCTCCTGCTGCCACCACGCCGCCGGAGCCCAATTTCTGTTCTTATCCTGAAGCAAAGTTCTTAACCTGAAGCACTATTTCTGGGTTAGCGGAATGTGTAACCTGTAGCATATGGAACCCGAGGTACCACTGTACTTATTTTGTGTGTGTGTGAGCCCCCCCCCCCCCGCTTTCCACTATTGTATCTGTTTATTTATGCTCTGAGACTCCTTGGGCCCTGCCCAAGGGTATGTAAAATTAATAAGTAAATAGGAATAAAGAGCACTGGCCCTGCCTGGTGTTAAGGGTTGCAGTTGGAGGGTGGTGGGCTTGTATCTTCTGAGCACAGTGCAGACAGGCCTCCTTGCCCCAATAAAAAAACGGATAGCTGTGGCTTAGGTGGCTTGTGAACAGCCATTGCTGGATGGAGCCCGTTGGAGTTGCAGCACCAGGTTGGTTCAGTGTTTTTCAAACTTGGGTCTCCAGCTGCTGTTGCACTACAACTCCCATCATCCCTAGCTAGCAGGACCAGTGGTCAGGGATGATGGGAATTGTAGTCCAACAACAGCTGGGGACCCAAGTTTGAGAAACACTGGGCCTTAGACAGACCCAAGGAGGAGACAGCAGAAGAGGGATCTATCCCAGCTATAGGCTGCTGCCACTAGTAGTTAAGGCTGAAAGTGTGCAGCTCACACAGTGCCACCCAGGAAGCTTCATGGCCAAGCCAGGATTTGAACCTGGATCATCCTAGTTCTAGTCCAATCCTCAGGAAAACAATAATTGTCTTGTTTGACCCCTATCTTCCACAACACTGTTGGGGTTGGGCTCTGATTCAAGTTAAGCCTTGAAAACTGTCACCCCTGCCACCCTCCTTCTGCCTTTGTCCGAGTTTCCTACAGATTAGGAACAACCCTCTGTAGTTCTTCTCATGGGACAGATACTCTTCCTGTGTCTCTTGCATGATTTGCAGACAACTCCTCACTCCTTTAAATCTCTTCTGTGGCAGGGAAGAGTGACCTATGCCCTTCAATGTAATATGCAAGACCTTGGAACAAGGTTGGTGTCACCAATCTTTCCCATAAAAGTCCTGGGCTTGTGCAGCCCTCCCTGAGCTTTGTCTTCTCCCCACTCCACAGATGGCCCGCACGCAGAAGAATAAGGCCACAGCTCACCATCTGGGGCTGTTGAAGGCACGTCTGGCCAAACTGCGCCGAGAGCTCATCACCCCGAAGGGAGGTGGAGGGGGTGGTCCAGGAGAAGGTATGCACAGTATTCCAAAAAGATGGAAATGAGTGGCTCAATCCTCAAGTTGAAGTTGGAGGTGGAGCTGTTTTCCTCTCGTTAGTAGAAAAAAGAATATACAAAATACACCAAAAATATGTGCACTTGCTTTGGAAATTATACAGAATTTTTATTGTTTAAGATGCTGACTGTAAACTGCTGAGGTAGTGACTAGGAAGGGTAGTGATTGGTTTGAGTACTTCTCACTACTGTCCCCCATGCTTGTTTATTCAGATGTTGAACACCTGAAGGTGGCTTATAGTTCAGGATTATATGTACACTTGGTGTCATGTGCTTTTCCTCTCCTCTCCTCCTCTGGTGATGTAATACAGATTTTGCTTCAGTTTTTAGTTGGCCATAGTTGCACACTGCGTCTGAACCGTAAACCAAACATGACTGTGTGTGAATCCTAATAGTTAGTCTTAACTATGGTCCACTGTTGAAGTCTTCATAAACCATAGTTATCTTGTTTCAGTAAACTGTTGCTGAGAGTAACCCTAGTTTGGACAGAAGACTAAACTTCAGTTTGTTAAAAACAGAAGCAAATATTTCTGATCTCCTTGCTGCCATATTTGTTCCAGAGTTGGGCTGGTGGGAAGTTGCAGGGATTTAAAGTCTTCTCACGTAATGCTAAACCATATGCCAGTGTAGCATCTGATTGGGACCTGTATTTATTATGGATGAGCAAGACTTTGAGGCTCTGACGCTTAAATAAAACCTGTTAATAAATCCTATGGGCAGATAAAAATATTTCTCTGATAGGATACCAAATCTATCTCAGGCTGAAGGTATCATCCAAGGGGGCCCAGCCTGGCTTGCTGAGATGACTCTTCTCTGGCTTTCTCCAGAGGTCTTCTCCCCTCCCTTTTCATGCTCCAACTTCCTGGAGGGGTCTGGCACAATGAAGGGGCAAGTGTAGCCCATCTCTTCTGCAACCTGTCAGTAACAGTACTGATTTCTGCATTGAAGGTTTTGATGTTGCAAAGACTGGCGATGCCCGAATTGGTTTTGTGGGCTTCCCATCCGTGGGGAAATCCACTTTGCTGAGCAACCTTGCTGGAGTCTACTCTGAGGTTGCTGCCTATGAGTTCACCACGCTGACCACGGTGCCTGGTGTGATTCGATACAAAGGAGCAAAAATACAGGTGAGCTCTCTAGATCTGGGGTGGGAGTGTATGTGACGGATGGAATATCTGTAATATGTATGAAGGGCCATTTTCCCCCAGTACATTTCTGGTCTAGGTGGGGAGATTTTTTCCTTTTGTTTAATTAGAGCTCAGTCTGTACATAAAAGTGGATCTGCTTATTACGATGGCATCAACTGACTTTTCCGAAGTCAAGCCCTCTAGCATAGTATATTCTACCTATACTAGGAACAGCTTAACAGGATGCCCTCCAGGGATTGTGAACTACAACTCCCATCAGCCCCAGCCAGCAACAAAAAAATTCTAGAGGGCACCATGATGGCCACTCCTGATCTACACTGTTTGGCAGCAGATCTCCTGGAGATGCTTATGATGGTATCACCTTTTGTCATTAGATGTACAGGCACAAAGGGTGACAAATATATAAGAGTTAAATGGCAACAGAATGCAAAAGTACAATCTCTGACACTTCGACTAGAGCTTAAATGTAAACAAAACAGAGCAGTAGTAATTGGTGACAGATTTCCTCAGCAAAGCTAAGATTATTGTGTTATTTCCTGTCATGGAACAGGAAACCATTGCCTCTATTCAGACTCAGATGAATGAAGCTGATCAATATTGTTAAAATGTCCTCACAGCTTTCTCCACTGCTGGTGGATTCTGGCTTGCTGATTTCTATATAATGGGTTTCTTTCCTCTTCCTTAAACGCTACAGCTTCTGGATCTTCCAGGAATTATTGAGGGTGCAAAAGACGGGAAAGGTCGCGGTCGCCAGGTCATTGCAGGTGAGGTTGCAGGATCAGAGAAGGATCAGAAATCCATCTCTGCCCTAGCCATCTTTTTGTGCTTTTGGGAGGGAGGAATCTTTACAGATATCTTGCACCTGATTTAAAGAGCAGAATCTATAACGCATTCTGGCTTAGAGAAGCAGATTACAAAACAGGAGTGAGAAGTGCTTGGCACAGAATGCAACTCTTTCTTTCCAACCTCTTTGAAGAAACGGAGCGAGCGTCTTTTTCAATTCTCTTCTTTCTTCGCAGTTGCTCGAACCTGCAACCTTATTCTGATAGTCCTGGATGTCCTGAAGCCCCTGGGACATAAGAAGATAATTGAGAATGAGCTTGAGGGCTTTGGCATCCGACTGAACAGCAAACCTCCCAACATTGGCTTTAAGAAGAAGGACAAAGGAGGCATCAATCTCACAGCCACCGTAAGCAGGCCTGGGCAGAAAGTGTGCACGCCTCCTGCCTTGTCACTGTGACAATGAGAGAGCTCTTTGGATAATCTGAATGCTCTTCTGACTGTGCCTGGGTAGTTTTGGAAGAGAGCTATTTATTTAATTACATTTATCTGGGGACAATCCTTGCTGATCTGGACAAGGATCCCACGGCTTTGAATGGGGCCTCACTTTGACATAGATTTGTGAGAAGAGTAAGAGACTTTTCCTTGTTGCAATGGAAAGGGAAGTATGCTGTGCCATTAGCTGCTGGAATATGGCTAGTTGTACAGAGACGAGAGTCTCATCTGTTGCTCCACCCATTTTTGCCTCTGGCTCTGCCCATCACTGACATGAAGCCCTCTGGCTGAGAAAGGTTCCTGTCTGATGGTCTGAAAGTTTCCTGTCTGATAGGATCTTCAGATCTGTAGAGCTGGGACTTACTCACTAATTTGGTCACCACAAGAAAAGAACGGAAGCTTCTTCAAATAGCTCTAATGGAATCATAGCAAACCCAAATCTGCTGGGTTCTCCAGAGTTACTCACCTCCTAAATATCTGAATGGTTCTTTTGTTCTTCCATTAGTGCCCACAGAGTGAGCTGGATACTGAAACTGTGAAGAGCATCTTGGCAGAGTATAAAATTCACAATGCTGATGTCACGCTGCGTAGTGATGTTACTGCCGACGACCTCATCGATGTGGTTGAAGGAAACAGGTAGTGTGGTGGGACTTGTGAATCAGACTGGTTGATGAGGTTTACTAGGCTGTTGGGGTTGCTTATACTGTGTCATAGATGCCTTTCAAATTCTTCAGGGAATCAAAATCCAGTGTGCAAAGCAAGTACTTTTATCATTATGAATGCAGCCTGTTTGGGATGTGCTGGGGGTTGTGTTGTGGGTTTTGTACTTTTGGAAATCCACTCTTGAGGAGGGTTTGATTTGTGAGGAGGCCGCCTGCCCTCCCACTTGATTCCAGTAGCAGGGAGCTGTGTAATTGCTCTTGTAACTGCTGAAAGGTGTGGAATAGTTTTCTCGATGGAAGACCAAGAGTGCAGGATGGTCTTCTTTGTTGTGGGACACTGGAACAAGTGCCACATCTTTGTGGACACATGTGGGCATAGTAGTTTGGATGTACATAATCTTAAGGGCTTACAGTGGTACCTCGCAAGACGAAATTAATTCTTTCCATGAGATTTTTCTTCTTGCGAGTTTTTTGTCTTGCGAAGCACGGTTTCCCATAGGAATGCATTGAAAATCAATTAATGCGTTCCTATGGAAACCGCTTGCCGGGCTGGCTGTGCGGAGAAGGGCTTTTCTCCCCACCGCAAGCCTTCAGGACAGGTCCGGGAACAGAGGGGAAGGCGCGCAGCGCTTCTCCTGTGTTCCCGGGGCTTGCGGTGGGAGGAGGGTTTTTCCTCCCCACCGCCAACATTCAGAACAGCATGCTGTTCTGAATGTTGGCGGTGGGGAGGAAAACCCTCCTCCCACCGCAAGTCTTCAAGACAGGTCCGGGAACAGAGGAGAAGCGCTGCGCGCCTTCCCCTCTGTTCCCGGACCTGTCCTGAAGGCTTGCGGTGGGAGGAGGGCTTTCCTCCCCACTGCCAACATTCAGAATGCTGTTCTGAATGTTGGCGGTGGGGAGGAAAAACCCTCCTCCCACCGCAAGCCCCGGGAACAGAAGAGAAGCGCTGCGCGCCTTCTCCTCTGTTCCCGGACCTCCCACCGCAAGCCTTCAGGACAGGTCCGGGAACAGAGGAGAAGGCGCGCTGCGCTTCCCCGCTGTCCGCGGAGATTTCCCTATGGGCTTTCGTCTTGTGAAGCAAGCCCGTAGGGAAATTCGTCTTGCTTAGCGAGGCATTCGTCTTGCGGGGCACCACTGTATTCCAAAATACACCTGTCTTGTACCCATGGTCATCAGGAGGGACAGTAGAGAGTAATCACTAGTTTTTTTAAAAGAAATGTGTGTTGTCGGTGATAATTTATTCACTCTTACAGAGTTTACATCCCATGCATTTACGTGCTGAACAAAATTGACCAGATCTCCCTTGAGGAACTAGACATAATTTACAAAGTGCCTCACTGTGTTCCAATCTCTGCTCACCACCGGTGGAACTTTGATGACCTCTTGGAGAAGATCTGGGACTACCTAAAACTTGTGCGAATGTGAGTCAAGTGTTTTGCATTGTCCAGGCTGAAAGCATCTCTGGTTCCCATTCACTTGGAAATCTGCAGCTGCATTTCCTTCCCTACTGTCCTGGTTTGAGCTGCTTGACTTGCAGGCTGGTCTTTGAAGTTGGCTTCTCTTCCTGCTTTCTTGCTGTAATCATGTTCTGTCCCATGGTGCCACATGTAAGCCCTAAAATAGCTTTGGACAGTTGTCAACAAAACCTTTGTACAATTCAGCATCGTTGCAGTTTTCTATGACAGGATAAATGTGGTAGGGTGATGCCTTCAGTAAACAGAATGGCCATTCATCGGGAATGGAGGAAATTGTGGAGGACAACAGATGAGCCACTCTGGACTTTAAGGGCATGTTTCAGTGCAAAAAAATGATAACTTTATGCACATTGAAAATTGGCCTGACATTGAGAAGAGTAAGCTAGGATCTTTCTCTGTTCTCTGTGTGCTGTAATTTTTTAAAAAAATTTATTTTGGGGTGGTACAGGTGAGCGTTTCTTTGTGCTATCCCACCACTTGAATTCTGAAGCACTGCAGTTCAGACACAAGGATTTATCTCATCTGTTTTCTGTTGCTGCAAAGCAGCCTTCTCCATCCTTGTTGGAGAACCTAGAGAGCCAGTGTGGTGTAGTGGTTAAGAGCGGTAGACTCGTAATCTGGTGAACCGGGTTTGATTCCCCGCTCCTTCACATGCAGCTGCTGGGTGACCTTGGGCTAGTCACACTTCTCTGAAGTCTCTCAGCCTCACTCACCTCACAGAGTGTTTGTTGTGGGGGAGGAAGGGAAAGGAGAATGTTAGCCGCTTTGAGACTCCTTCAGGTGTGATAAAGCGGGATATCAAATCCAAACTCTTGTGCTCTCCAGCTGTTTAGGGCAGCAGCCCTAGCCAGCGGCTAGGGATTATGGGAGTTGGAAATCTGAAAACATCTGGATGGCACCAGGTTGGAGAAAAGTATTCTAGAGGGTATGACCTGAACCAGTGGGTTCAAAGTACAAGAAAGAATTTCGATAAAACAGTAGGAAGAACTTTATGTCAGCACAAGTTATTTGGAACAGCTTGTGTTTTTGGTGATGGGGGACTCCCCTGCACTGGAGCTTTTAAGCAGAGGCGGGCTGGCTGGCTTCCTGTCGGGGATGCTGCAGTAGTGGGTGTCCTGCATTAGAAGAGTGTTGGGCAAGATGACCTCTGTAGTCGGTTCCAGCTCTATAATTCTGCAAACTATTACATACCCCTCCTTTCTGCCAAAGGAGCCCAAATGTGGCAAACACACAAATAATAAAGGCAATTAAAATCATCTGAAAACAATTTTAATATAGCTGCAAACTGGGAGAGATCTCTTTTTAAAAGGCTTGTTGGAAAAGGAAGGTCTTTGAGAGGCACCAAAAAGACAATGGAGATGGTCCCTTCCTAGTATTCAAGGCTACAGAGGCCTTAGATGATGAATCTTTGCCCTGGGTAGAAGGGAAACCTTGTTTGAAATGTATCTGTGTTTTAACGTGCTGTAGCATCTCGTTTTGATGACTCTAAATTTAAATTGCAGTTACACAAAGCCCAAAGGGCAGCTACCAGATTACAGCTCTCCCGTAGTCTTGCCTTACTCCCGGACCACAGTGGAGGATTTCTGCATGAAGATCCACAAAAACCTGATTAAAGAGTTTAAATAGTAAGTACGGCCTACAAAGCAGCCAATTTTCTCCCGCAGTCCTTGTAATGTCACAGCACCAGGCGACAAAAACATCGACTCAAGCTTCCTTTCAAATAGAAAATGACTAGGCATTGGGAGGTTCAGCATTTCTGTGGGAAATTAACTGTAGTCTTTTGTCTGATTGTTTTTCTATTCTCCTTGTAGTCTTAGACAGCCTCGAAAGCACTGGGTCACAAGTACATGGCTTTTCATTCAGTTTTGCAAAAAAACCAAGCCTTTGAAGGATATTTCTCATAGTACTATCATTGTGATGGAACAACTTGTACTTTATAATTGAAAAGTGCATCAAAGGGCAGGGAAGCCATTGCAGGAGAAGGGAAGAAACAGTTCTTGGTAGTGGAAGATAAGTTGCCCTACTGAACCAGAAAATAGATTGTTACAATGACATGCTACATGGCGCTACCTCAAATACTGTTTGGAAGCTCAAGCTCATGGGTAGGCAAACTAAGGCCAGGGCACCGGATCCGGCCCAATCGTCTTCTAGATCCAGCCCGCGGACAGTCCGGGAATCAGTGTGTTTTTACGAGTAGAACGTGTGCATTTATTTAAAATGCATCTCTGGGTTATTTGTGGGGCATAGGAATTCGTTCATTCCTCTCCTCCCCAAAAATATAGTCAGGCCCTCCACAAGGTCTGAGGGAAAGTGGACCGGCCCCTTGCTGAAAATGTTTGCTCACCCCTGCTCTAGCTGCTGCTGGGCTGTGGAGGATTCAACCTCAATCCATTAGCCGCCATCCATCCTCCAACCACCTCCAGGCACTCGGACAGGACCTTAACCGCCTTCACTGGTTCTGATTTGAAAGAGAGGTAGAGCTGGGTATCATCTGCATATTGATGGACACCCAGTCCAAACCCCCGATGATCTCTTCCCAGTGGCTTCATGTAGATGTTAAAAAGCATGGGGGAGAGGACAGAACCCTGAGGTACCCCACAAGTGAGGGCCCAGGGGTCTGAACAGTCATCCCCCACCACCACTTTCTGGACATGGCCCAGGAGGAAGGAGCGGAAGCACTTTATAACAGTGCTTCCAGCCTATGCAGGGCATCCTTGAATTTATGAAACTTCCTGTTACTGAAGATGTGTCAGGTGTCATTATCACTTGTTCTGTCATTTCCTGAAGGTAGGCTGATTTTTAATAGCCAAAACTATTTTATAAGTGTTTTGTTTGCTGCTTGTTTCATATTTTATTTGTGAGGCACTCAAGAGAATTAAAGAATAGCGGCCAAGAGAGATTAGTGATCATCTCTGACCTCTAGAGAGTATCTGAATTTCTGGGGAAGCCTCATTGCTGCTGGTCTGTATAAACTGTGGAAGTGTAGCGTCTCAACTAAACGCTTTTCTTTTTCAGTGCACTTGTGTGGGGCTCATCGGTCAAGCACAACCCACAGAAAGTTGGAAAGGATCATACCATGGAGGATGAAGATGTCATTCAGATAGTGAAGAAATAAAAAGCTCTACTGGGCAATTAGTCATGACTCCTTCTCCTCAGTGACTGTTCAGAAGCTTCTTCTATTTGCCGGATGGTTGAATGTGTGTGTGCTCATTCCTATCTTAATCCTCCTAGGAAAGTCAGGTGTATTAGCCATGGGAGCAATGAAAATCTGTTTACTGTGTGAGGCCTTGGTCTCTATTGCTGTTTTGACTGACTGCACAGCCTCACACTAGGGCAGGGGGAAGCTAACCTGCGGCTCCTCCCCACCCGCAGCTAGACTGTAGCTCCAAGCAGCCAGCCTGGCAAGGGGGAGGCACAGCCCAACAGCTAGAGGTCCACAGCTTCCCCATCCTTGCTGTAGTGTAGATAAAACATACAAGGAAGAAAATGTGCAAGCCTTCTGCTTTGCTTTGTGCATGAGAGGCATACAAAACTAGCATTCTTATCATTATATGCTTGTGTAAATAAAGCATGCAGATAAAAACTCGAATGTTAATTCCGGAATGGTGCTCATGCCTAGAACTTAAACACAGTGTATGCGTATAACAAGCTTCTGCAAGTATGGGTTAAGAGCTTTGCTTTTTTCCACCTCACTCTTCCCCCGGGGATTTTAAGACTGGCACCTCTCATTGCTGTTTGAAATACCTAGAAATGTTTTCTTCAAGCTTTTCCAAAATTGACACAGCTTTGTACAAAAGGCGTCTCTGGTATACCAGTGATGATAAACAGCTGCCTATGGAAAAACCCACACATCACGTGTGTGCAAGAGTCTATGCCTGCTCCCCACTGAATGTGGCATTTAGATACAAGAGTTGCCCTGATGGTGGTGGAGGTAGAATTTAACTATCAAGATTAGACAGCCAGGAATAACCTTATCCTCACCCCAGCTGCTAGATGCGAATGGCATAATTTATCTGTGAAGTATGTGAAGTTCTTCCTTTCTCACTGACTAATATCATTGGATGACCCCTACTTCCTCTAGTGTTTATACAGTAGTATATTTCTTTAGTGCCCAAAAAACTCAGCTGCGCCTTTCAATTAAAAAATTGTTTCTATTCCCTTGCTGCCGCCAGGTGGAATAGTGTTTGAATAATAAGTGAAACGCAAGACAATCTTAACATGGATGGTTAGGAGCAGGACCCTTGTTCCTAGCTGCTTCCATGTAGTTTAAGGGGGGTCAATGCCTGTAGCACACAACAGGATTAATTATAGAGTATTAGTTTTGAGGTGTCTGCCAAGATTAAGCTAACACCAGGTGCATTAACACCCCATTAGGTAGTCCAAGCCCAAGCTCCATTAGAAACTTCTAGAACTGCTGCTCAGCCCATTCACAAGCATCTTGCAATCCACACATTTTGCCACCTTAAAGGTAAAGTTAAAGAAACCACTGACCGTTAGGTCCAGTCGCGGACAACTTGGGGGTTGAGGCGCTCATCTCGCTTTACTGGCCGAGGGAGCTGGTGTACAGCTTCCGGGTCATGTGGCCAGCATGACTAAGCCGCTTCTGGCGAACCAGAGCAGCGCACGGAAATGCCGTTTACCTTCCCGCCGGAGCGGTACCTATTTATCTACTTGCGCTGTGTGCTTTCAAACTGCTAGGTTGGCAGGAACCGGGACCGAACAACAGGAGCTCACCCCGTAGCAGGGATTCGAACTGCCAACCTTCTGATCAGCAAGCCCTACGCTCTCTGGTTTAATCCACAGTGCCACCTTACATGACAGGAATTTCTGTGACACATCTAACTCAACTCCCAATACATTACAGTGGTACCTCAGGTTACAGACTCCGCTAACCCAGAAATAGTACCTCGGGTTAAGAACTTTGCTTCAGGATGAGAACAGAAATCGCGCAACGGCAGCAGGAGGCCCCATTAGCTAAACTGTTACCTCAGGTTAAGAACAGTTTCAGGTTAAGAACGAATTAAGTTCTTAACCTGAGGTACCACTGTACTCATATGCCAAGTTTCCAATACTGTGCAAGTTGAGGGAGAGCCAAAAGGACAAACCTTGCAACTAGATTCATTTTCATTTAAGAAAGTTTTCCTTACAATGCAGCAGCTTGTGAGACTCTTCAAAAACTGAAAGTTGGCCCCAAATGAAATACTAAACAGGGTGGGAAATCTTACAAACCTTTACTGTTTACCAAGCTGCAGGTTTCTCATTTTCTAGTTTCTTTCAAAATTCCCAATTAAGCTGCTGAAATTGGTATGTTTAAGCAGCTGACAGCTGAAAATAAGCAAGCTGTGCAGTAAAGCCAAGACAAGCTCACTCATCCATTGTTGAGGAAGTATGAGCAAAGCTGCTACATTCAGACAGAACCTGAAGTTCAGTCCTCGAATCTGACTTATGCTACTGTTTCCATCTTTAATTTGGCTTTTAACATGTAGTCTAACAGGCAACTGATACAAAGAAGCCAAGCCCACACACTTCCAACATCCTTTTACACAGCGAGACAAACAGTTCATAGAATTGACTTTATTTACAGACCGTTGGGGGGAAATTGTCACTTAAAAAAAAAAGTTATGAAACAATCTTACAGGGAAGAGTCTATGACCACAAAGTATACTTAAACTAGTTCACTTTTTACAGAAATACTCAAGTGTTCAGTTATTGATGGCCCATATGGATTCCAGATGCCTGGAGCATGTGACAGGTCATTTCTGAAGCCTATTCTGGGCCATCAATACTAGCCACAGCATTGCTTTCAGAGTGCAAGAGCTGGCTTTGTTTTGGACTGTATCAGGTTGTCCTTTCACTTTCAAGAGTGGGGAGGAAAGAACAGGCAACTACAGCTACACTTGTGATGAAGAGTCGCTGGTGATGGTGGGCCACTGAGAGAAGCTGCTTTTGACCTTAGCTAGTGGAAGGCAATTTTAAAAGACACACCACACAGCAGCAAGGACAACAATCGGGTTGAACTACTGTTGTACTGATAATTATCTAAGGTCAGTTACGAAGGTCCGTATACAGCAGCCCACTTGCCATGTCTTCAGTGCACTGAAGGAGGCTGACACTTCCAATGAAGTGGTTGCCCATTGGAAGATTTTCTTGGACAGGAGTAGTTCAAGATGCACAGTGGCCGCTCTTCCCCCACTTTAGCTACCGCCACATTACGGATGACAAAAAGGATACCGTGGAGAAAGACTTGAGACTGCAACAGGCAAAGCGACTTCACCCTGTTCACTCACACTTGACAGATGCAGCACCTTTAATCTTAAACAAGTCCCACATGTACAGTGAAAAGATCCCAAATCATAGGCACACAAACTAAAGCATAACTTTTTACTAGCTACTCTTATGTACAGCTGTATAAGGTTTCAAAAAAAGCTATCTGGTGGAGATATATATATATACAAAAAGATGTTTATACATTGGTCTGTACACAAGGGTCTATACATTTAATTTCCTGTGAGGAACCCCTTAAGCTGCTACCTCTATCCTCAAGAGGATTCCCAGCACTTCATTCACATATCTTACAAAGAAAGCCAAACGCAAAAAAGGGAAGATGCTTTCAGAATTCGAACTGGTCCTGTCTTGCATCAAAGTTCCTTCAGGGTTCACTGTTCAGTCCAGGAGATACTTTTAATCTCAATGTAGACATGGGAGCTCGGACAGGTGCCATGTGCTTTCAGTCACTCAAAAAAAAGAAGAAGAATGAAGAAAACTGAAGAAAAAGGAGGGGGGGGGAGAAAAGAAAACCTTGCACAAAGTGCTAAAACCAAAGCGCCCAAAAGGAAATGCCAGTGAAGCACAGAGTTCCGCGTCTAAGGAGGCAGCAGCAGCAGCAGCAGCAGGAACGCTAAGTACCTGCTCTTCAACACAGCTGCTTACTGTCGGTACTCCAGTTCGTCTACACTGATTACTTTGGATGGCATGGAAGGGAGAGGTTGCTGTAAGACGTCCGAACCAAACCATTTTGCAAGACCAACAGGGGAGCTACTTCGCTGGTTCGCACGGTGGTCAAGCTGTGAGTGCACATGAGGCAGTCCAGTCCGAGATGGCACATTCAGAGGGGGAGTTTGTACACCAACAGCAGATCCTTGTGCACTTGAGCCTGGGAAAGGGGGAGCAGGGGGAGAAGGAGAGAGAGAGAAAAAAGAAAAAATTAAATACATGCCTTGAGCAAACACGAGGCTGCTTTGAAAGTGTGATGGGAAGCTTCAGTCCTGGTGGTGAATGGACTGTATGTTTGGCTCTGAGTCAGAAGCTCTTCTTCAGCTTTTCTGAGAGAACAGATAGAACTCCTGAAGTGGGTGGCAAAATAAAAGCTTTCTTCATCCCTGAACTCTATAACCATTCAGAGTACAGCTTGACCATGCTACAGAGTAGGTGCAAGCAGTTCAGTTGCTAGTTTGGTTTGGTGCAGCAGTATTCAGGGGCTAGCAGCATTTCCAAAAGCTCTGCTCCCCAACCTCCTGAACTCAAGCATCAAGAAGGCCTGGCCTCTTCACAAGACTAGGTGGCTTCCGCTCTCTAAGGTGGAGAGAAGAACTTGAGCTCTCCTCCAAAATACCACTTGTGACATGAGCCACCATCAGAGCCGTCTTTTCCACTGGGCTTACTGGCACGTTGCGCCAGGGTGCAGGCCTCTCAGGGGCGCCCCAGCGAGTCCCACCAGTTGTGTCCCACCAACTATATGGCTGGTGGCGGTGGCGGAGGAAGCGGGGAGCGGCAAAGCATCTGAAAGCGTCGGCACCCCCCGCGGGTGGGCGGATCACATGGCCACACCAATCAGCACCCCCGACAGATCGAAGGATGGCGCAGCTGCGCCAATCGGCAGCCCCGGCAGGGCTCCTTCCCTCCCAGTAAAGTGGCTCCCCTGTCCCCCTCCCTCCCCGGCTGACTCTCTGGCAAGCCAGCGGCTCATGAGCAACAGCACTGGCAAAACTGCTCTTCTCCCTCCCTCCCGAGCTTGCTGTAAAGTGGCTCCTCCGTCTTCCTCCCTCCCAGCAAAATGGCTCCCCTCCCCACCCAGCAGCAGCACCAGCAAAGCTGCTCCTCTCCCTCCCTCCCCAGCTCACTGTCAAACCGCAAAGCGGCTCCCCCTTCTCCCACCACTGGGGCAGGCACTTCCTTGTTTTGCTTTTCAAAAGTGAAAATAACCCATCAGTTGGTTTCCCCTCTTGTCTTTCTCTTTCTTTGGTGTTGTGTGTGTGTCTCTGTTTCCCTTTCCTCTGCCAGCTGCAGTAAGCCACCAAGAGGCAGCAAACTTGAGTGCTTCTGCCTCCCAGCCCCTCACCAAGCTCGGCTAAAAGAAGAGGAAGAAGCTTCAGCCGCCAAACAAAATCACAAGCGGATCTGTGTTGGGAGGCACACTTTGCCTCCCTCCTCCAGGTCCTTTTCACCCAACGCATTGTCAAATTCAACTCTGCAAAAGAGCGTTCTTCTGCTTTAAATGTCCTGTTCAAACCTTAGTTTGCAGAATGAACTTAGTGATCACCTCCCCCTTCTGCTTCTTTCTCCCCTCCTAGATGTCTCCACTACCTAGCATTTATATGGAGATCAGTCCCCCCCCCCCGATGTCTGCTCCCTAAAAAAAGGTCAACAACTCTGGGGAATCTTTCCTAAAAAAGGTCAACAACTTTGGGGTTGTTCCTCCCCTTAAAAAGGTTGACAACTCTGGGAAAGGGGGGGGGGGGCACCGGAGGCATCTTTGTACCATGGTGCTGGATATGCTTAAGACAGCCCTGGCCACCATCTGGTATCTTCTAGTGCAGAAATAGGCCTATGTTAGTCTTGCTGAGCGATTTCCTGTGGGCTACACCAAAGTGTTTTGAAACTTTACAAAACAAAGCAAGAACATAAAGGATTTATTAACACAGACTAGCTGCAGCATAGCTGTTAAAGATCCAGAATGTGAAAGTCTACTTAAGCAGTGCCTTGCTGGGCCTACTTAGCTCAGCATTCTTTGCAAAATCTTATCAGCAGGCCAAGGTGGTCCACTGAAGGATGGCAGCCCACAATCTGCTTAACTCTGCTCTAGCAGCAAGGAGAAGTACTGTAAGCTGCTTGTTTCTAAGTGAGAGTTTTGCTATTCATACTAGAAAGGAACCATTTAGAACACTGGCAGTCCCTGACTACCTGGGGAGGAAAAACCTTACCTGATCTCTGTAGCTGCTGCTGCATCATTGCCAGCTGCAGAGGTGTCCCAGAGCGAGGATTCAAGAGAGGATGGCCAGCTGTTGGAAGCGGGTAACAAGGCTGACCAAGGATGGGAGCAGACACTCCCTGGAAGTGAGTCAAGTCTACCCCAGGGGGAATCATACCTGGTAGGAAGAAAAAAATCCCCGATAAGCAAATGATCTCTCCTCAGTTTTGGAGATTTATCTGCATTTCTAGCCCAACCATTCCCAAGAATTCAAGGCAAGTTAATAGCCATTTTGACTCAAAACCACAAGCCACTGTTTAAATGGATTTGATCATTTGCTTGGCCCTGGTCATCTTCACACACTGCCTGTTTCAGGTTCTTAAGGAGATCCCAAAGAAATTATGCCCAAATCATAAAACTGAAAAGTTAGAATGGAAACAAGAGGATCTTTTAGTCCAACTCCCTGCAATACAGGAATCTTTTACCCAAGGTGGGGCTCAAACCCAACCGCAAGATTAAGGGTCTCATACTCTACCCACTGAGGTATCCCAGCAGTCCGATCACTCATTTAAGTTCCACCTACAAGGTAACGGAATTCATAAAGGTTGCTGTGCTTAAGTATTCATAGAATCATAGAATTGGAATAGACCACAAGGGCCATCGAGTCCAACCCCCTGCCAAGCAGGAAACACCATCAGAGCACTCCTGACATATGGTTGTCAAGCCTCTGCTTAAAGACCTCCAAAGAAGGAGACTCCACCACACTCCTTGGCAGCAAATTCCACTGTCAAACAGCTCTTACTGTCAGGAAGTTCTTCCTAATGTTTAGGTGGAATCTTCTTTCTTGTAGTTTGGATCCATTGCTCCGTGTCCGCTTCTCTGGAGCAGCAGAAAACAACCTTTCTCTCTCCTCTATATGACATCCTTTTATATATTTGAACATGGCTATCATATCACCCCTTAACCTCCTCTTCTCCAGGCTAAACATGCCCAGCTCCCTTAGCCGTTCCTCATAAGGCATCGTTTCCAGGCCTTTGACCATTTTGGTTGCCCTCCTCTGGACACGTTCCAGTTTGTCAGTGTCCTTCTTGAACTGTGGTGCCCAGAACTGGACACAGTACTCCAGGTGAGGTCTGACCAGAGCAGAATACAGTGGCACTATTACTTCCCTTGATCTAGATGCTATACTCCTATTGATGCAGCCCAGAATTGCATTGGCTTTTTTAGCTGCCGCGTCACACTGTTGGCTCATGTCAAGTTTGTGGTCAACCAAGACTCCTAGATCCTTTTCACATGTACTGCTCTCAAGCCAGGTGTCCCCCATCTTGTATTTGTGCCTCTCATTTTTTTTGCCCAAGTGCAATACTTTACATTTCTCCCTGTTAAAGTTCATCTTGTTTGTTTTGGCCCAGTTCTCTAATCTGTCAAGGTCGTTTTATTCTTTCTAACCTTGCAGTTAATAAGAAGGCCCGACAGTTTGTTCCTATGTTGGGGGGGGGAGATTACCTGCTTGCAGCAGAGGTGGAAGATGCTGAGGATGAATCCCTTGCTGCAGCATCCTCTGGACTAATCCCGGGGGCAGTTGATGAGTAGGCCGTACCATTGGTACATGAGGAACCAGGGGGACCTGGTGGACGGGACGGAGGAAGGTAGACCCCGGGACAGGGGAAGCCATGGTAGGGGTCTTTCTCCCAGTGGACTTCGGCCTGTAGTCTTGTTCTTTGGTGCAACGATTGGTCTGAGAAAGTGGCGTTGAACAGGCAGAGCGCTGTAGCGATGCTAGCTTGGTACCTATGGAAGGTGAATTCTCTTGATCTACGTGTTCTATGGACCTAGATGGCAGCAAGCCCTCTGTGGAGAGACAAGAGCAGATCACTTAAGTGTACTATAATTTGGGGTGGGGTTTGGAAAGAGCGCACACTCACTGCCCACGCTGACAAGAAGCCACCGCAGCCAAATTGCCTGTTGGATCGAGCAGCTTATCCCACATTCCCATAACAACCCTGTGGTTGGGGTTGGCTAGGCTTAGCCTTTACTCCCCCCCCCCCAAAAAAAAATTTAACTTAAGAACCGCCTGCTGGATCAGGCCAATGCCTCAGGTACTCTAGCATCCTGTTCTCACAGTCGTCACCCAGGTGCCAATGGAAAACCTGCAAGCAGGACCAGAGGACAAACGCACTCTCCTGTGGCTTCCGGTAACAGGTGTTTAGAAGCACTGCTGCCTCTGACCATGGAGGCAGAGCATAGCCATCAGGGTTAGTAGCAATAAATAGCCCTCTCCTCCATTAATTTGTCTAATTCTCCCTTAAAGCTATTTAGGTTGGTGACTAACACCACCTCCAGTAGGAGTGAGTTCCATAGTTTAACTATACGCTGCTTTTCCACAAAATTGTTTCCCCAAAGACCAGGCTAGATAAGATTTCATAGCCCAGGCATCCCAAAACTCGGCCCTCCAGATGTTTTGGGGACTACAACTCCCATCATTCCTAGCTAACAGAACCAGTGGACAGGGATGATGGGAATTGTAGTCCCAAAACACCTGGAGGGCTGAGTTGGGAGATGCCTGGTATAGCCCATGATCATATGAAACTTCATGTCTGAAGCAAGGATTTGTGGCCAGGCCTCTCTGGTCCAAACTGGAACCCCTCCACTACAGCCACACTGCATAGCTGTGGCCCAGGCACAGCAGAGCTGGTATGAGCCACTTAACCCTCACAGGAGATGTTCCATGCCCTGCTCCTTCACAGTGCTAGCTTCCAAAGGTTGGTTTGTTCTCTACTCACCATTACTGCCTCCCTGTGCTTCATTTTCTACTCTATGGATGCAGAGGAAGCTACACCATGTACGTTTGCCAGACAGGCCTGCCTAATTTTGATTTGTCAATCACATTTAGATGAGAAGATTTAATGAACTTTGGCAGAGAATTCCAAGTAGCTTGCCTGTCTTGTCTCTGCACAACCCATGAACCACAGAACACTCTCCTCCCTATTTGCCAGCCTCTTCAGGAGAGACCCCTCCCTTCTGGTTTTATGGGGATTCTCTGGACAGAATTTATGGCACATGGTGGCACAGACTTATTTAGATCTGTTTCGCCTTTCACAACACAGATGGCCGCCACACCATCCCGTACCTTCACTGTTCCTCAGACCTTCATCTCTCTCACTGCATTTCAGCTTTGCAGGATTTGGTTCATCTTTACTTTTGTCTTTGCTTTCATACATCTTGCGTATCACTGAGGTAGGAGTAAAGGAAGGAGACAGCTAGAAGGAAAACAAAAAGATCACCAGAAATTAGTAGCCCATTTTGTGGGATAGTTTTTGTGCATTGGGCAGCTCATCTACTTAGACAAGTTCCAGAGCCCTAGATACACCAGGCAGTGCCTGGGACCCCAAGGAGATGCTATAGAAAGGTACAACTAAAGGAGAGTTTGAAGGAGAAGTGCCACCACAATAATAATGTCAAGTTCATCTGGTATTACAACACTTCCATTAGCTGGAAGTTGAAAGAGGGCTTCTACTACACTAAATCTGATCCATTTCTCCTTCGTTTTTCATACAAAATCGGGTCTTTCGATAGCACTAACCATGCTAGTGATGGAAGCAGCAGGGGCTGGAGGAGAAGAGGCATTCCCTCTGTGGCCCATGGGAGCAGGAGATTTTGACAGACGCTGCTGCTGCTGCCTAAGAAAGAGAAAACACACATTAACTGTTGCCCCATCCTCTTTCTGCCTAGCTGGGGAACAAGAAAGCTCCTTGGCTAAACTGTCCCAGGAGTCTGGCCTGCTCTGCTCTGCTGATACAAATCAGTTTGAAGGCAGGAGAAAAATGGGCTAGTTTTTAAGAGAGGAAATGGAAGATACTGCTCAGCACAACACTAAGCTTGACCTTTGAACCTGGCTCCTTGTGTATTTGGAAGAGAGCAGGACAGACTACCTTTCATGACTAGGTCAGAACCCTGGTAAAGAAGCCACAGTCCTTTCTCTGCAGGAAAGCAGGCTGGGAGAGTTCCAGCCAGACCTGGGGATGGCCAGGCAGAGCAACGTGGAGGGGAAAGCAGGTCACTTGCCTTGTGCCAAGTGCTTTCTAGGCAAAAGCAATTGCGCCCTAAGTACTACAGACCAATCCCTGCAGTTCAGATTCAGTGGTCCCCACAGCTTTTCGCCTGCATCAATATCCAACAATCATTGTGCAAAATATATGCAATATATGCTATTACAAATATTTAATTTTTACAGGCACTGCTTGGGTTTCATGAAGTTACAGTCCAAGTCCTAAGTCAGCAAAACTATTCCGAGCAAACTTGAGACCCACATTTCAAACTATCTTCGCCAGAGCTCTGGGATGAGCCTCCTTTGAAAAATAAGGTAGGACAAATAGACATAGGAAGGGAGCATTGAAATTGCTCTCCCAGCTACCAAACTGCTGTTTATGCTCACCTGTTCCTGAAGCCGTCTCGGTTTTTGTCCATTTGTAGTTTGCCAAAACCCGGCTGGTAGAAGTTCGACACCTGCATGGTTAAGTCATGTGGAAGCGAGAGGCCTTCTAATGCCGCTTGCTGCAGCTCAAGTGGACTCATCTGAAATAAAGATTTCAGCAGAGTCGTAAGTCTAAAGCCAAGGCTTTTAAACTGTTGGATTATTATTACAAATTAGCTGCAGATGCCAACACTAAAAGGTTTCTTTATTTCTGTTAACAAGTCTGTACCAAAAGGCAACGTTCCCCTCTTAGATAGGAGGGTCACCACCTCATGCTTGCACTATTTAACCCAGATGTTAGGAGTAAGATGCTGAATTACAGCACAGTTGCAAGAAAAGCACTTCACCACTTCTCGCATTTTAAAGTATATCTCCAAAGACATTTGCCTATTGTAAAGGTAGAATCCAAATGTACCTAAGAACTAAGCGAGAAGTCATTTCTCAAAACTGTCTGAACAGGACAGTAACAATGCTCTAACTAGGTCAGTAGAGGTCACAGGTATTTTAGATTTTCTCACTGGAGTGCCCTTGTATGCTGGGCAGAGAGAAGGAATGCTAACTGGAAAACACTTTATTACCCCACCCTCCAGTTTCTTAGACCTTACCACATATCTCCCAAATCCTTTTGAGCTTCTGGCATGTTGTAGGAGCTACCTCTCCTACATTCCCTGTACACCCCAACATTGACCAAGATGTTTGCTTTATAATAGGCCACTCTCACCGTAGAAGTCCCAACTTTTCAACACGGCATGCAATTCTGCAAGTAGCCTAACATATGTGTGACTGAATAAAATACAATTCCTTCATTCAGCTAGATAGAATCGTCACCATTTCTAGCGGTGAGCCAGCTAGATTCCACACCCATCATGATTCCAACTTAAACACCAATGGGTAGGGAAAGCATTCCTCCCCCCTCACCTGCGCAGCAGCTGGGCTCATCGATTTCCGGATCCCCTGAAATGGATCACCAAGCAGCTGTTGAGAACCTGATCCAAAGCCTGCAATGAGATAAGTGAGCAGCTTCAACATTAAGTGAACCAATGGCCTAGTGGTCCTAAAAATCCTACAGAAACAGATGATTTTCTCTTAGACATTTTGTTCTAGGAAAGCTGCAAGCTCTTTTGAACACATAAAAAAAGAGCTACTGATTGTAGAGAAGTCATCTGGACTTGTTAGTTTGCAATTCAAATTAATTCTGATCCAAGGTTATTATTCAGAGCCTGAGTCCAACTTGTTTTGGTTAGAAACTTTGAGTTGATTGTTTGGTAGGAGTGTGAAACAATGAACTTCCCAGGAGTACCAGTAGGCAGGCACTGGATGTATCCAAAGGAAGCTGATGGGGAGTATTTCTAGACATTCCAGCTCTTACCAATTGGTGAGGAGATCTGATGCCTCAGATAGTCGGCAGAAGCAGCTCGAGTCGGAAACATCTGAGAAATTGGAGGCTGCGGTGGAGAGGGGGCTCTTTGGCCAAGCAGAGATGAGACAGGTTCCAAGCCACTCATCAAGTTGTTGAGGACATTAGATGAAGCAGGTCTGCCACTGGATGGCCCAAGGATCTCCTTTGGAAATAACACAGGAATTTCAGATCCTCCAAGTATGATGACTACTTAAAGTCACTTCCCAGCAGCACATAACAGAAAGAGATGCTCCATGAAAACAAGACTGTCAAGACATTCCAAACTGCCTGCGGCAGAAAGAATTGCCTCCAGGCAAGCAGAATGGAAACTTCATCTACTTGTTTTCTTTTAGGCGGCTGTCAAATGGAGCACAGATTCTCATTAAAACAGACATGGAAGGGCAGGCAGGCAGGCTGCAACTTTCTGTAAATCTGCAGGGCTGGATTACAACACTTCTGCAGCCATACTAGCTGAGCCAGTCAACAAGAGCAACACTCCTGCTTTTTTTATTTATTTATACAAATATTCTTTAAGTCATTGTAGCAGCTGCATGCAGCTCCTTGTGGTGAGCTCACTGCCACTGAGTGCTGCAAACATCCATTTGCATGCATGGAGTATGACAGTTGGAAGCTTCAGCTAGTGCGAAACGGGGATAGGCTACAGCCAGCATTTAATTCCACTGCTCAAAAGGTTTGCACTGGAGGCTCATACATTATTGAGCCAGGTTCAAGGTTTGTGTATTAACTTACAAGGTCCTTAGTAACTTGGGTCCAGGTTACATTAAGGACCACCTTATCCCCATTATTATTATTACTATTATTATTAGTTTCACTCTACCTGCAAGATATTCTTTGTGGCCGATTGGCCTTGCATCTCAGGAGGCGTTATCAAGTGGCTTTCAAGGGTTTGCTGAAAATAAGGTGACATGCAGTTTTTGTATCACTTTGTAAGCATTCATCACCTGCCCCATCCTCCCAGTGCAGCCCACCAGCACATGCAAGAATCAAGACAAATCTACCAGTGTAACAAGGCATCAATTTTGTAAGTAGTTTGATAAGCAGGCTATAAGGATGCCAACGTTAGCTCACCCACTTTAAAGACAGAGGTGGAGGAGCTGGTCTTCCACACATCAAACCTTACTACTGTCACCAACTAACTGGTACTGGCTGAACCAAAGGTGGCCGGCTCAGTGGTAGCTCCCCATTTATAGAATGCCCCCTACCCTTATATATTGATATTTAAGTTTTGGATGGTTGGTGAACAGCTTTTGCCCATGCTTAGGAAATAAATGACATCTAATAAAAAGTAATGAAAGTTCATACAATTTCTAAAATTTAGATTTCCACTCTTTGTGCATTAAGAACTCTTACAAGAAATCATTTCCCCATGTCATGGGACGCATCCAGTAAGACGCCCTCTCATATAGTTTTAAACTATTGATCTGAAGTATGTCTGCTATACAGTCATATAAGTACGTGTTTGTATACGGAAGTGGTTTCAGTTTGTGCCCCAAGACTAGGTGTGGTTGAATTTCTATCATTTACACACTCCTTCTCTACTTACATTGACTTTTGGTTGGGAAGGCAGAGTCCCACTTGCCTTCATAGTACTGACTAGTTTGTTGAAGGCGGACATATCGCCATCCTTAAGGTGCCGGGAATCTCTCATGTTTAGTGACTCTTCCATCTGCTCGGCCGTTAAGGGGGCGGCAGGTTTCCTCTCCTGGTCCACTTTCAGGGTTTTCAGCCCAGCTTCTACTTCTTCCACTGAAAGGACAACTCCTGAATGTGCTGAAAGGGGTGGGGTGGGGGGAAAGAGAAAGATAATCAAGAACTAGATGTTCCATTGATGGGGCAGATTCAGGGATGACAGAGATTGCCAGAAAGGAAGACCACAAGGATACGGAACTAGCTCCATTTTTGTTCCAGGTCACTGCTTTAAAGCGTCAGTCATTCCAAGGCCATGCAAGGACTTATGCACATCCAACACCAAAGCTGTAGCTAAATCAAAAATTAAGATTCCAGATCTTCCAAAAAGCAAATAAGAATCAAACAAAGAGGTGACACAGACATGAGACTCTCAATAATGTATGAGTCAGAGATAACTCTGAGCCCTGTGAGTAACTTAGAAGCCAGCCCAACAGCTTTGCAGAATTTAGATTACATACAAGGGTTGAAGCGTATAAACAGCCATGCATATTTGTACAGTACAAGAGCTATTAGGACAATGGGTACACTCCAGCACAAAGTAGCCCTATAAAGCAAGAGAGTCGGGACAATAGCACTTTCCAGTGGACGACACCTCAAGGCACATGCACAAATGATCTACAACCTGAGCAAGCTTTCTTTGAGCCATTAAGAATATGGACAATTTCTTCCAAGAATTTTTCAATGAAAAAAACTATTTTTCAAATAGTGGTTTGCCTAAAACAGAATAAAAGATCTCTTGGGCTCCTTAACTACGGGTCTCTCTCATGGTTCTAAGTTTCTACTTGCAATACCAGGGCGCTCTTGGAATGCATGCCTTCACTTCTATGCAGAAGATGACATCTGGAAGCATATATTCTGCTTACAGGAAGCTGCACTGTCATGTAATTATTTGATCCTTATGTCGTGTCAGTCAATGCTGAACCACTGGTGTTTGAAGTCAGACGAAAATAGAAGCGGATTTTCTATTCACAAGATCATATGTATGCCTTCCATTACTGCATCTCAACAAGATAAGAAACCACAACATGATCAATTTAGACCCATCTGAGCAGAAGCTACTTGCCATTTCACAGAAGCAGTTAACCCAAGCAAGTTCAAGGCTGTTGTATAAAATTGTG
This sequence comes from Podarcis raffonei, assembly GCF_027172205.1. Classification (NCBI taxonomy): domain Eukaryota; kingdom Metazoa; phylum Chordata; class Lepidosauria; order Squamata; family Lacertidae; genus Podarcis; species Podarcis raffonei. The sequence continues at coordinate 26,579,267 of NC_070617.1, forward strand.
ACGCTCCAGTCTTGTGTTTTCCAGGAGCTCCAAGGAGCAGAAGTTGCCTACATCTACTATAGAGACTGAAGAGTAGTCAATAGAGACACCAAGTGCATTGTTTGTTGCACTGGAATGGCTTGTCCAGTCTAGTCACAGATCATGCAAAGCCACAACATATGCATCACAAAGAAAACAGTGCTCTGAAGCAACAGCTAGCCATTTAGGCAAGATGCTTCCAGTTAGGGAACAGATATTGGAACACAGAGGCACCATGATGTAATAGGCAGTCTTAGGTCTCGTTTATGAGTTAATGGCCAAAGAAATGTAAATGAATGTATTTCCACAGCAGCAATTTCCTTTTTATTTATTACAGAACAAAATTGGCACCCAATACTGCAATTCAGATGCCCTGACAGTCGTGCAGATGCAGGAAAGGACCCAAATCACTTAACGTTCAAGCACATTCAGCAAACTGTAGCAGGAAGATAAGAGACTGACATCTGAGCACTGGGCTTGGCATTAGTTTGGGTGGAAACTTTTACAGCAGGGATTTCCCAGTTTTCCACTGTGCATATTCACTGGATGAAAATTCCAACTCCCGCTCCTGACTGTCATTAGGATGCACCAAATCAAAGACGTGTTTTTATAAATTCCTCAGCATGTTTGCATGCCAGTATCCGCTGCTCAGGCCTGCCAGCTGAATCAGCTGAAACCTGATTATTATGCAGCATATGCAGCACATGCAGGGGAGTTTCTGAACATGCACAAGCAACATGCAGATCAGCCATGCAAGCCTTCTGCGGTACATGCAGTTTAAAAAGGTGGGCCTCAGTAACCAAGACGTACAACATGCCAAGATTTCGGCAGGAGAATTTATGGCTCAAGAATTCCTTTCCCACTTTCAGCCCTCACCCCCACATCCACTGCAAAGCTGCCATCTCGGGTACTGGCCAAATATATTTCTCTTTAATATATCCAGGTTTATACGACATCCAGAGAAGCCGCAGACTCCCTAGCTGAGAGATTAGTTGCAGAAAACTTTGCTTACGTTATTGAGGCAAGAGATGCTGTGGTGCAAGCTTGGGTGAAGAGCAAGAGCAGCTCAAATGGCAAGCTTTGCAGTGCTCGAGGCTTTCGCCACCAGCTTTCAATTTGGAAATTGATTCAGATGCCAGGAAGGGTTGATACCAGGAGCTTCGTTTACACCAGGAGTTAATCCTGCTGTTATAGGCTATGGATAAGGATTAGGCAATAGCAAGGCAATGCAGATATCCATAGGGATCCCTGAAGTCCATCTTAGCACTTCCTGGCCGAGAACCAAAGCTTGGCACTTGAACATGTTTTTGCCGGAGGCACCCAGAGGCATCACAACAGCAGAAGGGGGAAGACTTACTGCTCTCTCTAAGCTTCTCCTTGTTGGCTGAGAGACTTGAGAGGAGGGGTTTTAAGTCCACTTTGGCTTTCTGCAGCATCTCTAAGATGTCCACTTTGTTTTCAGAATGGTCTTCCAAAGGAATGGGAGCAAAGTAGTTTCCAGAGTTCTGACCAGGGGACAGAATGCCTTGCTCTAGACCTGAAACAGTAAAAACCAGGACGACTGCCTTGTAAGTCTTTTCCGCTAAACGGCTCTCAGGAGAACAGAGCAAAGAGGTTTATACTCTTGAGAGGAGACAGCATTCCACAAAGAGACACACTCCTACCCAAGGAGTTTAGGGTTCTGCTCCAGAAGCCGAAGAATCAGAATGAAGGAAATGCCACGGGCAAGGGGTCCTGCAACATGGTCCTGCAACTTTCTAGAAGAAATACAAATGGCCATAGAAAGGACAAGACAGTATTACCTGCCAGTCTCTCCAACTCTTCATGGGGTGTAGATCGAAGGCTGCTCGAACGGCTTCCGGAACGGCTGGGATTGGAAAACCAGCGGCTGAACCTGCTGGCCGACACAGCACCTTCCCCCAGCACATCTTCTATCATCTATACAATAAAGAGAAAAGGGGTAAGTATTGCAGGCAATCATAACCAAGAACAGGTGTCTGATCCCTGCATAATCCCTTTGACTGTAGCAGGCCTGCTGTTTCCAGAATTCTTCCAGAAGCAACCACACAAAGCCTTTTCTCTGAAGGTTAGTCCCCAAACCACTTTTGTTGGCAGTTGGCACTTTGCCCTGATGGCAGAAGTGTGTCCTGGAGTCCATTGAGGGGCCTCAATTTACTAATCCTAAAGGTTTAGATCAATGGTGAGGGCCCTTTAGCCCTCCAGATGTTGTTGAACTACAATTCCCATCAGCCCCAGCAAGCACAGCCAATTGTAAGGGATGATGATGGAAGTTGTAGTTCAGAAACATCTGGAGGGCCAAAGGTTCTAGAACCTTAGGATAGTCAACAATACTTCATGCTCTTCAGCCTCCACCAGCGGCAATCTTACTTGTTTTCTTGGAAGCAAGATCCTATTGTGTCCAAGGGGACTTAGGATTCCAACCCAGGAGGTGCTACTTGTATTGCAAAAGGCAGCTTCCAAAAAGAGGCACTTTGCCTCCAAAGACCAAGACTTTGTTGCAAATGTACCATGTCATTCTTGTATATGAGAAACATTACATAAAAAGGGCTCCGTTACTATACAGTCATACCTTGGATCCCAAACGCCTTGTGAGTTGAACATTTTGGCTTCTGGACTTCCAGGTTAGCGCCATCGGCTAATGGCGGATTCCCTCCGAGCTCCGGAGGGAATCGGCTCTGGAGTTGGGTCCTGCCGCCGCGGCGACGCGGGGATCCTCAGAAATCACAGGCGCTGAAGCCTGTGAACTTGGTGACTCGGCAGGCACCGTTTGCGCCCCCCCGACCCGCGAAGGCGCCTTTTTAAAGGCTTCGGAACGGGGGACGGGGTGAGCGGCGCGGTGCTGAGAGTCGAGTTTGGGGATCCAAAGGGTGCATAATTACAATCTGTTTTTGCTTTTATTTTGTTTTGCTATTTGTATGAAAATTGGGGAAGTCGTGGAAGGGAATTTGGGTCGACTTTAGAAAAAAGTTTTAAGAATGAGAATTGATGTATAAATATTGATGTTTATAAGGTAAAATTGGCTTTTTTAAAATGAACTAAACAGAAAAAGGTTAAAAATTGGGGATAAGAACTTGTTGAACTAACAATTTGAATTGGAATATAAGAAGGGGAGGTGTGGGGAAGTCAGGGAAATATGTTATAGAAAAATAAGGATTGTAAACTTTATGTGTTTTTAACTTTTTTTGTTTTTTCTTTTTTGATTTTTTTTGTATTAAAGTGGAAAATTTCAATAATTTTTTTTTTTTTTTAAAAGAGCATTTTGGCTTCTGAACACCGCAAACCTGGGAGTGAATATTCCGGTTTGCAAACATTCTTTGGAACCTGAACGTCCGACACACTTTCCGATTGGCTGCAGGAGCTTCCTGCAGCCAATCGGAAGCCGCACCTTAGTTTCCAAACGTTTTGGAAGTCAAACGGACTTTCGGAACGGATTCTGTTCGACTTCTGAGGTACCACTGTAGTTGTACTTTTATTTATTTTATAAAACTTATACGCTACTTCAAAATTGTTTACAAAAACCCAAAATTATTGATTAAAACATTCAATAAATTAAAATCAACAACAAACTAAAAACACATCAGCATTTTATATATCTGCATAGGCTTTTCCAAACAAAAATGTTTTCAGCAGGTGCTGAAAACAAAGTGAAGGCACATGCCTGATTTCAATAGGCAAGGCGTTTCAAAGTGTATATGCTGCCACACACCAAAAATGAGTTCTTACAAATGTGGACCAGGTATTATGTGGCACCTGAAGAACTGCCAGTTCCACAGACTGAAGCAGCTGAGGGGACCTTTTTGTGTACCATAATGTATGCAGGGAGCCTCCTTGAGGGCTCCCATATGGGTCTGAACAGCAGTATATCAAATTTAGATCAAATCAATCTGCTATCCCATATTTTACTAGAGTATCAAATGCTATGTTGACTGTGGGCAAAATGGGACCCTCTATGATGACCTCTTATTGGCTTTACTGAAGGAAGAGTGGAACAGGAGTAGCACAGAGTTCAGGATGAATTCCTCCCCCCCCCCACCCCATGGAACTTGGAAGCTTGCTAGGTACCCACAGTTAACTGGCTGAAGTATTAACTAAATCATTTTTTATGCTATGTCAAGTTAACACCGTCACCCAACTCCAGACATGGCAACTCAAGGGTCCTTCTGCTCTTCACCGCACAGTACCACTATCAACCAGCACCACCGCTTCTGATTGGCAAACACATCCAAGGTTGAGCTTTGATAAGCTACTTTTGAAGGTGTTTCCTCTTTACTCTTATGAGGGGCAGGGGTAAGTCACTAGCCTATTTAATTTTTTTGCAGGCCATGCTTGAGAGGGAGAACCTACATGCACAGAAGTGAAGCCTGCGTTCTGCAAGCCTAGGCATGATCCTGGCTGCTGCTGCTCCCACCCTTAAATCCAAGGCAATCAATTCCTTCATCCACCCAATGTTTCCTATGAAGCCCAAGTTCCTCTTGCAAAATAACGCCTTTGTTGTGAGGCAAGTCAAAGCCTGAGAGATTGCATTTGGGTGTCAGGTATTCCATTTTGAAGGTTGTTGTTGTTGTTGTTTAGTCGTGTCCAACTCTTCGTGACCCCATGGAAGGTTAACTAGTCTTATTAGTTTATCTTAAGGATTGTATGTATATGAAACTATTCAGCTAAGGAGTCACAGATTCAAACTAATAATATGGAGCAGGCATAGGCAAACTCCAGCCCTCCAGATGTTTTGGAACTACAATTCCCATCACCCCTAGCTAACAGGACCAGTGCTCAGGGATGACTGGAATTGTAGTCTCAAAATATCTAAAGGACCGGAGTTTGCCTATGCCTGATCTGGAGTATCCAAATACATAAAATTTTAGGCCTTGTTTTTGGGAAGGGCCCTCAATATTTTGATTAAAAGTGAATTCAAGAAAGTACAAGCATCATACCTACAAAAAAAAAAAGTGTGTGTAGCCTCAAAATCTTTCCTTGGCTAGTTCTCTCCTAAGGCAACTGTGTATAACTCTGTATGGACACATCCAGCAGACTTCAACCCCAACATACCTACCTTGGAATAAGACAATTTAAATAAAGCATCCTGTTTTTAAAACTAAATCTATCCGATGAACAAACAGGCATATTCACTTGCTGGTTTGGGAGAAAGTCTCACCCACTCAATCAAGTCAGAAGTTCTTGTAGTTGTGCAAACCTCAAAGTTGTCCCCAGTACTTCCTGTTAAAACTAGAAGCCTCCTGGCTCCCACCACCCAAGTTCCCCATCTAAAATTATACCGGAGTTTTCCATAATGCAGCTCATAACCCATACCACTACTAAACATATTCAAACACTGTTGCTTACAGTAGCCGGAGGAATTTTAGATGACACAACTAAGTTCGGAAGGTCACTGACCTCATTTATTTGACTTGTTTCTTTAGCTTTTTCTCAGTTCCTATCACAAGGAGTAGTATTTAAAATATTTTATACCCCACCTTTCCATAAAAAGCCTATACAGTGGCACCTTGGTTTAAGAACAGCTTAGTTGGATTAAGAACGCTGCAAACCCGAAAGCAGGTGTTTTGGTTTGTGAACTTTGCCGTGGAAGCAGATCATGTTTCACTTCCTGTTGAATGTGTTCCATTTGTAAATTAAGTTACCCGCTGCTATGGGAAAGCACGCTTTGGTTTAAGAACGCTTTGGTTTAAGAATGGACTTCTGGAACGGATTAAGTTCGTAAACCAAGGTACCCCTGTATTCCAGATGATCTAACTCAGCATAGCTCACTGTCTGCAAATCTTTCACAGAAAGATGAAGTACAAGAAATGAAGCCATATCATCACTACTTCCAAACATGCAAGTAAACCCACCCATGGCAGAGGTGGGGGCTGCCTTGAAATATTCAAGTATTTCCACATCATTTGACAAAGTTTTTCAAAGCCTTCTACAGAGCAACAAGACATGGGAAAAGCCACCACCAGAAACAGGGTGCATTAGTTCAAGATGGTAACCATCATGGCAGAGTTGGGTGTTTTTTTAAAAAAATACTTACCGAAGCCAAGCCAGGAACACTCTTATCTAGGTTGAAGAACTCATTGAAATCGAACTCTCCTGGAGCTGGTTCTGGCAGGACTATTTCCCTTGGGACTTCTTGATCGGCTACTGTCTCCTGGCCAAGAACAGACTGCACTTCTACCTCTTCTGCTAACCCGCCATTGCATTCTATTCCTTGGGAGGGATAAAGCCAAAATCAGCGCACACAAAATAATTTCGAGAGACAACAGGAGCCACTCTTTGACACCCAGGGACAGAGCTGCCTGTTTCAATTGTTATACAGGTCTACAAGTTCATAGAATGCTTCTCTAAGTTACATTTAAATATGCATTACTCTCAAGTTTCATCAGAGTTGCTCCAGAGAACGTTCAAAACAGATACCAGAAAGGTGCCAATTGTATGCATTGTTAAGTTTTCAGGTGAAGAACTTCCTGACAGTAAGAGCTGTTCGACAGTGGAATTTGCTGCCAAGGAGTGTGGTGGAGTCTCCTTCAATTCAATTCAATATCCTTTATTAGGCATATCACACCTCACATTAACAAACAAACATCATATACAGACTGTATAAAATACGGGCTCAGCGAACACAATTTATCCCAGTCCTATTCTTAGTGGAGTCTCCTTCTTTGGAGGTCTTTAAGCAGAGGCTTGACAACCATATGTCAGGAGTGCTCTGATGGTGTTTCCTGCTTGGCAGGGGGTTGGACTCGATGGCCCTTGTGGTCTCTTCCAACTCTATGATTCTATGATTCTATGGCTAAAGAACTGTATTTCAGTTCTGCTAAAATAACGTTTTTACAGTCTACAAAAATGCATGAAGCCTAAAGGCCTACCAACACCCAGTTCCATTAGAATGCAGCCAGACAAGGGGCAGATGGGACCAATTTAGCTATCTGTTCCGAAAATCTCCCAAGCAAAATTTTGCTATTTACCTAGAATGCGTTAACACTACAGCTGCAATCTTAACTATGCTAAGTATGTCCCACTGAATTCAATGGAGCTCACTCCCAGCAAAGTAGTTAGGATTGCATTCCAAATTAAGAGTGCATGAGATACTGTCCTTCAGGAAGGCTGCAAAAGGACCTCAGATTAAGGCCTTCAATCCCCAGTATGACAGCTATGTACCACATGCATCACCTGCTAGCATCACACTAGTTACCTTGCTCACTATCACCCAGCCTTGCTTAACTAAATTTTTTCCTTGGTCTAGACAGGCATTTGAGGCTTACACTCATTTAAGCAAATAATATTCTAAAATGAAAACCTCTTATGGGTAGCTTTACAGCACAGCAGACACAGAAATGCCCTCTATACTAAGTCACACACACCTAGGCCCTATAACCCCACTCTAAAGAACTCAAGTAAAGATGCATCTCATACCTGAATCTACAAGCCAGAAGACTGATCATGAAGCAGAGAAAGTTCAGTTAATGGCCAATGACAGAAATGGATAGAAGCAGACACTTCAGTGCACAAAATGCTGCCCCCCCCTTTCTGGGCCATAGAGTTTTTCTCCAGTTATCCAATACACAAAGTTTCTGTGTTAATACCTTCCTTCAGAGAAGTTGGACGCCGTCTTGTTCGCTTCCGCCCTTTATGTTCTTCCTCTAGTATTTTATCATCAAAGCCAGTAAGTTCGATGGTTTCCGACTGACTTGTGGGGCCAGCAGAGAACCACTCCGGCTCCTCCTCTGTATAGGAGTCATTCCTTCGGCGTTCTCCAAATACACGCTTGCTGTCCCCATATTCTCTCTAAAGTTTACGGGGAGAGATGTGGAAAACATTCAACATGTGGTCACTAGCCAATCGTAATAATCATCCCTTTAGTGGGATCCAGCTTTTAATTTTTTTGTGTTGAATCCAAGTCCTACTCAGCACCGACCTACTGAAATTAATGGGCCTAACTTTGCCACGTCTGTTAATTTCAAAGTTTGCCACCCAATGGGCCCAAGAATGACCAATACCGGATACAGCCCTCTGCTTCTAAAGCAACATTCCTCACCATCCCTCTTTGCTGCCAAATAGCCTTCCAATTCAACACAATCCACAGGTTACAGGTGTTTCTGCCATTATCAGACCTACAGCAAAGGCATTTATACTTTACTGTTTAACAGGAAAGTGCTGTGTTGTTTTCTTGCTCTGGGATGCCCTGGTGCAGCTTATACAAGTGGTCAAGAAAGTCTATCAAATACATGGAAGCAGGCACAGGTACACCTTCTGGTGTGGTTTTAAGGACTAACCCTGAAACGCTTGTCTTTGTACTCCCTGTCGCGGTCTCTATCCCTTGCGTCTCTTGAGTCCCGTGAGTCCTTCTCACCACCTCGGTGGTCTTTATCAAAGTTTCGGGCAGAGATTATTCTCCCACTGCCAATCCTACGGCCGCCAATGACACGGACACAGTCATTTTCTTTCTCCAGTGGGCTTCCTGCTCTTCGTGAGCCTACAGCTGCAGTCACGTGGCAGCCCCCTCCAAAGCTTCGCCGCTGTGGACTCAGCACCACATCCAAGTCATCTTCTTTTACCCGTTCTCTGGGATCTACAGGTTGAAGAGATTTTAGTTACATGTCAGGAATGTGTTTATGTGTTAAAGAAAGTAGGTGCTACAAGCTATATTCACAAGCATGGCAAAATCATTTTACATATTTGCTGTGATTGCAAGGAGTTGGAACTAGAGGACCCAACCCTACAATTCTATGTTATATGTAGTTTAATTCATTACTCAAATCTGTCCTAAAACAGTCCTCACTACAATTTTAAGTAACTATTACATGCTCCTTCCTTGTTTTATCTTGCTTTCTGAAGCACATACTGAACTCCATGAAATAGTCAGAGCCACACAGGAACCTCTATATTTCAGTTTTGTGATTTATGTGCTTTTGTGAAGTGCTCACCCACTATCCTTCTCATGAGCGAACTCCGATCTGAATCCGAGTCCTTCTTAAGTCCTTCCACTGGTGAAGTCCTTCCAGAATTTGGATATAGTGACGCATGCCATTTTTCAGGATCCCAAACTCCATCACTGCAACGTTGCAAAAGATGCACATCACTCATGTTTGACCCCCTATATATTTAACATTTCTGTAACCAATGAAAGTCGTAAGTTGACTAATGATTAATAGAAATACCTGTCATATTTTTCTGAAAGACATGATGGCCTCCGTTTAGAATGGGGACGCTCTTTAATGTCCAAGAGCTCTTCCTAGAGAAAGGGGAGGGGGAAAATGATGGTATTCTCAATTTTCCACATGACAATTTATTGTACACCATATTTCATGCAACACAGCAAGAAGGCTTGTCTGGTATCTGTTTTGACTCGAAAGGAGTATTTAGAAAACAGCTGAAGGAGTGTCTGTTTGGGATAGGGGTCAGCAAACTTTTTCAGCAGGGGGCTGGTCCACTGTCCCTCAGACCTTGTGAGGGGCCTGACTATAATTTGAAATTCCTATGTCCTACAAATAACCCAGAGATGCATCTTAAATAAAAGCACACATTCTACTCATGTAAAAACATACTGATTCCCGGACCACCCGCGGGCCGGAATGCGAAGGCAATTGGGCCGCATCCGGCTCCTGGGCCTTAGTTTGCCTACCCATGGTTTGGGAGGATTATACCTTCAGCTGGAGTTTAAAGGATTTAGAAGCTGAAAGAATGTAAGATTCCCCATAAATAAGAATCTCAAATGCTTTCTGAAAGAAGTCCTTGTACATGGGAGATTGTTCCATGCAAGAGACATCAGTAATGTGCTGTCTGGTGGCAGTTACTGCAAAGTGACAACTGTCCTGCTGAGATTACTTTCAGGAAATCACACAATGGTCCATTTACTATATGTAGCAGCTATACATCTTTGAAGTACATTTCTACTGAAGGCTTTCAATGTTATTTTATACTGTTCGTTTTTATAATGTGGTCCTGCCTAGAAGCACAGGCCTTCTCCTGGAATACTTGGCATAGCAAAAGTGCAAAGCTAAATAGAATTATATATATATATATATACACACTGCTTTTCACCATGTAGATGAATGCAGGCATCTCTCCATTGACATGCATACCAAAAGGAGGTGGGGCAGAATAAGGAATTCCCCATTTGCATGTGTCCCGGTGATGAATGCAGCGGACCGGACCGGACCCCTCACATAAGCGGTGAATCCCCTATATATGAATTTTAAAACTAAACCTCCAACATTTAAAACCTCAAGAATCTCAAAAGACACTAAAACATCTGAGAACTATTCAGGGGTCAAAGACCTCCAGCAATAAGCATTTTGACCAGGTGATGTGAAATTAAATTAGATCTTTAACCCTAATTACATCTACAACCTATGTTCTGAAACAAAATAGAATTTCAGATTAATATTGTTCATTTGGTAAAATAAATTTGCTATCAGTCACTTCAGTGGCAAAAATTAGAAGGGTGGTGTTGCAAATCTTTATGTTTAGGTAAACTAGTTTAATATAAAATTCTTGTATCATACACCAGCTTGTTTAGTGTGGTGACAAGTCGGAGCTCTCTAGAAGGCTGTTAAGTACACCTATCCCTTAAATGAGTTCCTTTTAGCTTTACTACAAAAACAAGGTTTAGGAGTTAAGTCCAAAGAAGAAAAATCTCACTGACAGTTCTATATTTGTATGCTCATTTACACGAAAATTACAAGTTTTTGCAGACTGATGGCAACTATTAACAGCTTGATTCTACTATCACTTCAGAAGCAATTTGATACTTATACTAGAAGCATAAAAGCTTACTTTTGTGTAGCGATGAGGGAATTTCATTGCACCAATCAATGTATCGCCGTTCACAACTTCTGTCATTCCCCCCCTTTTATCCATAGTTGCTTGGAGGCCTTGAACATGCGCCTGTTAAACACACACACAAAATGGAATGTACAAAACTATGCAACGTAGTTTCACTTCAAGCATTCCATATGCACTTATGACAACTTTTGCCATTCTGAGCACATTACAAGCACCTGGACATTTGATGGTAGCCTGTAGTATGATTTTTCAAAACTGTTTGCTGACTTTACTCCTTCAAAGCAAAAGTCTCCAGGTCAAGAGTTACTCCTTTAAATAGTCTTTTTACATACATATTGTTGGCCAACAACTTATAATAATAGTGCTTCTTTCAACAACCTATGAGTATGAAGGAGATAAAGCAACATTGGCTGACTCACTTTTCTGCTTTAGGAGAGTCAAGGACCAGAGTATTGACATTCCAGGATACCATGATGCCTCCCTGAGAAAGTTTCCCTATCAAGACCGCTGCAGTTAATCATAGCTATGTTTGTAAGAGAGACCCTATGTTCAAGGAGACAGGCATCCTTATCACAGGTCAGAAGAACATGGGGAATGCCACATCAGTACTTCCAGATAGCTGGTGGTGGAGACAGACCATATTCGGCAGCAAGTCCTTCAAAGGGGGCACAACAAGCTCTTGTGGGAGGGGCCGTAGCTCCCATGTGCTGCATGCAGAAGGTCCCAGGTTCAATGCTCAACATCTCCAGTTCAAGAAGAAAAAAAGGACTACAGGCATAGCAGGTAATGAACCCTCCTGCAGCCTGAGACCTTGGAGAGTTTTACTATTGACTAGTAATGCCTTCCCCAGCATGGTGGCCTCCAGGTGCTAAACAGGATGCTGTCAAGCCTTAAACCTGGGAACTTCTGCATCTAAGCCATGGCCTTTCCCCTGAACATAAAGATTCTAGTCCTCAAAGTTCTGAATAAAGGAATGTCTTAAATAGGAAGCTGCCTTATACCAAGTCAGACCACTAGTTCAATAGTTCAATATTATCTACAGTGACCAGTAACAATGGCTCTCTAGATTACAGGTAAGGGGCATTCCAGCCCAATCAATCAATCAATCAATCAACCAATCAATTACCTTCCACCCTAAGGCCTTCCTACTGGGAGGACTGAACCTACAGGAACCTTCTGCATGGAAGAAAAGTCCTCCTCCACTTCCCTCGATACTGTTGGACTCAAACTCTCATCAACCCCCAAGCCAGCGGGGCCAATGGCCAGGGATGCCAGGAGTTGTGGTCCAACAGGCTGGTTGGAAGAGACAGTACAAGGAGCGACACAAGCCATTCCGACCAAACTGCAATGGAGGTTGCCAAGGTGCTCAACAGGTAGCCATATTTGTCAACTCCTGCCAAACATTATTCCTATTAAACAGGGGCGCGCGCACACACGTACCCTTAACCCGCCTCCAATCCTAACTCAGAAAGTGGGAAGCCACAATCCTAGGCGGGAGGCGCCTATCCTCACGCGGCGACCCCTTCCTTCCTTCCTTCCTTCCATCCCTTCCTTGGGGGCAGTATCATCTCCGACACCACTCCGCTCCTCCCCGCCGCCGCCCCCCACTTTCGTCCCTTGGATAACCCATAGCTGGCCGAGACAAGAAGCTGCAAGCCGTGGAAGTGGAGTGGTGGAGCAGAAGCGGGAAGCCCTCCGCTTCTCCTCTGCTCTCAGCCACGGTCTCCCCCGCTGACTGCCCAAGAGAAGGGGGCGGGCGGGTAGTAGCAGCGGCGGCCTACCTGGCAGGACTGTTGTTGTGGCCGGCCTGCACGCGTCGCAGGCGCAGCAGTAGTACGGAGACGCCCCGCCCAGGCAAAGGGGGGACGGTTTTCCGGGGAGGCCGCACACAGCGCCGGCGGAAGCGGGAAGGGAGAATGTGGCTCCTCGGCCCCCGCCGCCCTGAGGAGAGGCGCCCCCTGCCCCACGCCCAGCAGGTGACTCAGCGGAACCCCCACCGGGGGCCCAGGCCGCGGGCGGCTTCTCACCTCCCTCGCTGGCGCTCCCTCGCTGGGTGTCTGGCCTTCCCGCCCCCTCTCAGTCCGGCCAGGGACGAGGACGACGACGACGGGGGCGGCCGCCGCCGCTCCCTCAGACCCCGCCGCCGCCGCTTCTCCCGTCCTTCCTCCTCCTCCTCTCTGTGCACACGGCCCGTCCGCTCCTCAGGCTCAGCCCCGCCTCTCCCTCCTCTCCTCAGCCGCCGTAACCGGGGCCTTCGTTGCCCACCCCTCCCCCTTTAATAGCCACGGCGCATGCGCCACAGTCGCTCCTCGCCGAGCTCTCGCTTCCACCTTTCCTCCGGCTCGCGCACGCGCAGTATAAGCCGGCGGGCAGGCCCGCAAAGAGCGTGCCGTTGGCGATTGCCTGCCCAAAACGGGGGGGGGGGGGAGAACACAAATACAAAACAAAGTATAGGAACTTCACAGACTACTTCCAAATTCGAATTCCCATTTCTCAGCTCTGGCGAGATTTATAGTTGTATAAATAAACCCGCACACAATAGGCAGGTGGCGATAGAGTAGTGTGTTAAGAGGCATGGAAGGGTCCTTCAGGCGTTTCGGCAGGACAGCCTCGTTTTCTTATCGATTGTCGCTCGCAGCGGGGAGTCCCCGCTCAGGAGGCTCTGAATGACACATGTGCGTGGTTGGGTTGCTCTCTGCACTGCTTTGGTAGGGCTTTACTCCCTGGTTAGTGCGCATAGGGTTGCAGCCAAAGAGATTGAGCCCATGCAGCGTTGCAGGGTGGTCTTGTCCGTGATTTTTAGAAGTTAAGCCCCGCTGAAAGTAAAAAGGGACTCGCTTCCAAGTAATTGTGTGCAATAGGATTGCAGTCTCGGTCGCGCAGAGCGGTGGAGAGGACTGCGATGGTTCCCGGCCGCGTACCTCTTTAAGATGCAAAGCCTAACCCCATTTACCTGGTAAGCCCCATTTAATTTGGTGGGATTTACTCCTGAGTAGGCATGGTTAGGATTGCACTGTAAACTATGAGATGCCTTGTGTGTGGTGGTGGTGGTGGTGGGATTACTTAGCTATCCAAAGCAATGGATTAGCTTCAATTAAATCATTTAGCCCCGATGTATGTCACAAGACAGGTCATGAGATCCTGCAGCACGATCAGTTTATTCTCGTTAATTTTTAACGCGTTTTGTAATGACACAAACGAAGATCAGTTAATGCGGATTAGTTATGGCATCAGAAACGCAGATAAAAACTTCTATTTCGTCTCTAAGAATGACACACGCGCCTTTTAACCGCTCTGGCTGTGTGCTTAAAATGTGTTAAGGAGCAATTAATTGTTTCTTGCATCATTTGGGCTGCAACCTTAAACACATTTACTGGGTGCTAAACCCCTCTGCCATTGGACACAATGAGACTTACTATTGAGTAAACGTCCATAGAACCAGAATGTTGACATATGACAGACCTTTTTCCGCCCCACTGTTGACAATCACCACCACCCCTGTATATTTATGTAAGCGCAATTGCAATAAAGGGGGCTCTTGTTCATGAAACTTAAGATACTCCGCTTTGAAAGTACCTTTCCGTGCAATTCACATTTTCTGGGAAGGAATGTGTTTAGGGCTGCAAGGTTTGTTCCTAATTATAAGATGAGCGATAAATCACCGGAGTCCCCCCTCTCCTGCATATTTGTGGGAGAAATGAGAATGCCAGCCCACATTAATTATCCTATGGAACCAAAGGACAATGCAATCCTATGCACGCTTACTCAGAAGTAAGAAGCCCTAGTGCGTCCAATGGAACTTACTCTAAGTCGATAATGCTGAACAGGATTACTTGGGAGTCGGGTCTGTTAAACTGCGCGCGCCCCGTTGAAAGCAGCTGGGTCCGCTCCTCAAAGAAAAACGTGGTTTACCAAATGCTGGGTGGCTGTGCACCCCCCCCCCGCCTCCTCCACTTTTCATTCCATGCGCGCCGTGAGGACAAAAAGGCAGGGAAAGTTCACCAGGTGCTAGGCAGATGAGGCGGGACTCCAACTCCCATCATCATCAGCGGGCAGTGCCAATGGAAAGGGATGCTGGGAGTTGAAGTCTCGCAATGTTTGGAGAACCCCCGCCTCGGGTACCCGTCAACTTGCTCCGTGCGTGTGGATGGTTGGTTGGTTTTGAGGGTCTATGAAGAGCTACTGAGTGCGGCTCCAGGCTCCCTCGCGTTCCCGTCTTCCTCGCCCCCCCGGATGCCTGTTATTCCAAGTCAGAGGACCCCTCCCAAGTGTAACTAGGCAGCTGTCCTGCCTCCGGCCCACCATGGCGACCACTGGGCGTGTGCCGTGCCCCAGCCAAGGCGGAAGGCTTCGGCCGCCGCCGCCTTGGGGAAAGACGTTAGCTGAGGAGGCGGCCGCGGGCCGCCTTCCCGCGCTTTTTCCTGAGGAGAGGCGGGAGCCCCTTCTCTCGGTGATGCTTCCCTCCCAGTGACTGCCCGACACGGGCATAGCGAGAAGTGTCGTGGAGATGCCTGCTACACGTGTAGCAGGAGGAGGAATGGGGAGAAAGAGACTCTGCCCTTTTCAGATAGTAGACTGAGGAATTCTCTTTTTTAACACTCGGTTTTTGTAGACAAGAGAATGAAAACATCTCTGCAAACCGAAAGTTAGCTTCTGAGGCCGTAGGCTGTGGCAAAAGTGAAACCCTAGATCAGGCTACCCCGACCAGGTATCCTACTATCCAATGGATCCCCTCACAAGGGATTATCCTCTGCTTTCCTTTGGACTATCTCAGTGAAGGAGAGATAGGGGGGGGGGTCGTCTTCTGAGCAGCCCAGGACTACAATTGAGGGGTTCAGGCCCTTGGGCTGGAGAGATTTGGAAAGGAGAAGAAAATAAAGTTCCAGCATCTAAAGACCCTTATGCAAGTCTATAATGCTACCACACTTGGGGTCACTTCACCTCAAGAAGAATAGAGTTGAAAAAGGTACAGAAAATGTTCCAAGAGGATGGAGCGACTCTCCTATGAAGAATGGTTGCAGGATTTGGAAATTTTTTAGTTTAGATAAAAGCTGAGTACAAGGCAACATGATAGAAGTGTATAAAAGTATGCATGGGATAGAGAAGCGAGATAGAAAGTTTTTCTCCCTCTCTTACGGCACTAGAACTCAGATCCAATGAAACTGAATTCTGGAAGATTCGGGACATAGAAAAGAAAGACCTTCTTCATGCATCACATAGTTAAACAATGGAACTCCCTCCCTCAGGAGGCAGTGATGACCACCAACTTGGATGGCTTTAAAAGAGGGTTGGACAAATTCATAGATAAGGCTATTGATGGCAATTAGCCATGATGCCTATGCCCCTGCTTCCAATGTTGAAGGTGGCATACCTCTGAATATCAGCTGCTGAGAATCACAAGTGGGAAGAGTGTTGTTGTGCTCATATTCTACTTGCGGCTTTGCTATTGGGGCATCTCGTAGGATGCTGAACTAGATGGGCCTTTGGCCTGATTCAGCAGCTAGGCTCTTTTTATGTACTACCTTCAGTGTCAGAGGTACTGTGTCTCTGGATGCTAGTTTCTCCAGGTAGAATTGAGAATGTCCCCTGACCGAAACCTGGGAGAGCTGCTGCCAGTCACTGTAGGCAATATTGAGCTAGATGGACCAATGGTCTGACTCTGTACAGGGCCCCTTTCCATGTATGCTTACTGATTTTATAGAAAATAATCCTTATGTTTTGACAAAGGATTTTTCTTACCAGAAAACAGTGGTCTGGGCTGGACAGTAGAGGACACAAGGCTGTTAACGTGATGGAAAAGAAGGCTAAATTCAGGTAAGAAACACTTAAACAGAAGAGCCTGTACTTAAAACTCAGCTGTGTTGTTGCTAGTGCTTAAATAGTTCGGGGGGGGGAACAGTTTGTGAACAAGGATTGCTACCACTGCAGTGTAACTAGAAGCTATAATATTACACAAGAAGCACACAGTAGCATGATCAAATTATTTTTGTTTGTGCTACAGATTCCTGGATGTCAGACTTTCCGCTCACTTTATTTATTCATTTACAGTGGTACCTCGGGTTACATACGCTTCAGGTTACAGACTCCGCTAACCCAGAAATAGTACCTCGGGTTAAGAACTTTGCTTCAGGATGAGAACAGAAATCATGCACCGGCAGTGCAGCAGCAGCAGGAGGCCCCATTAGCTAAAGTGGTGCTTCAGGTTAAAAACAGTTTCAGGTTAAGAACAGACCTCTGGAACGAATTAAGTACTTAACCCGAGGTACCACTGTATTACCTTTCCTCTAAGGAACTCAAAGTGGTGTATAGAGTTCTCCCCCTTCCCCTTTTATCCTTACAGCAACCCTTTGAGGTCAGTTAGGCTGAGAGACAGTGACTGTCCTGAAGTTGGCCCCTGAACATCATGGCTGAACTTCAACAAGAAGCAGCCTTCTTCCTGCCCAGTACATTATCTCTGGTAAATTTACAGAGAAATGTGGTGCATTCTCAGACCTCCCTTTGCTGGAGGAGAGTGCTCATTCAACCACCAAAATATTTTTTTTGCCAGATGGTCTAGAATATATTGTTTAACAACACCACAGTTTTTCCTTTCCACTGAATGCTGTGAGGCTTGGCTTCTCTTTTCTTGACCATTAATTCTTCAATAATTTCTTTGCAGGTTGATTTTGTAGGTTTATTTTTAGTTCTGGAAGAGTAATCAAGTCTGAGCTTGTCTTAAGTGGTTGATAAAAGAGTTGTTTGATAAACCTAGGTTGTAGAGAAGCTGGAGTTGAAAGAAACATCACCTCCCACAGGTTGCATGCACTCACTGTGTCCCACTGTCACTTCTGGACTAACAGGTTTTGTGGGTTTTGAAACAGTACAGAATGCTGCAAAACCTGCATTGAGGAGGGTGAGTCTGCAGACATCCTTCTTCCACATCACTTTTTACTCTAGGGGGGAAACCCTATAATCTTGTCGTGAAGTAGGGTAGAAAATTCTCCATGGACATTTTCCCAGTGCTTTCTTTCTCCATGAAAAATGTTCTGTTTTATAAATTCATTAGTAACCATGAATGGATGCCAGTTGCAAATATAATATTAGGGAAGCTGTGTAGTTCCAACACTTAGCTTTGTTTACTAAATACAAGTACAGTACAAGAAGCATTCTAAATTAGAACACTTTCTAGGCATCATAAATTTTTCCAGATGGTGTAATATGCATTGGATTTTTTTTAAAAAAAGAAACTTTATGGAAAAAAATTCTGGAAAACCTACATCCTTGCTTTCTTGGGACTGGCACGCAGGAATTGACCTATCATATATATCATCAGTTGATCAATATACAATCACAGTTATTTGTAACAATTTTAGCATATGTCTCAGACATATTGATAAATACAGTACGGTGTGGTTTTGTTGTTCTAATAACGCTGTTATTTTAAAAATATTTGGCTATTATTTGACAATGTTTGACTATCCAATTGTTCATTTTTATTTTATTTTTTGGCCAGACAAATGTGCAGCCCTGGCCTATCTCCTAGTCTCTCTAGCTTTAGAAACAGCAACAGTATTTTCTATATGTATTAGGTTACATATGCTCTTTCATACTAAGGCAAATGGAGGCTGCAGACAATTACTTTTATACAGTGGTGCCTCGCAAGACAAAATTAATCCATTCCGCGAGTCTCTTCGTCTTGCGGTTTTTTCGTCTTGCGAAGCACGGCTATTAGCGGCTTAGCGGCTATTAACGGCTATTAACGGCTTAGCGGCTTTAAGAAAAAGGAAACAAACTCGCAAGAACTTGCAAGACGTTTCGTCTTGCGAAGCAAGCCCATAGGGAAATTCGTCTTGCGGAACGACTCAAAAAATGGAAAACTCTTTCGTCTTGCGCGTTTTTCGTCTTGCGAGGCATTCGTCTTGCCTGGCAAGACGAAAAACTGTAATTTTCCCTGTCTTAGCATGTTCTTTCTTGTACCAAAGCCCGTGATGTTCCCTAGAACCAGAAATTCAGACAGGCTTGTTCAAGAATGTGGTCGCTCACGGAATTGCCTGTTGTCATCAAGTTACACCATTCCTGAAAGGCTTGAACTGGCTGCCAGTTAGAAACTGGGCTAAGTTCAAGTAAAGGTATTGGTATACAAAGCCTCATACAGCTGGTGACCACAATACCTTATCCATTATATATCTGGTCTGTTGCTCTGAGGTCCTGCTAGTGGATTTCCCATAATGGGCATCTGGTTGGCCACTGTGAGAAAAGGATGCTAGATTAAATGGACCTTTGGCTGATCCAGCTTCAGGACTCTACTTATGTTCTTTATTAGTCACTACATTCTGTAGGAAAGGGCCTTCTACAGTTACTGTCACATCAAGAGGTCTAATACGTGCAGTGTAGGAAATGGGCCTTTATGAGAAGCCCATAAGCAAGCAGGACATGAGTGCAAATGGAGCAGCACTCTCCAATTGCAAAAGCAGCATCATTCTGAATGAACTGGGGCCCGGGGGAAGAGTGCTCACTCGATCCTGCTTCTGTGCTTTGTGAAAGTCTTAAGTTACCTAGGGACTTGCAAGCTTAGTGGCAAAAACTGCTTATCTTCTTTATTTTATTTATTTTAAGTTCAAAGTTTATAAAAACACAGAAACAGCCTAGTCACAAAGGAGGTTCAGGTGGCCAGTTCGCTTCTCCGCATCTGACTGGGAATCGCAGGATCTTGTACCGTGTGACATACACTTGGAACCGAGGTGGGAGATTAAAAGAACTCCGTATCAGGTAATAGACATGTTTATGTTTTATATCTTATTTGTAGGGCTTATTAACCTAGTATAAAAAGTAGCTGTGTCCAGTAGGTATATTTTTATTGTATTCCTTTTAAAACGTTGATCCGGCTTCATCAGTCGAATCAAGCAGGGGAAGAGATTTTCATTTAAAAGATTCCCCCACCTCCACTTTCCCCTTCCACAAAGGAGCTGCTCAAACCAGGTTAAACGTAAAAAGCAAACATAAAAAAGCAACAATAATCAGATAATTAAAACACAGATTTACCAAACTCTGAACAGCAGCAAAAACAAATATCTTTACTCCTAATTGATACATTAAGCAGCAGCAGATTCACAACTTTGTTAACAAGGAAAGTTTTTAACCTCATTTTTGAGGAAGGGTGAGGTAAAAATGTCATGTAAAAGATGTTTTTTAGTGGTGGACTTAAATGGAGGAATTAGCATTTATGTGTGAAGTTCCTGTTTGTTCATCTTTGGCTGAAAGTTTATAGATAATAAATATATGCTAAAAAGCACTGAGAGATATGTTTTTCAGACACCTGGCTAGGAAATTCCTTTACTTGTGGATGAAGAAGGCATTTGGAAGGGTCCTCCCTTCTAGTGCCAGGTAAGCAAAGCAAGTTCTTTGCTTAAAAATGATAAGTATTTCTCTGTGAAACTGGTCTACACAAGTGGACTTATGGCTAGTGCATGTGTAAAAAGTGATTATTTTGCTAAAACTGTGCAGAGCAGTGTCCCAGACTACAGTTCGGCCAAATCTGCTTCAGCCTGTAGTTTCAGATCCTGATTTGGGTGCAACTTGCAAACCATGCTTTTTTGTTGTGTCTGAACTATCACAGCCTCCTGTGGATTACTGGAGCACCAGGATGTTGAAATCCACAGCCTTTCCTTGTTAGCAGTGTCACCTGCTGTGCTGTGATATTTTGGGAGAGACTGAACTTCTCTGGGCTTTTATTGCTGGTACAAAATGAAGAAAAGAAAATCACTCATAAGAATTATTGAAACTATAATTGTCTCTAGGAACACTTGTTCACAGATGAAGGGCATGTTTTAGCTCACAGTTCAGCATGCTTAAATGTTGTTGATTTCAGCAGGACTAGAGCAGTCCAATCTGTGAACTGGAAGTGAAAAAAATGATGACTGAACAGATAAAGGGCAGAAGTTTACGATAACTGATTTAATATTGTGTGTATGTTTCCATTGTCTTATATGTTTTGTATTCTTTACTTTTCTAGGTGCTATTATGATCAGAAGATACTGCGGAAAACCTTTGGAGGGTGGAAGGAAGAATGGTGGGTTATTTGGAAAGAATGGAAGCTCACCATCCGGGCTGACTGCCATTACAGGTCTGTTAAATGTACTTTCTAATACTACAGAGAGAAGAAATCCCATGTTTGTTGTAATGTGTCAAAAAGCAAGCTGTGCTATCTTAGTCAGCAAGCAGCCAGGCATGTTGGCGTTTTTACAGTTCAGTTGAGTTTTCCTAAGTGTATTTCTTCCTGTGTTCTTACTAGGAAGACACATTGGCCCAAACCATGGCTCACACTAACCATAGTTTAGAGCCCAAATCATCCTCAGTTTGATCATTACAAACAGGACAAAAAAGGGGGTCAGGGATGCATTGCATCGCTGCTTTTCTTCTTCCTTGATATGTACAGCTGAAGGTAATTGTCCTGCAGTTCTGTACATTTATATTTTCCATGATCTTCCAAACCACTTTCTCATAAGCTGCCTGCACTGGCAATTCCCTGCTGTTTCTTTCCATTCCGGTGTTTCATGGCCAGTCACTCGGCCACCAAAATTCCTCTCTGGAACAGCACTATATGTAGCTTTACCAGTTCCTAGGCTTTGGGTACCCATCCAAATACAGCATGAACTCATCAACTTATTTTGATGAATAATTACTTTGCAAATAAATTCACAAAAGCTACTATCAAACAGAAACCCTCTCTATTGTCTTTTTGGCACCTGCGAAATATGCTTCTCTTTCAACAAAGTGTCTTTATCCCAACTGGTATCTGTCCTGCATTTGAACTGATTGTGTGTATGTGCTCCTGTTGCTTTTATAATTGAGTTTAAAACATTTTTTATATATTTAACTGTTTTATATTTGTTACTATATTGCACATTGCTTTGGGGTGGCTTGTGGGAAGCAATTCATAAATGAAATAAATAACAAGCACAACAGTAATAATTACTAGCCCACAAAAGTTTTTACTAGGCCATCTGCCTAAACATAACCCGTACACAGTCATTTTTAAACAAAAAAGGAACAAACTTCTCTGACTGGAGGGGATTCTTACTTGCCTTAGGCAAGCAAGCAAGTGGTTGTTTCCCAGCCTGTTTTGCCACCTGTGTAAATAAATGAATACTTTCTGTGTTGCAAAAAATTACAATGCAAAAGCATTCCTCAATAGTAGTTTGGAATGAATCATCTGTATAGCAAATGGGTAGGCTGGGTTCTGACCCTTGCAAAGTATTATTTGCTTTTGTTGGCCAGGTATTTCCTGTACAACCTGATCTTTCGGGCCTGGAAGTCCTACGTACTCCTGCAGCGAGAGAAGAAGGTGACTTATTGTGTTGCAGATTCATATGGTGAGAGAATAGAATCTGTTATGGAAGAATGGAGTAGGGAACTTGTAGCCCTCCAGTTGTTGTCAGGCTACAACTCTCACCACCCTTGAACTTTGTCCAGGTTGGCTGGGGCTGTTTGGGAGATGGAGTTGAGCAACATCTGGAGGACCACAGTTTCCTCAGCCCTGCAGTAGAAGAGCCTGGGCTGCTGTGTCCATGCTCTTCCAGTGCAGATGGCAGCCTGCTTGAACCCAGCATTGAGCCTTTTCTCTGCATATTTTGCTGTGTGTTAAATTAATCCCAGCTATCAAAGGAAGCCTCTGCCAAAGCTCAAGGGGTTCTCCATCTGCTCTGCAGTATTTCTGAACATGTATTTTGCATTTAGAGTTTTGTTGCAGCCAACACATTATTGGGTAGTTCTCTGAAAACCTTGCTTGCTGTGAAATCCATGAATTTCTACTAGGATCTCGAATCTTACAGCACAACAGTGCAAACTATGTTGATATATCTACTAAATAAACATTACATTAGCATCAGTAATTTAGCAGACATTTTGCTTAGCTAGCAAGTTGCATTGCTAATTTAATGACACCTAAGTGGCGCCACTCACCTTTTCCTTACAATTGTCTTTTTCAAGAAGCTTTAGCCCCGTGCTCTGTATCCCCAGTTGAACCAAAGATTGTGCAACTGCATTGGCTTATCTTTACTCATTGTTCCCTCTTTTCAGTTTCCTTTCCCACCTCCCCATGCTTTGCTGTTTCTCCTAGTGTAGAGAGGCAAGCACCTATATATATATATTTTCCACTGGAGAAAAAAATACCCTTCTGGTTTTCACATAAGGAAAGTGGGGGGTAGGACAAAGCGTTACTCTCCCTACCCCCAGTGTTGCTGCTCTGATCAAAAGTGGAGCAACACTTCCAGCAGCTGCTTTCAAGCTTAAATACTATATGTGAGGCATCATCATGTATTAGTTGGTCCAGATGTCTTGTGAAGACATCTTTTTGCCTTGATGGAACCATATTATTTCTTGTTTGTTTGTGCTATTTCTAGACCTTTTAATTCTCAAAGTTTCTAAGCTGGGTACATAGAAATTAAAAGCATATGACAGATAAGATAAATGAAATTTAAGTATAAAAACAAAAAACTTTTCCAAAATGCCTGCTGAAATAGAAATGTCTTTTTCAAGCACCTGAAGTTGAACAAGGATTGTTCTACTGTTTTCTTACATGCTGCTTTTTATAGTTTTATGCTATGTTTGTATACTGCTAAGAGATACTTAAGTATTGACTGGTTTAGAAATGCTAATAAGGAAAAGTAAAATAATAAGTAAAATAATCAATCTGGAGATCCCATCATGGACTTACTACATTCCATTTGGCCTTCAGAGTCCTATTCATGTGAGTTCCAGAACTATGAAGCATTTAAGGTGCCATTCCTCCCTCTTTCCCCAGTGTAGCCCTATTTGCAGCTGCTTGTTGCAAGGTGCCCTTGCAGTCCTCCTGATGAGATACGAAGTTTCTTTTGTGTCTGAAAACAGTCTGCCGTCAGTCTTTTGACCAGCCACACCTCTCTCCTGGTGCCAGGCTTTTTCCATATGGGCCAAAAAGGATTGGGAAGTTATGTGTATTGGACAAAAATATAGAATCTTTAAAATACTCATGGCTGCCATTAAAACCATGGCTTCACATTTTTCACAGCGGCAAAAATGAAAACCCTTTGGACGTGGCAGCGCTGGCTGAGCTATGTGGAATTGCGCCGGATGAAGCGCCGAATGCACTTGGAGGCCTTCAAGTTCAAGGAAAAGAGTACCTTGCGGTGAGAACTGATTCAGGTTCAAACAAGGGTTAATGGGGCACATGGCACTCCTCTTCCATCTTTCTACATATTCCAACCCTGAAACAATTAATTAATATCTTAATTAATATCTCACCTTTTTCTCCATGGAGCTCATGGCAGTCTTAGTCTGACACTCTAAACACTATACCACGTTGGCTTTCAATTCCACACTTCAGTGCAGACTCGCTCAACCTGGTTGTTAGTCTGGGCTACTCCACATGGACCCAAGAGATTTCTGCACCCCTCGTGATTTGATCCCTCGATATTTGACGGCTGGCGGAGACGTATTATTTATTTACTGCATTTACATCCCACATTTTTTCTCAAAGGCACTCAAGGTGGCATACACCGTTTTCTCTTATTTAATCCCCACAACAACCTTGTGAGGTAGGTTAAGTTGGGAGGCAGTGACTAGCACAAGGTCACCGCCCAGTGAGCTTCATGCCTGGGTGGGAATTTGAACCTTGGTCTTCCATGTCCTAGTATAATGCTCTAACCACCATACCACACTGGTTTCTTCTCCTGTTTTTAATTGCTGGGGTTTTTTTAAATAAAAAAGGAATGTTTTTCATGTTGTTCTATGTTGCCACCAGCACTTAGTGCCACAAGAGCTGATGATACATGCTAATGATAAATAAATAGATTTCCAAGGAAACAATAACTCACCCACCTCCAAGAAAACAGTTTTTGAAAACGACGGTGGTACCTCGGGTTACATACGCTTCAGGTTACATATGCTTCAGGTTACACACTCCATTAAGCCAGAAATAGTGCTTCAGGTTAAGAACTTTTCTTCAGGATAAGAACAGAAATCGGGCTTCGGCGGCGCGGCAGCAGCAGGAGGCCCCATTAGCTAAAGTGGTGCTTCAGGTTAAGAACAGTTTCAGGTTAAGTACAGACCTCCGGAACGAATTAAGTACTTAACCCGAGGTACCACTGTACTGTAATACGTAAAGAATGCTATTCAGTTAGTTGGTTGGCGTGGTAAGTTGTTTATGTCATGTAAAGGATCAAAAAGGGACCAGAAACAACCTGGTGCCCTTCAAATGTTTTGGATTACAACTCCCATCAGACCTAGCATCACATGACCATGGTGGCTGGGGCTGATGGGAGTTTTAGTCAAAGATGTTGGGAGAGCACCACGTTAACAAAAGCTGCTCTAAGAAGCAGATGGGGCTCTATAGTTCTCCAGCACATACATTCATAAAACTCTTTGTTTTCATCAGAGTTAAAGTCTAAAGTGTGTCCTGACCTTTTTATTTTCAACAGACTTGCATGGAGGTTGTGGAGAAAGAGATGGTCACAGAATCAAGTTGCTTGTGAAATGGATGGTCAGGCTCTACAGCATTGGGCCCAAGGCTTACAGTTTCGTGTGAGTGCTGGAAATACCAACCCTTTAAACCCTGTGTGCCTTTGTGTTGTGTGCACACACTAACACTGGCCAAAGGCCCAGATTCAGTGTTCTCTGACAACCAGTGCAAGGGCTGTTGTAGTAGCATAATAAAGCACAATATGAAATCCAGTTCAAGAGGTGCGCTAGCA
Organism: Podarcis raffonei; assembly: GCF_027172205.1. NCBI lineage: Eukaryota > Metazoa > Chordata > Lepidosauria > Squamata > Lacertidae > Podarcis > Podarcis raffonei. The sequence continues at coordinate 26,604,796 of NC_070617.1, forward strand.
GAGGTTTTGTTGTGGAACTAGTTATGCAACAAGAAGTATAGGAGCTAGTGCAAACTGTGGCACAACTATCCGTGTGAACCATGCTGGCTCTTTTCACCTTCTCTTGCACAAGCCATTATTGCTAGTGCAAGTGTAACTAGCACACAGCTGAATTTCGCCCATTAGCTAACAAAATTAATATTTAATTGCTGCTGTTTGTAATGATGGGTGCAATTTCTGTGAATTGTTTGCAGATAAGATCTGCCTTGCCTCTTCTTTTACTGCCTTGTTTTTGGACCCTTATTCTTCCTGTTCCTCCTTGTTGTCAGGCCTGGCTCAAATGGAAGGAGTGCTATATGTGCATCCAAGATGAGAGAAAGGAGGAGGCCAGGGCAGTGATGCATGAGCAGCACAGGGAGATGTGGAGGGCCATGAAATCCTGGCATGTCTATGTGCATCTCCGAAGAGAGAAGGAGCATCAGGACAGTGAGTTGCTTTGGGACAAAATAGAGTTGATTTCTCTTCCAGCATCACAGAATGATGCATTTCTTCTAAGAGAGAAGTTTTTGTTTTTCCCTTGGGGTGTTGGTTGTCTCCAAGTGGGTTTAGGCATCTTCTGTTGCTCAAAGACAGGAATCTCAGTGATTGCACTGCCAGTATAGGATGGCAGAAAATCTCCACTGCCAAGAAATCCAGTAGACCACTAAAAGCCTGTACAGAAGGATGTAGCATATTATTTCAAATGTGATGACTTTATTGCTTTGTTTGATAAGGGTGGAGCGTAGTAGAAAACCATGTCTGGATGCCTTTGAGAGCTAAATACGTATGTGTGCCAAAAAAAAAACCCTCTCTAGTTGGAGATTTCAAGAAAAGTTGTTATTCAGTGGAAGCAGCTCCATTGAGAGGTGGGTTGTAGGGGAGATCCCATTTCCTTAATTGCTGGAAGGTGACTTTAGTAGAATTCAGCATGAATCTCTAGATTTCTGGAAAGGCTGTGAAATTAGAGGTACTACAGGTGGAGCTCAGTCCCTCTGCCCTTGTATTCTTGCGCCTAATTCAATTCTAAAATAATCTTAGAAGCAGAATTCCACTCTCTTACTCCTGTCGCAGAACACTGAATTGTAGAGTAAACAATATAAAAGTCCTGTTTTCATTTTGCTTTTTGCATTAGTGATTCAGCACATTTTGTGTGTGTACTCCTAAAGAATCACAGAATTATAGAGTTGGAAAGTATCCAAGGGTCATCTAGTCTAGCCCCCTGCTTTGCAGGAATTGCAGTCCTGGTCTTCCAGCTGCCACCCTGGGACAAGAGCTCTAGAACAGCCTGTTACATTGCCCCCCTAGCTCAGCCCCTTCAGCACCCACAGTGGGGGCGGGGGCAGAACTTCTCCTCACTCCACCTTTCTTTACAAGCTTGAACAGTTGCTCCTGTGCAAATGCTAATTTGATTTTCATGCAGAATACCATGATCCCGCATTTAAATACCATAAAAGCCCTGAAGCTGAATCAGGCCAAATGCCCATCTAGTCCAGCATCCTTATAGTATCCAGCCAGATGCCCCAGTGGGAAGCCTGCAAGCAGGCACCATAAACTAATTTAGTTTCCAGCTCCTATTTCATACCAAAACATCTGTCGCTTGAATACCCAGTGCTTACGCACCACCCCCTGACCCTGATCCTAGCACAGATAGGACATTTTCTACCTCTTTTGTTCCAGAGCTGGCCTTGCAGCACAACCGCACCCGGGTCCTCTTTCAGAGCTTCTCGATGTGGCGTCTGACTTGGGAACACAGACAGCAACTGCATGCCCACCAGGAGCACCTTGTTCAGCTGGCTGCAAGGGTCGCCTTGCGAAGAGTTTTCACACGATGGAAGCAGTGTATCCATATTCTCCTCGTGGTCCTTTCCAGTGGTTAGGGGGGACATGGGTAGTAAGAGTTGAGGTGCATGTGTAAAATGATACTTCCATTTTTTTTAAAAAAATGACTCCTTTGAACATGAGGAATGACTCTATATTCCAATAGGTTTGTTCCAGGTCTGCAGCACTGGAGCAAAGACTGGGGAAGGCCCTGCTGTTTGATTCTGTGAGCCCTCATGGCTCAGAGTTGGACCACTATGTCACAATCCTTAAAGACATGCATTTAAAGCCATGAAAATATTCAGAGAAGTTGATCACTGGGTGCTTATTTTCTCTTTTGCCTAACAATCAAAGGAAGGAGTGGGCACACATTTGGAAAATATATTTAAAGTAAAGGGAAGAATGTTAGGATAACGCAGATTAACTTGGTGGAATTCACAGGTGCAGGATGTAGATTCTTCCCCATAACTTTTATCCAGGTCACTAATAAACTACTGAAAGGTTGATCTATTTTAGCTGTTAAGCAAACTTTTTTTCTTAACCTGAATAACAGATGTGACATTGTGTGCCCAAAAAGCTAAGCGCTATGAACATGCTGAGTGCCACTACAGATGTCACCTGCTGGTAAGAGGTTTGCCATATCTCTGGTGGCCTCTCTGGAATGACCTCTGACCAGAAAAAGTTGGCTCCTCCATGATTATTCTCCCATGGGGCCACTTTCCACAGTGGCAAGCAAGCACTGTGTGTATTCAAGCAGCTGGAGGCCACAGCCAATCTCAGCTCCCTGCAGCATAATTTTAGGAAGGATGGGGCTGGAGATGAACACACTACAACAGGTTTGGCCCTCCATTTGTTGCTGAACTACAACTCCAATCATCCGTGGTCATTGGCCATGATTGCTGGGGCTGATGAGAGTTGAAGTTCAGCAATGTCTGGAGGGCCAAGGTTTCCCACCCCTGCACTACAGCTCCATGGCCAATGCTCTTGTACTGTTCCTCTCTATGTAGCTTGCGCCAATATCCTGGTAGTTTATGCTTAGACAGTATCCTACTTTATACCAAAATCTGTTGTCAGAGGCTGCCAGTTCCTCATATCTCTTCTGTATGAAGCCGATCTTTATAAATTGTAAATAAGATGGGCTGTTGAAGACACACCTTTGCCTTTGTAGTAGAAGTGGCTTCTCCAACGTGCTTCCTGCTCTTTTGCTTTTCACAGCACTGTGGGCTGAGTGCCTTGCGGAAGAATGTTACAGAAGCTTCTGTCAAGCAAATGAGGATAAACTTGGCTCATCAGCAGCACCAAGTCATGGTGAGTTTGACCATGTTCCCTGCTTCATTTACATTAAACCAGAACCTTTAATGTGCCTTCTGGGTCACATTGGCAAGAAAACTACCATCTTGTGTTCCTGAGTTGTTTCTGTGGTAGAAGCAGTGCAGCAAGCTGTAGAAAACTCTGTGTGTGTTTGTGTGTAAAGTTAGGAACAGTTACTTACATATGGACCACTGTGTGACAACATCATGAAAGGATCTCCTTTGTGTACCTGTGCAGGCCAACAGGAGTACCCTGACTCTGACTGGGCTGGACTCAGAAATTATGGTGATGTTAGGGATAGGGAAATAAAAGTTAGGGATATGGAAGTTACCATGATGTGTCAGAGCATCCAATCTTCCAGGTAGCAAAAAGTTAGGTATCGTGTGTTGACCATAAATAGGTTGACCTACATGTGTGCTGTTGTCCAAATAAATTGTGGCCTGTCTATTTATATACAGCATTCAGAAGTATATTTAAATCCAATTTATTGGTATTTATATAATAGTTGTATCTTATTTTTTTTGAACTTATATGATCACGTGTTATGACACTTACTTACAATAATAATAAAGAGGAAGAAAAAGGATTGTCTGTGGCTTTTATCATTTGCCATTGAAAGCAAACATCCCTTTGCTGCTCTGTTGATGTTTTTATTTCAAAAAGACCCTCTCGGTTGGCCTATCTGTGTTTAAGGGAACCAGGCTTTAGGGTGTTTCACACTCTGTCTCTTCCGATTTTCTTTTAGCTCTTGCTCAGGTTCTGGAATGGATGGAAGTCTCGTTTGGAACAGAAGGAGGAAGAGCGATACCGCTCCCTGACACTGTCAGCTCATTCTCACTACAGGTGAGGAACCAACTATATTGAGGCAGCAACAGAGCTAAAACCTGGTAGCTCAATTCTTTTTGAAGTCTGGAATGCTCCCATATCTTAAACCTTCTAGGCCCCAAGTTGGTTTCCTCCAGAGGTTTTGGACAACAACCCCAGCATCCTGCAGCCATACTGGCCAGGGCTGATGGGAATTTTTGTCCAAAACAGCTGGCGGGCCCCAGGTTGGAGGAAGGCTGTTCCAGGCCCATGTTATTAAGAATGAGCTCATTCTGCCCATTCTTTCTTTGTTTCCTTTTAATCTTACATCTATTACTATTACACCTTTCCACCTCAAAGCTCACAGTGATGTTGACTGAGCTCCTGGGAATCCCCCTGTTTAAGCACTAGCCGGACATAGCCTTGCCTAGCTTTTGAAAAAGGATAGTAGTAATTATTATTATTATTATTACTGTTATCAGTTTCCAAGCAGCAGATCAAGTGTTACTCTCTGGGTCATGGGAACAGGGCAGGGAAGGGGTACCCAATGTTGGTTCCTTTTGGCAGAATTTTACTACTTAATAATTGCTTGTGTTGGCATAGGTGGCTTTGTCACTTGTTGATGGTGACAAGAAGTGCAGTTGACAGTGGCAGAACTGCTTGTAATGATACAAAGAGCAAGTCATTGATGGCCTTACTCCATCTGCTTTCTTTTGTGCTTTTGCTGGCTGAAGTCCACATGAAGCAGCACAAATGAATCCTGACTGTTGCATCCTCCATTGCCCCCCAAACCATGGAGACCTCTACTGGGTAGCATGAGTGGCAGGTTAACCCTGTGCTTTTTCTGTTAGCACTCATTCTGTGTCTGTAGGGAGCTGTCCTTGGTCCTGAGCTGAAGGGAACTGTCCACTACGTTAGAGGCAACTGTTGACAGAACTGCATACTTTACATTTCAGGACTGTGCTGCTGCACAGGTGTCTCAGGACCTGGTCATGCCATGCCAACTGGAAAAGGCACAGGAAGGTAAGGGGGCATAGTCATCTTCAGACTATTCAGGCTCTGAATTTTCCAAGTTGGATCTACTTTTAAGTGATACCCTTTCCCTTCTCCATATTTATCCTTTTCTCATTGTGTATTAATCCCGGTCTTTAATTGTCTCTCTCTGTCCTTCTCATCTTTCTTTCTTTCTTTCTTTCTTTCTTTCTTTCTTTCTTTCTTTCAAAAAAACACATGGTACGTGATGCTGGCCTACTTGGCTGTGTATCACCAGTCAAAGACTGATGTCTTATAGGGCCGCCTTCCCCAGCCAGACTCCCAGCTCCCATCAGCCCCAGCCGCCATGAACATTGGACAGAGGTGATGGGAACTGCAACCCAGCAACAGAAAGGTCGCTAGGGCAAATTTAAGTTCTGCTTCATGCAGTTCCATTGTGGTGTGGGCTCTTTCTTCAACACCCTGCTAAACTCTCTCTGCTTACTAGTAGGCCCTCCAAGCCAGCCTTTTTCAACCTTAGGCTCCCAGATGATTCTGGACTACAACTCCCATCACCTGTAGCCATTGGCTAAGCTGGCTGGGGATGATGGGAGTTGTAGTCCAACTGCTTCTGGGAAGCCAAGGTTGAAGAACACTGCTCTATAAAGGTAGAGAGTTGTTCCTTACTTTAAATGGAGCAGAGCCAAGTAAGTGAAGGCTGCTCTATGGGTAGCTGCTTGCCACTCTAGTCGCTTTGTATCACATGTGTGTACATGTGTCTTTGAGATAGCTTAAGCCTTCCTGCTTTCTCAGAGTGAGGCTTTTGCCGCTTCTGCTTTTGCCATATGTCTTCAGCTGCAATATGCCAGAGCCAATAGGCACTACGAGGGTGTGATCTTGCCTGCCACTTTTGAGGCCTGGAAGCGATTCAGGGATCATCAGTGCTGGTGGAGAAAGATGAAGGGGATGGCCGTGTGTTTCCACAGGTAGGATGGAGGGTCAATAAAAAGAGAATTTTGGGGAACAGCTCTTGGCAGGCATTGAGTGCCTGGTGAAAATCTAGTGCTCTTCTCCCTGCTTTCCAGAGAAACTTGCACAAGGCGATGGTTTGAAAGGTGGCGGCTGAGAAAACATGAGCACCAAGAGAACCACATGGCAGAGGAAATGGTAAATCTAGATTTTTTTGTTTCAGGATAGTAGACAATTTCTACACTGCTGTTCTTGAATATACAATATCAGGGGTTTCAGACAGGAGGCAGTGTTGGTGGATGTTACATTCTGAAATGTCCTTGCTTGCTGTACCTGCTTAATGTACCTGAGATGCCTGTGCCAAGTCGTAAATCTTTAAACACACGTCTCCCAGTGCCTCACCCTTAAGGCACTTTTGCTTACTTGGAGGGACTTGCCCTGGTCTTCAGACACATTGCTCTCTTCTCCTTGTGCACCAGAGAGGAATCCTATAATTCCAAACATGCTCTGGGTCTCAAAGTGATGATTAGGCCACTTGGAAAGAGGAAGTAGAAGGAAGCAGGGTATTTTTTGCACCCACAGCTGCCTCTGGTGGTGCTTGTGCTGCCATTCATTCCAGCTCTCCTTCCTGGTTCCCCTTCTCATATTTGAGTGACAGTGTTGATGTATGAGATTTATTTGGGTTCCTGAGCTCAACTGGGTGTCCGTCTTCTTTTTAAAAGACTGTTTGGGTTATCGGGGACAGGTTGCTGGCAAAAGAATTATCCTACCTTTGCAGGAAGCCTGGCAAAGCATGAGCTGGCTTCAAAATCCCTACTCTCCCTATGTAGGCTGTTCTGCACTCTGAGCGACGGCTGCTGTCCCAGTCCTGGTGCTTCTGGCGCAGGAGAACTGTGGTTCAGCTGGAAGAGTGTGAGGGACTGTCCTTGGCCAAAGAGCATCACAGCCACCAAATCCTGCAGACTGCTTTCTGTCTTTGGAAGGAGAACGTTCAGGAAATAAAGGAAGGGTAAGATAACAGAGAAGAATCAATAATAGCATAAGATAAGCCTGGCTGCTGGATCAGTAGCTCATCTTGTCCAGCATCCTGTTCTTTCAATGGCCAGAAATGTGTCCTAGTGGGAAGCCCACAAGCAGGGCCCAAGTGCAACAGAAACTTTCCTCATCTGTCATTCCCAGCACCTGGTATTCAGAAGCATCCTGCCTCCAACAGTAGAGGTAAAAGCAAAGCCACCAGGGTTAGTATCCACTGCAGGTCCTGCAGCTATAACTGCTTTAGGCTGACTTTACCTGACTGGCAGTGGCCATGTTCTTGCAAAAAAGGCCTACACCCTTGTCCCTTCAGCCTGCAGTCTGCATCAAGCCCACCAAGCCTTTGCAACCTGAATTCCTGCTGCTTCCCCTTACCTTGCTGTTGCCTTTATGGACATGAAGGGAAGCAGCAGACTGGAAAGCAAACCTGATCCAGATCTACTTGTAGGGCTCAGTCCCCATATGACCTGCTTGAGACTCTTCTTGTTCCAGAAGCTTACTTGCTGGTTCTGCTGTGGCTCCCTCCTTTGGCCCTGTCTTGGACAAGGCACACAGGAAATTCCCAAGCAGATATCCTTCAGGCCTAGTAGTTCAGGAATAGTGCTACAGTGGTACCTCGGTTTTTGAGTGTCTCGGAAGCCGAATGTTTTTGTTTTTGAACGCCAAAAGCCCAGAAGTGCTTCCGTTTTTGAACATGCCTCAGAAGTTGAATGGCTTCTGCTGTGTGTTTTCCCATTTTTCCAATTGAACTTGCAGCCAGCCCTTTGCACCTCGGTTTGTTAACAATTTGGAAGTCGAACAGTCTTCCAGAATGGATTACGTTTGAGAACCGAGGTACCACTGAAACAGCATTACCATTTATAACACCACTTTGGGAAAGTAAGTACTTTACATGAGATAAAATGGCAGGCTCTGCTTTGAGGCTCACCACCTAAGATAGTAGCACAGAAGGCCCATGTCTATCCTGAAGCTTGAGAGAGGGTCTGCTGTGCTTCCCTTTAGGAGGACGAAAGAGGCCAGAGCTTCAAGGTTCCACTCTGTCAAGCTCCTTCGATGGTCTTGGAGCAAGTGGCGACAGGTGAGAGATATACCTGATGGATTTCACATTGGTCCACTACCTGTTGTGACTCACATTCCTAGCCGTGTAGGCAGGAGTGAGTGTGTGTGTGTGTGTGTGTGTGTGTGGTATGGTGTGTTCTGCGTACCTTGAAATTCTGCCCCCAATAAGCCAACATTTTGTTATGAAATGAAGTAACATAAATTGGGTAGATCTGCATCTGTCCGCTGGTGTGGCATAACTCTGCCACATGTTCTCAAAGAAGTTTGAAAATGTTGGTAAGGATAAAAGGAACGAAAGGAGGGAAGAGCACAGAGATGAGGGAGAGACAGGGAGGCTGTGGAATAGCTAGCAGGGAAGGTGGAGGAGACAATTGTCAGCCTCTCCTCCAAATGCTGACAAACTCTACCTTGCTGACACTTTGGCTTTGAAGAGTGCTAGAAGGGTTGTCTTTAAAACAACAACATTGTGAAATCCAAGATTCCCGGGGTACCAAATCCTGTGACCGCTGTTAGATTCCAAAAGTGAAGAACTTGAGACCATGAGATAATTACAGCAATTGAAGGCAGAGTGTAAATTGTTGCTGTTGATTTAAATAAAATGGTTTGACTGTTGTTGCAGCCATTCACTGTAGGAGGCAGGAGAAAGATGATTCTCACAAGGAAGTAGGAGGTGTCTCCTAGTCCAACCTTTAGCTGTTGCTTTTTTTCTGAAAGGAACATGCTTCCAAGTGCCATGGGAGGCTCATCTGGAGGGTAGCAGTTTGGAAAAGGCTGATCTAACTCATCTGAACAGGTCTAACACTCTGCTTGGTTGCTATCCCACCCTGCCGAGGAAGCTGCACTTTCCTTTCTTCACTTTTTCCCACACAGTGACGTTCCGCTCCCCTTTTCCCTTGCAGTACTTGAGGCACCGCTCTGAGAAGTGGACGAAGCTGGTGAGAGCTGATGTGCACCACCAGCAGGCTGTGCTGCGCAGGGCCTTGTCAGCCTGGAAGGTATGGCTGAGCTCTTACATGTGATGCCCCAGGTGGCTTGGCTGGGCCCAAGGACAGCAGCCCCAAAGAACCACCAAGTTTGGCTGAGCTGGGATGGAATCCACTGTTGCCTTTGCCTATTGATGTGGGATACCTTTCCTTTTTGTGTCATATTGGTGGCATGTGTAGAGGGCTTTGCAATGCTTGTCATGAGGTAGGGGCTCTTCATTGCAAGGACAAGTTATGGGTGTGCTCAGAAAATGTGTTAGCCCTTTACATCAGGAATGCTTTCCTTCCTTAGAGAGAGAGACTGAGCTGTGAAGAGGAGCAGCTTGCCAGTGAAGCTGCCTTGTGGTCCACATCAGCCAGAATCCTCAGCAAAGAGGGTATCAGACAATGTGGCACTTTGGCTCTCTGCCTCGGGGGGAGGGGGGGAGCCAAGAGAAGCAGAAATGTCCTGTTTCTTCCAAGCAAACACACCTTAGCATTTCCTTAAAGGGGAACCTGGACTGACAGTAAATACCTCTGATTGGGGCACCGGTGGGCTACACAGCTCTAACTTCTGCTTTGGTAAAATCTGAAAATTAGGAACAATATTTCACATTTTTCTCTTGCAGGCTTACCAGAGTCACATCCAGCACATTCTGTCCCAAGTAGCCAAAAAGGAGGAGGAGCATAATCAGCAGCTGCTACGGTAAGCCTTCTTACATCTGTGGCGATGCTCAACCTGGTCTGACAGTCCTGGAGGAACCCTGTCTCTCAGCCCTCTGCCTTTTTCCCATCCTGGGCTTCACAGAGGGCAAGGATTTGCTCTTGGCTAGAGCTTCCATCCATATCTGTCGGCCCTCAGGCAAGCGCTGTGCACCTGGAAGGAAAATGCTGCAGATTCCAAGCAAGAAGCTGAGAAGGCTGCTCTGGCAGAAGAGCATCACCGAAGAGCGTTTCTCTCAAAGGTAACTCCCATCAGGAAGGAAACTAAACTTCCAGTAAAGGTCCCTTGCCCTTGGGCTGGTTGGGGTGACTCAGGCCTGACATGATGCCCTTGAGCCTCCAGTTGAGGAAGTAAAAGACGACACAGTATTAGGAGTCCTTAATGCTGCCGCCCCTGTTTTCTCTGCCTAGGTTGTGCTCAGATGGAGGGATGCAGCCTCCTTGTGTGCATACCATCGTCAGCAGGAGGCAGCAGCTGTGATGGAGGCCAGGAAGCATTTGCATGCAGGTGAGTGTGGCTATTTGCTTAAATGTGGCACATGATCCCAATACTAGCCTTTTGCCTCCTCCTGCATTGGGTCACTGGATTGGGCCTCTTTGTATGGCAGCCATATACCCCCTCCCTTGTGTAGTGGAGGAGGAGGAAGATCTGTGATAAGTGATTCTTCTCATGCATCAGTGGATGCAGGATGCATAGCAGCTTCAAAGCTATCCACCAGGGAAGGACAGTGCGTGTTTGTGTGTGGCTCTGGATTGTTGGAGATATAGATATATATGATGGTTGTAAATCACCCCAAAAAATTAATTGAAGGTTAATCTAAAAACCATCTATGAAAAATTAAAGTCCACAAAGCTTTTATGTACATGGGTTCCAATACAGAATTGCGCTGTTCTCCAGGTTTCCAACCTCAGTGTTACTTGTTGCAGTGCTGTGTTGTTTATTAGTGAGCTGCCTTCCTCCAACCTGGTACCTTCTGGATATTTTAGTGCTGGAACTTCCATCACTCCCAGCACCATATGCCCAGTGCTGGCTGGAGTAGATGGGAGTTGTGGGGCAAAATATCTTGGAGAGCACCAGGTTAGGGAAGGCTGCTCTGAGAAATAGGATGGGAGGAGGGCTGGGCTTCTTCTTGCTCATTATTTTTTATCTTCCTGTTTGGACAGTGAGGCTGCAGACAATGTTTATTCGCTGGAAGGAGTCCTACGTTCAGTCCTCTAAGCAGAGAGGGCAGTTTGTCTTTGCAGCTCAGCACCATGGGAGACAGCTGCTTAGCAAGTGCATGGCCAGGTGGAAGCAGTATCACCTCCAGTGCATAAGGAAGATGGTGAGGAAATTTGCAGATTTCCATCTCCAGAGGGTAGGAAGCAGTAGACCAGATGTGTGGAAGGCTTTCTAGGACAGCCTGATCATTTTCTTTTTTTTTTTTTTCATAAATTTTTTTATTGGTTTTTTCCACACATAATACAAGACAATACAACACAATACAAGACATACAAACATGCAAACACGTATAATTTCTTAACCTTTCATTTCTTAAGCCTTCTTTCAACGACTTCCCCATACCTCCCCTTTCTGCATCCCTGTTAAAAATCTTTTCAGCATCCCCTAATTTCAATATAAAACTTATCCAATTGCTAATCGCTGCAATTCTATTTTGCATTACCCAAAACATTTTAGCATTCATTAATTTTACAACAGTTCTTAAGATAGATTTTAAACTTCTTCCAATCTTCTTCCACCGTCTCTTTCCCTTGGTCACGGATTCTGCCGGTCATCTCAGCCAATCCCATATAGTCTATTACCTTAGTCTGCCATTCTTCCAGTGTGGGTAGTTCTTGAGTCTTCCAATACTTCGCTAATAGTACTCTTGCTGCTGTTGTAGCGTACATAAAAAACGTCCTATCTTTCCTTGACACCAATTGGCCTACCATACCCAGGAGAAAGGCTTCTGGTTTCTTCACAAACGTGCATTTAAGCACTTTTTTCATTTCATTATAAATCATTTCCCAGAATACCTTGATCCTTGGGCACATCCACCAAAGGTGGTAGAAAGTACCTTCAGTTTCCTTGCATTTCCAACATTTATTATCGGGCATGTGATAAATTTTTGCAAGCTTGACTGGGGTCATGTACCACCTATAAATCATTTTCATAATGTTCTCTCTCAAGGCATTACATGCCGTGAACTTTATACCGGTGGTCCATAACTGTTCCCAGTCAGCAAACATAATATTATGGCCAATGTCTTGTGCCCATTTAATCATAGCTGATTTCACCGTCTCATCCTGTGTATTCCATTTCAACAGCAAGTTATACATTCTTGACAAATTCTTAGTATTGGGTTCCAATAGCTCTGTTTCTAATTTTGACCTCTCCACCTGGAAGCCAATTTTCCTGTCCTCAGCCTGATCATTTTCATAGGAAAGGGCCGGGCTCTGTGCCTCAGAGTGGCAACCCTTGTGCCTCTTTCCCCCTGCAGCTCCTGCAGAGACAAGGAGATCAGCTGATGGCCCGGAGGCTTTCCTCTACCTGCTTCTCAACCTGGAAGACACAGGTGAGGTCAGACACATCCCTTTCCCCTTCCAGCCTCTGACTGCAGTGAGTCCATCTGAAGGCTGGGATGGAAGAGTGAGGCTGCTGACTAGTCTCCGTCATGTGGCATTATGGGAAACCATATTGTGGGAAGGAGGAAAAAAGGAGTCCAACTAAAGCATCTCCCCTAACCCTAGGTGCAGAGGAGATGAAAGGGGACAAAGGAGAATAATTTTTCAGTTAATGCTGAAAACGCAAAAGAACTTCATAGCTTGTATCTATGCTGGGTTGGGATTTTCCCCCTTCCTCCTTAACCTGGCCCACATGGTCTTTCTTTCTTTCTTTCTTTCTTTCTTTCTTTCTTTCTTTCTTTCTGCACCAACAGTTGGCGTACAGGCAGAGGGAGCGGCAGGAAACCATGCGGGCGCTTTGGCATTGGTCCATGTCCCTGCAGGGCAAGGTCAGTCTTGGCAGGCAAGAGAGGAGGCGCATTCACCTGGTCCTGTTTGGAGGAAGCAGCTCTGCTTGCAAGCAGACGGCCTTCTCTTTCTCCCTTTGCTGGATTGCAAAGCCAGGATGTCAAGAACCACACAGCTCGTTCTGTGCGTGGGAGTGGGAGGGAGCTTTCTGCAGTTCGGTTAAGTACATATTACTAAGGAAAGAGGAGGAGGAGGGTGGAGACACAGGATGCTCTGTTTCCAGCTGCAGCTGTGCATCTCCCAGCAGCCGTGGAGGGCAGTGCCATCTCTGTTACTAGCAGCACTGCATGGAAGGGCCTTCCACCTCTGGGCAGGGCTGGGGAGCTGCTTCAGCCTAGGGCATCATATCTTGAGAGGGAGCACAGCAGTTGCAGCTAATATATGTATTTCCACTACATATGTCAGACATAAAAATGTTTTCAAGAATATAGGGACGATCAATCTCTCACTTGTGGATGTTTTTGCACCACCTCCCACACTGCTGACAGTTTTGGATCTATACTTGAAATTCTGAGAGCTTAAAAAAGAAAAGCACTGGCATGTGTATTTGAGTTCCTTGAACCTGTTTGCTTTCTCCAGAGGGAATTTTTGCTGGCTCCTTTGTCGCTGATGAATGCGAGAGGCTGTGCGGCCACTGCCACCTATGTGTCTTGCCTGCAGGTATTTGATGCTTGGCTGGCATTTGTCCTGGAGCAGCAGCGCAAGAAAGGTCGGATCGAAAGGGCTGTGGAGATTTACCGGGCTGATTTGCTGCGGGAGGGTGTGACCCGCATCCTGAGGTACACGGCTGGCATGAAGGAATTCCGAGGGCACTTGCAGGCCCAGCATCAGGTGAAGGTAAAAGAACGGGACCCATCTTGTGGCTCCCTCTCATTTCACATCAATAAAACTTTACCATCGTTACCCATTTTATTTCGCAACAGGTTGATAACTGCTTCATACACAGTGGTTTCTTTTTTGCATGTTAGATGGATCGGATCCACAATGATGACTAACAATTATTTGCTCTATTACCTGCCGTTCGCCCCAGGGTCTCAGGACATAATTTAAAATACAATGTTAAAAACAGTTTTAAACAAATTTCAATTGCCAGTATAGGGGGTGTTCTGAAAATATTTGGTTGTTACCTGTGTTGGCTTGTCCTCTCTGTACGTAAGCAGGAAGCACAGATCCCTTATGGGGTTCCACCCCACAGCAACAGATAGAAGCACACGCCACCCTCTCACAGGTACTCCTGGGACAAGTATAGGCACAGTAGGTCCTGTCAGGTCCACTGCCCAGCCTCTCCCTCTAGGGGGCACTACAGAGCCAGAGAGTGACATCATCACAGCTGTGCCTGGCCCACACCTTGCCCCACTCTTCCTTTGGCTCTGTTCTTAACCTCTTTTGACATGCCATGTTGGATTGAAGCATTTGGGAGAGACTGCTGCTCCTCCAGATTCAAAACTGGAGTCTTTCCTCTTGACTATGGAGGAGCTCCTTATACAACTATCCTCCTCCCCTCAAGACCAGACTTCTCCAGCCTGGTGCCCTCCAGTTATTCTGGACTATAACTTCCATCAGCCCCTGCATCATATGGCTCTGATGAGATTTGTAGTCCAAAACATCTGGAAGGACACCAGATTGGTGAAGGCTCCCCAAGAAATACAGAAATTAACAAGCTCCTTCTCTCCATTTTCCCTGCCCAGCTCCTCCTTACAGCAGACTGAAGGGCACACGCAGCCCTCGCTTTTGCAGCACCACCTTCCCACCAACCTGCCATGTGCTTCTTCCTTTTACTCACAGATCGCCTGCCACCGTCACCAGGCTGTCTACCGATGCGCCATGCTCTGGAAACTAAAGGTCCTCTGCCAGAAATCCAGTCTGTCCATTCCAGGGGCCCCTCTCAAGAAGCGAGTGACATTCCAAGTGCCAGTGCCTGCTGCAATCTCAAGAGCCAATGACGATCTTGGAAGGAGAACGAGCCTTCGTTCCACGGCAAGGCCTGCACAGAGCGACCACCAGGCCCACATTTTCCAGGCTTCTGGAGATTCCATCCTGACTGATCTGTGAGTAAGAGGCAAAGCTGCAACCTCCTTGCGCTCGCTTCCCCTTGAGCCAGCAAACGGTGAATTTAATTGCACAGTCGCCTCCCTCATTTTGAAAGCCACTGCAAATGCACAGAGGAAGGCTTCTTTTAATTTTAAAGAGTGGGGAAAGAATGAGTTGCAGCTAGCAAAAGGACTCAGCAGCAGATGGTTAGACTCTCTTCTCCAGATCTCATTCTCTCTCTCTGTTCCATGCAGGGAAAGTGTCATGCACAGGAAACATTTAATGAAGCATTGGGGCTCCATTTGCCCATCTCCCTGGCAGTCATTTGCTGTTGTAATAATAATAAAAATCCTCTTGAAATTGACTAGTCTAACCAATCTTTATTACTAGCCAAAGGGCAGGCAAAGAAGGCTTGTGCCCCTTAGGATTATTGAGTGGCATGAAGTACTGGGATCATTATTCAGTTCTCAATAGCAAGCCTTGGAGTAACTGTGCTGGCTCTTTGGTTTTGTTTAAACTTGTAAGGCTGTAAGTACAGTTGCTTGTGTAAATTCACCTGTCAACCTGCTTTTCTTAAAGAAGTAGTAGTGCTGAGAACATGCTTGTAGGCATTCCTGTGCATAATTATCAGTGTGTAAAAGGTATGTATGTACCTCAGTGTTCCCTAATTCTAAAAAAGCCTCTAACCCTCCCTCCTATCCTCCCCACAGGCAGGCAGCCCGCCAAGGCAGGTTACAGCCCCGTAGACCTGACTTCCTGCTGCAATCTCTGGAGAGAACAGAGCTGCCTGATCCTGACTTGAATGGGTAGGGAAGAATGTTCAACTTTCAGACATGACAAATTAATAAATAGAACAAGGACTACATAGGGGCTACTCCCACCAGCCAAGTTCAGGGTCACTTTTACCCAAGACCTCTAATGAAAGGGAAGATCCAGGATGACACTCTCACCCCAGCTTGGTACTTAATGGATGTTCAAACTAGAATAAAAATGTGTGCCCATCAACCATCCTGTTGATGAAATAAGAAGCAAGGCTTCTTATTTGATTGCATGGGAAATTCGGAGTGTAGCAGAATATCAAACTCGCAAAACAAGACTTCTGCAACAAGAAGCTCTGATGCAAGTCATAAAGCTACATGGCCACAATTCTTCAAGGAATCTTGTGGATGTCTCCAGATTCTTGGAAAACTTCTGCTTGGTACAAAAAAGGAAAGGGCTGGAGGTGGGATAGATGGGTGGGTGGACTTAGTCCACTTTAATTTGTAGAGCAAAGCTTAAAATGTGCCTGAGCTAGAAAAGTGGATGCTGGCAGCTTGGAAGGTAACAGTAAGAGGGATTTTCCCAGATTCTTCCTTGGTGTGCTTTGGATTCTTATACATCTAACAAATCGGATCTTTGTCTTCCTCTTCTAGACTAGAAAGCCTTTCTGGGGCTTTGCAGAAAACGACTCCAAGCCACCCATCTGCTCTGTCTACGGCTCTTTTGTCATCTGCCCAAAGCAGTGTCCCTTCTCCACCCCAGTTCAGCAGCTGCCCCTT
This sequence comes from Podarcis raffonei, assembly GCF_027172205.1. NCBI lineage: Eukaryota > Metazoa > Chordata > Lepidosauria > Squamata > Lacertidae > Podarcis > Podarcis raffonei. Next base: position 26,621,045 of record NC_070617.1, read on the forward strand.
CTCAGCACCCCCACTTCCTCAGCCTGCTTCAGTGCTGCGCACACCCCCTTGGCCAGATAGCACAGCCCTCCCAAAGCCAAAGCCAAAGCCAGAGCTGTTGCCACCTTCCTCCTTCATGACACGGAGAAGAGAGAAGCCAGGAACGGTGAGTTCTCACACCTTGTTTGCTGCTTGACGCAGTGGTAGTGTCCTGGCCTTACACTCACTTGATCTGCCTGAGTCAAGTTCCCAGTTAAGGCTGCAATCCTAACCCTTAGCTGACAGTGGCAGGCTTGATGGAATGGTGCAATCAGCCACATCCACATTCTAGCTAATTGCACCAACCAGAGTGGAAGGGAAAAAATGCAGCAGCAGGGCTTGCTCAGTGGATCCTGGCCTTCACCCTCAAAAGGGCCTGTTTTGGGTTGACCACATTGCAGCACTACTTGCCAGCAGGGCTGGACAGAAGGACACCACTTCTGCTTCATCCAAACCCCCTCTAGCATGGCAGATTGCTGATTTTGATTACTCTGGAAGGCTCCCAGATTCAGAAGTGTTTGCCTCTCTGTTAGCCCAGTTCTGTAGCACAGAGCTTATCCCTCTATCAGTTTCTAAGGTGGGGATCATTTTATCATAAGAACATTCCATCCAAAGGGCTTAGGGTACCTTGTAGTTTGTTTAACACCAAATCCATAAGCACAGCTCTGAGTGGTGTCTGGACAGGGTTAAATAACATTCTTGTTTTCCTGCCTTTCAGGTCGAGCCTTTGGGCCTGCAGCCTGGCCTCTATTCCACAAGCCCTCCGGGACCAACCACTGGGAAGGAAAAAGTGCTGGCAGACTCAAGGGCAGATTTCCGCCTGCCTGAAGATTTTTCAAGGAGAGAGAGCCCTCCTCCCCATCCCACTTGCGGAAGGGCAGGTAATGATGATGGTCCTATGAGTGACCCACTTTTCTCACTCCCAAATAGCAAAAGGCTCTTTTTTTGCCTGCAGGGAGACATTTTGTTTCCTAAAGGAAGTGAGCTGCTTGTTTTGAGGCCAGAGGTGCAGTGGCTTTCCAGAAGGTTTGTCCTCCTACCTGGGTGTGTGTTCCCTCCCGTTTTTGCTGCTTCTGCAACAAGAGTAAGGGGGCATGTCTCTCTGAGATGTGATCCCTCCCAGATGACCCACAGTTAATATGGCAGCTACAGAGAAGGGAGCAGAAGCTTCTCGGAGGGATTCCAAAACCCACACTGCCTTCCTTTTCATTTTAGGAACCAAAGAACCAGAAAAGGCAACAGAGGGTTTTACTCAGGAGGCTCTGGCAGTTCACAAACAGCTGGGAGCTGAGCTCCAGGTTATTGGGAAGAAAATGCAACTCTACCACCACAACCAGCAGGAGCTGAAGTACGTAGCCAAACACTACTTCTTCTCCCACTTTGCAATGCGTGTTTGGGCTTGTTTCCTCTGGGAAGGAGAGATTGGTTCAGGAAATCCTAGTTGGAAGGGGCCACTGCTGTAGTCTGCTGTGTTGGTGGGTGCAGGGACACAGTTCCCCTCCAGCACACTCTTCCATGCCTCCCTTAACTGTTGCCCTCTTGTAGCACCGCCCAGTAAATCTTTCTTTTGACGACTTTGGAGCAAGCTGTAGGCATATCCAAGGGCTGGCTCCCTTCCCACACTAACAAATTCAGGAAAGGGAAGGTGAAAAATGCCCTAACCAAGGCTGCAATTACCCCGTACATTTAAAGCGTTATGATGCTGGCTTCCCCCAAGTAATTCTGGGAGCTGTGATTTGGTAAGAGTTTCTAGGAGACCCTTATTCCCCTCCCACAGCTATGCTTCCCAAAGTCATTTAACAATCCATCCCTCTTCCCAGGGAACTCTGGAAATTGTAGCCCTGGGAGAGGAAGAGGGGCTCCTAGCAATCTCGGCACCCCTAATAAACTTCAGCTTCCAGAATTATTTGGGGGAAAGTCATGACTGTTCAAAGTGGTATCATAGTGCTTAAACATTCCTGTTGCTCCTGAAATGCTTTTCCCCACAAACCTAACTGCAGGGGAGGGGAGCAAGTGTGTATGTGTGGGTGGGAGATTTATGTGAACTAGCCCTGGCCCTGTACACTTTGGCTCAGCCCACTCCTTTTGTCCCCACCTATTGCTGGCATGCAAAGTCTGGAAGGTTGGCCACAAGGACAGAAAAAGATTCTCCGCCATCAGTGTAATAGTTCTTATGGTCCAATTTCCCCAGTAAACCACAGTAAGGAAACATCAATAGTGCTCTGTAATTAAGTAGTTATTTAGACAGATACTGGGATCAGGCAGGATTTGTTCAAGGCAGTCCTACTGCAGATAACGGCAGAGGGCATTACTGTGAAGGCAAAGCAACTGGAGTGGATGGGCTGGCTTAACCTACCTGACAGGTTTATAGAGGAAACATTTGCACAGGGCTCACTTAAACCATTGCAAATCCTGTAAGTGCAAATGGTTGCATTGGGCCTAATAGAGGAAAGTGGTGGGGATTGGACCCCCAGCCTTGCTTTCATTTGGTCAGAACAGGGTGACATTCTGGCTTTTTATTCCAGGTTCTGCCAGCGGCGGCAGCGCATTCTGCTTAAGTGGCTGGAGATGAGACCAGGGGATGAAGAACAGGTGGCTGTGCGTCAAGTACAAGAAGAGTTGGATCAGGTACAAACAGAAAGTTCTCCCTGCGGCCACTGAAGCAAAATTAAATGGCTGCAGCGAAGCCCATACATTTCCCAAAGGGCATTGCAAAGAAGAGTCACCACTTCTGCTATTATTCTCTCAGCTCTAGGGCTGAGATGGCGTGAAAATCTGGAGCAAGAAAGTGTTTATAGTGAGACTGGAGGGAGCCTCCATGTCCCATGATCCTCAGGGCCTGCATGACTTCTCTGTTCTGCATTGCTCTGGGGCCTACTCCATTGCCACAAAAATCCAGATGTTCCTATTTCAGGATTTGCTTCCCTTAAAGTTTCGGTGATTGCACTTTTAAAAGAACGTATCCCAAGTATCTGATGCTAGTTTCTTATTTTCAGCAATAGGTATTACTATGCTGGTTAGCAACTAGAGGGTATTGATTAAATAAACTACTTGGTAGCTCAGCATGTTCTGGAGAATCTGGAGGAGGTGGGCCTGTAGTATTGGAGCAAACTCCCACGAGCTGAGGTCCCTTTGGTACCCTCCATAAAATATCTCACGGGGCTGTGCCTCCCAAAGTTGCTGGGCATTGCCATTCAAATGGTGTGTGCGCACCGCATCTTGTGATCGATTAAGGGGGGTGGGGCTCACATGCCCCCCCCATATTTTATTCAAGATGGCATCCCTTCTGTAGCAAAGCTCCCCAGTGACATTGTGTTTCTCACTCACCTGTCACTTGTGGTACGTGGTTGCATGTGGCAGACAAAAAGGGGAAATATAAATTTACTTATAAATCAAGATGCATCAGCTTAGCGCTTAGAAATGGCAAACTGGCATATCCGCTTGTGAGTAAATCAAGTTTTTGTTAGTTGGAAGTTTCCACCACCCAAACCGCTTTTGAGAAGAACCGCAAAGACCTACTCCATTTGGGATTGGTCTGGGAGCTAGTGCTACGCTAGCAGTTTGTGCATGTTTTGTGTGTTGTAGCTCAAAGCAAGATTTTTGGATGAGGGAGGCTAGGAATAATTTCTTGGGGGCACAGATGGCCGCCTCTCATGCTAGCTGGGGCCTGAGCCAGGCTGCCCCTCCAAACTACCTCTCTTTGTGCTTCTGTTTCTTTGCAGCTGAAAGTGAAGATCAGTTCCCTCAAGCACATACTGGGAGAAGAGCGACAGCTAATGGAGTCCTACATCACACGTGTCCAGGATATTCGAGCGGCTCTTAGCACTTAAGCATCTTGGACTCACTTGTTTGCATGATATGCAGTGGGATGGCTGGATGTTGTCCCTTTGCTATGCAAGGGGGGGGTGGCAGAGGAGCCTCCACCCCGTTAGCTGTACAAACACTGGTGGAGGCTGCAATCCAATATTAACACATTTACCTGGGAGTAAGTCACATTGACATGCACAGGATTGCACTGCAGGTAGTTAGCATGTCTCTTTACAGCAGTCAAATGCTTTCTTTTAAAAAGTCAGCCACGGTAAGTCATTCGTTTTTATTTTAAAACCTTTGCAATTAATGAGTTAATGTCTTTTAAGTTGTACATTTTGACATACAAAAATACTGTGCTACTGATACAGTTGAAAAATTAAATGGATTCTCCGTGCAGGAGAAATTCACAGCGTCACTAAGAAACCCACTCCCGTTTTGCTTAGGATCAATGTGACCTCCTCTGGCTCTCAGCAGCCTCAGGCCCCCACCACAATCTCCTCCCCTAGACCGGGAAGTTCATCCAGCAGAATTCCCGTGTCCTCAGTAAGCAGCAGAACCTTCAGTGCCGCTCTGCAAGCAGAGTAACAAGAAATTAAAGCTCAAAGAGGAACTGGCAAAGCAGCCAAGTGGAAGCAATCGAAGGAGCAATGGATGGAGCAAAGTTTACCCCCTTTGGGTAGTTTTGCCTTTTTTGATAATGCACTAATAGAGGAGCTGTGACCCATCATTCTATCCTATGGTTAAACAGGCCAGTTAGCTGGTTAGAAAACCCACCTTCACACTGTGCAAAGATAGGAAGGATGGATGACCAGCCATCATCACCAAGGCCACTTCTCTGCCCTGCATCAGCATCAGAGACGGGAGCCACTATCATTGGAAACATCCATGCCTCAAATGGCACACGCCTCAGATGAAGACTTGCTCCTTTTTCTAGCAGTCACCGTCTTCAAACGTGCCTTGGCTTCTTTTCTTATGGCTGTGCTCATTAAAAGGGGCAGCTTCTCTCGTGTGTGTGTGTACAAGGTAAGACTAAAGCAAGGAAAGCATAAGGAGGAGACTTTTAAGGGGAGGGATGCAGTTTTAAAGCCAAAATGAGCTCAACACTCCTGAGCCTCAGCCATGTTCACAACTTAGTTTCTTGAGGTCAAGAACAAAACACAGACATCATAAATAAACCAATCCCTTTTCAACTGCCCTCCCCCCCTTTGGCACCAATTTCTATGAATCCCCTCCCAGGGGAAAAAAGGCATAGTAAGTTTTAAGATTCCCCTTATTATTGATCTACGCAGCAGTGCTTAATATTTTGCCACTGAACCCCACTTAGATGTGTGTGGGATGAAGGTTCAGAATAGAACTCTCAAGCTGGCTTTGGCAAATTTGGCTTTTAAGTATTTTGCAAGTCCAGCAAAGAGTGGGGGAAATGGTTAACACACATGAGAAGAGGAGGACTACTCCTCTTGCTTTTTAGGAAGACCTGGGCTGACAGGATCTTTTCCCCCAGTCCTCGGGTTCTGGCAAGTTGGCAGTAGCTGCGTAGGGAGAGGAAAGAGGCTTTCACTGCTGTCCACAACAAGAGACTTCCCACTGCCTTTGCAGAGAAAAAAAATAAATCTGGGTTTTTTTCACGTCCCCAGCTTAACAAGAGACTAGATATTTCCCATACAAACAAAAAAAAAGATTAAGGCCAGAATAGCAATACAGAATGGCCAGGTTAGAGTGAGCTCGAGCTACAAATAAAATAGGCTTCCTAAAAACAAAAACAAGATCAAGTCAAATGTGGAATGTGGACACAGTGTTTGAGGTTTAAAAATACAGTGCAGACTTCTGTTTTAAAGGGATAGTACCAGATTTATAAGAGGTTTCTAAAACAATGGCACACCCAGATGAACTCTTTAATGTTTCTATATTCCACTCTGCTGAGTCTCCTGGTTTTGGCATTGGACTGTTCAGTCTGGTGTGAAACATAAATTGAGAATACGGCTGGGTGAGAGACATAATTAGAAAATATGGAACATGGGTCAATCTGACAGTATCCCTTGAAAGCAGGAATCTCTGCTCTCCTTCCTCCCTCTGACTGCAGCATTTCAACCAAGACTTCATCGTTTGGTGCCAAAGCAGGCTGAAAATGGCATCTTGGGGAGAAATGCCTATTTCTACAGGCACAGGGAAGAAGCAGAAAAGCCACCCTGGTCAACATTCCTAAAGGCCACAATCCCTGATATGTCTGCAGCTCTCATGGTGGGAATGCACTGCCGGCACCCCCCGTTCTAAGAACAAGGGGGCTTTAGTTTCCTCACTCAGGTCCTGCTGAGCAATACTCCCACCTTAGAGAAACTTATCCTTTTACGAATTGAGTCCCTGTTGCATATAAAAAGCCCCCTGGCAGTGGAGTCTCTAGAGAGATCCTAAGGCCTCTCCAAAGCGGATTTTCTGGCCAGGCTTCAGATAAAAATTAAAGTCCTTCGGTGCCTCAAAGATCAGGACGATGGTTGAGCCTAGATTAAACTCTCCTAAATGTTCTCCCTTCCTCATGGGGATGCCCTCATGATTGTTGTTGTTTACGAAGCTGAAGTCGTTGTATGAGCCTTTGCTGTAGCTGGGGCTATTGGTGCGCAGATCCTGCACATGGAGAAAAGAAAAGAGGTGTTACATAAGGACTCCAAGAGGGAAGCAGGTAAGTGCCTTGTAAAGAAGCCTGTAACGGTTTGTTACTCAACCACTGGCTACTTTAGTCATTTGTGAGTGAAGTGCAGGGAGGGAGGCATTTTTGTGGTGCCTGCCTGCCTGGTCACCATAAGAAGGTTCTTCTTCACCATGGGCAACGAGGCAAGAGGCTACTTAAAACCTCGCTCAAGGCCCAATTTGCATGTATGCACAGTGACACAGTTGCCGCCAAAACCACACCACCCTCTTTCGTGGAACCTATGAATTGTTCACAGGATGCTCAAGAAAAACCCACTCCCACCTGCTGCCTTGCAGGGCAGAAGTTGCACTCAGTTCCATAACCAAGTTGGAAACTTGGGAGCAGAACAAAGAAAATCAATTCAGCTATGCAAAAGGAGGTAAGGGCACGCACTCACTAGGGAATTAACAACAAGAAATGGATTTACAGTTCTAAGGTTCCTCAGGAGCTGGGATTATTACAGTCATTTAATATGTCCCAAGTGATTGCTCACAGGCTGGGCAAGTGATCCCACCATCAACATGCCCCCCTGAAAATATTAAGCAACCTTTTACCAGGTTCAGGCTATTTGTCCACTTCCTGGGAGAGGGGGAGCTCCCTCCAACAGGGAATTGGGTTGCCCTTTCCCATCACCTGCTGCCACCTGGTCCTTTTTTTTGGCCAGAGATGCTTCCAATGATTGAACCTAGGAACCTTTTCATTCCTACCATTGAGCTCTGGCCCCTTCTGCGTAATGTCTAGAGCAGGCCCTTATCCAGTAAAGGTCTGGGGTCCTGAGTTACTTTGGAAACTGCGAAGGTGGGGCAGCAACGGGCAACTCAACACAGTTCAAGCGTCACCATTCCACTTGCACTCTAAATGGTGGGGCACATGGGACAATGACTCCTTCTTCTCAAGTGTTTGAAAGGCTAGACTAACCTGATCAAAATAGATGCGGATTGATCCCACGTTTTGGGCTCCTACTGCAGTCAGAGAGAAGAAACCATGCTTCCAGTAGCCACTGAGTACAACGCGTTCATTATGGCAGAACAGTTCTTTGATCCAGCGAGCAACCCCTGGATTCACAGACATCAGGGAGCCTATGGGGAGCAAGGAGAGAAATGGGCAGAACCACCCTTTTATTTCCCCAGCCACTGTTGGGAGGATGAATGCAAATTCTCAGAAACAGCTTGAATGAAGAAGCTTTCAGCTCTGTAAGACAGTCCTCCTGCATTAAGACACAGGTGAGGCTTTGGGATGGAGAGTGGAAAGGGGCAAGCTGGAGAAGCCCCAAATTGTAAGGTATGACATCATTTATTACCTGGTAGTTTTAAAATTAAGTTACAAACACTGGTGTACTTTTATAAGGGCAATAAGGAAGGGAGGGAATCCACTCATAGTATAAGCGTGATCACAACCATTTTCCCACTTAAAATCCTGCAGAAATAATAATTTGAGAAGCACTTGCTATTTTTAAAGGGCAAATTCATTCAATGCCTTTTACATTCTGAACACTTCCTGGTAAATCATGCTTCTTCTCAAAGGAAGGATGATGTCCAGCATCAAATGACTCTTGGTTCAGAAACTATTGGATTTTACACAGAATCGCAGAGTTGGAAGGGACATGACTTCACCGACAAATATTTATTAAAATGCAGTGTTTAGCAGCAACCTTCCACTGCATGTGTATCTCTGGAAACCTGGCCTACCTGGGAAGTGACGCCGGTGAGACACTTTCCAGTCGGTCGGTGAGTGGAAGCAGTGGTAGTCTCCAGGCGCCAGGTAAATCACACAGTGATAGAGCTCATTGCAGTCCTTTGTTACCAGCTGCTTTTGGAATGAGGAGGCTGGAAGAATAATAAGTAAAATGGCTTTTGAGGCTTCAACACAATGTACAAAACAGGAACATAGGCAGCTGTAGGTGAGACAGAAGCAGCTGCAAGGAGGAAGGGGTGGCTCAATGCCTGTGCCCAGTCAGGGCCCAATGCAGCTATTACATGGCATCCAGTGGTTGGTCCTCTGCAGATGCCAAGTCCAATGGAATGAAACTGAGCCCCAAAGTGTGCCTGTGTGCACTTACCTGGCTTGCTTTTACAGTTCTCTTTATCAGCACGTGGACCCAGGAAGGACTCCAGTGAGTAAGTGATGCCTTTTACTTGCTCCACTTCACAGTTCTTCACTTGTCCAAAGCTGAGAATCTTGCCATCGGATGGACTGATCTACAGGGAGCAAACAGCACCAAAAATTCTCGTGTTAGCATCTGCCACTTCTCTAAACACTATTCTTTTTAAAAACAATTCTATCCCACTATTCAGAAGATGATCAATGATTTTAAAAAACCCAACAGTTCTAGAACAATCCGCAATGCAACTAAAGCATAAATCAAAAGATTGGCATAAAAACCACAAAGCAGCCATCAGAATTAAGCATCAAAACACCAGAAAGAGGCCTTTTTAAACAGCCCATTTTCATCAGCTCCAGTGAATCAGGTCTGATGCAGTTAACTTGGCAAAGAAACTCATCTAAAGGTGGATGGGATAGGGCCTTGATGGTGTTCATCAGCAGTGAGGCTACTGCTTCTCCATAAACTCAACACCACTGCCCCTCACATCTCTGCCACTTACCATACTGTGGATGCCGCAGACGGGTCGGGCTTGGGGCTTTAGCTTCCGCCTGAAGAACTCACTAAGGTTTCTGTAGTGGTGAAGGTCTTCCACAGCAGCCTCCTTCATGTTGACACCAAACGTCCAGATGTATAGGCTGAGGACCGGCTTCCGGAGCCAGGTGGGCAGCTCAACACTGTTCAGGCGCCCCCAGGCTCGGGAAAGGAGTCGCGTTGGCACAGATTTGTACAGGGAAACCTAAAAACGGAGGAAGATGGGAGCTACTTCACGACACCCACTCACCTGAAAAAAACAACTGAAAACCTGCCCTTGGCTAATTTTAATGCAAGAGATCAGAGGCTGCTGGTGGGGGAGTATGTTGGGAGGAGAATGTAATTTCCCATGTACCCTCTACTGATCTACAGAGGTGGAAAGGCTGGACGTAAAAAAGCTGGGAATTAAAGACTAATTAACATGGGGTTCTTACACACACACACACAACACCCAAATAATGATCATGGCAGCTTCCACATTTTGGTCTAACCATGAAAGCTCCATTCATAGAATCATAGAATCGGAAGGAACTACAAGGATCATCTAGTCCAGGGTTTCCCAAACTTGGGGCTCCAGCAGCTTTTGGACTACATTTCCCATCATCCCTGACCACTGGTCCAGCTAGCATGGGATGATGGGAGGTGTAGTCCAAAAACTGCTGGAGACCCAAATTTGGGAAACCCTGATAGTCCCAACTCCCTGCAATATTTCACCCAGTGTGGAGCTTGAACCCACGATCCCGAGATTAAGAATCTCATGTCCTACCAACTGAGCTATGTTGAACATATCCTCATAGCATATGCACCTCAAATAGATGACTGGTTCTCTCCCCTGGATTAGGCAGTGAGGTTGGGAGGAGAGGGTGCTAACAACTTTTGAAAGGGCCTCCTGTGGCTTCAGGATGCCTATTCGCTGGGGGCCACCATGAGCAATTTCACATCTCTGAGGATGTTGCGTCTTGGCAAAAGTATATAGGAACAGCAGTAGCTGCCTAACAGAGTTGGGCCCTTAGTCCATCTAGCTCAGTACTGTCCACACTGACCAGCAGCAACAGCTCTCCAGGGATTCAGTCTCAGGCGTCTCTCCTAGTCCAACCTGGAGATGCTGCTCTAGATTGAACCTGGGAGCTTCTCCATGCAAGGCAAATGCTCTGCCACTGAACTGCAGCCCTTCCCCAAAGTAACAGTTCCCTGACTGCTGTACTGGAAAAACAAACCCATGGAGATCATGCACATTCTCAAGGAAGGGGCTAGTGGTGGCCCAGTACCCCTTCTACCCCAGAAGAACTCTTTGGGCTAGTAAGGACTTTGTGGCGGCACAAGCAGCTACCCTGGATATGCAGGGAATGGGAGTTGCCCCTAGAACAAGGAGGCCATGGTTCCATTTGTACCAGCACCCAGACCTTGATGCAAGAATCCTGCATTCTGCTGCTTCTGTGCAACTGGAACACAGATATATTCTTGATTAATTGCTGTGACTGGCAAGGAGGAGGAGGTTGCTTTGTATTCTGTGGGAGGGGTGTGCTAACTGTAAAGCAGGGATAAGATCTAGGTCAGAACAGGGTGGGAACAGGTTAAAATACTGCGGGATTATCTGTAGGCAGCAAGGCCTGAGGAAATTGCTGTAGCTAATTCCTTCAAATCCCCCCTTGGTTAATCCTGAAACCCCTGGCATTCCTCTTGAGGGACGCAGAGCAGGGAAAAGAAAATCTCTCAACACAGCAGAGACTTTAGAAAAGCCATGCCACTGTCTGTAAATTGCTTACCGAAAAGAAAAGGAAAAAAGCAGAGCATCACAAAACTAGCCAGAATGGATCTTCCAATAGCAAATCTTGCCAAGCTAACTTTATCTCCCTTGATAAAGATCATGCTTTCATTAGATCAGCTTGGTACCCTCCAGATGTTTTGGACAACATCAGTCCCAACCAACACTTGAAAGGAGGAAGCTATCTGGAATGGGAATGTCCAAAAACAGTACACCTCAAGATGTGGAAGGGTGTCCTTGAGAAGGACAGAGCGGCAGGATGAGAGACGCAGCACAATGATAGACCATCTGCTTTACATGCAGAAGATCCCAGGCTCAGTCCCCAGCAGGTAGAGCTGGGACTGTCCCATCTTAAACCCTGGAGAACTGCTGCTGTCAGTCAGCGTAGACAATACCGAGCTAGATAGACCAATGGTCTGACTGCTCTTCTGATACTTTGAACTACAACTCCCATCTGCCCCAGTCAGCATGGCCACTGTTCAGGGATGATGGGAGCTGTAGTAAAAAACCCCAGAAGGTAATGCATTGGTTGTGCCCCTCCAGCGCTTCTAGTATGAGTTCCTGTTGATATAGGACAGTCTATAACTAGGCACCAGTATGTCAGGTCGGGGGTCATTCCTTTAGGATAAGTAAAGAGACTGCTGGTACGATGAAAAGGTCTGGCTGGTGCACAGGTGCAGCCCGGCTGCCATCAACACTGGGCAAAGCTGTTCAACGGCTTTCTGGCTTAGGAAGGAAGAGCAGGGTGCCCCAGCAGCCACTTCCACGGACCTATTCTCCTGCATCTGCAGTTTCCTACATGGCGGGCTATTGGCACAGCCATGTCAGGCGAGGAACAATGCCTCGAGGAGGGGTGGGGGAAGTGTCTAGGGTTGTATTTGCTCAGCTGAGTTCAGAGGGAAAATGCTTGGAACTGCGCTGTGATCATGGCACACAGACACACCAGCCTGTTGCCACTGCAGCTTGTATACTCGAGATAATGCAGGACAACTCATGTCCTTTCACTGGGGACAGAATGATTTTAGCAATTTTCAACATTCCTAACTATGAGGCTCCTCATAAAAATAGGAAAATATTTATCTTTCTCCTTAAAAGAAACGCCACTTTATTTCACTCATCAGAACACTCTGAAAACTGAGCCAGGAAGCAGAAAGAAAGCTACTTTTTATATCTCCTGAATTTTTCAAGCTCCCTTATGATCAAAAGGGTGTGCAACCCATCTGAAGCACTTGGCGTTAATGTGCTGGTGTCATCTGGGTTTCAAATGTGCACTTCAGCAACCCGGTGGGTTAGCCAGGGGGCAAAGTATAGCCGGTGATAAAGACCACATACTCAAGATGGCAACTGATAAAAACGAACCGGTTTGCTGATCCACAATCCTTCATTCAGAAAATAATATTATCCTTCATACAGAAGATAATATTATGACCTTCAAATAAAGACTAGAAATCTAGTATAGCAATATAGCAGTTAGAAAATAATATGGATTAAGAAGAGCATTATAATTGCCTAAGCAATCAGAATAATTTGAATATGAATCCAAGACTTACTATTTCTTATCCTTACTTTCTCCAGTGCAACTATTCTTTAAAATGATTTCCAAGTTCCCTACAGTATTTTGGAATAAAGTCAGGGGCCAACGAGTCTTGTGGTCTGAGCAAGTGCAGGAGGGAGAATCTTCCTAGGTTACTGATTGGCAACTGTACCAGCTTTTATCACTTAGGTTGGTGACCCTACCTAAGTAATAGATTATGGGTGCCCATAATCTGAGAATTGGAAAGTGTAACTGGGACTTGTAGCTCAGTAGTAGAGCACTTGCATTGCATAACAAAGCCCTCAGGTTCAAGCCTCAATGGCAGTTTCTCCAGGTAGGGCTAGGAATGTCCTCGGCTTGGAACCCAGGAGAGCCACTGCCAAACAGTGAAGACACAACATAGGCTGTTTGCTACGTTCTTATGTTCCCTTTATTTTTTTGGCAAGCCTTTACTGGGGTCACTTTGACACATTCCAACATATTCTTGAAAACAACTCACTTGTGCTACTGCTCCTTTTACTGTCTTATTAGAAATGAAGCTTTCTTTAACCTTACATCAGGTCCATATCATCTCCCAAGATCTCACATTAATTGCCACTGTGATTCACCAAACATTTCAGTTGAACTTTTTCTATTATTGGCATCCATTTTGGTTCATCGTGTGTTCTCTGATATTTGCCAGGTAAGTTCCTCAGGCCTAGAAGGCCCCAGACTAACTCAGGGCCACTAGCTTGCTACACACATACACCCTGTTCTTCTTTTCAGGTGAGCTTCTGCTCTACCATTTGGAAACAATGAAAAGCTACACATTTGGGAAAACCACAGACTGCAACACACGGCATGCCATTAAAAACTGCTGGTGGGCTATGCATTAGTCAGCAGCTCCTTGTCAGTAGATTCTGTTCTTTTAGGCACCCCCCTGTCATCCCCCTTTTTATTCACAATTCTGTTTCAGAAGCATGCAACAGGCCCACTTCAGTTTGGAAGGTGGGTGCTCAAATGTAGAGTGCTGCCTGCACAGAGGAAAAACAGACACTCTGAAGGGAAGGCTGTTGGAGGCAACTGTTGAGTGGCCAAAATCACTTTAATAGAATTCAATATTGTGCAGCAGAGGAGAGAAAATAATCCCTTTGCCTGCCTAGCCTGCTTTACAGGGTAGTTGTGACCAGTACTTTTTTTCTGGGGGGACGCAGGGATACGCATACCCCTAAACATTTTGTGAATCTTCGTACTTTTGTCCATTTACTGCATTTATTTTTCCCAATTTTCCCAACTATAAAATGGTGATTTTCTTGAGTCAAAATGAGAGTACCCCTAAACATTTTAAAAGAAAAAAAGCACTGGTTGTGACGATAAAATCAGAACCGCCATAAACACCATCCTGAGCTCCCTGAAGAAAAAGGGATGTGAGGTTTATAGCCATGACTGCCTGCTCATAAGATTCTCTTGTGGCTGCCTGAAATGGACTTAAGATGAAGGAGGAAAGTCAGCTTTAAAATAAAAGTAGTTGGCCCGAAAAGCAAGTGAGCAATAGCCACTCTGAAGATCACGCTAATGATTTTTCAGCGAATTATTCTTCTCAGCAACACTATTCCCATTTAAAAAGGGGCGGGGGGATGAATTAAATGGCTGTGAAGGTAGACTCCTGCCCAGCAGTTTCCTGGCACGACACATTTATATTCAAAATAATGGCACAATATGCTTGTAATACCAGCATGACTAAGGCACAAATGGCTAGTTTTAAAAGCTCCTATACTATACAAGTTGACAGTGTCCTCTCATGTATTGCACACCCGCAGAGGTCTGGCACAGACATGTTTGCATGAAGGGATGCAACAAAGCATTCCTGCAACATGTGCAGCGTCAATCTCCCAAAATATCACAGTGCCCAGTGAGGGTCCCTGCCCTCTCAGCAGCCATGGATGGCGTAAGCAAACATCCATCTTCACATCGTAATAAATGCACCTTGGCTTATCCAGAATTTTCCTCTCATTTTCTCTCTAGGAGCTGATTCCACACATAACTTCCACACATGACGCTAGCAGGTGAAATTATCCACTAGAAGGAAATGCTCTCCAAGCACAGAAGCTCCACTAGTCATGTGATTGAGAAAGGGGTGGCAGGGGAAGGGCTCCATATGCCAGCTCTACTTCAGCCTTTTCTCCCTGCTAACAGCCACCCTCCTCCTCCAAATAAGGCGTCAGAAAGCGCAGTACAAACCTGCAAGCACTTACCCTGCTCATAGGCCTCCATCTCACTCTGGTCAAGGGTTTAAGAGCACCAAAAGGCAGAAGGTAATAGAGAATAGTCAGAGGCCAAGAACGGAGTTTCAGGGCGGGCCTAGACATACAGCTCAGCTGGCCCAACCTCCGCCTCAGGGCCAGCTGGGGAAATTGCAACCTGTAGGATCACATACACACACACAAAACGGTCAGCCAACTTGAGCTCAGGCACTGATGACTCTCAAAAGTCAAGCACCTGGTCAATCAGAAGCACCTCTCTGTGGACACGGGAACATCTCTACCTACCACCTGCCCATCCACCCGCTCTTGCTCTTTCCCAAAAATAAAAGGCCAGGAGCGAGTGTGAGAGTGTACTTGCTACTCAGCAGTTGTTTCAGAAGGGAAGCAAGGCTGTCTTTAGGCTGACCTGCCTAAGCCACATTGTACTTTTTAGAACCACTCAGTAAAAGGCTTCACCCATAATCCACTAGAAAGAAAGCAAGGACACGTTTGCAAAAGACAGAATACTCTCTAAAATATAATTCAGTGTGGACATGGAATTGTCTGCAGCAAGAGAGCTGTAATAGAGTATGGCAGAGAGGCATTATTACCAAGTAATGGAAGGTCTATCTTCCCACTGACGCTGTAGGATGAATCCAACATGGCCCCAGCCTTGTTCCCTGCTATTTGAGAACCCGTATTTCTGTGGGGCTTGCAGTAATTGTACCCAAACTACTACTGTGCACAAAAGAGCACAGAGGGGGTTTCCTGCCTTTCTTTTGGGGTCCCAAGGAAACTTTGTCAGACAAATCCTAGTGAAGGGCTACAGCAGGAGCTGCTAAGGCTAAAAGTTACCAGCCAGTAGCAGGTCCTGCACAGAGCCAGGGATAGGATCCTACAGCAGCAGGGCTGCATGAAACCAGGAAAATGTTACATCCTGAGCCATCCAGGGAGACCAAAAGGTCTCACCTAAAGCAGAACACACCTGCTACTAAGCACCAAAGGTTCACTCCACTTCCAGGGTGGTTATAAGAATTCTAAGGTCTCAAATATAGAATAAATGTTCATAAATGTACAAGGCAAACACATACATAAGGATATAAACTACGTATCGGAAATAGTACAGGAGAGTAATCCTGAAGCCATTTTGACTCTCCCAAATTGACCTCAAATATTTCTCTGCAAGGAGGAAGGAAATGGGAAAAGCTTTCCAATTGTCTTTGGACTGTAGGGGCTTACACCTCCCTGCAAATACAGTCTGGCAAGTATCTGTTAAACTATCAATACGTATGAGAAATTCAGGAACTAAAGTGTTTATCATCTCAAAGGAATGGCCAGGCTACCGAGAAAATATCAGGTATCCTGGCAGACGGGAGAGAAGCAACACTCTCAAATTTCTGCTGGAGACCGCCTCCTTCTGTGATGTATGTATGATGTTTTGGGGGGTGGTCTTGGGTTACAGGGTAGGCAATTTCAAAAGTCTTTATAGGGGCTTGCGCACCATTGTTCTAGGTCTCTCCTACCTCCTTGCAAGGAGGGGAGGGAACTCTGTTACAACAGAAAAATAAAGATCTGCCTTGCTTTCTATGAATCTTGCCCCCATCAATTGATCTCTGACTGATCATGGACTTAGGGGACTCGGTCCCTTGGGGAGTTTGGCAGCAAAAGCCAATCCCCTTATTTTTTTCCTATAACATTTCCCTGGGCCTTCATAAAGTCAAGGGGTTCTACATCTCTTGCCATGGGACTGAGGCCAGAGGAACCTCTCACTGGACAAAAGCAAAAAAAAGATACGACTGGGAGTTCTGTTTTGATTATTCTTTCTGGACAGGTAATTCTCTGCTTTTCTGTTTTAAATTACCTGCATTTTTGGAACAACTGAAAAAAACTCCACTTGGCTGCAGCCACTGGCACTTCAATCTCCTTTGAGCCTAAAAGTGATCACTTGCTTAGTAGGCCTGTTCATTGCCCACACACAGTCCACCCATATCAGGGAGAGAAGAACCCATCCCTTTACTTCCTTCTAAGGAGGAAGCGACAAGAGGGCCTATGGGATGCTTCCAAGCACACATTCTGGTCAGGATCTGGACCCAGAGTGAAAATTGGGGAATAGGAGTGCTTTGGGGTCCTGACGAGGTCAATGAAGGCTCAAGCAATTCCCCACAAATAAGGGGCAGCCAGGTTTCCTTAGGGCCAAAGGAGAGTAAAGTTTACTAATCTTCAATGGGAAGCTCGGCCTGGAGGGGGGAGGCTGTAATGGGGCCTCATGGATGCTGCTCAGCCTCCTCTCACTGGCTGGACCCACAGAGGGGAGCTCAAAGAAAAAGATGCATCTCTCTTGCCTCCTTCTTCTTCCTCCATCTCCCCCCTTTCACTGCAGACAATCATGGGCCAATCCCCGCAGAGCTGCAGCTAGCTGTAAAGCATCCTTGCTTGCCCCCACATGGCCCTTCTTTTCCACACACACACCCAGTTGCTCTATTTCACTCTTGCCCCACTCCTCAGAAAGGCTTGGAAGGGGGAAAGGATGCCCAACTCCAGTGCAACACCCACTCTGACTGTCAATCAAGCACATAAAGAGCTTGGGAGTAAATTGGGCCAAACAAAGGCTTTGCAGGCAGCTGCCACTCTTCCTCCCTCCCTTCCTCCCCTTCCTTCCCCCCTCCCCCTTCCTTCCAGCACCTTCTGACAAAGCAAAACATATGCTAGACAGTACCTGAAACGGGCTCTCCTATTTGGGGTGCCCCCACCTGGGCCCGGATTTTCCAGCTGCGGGTGCTGCTCCCCAGCACAGCTGCCGCTGCTGCCACCATTCCCTGAGCTCAGCCTCCGGACATGAATTCTAACTTTGTGGAGGTTGCAGCAAGAACGAGGAGGGTTAGATAAAGCTTTGCAGCATCTCACCATTTCCCTGAGTGCAGCTCTGGTCCCTGCAGGGCGCTTGACTGACACATCGTCCTCTTTCTCTCTCTCTCAATCTTTCTCTTCCTTCCTCCTCTCTTCTGCCTCTCTTTCCCTCACTCACTTCTGGGCACAAGAGGGAAAGGTGCGATGTCACGGCTCTCAATTTCCCCTGCCGCCGCTGCTGGCTGCCGGTCTTCCCTCCTCCGATCTGCCCCTGCCTCTTGCCCTCTTAGGACGGTCTCAGCTATTGCAAACAAACAAGCATTGTGTCACAGTCCGACATCCTCCTGCAGAGACAAAAGCAAGCCCTTCCCACATGCCAGCCCTGCGCTATGAGGCTCTGCTTCAGCCAGGGGCTGCCATTGGAGCCGGGCTCCGGCGCCAACGAATCTGGAGCTGCCTGCGAGGACTGATGCACTATTGTCAGAAGTGCAGCCCGCCAGCCCTGCACATCTCTCCCTATAGCCAGGCTGAATGCAAGCGAGCAGGCGGAGAGGGGGGAGGGGAAGGGAAGGGGAGGGGAAGGGAAGGGAAGGGAAGGGGGAGGCAATCCCAGCTATGACTCTGCAGTGCAGCAACTCTATCTCCCTTAGTTGTGGGCTGCTGTTCAGTCAGGTCTGCATGCAGCACTCATGTTGCCAGAGAAACATCTCCTGCCCACATTGCCCAGCCAAAGCACACACCACTCCAAGCAGGGAGGGAGCCTCCCATCACAGACAAGAGGAATGCCCCCCACTGAGCCTGCAGGAGGCCCTCTATCGCATGCTGCACAGCTAGGAACAGATGGAGGCCACAGGAATCAGCCATCTCTTCCCGGAGAAATAGGCAGAGGCAAACTCTTAAGCAGATTCTTAAAAAACAAAAACAAAAAACTCAGGAGGCACATATTTATGAATATTCACAAGTGCATATTGTTCTTTCTCTCATTTCCCAAAGGCTGCACCTCAAAGCTACTCTGTGACTACTCAGGTCATATTATAGACTAAACCTGGGCGGTAAGAGGAGGACTGACCAACCATGGAAGTTGAGAGGGCCAGAGGCACAGACCAGAATAAACCTGCTTATATTGGACTTCACTCTCAAAGTAACAGCCAAGCAATGTAGAGTTGTTTAGTCAAGAAACAATGTTTAGTAAGAAAACCATTAACTTCGTTACTGATCCCCCGGCACAGCCAAAATGCAGAAATACTTGCTTATTTTGGACATGAAGTTGGTCTAGAGAAGTAAGTCCTTCTTATTTAACTAATGGCCACACAGATATTCCCTATTTCTTAAATTCATCCAACATGTACACTTGAACGCTGCCCATGATTTCAAGGAAGCTTATTTCCACATCAATACCAGTTAGCACCACATTTGAAGGCCATCGCTGCTGGACAAAACTAATGGCACCAGTTCCTCCTGCACAAGCCTCACTGTTGTGAATATGAGTTACACAAGAGCATTCATTTCTTACTGGTTTCTTCTGGTTTCCCATTACCATTGCTTCAAATTTACAGAATTTGTGGTGACTACATTCTAAATTAGATTACTATTCGCTTTCTATGCACATGTATCCCACCCCGCCAGTTTCCAGAGCAGCCTTTGCTGATTTGGTCCCTCCAGATGTTTTAGAATACAAGTTCCATCAGCCCCAGCATCCTTGAATGGCTGTGCTGGGTGGGGCTGATGGGAGTTGCTGTTCAAAACATTTGAAGGGCACCAGGCTGCTCTAGAACATGATCTCCTTCTGCCTGCCAAGGCCCAAAGAAAGGAAGGGATCCAAGCAGGCAAAGGACCCAGCAGCACAACTACAAAGTTGGAACCCAAAGGCAGCATTTCAAAATCAGCAAAACTGCCCAATACAGCAGGGCTTTCCTGGGTCAACTGGCAATGGTTTGTTTAATATATCTCTGTCTATCAATTAACCTCTTCTTTCCCCCCGTTATATTTGCAAATAAAAAACAGGGTGGAGTGCACTTTTAAGGGCTCCATCTCCAGCTCAGCTCTCCAACCTCCTCTCACCTAGCAAATGCCCCAGGCACTCCTAGGACACAATGACCACAGCGCCGTGTGCCACCCAACTGCTGGCACTGCTGTGTCTGGGGCAACAGATGTAGCAACAGGCCTGGCAAGGAGTGATAGGCTTCCTTAGCCAGCAGCCACTGTAGCTGACCTGGGGGTAGCTTTTGAGGCTGCTGGGTTGCAGGCTCCGGGAGCCAGCCATGTCTGCTCAGGCTCAATGCCTACGGCGGTGCAGAAGAATGTTCCTTGCCAATACTCTGGGAATTTCTGTCATCTGCCTGCTCAGGTTGCCATGGCTCTCTGTTAAGCCAAGCAATACTTCTTTCACCAAGCTTCCAAGAAACACAGCCAATCCTTAAAGTGCTGGGGGGGGGGGCAACTGGACAAAAGAGTGGCTTGAATAATGGTGGCAGGACGACTTTCTCCCCTCCCCCTCGCATTCCAGACAGGCTGAGTCTGCTCTCCTGAGTCTCCCACACCGGGAATTTGTTCAGCAACCTTTTTTCATGCTGCCTTCGGAGATCACACCTCCGTATTAGCCTTCCATGCAGAAAAGGCCAGGGCAGATTGCAATCATTACAAACAGCATATTCCACTTGGTGCTATTCAGAAGTCATTTCCAAGTGTTTTCCCCTCATCAGTGGAGCAGTCTATGGACTGTTCCATAACCCCCATCTCTTCTGCCACACTGGAAACCACAGCCTTCCCCAACTCAATGCCTTCCAGATGTTTTAAACTACAACTTCCAGCAGCCCCAGCCAGCAAGGTTGTGCTGGAGTAGGAAATATGGCTTTGTTGGCTGGGACATATGGAAGTTTTAGCCCCAAACATCTAGAGGGCCCCAGGCTCCTGGAAAGCATTGCAGCCAAACATCCAGCAGGAGGTTCCTTCACTTTGGCCTTAAAATGCAGAGATCCTGCTCATTGCCATTGGGCTTGCACAGGGGCAGTTCCTGCTGTTGCACTCTAGGGATCAGACTTACCTGTCTTCCAATCTGCTGCTACCCTTAGCAACACCCAAAACCTACCACTTAAGGCAACTATCTCTAGGAAGGCCTGCCTCTGTTTTGAAGCAAAGCAGAACTGGGGATGACACTCAACTGCCTCGCTTCCTGAAAGGTCTTACTGAAACAGGCATTTACTGCTGGGTTTCTCTTCTGAGCTCCAAGTTTCTCTGCAGAAATGATCTGTCAATCTAGGGCAGTGTCTTAAATCAAATATTCCTTTTCATGATTATGGTATCCCTGCGTTTTCTAGCCACTCACTACTTCCACTGAATTTTTAACTTCACTCGAGTATGGATGTAGAAACAGGCTTATATACAGCCGAGGAAAACATCTCATTCTTTGGGTGAGAAGAAAATAATGCAGTTCAATGGCCTGGATCCAGAGAAAGTTAGCTGAACTTTGTTACCATTGAAATCAACGAGACTAGGGATTATTATTATTCATAACAATTACATTCATCAGTCATTTTATACAAAAGAGAAGGTCTCAAAGCAGATTAACAGTATATAATACAATACATAAAAGCTATTTAAAACAAATAAATGTAAAAACACCACAAAATACATAAAATGCTTTCCCAACACCACATCAATAAGGCCAAGTCCTAGCCACCCAACTAAAATATGAGCAACTCTGTAGGAAAAAACTTTCTAAAGTCCTGGGAACCATCAAGTCATCAAGCACCTTTATCCATTGGTTTGAATGGGGCCTAACTTGGACTGGATGCATCCCAATGGACCTGTTTATGAAAAATGGTAGATGCAGATCACAAGTAAACAAAGGTCGAAGGTCATGGCATCAGCTGAGATGGGGCTAAGAGTGAGCTCCCAAGTAGACTACCTGCCATTCCCAGGGGCCATTATTTTTAGTTTATTATTTCCTACCTATATCATCCTTCATCTGGTGATCACAGAGTGATTAGATAGATAGATAGATAGATAGATAGATAGATATTGTAACAAACAAAAACAATACCCTCCGCCAGTGTATTTCTAAGGCCCTTGAAAAAACATTTCATCCATGGGTAAGCAAATACTGGGCATCCTTGATTTGGAGGTGAAATGCTGAAATCACTGCCAAATGCTGCTTGAAGAGAAGAGACAGCCAAGGCTTCAGAATTCAAGTGAAGAATATCATCTAAGCAGAGCTGGCCACCCATTCAAAGCCCTCACCTGCCCCCCACCCCTGGTCAAGCAAGTGCTATCTGTTCATAACCCCTGCAGCTGCAGGGTCCATTTCTTCAGTAAAGAAAAACAGAAAGGCAAAAAGATGGCTACCTGATTAACAAGAGAAAGGAAGAGACATGCAGGCTTCACAGAATAGAAAGTTCCCCAGAGGAAGTGGCCAAGCGTGACGGAAGTGCTCAGTTCACCCCTTAAAGCTATGCTCAAAAAGATAAACTCTCCCCTCTCAAGGCGAGAGCACCAGCTTGCAAGTCCCTGAAGAAAAACCATCATTATGCTCTTAAGGCAAAGTTTAGCTTTGCCTGGCCACATTTATTTCACTGCTTTTTTAAAGAATTAAATGCAGAGTCTGTATTTCTGTTTTCTTATTAACACTGAAAATTCTTCTGACTTTTTCAACTGGAAGTTCCAGCTTCACCTTGATGAACCTCCTGGCCTTGCGCTAATACCAAGTGGCTCTAAAAGGAGCTCTGGTCTCAAGTATTTCAGGAGCCAAAAAAAGCACAAAAGTCCTGCAGCCAGATTTTAAGCATCTCGCTTGCAACATCAGGTTGTACTTTGTGAACTTTGCTGCCACCTGGGAAAAGGGATAGAGTTTGCCAAGTACAGTCGTACCTTGGAAGTCGAACAGAATCCATTCTAGAAGTCCGTTCGACTTCCAAAACGTTTGAAAACTAAATCGCAGCTTCTGATTGGCTGCAGGAAACTCCTGCAGCCAATCGGAAGCCACGGAAGCCCCGTCAGACATTCAGGTTCCAAAAGAACATTTGCAAACCAGAACAATCACTTCTGGGTTTGCGGCATTTGGGAGCTAAAACATCCGAGTTCCAGGGCCTTTGGGATCCAATATACGACTGTACTCTTATCCACCTGACCCCCAAGATTGCAATCTAAGAGGGCAGCAGAGAGAAACACCCCAACATTCCATCTCATCAGAGCACTTTCTTGGAACTGACTGTTTTAAATGGAGAATAGATTTGTCAGTATTGGGTCTCAGTGTCATGTTTTTCCAGTCTTAAATTCAGTTTCTGTGGAAATTTGTGAATTTAAGAAAAAAAATTCTCATGAAAATTAATCAGCATTTTAGGGCAAATTTATCCTAATAAGCACCCTTTTAATGCAATTTTGACTAATATACATGTTTTTGCAAAGCAATTTCCCCTAATATAATGTATTTTTGTATGCTGTTTTCACAAATACTGTATATGCATTTTCATGCATACTTTGCCCAAATATACAGTTGCAACTTGGTTGTCGAACAGAATCTGTTCTGGAAGCCCATTCGACTTCTGAAAACGTTCGACAACCAAGGCACGGCTTCCAATTGGCTGCAGGAGCTTCCTGCACTCAACTGGAAGCTGTGGAAGCCACGTAGGACATTCCAAAGAACATTCACAAACTGGAACACTCACTTCTGTGTTTGTGGCATTCCAGAGCCAAAACGTTTGAGTGGCAAGGCGTTTGAGAACCAAGGTACAACTGTATGCTTAAAAGAAACACAACTTATTGCTTGGCTGGGGAACTGCACTGTAATTCATTCAGTGTGGTGCAATTTTAAAAGGAAGGCCTTGTGTTTGTTTGCATATCTTTTCAGAAAGTGTGAATCTGGTAAATTTGTCTTTAAAAGTAAACTGAAGTGAATTTCTCCCTCACCCCTGGCTTTAAATTCACTCAAATATTCCCGTTCCACGACACTCACCACACCTCTGTAAACCCAAGAGAATGACCATCTTTTAGTCTACATACAAATAAAACTGTGGTAAAAGCTCCTGGCTAGATAGCCTTATTTTTTCCTCACTTTTGATTAATACTTTGGTGATTAAAAATTATGTATATTTACAGGGCGATATGCTGAATTATAACCAACTTAGATTCTGACTGCTCAAACAAGCAGATCTGGCAATCTTCACCTATTTATAAACAGTAGATTAATAAATGTGTTTCTCGGATGTAACACTTCAGGCTACAGATGGAGACTCACATGGCAGAATTCTCTGTTAAAAACAATAATAATAGCAACAATATCCTTGCACATAGAAAGCTTACATGTCAGGAAGAATTGAAATGTTACTTTGCTGTGTGCAGGGAACTCCTGCAAAGAAAGGAGCATTCAGTTATCGAGACAGCACATGCTAAATCTGACCTAACAACGGAAACATAAATCATGCGTCTGACACAAATTGAAAGAAGTCACATGATTTTCCAGACAGCCTTCACCACGTAGCAGAGAATGGCAATGCAATTATGTATACATTCAATTGAAGGCAAACTTCTTGTTTATATTAACTCTTTGTAAAAATTTGACAGTATACAAGTGCTGAAAGGGCTCTGTACTCTACCACTACTATAGGTCAGTGGCAGAACAGGTGCTTTGCACACAGGAAGTCCAAGGTTCAATCTCTCCAGCAATAGAAGGGTCAGGTTGTGAGAGAATTATCTGTCTGCTGCTGGGGCTGCAGTCCAACAACATCTGAAGGGCACTAGGGTGGCAAAGGTTACTTAAGAGGAATGCCACAGCCAGGGCAAATGAAATGCTACTTAAAGTTCTCCAATTATTCTGATGATGTTTTTATTTCTCAAATCATGGGAAGTACCGCATTATTCTCTGTATAAGACTAGGTTTTTTTCCTAAAAAATAATGTCCAAAATTTGAGGGTGTCTTATACACGGATAGATCTCCCCCCATTTTCTTAAATCGGAGTCCCCCCAAATACGAGGCATCTTATACATGGGTGTGTCTTATAGACGGAAAAATATGGTAGTTATTTCCATGTGAAAACCATAGAAATAACATTAGGAAATAACTTTCACTGACATCATCAGCACCCCCTTCACAAAGTCCTCACCCCATTTATTAAAATCACATCAAGCAGATGCAATTATAATAAACAGGGGCACTATCTATTAATATTATTATTGCAACAGCAGGAGAATGTGCACGTGCATTGTAGAAAGCAGTTTACATTATGTCAACTAAATATTTAACAAGCAATTAAATTCTCAAGCATATTCCCAGGAAGAAAAAGCTTTCCGCAACTCACATCTTTGCATGCAAGACTGCCAGGAAGCTGAAGCCCTGGTTCAAAACTAAAGCAACCTTGTCCAAATAGCTGTTTTTGGTAGAAACTCTTCCAGGCTAGATGTAAAGGATCACTGCTGTAGACTTAACACAGACCAAAAAAATAATAATCTGAATAACAACCCCCACTTCTTTCTAAAAAACACACAAAAGGGCAAAAAATGCCCCGAGACTTCTGGGTATAGGGTGGTATATAAATTCAATTAATAATAATAATAATCATCACGACCACCACCATCTCATATTTAGACAGTGAGGAAGCTTGTAACAAGTAAGAGATAAATTTTATACATCTCAACATGGAATCTGAAATTTTGCAATAACAAAATACCCTTTACGTATCCTCTCATGGAGTGCAGGCTCAGAACACCCGGCTCAGTCTGGTATTTTCATTAAGAGATCAACAGAAAGTGGAAACTGCCTCTTTCAGCTGAAGTTTCAGTTACTTGGACTTGCAGGATGAGAACTTTTAAGGTTGTTCCATCTCTGTCATAAAACACAGATATCCCCCAAATGCCAGAATATGCCTCGTGCTTCTTTAAGAGGAGGCGGCAAGGCAGAAAGCCTAAGAGTGAGGAAGGAGGGGCGATAAAACTCACGTTGATAACAAGGCACTCTGACTCCCACCAGTTGCTCACAGGCTCTGCCCAGCCTGTACAGAGACCAGCAGGGGGCTGGGAAGCTGCTGATGAGTCATTAGGACTCTCACAAACGCCCCAAAATATTTCAGGCTGAGGCTTGAAAAAGGAAGTTTGAAAAAGGAAGCCCTCTTGGTCTGAAAGAGCAGCTTTGGGGAAAGCACTAAACCAGTTTATAGGAAGTCCAAAGTACTTTCTACACACAGTGGATTAAAGAGCATCACACTTTTGTGTGGACTTTCTGAATAGTGTAATCATTTGTCCTGAACTATTTTGGATGCTTTTCAAGGCTACAACCCCATCATAAAAGAAACCCCATTAAAGAGGGGAAACTCAAAACTACCTCATCTTTCTATCCCAGGACTGTAATTAAAATTTTATTCACACGAAAAGACTCTCTACAGAGGAGAAACAGTAGAAAACAGTAGACCATGTGAATATATTTAGCTACCCGATCTTCAGAGGGCTCTCAAGCACCTTTGCAAGGGCAAAAGGTTGGGCGCTGTAGGCTGGGATGGTGACTGCCTTCCTCAAATCCTGGCTCCGCTCTACTGTCACCGGCTCCAACTGCAGACTGTTGTTACTCCAGCTCCTTTTATAAACCACTGTGGGAAGGGAGAGGGAGGGCAAGCCCCTCCTTCTGTCCACTAAGTCCCCTTTCTCACTGTTTCGAAGCTTAGCTGACTGGGGCACTTCTCCAGCTTTCAGACAAAAGGAACAATAACCACACTTCCCAGATCTTAACTCACATTCCTCCTCCACTTATCCCTACGCACTTCCAGGAAACATATTTAAACCAGCAACTCACAAGTTTGCAGTCAAAATTATCAGCCAGCCACAGCCATAAGCACTTGCTGATGCCAGGCACCAAATATACTCTTCCTCTCCCGACAAGCACAGACAGTCCTTCAGGGGTGGGCAGATTGTGCAAGCCTCTGCCCAGTAACCAGAAGAAGCCAGATGGTAGCATAGCAGCGGCTGCACCTTTTCCAGAAAGGGGTTTCCGCTGCATTTGTTTAGCAACTTTGTATTGTTTTGCCTGCTTTGTATTGTATTAGCAATCTGATTTTTTAATCTATATTAATATATTTTTTAATCTATATTATTGCTATAGTGCTTCATTTGGGTTTATTATAAGCTGCCTTGTGCCTTCTGCTTTGCAAATAAATGCATGGTAGAAATTTTATTGCAAACAAATAAAGCACTTAGTGATTTGTTTGATTAAGGAGGAATACCAATCTTGTTAAATAAATGAAAATATATAAATAAAACTTGGCAAAATTCTGGCAAAAAAATGTTGCCATAGCTAAATGTTTTGTAGCATTCCCCAATAGATTTTCTTTGTAGAAATGTCTCTGTTTTGCATATGTGCTCTTTGTAAGGATCGCAGGAAGCTCTATTTACACAGAGACATATCATTGGGTCCCTCTACCTTAGTAGCTCTCCGGGGTTTCAGTCAGGCTATTCCCAGCCCTACCTGGAAATGTTGCCATGGATTGTGCCCGATAACGTCTGCATGCAAAGCCAAGGATCTGCCACTGAGCTGCAGCCTTTCTCCATCAAAGGAAGTTAACTTTTACTGAGTCAGACCAGTTGATCCATCTAGGTCAGGGGCCGGCAAGGTTTACCTCGCCTGGGCCAGTTCACTTCAGTGGACATCCCCCTGTGGGCCGGATTGCGCGCGTACGTGAGCGCACCTGCCCACGATTTCGGCATCTGGTTTAGCGCAGCGCGCGGGGACTCGCCAAGCAGGCAGCTCGGTTTGGGGGCGACTCGGGGGCCGGTTAAACGACCCCCTTGGGCTGCTTGTGGCCCATGGGCCTTAGGTCGCCTACCCCTGATCTAGGTCAGTACTGTCTTCATGATTTGCAGGGAGAATCAGATGGTGAGAGATGATATAATGTCTTCCCCAGCCAGGCTTTGATTCAAGAAGTTACCTTGAGGGCACTCCTCCCACAACCACCAATTCTACCTTGTAGGTCCTCCACCCCCTGGAGGACTGTGGGTTGTGAATTCTGCCTGTAGTTATTCAACAGAAGCCACGTGCCACAGGGTTGGGAATATTATATGTTTGCCAATAAGGCACCAAGTGGTTCCATCCTAAACAAACCACTACCACCCCATACAATTGCCCAGGCCTTGCTCCAAAACCCTTTGCTATGCCAAGTGATGCCATCAGCTATACAGAGCAGTGTCTTTAGTGTACGAGCTTTTCTGAGGGTTCTAGGTTCCTCTTCCCTCACAACTTTCTCAAATGAATATAAAGCTTATTTATCCAGAGGGATATTAACTAGTGCTGGTTAACTACTTTGTGTTTTATTTGAGCTTGTGATTTTATACTACTTTTTCTTTAGGTGAGCTGCATTGGAAAAGCAGCATGCATTCTAAATACTGATGGACAAGTTTTGTTCATTCCAAAGTGGATTATAAAAGCAATGCGTGTTTCTAAGTCCTCAGTATTGCAAAGTTCTGAAAATCACAGATACCAGCATGCATACAGCAAAGGACTGGTACCTGTATGGGATCTGAACTGATTTGGTGTATGTGTTGTTGTTGCAAACATGTTTATGCGTGTGTAATTTGTTTTTATATATGCAATTGTTTCAAACTGTTGCACATGTGTAACTGTTTTATATATGTTCATATTATATACTAAATCGCTTTGAGATGCCTCATGATAAGTGATTCATAAATGAAAATAAAATAAAAGAATAAAAACCACAACAATTCTTTACAATAATTTTAGCACAGCTTAACTTCTGTATCTCTGAGGAGATGACTCTAGGTTTTAAACGTTTGGGGTTCTTCTTCTCTCTCAACCGGCTAAATACTTATTTGCTCAAAAATGACTCAGAAGGTACAGAGTCAAAGACACGTGGCTTCTGTGGAATAACTACAGGCAGAATTTTAAAGAAGTCATTTTTTTTCCATTTAACACTATGTGGTTTCCTGAACAACCATTT
This sequence comes from Podarcis raffonei, assembly GCF_027172205.1. Classification (NCBI taxonomy): domain Eukaryota; kingdom Metazoa; phylum Chordata; class Lepidosauria; order Squamata; family Lacertidae; genus Podarcis; species Podarcis raffonei. Next base: position 26,649,490 of record NC_070617.1, read on the forward strand.
CCTTATTTATACATTTATCTCTGGCTTTTCTTGCACTCAAAGTTGCTAACATCAGATAGCTGTTATTTTTCCACAGAAAAATGAAGCATTGGGGGGAAATTGTTTCAGAACATTTTCTGTATCACATCACTGCATCTAGCGATCTACCAATACTATTGTTTTACTGTACTTTTTATTCTTTTATATTCTGTTTTAATTATTTTTATGTACACCATCTGGAAATTTTGGGCTATGAGGCAGCAAAACTAATAACATTTGTTATTACATTTCCAAGTGTTCAAAATACACTTACAACAACCCCGTCCATTAAGTTCACACTACAGATGGAGAAGGCTGCTTGCTGAGGCTACTTTTCACTCATTTTAACTATACGTACTGGCAATGCAGCCAGACTGACCCACATTACACTTCATTCTGTACCGGCAGCAAACTTAGGCTCAGGAAAGGAGTCCCCGCTTGGGGTTTTCCATTGATTATTTTCTGAGTCAGGATCTCCAGCAGCAGGAGATATCATATTGCAACAGAGCCCACAGATGCAATTTGTACCCTTTCAGCAGAGTGTGCCATGTCATCAGAGTGGATCACTCATCAATGCATGCCACTCCCCTCCGCCAGGAAAGGCTACGTCAGTGAAGCGCCACTGGGGCTTCGTGTTTTTTAGGGCTGGTCAGGTGCCAAAGTATGGCCCATCACACTAAGGTTCCCTCTTCAGAGCTAGGAACGGCTAAGCTGCATGAACAGGCCAGGTTACACACCGCGTGCTCAGTGTCAGGTGTCACTGTGAACTGGAGCTCCTCCAAAGTTCACAGAGTTCTCTTGGATCTTGGCAGCACCTTTTCTACCTGGGTTATAGGCAGCATTCCCATTATCTATTCTGAGCCCAATTGTGCAATAGTATTTGGTGTTTACATTTAAATGAAAATAAAAAAGTGGGGAGCAGGGGAAACAACAAAAAGCTCAGCAAATTAACCCTCTCTCAGTAGCTTTATCTGAGCCTATGATGACCACTAAATGCATGCAGAGAATTTCACCCTATGCACACAGGAGAGCCAAATTTACAGGGGTTCACTTATACAAGGAACTTGGTCTGAGGCAAACCGAGATGTCCTTTCATTTGCCCAAGTGTTGTAGATCTTTTGATTTTACCCATCATTATACCTGGCTGCTAAGGTTATCCCACTGCTGTTTTGTGCTGCTTTTATATGAATTTGTTGCTAACATTTCTAGTGTTTTTTTTTTTTGTTAGCCACTAAATCAGTGAGATATACAATGGTACTTTGGTTTACTAACTTAATCCGTTCTGGAAGTCCGTTCTTAAACCAAAGTGCTCTTAAACCAAGACGTGCTTTCCCATAGCAGCGGGGGACTCAATTTACAAATGGAACACTCTCAACAGGAAGCGGAACATGTTCTGCTTCCAAGGCAAAGTTAACAAACCAAAACACCTACTTCCGGATTTGCAGCGTTCTTAATCCAAGTTGTTCATAAACTAACCTGTTCTTAAACCAAGGTACCACTGTAAATTCTCTTCATTAACTGAATAGTAAAAGAAGTTACTTTTGCTGCTCAATTTGCATTCTACCTTTCCAACAAATGGTACTCAAGGCAGCTAACAAACAACTGGAAGGGGTAGAAAAATCATTTATGCAGAATTCCCAGGTCTGCGCCATACAGAAACATCCATTCTGAAATGCAAAGACACAAAGCAGCCCACTAGAATGGCTAAGAGTCTCTTCATTAACAAAAAAGCAGGGAGCTTTTTCACACACCAAAGGAAAATATAAAATGAACATGCTGCAGCTCAAGGCGAAAAGCTGCTCTCATCCGGCCAAGTGTACACAAGCACATTCTTTGGTCAAGGCTTCCTTGTGTAAATTGATGTGGCAAGAATGCCGAGCTCTTTGGAGGAAAGGCTTCTTCTCCCTAAAGACCTCTAACCCCTTTGGACACAGCCCATGAACACATTCAGGAAATGCTTTTTGGATTCTCGGCCTCCTGGCTACATGATAACATATCTACCCAATGCAATCCGAGCCATCTTCATTCATCTAATTAAATGGAAGTAAATCCCCCTCTCATATTCACTGTGCGATCCAACTTTGGAAAAGCTGGAAGCAGAGCTCTATGTTAAAGCAAAAACGGGGAACTAGTGGCCCTTCTCCAGGCGTTGCTGGACTCTGCAACTCCACGTAGCCCCAGCAGCAACATTTGGAAGGGCATAGGCTGTACTCCATCCCTGCCTTTAAAGCAGGCTTCCTCAAACTCGGCCCTCCCGATGTTTTGAGACCACAATTCCCATCATCCCTGACCACTGGTCCTGCTAGCTAGGGATCATGGGAGTTGTAGGCCAAAAACATCTGGAGGGCTGAGTTTGAAGAAGCCTGCTTTAAAGCAAGGTTGGTGCTTAACAACTTAATGCTGACACCTGCTGGGAATCAAATGGCCATCTGTCAGGGAATCTTAATTGTGTTTTCTGCATTGCAGAGGTTTGGACTCGATGACCCTTGGAATCCCTTCCAACTCCACAAATTCTATGATTCTATGACATACTTTCCATAAATTTATGTTGATCTCACAAAGCAGTTTTGATCCAGACCAGCAATGGAGGCTCCAACAACTGGATGAACTGACAGAACACAACTAATTTTTATTTGATGAAATTTTTGATGAAATTAGTGCCATGGCAGTCCTTGATTTCTTCCTGCTAGGACCGATACTGCTTCTCTGTGAAATTTGCCTCTTTTATACACTCTCACTCTGTGCACCCTTGCCACTTTGCAGCAAGCTCAAGTGCAATTTAAAATGTAACACCTTCCTACCAACACAAATAGGCTAGCCCTGTGCTAGCCCTGTGCACTGGAGACTGAATCAAGGGGCGAGCCCCTCTCTCTCTCCCAGCAATCCATTCCTGTCCTGGTGATGGGCAGCTACACAACTCATTACCCATACAGAAGTGGGAAAAGCTCAGTCATTTGTGACCAAGGATACAAAAAAACCTGCAATGGGGGGGGGGGGTCCAGCAAAAATAGACTCCACTTTGAACAATCAAGCTTTTATATTTTTTGAGCCTTCCATTGTTGTAACAAACCGTTTGCAGCAAGAAGCAAGACAGCCCCCCCCCCACTATTAATTTGGCAAGCCATTCAATTCAGGGGTGCAATTAGGGGCCAGCCAAGCCGCGGACTTGTCAGTAAACACTGCATTCCAACGTCTTAGCACTTGATTTGAGGCTCTGAGGTGGGACACTTGATTTACAGGGCAGGAGGAAGCTATACAGAAATGTTAACATCAAAAAAAAGGAGCATTAACTATGACCTGTGTTCATCCCACCCCCCACCCCACAAGAGTGAGATAATAGGCAGATGCAAAAGTGTAAAGGTTGGGTGCCAGCAGTTTTTAAAGCAAAAGGGGCATACCACATTTACACACCGTGGAGACCACTTGCAGAAACACAGAGAGAAATAGAAAACAGTCCCAGAAACATTCCTCAGCACCAACAGAACAAGCTGTTCTGCTCAAGGAGTCAACTACAGGACACAGAAGCCACACCAGCAGGAACAAGAGGGTTGGCACAGCTCAGACCTTGTATTCAACAAGTGCAGAGTCACTGGCAGAATACACACAGACACACAGGAGCATTAGAACTACAGACTATGCAGTTGCACTCCTTCGTATCTAGTTCCTAATGGAATCAAGCCATCCATAGTTCACTCATTTAATTGGCCACCCTAGAGCCCTGGTGAAGGAAAGCTCCATGTTGCAGATACTACAACCACCGGTGACTGCATTACCACTCATCCAGATAAGAGACGCACGCATGGAACCCCCTTTGCACTCATCACCCAAACGCTTTAAAGACCCCTCTCCTTTTGTGGTCCAGAAAAGGCCCTAAGTGGCTTTCCAGGGTTTCGGACTGCTGTCTTTCTCAGCCCTACTTGGAGAAGCAGGGAACTGAACCTAGGACCTTCTGCTTTACCATGGAGCAATATGGCCCTCCCTCCTTATTACTATCACACAGGGCTTTTTTTAAAAGCCAGAACTCGCCAGGACTCATTTCCAGCACCTCTCAACTGGGCACCATTGCCATTTTAAGAGAACAAGGGAGGTGTTCATGGTGAATTCCAGCACCTCTTTTTCTAGAAAATATTCATTGCTATCATCACTATTACAACAGGCAACTAAACCAAAATGCCACTAGTCATGACACCCCCAGGGAGCAAGATAAAAGGTGATAGGTGGGTCCAAAAAGAAAAAGAAGGGGGGAAGGCTGAATACTTATGAATGCATATTAGTGTTCTGCCCTTCCTCAAAGAAACTCAGAATGATGGTTACACATCATAGCAGCCCTGGACTGGCACTCCGTGACTTGCTCAAAGCCACTCAGCAAGCTGCAGAGCTGAGCAGGGAATTCAACTTGGGTTTCTCACACCCAAGACACAAAACTTTAGAGCCACTGGACCACACCATTCCTTTTATTTTACATTCGGCAAGTTCATGTTGTTTTTAGCAAGGGATGGTGAGACGTTTAAGAACATGGCATAAAAACTTCCACAACTTACCTCCCAATCACTTGCGATTTTGGGGGGTGGCTCTAAACCCGACTTTCTGAGCTGATTCTCCTTATAATTCTCATATTGCTTGTACCCGGCATAACCTCCGCCTGTAGCCACCAAAAGGTGCAGTGGGCGTAACCGCAGTACACTTCTCACTGGTGCAGTGTAGAGTTTCCGCTGACCTGTAACAAAAGGAGATAGTACTTTAGGAAACCAGGCAGGCAGCCATTGACACTGCAGTGTAACAGAGGAAGAGGTTGTACAGGGAACCTGGCATCTCCAAGCCAGCCCAGAGAGAAACGTCACCATTGTTACAAAGACTGGCTGGGGGTTCTTTCAAACCATCAATGGTCACTTCCTAGACAAATCAATTCCCAACTCACAGCTTCAGTTCTCAAACATAGAGCACTATGGAACAGAGCCCACATTCAAATAAAACAATTATTTTGCTTTGACAATTTATATACTCATTCACTACATCAACTCTAAGCAGTGTACATAAAATTCAATACAATGAAAATAAAAATCAGTTAAAATTATAAAATCAGAATTCAGTTAAAAAGCCTACTGAAATAAAATAAAAAAATCAGTAGGTACTGGAAGTTCAACAGGGAGGGGACATGTCTGACCTCAACTGGAAGGTAGTTTCATAAAATCGGGCCCACAATATTGAAGGCACTGAAACTCCTCCAAAGAACTCAGTGATTGGGCAGAGATATAAGGGACCAAGTGATCCCTGGGGCATCTTGGACCTGAGCTGTTAACTTAAGAATGATAAAATGAGAAACTGACAGAAACCAAAATGGGCATTCATTCATCCCTTCTGGGGATGTTGCATTGCCTGTGAAAACCACCTTGGAAGCTGGAGATTTTCAATGGAGGGCTACTGCCACATTCATATTTTTGCTTAATAACAGCTGGCAAAATATGATGGGGAGATGACTACCAAATGTGCTTCTGACCTTTGTACCTCTTACATTCTGGCATCAAAATATTTCAAATTTTTTTTCCTTTGTTACCATTTCTGAAATGTTATTAAAGTACAACATTGTGTTTCTTTGGTATTTGGCACAGTGGGAAATGGCTGTTTTCCAACATTCCAGCAGTCTGGAAGCTGCATAATCAAAGAGACAGCAAACAGCTACAAACATAAAGAAGCCATGGGCTAACAACAACCCAAATCACCAGAGAGCTGTGAAAGGCAGAATACATATGAAGCCAGGGCTCTGCTGCACACAACAGGCACTTCTTGCACTCTATGGTCCTGCATAGAGACACGTGGTGCTTCCACTCAGTTAACAGTGCAAATTGGGAAGCCAAAAGATAAAAGAAAACAAGGAAGTGGGAGTGGGGGAAGAAACCTCATATCATTCTAATCCTTTTCCATCTCTATGCAAGCATGGATCTTATTAATTTGTGTTTCTTATCATAGCACAAGAAGCAGCTTGCACTTCCCTACTGCCACCTGCTGGTCAGGAGCATGTACTAGAATGAAGTCTTCTGGGAATCATTTGTGGGAGCAAAAGAACCTCAGCTAGGATGCAAACTGGCATACATTTGCATACAGGCAGATGCTTTTTACTGATGAGGTTTCTTCACCATAAGGTCCTATGGCTGGTTAAAACAATGTAAAAATAGTTTCAGCAGTGAGCCTGCCGTGAAAGCACTCTCACTGCATTTTAGACACATGGACCAGATTCAGTGGAAAGGAAACATGTTTTTCCAACTTGCAGTAACAATTGCATTTGCACAAAACTGATTGGCTAGCCCTTATGTAAATCAGCAAGCCACCAACCTTCCTTCCTTGCCACTGAGAACAAGATAACCATGACTATGTTATTCTGAGCTTTCTTCCTTCTTTTGGGACCCCAGAGACTGACACAATTAGAGAGAATATGCCACATTAGCTGCATCGGGGTTTTTTCTGGATTAGAATGTATTTATTAAAGGCCTTGGGGTCAAAACTTTTATATTTGTTTGTGGGTGGGGGATTATTGGTTTTTGCTATTGTAATTAAGTTATGTACTTTGTGTTTTCATTTTGTATTTTAATGCTGTAAACCAGCCTGTGATCTTTGGATGAAGAGCCGCATATAAAATTAATTACTTAATTAATTAATTACAGTAGTTAATTAAATTTCTGGAAATCGTTTCAAGTGTTCAGGAAGCCAAGGCTTTTGCACTTCTTCCAGCTATATTACTTTGTTTACACACCTCCTATATAAATCTGTATGGACATTATTCAGATCTTCTTTAGTGGCCTGGCTCTGGGTGTCCCCACTAAGAAACGGGGCCTTCTCTGTGGTGGTTCATGGTCTGTGCAACTCCCTTCTCAAATCCATTTGATTAAAACTGGCAAATCTGCCCATCTTGCTTGGGACAGGACACCTCTGTGCTCAAGGCAGAACAAAACCATCCTATTCTGGATGGTCTCCCAACTCTATAGAGCAGATTTTCAGGGGTCACTGGAGTCTGCAGGCCAGGGGCAGGGGGAGAAAGTAAAAAGTTGCCTCACCTCCTCCGTTAGCAGACACTTTCACTAGATTAAAAGTCATTGTGCTTGCACATAAGGCACCAACAGGCCACAACCAAACAAAATTAATTTCAAAGATTAAAACATAATTAACAGTTCTGGCCTACATCACCACCAGAATACTCATGCTGCATATACATGATGAATACCTTCACATGATTGATTCAGCAGGAACTACAAGACCAACAGGTTTAATTTTCATCTAATAGTCAGAGACCTAAAATTTCCCAAGGATGGGTATCAGAAATTTAACATCAAAGAGCAGTTGCTATACATGACATGTCACAATCATCATCACATACAGATTACAGATTCTTTATTATGTTGTGTCACAGACTCAAACAAAGCAAAATTGCATAAAGTATCAAATATCACAAAACGGGATCATATCCTGTTCTGTGTATTGAAACCAGCCTTCCAAACCCTCCCTAACCCTCTCTTGCAAAAAACTTCTCTCTTCCACTTCCTGAACAAACCAACTACCTTTAATACTGTGCTTCCAAACCATAATTTATAATCATAGTTTGAAGTGGTAAGATAAACAATAAGATGAAAAAATATGAGGATTCTTACCAGTAAGGAGGAATGGGGAAAGTGGTTGCTTCCAAAGTACCAACATCTTCTTCATAGACTGATTATCATGTCTTACAATGCTGCTGTGGAAAGGGGTACTAGTGGTGATGGGTATAAAAACAGGAAAATACAAATAATTATGGACGCATATCTATATAAAAAATCTACATTAACTACACATATTCATAAACCGAGCTACAAATCATTATCTTCCTCTGGATTACTGTGTAATATTTACCTACTCCTGCTTTACCTTACCTACTCCAGATCATGGGCAAGTTATAAATCTTTTTAGAATTAAAATAAATAAATCATGCAATGTGTATTTTAGAGAGCTCATTTCATCTTTCTTGACTGGCAGGTTCAGGGCTGCACTTCATTATTTTTAGCCCACTTTTTCCTGTTTCTGCAGGCTTTCCAAAATCTGCTTTTACTGAGGACAAATTTAGCAGCAAAGAAATACAGGAAGCCGCACCTGAAGCCCTGACCTTTGCAACCTCTTCTATCTTGAGGCCGGCAGCAGAGTTCACGGGCATTTTAAACCCATCAACCTTGATGTGTATGGAAAATCTAGAGTTGTGAGGAGGAAAGTACATTACTGTGGCCAAGTGAACACCCTCTTGTTAACCCTGAGAGGTTCTGCAGTGTAATCACATCAGAGAACATGAGACCTTACAAGCTGGAAACTATCACACTAAAGCAAATTCAATCCAATGGCCTAAGCCTACTCCTAATTAAAGTATCTGAATTAAGATTTGCTCCCTATGGAATTTATTTTCAAGTTTTCTATGTTGCACAACACTGTATGGGAGTCGCTGAGAATCAAGCCTTGTCATTACAGACTTGCTCCAGGTACAGTTCCTTGATTATGACAGGTAGGTGAAACTCAGGAACTGTATTTTATGATGAATAGCAAAATGCTTCTCATCATACCAGGTGAGGGAATGCATGGGAGAGAGAAGAATATGTACCCTATTGAAATCCTCCACTACCACATTGGTATGGATGAGAAGGAACACTGGAGGAGCACTGTTGGATCAGACGAAAAGCCCATCTAGTAGTCCAGCATCCTGTTTTCACAATGATCAACCAGATGCACCCATAAAAACCCCACAAGCAGAACTCAAGGGCTAAACCACTCTTCCCACTTGGAATTCCCAGCAACTGGCATACAGAGACGTACTGCTTCTGACACTGGGTATAGTATATAACCATCGATAGACAAATGTGTGAAAAATAAGGCTAACTTCCACTGAAAGCCATCCAATGTGGTGGCCATCTTGTGGCAGCAAATTCCAGTTAATTATGCACTGTGTGAAGAAATGTTATCTCTGCAGAGACATGTGGGAATCTACAAATGTGTGCAGTAATTTAATATTCATTATATGTGTGATTAGGGTGGGGAAGATGCCCTCGGGGACCCATTAAGATAGGGCTAAACCAAACCCTTGCTATTTGTGACAGACGGACAGACAGACAGACAGACAGACACACACACACACACACACACACACACACCCTGCCAGAGTTTGAGGCATATCCCAGATTGCTTACTTTGGCTCACAAAATTTAATGGGGGTCACTGGGTACAAAGTCATTGGTTCTATTTTATGGTCACATTTTAGAATCCTGACATTTGTTCACCTGCACTGAAAACTATGCCACTAATACAATTACAAATTGCGAATGGAATTAGGCAGAGTCACTTGCCCAAGACCACTCAGTAAAGTCCAAAGCTGAACCACGATATGAGTCCAGATCTCTTAGCACCAAGCACAGCACTCTACACTGACCGATTAAAACTGTTTCTCATCTTGTTGTTGCTGACACCCATCTGTCTCAGGAGACAATGGAGGAGTGTGCCTTTTGGGGGTGAAGTCAAACTGCTGGAAGTCAGCATACACAAGGCGAAAGCTTCCATCATGAGTTCAATAGCAGCATATATTTCAGCTGTTAATAAGAGGTGTCTCTGAAGCACTACTGAAAAGCTTTGAATAGGAGCTCTTCCTCTTCCCAATAGCTAGTTAGGCCTGCAGATAAAGCCTCCACAGAGGAAGATCAGAATGTTCCAGACTTACTGGAGTTGGCTGCCTTCACCTGCCAGGGAGCCAGTTCATATTACAGTCCTTAGGGCCAAATAAAGTGCGATGACAGAACTGTGCATTTAGTTATAATTTATATCTCACCTTTCTACTGACGCTGTACTCAAGACAGCCCACATTTTATAGAATAAACTGGTGACAAGGGCCAGGGCCCCTTGGGCAGCTAACACCTCCCTCCTCACCCTTGCCTGCACCTGTGGTGCTCTGCCTAGAGAGGCTTGCCTGGTGCGCCACATTACTCTTTTGGCACCAGGCAAAGACTGTCTTGTTCTCCCAGACCCTTTAATGTATTTTATCTTTTAAGCTCTTTGAGGGTTTTCAGTATATTTCCCCCCTTTTCCTTTTTGTTTTTCTTTGTCCTAAAAGGTAGTGGAATAAGTAATGTGCATTGAATTTTTTGTCATATGAGCTTTATTGTATTTTTAATATTTTGCTGGAAGCTGCCCAGAGTGGCTGGGGAAACCCAGCCAGATGGGCGGGGTATAAATAATAAATTTATTATTATTCTGAAAAATATAATAAAGATGATGATGATGATGATATATCATCATTGATATTATTTTAATATTTAATATTGTTTAGTTTTTATAATAGAGTAAATTGGTCATTCTTAACTTATGTATGCAAGTTGAATTAAGTTGATATGCAAATAGGACAGTCATTTGATTTAGGCTGAAATGGATTTTATGGCTGGAATTATTAATGCACTAATGCTCCCCCCAACCCTGCATTTTCTAAAACCATGGTTTGAACATGGTTTGCTTTAAACTAACCATAGCTTATGTTAATCACAGTTTGCCTGTTCTGACAAAATTACAAACTGTGGTGAACCAAAAGCAAAAGCTTCGAAACTCCTCCTTCCAGCTGTGCAGAAAGAGCGGAGCAGGTTCATCAATGCAGGGCTAAAACATGTTTTAGCATTGTGTTAATCCTGCTTTAGGTGCAAGCATAGCACAGTTGGCTTTCTCTCATTTGCACATGTTGCTCGAGAGCCTCTTTCTTGTAAGTTCTACCTGAAGGCTGAAACGAAGAGGGAGTAACTAATTCAGTATCCTGAGGAAGTTCATGGAGGTTGATGAGGGGACAGAGAACCCAGTCACCTCTGCTCCCAGTCTCCTGAGATTTTATGGAGATGGAAAGATGAGCAAAGAATGTCTAGCCCCTGTGTGTTCCCAGTGACCTACAGCTAGGGTGGCAGGGGAACATTCAAGAGCCCAAATTTATATATTCCCTGGGACTTGATTGTGTGTATATATGGTAGCAATGATGAGGTTATTTAGAGTCCAAACTCCACACTATAAATGGAATTGATGCGAAAGAGAGTAATTCAGATCAGAGTTCCACAGAGTTCTCATCTGCCCTCTGTGACTCTAGTGGGAAAGCACATGCAAGACGCTGAGAACCACAACTCTGTTCAGCAGCTTAAAGGAGTTTGTGAAGAACACCAGAAAGGCCCTCCTTTCCCTTTTTGTTCATATTTTACAACATACTGTCGCTGAACACAGGCATTATGGCTAGCAACTGTTGACAGACTCATCTCCTGTGAAATTAAACTACCCATGAAAGAAACTACTTCTGAGAGATGATCATATATGCACAGAGTAAGAAATTTTAAGACTTGACTTAAAAAACGCGCACACAATTCAATTCCAAAAGTAATTTCCTTTGCATATATTAACTATTTGCCATCACAAATACACTGGGAAATTATATGTGTGTTTGCCAAAAAAATAAAGCCCACTGAGTTGAACATGGCTTACTCTCAAGAATAGGTGCCTAGGATTGCCACCAAAATTTCATTATTACAGTGCAATTCTAACCATGTTAATTCCAATATCCCCATTTAATTTAGTGGAAATTACTTCTGAGTTAACACTCTTATGAACACACCTGGAGGCTGAAGTCCTACACCCACTTACTTGAGAATAAGTCCCATTCAACTCAGTGGAGCTGCCCTCAAAGTGAAATATACATAGGGATGGGATCAGCATGTTAAGGATTGCAGTGGTAACTTACAGACTTTAAGGGCTTTTAAAAATCAGTTTGCACTGGCATAACATGCAAAGCCCAGAGCTAAAACAGGATGGGTAAAAATTCTTGATGCCAGTCAAACAGGCATTGTTGGTTAGGAACACAAAACTAGTCTAATATGCTTACAAAGGCCCCTCAAGAGCATCTATTTCTCCTGATGCAACATTTTGTAATGTTTTCCCAATGCAAATTCAGTGCCAGGTGATTTTGACACAGAGAGTTACTGAGTTCTAGTTTTATTTAATGCTAGAAGGAAAGTTTTGTGTTGCATTATTTTATCATATCTGTCATTGTTTTTTAATTCCCAAATTTTGTTTTTAACACTATTTTATTTTTCGCTTCTCTGAGCCACCCAGAGAGACCGTTTGGGTGGGTGGCTTAATAAAATCAATAATGATAATAATGTGGATAGGCCATTTCCCCCAAATCCTCCAGGTTGAGCTAGGGCCCAACAGGCACACACTGCAAGGGGGGCAGTGAACTGACCACTTGGCTAGGGCTTCCTTTGCACCAGAAGGGGAACGCAAGGTCCCTGTAACAAAGCCTTGAATATCTGTAAGTAGAGCAGCCCTCCCCTGCCTCCATTTTCCTCCATTCCCTGCTTCCCACATCCCTCTTATTTTCTACTACATTGTAAGCACCTCAGGGCAGAGACCCCCCCTTCTCTCACATTTTGGAAAAGCACCATGGATGGCACTAGAGAGAAATAAGAGAAGACAAGGACTCCAGCAGCAATACAGGCAGTTAAGAGCAGGCTTAAGTGCCCCTGAGCACAGGCAGAGTGCATTTCCCTCACCACACAAGAAAGCAAATGCCAAACTTTAAACTTCAGGCAGTTTCTAACTCTTTGCTGCTGCTCTTCACGACCTTGTCCCGAAGTGTGATCTCCCACCTTCACACCGTAGGGTACCACAGATCAACTTAGAATTAAAACTTTATAGGGAGGCTGTGTACACACTATACATTTAAAAGCACCTTTTAAGCTCATCTCAGGCCCTCGCACCACACAAGAAACCTGGGACCCTGTCGTTTACCCATCAAAGAACTCCAATTCCCAGTACCCTTATCAAACTACAATTCCCAGGATTTGGGGAGTATATACATGTATTGGGGGGTTGTGTTTGTTTGTTTTTACCAGCCAGCCGTATATAAATTAACTAATAAAAATAAGCAAGTGGTGTGTACCGGGCCTGAGGAGTATTATCCAGCCTTTAATCATACTCAAAAGTCCATACCTATGAATTTCAGCGGCCCTACTACTCTGAGTAGGGCGCAACCCTGAATATCGTTAATGACACATTGGTTTGTTTCACGTTTAGACTTGTTCTAAATTTTAAACTGTTTTATTTCTCGCCGAGATCCGCTGGATCATAAATTTGAGGGCGACAAGAACCTGCACACCGCTTTGGCAATCCTTGTGCACACAAATTCCCCTGGAGGGAGACATAAAAAGGCGACTGCAAGTTCCATTCGGAGAAGACCCCGCTGAAATAGGATGCCCCCATTAACTCCAGTACGTCTCCTCTGAGTAGGACTGAGGTGAGGGGTTGGGGAGACCACCCCCCTCAGGGGTCCTCTGAGACGGGAATCCGCCGCCTGGCCAAGGGCCACCCGACACCTGCATGGCGAGGCACGGAGCACGCGCTGCGCCCCCTGCGCCTCACGCCCCGCCATGTCTGCCTGTCTCCCCCCACCTCCCTCACCCTCGAGGGCCAGCCCCTTCCTCCGAAACCATCCCGCCTCCCTCTCCCTCACGCCTCGCCGCCGCTAGGACTGCCGCGCGGTACCTGCCGCTCGCCCTGGCGCACGCCACCCTCAGAGCCCCTGCCGCCGCCGCCGCCATCTTGGCCCTGCTGCTGCTCTCTCGTTCGGTGGAGGGAGAAGTCGCCCCGCCGCGCGGCTGCTCTCTGCTCGTTTGCCGCGCCGCCGGGGCTGAGGGAAGGAGGGAGGGAGCGAGCGACTGGGCGGGCGCAGCTGGAGAGCACGAGCCAGCGAGGCGGGCCTCGGGCCGGAGGAGGAGGAGGAGGAGCCGCCGGTTCTCTGAGGCGCTGGGTTAGGTCGCAGCGCCTCAGCCGCCTCGCCTCAGCGGGGCTTGAGGGAAGCCCGGGAGCTTCTTGGGATTCCTCTCTCACGCAGGAAAAAGCATAATAATAATGCCGCAAAACGTCTCCAAGGCGTCTCACGCACACATTTGCAAACAGCCATCAATAAATCAATGCCAGATAGTTTATCCAGTTCTGGAACGACTAGCATCAGGGCAGCCACGCCGCTGTTAACAATGATGCGTTTGCTTTGTTGGAAAGTTATATTTCGATTTATTCGTCTTCATTCTGCATAAGTTATGGGGAGCTACTATGTGGAACAATAATTCGTAATAAAAAAAATAAAAGTAACCATCAGGTTGGGGGGGGGGAAAGGCCCCCACGCACATACAGAGAACAGCAATGATAATCCATATTCCCTTAAATGGCTAGGAGGTGAGATGCATAATGACAGAGCACAGAAAGGGTTCACTACTGTACTGATCCACACCATACATTTAAAGTACATGGCTTCCCCCCAAGTAATCCTGGGAGCTCTTGTTTGTTCATGGTGCTGGTAATTGTAGTTCTGTGAGGAGTAAACTCAATTTCCCAGGATTCTTTGGGGGAAGCCAGGTGTGGATGTGGCAGGTGTTAACGCCAGCAGCAGGCAGGCCTCACTAGGGAGATCATTCCATTGAGTTTATACATCTCGCCTTATTTACATTTATTAAACTTTATTAAACAAAGCTTTACTTCAAGGAGCTCAGGTTAGCATAAGTGGTTCATCTCCACCCTCTCTTTATCCTCACAAGCCTGTAAGGTAGAAATGGTCAGAGGCAACGAGTAGCTCAGAGGCACAGTCATCTTCTGGCCAAGCATGGCTTCAACCTGGGCTACCCTGGTCATAGTACAACCATCTTCGTGGTGCAGTTGTCTACACACTGCATACCCTCCAACATGCCACAGAGGGGAAAAGGGGGAATCCGTCTTTCGGGGTCTCACTTCGACACGAGTCAGGTGACTCGCATGGAAGCACAGCCCTCCAAAATGTGTTTTTGGGGAGGCTGCACTCAAAAACAGGACATCCAGGGATCAGTTGAGTAGTATGTACACAGTTACCTGGGAGTAAGTCACAATAAATTCACTTCTGAATAAAGACAGGTCTCGCTATATAAACACAATGCATTCTCGGGAAGTCAGGCAAGCATTTGCATAACGAGTCAACACTTTCCATTGCTTCCAAAATGATGGGCAAAACCAGGAAAACCCTCTGAAACTGCAAAAGGCAAACAAATGCTCTCTTTGTCCAATCTCTCCCCATCCATCCCTCCCTCCTACCATGTGAATCTGCTGCTGTGGAACAGCAAAACACAAAAAAGTAAGGCTGCTTATTTGTTTACAGTAATGCATGCAGGTCTGGCTGTTTGGATATCCGAATCTGCGGTGCATATTTTTGTTTGGGTACAAATTCCTCATGTTTGGATCAGTGAATTTTTGTATAGTGAGTGTTTGGATAGCAGGACTTGTGTTTGTGTATTTATATAGGATTGCATTGTAAATCAACTTTCCCAATCTGGTACCCTCCAGATGTTTTGAACATCATCAGCTCCAGTCAACATAGCTGCCCAGTGATGTCCCTGGGGCTGATGAGAGTTGTATTCTAAAACATCTACAAAGCACCAGGTTGGCAAAAGTTCTAACCACTATACTACACCACACCAGCAGTCTTTCTGTCACACACTCTCAGGGAAGCTAACAGTAAAAACATCATAATATTAACAATAATAAAAGTATTGCCTTAATTTAGATTTATTAATTACTTAGTTCAGATCTCATCTCTGCTATGAACTCAGGTGAACCACCTGCAATCCAGGAGGGGATGTGTGTATTGTGAGGATCCCTGAGTGCAGGCCTTTTTCCAACTGGCTTATGCAGGCAGGGTCCTGACTGACTCCAGCTACAAAAGCTGAGGTTGTTGAACAGACTCTTGGGCTGGGGTGTGGTTTCAGTTTTTGGTTGGGAGGGGGTTGCTGCTGTTGGTTTATTGTATTTTTATTTAAGATCTCATTTATGTTCAGTTTCGTGGTATATTTTTTAATGTTTTATTGTTTATATCTACTTTTATTATGTTGTAGTTATGTGTTTTTTCATATTGTAAGTGTCTTGAACTGTGCTTGAACTGTGGAAACATGGCATACAGATAAGGTTATGTATGTATGTATGTATGTATGTATGTATGTATGTTTGTATCTGGAGAATGCAGGTGAAGGACTCGGAACCTTTATAAAAAAAACTGAGGGACTGAGGGTGTGCAGGTGGGTAGATCACATTCCCCCCCTCTCTCTCTTCAAAATCCATTCCTGACACTTGAAAATCCTCAGAATGCTAGTTCAAAAGGAGATTTAAGGTTCAGTTGCTTCTGCTGAGTGTGAAATGAGGTTTTTAAAGCCCAACACAGTGCTATCTATGACAGATTGCCAGTGTGCGAAGACTGAAAAATGTTATAACTCATCTATTCTCTCTATCTCGCAGACTCGTCAGGCCAACTCTTGACCAAGCCCTGCTAACACTTCCCATCTGTGCCTAAGAATGGGGCCCCTTTCCCCGCCCATCATCCTTACATCCAGTGGATGCTGCTGCTGTTGCTCTCTCTCTCTTTTGTTAATCCTCCCCCAAACCCGAAAATAAATATTTAAGGCAGTGCCAAGACCCCTTGTTTGTTTCAGTCATAGCTCTGGAATTCATGGTATGAGGCAAGGCAGAGGCTTCAGTGTGTGGAGGCAAACTGGATTTATGCTTTGCATCTTTGGCCATGAAGGCTGCAGCAGCCACTGTGTTCATCCTCCTGACCACTCTTTCTCTTAGGTCTACAGGTAAGAGTGGAGGCACTGAGGGAGATGAAAGGCAGCCTCCACCCTGAACAATGCTAATTTGCTTTTAAGAGGCAAACGCCAGCAAGCTCCTCCACCATTACACTAGTCTTCTGCTTTATTTTTAATTTCTAAAATGTTATGTCTTTTTGTTATTGGAATGCTGTGCCAACCATCAGCACCAGTGCTCCTCTCATTATTTATTATTTGTTTGGTAAGCGTTGGGGTGGGGAAGCCGTGTTGTTGGGAACAAAGCAAGAAAGAGAGGGGTTGATGGGGGTTGGAGTCCAACAACATCTGGAGGGAGACGGGTTCCCCATCCTTGTTTTGCAGCGTCCCTCTCCCTTACAGGCAATGCATATCACCTGACTTGTTTCAAAATGTGGTACTCCTGCTTTGAGGTGGGGACTCCTGCTCATTCTGCCACGTGGGGCCTTGACTTCTTCCCCCAAAACCTGTCCTGATGTCTCTGCCATTCATCAATGATGCGCAGACTGCATAGCATGTTTTTGTTTTGTTTTTCAAATAGGGACCAGCCGTTTCTGCTCCTCAACTTTCTTCATTGCTTACCTTCAAGCTTCTCAGTTTCTACCCTATTCATAATATTGCCTGCTCTTTCTGTTCTTGCAGGGAAGAAGTTCCGATGGTGCACCCTTTCTGACCTGGAGCAGAGGAAGTGCTCAGAGCTATCCAAAGTGCTTCTGGCAGTGTTGCCTCCTGCCACGGTCAACGCCTTCGCCAGGGTTTCCTGCATCAGAGCTCACAACACTTACGACTGCATTGACAAGATCAGAGTGAGTACCCAGAAATTCCAGAGGTTATCCAAACCCCGGATCTCATTCATTTCTTCTACCTCCACAGTCGAAGCAGGCATCAGTGCTTTCGAATACCTGGAAACCATAGGAGGGGAGAGCGCTGTTTCGCTCACGCCCTTATTGTCAGCTTCCCTTTAGGACATCTGATCAGCCACTGTGAGAACAGAATGGTGGGCTTGGTGGTTCTGATGTCTTTTGGGCATTTTGGACTACAAATCCCATGAGGCCCAGCCATCACGGCTGTATGCTCCTGAGGCTTATTGGAGTTGCATTCCAAAGCATCCTGAGGGCACCAGGTTGTTGATGGTGGGAATCAAGGGTATGTGGGGGGCGGGCTGCTGGGGTGATTGCCCCGGGTGCATTTTTCTGACAGGCACAGTGTGCTGCTCACGCCCCCCCCCCCCGAGCCAGCCCTGCGCCACGAGGACGCAACAGCCATGTGCCCTTCGATTCCAGACCCTCAAGGGTGAGGCTGTGACTGAAGACATCTAAAGGCAGCCCTGTTTAGGGAAGCTTTTAATGTTTAATAGGTTATTGTATTTTAGTGTTTTGTTGGAAGCCGCCCAGAGTGGCTGGGGAAACCCAGCCAGATGGGTGGGGTATAAATAATAAATTATTATTATTATTATTATTATTATTATTATTATTATTATTATTATGAAGGGCACATGGCGTCCTTCTAATGTCACCTTCCCTGAGCCTTGCAAAGTGCTGCAGGGCCCTGTGCCTCACAAAGTGGTTCAGGGATGGTATTACTCTGGCAATTTCAGTGGCGAGGGCTGAGCTGGTGCACAGCGGGCTCCGTTTGCTGCGCATGCACCGGGCACCATACAATCACGCTCCACCGCTGGTGAGAATGAAGAGTCGCACATTAATTGTGGGGTTAGCTGAGCACAGCATCTGTTCAGGGTGGAAGCGGTGTTGCCCCAGGCAAATAACTGCAATTATTGTGGCAGGTTTTCATGCTTAATATGTGAGAGATTACAGCCCATTTATTGCCACATACGTACTTATTAAATCCTAACCAGAGGAAATTCTGCCATGACTAGAGGCAGGATGTTAGCCAATAATCCCAGGAAGTGTTGGGAAAAGTCTGCCTGACTAGAATAACTTGTACTGAAGATATTCAGAAGCTTGTTTTAAATACTATTTCTCATTCTTAATTAGGTGAACAAAGCTGATGCTGTCTCCTTAGATGCTGGAGATGTGTATTCAGCTGTGAAGCTTTATGGCTTGACTGTGGTGGCAAAGGAGATCTATATGGAAGGTCAGTCAGTGACCATACCCCCAGGGCTGGTGTCAGCACCCAGCAAATTGACCAGAGCCTACAGAAATGTAAAGAGCCTGCCCAGCCAAGCCTTGAGTCAGCACAATTCCTGGTGTACCTAGGTTAGCAATGGAGGTCAAGGGTCATGGAAGTGTTCCAAGCAGTGTGCTCTGGAGGGAGGCCCGCTCCCTTGGCTCTGGGATTTTATTATGGGATAGATGCTCCTCAGGGTCCTCATGACATCATTGGCATCAAAATGTCTGTCCATAACCTGCCCCCCAACTTAATCTGGGATCTAATCTTTCCAGCAAAAAATCAATAATTTACAAAACAAAACTGGTGCCAATAGCCCAACTGTAAATTAAACTGCCATCTGGAAGTACCGTAAACATTTCTTTAACAGAACTGGCCCTGCTTTTTCCACACAGACATTGCTTTGATCTGTGATAAACTGAGAGCATATCAACATAACACAGACTTAACTGGCTCAACCAGGGTGCCAACTTGAATAAAATATGGGGAGGGAGGTAAGGCAAGCCCCACCCTGGGTATTCGATCACATGATGTGGTGAACACAGTCATTTGAATGGCAATGCCCATCAACTTTTGGGTGGACAAGCCCCTCAGATACTTTATTGGTGGGGCAAAGCCCCGTCGGCTGCTAGGAGTTGGCTCCTATGGGCTCAACCATCATTCCTTCTCCCTAGGAAATCCTGAGAACACGAAGGAAGGCTTAGTGTAGTACAGCCGTTTCCAACCTGGTGCCCTTCTGATGTTGTGGACTACAACTCCCATCAGCTCCAGTCAGCATGTCTCTATGATAAAAGTTGTGATCCAAAACGACTGGAGGGCATGCAGTTGAGGAAGGCTGTTCTGTTCACACAGAGATCTCTCAGTGTTCATTAACATGGTTCCTGTATCTTCTGTACTTTTTTTTATCACTAGGTAACTGTGTGTTTGCTGTAGCTGTGGCCAGACGAGGAACGCTGGATATCCAAAGGCTAAAAGGGAGCCGCAGTTGCCACAATGGAGCCAGGTGGACCTCTGGTTGGAACATCCCTTTGGGCTTCCTTCTGGTTAGGAATGACCTCGTATGGGATGAAGACCAGCCCCTCAGCCACAGTGAGTGCATAGTGAAAGATCAGATGCTTAGCCTTGTATCAAAGGTCTGCAACCGATTGGAATTTGAGGGGAAGGACAATGTGCAAAGCACCTACCATAGATCCCAAGTCCTTCTTGTATTGGGACCACTTCTGCCACATGACGTCCTCTTTAGTGCCCCTGGTTTGAGCAGGAGAAATGCCAGAGCATGTTACTGAAACCAAAAGAGCACCAAACTGCTTAACTGTTTTAAGGCTGGACGATACCCAGGATGTTACGTGTCAAAGAAAAGCAAACCGCACCTGAGAATTTATCATGACATGCACAAAGTATCCTCACAATGTATTCTCATACCCGTCTGTGCCCACAAAACATAAACACGTGATGAGATCCTGAGACAGGTTCTCAGATCCTGTTTGGCCAGAGCTTTTTTTCAGGGAGAGCTGCAAACCAATTTGACAACACCCAAAGGAAGCACCTGTTGTCATGGCGTTGCCTGGTAAAGTGCTCCCTTCCTGTTTTTGTTTTTTGATCCAGATCATTATGAGGCACCTTTAATTTCAAAAGGATTAAGTCTGTCAACCAATTCAAGAAATTTAGTTGGCTAATTATCTTGTCTTTTACCAGTTAAGTTTCAATAAACCCACACTTTACCAAAACTTCAATATAGGAAAAGAAAGTGCAATATAATTTACAGTTAATTAAAAATTAATGATTAAGCAGAAGCTACCATTCATTGTTAGTTGCAAACATATTATTGATTAATTTCTTTTTCATTCACCGCTGCAGAAAGAGACCAGACCCCAAAGTAGCCTAAGTGAAACAAGCACCTACATTCTTAACTTGCAGCCCAGGTGATGAACTATCACCTTGCCAATGAGACATTAAACTCCTAATTCTAATTTAAAAAATAGATGAAGACTGGGGTCTGACTCTTGAAAATGTTTGGTTACAGCATTAACATACAGTATTATGTCTGCTCAAAGGTTTGCCCTATTGAGTTCAATGGAATGTCTTAAAAGGTTATAGATTTGTTTTATATGGATGTAGATATGGTTATAGATTTGCAACCTCAGGCTGCAGTCCTATACCTAGAATGAAGTCCCAATGAACTCAGAGGGGTCTACTTCTAAGTAGCCATACTTAGGAATACAACATAGTGGGTACATTTCTGTGAGTGCTTATCTGAGGATAGGGCTACATTCTGTCTTCTTGGGTCTGACCGAGATGGGCTCTTCTTACATTCTGATCATGCAGAGGTTGAGTCCAGAATCTGTGTTATTTTAGCAGTGCGTTTCCATGAGAATGTCTCCCCTTCTCATTTCTCCAGTCGTCGGTGGTTATTTCAATGCCAGCTGCATCCCCGGCATCGGAGTCGCCTCTCCGCAGCTCTGCTCCCTTTGCCAAGGACAGAAATCCTACATCCAGGACAAGAACCACTTCTGTGAGACCAGCGGTGGCGAACCCTTCTCTGGTTCAGATGGGGCCTTCAGGTGGCCTTGCGCTTGTGCTTGAAGTGCAGGCGGGTGGGGCTGGAGCAGGTGCTGGGTGGCCTCCTGTGCTAACGCCACTTCAATCTGTGTGCAGGTGCTTGAAGATTGGGGTGGCAGATGTTGCTTTCCTGGATCACCTGGCCATCATGAACGCCACAGGTAAACTTCTTGCTCGGGGACTCTCACCTTAACATCTGCCCTGGAGACGTACAGCAGCCCGATGTTAAATTCTCTCACTCCAGCTTCTCTCGATGCCAGTTGTTCTTTTCCCCTCCCTTTGTTCAGAGCCAGAACAAGAAGAATATGAGTTGTTGTGTCCTGATGGGTCAACAGGTCCTATGACTGCTTACGCTGCCTGCAATCTGGGCCGAGGTCCAGGACGGGCCATTGTCACGCGCCACAACTTCAAGAAGATCGCCAAGAAGTTTCTGACTGTCATTCAGGTATTTCTTAGCCAACACAAGGAGGGGTACAGTAGGGCTCATGCCCGAGGCCTAGTTGACACAAAGAGCTACTGAGAGCCAAAAGGACAATTCCATTTTAAAAAAATTAAAAAGTGTTTGGCAGACGACAAAATCTGGCTGTTTTGAGTGTTGAAACTGAGTGCTCTAGTTTTTGTGCTCCTAAATCAATGTGCCATGCTGGCTGGGGCTGATGGGAGTTGTGGTACAAAACATCTGGGGGGGCCAGGCTGGTGAAAGCTCTCACCAATTGAATGGCTTGTGGGAGGTGCCAAGCCAGTTTCGTAGGGTGTTGCAATCATGTCCACACTCTCTCTTTCCCTTGGGGATATGTGGCCTCTTTTTTTGGGGGGGGTGCAATTATTCTGCTGCTGGCTCACTATATTATCAGCTAAATAATAACTAGAAAAGAGATGCTGAAGTTATATCAGCATTTGGAAGAAAATAGCAAAGACTCACTGGGTGAGTCATGGCAGATAATTTTTTTTAAAACCCAATACTGGTGTCACTGCTACTTACCAGGATGGCACTGACATGATAAGGATGGTGTGGGTCTCTATATGGGTGCACCAGGAGCAGCACTGGTTTGGCAGCAGCAGTCCCACTGGTGCAGCTGCATGGCCCTGACCTTGCCGAAATCCCATCCCATCCAGAGAGGCGGCGGTGATGCTGGTGTTGGGAAGATAGCTTTGCCCCATCATATGTGCCAGTACTGCCTCCAGATATTGTTGCGATCCACCTCTCATCCGCTGCAGCCAGCATAGCCAGTCATCCGGAATGATGGGCATTGCAGCCCAACCATACCTGGAAGTTGCCATGTTGGCTGTCCCAGTGGCTTATTTCATCGTATAGCCACCTCTGCTGGGTAGCCCAAGGCTAGCTGAAACTTGCTCTTGTCCTTAGCACCTCTTTGGAAAGAAGGGAAGAGAGAAGGCCAGATTCGAGCTTTTTGCCTCTGCGCCATTCAGAGGGAAGAACCTGCTCTTCCACGATGCGACGCACCACTTCCAGCTTGTTGATGAGGAGGCTGAAATCACCCACATTCTTGGCCTGGATTATGTTGCTCTGCTGCAGGGCTTGGGCCATGAAGGTGAGAGAGTGCCTCCCTCCCTCATGAAATCATGGGGAGTCCCGAAAGATCCTATATAGGATCAAAAGAGCCCCGAAGATCCTATATAGCACTAGGAGCGTAGCTGGAGGTCAGCCCTTGAGGTATGGGCCCCAGATCATTTTCTAGGAGTCCCAGGTGTTTCTGGATGCTTAACTGAATTGAGAGGCAGAACTGGGCTGGATGCTGAATTAGGAGTATAAATTAATTCAATGTGATCTCATCTAGAGATGCTTTGGAGGGCAATGAATAAGAACATAAGGACAGCCCTGCTGGATCAGGCCAGTTGAGGCACAGATAGCCCAGCATCCTGTCCTTGCAGTGGCCAATCAGCTGCCACAAAGGCCACCCAAAAGCCAAACCTGAGTGCAACAGCAGTGCTCCTCCACTTGCAGTTCCCAACCACTGGGCATTATTCAGGGGCACACTGCCTACGAATTTTTGTAATGGAAGGGAAACTGAACTGATTTGGGGTGCAAATCAACTAAAGTATATATCTGGGGTGATCTAGATGGGAAACCACCTGGCTCACCATCTAAAGTTGCTTCTATAATATAAATTAGCATCTGCAGATTTTACGAAAATATCTTTCTGTGAGCCTATGCCTCAGATCTCTGAAGTACTAGGAGCTCGGTTACTAGGTGATGCAATTTGTTCTCCTTCCTATGACAATACCTTCTCCTGCTGCCTCAGGGAGCTCCCTGGCCAACAGCCTGGTCCGCTGGTGTTGTATCAGCAACGCTGAACTCCGCAAATGTGAGGAGTGGGCTCTGAATGTCAGGTCACACCCGCTGGTCTGTGTCCAAGCAAACTCTATGGTCAACTGCATTGAGCTGATCAAGGTGAGTTGCGCACAGTCTGGGAAGCAAAACCGGCAGCGTTTTCTTTTTACATAAGCAAAAGATACAAATAAATCACCCCATCTCAATAAGGCCAGATTGACTGGAACAGCACAGCCAGATGGGCGGGGTATAATTAATAAAACTAATATTTTCTCCGGTTCTACCTGTTTCCCAGCCCAGACAGACGATGGCTGGGAAAAGGCCTCGATTCTAGCAAGAACTCCATGGCTTGCAGGGAAGGGGGTGGCTTTCTTTAACATGCCAATGTCAGACTGTGTCAACTGTGCACTTTTTCACGGGGCAGAACAATGAGGCAGACGCCGTTACACTGGACGCCACACATGCCTACTTTGCAGAGAGATGCGCGCTTGTTCCTGTGGCTGCAGAATGTTATGGTGAGCTGCCTTTTTTAAAAAAAACAACACACCAAACTAACACATTTTAATTGGTTTTTCACTAGAGTGGCAATAGAAGTAAAACATAAAAAAGACCTCTAAACATGCAGGGGGAATAGTCTGCAAGCTGCTGCAGATAACCGTAAATGTCAGTGGTGTGTAAAATGCCTAATCTGGTGCATGGCAGAGGTGAGGTGATGTGATGTGTGTGTGCGCATCTGTTATGGTATGATAAATATTTCTTGCTCATAGCCATAGAGTCATTGCAAACAATAAACATAAAATGTCTTGTTGCCACAAACACAAGCAGATGTACTTAGTATTAAGATAAAATGAAAGTTAAAATAAATCCTTAAAACATCCTGGAATGACGCTTAACTTTAAACCACTCGAATGAATCGCCTTTATAGCCTTTACTGCCATCCAATTCAGAGTTCTCACTCCAATGGCTTTCGTTTTCAGTTCAGCAAAGCTTACAACCCAGAAGAATTAAAAGAGCACTTTGCTGACTCGTGCACTGAAGTGCATCACTCTGTGACTTGGCACTTGATGACTGGTAGTTGAATAGTACAGTCAGTATTGTGCTGCTGTTTTCTGACACTGACAGGTGATATTGCAGTGCTCACAGTGGTGTTCACTGTGTGACTGATCATTTACAAGGCAATAGCTGATGCTGCAATCATCGAGTAATGAACAGGCATGTACGAAGAATGTGCCTGTGGTCTTTTTCTGTGCCCCTGTCTTCTTGGTGCAAGTTCCTCAGTGCCACAGTGAATTTGTAATGGAGCAAATGGATATTGCGATGTGGCCTGAAGGTTCAGTTCTGGGGCCAGAGTGTTCACATGGCATTCCCAACATGGGTATCTCAGCTAGGGATTCTGGTTTCCAGAGGAATTCTCCCTCAGAGAAAGAAACTGATAGCTCCTGTGTCTGATATAAAGGCACTTTGCTAAAGGAGACATGAATTGATGTAATTTCCAAACTGACAACCTTCAGATGTTTTGGACTACAACTCCCATCATCCCCGGCCATTGACACTGCTGGCTGGGGCTGATGGGAGCTGTAGTCCAAAATATGGGGGGAAGGTCAGGTTGGAGAAGATTGAATCAGATCAATCCGTGTTTAGTATTGAGCACCTACCAAGTGGTGTAAGGCATGAGTCTTCTGTTCAGACGTCACTTCCTTACGCCTTTTTGTGTACAGGAGAAGAATGTACTTCAGCTCAGGGAGAAGAGGAAACTGAGAAGCCAGCCCACCTTACAGGTAAAGGGAAGTGCCTGTAATCATAGAATTGTGGATGGGATCCTGAGGGTCATTTAATCCAACCCTCTGCAATTCAGGAATCTAGACTAGATCTTACATGACAGATGGCCATCTAAACTCTGTTTAAAAACCTCCAAGGAAGGAGAACCCACCAGCTTTCGTGCAACGCAAATTGCATCTACTAGACCCCTCCCTTTTTAAAGTTGCTTCTGGGGCCCCTCTAGGATTAGGGGCCCCAAAGCTTAAGCTTCCTTTATTTCATAGTAGATCCGCTCCTGCTGCCATGTTCTAATGCCTCCTCGTTGCCACACAGCTCTTCCTCCAATTTATGCAGTGGCCCTTGTCAAGAAGAATGCCAAGCATGTGAACATCTACAATCTGGGGAGGAGGCGCTCCTGCCACAGCCATGTGTACAGTCCAGGAGGGTGGCTCCTCCTTGCCCAGTACACGGTGGGGGCTCAGGAGAATGGCACTGCCAACTGCAACCTCAGCTCTGGTGAGAATTACAGCCGAATCTACAAAACAAATGGGGACAACTTGATTCAAGAGGAAAGGTGGGAGTGGATGTGTCAGGGAGTGGTGTTGCTAGTTCAGGCTTCCTTCAACCTCGGCCCTCCAGATGTTTTGAGACTACAATTCCCATCATCCCTGACTGCTGGTCCTGCTAGCTAGGGATCATGGGAGTTGTAGGCCAAAAACATCTGGAGGGCCAAGGTTGAGGAAGCCTGTCCTAGATCTTTATTGAATCAGGATAAAAGCCTAGGCCACTTCCCTTTCTATGTTCCATTTAAGCCTCCTACTTGTTCTAGCCAACACAGTCCCTTCCAGATGCTGTTGGATTACAACTCCCATCAGTCCCAGCAGGCAGCATGGTCAATGATGATGGGAATTGTAGTCCAGCATCATCTGGAAGGCAACACATTAGCTACGCCTGGTTTAAACATGTGCAGCAGGAAATGGGGCCTACTTTACTGAATATTTCAAACGAGTTCATGACCCGGTACAGTGTGGGCTGGGGAAAAACGTGGTCCTGAGGATTATGTTAGATTTCCATCAGCCACATGGCCAACCATCAGAGAGGATGGGAGGTGTGATCCAGCAGCATCTGAAAGTCCATAGGTTCCCCATCCCTGTGCTGCTGTGGCCACAGAAATTAAAATAAGCTGCACATTAATGCCTCTCTCTATCTGGGGCCTGAATGCTGGTGGGAATTGATACTGCTGAAGTATGAAAATACTGGGCTTGTGGTACAAATTTATCCAGCTTGCGATGCACAAATGTATTTTGAGAGAAGCTTACTGTCCCCAGAAAAAAAGGATTTTAATGTGTAAATTAAATCAAGGTGACGTGTGCGGCAAGTTATGCATGTGTACAAACTGCATTGGACAGACAAGGTATACAAAGAAGACTCTCTCATTGGCTGCTTTTCACTGCTGCAACAGACACAAACTTTTTTTTATGGCTGATTTGCAGAACAATACCTTGGTTTGGAAGTTCTGATTTAGACAATCAGTTCAGCCAAAATGTTCAAGTTAGCAAAACTCATATGCACCGAAAGAGCAGGGGAAGCATCACACAAGCGTTTAGAAAAGCAAAGGATACCTGGCTGCTGAAAGAGAAATAAATATAAACAACTGTTTAGTTTTGCTTTTAAAAGTTTTCTGCACAAGCAACAGCAAGCTGAGTAAAATTAGCTATCCTGTTCCTTAGTTTTCTTCGGTCATCAGGGAATAATTTCCTCCACTGCTTTTAACCACTGTTCCACTGCGAGTTTAACTACTGGCCCTTCTCTCCCCACTGAAAGCTTACGAGAATTACTTCTGGAAGGGGTGCATGCCAGGAGGTGGTGGGAACCTTTGCAAAGTCTGCATTGGGCAAAAGGAGGCGGAGGGAGGAAGGGGGTCATCCAGATGCGCAGCCAATCACAACGAACTCTACTATGGAAACCTGGGTGCCCTCAGGTGAGTCGAAGGATATTGCTTAAAAATGACTGCTGTATACATTATAAGGTTAATGTAACTGATTTGTAGAAAAGACTGCTGCCTGAAAAAAGCGACAAAGGATTTTGTAACTGAAGGAAACATTTAATTAAAATTATATTTAAAAAAACCAATGACTGACTGCTGCCAAACTCTAAATTCCTTGGTGGCAGTCATTACACACTAAGTTAAATAGTGGGTTTTATCAGACTACTAAATCATGCTTGGAGGAGGAATGGAGAAATCTGTAAATTTTGGCTTCTCTCTGTTTCTCATTTTTCCTCAATCTTAAATTCAGTTTGTCACTTTCCCCACCAGTCTGCGATGTATTTTTTTTTAAGTCCTCATGAAAAATAATCAGCATTTTAGTGCTATTTTCTCCTAACAGACACATATTTGTATGTTGCAGGTTTGCCTAATACATACATTTTGCAAGCAATATTACATAATGTAATGCATTTGTATAGATTATTTTCATTAATATATACACTTATGGACACACTTTATATTTAGAGAAGTGCAAATTTCTAAGAATAGCTACATTTTGGTTCATGTATCATCTTTGGAAGTGAGAATCAGGCAGATTAGTATCAAAATGGAAATTGAGCCAAATTTCTCCACCACCCCTCACTCATAAGGGGCACACCCATGTAAAAAACACTGTAAATGCAGCTTGCAACTCAATGGGGGGGGAATGATCTGACTGTGTTTTAAGCCATTCACGTGACTAACTTTTGCTGGATTTGGACCACTCTTCTTCCAGATGCCTCTTTGGTGATCCCAGTGGAAGAAGTTTTGGTGATGTGGCTTTTTTAGAACACCATAACCTGCTCCAGAATATTCAGTGTAAGATGATTCTTTCAATCTTTTAAGATTCCAGTAAGGTGTCAAAGGGAATTTTCAACTTAACTTCCCTCCAGATGTTATCACCAGTTAAATAGCCTATCTAATCTAACGGTCGTAAGAATGAACTAGTGCTACTGTACTTTTGTTTCTGAGAATATCGGAACTCTTGGAACTTAACACCTGCATAAAAAAACAATTGTACTGCATTCTTTTGTTCTATTAATTCTTAAGATATCATAAGAGATCTTTAAAATGATCAATAGTTCAATGACAGATATCTGGATCTTATTTACAAAGCAAATGGATCTCATGAAGAACTGCTTTGTTTTTGCTCCTTCACAGACCTGGATAGCTCAGGCTGGGCAAAAGGATGTTCTCCAAGTGACCTTGAACTCCTGTGCCTCGACGGCAGCCGCGCAAATGTGACAGAATGGAAAGTCTGCAACCTGGGCCTTGTCCCTCCCAATATAGTTGTGACACGCCCCGTAACTGTAGCAAAGGTCTATGACTTCCTGGTGAAGTCACAGGTCAGTTTTAACGTGTCAGACTGAACGGTAAGAGCTTAAACATTATTTGTGAGAGCTTACACCCAGTTATTGCTGTTTGGCTTTAAGCTGCAAGTGGAAAAGCAACTCTGCATCCAAAGAATATTCTGTGGCCTCCTTTGGTGGTGTGATTTTAATTGGGAACATGATCTGGGGGATGGGGGGGGATTGCATGCCCACCCGCCACTGCTGGACATCCAATTACAATTGCTGCCCCTTGAGGAAAATAAAGGCCATGCTTTTGGAAAACAATGAGTCAAAATGATAGAGATGCTTCCTAGCAGACTACAGAGGGGGAAATGGGTGAAGCAATCTGTACAGTCCATAACCAGACAGAAAAGATATTGAAGCGCTCTATATTGGCTTTGCTTGTACTTGCGTTTCCACAGCTTCACCTTTCTCTTTTTTAGGAACAAAGCGTAGGCTTGACCTTTCAGCTCTTTCAATCAAAGGCGTACGGTGAAAGTGACCTGCTCTTTAAAGATGCCACTCGGCAGCTCATTCCTACAAGCCACCTGGACTATGAGACAATCCTTGGGGAGCCCTTCTTCCAGCTTGCAGAGTCTGTTTTCAACTGCACACCTGCAGGTAAGGTGGGCTTACCTGGAAGGAGACATATGGCAGGGTCCAAGTTGTGCACCCCACTTGCCCTCTACTGCATTGTACTTGACATGCTTATGAGGGCAAGAATACTGATCCCCTTGCTGGAGAGCTTCTACAGGATCTAGTAATAGAATGCATGATATGCAAAATTGTTGGAGAACTCTCAGGTTATTGAATGTCTGACAGACATTAAGTTGAACTGTGTAAGACCAATGAAACATAATAGAATCCATGCCTGCAAAGTTATTTGAGTAGTCTGGATGTGCTATGCACCGGTTAAGTGTCAGCAAGATAGTGCAAATTATGCTCAAATCAGTTGATGCTAGGCAATTTCTGATAAATGATAGTTATTATCATCATCATCATTAATTGAATTCCTTATCCACCCTTCATGAGGTTTTTTTTTGGGGGGGGGGAATTACAGTATATAAAAACATAATGCAATTAAAGCACAACAACCCCACATAACACCCCTGCAAATTGTATTTTGCTTGGTTATTGTAATGGGTTAGGGTAGGAACCATAAAGGGCACAGAGCCCCTTGCTTCAACCCAAAGATATATAGATTTCAGACCATTGTCTGGCTTTGCTAAAAAGATTTCAGCAGCTGTCCAAACACATTCTTGCAGCTGTTAAGGGCTGAAAACATGTTTTACAGAAAGCAAATTTGAGATTCTGAGGAAGCTACACTCTGAGCTTGGTTGACTCTCAGAAAATCACAGCGGGTGCGCGCGCGCGCACACACACACACACACACACACACACACACAGACCTGCCTAGTGGCATAACTTAGATATATCCCATTTTGGTTTTCAGGCATCCTGGACTACTGCAAACAAGACACTTGCATCTATTCAGAGCAACACTGATGTTGTTTCTAGGGAAACTCCCAAAATAGAAGTGAGACTGCAGTGGAAGATTTGATGCATTCGCCAGGAAGGCAGAGAATTGCCAGGAGGCTCTGTGGGCTTCATCAGTGGCTGGCTGTTTTCCTTAGGAAACATATGCAAGGTGGGTTTAGTACACCAGCTAATACTAGAATGTCACCCGCGTTGGTAGCCAGCCTGCGGTACCACCATGCTGGAAGAGCTCTTGATTTCCCTGCTGCTTAAGTTTTCCTCAGGCTATATCTTCAGTTATTCCAAAACATACACTTGCCTAGAAACATTTCACAGCAGCTTACCCTGGAATGGCTTGCATAAGATTTACTTGCAGATCTACTGATATTTTAACAACTAGCCATGCGTTTCCCAATCTGATACTTTCCAGGTCTTGTATATCACTGAAAATTTAAATAAAGGCATTGCTATAAAACAAAGAAATCCCTTTAACACACGCATGAAATGTTATTTTTTTTATTTCCATAATTTAACATACGAAGAAAGCAAAATTTCAAACTCAGACTACTGGAATTAAAAACAAAAACACCACATAATAATGGCATGACAGGTACAAAAATGTGCAAGTTTCCATTCAGTTTTTATTAATGCAAAAGGCTTAAAGAAGCCATTTCTGAACACTAACCACAAAGCAGTTGGAGCCTCATCATAGAGCTCTGGGGACGTCAGCCAGACCAGCCTGACAAGGAGACAGTCAAATCTAACCACTGGCAGAGATGACCAATGTTCTGTCCCTGGCGATGTTACCTTGCAAGCCCTATTTACTCCTGGCAGCTGCAGAGGGATTACATTTTTATGTACTCCTGATTTCATTCAAGCAGACACAGTCCTAACAAGCCACATTATTTTATTACAAAACGATGTTCCGGTCCCAAAGAGCTTACACCAGAGGCTGCCTTGGCTCTTTCCTGACAGGGAATTTTCGTTCAAGTGCTCTGGGTAGAATTTCTTCAATGATTCTACTGAAAACTAGGAAAGGAAAAGAATTCCAGTCCCCACCTTGGAAAGGGCCTTGCCTGAAGGCAGGTTCTTCCTCGGGAACCTATCCTCCAAACCTCTCTCATGCGGTAGGGGCAGCTCCAGAGGACACTTTTCACCAGCCACACTACTGCCACAACCCGTCTACGGGTCCGATAAGAACAGGGGTTAGAGGAACTTGCATCCACACAAAACAACGCCTTTAGAAAGAATCCCAGGTAGGGAAGAAAGCCTCTTTCAATGCCAACCATTGTTGGGATTGCCACAGATCCCACCACGTTACAGGGGAAATTTGGCTTCATTTTCTGGTCAGCTGCAACAAAACAAAGGCAAGAACAGTCCTTGCGTTCCCATGTTGCAGCTTTACAGAAATGCATTCTCAAGAGGAAGCGAACAAAATGGGAAAGAAAACCACACCCACACAAAAGACACCAACAACAGACAATTCAAAATTCACAGTGGAGGACATACTCCTGTTCAGAGCACTGACCCTGCCTGGCACTCATGGAACATCAGCTCAACAACGGAATTGGAAATCCCCACATCACAATCTGTCCTGGTGTGCTGTGTCATAGAATCCCACTATGGGACAAAAAAATGTATTTTAAAATGTACTTCTAACGATGATTCTATTCAACACATCCAAAATATTGAGACTAGAGATGTTCAGGGATCGCCTACCATGATAAAAGTATTATTTGCTAGCCAGGAGCGTCCACAGATTTGCATGCAGTAGCAAACATAACGTCAGTCACATATGGAACTGGCTACGATATCTAGTCCAACCTTCCCCACAGTGGCAGAACTACAACTCCCACCAGCCCCAGCCAGCATGGCCATACGATACTGGGGCTGTTGGGAGTTGTAGTCCAAACCATCTGGAGAGGGTGCCACTTCGGGGTAGGTTGCACCATACAAAAACGATTCCCAGTTTTCTCACCTTTATCACATTGGGGAAACTATTTCACTTGCCCATACAGATGAGTATGCAGCAGGAATCCAACGGTTGCTTCAGGCACATGTGCGGCAGCCCCCCACCCTCCACGTCTCCAGTTTACAGGCCCAGGGTTTTATCACAGGCAACTGGGCTGACACCTTCTGCTTCTTGCTTCCTCCGATGTGGGGATGGCAGAGAAGCGAGGGCAGCACAGATTTCACCCCTGGGCTTGCCCGAGTTACCATCATCTGCTATATTGATTGGATGCCAGAGCAATGCTCATTCTGGAGGTAACAAGAAGGTATCCCAAAGGGGCATTTGAGGTACAGAAAGTGCAAATTTTAAATGAGAGGGAGGCGAGCTATGAGGATTTCAGCCATTAAATCTGGCCCAAATTATAGGCACTGCAGACACACAGCAGCTGCTGTTCCCTACGGTAAATGCTCAAATAAAAATGGGGAGGGGAAGAGTATCCCAGAGCACAGAAATTTCCCAACTGGGCAGGGGGAGGCTAAGCTTTCCTGAGTGTGGCTACCAATTGTCACTGGCTGCTCACCAGCTTCCACCTGTCAGGATCCAGTACTGTATTACTCACCAGGCTATACAGACCAGTTGGTTATTAATAAATTTGTTCAACTAGATGAGCTAGGCAATGCTTGGCCCCAAACCTATAATTTTTCAAGTTAAAAAGAGGAGGAATCTAAGAGTCACAGCATTTGCAGGCAGGGAGAAGAGACGATGCCGGGATGGGGAGATAACCCAACAAAATGTGGCGCACTTTGCAGCTGAAATCCACTGGTGTGTCAAATACCGAAAGGTTCAAGTCAGCAAAAGGAACATAGTGAGGAGGGAAAGAGCGGGGCTGAGCTCATGCTACCTGCTATCCCTCGTCTGAGGGGGCAGGATGAACAATTACAGCCATTTCCCAGGGGAACCTCAACCCACAGTGTCCGTACCACGCATCTTTAAAATGGGTCCACATGCAGCAAAGAAAGTACAAAAGTGCAAGTTGTTATGTTGTCGTGGGATCTCCCAGGAGAGACTCTGGCTGACTTGAGACAATTTCAATCAAGAGAGCGGCAGGGGATCCTTGACTGGTTACGGAGGATGGGGAAAATGTTGAAATCTTGCTTCACAAGTGCTGCTTGTGAATAAGCTCTTCCCCCTGCTGCCTATTTTATTCAAGCTTTTCGGTCCTCCTAGCCCCCTACGACATCTAGGGGTGGGGGGCACAAAAGAGCAGAGTGGCCGAAAACCCAACACACACATACATTTGGAAGTTCTTTAAATCCTGTTGCCTTTGAAGGTGCATTAGCCTTTAATCTGCCCCACCCATTTTCCCCAGAGGATGTTAAAACAATGATTTTCAGTGAGGCTGCAAGGAGGATGACAGAGCCACCTGGCTGTGTTAAAAGGAAATTAGAAGCTCTCCTCCCCAGTGCTTAATGAACTATCTCTACGGCCATGCCAGACAGGCCCGTAAACAAGAGCTGATCGTCCGGGGATCGGAGCAGAGTGGTTTCATATGGGGAAACTGATTTCGTGCCTTTCCGGGCACACTGAAGCGCTAAAGGACATGGGCCGTTCCCAGCCGCCAGCCCACCCTCAACTGCCTGATGCTTGCTCCTGCTCTTCCTCCTTGGCAAAGAAGCTTTCCAGGTCTGTCAGTTTCTGGATCAAGAGAACGTCTAGTTCTCTTCCACCCAAGGCGGCCTTCTGAGCCCGGGTGGAACCGCCCATCATTTTGACTCGGCTGCGTGCTCTCCTCTTCCGGGGAATGGTGAAATCTTGGAACTCCAAAATCCGCTTCCTCTTTTGCTGGCTGATGGAGATCAAGGACCCGTTCTTCTCCTTTGGCTCCTCAAAGATGGTCTCCAGACACCTGGGAAGGCCAAAAGAAGTAAGCTTAGAATGTCACTAACTGCATGACATCTCACGGACCACAGGAGTGTCAGGAACAGCCCTGCTCTGAGAGAGAAGGCAACTAGAATGACTAAACAGTGACCTCCTGTGATATCTGTAATTCTAAAAACCTCATATCTCTGCCACACAGAGCTAAGCTGTACCTTAAGAGTTTCTAACCACAAACCAACCCTTTTTTAGAAATCCAATCGCCATCATCCCGTTGCTAGGACACTTCCCAGATGGTTTCCTGCTGGCATCTAGATATCCAGGCAGAATATCTTCCAAGCCTCTCCCTTTGCTCTAAAAGTGCAGCCAAAGATCAAAGTTACAGCAGGGAGGAGGGGTTGGGAAGGGGCTGAACAGAAGCTAAATCTAGTATATTTCCTCATATCAGTGTATATTTAGACATATTTTTCAGAGTGAAAGTGGGTATGAATATGCTTCTGCACATCACAGAAAGACAATGTAACTCGTTCTCATTAGCTCACTACTTTATGACTACCCCCAACAACACAGCTCATGAACAAATGAGAGCTATTCAGTTTTCTGTGAATTCTCTTTGTACAGCAGATTAACATCCTGGAACTCAGCTATGGAGGCTTGCTATTCTGTCCCAGGATGGGTCCAGAGAGAGAGCCCTTCCACTGGTATATGTAAACCAACCTGGTTGTAGGGGGAGATTTGTAGTTCTTGTTGGTGTATATTTCTTCCAAACTGAATTCTGTCTTCTTCAATCTGGAAGAATGATAATCGAGATACATCAGAAACAGCTGTAATCCATCAGATCTAGTTACTGCTGCGTTTGGTCAGAAGAAGAAAAAAGGAGTTTAAGAGGCACACCAAAACGTTAAGAGATTTGGGATACAGGTTAAGCACACAAGAAGAGCCCTGCTGGGTTCAGGCCAAGTGGCCCATCTAGTCTGCGCACAAGAGCATACATTAATAGAATCATAGAATCATAGAGTTGGAAGAGACCACAAGGGCCATCGAGTCCAACCCCCTGCCAAGCATTCCTACCTTTTCGGTCGGGGAAGTCCCATGGGGGTGAGGTTGGGATCTGGTTTAGGGATAGTCTTTCGAATCCGGATCTGAGATACTTTCTTTGGCCTCTTCTCCAGTTCAGCCTGGTGAAAAGAAGAGGGTTATGCAATTACAACATGGCTTCAGATGCTACAAGCTCCAAAGGGAGGCATTCCACCAAGCTGGCCTCTGGCTCAGGGGTGATTATCCCATTTTATCCTCACAGAAATTACGGGACAGGTTGGGGCAGGGGGAGAGAAAGGAGATGCACACATAATTTGCCCAGAGATATCCTCTGAGATGCACAGCCCAAGGGTGATCTGACTTATTGCCAAACCTGGCCCCCTGTGGCAGCTACTGCTCTGCTGACAGTCCCTCTTTACAATGGCTCACCTATAGACCGTAGACCAGCCTTCTCCCAACCTGGTGCCCTCCAGATATTTCAGACCACAATTTCCATCAGCCCCAGACAGCACAACCGTATGATGCTGGGGCTGATGTGTGGTGGTCAGGGCCAATGGGAGTTGGAGCCCAAAACATCTGGAGGGCACCAGGTTGGGGAAAGATAAGATAAGATAAATTTATTGTCATTGTCCATATATACACAGTATACACAACAACGAAAATCAAACACCCACCCAAAGACCGGGTTCACATACACATTTGCACGTATCTCCAACATTCTCATCCTATTCAGACATAATCTATAAAACATAACATAATCCAGAATATAACATAACCTATTTAAAGGCATAACATAACCTAAAACCTATCTCATTCCTTCCTACTTCCTGCTTGCTATTTCTTGCAACTGGCCCTAAGATCATTATTTAGTGCAATCAGAGCTCTTGGATAGAAACTATTCAGAAGGCGTGTGGTTCGTGTTTTCATTGTCCTATATCTTCTGCCCGAAGGCAACAGTTCAAAGAAGTTGTGAGCAGGATGGGTGGGATCTCTCAGGATATTGTGTGACTTCTTCAAAGTGCGAGACGTGAAGATCTCATCCAGGGTTGGTAGTTGGAGCCCAATAACATTCTGGGCAATTTTAATTATTCTCTGTAAAGCTTTTTTATCCGTTTCAGAGCTGCTCCCATACCACGATAATACACTATAGGTTAAGACACTCTCAATGGTACTGTGATAATAGGACAGAAGTAGGTGCTGAGATAGATTCAGTCCCCTGAGCATTCTCAGGAAATACAACCTCCCCTGCACCTTCCTCACAACCATATTAATATTTGCAGTCCATGAGAGGTCCTCAGAGATATAAATGCCCAGGTATTTAAAACTACCAACCCTCTCCACCTCCTCGCCATTTATGTGCAATGGTAAAAATACACATTGCACACATTGAAAAGTGGCATACAGTGGTACCTCTGGATACGATTTTAATTCATTTCAGGGCTCCGTTCTTACCCCGAAACATTCGCATCCAGAGGTGCACTGTTCTGTGCAGGTGCAGGCGGCGGTAGCCTGCTTCTGCGCATGTGGAAACCTTTCCTTTACTTCCGGGTTTGCTGCATGCGTAGCCCGAAGCATTGGTATCCAGAGCGATTCGTATCCAGAGGTAAAGGTAAAGGGACCCTGACCATTAAGTCCAGTCATAGCCGACTCTGGGGTTGTGGCGCTCATCTCGCTTTACTGGCCGAGGGAGCCGGCGTACAGCTTCCGGGTCATGTGGCCAGCATGACTAAGCCACTTCTGGCGAACCAGAGCAGCGCACGGAAACGCCGTTTATCTTCCCGCCGGAATTTATCTACTTGCACTTTGACGTGCTTTCGAACTGCTAGGTTGGCAGGAGCAGGGACCGAGCAACGGGAGCTCACCCCAACGCGGGTATTGGAACCGCCGACCTTCTGATCAGCAAGTCCTAGGCTCTGTGGTTTAACCCACAGTGCCACCCGTGTTCCATTCCAGAGGTACCATGGTATTAATTCTTACAAACAACCCTACAAAGTAGATCAGCACTACCTCCATATTATGAGAGGTGGGAGGAGATAACAGAGCTAAAAGGTAGAGTGGTCTGTTAGAGCCTCCCATCCTTTCCCCACAAGGGTAAATCGAAGATTATTTTTTGCTTCCATTCCCTCCCCCCACCACTAAACATGCTTTCACCCACACACATCTTAAACCAAGATAAACACCCGTCAAGCAATGGGAAGCACCATTCACCCTCCTACCAACTTGTGTACCCGCCTTTCCTCAGGACATCACTCACCTTTTCAAGCCGGCTACCAGTCTTGGGCAACACAGGGACAGGAACGTCCAGTTCGTCCAAGGGAATGACTGGAAATGCAGGCACTGGAATTCCAAGAGGAGGTGGTGCTGGCTCCAGAAGTGAGCAAGATGCATGTAATGACGCAGAAAATGAAGGTTCCAGCCTAGGAGGAGGACAAAAGAGGCAGTGAGTGTGTGGGGGAAGAACAAAAATGCTGATTAAGGCCAGGGATTGATGATGGAGACAGCATCAAGATTGGTTCTGGTGGGACAAGTCAGAGGGCCAAAGCCAGTGGTTAGCTGGGGTTCATGGTCATGGCCGTAGCTTAGCGGTAGATCATCTGCTCTGCATGCAGAAGGTGTGTGTGTGTGTATTCTTAATTTATATAATGCTTAATACTAAAAGGGACGCGGGTGGCGCTGTGGGTTAAACCACAGAGCCTAGGACTTGCCGATCAGAAGGCCGGCGGTTCGAATCCCTGTGACGGGGTGAGCTCCCGGTGCTCGGTCCCTGTTCCTGCCAACCTAGCCGTTCAAAAGCACATCAAAGTGCAAGTAGATAAATAGGTACCGCTCCGGTGGGAAGGTAAACGGTGTTTCCGTGCACTGCTCTGGTTTGCCAGAAGCGGCTTAGTCATGCTGGCCACATGACGCGGAAGCTGTACGCTGGCTCCCTTGGCCAATAAAGCGAGACGAGCGCCGCAACCCCAGAGACAGCCACGACAGGACCTAATGGTCAGGGGTCCCTTTATCTTTACCTTTACTAAAATAGGCTTCTCAGCAGCTTCGGAAATATAAACTCAATTGCACAACATTATAACATGAACACCTACCACAATAAAACAATCCCAATGAAACATGAAAATATAAAACATCCATGATTAAAATATGCAACAAAAGAGTTGGGTGGTATATAAATACCAACAATAAATATATTTGAAAAAGAGGGCCAGCTGGGAGAGCAGAGGCCAAGGATTGAAGAGGCAACAGTGATATATGCACTGAGCGCCCTCCTCCAGGGTGTTTTAGACTACAACTCCCATCAGCCCTGCCTGCACAGCTAGGAGCCGCAGTACAAAACAACCTCAAGGGTGTCAGGGTAGCAAAAAGTAATGCTGGGCAGGCATAAGGACATAGGAAGAGTCCTCCTGCATCACGCCAACACTCAACACTTCTAGGGAAGAATCCAGACGCATTTTCCGCAATGACTCCCTAGTCAGAGACAGACACAGTTTCAGGCAAGGTGTAAAATTGACCTCGAAAGGGGAGATCCTCAAGTCAAAGGCTCCTTTGTGTGATGGGGGGTGAGGGGTGGGAATGCCCCCACTTACCTCACAGCATCAGCGACAGTGCTGGGGTCATCCACACACTGGTCAGGCACCTGAGGCAACATGGCAGAGCTGGTTCAGATAGGAGAGAAAGCCACAGAAAAGCAAAAGTTAGAGATGAATCAGCACAAGTTACATTCCAGGCAGGAGGGGAGAAAACATTGGGCTCTCTCTCTGAGCTTCCTGGGGCCACGTGTTTCGGAGACCCCTTGACTAGGAGGAAGGGTTTCGGCCTGAGAGGCAGAAGCCAAGAAAATATAAAACAAGAGGGTGCTAAGTTTAGCCTGAGAGGCTGGAAATCATTTAGAGAAGCTCCTGATGGTTTCAAAGCTACTTCTTTTTTTAAAAAAGAGCAAGTTCAGAACATCAGCCTTCCTCAACCTCGTGCCCTCCAGCCTACAACTTCCACCAGCCCCGGTAGGCAGAGCTGTTGCTGGCAGAGGCTGGTGGGTTGTAGTCCAAAATACTTGGAAGGCAGCCGGTTGTGGAAGGCTGAAGGAAGTTGCAAAGGAAGCTGAGCGCTAGGGGCATCTAAGGCTTCCAATCAAGGCTGTGACCTTTCATTCCCTCGCCTCATCTTACTGGAGCACTTAATTGGAAAAGCCACAGCAGGAGAAAGTGAGAAAAACCAGGGAGTCCTGGAAAAAAGCAGTCCTGAAAGCCTTTGAATGGAGCAGCCACCATACATGGACTTAAGAAGCCATCCAAGGAGATACTGGAGAGCTGGACAGGGTTTGAAACTGCAGGAGAACTTTTGCAGTTTTGAAATACTGCATCCATTCAGATTGCCCTTTGTGGGTACACTGGGGATCCAGAGGAGGTTTGGGGTTCAGGAGAAGGGAAGACGCAAGCAGAGCTTCACCCTTCAGGACTCTGAGCCCACCTGCAAGGCAGTCCATGCTTGGTGTGCAGGATGGCCAGAGAGGCTGAGACTGGCCTCTGCTAAATATGTGCCAGTAGAACTGGATGAGGATTAATGACATGCCCTAAGGTGGAAACCTCAGCTGATCCACACCTACCACTCGCTGACATTTTGTTAACAAAACCGCATGTGAAATGGATTCCCAATATTTTTTTGCCATTTGTCCTTAAGTTATTATTTTAAACTGTGGTGCAGTGACAATAGTTGTACATTGTGTCTTTTCTACAGGTTGCAGAACCACCCTCAGTTCAGTAACATAGGAAGGCAGCATACAAATTAAAGACCAGAGCCTCACACCAGCATCTTTTCCAAGCCTGGAAATAAGGTCAGGGAGGTCCCAATGCGTTAAGAGAGATTCCCTCACAGCGTCTATGGAATGCTCCCCACAAAGAGGCCCTCCAAGCACCAACCTTGTCCAGGCACAGAGGTGTCCGTTTTCCTTGGCATTTGGACATATCCAGTGATATTACATTGTTAAAAATGGGGTGGCTTTTTAAAAAAACGAAACCACATGGTTGTGCAATTTTATTACTTGCATGCCAACCGCTTCAGGACATTTTAGTGGGAAACAATATAAAGGTAAGGTAAAGGGACCCCTGACCATTAGGTCCAGTCGTGGCCGACTCTGGGGTTGCGGCGCTCATCTCGCTTTATTGGCCGAGGGAGCCGGCGTACAGCTTCTGGGTCATGTGGCCAGCATGATTAAGCCTCTTCTGGCGAACCAGAGCAGTGCACAGAAACGCCGTTTACCTTCCTGCTGGAGCAGTACCTATTTATCTACTTGCACTTTGACGTGCTTTCGAACTGCTAGGTTGGCAGGAGCAGGGACCGAACAACGGGAGCTCACCCCGTCGCGGGGATTTGAACTGCCAACCTTCTGATCGGCAAGTCCTAAGCTCTGTGGTTTAACCCACAGCGCCACCCGTGTCCCTGGGAAGCAATATATGGATTTAATAAACCTTAAAGCCGAACTAATTACCGCAGAGCTAGGGGAAAGGGGTGGGAAGCCTCACTAACAGAGGCTCTTTTCCGCTCTGACCTGCCCCAAAGAGACCCTCACTGCAGGGTGAAGTGTTTTTTAAATGAATGGTTCTGGTGTGACTTGCCCTCGGATATAGCCATGAGAAGCGCAGGAGGCGATTAAATGCCTTCAATGCCTGGGTGTTCCTTCTAAGCCTTGGCTTGACCACTGTGGGGTTCAGCCGGGGTGGGGCAATTCCCTCTGCCAACCTCCTTTGTACACAGAGGGTGAGATAAAGCAGTAGAGCAGATCTCGGTCTTGAAAGGGGCTGCCTCTTTCCAAGACACCGAAAAGGGGGGGGGAGCAACCCACGGTACCTTGCTTTTAGCAAAAGGATGTGCAGGAAACTGCTCCACAATCTCCACCATAAGGTCAAGAATTTGGTAGGTAGAGAAGTCAGAGGAGTGACAACACACAGTTAAATCCAGCACTCTCTGTCCCTCCAAAGCGGTACATTTCTCAAGATGGCCTCACAATGATTCTGTATTTTGTTAGAATTGTATTTTATCAGCTCAGGCAGCATTCCTTCAGAACATGACACAAGCGCCTTCATTTGATAGTAAGAGAGTTACAGATAAAACTCACATTTTACGTTGATCCTCCCAACTTGCTTTCTATATGCTGAACATTGTCAAAATCTTGACAAGTACACGAGATTAAATATTTGTGGAAGGACACAGTTTGGTGGCAAAAGCTCTTGTTTTGTATGTAGAAACACCGGGATGTCATCCCAGAAACCTGGCTCTTATGCAGGACTACTTAAAAATATATTTTAATAATCTCCCAAACCTTACAGCAGCCTACACCAGCCTGGTGCCTTCTAGATGGTTGGACCGCAGCTCCCATCTGCCCCAGCCAGCACAGCAGTGCTGGGAGTTGGAGGGTACCCAGAAGGCAGAGGCTGCTGCCTTAGAATCACAGCAGATCACATCAGAAAATGCTGTGCTTGAGAGTTCCACTAGGTATTAAACAGCTTCTTCACATGTTCTGCTAAACCCGTTTTAAAAACAGGTCAAGGAAGGCGAAAATACCTATTTTTAGAGTTTTTAGTTCTTAAAGTTCCTCTTTTGCAAACCAACAGGTAACTGAAATTGTCTCACAGCTGAGCCATATGCAAAAGGTTTATTTCCTCCCAGTAGGCATAGCAAATCGACTGCTTTATCCATTTTTATTTCTGGCCATTGAAAGCACAGAATCGGCATTCTGTTAAGCAAACCTACAAGGTATTTCCTTTGCTTGACAGACAGATGCAGCAAGTAAGCCCCTAAAGGGCAAGGTGGTGAATTATTTAATTTTTTTCAGAGGAGTGGAACAAAAACCCAACTTAATAATTTTAGATCACACCCCACTGCCTTGGAATTACAAAAGCCACAAGTTGAAGAGAGAATACTACTTCAACTTCCTTTGCTTAATTCTGTTTTTAATTCGGGTAGTCAACATTTCCTGCTGACTTTTGGTGATGCCCTTGGAGCAACATTTACTTACAACTCCCCCATGCTATCCTGCTCAAAGCTCTATCTCTGAGGTGCATGTGGGTTGTTTTCAGTAAGGGTAAACACTCTGAACCTAGGCCAGCCTCTTTCCCTACCTGGTGCTCTCTAGTTGCTTCAGACTACAACTCTCATCAGCCTTAGCCAACCCAGGTGAGACGGGAGTTGTAGTCTGGGACAGCTGGAAGGCTGGGAAAGTCTGGCCTGCAGGACCCATTATGGAAGTCCAAAGTCTGCGCTCCGTAGTTCCGGACTCTGAAACCTCTCCTACCTCACACCTCCGGGAGCTCTGCCACCAGATTCTCACCTTTCCGCCATATATATTCTGGCACGTGGTGTGGGGTGTGTGGCCGGGAGGGGAGAAAAATGAGAGTTAGTGGAGCAAATAAACCAACCAAGCCTGGCTCCGCTCCAGCTGACAAGATGGCGCTCTGCAGGGGAGGCATCTTGCGTGAGCAGGTCTCGCCAACGGCAGGCACACACACATGCAAGGTGGAACGTGAGCCCCCCCATAACCTCCTGCAGTTCCTAATGCTGCGCTCCCCTTCCTCTCCAAGAGACAGAAAAATACATAGAATCCTAAGAGTTGACAGTGACCCAACGGGCCTTCTAGTGCAACCCCCTGCAATGCAGGAATACACACACACAGCCGCACAAGATGGGAGCCTCGGGAATAAGGGGGAGGGAGCTTTACCTGTTCCCGAAGCCCAGCCTGGTGGTCGCAGAAGTGGCTGGCTGCCACTTGCAGCGCTTGGAATGGAGAGGAGTGAATTCGGAGGGACGGTTGGGGGAAGGACTGTGCTGGCTCCATATGGACAGAACTCGACCCAGCGAATAGGGCAAAGAAGAGAAGAGGTCAGCTGACGCAGAAGCGGAATGTCTTAACCCCTTCAAGCCCTGGGCGAGCTGAAGTGCAGCCAGATTCTGGACCGCTGGGAGGCGGCTGGTGAGGCTCCTTCTTCTGGTCCAGATCCGATAGCAGCCGGGGGAATAGAGGGCCAAGACGGTGTGGAGGCCAAGTGGGGAGCAGCCTGCCCTCCTCCGCTGAGTCGTGATGGCCTCGCTTCGCCAGCTCTCTGCCGCGCCGAGAGAGGCCAGCGGTGTGGTGGTGTGCGATTCAGCAGGGACCCAGGCATCTCTCTGGACTGGTGTGACACCGAGGCAGCTTTGAGGCAGGAGGAGAGAAAAGGTCCACTTGGAAGGCTGGAAGCTGTGGGCCTCCCCCAGAGCCAACCGGTGGCTGTTGCTAGGGTCGTTGTGCTGTGCTGTCAGCCCCGGGAGGTTCCTCGCTGGGCTGGAGTCCAATTTTATATGGAAAGTCACAGGGAAAACAGGGGCACTGAAGGCCAGGGGGGAGTTATTATTGCCCAGTTCCAAAAAGAACAGGTTGGTCAACTCCAGAGGATAAAGTGCCAAAGATTGAGAGGTGAACATCTTGAAGCTGCAGCTGCTGCCATTAAACCATGGAGAGTTGAGCTTCAAGTCCACGCAGGAGAAAACTTCCAAGAGCTTCTTATGTCTGAAGTGGCTGTACTTTTCAGGGACAGAGAGGAGCTCTGTAGAGCCCAAGAGCTGGTTGCGGTTTTGAGGGTTTCCCGGCAGTGCCAGCAATTTGTTAGCCAACGCTGACAGCTTCCTCAAGAGCACCGGGTCTTTGGTAAGTTTGCTAAGCCTGGGGCTGTCCAGCAAGCTGCTTTGGCTGCCTTGTTGCTTTGGCATTTGATCCCTGACTGTGCCTTCTCCTGTGTTTCCTGTAACAGTGAGCTTTGGGGCAAAACAGACAGAATCTGTGAGCTGGCACTCAGGCTTTAGAACAATCGCAGAGGGATTCCTGAAGGAAACAGAACTTGCCATTAGGTGACTTTTTCTTGCTGTTCTGAGCTGGTCCGGCCTAGAAATCCTGACCCAGGCTTTCCCCAGCTGCCTCCTGAATGGAAGAGGTGATCTTATTCTGCGAGTGCATCTGAGGGAACTCCTGCTTCCATCGTAACTAAAGTGAAAGGCTTGTGGCAACATGCAAAAGACTACAAGGACAGGACTGTCATTGGTGGCTGGCGGCTGGCTTTGGCTCCTGAAACTCCCTAGGCTTTGGCTTTTGGCCTCTAGGTAGTCCAACCCATCAAAGTCCTTGGCTCTCTTTGG
This sequence comes from Podarcis raffonei, assembly GCF_027172205.1. Classification (NCBI taxonomy): domain Eukaryota; kingdom Metazoa; phylum Chordata; class Lepidosauria; order Squamata; family Lacertidae; genus Podarcis; species Podarcis raffonei. The sequence continues at coordinate 26,693,753 of NC_070617.1, forward strand.
CCTTTTCCACCCCCTGAAAGTGCTGCCATTCTCACTGACCTCAACTCCGCTCCCCGAAGCAAAAGCATGTGGCTTCACCACCATCTCACGGTAAGAACTGCTTAAAGGTGGTGCAAGGCAGAAGAATCTCCGTTTCAAGAGGTTTCTGGATTTCACCTTCACTTTAGCTCTTCTGTCTTGAACAACTGCACCACAGGAGGCAGCAGGCAGAGCTGGAACTTCCTCAGCCTCCTCTTGCAAGGGTTTCTGGGTAAGCATCAGACAAACACCTGATTCTGAATCTCTCGCCTTCTCAACAGGTATTTCAATGACCAAGCGATCTTCCAATGGCTTCTTTCCGTCTCCTGCTGGCTCCTGGGTGACCTCTCCAGCCTGCCAGCTTCTTCCTTGACTGCTGAGGCATTTGGGGGAAGCTTCTAACCTATGACCACCTGAAGAAGGACAAGGCAGGACGCTGCTGCAAAAGATTTCCGGAGACAGTCTTGTGGAAAGTAAGCATTTAGTTTGCAAAGCATAATGCACGTTCTTTAAATGCCGTCGAGCAACAACAGTTGGCTTTGAAGGATCTCTGATTCTGCAAAACTTGGGGTTGTGCAGCAATCTGCTAAGTTGCAAAATGTGCTCAGGTAGGGGGACAAAAGAAGGCTGTGTGTGTATTTCAATCTTGAATGGGAACACAATTTCTTCTCGCCCTGCAGAAAACCTCAAGCCTTGCAAGAGAGCTCCAGAAGAATCTTTAATGCCTAGAGGGTAAACTGTTACCTCCGTTTTCTCAGTGGACAGATTGAGTGCTCTCTGGTTACCTTCCAAAGACTGTTTCATCTTTTTTGAGGGGTTAGGACTATCAGAAATAATTGATATGTCTTTTACTACTTCCGCTCTTCGCTTGGTACCTACTGCACAAACGGACGTTTCCTTGCTATCTAGAGGAGAATCTCTGGGTGTATTTTCTTTAACAGAACAGCTTGCCTCTTCATTCTCTGAATTTAACAGGTTAACATGTTGATAACTGAGTCTACTGAGAGAGAAGCTGATTGTTCCAGGGTGTTCTTTGGGAAAAGGACAACAGCGACTACATGGAGGAAAAGATGGAGATGTCCATGGATCATCTTTCTGAGACAAGCAGATGGCTGGATTCTGAGCGAGCTGCACTCCGAAACATATACTTGCCAAAGTAGGCACTTCTTTGTTCTCCAGCGGCTTTGAACACACTCCCTCCATACTTTTCTGACAGTTTACAGAGTTTCGCTGGAAAAACATTTCACTAGGAGATGATGCAGGCCCACTACTACACTGTAAGAATGCTTTTTCATCTAGTACCTTGGAAGGACTCCTGCTGACTGCCCCAGAGGCAGATTCATCAGTTGTTGCTTGAGAAGCCTGATCATTAACAAACCCTATTGACCTCAGAAGTTCAGAACAACATTCTGAATGCGAGTCGACACTTTTCAGTTCTATGGACTCTTCTTTCAATGGATTGCCAAGAGATTCTGACAGCATTTTAACAGATGAGCAACTGCCTAATGTAGTTTGCTGAAATGTTTCTTGAATACTCTTTTCTTCTATTAAAAGCAACGGAACTGGAGTTTTGCCGTGGCCCCTCTCCGAGCACAAAGAGTTGTTCCGATTACAGTCAACAGATTTTTCAGTGTCTTCACTTGAGGTCACAGCCTGCAGAGCGTGATCCACCTTTTGCTTCTCTGAGGACATCAAGGGAGGCTGCTGGCATTCTGAAACATCCTTTTCTGGGGATTCATTTTTCTGATTCAACAAAACCAGTCTATTAAAAGGAGGATTCTGATGCGGAAAGGGCTGGACTTTTGTCTGACAGATTTTTTCCCCTGGCTGACCTGGATTGTCAGCACATAAATCCTCCAAGGGCAAAAAATCAGGCTGCTGCTCTGTGTGACCTGGGAAGCTGGAGTGCATGGCAGTCTTCATACTGGAGCATTCAGGTGCAAAGGAGGAAGAGGAGTGATGGTCTTGATGCTGCCTTTGTTTTCCCTCACCTTTGTCTTTTACAAGTTTGCCAAGTTCAAGGCAGTTCGTTTTGCCAAAATCTCTGTAATCTGCCAGTTTCTCATCTATTCTGTTTCTCCAACTCTCTCCACATGTTTTTACACTTTCAGCTGCTCCCGTTCCATCAGATTCAGCCACCAGCGAAGCTTTACCTAATTCTGGGTTTGAATCTGCAGGGAAAACACTGGCGTCAACTTCCAGCGCAATGTGTGATTTCACAGAAGTATCGTTGCCGTCAGACCTCTGAATTCCAGCTGCCACATCTGCCACTTCTGAAGCTTCAGGACAAGCTACATCCCAGATTCTTCCAGCATCATCTGAGTCATCACAGGGATGATGGTCCCCTGCCTTAACAACACTGCCAGGCTTCTCGGGAGGGACACCTTCCCCGGCAGATGCAGAAGAGTGACTTGCTTTCAGTCCATCAGATTCTTCACTTCTGCTTTTGAGAACACTGTTACTGTCAACATCATCATTAGCAGCTAAGCAGATACCTCCTAACGAGGCGCAGCAAGTCTCAATGGCAGAAGACAGGTCGTTCATGCATGGGTTCCCAGGACTATATGCTTCGATTTGCGCCATTTCCTGATCAGCTGGCTTCTGCTCTGTATCCTTCAGCATAAGGCCTGTGCTTTTCACGGATGCTTCCCTTGTTGTAATACAACTCCCAGCATTCTGACTTGGCGAAGGCAACTCTTTCTTGGTGTGAAGTACGAAGCTGGCGCTCTGCAGCTTCAGCTCTGCAGGGAATTCTTCTCTGGGCAAGCTGTCCAGTAACCTGCTGCAATTTAAATTCCTCTCGGTTTGCTGGGCAGAGGAGTAATTGTCACAGAGTTGAGCTGTTGAGGGTTTTTCTTCTGAGTCAACATCTGCTATGGTGGTAGCACACAGGTGTGTAGCTGAAGGACTCTTTCGGATTTCTGTCTTTGGACCACTGTGGGATCCCATCTGTGGTACATGTTCACCTAATCTGGAGCCACAATCCAAAGAGTCACGACTGGTGGGATTTGAATCATTGCTTGTGCTGCAGCTGTTCTGAATGCACCCAACGTTTCCCACTTCCACCATGAGAGACCTGTTTTCTTCTCCCCCAACAGCCATGCTTATGTCACTAGAAGCACATTGATGATGCTTATCCTTTTGGATGCTGTCAACCTCTATAGAGGCCAGTCTTAAGTCATCTTCTGGATGTGCAGGTGAAGAGGGAAACATGTTTTTGGCCACTGAAGATGATTCTGCAAAGCTGTTTTCCTGTGGCTGATAATTTTCTTGAATGTCTTTCCAGTAGCATTGAACAGCACCCCCTTTCTGGATTTCAACAGCTCCCTCACAGGTCAAACTGTAAGAGTGGTCCATATTTTGAGCATCCACCTCCTGTTCTTGGTTGCTTTCACTGGACATCTCTTCACTGCTGCACGCTGGGGACAAAGTTTCATCCGTATCCGGCTCAGAGGCCCATTCTTCCAGCAGCTCAATTTTTTTGCAGCTCAAGTCTTCCTCCTGCACTTCACAGACAATTTCAAAAGCATCCATGTTCTCTTCCCAGAGTATGTTTCCAAGCTCCAAATTGCCTTCCAAGTGATGTGCTGAAGCTTCAGGGGCTGAGTTTGACAGCTGAGCAGTGATGGTAGTCCCACTTTGCAAAACTGGAGAAGAGCTACTGTCATTAGGCACGTTTGTCTTATCCTGCACGGAAGCTGGATCACTGTCAAGGATTGGGTTCGCTTCCACATCTCGACTGAGGGACTTTTCTCCCGCAGCTCCTGAGCTAGGAAGGATACACTTCGTTGCTGACAAAGCAACATGGGAGATCAGAGCTTGACAATTCTCCTCCACTTCTTCGTCTTCCTGCAGCAGCTCTCTTGCTGAAGCATCATTCTTGGCGCTCACAGGTTCTAGAGAGACTAAAGTGTTGCTTCCTGAAACCTCAACTTTGGCCATGACTGTGTCTACCTCTGAGGACTCACTGCTCTCAGGTGGGACACCTGCAACCTCTCTGGCACTGCGCTTGCCTGCATGACTAAACAGCCCATCAGTCCCCTTCGCCTTCATACCTTGTGCTTCTTGCAGGAGGTTTGACAGATTTTCAGGGGTCACCTGCACATTTGCTTGGCTTTCTTCTGCACAAAAGAGAAACGGGTAGGGGAGGAGTTAATGTGCTACATGCCTTACTCATCCATTTCTTTAGTACTGGAAGAATAAGGTTATAAGCAAACTTAGCTGTAAGCAGGGTGGATAAAAATCAATGATTGTTTTTTTTAAAAAATGGCTTTTTTACATTTAAATCAGATTTTTTTGATCTAAATTTGATCTGTCTAAAGATATTTTTCTATTTAAGTTAAATTATAGCCCAAAGGCTATTCATCAGGAAATAAGGATTTGTTTTAAGTTTTTCATGTGTGCTAAAACTCAGTCTAAGTTTTAAAAAAAAAATAAATTGTTTAACCACATCAGTTACCAAACATGGATACATATGCTACAATGTTATTGTTTGGTTAAATAAATTGTTCAAATTGTTATTAAGGAAATGATTATTTTTCTCCTTCTAATAAAGTACAGCAGAAAAGTTGTCCAAATATAAACAGTTAACATATTAAACCGCACAATAATTTCATAATTATCTGCCTATGTATTTCCAATAGTATTACCAAATCAATAATTTTTGATATAACTGTAAAAACTACTCTGTAAATTTATTATTATTCCAAAAATGAAACCTTCCTCTGGTTGTAAATATTAAGATGATTACCAGCAAGAATGAGTGTTTCTGTAAAAAAATGATTTAAATCAAGTGGGATGTAAATGAAATAAATAATTAAGAAGTAAATAATACTCAGCGGGTGACCTGAGAGGCAACAAGAGCAAGATAGCAGAGGAAGCAAATAACCAGTTCGCAAATAACTAATAGCCAGACCAGATCAACCCATTTTCTTGACTTCTTAACCCTGGCCTAACTGGTTCACACAGAAAGGACTGCAGGGTCCTTTCCTCTGCTCAGTCCTTTCCCTGAGCAACAGTATTCACTCCAATTTACTCCAAGGTACCCACATGTTAATTCTGACAACGAAAGTCAAAAGCCTGACAGCACAACTACTCTGGCCTTGTAGAGAAAAAATGCCATCTCAGCTGGGGCTGGCCCATGGGCTCTCTGTTAGGGCTAGAACTCTGATGAGGTTCTAGAATTCTGAAGGCACCACTTTGTTTGTGACGAGGATACGGGTGAAACCATCTCCAATCTCTCTCACCTGCTGTTAACATCATAGAACAGATCCTGCCTTTTGCAGATTAATCAAAGCGGGACGCCACAAAAGGGTTACGGAGCTGAAATCTCTAGCGGGTACATTTATGAGCCCCTCCTCCATTGTTTGGCCTCAACAGGTATTAATAAAGTTATACTGGCTCTGAACACAGAAGTTCTCCATTTAGCCAGAGCAATGGGTAAATTGAAGCTTTCTCTCAGGAGGGAAAAAGAAGCCAAGTTACACTACTTTATTGTGTAAAACAAAATGATGGTTAAGACGGTGACCTGGATGGTGAATGGTACCGTATTTTTCGCCCTTTAGGACACACTTTTCCCCCTCCAAAAATGAAGGGGAAATGTGTGTGCGTCCTATGGGGCGAATGCAGGCTTTCGCTGAAGCCTGGATAGCGAGAGGGGTCAGTGCGCACCGACCCCTCTCGCTCTCCAGGCTTCAGGAGAGCCCCAGAGCCAGCCCCACAAGGTCGGGGGACAGAGGGAGGCGGAACGCCGCCATCCCGCTGTGGTTTGGAGGCTGACGGCGGGGAGACGCGTGCTTCTCCCCGCCGCCAGCCCCGCAAGCTCGGGGGACAGCGGGGAGGCGCAGCGAGCCTTCCCGCTGTCCCCGGACCTGGTCTGAAGGCTGGCGGCCGGGAGAAGAGCGCTTCTCCCTGCTGCCGGCCCCGCAAGCTCCGGGGACAGCGGGGAGGCGCAGCGCGTCTTCCCGCTGTCCCCGGACCTGGTCTGAAGGCTGGCGGCGGGGAGAAGAGCGCTTCTCCCCGCTGCCGGCCCCACAAGCGCCTGGGGGGGGGATAATTTTTTCCCCTTTATTTCCCCCCAAAAAACTTGGTGCGTCCTATGGGGCGAAAAATACGGTATTTCTGAAAAGCATTAGAATACACTGCTTTCCTTGTCAGGGAAATGGAAAACCATACCCAGGTATGCCGTAGGTGACCATAAAGAAGCACTCTCTGCCCCGGTCAATGTGGCCAATGGTCAAACATCCTCTCATGCTCTGTTTGTGAGGCAAAAACCGTGGCAAGCTGTAAACACTTCCTAAAAACCCATCTTTTAAAGCAGACATTCCTGGGCTCACACTATTTCGTTTTATTATTTATTGATATTCGAACTGATTCAATCCCAAATGGACTATCCAGGCAGGGAGAAGCAGCTTGGCCAAACAAATTTCTGCGTACCTGGGTTCTTCTGCAAGCCTGCTGCTTCAACATTGGAAGGGCTTGGAAGAAATCCTCTTCCCATGTGGGTTAGCCAAGGTTCCTTCTGAAACAAAAACACACACAATGCCAGCCATCAAAGCAGTAGCAGCAGCAGAGACAGAAGGGATTAATTATTACTTCCCCAAATCTTCCCCAAGCAGTGCAGGTGTTAAGTCTGTGGAGAGAATCTGTCTCTGGATATTCTTCATTAAATGTGCTAGATTGTTTCTAAAAAGATACTCTTTCTCCACGCTTATTTTGTGCTACCAATCCGCTGGCGACTCACACAGGAGCAAGGTGTCAAAACCAACCTGCCATGGATAGCCCTGCTTTATTCTACTAATAATCGTATTACGGATTTTTAGTTTCTGATTTTTATGAAATATTTGCACCAATGTTTACGCTCACCGCTTGGATGTTTTGACAATAACAAAGAACTAAATGAATTATTTCCTCCCAGTGTGCATACAGACCCAAACAGCTGCCTGCTGTTTTGAAGGAAGGTCTGTGACTGAGTGGTAGAGCAATTGCTTTGCATGCAGAAGGTCCCCGGTTCAGCCTTCAGCACCTCAAGGTAGGGCTAAAAACATTCCCTGCCTGAAACACTGGAGACCTGCTGCCAGTCAGTGTAGACTAGGGGTGTCCAAACTTTTTCCAAAGAGGGCCAGATTTGATGAAGTAAACATACATGAGGGCCGACCAAAGTTGTTGACCTTTTTTAGGATTGAAGTTGTTGAGGTTTTTATTGGATTGCAGTTGTTGAGCTTTTTTAGGATTTTAGCCTTGGAAATAAACTGCCACAGGGGCCGGATTAAACCGATGGGCAAGCCACATTAGGACCCCAAAACGGACTTTGGACATGCCTGGTGTAGACAATACTGAACCAGATGCATTTATTATAAGGCAGGTTCCTATATTCATAAAACATACAATTAAAATATCCATCACAATGGAAAATTTAAATACCACACCACCACCAAAAAGATTCCAAGAAGGAGGTGCCATTTCCTTCAGAGCAGTATGTTTGCACGGGGACAAGATACAACAATTCCCTCATCTAAACCCTTCTGTTCTAGAGATGACTGGCAGAATCCGAGACCAGGGAGAAGAGTTGGTGGAAGAAGATTGGAGGAAATTTAAAACTTATTTACAGAAGTATTGTAAAATGTATGAATGCTGATGACATTGAATTAAAATGAAGGGGTTCTAGTAATAAGAGATAAAAATTTGAAATTTGGGAGGTAAAATAAATAAGGATAAAGTAGTAGGATACGAATTTGCTGAACTAATTGTTAAAAAGGGATATAAAAAAGGGAGGCGTGAGGAAGTCAGGAAAATAAGTTAATTGAAGATGAATAATTGGAAAAGAGTGATTTGTGTTTTTCTTATTCTACTTTTTGAGTGTTGATTGTCTTTTTTTGTTTTCTTGTTAAATGTTTGTATTTTATGTATCGTGAAAGTTTGTATTGTTGTGTTTTATATTTTCTTTGTGTTTTTATTGTTCTACTTTTTTATTGTTAAACTTAATAAAATATTATTTTAAAAAAAAAAGCCTTCTGTTCTCTAAGCTGTTGTTTCCTTGACAGGTCTACTGCATTTGAGCTAATTTAATTTGTTTTTAAGAAGCGAGTTCCCATTTAACATGCAGAGTGGTCCTCAGATGAAGTATAACACTAGCTTCATACCTTACAATATTTTTAAAAGTACCATATTTTTCGCCCCATAGGACACACTTTTCCCCCTCCAAAAATGAAGGGGAAATGTGTGTGCATCCTATGGGGCGAATGCAGGCTTTCGCTGAAAAAGCCTCTCCAGACTTCACGCAGCTCTCTCTCCAGACTTCACTCAGACTTCATGAAGTCTCTCCAGACTTCACGCAGCTCCCTGCAAGGCGCGGGAGCCCTGCGCTGGGCTCCCGCGGCTTGCGGAAAGTTGCCTGCATGCCGAAGGCTGGGCGCGCTGAGCTCAGCGCGCCCAGACTTCGCACAGCTCTCCGCAAGGCGCGGGAGCCCGGCGCTGGGTTCCCATGGCTTGTGGAGAGTTGCATGTTCTGGGGGCTAGGGTTGGGGGAAGCTCGGGCTTCCCCCGCCCCAGCCCCGCGCATGGGGGAAAAATAATTCCCCCCCTTTATTTCCCCCCAAAAAAACTAGGTGCGCCTTATGGGACGGTGCATCCTATAGGGCGAAAAATACGGTAGCTTGTTATGAATTTTAAACAGACATATGAGCAAGGCTAGTTCACAAGGCTAGTACAAAGAAACAAGAATTCTGAAAGGAAAATGGGAAAGAGAATGTGCTGTTTTATACAACAATGAATCATAACAAAACACAGTTCTCCACTAGCTGTAGATTTTATATTTCAAGACATTCCATTAATAGTGGCAAGCAATATAACTTCATGATTTAATGGAAGAGGACACCCAGTAATTCACACAGGCTGCAATCCTCACTAACTACACCCACTGACCTATGAGTTATTCCCATTGAACTCAAGTGGGCAGAGGTGGGTTATTCTGACAGGTATAGGATTGCATAGTCAACATTTGATTAATTACATGCAGCAATTCTTAATCTGGTATCAGCCTATACAACATCTCCAGTATTTGGAACCGTTCAATTTTAAATCCTCTGTATCTTGTTGGGGGCCGATTTAACACAATTGCTATGTAACGGTTCTCTTCTAACACTGACACAACGGGCAGATCCCAAAATCTTTCCCCATCTTAACTTAAACATATTTCCCCACACATCTCTTTTCCAGAGAAGTGTCATGTTAATCTCTTGCGAAATAGAGGTGTAATAGAGGCTAACAAATTTATTACGGTCTTCAAACCAACACCAAATGGCCCTGATTCTTACCTCTCTTAAGCAACATATTTCCTTTGAGGATAGATAAGACTGTGCAAGGTCTTCCTCCTCAGCAACACTCCCCAATTCCTTTGTCCCTCCCGTGTCTTCCCTTGAATGTTGGTAACAAGGGTCCAACTCCATCACATCCTTTTTTGGGGTATCATCATCCTCAGCCAGATCTCTGGCTTCTGCAGGCTCTTGAGGAAGCAGATCCATCAGTCCAGGGCAAGAGGCTTTGCCTGTGCAATCCAGCCTTTCAGCAGAGTCCTGAGAACAGATTTTCAACCCATGAGTCCGGTGGGGCTTGGGTGGCAAACTGCTACATGACAGCACAAAGGTTGATGCTTCAGGTTTAGCATCAAGTACAATGGTGGGATCCGACAGAGCTGCAAGGTCAGTGGGGAGGGTGACTGGCAGACTCGTGTAGAGTTCTTGCACCACAGCAGACATGGAGGAGCTGAGAAGGTCAAAATGGCTTTTTTCCAGGGACTCCACACCGGCAGTGAGCATCAGGACAGTTGGACCAGCCACCTTTCACAACGGAAAAAGACAAGTGAGCAGAAATATTAGAAGAGCCCCCTGGATCAGGCCAACCACCCATCTAGCTCTCACAGTGGCTAACCAGATACCTGTGGGAAACCCACAAGCAAGACCCAAGCACAAGAGCACTCTCCCATCTTGTGGTTTCCAGCAACTGGTATTCAGAAGAATCGCTGCCTTTGACTATGGAGGAAGAGCATAGCCATCACAGCTAGTAGCCATTTGTCTAACCCTCTTTTAAAGCCATCTAGGTTGGTGGTATCCATCACTGCCTCCTTTGGGAACAAGTTTTATAGTTCAAATATGTGCTTCTTTTACCTGTCCTGAATCATCCTACATTCAGCTTCATGTCCACAAGTTCAAGTGTTATGAGAGAGGAAGAAAAACTTTTCACTATCCTCTTTCATTCAGGCAAGGCAAGGCAAGGTGAACCACCACCCTACCATGCCTTCTTCCAACGTCTGTTTTTCCAGGCTGCTAATGATCAAGGCCTTCATTATGGCACAAAGTTCTCACCCCTGTCTTCACCTTGCCTTCTGTGCTCCAATTGCTGATCCTCTCCTCTAGAAGCAGCTCCTTCCTCACATTCCATCCTGAAATTCCCACCTCACTTCACCCAGCTTGGGGAATTTTATCTACTAGAGGAGGAGGAGGAGTAGAAAGAGAAGGATTTGGGGTGGAAATGTTAGGGTTCTCATCCAAAGCTCTCTGGAGTTCTAAGGCACTCAGGATTCCCTACTCACTTCAAGATTGGGGGAGGCTCAAGAGGTGATGGACCTGAACCACCTTCATGGAGGCACCATAGCACAATAGTAGAGCCATAAAGGCCATAATGAATATATTCCGTATCCATGGTAAGAGGCCAAAATGCTTCTGAATGCTAGTTACTGGAAACCATAGGATGGGAGGGCTCTTGTGTTTGGGTCCTGCTTGCTGGATTTCCTTTGGGGCATCTAGTTGTTAACTGTAAAAACAGGAGGAGGGACCAATCCTTTCTCCCAATCCATCACCATCTTCTTATGTCCTTATCCCTGGCAGGTATAAAAACGCCCCCACCTGAAACCTTGCACAGCCACCAGCCAGTGTCAACAATACTAAGCTAGACAGACCAAGGCTCTGACTTTGTATAACTCAACTTCCTATGTTCCTTTCAAATTCAGCCCATCATTCAGAACTATGAGGGCAAGAATATATTTTTGTGTACGCACCCATAAGTTCCATGGCAGAGCATCTATTCGGCAAACGAAAGTTCTCAGCTTTAATCCCCAACAGCACCTCCGGTCTGGGCTTCAAGAGACCTCCTACCCATCCCAAGAAACCACATAACTGTCAACGTTTCCCTTTTTTAAAGGGAAATTCCCTTATTCCGAATAGGATTCCTCCCAAGAAAAGGGAAAAGTTGACAGCTATGAAGAAACCCCGGAGAGCCACTGCTGCCAGTCCGTGCCAACAATAATGAGGTAAACGGACCACTGCTCTGCCTCTGCAGAAAGCAGCTTCGTATAATCCTGCTGAAATCTCTTCTCCGCAACACTCAGGAGCCGTCTCGGATTTTCTACCTGGTTGCCCTTAGCTGACTAAGCCCTCCTCCGCCTGGGGGCCCACGCCAAGGCCCAGAAAGCTGCCCTGAAAAAGCTCCCTTTCCCCTCGCCAAAGCACTTTCGGTGGGCGAGTTCAGGATGGGACCCTCAGAGGATCCTCATCGTCATCACAATATTCAGTCACTTATTACCCAAGGGTTTCCTAGCCACCTTCCATACATTAAAAAACATAAATATAAATAAATTACATCATAAAAAAGAAACAAAACATCCTCCACAGGAGGAGCCTGAGTGGGGGGGGTGACCCCAAAAGTCTTATTAGCTAATTAACTAATTAAGCCCCCCCCCGCCTCGAGCTGTTTATGCCATGCTGGAGCGAAGGCGGGGTACTGGGGGCGCCTCCTAAGTCCCCCCCCCTTCGTATTACTCTTCCGGGGCCTCCACTCGCCCTCGCCCCCTCAGGTGGGGGGGGCTCCGCCCCGGCGTCTGTTTTTCCCCCTTCTTCACCTGAGCGCTGCTCCGCAGGCCGCAGCAGTCTCCGCTCCCTCCGTCATCGCGCCGCTCTCTCCCCTGCGTCTCTATGGGCCGCGCCGCTTCCTCATCCGGGAAACCAACCTGCGCCACCATATAGAGGGAGTCGGGCGGAAAAGCGCGCGCGAGGCTCCCGGATGAGGAAATCAAAAGGGAGCCCAGGCGCGTGCGCTGCGTGCGGGGAGCGGGTCCGCCACGCCCCCCTCTCCGGTGCTGTGGGTAAGTGTAGCACGAGAGGCGTCGGTTCCCCTCAGCCCCAAAGCACGGTCGGTCGCGGGTAGGCATGAGGTAATCTGCCTCTTCCCCCCCCCTTTTGGGGGGTTGAGTGCGCTCGCCCTCCTTTTTTCGCCATTGGGTTGGAGGCTGAGTGGACTGTACTATTCCGGACCACGGGGGTCGGCCAGAAATGTAGTTTTAACGGGTCTCGCATGGTTGTTGTGGAGATTAAGTGAGGACGTGGAGAGCCACGAGCTCCTTGGAGCAAAGGGTGGGATATAAATGCAACAATAAGTAGATGATAAATGACATATGCCCTGCAAGTAACAAACTATTACGCCAGGAAATATTATCTCATATCTGCATTACTGTTAGATTTTTTTTTTTAAAGTAGGGTAGCTTTCACAAAAGGGATTCCCACCCCAAAACAAAACAACAAAAACACCCACCACCACATGAAATCTGCACAACACACCCCATTTCTTGCACTGGGGTAGAGGTGAAAGTGCCCCTGAGTTGGTGCAGAGTACAGTTCCTGCGTTGCCACAGTGCATAACTTACTTTGTGGAATTTGCTGGTACAAAATGTGATGATGGCCTTATTTTGAAGCTGGGCTGTGTGGTTGTTTTCCTTGAAATGTAGAATGGAAGGCAAGTGGTTTTGAATACTTTGCTTGCTTATTTTGCAGAAATGCAAGACCTTGTAAAAATGCCTGGTGTCTAATAACTGAGAAGAACAAGAATTCAGGATGAAGACCAGCAAGGTCTACAAGCTCGTCATTCACAAGAAAGGCTTTGGAAGCAGCGGTCAGTAGCCATGGAGGTGGTGGAAATGCCCTCAGGGCTCTTTGTGTAAAAAATGCAATAGACTAATCTCTATTGAAATAACTTCTCTGCAATCTGGAAATGCTGCAGGAACTTCTAAATAGTAAAACAGCCGTACAGATTTATAACCCCACCTCCCTAATTTCTTCCCCTTTTCAGACGATGAGCTTGTGGTGAACCCCAAAGTATTTCTTCAGATCAAGCTGGGAGACATTGTGGAAATTGCACACCCTAATGATGAATACAGGTGAATCTTTTTGTATTTGGGCTTTTGCATGCAGCAATTTGGGGGCACGATGCAGGAAAAGGGGCCATCTTTGCAGACTCCGCCAAATGATTGGCAGCTTTGAGGTAGGTTTGATGAAGGCCTCTAGCTTGACAAAACTAAAGTTGATATTTGTGAAGGAGTACCGCATATGTGTGTGTGTACAGTGGTACCTCAAGTTGTGAACGGGATCTGTTTCAGAGGTCTGGCCGGATCCCGAGGTTTTCACAACCTGAGGATCACTGTTCTGTGCATGCACGTGGCGATACCTGGTCTGATACTTCCGGGTTTGCCGCTTTCGTAACGTGAAGTTTACGCAACCAGAGGGTTACGTAACCCTAGGCGCTACTGTATTTAGTTGGTTACAGATGCTGGCTGTTACCCTGCTGTGTTTGGCATTGAGGTAAGAAGCTCCAACTCCATTGGGCAGGATGGTATGTTAGCTATTATTCCAAGACTACTAGGACACATTCAGGTGGACAATACATGTTAGAATTAGTCTTAACGTCTTTCCACCTCTTGGTCATGTCTTTCCCTCTACAGTGAAGTATTTGAATGTTGATCTATGTCTCTTGCTAGCTCAATGGGAAACGTATACTTGGAGGGGGGTTGTTTTGTGTGACCACTTTTAGCTGCTATTGTATGTTTTTAATATTTGTTTACTATGTAAGTTGCCTTGATGCCTTTGTATAGAAAGTAATACATAAAGTTATTTTATATTTTTAAAAGATATGGTGTACTTTGTAAGTGCGTAGAAGACATCGTGCACCAGTTCCTCTAAACTCCTGACCACTAGAGGTTCTGGCTTCATAAAGAACCTTGTCCACTTCTCCTAAACCACGAAGGACAGAGCATTGAAAGCATGGTCTTGCTTGGGTGGAGGTTCATGGAGGCTGGTTGTTGTTTTCCCTGGGAGGGACAGGCCTTTGACTGCTGCCCTAACCCTGTGCAATAGAAGAATGTCCCACTTCTAATCCGGGAGGTTACCAGGCCTATGGAGACACAAGAGTGTTCAAGCCAACCACCTCTTGTGCTTTTGGCATTCTTCCTATTTCCTAGCCTCCTCCTTCCCAAATCAATTTAGCTTCTGGTTGCACAATGCGAATCTTGAATTAAAAGTTTAAGGGAAATGCTGATCTCTTGAAGCAGCTATGATGCCCTCCTTGGACGTCAGTGTGGTAGGGTTTAGGGGATACATTAGAACATCTCAGCTTCTTAGAGTATGTTGTAGAGGCCCAATTCATGCAGCTGTTTATCTCTCTTATGTTCCAGCCCTTTGCTCCTGCAAGTGAAGTCACTTAAGGAGGATTTACAGAAAGGTAAGGATTTTCTGATCTTTATTTGGGTGCACCTATTTGGGTGCAGTATAATCAGCCAATAGTGTTGTCTGCTGTCAAACAGCTCTCCATCTAGGGAGTGACAAGGTCTCTGTGAGATCCAACGTGAAGTCTTTGCTGGGGTGACACAGTTGGAAGCCACCTTCTCTCAATCACCTAGGATTTCCTTCTTTTCGCAGAAACCATAAGTGTAGATCAGACTGTGGCACAGGTGTTCCGACTGAGACCCTACCAGGATGTCCATGTGAACGTTGTTGACCCAAAGGTATTTGTGGCACTGCAGCCTTTGCCCTGAGGCATTTCCACCTGGTCTGGTTCCAAGCATGTGGAGATTGTCTCCCAGCCCAAGTTGCAAAAGCAGGTTAATCTGCTCTGTGGAGGCATTTGAACACTTTTGCAAAGTTGCATTCTGCTGGGGTTCAGCAATTCTAGCAGGAGAGTAGCAGATCTCGGACTATGGCTGTATACTCCTTGCTGTAGGGCAGACTGCCTTAGATGGATGCCTTTACATGCTCTGAGTACTCTCCTCATCAGCAACTACATTGGGATGCCCCTGACCTCCTGTCCAGTGTCAGCCAGCTTGCCTTAGGGGTGTGCCTATGGTATCTGCCGTATAAATAATGCCACCTGTGACTTTACTTGCCCAGTGTAAGAGAGGGTTGGCACAAAGAGAGTCACTAAGGACCTGGTAACACAGTTGTTTTTAAAATTTATTTAACAAGCTGCCTACTCAAATTACAGGTGGTATACATAAAATATGATCCAAAACATAAACAGACTATACAAATAGCAGGCATATCAAAATACAGTTTAAAATAATGGTTTAAAAAACTAGTACTGTATACATAAACTTAGCAGTTTTGCTATGGGGGATCATACATGCAGGTGTTTATCTGTCATAAAGCTTATTTTCTTTCATTTTTTTTGGTAAACTGCTTTGAGGTTGTTGGAGTTTTTTAATCAAGCGCTGTATAAATTTTCTGAAATAAATAATAATAATAAATAATAATAAATGAAAAGTTCTCTTCAGCTAAGTGGGGAGATCAGGGGAGCTTGTGCTTGTAATCAGGAGCCTACAGATTTCAGTGCCAGGCCTTCACAGGAGCAGAATGGGGCTCTCAGACACCTTAGCCATCATGCTTCTCTGCTCCCCTCCTCTTTAGGAAGTGACCCTTGATCTAGTGGAGCTGACATTCAAGGATCAGTACATCGGGCGTGGGGACATGTGGCGACTGAAGAAGAGCTTGGTGAGGGCCCTGCGTCTAATCTGGGAGGGAAAGTGCTCTTTGTTCATTCTCAGTTAGATTGCGATGGACTCGACTTGGGAATCTGAGGCTGCTGCTCTGTGCATAAACTGGACAAATACTGACAATCGAATTTGTTACAGGACTGGGGCAATGAGAGACAACTGTGATGGTCAAATGGGGTGGGGAACATCAGGTTGAATACGGCCCCCTGAGTTCTTTGTCTGGCCCTCAGAACCCTACCCTAGCCACGCCTCTTTCCCAAGCTGCACACTTCACCAGCCCTGCCTGGCTTGAATGTGTCATTGAACTGTTATAATGTGCCTTCCTTGCCTACATGGAGAGATGTGGGTGTAGAAACCTCTGGATTTGGCATGGCAGAAATGTGGCCTGCTGTGCGAATGAGAGAATCGCAACTATTGCTCTGCCTACTTTTGTATTTGGCCCCACTCTACTCCCAACCACTGGCATGTAGCCCTCAGGCAGTAAAAGGTTCTCACCACTAGTGTAGAACATGGGATATTTTTTGGTTAGGGTCTGAGAGGATGGCAAAGAGAGGTGGATGCTGGGCTGAAATAAGATGTGGTAGGAATAGAGGGCAAGCAGATGAGGCGATTGTGGATGAGAGCTTCTGGGCCTTTCATAAGCATGTATGCAGCCGTGAGTGCTAGAAACCAGTCCCCCCCCCTCTCTCTGATGTGCTCAGGGGTAAGAGGTATGAAGAACAGTTGTCTCCTGCAAATTCACACTGCCTTGAGTTCTCATCCCCCCTCTTTTTCTGTTTTAAACCAAATGCCTGCTAGGTTGGCACATGTGCCTATGTCACTCAGAAGGTGGAATTTGCAGGTATTCGGTGAGTATCCAGCCACACCCCACACATACCCTTTGCTCCCTCTCCACACCTCTCTCTCTCCCTCTCAGAAGTGCTTTCTTTAGAAATCTGACTGTGCAGGCAATGGTTATGTTAGCCCCAAAGTAATAACACAGAACTGTAGAATTATTGAGCTCAAAGGGACTTCTGGAGGTCCTCTGTCCCAACTCCCTGCTCGGTGTAGGCGCCTTGCAAATGCAGCGTGTGCGGGGAACTTTTGGTCCTCCAGATGTTGTTGAACTACAATTCACATCAGCCCCAGCAAGTGATGATAGAGGACCTCCAACATCTCTTCCAGCTCTAGAATTTTGTGGTTCCAGTTTTGAGGTTTTAATAATAAGCAGAGCCATTTGTATGCACCAGATAAATTGATTAATTGAAATTGAAATAATTGAAATACTTTATTGTCACTTGTACAACTTGTATACAGTGAGATTACACTCAGCTCTCTTAGTCTTAATTCCCCTTGTTTACTGATGCAAACCCATTAAACCTGAAAGTCAGCTGCCATGTTGTTATCTTTTCATTCAGCAGCCTAACAGCCCGCAGATAGAAGCTGTTCTTTACGCTGTTGGTGTGACTAATCATGCTTCTATGTCTCCTGCTTTAATCAGGCTGATGATACCATCGAGTTAAACATTAAGTTGCAGCTCTAGTAACACCATTTTGGAAATCAATGCAAACATGCCCCTGAGGAGCTCTTGAGACTCATGCATGTTCCAGGAAGTTTTTAGTGTCTGATGTTCTATTGTGTTTTTACTATTTTTTGTTGGGAGCTTCCCAGAGTGGCTGGGGCAACCCCGTCAGATGGGTGGCATATAAATAATAACTTATGATGATGGTGATGCACCTAAAAAGGCATTTCCTTTTTTGTTAACCCAAAGCCCAGGGACAGGGATCAGTCCTGGTGCTTTCACCTCCTGCCAATACAGCCCAGCCAGTAGCAACTCCAGTTTTCATGTCCACTGTTTCGGAATGTGATAACAGATTTTCTTTGGCTTTCTTCCAGGGCTCAAGCAGGCGAACTTTGGGTCAAAAGTGAGAAGGTCACGTGTGGCTACATCAGTGAAGACACCCGGGTAGGCCTCTTTATTCCCCACCCCAGAGTTTTCTCTCTCCCCTTTTCAAGTGTTTGTTCTACGCTATCAAGCAGCAGCTAGAGCAGTAGTTTTTACTGTTTGTGTGTCTCTCTTGCAGGTTGTCTTCCGCTCAACCTCCGCCATGGTATATATCTTCATCCAGATGAGCTGTGAAATGTGGGATTTTGACATCTACGGTATGGAGAAATAGCCTTCCTGGAGATCTGCCCGTCCCACACCTGCTTTTAGCACTGTGCCTCCATGAGAGCTAATCCCGCCTTGTTCTAACCTTGATTGGGTCGACAAGCAATGAGTCATCTCTTGTGACCAGTCAACCATGGTTTGTTACTGCAAACCTTGGTTTGTTTTCCAGTTGCCTTGTGACTCTGTCTCTTGACAAGCATCTTGGGTGGGTGTGTCCAAAGAACTCTGAGGTTGCTCTGATGAACCAGCTTCCACTGCAAATACGGCCCCTCTCCTGTTGAACAAACACCTGGGGGGAGGATCGTAGGTTGCAGTATCAATGCTCCTTTGAACAGAAATCACTCTTAGTCCCCGGCCCCCTGTTTTGTTATTCTTCCCTTTGCAGGGGACCTTTACTTTGAGAAAGCTGTGAATGGTTTCCTCGCTGATCTCTTCACCAAGTGGAAGGTAACTTTCTATGTCTTCGGCTGTAGCAATGGAATAAGAGTGTGCTTTTTACTTTGTGACCTAGGCTCATATTCAGGCCCGCTTGCAACTGGGGTAAGGAGGTGTTCCTACACTTCCTTACCCTCAATAGATACTTGAGCTTCCCCGAATGTAGATAAAACATAACCCAGATAGGAGGTTCCTTGGTGGAAGTTGCTGCCTGGTTATGGGACAATTGGATCCAAAGGAGGAAGGGAAAAGGAACCTGGGGAGTCCACAGGATGCTGTAATGCAGGGAACGCCAATGCGAAGCTTACCTAGACATGTACTCCCAGCTCCCATCAGCTGCAGCCAATGACTAAGGATGATGGGAGTTGTAGTCCCCCATCATCTGGGTGACTCCAGGTTGGCAACCTCAGCTTGCAGGACCTTGGAGGTACATAGCATAGCAAAAGATGTTTGTCCACTTGGTTAAATTTTTTTTTGTGGAGAATTGTAGCGGTACTTCCAAAGAGACTTTGGATAAGTGACTTTCAAGTAAACGAAGAGCCATAACATTAGACGGTAAAGAGAAGTCCAGTCCTGTCTTGACATTTGTCAGGTTTCTGTATAGATATTCCCATAGACTGAGTTTTTTCTTGCATGTTCATTGCTGGATTTCTACTGTAAAGCAAATATTAAACAGCCTCATTTAGTGGCTGTAATGCGTTTACGGGGACGTGGGTGGTGCTGTGGGTAAAAGCCTCAGCGCCTAGGGCTTGCCGATCGAAAGGTCGGCGGTTCGAATCCCCGCGGCGGGGTGCGCTCCCGTCGTTCGGTCCCAGCGCCTGCCAACCTAGCAGTTCGAAAGCACCCTCGGGTGCAAGTAGATAAATAGGGACTGCTTACTGGCGGGAAGGTAAACGGCGTTTCCGTGTGCTGCGCTGGCTCGCCAGATGCAGCTTTGTCACGCTGGCCACGTGACCCGGAAGTGTCTCCGGACAGCGCTGGCCCTCGGCCTCTTAAGTGAGATGGGCGCACAACCCTAGAGTCTGTCAAGACTGGCCCGTACGGGCAGGGGTACCTTTACCTTTACCTTAATGCGTTTACATTTTTCAGGCATGAGATCAGGGTTGCCTTCCATTCAGCTTTCTAGAGAAGCTGTAATTGTTGTTTGGGGGAGAGAGTTGCCCTGTGTGTGCTTGGAAATGCCCTTGCCCTGGTAACATTTTCCTCAGAAAAGCTATTCATAAAGCCTTAGGTTATGTCAGGAGGTGTTAGACTCTAACATGGTGTCAGATTCCTCCGGCGTGGAGCCTGTCCTCATGGTTAGGTCATTCTTCATTGAGACCAAGACCGAAGCAGCATCGCCATTGATTGAAGCAGCTGTTTGTGTCTATGTGCATGCGCATGCGCATGGGACCCCCTTGTCCCATGAGGGCTGTGACTGAGGCTTTGTGCAGAATATTCACCTCCTTCCTTTCCTCTTGGTCAGGAGAAGAACTGCAGCCATGAAGTGACTGTGGTCCTGTTTTCTAGAACGTTCTATGATGCCAAATCCTTGAGTGAGTAGCTACAAGATAAATGTTTCTCTTCCTCCTTGCTTGTAAGGGTACTGACATCTTCCTGCCTCAGTTCCTCTCTGGGACTTCCCTCTATGTCTCCCACACCCTCTGAGCTTTGAGCTGTTGCCTCAGTCACTACTCTGCGTAGCGGAAAGGGATGGTTGCCCTTGGTTGGTGGCTTGGGCAAGTGCTTTTGCAAGGAGTTGTATTACCGTACTTTTCCGTGTATAAAACGTCCCCATGTATAAGACACCCCCTATTTTGGGGGACTCAAATTTAAGGAAATGTGGGGAGATGGCTCAGATTTGTTGAGCTTTTTTTAGGGGGGATTGCTGAAAATCCACCTTTCGTCTGTCCCCTTGCTGGCAGAAGCTGCCAATCGCTTGCCCAATTGCCGCAGCATCAGCCAATCAACGCCAGCCCTTGACACAGCAACCAATAACACACCCAATAGCCACTGAAATCAAATGTCCACCCTATGCACTATCCATGTATAAGACGACCCCCACTTTTTGGCATAATTTATAAATAAAAAAACCTAGTCTTATACATGGAAAAGTACACTACTTTGAATTTTGCTGGTCTGCAGAGACGGGGGCTTGGGACAGATGCCTTTTGGGTGCTTCAGGGATGGTCTATACATCTTGCTGCTGTCTCTTGTAGATGAATTTCCAGAGACACAGCGTGCCTCAATTCAGCAAGATCATGAAGGAAGATTCTATGAAGATTTTTACAAGTAGGTTACCCATGTGGTCCTTCTATTGAGTATCTGGTCCATTTCCAGGTGTGTGTGTGTGTGTGTGAGAGAGAGAGAGATGCACAACCACACACATATCACCCCTCATAATTGATCTAGTAACCTATATGGGGAAAACATGACAGTTGCTAAAGAACTGGAAGAATTCCATTCCTTTTCAACAATTGTTTTTTCTAAGTTAAAACCTGATGAGTTTACGTTTATGCAGGGAGTAACTGTTATGTCTTACTCTACGGTATCCCAGAAATTTTGTAAGCGTCCTAAGAAATCTGTAGTTTGCAACTGAAATGTTTAATTTGGAAACTGACGTTTGCTACAAGATAGACAACTTTTGCAGTATTTTGGAGGGCGAGGAGGATATAGATTGGGGTCCTTGAGGGACAGCAAAAGCTCCATGACTGAAAGTTTTTGCTGAAATGTTTCTTAAATTTTAGTAGAAACTGCTTGGGTTTTTTTGCCTCATAACCTTGAGGACTAGCAACTTGCTGCTATCCTGGGGAATTTCCCCTGTATTGCAAGATGCTGAATTCGTGTTTGCAGATGTCTTTAACATTTGGGTTACATGTTAGTACCTTGTGAAGCAGCATTTGGATAAGTCCCCGCCAGAAAGTCCATTTTCCTAACTCTAAGCTCCCACAGGGAGGAGAGGGCTATCGATGGTTATTTGCCATGATGGCTGTGTTTCTGAGTACCAGTCACTGGAATCCACAGGCAGGGAGAGGGCTGGATTAGGTGAGCCATTGGCCTTATCCAGCAGGCTCTCCTTGCTCCCTTCCCTTTCTATCCTTAAGTCCTTACATTATCTGTAAAGTATTGTGCTGGTTCAGTTTCTCTCCTACTCAGTCCCAGCGCTTCCTTACAGGGTGGTGGTTCAGAACGAAAGACGAGAGGAGTGGACATCGTTGCTTGTGACTATTAAGAAACTCTTCATCCAGTACCCTATCCTGGTGCGTTTGGAGCAGGCAGGTGGGGCATTCTTACTATTTTTACTATATTATTCCTGATGGTTATTATTAGAATTTCAAAAAAGGTAGTATTCTAGATCTGGCATTAGTCAGAGCAATGAAAATATTATTATTATTATTATTATTATTATTATTATTATTATTATTATTATTTTATACCCCATCCATCTGGCTGAGTTTCCCCAGCCGCTCTGGGTGGCTTCCAATCAAGTGTTAAAAATAATACAGCATTAAATATTAAAAACTTCCCTAAACAGGCCTGCCTTCAGATGTCTTTTAAAGAGTATATAGCTGCTTATTTCCTTCACATCTGAAGGGAGGGCGTTCCACAGGGTGGGCGCCACTACCGAGAAGGCCCTCTGTCTGGTTCCCTGTAACCTCACTTCTCGCAATGAGGGAACCGCCAGAAGGCCCTCAGTGCTGGATCTCAGTGTCTGGGCTGAACGATGGGGGTGGAGACGCTCCTTCAGGTATACAGGACCAAGGCCATTTAGGGCTTTAAAGGTCAGCACCAACACTTTGAATTGTGCTCGGAAACGTACTGGGAGCCATGCAGATCTCTCAGGACCGGTGTTATGTGGTCCCAGCGGCCACTCCCTGTCACCAGTCTAGCTGCTGCATTCTGGATTAGTTGTAGTTTCCAGGTCACCTTCAAAGTAGCCCCACGTAGAGCGCATTGCAGTAGTCCAAGCGGGAGATAACTAGAGTATGCACCACTCTGGCAAGACAGTCCGCAGGCAGGTAGGGTCTCAGCCTGCGTACCACATGGAGCTGGTAGACAGCCGCCCTGGACACAGAATTAACCTGCACCTCCATGGACAGCTGTGAGTCCAAAATGACTCCAGTACTCTTGGAACTTGTCACAAGGCAGCCTTCCCCAAACTTTGCCCCCCCCCCCCAGATATTGTGAACTGCAATTTCCATCAGCCCCAACCACCACAGAGATTCTTTTATCAGCCGTAGCAAAATACGGCCATGCTGTCTTGGGTTGATGGGAGTTGTAGTCCAAATGTCGCAATAGGCCTTGAAGGGGCCAGATAGGTCTGCAGCATGCACCAGGTTTTTTTATTCTTCTACTGTGTATCGACATGGTCATTCAATTTTGTGGTTTTTAAACTGTGTCTGTACTTGACTAGGAGCTCTAGGAAAAGGAGTGCTGAAGGGTGGGGTGGAAAGGGAGAGCTGGAAAGCTGCAGTTGATGCCCCTCCCTCCCCCCAACTTGAACGGCTTTGATTTTCATATATTTATTTTTTTTATTTCAATATTTATATATTGCACTTGGGTGTAAAATATCACAAGGTGGCGTGCGACCTAAAAAAATCGTAGAGAAAGCAGTTATGAAATATCAGAACACTCCAGCAAAAGCTGGGATTAGGCAAATCCCTTCTGGTGTCGAAAGCAGCATGGTTGTCTGAATATCAGCTGCTGAGAATCACTGCTGGGAAGAGCCCTGCTGCTGCTGCTGCTGTGCTTATGGGCTTCCCAGAAGAGGCATCTGGTCTTCCGCAGTGAGAACAGGATGCTGGACTATATGGGTCCCCTTTGGCCTGTTCCAGTTCTCCTTACGCTCCTAATTCATCAGGCAAATAAATAATAAAAATGGGCTTCAAATATTATAGCTGACATCTCTTTCTCCTTTTCTCCTTTCTCCTTCGTCATTAACCCTCTAGAGGGCTTTCCTCCAGGGTGCAATTCCACCTCCGCTCAAGGAAATTATTTGGAAGCCATAAACCTCTCCTTCAATGGTGAGTAGAGGGAAAAACATCTTGTACCACTCTAGCACTAAGGAGCCTTCTGTACACAGGCAGTGACCTGGCTCCTCCTCACACAAATGTCATCTGTTCTTACAGGATAGATTGGATTGGAAAGGCCAGTAACTAGCACAGTTCTGACTTAGGGGATAATTCAGTGGCATTCAAAGTTTCTGTCTTCAGGGGGATTTCTACCTTGTTGATTTATCTGCCAAGAAACCTCTGAGCATTTGGAATGGAATTCCTTCATGCTGCTGAGGACTCTTGTTTTATTTCTAGTGCACATGCTCAGTGACTCTGGAACGCTAGCCTAGCCTGGTGGGTTGTGAACTGAGAGTGACCAATAGGAGGCACCCAGTACTTACCTGAGTCTACACCAGCCTTCCCCAATCTGGTGCCCTCTGGGCTACAGCTTTCGTCAGCCCCAGCCAGCGTGGCAACTTTGCCTGCGTCTCACAATCAGCCCCCAATCCTCTTCTGTACATAAACACACACACACACACACACACACACACACACACACACACTTTTTTGGGTTGGTGGTGAATGACCTTGGAAATGCAGGAGGAGATTTTTTTTGACTCACCTCTAGTATAACTGTTGAGGGTCTTCATTAGTAAAACCAGCAGATTCTTGACTCCAACGGATTGAATATCCAAATCATGACTTTTTAACTGTCTCATACAAGTTTCTGTAAGCTGGTGAACTGCACGTTGTTGTTGTTGACCTGCCTTCACCCTAAGGTCCCAGGTCCTCAATTAAAACTCAATATTTAGAAAAGAACAGTTTAAAGCACCTTACAAAGTTCACATTTTAGGAAGCTGTTGTCGATGAAAGCAAATTGTCCCTTGATAAGCATATTATGTGTAAAAAATTGCATGTCCTATTGCTTCTGACTTTTCCTGCTTTTAGTGTTCGACAAGCATTACATCAATCGAAACTTTGATCGGACGGGGCAGATGTCTGTAGTCATCACGCCTGGCGTGGGAGTCTTCGAAGTGGACCGGCTCCTCATGATCTTGACCAAGCAGCGCATGATAGATAATGGTAAAATGGTCTTAGTGGCAGGCAGTGGGAAAGGGCTGTGTAGTTCAGTGGGGAGAGTAGCCTCTTTGCAAGCAAAACCTCCCCGGCGGCATTTTCCAGGGAGGACCTGGGAAGAAGAAAGACTCCTTGCCTGTAACCCTGGAGAGTGGCTCC
Organism: Podarcis raffonei; assembly: GCF_027172205.1. Taxonomy (NCBI): domain Eukaryota; kingdom Metazoa; phylum Chordata; class Lepidosauria; order Squamata; family Lacertidae; genus Podarcis; species Podarcis raffonei. The sequence goes on from NC_070617.1 coordinate 26,718,372, forward strand.
CTGCTGATGTCCACCAGATGTGGGGGCCCTTCTCCAGATGTTGTTGGTCTCCAGTTCCCATTAGGCCCTGCAGCCAAGCATGGCCAGTGATAAGGGATGGTGATGAGTGTTGCAGTGCAGCAACATCTGGTTCTCCATTGCTGGGGACTCTGAGCCGGGTGGACAAGCAGCCTGACTCTGCCACATAAGCTTCCTATCTGTGTTCTTTCTCACTTTAGAGCATCTCCAAAATGTAGAGATGACCTCTCTTTTTTAGGCGTAGCGTTGAGAGCTGGGCTGTTTGGAAAACCAGATGGCTAAATCCTTTTGTTTAAAAAGCATCTTAAGTGATGGGTGACCAAGTGGGAAAGCTTTTCATTGCTGGTCTGTGAGTGGCAAGGGGAGGGGCCAGATCCAAGCCCTCCCCTCTCTCTGCAGTGGACCTTCCTTGTCCAGCACCAGGACAGCACGTGGCTATTAACAAACTCATCTTCCTCACCCTGCTTTGCTTGCTTCTGTAGGGATTGGGGTGGACTTGGTGTGCATGGGAGAGCAGCCCCTCCACGCCGTGCCCCTCTTCAAGGTAAGGCCCGTGGGGTCGTATGCCTGTTTTCTTTCTTCCTCCTCCACCTCTGCCGCACCTGCCTGCTAGCTGTTTCCCTCCTCCAGCTGATTCTTGTGCCAATTAAATAAAAAGCCATAATTCTGTTTCCACACTACCGGCTCTTCAATTAAAGCACATCCTCTAGGAAGGGCTGAGTACATAGGGAAATAAAAGAGATTGGAGGTGGGGGCGGCAGGAAGGAAAAGGTATGGGAAAGGAACAAAGTGCTGAACACCTGCACCTGCCTAATTACCAAAAGCCAGGCTTGTTTCCAGGATGCCTGTTAGCCTCTAACTTTCTCCAAACTATTGAGGATTAGGAACTTCTCACTCCTAAATCAGACTCCCTCAACATGGTGCCGTTCAGATGTTTGGGGCTATAATTCTCATCTGCCCCAGCTAGCTTGGCTGTATGATTCCCAGGACTGGTGGTAGTGCAAAGCATCTGGGGGGCACCAGGTTGAGGAAGGCTGTTTTAAATGAAGGTTAAAAATCTCTGGACCACCAGCTTTGGGTTGAATCCAACTACATCACAGCATAAGCAGAATGATTTGTGCTCCCATAACGTAACTTCTCCTCCCTCCTGTACCCTCCCAGATTTGCTCCATGGGGGTAAGGGAACCCTCAGGGCATATATGGGGGTGCAAAGGGGGTGCTGTGGGGAGGAGAGGGAGAGACAGTTCTGCTGGATTCATGGCTTCTTTCGCTGCAACCCTCTGTATCCGGTGCCAGATTCCTGTCTTGCAACCGTCCATTCCCATGGATTCCCAGAATGCAGTACAAACTAGCTGCAAAAAGCATCCAGTTAACATGGTGCCTTTTCCAAACTCTTCTTCTCTTAGCTGCACAATCGCTGCAGTCCTGGGGACTCTCGCTTGGGAGATGACTACAATATACCACACTGGATAAACCACAGGTGCGTGTTTGAAGTTGGTACTATTGCGGCCAAGGCTTCACCTTGGGCAATGCTCACATGGGCCTGTCTTCCCTCTCTGCTTTTGGTACTTGGGAATTCTCTCTGCTCTCCCTCCCCTCTCAAACATCAGCCCTGGGCAGTCTTGTCCTCAGCCTCCACTGAGTCTGCTCTGGTGATGCTTCGAATCCCTGTATTCCTACATTGCTTTTCTCCTTAAAACTTGGAAGGGGGGTAGTTTTGTTTCCCCCTAATCTCAGCTTGTCGTTACATGTGAATCAGAGATTGTGGGTTACAACAAACTGTGGCTAGTTTAACAAGCCAGACCCAGAAACCATGGTCTGAAGCTGGCCTGTTTTGAAAATGTTCAATTTGTTGTAACCTGCAGCCTTTGGTTTATTAAGATTGGAGATGAAATGCTACCACTGAGTCAGAAAGGAGATGGAGTGAATGTGCAAACCCGAGTCTCCCTTGGGCTTGATCCAGTTTGTGTGTGTAGTCGCTAAACCATGGTTTAGTGTTACATGCAAACAGAGCCATTGTCTTTCTACTTCCCTTTTCCAGTTTCTACACTTCCAAAAGCCAGCTCCAGTGTAACAGCTTCACTCCACGGATCAAACTGGCTGCCAGGAAAGTAAGTGGGCTCTGTTAAGACAGGGCTGCCAACCTTTTTTGGGGGGGGCAGTGGGCACATTAGGAAGTTGCACCAGTCACTAAACAGCTGTGAGCTAGGACAAGCAGGAAGAGCAAACCATCTGTCGTGCCTTGTTGATTTTTGAGGGGCTATTTACTGAGACCTTTTGTGGATGCCATAGGAAGTACCAGTGGGCTCACTGACACCTGTGGGCACTACTTTGGCAGCTCCTGATAGAAGAGCATTTTCCTTGACTCGCTTCCTCTCCCCACACCCTTTAGCCAAGTCATGTTGTCATAGTGGGCAGCTTTCCGAATTCCTCATTGGTATGGGGGGGACGACCTCAGCCATCAGGGGTGATCTTTATTCATTTACTTTGGCTGATGCATGAAATGTAGCAGATGCTTCTCTGTAAAAATGCAGTCGCCACAGGCAATTTCAACCTTGCACAATTGAAAGCTGGCTGGTTGAAGTTGCGTGAAATAAAAGCTCCATTTGTACCAGGTTTTCCCAGCACAGAAATTACTTTTAAGCTCTGCACCGAGCTTACTGGGCTCTAGGAGTCTGTTTCTCGACCTTGCTTGAAATGTAAGGAAAGTCGCATGGGGGTGGTTCATATGGAACATGTCCCCCCAAATGCATTTGCACTGAAGGCTTTTAAAACAGTAAGAGTTCACCAAGCACTTCAGTGTGAGATATTTGAGGGGGGGGGTGCATTGGGTGACTGGATGAATTGTCAGAATATTCCTGGTCTGAATCTATGCTTGTAATGCAGTGACCGTTCCATGGCCAAAACTAACTTAAGTTTCCAATGCTTTCTTTCCTTTGCCATTTTTCGTGCCGCTTGGATTCCAGCCGCAGAGTGAAAAACTGAAGAGCAGCAGGGATGCCTGTGAGTAGTCATCCCAGGTTGTTATTGTGAAAGGGTCCTACCTCCATTGATCGTTGACAGATTGGGTTTATATCCTCCAAGGTGGCAGACACGTTTCTCCTCCTTCCCATTTTATCCTCACAACACCCCTGCAAGACAGGTTCAGCTGAGAGGCAGTGAACCGGCCCAAGGTCACCCAGTGAGCTTTGTGGCTGAGTGGGGATTTGAACCCTGGTCTCCCAGGTCCCAGTCTGACGCCCCAACCACTACTCCACGCTGGCTGTTAGAGGCAGTCAATGCCTCTGAGCACCCATTGCTGGGAATCCCAGGTGGGGAGATAGCTGCTGTTGCTTTCAGGTCCTGCTTCCAAAGAGGCAGCTGGTTGGCCACTAGGAGAGCAGGAAATTGGACCACCTTTCGTCTCTACCAGCAGGGGATTTTTTTTTGTAATTAAAGATTTTCTTGATTTTCTTGATTTACAAAAGTGTGTGCAATGTCTCTCATATTTTTTCCCCATGTACCATTTTTACAAATCAGTTTCTTTTTTTAAAAAAAAAGATTTTTATTGATACAACAAGAAAAAACAACACTTAACAGTAGAGACCCAACCTCCCATCTATTCCATATTTCAATTTCATATTACTTATTGCCAATACACACTTTTATCATAATTAAACTTATTCTTAATATATCTAATTTCTTATCTCTACCTTGCAACTATTACTGAAGTTCCTTGAATGCTGCAACAGAATGCTGCAACAGAATTTTACAAATCAGTTTCATTTGTTGAGACATTAGGAAGAAAAGGGGAAAGGGGGGGAAGATGGGTGGGGGTGGGGGTCGGGTGGCGATGTTTCTATTTTACTTACTATTTGTAGGGTTTGGTGTCAGCGTTGCTCGTGCAGGTTCTTTGCTGTTCACTTGTGTTCCTTTGGTGGTGAGGGAGGTTGGGGTTGGCCTAGGGTGTGGTTGTTCATTTGTGGTTGGCTGTGGTGGTCTTTGTTTTCGTGTGTGAGTGGGGTGGGTGGGTGTTTTGGATCAGGTTAGCCATACTGATTTGGATACTGTTGGTGGATTTTTGTCATTGTCTTGTTGGGCTGTGTATGTGATAAAGGGGAGCTGTACCGGGGTGAAGGCATCTTCTTCTATTTGTCAGCCGGGGAAATTCTCACGCTGATATTAGGCCGTTTTGCCCAAGAACGGAGACCAGGTTCTTGAAAGCTGCCCCAGTCAATAACGTGCTGTTACTGCCTTCCAGCTTTGGGAGCCCCGAAAGAGACAGAGAACGCTCTCCCCATCCAAGTGGATTACGATGGTTACGACGCCCAGGTTTTCCGTCTGCCGGGGCCGTCCAGAGCTCAGCGTTGTCCCATCTTCAGGTAAAGAAGCTTGTGAGGCAACGAGCCAAATTGAATGGTGTGCTTATGAGCCATTACCACAATATTACGAATCTGGAGCAGCCTTTGCAAAGGAGGGAGCATAGATCAACACACACACACCCTTCTCCATCACCTTCACATTTCTGCTGGGCTTCCAGTCTGCATCTGCTGTTTTAACCATGAGCGCCATCAAAGCACACCTGGAAAATGGTTTCCCGCTGTATCTTCCCATGGATTCCCCCCCCCCCCCATTTCTTCTTCCTTTTTAAAAAAAAACCTTCATAATCAGCTTACTGTGATTGGTTAATTCAGAGGTGGAGAACCTTTTTTTACTCCAAGGGCCACATTCCCTTCCGGCAGCTTGCTGAGGGCCATGTGCAGAGAAGCAAACACTACATTTGTCGATGTAGGCTTATTTCTGAACACTTAACACCATCAAAGTTTTCAGGAGCACATCTCAGCCAGGCAAAAATGCTTAGGATGCAAATCAGGGCCCGCGTGGCCTGGGGAGCGTTCCAAGGGCCAGCTAGAGATCCTGTGAGGGCCGCATTTGGGCCCCAGGCCTGAGGTTCCCCACCCAAGTTAAGTGACAAAAGGTCTTTGTGACATGACTGGAGCTGGGCCTCTGCCCTCCCTTCCACCTGGTGCTTTTTGCCAGCAGGTCTGTCCGGGAACGAGAGAGCCGCCCCCGGAAAAGCTCCAGCTCCTACGACGTCTCCTGCAGTCCTTCCCTGCAGAGCCGGCCTTTGCCCCCGGAAGAGGTGAGGAGCCAGGCGTCGGACGACAGCTCCCTGGGCAAGATCTCCAACATCCTGATGATCCCCCGCCAGCACCTCCACCTCCAGTATGAAGTCAGCAGCTCCTTGGGCTACACCAGCACCCGAGGTCAGGATGAGGCCCGATGTGAAGCGGGAGCAATTCGTTCCTTTTGAACATATTGTCGTTTCATTTCATACTGTGGATTATTTCATTAGACATTGCCGGCATGTGTCACCTCCCAAAACATACAGGTTTCAGAAAAAATAACATATTTTTTAAGGGAGAAGGCGGCATTTGAAATAAAAAATTATACAGGCAATCCTCATTTTGCACGGGGGTTACGTTCTGGACGTAACCCCCGTGTCGGCAGAGCAAGCGTAAGCCCACTCTGTCCCTTTTCGTGTCCTTATGAGGTTTTTGTGCTACTTCTGGGTTCAACGCTGTGCGCATGTGCACAATTGTGCATCATTCAGACATGCCTAAACCAGTCGTTGCCTGTAATTGTTTTGGTTCAGACCATGGAACCCTTTACACCGATCGACAACACATCCTTTCCCTCTTATAATGCTTTATTATTAAATCAGTAAATTTCATAGTTGCATCCTGTATTTCTTTATTGACGATTATTACAACTTATCCTTTGTGGGTTAAACCACACAGCCTAGGACCTGCCAATCAGAAGGTTGGCGGTTCGAAACCCCGCCACGACGGGGTGAGCTCCCATTGCTCAGTCCCTGCTCCTGCCAACCTAGCAGTTCGAAAGCATGTCAAAGTGCAAGTAGATAAATAGCTACTGCTCCGGCGGGAAGGTAAACGGCGTTTCCGTGCGCTGCTCTGGTTCGCCAGAAGCGGCTTAGTCATGCTGCCCACATGCCCCAGAAGCTGTACGCCAGCTCCCTTGGCCAATAAAGCGAGATGAGCATCGCAACCCCAGAGTCGGTCACGACTGGACCTAATGGTCAGGGGTCCCTTTACCTTTACCTATCCTTTATATTATATATATAAAACCCTTATTTTTCCTTTCATTTCTCTCCCCCCCCGCCCCCGAAACCTGTTTGTAGATTGTTCTGAACTGTCCCCAGGGAGGCCTCCTCACTTCCTGAGCCAGCCTTCATCCCCTTGGCTCATGGCACACCACCTATCTCGCCTGCTCCGTCTTAAGTGCCCTTGTACTCCTTCTCCAATTAACAGCACGTGGAGTGGGTGGCCTACTTCTCTGGCCCACTTATCAAATCATTTAAGGAGGTCAGCTTAGTTGGGGAGCCCCTTGGGACACCCCCCCTTACAGCCTCAAACTGTGGAAAAATTAGCGGCTGTTTTCCCAAGTGGATTTATTGTCTTATCATAGCAGCTTCTTTTTTAGGATCTCCATTTTAAAACATCCCTGTGAGGTCCAGCATTCTCGGGGGTTAGGTAGAGAGCTGGACTTGTCTAGAGGGACTTTAAGATTCAGGGGACCTTGAGCAGGTGGTTCTTTCTCAGCTTCAGGGACCTAAAGCCTCACCGTGGCATTTTGAAGGCAAAAAAATACAGCGAGAAGAAGCTAAAGATCTTGTTTCTTGCCACTGCTTTTAGTTTAATTGTTGGTTATTGTAATCTTGCATTTATTTTAATCTTTTGCAAGCTGATTTGGGTGGCTCCCTTTCGGGGGTGGTAAATAGGGTGCACATTTGTGCATGCATACACATCGTCGTCTAATAACTGGCCTGAAATCAGAGATCTTTGATTGAAAAAGTCATCTGTGGACAGCCAAAGAACTGCCTGTGTTAAGACTGGTGCTTTCACTAAAATAATTCCGATTAAGTTAATTCACTGAATTGGTTCAAAAGGATCCGAATTGCCCCTGCGAGTAGTTCCTATGTTTTCCAGGTAAATTGAACATGAATTAAGTTCCCTTTGCAGTGGACCTTTCTGTGATTTTAAATTCAGTTTAGTTTTGTAGCCATTGCATTTACCATTTTTACCTGTTTGAAGAGTTACGCTGCTGTGTAAGCTTAAAGGTTACAAGGAAAAATAAATACAACAATCATTCATGTTTAATAATAATAGAAAACAAAGACACTAAAGAGCACCCTCTGGACAATGATTTTTCTTATTTCATAAAATTTATTTTTTTAAAAAAACCTTGGTTTGTTAAAAACTAACAAACCTCAAAGCAGTTTAAGATCATTAGTAAAAATGTTCAGAAAGTTAAAACCAGCAATAAACTAAAAGCATATCAGCCATTCTAGACATCTGAGTAGGCTCAATAGGCAGGGAGTTCCAAAGTGCAGGTGCCGCCATACTAAAACATAGATGAACTTGGGTATGTTGCCTTCAAGATGGGTCCTCCTTCCCCCCCACACACACTTTTGCCTGGGCTGGCAGAGCAAATATGTTTACATGCCTGAGTCAGAAACGCCACCCACCATTCCTGCCCCTCAATAGGGTACAATCTCCTCTGAAGCTTTTCAGGTTAAGCCTTGTTGGGGTGAGTGGGTGCTGTGCAAAAGCACCCTGTTTGTGCCCAGTGGGTTCAGTCTGTCTGTTTCCCGTTACAGTCCCACCCGCCAAAATAAATCTGCTGTGTGGGGCATGTGTCTTTACTGGCTGCTTGGTAGGCTCCTTATGTGCCTGTCGGATTCTCCCTATTGACGTGAAGTTTTTGTTGTCGTCATTTCAGATGCCCTTGAGAATATGATGGAGTCCCAGCAGCGAGACTCCAGTGCCCCAGGGAGATTTCACGTCGGGAGTGCCGAGTCCATGCTGCACATCCGTTCGGCTGGGGGCTATGCGCCGCAGAGGGCCCTCATCAACCCCTTTGCCCCCTCCAGAATGCCCATGAAACTCACATCGAACCGGAGGCGCTGGATGCACACCTTCCCCGTGGGTAAGGAGACGGAAGGCTACTAGCCACTTATTGTGGCAGAATGATTATTTGGGACTGCAGCTTCCGCCAACTCTAGCCAGCATAGCCATGTTAGCTGAGGCTGATGGAAGTTTCAGCTCAGAACATCTGGAAGTTACTAGGCTTGGGGATGCTGGGCTGGATCAGGGTTTCCCCAACTTGGGTCTCCAGCTGTTTTTGAACTACAACTCCCATCATCCTTAGCTAGTGTTCAGGAATGATGGGAATTTTACAGCAGTACCTCGGGTTACAGATGCTTCAGGTTACAGACTCTGCTAACCCAGAAATAGTACCTCGGGTTAAGAACTTTGCTTCAGGATGAGAACAGAAATCGCGTGGCGGCAGCGGGAGGCCCCATTAGCTAAAGTGGTACCTCAGGTTAAGAACAGTTTCAGGTTAAGAACGGACCTCCAGAACGAATTAAGTTCTTAACCCGAGGTACCACTGTAGTCCCAAAACAGCTGGAGACTGAGACCGTGAGTTAGATGAACTCTTGGCCTGGTCCAGCAAGGTGCTTCTCATGTTTGGTTCAGGCTATTCATGTGAAAGGTTGCACCCCTTTGACGAACTGCACATTTTTAGACTGCGGCAGGAACACCTCAGGGAACGCAATGTAAACTCGGCCACGTCTGTGTTTGATTTGGTGGGAAATCACTGCTTCAAATGCAATCTTGTGGCATGGAGAGTCGGTGTGGAGTGTGGGAAGAGCTGGTTGACAAACCAAGTGATAACTGAATCCTGTGCTTGGGCAGGTCCTTCTGGAGAAGCCATCCAGATCCACCACCAGACGCGTCAGAACATGGCTGAGATGCAGGGCAGTGGGCAGAGGGACTGGACCCACTCCTCTGCAGAACTGCTGGAGCTGGCCTATCACGAGGCAGCCGGGAGGTGAGGCTGCCCAAAGGGAATACATAGGGGCACTTTCCCCTAAACTAACAACCAAAAGTGGGTCTCGTTGATGGAGCTTTCAGGCATTAGGTCCATACCATAGCAAGTCTGATTCCACCTCAAAATATCTTTAAATGCTTTCCTTTCATTCTCTCCAGGCATGGAGTTTCTCACCATCCAGATGATGGCACTTCCTTCATGAGCTTCAGTGGCATGGAAGATTACTCTAACCAGCTCACTGGCAGCCATGCCACAGGTAATAACGGTTGGCATGAGGCTGGCGGCGGGTGGGCTTTGGTGACTGGGGAAACTCAGCCAGATGTGCGGGGTATAAATAATAAATTATATTGTCGTTATTATTATTATTATTATTATGTGGGCCTGTTCCAAAACTGACCCATAACATACACCTGTCTGGGCGTTCTTCATGGAAGAGCAAATTGCAGGGGCTGTGAGCATCATGTCCCTGCAGTTAGTGCCCACGAGGTTAAACTGTGGAACTCACTCCCACAAGAGGCAGTGATGGCCACCAATTTAAATTGCTTTAAAAGAGCATTAGACAAATCCATGGAGGAGAGGGCTATCAATGGCTACTAGCCATGACGGCTGTGCTCTGCCTCCACAGTCAAAGACAGCAATGCTTCTGAATCACAGTTGCTGGAAGCCTCAGGAGGGGAGAGGGCTCTTGTGCTCGAATCCTGCTTGCTGGCTTCTTCCCATTGGAGGATCTGTTTGGCCACTGTGAGAACACAAGGCTGGACTAGAAATGTTCTGTGGCTCACGAAAACCCTCTCTGCACCTCCTGTCATGGCGAAGGTCTCTTTTGTCGGTGAATTTCTACTCAATATTGATCCAGAGTAGATTCCAGTGTATAGTTAGCAGAGTAAAAACTTAAGTACATTGCAGGATTCCCAAGAAAGTAGACTAGAGGCAATTAATATTTCATCCAGCAGAGCTTTACGGCTACTGAAGGCAAATGAGCATAATGGTCACAAATCCAATTCATTCAGGATTAGCACTGTCCATAAGAAATCCAGTTGCAGCAGACTTAACAATCACTTATAATGACTAAAACCTTAACACTAAGCATACTATATATAGAACACCACACCGGAAGGAAAGAGAGATAGAAAAGAGTGAAACTCGGTCTCCTTCTGGCCTCACGATTATAGTCAGCATGACCTTGACAGAAAGAGGTAACAGAACCAGTTTAAGCCAGCTGTGCTCAGCTTCTATGAAGGAATAACCCAAACATCATGAACCTTCTGCTTGTTTCTTTCACACAGAACCCTCTTGAATTTATTAGAATAGGAAAGATCAATACTCTCTGTACTAAGAAATGCAAGCTGACATCTTTTCCCTTCTTTCAGGAATGAATGCCCGAAGCCAGAACAAGGACTCCCTGGAGAGCGCCGTCTCTAACTCTCCAGATCCGAGTAAGAGCAGTGATGGCAGGGTTGGGGAGGAGGAGGTTGGTCTGTGTAGATGAGGGCAAAAGCGAGAGAAGCACTTCCAGAGTCCCAAGGGCTCCCGATCGCCTCCAGTTCCTTTTGCTCCCTCTCTCCAAAGTGGTAAGTTTTTGGGATAGGGCTTTCCTTCCATCTGGGATTTTCCCATACAGAAGCTGTGGGGACGCAGTCCCACCGAGGAAGGCTTCTGGTTGCTCAGTGACCGGATCTTCAGCTGTCGGGAACATCCCAGAATATTTGTCTGAGAGCGAGCAACACTAACCGCAGCGTTTAAATCTGCCTGGGTAAGGGAACTGGGGGACGCGGGTGGCGCTGTGGGTTAAACCACAGAGCCTAGGACTTGCTGATCAGAAGTTGGCAGTTCGAATCCTCGCAACGGGGTGAGCTCCCGTTGCTCGGTCCCTGCTCCTGCCAACCTAGCAGTTCGAAAGCATGTCAAAGTGCAAGTAGATAAATAGGTACCACTCCGGCGGGAAGGTAAACGGCGTTTCCGTGTGCTGCTCTGGTTCGCCAGAAGTGGCTTAGTCATGCTGGCCACATACCCCAGAAGCTGTACGCCGGCTCCCTCAGCCAATAAAGCGAGATAAAGCACTGCAACCCCAGAGTCGGCCACGACTGGACCTAATGGTCAGGGGTCCCTTTACTTTTACTTTAAGGGAACTGGTGGAAAGGGTTGTTTGACTGTCTCCTCATTTACTATCTGTGAACCTTGAGCAGGGCAAATGTATTGTTAGACTAATGAATGTTGACCTGTGAGAAGTTGGGGGAGGCAGAATCCCCTGCCTGGGACCTTATCTTCCCCCGCTGGCACCCCGTCTGGGTTGCTGGGTTCACCGTGTCTTAATTCTAAGAACAGGGTGACATACTTAACTGGTTTTTCTGTTCCCGCATACAGGAAGGCTTTCTCCTTGACACACTTGAGTGCTTTGATATTGAATCTTTTAGAAGGCAGACGTAATAAAGTTGCTGGACAGCCCTTGTAATAATGAAGAGGCAGTTTTACATCTCCTTTTCAAATGCAATTTTTATTGAGGAGGCTTGGAAGTGAATGGAGAAAACTGCTCTACCCCCTTGCACATACTTTGCCAGGTTGCCCGTTCAGAGTCATTTGCGGGACTGTTTTATCGGAGGGCTGCGATTCTTCAATCACAGAGTCGATTGCAAAATTCTTAAATGGAAGGATTTTGCTTAGGCGGCCTATGATTGTTTTTTGCGTTTCCCCCTCAGAGAGCTGTGAGGCTCTTGCAAATTGCAGCTGTTCTGGGTGGAGACCAGAGCACAGTCTGTGCCCTGGGATGGAAAGAGGGAAGCTAGATTGCTCATGCTCTGGAACCTGAGTACAATTCCCACTCCACAACAAAAAACTTTGGTCCTAGGGCTTGATCTGCCTGCCATTTAAAAGTGGGTCTCCGTGTAAATTTGCCTTCTGTTTGGATTTATTGTGCCCATCTTCTGTGATCAATAATATCTGCCAAGCCCAGAGTGTCTTGCGAGGCTTACTCCGATGCAGGAATTTGCCCTTGATGGCTTAGCCTTGGAACATAGGTAGGACTTGAGGGAAGTGTTTCTCTGAGCATGTGTAGAGTGCTTTTCCCTCATGGGTGTGGGAACCAGCCCAAGTAGCTGCTCTGACAACCCTGGTTAGCAGGAGATGAGCCCCACGAACCCTCTCCTGGGTGCAGATGCCATTCTCCCTTTAGATTGCCTTCTGTCTTTCGTGCTGTTGAGCCAGACTTACGCATCTTGAGTGTGGGAGAGAGCACTATGGGGAAATGAGTCCCCCATCTTCGTCTCCTCCTTCTGCACCTGTCAGCTGGCTCAGAAGGTGCAAAGAATGTCCTGCCCTGGCCACTAGGCTGGGGATGCAGAGGGGCTTTTGGCCGAGAGGAGTCTTTGATGCAGCCCGTGCCCAGAGTGTGGAGCAACTGGCGGCTTTGATCCTGTGAGCTCTGCTTCCTTGGGAAGCTTCTCCCCTTTTAGGGCAAATGGGGGGCACTGCGCCTGCAGCCATATCCTCCCAAGTCTGCCTGCCTTCTTAGTGGGTGGCTCTGCCTGCCTTTGGCCTGGGTGCCTCCTACCACTGGCCTCCCTGCCAGTTCCACCCACTGGCAAGGGTCACCCCAGCAAGATCCCCCTTTTCACTATTCCCCCAGATCCCTTCTTACCTCCCTGTGCTGCTCATTCTTTCCTTTTAAATTTTTTTCTGTGCTTGCTTTTCCTGCTGCTGCTGCTGCTGCTGCTGCTGCTCTAATGAGTGTGCAACTTCTGCTGGGTGCAGGCCGCTCTGCTGCCCTCTCTTAGCCCTCCTCTCTTTCTCTGGCACTTTGACAAAGGAGGAGAAGGGTCTTCTCCCTCTCCTGTTCTGGGCTTGGAATACGGGTGTTGTCCTGCACTTCTTCATTCATTCGCCTTGGGATGCTTTTAATAGCTGCTGTTGTTTTTTAATTCCTGCAGCTGCTGTATTGGTTCGAGTTTACAAATCGAAAGGCGAATTGAACTGTTAATTAACTTTATTTTTATTCCCAGTTGCATGATGGGAGTGAATCGGCATGGCCACTGTGTTGTTTAACAAACTCTGTCTTTCTTTCCCTACCTTCCTCCCCTCTTCCTCGACCCTTCCTCCCACCTCATTTTCCCATCCTGAACAATTTTCATTCTCCTGCCCCATGCAAATCTATCTTTTTCTTTCTTTCTTTCTTTCTTTCTTTCTTTCTTTCTTTCTTTCTTTCTTCCTTCCTTCCTTCCTTCCTTCCTTCCTTCCTTCCTTCCTTCCTTCCTTCCCTTTTCCCATTTTTTTGCTTCTGTGGCACTTTATTCTCCTCCTCCTCCTCCTCCTCTCTTTTTCTCTCTCCTTCCTCCCTCGCACTGATGCCCAACCCACCCCCATTGCCTTCCGCCCGGTGATGAAACGAGGCAGTTCTGACGCTGTCTGCTCCCCCCGTAGTGCCAGGCTTCTGTTGTACAGTCGGGGTGGACTGGAAGTCTCTTACCACGCCCGCCTGCCTCCCCCTCACCACGGATTATTTCCCGGACCGCCAGAGCCTTCAGAACGACTACACCGAAGGGTGCTATGACCTGCTGCCCGAAGCAGATCTGGACAGGTACGCTTACCCTGTGGCTGAAATCGGAGAGCTGTCCCTGTCCCATTGGGTGCTTTGGGATGCTGAACTGGCTGGGCTAGGCTGGGCCTGGCCACCAGTGGCTGGAGAAATGGCAAGTAATTGGGAGGGCAGGGGGGTCACGGCCAGGCCAGCTTCTTCCAGGTAGTGCCCCTGGTGGGGAACATGAGAAGAGCCCTGTTGAATCAGGCCCATGGCCCATCTAGCCCAGCCTCCTGCCCTCACAGTCGCCAACCAGATGTCTTCTTCTGGGAAACCCCACAAGCAGGACTTGAACAACAAGAGCCCTCTCGCCTCCTGGGGAGGCAGACCATAGCTGTCATGACTAGGAACTGTCAGTAGTCCTCTCCCCAACAAATTTGCCCAATCCTCTTTTCCCCCCAAATTTTTTTATTCATTTTATAACACAAATAAACAATACAAATGTGAAGATTTTTATGGTAAAAGTAAGTGTGATAAAGGGACGTGGATGGTGCTGTGGGTTAAACCACAGAGCCTAGGACTTGCCAATCAGAAGGTTGATGGTTCGAATCCCCGCAACGGGGTGAGCTCCCGTTGCTTGGTTCCTGCTCCTGCCCACCTAGCAGTTTGAAAGCACGTCAAAGTGCAAGTAGATAAAGAGGTACCACTCCAGCGGGAAGGTAAACGGTGTTTCCATGCGCTGCTCTGGTTCGCCAGAAGCAGCTTAGTCATGCTGGCCACATGACCCGGAAGCTGTACGCCGGCTCCTTCAGCCAGTAAAGCGAGATGAGTGCCACAACCCCAGAGTCGGTCACAACTGGACCTAATGGTCAGGGGTCCCTTTACCCTTTAAGTGTGATAAAAAAATGGTTAAAAATTATGATACATGAAACTGCTAAAGATGAGGTAAAATGAAAATCAGACAGGTGGGACTTGGGGAAGCTCACCTAACAATGTTTAGAAAAAATAAGGATAAGACAAGAATTTGTATTGTTTGTATGCCCAATCCTCTTTTAAAGCCATCCAAAGTGGCAGCCATCACTGCCTCCCGTGGCGGCAAATTCCACAGTGCAGCTATGCGCTGCGTAAAGGAAGACTTCCTGAATCTTCCAGCCTCCCCCTTCATGCAGAAAGCCGTCTGGTTGGCTGCTGTGGGAAGAGGGTGGTGCCTGATTGCCTGCCTGAGGTAGGGACAACTCACTGCCTGCCTTTTCCCTTCTCAGGAGGGACGAGGAAGGTGTGCAGATGACGGCCCAGCAAGTGTTTGAGGAGTTCATATGCCAGAGGCTCATGCAGGGCTACCAGCTCATCGTGCAAAGCAAGCCTCAGAAGCCGCCTGCAGCCGTCCAGCCGCCTCTCAGCAGCAGCCCCTTGTACAGCAGAGGTGAGGGCCTGCCCAAGACCCTCTCTTCCTCCTCCTCCTTCTCCTCCATTTTAAGGAGGGAGATTAATGAGTTCAGATTAGCCCTTGGTTGACTTGGAAATGCAGTTGAGCAATGGTGGGAGACCAGCCCTCTTCCCAGGCTATGCCTGTGCAACACCCCTCACCAGCTTTGCTTTGCACCCTCCTGGAGTGTTTTTGCCTGGCTGGGATGTGTCATTGAGCTCTGATTGTGTCTCTGGCTTGCCGGATGGAGGGGAGAGTTGGTGGCGGTGTGTGCATGTGTAGAAAACAGCCTACTGTACGGCGTTAACATGTTTTTATTGCTGCAAACCACTTTGATATATATATATTTACGATACCCTTCCTACACACCAGGCCTCGTGTCTCGAATCCGGGCTGAAGAGGAGGACCAGTACTGGCTGAGCATGGGGCGCACCTTCCACAAAGTGATATTGAAGGACAAAATCATTACCGTCACTCGGTATTTGCCAAAGTGAGTAACTTCGGCAGCCTTAGATCAGGAGTGAGGAACCCTTTTTGGCTCTGTGTGCCAGAATACCACCCACCTGTCAGAATCTCTTGCGTGAGGTTTCCAGGTTCAGTAACCATAGCGCAAGGGGCGTCGCGAGCCATACACTTCACAAGCCTCCCACGCTTTTCATTTCCACCTTGGATGATGGAACAAGTCCCTTTCCTCCAAGGCACAGTGTTTGGTTCATTATATATAGGGGGTGAGGTGATCTTCTGGGTACTGATCTTTAGATGGAACTCCAGGGCCAATGTGGACTAGCTGCTTGGCTTTAAAAAATATGAAAACAAAAAAGCTTGTGGGTTTGAGTTGCCAAGGTTTTCTCTGTTCTCTTTAGGTATCCGTATGAATCAGCCCAGATAAACTACACCTACAGCCTGTGCCCTTCCCACTCTGACTCTGAGTTTGTCTCTTGCTGGGTTGAGTTTTCCCATGAGAGGTTAGAGGAATACAAGTGGAATTACCTGGACCAGTACATCTGCTCCGCAGGTTCAGAGGATTTCAGGTAAGTGCTGAGCAGCCTTCAGTGACCTGGTGCTCTCCAGGCATGTTTGAAATTCACCAGTCACATTTTGCACCTGGCTACTGGCCACTTGCGACCAAGTGAAGATGCCTGAGTGCCAGGATGGTGCCTGACGTCTCCACCATCTGGAAGTGCATGCCTGGGGATCCTTGGATTTTCCCTCTTTTCACACACGTAACAACACATCCTATAGAATTCTACCTGTGATATTTTATCTGCATGATCAGAACAAATTTCAGGAAACAAAACGTTGCATTGAAAAATACGACTTTTGAGCCATCCAGCCACAAAATGGCAATAAGACATTCTGTTTCGGCAACTTTAACCCTGGTTTAAGGAGACATTTGGTACCTAGCTTATATATCTTGAGTTTTTAACACTGATCTCTAGCTGTGTTCAATATCAGTTCCGCAGAAGAATAGGATGAACTCCTAAAGCAACATAAAAGTGTTTCTTTTGATACTTTTAGGCTTGTTTTCTTCTAGTTATTTGGGCGATTTGTCTATGTCTGGCTGGCTGCTCCCTATATTGCATGGAAAACTTACTTGTGTTGGATTTGTGTGTGTTCTGCTTGTGACTGCTCTGCATCTTTTTTAGTGTAACAGACTTGTTTTGTTTTGTTTTGTTTTTAAAAAAGAAGCCCACAACTCTGGTCTCCAGAGCGTGGCAGCAACCCAATACAGCCACTGCAGCTCCTGCATCAAGCTTGAGAAGGAGATGCTTCAGTGAGGATCTTCTTGTGTGCAGCCAGAGGGAGCCATGCTGACCTCTGGGCTGCAGGCTGGCCAGCAGCCCCTTTGCCCGGTTGCCCCACGTGGCCAGGAAGCATCCCCTCCTGGCACCCAAACTCTGAAGTAGCATGAGAGTTTGGCTCCTCCTTTTCTGCCAGGCTGCAAGGGGTGAGCACAGATGGGCAGGAAGAGGTGTAGAAATCTGTAAAATATGTTTGCAAGGTTGGTTGCCTGATACTTAACTCAATTTGAGCAGCTTGGCAGACGTTTGCCATACATGACACAGAATCGGAAAATTTTAGAATTGGGAAGGGTCATCCTGCAAGGCAGGAATCGTAGCCAAAGAATCCCTGACAGATGGCCATCCAACTTCTTGTTTAAAATCCTCCAGTGAAAGAGAGTCCACTACCTTCCAAAGGAGCCTGTTCCAGTGTCGAATGTCTCTCACCATCTGGAAGTTCTTCCTAATCTTTAGTTGGAATCTCCTTTATAGTGGTACCTCGGGTTACAGACGCCAGTGTGGTGCAGTGGTTAAGAGCGGTAGACTCGTAATCTGGTGAACCGGGTTCGATTCCCCGCTCCTCCACATGCAGCTGCTGGGTGACCTTGGGCTAGTCACACTTCTCTGAAGTCTCTCAGCCCCACTCACCTCACAGAGTGTTTGTTGTGGGGGAGGAAGGGAAAGGAGAATGTTAGCCGCTTTGAGACTCCTTTGGGTAGTGATAAAGCGGGATATCAAATCCAAACTCTTCTCTTCTTCAGGTTACAGACTCCGCTAACCCAGAAATGGTACCTCGGGTTAAGAACTTTGCTTCAGGATGAGAACAGAAATTGTGCTCTGGTGGTGCGGTGGCAGTGGCTAAAGTGGTACCTCAGGTTAAGAACAGTTTCAGGTTAAGAACGGACCTCCAGAATTCTTAACCCGAGGTACCACTGTATTGTCCAAAGACATACACACATTATGATTTCCATGTATTTCTCCACCCCACCCCCCTTGGCTTCCCCCCAGTCTCATTGAGTCGCTCAAATTCTGGCGGACTCGCTTCCTGCTGCTGCCGGCCTGCATCAGTGCCACCAAGCGCATCATGGAGGGCGAGGCGCACTGCGACGTCTACGGGGGCAAGGCTCGCTCGGACGAGGAGGAGTGGCAGCTCCTGGATGGCTTCATCCGCTTTGTGGAGGGGCTGAACCGCATCCGCAGGCGCCACCGGTCGGACCGGATGATCCGGGTGAGCCGGTGACCTGAGCCAGCGCTCTGTGAATTTTTGTGGGCCCATTCACACATTCTTCAAGGCGTATCTGGGCCTTGCAGCCAGCATGCTGACTTTTGGCAGGGAGCTGCTGCCAGCCCCGGCTCCCTTGCGAGCCTACCTGTTTGTGATGCTCGTCAGTCTTTATACCACTCATGCTTTTTCTCCACACCCTTGCCAGATTTTAATTCTTATGGGAGTCAAACAGGTATAAAGCTGATGTAACAAGTTCCTAGTGGAGACTGAACTGAGGACCTTGATATTGTATGTGGGCTGGAACTGGTCTGTGACCGAAATAATAAAATTCATTCATGAGCTAAGGAGGGATTTTTCTAATCACAGTCCTACAGTTGAAGAGCTACTGAAACATCATGTGACTTAATACCTGTGGCTCCATGGTAGAGTACAGGCCTCTCCCCACAATGTGGGAGTTACATTCCCAGGTAACGCACATGTGCATGAAATTGTGTATAGTGGGGAACAGCCTCAAAAAAGCCCAGAAACATGCTCTAAACCTCTGCAAACCCTTGAAAAAAAAACCTTAAAAAAACCAGCAGCACTTACCAGACTGGCACGAATCACTCCCTACAAACCATTCTCAAACTCCCAACTCTCCACAGGCCTCAAAGGTCAGTGCAAAGGCTTATGGGATTGAAGTTGCCAAGGCTAGCCATTTCCCCACTCTTTTTGCGCCATTTTGCAGTTTAAACCGATTAATGATTTCCCAGTGCTGCACGTATGCATGGCCGCATGCGAGTCAAACACAGGTAACTGGGGAGACTCCTGTACCGGCTCTGCATTCAGAAAGTCCCAGGTTCAGTCTCTGTTGGCATCTCCAGACTCCCTGCCTTAAAGACTAAGGAACCACTGCCAGCCAGTGTCGGGAGTACTGACCTAGCCAGACCAATACTCTTCACTTAGTATAAGTCAGATTACGATGTTCTTGTGACCTTTTTGTTTTCTCTTTGTGTTTCCCCCTCTTCCCTTTCCATTGCCCCCCAATGATCCCTTTCCATTTAGAAAGGGACCACTATGAAAGGCTTGCAGATGGGGGGTCCGCTTTCCGCTCATTCTTTGGAACCGTCCGGGCCTCCCCCTCTGGGTAAGAAGGGGACCTCTGCGCTCTCGGCTCTGCTGGAGATGGAAGCCAGCCAAAAGTGAGTTGGGACACTAAGCAATGTGTTGAGTGTCATGATTTATTTTTTTAAAAAAATAGTTTTTATTAAGAATTTCAACATAACAAATTTTCAAAAACATATCATCTTCATTTCCCCCCTCCCCGAGAGAAACCCTCCCACTCACCCCCAGACTTCCCTCAGCTCCTCTCTCTGGTTTTTCAACACATATTACTCTCTGCATATTATAAAATTGTAAAGATCCTTAAATTATCTCTCTATTATGTTAACAATAATAAATGTAAGTATGTTTATTCAAAGGGTGTCCTGAATTCTACTCATATTGATCCAGAGCAAATTCCAGCATATAATTAGCAGAGTATAATCTAAAACATGTTGCTGGATTCCCAAAGGCATAGACTAGAGGCAATTAATATTACATCCAGCAGAGCTTTACTGCTACTGGAAGGCAAATGAGCATAACGGTCACAAATCCAATACATTCAGGATTGGCACTGTCCATAAGAAATCCAGTTGCAGCAGTATGCTGCAACTTAACAATAACTTATAATAAGACTAAAACCTTAACACTAAGCATACTATATACAGAACACAACACCAGAAGGAAAGAGAGATAGAAAAGAGTGAATCCCAGACTCCTTCTGGCCTTATTATTAGAGTCAGCATGACCTCGACAGAAAGAGATAACAGAACCAGTTTAAACCAGCTGTGCTCAGCTTCTCTGAAGGACTAACCCAAACATCATGAACCTTCTGCTTGTTTCTAGGCAGAATAGGAACTTACGTGTCAGCTACAAACTTCCAGCTTGCACCTGTTTGTATCATGCAGAGAAGCTTCCAGAACCCCCTTGAATTAATTAGAATAGGAAAGATCTCTCCACATCAGATCAGTACTTTCTGAACCAGAGCAACTGACGTGACTTTGTACAACAGGCCACATTCTGCACAGAAACACACATGCAGGTTGAAATGGTCGAGTGGGCAGCCAAACTGTTCTTGTGGTTACTGCCCACAAATAAGAAGTGTGAGTTCATCCCTCCGTTCTGCCTGCACTTTCTTCTCCAGGACCCTGGGAGAGCAGCAGGCGGCGGCGGCAGCAGCAGCACTTGCTGGGAAGAGCTCCAGCCAGCCAGCCGAGAACAGCAGCAGCATGGCCATGACACCGACGTATGTGGACAGTCCACGCAAGGTAAGGACACAGCCTCTGGGACTTGGTTTCAAAGAGGCTACGTTTGCCCCATGCATGTTGCTGGCATGGACCCATCTGCTAACTCTTCCAGCCAAGCTGTAGCCTCACTTGCTCCATGCGGGGTCATGACTCTGTTGTCTGTGTGAGGGAATTCCAGAGGGTTTGACCACACCGTCCGGGAAAGCATAAAGAGACATACAGTGGTACCTCGGGTTACAGATGCTTCAGGTTACATATGCCTCCGGTTACAGACTCCGCTAACCCAGAAATAGTACCTCGGGTTAAGAACTTTGCTTCAGGATGAGAACAGAAATTGCGCCACGGCGGCGCAGCAGCGGGAGGCCCCATTAGCTAAAGTGGTGCTTCAGGTTAAGAACAGTTTCAGGTTAAGAACGGACCTCTGGAACAAATTAAGTACGTAACCAGAGGTACCACTGTAATGAGGAATCTTGAGTGGTGTCTGTAACAGCTTCCGGTTTGGATGACTTTAAAAGTGGGGTTCATCCCGTTTACTGAGAATAATACCATCAGCGGCTGCAAGCCAGTGATAGCTGTGCTCTCCCTTCTCTGTCAGAAGCAGTACACTGGGGAACCACAAGTGGGGAGAGCACTGCTACGTTCACATCCTGCTTGCGGTTGTCTTCCTTTTGGACTAGATGGGCCATTGGCAGGCTCTTCTTGTGTTCTTACATGTGTACGTAGCCTTGTGCAAATGAGTGTCCATGAGGAACTATTTGCAGCCCTTCCGCTTCAGCAGAATCCATCCAGTCCCTTTGGCTTGGTCCAGCTGCTGTGTTTTTGTTTTTGTTTTACACTGGCTTCTTCAAAACTTAACAAAAACACGGGTGGACGGGGAGTTTCTCTGGGTCAGCCAGGCTACCTGGATTTGCGAATCCTTTAAAGGAGAGAGGGTGAAGGTGTGAAATAGGGAGCTGGTTTGGAAAAGATGTCGGACGGCCGTCCTCCCAAGCCTTTGTAAATGTTTGCCATGCTGAAGGGCCTTTGCATTGGTGTTTCATTGTGATCTATCGGCTGTGCGGAGCACTTAACCAGGTTGAAATTAAAATAAGCTGAATGTGCTGACATTCTATACCTTTTCTGATAACATCGTCGGCCTGGATAGCTCAGTTGGTTAGAGTGTGGTGGTGCCAGGGTTGCAGGTTCGATCTCCATATGGCAGTGGTGGCCAAACTTGGCCCTCCAGCTGTTTTGGAACTACAGTTCCCATCATCCCTGGCCACTGGTCCTGTTAGCTAGGGATGATGGGAGTTGTAGTCCAAAAACAGCTGTAGGGCCAAGTTTGGCCACCACTGCCATATGGGTACAGCTGCATAGTCCTGCAATACAGGGCACTGGACTAGATCCTCAGGGTCCCTTCCATTTCTACAATTCTGTGATTCTATGAAGGGCAGAGGATTGGAGCTCTTGGGAGTTTTAAAAGTGCATCGCATTATTATCCCAGTATTGCAGAGAATGGGCTGAAGCTGTAGCCTTGCTTCTGCTGTCAACTGGCAAAGTAGCCTCAGGCAAGGTTTAAGATGGAGTTAATGCAGTTCCCATGCTTAGTCACACCACGCTAGGAGTCACCTTGGCTCTTAAGACCCAGGTTGCGTATCTAGGAAACTGCTGCACCAAGAAAGGCATTGGATGGGCCGTCATGGAGCAAAGGCCTCTCGTGATCACATGTAAAAAACTTGGAGAAACTCCACCCTCCCAGTGAAACGGAGAAATAAAGTTATGCATGGCATACAGTGAAACTCAATGTTGGAGAATTCAGGATGGGCGAAAGAAAGTTCTTTTTCACACAAGAATTAAACTTCCAGAGGCAATGATGGCCAACAGCTTATAAGAGTCTTTGAAAGAGGATTCAACAAATCGATAGAGGGGGATAAGGCTATGTTCTCACTCCACTGGTGGAGACAGTAAATGCTTCTGGATACCAGTTGCTAGAAACCACAGAAGGGGAGAGCACTGTTGTACTCAAGTCCTGCTTGTGGGTTTCCCTTGGCAACATACAGTAGACCTCCCTGCTCCAGGAAAGACACCCCCTTGCGCCCCTTCCCCATACTTTGAATGGATGGTGTGCCTGCAGGAAAGCGGGCGTGTTTTGCATGCCTTCCCATTGCTATGCAACCTTCCTTGCTTCTTGAAATTAAGAGCCCCCATGCTGTTATGCTAGGACCTTGTGCCTTTTGCTGCAGCTCAGCAGGAAAAGTCCAGAATGTGGACAGGGATTGAGCACAAAATTTGGTTTGCTTGGAATCTCGGTTTGCTTGCTTGCTTGTCCGTTTGTTTGAAGGGCAAGTTTCTAGCCCTCATGCCTGAGAGGAAAGCATGCGGGAGATGCTTGATGAAATCCCAGACACCAGAGGGGTGGTGGAATTAGATGTTTCATGCCTGCAAGAAGCGTCTGTGTCATTTCGCTCTTCCCATGGCAAGCAAAGCAGATTCAAGATGCAGAGGTCATGCATGCTGCAGAATTTTGATTCCCAGGGTGCATGGATCCCTAATGACTTTGTTTTCAGGGTGGCTTCAAACTGCTTGCTCTTTTCACCCTGGGGGAGGCTCCTCTCTGGGTGCTGGAGGTGTTTCCTCCCCCTTCCTTGCCGCCTCCTTTGCCCTTCCTCCTCTTCCTGATGGTGACAGTTCTGCACAAATGTGTGTCTTCCTCCCCCATCTTGTTCCTGCTGCTGCCACCCACGGCTTTTTGCTCTGATGCCTTCAGGATGGGACCTTCTTTGTGGAGTATGTCCGGAGCCCACGCACAGCATCTGCCTTCCACACGCAGGTCAGTTTCCTGACAGGCCCCTGCTGTCCCTTGGCGCAGCTGGTCTTTTTAGTGGAGCCCCATTATATCTCCCTCTGCTACCACTTCTGTTCTGCTCTTCCTGGGTGCTTATGGAACTCCCTCCTACTGGAGGCAGTGATGCTGGGATTGCTTTAAAAGAGGGTCAGGCAAAACAACAGAGGAGAATAAGGATATCAATGGCCACTGGCCATGACGGCTATGCTCTGCTTCCACAGTCAGAAGTAGCAATGCTTCTGAATGCCAGTTTCTGCAAGCCACAGGAGGGGAGACTCCTCTTGCACTCATCCCATGCTTGCAGGTTTCCCAGAAGGGGCAACTGGTTGGCCTCCTTGAGGAACTGGAGGCTGGACTAGATGGGCCAGTAGCCTGATGTCCTCTCTCCTATTGGGCCTTGAGGGTTCTGCATCCCAGGAGGCTCACACCGTCTTCTGCGGCCAGGCAAGACCTTTTTTTCGGTGCGTGACCTGCTTCTAATGGTTTTGAGAGGCAGAGGATGCTGGAGGTGGAGGGAGGGAGGACGAAAGTGCCATTGGGAACATGCAGTACCGGTTAATATATAATGAGAGCTGTTCGTTCCTCTTCAGAGAAGGCTGGAGAGGATCCAGGGTGAGGCTGGCTCTGCAATTCCAAGCAGAGCATCTGTTCCTCCTGGCTGCTGAGACAGTGTCATGTAGGTGGTGAGGGGGGAGGGTGTGAAGTGCGGGGCAGCGGGGAGGTGTCACATAAGCTGGGCCTGCAGGAAGCCATCCGTCCCCAGGCGGGGAGGGGGCTGCAATGACGTTATTCGTGCCTCTTTCCCCCACCCTCCCTTTTTAATCGTGTTTTGTTGCCTTCTTGCAAAGTGAAATATAGTCAATAGAACTTAAATAACTGCTTAAATAACCTGAAGAGGGTTTCTTGTGTTCAGAAAGATAATGAAGGTTGCAAATCACCCGACTGTGGTGTGAATTGAAACGCCTCTGGGAAAACAAAAAACAGATTGTCTCTCAACTCGGAAACCTGATTTAGAGATGGTGGTGGAGGGTTTTGAAAGCGGCTGAGATTTTGTTTGTCGCCTTCATCTCCCACCTTTTTCTTCAAGGAGTTCAAGGTCACGTACATGGTTCCCCCTTTCCTCATTGAATTCCCACAACAACCCTGTGAGGTAGGTCAGGCAGGAACAGACCTGAGGCCAGGCCTAGTGACCTTTGTTGCCGAGTGGGAAATTGAGCCCTAGTCTCCCAGGTCCAAGTCGGATGCTCTACCATTGAACCACACCTTCAAAGGAATTAGGAGGACGCTATCCGTTAACGATTGCTTATGAAATTAGATGGAAGTTTTGCTCAGCGTCGGAACAGATTCATAGATGCTCAAGACAATCATTAATTTTAAGACCTTAATTTGGACTGCGATGGCTCCCTCTCTTTCCTTAGCCCTGCTGCCGACTGAGGCCTTCAGTGCATCATTTGTGCGCATGAATCCCAGTGCCTCATCTACCAAAGCTTTGACATACTGTGTTGTTAGCAGCAGATGGGATCCGTTTTGGGGGCAGCTGGCCTCGTTTTGACGCGGAGGCTTTTGAGGCTTTCATTCCTTCCAGAAGGTTCTTTGTTGTTCATTCCACCGCAACTCCCAAGCCTTCCCTTGGATCGTCCCACTTTCCAGTCCTTGGGCAGGGGGGAAACGTTCTGTGTCATCACACAAGCTGCAAGCCCGACTGGTTGGAGGGGAGGAGGAGGAGAACGTCTCAGCTCCTGTCCCTTTCCCCGAAAACGCAAATTTTATGTTATTGCATTTCAAACCACCTTTTTTTCCTCCTAAGGAGCTCCAGGTGACGTACATGGTTCCTCCCCTCCTCATTTAACCCCCTCCCCCCAACAACCCTGTGAGATCCCGTATTTTTCGCTCTATAAGACGCACTTTCCCCCTCCTGAAACGTAAGGGGAAATGTGTGTGTGCCTTATAGAGCGAATGCAGGCTGCGCATCTATCCCAGAAGCCAGAAGAGCAAGAGGGATCACTACGCAGCTTCAGGGATAGCCACGCAAAGCCTCTTGAGCGCAACTGGAGCGCTCCTCCCTCTTTGCTCAAGAGGCTTTGCGTTGCTTTCTTTTTTCTTGTTTTCCTCCTCTAAAAACTAGGTGCGTCTTATGGTCGGGTGCGTGTTGTACAGCGAAAAATACAGTAGCTTGAGCTACGAGGCAATGATTGGCCCATCCAAGGTCACATGCCTAGTGAGCTTCATAGTTAAGTGGGGATTCGAACCCTGGTCTCCCACATCCTAGTTCCAACATGCTAACCACTACACTGCACTGGCTCTCTTGAGGCTTATCTTAAACAGAAGAGGCAGCTCGCACAATTTCGTAATCCAGGGTTCTGGTTTTTTCAGTTAGGTTGTGAAACGCAAAACACTTCCCATGAGCTGAGAGGAAGCGGTAAGTGTCCCAAGAAAGGAGCAGAACTGGAGGCAGCAGTGCTTTCTGGAGACCAGTTGCTGGACACCTCGGGAAGGGAGAGGGCTCTGGTGCCTGGGTCCTGCTTCCAGGTTTCCAACCCCACAGACATCTGGTTGGCCCCTGTGAGAACAGGGTGCTGGACAAGATGGTCTGTTGGCTTCATTCAGCTGGGCTCTTCTTAATGTTCTTCTGTGGACCCTGAACTCCGCTGCCAGATAGGTTGGCCTCTCTTCACCTCGCGACAGGATTCTTCTCCAGGGAATGAGGAAGGGGCCACAGAGCGGCCATTCCCAGCACCCTTTGCAAACCACAGTTCCCGGGATTCTTTGGGGGCAGCCATGTGCTTTTGATGATGGTCTGGGCAATTGCGCTTGTGGTGCTGCGCTCTACAAAATACCACAGGGTGGTGACTCCAAAATGGGCATTTCCCATCACTCTGAAATGCCTTCCTTCTACCATAGGCAAAGCATCATGTATTGGTTGCTCCAGGTGTCTTCTAAAGTCTAATCTTCCTGCCCAGGTTTTCCCTGATCCAGAAGACTGGAACCTGAAATTACTGAATGTCTGTTTCTATAATACTGTTTTCATGTTTTGTATCTCTGAGGTTATTAAAAAACAACAACTTTTATTGGGTTTTTATGTCGTATTTATATATGGCTTTTCAATATCAGTTGGTTTAGATTAACGCTGCTAAATTAAAAAAATGAATTGTGCCCACAGAGGAGTTGCCTTTCTTTTCCTCCTCAGGTCTCGATTGATCAGACAGCCCCTGCCACTCTTGAAGGCATTGCGCTGAGCAACGCAAGCCAGTCCACAGACAGGAGCATCAGCCAAGCCTTTGCCAGCTCCCAGAACTTAGGAGACCAGGGATCTGCCACATCTGGTTCCGTCGAGAACAGGTGAGCCGGTTGCCACAGGTAAGAAGGCTCGTTGTGGGCCTGTCTAGTCTGTATACCTACGAAATTACCTTTCCTCATACATTCCCACTTGGCCACTCTGATCAGCGGAACTGTGCCACATAACAACTGTTCCTCATTTGTAAGAAATAGATTTTTTTTTTTTAGTGTGGCAGCACCTAGACTTTGGAACTCCCTGCCACTTGAGATCAGGCAGAAACCTTCGCTATATTCTTTTTGGCACCTCTTAAATACATTTTTTGTTTAGACAAGCCTATCCAGATGTTTAGAGAGTCGGTGCAAGTTTTAATCTGTTTTTTATTGTTATTTTAACTTTTTGAATGTTTTAAATTGTGGTTGTTTTTCTGATTGACAATTTGATCGTCTTTTTTGTAAACTGCTTTGAGAGGTTTAAAAACAAACAAATCAAGCAGTGTATAAATTTTATGAAATAAATGTAATAAAATAAATCTCCCGGGCTGTCCCAGACTTGAGATGACACAGCTATATTGTCTAGAGTTAACTTTTTGTAAAATCTGTACGGGCAGCAGAGCGACTGTACCTGAATTACAGAAGCTGGTAGATGTTTAGGCTCCTGCTTTCCGAAAGCCCTGGCATGGCCTTGAAAGGAGAACAGACTTTTGATAATGGAGGGAGACTTAAGGAAAGAGACAAAGGTAGAGAAAATCAAGTCCTGCTTCGTGCAGCAGATAGCTAGTTAAACTATGGGACAGAAGGCAGTGAAGTCCACAAACCTAGACTGGGTTTAAAAGCGGATTGCACAAATTCATGGAGGAGAGGCTTAGTGATGACTACTAGCCATGATGGCTGGGCTGTGCCTCCATGTTTGGAGGGCAGCAATGCTTCTGTTTTGCCAGTAGTGATGTATGGAAGTGAGAGCTGGACCATAAAGAAGGCTGGTCGCTGAAGAATTGATGCTTTTGAATTATGGTGCTGGAGGACACTCTTGAGAGTCCCATGGACAGCAAGAAGATCAAACCTATCCATTCTGAAGGAAATCAGCCCTGAGTGCTCACTGGAAGGACAGATCGTGAAGCTTAGACTCCAATACTTTGGCCACCTCATGAGAAGAGAAGACTCCCTGGAAAAGACCCTGATGTTGGGAAAGATGGAGGGCACAAGGGGAAGGGGACGACAGAGGACGAGATGGTTGGACAGTGTTCTCGAAGCTACCAGCATGAGTTTGACCAAACTGCAGGAGGCAGTGGAAGACAGGAGTGCCTGGCGTGCTCTGGTCCAGGGGGTCACGGAGAGTTGGACATGACTAAACAACAACAACAATGCTTCTAAATACCAGTTCCTGGAAACCACTGGAGGAGAGACGGCTCTTGTGTTCAGGTCCTGCTTGTAGGCTTCCCATTGGGGCATCTTGTTGGCCAATGCGAGGAGGGGAGGACGGACTCCCCACCCCCGCTTGGCCTGATCCAGCAGGTTTTTCTTACGTTCGAAGCAGCTGGAGGGCCTTAAGTAGTTAGGGAAGGCTGCCTGAAATGAGCCAAATTGAGCTGGCGGCTAAATATATTTATATAGTGTGTGTGTTTTTTAACTTTGCAGCTCTCAGCCATCCTCAGCAAGCTCCCTGACCTCATCCTCTACTTTGATAGAGATCCTTGAAGCCATGAAGCACCCCACGTAAGGGCAACTTCTCTCTCTTTCGCCTCTTAGGCAGTCAACATGAAGCTACCCCGTGCAGAGTCAGGCCATGGGTCCATCTAGCTCAGTATTGTCCACACTGGCTGGCAGAGACTCCAGGGTTCCAGATGGGGCGGTGTCTCTCCCAGTTCTACCTAGATGCTGTCAGAACTTTAACCTGGGGGCCTTCTGCTTGCAAAGCAGATGCTATGGCCCTGCCCCTAAAAATAAGGTTTCTAGTCCTCATGCTTCTGAATAAAGGGTTGATGTAACTGGGAAGCAGCCTCATACAGAGTGTGAGTCATAAAGAGTTGGAGTTAACTCGTTACTACCAAAAGCACGAATTCCATGGACTTGGTTGAGTGTCAGGCCTAGTGAACAGAGCAGCTCATTCCTGCTGGTCTTAGTCCATGAAAATCAGTTGCCAACACTGAAAGTCCCTGCCTCCGCACAGCCTGCCTAAGTCCCCACCTCTCCAGGGCTTTTTTCAAGCAATTGGAGACTGCACCTGCGTGCATCCAACCAACCAACCTCTCCTTTGCCCTTTTACTGCCTCTCCTGGTTCTGGGAGACAAGGCGGGAAGAGAGTTTGTTGCAGCAGGGGGGGAGACACTCGTGACTCTTCGCCAGCCTGACTCATCTTTGCCTCTTGCTTCTCCCTCCTCTTCTGCCTCTGATTCTGGACTGCTCTCTGTCACAGACTCCTCCAGCTCACTAAGCTCTGACACCTTTTCCCAGTCTGCTCCCTTGGACCACTCATCATTGCCCCACCACCACTCCCCGAGCTCTGAGCATTCTTCCCTCGGTGGCTCCCCACCTGGTGCCTCTCACCCCTCCTCTGCAGCCATCTGGTTCATGACACCAAGCTAGACCATTGGTTCAGCTTGCTCAGTATTCGTCTACCCAGATGGGCCGTGGCTCTCTGGACAGGAGTCTTTCTCCCAGCCCTACCTAGCAATGCCATTAGGGATTGAACTTGTGCATGCAAAGCAGATGGTCTGCCACTGAGCTGTAGCCTTCCCCAGCCCAGATAGTCTTAGTATCCAGAAGAGCAGACCACAAGCGGCAAATTTGTGTCCCCCCTCTGTCTTCTAGCTGTCTCCCTCACAAGGAGGGTTGCAGGAAACCTGGCGTGGATACACCTGCATGCCCCATCCAGTCAAGGGCTGGAGAGGGGAACAATTTTATCCCTGCCTGTGTTAACATTCTGTCCCTTCTCCCGTTGGGCTTCAGCACAGGGATCCAGCTGCTGTCAGAACAGAAGGGGCTCTCCCCGACCTGCTTCATCAGCGCGGAGGTGGTCCACTGGCTGGTGAACATGGTGGAAGGGGTGCAGACCCAGGCCATGGCCATTGACATCATGCAGGTGAGAAGAGCGCACACACATGCCTGTGTGGCTTGCTACCCTGAACCAGGTGCAATTGAGACCTTTGCTTTACCAGGGTGCTAATGGGCATGAAAAGTGCCTCCCTTGGGCAGTAGGAAAGGCAAAAGACTTCAGCGATGGGCAGAAGGGTCCCAGGCAGTGTTCAAGAGCAGAAGGCGGAGGTCCACCCCCGCCATATTTTCAGCTCTTCACTTCACCCCATAGTGCTGAATGCGTGCATAAACACCCACTCAAGTCATAGGGGGGTGGAATACAAGGTGCAATTGAGAGGATCCCTACTGGGGTTGTGGGTGAGCCTGCCCCCCAGGCCCTGGAGACGACGTGCCCTCCTGCCAGCCCTGGAGACCCTAACCCTGCTTCTGTCTGCAGAAAATGCTGGATGAGCAGCTCATCACCCATGCCTCAGGAGAGGCCCTTCGCACCTTCATCTATGGGTTTTACTTCTACAAGATCATGGAAGACAAGGAGCAGGAGCGAGGTCAGGCTATCTGTGGCAAAAGGCAACTTGCACCCCTTGTGGAGGCTTGGGTGGGTGTTTGGTGGGGGGGGGCTTCCTCAGGGATGCTGGTCTTGCAATGGTAGCTCTGGGCATCCTGCAAAGCTGACGCAACACGCCATTTCACAGGGATCTCTCCTCCTTTTCTTCCTGCAGTGGGAATCCAGCAGCCAGCCATGTGGCACACGGCCGCCAAGGACGACTTTTCTGCCTTCCAACGGAAGTGGTTTGAGGTGGCCTTCGTGGCCGAGGAGCTCCTCCACTCTGAGATCCCGGCTTTCCTTCTGCCTTGGCTACCCAGCCGCCCGGCCTCCTATGCCAGCAGGCACAGCTCCTTCAGCCGCAGCTTTGGAGGACGGAGCCAGGCAGCTGCGCTGTTAGGTGAGATGATGGCTGCAGATGGCCAGGGGAGAGTTGAGCCCTTGCGGCTGTCAGAAACGCCACAGAGTTCATGATGTGTGCATAAGAGGAAGAGAGGGTTTAAACCAGGCACTGTCAAGCAGGCACCTTCCAGATCCTGGTTGGGGGCAGTAGCCCAGAACATCTCAAGGGCAGCAGGATCATTGTAGGGCTGGGTAATCTAAATCTAATTGCAATACAGTGGTACCTTGGGTTAAGAATTTAATTCCTTCTGCAGGTCTGTTCTTAACCTGAAACTGTTCTTTACCTGAGGTACCACTTTAGCTAATGGAGCCTCCCGCTGCTACCATGAGATTTCTGTTCTCATCTTGAAGCAAAGTTCTTAACCCGAGGTACTATTTCTGGGTTAGCGGAGTCTGTAACCTGAAGCATCTGTAAACCGAGGTACCACTGTACACTGGAAGTTTAGATGGTCAAATATATCCTGTGGCCTCACTTTTCAAGACCACCAGCAAATAGAGATAAGAATTAATCTCTGATTCAGGCAGAACGTGAAATATGACTTAACCAAACTGTTCATCTTGCCGCCATATAATATTGGGTGTAGTCCATCTCCAATGTTCTGATCCCCCCCCCAATAAAAATTGCATTAAAAGGAGGGGGTAGAAATGTAGGGTTGGAATGGTACCGACAAGGGTGCTTTAGTCCAGTGTTTCCCAACCTTGGGCCTCCAGCTGTTTTTGGACTACAACTCCCATCATCCCTAGCTAGCAAGACCAGTGGTCAGGGATGATGGGAATTGTAGTTCAAAAACAGCTGGCGGCCCAAGGTTGGGAAACACTGCTTTAGTCCAATTGGCTGCAATGCAGGAATTACAGCTAAAAAATCACTGACAGATGGCCATCCAACCTTCATCTAAAAACCCCCAGCGAAGGAGAGCCTACCTTGTTCTGAGGGGTCCAGTCCACTGTTGGAAAAGGCTGGTTAAAACAGCTGCCCCTAAAACCAGCAACCCCTGCTGAGCATACATAGGAAGCTGCCTTATGTACTGAATCAGGCCCATTGCTGAGACCCTTCTGTATTGTTTACTTAGAGATGAGAAAAGGTCCCTTATGCCTTTCATTAGAAGCTTCCTCCTTGTAGTTCCCCTACTCTTAATGGCTTCCTTCTGTTCTGGTTCCCTGACTCACGGCAGCTGCCACAGTTCCAGAACAGCGGACGGTGACGCTGGATGTGGACATCAACAACCGCACGGACCGCCTGGAGTGGTGCAGCTGCTACTACCACGGCAATTTCTCCCTCAACGCCGCCTTCGAGATCAAGCTGCACTGGATGGCTGTGACGGCGGCCGTTCTCTTTGAGATGGTGAGAGGGGTTGGGTAGGACTGTTCCTTGCTGAGAACTGGCAATAGAGAGTCGAAGGGTGGGCCTGTTTCTTTGGTGCGAGGAAATAACAGCACTTCTGTAGTTACACCTAGAATTGTGGAGTTATCTAGGTTTCCGTTGTCCTGCTGAAGAATTTGGTCGTAAACCACAAGTTTGTGGTATTGCTGTGCCCTCATATGGGCCCTGGCCAGTGGCTCCTCTAGGCCTTTCTACCTCTCTCTCTCTCTCTCTCTCTCTCTCTCTCTCTCTCTCTCTTCCTCAGTGTGGCTCTGCTCCTTCTCCTTCCAGGTCCAAGGTTGGCATCGCAAAGCCACTTCCTGTGGGTTTCTGCTGGTTCCTGTCCTCGAAGGCCCGTTTGCACTGCCCAGTTACTTGTACGGAGACCCCCTTCGAGCCCAGCTCTTTATCCCTCTCAACATTAGCTGCCTGGTGAAGGAGGGCACCGAGCACCTCTTTGATGGTAAGGAAGAGAGGGAGGCAGTGGCAACTTGGTGACTCAGGTGAGAGTGGAGGGTCTGCCCTGTCCCCCCGGCATAAAGCCCAGCAGTGTCGCTCTTGGCTCTGGTTGGGTCCTGTGGAATCCGAAGCTGGATGCATGGGATATTTCAGTCTTGTGGATAGAGATTCAGCGGGTGCCTTCTGTTCCAGCTTTGAAATGCCTGCTGGAAACTTTTCTATTGCCAGGCCAATGCAGACAATTAAGAGTGCACACTTTGGTGATGGTTAATTGATGTCTGTTTTAACTTTTTCATGTCTGGTTTTATGCCTTTATTGCTGTAAACTGCTTTGATTTATTTTTTTGACCCAGCAGTATACAAATGTGTTTGTTTGTTGTTTTTTTTACAAATAAATCATAATAATTAAATGTGGAAAGGTGTTGTTTGCACCTGCTGGTGACAGGAGGAGATTTCCTTTGCTCAGTTTCAAAACTCTGCTCACTGTGGCGCTTGGATTTGGGCAAGGAGGTAATCAGTGCTCATGCATTCCTCATTTTCAGTCTCTCCCTCCTTCCTGCCCTGTCTCAGATTGGCATGGGAGACACTCACTTAAATTATTGTGTCCTAATTTCCCGAAAATTTCCCTGATGTCACTCATAGATTTGTTTAGGCTTCTCCTCCTTCTGGATCCCCCTCCAGTTTTAGTTCCTGCCTTTACCAAAAGTTGATGGGTTTCCTCCTCCTCCTCGTCATCTGGTGTATACTCTGCGGGGGCGTTTTGGAGGTGCTGTATTTTTCCCTCCTCGTTTCCTGGTTTAAAAATCTGAGCCCGTGTCCCTCTTGCACCCAGGACACAGCTCTCTGGCATGTAGGATCTGAGAGGATGATCTGCCTCCAAATCTGCCTCTTGCTCACCTGACTAGAAGGAAGCCTAGGGCAGCAACTCATACAGAGGTGCAGCAGGTGCACTCCTCTGAGGGCGGATCATTCTACTGCAACTGGTGTGACTGATGCCATTTCAGTAGAGACAGAATCTCCTTTTGGACTACACCTCCCATCAACCCCCAGCATCATAATGCTGGCTTGGGGTGATGGCAGTAGTCCAAAACTTCTAGAGAACAGGAGGTTGGTGAAGACTGGAATTTGGCAGCTTTCAACACTCTTAAGGGGAGGTGGGGCGCTGTAGTCTCCCAAGAGCCACAAATGGCTTTCTTGTTCTAGCAATGACTGTGTTAAAGCAGGGTCCACCTCGCCATTTGAGACTTCATGATGAATGTCCTGCCAGGTGGTCACGTCCCTCATTCCACCACCCCCGCCTGCCTCCCCCTCTCCACACCCAATATGGAATGATCCAGACTTCTGCTGTGCAATTGCTTCCACTGTTACCATAGTTACCTCCCTCCCACCCCAAAATATTTCAGACTTAAGGTGCTTTCTGGGAACATGAAAGGAAGGGAACAGCCGGTGGCTTTTCCCTTTCCGGTGATGAGCCAAAAGGCAGGAGGGGCTTCCTCATCGCCAACAAGAGGGGAGCGCCCAGTTACGAAAGCTAATCTGCTTCATTTGTCTGTCTCCAACCTGAGCCTTGCCAGCTCTTGGAACTAGAACCTCTAACAATGGCATAGTGGACCAGTGGAGGTTCCTTCCTTTTCCTCCCTCCACCCAGTATTAATACTGTCTCCCCTGAGACTAGCAGCAACTCTGGCAGAGAAGGAGAGGGGTCTTTCCTACCCATCCCTGCTGCTTTCTGACATGAGTTCCAGCACTAAGCTATGGCCCTCCCACATGCATGTGTTTTAAGGAAGGAGGGCTGGTGCAACAACCTGGCCCCCCTCCCTACACATCCAGACGTCTTTAGGTGCAATCTGATCCTATCCTGCTAGCAGGGTTGGAAAGTCACCCAATTGTTCTCTTCCAGGCTTTGAGCCAGAGACCTACTGGGACCGCATGCATCTCCTTCAGGAGGTGATCGCACACAGGTAAGCCTAGAAGAGGGCAGGCTGAGGAGCGTCTGTTTAACCCTTGAGCCACAAGAAGGGCAGTCACTTGTTGGGGGGGGGGAGAGTGATCAGGGATGGGGAAATGAGATCAATAAGGTCTTCTACAGGAGTCTTAGCCAGTGTGGTGCAGTGGTTAAGAGCTGTAGACTCGTAATCTGGTGAACCGGCTTCGCGTCTCTGCTCCTCCACATGCAACTATTCTTCTTCTTTATATAACCTTCTGCAAGCAGGCTGTCTGGTTCCTGCTCATGTGCAGAATGCAGTCATTCCTCTTGTCACTTAGGAGCATAGGAAGAAGCTGCCTTACTCTTTGTCAGAGCACTGTGTCTACCTAATGCAGTACACCGACTGTCAGGAATTCTCTAGGGTTTCAGGCCTCACCTGGAGATGCCAGGACCTTCTGCAGACAAAGCAGATTATCTCTACCCCTGACCTACTGCCCTTGCCCTATCCTAGGAAGCTGCCTTGTCCTCCATTGGCCCATCTAGCGAAGCAGTGCTCCCACTGAGTGGCAGGACTGGCTCTCCAGGGTTTTAGGAAAGGAGTCATTCCCCAGCCCTACCTGACGATGCTGCTGGGGGGCTGAGTTTGGGACCCTTCTGCAGGAAAAGGTACAGCCCTTCCGCGATTCCTTGCTAATTTCCTTCTGCAACGTTTTCTTCTCTCTAGGTTTGGGTTTGTGCAAGATAAATATTCTGCCTCTGCATTCAACTTCCCTTCAGAGAACAAACCCCAGTACATTCATGTCACAGGTGAATACTCTTCCCCCCCCTCCTTCTGGGATTGTGACCCTCAAGACACAAAGCGTCCTGTGAGCAGCTGGCCTTGTATAAAACCACCAGAACATCCAGCAGAGAAATATGCTGAATGAGGAGATGAGTCAGCAAAAGGCCCCTAGCAAGCAATAACTGCTTTATCATTGAAGGCAAAGCTTTGCAGCAGAGTAGTGGGCTAGGTCAGGGGTGGGCACAGTGCTTTTTTTAAAAAATGAGGTACTCAAGGGTACGCAGTACCAGCACCTCTCTTTTTTTGTTAAAAAGTGTGACACTTACAGTGACAACTTCATGACGAGTGCCGGCACCTATTTTTCTAGAAAAAAAGGACTGGGTGGACAGAAAGGAGGTCAAGGGGAGGGGGTGCCAATCTGATTTGCAAGAGACTAGCAAGGGGTGCAGTCTCCCAAGGCTGCAGCAACAACAAAACAGTTTCTCATACCAAGACTAGGCTTCTGAAATAAAGAATGCTTCAAAGTAGCCAGGATTGGACTTCTGACATCAATTCAATCCTGGTTCTGAAAACCAGTTCCAAGGCTCAGAATGTGCTCAGAGGAACCCTTTTCTTCCATTCTAACTGTGTCTTTTGCTCTTGGCTCCAATTGGTCAGGGACTGGTTGGTAAGTATGCTGTAGAGGAATCCCATAACACCCAAGTGCCTCAGCCAATTGAGTCCCCTACAGCCCGCCTACCAACCAGTCACCAAAGAGAGAAAATGAGTAAGTTGCTGAGAGGACCCTGGAAGGCAGCTGGCAGGGGCTCTGTCCTTCTTCAGAGGAGAGTGAGCTGAGGGCGAGGTTTGCCTTGCCCTGGGGGCCCCACCCACCGGCTTTCCTTCATCCAATGGCACAAGCTCTTTCTCAAAGTTCTGGCGACATGCTTGTGTCGCTGCATCTGATTTGCTCCTCAGCTGGAAGGGCCTATTGCAGTGGGGGAGGGAAAAGCAGCCTCGGCCATGTATACCTGAAGGAGTGTCTCTACCACCGTCATTCAGCCCAGACAGAATTCCAGCACCGTGGGCCTTCTTGCAGTTCCCTCACTGCAAGAAGTGAAGTTGCAGGGAACCAAGCAGAGGGCCTTATTAGTGGTGGCACCCATCCTGTGGAACGCCCTCCCATCAGGTGTCAAGGAAATAAGTAACTATATAACCTTTAGAAGACAGCCCTGTATAGGGTAGGCAGCCCAGTATAGGGAAGTTATTTAATGTTTAACGTTTTATTATGTTTTTATATGTGTTGGAAGCCACTCAGAGTGGCTGGGGCCACCCACTCAGATGGGTGGGCACAAATAATCATCATCATCATCAAAGCAAGAAATATTATTAGAGTTCAAGGGTAGCCCAGTGAGGGGTGTGGCTCGGGGGGAGTTCAGAGTGCCTGATAGTGAGGCCTAAAGTTTTTGACTACCTTTCTGACTTTAGTAATAAAAAATAAAAAAATGCGATCACCAACCCTCCCTCTTTGAGCAAGCTTGTGGCAATAAGGTTGATTGAGAAGAGATGTTTTGCAAGAGCTGTACTGCTAGCTCATGCTGGAGCTGTTTGCAAAAACCTCAGCAAAGCAGGTTTTACAAAGGAGGCAAGCTCTCAATTTTAAGAACAGAACTAGCAGGCTTGCTAACTCTGCTGTAAGTTGACCAGAGTCCCAGTATGCATCATACACTGACATGTACCCATCACTAGCCTAACTGCAATATGAGATTGTTGCTGCTTTTTTAAAAAAATGTGCTCCTCTCGATTCAGGGACAGTGTTCCTTCAGCTGCCATACTCCAAGCGGAAGTTTTCTGGGCAGCAGCGACGGCGGCGCAACTCCACCAGCTCCACCAACCAGAATGTCTTCTGTGAGGAACGCATCGGCTATAACTGGGCCTACAACACCATGCTGACCAAAACGTGGCGGTCCAGTGCCACAGGGGATGAGAAGTTTGCTGACCGGCTGCTGAAGGACTTCACCGACTTCTGCTGGAACAAGGACAACCGGCTGGTCTCCTTCTGGACAGGCTGTCTGGAAAAGATGCACGCCAGTGCCCCTTGAAGAATCCCCACAAGCCACAGAAGTCAAATGTAGCTGCAGTTAGCTGTCCTGGAAGAGTGGGTGCAAAGAGCATCTTGAGAAATCCTGGGCAGGCTCCTGGGAGCAAGGTCTCAGTATGCCACAAATGGGCACTTTTCACAGGTGCGAATGGATAAGTCTTACTATGGGAAAATGACTTCCTGCCCGAATGGAGGACAGCCTGATGGACATCAGACAGCAGTGGAAGAAGAGCAGAAGCTTTTTCAGAAAAACGAGCAAAAACTTTTTCATCTTCTGAAAATGCTCATTGGGAGTTTTTTGTGCATATGTAAAATGTTGTACAATATTTATGGAATAAATACACACTGTTCTCCTCCCATTGCTGGAGTGGTGTATTCATTGGCTCTCGCTGCTTGCATGTGGTTGCTGGCAGGCAGCAAAACAGAGCGGCAGATGGTTGGATCCAGCGACTAGATGATACAGTAGAAGCAGGAAAAGCACATTAAAGGGGAGTGGAAATAGCACCTCTTTAGGAACCTGGGTTTTACTGTTGCCTGGCGTGCAAACTCCTCACTTATCTGACGTCATTCATTGGCTAAAAACTGACTCAGGAGCAGCCAGGTTTGTTCATTTCACAGAAATTGCTTAGATGATTACCTACACTTTTTGCTTCATAACTGTTTATCTAGCAGAGCTAGAGACTCTTTTCTTTTTTAAAAATGAGGGCTGGCCAACCCCATTCCAGAGGGGAGGCGAGGACCAGTGGAGAGAAATAAAAGCATTGGGCCTGGGCTAAAAATAATACAGTGGTAAAGGTAAAGGGACCCCTGACCATTAGGTCCAGTCGTGACCGACTCTGGGGTTGCGGCGCTCATCTCGCTTTATTGGCCAAGGGAGCCGGCGTACAGCTTCCGGGTCATGTGGCCAGCATGACTAAGCTGCTTCTGGCGAACCAGAGCAGTGCACGGAAACACCGTTTACCTTCCCGCCGGAGCAGTACCTATTTATCTACTTGCACTTTGACGTGCTTTTGAACTGCTAGGTTGGCAGGAGCAGGGACCGAGCAACGGGAGCTCACCCCGTCACGGGGATTCGAACCGCCAGCCTTCTGATCGGCAAGTCCTAGGCTCTGTGGTTTAACCCACAGCGCCACCCGCGTCCCTTACAATACAGTGGTACCTCGGGTTAAGTACTTAATTCATTCTGGAGGTCTGTTCTTAACCTGAAACTGTTCTTAACCTGAAGCACCACTTTAGCTAATGGGGCCTCCTGCTGCCGCCGCACCGCCGGAGCACAATTTCTGTTCTCATCCTGAAGCAAAGTTCTTAACCTGAAGCACTATTTCTGGGTTAGCAGAGTCTGCAACCTGAAGCGTATGTAACCTGAAGCGTATGTAACCCAAGGTACCACTATAATAGAAAATATCTAAGGATAAGAGCTATTTGACAATGGAGA
Organism: Podarcis raffonei; assembly: GCF_027172205.1. Classification (NCBI taxonomy): domain Eukaryota; kingdom Metazoa; phylum Chordata; class Lepidosauria; order Squamata; family Lacertidae; genus Podarcis; species Podarcis raffonei. The sequence continues at coordinate 26,756,674 of NC_070617.1, forward strand.
AGCCTGTCTCAGAAGGTGATGGATGGGTTATTCCTTAGCTGGTGGAGGCATTTAAGTACAGGCTGGTTGGCCGTTTGTCATTGTTGCTATGGCTGGATCCTGCATTATAAGACCCTACACTGAGCAAAAAATTGGATTGGGGACCTCTCCAACATGATTCCATGAAGCTAGATAAGCAAAACTGGAGGGGAGAGAGCTCATCTCATCTTTCTGCATCAGTACATGTCCAAAAATTGAGTAGATCCATTTCCTCACATTCCCAAAACTACCTGGGACTGTCAGCAATTATGCATGAGTGATGATGGAGCTGCATTCTCACATCACCGAGCCCAATCCTTGCCTGACTTGCGTTACTCAGCGCTTTCCTTCAAAGTGGGTGGTTGCCATGCTGGGATGTGTGGCTGGCTCCCAAGAAGCTTCTGCTCGGAAAGGTGTGTGCAGAGAGACTGAATTTCTCTCTCTTATTTATTGCTTTTAATAAATCCCTTTTGCCGGGTGGGGAGTTGGTTCACGTTCTAATGAGGTTGAAGGTTTGGAGGGGAGAGCCTTTCTGCAGGTTCCCTCTCCGCAGACAAAGGCTTTTCAAAACCACAAAAAGTGCTCCAGCCCCCATGTAGCTTTCAGAATGCAAGCTGGCTACTCAGAGAGATGTGGTTTGCTCTCCAGTTGATGATGATTATATTTATGGCTCACCTGTTCCTCCAAGCAGCTCAGGGTGGTAGACATGGTTCTCCAACTTCCCATTTTATCTTCACAACAACCCTGAGAGGTAAGCTAGGCTAAGAGTGAGTGTCTGGCCCAAGATCAAACACTGAGCTACACGGTTGAGTGGGGATCCGAACCCTTGTCTCCCAGTTCACAGGCCACCAACTAGCTCTGTCTAGTTGACATCTGCTTTATATACCATTTGACTGCAGAAAACCACAAAGTGTTACCATGCACACACAGGAAACACTAGGCTGCATGGGATGTGTTGGCAATGGGGCTCCCCACTCACTTATTATATATATTATTATATATTGCTCTCATTCATTTATGAGCTTTTTGCAGGGGGTGGGAGTCAGATAAATAACTTCATTGTTGTGGCTTAAGTGGGGCAGTCCACTGATCATGGGGATACACAATATAGGGAATCCCCATTTATTTTGGGGCTCAAGGAGTATATAAGCAGCTGCAGTAGGAGGAGAGGAAAGAGCATGAATAACAGCTGTGAGTGGAGAAGGCCTTTTCCCCAACCCTTTGAAACACCTGGGAAACTCCACAAACTGGGTGCAACTGAATGGGACACAGCTGTGGGCCGCCTGAGAAAAAAACCATCCACCTGGGCGGGGTGGGCTGCCTATAAAATGGTGAGTCTTGCATGAGAGTCACTAGATGTTGGCTTTTTCCAGGCACAGCAACTCTCGTGGAGCTTCTGTAGGTGAGTTGAGTGTTTTCTGGACCCTGTGTGAGATCCCAGAGGCTGAGTGGGTGGGGTGTATCAGAAGGAAAATGGATATTGTCTCATATGCATTAGTAACCTTGTACTGCGTCTGAAGAAGTGTGCATGCACACGAAAGCTTATACCCAGAACAAACTTAGGTGCTACTGGATAATTTTCTAATTTATTCCGACTGCGTCAGACCAACACGGCTACCTACCTGAATTTGTACTGCGTGTAACTGTATTTTTGCAATGTTTTTGTTTAAGCCGTCTGTTGTCGCTTCGTCATTATTTTTTGTACACCGCTTAAGAGATATTTTTTAAAGATATTACAGAAACGAAAAAATCAATCGGCATAGATTTCTGGAGCTGAGACCTTTGCAGCAAATATAGAACTGGGAACAAATCAGCACCTTTAGGACCTTCTGCTGCCCCCTAAACTGTACCCCTAGGATAACCCCCCCCACCTCAAAGCCCCCGCCCCTGGCCTTGCCACGTGCGCTCCGACCCCCTCCTTTGCAATTGCAAACGGGCTGGGCAACCCCGCCCACGGATCGAATCCTGCCTTGGGGCGGGGCTGATCCTGCATCTTTCTCGGCGGGTGCGGGGGAGTGAGGCCGGTGCGCCCCAGGGCGCCTTCCTGTTGAGGGGGGGCGGGAGGCTGCTACTAATAAGAGAAATGGGTGCCACTGGTGAGTTGCCCAGGAACGGGTCGAGTTACTTGTTTGCTGAATTTACACCCCACCTTTTACCTCTAAGGGGCCCGGAGTGGCACACCTGAGTCTCTCAGTCCTCGGTTCATCATCACCACAAGAGTAAACTTCCCGAGAGGTCATGATTGAGGTGTGATTTTAAATGAAAACCTCATTTCCCCCCCAATTCGGAGCCTGCAATTTGCAGAGAGGAGCTGGCTAGAGACCCCAGACTCTAGTCTAGAAAATCCTTTTAGCCACGGTAATTTGTCAGTAACTTTTCCTCCAGGGAGTTGTCTAATTTCTCACACCTGAGAAAGTTTTGTCTCTCTGCTCTCTAATTTCCTGATTGTGCTTGTATAAAACAAACCTTCTTGGTGCTGTTCCTTCCTACCAGATAATTTGTCAGAAGCTGAGGTTTGAACCCAAGGCCAGAATTCTATTACTCGCTGGCGCCTGTGCTTTTGTTCCTGTCTGCCCTTCCTAGTAAAATAAAAAGGGACCCAAACAAACCACATTTTAAAAACAGTAGTTTCACGGGCCACGCTTTGTTCAGATAATTCTGTTGGCAACTTCTGTCTTCAGAGCCACAGTCTAATTTACTAGATAGTCCATTTTAGTTAAAATGGTTAGAAAAAACCTAGAAGTTCAAGCATGGTGTGAAGAAAGCAAATAGAAATAAGCTTTTCTCCCAGCGCAAGAACTTAGAATCATCTCTTATCTTTTGCACACATACCCAGAGAGAGAATGAGAACCAGTTATGGCACTAGGACCTGGGAGACATGGGTTCAGATCCCCACTCCGCCATGAAACTCACTGGTTAACCTTGGGGCAGTCATTCTCAGCCTGACGTACCTACCTCACAGGGTTGTTGCAGAGATTAATGGTTCCTTGTTCCCCACAGAAGAGGCCACGCGTGGACCAAAAAGGTGAAGTGGTTCACAGCCCTGCTGAAGAGGAGCCATGAAGCAGGAAAGCTTTTCAAGCTCTCCAGCAATCCCCTTGGGGCCTGGCAAGATTGGCAGGTACTTGGAGGGGGGTCCCTCCTTACAGCATCTACATCCCTGCGAGAATCAGCTTTTAATGTTTAATAGGTTATTGTATTTTAGTGTTCTGTTGGAAGCCGCCCAGAGTGGCTGGGGAAACCCAGCCAGATGGGCGGGGTGTAAATAAATTATTATTATTATTATTATTATTATTATAATTATTATTATTCCAACTTCTGGAGGCAGGAATAAGACTCAACTCTTTTTTTGCAGAGAATACAGCTGGGGAACTGGGAATTGCCTAGTCTAGCCCAAAGAGAGGGTGCACCCCTAAGCTTCTGAGAATGTTTTGTTTTATTTTTTTACTTTTTAAAAAAATCATTAAGTGGTATATAAATCTTACAAACTGGTTTACAAAGAGAATAAGACACTAAATTTATCAGTAAAAGCAACTCTTTAAAAGCAACATTCAAAAGATGTGCTGTTGAGGTGTCTTTATATACAGTACTGTGTTTTTTGGTTCATATACTACCTTACAGATATTTTATATGGAAGTGTGGTTTATAAGTACAGTGGTGCCTCGCAAGACGAAAAGAATCCGTTCCGCGATTTGCTTCGTCTAGCGGTTTTTTCGTCTTGCGAAGCAACCCTATTAGCGGATTAGCACTATTAGCGGTTAAGCAGCTTAGCGGCTATTAAAGGCTTAGCGGCTTAGAAAAAGGGGGGGAAGCGGGGGGGGAAATCGCAAGACTAGCAAGATGTTTCGTCTTGCGAAGCAAGCCCATAGGGAAAATCGTCTGGCGAAGCAACTCAAAAACGGAAAACCCTTTCGTCTAGCGGGTTTTCCGTCTTGCGAGGCATTTGTCTTGCAGGGCACCACTGTATTCAGACAACCAGATCACCGTGTGTGTGTGTGTGTGTGTGTGGATTTCTTCAATGCAGGTTGTGCCAGAATGCCTCCAGGTGCGTCAGGTCAGAGACAGTCAGTGAGCAGGACTTGGAGAAAGATGGCCTGGTGCTTAGATACAAGGAGTGATGGTGGCCCTGGTCAACTCGCCTTTCCTGCAGCAGGTAATGAGAAAGGAGCCTGATGGAAGAATGTGGGATTCCTCATGGAGCAGCTGCAGATTCGTGAACCTGTAGCCTCAGAGGAGCAACTGTGTCAGGTTCCTGCCCTGCACCATTGAGGTAGTGGCACCATCTGAAGCCATACTGATTGGACTTGAGCACCAGGAAACGGAGGGTGCTTCCAAACAGGTGCTTACAGTGGTGCCCCGCAAGACGAATGCCTCGCAAGACGAAAAACTCGCTAGACGAAAGGGTTTTCCGTTTTTTGAGTCGTTCCGCAAGACGAATTTCCCTATGGGCTTGCTTCGCAAGACAAAACGTCTTGCGAGTTCTTGCGAGTTTGTTTCCTTTTTCTTAAAGCCGCTAAGCCGTTAATAGCTGCTAAGCCGTTAATAGCCGCTAAGCCGTTAATAGCTGCTAATAGCCGCTAAGCCGCTAATAGCCGTGCTTCGCAAGACGAAAAAACCGCAAGACGAAGACTCGCGGAACGGATTAATTTCGTCTTGCGAGGCACCACTGTATTATGGATGGGTGTTTCTCACACATGCACATTTTTCACACTACGTAAACAACTCGTATTACACCATCCCCCCAAAATACGTAATAATCCAGATTTACCCTTTCCAGGGAAAATCCAAACAGTTAACAAAACCTGTTGACTAGTCACCCAATCATAGAATTATAGAGTTGGAAGGGACTCCCAAAGATCCTCTAGTCCAACCCCTTACAATGAACCACAGCTAATATTTCTCCCTCCCCTCCTCAGCTCTTCTATCCCTGTGCTTGGCCAACCTCGATGCTGCCCCTGTCCTGCTCAGAGAATAGCCCTGCCTTGGCACAACAGCAGGTAAGGACTAGTTTCTTCTTCTTATTTGCATTGATGTCCACCCTTTTTTTGCCAAAGAGCACAAGGTGATGTACATCGTTCTCCCATTTTATCCCCACAACAACCCTGTGAGGTAGTTTAGGCTAAGAGAGGCATTGACTGGCCCCATGATATGGTAGGTGTTCTAACTTATAGAATGGCTGTGGCCGGGGGTGGAGGGGAGGCTTTTCAGCCCAAGGGCCACATTCCTCTTAGGGTAACTTTTCGGGGGCCAAACGTAGGGGGAGGAAAGAATGCAAACGTGACTTTTCTACTAGTTTAGACACACCCACACCTTTATTCAGCTTTGGATCCCGAGATTTGCAGATGAAGGGCACTGGGCAAATGTAATAAAAAATAAAAATAACATCCAGGCACACGAGAGTCCACTGTTGCCTCCCAGCCAGGCAAAAGCACTCAAGGGGCTGGGATTGAACTTGGGATCTTGCACCTGGGCCTGGTTGGCAGTTTGTGGGGTCCTAGCAAAAAAACAACCACCACCCCAAAGTTGATCCAACAAGCCTGAATCCTGCCCCGCCCTGCTGGACTGGCGCAACTCATTTTCTGCAGTGTGTTGGGTGGGAGGAAGGAGGCTTGCGCCACTCAGCCGGGTGGTGGTGGGGGTGCTGCTCCTACTCGAAAGGGCTCTCTGTCCGTGTTTTACCTGACGGCACTCTTCTTCTTCGTCTTGGAATGTGGCCCTCTCAGCGGCCATTAGCAGAGCAGGAATGCTTTTAAGGACATCAATAATGAATGTGCTACCTCTGTGCACTCTGGGCTGCTGCTTTAGTGTGGCTCTGGCATCTTTTTGCCACGTTGGCTGGTGGAAAACGAGGAAAGTTGGCTGCGCTGGGTAGCTTAGGGCAGTTGCCTCCCACGCTGGGGGCTCGCAGGAAGGGCAACTCCCTATGTCTGGATCACGAAGAACTGGCAGGTAGGTAGGTGGCAAGGGAGCCTGCCGTCAGTGCCACGTTTCCTTGGGGTAACAGCAGTACCGTGGATTGGCACGTGGCACGCAGCCCAGGTGAATCTGCTGGATCACACAGATCCAGCCCCTCCAGGGGTTCAGAGCCCGCCAACTTCACAAGGCGGTTGCCATCTTGCAAAGTGGCCTGTAAGTCAAGCAACGAGGGGTGGCATTTCTCAAGTTTTAAAAGAACAACGCTTGAGGCTGTTGTGAGTGCTAAGCTATGAGCCCGCTGTACAATCTCGTGGGGATGAGTTATCTGTGGAAGGGATGCCCCTAAGATATCATGGGAAATGAGAAACGGGGGAGCAGATTGTCGTTTACACTCTGGAATTTGGTCCTTTTAACATGCTTGCATACTTACCTTCCCCATTTTCGCATCTGTTTTTCCTAGGAAGTGAAAAGAAAAGGGCGGTGATGGAGGGGAGATCTTGCTTTTTAATAAGCCTTCCACTGATCCCTTCCTGCCTCCCCTTGTGCTGGATCCAGAACGTACTATGTCCTGCAGTTGCGAAGACCCACATTCTCCATCCGTTGCATCTGTGGAAAACAGTGCCAGGGAACTCTTTTCAGGTGGTTCATAGTCTAAACAGAACCACTTTCGACATTGGGGTCTGCTAAGGACTCCAAGATTTCTTGTAACTATTTTGCAAAGCTTGTTTTGCAGAGGAAGGCTTCGTCCGTTTGAAAAGCTGTCAAGTTTCAGCTCTCATTGATGGGCATCTGCTCATCTGCCTTCAGAGGTTCCACCTTGACAGAGGTGTATTCCAAGCCTAACACGAGGAGAACAAGACCAACATACATGGCTTTCCTTAAAGAAACTTGGGAACTGTAGGTTCCGGATTGTAGCTGTGAGGGTAAACTACAGTTCCCAGGATTCCCTGGGGGAAATAATGTGATTTCAGTGTATAGTGTGCCCAGCAGCTAACACGCCCCAAGCCACTCTGCTCTCTTTCCTGTTGTGTAACTTCTGCTGTGAGCTGAAATAATGGAAATGGTGTCTCTTTGGAGGCAAGGGGGGGGGGCATTTGCCACATGCCAGAGACCATAGAAATGTAAGATTGTTATATGGCCTTTGCAGTAATTTTATCAAATTGTTAACTTTTTAAGCAAGATTCCAGATCACAAGGTCCATTGAAGGTTTTATTTGCTTAACTCAAATGTGAGGCCCTCCAGATGTTCTGGGCTACATCTCCGATCATTCTGGATCGCTGGCCTTGCTGGTTTGGGCTGATGGGACACCAACATCTGGAGGGCCAGCAGTTTCATCCTAACTGTTTCTCTTTTAATCTTATTTTTCATAATTTTCAGTTATATACATTTCAATAGTTTTACAGTCATTTAATTATTTCAAGACTCGACTTCCTTCCTCGTCTTTCTGTGGTCCCTCTGGTAATTTTCACCATCTTAAATGTTTCTCAATGGGATATTTGCCTCCTGCATGGACCTTCTGTTATAAAGGAATAATTACGAATAAAATTTATTTGAAAACGGCTGCCTCTCTTTGCATAGGTGGTATTGTGGTTGCTGTGGTTGGTTGGGATCTGAGCCTGGGTGTCTTTTGCACCAAGCGCTGGATTTTTTTTGGCCTTTCCCTTCCCTTAATTTTTTTAAACTTTGCTAGGACTAGGCTTGGGTGCCTTGTAAAATATATTGCTGATGAGACACACACACCTTAATTTGCCCAGAGATGCCTACACATAGAAATTAGTCAATGCAAATTTTTATGCGAAGGTTTTTTTTTAATTGCCCTCCTTTCAAACCTATAATTGGAGACACAGAAAGACTTCATGCAAATTGTCTTAAGGACATATGTAGCAGCGAAAACATGAATGGAACAGTATTCAACCTGCTTTAAAAAAAAATTAGGGGGTGCCATTTTAATGGAAACCTAATTCTCATTCCCCCAAAACAGAGGTCCTTTGAAATTTGTATTCTGGATTTAGGTCTCCAACAACAGTGTGTATGAAAGGTATATGTTAGAGGAAATGACATACAAAAAATGCATTTTATTTCAGATTATTTGCAACAACAACAAAAGTGTATAGTATTAGGCAACATGCCCCCTGAAATGCTGACAAATTTTTGTGAGGACTTGAAAATGGTAATTGCAAACTATTTTGCAGTGTATTTCTCCAAAATACACTGCAATGTGTACACTGTATGCATACAGGCAATAATGCATGCCTGTATGCGATTCCCCTAATACAGTGGTACCTTGGGTTACAGATGCTTCAAGTTACAGACTTTGCTAACCCAGAAATAGTGCTTCAGGTTAAGAACTTTGCTTCAGGATAAGAATAGAAATCGTGCTCTGGTGGCGCGGTGGCAGCAGGAGGCCCTATTAGCTAAAGTGGTGCTTCAGGTTATGAACAGTTTCAGGTTAAGAACGGACCTCCGGAACGAATTAAGTACTTAACCCGAGGTACCACTGTATATGAATTGTTTTAGTGGAAATTGTGAATTTGAGGATTTGAACAAAAATTGTAAACTGATGTAGAGGGTTGGGAAAATGGGAAACAGAGGAAAAAACCCCCAAAAGGGGCTGATTCCTCTCCTTCCTCCTTAAACCATCATCTTCTAGCAAAAAAAGAACTGGGGGCGGAGGACAGCCCTTCCCAGAGACAACCCCTACAATGACGATATATAAGAACGTGCAGACTTGGTCCCACCAGAGAGCTGATGTTGCACACATAGTCGTGGTCTTGCTCTGTGCGGATAGGCTGGTCTGCCTCCTTTGCCTTTAGCAACCGGAGACAAATATATCCATCTTCTCCCTTCCTCCTGAACCATGGCAACAGATGGGGGTGACTCTTCTCCTGGCTCAGGCTGCAGCCCGATGTCTGAGTGCCAGGGAGAAGGAGGAATGGGCACTTAGAGACAAGCTGTGCATTAATAAGTCATGCTTTCCCGGCAAATGAAAGGAGAAAAAAATCAAGTTTGCGAGGCGAGTTGGAGGCTCGGAAGTCACTTCACTCAGGATCATGGGGGAACATTGAGCCCAGGGCCAATATCTGCCTCCCAACCTGCTGCCTTTAATGTCACAAACACCCCTTCACTTTTCCTCATGTCCTCAAGATGTTGGACTCTAGGCCCCATCAGGCTGGGGCAGTGTGGTGTAGTGGTTAAGAGCGGTAGACTAGTAATCTGGTGAACCGGGTTTGCTTCCCCGCTCCTCCACATGCAGCTGCTGGGTGACCTTGGGCCAGTCACACTTCTTTGAAGTCTCTCAGCCTCACTCACCTCATGGAGTGTTTGTTGTGGGGGAGGAAGGGAAAGGAGAATGTTAGCCGCTTTGAGACTCCTTTGGGTAGTGATAAAGCGGGATACCAAATCCAAACTCCTCCTCTTCTTCCTAGTTCAAAATACAGTAGTAGTACCTCGGGTTAAGAACTTAATTTGTTCCAGATGTCCGTTCTTAACCTGAAACTGTTCTTAACCTGAAGCACCACTTTAGCTAATGGGGCCTCCTGCTGCCGCTGCGCCGCCAGAGCACAATTTCTGTTCTCATCCTGAAGCAAAGTTCTTAAGCCGAGGTAATATTTCTGGGTTAGTGGAGTCTGTAACCTGAAGCGTATGTAACCCGAGGTACCACTGTAGCTGGAAGGCAAAGCTTGTTTCAGCGAGCTCTTCCCGCCCCAGTTGCACACTCGCAACAACAGCCCTGCGATGTAGGTCAGGCTGAGACCACTGAGCAGCACGACCGAGGGAGAGATTTTTTGGGGGAGGTGTCAGGGAGGTCAGTCTCTAGATCTAACAACCATCCTCGTGGGACGCCTCCCTCCTCCTCCGCCCTGCCTCCCTCCGCAATGCCCGCCCACTCCTTTTGCAATGCAGCACCGCTACTGCGCATGCTCCGGTCTCCCTCTCCCCGCCCCGCGCACTCCCGCGTCCAGCGCCGCGGAGCTATTTATAGCCGATGACGTCAGCTAGAAATAGAACGCCGGGGCCAGCCGCGGCTCACGCGCGTGACTGATGGGCTGACGCACGGGCACGCGCCCTCCGCAACCCCTCCCTTCCCTTGCGGTCTTCTTGGCTCCGCCCACTTTGCCCGCTTTTTTACTATAAGGGGAATGCCTCGTCAGGCGTGCGCACGCGCAGCTTTTTTTTTTTTTTAATATATAATATCGCAGCAAGGAATCCAACTTGCCCTCCTTTCCCTTGAGCGGCGGCGCTTTACTCTCTGGCGCATGCGCACAGTGTCATGCAGTGAGCGTGTGTATGTATGTAGGTGGGTGAGTCTCTGCCGGGCGCTGGCCGGTGTGTGGAGCGCGCACGCGCGAGAGCGAGGGAGTAGACGTTTGAAGCTGCGCGTGCGCGAAGCAGCCAGTCGGTCCAGTCAGTCACAGAGTGCGCGCGCTCTCTCGCCTGAGGTAAAAAAGAGGCGAAGGAGGGAGAACCGTCGCTGCTGCTGCTGCTGCTGCTGCTGCTTCTGCTTCTGAGGCGACGCCGCCGCCGCCGCCGCCTCAGCCTCGCTCTGTCTTTGGCCGGCCCTGAAAGGAGCTTCGCCTCGGAAGGGCGCGCACAGCCCCAGCCCAGAGACCCCACCGCCACCTCGAGCCTCCGCCTCAGCCCCCGGACAACGACGACGATGAGCGACCGCGAGCAGCTGCTGCAGCGAGCCCGCCTGGCCGAGCAGGCGGAGCGATACGACGACATGGCTTCGGCCATGAAAGCGGTGAGTGGACCGAGCGAGGGGAGCCAAGAAGAAGAAGAAGGGGCTGCTGCTGCTGCTGCTGCTGACCCACCGCCAGACCCACCCACGGGGAGGATGAGGATGGCGGCCGACCCCCTGGAGGAGGAAAGGGGGTCGGCGATGGTGGCCAAGACTTCTCGCTCCAAATGTATCCCCCCCTTCTCACCTCCCTTCTCAGTCCCCCTAACCCTTAAGGCGGATGCCTTGCGATACCTGTCTCTTTTTCTTAATCTGTGGCTGCCCCCTTTTATTTCTGTTAAGTGATCTTAATAGGGTATTGTGGAAGACTTTCTCGGGGAGGCGGGTTTCTGCTTTTCTGTAGTTGGAGCTGGGAAGAGGCTGGGAGGAGGGAGTTCAGAGGGGGTGGGTGCTATCCATTGAATCAGCAGCTGTGGCCCCTTTCTCTCAGGCCTGGTGTCCCCCACCCTCTCTCAGCCCTCCCTCTGAAAGTAGAAGTTGGGGTGTGGGTGGGGATCCTCTGTAAAAGAATGAACTGGTTCTATCAGTGAACAGATCTCTCCTCTCAGCCTCCCTTCTAAGGCATGCTGCCTGTTAGTCTCCATCCTATGAGAATGAGCTGGGAAAGGGGAAGGGTCTTTTAGCCCCTTTTAGTCTTCTCACCACACCACACACGTATGTTGTGACTAGGCAGGACAGGAGTGTGTGTGGCTTTCTTGAAGTGGGGTTAGTCAGATTATTTTATCATTTCCCTCCCTGTCTGCTTATCAGCTGACATGGGCATTGTCAACGATGGAGTGGGTGTATGTAGTGCACTAAGGGAGTGCCCTTTAACAGCTTGGCATGTCTGTGTGTGCCAGAAGCTGAGGACAAGCCCTAAGCCATGCGGCAAGGTGGAGCAATGGGGATGTGGGCACTGTTGGAGTGGGATGGAGACTGATTTGAGCCATGGGGCAGATCTGGCTGGGAAGCTCTTCTCTGTAAGGTTTGTCAAAGGGTTCTATTTCATGTGGCTTTTGTTGGAGAGCTTCCTAACAGTTTGTCCCTCATGCTAATGAGGCTCTGCTTCTAAAACATCTTGAACCACTTTGAAAAAGGGCCTTTTGGCCATACTGCTATCCATCTCCCTTATTTCCAGCAGCCCCCTTTTGCATTTATATGGTACTTGCCTCAATAACCTTCCAAATGACTGGTTCAGAATTATTATTTTTGCCTTTTGTTGTTGTCATTTCAATATCCAGCAGCATAAAAAGGATTAAAATCTAATTAAATTTTGATAGTAGTCTATAGCATAACATGATTCTTATACAAGTCTGTTTTTCTTATTGTCACTGGACAGACAGCTTTTTATTTGGCCCACCAAAAAATATACCAGATTGCATGTAAATGCAGGGCATGTCAGTTTCCTTCTCTGTAATCCAGGTGGTCAGGATTCATCCTCGCTCTGCTATCTTGCATCTGCTTGATTTTCTTCTTTATTACTCTAGTGAGCATCAAATCCAAGTGACCAAAATCAATTGACAGAGTTCTTTGGAGGATTTCCCCTCATGCATTGGCATTATGGGTTTTCCATGAAAGTATTCTGACTGAATAGTATTTATGACTACCCAGTTTCCCCATTTTTGCTTGCAGGGGGATTTTGCACACTCACCCCCTCCTCCATACTTCCTGTCTGTTAACACTCTTGATTCTACCTCAGATTCTTTCCTCTGCACAACCTTGGAGATAGTCGCAGTGCTGGATGATTATGTTTCTGCCCATCTGTCTTGCCGCATGCTGACTCTGAGCCTGAGCTACTGTAGCACAAGCACACCCTACTGCTCTGAGGCAGGCTTCAGTAGCAGTGGGGATTCAGTCTTTAAAACAGCTACTCTTGGATACTTTTGCTTCAAGATCCAGTTGTCAGTCTGAGCAATAGTCTGACATGTAAATGGTGCAGCTCTGGGGCATCTTGTGGGGTTGGATTGCTATTTATTCCTGTCTGCTTTTGACCTACTTTTGAAGTTCCCACCATAAAAAGAGCAATTTCATGATTCCAGAACGACTACACATGTATAGTAGTGCACATGCATACCTAGATGACATGTGTTAGGATCTTTACCCAAGGGTTGCAGTGCATCACAGCAAACATGTTTTCTGAGGGGTAATTAGCTAAAAGACAACAGTGCAGTGCTTAGAGTAATTGAATATGCAGTTTACTACAAAAAGGGGAGTAAAAAACAGCCATGTCACTTGAAGCAGTGTGGGGTAACTTACTTAAGAGTTAGAGAGGCAAGAAAGGAAACAGGGAAAAGAGATCAGTGTGGGTACCTGTCCCAAGGCAAAAGTTATAGGAAATGACTCTTTCAAAGATGTCTGCCTTAAATCTGGAGGTTGTAAATTGCACTAGATTTGCATGAGTTATTCTTTACATATACTAAAATGACTAGACACCCTGACTCTTGATAACAAGGGGCACCTTACAGAACATTCCTAGGTGAAGGCTGTGAAGGAAGAACACAAATGTTGGCAAGCTGTAGGTTCCTTTGGGACCCTTTTAAAACCAAGTGCAAAAATAAAATAAATGGAGAAGAAGGAAAGAGAAGGATTGGGGGAGGGGGAGTTAGGGCTATCTGTAAAAGAAAGAACCTCCGCTAGGGATGATTTCTCTTATAGGCTCTGTTATGCGAGGGAGGAAAAGAGTATTGATAGTGCTCCTGTCATGGGGTGATGAATGTAAAGGTCTGGGGAGTGCAAGAGGGGTCCCTTGCATACATGGTTTGGGAGGAAGTCCCTAATCTTAATGTGTGGCTTAGTTATTTGCACTATCATTCTCCAGTGCTTCCTGCTTTCCCTCTCCAGGGCCCTGCAGTGCGAATCACTAGGTGCACTGCAAGGAAGCAGGGTGTGCACATACTCCAGAGGTCTCTGGCCTGCTGCATAGAGGGTGTCAACACCCTGTGGTTTGTGTTAATGGTGACAGCCAGCACATGCTTGCTCCTTTCTTGCCCTGGGTGTCTAAGCCTCTGCTGAGGAATACATTTTCAGGCAAAATTTAAATTTTGGAGCCAAGGTGATTAGAGAAGTATATAAAATGGGGACAGGGCTTGCATGTTTGTTAATAGAAGGGATGGCTTGTCTCACTCTACAAAATACAGTACCTGGCAATGTCATCTTGGTTGTTGGCATAATTTTCCATTTATGTGATGGGCTCAAACTATTATTGTAGGACTGTGAAATGGTTATAACATCATTCCTTTCAACTGCTCATTTGATTCTGCCTTACTCTGGCCTCATCTTTTTGGAGACTAGAAGTGATGGGAGTCTTTACCACAATTCTGCATACTAATTATTGGTTTTAGAACAGATTCAACATTGTATAACATGGCTTGATTTAGGGTAAGGACATCCATTCAGAACTGTGTCTTGCTGAAATCAGTGCTACTAGTTCAGGTGCAGCCATATTTAACCATGCTAGTAACCTTAATGCTTTCTGCATGTCTAAACAGGATCATCTTGCTGGTGGTGGGGTGGGGTTTGAACATTTTCCCCATTTGAAATTATATTGGTTGATGTTTCACAAGGGAATTTATATTGCCTCTTTTATTGCTGTCTGCTACATATTCTTCCCTATTTCATGAGAAATTGAGATGCTGATCCTAATAAACAGTGAAATTAAAACATGCTGCCACTCCAAAGAGAAATATAGAGAACTTGCACATTCTTATCAGTGTTGTGTAAAAGCCAGCCCCATCTTGTATGCAAGCCCCTGCCCTACCTCTGGGTAGAGAGGGGGGTAGCATGCTAGGTCAGAGTGAAGGTGTTTGGAGGATTTCTGAGTGCTTTTGAGCAGTGTTGCCCAATGGGCACCTGCACGAGAATAGGTGGTTGGGCAACACTAGTCAGAGGTAGTGGCACCTCCAAGCAATGTTGCCCATCAGGGGAGTGGTTTGGCATAGCTTCAGGCTGCTGTGCCCAGTCTTCTGCACCCTTCTTTCCTGCTCCAGAACAAGAAAGGACAGCAAGGGGCAGAGGTTAACCTTTTTAGCTTGCATTGCTGGCTGTGTGTCATTCTTATCGGAGAACACCACCACACTTGCCATGGTAAGCAGGTTTGCAGAGGCTTGGTTCTCATGTACAAACTTCAGTCAAAGGTTTTCAGCTTAAGACATCTTTGCTTTATGGTGAGGATTTTTGTCTCAAGAAAGCATGCATAGCATTGTGTGGAGAGCTGCCCAATTTACTTGAATGTGACCCATATCGCCTACATTTAGTAGGCAAGAAGTGAGCCATACTGTGAAAGTGGAGCTGTATCTATCCTTTCAGAAGACAAATGGACAGTAACGGGTAGGGGCAGGATTCCCTTAATCAAGACACCCTCCTGTCTAACCAGATCCTCACCCTTACCCCTGTGGTAAAGGAGCTGTAGAGCAGTATTCTGTTAGAATGAAAGGTGGAATGAGTTATAAATGTGAATAGGAGTAAAGGAATTTTATTTGGTAAAAAGTGCATTATTCCTCCAGTGGGATTACTATTTGCTTGTCATTGAGCTTTTTGCAGTGCTCTGAAAGGAGCAGTGCTTTGCTCTTTTTTTTTTTTTTTGCCTGAGCTAGATTTTAGTACAGGGTGTTCCATTGGTCCCGTACACACATATGGCTAGCTATTTATACTAGAGACATAAGTAGAATTATTTGTTAGTGGACAGGACTGCCACATGCCACGTAACTTGTGATGTAGACAATGAGTTCATATCTACATTTCCAAGATGAGGACTCTGTTCATTTCCAGATTCCTTATATAGGGAATTTCATTAGCTGTAATTTAGGAGACGGAAATGAAAGAAAATCAATTTTAATAATACAGATGTTTTTAATTCTTCTTATGAAAGCTTTAGGAAAATCACATGCATTTTTGTATACAAAATTTCCTCATTTATATTTCTTCCTCAAATTGAGTTAAATGTTGTAGGAAAACTGTGATGTTACTTCTTGGTTTGCACATTTGTAGCTGGTTGATTGTTGCATTAATTATGTCTCACACTGAGTAAGGTTTGCACCTCCCTTAGTTGGTCACTTATAGCACTCAACCCTTCTAATTTTTTTCTTTATGGAAGTTGCAATATCTTCTTCCCACAACAGGATGGCTTTGGGCTAATTTGCCTTCCACACTTCCACAGTGGATGCTGGGGAGCTAGAAGATATTTCTCTTTGCTCCTGCTTCCTACTGCATGCTGCCTCCAGTTTTCAGCAGGGCAGTTTCCATTGTCTTAGCGGCCAGATCATTCCTTCCCTAAGCAGTCACAGACTCAGGGAAGTTATAGCTGCATTTCTGATTCTCAGCTGATGTGACTCTATGCAGTGCAGGGATCCTTTTTCTCAGCCTGTGAAAGATGAATCAACTGGGGCTGAATATGTGTTCCAAGGTGCTAGGATTATGTTTTTATGAGCAATCACTGAAAAAGGGCTCATGGACTTTTAAGTCCACAAATCCTCTGTCTCAGTAAATCTGACGGGCCTTAGGTCCTGTTCTTTAACGGCATTTATTTATTTATTTCGTAGCAAACTAACACAGCTGCTATTCTAGCCTCTTTTGAAGGCATAACAATTGAAGGTGCCAGATCTGTGTAGGAATAAACATTATAAATTCTTAGTCACCCACACCTTAATTTTAAGTGCAAGAGAATTTTCCAGCCCTGTAATCTGTCATTATTATTGATGTTGCTTTGCGCTTACGATATGAATGTTGTCCTCTCAATACATAATGTAAAATCATTCCGCTTCTGCCTGAGGGTGGAGATGCACTTGAATCATTGTCTGCTTCCTACGGTGTCCTTACTATGTTCATCAATGCAAGGCAGAGTTACTTTAAACCTCCAAATGGCTGATGAGGTGAAAAACTGTTGTTCATGTGTTCCATGTTCAGAGAGCATAGAGAGGTCTTTTGTCCTTCTATTGATTAATGGAATGGAAGTTCCAATGTTGAAAGACTAGTTTCTCTGCAACCATAAGGGCCCAGAGAGTTTTTTGGCTTTTGTAATAGATATGGGTGAAACTTGTACATGTGGTATGGTTTGGAGGATGGTATATTTGGCCCCCAAAACTTGTCTTAATATCTCTATGTGCATTTGCAGGTGACCGAGCTGAATGAGCCCCTCTCAAATGAAGACAGGAACCTGCTGTCTGTAGCATACAAGAATGTAGTTGGTGCCAGGCGATCTTCCTGGCGAGTCATCAGCAGCATAGAGCAGAAAACCATGGCTGATGGGAATGAGAAGAAGCTGGAAAAGGTTAAAGCATACAGGGAGAAGATTGAAAAGGAGTTGGAGACAGTGTGCAATGATGTTTTGGCCCTGCTAGACAAGTTCTTGATCAAGAACTGCAGTGACATTCAATATGAGAGCAAGGTCTTCTACCTGAAAATGAAAGGTGATTACTACCGCTATTTGGCAGAAGTCGCTGCAGGTGAGAAGAAGAACAGCGTTGTGGAAGCATCAGAGGCTGCCTACAAAGAAGCCTTTGAAATCAGCAAAGAGCACATGCAGCCCACGCACCCAATCAGGCTGGGGCTGGCACTCAACTTCTCCGTCTTCTACTATGAAATCCAGAATGCCCCTGAGCAGGCCTGCCTTCTAGCCAAACAAGCCTTTGATGATGCCATTGCGGAGCTGGACACACTCAACGAGGATTCCTACAAGGACTCCACGCTTATCATGCAGCTTCTTCGAGACAACCTCACTCTCTGGACAAGTGACCAGCAGGATGAGGAGGCAGGGGAAGGCAACAATTGAAGAGCTCCCCAGATCACGGCTTCCCATCAACCACCACCTCATCACCATCACCAATACTTCTTTGCCACGATCACACTATGTATTTAGTGCTAAGCATAAATGTATTGTTGGCACAGCTGTGAGGTCTGCCAGATGCTGCTTCAGATGGGGCTTCATGGGCATTGCTGGACTAAATGGTGTATCAGCCCTGTTTATCATAGTGGCATATTGTGCAGGAAGAAACTTAAAATGAGGCATTTTAGTTTCATTTGATTCATATTATATGGGTTAATAAAAGAGTGGAAATGATTTAGGAGAATTGATCGAAAATTGAATCTTTAAATTTTCTGCTTGGAGTGGATTATGTCAGTTCAGCAGTACATCTTATACATGCAAAACATGGAAGTGGCTCTAAGCAGATGTGAACTGATTTTGTCCTGTTCATCAATTTTAAAATGTGAGGTTCTATAACAATCTGTGTTTCACTCTTTATGTGCACAGACTTGGTTTCAGGCAATGCATCTTGAGGTTTTGATTTTGATACTTGTAAGCTTTTTTTGCAGTTTTGAAGAATCATGATTTATTTTTTGTAAATTCTTTGGCTGTTCAGTTGCCTGTGTATTCTGACAGCGCAGTGTCAATGTTAGCCCATGTTAAGATGGATGATGAGATGCCAGACTTCTAAATTAAGTGTTTTGGAATTAAAGAAAATAAACTGCTGCTTGGGGGAGATAAGTTGTAAGAAGTTGTGTGTTTGTTTGAGAGTATTTAAACCCACCCACTAACCAAAGTTCTCAAGGTGACTTACGAAGTACAATGAAATAGGAATTTCTAGAGAGAGGCAAAGGTATATTCAGATTTACCTGGATTCCTCAGATGTTCCATTTGCTGCTGCATCTCTGGGCCACAGCATGTCTCAGAGGAACTTGCCATCACCTCAAAAAGGATGTTAGCCTCTCAAAAAATGGGCTTCTTAGTGATTTCTCACAGCTTCTGCTGGCAGATACAAGATGGAGCAAATAAATTTACAAGCCTTCTTCAATTCTCAAATATTTACAAACTAATACTCCCAAGGTGTGTAACTATAGGAATTAAATAAGCTCGTTAAAGCTGCAAGTCCCTTCTCACTGATTAGCTGGGTTCCAGTAATAGGGAAATGCAGAGTGAATATTTTGCCCCAGTTGCAATGAATGCCTGACTGATTTTACTGCTTGTGGATGAGGCATGAGGTTTTCTTCTGTCCCATGGGTGCCATAGAACTCTGCTGGTATGCCAACCTTACACAGCTTCACTTTAAAGTATGACCAATTGCATAAGATCCCACCCTTCTTTTTGACCTAGTTACCTACTGGAGTATCACTTTCTGGAAGTTAAGGGCAGATTCCTGGAACATTCCTTTGTTGGGAACAAGAGACAATAATATAAAAGCCAGTTCCTTATCATACATGTCACACATGTGCACTTCAGAGGTGGAGCTCTCCCAGGCTGCAGAGAGATCTGGCCTGACACAATTGGAGTATCATGAGGAGGCTAGCATAGCAACAAGAAATGAGAATCTGCCCAATGAGGCTGCCTGAAGACTGAGCAGACATAAATTCCTCCTTCTAGCCTAGGATATTCCTAGTGCCCTTCACATGAGGTCTTTCCCGAATTTAGTCCACCCCTACCATTGCCAAATCAGGTCCTATTGGTGGTGGTGGGGACTCTTGATTTGAACTGGGGGTGGTTGTTTTTTTTAGAATGCTGCTCAAGTGTTTTAAGACATGAGACACAACCATTCTGCCATAATAATAATTGTTATTATTTATTATTATTTATTGAATTTATATACCACCCTATACCCGCAGGCCTCAGGGCGGTTCACAGAATAAAATCAGAATATAAAACCACAAAATAATAAAACATAATAAAAGTAAAAACAACAAGCCAATCCCCCCAACACATTTTAAAAGGGCATAAGATACAGAAGCCCAGTCCCTAATTTCTGACAAGTGGATATGAAGGGCCATATGTTTAGAGTGGCAACAATTCCACTGCATGCTTAAAAATGCCCCAATGCAGCCTGGCTGTGAAAGGAGTTGTAGTCCACAACATATTGAGGGGGCCCAGTTGAGGAAGGCTTCCCAAAATTTTGGAAGCAAAGCTTTATTGGTTTAAAATGTTGAGTTACCATAAAAGGTCTGAGTCTGAAGCTCTCGGAACTGCATTTGGGCTGACTTGGGGAAAGGGCTGTAACTCTGTCATGGAGCACCTGCTCTGCACGTTTGTTGTTGTTTAGTCGTGTCCGATTCTTCGTGACCCCATGGACCAGAGCACGCCAGGCACTCCTGTCTACCACTGCCTCCTGCAGTTTGGTCAAACTCATGCTAGTAGCTTCGAGAACACTATTCAACCATCTCGTCCTCTGTCGTACCCTTCTCCTTGTGCCCTCCATCTTTCCCAACATCAGGGTCTTTTCCAGGGAGTCTTCTCTTCTCATGAGGTGGCCAAAGTATTGGAGCCTCAGCTTCAGGATTTGTCCTTCCAGTGAGCACTCAGGGCTGATTTCCTTCAGAATGGATAGGTTTGATCTTGCAGTCCATGGGACTCTCAAGAGTCTCCTCCAGCACCATAATTCAAAAGCATTGATTCTCGATTCTCAAAAGCATCCAGCTCTCACTTCCATACATCACTACTGGGAAAACCATGGCTTTGACTATACAGACCTTTGTCGGCAAGGTGATGTCTCTGCTTTTTAAGATGCTGTCTAGGTTTGCCATCGCCTTTCTCCCAAGGAGCAGGCGTCTTTTAATTTCATGAGTGATGCTGTCTAGGTTTGTCATGGTCCCACATCCAATCTGCAGACAGGGCTGGGAGAGAACCCATCTGAAACTTGGGTGATCTGCTGCCAGTCAGTGTAGACAATACCGAGGTAAATGGACCAAATATAAAGCAGCTTCCTGTGTTCCTAAGACTATGCTGTTGCTCAATAAATAGGAAACCTGCTTTTCATTTTCCATCTCTTTGGCCTGAGCAGAGCAGGAATCAGGAGTGGAATGTTAATTTCCTAGGAGAAAAACACTCGTCTTTAATGAAGGAAAAGCAAAACCTTCAGCAGAGGTTATTGATTGGTGTTAAATCTTTTACAACTGCTTGTTAGCTAAAATAAGTCAATGCTATCTCACCCTATTTTGAGGTTATTAAAGAAAATCTCAAGTAGTAACATAATTTTTGGGGGGTGAGGGGGATCCCTTTGCCACAACCAGAAAGGTTTTCATTGTTGTCTAAAGACAGAAAGGCAGGTATGTCTGGGACTTATGGTACTATGGATAGTCATGGGACATACCCAGGTTTTGGCCAGAGTTCATTGCACATGGAGCCAAATCATGTTCTTGATTTTAATGCTTCTGAATTCCACTCAGTGGCAAAGAAACTGTTCAGAGAGTCATGTTGCTGGTACGTAAGGATGAATGAATGCCCATAACTTTTTTCATTAGTTTGATGAGCACCCTAGGCAGGCAGTTAAAAATCCCTCCCAGAATGGGTGGGGTTATGTTTGCACCATTCCCCTGGGCATTAATGCACAGTCTTTTGAGTTCTGGTCAATGTCTGCAAGAGAAGCACAAGCACATATCAGCAGCTGGTCCTGAAGATCCTTCCTGGCCCCTAGAAGTAGAGGCAAAGTGGAATTGAGAGGGTTGGGGTCATTGGGTTAGAGTTCTGTGAAGATTGCCAAAGGAGGGAGTCAGGCTGTGCCCTGGCCAAAGGCTTGGCGGAACAGCTCTGTCTTGCAGGCCCTGTGGAAAGATGTCAAGTCCCGCAGGGCCCTAATCTCTTGTGGCAGAGCATTCCACCAGATCAGAGCCACAGCCGAAAAAGCTCTGGCTCTGGTTGAGGCCAGCCTAACCTCTCTGTGGCCTGGGACCTCCAGGATGTTTTTGTTTGAAGATCGTAAGTTCCTCTGTGGGACATACCAGGAGAGACGGTCCCGTAGGTACGAGGGTCCTAGGCCGTATAGGGCTTTAAAGGTTAAAACCAGCACCTTAAACCTGATCCTGTACTCCACCGGGAGCCAGTGCAGCTGGTATAGCACCGGGTGAATGTGATCTCGCAGCGGGTGAATGTGATTCTAGAGTTTTCATAGACCCCAGTCATGAGCATCTGACATAGATTGTGGTTTTGTTGGTGTGACCAAAAAATACTACCAGGCTAGTAACTACCCTGCTGGACTACGGAGGTTCTGGTGGGCGAGGAGTAGAAAGAACCTCTTGACTCTGCAGCCAAACACCTCATTCTAACAGTGCTCTTGCTTATGTGCTCAGCAGGTTCCCACAGGCTTCCAGTTGCCTCCCGGTGCTAATCAAAATTCATCCCTTAAGTTTTGCCCATTAATTTATGTATTAAACTTGTTTGGTATGTGAAGCATGTAATATATTCTTCTGGATGTTACTGAACCAGCTGTAGAGAAAACCAGCCTTCAGGGTGTGCTGCAAATGAGCAAGTATTCCCAAACACAATTGCTTAGAGAACAACAACAACAATTATGGAAATTACAGAGGGCAGGAAGAGGACATTTGTTTCAAAACCAAACAGGGCCGCACAATGATTAATTCTTCAGCCGGGCCAAGGGATATGTTAATTCCTCCTGGCAAAGATGCATGACGATCCTTCCCTCTTGATGCCTTACAAACCTTGTTTGTTAGCTCTTCCTCATCCTCCCTTTCCCTGTTTCCATCTCCACCCCCCCTCCACACCAGTCCCTATTTACTTTAGAGTATATTTTCCCCTTGACTTTCATGGAGCATCTCCATGGCAACACCATGATGTCATTGCACTAGCAACTGTTGCCTTGGAGACAGCATGACGTGGTTGCACTGAGGAGTGTTGCTAGGGTTACGGAGCCAGCTTGCTGAGGAAGTAATGATATCCAACCCGTGTCCGGAGATGTTCCTGTTCCACCGGGGGGGGGGGAGAGATGCACACAACAGAAATAAATCATTTGATGTGGGAGGGACCTGTCAAAAAAATTTAATTGCCTATTCTGTCTCCTTTAGACTGCTCACGCTATGTGTAGAAAAAGACTGGCTGTTCTAAAGCAGCAGCCATCCGCAGTGTTAGATAGCAGATTCTGTTTGAGATGAGATGGTTCCTTATGGTGGTGGCTTTCAAACCACCTTTCTTTGCCTAGTTTTTTCCATCAAGGATGAATCTCAAACTGGATTGTGTACATCTCTATTGGTGATAAATTAGGTGCCAGCTGGACATTCTACATGGAACATTGTACACTCTGCTCCATGTTACAGAGGCCTGGCTGGTCTCAGCTGGAAGCTGGGCATTGAGTGTCGCTGGTCCCATGCTATGGAACACTCTTGCAGCAGAGATGCAGCAGACATCCTCACTTTTAACTTTCAGGTGCCTCAAAGGCTATTTTAAAAGTCAACAGGCCTTTGCAGCAGTTTAATTTTTACTTTTGATTAGCCAATCACTTTAATGATTAACTGTATTTAATTGTTTTATAAAAGTGGTGCTTTATGTTTTAACATGGTACACTGCCCTGATATTATAGGATATGGTGGTACAAAATTATTTTTATTTAAGCAGCTTGGTGTCCTCCTGAACCCAAAATATTTACATCTTGCAATTCCCCAGTGACTCTGCTGGAGGCAGTAAACCCTTGCAGATGGAAGGTGCTCTTGCCTGTGGAGTTTCTAAAAGAAGCAACAAAGCGGTTTGCAATCTTAAGATCTTTCCCTGTGAAAGCATATCACTGCCTTGTCTTTGCTGGGGAGAGGGTGAGCTGCCGGCCAGTTTAATGCAACCTCTCTGTTTAAATCTTCCTTTTTCTTGCTTTAAACACTTCTAAACAATGCCAGGTAACATGTCATCATTCACCATGTCTTAAGAACTCCCAAAGAGCTTGGAGATAGGTGAAGCTGAAGAGTGTGGCCATTCTGTCCCGAACAGCGTTCTTGCTGTGGCCCAGATGCCACTTCTGCCAAGCCCACACAAACATGCCCTCTCCCACTTGTGATTCTCACCAGCTGGTATACCAGCTGCCTCTGAGGCAGAGGTAGAAAGTAGCCACTGTGGTTAGTAGCCAATGGCTAGTAGCCATTGATGAAGGTAAAGGGACCCCTGACCATTAGGTCCAGTCGTGGCCGACTCTGGGATTGCGGCGCTCATCTCGCTTTATTGGCTGAAGGAGCCGGCGTACAGTTTCCGGGTCATGTGGCCAGCATGACTAAGCCGCTTCTGGCAACCAGAGCAGCACACAGAAATGCTGTTTACCTTCCTGCTGGAGTGGTACCTATTTATCTACTTGTACTTTAACGTGCTTTCGAACTGCTAGGTTGGCAGGAGCAGGGACTGAGCAAAGGGAGCTCAGCCCATTGCGGGTATTCGAACTGCCGACCTTCTGATCGGCAAGTCCTAGGCTCTGTGGTTTAACCCACAGCGCCACCCGCATCCCGGGTAGCCAATGATAGCTAAGAGCAATTGTGCTGGATCAGGTCAGTGGCCCATCTAGTCCAGTATCCTGTTCTTACAGTGGCCAACCAGATGCACCCTCTCCTCCTGTGGCTTCCAGCAATCGGTACTGCCTCTGACCCGATGCCTTTCTCCCAATTGAAGTGCAGAGACATTCGCAGGGAAACCAAAATGCTTGTTTACAAAGCTATTGTCCTACCAACCTTACTGTATGCTTGTGAAACATGGACCACTTATAAACACCATTTCCTCCTCGAAAGATTCCATCAACGGTGTCTTCAAAAAATGTTACACATCACTTGGGAAGACAGGCGAACTAATACCAGTGTACTGGAAGAAGCAAAGATCACCAGTGCTGAAGCAATGATTCTTCAACATCAACTTCGTTGGTCTGGTCATGTTGTGCGGATGCCTGATTATCGTCTTCCAAAGCAACTACTCTATTCCAAACTTAAAAATGGAAAGCGTAATGCTGGTGGTCAACAAAAGAGGTTTAAAGACTGTCTCAAGGCAAATTTTTAAAAATGTAATATAAACACCAACAATTGGGAAACACTTGCCTGCGAGCACTCCAATTGGAGAACAGCCTTTACCAAAGGTGTCATGGGCTTTGAAGACACCCAAACGCAGGACGCAAGGGAGAAACGTGCTAAGAGGAAGGCACACTTGGCAAATCTACACCATGGTCAACTCCACCCAGAAACCAATGTCTCCATTGTGGAAGGATGTGTGGATCCAGAACTGGCCTCCACAGTCACTTACGGACTCATTGTTAAAATCGTGTTTATGGAAGACATTCTTACTCGGCTACGAGTGATCGCCAAAGAAGAAGAAGAAAGGTATATTGTGTACACAGCTTCAGCTCATTATTAGGACAAAGGTGAAAATAGCTAGAGGTGGAGAGTCTACTGCTGTGGTAGACACCTCTCCACATTTGGTTCCATAAACTCATCTCCAGTGCCCTCTACCGTAAAAAATCATTATTCAGAATAGTTGTTTGCACAACCTGCTAAGAAAGATAACACAATAAAATTCAGCAAAGGGTATTGCATGACAATTATTTTTACACATTCTTATTAATGAAAACGTAAGAGTGAAGAACTTATCTCTATCACTATTTACGAAACATGCACAAACCTTCACCTACCACAAATGTGCATCAACTAATTTATAAGAAAATCAATAGCTATTACTAATAATTGGCTATCTTGTGACAACTCAGAATTGTTAATTCAAACAGATATGACCAAAGGAAATAACTTTGAAAGAGATAAGAGCAATAAAACTATAAATAAAAGCAAGGAAGGTGGTTTTGCTCTAGGCTGTAGCCTGGTCAATTAAAAAAGAGCGATCCAACACTCTCGGAGGGCTCCGGTCTACTGATTGCTGTATAAGCTAGGATGGGGGGCATAAGAGGTTCAGCAGGGCCACAAGGGTGGTCTGAGATGCACCCGGGGGAATGCTTGGATGCAAGCAGGTGTGTGCATATTTATTTAAATAAATCTCCCAGTTACTTTGGTTACGGTATTTATTTTTTAATTTTTACAAACAGCAATAATGTTGTGGGTGGCTTCATATCTGTGGACTTGGAACTCATACCATTAAACTGATCAAAGTACTCTCAGAGTAGCACAGAATGTCCTGGCATTCCCCTCCTTTCAAGTCAACCTCATGATCTCTTTCCAGATTGTGGCCATTGCTGAACAGGAAGGGCAAGTTTATATGGGAAGCCTCCGACTTAAGGCGGCTACCAAATTTCTCCTTTGGGAGCAACATAGAAGCTGGGAAACGGTGGTGCCGGCCACAGCATCCTTCTGGCAAAAGCCTGGAGAGTCCGGGACAGGGTGCTCCCTTGCAGTGGTGGGGAACATCTGCGGCCAGTCTCCAGATGCTACTGGACTCCAGGCACCAGCAGCCAGCATGGCTAATGTCCAGGGATGAGGACGGGAATTGCAGACTAACAGCATCTAAAGAGCCAGAGCTTAGCCCCCCTGGTTCTATGGCAACAGAAAGTGGGAGAAAGTGAGCAGGCATCATGGATTTTTAAAACAGTCCCATCCCATAGTGCAGTTATGCACATGAGAGGTTCTTCACATGCCCATACCAGGTCAACCAGGGTGACAGCCTTGTTGCTTGCTTGCTTTCCTGGCAAGGCCCCAGGGCAATAGGGTGGGCATACATCAGCATATGCAAATCTGTGTCTGTCTCTTATTGGGGAAGGTGATGAATATCTCTTCCCTTCCTATTTTTGAGTGTGGTACAAGTTTTACACTTCATCCCCCCAAAAAAACAACAAGAAAAGGAAACAGATTCGCATAAAATTGGAGATGCTTATTTCTACACACGGATGCAAATTGGGACATAATTACCATAATTTTTTTAAAAAACACACACTCTGGTGGAAAGGAGTGTGACCAGGTGAGCTGTCTGTTCAGCCCAGGGGTCAATTCAAGGCCTTTCCTTATCCTCCTGCTTTACCTTCTTAGGGTTTTCATTATCGTTCAACCTAATTTGGTCTTGAGGGCCCTTCCAGAAGAAGAGAGGACTATCCTCTGTAAAGTAGGGCACATTGTTTGTTTGTTTGTTTGTTTGTTTGTTTATGCATAGATACATACATACATACATACATGCCCTGCCCATCTGCCTGGGTTTCCTCAGCCACTCTGGGCAGCTTACAATACATATAAAAACATAGTACAGTGGTACCTCAGGTTACAGATGCTTCAGGTTACATACGCTTCAAGTTATAGACTCTGCTAACCCAGAAATAGTACCTCAGGTTAAGAACTTTGCTTCAGGATGAGAACAGAAATCGAGCAGTGGTGGCGTGGCAGCAGCAGGAGGCCCCATTAGCTAAAGTGGTACCTCAGGTTAAGAACAGTTCCAGGTTAAGAACGGACCTCCGGAACGAAATAAGTTATTAACCCGAGGTACCACTGTAAAACCTCAAACATTAAAAACCTCCCAATATGGATGCATAAACCAGCAGGTGACAAGAAAAGTGGATTTTGTGAACCCTTATGGTTGTGCTAAGAGATACAGACTTTAAGGCTGGAAGGATAAACATCCACCGTCTATTGCCTAACGGTTTGAGGGCCTCCCTGCCCTGGCTGCATTGGAAGGTATTTCCCAATACATGTCAGTCTCATGTGGATACCAATTTGAAGATCTAAATGGCTTATCTTCCCTTAAATGTTTAATTTAAGATGGGTGCGTTGATGGTTCTTGTGTCCTTAATGTGAGCTGATGGAGGGGGTTTTTTTGGCTAGGGTTTTCCCCCACCTCTTCATTTTTCCCCTTTATCTTTTTAATTCTTTTGTTAAATTCGCTACTTTTTAAAAAAGTAAATCTGCACATGACATTTCACCCCTAGAAATGGCAATTCTGCAATGATGGGGAAAGTGTCACCGGCTGTTGGAGTCACCTCACTAATGCAAAAGGCTGGCTGTCCAGATTCCTGCATGTAGATGCGGAGCAGCCTTGTGTCTGCTCACGTGTGCAGGATCCGGCACACTGAGTGTCCAAACTTCAAAAAGCGGACAGAAAGCATCCTAGGCATTCGTGTCTGATGAAGATGCATTTGAAGGCTGAAGAGGATGACTCGTCTCATGCAGGAGATGGGAGGCCTGTTTTTGTCTGCCTGCATCTGTGCTGAAATCAGGGAAACTGAGACCCAAAGGTAGTTCCTTAATGAACGGCACTGGAACAGACTTCTGGGAATTGTGGTGCTTGGCCTGCACTTCAGCCTGTTGTTTAGTCGTTTAGTCGTGTCCGACTCTTCGTGACCCCCTGGACCAGAGCACGCCAGGCACTCCTGTCTTCCACTGCCTCCCACAGTTTGGTCAAACTCATGCTGGTAGCTTCGAGAACACTGTCCAACCATCTTGTCCTCTGTCGTCCCCTTCTCCTTGTGTCCTCCATCTTTCCCATCATCAGGGTCTTTTCCAGGGAGTCTTCTCTTCTCACGAGGTGGCCAAAGTATTGGAGCCTCAGCTTCAGAATCTGTCCTTCCAGTGAGCACTCAGGGCCGATTTCCTTAAGAATGGAGAGGTTTGATCTTCTTGCAGTCCATAGGACTCTCAAGAGTCTCCTCCAGCACCATAATTCAAAAGCATCAATTCTCCGGCGATCAGCCTTCTTTATGGTCCAGCTCTCACTTCCATACATCACTACTGGGAAAACCATAGCTTTAACTATACGGACTTCAGCCTAGAGACAGACATTCCTTGCCTTTGGATGTAATTATGTCCTCTCTGCAAGGCCTTGCTAATGGCTGGGTTTCTCCTCTGAGGTTCCCAGACCGGACCAGGAAAATGGCCTCCTTAGATCAGCCTTGGCAACGGGCACAACCCCTGGAGGTATTGTGGTTAATTACTGTAGCAATTTCCAAGTACTATGACAAGATTTACTGCCACGTACAAGGACTTTCGCTTATTTGCCTCTATTACTGGCACAACCCTCCTGTTTGTTTTGCTCTGCTTTATTTATCCATTTGTGAGCTTTCTTACCCGCCCTTTGCTGAAAGGTCTCGGGGCGAGTGATAGCCGTAGAATCATCGTAGTGGAAAACAAGTAAAACAGAAACAAAGCAGTTTCTGTACAAGTATGAAAACAATTCCAAGCAGCGGCAGATCAACCAAAGCAGAGGAGGCTGGTTTTAACTGTCCAAGGCCAGGTGGGTGAAAGGAGACACATGACAAAAGCTACAGAATGAAGAAACTCAACACACCTCTTGGTGCTTCGCCAGTGGCATTGAGTGTGTGTACACCACACATTTAAAGCACATGGCTCCCCCCGCCAAGAATCCTGGGAATTGTAGTTTGTTAAAGGGACTGGGAAGTGTAGCTCTGTGATGGGGAAACTGCATTTCCCAGAATTCTTGGGTGGGAAACAGTGTGCTTTAAACATATGTTGTGTATGCAACCGTAGAGGGACTCGGGTTGGCGCTGTGGGTTAAACCACAGAGCCTAGGGCTTGCCGATCAGAAGGTCAGCGGTTTGAATCCCCGCGACAGGGTGAGCTCCCGTTGCTTGGACCCTGCTCCTGCCAACCTACCAGTTCGAAAGCACCTCAAAGTGCAAGTAAATAAATAGGTACCGCTCTGGTGGGAAGGTAAATGGTGTTTCCATGCGCTGTTCTGGTTCGCCAGAAACGGCTTAGTCATGCTGGCCATGTCATAAGAGAATCAGGGTCAGAGAGGGGAATAAAGGAAAAATGATCCTAATGATATAATCCTACCCCAAAGTCCCACAACAATAATAAACTGTGCCTTAAAGAATGCATTGTTGGGAATATGCCATCTTACTGTGTCTTTTCACGTATCATTGAATGTAATATAATGTGTGCCTTTTAATGCATCATCTTAACGTAACGTGCCTGTTGCCATTCCTGTGTACCTCTTTCTCCATGAAGCTATCCTTTTAAAATGTATTCGTGGATGTATCTTTAATGAAATTCCGTACTGTGCTGTACTTTTCTGAATGTATCCAAAATGTAGCTTTTAAAGAATGTAACAATCTAAATATTTCAAAATGTATATACTTGACTCAATATTGTATCCAAAAGGCTGCCAAAACTCAATCCACCACACTGCCTCCTACTGGGTCTGCAAACCATACCATGAATACACACAGATATGAGCTCAAAATAAAGCAGTCTTATTTGTATGCAAACATCAGGCTATCACACCTGAATTGATAGCAATGCAGAATAGGATTTCACATTAACATTTAAGTCATTTCCTGGACATCTTCTCAAACATCCAACCTCACATCTGCATGCTGATTATCAGCAGTTGTGGAGGTTTTCCTGTAGATAAAGGAAAAGCCATTTTAAGCAGATCCAAAATTACGTAAATAACACGAAGATCGACACATACCACCTGAGCCCTTCAGCAAATTGACACCTCCAGAAAGTCTTTCAATATCCTGCTTACTTTATGTTAATCCACTCTTCACACCCCTCATATCGCTTCCCCCACCTGAATGAAAATCGAAAGGTATAAAAATCAAGGCAGTCCTTTTGTTCAGGGTCTCTGACTCCGTGTCATTACGTGAGCGGGGACCCTGTTGCAACAGTTTTTTTGTGTTGTTGGTTTTTTTCTGTTCTTTCAATAAAGATCAGGCTTTGCTTTTTCCAAATTTTGGTGTGGTCTCTGTCTTTTCCCGACCGGTACAGAGCCTTCATTTGCGCTCCTTCCAAGGTCCTGGTCCTCCTTCTGAGGCAGGGGCCCCTTGGGGGGGCAATTAAATATTTATTTCAGCCACATGACCTGGAAGTTGTCTGAGGCCTATAGAGCGAGATGAGCGCGCAACCCCAGAGTCGGCCACGACTGGACCTGATGGTCAGGGGTCCCTTTACCAATGCAACCGTAGTTTTCTTTTGAAAACACTCAAGAAGATTCTGCCCTTGAGATTCCAAGAATGAGCTACTCTCTCCCCTGTCAGAAGCAGCACGCACCTGAACCAGCTGTTGGAACCCACAGAGCACTGCTGTTTAGCTCAGGTCCTGTTTGCAGGCATCTTTGGGGGGCATCTTATTGGCCACTGTGAGAAGGGGATGCTGGACCAGATGGGCCATTGCCCTAATGTAGCAGGGCATTTACTACAATCTCAGATTGGATTTTTGGAGGAGAGGGCTATTGAAGGCTACTAGTCATGATGGCTAGGCTCTGGCTCTGCAGTTGGAGGTAACATGCTTCTGAATATACAGTTGCTGGAAGCCACAGGAGGCGAGAGGGCTCTTGCATTTTAATTCCTGCTCTCTGGTTTCCCACAGACATCTGGCTGGCCAAAGAGGATGCTAGACTAGATGGGCCATTTTGGCTTGATTCAGCAGCCAGACTCTCATGTTCTTCATATCTTTCATTCTTTCAGACCTAATGCAGCACTAAATCCTATTTCTGTGGCCTCCTGCCCCACTGTTGCCCTCCTGTCCTCCTCTTAGATAAATAAGGCAATGCCAACAGCAGAGGAGACAAAACTTTCCTAAGCCACCAAGAGAACTGCGGATCAAAGCACCAACTGATCCTTCCTAGACTGCCAAGTGCAGAGAGGAGTGGATGTGGGAAAGACAGGCTGTCTTTCTGCTGTGATAAGGATCCCTGAGTCGGAAGCAGCGCAACAAGCCCCCTCCCTCACTTCCCAGTTACTTATTGAGCCCAGTCTCAAGAGGGCACCAAGGCTGCCGACTGTTCCCTGGCTGGGCTCTTGTGCAAATAAAATTCTTTGGCTCCTGGGCTTAGCTCTAAACCAAGATTAGTTTGAATATTTACCTGGCAAGACCTCTTTGGCACGTCTCTCAGATACTGATTAGCAACATCCAACTTGTGGCTGCCCTGGGATCCGAAAGAGGATTTAAAAAGACGAACGTACAAGCAACTTTACAGGGTGAGTGTGATGGAAAGGTTTGCAGTGCTTGGCACCAAGGCTGCCCAGCCTCCATCCTGCCCCAGCGTGGGCCATGTCTTGTGATCTTACCTGCCCCCCACCCATATTTTATTCAAGCTGGCACCCCCACTTGGCAGTGACTGGGCCCTGCTTTCCTTTTCTCTTCACCTGGGCTGAAAATTGAGATTTTGTTTATTTAATCAACTGATTTATAGACTACTTAATTAAAAAAAAATATCTCTGAGTGGTTTGCAAAGTAAAAACTAAAATCAACACTAGAATGCAAAACAACAACAACAACAACAGTAATAATAATATCTAGACTAGAATGCAAAGAAAATTGGACAAGGGGCAGTCAATAAGACTGTTTGGCACTGCTGAGCTGTGTCTCCTTCTACAAGAAGGGCCAAGGCTCTGTGGTGCAGAGCAGCTGCTTGGCCCTTAAAAGGTCTCAGGTTCAGTCTCCATCGGCATTTGCCTATAGTGCTAGGAAATAAAGGTAAAGGGACTCCTGACCATTAGGTCCAGTTGCGGACGACCCTGGGGTTGCGGCGCTCATCTTGTTTTATTGGCTGAGGAAGCCAGCATACAGTTTCTGGTTCATGTGGCCAGAATGACTAAGCCGCTTCTGGTGGACCAGAGCAGCACACGGAAACGCTGTTTATCTTCCCGCTGGAGCAGTACCTATTTATCTACTTGCACTTTGACGTGCTTTCAAACTGCTAGGTTGGCAGGAGTTGGCTGGGAAATAACCTTGTCTAAAATCCTGGAGGGATGCTGCCAGGTAGTGCCAACAATATTTTTTACATAATATATGGGGCCTGACAATTGGCCAACGTAGATGGATTCTCTGTGCCTTCACATCTGCAAAAAGAGTGGTATTGATACATTGGAAGAACAAAAATATGCCCCCCCCTTCGATCAATGGATAGATGATAGATGACATGACAATTCTTGCAACCTATGAACGGATTGTTTTCAGATGAAGATTATGCATGGACAAATTTAACGATATTTGAAACATATTTATAGGGACACATGAATCAACATATACTTCAGGGAAACAATAAGTTTATCCATCTGCATATATACAATATAATTTTGTAACCTTAATTATATTTTATCGTTATTTTATTGGTGTTTTCCTCTGCTTTTTAAAAATTAATGTATCCTTTTTCTTTTTCCTTTTCTATTCTTTTTTTCTTATTTACTGGTACTTTAACTCACTACTGTATAATAATCTCAATAAAATATAAATAAATGAATAAACAAACTGAGCTAGCTGGGCCAATGGAAAGGAACTGCCAATCAGTGCAGACAATACTGAGTTATATGGATTTAGTGGTGCAAATATAAGGCAGCTTCCTATGTTCCCAGTAATGTGTGTGTGTGTGTGTGTGTGTGTGTGTGTGTGTGTGTGTGTGTGTATAAGTGTAACTGGCATCCAGATGCACGATGCCATTGAAAGCCTTCTCCTCCAAGACTCAAGTGTTGTTCAATATGGATTACCAGCCCATTTGGATTTCCTAATTCAGGTATGAAAAAAATGTCCCGACTTGGCCCTGGTTGCAAGGAGCTGCTACCTGCAGCAGGTGCTTCTGGTGTCAAGTCAGGGTCGCTTGAGCTACTAATTAATCTCAGATGGGCTTTTTCCTTTGGGTTCCACACTCCCCATTCTCCCCATTCGCCAGCCAGGTTAGAGTCCACTCCAGAGAGAGCTATCTCGCGAAACGTTTATCTGAGCAATTGCACCAAAGACGGTTCCAGGCACATGCGTGGCCTGCGTGAACATCAGGGATGCTCCTTCACCTCCCCGGTCCCATGTTTCCTCTCCAGACTTGGTGCTGCCTTTCCCCATCTCTGTGAGGGGTCTGGGGAGGACCCTAGTTCTCATTGCACTTCAGATATTTTGTAGAGGGTATATGCCCCAGGTGGGAGACAGTGTTCGGCTGGTCCAGGGTCAGGGCCATGCACACACACGCTCTGTGCCAGTCACTTAAAATTACTTGTTAGGAAGGAACATAGGAAGGTGTATTTACGCTAAATCAGATGACTGCCTGGGTAGCTCAGGTGTTCGAGGATGGTGCTGATAATGCAAAGGTTGCAGGTTTGATCCCTGTATGGGGCAGGCACATATTCCTCCATTGCACTAGATGATTCTCAGGGTCTCTTCCAACTCCACAATTCTATGATTTCTATGACTGGTCAATCTAGCTCAGTACTGTCCACACGGACTGGCAGCAGCTCTCCAGGGTTTCAGGCAGGGGAAATTTCCAGCTCTAACAGGAGATGCTGTCAGGGATCAAACCTGCATGCAAAGCAGGCACACTGTCGCCAAACTGCAGCTGGAAACACGGGAAACTTTGTTACACTGAGTTGGCCTCCTGGTCCATTTAGCTCACCATTATCTACACCAACCTGGTGCCCTCCAGATGTTTTGGGCTATAGGTAATGGTAAAGGGTCCCCTGACCATTAGGTCCAGTATTGGCCAAGGGAGCCAGCGTACAGCTTCCGGGTCATGTGGCCAGCATGACTAAGCCGCTTCTGGCGAACCAGAGCAGCGCATGGAAACGCCGTTTACCTTCCCGCCGGAGTGGTACCTATTTGTCTACTTGCACTTTGACGTGCTTTCGAACTGCTAGGTTGGCAGGAGCAGGGACCGAGCAACAGGAGCTCACCCCGTCGTGGGGATTCGAACCGCTGACCTTCTGATTGGCAAGTCCTAGGCTCTGTGGTTTAACCCACAGCGCCACCCGCATCTCTGTTTTTGGCTATGGCTCCCATCAAATACAGCTAGCGAGTTTGGTGGTCAGTGATTATGTGATTCTTAATCCAAAACATTTGGAGGACATGAGCTGGTGGAAGACTGGTCCTCAGATTCCGTCCCAACCCCAATCCGTATTTATTTCTATGTCACCACTTGCTGCCTGTACCAGTGGACAGAGTGGGCTGTTTCAGGGTTGCCTTTCATTGTCTGGAACTGCCCCAGGTTTGGGGCAGCTCATGTAGCAGCGGCGTCATGCCCAGCCCTGAGCTGGAACTAGGCCCTGCAGTCCTCAGAGGATGAACCAAACATCCCAGAAGCCAAAGACCTGGAGGATAGGGCAAATTCATGGAGATGAGGGCTGTCAATGGCTATGAGCCATGATGGCTATGCTCTGCCAGCAATGCTTCTGAATCCCAGTTGCTGGAAACCACGGAAAAGGGGAAATGATCTTGTGCTTGAGTCCTGCTTGCGAGTTTCCTGCAGGCATCCAGTTGGCCACTGTGAGAACAGGATGCTGGACTGGAGAGCCATTGGCCTGATCCAGCAGGCTCTCCTTGTGTTCTTACATGTGTACTGTTATAAGAATTTTAGGTCATATATATTTATATATGTTCATAAATGTACCAATGTCTGGAGCAGCACAGGAAGACCTTCCTGAAACCATTTTGACTCCCAAACTGACCAAATGTTTTCTCTGCAAGGAGGGAGGGGGTGGGGGAACTTTCCCATTGTCTCAGGAAGTGGGTGATCACTATTCCAGAGGAATAGGCAGACTACCAGGAGAGGCAATCATATAAGGCATTATCAGAAAACCTGCCAGACAGAAAAAACAACAACACTCAAATTTCTGTTGTAGACCGCCTTTTCTGTGATGTAGGTATGATGTTTGTGGAGGGTGGTCTTGGTTTACACCCCTGCTGTGATGTATGTATGATGTATGGAGGGCTGGTCTTGAGCTCCAGGGCAGGGAATTTAAAATGTCTATATAAGGGCAGGCACACCGTTGTTTTAGGTCCTCCTCCTTTCCTGCGTGTGAGGGGAGCACCCTGTTGCAATAGATCAATAAAGATCAGGCTTACTAGCTGCTTTGCTTCTCAATATTCTCTGGTTGGCCTCTGTTATTTTCTCCTACCAGTAGGGAACCCGCGTAAGGACTCTATATGGGCTCTTGGATACCCCATAAGGGAAGAAGGGCAGATTTTGTTTACAACAGTATGTGGCCTTGTGCAAACGAGTATCCATGAGGAACTATTTGCAACCCTTCCGCTTCAGCAGAATCCATCCAAGTTCTGCTGTGCGCTGCTCCAGCAGCAAAGAAAACAACTTTTGGTAAGGCTTTTCTGGCCCTGAGGGAGGATGACTAAAGATGATTGCTGGACCAGGAAGCTCACCAGCTGGAGCCCTGAGCTCCGCATTGCTCTGGCACCATGCAATAAGAACTTATAAAGTGAAGCGATGAATGGGTTGCCAAGGTATCGCATGAGCCATTAGGCTTCAGGAGCAGGAACTATCGTCCAGGCATGTAAACATCTAATTTCTCCAGGTGGAGAGAAACGCGTGGCAGAGAGTAAATCGACGAAGGAGCCTCAGGTTGTATCAAACAGCAACATCCTTTTATGGCACCCACAAGGCAACACGCAGGTTCTCCTCTTCATGCTGTGCTTTCATTGTGGTTGTCTAAGCTGCCTCACAGGCTTGTTGTGGGGGTAAAATGAAGGGGAGGGCAGCCATATACAGTATTTTTTGCTCTATAAGATTCACTTTTTCCCTCCTAAAAAGTAAGGGGAAATGTGTGTGCGTCTTCTGGAGCGAATGCAGGCTGCACAGCTATCCCAGAAGCCAGAACAGCAAGAGGGATTGCTGCTTTCACTGCGCAGCGATCCCTCTTGCTGTTCTGGCTTCTGAGATTCAGAATTTTTTTTTTTCTTGTTTTCCTCCTCCAAAAATTAGGTGCATCTTATGGTCTGGTGCATCTTATAGACCGAAAAATACGGTATGCTGTTTTGAGCTTCCCGGAGCACAGACAAGGGATGCAAACGTAGTAAATTAAAATACTTTCCCTGCAATCTCTTATCAATTGTTCAAAATGGGCCTGAAATGGCCGTCCGAGCACTACTTGGAACCCTGGAGAGCTGCTGCCAGTTATTGTGTACAATACAATCTAGATGAGCCTGTGGTCTGACTCAGCAGAAAGCAGCTTAATATGCAAATCACTGCTTCCTGCAAACCCTTGAAGCTCCCTTGGCGGACGGTTGCATTTCAGACGCTGCTGCTTTGAAGACGCTGACTCTCTTTCCCAGGAGCTGCTTCCTCTTTCGTAAGAGGTGCTGGGAACAAGTTCGTCCACACCGTGAATAAATGCACCGCCTAGTTTAATACCCAGATCTTTTGTTATTATAATCCCTTGGTTTGCAAAAGCGATTTCATGTTGGTGACCTCACCTGAATTCTTGAAAGGCTTTGTGGTTCGCCAGCCTTGGGGAACTCCTTCCGCAACGGGCAACTCCTTTAATCAGAGGGGCATGACTCCCTTTTTACTCATGCATTTCCAGAGCAGCCACAATACCTGAAGCTTACTTTCTCCAGAAATGTTGTTGTTGTTTAGTCATTTAGTCATGTCCGACTTTTCGTGACCCCCTGGACCAGACCACGCCAGGCACTCCTGTCTTCCACTGCCTCCTGCAGTTTGGTCAAACTCACGCTGGTAGCTTCGAGAACACTATCCAACCATCTCGCCCTCTGCCGTCCCCTTCTCCTTGTGCCCTCCATCTTTCCCAACATCAGGGTCTTTTCCAGGGAGTCTTCTCTTCTCATGAGGTGGCCAAAGTATTGGAGCCTCAGCTTCAGGATCTGTCCTTCCAGTGAGCACTCAGGGCTGATTTCCTTAAGAATGGATAGGTTTGATCTTCTTGCAGTCCATGGGACTCTCAAGAGTCTCCTCCAGCACTATAATTCAGAAGCATCAATTCTTCGGCGATCAGCCTTCTTTATGGTCCAGCTCTCACTTCCACACATCACTACTGGGAAAACCATAGCTTTAACTATACGAACCTTTGTTGGCAAGGTGATGTCTCTGCTTTTTAAGATGCTGTCTAGGTTTGTCATTGCTTTTCTCCCAAGAAGCAGGCGTCTTTTAATTTCCTGGCTGCTGTCACCATCTGCAGTGATCATGGAGCCCAAGAACACTGCCCAGCTTAACTCTCAGCTACAGAGTCCTTCAACAGAGGATCCCCGGATGTTGCTGAAGTGCCAGCTCCCATCACCCCTGACCATTGAGTGACCTGGCTTGGAGTTGTAGTCTAAAAACACCTGGGAATGCAAGGTTGAATAAGACTGCTGTAAGGGAACCTCACCCCACTGTTGCCCTGGCTCTCTATTTTGCTGGGGGAAAAGGCTGCTGTCAGTCTGGAAGAGGTGGTCGAACACTGGCATGTCCCCCCCCCCCAATGCACAGGGGCACAGTGTGGGTGATGTTAGGAACTTTATGAGTGCCCCCATAATGTACCTGGAAAGGTGTAGATTGGCTTAGAAGCACAAGAGCAGGAAAGGCTATCTTTTTAAAGTCAGTTGGCACCCTCCATCCAAGCCACCTTAATGCAGGTCTTACATTGGGAGAGTCAGTGTTGCTGCCATTTATTAAATTTATTGGTCACTTTTTCTTACCAATGGCAACTCAAAGCAACTCGCAACCAAATAGATACAACTCACAGGGATACATTAAAACGAAACCCCCCAAAAGACATTAGTGTAATGCTTAGAGCACTGGACTAGGGCCTCGGAGACCAAGGCTTGAATCCTCACTCAGCCATGAAGCTCACTGGGTAACCTTGAGGCCCAGTCACTGCCTCTCAGTCTACCTCACAAGGCTGTTGTGGAGATTAAATGAGGAGTGGGGAGAACCACTTTGACCTCATTGGAGTAAAAGGTTGTAAATAAATGCAACAGATTCCAAACTCCCTTGGGAGGTTGTGGACTGTTCTTCCTCTTTTTAAGCAGCGGTTGCATGGTCATCTATCATGGATGATTTAGTTGAAAGGCACGTATTCCAGGGGTTGGCAAATAGCCCTCAAGGTCTCTTCCAGCTCTACAATTTCTCGATTCTATGAAAATGGGCATTCCTCACTGCCCTGTGTTCAGATTCCTCTCTGGGCATGTTCCTGATGCTTTGCTGGCCACGTGCTGGAGGTGCTGAGCCGCAGAACGTCCTCTGTGGCCTGGAGTTGAGCCGTTCCCTAGAAAGAGGTCGGTGCACGTGACCTTCTTATGCAGCAGCAATCACAAGACGTGGCGTGAGCAATTAAAGCAGCCCCGCTAATCGGGAAACAGAAAGCCCTGTGGGTGAAAGTATAATATCATTAGGCAGTAATCCAACTCACCGTTCGGAAACGACCGAGAGATAAGTGTCAATTGGTCCTTGGATGATTGCAGCTCTGATGTGGATTAATAAGCCAAGCTGTTGCAGGGCTCTGTAGTTAAGTTACAGGTCTTCTGGTGCGGTTTCTCTTGGACAGAGTAAAAAAAAAATGGACAAAAACTCTTAAAGGGAGCATGGAGGGAGTCTGCTGCAATTCGTAACTCCCCCCTCCTCCATTTCCGGCAGGGCTCCTGTGCCTTTAAGAGCTCTGTGGGATGCAGCAACAGATCTTGACCAGCTGCAGCGGTTAAAGGCCTGGACAGGTGCCGGCCCTGCTATGAGGCAAAGGGAAGAAGTTGCCTCAGGTGGAAGAAGTTGATGAGGGGCAAAGAGGACAGAGCCGTGTGTGCTGGAGAGCTGCCACGCATCACTGTCACCAATAACAGGGTAGATGGGCCAGTGTTCTGTCTCATAAGAACATAAGAAGAGCCTCCTGGATCAGGCCAATTGCCCTTCTAGTCCAGCCTGCTATTCTCTCTGTGGCCATCCAGATGCCCCAGTGGGAAGCCCACGAGCAGGATTCAAGCACAAGAGCTCCCAGCAATTGGTATTCAGGAGGATTAGTGTCTATAACTGTGGAGAAGGAACATAGCCATGGTGGCTAGTAGCCATCGATAGCCCTTCCCCCCATGAATTTGTCCAATCCTCTTTTAAAAAAAAATTATTAAGAATTTCAACATAACAAAATATCAGAACATATCATATTCATTATTTTCCCCCTTTTTTCCCACCTCCCCATCAAACCTTCACCCCCAAAGACTTCCCTCAGCTCCTCTCTCTGATTTCTCAACACATATTATTCTCTGCATATTATAAAATTGTATAAATCCTTATTTATACAATGCTGTATTTATATAATGCTGTATTACTTTTACTGTTGTTAGTTGCTCTGAGCCCGGCTTCAGCTGGAGAGGGTGGGATATTATTATTATTATTATTATTATTATTATTATGACAGTGATACCTCAGGTTACATACGCTTCAGGTTACAGACTCCGCTAACCCAGAAATAGTGCTTCAGGTTAAGAACTTTGCTTCAGTGAATCAGGAAATTGAATAGAAAATTAAACAAATGAGACAAAGGACTTTTGAATCGGCTAATAAATGTGGGAAATTATTAGCTTGGCAAATGAAAAAAAGACAAAAGCTTAACACTATCACCAATCTGGAAGTGGAAGGAAAGAACATTCAGAATCCAGTAGAAATTAGAAAATGTTTCCAGAGGTACTTCGAACAGTTATATACACAAGGGCCACAGAAAGAGTTTGATATAGACCAATTCTTAAAAACAAATGGATTACAAAAAATCTCTCAAGAAAACAATATAATGTTGAACTACAAAATTACAGAACAGGAGGTAGAAGGTGCCATCCAGAATATGCAGTTGGGTAAATCTCCAGGGTTTAACCTCAAAATACTACAGAACTTTGAAGGAATGGACAATTAAACCACTAAAGGAGGTTTGTAATTAAATTTTGGAGGGGGGAAAAGTGCCAGAGTCGTGGAAAGAAGCATATATTACACTTATACCGAAAACTGAGTCTGAGAAGACACAACTTAAGAACTACCGCCCCATATCCCTGCTCAATGTGGATTACAAAATATTTGCTGACATTTTGGCCAAAAGATTAAAAAAAGTATTAGTGGAAGAGATTCACAAAGACCAGGCTGGCTTTCTCCCAGGCAGACACTTGTCTGATAATACGAGGAATATAATCAACATTTTGGAGAAGTTGCAAGTGGATATTAACACTAAAGCAGTTTTAATTTTTGTGGATGCGGAGAAAGCCTTTGATAATATTTCTTGGAGTTTCATGAAGAAAAAACTTCAGGGGATGGGGGTTGGTCAAGGGTTTGAAAATGGTATAAGTGCAATTTATTCAGAACAAAAGGCCAAATTAATAGTCAACAATGTGGTGACAGAGGAATTTAAGATAGAGAAAGGGACACGACAAGGCTGCCCAATTTCCCCATTACTCTTCATTTCGGTCCTGGAGGTTTTACTAAATATGATCAGAAGGGACAGTCTGATTAAAGGTATAAAGGTCGGAGCTAAACAATATAAATTGAAAGCTTTTGCAGATGATTTAGTATTGACATTACAGGAGCCAGAATCTAGTACAAAAAGAGTACTAGAAATGATTCAAGAATTTGGTCATGTGGCAGGGTTTAAGTTGAACAAGTCAAAAACTAAAGTTCTTGAGAAAAATTTAACACCAATTGAGAAAGAGAGGTTTCAGAATGAGACAGGTTTAACATTGGTTAAGAAAGTGAAATACCTGGGGATTAATATGACAGCTAAAAATGGGAATTTATTTAAAGACAACTATGAAAAATGTTGGTCAGAAGTGAAAAAGGACCTAGAAATATGGTCAAATTTGAAGCTTTCCTTGTTGGGGCGAATTGCCGCTATAAAGATGAATGTATTGCCAAGAATGTTATTTTTGTTTCAATCACTACAAATTTTGGACAAAATGGACTGTTTCAAGAAGTGGCAGAGAGACATTTCTAGATTTGTCAGGCAGGGCAAGAAGCCCAGAATAAAATTTAAAATACTAACTGATGCAAAGGAAAGAGGTGGATTTGCCCTGCCAGACCTTAAACTTTATTATGAATCAGCAGCATTCTGCTGGTTGAAAGAATGGCTGCTTCTTGAGAACACAGACATTTTGGATTTAGAAGGTTTTAATAATGTTTTTGGGTGGCATGCATACTTGTGGTACGACAAGGTTAAAGCACATAAAGTATTTAAAAACCATATTGTCAGGAAAGCATTGTTTAATGTCTGGTCAAGGTATAAAGACTTATTGGAGAACAAAACCCCAAGGTGGTTGTCACCGATGGAAGCAAAGGCTCAGAAAAAGCTCAATATGGAGGCCAAGTGGCCGAAATATTGGGAAATTTTGGAGCAAGAAGGAGACAAATTGAAACTGCAGAGTTTTGAGAAATTAAAAGATAAAGTGCGAGACTGGCTTCACTATTATCAAATAAGAGAGGCTTATAATCTGGACAAAAAAATTGGCTTCCAGGTGGAAAAATCAAAGTTGGAAACAGAATTGTTAGATCCCAAAACTAAGACACTTTCAAGAATGTATAACTTGCTGTTAAAATGGAACACTCAGGACGAGACTGTTAAATCAGCTATGATTAAATGGGCACAGGATCTTGGACATAACATTATGTTTGCTGACTGGGAACAGTTGTGGACCACAGGTATGAAGTTTACGGCATGTAATGCCTTAAGAGAGAATATTATGAAAATGATTTACAGGTGGTACATGACACCAGTCAAGCTTGCAAAAATTTACCATTTGCCCGATAATAAATGTTGGAAATGTAAAGAAAACGAAGGTACATTCTTTCACCTTTGGTGGACGTGCCCAAAGATTAAGGCTTTCTGGGAGATGATCTATAATGAAATGAAAAAGGTATTTAAGTATACCTTCCTGAAGAAACCAGAGGCCTTCCTCCTGGGCATAGTTGGCCAATTGGTGCCAAAGAAGGATAGAACTTTTTTTATGTATGCAACAACAGCAGCAAGAATATTGATCGCGAAGTATTGGAAGACGCAAGATCTACCCACTTTGGAAGAATGGCAGATGAAGGTGATGGACTACATGGAACTGGCAGAAATGACCGGCAGAATCCGGGACCAGGGAGAAGAGTCGGTGGAAGAAGATTGGAAGAAATTTAAAGATTACTTGCAGAAATACTGTAAAATTAATGAATGTTAAAATGATGTTGGATTGAAAATAAGCGGTATTGGTAATAAGTTTAATAAGAATATGTAAATATGGATTGATAATGGATGAAAATACATAGTTATAATAGGTTAAGATATTGAGTAAAGATAAATGAAAGTGGGTAAGGATTTGCTGAAATGATTTTCTAAACGGGGATACAAAAAGGGGAGGTGTGGGGAGGTCAAGAAAATAAGGAAATGAGTTTAAATATCTCGAAAAATGGATTTATCTTTAAACTTTATCTCTTTTTAGTTATTAGTTTTTTCTTTGTACTTTGTATCTTTTTTCTTTTTCTTTTTTATGTGTGCTTTTTAGTTTGCTAATTTCTGCTTCAACTCTTTTTATTTTGTAAACTTATGTTTTCTGTAAACTTTATTTTGTAAACTTATGTTTTTGGTAAAATCTTAATAAATATTTCATTTTAAAAAAAACTTTGCTTCAGAATGAGAACAGAAATTGTGCTCCGGCGGCGCGGCAGCAGGAGGCCCCATTAGCTAAAGTGGTGCTTCAGGTTAAGAACAGTTTCAGGTTAAGAACAGACCTCCGGAACAAATTAAGTACTTAACCTGAGGTACCACTGTATTATTATCTGTCTACCATGTTATCAATCAATAAATTTGTGTATGTTTATTCAAAACCTGCCAAGGAGTCCAATTCATTTTGTTGTCTTTTTAAATAATTTGTAAAAAGTTCCCATTCTTCTTTGAAATCACAGTTGTCCTTTGTCCATCTAGGCTGGTGGCCAGCACAGCCTCCTGCGGATGCAAGCTTCATAGTTTATCTATGTGCTTTGTGAAGAAGTACTTTCTTTTATTTGCTTCCAACATTCAGCCTTTTTAGATGCTCACAAGTTTTAGAGTTAGGAGGGCAAAAAAACTTCTCTCTCATCACTTTTCTCCATGCCATGCAGAATTGTGCAATCTCTTATTCTGTCGCTTCTTACCCCCTCTTTCTCCAAACTAAAAAGTCCCAAACGCTGCGACTCTTCCTCATAAGCAAGTCTCAATATCCCTTTGATCATTTTGGTTGCCCTTTTCTGAACTTTTTCCAACTCTAAAAGGTAAAGGTAAAGGGACCCCTGACCATTAGGTCCAGTTGTGACCGACTCTGGGGTTGCGCACTCATCTCGCTCTATAGGCCGAGGGAGCCGGCGTTTGTCCGCAGACAACTTCTGGGTCATGTGGCCAGCATGACTAAGCCGCTTCTGGCGAACCAGAGCAGTGCACGGAAATGCCATTTACCTTCCCTCTGGAGCGGTACCTATTTATCTACTTGGCACTTTGACGTGCTTTCGAACTGCTAGGTTGACAGGAGCTGAGACCGAGCATCAGGAGCTCACCCCGTCGCGGGGATTTGAACTGCTGACCTTCTGATCGGCAAGTCCTAGGCTCTGTGGTTTAACCCACAGCGCCAGCTGTGTCCCTTTCCAACTCTACAATCTCCTTTTTGAGGGGAGGCGACCAGAACTGCACACAGTATTCCGTATGCAGTCGCTTGTTAGAAAGACAGCAGGAAATGCAGAAAAAACCCAGTGCTGACTTGGGAACCAAGTCAAGAACTGTTAATCTGCTTGGAAGGAAACGTTTCACAGCAGTTGGCCATCGGACTCACTCTTCACCCCATTGTTTGGGCTCTTCCAAATAATGCCTTGGTTTGGTGGACGGCTATAAGTTTTTGCTGCACTTTTGCATTATTCTCCCTCCCCTGAAATAAATTTAAAGTCTAGAATAGTTTAGGTGCGAACCAGGCAGAAACTGTCTTGTAAATCCCATGCCATATACACTCACTAGTCCTTTGGACTTGATACAGTTCGAATGTTGTAATCAGATTCCATTTGCACGACCTTCTAGCATGGCTGCTATTATTATTTATACTGGTGTAACCTTTTGCATTTGACCCCACCCCCTTCAGGTATGCAGAGTCCCTGATTCACTTGTCCTTAATTTGCTTACTCATATATCCATCAAGGCCAGCTCTCTCTCACACATGCACTCACCCTGCTAGCCCATGACGAAGAAACTGAAAACAGCAAAATAATAATAACAGATTAAAGCAAGCCAGCCCATTAATGCAGTCTCACTATTGCCAAGGAAGAGCTTTGTTCGTGTCCTGAGATCTTCAGCTCAATCTTCCATCTCTCCAGACTTAGATCCATAGTTTTATGTGGGTGGCCCTCTTCCGATGGACAGGAGTATTTTACCTGTATTTCAATGTTGGGGTATAGAGGTGTTTCCCCCTCCCATTTCCATGTAAGGTAAACCGCCCTGGGAATTTCTCTTGAGAGGTGGTTGCAGACAATTCTGTGATAACTAAATAGCAAGCCAGTAAGTTTACTCTCTTCCTCTGTTTGAAAACTAGTTCCTTAGCAACG
Organism: Podarcis raffonei; assembly: GCF_027172205.1. Lineage (NCBI taxonomy): Eukaryota > Metazoa > Chordata > Lepidosauria > Squamata > Lacertidae > Podarcis > Podarcis raffonei. The sequence goes on from NC_070617.1 coordinate 26,801,220, forward strand.
AGCCACTTCCCGACTCTCCGTCATGGATGTGAAGTATGAGGAAAACCTCAGCAAATTGGTTCACAGCTGTCGCAGAAACACCCAGCCAGGTTTAACTTGGGGATTAAGCAGTTTGAAGTAAGAGCATGTTCTTCAGAAAGTTGTCTGCTATGGGGGGGGGGGAGTGCCCTTGCAGGTTCAAAGGGAGGCTTGCACTTCCTTGAATGGTGTGGGAGAGTGGCACATTTGCCAGGGCAAATTACACTATGGAAATCTCAATGGGCCCCATCCATGGGGCTTTATGTAGTTACTCTGACATCCTCTGCTCTATTAGTTGTGATTCCTGCAATGAAGAGGGTTGGACTTCATGACTCTCTGGGTCCCTTGCAGCTCTACAATTCTGCGATTCATTCGCTGATTTATTTAGACAATTTATATACCGTGGTACATGTATGGAAGTGAGAGCTGGACCATAAAGAAGGCTGATTGCCGAAGAATTGATGCTTTTGAATTATGGTGCTGGAGGAGACTCTTGAGAGTCCCATGGACTGCAAGAAGATCAAACCTCTCCATTCTGAAGGAAATCAGCCCTGAGTGCTCACTGGAAGGACAGATCCTGAAGCTGAGACTCCAATACTTTGGCCACCTCATGAGAAGAGAAGACTCCCTGGAAAAGACCCTGATGTTGGGAAAGATTGAGGCCACAAGGAGAAGGGGACGACAGAGGACGAGATGGTTGGATAGTGTTCTCGAAGCTATCAACATGAGTTTGACCAAACTGCGGGAGGCAGTGGAAGACAGGAGTGCCTAGTGTGCTCTGGTCCATGGGGTCATGAAGAGTCGGACATGACTAAACGACTAAACAACAAGAACACCTGTCAGGAGTTCAGCCTACACTCAAGTATACACCTGACTGGCATGTTCTCTCCTTCCTGGTTGATCATTCAGGAGCTTCAAAAGCTTTCTTCAGCCCGAACATCACAGCAACCGATGCCAACCGACACCGCAACACTTAGGAATCCGCAGTCTTCGCAGCTTGCATAACAGACCTCAGCAACTCAGCATTTTGGCTAATCTACTTTATTTACATATAAACACAGACAGAGCACTGCAACATGGCTCCCTCTCTCTCTAGCATCAGGCAGCAAAGAGAAAAAGACAAAGGACAATAGTCCCACTTCACGGAACATAGTAACACAAACATCCTATCTCTGTCACTTCCCACTCTGTGGAGTCAAAACATATACCGTCATGTGAAAGATAACAATCCTATGACTGCAATCATGGGGCAGGAATTCTAACGGTACCTTGGTTCTCAAACTTAATCCATTCCAGGAATCTGTTCGACTCCCAAAACCATTTGAAAACCAAGGTGTGGTTTCCAATTGGCTGCTGGAGCTTCGTGCACTCAGTTGGAAGCCGCGGAAACTGTGTCAGACATTCGGCTTCCAAAAAACACTTACTTCTGGGTTTGCAGCATTCAGGAGCCGATTTGTTTGACAACTAAGTTGTTTGGGAACCAAGGTACCACTGTACTGCTTAACTATGTGTTTGGGGGAAGGGCTCTAAGTGTCTTACAAATAACATAAATGATTACCAGTGAACAGCATTGTGGGGAGTGATATAAATAGAAAGGAATGTAAGCTCTTTTTATATGCAATAACAGCAGCAAGAATATTACCAGCCCAAAAATGGAAGCAAGAAGAATTACTGACGATTGAAGAATGGAGAATGAAGTTAATGGACTATGCAGAATTAGATAAACTAACAGGAAGGATTCGAAACTGGCGGGACCGGAAATTCACGGAAGACTGGAGTAAATTTACGGACTACTTGAAAAGTATTTGTGAAGATCAGACAACGTTTGTAGGGTTGCAAGAAGTTTTGTGAGGAGTATTATTGGAAGTATTGCAAAATTGGAAAAGGGGAAGGATGATTTGTTAAGAGATGTAAAGGCAATATAAAGTTAAGAAATGCATAAGAAGTGGTTAAAACGGTGGATCATCAGAGGTGCTGATGGAAGTCTAAAAAGATTGTATAAGTGATAAGTTTTGTGGTACATTTTATAATTTATATGTTAAAATCAATTTAAAAAAAAGATTACCAGTGAAAATCAGACAATAGAAAATACATTACATATTTTAAAGCCCATCTGTTAAAAATGACACAGTCTGCTGCTGAATGGGACAGAGTCCTCTTGAGTGTCAGAAAAGTCTGGCGCCAACAAGCAGGTGCTTAAAACACCCAACTGCTGGCACTTCCGGATGCACCCAATTCCTGGAATATTTTGGTTCCTACAATCATTACCAACTGTTGGTCAAGGTGGAAAGCTGCCTGAACAGAATCGTTAACCATCCCAGGAGATCATTACATACAGTATCTGACACAACTAAAAAACAACCACCCCAAATACACACACAGAGAGATAAAACATATGAATCTCCCATTCATTCGAATGGGGCTGGTAGTCCAGTGTGTGTCCCGTGTTAATTAGTAATAGTCACTACAATTATCTGCAAACTGCAAACTATTTTCCCGGAATCTGTTCCCAGTAAGCCACTCATCCTATCCCAGTCTTCCCCAATGGCCTGGGTATGCCTGGGTCTGTGCACACACTATACTAGGGTTCCCAAACTGTGGTCCGTGAACCTCATTCAGGTGTTCTGCAGTATGTCTGTAAAAATACAATTAAAAATCATAAATCTATCACAGTGCATTTTAACTATAGCAACAGGCAGAAGGAAAAAAACACATTAAGTGGTCTGCCAAGACCCTCAAGTGATCCATGGGGGAAGAGGAATGTTTGGGGGAATGTTGCCCTAGACTTTGAAAGCACATCCAAAGCATGTTCTTTCCCTCAAAGAATTATGGGAACTGTAGTTTGTTAACTGTTGCTTGGAATGGTGACTCTGTGAGGGGGGATAATTTTATCTTCCTTAGGCGTCTCTGATAGGACGGTATCCAGCTGAGAGTAATAATTTTCTTTAATGTCTTCATCAGCATCCAGTGTTGGCGCATAATAGTAGCCTGTTGGTTTTTGGTGAGTTTTATTCAAAGGGTTGAGAGCCACTCATTAATGCAGGTAGGGACTTCTGACAGGAGCTTCACAATATCGTTTTTGATAGTGAAGCCTACCCCATGTATCCAAAGTTCTTGTTCAGATAGACCTTTCCAGAAGAATGTGTAGCCTCCTTTTTCTTCCTTCAGTTGTCCCTTGCCTGCTCTTCGAGTCTCTTGAAGCACTGCAATATCAATATTAAAACGTCGCAGCTCTCTTGCAATGATGGCCGTTCTGCGTTCAGGATGCTCGTTATCTGTGTTATCTGACAAAGTCCGTATATTCCATGTTCCAAAGTTCAATTGTCTTTTATGACCGCTGGGTGGTGACCCCACTGGGCGCGGTAACCCAATCAGGGAAAAGGGGGCCCTCCCCCTTTTCAGGATGAGCAGAGTGGATCCTAAAAAGGGCTGCTCAGTCATGGATACAGCTGCTGATCTGCTCAACTGCCTTGTTCCTTGAGTCAGAATGACTGAATCTGTATCCACCACCTATGTGCCAGTTCATGACTAGGGGCTTCCAGATTTCATGGTCCTGCCCCCGTTATCATTTGCCGATCACCATGGGACTTTAGGGGTTTGGGTTTGGGATGGGTTTTTGGAAGACGCCTGTGTGTGAACTAGTTTTATGTGTGTAGATCAGTGCATGCTGACCAACGCACATTCTTTGCAGTATGGCTCTGTTCTGATGGCATGAGCAGTCACGACGACTGGTAGATTCTTATCTGCTGCAGCCTTCATCCGCCTTCACAGCAGTTGTAACATACCACTTGTTACCATCCACCTGTTCTGCCGTTGAGGACTTCTTGGATCATCAGAGCCAGTGTGGTGTAGTGATTAAGAGCACAGGCTCGTAATCTGGTGAACTGGGTTCGTGTCTCCGCTCCTCCACATGCAGCTGCTGGGTGACCTTGGGCTAGTCACACTTCTCTGAAGTCTCTCAGCCCCACTCACCTCACAGAGTGTTTGTTGTGGGGGAGGAAGGGAAAGGAGAATGTTAGCCGCTTTGAGACTCCTTAGGGTAGTGATAAAGCAGGATATCAAATCCAAACTCCTCCTCCTCCTCCTCCTCTTCTTCTTCATTCTTTGTCTAGCTCCTTCCCTTTGACTTTACCTGCTGGGAGTACGAGATTCCCAACAGCTTCGCTCACAAGGGTAATAGGAAGCCTACTTACCACGACAAGCCTACTTACCACGACAAGGTGATGATCCAGCAAGTGAGATTTCTGAATAGCAGTTGCTGGTAACCATAGGAAGCAGAGAGGGCTCTTGTGCTCAGGCTTCTGCTTGCAGGCTCCCTATTGGGATATCACACACACACACACACACACACACTTTATTGTTGTTGTTTTTAACATATCATTTCCAACAATCATTTAACATAACTTCTTACCTTATACAATATTTTAGACTTCCGTCATCAACTTCTAAACATTTTCCGTTCTCTATCACTTGTTCTGCATTTCTTAATTTCTTTATTACTTTTAACTGTCTTTAACTAATAATTCTTATCATAGTCTTTCATGCAATGTTTCAAATAGTCCTCCTTACAGAACTTTTTGCAATCCTACTAGCGTAATCTGTTTATTACAGTTGCTTTTCAAATAGTTCAAATATTTACTCCATAGTCCATTAATTTCATTTGCCATTCTTCTTTTGTGGGTAATTCTTCTTGCTTCCATTTTTGTGCCAATAATATTCTTGCTGCCACCATTGCATATAAAAACAACTTACAATCCTGTCTATCAATATCATCCCCTACAATGCTAAGTAAAAATGCTTCTGGTTTTTTAATAAATGTATATTTCAACATCTTTTCCATCTCATTATATATCATTTCCCAGATGTTTTTCACTTTTTTACATTCCCACCACATATGATAAAAAGTTCCTTCCTTTTCTTTACATTTCCAACATTTATTACCGGTACTTGTTTTATACATTTTAGCTAGTTTCACAGGGGTAATATACCACCTATACATCATTTTCATCACATTTTCATTCAAAGCATTGCATGCTGTAAATTTTAGTCCTTCTTTCCACAGTTTTCCCCAGCCTTTTAATAGTATGTTATAACCAAATCTTTGGCCCATTGTATCCTAACCGACTTTACCTCTTCGTCTTTAAAATTCCATTCAAGCAGCAATTTATATATTTTAGACAAAATTTTGTAATCATTATTCAATAATTCTATTTCAAATTTTGATTTATTATCATCAAATCCTTTTACTTTCAAATCCTGTTTAAACATTTCATTGACTTGGCTATAGTGCAGTCAGTCATTCACATATCCTTTAACCTCTTCATAAGGTTTAATTTTCCATTTACTTCCTTCCTTTTGTATTAATTTTTCATATGTAACCCAATTTTACTCATATTTATGTTTTTCACACTTATTGCTTCTAATGGAGACACCCACCGTGGTGTTTTACGTTCTAATAGGTTTTTATACCTTTCCCATATTTCAAATAGAGATCTTTGGAATATATGGTTACCAAATCCTTTATGGACTTTTGTCTTGTTATACCATCAATATGCGTGCCAACCAAATCTATTATCATAACCCTCCAAATCCAACAAATCTGTATTTTCTAACAACATCCATTCCTTTAACCAACAGAGGCAAGACGCTTCATAGATTTCAAGTCTGGCAGGGCGAAGCCCCCTCTTTCTTTAACATCTGTTAACAACTTGTGTTGAATTCTTGGTCTCTTCCCCTGCCAGATGAAACCATCTTCTGCCATTCTTTAAAAATTGCTGCCCCCTTGATTATTGGAATTGATTTAAATAAAAATAACATCTTTGGTAGCACATTCAGTTTAATAACAGCAATCCTTCCCCAAAATGATACTTTCATCCTTCCCCATACTTCCAGTTCTCTTTTAATTCCCTTCCACACTGGAGTATAATTATTCTGAAAAAGATCTGTATTCTTTGACTTTAACCATATTCCTAAACATGGACCACTTCTATACCATTCTGTTGCTACAACATATCCACCAAGTCTTGTTTCATATTTCAAACTATCATTTGAGTTTTCTTTTTGTTCAATTTAAAACCTGCTACGTGTCCGAATTGTTCAATCTCATCTAGTACTTCCTTGGCACTGGTTAGTGGTTCTTCTATTGTTAATACCAAGTAATCCGCAAAGGCTTTATGTTCCTTCCGACCAATTGAAATCCCTTTTATTTTTTCATTTCCCCTTATTGTCCATAGGAAGATTTCCAGTACCGATATGAATAGTAATGGTGATAATGGACACCCTTGTCTTGTACCTTTCGTAATTTCAATATTTTCTGTCATTATGTTATTTACTATCAATTTTGCTTTTTGATAAGAACATATCGCTTTTATTCCTTTTATAAATGATTGTCTGATGTCCATTAGTTCCAAATTCTTTATCATAAATTCCCAAGATATATTATCCCCTATTGGGGTATCTGGTTGGCCCCTGTGAGAACAGGATCCTGGACTAGATGGGCCAATGTCAGGGCTCTTCTTATGACCCCATTCTCTCCTAGTCAGCTCTCTGAATGGGTGGTGTGTGCACCTTGCAGTTATCACTGGCACCTGTTGCCCCTCATGGCATATACAGGGGACTTAAAGCACCCCATGATGCCCAGCTTGCCGCTACTGACCCTGCAGCTATTGGCTGGGTGTATTTTGTTTTTGTTTTTTTAATAACTTTTTTATTCAAAATTGAAACAAAACATATTATCGAGAAACATACCATCCTTATTCCCACCATTTTTCCTCCCTCCCCCCTCCCCCCACAGAACCCACCCACTCCCCGACTTCCCTCAGTTCCAGTCTTTGGTTTCTCCAATAATGCTGTTTTCTGCATGTGACACAGTTGTATAGATCCTCAAACCATTTAGCTGATTATTATCAATAAAAAGTTTGTGAATGTTTATTCAAAACCAGCCAAGGAGTCCAGTTCGCTTTGTTGTGTCTTCAAATACTTTGTAAAGGGTTCCCATTCATCTTTAAAGTCACAGTTATCCTTGTCCTGTAGCTTGTATGTCAGTTTTGCCAGTTCTGCATAGTCCATCAATTTGTTTGTTCTGTCCATTAACTTTAGACATAATCTTTTTTAAAAGTATGTTTATTAGCAATTTCAATATAAAAACTTATCAAAACATATCATATTCATTATTTCCCCCCCCCAAAAAACCTCCCTCCCCTCCCCCAGAGACTTCCCTCAGCTCCTCTCTCTGATTTCTCAACACATATTATTCTCTGCATACTGTAAAATTGTCTATATCCTTATATTCTCTTTCTACTATGTTAGTGTTATGGAAAAATCTATGTGTGAGGCTGCTCAGTCACCCAGCTTGTCGGGCAGAGCCCGCGGGTCCCTGTGGAATAAAGAAGGAGTCCAGCCACCAACCAGAGCAAATTGCTGAAGACCTGAGTTTACTGTGTTACCGGAAAAATCCGAGGGCTCCCTTGGACAAAACAAAGACACCAACCAGGATAACTTAGAGCAAAACAGCAGCCTGTAGGCTTGGACTTTATTGAACTGTTGCAACAGGGTGTTCCCCTCACTTGCAGGAGAGAGGAAAGACCCAGAAAGATGGTGTGCAAGACATTATAAAAACTTTTGAAATTCCCATCCTCTAGGTCAAGCCCACCCCCAGAAACATCATGCATACATTACAGAAAGGAGGGGTTGAGGGAGGAGTTGTGGTGGTAACCTGAGTGTCCTGTCACCTGGCTGGTTCCTCCTTTCCCCCTCCCCATGAGTCACTTCCAGGAGACAAAGGGGAGTTGGCAGTTTCCTGCCCCCAGAGGGAAGATCTGATCATTGTCCTTTGTTTCAGTCCATGCTGAATCCACTCCCATATGCAAGTTCTTTGTGATCTTGATGGTCTTCTGCTTAGGACCATCAGGGTTGGCATAGCAACTGGCCAGGGCTCCTGTGGATGTGCTGGGATGGTGAAGGGATTATGGCTGACCAGAACCAAGCCACCACCCTATGATAGTCCTTGTCATATGGAGTAAAATAAAAATGGAACAGTGCAAATCTGATGTATGGTTGATTTTTCTATGAATTTATAACAGAAGTGTGGCGTATGTACTGTGTGAGTGTAATTGTGTGTGAAGTTTGTACAAACTGAATGATTGGGGTGGGGGGTTCCTGCTACAACTGCGCAACAGGTTCAAAAGGAGATTGAACCCAGAGGATGGGGTGACAAGGACTTTTAAAACTTTCCCACCATATCCCAGAATACAGTTCATACAGCATCATTGATACATCATTGCTACATCACTGGCATATCACAAAAGGGGAGGGTTACACATGATTAGCATAGACAGATGTGTCAGGGCAACACACAAGTATAAGATTAGCATAGACAAATATGTCTTAAGTACCCACCACCCAAAAGTACAATAGAAGTTCCTTTGCATGTCTGGAGCCTGAGGCGAGTCAGGTGATGAGATTTGGCTTCCCTTGGCTAACAATGAGCCCAGCAATTGTCACCTCTGTGAACTTCCTGGAGTCCTTTTTCAAGGGGAAAATAGCTTTGGAATGGAGGAAACTGGCAAAGGAGTTAGTTTTATATTATTTTTAAAGCTAGGTAACTTCCCTGAGGGGACGCGGGTGGCGCTGTGGATAAAAGCCTCAGCGCCTAGGGCTTGCCGATCGAAAGGTCGGCGGTTCGAATCCCCGCGGTGGGGTGCGCTCCCGCTGCTCGGTCCCAGTGCCTGCCAACCTAGCAGTTCGAAAGCACCCCCGGGTGCAAGTAGATAAATAGGGACCGCTTACCAGCGGGAAGGTAAACGGCGTTTCCGTGTGTGGCTCTGGCTTGCCAGAGCAGCGATGTCACGCTGGCCACGTGACCCGGAAGTGTCTCCGGACAGCGCTGGCCCCCGGCCTCTTGAGTGAGATGGGCGCACAACTCCAGAGTCTGTCAAGACTGGCCCGTACGGGCAGGGGTACCTTTACCTTTTAACTTCCCTGAGCTGTCAAGCTGAAAGGGTACATTCAGCCACAATATTTGTAACATTAAACAACTTTAAAGATGTGCCCCCCGTAATTTCCGCAACAGTTAGCAAACAATAAATTTGTGTATGTTTATTCAAAACCTGCCAAAGAGTCCAATTCATTTTGGTTTTTTTGTTTAAGTAATTTGTAAAAAGTTCCCATTCTTCTTTAAAGTCACAGTTGTCCTTATCTCGCAGATTGTATGTCAGTTTGGCCAGTTCTGCATGGTTCATCAATTTCTCTTGCCACTGTTCTTTTGTCGGGGTTTCCTCATTCTTCCATCCTTGTACAATCAAGACTCTTGAGACTTTAGATATAATCTTACACATTCAGTATTCAAACATATTACTTAACATAACCTCTCCACTGAGCAGTTGATATAACAAGGTCTTGATTTGGGTCATTAACACAGTTAAAGAAAGGGGTCCACGTTTCTTGGAAGGTATCTCTTTTCATTATGCCTTTAATTGCCCTCCTGTTGTCTGCTGAGATGCTCAGACAGTGCAGTATCCCATGTATTTTTTTTAAAAGATATTTATTGAGTTTTTCCACCTTTATACATTAAAAAATCCAAAAGGAAAAAACAAAAAAGTTAAAAACACATAAAGTTTACAATCCTTATTTTCAATAACATATTTCCCTGACTTCCCCACACCTCCCCTTCTTATATTCCAATTCAAATTGTTAATTCAACAAGTTCTTGTCCCCAATTTTTGACCTTTTTATATTTAATTCATTTTTTAAAAAAACCAATTTTAACTTATAAACATCAGTATTTAAACATCAGTGCTCATTCTTAAAACTTTTTTCTAAAGTCGACCCAAATTCCCTTCCACGAATTCCCCAATTTTCATACTAATAACAAAACAAAATAAAAAACAGATTATTATTCTGCACCCTTTGGATTCCCCAACCCCCCCCTTTCCCGGTTTCAATCCCCAACAAATGTCCATCAGTCTTAGTCTACTATCAGCCTGGAGACCTCACGTCCGAGGCTCTTAATTCTCTCTCAATTCCTCTCTGCCGGTTTTTTTGGTAGTCCTTAATATTAAACACCAGATCTCGGAGAAGCTCTGTCCCGATAGGGTCCATATTTCTTCCAGCCAGACCTCCATACTTAAAAGTGGAGCTTGAATCTTGTTTCTTACTCCTTTTAAGTCCAAATGTCCCAAAAGCTCCAACTTCCACCTTAATCAAATTTGTAATCCATAGGTCTTCAGATCTCCACATAAGGAGATCTCTCCATTCTTCAATCTTCAATTCAAAACAGATTTTCATCATCCAGTACTTATTTTCCTTTGTAGCCATCATGTCAGGCCTCTGGCTCTCCTTCGTCATCTGCAACATTACATCTCCTCCTTCCTTTTCCTCAGAAACAACATATATCTCTTTCTCCACACTCTCAAATCTTTCAAGTTTCTCTTCTTGTCCAGCTGCATGGACTTCATGAGTCAAGTCCTTATCAAATTCAATGGATTTGTTTACAGTTAAGTCCAGAGTTGCAACATCTGTAGCCAAAACATCAATTTGGCCTTGTAACTTTCCCAAGAGAAGAAACACTCTGTCCAATTTAGCTTGAATTTTTCCTCCTTCAGCCATTCTTGTAATGTCCCAAAATCCCCTCTAGAGGGATTTTGGTTACTTTATCTTCCTTCCAGTTCAAATCCAAAAATCAAGTTAGTTTGTATCAGTTCTTCCTTGTTTTCAACAAAATGTAACCAAATTGTAGCAAATATATCCAGCAGAGATAGCAGAAACAAAGTTCTCTTTTTCCTTCTTGACAGCTAATTTGACAGCTGTGAAACTCTTCTATATCTCCTCAACAGGCTCTCTCGCGGATCACTCCCGGGTCCGGGGGGGGGTGGGGGTGGCACTTCAGCTCTCAAAATTAGCTCTTATCCTCCAGTGAAATTACTTATACTGCCAAATCGTGAAATTAATGTCTTTTACCCAATAAAGAAGAAGAAATTCTCTCGACCTTAGTTAGCTAGTCCTTGCTTTAGATTATTTATAAGACGGGGAGACGGACTTCCTGTTTGCGCCTTCCCCGATCGTGCCTAATTCAAAAAAAATTTTTTCTTTACAAATCCAATTTCCGTATTACTCACGGGTTGTTACTTTTAGAGTCCAATTGTTCACAAGAAGAAGTCAGCGCTCTCCGACCATGGCATGCGGCTTCACTCCGCAGGAGAAGCAGTCGACTCTCAGCACCGCGCCGCTCACCCCGTCCCCCGTTCCGAAGCCTTTAAAAAGGCTCCTTCGCAGGTTGGGGGGCCGCAAATGGTGCCTGCCGAGTCACCAAGTTCACAGGCTTCAGCGCCTGTGATTTCTGAGGGTCCCCGTGTCGCCGCAGCGGCGGAGCTGATTCCCTCCGGAGCTCGGAGGGAATCCGCCATTAGCCGATGGCGCTAACCCGGAAGTCTGTATCCCATGTATTATTTCCCCATACTTTTAGGGGTGTATTTCAGACTGGTTCTTCTGTGGTTGAGCTATCGCTAATTGTGCTGCGGTCAGTAAGAAGCCTACTAGTTCTCTGTGGTGCAAGGTGGAGCCCAAGTCTATGTCTAAAGATAGTAGGGCTGAGGCAGGATTTGGAGAAAGAAGCTGGTTTGTAATTGTGGATATCATGGAGATTGCTTTCCACAGCCTTTCAACATAAAGGGGAAAAGGGAGGGATTAATCTTTGCCAGCTCAACTGGCATCCAGTGAAGAAGGCCTCCTATAAGCAAGCAGAGACGGTTTAAAGGGGAGATGGTGACCCAGATACCCTCCTGTTATGTACTGAAGTTCTCACCCTGGGCCAGCAGGGGGATACTGTAGATAGTTTTCACTCAGGTCCACATATGCAAATAAGGGATTGAAAGTGACGTTCAGTGATTGGATAGTTACAGAAAGTGGTTACTGTTGCGTTGTAGTGGAGCTCTATATAAGCAGGCTGGCTGAACCCTTCAGTTCAGTTCTGTTCTGGCCTGTGAATAAACAATAGCTGCTTGAAGAATCGCTGTGTTGTCTGATATGTTCACCCACAACTTAACACCTCCCATTAGGGATCTTTGTTTTGGTGGCCTATTTCTGATTCCCATACAATTCGGGGGCCTCCAACAGCCCCAGCTTCCTCATCTAATAGATAGCTTTATATTAGGGAAGCAGTGCTCTTCAGGTCATATGCTGGCCTGTTGCACAAGCATTCAAACAAGCTAAGTGTGTGTAGTAGGCCCTCTCTCCTGTGTTCCAAATGAAGCACAAAAGAATGAGTCTTTTAATTTACTTTGTATTTCCTCTTTGGAAATTGCTTTCCCTCTGGGAAGCAGGTCAAAAACAGTGTAAATTCGCATGGCTTCCCAGGCCTTGAATTGTTGATACTTGTCTGTGCGTCTGAAAGCTGGGTGATCCAGGATAGGGACCAATGGCAAAGGGTCAAGGCCAGTGTTTCACTCCATGTTCTCCCCACCAACAGTACTGATCTTGTCAATGGATTGTCTATTTTCCTTACCTGCTTCGAGGGTAAACGTTGGCCTCTCATTGAAAACATGTGGAAGGGACAATCTCAAGTTGGACCCAACGGTCCTCTGTTCTTCCCCTGACCAACAGGATCAAAGATTTGATGTGGAAAGCCGCATAATATACTGTAACATTAAGTTAGGCATTCAGGCATGCTTGTTACTGGTGCAGATCACCAAAATGTTTGTGAGGGGCAGAGAGGGGAGTTTTATGTAGCTAATGGACTCCCATGCCCTCCAACGTTTCTCCAATGAAAATAGGGACATCCCATTCCACAATGATAATTTTACTATTTATACCCAACACATCTTACTGGGTTGCCCCAGCTGCTCTGGGCAGCTTCCAACATATACAATATAAACATAATAAAACATTAAATGTTTAAAAAAACTTCCCTGTACAGGATTGCCTTCAGATGGCTCGGGGGTTGGATAACTCCATACTCTCCAACATTTCTCCTTTTTTAAAATAGATTTTTTATTAGTTTTTAACATACCATTTTCAACTAATTAAACATACTTTTACATCTTATACAATTTTTTGGACTTCCATCAATCACGTCTGAAAACTTTCCAATCTATTCACTTAATATACATTTCTTACTTTCACTATGACCTTTAAATTTCCTAACTAAAATCTCTCTCCTTTCTCTATTTTGCAATATTTCATATATTTCTCCTTACAAAACTTCCTGTAGTCCTACTAACATACGGTAATTTGTTGATTACAGTTGCTCTTCAAATAATTGCCCTCCAACATTTCTCCAGTGAAAATAGGGCATTCCTAACATACCCTCCAATATCTATCTAATGAAAATAGGGACATGCTAAGGAAAAGCGGGACGTTCCGGGATCAAATCAGAAACTGGGACGACTTCTCTAAATCAGGGATGTCCCTGGAAAATAGAGAGGAGAGTCTGGCCTCCTCTATCCAAGTTCCAAACCAGCTGCTCTCTGCATCCATAGCAGTGGCAAAGAGGCACCCCCCCCGGGGGGGGGATGGCTTGGCAGCATCCTGTCCATGCACAGCTGTCACTTCCTGTTCTCTGACCAACTGCCTCTAACTGTCACCCCAAACACCCAGAGCTTCCAGCTGCTCCCTGTTTGGCTGTCTATCTCTCTTGGAGGGCAGAATCACAGCATCTTGGAAACATTCTTCCCACTCTCAGGCCTTGGGGGTCCTCCAGTTGCTTCCTGTGAGGTGACAACAGATTGAGCCATCGGTGGCCAATTTAGCCAGCGAGACTCTGCAGGCTCCAAGTCTGTGAGCCTTAATCACGATTTTAAAAGGAAGTGTCAACTTGAAAGATCAGCAGGTCAGTAAATCCTTCCACACCAAATGTTAGTTTTGTGGTAGGAGTGGAAAGCTTTGGTTTTGTGGATTTGTCCAGAGAGGTAAAACAATTTTAATCTGACCCTTCAAAGAGATAAAGGAATCTTAATGTCAGGAATGTGTTGGTACCTAGACCGTATTGTAATGGTATTTGTTGACCAATGGCCAGGAAAACCCAGGCCAGACTGCACTTGTATCTTTAACAGCAGCTTCTCAAAAAACAAAACAAAACAAAGCAGAAAAAACACCCCAATGACTGCAGCAATCTGCAGCTAAGGAGATGTGAAAATAAACATTCTCATCCAATGTTGTCTGCATGTCCAGCTGAGGCTCCAATACTTTGGCCACCTCATGAGAAGAGAAAACTCCCTGGAAGAGACCCTGATGTTGGGAAAGATGGAGGGCACAAGGAGAATGGGACGACAGAGGACGAGATGGTTGGACAGTGTTCTCGAAGCTACCAGCATGAGTTTGACCGAACTGCGGGAGACAGTAGAAGACAGGAGTGGGCGCGCTCTGGTCCATGGGGTCACGAAGAGTTGGAGACAACTAAACAACAACAGGGTTGCCAACTGTTTTTCTCTGACCATGCTCTTGTGCCTTTGGCAGCTGTACCATTAAGCCAGCAGAAGACATTCTGTCAGGCATGGAGTTATATTCAGTGGTGGGAGAAGCTTCACTGGCTTGATCTTTCCCTGATCTGCAGCCTTTTAAAGGCACTGGAGCACTGTCAAGAAAAAAAGTGGCAACCCTTGTTCCAGTGGAAGACTATTGGATGTAAACAAAAAAACCAAACCCCCTGTCTTTTGGGTGGTGTGGATGAACAAAATGAATGGGGCTGGCATTTTGAAGCAAAGCATCAAACAGTGCCCCTCCCAGCCCAGCCCCAAATCAAGGTGCCACAGTACCAAGGGTCAGTCTAGTTATTTTGCCATCTGAGAAAATTATTCCATGAGGGCCCCTCCCACTCCCTGGCAGTAAAAATGCAGTAATAAAAAATTCAGTTAATGCAATAATTATGCATTAAGTGACTGGTGATTCGCTTCCTACCCCAAATCAGCTGTCTGAGGGGGCTTTCACACCTCCCTAAGGGTAGGGCCGGGATGTGGGTGGCGCTGTGGGTTCAACCACAGAGCCTAGGACTTGCTGATCAGAAGGTAGGCAGTTCAAATCCCAGTGACGGGGTGAGTTTCCGTTGCTCAATCCCTGCTCCTGCCAACCTAGCAGTTCAAAAGCACGTCAAAGTGCAAGTAGATAAATAGGTACCGCTCCGGCGGGAAGGGAAACGGTGTTTCCGTGAGCTGCTCTGGTTCGCCAGAAGCGGCTTAGTCATGCTGGCCACATGACCCGGAAGCTGTACGCCGGCTCCCTCGGCCAATAAAGCGAGATGAGCGCCGCAACCCCAGAGTTGGTCACAACTGGACCTAATGGACAGGGGTCCCTTTACCCTTTACCTTTAAGGGTAGGGCCAACCCTACCAACACACCATACATTTAAAGCGAATCCCGGGAACTGTAGTTTGCAAAGTGTGCTGGGAAATGTAGTTCTGCGGGGAATTCCTTGGGGAAAGCTGGGCGCTTTAAAACAAGGTTCTTGTGCAGAGTGCATACCACAAGCAAACACTTCTTCTCAAAGCACCATCCTGCGCATATTTACTCTGACGTAAGGGTGCGCTTATTGCTCAGGTGTTTGGGATTACAGTCTTGGTGAAGTGGGGGGAATTTTTCTGCATTTGGCATTCTGTTGTTAATCCAGCTGCTTCCCTGTTCAGCTGCCAGCTCAAATGTACCCTGGCCAAGGTAAGCAGTCTTTGGTAAGAACATCCAAAAGAATGGGGAAAACTTTTCCTCAAAACTAGCAGGGAGGAGAAAAAGCCTGTGCAATAGTAGCTAGACACGTTTTCTTTCCAATTCATAAATCTCCACAACAAAGTCACCTCCCTGGCAGGTGAGTCATTGAAGGATTTATTTCCGTAACTCTTTTTATTAAGAAAAACAACCACCACAGTTCTCCTCACCCCTTTCAATTTCACATTTCTGGAAAGTGTCTCCTTTAAAACAGACATAATCTATTAGATACGTCACAACCATTTCAATTCGTTTGCATGTGGGCTTCGTGTACAAGACCTGCTTAAAACACATCAAGGCTGTTGTTTTTCTCAGTTCGGATTCAAGCTGGTTTGGGGAGTAAATGCATCAACGCACAGAATTTCTGAAGAAGCAACAGATTTGGATTAGTGCGGATCATGCCCTGTTTACTCTGCTTCTCAAACCAGCAGTGGGAGAACTCTGGATGCAGAGTGGATGAGAGTGTGGACACAGCAGCACCATGGCTTTTTTAATGGATTATTTCCTAGGAATTGTTTCAAAGCCCCCTGCAGAGCCATAGACCTTTGACTCTCCCCCCCTCCTCCTGCCATGTGTTGCATCTAAGATGTGGCTCCCATGATCCCTTGCAAGGGCCGCAGAGGATTCTGGGGCGCAACTCTTGGGTCTTCCTTCCCATTTAAGACTTTTCATGCCGCCACAAATCATGGGAGCATTTGTGTATCTATCTTGCATATTCACCACCACACATTTTTGTGGTTTATTGGCAAACTTTACCCCTCTCCTATCTCAGACTTTTGAGAAGAATCAGTTTGGGGGTTTTGTCTGGAGTTTAAGGAACAGGGCGGGGCAAAATGGGGACGTCAAAAGTTTTTCCAAGTTGGCGAAGGACATGCTAAGTCAGACAATTGGTCCATCTAGTTCAGCATTGTCTGCACTGATGGGCAGAATTTAGGGTTTCTGGTAGGGAGTCTCTCCTTGTCTTACCTGGAGAGGCCATTGGGGATTGAACCTGCGACCTTCTGCACGCCAAGCAGATGCTTAGCCATTGAGCTAAGGCCCTTGGCAATACTGAGCCACACAATTGGTCCATCTAACTCAGCGTTGTCTATGCTAACTGGCAGGCAGCATCTGTCCAGGGTCCAGGCAGGGAGTTTTCCCCCAGCCCTACCTGGAGTGTCAGGGATTGACCTTGGCACCTTCTGCATGCCAAGCAGATGCTCTGACTCCTTCCCACCTTGTAAATGTTGCACTCTGTGGCTCTCTCCATCTCCTTAGAGGAATCAATTAACATGTCTTCCTCTTCTTTTTTCCTGCTTCCCTTGGGTGGTGCCAGGGTCTAGTCTCTCCTCCAGCTGGGAGCCATGAAGACTGACGACACATCGCAGCAGGAATGCCACTTCTAACTTCCTGGGGTGTCCCCGAATCTCACAGCCCTCCTTCTCCCCCTCTCCCAAATTCTGGGCGATTAGTGGGCGCTTCTGCACCAGGGTCGGACCAGCCAGTCTGGAAGAACCACTTCAGGCTGGGCTCTGGGTTCCTTGAGCAGGGCTGGAGTCAAACCCCTCCTTCTTCCGCTGCCTCCTGCCAAACCACCTGCTCCAGGGCTACAAAAGCCTTAAGCACCTCTTGCTGCAGGACCCAGGAAGACAGGGCTTGCTCCTGGCAGCCTTTAGAGAGGAGAGAAGCAGCCACCCTTGGTGATCATGCCAGGACGGAGCCACGCCTGTTAGGAGGACTTCAGGCATCCCAAGGAGAGACAGAGAGGGAGCAGAGATCTCAGTTACACATTAGACATCGTGGAAGCCCAGGGAGACCCACGCAAGCTTATCATTAACTTGGCGGCGCTGCCAGGCGATATAAAGCCAAGAGCAAGAGAAGGGCAAGAGGCACCCAAAGCGGCAGGATGGCAACCACACCAACAACCGCGGCCATGACCACGGCAGCCCCAGAGGAGGGGCTGGCCATCAACAACCCTGCAGACATCTCTGTCATTGTCCTTTACTTCTTGATAGTGCTGGCGGTGGGAGTATGGGTAGGTCTCGTTGACTTTTCTCGCGTGCGTTTTATTTGGTCATCCGACCTCTTGCTTAAGAGACCGCAGAGGAAGGAGAGCCCACAACCTTCTGAATTTCTACTGCATTTGCAATTATATGCCACCTTTTCCTCCAAGGAGCTCAAGAGGGTGTCCCACGGCTCTCCCCCTCCTCATTTTGTCCTCACAACAACCCTGTGAGGGAGGTTAGGCCGAGAGGCAGTGTGCGGCCCTCAAAGTCGGCTTCATGGCTAAGTGGGGATTCGAACCCTGGTCTCCCAGGTCCTGGTCTGACACTCTAACCACGACGCCACACAGGTGTAGTGCCACCAGCATCATTGCTGGACACCAGGAATCTCTGGGGCAGAAAGTGGAAGGTGGCAAGAAATTGCTTTTTTGTTTTGTTTTTTGGAGGGGTGGATTTGACATGTAAAATTAAAGGTGCTTCAAGGCTGCCACCTTGCATTCCTGGCAGGTGATTCCGGAAGGGTGTTTATTATGGAGTGGGTCTACATCATGGGTAGGCATACTAAGGCCCCGTGGCCGGATCCGGCCCAATCACCTTCTCAATCCGGCCAGTGGACGGTCCGGGAATCAGTGTGTTTCTTCATGAGTAGAATGTGTCCTTTTATTTAAAATGCATCTCTGGGTTATTTGTGGGGCCTGCCCGGTGTTTTTACATGAGTAGAATGTGTCCTTTTATTTAAAATGCATCTCTGGGTTATTTGTGGGGCCTGCCCGGTGTTTTTACATGAGTAGAATGTGTCCTTTTATTTAAAATGCATCTCTGGGTTATTTGTGGGGCCTGCCCGGTGTTTTTACATGAGTAGAATGTGTCCTTTTATTTAAAATGCATCTCTGGGTTATTTGTGGGGCCTGCCCGGTGTTTTTACATGAGTAGAATGTGTCCTTTTATTTAAAATGCATCTCTGGGTTATTTGTGGGGCCTGCCCGGTGTTTTTACATGAGTAGAATGTGTCCTTTTATTTAAAATGCACCTCTGGGTTATTTGTGGGGCATAGGAATTCATTCATTATTTGTTTTCAAAATATAGTCCGGGCCCCCACAAGGTCTGAGGGACAGCCCCCTGCTGAAAAAGTTTGCTGACCCCTGGTCTACATCGACCTCAGAATACCAGCCTGTGTTTCACATCTATTTAATCCAGATTTTCCTTTACTGGAGCAAACCTGATAAGTTAAAAAAAACAAGTCTCTGCTTGGTGTGTGTATGAAATCTCCTCTCCCTGCTTGTAGGGTTCACCCCTTCCTCACAGGGCAAGAGGTCAGGGTTGCCCGAGGCGGGGATGAAGGAAAGGGAGCCACCAGAAAGTGGCTCAGGGCCAAAATGTCTGAGAGAGGCCTCAGGAAAGAGCAGGGAGGCTGAGATGGGAGCCTGAGGACAGCGATAGGAACAGATGCAGGCAAGGGAGGCTGCTCAGAAGCGGCAATGCCAGCCGCTGGAGGCCACGGAGAGGAGAGGGCTCCTGTTCTCAGGCCCTGCTTTTGGGCTTTCCAGAGACACTTGTTTATTGCGTTTAAATCCCACCTTCTTCTCCAAGGAGCAGTAGGTGGCATGTATGATTCTTCCCCCATTCAGTCCCCTGGTTGGCAGGTTAGACTGAGAGGCTGTGACCGGCCCCCAAGGTCAGTGAGCCTCATGGCTGAATGGGAAGATTTGAACTCTCGTTTCCCAGCTCCTAGTCTGACGCTCTAACCACTACACCACACTGCCTCCCACATTGGCATCTGGCTGGCCACTGTGAGAACAGGATGCTGGCCTGACCCAGCAGCCTTTTCTTATTCCCAGATGGGGCACTGCCCCACTAGCCTCCTCCTGTCCTTAGCCAGCCCCCTCCCAGAACTGCCTTCCTCCTTCCTTACACCCAGGCTACAGCCTGTCAGTTTCCTCCTCTTCCTCAGCCTCAGTCTCAGAGTTGCCCTTTGTAGAGGAGGGAGGAGGAGGAGGAATCCTAGAATTGTAGAGTTGGAAGGGTCCCCGAGGGTCATCTAGTCCAACCCCCTGCAATGCAGGAAGCCCAACACGCAGTCCGCCACCCAGTTTGAAACCATACCGGACTCAGCTTAACTTTGCAAATGTGCTAGCAGTTTTATTGCTGCACCCTTCAGCTTAGGAAGAGAATGGGGCAAGACAAGAAGGAGCTGGCTTTGGCTTCTGCTGCCAGTCTCCTGTGCCCTAGCAGTCCAAAGGGATACACCAGCCGCCACTCGATAGAGCGATGTTGTTTGAGGTGATGGAAGAGAGCAGCCTGGCCTGGCCAGAGCTCCCAGGAAGGCTGTGGGTGCGCAACGTTTTTAAACTTTCTGGCCATTTGGAATCTGCACCCGAGGGAGAAGCAGCAAGTGTGATCTGTCCCAAGGTTCTGCACAAAGAGGTCCCCTGATACCTTTGCTGCCCTCCAGAGACTGCAGCATGCAGTGGTAGCTCCCTGGCAGTGCCTGCGCTTGGGCTTGGGTAGCTCAGCTGAACCCATTCAAAGTTTTCCCTAGCCAGGGCAAATGGAAGCATGTCTGCAGCCTAGGTTTCAGCGCTTCAGGGTGGCTGAGAGGTGTCACGGCCAAGGTGGGGGGAAAGGTGACTTGATGAGCTTTTTTATGGCAGCAGAAAGAGCGACAAAAAGGGGAACAGCTTGATTTTTGCCACAAAGGGTGCTGCTGCTGACTCCTTATTGCAGGCTCCTTATCCCCAATGCTTGCGGCTGTTGTAGCAGAGATGCAACAGGCACTCTGCACATGTTCAGCGGCGACACTCACCTTGATTATTTATTCATGGTGTGTGTGGATGACAAATGGAAGCTATTGCCACAGGCTTAAACAGAACAGATGTATAACTTTGCAATCAATTAATGTATTTGAACAGCCGCTCCCTCTCCCCAGAGAGCTGTAGTTCAGGGAGAACGATGAGCAGAGAGTTGACATCACCTTCCCAGACTAAAATTATCAGGATTCTTTGCTGGTGGTATTAAACTGATACTCATTTGTAATGTTGATGAATGGTGTATAGCAAGCTTTCAAGGACTGGGCAAATTCCCTTTTTTTTGGCAGGGGATGGGAGGACCAGTTCCTGACTGTTATTTGCAGTGGAGGGCCATTATTTCCCCGAGGATATTCCTCCTTTTATCCTCACAACATCCTGTGAAGTAGGTTAGGCTGAGAGGCAGGGCCAGGCCCAAAGCCACACTCAGTGAGCTTTCACAGCCAAGAGGGGATTTGAACCCTGTTCTCTCCCTGGTCTTAGTGCAGCACTTTAACTGCACTGCCTCTCAAAGTAGGGTTGCCAACTCTTTTCCTGCCTCTGCTCTTGTGCCTGGCAGAAGGTTTTACCACTTTTCTCCTTGCCCGACACACAGAAAATCTTCCATTCTTATGATTTGCAAATTAATAATAATATCACACCCTTGCACTGAGAAAGTCCCAGAGCAGCTGTGTAGTAATGCACCAGGTGGTGCCTTTCCTGGGCTGTAGAGAAATGAAAAGAGCTTCACCTGTGAAATGTCTGTCTGATGCGCAACCCTTAAAGTTTCAGAAGCAGAACCAGTGGAAGGAGGTGCAGGAGCCAAGCCGACTTGACCTGGGTGGGGCAGGTCAGGGTGTCTGATTCTGGCAGAGTGTGGCAATGACTCCCAGGGTGCTTGCACTGCCTGAACTCCTTCAGAGCTGTGCAGAAGTCCAGAAGGCCCTCGAAGAGCCCAGGACTCCCCTCTCTGAAGCAGCCTTCTCCAGTTCAGATGTTTTGGACTACAATTCCCATCAGCCTTAGCATCCCACGGCTATCCAGGCTGGGGCTGATGGGAGTTGTTTTTCAAAGCATCTGGGCAAGGCTGCTCTTAAGGAAGACGGGCAGGTGTCAGGAGGGATGGGCTAAGAGCATGAGGAGGGTTTTGAATACAAAACCACTGAGAAAATTGCAAGGCAAGACTGTGCTTGCTGGCTTGATTTTGTCTGAGGTCAAAGAGAGTCTCATTGTACCAGGAAGCTAGGATGCCTGTTCCCTTGCCCTGGCTGCCCCCACGCCACACTTAACATCTAACTAGTTATGCAGATGCCAGTGTGAGAGTAGGTTTCTTACATTCCAAAGCAGGAACAGGCAGAACATGCGGGTCAAGTTATATATATATATATCACCAGGAAATACGGAGTGCTAGAAAATCCCATTGCTCTTGCAAGGGGAATGGCTTGCCTTTTCTCTCTCTTCCAGAAACCATGAGGTCTAGAGGCATGCTTGCTCTTTTTAAAATGAAGAGAAAGTGAGGCTCTCCACAGGAGGTAGCTGCTTCTGAGGTGGAAAGCCACATTTCAGAACTCAGATCCAGCTGTTGCACAGGCTAGTGATTTATTTGGGTGTGTACTGCATTGTGTTTGCTGGTTTCTAGGACACGTGTGGTGCTGTGGTCTAAACCACTGAGCCTCTTGGGCCTGCTGATCAGAAGGTCGGCGGTTCAAACCCCCAAGACGGGGTGAGTTTCTGCGCACTCTAGCTTTTGTCACTGTGTTCCGTTGTGCCAGAAGTGGTTTAGTCCTGCTGGCCACAGGACCCGGAAAACTGTCTGTGGACAAACGCCAGCTCCCTCAGCCTGAAAGTGAGAGGAGCGTAACAACCCCATAGTTGCCTTTGAATGGACTTAACCATCCAGGGGTCCTTTACCTTTTTACCTTGCTGGTTTCTGTGGACACACAACGGCCGTGCCACAATTGTATGAGCAGCAGCAGCAGCAGCAGCAGCAGCAGCAGCAGCAGCAGCAAAAAAAGTCTTTCTGCTTGGTTGCTTTCTCTTTCCGGGAGGTGAACACTGATTCTCGTCTGCCATTTGCAGTGCAGAATGAGAGATGGGCTCAAGGCATGCTACGGGCCTGCCCAGGTGGGGCAGGGCACCCTATGCCAAAGAGCCACAGTGAGCACCAGGCTAGGTAGACCAGTTGCTCAGAATCTGTTGAAGGCATTTTCCCATGTGCATGGGCAAATGCCAACAGTCTCCTGAAGAATTTTGTGAAGATGTAGATGCATAAACACACACACACACATTTGTAACGAATATTATTATTTATTGAATTATTACTAGAATGTATGCCCTGTCCTTCCAGGGCACCAAGCAGACACACTATTTAAAAGCAAAAACAGTCTGAAATGCTGAAAGCATTCTAAAAACAATTACAATTAAGAACATTTCAAAGCAGTTTCAGTTCAAATGGAACGTATTACAATTTCTCCACTTTGGGGGCACGAAGCCATGACCATCATTTACGCCGGTGTTTCCCAAACTTGGGTCTCCAGCTGCTTTTGGACTACAATTCCCATCATCCCTGACCACTGGTCCTGCTAGCTAGGGATGATGGGATTTGTAGTCCAAAAACAGCTGGAGACCCAAGTTTGGGAAACCTGGTTTAGGTGATCGTCAGTGTTCCTTGGCGGATCTCTGAGTTTTGAGACATTTCAAGGCTACCGTCCAATAAACACACCTCTGGTCTGTAGGAAGTGCCATAATGTAGATGAGATGACTTTTTTATTTTAAAAACGCTGCAAAACATGGCCTTCCAGGAGTAGCCCCTTCCCTGCCCATATGACTATGTATTGTAAGGGGTTAGGCTAGATGACCCATGGGCCTCTTCCAACGCTTCAATTCTATGACTATGCCATGCCCTATAGTGCATGGTGGGTGTAAACAGAGAGACTGCTATGCTAACCTCTGCCAGCCTGGTGGTGCCCTCCAGATTCTTTGGACCACAACTCTCACCAGTCCCAGCCAGCATGGGCAAACGGCGCTGGGTCTGAGCACACCTGTGTTGGCTGAGGGCAGCTGTAGTCCAAAGCACTTGGAGGGAGCGCCACCAGGCCCCGGTGACGATTGCCCTCTGCCCCAACCAGCGGCATTTCTGTATGACACTTGGGTTGGACAGCCATGGAGGGTGGTGCCAGGAGGAACTGCCAGTCTGGACAAGCCTCAGGTGGCACGTTGCCCACAGACGACGTTCTCATTCATTTACCCCCATCATGGTTTCATTGGGAAAGGCTTGGCGAAAGGCCTGTTTGCCACCGAAACAATGGTGAGCCTTGATTGCGCCTAATAAATCTGTGCCACGAATGAACATGAATATAATCGCTGTCAAGCTGCCTGCAGTGCTTCCGGGATGGTGCTAAATAAACAGCAGCTCAGGGATGCCAGTTTTTTTTTTTTTGTTGTTGTAGCATCAGAGGGATAACTGCATGCCAGGCTTTCTCCTTCCGGATCTGACTCCATTCCGAATCCTGCTCCCAACATTTCTGTTCCATTGTTCATGCTTTTTTCCGGGGTGGGGGATTCAGGGGTACACATACCCCTAAACATTTTGTGAATATTTGTACTTTTCTCCATGTACACTGGTACCTCGGGTTAAGAACTTAATTTGTTCCGGAGCTGCTGCTGTGTGATTTCTGTTCTTATCCTGAAGCACCTGAGGCACTATTTCTGGGTTAGTGGAGTCTGTAACCTGAAGCATCTGTAACCTGAAGCGTCTGTAACCTGAAGTACCACTGTACTGTGTTTATTTCCCCTGATTTGAACTATAAAATGGTGATTTTCTTGAGTCAAAATGAGAGTACCCCTAAATATTTTTTTAAGAAAAAAATCACTGCATGAGAGGTCTCTTGCAAGCCGTTTCTGGGATGCGTCTCATGGGCTTAACACTTGGAACTCCAGAGAGATTATGAGGATAACCTGATAGTTTCATTTCCGGCAGGCTTAAGATAGAATCAACTTTTCGCGGTGGATTTGTACCCGCTGGGTCAATACTCCAAGCAGGCCCAATTTAATCAGTGGACAAGTTAAGGTCAAGGGGTTGCAGCCAACTGATGTTACTTCAGAGTAGACCCATTGAAATTAGGGGACCTAGATCAATCACATCCATTAATTTCAACAGGCATGCCCCGAGCATGACCAATATTGGACACAGCTCATAATCGACATAAGAGCCAATGTGGTGCAAGGGTTAGAGTGTTGGACTGTGACCTGGGAAACGGGTTCGAATCCACACTCAGCCATGTTTTCTGGGCCTGTCGCTGCCTCTTTCAGCCTAGCCTATCTCACAGTGTTGCTGTGAGGACAAGATGGGGAAGAGGAGAGCCATGAGCTCTTCGGAGGAAAACATGGTCCATAAACAAAATACGGTAAGCAATGTTTAGTCAATGATTTGATGCTCACTGACGTCAATGGATTTAAATTAGAATTAGGGTTCCTTAAACTCACTGATCTGAATGTGACCACTCACTGGATATCATCCTTTGGCCAGATGTCCTTTTCAATATATTATTAATTTATTACATTTATACCTTGACCTTCCTCCAATAGAAGCCCAGGGCAGAAAACAATACATGAGAAAACAATAATAAAAAAACCACCTTAAAGCCAATTCTAGCACAGAGGTGGACTGGGAAAGATCTCCACTTAAAAGGCTCTCATTGGAAGAGGAAAGTCTTTGGCAGGCACCAAAAAGACAACAGCGGAGGTGCCTGTCTAATATTCATGGGGAAGAGAGTTCCAAAGGACAGGTGCCACCACACAAAAGGCTCCATTCCTACATTGTGCAGAAGAGACCTCCCGATAAGATGGTATCTGCAGGAGGCCCTCACCTCGATTGGATATGTAAGCGGTGAGATGCTCTTTCAGGCATCTTGGTCCCACATCCTGGGCTCTATACACCAGAACCGGCATCTTGAATTTAGTAGGTTAATGTGTTGGCGATATCCTGCCCCAGTGAGCTGCCACATTTTGCAGAATCTGCTGCTTCCAGACAACCTCAAGGAGCACATTGCTGTAATGAGCTTATCAATGCATGGGGGATAGTGGTCAGGCTCTGTTATATGGTTGGTAACTCTAACTGCATCTCCTCTTCTGTCTTCCTTAGGCCATGTATTCAACAAACCGTGGGACGGTTGGGGGTTTCTTCTTAGCAGGCCGGAGCATGGTCTGGTGGCCGGTAAGTTGTGTCTAAAGAGCCAGCTCCCCTGAAAAACAGCCCCCTCCATTTTCCACCAAGAGGACCACAGGCTGAATCTACCCTATCTGCCCTTCCCGATTTTGCAAATTGCAGACTGAAACAGAGAACCATATCCTCTGAAAGGGACGCTCCTCTGAATTTTGCAATGCGGTTCTCCAGACAAGTAAATGTGTACAAAATTGCACCTGCTTGGGTAAAGCGTGCATAGAACGGTATATGTTCACGAAAAGAACATGAAAAAAGTATATTAGGGGGACATTGCTTTGCAAAAAATATGTAGATTAGGCAAAATGTTGGCCATTAGGAGAAATTTGCGTGAAAATGCTGGTGAGTTTTCATGAGGATTTTAAAAAAGCAAACTGATAGAGAAATGTGGAGAAGAGACTGGAAAAAAACAGGAAACCAAGAGAAACTGAAATTTTGCAGTCCAAAGTAGTGTGGGGAAGGGGGAAACCAGATTGGCAAAGGTTTGCCTATGCAAAGCTTTGCTGCTGCTGGCTATTGGTGGATGGTGGAGGGGCAAGACTGTCTCTGCTCCTTTGCCCATCCTTATTGCACCAGGGCTCCTGAGGATAGACCGTGGAGGAGCAGGGCAGCGGCTGGTCTGTTGCCTGGTGGATGACTCAGTGAGGTGCCCAGTGAGGTGAAGAGAAAGAGCTTGTTCCTTCAGAAAGCAGAAGCTGTCCTTCTTACCTGATACTCCCTTGGAGGGGGAAGATCTCAGGATCAAAGTAGAAAAAGGAACAGCTCATTCTTTGCCAGTGTGAGCAGGAAAGGGGGATGAAATAAACATCTTATATATATTTTCTTCTCATTCAACTTTTGGCCAAGTCTCATCAGTCTTATTTGTTTGCTGAAAAACATGTTTATCATGTGTTTGTTTGTGTTAGTGTGTGTGTGTGTGTTGCTCTAAGTGGCTTATGTGCGGAATACGTTGGTGTAAAACAGCACCTGCAAAGCAGGCAGAGTCATACAATACAAATACAAGAGTGACACAGTTTAAAAGAAGGATGAGTGGGGGGAAATTCGGGGGGTGGAGGTGCATTCGTGGTGGCCTGTCGACACACCATTCCTATGTTAGTTTTTCTGCGGTGTCTGCTATTATTTCTGTCCAGAGGGGCCCTCTTGTACAATGGTGCAACAAGGGCTGGACAAAAAAAATAAATTGAAAGTGGGATTGCATATAAATGTCCCCGACACCGTTTTGTGCAAAAACTGCCCTGAATGCACAACGAGAAGAGGTGTCTGGAGGGGCTCAAAGGCTTCACTCTGTCCCCTGTGTGACGCTGGCTCTTTTAAAATACAGTGGTACCTCGGGTTAAGTACTTAATTCATTCTGGAGGTCCGTTCTTAACCTGAAACTGTTCTTAACCTGAAGCACCACTTTAGCTAATGGGACCTCCCGCTGCTGCCGCGCGATTTATGTTCTCATCCTGAAGCAAAGTTCTTAACTTGAGGTACTATTTCTGGGTTAGTGGAGTCTGTAACCTGAAGCATATGTAACCTGAGGTACCATTGTATAGTGTTAAGGCAGTGGTTTTCAACCACTGTGGCACCCTGGGGTGCCTTCAATGGTGGTTAGGTGTTCTGTGGGCAGCACCAGCCTCCGTCCCTCCTTCCTTCTCTTCCTCCTCTGATGCTCCCTCATGTCTCTGCCTCCAGCGGCTCACACAGCTGTTTGTTGCAGCGGACCTGGCTACAAGTTCTCCAGGCGAATGGTGCCTCTGGGGCCAGCCAGGGGTTCTTGGATGCTGGGAGCTGAGGCAGCATTGGAGTAAGTAAGCAAGCAAGCAAGCAAGCAAGGATTTCTGAGGAAAGGAGAGAGAGGAGAAGGGGCTGAGGGAACCCTCCACAAGGGAGGGTGTCCATAAAAGGGGTGAGGGGTTGCCAGCTCTGCAGGTGAAGGGTGACATAACTGGGCACCTGGGCCCCACAGGGGAGCCACAGAAAGATGTAGTTGGTCAAGGGAACCATGGACTCAAACCTCTGGGTTTGAGTGAAAACTTCTGGGTTAAGGGAAGTGTGGGAGCAAGTCTGAGAAATGGTAAAAGCTCCCCTTTTGTGCAGATGCCAGGCTATCGTGTTGTGTCTGAATGCCTCAGCCTTCTCTTCGATGGAGATATCCATTTGCTAGAAGTCCGTTCCAAGCAGAATTGCAGAGACATGGAATCCATTGTGGTTAATCATTTTCTCGGGAAAGCGTTCCTAATTACCCGGCATTAGCCTTAATCATTAATTGAAGGGAAACTGAGAGAGAGAGAGAGAAGAAGCTGCCCTTGCCCTTCCCTATCCTGGAGGCTTAAAGATGGAGAACAAGACACTTTGCGGATTAAAACGACAGGGGAACTCCCCCACTGAATGAAGCCAGACAGGACAGTGCAGGCAAAGTGTTGCAAGCCAACTTACCCTCACACGAACGCTGGCTCTTAAAATGGTGACAGCAGCTGCCTTGTAAAGAAGCAACTCTGTCTAGGTCAACCAAGGAACAATTGCCAAATGGGTGTTGGCACAAGCTCTGCTTCCATTGCTTGTCCGCTGGGTGGTGAGGCTGTGAGAGGAAATAATAATAATAATAATAATAATTTATTATTTATTATTTATACCCCACCCATCTGGCTGGGTTTCCCCAGCCACTCTGGGCGTCTTCCCACACAATATTAAAATACAGCAATGCATCAAACATTAAAAGCTTTCCTAGACAGGGCTGCCTTCAGATGTCTTCTAAAAGTCTGGTAGTTGTTCTTCTCTTTGACATCTGGTGGGAGGGTGTTCCACATGGCAGGTGCCACTACCGAGAAGGCCCTCTGCCTGCTTCCCTGTAACTTGGCTTCTCGCAGTGAGGGAACCGCCAGAAGGCCCTCGGCACTGGACCTCAGTGTCCAGGCAGAACGATGGGGGTGGAGATGCTCCTTCAGATATACTGGACCAAGGCCTGCAGGAGGCAAACTCCCAGGACCATGGGAGCTCCCGTAGTCCATTTGTATTCAGATGCAGGGCCTGCCCTGACAGACCGCTTGTGGCGCTCGAGCCACGCTGTCTCACAGTTGGGCCGGCCGCTGGCCCTGGTTGTGGTCCAAGGACCCTGGGAGGTCCTCATGTTGCTTTCCCCTGGAAGAGGGCTAGACGTTGGGTCTAATTCTGCCTCTGGGGATGTGAGGCTGAGATCCAAAGGTGGTGCAAAAGCAGCATATCTATGCATATAAATTCAGATCTAGCTGCAATCATGTTCGATGTGTTCATGTTGCTGGAATCCATGTGGGGAACTCCAGGCTCCAACCCACAAAAGTTTACGATATGTGTCATATGGAGCCGCAAGGGATTTTGCATACCCTCCAACATTTCTCCGATGAAAATAGGGACGGCCTATTCCATAATAAATAATAATAATAGTAGTAATAATTTTATTATTTATACTCTGCCCATCTGACTGGGTTCTCCCCAGCCACTCTGGGCGGATTCCAACATATATATAACCATAATAAAACATGAAACATTAAAAAAACTTCCCTATACAGGGCTGTCTTCTAAAGGTTGTGCAGTTACTTATCTCCTTGGCTCAGGGGTCACGTAACTCCATACCCTCCAATGAAAATAGGGACGTCCTAAGGAAAAGTGGGACATTTTGGGATCAAATCGGAAACCAGGACGGCTTCTGTATATCCAGGGTTGTCCCTGGAAAATGGGGGCACTAGAAGGGTCTGGTTTTGTTGCCCCATACCTAGGTGACTCCCAGCCCACCCTCCTCCCTCAGGCTAAAGGACATCTCTCCTTTCTGCTTCCAGATTGGTGCCTCTCTGTTTGCCAGCAACATTGGGAGCGGCCATTTTGTAGGCCTGGCCGGGACGGGGGCAGCCGCCGGGATCGCGATCGGGGGCTTCGAGTGGAACGTAAGTACCTTTGATTCTGTGGCTTTGGAAAATGGCAGTTACCAGTTTATTTTTGGGTCCTTCACATTTTTAACCCTTCTTGCCCGGGGATGGTTTTTTCTTTTTCTTTTAAACCTGCTGATCAAAAGTGTTGCTCTTCAGGTGGGTGGGCAAGATAATCCCATCACATTCCTGGATTCCATGTTTTTGAGCACATGCCATGCTGGCTTGGGGTGATGGGAGCTGTGATCCAACAACGCCTCAGGGGCCATGTCATCATCCCTGGTTTTTGGAGAACCCAGATCAGGCCCTGATCAGGTGTGTGTGGTGTAACTAGGCTCCCCAGTGGCAAGATGTCTCCTGATGTGTTGGCATGTGGCTCAGCATCCTGCCAAGATGCACCCAACCTCAGTGGCAAAAAGATAACGCTCCATCTGTATCACTAGAGGCCCCAGTGATCTCTGTGGCTAGAAAAGATTTCCACTGGCTTTGGCTGCTACGCCTGATGCCACCATTCCTGGACCAGGGTAGCCTGATCAGAGTGGTCCATGCATTGGAGACCTCAAGCCTTGCTTACTGTGATGCACTTTTTGTGGGGCTGATGTTGGCAATGAGGGTAGAATGTGACAGCCGAGCACCCAGAGGTGGACTTAGCACAGCGCGATTGGTTCTCCCGCACAGGGCACCGAGCCAAGAGGGCACCTCCCCATCTCCTTCCCAATGCCTAGTAAGTGTTTGCTTTGGAAGGGTCCTAAATTCCCCCACCCTCCTTCCTAAAGCCTGGTTGGTGCTTGCCCAGCTTTGGGAAGGAGACAGGAGGGTTCTAGGACCCTCTCAGAGCCTTCACACCTCCTTTCCAAAGCCCAGTGCCTCACTTAACCAGCTTTGGGAAGGTGGCACGAGATCTGGGGTGTGTGTCAAGGTGCCATATTAGCAAGGCCCACCCCTGCAAGCACCACACAGCTCATAGGAGAGAGCTACACTGGCTGCCAATTTGCTACAAAGTTCAAGATCCTTTGTTAGGACTTCATGAGCCCAAAGTACCTATGGACTGCCTGATTCCTTACTCCCCACCACAGTCACTGAGATCCTCTGAAGGGCGCCGCTGGCAGTCCCCCAATCTTCCTGAGGTTCGGGTGGCCTATACTAGGGACTGAACCTTTAATGTGGTAGGGCCTGTCCTGTGGAACTCCTTGCCACCAGAACTCATCTGGCTGGAGTCGTTTTTGTTTTCCTTCAAAGTGCATTGCTCAGACAGGACTTTGGCCCATTACCACTCAGGTTTTATGGCTATGCTGCTAATGCTTTTCCTGCAAAAACCTTGTGCACCACTTTGCTACATTTTCTGTGTAAGTGCAGTCTGTAAATACTTGGATAAACAAATGCATCAACAAAAACTTTCCATGTGTTCCAGGCTCTGGTGATGGTGGTCATTCTGGGCTGGATGTTTGTCCCCATCTACATCAAGGCCGGAGTAAGTCCACAACGGGGGCAATTTGGCTTCCTCATTCGCGGCTCCTGTGCTTGTCTTATTTTCTGCATATCACTGGGGGTGGGACGCCCAGGCTAAGGGAAGAGGGAAGGGGTTTGCAGGAGATCTGCCTGGCAGCGCCTGGTGTTCTCAGCAAAAGGAGCTCTCACTGGGCTGCTGGGTAATTATTGACAGGTCTCCTTTCGTGCGTTCATCCACACATCCCCAATTGCCACTGCTTCCTTTTCATGGGTAATGGCTTTGTGCATAGTTCCTCAGCTGGGATTTGCACCTACAGTTTCTAGGGCCCACCTTTGCCAGCTTCCATATTTACTGGGAGGCTGGGCCGGGCCTGGCCAGGCCACGTACCCCTGCCCCAGTGCTCTTCTGCTTCCTCTAGCTGCTCCAAACGCCTTTTCTTCCTCCTCCTTGCAGGTGGTGACAATGCCAGAGTACCTGCGGAAACGGTTTGGGGGGAAGCGCATTCAAATCTACCTTTCCGTCCTCTCTCTCTTCCTCTACATCTTCACTAAGATCTCAGTAAGTGGAACCATGGATCCAGCACCCTTTCCCTCACCCAGACTAACTTTTTGCCTTTCAAGCTCTGTGTGCAAGGATGGTTTTGTTGTTGCTGTTGTCCTAGTGCTTTCCCCATGGAAAACTGCATTTTACAACTGAATCAGACGCGGGTGGCGCTGTGGGTTAAATCACAGAGCCTAGGGCTTGCTGATCAGAAGGTCGGCGGTTCGAATCCCCACAACAGGGTGAGCTCTTGTTGCTCGGTCCCAGCTCCTGCCAATCTAGCAGTTCGAAAGCACGTCAAAGTGCAAGTAGATAAATAGGTACCACTCCGGCGGGAAGGTAAACGTTGTTTCCGTGCGCTGCTCTGGTTCTCCAGAAGCAGCTTAGTCATGCTGGCCACATGACCTGGAAGCTGTACGCCGGTTCCCTCAACCAATAAAGCGAGATGAGTGCCGCAACCCCAGAGTCGTCTGCGACTGGACCTAATGGTCAGGGGTCCCTTTACCTTTACCCGAGCAAACAGTCATTGTGTTTTCTATGGATTGCATTTGTTTCAATTCAGAAGTAAAATGAGGGTTTTTCCAGGGAAAATGCCAGGGGAAAAACCACACTGGGACACAAAGATTTAAAGCGCAGACCTGTGTCTGGAAAGTGTGGTGCAAAAGGAAGTCTGGGTGAGCCCTAGGCGTGAAGGGAAAACAACATATACATCATATAATGTTAAACACACCCCCGTTACTGCTTCTGGTTGCCCTATAAGCTCCCCACTGGAAGATCGGCTCTAGGGCATGTCTGACATTTTGGACTACAAATCCCACCAGTCCCTGCTATCATAGTTGCATGGGCTGGGGCTGGTGGGATCTGTAGTCCAAAAGCTTCTGGAAGGGACCAGGCTGGGACAGGCTGCTGTGAAGCCAGAAGAAATAATGGGAATCATGGGAAATAATGGACATCATGGGAAATAACATATCATGAGGTAAAAACCTGGCAGCATCTCTTCCTGCTTGCTGTATGAAGCATTATTCAGCCTGCACACAGTAAAAATCCATTTAAAGCTCATCTCCCGTCCCCCACAAGTCCTGGGAACTGTTGTTTGTGAAGGCTTCTGAGAACTGTAGCTCCAGGAGGGGCAAGCTACAGTTCCCAGGATTCTTTGGGGGGAAGCTTTATGCTTTAAATGTATGGCATGTCTGCAGCCTCAATAGGAAAGAGGGGCTTTTGGGATTTTACAGCCCACCAGACTGGAGGTCACAGGGGACCTTCCTTCAATCCTGCCCCCTCCTTTGCAGCTGCTGCCTGGTGGGGTGGGGGCAACCGCTGGCCAGTTCTTTCCCCGCAGTTGCCATGCAAGGGTACTCTTTGCCCTCATGGGCAACAGCTGAGAGATAATCATACAAATTAGCCCGAAAGGCCAGGCCTTTTGCCCTCCGTCTCCGCCAAGGCGGCAATAATCCATCTCTATCAGGGTTACTAATTAATCTGGAATGGGGCAGGGAAAAGGTCTGCAGCAACCTGCCCCCCCCCCACTTCCTTGCACTTCAGCACCAGTGGCAATCTTGGCATCCTGGGACAGAAATGAACCGCTTTCTTTTAAAGTAGAAACTCATTGCAGAACCATTACTCAAGTTCTGTTTTAGAAGTTATAATTTGTCTAACGTACAGTGTCCAAAGGATTCTATTGATTGTCCTTGCACACCTGGTACGGTAGGTCTGTCTTATTATGATTTCCACTCATACTGCAGATGGCGAAACAGAGGCTGAGAGAGGGAGAGTGACTTGCCTAAAGCCATTTTGAGAGTTCATGGAAGACATGGCCTAGGAGCAGGGAACGTCTCCCTAACCCTTGTTTTTCAGCCTCACCTCTCCTCCATCTGCAGTCGGCAGCAATCATACCAACCTACCTCGCAAGGTCGTTGTAAGGGTGCTGGGTGGTAGAATATGTGTCGACCCACAAGCAAGTCCCACTGAGTCCAATGAGGGCTTACTCCCAAGTAAAGCAGCCTGATCAGAGAGCACATGAATGTCGGAGCTGCTTGCTGGTGGCATCAACGTGACCTTGCCGGCAGCCACTGTTTCCAGTTGATTAGCACGTGGCTCTGTGGAGGTGATTCCTGCCTAAGGTGAAGTTTAGTAGTCGGAGAGAGGCGATAAAGCCTTAATGGGGGCCGTAAAAGACACTTAATGAAGATATCAGATGCAGCCGGTTGAGCTGGATCTCCAGTGGGAAAGCCTTGGGGAGCCGCCTTCTTAAAGAGCTTCAATAATGAACAGCCTGCAGGATAGTTTTTATAGTTTATGTAAGATGCGGAAGCGACAGGCATCTCTTGTGCCTAAGGGTCATAAATGATCACTTGGTTTTGAGGAGGAACTCTTTCCCAGGGAGGAAACGGATAAAGCTTTGAGGCTAGAGGCAGAAAACTGAAACATTGCCGTGTGCTTGCCATGCTGGTTAATGTGGGGCCTGGCTTTGGGTGTTTCCAGGGGTGGGTGTTCATACCATCACTGCCAGGTGGCCCCCTAAGGCCCAGATTCCTAGCTTTCATTTCTTTGTTTTGAACTGCTCACTCCTATCTGACATTTTGCAACCGAAATGATTCCTCTCTCATCACTTTGACTATGTGGCACCTCTCCTCAAATCCACACCTGACATTCTTTGATTGATAAGATAGATTTTATTAAAATGTCCCCATGCTGCTGACTTTCTCTCTGCCCCTGGATCCACCCTTTCTCTCTTCTGAGTATAAATACTCAACATCAGGGGTGGATCTTCACACGGGGGGGGGGGAGGGAGGAGACACTATAAATAAGTCAGAAATTAAATTGTTATAACAAAAGGAAAAAAAACACTATGGAAAACCACTTGGATTTTTTTCTCTCTCTCTTGCGCCAACTGGTGTTGCATGTTTATAACACATTCAAAATGCTGTTTCTTGACTAATGTAGCTGAGTCCCAGGTTATGTTGATGCTAGTAGGCAACCAGCAGGTAATAGGGATTGCAGGACTGTAGCTCATGGTAACCCACTTCCAGGTGAGGAGGATGTTCAACAAACTCTCTGTGTTTGTTGGTGAAACTCCCGGGAGCACTTGCAACCTGGCCCTGTGGGCATAGTTAAACTATGGGACTCATTCCTACAGGAGGCAGTGATGGCCACCAACTTAGATGGCTTTAAGAGAATGCGACAAATTCATGGAGGAGAGATGTTGATGGCCACTAGCCTTGATGGCTATGTTCTGGATCCTTGTGGGTGCATGGTTACCCATTACCACCACTGCTTAAAAACACTGCTCCTCCTGTTCTGTTTCAGGCAGATATATTTTCTGGTGCGATCTTCATCAAGGAAGCCATGGGGCTGAATATTTATGTGGCCATCATTATCCTGCTCACCATTACAGCCCTTTATACCATCACAGGTGAGTCTTTGGGTTCAGAGGGTCTCCCTGCTTCCCTGTCCATTAAAGATAATAAGCTGCTGAAGTTGCAAATCCCATCCCGGGTGGGATTAGTGTCTGTGTGTGTGGTTTGGGAGCTGCACGGCCAGGGAAAAAACAATGCTATCCAGGGTTGTAAAGACTGCAGAGAGAATAATTGGGTGCACTCTTCCCACCTTAGATCAAATCTATGCTGCCAGGTGCCATAAGAAAGCAGCAGAGATAGCGCAGGATAGTACGCACCCAGGAAATGATCTCTTTCAGCTTCTGCCTTCTGGAAGAAGGTATAGGGTTATAAAGACCAGGACTAGCTGCCTGAGAAACAGTTTCTACGCAAATGCAATTCTGGTTCTAAACGCAGCATAAGGGGTCTCTATAGTATAGTGTATTTTAAAATGGGGTTTTAGAGTTTTTAGGGGTTTTTGAATGTTTTATGTAGTTTTGTTGTAGTTTTATATAGTTTTTATGTAGTTTTATGTAGTTTTTATGTAGTTTTATGTAGTTTTTCAATTTCATTGTTCTACATGGGACAATGACAATAAAGACATTGTATATCGTATATCATAGGGAGAGAGAAAGGCTGCCTGTAGCCTTGAGTCACATGTGACCATCTCCCTGTGTGTCCTGAGAGAGAGAGAGAGAGAGAGAGAGAGAGAGAGAGAGGTGTATTCTCTTGCCAAAGCAAGATGAGAAAAGCTTTAGCTTTGGCAAATAGGTAAAGGCAGTGATGCTGGGGAAGGGGTCCCTCTCCCTCAGAGGAATCAGGAGATGTTCTCCTCCTCACACTGCCCTATTGCTCTTTCTATCCTTTTGGCTCTTAGGAGGACTTGCGGCCGTCATCTACACGGACACATTGCAAACTTTAATCATGCTGGTGGGGTCCATTATCCTGACCGTCTTTGGTAAGCAGACAACACAAAGGAAAGGTTGAATGTGTCACTGAAAAGTCTACAGTGGTACCTCGCAAGACGAATGCCTCGCAAGACGGAAAACTCGCAAGAAGAAAGAGTTTTCCGTTTTTCGAGGTGCTTCTCCAGACGAATTTCCCTATGGGCTTCCTTCGCAAGACGAAAGCCCATAGGGAAATCTCCGGGGACAGCGGGGAAGCGCAGCGCGTCTTCCCCACTGTCCTCGGACCTCCTCCGAAGGCTGGCGGTGGGGCGGAGAGACCTCCTCCCCCCGCCAGGCTTCGGAAGGCTGCTCCGAAGGCTGGCGGTGGGGCGGAGAGCCCTTCTCCCCGCACCAGCCTTCGGATGGCTGTTCTGAAGGCTGGCGGTGGACCGCCAGCCTTCAGAACAGATCCGGGGACAGAGGAGAAGCGCAACGCGCCTTCCCCTCTGTTCCCGGACCTGTCCTGAAGACTTGCGGTGGGAGGAGGGTTTTCCTTCCCACCACCAACATTCAGAATGCTGTTCTGAATGTTGGCGGTGGGGAGGAAAGCCCTTCTCCTCACCGCAAGCCCCGCAAGCTCCGGGAACAGAGGAGAAGCGCAGCGCGCCTTCCCCTCTGTTCCCGGACCTGTCCTGAAGGCTTGCGGTGGGGAGAAAAGCCCTTCTCCGCACCGCCAGCCCGGCAAGCGGTTTCCATAGGAACGCATTAATTGATTTTCAATGCATTCCTATGGGAAACCGTGCTTCGCAAGACAAAAAACTCGCAAGAAGAAAAAACTCGCGGAACGAATTAATTTCGTCTTGCGAGGTACCACTGTACTCAGTATTGATCCAGAGTAGATTCTGGTGTATAGTTAGCAGAGTAAAAACTTACAACACGTTGCAGGATTCCCAAAAAATAGACTAGAGGCAATTAATATTACATCCAGCAGAGCTTTACTGCTACTGGAAGGCAAATGAGCATAACGGTCACAAATCCAATACATTCAGGACTGGCACTGTCCATTAGAAATCCAGTTGCAGCAGACTTAACTTAAACTTGCAACAGCTTATAATAAGTCTAAACCTTAACACTATATACAGAACACCACACCAGAAGGGAAAAAGACAGAAAGAGAAATTGAAACCCAGGCTCATTCTGGCCTCTTATTATATAGTCAGCATGACCTTGAGAGAAGAGATAAAAGAACCAGTTTAAACCAGCCGTACTCAGCTTCTCTGAAGGAATAACCCAAACATCATGAAGCTTCTTTCACACAGAGAAGCTTCCCGAACCCTCTTGAATTTAGTAGAATAGGAAAGATCTCTACACATCAGATCAATACTTTCTGTACTAAGAAATGCAAACTGACAGAAGCATCACCTGCCAGAGCCAAACTGACAGAAGCATCACCTGCCGGAGCCACCATTATTTTGCCGTGTGCGCTTGTGAGCAGTTAAACAAACCCCTCATCAGATGCTACAAGAAATTTCAGGTGACATAGCCTGGCTGTAACTCAGATGAGTGCCCTGCCTTAAATGAAAGGAGACCATTCGGTACTCGCCTGTAAAAGGGTTTTCTCACGCGTATGGGAGCTGATGGCAGGAATGGGCATTCAGACCCCACCTGGTGGTCACAGGCAAAATTGCACTAAAAACAAATCTCTTCAAATCTCTTGTAAAGCTTCTGAATTCAGTTTGGAATTCAGTTTTCATTATGACAAGCCGAAGAAGCAGTGCTGGATTAAACCCTGTGGAGGCCCCTAGGCAGTCAAAATCTCAGGGACACCACCCCACAACTCAAATTATCTCCTTATAGGTTTCTGATTTGACCCATCAACAATTTTAATACAGCAGTTTCATTACACAATATTATTTTGATCGATTGTCACAGGGCCCCTAAAAGGTGTGGGCCCATAGGTCGGTGCCTACTCTGCCTGTTTGGTAATCTGGCACTGCGAAAGAGGACAGGACCAACAACACAAAGGTAACCCATTAAGAGGTAAGAGACTCTCTGCAGCTAGACAAACAGACATGCTCAGAAAAAGGTATATAAGCAGCATCAAAAATAAGCCATGTATACCATCAGCCCGTATATGCCTGGGAAATCCCTTTTACAGGTGAGTTCCAAACAATCTTTCCCCCAGGCATATGGAGCTGGTGGCAACACCAGGGCTTACCAAAGCTCACTGATCTACAAAAGGTGGGCTCTGAAAAACTAAACAGGTGAACACAAATAAAATCAGCCTGGAAACAAAGTAGGAAAGAAGTAGAGACCCTGAGAGAGTAACAGAAGGCACGACTTTTGGTGCAGGCAAAACACAGAAACTGAATTCCAACGGAGGGAGGGGCTTGACAGGTGATTGATTTTGCTTGCAGTTTTGCCTGTGACCACTAGGTGGAGGCTGAACATCCATTCTTGCCATCAGTTCTACATGCCGGCTGGGGAGGGAATGCAGGTTACTTATCTGTGAACTTGAGAGAGTTCATCCCTCCGCCCCTCAGCTTCCCTGTACAATCAATTCAACAAGTGAAAATTCAAGTGGAGATTTATCATCAAGCGCATACAGCACACAAACACCGCGGTCATCACGAGGACTGGCAATTTCCTTTTCTCAGTGGCAACTGAGAATCTCTCAATGCCAGATCCACTATTTCTTACCCCCTGGAAATCAGCTGCGAATGTCTGGGGGGAGGGAGACCACATGCAGCATTAAAGAAGCCCAGCCTCCCCTGAACTGGGATGTGGATGTCTCTGTGCCTGCCTGGCACACATGTGTGTGAGTGAACTGGTACCTTACAAGGACTGTCAACTTTCCCCAGCATTTGAAGAAGTCGGAGGATATGAGGAATTTGTGCACAAGTACATGAATGCGATCCCGCAGGTTGGAAATTCCAGTATCCCCGAAAAATGCTACACACCCCGTCCAGATTCGTTCCAGATATTCCGGGATCCCATCAACGGTGATTTGCCATGGCCGGGACTCATCTTTGGCCTCAGCATCCTGGGCCTCTGGTACTGGTGCACAGATCAGGTATGGTGGGTCCTCAGGTCCACTCTGAAGGGGAGGGGTGATGGTGGCGCCTAGTTCCTGCTCAGATTCTGTCTGCGGAGGATATTTCTGCAGCAACGTGTGGTCAGCTCTTCCCTCCAGCACTTCCCAGAGAAGAGGGAGACAGTATAGATTTAGAACAGCGGTTTGCAGAAGGTCACAGTTCAGAGGCTGCAGAGGGGAGAAGCTGGGAAACATTGGGGGAGGAGCAGGAAGAAGACGCACCAGGGGAGAGACAGCTGACAGACTCAGTGTCTTTGGAAAGCATTCCAGATCCCCCATCTCCCAGGACCTGGCGGGCATTGAAAGGAAGAGAACAGAAAGCTCAGGGGCAGAAAACACAGATCAGTCAGCGCAGGGATGACGTAGAGTAGGAGAGACAGAGGGGATGGGGCTTTACTCAGAGCAACGCCATTATCCAAGAGAGACTGCATTTCTACATCTCTCTCTGTGAATATTGAATAAAAGACACTGGTAAGAGCTTCTTGTCTCTCCGTTACTGGCGGACTGCTGTGAGGGAGGGGGATCGGATTCCCTGAAGCATTACATGTGTGGCGCTTGGTTTTCCATAGGCTGAGTACTGAGACATTTGATTTCAGATGCAGAGATGCTAACTAGTAGTGAACAGAACTCTTAGGTAGTGGTGTAACGTAACAAGGGGGTGTCAGAGGGGCAGTGGCCCTGGGCACGGATTTTTGAGGGGGCATGAAGTAGGCGCGCCCCCCCCACAGGTGCCCGCAGCGCAGCCCGGCCCTCCTCTTCCAGCGTCAGAGGCACCAATACTCGCAAAGAGGAGCACACTAAAGGGTGTGTTTAAAATATTCACGTCTAAGTTGCTTCCAAAGTTTCCTACTTCCCTTAGCATAGAAAGAAACCACGTGTTTGGTAAGTAGGGTTCACATGGTGGAAAAGAACAAAGCGTTTAGTAGCCCTTTCTCCCAAGGTGAGGGGCTGTGACCTAGCTAAGCCTAGCAGGACAGCTTATTCTATGGTCTTAACCCCTTCATGCATTAATTAGAGTTAAGCATGTTGATTATATGAGCCTGGATATATCCTGCAGGCTGAACTGGGAACTTCTGCAAAGCAGATGCTCTACCTCTGAGCAGAAGTCCTCCTCTGAAGTAAAAATTCACCACACAAGCAACCGATAAGCCCACGCCACCCCAAGGAGCCTGCTCTGAAGTCAAGACTAGCCTGATTGGCTGCTCACTTTCCTCTCCATTCCTCTCCGGTAGGTCATTGTCCAGCGATGCCTCTCAGGCAAGAACATGTCCCATGTCAAGGCTGGCTGCATCATGTGTGGTTACCTGAAGCTGATGCCCATGTTCCTGATTGTCATGCCAGGCATGATCAGTCGAATTTTGTACACAGGTGAGATGAGACCTCCAGCCTCGTCCTCTCGTCTCCATCCGTGGCAGAGTCCATTCAGAGTGTGGCTCTTCCATCCATCCCCTCAAAGGGTGGTACCCACTGGGAATCCTGTTCATTTCTAGAATGGCGCACGCAGGATATCTCAGCCCACCCCACCCCCCAAGTAAGGTGCCCCTGTTTTTCTCTTTCCCGCAGATACGGTGGCTTGTGTCGTTCCTGAGACGTGTCTTGCGGCATGTGGGACGCCAGTTGGCTGCTCAAACATCGCCTACCCAAGGATGGTGGTCAAGCTGATGCCGAACGGTGAGATGCTTCACTTGTGCTCTGGCTGTTAGGAGGGGGCTGGGAAGTGGTGGACTGGAGGGAAAAACCCAACAAGACAGCAAAGCACAGGTGCAGGGTGGGTAATGACACCTGCATCGTTTTGTAAGAATACATCTGCATGGCTTTGGCTGCTGGGGGTTGCGTTTCCACAGAGTCAGGGCAAACAAGACTGTCAGGGCAAGAGTGGAGAAAGTGAGGGTGATTTAGGAAAGGTGGGAGCAAGCACTGCCCACCTTCGTGACTTAACTAAGCTAGAGCAATGAGCATCCCAGCCAATAAATCAGCTGGAGAAGTGCTGTGCTGAGTGCTGGGAAAGTCAAGCAGAACCCTGGGAAGGCAAGAGCCAGAACAGATCAGAGAGGTGCTTTGTTCTCCCCCCCCCAAAAAAAATAACTTTTATTCAAAATTAAAACAAAACATATCATCCAGAAACATATCATCCTTATTTCCCCCCCATTTTTCCTCCCTCCTCCTCCCTCCCACACAAAACCCACCCACCCCCCGACTTCCCTCAGTTCCAGTCTTTGATTTCTCTAAAAATGCTGTTTTCTGCATGTTACACAGTTGTATAAATCCTCAAACTATTTAGCTGATTATTATCAATAAAAAGTTTGTGAATGTTTATTCAAAACCAGCCAAGGAGTCCAGTTCGCTTTGTTGTAACTTCAAATACTTTGTAAAGGGTCCCTTTCATCTTTAAAGTCACAGTTATCCTTGTCCCGTAGCTTGTATGTCAGTTTTGCCAGTTCTGCATAGTCCATCATTTTTTCTTGCCATGATTCTTTAGTTGGGGTTTCTTCAGTCTTCTATCCTTGTGCTACCAGAACTCTCGCGGCCGTTGTCGCATACATGAAGATGTTTTTCAGCTTTTTTGGCAGATCTTTTCCTACAATCCCTAATAAAAATGCTTCGGGTTTTTAAACAAATGTTAAATGGAACATTTTCTTCAATTCCTTGTATATCATTTCCCAAATTTTTAAAATTACCTTACAATCCCACCACATATGATAAAATGTCCCCTCCTTTTCCTTACACTTCCAACAGATATTTGAACTAGTTTTGTACATTTTCCCTAACTGCACTGGTGTTGTGTACCATCTGTAGATCAGAGAGGTGCTTTGGCAGCAGCAGCAGCAGCATATAACTGGAAAGCACCGCACTCCTTGGCTCCGCCCTCCATCCGCTAACCTCTCCAGTTACCTGCTTCTCTTCCTCTTGTGTTTCAGGATTGCGAGGCCTGATGCTGTCTGTCATGCTGGCGTCTCTGATGAGCTCCCTCACCTCTATCTTCAACAGTGCCAGCACGCTCTTCACCATGGACATCTACACTAAAATACGTCCAGAAGCGAAAGAGCAGGAGCTCATGATAGTGGGCAGGTGATGATGACAAGTAGGAATGACTATTATGTGCTCACAGCTCTTTGCAACTTGAAACTTTGCCTGGGACCTGTGAGACCACCAAGGGGAACCTCACCCAGCCTTCCACCTGACCTGGAGGTTTTGAACTACAACTCCCATGAGCCCCCTTTTCATACGACCATGCTAGCCGGGGCTGGTGGGAGTCATAGTCTGAAACAGCTGCAAGGTGCACGAAATTGGGGAAGGTTGGCCTCATCTGATGGACAGCCCAGGCCCCAGCTTCTTTACCCAGATAGTGTTCATTGGGGCTGGCTCCCTAGAAAAGTGGTGCCTGCAGCTGCAGCCTTAGTCTGGTTCCTGCCCTCTGTCTGAAGACTCACAACCTAAGGATTTAAAGGTTTTTACAGGATGCCCAGCTTCTCTTTCCATATACATAGCATCCGGTTTGACGAAGAGTTCTGGAGGACGAGTTTGCTCGCTGCTTGGTGACATTTTTGTTGACCCTCCATGCAACACTTGGGTCAGCAACCAGGGCCAGGTTCAATGTCTAACTAACAGCAGTGAATCAGCAAGAGGTTAACCATACAGGGTGCAGTACGCAAGTAGATTTGAATCTCGAATGGCCCACCTTCTCCCAAGGATCTGTCCAACAGCTGCTTGGCAGCAGAACAGACTTCATCAGCAGGTTTTTAAACAGGGATTGGATGGCTGTCTGCCAGGGATTCTTGGTCCCTTCCAACTCTACAGTTCTAGGATTCTATGACAAGGAGGCAGAAGTGGTCCAGGCACCCTTCTGTTCATTAACATATTCCAGGAGTGACAATACGGCAAATTGTTTGTTTGTTTGTTTCATTTCCATCCCACCTTTTCCTCCAAGGATCTCAGAGTGGCATATATGGTTCCCCCCAACCTCCTTTAATCCTCACAATAAGTCATACACAGTGAGCTTCATGGCTAAGCAGGGATTCAAACTCTGGTCTCTTTCAGGTCCTAGTCTGGCACTCTAACCACTATGCAGCATTGCCTCTCAACCATAGATATAGAGCGCAACTCTCTCCAACTGGCCAACAAGCTTGGCTTGCTGAGTTCGGACACAGTATTTTCTCTGCGCTTTCTGCTTCTGCCACTTGGTGGGGTGCATTCTTTTCTCCACACATTTACATTTTTTTAAAAAATGGTTTTGCCTTACTGTGGCTTTTGGTTTTTTCTCTCTCTCTATAGGACCAATAGGGCAACTTAAGATTTTTCTTTGCTATGTGACACCTGTGGTGCTGAGGTGCCCCCCTGTGGACATTTGGACTTATTGCACATGTAGCATCCTGACAGGCTGAATACCAAGTCCTTCTCTCCAACAGAGCAGCCTCAGCTGACCTGGTGCCCTCCAACTATGTTGGACTACAACTCCCATCAGCCTCAGTGTCATATGACCCTGCTGGCTC
The DNA here is from genome assembly GCF_027172205.1 of Podarcis raffonei. Lineage (NCBI taxonomy): Eukaryota > Metazoa > Chordata > Lepidosauria > Squamata > Lacertidae > Podarcis > Podarcis raffonei. The sequence continues at coordinate 26,844,629 of NC_070617.1, forward strand.
TGACTGATGGGTGTTGTAGTCCAAAACAGCTGGAGGTTATTAGGTAATAGGGAAGGTTGAGATTCGACCACTCCCTGCCTATTTAAATTAATTCCCTTTATAACAGCTTAGTTGCCACCTAGACAAAATGGAAGGAACAGATGCTAGCTGTGCCATTTAATGGATCATGCTGTTTGCTAAAATATGGGATTAGTTTCTGCATTTGAACACTCGCTTAGGGATGTGATGTGAATGAACCCAGCATTTGCTCAATGAATTACTGTAATTGCCACTACAGTGGACGCTCGGGTTGCGAACGTGATCCATGCAGGATGCACATTCGCAACCCACAGTGTTTGCAACCCACAGTGGTGCATCTGCGCACTCACAGGTTGCAATTCGGCGCTTCTGCGCATGCGTAAAGCGCGATTTAGCGCTTCTGAGCATGCACAACTGCCGAAACCCAGAAGTAACCCATTCTGGTACTTCCAGGTTTCGGTGGTCCATAACCCAAAAAAACGCAACCTGAAGTGTCTGTAACCCAAGGTATGACTGTATACTGTTTTTCATGTGCAACAATAATAAAATGGTTCACAATGTACAAATAAAAACCGACAGTCAAAACCTCACCACGCTCAGGTGTGTCCAGGACCAGTGCTGGGGGCCAAGATGGACAGGTGGGGCTTCAGCTGTCAGCAAAAGCTGGAATGAGCAGGGCAATGGGAAAGACGTTCTGTTGTGCTTTGCTCTCAACCTGAGTTGGTTGGAAAGTGGCGGATGTGATTACAGTATCGCAGAATTGTAGAGTAGGGACTCCAAGAGTCATCTAGTCCAACCCCCTGCAATGCAGGAATTACAGCTAAAAAAATCCATGACAGATGGCCATCCAACCTCTGTTTCAAAACCTCCAAAGAAAGAGAGTCCGCCACCTTCTGAGGGAGTCCATTCCACTATCAAACAGCTCTCACTGTCCAAAAGTTCTTCCTAACATTTAGCTGGAATCTCCTTTCTTGTAACTTGAATCCGTTGGTTTCCTGGAGCAGCAGGAAATAAGCTTGCTCCATATTCCATGTGAGAGCCCTTCAGCTATTTGAAGGTAGCTATCCTATCACCTCTCAGCCTCTTCTTTTCCAAGCTAAACATACCTGCCTCCCTCAACCATTCCTCATAAGGCTTGGTTTCCAGGCCCTTGATCATCTCTGTCACTCTGCTCTGCATGGGTTCCATCTTGTCGATCTCCTTCTTACACTGTGGCGCCTAGAACTGGACACAGTGTAGTAAGCCCACAACTTATGCAGGCGTTATATTCCGGAAAGAACACCTAAAGCAAAAATCGCATATAGTCAAAATGCATTGGGTTCAGTGGCGGGTGGGAATGCCAAAGTCATTTTTCCTGGAACCCCACCCCCTTAAAAAAAATTCTTTTGCCACACACGTAAAGCTTGATGCACACAAATTAAATGTGCATTAAGTTGCAGGCTTACTATACTCTTGATGGGGTCTGACCAAGGCAGAATAGAGTCTCTTGATCTGGACGCTGTGCTTTTGTTGATGTCTCACTTGGAGGGGAAGAAGTCTCTGCCTACATCTTTAGGGTTTTTGAATGCTGGCATGATAGAGAGCTGTGATTAACATCTCCCTTCTGTTTCCAGGCTGTTCATGCTAATCTTGATTGCGGTCAGCATCGCCTGGGTCCCAATAGTGCAGTCGGCTCAAAACGGGCAGCTTTTTGACTACATTCAGTCCATCACCAGCTACTTGGGGCCCCCCATCGCAGCCGTCTTTTTCCTTGCCATTTTCTTCAAGAGGGTCAATGAGCAGGTAAGCTGGGGGGAGGGGTAGCACTCCCAGCAAGGCCTGGGAAGAGCAACTGCTGGGCTTGACCTCAATTCTCTGAGCGCCTGGGCAACTGTAGGAGGGGTATGCATGCGCAAAGGGCTATTAATGGCTACTAGCCGCAATAGTGATGCTCTGCCTCCATGGTAAAGGTAAAGGGACCCCTGACCATTAGGTCCAGTCATGGCCGACTCTGGGGTTAAAAGTCAATCCTTTATTAGGCATAGCAAACCACACATGATCAAACAAACACCGTAGACAACTTGTGCAAAATACGAATTCAGCATAACAAGGTTTGTCCCAGTCAGATCTTTAACTCCAGAGAAAATCAATTTGCATAAATAATACAATATAACACTACCACATCAATTAAGAACCACTAAATCTCTTTATAATGGCCCAGTCTTTCTGCATGGACAGCACTCAAAAATTCAGCCACTATTAAAGTAATTTGATCGTTCCTGTCCGAGAGCAGGTCCTGAACCATTGGTGGCATAGAATTGAGCCTGTTAAGTTGTAAGGCCTCTAATAATTGTCTTCTGGCATAAATGTCAAAATCACAAGAAAAGAAAATATGCTCCAAAGTATCAGGTTCTTGTTTACTACATTTGCAGAGACACTCTGCTTCTGGGAGAGCTAAATATCTTCCTCTTACTATCATTGAGGGAAACATATTAAATCTGGCTAATGACTCTGGGGTTACAGCGCTCATCTCGCTTTACTGGCTGAGGGAGCTGGCGTACAGCTTCCGGGTCATGTGGCCAGCATGACTAAGCTGCTTCTGGCGAACCAGAGCAGCGCACGGAAACGCCGTTCACCTTCTTGCCGGAGCGGTACCTATTTATCTACTTGCACTGGTGTGCTTTCGAACTGCTAGGTTGGTAGGAGCAGGGACCGAGCAATGGGAGCTCACCCCGTCGTGGGGAATCGAACCGCCGACCTTCTGATCGGCAAGTCCTAGGCTCTGTGGTTTAACCCACAATGCCACCAGCGTCCCCTGCCTCCATGGTAGGAGGTAGTAAATGCCTCTGATTTCCAGTTGCTAGAAACCACAGGGGGGGGGGAGTGCTCTTGTGCTCGGATCCTGCTTGCTGGCTTCCCAGAAAAGGCATCTGACTGGCTTGCGTGAGAGCAGGATGCTGGCTCTTCTGAAGGTTCTTATGTGTAAATAGAGGCAGCTCCAAGTGGGGCAGGAAGTGAGGACCACCTGTTAAGAGGGATGGAGCACTGTGCCTAGAAGCCATTGGGCTGAGTGCTGTTGCCCATGGTGTGACTCAGACTAAAGGGAAGAGGTGCAGGGCTGGATCCAAGCACCATTTGCGGAGCTGAGCTTTTTCTGCTGCTTCCTGCCAGGGGGCCTTCTGGGGCCTGATTCTGGGGCTGCTGATTGGACTGTCTCGAATGATCACCGAGTTTGCCTATGGAACTGGCAGCTGCGCTCAGCCCAGCAACTGCCCGGATATCATCTGCAAAGTCCACTACCTCTACTTTGCCATCATCCTGTTTGTCATCTCGGTCATCATCATTTTGACTGTCTCATACCTGACCAAGCCCATTGATGACGTCCATGTAAGCCATTCTCTCCCTCTTTGCTTTGATCTTTCTCCTCACTTCTCCTCTGCCCCTTCCCACCTCCGGATGGTGCTGCAAACATGGCACGTGCGTCTTTCAAAAGGAAGAACATCTGTGGGACACAGCACTGTCTCAGAACCTGTTTTGAACACCAAGGCTTGGTTCTGCAGCATGCAAAGGGATGAAGGCAAATGCCTTTGTCCACACTCAGATTTCTTCTGCCTTAACAGCTGTTGCATGCATCCACCCTGGATCAGAAGGAGCGTGGCTACCAGACAGGCTGGACACAATGTTTTCCTTTTAGAAATGAACCACAGATGGAAAGCCAGTGAAGGATGAGGCTAGGACCAAATCTTTGCTTAGTCAGTGAAGCTCCCCAGGGAATACCTATCTCTCTCTCTCAGCCTAGCCTACCTTGCAAGGATGTTCTGAAGGTATATGAGAGAAGTGCAGGGCCCAGGCAGTAGTGGAGCTTCATGCTCTGGGGTGTGGAGAGCAGGCGGGGGCAGGGCTGGCACGTGTCCTGAGGGCAGGGCTGGCACGCATCCAGGGGGCATGGCATGCCACCTGCAGGGGCGGGGCATGCTGCCTGCAGGGGCATGGCACCCAATGCGGGTGGGTGGGCAGCCGCAATGGCACCCTATCGGGATTGCGCTGCTGGGGGCGGTGTGCTCCCCCCGCACTCCTCTTCCTCCACCAGTGGGCCCAGGCCAGTACTATGGAAATGCTGAATAATTATGTCTCATATGCTCTAGTCTATCTTTGTACAGTGGTACCTCGGGTTACATACGCTTCAGGTTACAGACTCCGCTAACCCAGAAATATTACCTCGGGTTAAGAACTTTGCTTCAGGATGAGAACAGAAATTGTGCTCCGGTGGCACGGCAGCAGCGGCCCCATTAGCTAAAGTGGTGCTTCAGGTTAAGAACAATTTCAGGTTAAGAACGGACCTCCGGAACGAATTAAGTACGTAACCTGAGGTACCACTGTATTGTGCTAGATGACCTCGGTGTCCCTTCCAGTTCTACAATTATATGAGCACAGAGTGGGGCAGAACAGTAGAAGGGCATTTCTAGACTTGCTGCCCCCCAGTTTTCTGCTTCCGAGCTGTGAGCTGCCACGGCCTCTCCAGTTACTTCCACCACATGGGACACCCTCTCTGCACCGGACCCTTTCCCTCGCCCACGATGGTCTCAGCCCCCTCTCCCCAGGTTCATCTCTGTCTCCCTGTTCTGTGCCCACGGCAGCTCTATCGCCTCTGCTGGAGCCTGCGAAACAGAAAGGAGAAACGCATCGACCTGGATGCCGAGGAGATGGAGGAAGAGCCGGCCTACGAAGAAGAAGCTTGTAAGAGCTCTCCCCTTGGTTCTTATTTCTTCCTGGCACTAAATGAGGGTCAATGGCAGGGGGGCGCTGGAGAGGAAGAATCATCGTAGCTTGGTGGCGGTGCATCCACTTTGCCCATGGAAGGTGCCAGGATCAACCCCGGGCTGCATTTCCAGAGCAGACTCCTTGGAAATAATGGACCTAAGTGGGTCATGCCCATTGATATCAATGGGCTTCCCCTGAAATGGACCTGCATTTGATACCACCCACAGTACATGCCATTGAATGGTTTAAAACAGGGGTAGGCAAACTAAGGCCCGTGGGCCGGATGCGGCCCAATCACCTTCTCAAACCAGCCCACGGACGGTCTGGGAATCAGCGTGTTTTTACATGAGTAGAATGTGCCCTTTTATTTAAAATGCACCTCTGGGTTATTTGTGGGGCCTGCCTGGTGTTTTTACATGAGTAGAATGTGTGCTTTTATTTAAAATGCATCTCTGGGTTATTTGTGGGGCATAGGAATTTGTTCATTTTTTCCCCCAAAATATAGTCCGGCCCACCACATGGTCTGATGGACAGTGGACCGGCCCCCTGCTGAAAAAGGTTGCTGACCCCTGCTTTAAAACAATAAAACCAGTTCAGGCCAGAACAGGCTTCTAAGCGGTTTACAATGCATGCAAATCAGTCATGCAAACTTTACTTACTACCCACCCTTCGTCCATGGCTCTCACCCACTTGCCACTTGAGGCAAACAGAAAATGGCGCCACCACCTCCTCCGCCTGAGGGAAGCCCCGCAGAAAAACAGAATCTGGAGAGGAGCCGGTGGCGGCAGCGGTGACAAACGCAGGAGACGGCAAGCACTGTCCTCCTTAAGGGCTGGGATGTACTGCCTCTCCCAGCTGTCCCCAGCCTGCCACCTGAGGCAACTGCCCAATGGGTGGGCCGGCCCTAAGGTGCCACTATAGTACACAATAAAAGCACCCTATAGAAAAAACCTTTCTCAGCATCTTTTACAACACTCAGACTGACCTGTATGGTGGGAGTCTGGCACTGGGCTTCTACATTTTCAGCCTTGACCTTGACCTTTTTTTTCCTCTTGCAGTCCCGGACAAGGAGCAGGGTTGTTGCAGGAAGGCCTACAACTGGTTCTGTGGCTTGGAGACCATAGCAGCTCCCAAGCTCAGCAAAGAGGAGGAGGAAGCCTTGCGGGAGAAGATGATGGACACAACAGAGGACCCCTTCTGGAGGCGGGTGGTCAACACCAACGGCATCATCCTCCTGGCCGTGGCCATCTTCTGCCACGGCTTTTTTGCATAGACTCGTGTTTTTCTTCCCCCTTTCCCTTTGAAATGAAGGTCTCCCTCCCCCCCTGAGATTGCTTTGTGAAGCCATAATTTGTAAGTTCTGCCCTTACCAGGTCTGACACTTATTTGTGCCAATCAAGTTGATTAATTGTTTAATCAATTGAGTTAATTGGTGGGTGGGCTGCTTCTCCTCTGAAAGGGGGGGAAGGAGGAGCCCCACAGCTCAGAGATAAAGAGGAAGGGGTGAGGAGAACCACATCAGCAATGCTCAGGGTCCATTTTTGGACTCTATTTTTACAAAGTGTTTTTTATATATAAAAATGCTGCTTTTCTATGTTTAAAATGTTGTGCTATCCCATAAGTGATTCCTTGTAAATAATAATGATAGTAATAAGTACAAGTCCCTAAAATAGAGGCTGAGTTTCATATTCTGTGGATCTATCTGCTTGAATCCCTTTTAGGCAGAATCTCTAAATTGCTTCCCTCCCTTGCTTTTTCCTTTCCTGTTTCTCTTTTATCATCCCCCCCCCCCATTGAATTCCCACCCCCTTCCCATGAGCTCTTTTCTCTGGTCTTGGACTGCAAGTGGCTAGACTGGATTTTTATTACCACTGCGATTTGAGCAAGCTTGAAATTATTAGAAGGGTTGATACCTCCCCCTGCCAACCCCCTGAAACTTCAGTCTTTGACTTGACATGGCCTGCCGCTCTTTGTGCATTCTCAATGTATTATAAATTGTGCAAAAATAATAATACACGACTTATTTTTTAACAAACAGCAGCTTGCATTTTGTTTGAAAAGGGATCCCATGCTAAGGGGCAGGGCAGTTGCTTATGGTGCTGTGTGGTGTAGTGGTTACAGTGTCAGACTAGGACCTGGGAGATCTCCTAGCTCAGCTAAGAAGTTCAATGGGTGGCCTTGGGGGCCAGTCACTGCCTCTCAGCCTAACCCTACCTCATGGGGTTGTTGATGGGATTAAATAAGGAAGGGGAGAACCATGTATGCCACCTTGAGCTCCTTGGAGAAAAAGGTGGGATATGAATGCAATACATATATAAAAATAAACTGGATCTCCCACAGGCTCCGTACGACATGCAAGAGTTGGTGTAGCATTTGTGCAACCATCTTGGATGCTAAGGGGAGAGAGAGGGAGATTCCTTCATTGGTGAGATCATTTGCAGGACGGGTTGCTAAGAAGAATGAAAAGAGCAAATTGCCAGTGTGGCTTATGGACCGTTCTAGACCACAGTCCTGGATTCAGCCCTGTGGCTAGTATGTTCATTGTCTGGCTGTGGGCAAGTCCCCATTTCTCAGTCTTACCCACCTCACAGAATAAAGTGCATAACCGCTCCGTGTGTCTCTGTGGAGGAAGAACAGAATGTCAGCTTGAAATGGGATGCCTTCCTTGATCAAACTGCTCTGGCTTGTGACTAGGAGCCCACAGAGCATGCTGGATGCCTGAGGGTGGCTCAGGGAGCACCAGGCTGGATTTTGCAGGACCTTGGACAGCTCCAAGCAGCCAACTTGCTCATCAGGAGCTCCACTGAAATCTTTAAATGACTCCCTGGCCCCGCCCCCTTCCTGATGAGTGATGGCACACTGGGGGAGTCTGAGGCCCCCATTGCAAAGTGGGTGGGTTCCTTGAGGGAGTCTGGGGTGTGTTGGAGTTCATTTTGGGGGCAGGGTCCTGGCTCAGACCAAGTTGGGGGGGGCCTCTGCCACTTACCCCAGTTTTCTTCCTGAACCAGCTAAGTCCTTCCCACTCCCCTCCACCCATAAAGAGATCCAGCTTCTGCTCAGGATCAGGGTCATGACTGGACTAGAGCAGGGGTAGGCAATCTAAGGCCCGGAGGCTGGATCCGGCCCAATCGCCTTCTCAGTCTGGGCCACAGACGGTCCAGGAATCAGTGTGTTTTTACATGAGTAGAATGTGTGCTTTTATTTTAAATGCATCTCTGGGTTATTTGTGGGGCATAGGAATTTGTTCATTTTATTTTTTTCAAAATATAGTCCGGCCCACCACATGGTCTGAGGGACGGTGGACCGGCCCACAGCTGAAAAAGCTTTGCTGACCCCTGAACTAGAGGTATCATGAGGCATGTTCCCTCTACACACATACTTTGCCACCCTGGGCCACTTGGGAGGGGTTTCACACCTCCAGGGAACCTGAGGCAAGTTCACAAGACACTGGAGCCTCAGCTCCACAGACCTACAGAAGAAGAGGAGTTTGGACTTGATATCCTGCCTTACACTCCCCTTAAGGAGTCTCAAAGTGGCTTACAATCTCCTTTCCCTTCCTCCCCCACAACAAACACTCTGTGAGGTGAGTGAGGCTGAGAGACTTCAGAGAAGTGTGACTAGCCCAAGGTCACCCAGCAGCTGCAGGTGGAGGAGCGGGGAAGGGAACCCAGTTCACCAGATTACGAGTCCACTGCTCTTAACCACTACACCATGCTGGCTCCCATGAATATAAGAAGAGGCTGCTGGATCACACCAAAGGGCCCACCTAGTTTAGCATCCTGTTCTCACAGTGGCCAACCAGTTGTCTGTGGGAAACAAGCAGGATTTGAACACAAGCACAGTCTCCCCTCTTGTAACTTCTGGCAATTGGTATTTGAAGCATTGCTGCCTCCCAGAGCACAGCTAGCATCAATAGTCCTCTCCTCCATGAATCTGTCTGATCCTTTTTTAAAGCCATCCAAGTTGGTGGCCATCATTGCCTCTTGTGGGAGCTTCACAATTTTAACTGTGCACTGCATGAAGAAAGACTTTATTTTATCTGTCCTGAACCTAGACTGGGCTGTTTCTGTCATTAAAACCCCCCAAACCCCTTCTCTGAGCTGGCGGAGGTTGGAATCTTGCTCTCAGCTGGTGATTAAGTCCTGGCTACATTAATTAGAGCAGTGATCGGTGCTGACTTCAAGTGATGGAGAGAGGGGAAACAGGTGATTTGTTGATGCAGGCATCTTCTGGCGTCACCCGCAGCAGAGCATCGCTCCAGACCTCCCAGCACCACGCTCCGCGACTGCGGCAAACAGGCCCCGGCTGAGTCCGGCTCATTTTTAGAAATGTCAAGGCTTAATAGCAGGGCGGAGGGGAAGTGCCAGATGGTGACAGGCTAATTGTTGGATTTGCCATATGCAGGAGACAATGCAAAGGTTCCCCTCAATATTTCCGGGTGACTAAGTTGTTTGCAGCTGAATCCTCGGCTATGTTAAGCAGAAACCCGCCAGCGATTTCTCATCGAGCTGAAACCTTTTCTCTGCCTTTGGCAAGGAGAGGTTGGAGCAGGATGGGAAGCCATCACCTAGAGGCATTCCGTCAGGAATGTTGTTGGGTCTGTTCAGGTGATGTCAGAAGCCTGTGGTGGGGCTATAGGACCTGGAACGAAAGGGGGGGGGGCACCAGAGCCACTTCTCTCTTTCTGGGACATCCTGGTGGTATGGGAGCTTGAGGTGGTGAATGTGTCAAGGTTGCAACAACAACAACAACATATTATTTATACCCCACCCATCTAGCTGGGTTTCCCCAACCACTCTGGGCAGCTTCCAACAAAACACTAAAATACAATGACCTATTAAACATTAAAAGCTTCCCTAAACAGGGCTGCCTTCAGATGTCTTCTAAAAGTCTAGTAGAAGTTCTTCTCTTTGACGTCTGGTGGGAGGGCGTTCCACAGGGCAGGCGCCACTACCAAGAAGGCCCTCTGCCTGGTTCCCTGTAACTTGGCTTCTCGCAGCGAGGGAACTGCCAGAAGGCCCTCAGCGCTGGACCTCAGTGTCCAGGCAGAACGATGGGGGTGGAGACGCTCTTTCAGGCATTCTGAGGCCACAAACGCTTGAGGGTGGGGAGTGCACACAGTCAGAAGCATTCAATGCTAGTCTTACTCCGAGTAGGCCTATTGAAGTTAATGTATGTGATTAACTTAGGTTCATTCATTTCAATGGGTCTGAGTTGGATTTAGTTGACTCAATCTGACGGTGAGAGTTGTTTGACAGTGGAACAGACTCCCTCAGAAGGTGGTGGTCTCTCCTTCATTGTAAGTTTTTAAACAGAGGTTGGATGGCCACCTGCCAGGGTTCCTGCGTTGGAGGGGGTTGGACTAGGTGACCCTTGGGGTCCCTTTCAACTCTACAACAACAACCCAGGGAAAGAGACTAAAGTAAGCGAGAACCAGAGGTGCTTCTCCCACGAGACGAGGGGAAGTGCTGGTTTCTGAGTGGTGTTTAGAGCGGAGGGCAGGCAGGCAGACCTAACACACAAGGCACAGCCCAAGGAGTGCTCTTGCACAAGCTCCACCAGAACGTGCTAGTGAACTGTGCCTTATGTTAATGTGTGTGTGTGTGTGGTCATTTGGTATTTCCGCCAGTCCTGGACAGGAACTGTTGAATGCAAAGACTCTGAAGCAGCAACTGGAGGCAGAGACCGCTCCTGGCCCCTTTCCAGAAGACACCCCTTGCTCCTGCCTTGGCACCATCACAGCCCTTGGAGTCCACATTGATCAAATTGAGGCATTGCTCCAGAGTTCATCATTGCCAGGAATGGTTCCATTTCCCCCACCTGCTGACAGAGCTTGGGGAATCTTCATCTTTTGTCTCTGCGGCTTGTTCTGTGAGAGCTAGGGAAGGGTGATGGCAGCCTCCCCCAACCTGGTGCCCTCCAGATGTTGGACAACTCCCATCATCCCTGACTGTTGGCCGCCCTGGCTACCAGGGCTGCTGGGAGCTGTAGTTCAGCAGCACTTGGAGAGCCCCAGGTTGAAGGCCTTGGGTGGTGGCTGATTTTGAAGCTGTTGCTTCTTCGTAGGGCTATGAGAGGGAAGGGGCCAGTTGGCAAGATCAAGGACTGCATTTGTGACTGCATTCAAAGGGAGGGAGTCAGGCCAGGCCAGAGACATTTTGCAGGCTATAGCGAAGAAGTGCTGGCAGCCATGACATGTACAACAGAATTGGCGAAGGAATCATATTTCAGCACTAGTGATGGGATAGCTTCCTGCATGCCATCTGAGGCTACAGACACATTTAAAAGCTCCTGACTACCCCCAAAGAAGCCTGGGAACTGTAGTTTAAGGCTTATGGGAATTGTAGTTTTCTGAGGGCTAAACTACAGCTCCCAGGATTCTTTGGGGGAAGCCATGTGCTTTAAGTGTACAATGTGCACACAGCCTCATTGGCCGGCTAATTTGGGATGGGGGCAGGATACGCTCTGCCCTTCAACAGAGGTGGCTGCCTGAGGGGCTGAGGAGGAACAGCCTGAGGACATCTGCTGCTGCTATCTCCTGACACCTGAGGCAACTGCCACCCTTTGCCTATTGGTAGGGCTGGTTCTGGGGGGGGGTGTGGAAAGAGAAGAGACGCCTCTCACCGAGCTCTTCTAGGCTTGGAGTCTTTTTTCACAATTGCCCCACAGTACACCATATTATATCCTACAAAAAACACAGCACAATTCTCCCATGGGGCTTCCACGTGCAATAAAATAACCTGTCTGCCCCTCCCAGCAGGGGCCTGACACTGGGAGAGGCCTGCTCAGCTGGAGACAGTCGACCCCTGGACTCTGTAGCCCCTACAGAGGGACAGAGGTCAGCCTCTCCCTGGTGAATTCCCTTCCGCAGTCCTGTCTTGCCTTCCTAGCTTGCTGGCCTAGCAGCTGCCACTGAGTAGCAACAGGACCCACACCTGAGGTTTGGGGGGCAGGCCTTGTTCCTGAATCTATTCTGCCTGGCTTGCTCCGCAAAGGGTCTCACTCAGCCCACAGCGGCACACATCAGCAGAGAATCTACGAAGGGCAGCCATTTCAGTGGAGGTTGCACAGGAATTGAGCCCTGTGGGTCAGATCTCTTCGTCTCCCTACTGTCCAGAATGGTGCTAAGGGCCCTGGTTTCAGAGTTTGGTCACCAGCTCTGTCTACTCCCTCAGGGAAGAGTCTTGTGGATTAGATATTGTTACGAAACTTGAGTGCATTTTGTAATTTTACAAGCTATGTGACTCCGTTGCTCAGTTGGATTTTATACATTATGGTTACCAGATTTTTTTCAATGACTCTGGGAACACTTCTTCTTCTTCTTTTTTTTTTTTGGGGGGGGAAGCTGAGTAGCAACAGGGAGTCAGTAGTGGGGATGGTGAGGCAAAAGACCCTGAGTCCAAGCACACGTGCATATTGTATAAAGGTGCAAAGCCCTTCTTTCGCACCCTGTGAAACATAAATGCGCAAAGTTTTTTGAAAACTGGGCAACGGCCACCCACCTGTGACTCCTGAGGCCCCCCCCCCGATTAGTCAAAACAAAGGGGGAAGGGGGCAGGAGATCTGTACCACCGGACGTCCCCAGTTCCCCTTTGGTAGTGGCAGCGGCAGCCTCAGCAGCCCGGAGCCAGTCTGGTAGCGCAGTTGGCTCTGGCTGGCTTCCGGAGCTGCTCACTGCCCACTGCCATGGTGCCTGCCACTTTCCCTCTTGGAAGTCCTCATATGATGTGTTGCACACAAGACACATCATATGGGGACTTCCAGCGAGGGAAAATGGCAGGCGCCACGGAAGCGAACAGCTCCTGAAGCCAGGAGGCTGCCGCTGCCACATTTCCCAGGGACAGATTTGCAAATCGGGGGACTGTCCCCGGGAACTGGGGACATCTGGTAACCCTATTATACATGGTCTTTCATGAATCGTGACTTTGCTGTTATTTTTATTGGTTATAGTTCAGTCATGATTTATTGCAATGGCTGAGAGTGAATATCTGCTTAATTATTATTTGCTGATATTTTGAGAGTTAATCTGATTTTGTGATATGGTATTCCAAATGGAGCACTGAAGATCACTTGATTTGATATATGCTGTATGTTTTCTAGTCATTATTGGGTCAGATTGCTATAGGATGTGTGATCTTTGTTGTGTATTTTGCCGTTTCTGCAGCTTGTAATCTACCTTGTGTATACCAATATGGAAAGGTGGTATACAAGTTAAAAGAGAACTGAAACAAAGCTCCTCCACTAAACCAGTCATGCTAGTGCAGCCCACGCATGATGACAAGAGGCAGGCAGACATGGAGCTGTTGAAGCAGGAACTTTATTGTCAATTGCGTTGCTCTCCAAGGTCCCCGCCAGCCCGTTCCCTACGGCTTCCACTCAATGACTTCCACCGCAATCTGTGCCGCCCTCCTCACAGCCGGGCTGGAATCGCTCAGCCTCTTCCGGAATTCGGCCACGTGGCCCAGCAATATCTTCCGGCCCTCGGGGGCCTCTGACAACATGGTCAGGGCCTTGATGGAGTAAAGGCGGACTTTGCTCCTCTCATCGTGAATCAGGGGCAGCAGCGTGTCAATGGCGTCTGCATTGATGGCTGCGTATTTCCCTGAAGGTGACAGAAGGAAGGCCCTGTGAGATGCTAAAAGGAGAAGCCCTGCAGCAGCTGCTGGGGGTGGGTGGGGGTGTTTAAAGGTGGCCCCTGTCTAGCCCAGCCTCCTGGGCTTCCCGTGTCAGCCATCCAGGTGCCTCTTCTGGGAAGCCACAAACAGGTCACAAGCGCCATTTGTACTCCTTGGCATCCTGCCTCTGAGAGTGGAGGGAAGATATACCAGAGCGGGTTGCTTGTGTGAAGGCTGAGTGGCTTTTTCTGCAGCCCTTGGCAGGTCACATGTCAAGATTACAACTAGCAATGAAATGTGTGAGTGGCTGGAATTGGCTGGACCTTTGGCTATTCAGGTGTTTCTTGCCATCTGTACAACACAGGAATGGCCTCCACCACAGCTCGGAAGCCACCAAAGCTCTAGGCAGCCAGTGTGCTAGAGGTTGCCTGGGCAGCATCTTGGATCCTGCTGCTCAGTTGTGCATCAGCCACATGAGACAACAGGATTCCCCTCAGCTGACCCGACAGCTCTACACTTGGGGAGATCAGCCTTCTCCAAGCTGGTGCTCTGGAGAGGTTGCTAGATTCCAAATCCCAGAAGCCCTAGAAGCCAGCACAGCCAATGAGACGACGGGAGGGAGAAGCAAATGGAGGACAGCAAATTGTGAGGAGGCAGGGTCTAGCTAAAGCCTTGGGATAAGGCCAAAATGTTTCCAGGGACCCCATGGCTTCCCCTCAAAGCCTGGCTACATGCCCAGCTGCACTGTCCCGGTCTTTCTCTCTTGCGCCAGTGGCCTTGCCTTCTAACTTTCTGCTTTCCACAACTCAGCTGCCCTCCCCATTTCTCCTCAAAAGGAATTGGAAATCCAGAAGGTCCAGCCTGCCAGCTGCTCCCCTGCCTTCCTCTCCTCACCTTGGGTGGTGATGGCTGAATTCATCAGCGCCCCGGCAGCGTTGGCTCGGACCTCGGCGTCTTCATCTTCCAGAAGCATGACAAGGTCTGGGAAAACATCTTCCTCAAAGACCATGTTCTTCCCTTCCAGCGGGACACTGAGGGGAGCAAAGGGTGGGGATCAGCCAAAGAAACTCTAAGCCTCTCTGTGGGTCTGAGGTGTGTGTGTGTGTGTGCACACACGCTAAGAGCTGGTTGTCCTCTGGCCAACACGGGGGACCTGAGTTGTCCCTTATGTAAGAGAACGACCTCTGTCTTGGGACATTCTGATATTTGTAAAACGTAGGGCTACAAAAACAAAAAGGCCTTGTTGACCCATAGCTTAGCGCTACGTGTGAATCCTGCCCACAGATCTGCATCAATTTGTGATTTCTTTTTTTTAAAAAAAGACATGAAAATTTGTCAGCGTTTCAGAGCATGTGTCTCCTAAGACACACAACCTGGCAAGCAATTCCCTCCAACAGACCACAAAAATCTGGAGAAATTGTGTCTTGAAGGATTTTGGATTGTGTATCATTTTGGAACGGAAATTTGTGTATGTTTTTTGCCTCTCGCATTTTATCGGTTTTGTATTTTTCTCTGTCGGCCGCCTTGAGTGCAATATGAAAAAGGTGTGATATGAATAAACATGACAATAACAATGATAACTGAAATGGGGACTGGATTTCTCCTCCTCCCCGGGTGAGTCACTGGCCCTCACCTGATGGCCATCAAGGCCTGAGCTGCCCTGCTCCTGATGTTCACCCCTGAATGGCTGAGCAGCTCCTTCAGGATGTGGACGGCTCCTGTGGCCAAGGCCTCGAAGGCCTCCACCCGCAGGCAGCCTGTCAGCGTCTCCAAGATTAGCTCCTGGATATCCTCCAGCTCCGTCTTCAGCTTGAAGACCAGCGAGGGAACCAAGCCGCTCTCCACAATCCCGGTGGCTCCTGCAGGAGGAGGGAACAGAAGGAGGATCTGTGGTGGTGCCCCAAAAGCCCATGGCCTAGCCAAGCCCTCCCAGCCATGAGGATTGCCATTGCAAAACAGGAGGCAGCCGAGGAGAGAACAGGCTGTCTGCAAGGAGCCACTGGCAAACAAGCCTCAGCTGCCTGGTGACTGTTGCTAGGAGACAAGCAGCTCCATCGAAAGTGATTCACATGTGCGGTTGGGTGATGCGGAAGTTCGGTATACGAGGAGAACAGAAGGAGCCTTCCCCAACCTGTGCCCTCCAGGTACTTTGGACTACAACATCCATCAGCCCCAGCATCATAGGGCCGCACTGGCTGGAGCTGATGGGAGTTGTGGTCCCAAGTTGTTGGTGGTGTTTCTTCAAAGCAACCTTTCCTTTCCGAGATAACTGCTTAGGTTCCTTCTCCTTCATGGGGGTATGGGGTTTCCAAGGAAACACTTCTTTAGAAAGTATAGCACAGAATCGTCACCACCATCATTGTGGGGACCACAGTGCACACAGAGGGGGTGTTAATCCGTCCCTTCCTAGATATGACCTTGACAAAATGACACACACACCCCACTGTACTGGTATCAGCCTTACCCCGTTTCCCCACAAAACGTCTTCCCTTCCAGTATTGTAGTGGCTTTGATGACGCAAAGCGACTTCTCCTACAGGCTCCACTGCAATTTCATTGATGAAAAAGTGGAGCAATTTTCCACGGTGGCTTTATGGAAGATTATCAGTCGGCATTGTACTTGCCTGAGGGATAGCCAAGCAGGTGTTGTGTGGGGCTGTGCCATGGCAACAGGTTTGGGAGCATGAAATCTCTCCTCAGAGCCAAACAACCTTGAAAGCCTCATTGGAAAGCCTCTTGATTAGCCCCACAGATCTCTCGACTGCAGCATCACATGCGGTTCCTGTGCTACCGAGCAACTTGAGGAGTAGGGGTCTCAAGAGCAACACCTTCACCACCAGCAGCTGAAATCAGGGTGTGCGTGGTCTTAGGAAGCCAGAGTCCATAAGGCCTCTCTCTTGAGAGAGCTGCTGGAAGTAACACAGGTCCCTGGCTCAACCCTTGGTCTTGATCTTGGCCTGTTGATTGACCACACTTGTGAAGCATGTCTTGGGCTGCAGCTGATTACTTGTGCTCCCTCTTGGTTGTTTGGGGCACTGCTGTACCCTCATCCCAGCTCTCCTTGGTGAGGATATGAAGTAGGAGGCTCAGACCGCCCCCAGGACTGGCATCCCAGCCCCTAAGGGCGCCTGCTGGAGTTTGACAGAGGCTGAAGGTAAGCAGAGTCCCTGTAAATTTCCTTAGGAATGTAAAATGAGCCTGATGGGTCAGGCTAATGGCCCATCCAGTCTAGCATCCTGTTCACAATGTGGCCAACTAGATGCCCCCAAAGGGAATCCCACAAGCAGGACCTGAGCATAAGAGCAACTCTCCCCTCATGTGGGAGAGTCAGCCCCATATTGCATGGGACTGTTCTTGTTTTGCACAGGGAGGTGTGTGCTCTTGGAGCCATAGTCAATCCTGCTAGAGGTCCTGTGGATGGGAGTGTCTATGACAGGCATGGGAAAACTTGGCCCTCCAGATGTTTTGGGACTACAACTCCCATGATACCTAGCTAACAGGACCAGTGGTCGGGGATGATGGGAATTGTAGTCCCAAAACATCTGGAGGGCTGAGTTTGCCTGTGCGTGGTTTATGAGGAGCCTGGGCAGAATTCAGGGAGGACCAGGGTTAGGATCTCTGAAGCCCTCTAGAATGAGGCAAGGCAGAAATGGGGAAATGACTCCAGGGCGGCCTTGGGCTGAATGGATCTAGCATCCAAGTTTGGTGGGGAAGGCGTTAAATGAACCTGTTTTTGTTTGCTTGCTTGTTTGAAACGTTCTCCTGGCTTGGAAAGGCAGGTGTTGGAGCAGAGAAAGCCAACGTGTTGCCCTCACTGGATGTTCATAGAATCATAGAATTGCAGAGATGGAAAGGACCACGAGGGTCGTCTAGTCCAATTCCCTGGAATGCAGAAATCTTTTGCCCAACGTGGGGCTTGAATCCACGACCCTGGAATTAAGAGTATTGTGCTCTACCTAGTGAGCTATTTGTCTCAACTCCTAGCAGCCCTAGCTGCCAGCCTGCCTAATGGTCAAGGATAATGGGAGTTGTAGTCCAGCAAATCTGCAGGACACCATCTGGAGGGCTACCCCTGGACTGGGATAAATAACATTTACAAGAGTAATTGGCCGGAATAAGCACCAATGTTATAACTATGACAAGAATCAAGGAAAGGAGGTCTGGTTATATTTCAAACTAAGGGAGAAAAAGTGCAGACATAATTAAAAAATGCCCTGCTCAGAGCTTCATGTACCAAAAAAAAAAAAAAAAAAAAAAAGAGTCCATGCTGGTCTTTCTATATATAACTAACCTAGTTCTGCAGTTGATTTTAAAGAGAACTAGCTGGAAGATGAATGGAACCTGACTACTGTAAAGCTTGCCATGAAAGGTGAAAAATTAGGGGGAAAGCAGGTTTTCCATTGTGTTTGTGTCTCAATATCTGCATGTGCGCGGAAAAACCAGGTTATGGTACAATCATCACTGAAATGCTCCCTCAAGCAGGGCAATTTCATTTGGAGTTTTTGAGACAACTTTGCAAGGGAATGCATCTGCATTTGGGAACAACGGCCATTTTTTCAAACTTTTTTCTTCCCCAAACCAAGACACATAGGGTATAGGGCAGCACATAAATTTAATAAATAATCATAATCATAATTTTCTACCCTGTGTGAATTTGTAACCAATGTTATATTGGATTAATGATCATCACTTCCCCAAAGAATCCAGGGAGTTGTCGTTTATCGAGGGTGCTGAGAATGTCCTGCGGAAGAATATGCCAAGGGAGAAATGACTATTTAACCCATTTAAATCTTAAAAAGCAGAGACATAACCTTGCCAACAAAGGTCCGTATAGTGAAAGCTATGGTTTTCCCAGTAGTGATGTATGGAAGTGAGAGCTGGACCATAAAGAAGGCTGATCGCCGAAGAATGGATGCTTTTGAATTATGGTGCTGGAGGAGACTCTTGAGAGTCCCATGGACTGCAAGAAGATCAAACCTATCCATTCTGAAGGAAATCAGCCCTGAGTGCTCACTGGAAGGACAGATCCTGAAGCTGAGGCTCCAATACTTTGGCCACCTCATGAGAAGAAAAGACTCCCTGGAAAAGACCCTGATGTTGGGAAAGATTGAGGGCACAAGGAGAAGGGGACGAGATGGTTGGACAGTGTTCTCGAAGCTACCAGCATGAGTTTGACCAAACTGCGGGAGGCAGTGGAAGACAGGAGTGCCTGGTGTGCTCTGGTCCAGGGGGTCATGAAGAGTCGGACACGACTAAACGACTAAACAACAACAACAAACATCTATACTGTAGGGTTGCCCCTTAAGATTTACAAAAGGCATGGATCCACCTCTAGACAACAAATGGCAAGTTGCTAGCTAAAGGGCTTCCTGTGGGTGGAGTCAGGGTTCTAATTTTGTCTTGCTCTGTTGCTTGCTCTTACAGGGTGGTAATGTGAATTGAACATGTATATGGCCCCGGGGCAATTGTAAAATTAACGTTCTGGAATCTGAGCAGTCCCAGAGTTGTAAGGCCTGAGTTCAAGCCACCTGGCACTGGAGGAATGTGTGGGTGTGCCAGTTATATGACTTCAGCTTGCAGCGGAAGGAAAAGAATGTGATGCACACCCAGTCGGAAACCATCAAAACTGAGGGCTTCAGTTGACCTAACACAGGTGGTCAGCAGTCAAGATCTCCTGTGTTCGTTTGTTTAAAAGAAGAAGAAACAAGCACTTAGCAGCTGAAGATTGGAGCAGGTAGGACTAGATGGCACCGTTTTAAGTGGCATTGGGAGTGGGATAAAGGAAGGGAACTGATTCTCCGGCACCGTTTCTAAGAGCTAACTCCCACTCACTGCTATTAGCTTTGCAGGGAAAGTGTGTGGGTGCCTGTATGGTTCCCGTGTGTCTCCCCCAAAGAACTAATAGTACCAATGGGGTGGGGGTGGGGACACACGACTTAGATTGGGGGGTGTCAATTCTCTCTTCCCCAGTGTTACTCCCTGGTCTTCGAACCAGATGAGCGGGGCTGCTGCGGGTCTGATGATGCCTAGTTTGGCCCGTAAATACTTGAGAACTGTGCTTTGGCACAATTGACTTGCCTGTTCTTGGACTGTATTCTGCCATTTGTGGCTCAGGAGGAATGGCCTTGACTGGGGCACCATTTGGATAAGGCCCTTTTCTTGGGGCGGAACCTCAGCTTGGGAACTCTCTCCCCCTGAAAGCAGGAATGGCTTCAACATTAAAAGAAAACGATGGCTGGGAATCCAAGGACTAGGAATGTGGTGGGGTGGCCACTCCAGAGCAAAGCTAGGACACCCCGATTCTCCTTTCAGCCCCTGCAGCAGTGGAAATGCGGCCGACACCAAGTACAGAAGGTGGGTTTTGCTTGAGTTTCAAATGCTCCCCAGTGTGGGAATGTGGCCGATGGGCTCCAAAGACGTCAGCTACACAAAGGTGCCTGGACGGACACGCAGGCAGGCGCATGCTAGTCTCCCCTGTGAAAACGCAATGAAGGAAAACCTTTGCGCCTGCATCTTCCGCCCGCATTGCATGCCTCCCGGTCCCTCCACTGTTATTCTTGTAGCCAAAAAAAAAATCAGCTTTCACATGAGTGGATGAACAGCATGTTGATAAACAAACACACTGACAAGGAGTGCAGGGTTTCTATCTGCTGCTCTACAAAGGAAAAGGCGTTGCCATAGAAACTGTCTTAGCGCTTTACTTCTCAGCAAATGCCCCCTCCATTCCACATATTAACCACAGCCTGGGTAGGAATGATTGTGCCGGGTCCCGTGTTTCCAGCAGTCCCTTTTAGCCACGGACCTTTCTGTCAGGTGACCCTCGGGACCTGCCTTTGTAAGGAGACGCACTTCTGGTGCACAGGCAGGTAGGGAGGGATGTCACTGTCTTTCTGCTGCTCCGGAACTCCAGAGGGCAAAGTGAAAAGGGCAGAAGGCCTGATGCTGGCAGGTGGGGAGCAAGAAACAATGTACGGCACTGGCAAATGTTCCTGCTGGGCTGAGAAGGATGGAGGAAGAGGCCAGAGAAGGGAATCGGGCAGGAGGAAAGGAAGTGGGCACAGGATCCATCTACAAGGTGCCAGGGAGACCCTGGCACAAGTCCCTGTTGGGCCAGGGTTTGCCCTTGCAATACTTTTGAGGGTATGGGTAATTTCAGCCCTGCCTCAGCATCCTTAAATTGTCATGACAAACAGGCCCTAGATGAGAAAGGGCAACGAAAAAACGAGGCATGTGAGATTGTGAGGCTGTTCGGTTTAGAACAAAAATAGTAAAGATGATAAAATGATGAATGGCAAATTGCTAAAAGAACACAGAGAGGTTGCCAGGCTAATAACCGCTTGAGATTAGTCAGAGATACATATGCCACACTTGGAAGAGGAGGCATTGTGACAAATGAACAACAACCAGATTGAGGACGAAACATCCCTAAACCTCAGCTTTGGAAGAATAAGAAGACAGTGATGCCCTGATCTTAAACAATAGTATACCTATAATGTGGACTTGGCTCGGCAGGATCACAGCCACCCCAAAATTTAGCTTCCTCTCTGGAGTATTTCATATCCACCTTCTCAGCCCATTTTATTTCAAACGCTCCAAGTTATCACATCTTTGTTATAATTTTTAAAGGGGGAAGCTCTTGATTCAAATGTATATTCATATAACAAACACATAGAATCATTGAATTGTAGAGTTGGAAGGGACCCTCAGGATCATCTAGTCCAGAAATATGCAGCTGTCACGTATGGGGAAGCACGCCGTTGCACACCGAACTAACCCAAGAAGAGCCTGGCTGCTGCTGGATCAGACTGAAAGGGGGCTGATCTACTCCACCATCCCATTTCCCATCCCGATCCCCCAGTGGGGACAGGGTGCCACAGTCCTCTTCTGCTGTTATCCAGAGCCTGGTGTCTGAAGACGTGCTGCCTCTGAACCAGGAGGCAGCTTACAGCCATGGCCTGTATCCTCAATGAATTTTTCTAACTCCCTTTCCAAGCTGTTCAGTCTTATGGACATCACCATATCTTGTGGTAGCAAATTCCATAGCTTAAATTACGTGATGACGCTCTTCTTTTGGTCTTCTGTGAATGTCCTGCCATCGGATCCCACCGGTGTTTATGTGAATTTAGGGGGGTTGTGCTCCCAAAATGCATTGTTTCACACCAACACTGAAGTGGAATTGCAATTTTAATGCCCATTCACCCACTTCAGAGAATGTGTGCGTGAACAGGGGCACCAAAAAGAAAATACGATCAATTGCCCCTCAGAGCGTAGAGCATTCCTTAAACATGGTCCAGCTGCAGAGAAGCCCCTCCAGCCCAGTCACCCTTGTGATTGTCCAGCAGGCAGAAACTTTTCCTTACTAGCTGACTACTGATGGAATGGAATCATTTTGGTGTTATGGCCTTGGGAGCTGATTTCCCAATTTTAGTGAGTATCTTGGCTGCCTTTCTATGTGGGCATTGTTGCCATTGCAGTCCCCGATGGGTGGGCTGTGGTACGATTTGCAGGAATGCTACGGGCACGTCTGCTGTTTTTCTGGCATTTTTGCATGTTGGGCATTATCCTTCCTGGATTGGTGCTCTGAAGCAACCCCAATGCACCCACCAGAATTGGCCTCATGTACGAAAAGTTTGCTTGGCCCATCTTCCATTGAAATACTTAACATGTCAATACATAAACAACTGGCAGCTGTAAAGAGTTATTCCAAAGTCATATCAGACATTATTTCCGTACTCCTAAACATTTCACTGTCGTTCCAATTACAATATGGTGCCTATGTTTCATTTATAATTAAGGCACAGTGATTGTGGCAGCCATCTTGGATTTTTAAATTTCCATTTTCTCAGCAACCCAGAGGCATAAGCTGCTGGTTTATACACCAAGACATGCATCATTTAACGCTCTATGAACCTGATTTTGCACTGTTGCCTCAACTAGGTTTCAGTTGGCTGCTCGTTTTCAACTGAGGCTTCTAAATCCTTTGGGATAAGCGTTAATAAGCCTAACATTAGCTTGTCATTAAAATTTCATCAAAGTGGTTGAAGGGTAGGGTTGCAAGAGCAAGTTTATGCTGGTAATCGGCAGCACCAGATGAGTTTTTAAGACATCACTTTTAGACAGACTCCATGGCTCAGTGGCAGAGCATGCCAACTTGGCTTCCACCTTTAGTTTTAGAGTAAAAGCAAAAGCTTCTTGTTCGTTTTTTATTATGGATTTTGTGTTCTCATTTTGTGTTCATATGTTGTGAATTTTGGATGAAGGGCAGTAAACAAATTTAATAAACAACAACAAGAAGTGTACCCCAAGAACCAGGAAGATATGGATCCAGCAGACTGAAAAAAATTCCCCTGAAACAACACCCAAAATTGGGAAAACTCTCTTGTTGCATCTTATGCCCCTTGGCCAGTACTATTCTCAGTCCAACCTACCTTACAGGACTGTTGTTAGGGGGAAATAGGGCAACCATTGCACAGGTTGAGCTGAGGGCATTGGGGGCATGGTGCCAGAATGGGCTTACTGGTTGTAGGTTAAAGAGGATCCCCAAGAAGTCATACCTCGCCAGTAAGCCATCTGGCTACAAAACTGGGTTAGTCACAGGGATTAAGGACAATCTGCAAAGGAGCCCTTTGCCCTGAGGGGCAGCTGCTGCTCTGCCCACCTTGTCCTTGAGGTCAGTCTTCGATGATGGGGCCTCTGCGGTCAGCTGCCCCAGGGAAGCCATGCTCCCAGGAAACTGCACCCCCGATCCCACCCCAGGGAAGCCAGGGAGGCCAACCGAGCCTTTGCACCCCGTCGCGGCGGGGTTGCTTGGCGCCTATGACCCGGGCGAGGTGCCCCCTGGCTGCCAGCCAAGGGGGAGGCCCGTGGAGCCGCTGGAGGGGGGGGGGGTTGGCGGCTGGGAGAAGCGTGTCGCGCTTGGGGGCCTTTGAGCGATCCGGCCCCGTCCAGCCTCGCCGGGCCCCCACGTGGCAGCCCCGCTGCCTGGGCGCGCGAGTCTTCTGCGCGCACGGCGCCGGCGCGCTCCGCCATTGGCGAGGGCGCGCGCCAATCCGGGCGTCGGCCGGCCAATCGGGGCGCGCGGAGCCTCTGCGGCGCGCCAGCCCCTCCTGCGCCCGAGGCTCCCGAGCGTGGTGTGCTGTGGCGCGCGGCTGCGGGGAGCCACCGAGCAGCCCAGCGCCCGGCCCGCCGCCCGCCCCGCCCCGCTCCTCCTGCGGCACCGGTGCTAGTAGCAGCAGCAGCAGCAGCCAGACGAAGGCGAGGCACGCATCCCGCGCCGGTGCCCGTCCCGCGGGGAGGATGGGAGCCCTGGCGCTGACGAAGCCCGGCGGCGGCGGCAACGGCAGCAGCAGCAGCAGCCGCGGAGAAGGAGGCGGCTGCCTGCCCCGCCTCTGGCGCCTGTGAAGAGGTAGGTGCTGCTTGGCCGCGCTCCCGCCGGGGAACTAGGTCAGGGCGAAGCCGCGGCGAGGGCTGCTTGGGACGGGGATCCCCCCCCCCAGAGATGCCCTTTGCGCCGGAGCCGGGGTGGGGGTGGGCTAGTCGACCGCCGGGCTCTTGGCTTCCGCGTGGCCAAAGCGACGCCAACGCCTCCCGCGAGGCTCGGCCTCCGCAGCCCGGCAGGGCGGGGAAGGGGGCGCCTTGGGCAGGAAGGCAAAACGTCGGCTGCCCGCTTTCCCGGGCAGGCTCGGCCTCGCGCAAGCGGGATGGACAGCTCCTCTCGGGCAGGCGATTTGCGGGCGGGAGGCCTTTTGCGGGAGGAAGGCGCCTGCGGTGGCACCTGAGCGGGGAAGCCTCCCAGGCGACCGGGCTGGTCCCTGCTGCTGCTCATTTTGCGCGCGTCCTCCTGCCCTGCCTGCGCCAGACAGCGCTTGACCTCCCGATTTCGCGCTGTGCCATTGAGCACCCCCCCACGCCCTCTCCACGAGGATCGTTTGCTTGGGCGACAGGGAGAGAGACATGCCTGCATCCTCCTTTTGGGCCGGGCACCAGAGGCGGGTCGCCACACGCTCCGGGGGACTGTCTGGATCGATTTTGCTGCAAAGCATGGAAGCGGATCAGGCCAGCGGGGCCCAGCGACGTGAGGGTTGTGGATTTCACATCACCGAAGCTGACACACCTTTTCCTGTTTGGGGCAGGTGGTGCTTAACTGGGCTTAGGGGTGCATGGTTCTCTCTTCTCGCCTACTGTGTGCTGGCTGGGGCTGGGGTCTGTCTCCATCCCCTCTCCAGTTGGTGCTTGTGGCTGGACGGGATTCAGACTTACTGTGGCAGGAGACTGTATGCCACTGGCATGGCTGTCACCTCATTGGGTTGGGAAATGGTCCACCGAAAAAGGAAGGAGCCCTGCCCTTGGATGGAGGACACTCTGAGAGCAGAGGCCCAGAGAGGTGGCATGGGAGGGGGGTGTGGTTCTCAGGGAAGGGCCAGCACCTGGGCTGAGTAGACAGGAAAGGATGAGAGGGGCCTTCTTGGCAAGATGGTCTCAGGTGTAGGATTCTCCTCTCCTCCTGACTTACTGCCTCAGTAAGTCTATATGCTTGCACATCTTTTTAGAGAAGCCCTCCAAAAACAAGCAAATCATTGGATAGGACATGAAGAATCTTGCAAGAGAAGACCTGGTTTTTTGTGTGTTCTGTGTTCATCTTCAAGCAGTTGACATAAGTCAAGCAATTTAAGGCTGGCCTCTAATGGTGAAGCAAACCACTCTGTCTTTTGGCCTTCCAGGAGTAGGGCATGCCTTTTAATGTAGCCATGGTACCCTCCCTTCCAAAAATCGAAAAATAATTAGTCCAGAGGTGCTTCAGGTCTGAAATAGTTGGGTCTGGTGGCACTTTTTTTTTAAGTTATGGTTACATTTATTTATTTAATACATTTCTATATTGCCTTTCATCAAAGGATCACAGGGTGGTTTACAATGTAAAAACACAAAAATACATAATGCAATGAGAAACAAAAACAATACCCCTCCTAAAAGGGTAACACACTGCAGTAATCTAACTTAGAGGTTAACAGAGCCTAGACAACAGAAGTTAGGCTATCCCTGTCCAGATAGGGATGCAGCGGGGCCACCAGCCAAAGCTGATGGAAGGCCTTTACCACAGAGGCCACCTGAGCCTCAAGTGACAGCAATGGACCCCGAAGGACCCCCAAGCTGCGTACCCGCTCCTGCAGAGGGAGTGTAACCCCATCAAGAGCAGGCAACCTCCTAGCCATCTGGTCTAGGGAACCACCTACTAACAGTGCCTCAGTTATGCATGCATTATGTTAGCTTTGATTGGCTGGCCAGGTAGAATAAATAAATAAAGCTCTAGACACAAGTACAGGATGGGACTTTGCCCTCCTCATTTCAGGAAGTGTACCAGGTGTGGGAAATATTGGTGTCAGTTGCAATTTCTTCCTCTGTGGACACAGTCCATTTATATACCAGTTAGATACACGGTTTAAAGAGTGACTGAGCTGGCATCGGGAGGTAATAATGTACCACTTACACATTCAAGTGTGTTAATCAGCAGGGCAACAATGCAGTGTCTCCTCATTTTGCCATAATCTTATTAGCCGTTTTTGACTGGCTTGCTTTCCCATATTGAAGAAGCTTCTTTGCTCCAAGGAGCTCCCGGGAAGGCAGAATTAGCGTCTTCCAGGAAACAAAGCTTGATCCAGGCAGGTTTTTGTCACCAATCTTGATATAGACAGGCTGGCAGTGCTGAACAACTTCACAGGAGGCTTTTACAGACGTCACTGGCTCACTGACAAAATCCACTGATATCACTGGTGCCGATTTCCAAGCCATAAGATAGATTTTAATATTTTCGTTCTTGTAGAATATGTGGCCTAATTTCACAGTATTGGCGGTCACAAAATCATGCGGCTTCAAGTGCAACTGGGTGTCCTCTGCTATCCACCACAGGGCAAGGGACTCCAGAAAAATAAGGGCTGATTTCCTCCTGCTGCATGTGCAGTTCGCATTCCATGCCTCAGGTAATCATTGAGAGATCCAGGTAGTTGAAAGTCAGTTTCTATAAAGCTAAATAAAATAACCTCTGTTCAAGTCCTTGGCACTCTTCTGCTGTCAGATTCATTGAGCAAAGAGGCAAACAGTACAAGCCCATACATAACTACTCAGAAGTAAGCCCCATGGAGGTCTATTGGGCTTACTCACAGGTAAGTGGGCATGGGACTGCAGCCTAAGTCTGCAATCATATGTACACTTGCCTGGGAGTAGGCCCAGTTGAATTTAACTCTGACTAAAAGTGCATTGGCTCAGACTGTAGCATTTGATTTTAAGTGGTTAAACCTTTATATTCTGGTAAAATGGAAGGTTTAAGGCTGTAAAGTGGTGGTGAAACGGGCTAAGAGGCTTCAGTCCTGCACACAGTGAGTTTGCTTTAAATTTCTCAGATTAAATCTTCCCATATAACTTTTCAACCATATATTACAATGAATATTTCAATAAAAGGGGAATGGTTTCATCCAGTTCCACAGAAACATTTCCGTAATCAGTCAACATGTCCAGATCTTTAATTGGCATGAATGCAGCTTTCCAAAGATGAGCCCGTGCACTTTTCACAGCAACCAAAAGCTTTTGTATGAACAGTTTAGTTGCCCCTTGAAATCAAGAGAGTTCAAAATGACTTGATGCTTCGAATGTTAACACTTTCCCCATTATTCTCACCACTTGGGTTGAAGAGACTTGAACAAAAGGGCAACTCCAACAACTGTTGGTATGTCATTTCCAGAATCTAAAAGTGACAGTTCAGTAAAGGATTTTGTTCAGCTTTTCAGGAGTAATATAGGAGTAAGATTACTGTTTTGTACACCGGATATATATATATATAGTGGTTAAGCAACGTACAACAGGAATTGCTTGATGCATGGTTCTCTGCTGATGTCCTTTTTGATTGACATGTTGGCTACTTAATCCATCAGTCATAGATAAATACAATTTTCTCAATTTCATATTGCAGTTACCTTATAATTGAGAAATTGTTCTAGTTTCCTGAACTCCCCCCCCCCTAAATTCTTTGTGTGAGATAACCGAATATGTGTCATCAAATGCCCTAAAGGGTCTTAATTAAATGTATTCTCTCTCATGACAATGGCCAGTGGCAGTGTTTGCAGTCTTAGCTTGTTTCTCCCCTGATCCCCTAAAATCGGTTTTAAAAGCTGCGGTGGAATGAGTTGCTTCTGCCCAAGTGACCTTTCTCTCTTGTAGAATCTCGAAAGGAATTCATATTGATTAATTTTCCAGCCCAAAGCATGCACCTGATATCTCTTGAGGGATCCATACCCAGAGTCACTGAATTTGTGCTGCCTTATAGTATTAACAGAAGGGACGCGGGTGGCGCTGTGGGTTAAACCACAGAGCCTAGGACTTGCCGATCAGAAGATTGGCGGTTCGAATCCCCACGACGGGTTGAGCTCCCATTGCTCGGTCCCTGCTCCTGCCAACCTAGCAGTTCGAAAGCACATCAAAGTACAAGTAGATAAATAGGTACCGCTCCGGCGGGAAGGTAAACGGCGTTTCCGTGCGCTGCTCTGGTTTGCCAGAAGCGGCTTAGTCCTGCTGGTCACATGACCCAGAAGCTGTCTGCGGACAAACGCCGGCTCCCTCCGCCAGTAAAGCAAGATGAGCGCCGCAACCCCAGAGTCGGCCACGACTGGACCTGATGGTCAGGGGTCCCTTTACCTTTACCTTTATAGTATTAACAGAGGCTAGCGTGCACATGATCATCCTTTTCTGCAGGGTGGATAACAGACCTAGAATATTTTCCAGCATACAAAGATTCAGCATTTTCTTCCAGTAACAGTTCGCTTTTGATTGTAGAGGCATAATGAATAACAGCAAACACGTTGGATTCAAAGTATTGTTTACTATTCCAGGCCAAAGGTTACCAACCCATTCTTGACTTGAACCATGCTGAAGATTCAGCCACCTTTCCATGAGGGAGCTGTGCTTTGCTAATCTCTCGCACCTTCACCTGGGTTTTAGTCAGCTGGGCTGGACTTCTCCATAGTAACTAGAAGGTCAAATAGCCTAAGAACTTGCCGAGGTACAACTCTGAAAGGCTATGATCAGATAAAGCCTGTGATGGCCTGTGTTGACATGGCATTGCTTAGGAACCACTGAGAAGAAATCCCTTATGGTGAAGGAGTTCAGGAGTTCAGTTTTGTGAGCACAACACATGCATTTCAGTGTTTGGATGCCCCTACTTGACCAGGCTCTCTATGTGCAGCCTGGCATCCAGCAGTGTTCTGGTCCTCCTGTGAATAAGCCTCTCCTGTGCGAAGCCTTTGTGGATCAAGTTGTTCTGGGGCTGACCTGTCAGTCTAGCAAATGGTTGTTCATTCCAGAAGTTGGAGGTTATCTCATTGGTTCCATAAAACAGCAAGTGAAGAGTGGCAGGAAGGCGGTGATTCTGCCACTGGTGATGGTGGGAAGAGAGACTTTATTCTGGAAACTGGCTATTCTTGTGCCTATCTCCTGCTTCCCTGTGGTGCAGAAGAGTCTCTAGAATCTTGGAGCTCCCAACTAGTTCTGTGGTGCGCAGAAAGTTGAACATGGTGTTGTAGGAAAGGATTGTGTCAAAGCTTCCATTCTTTCCAAATAGAAAAGACTCAGCTGAGAAGATTTTCAAAAGCAGTATAAGAGGTGATGGAGTCTGCTACTTATCACACGGGGTACAGGTGGAGGGATGCTAAATAAACTTCTTGGACTTTAGCCATTGCTCCTGAGACTAGCCCGGTAAAAATGTCACCTCTAAATGGAACAAAAAAACCTTTTGAGTCACTTGTAACCTCTTCCCAAAGACTTTCCACCTGTAATCTGGCAAGGGGTCAATTCTTGCAGAGGATCCAGAGAAGGCACTTTGTGATAGGGGGAGAAATTCAATTTCAAGGAGAACCTACCTAATTTGCACTTTCTGGAAAAAAAAATGAACCGAATTTTGCAATGCAGTTCTCCAGCTAAGCAGTTTGTTAGCAAAAATGCATACACTGGAGCGAACTGTGTTGAAAAAAATGAATGTACTGGTGAAAATAACACAAATGTATTATATTGGGAAAACTGCTTTGTAAAAATGTGTATATTAACAAGATAGTATTAAAAATGTGTATCAGGAGAAACTCGCATTAAAATACAGGTGAATTTTCGTAATTTTTCATTGAAACTATTTCCTCCCACAAACTGATTTGGAATAATGGAGAACTGAAGTTAAGATCTGAAAAATGAGAAACTGAGAGGAAGCAAAATTGACTATTCCACCCCTCCCTACTCATCACTTCAATTTCCGAGTACCAGTGTGCTCTGTTATATGGCCAAGCATAACTGAACTGATTTTTGTATCAGCTGAAGTCTGTTGCAGTGGAATGGAAGGGCACAGAGGGGCATCAGGTCAGCTTAACTGGGTGACTGATGTTTCCAGCAGAGATTAACTTGATCAGGCCACTTATTGTTCCTCACACAGCTATAGAAAACCACACATGAGGAGGAGCCTGTTGCGTTCCCCTCGCCTTCAGCAGCAGCCTGAAGAGGTGCCTGCCTTTGCAATCTTGCTGACGTGGGAGCAAGTCCAAGTTTGCAAATGAAGCTGCTGATGGCATTACAGTGATGCTACGCCAGCAAATAAGTTGCTAAGAATATTTGGGAATGGGGTGTAAGATGGGCTGTCTTTTTTAGGAGCTGCCCTCAGCATCATCTTTTTGTTTTGTTTTGTTTTTCTTACATAATTCTAGCTAAATTAGATTTGTAGGCTTTGGGAGAAGCAGTAATTGGCTGATGTGAATTGCGTGCAGCAGTGATTACCTCACCCTGATTCATAAAGCCTAATATGGGGAATAAGAGCAAGCCTTCCAGTGACATCTTGGCAACTGAGGCGGAAAATCCAAACGGTGCCCTCCTTTACAGTTCTGTTTTTAAAAAGCCGGTAATTTAAGGGTGGCCCAAATCTGCCACTTCAGGTGGCTGCCGCTCTCCATCTGAGCCAGTCGAAAGAGAGTAATCATTGCTCTGATACCATTTATAGCCGAGCTGAGCATAAGAGGGGTGATGAAGATGTACCCCTGGTTTGCTGCTCTTCCTTCCCATGAGGTACATCTAATCCTAATGAGATGGTTCGGTTTTATTCCGACTTCTTGAGAAGGAAGTTAGTTGAAATCAGAGCAGGCTTTCTTTCTGGGAAGGGAGAAACGGAGGCAAGGCATCAGTATATATAACTAATTAACAGAGCCTGCCCTCACCTCACCTCTTTCTTTCGAAGCACTGCGGAACTAGCCAGGTACTCACTTGGACATATTCCAAGAACTATGGAACTCACAACAGCTATGTGCAAAGGTTGGTTCTCTTAAAATGATCATCTCCTCTGGGTGCCTTGCAGCCTAATCCTGCATGCAATTACTTGGAGGTGCCCCACTAAATCCAGTGGGAATTACTCTTGAGTGAGTGTGGTCAGGATTGCAGACGCAGTCTGGGATACTAGCATCACTCTAGGTGTCACGTGAAACCTTCCAAACATGCGGCACAAAGATAATCTCTCCCTTTTACAGTAGGTCCCCCCCCCTCCACAGAATTAGGCCATCTTCTCTTTTCCCTGCCCCCACCCCCAAATTTAGACCAAGTAAAAGACACTTGCAAAAAAATAACCATGTTTAAGCCCACGAGCTTAAGGTTGTACTGCTGTCAGAAGTATAGGACTGGGGTGCAGCTGTAAGATTTGTCAATTCCAGCGCTCTAAATTTTCTTATTTCACCAGTCTTAAACTCAGGTCTCCACATTTCTACAGCAATTTGCATTTAAATAAAAATAAAAATCCACACGAAAGCCCAGCATTTTGTGTAATTCCCCCCCCCCCAAGCAAACACATTTTGTATGCAATTTTGGCTAACACACATTTCTGTGAGCTGCTTCCCTAATATAATTCATTTGTTTCAGATCGCGTATTGGTTTGATAGGTGTGAATTTGGTAGTTTCTCATTAAAGTGCAAACCACGATGAGCTTCTTCTGAGGTGCTGAGGCCCCTTCTCAGCACCGCAGATGCTACACTGTGCTGCAAGCCTGGGGGGCCACATGGGAGGGGGTTCATGGTCGGTTCCACCCTTTCACACTTGCTTCCCTCCCCCCCACCCCCAGTTTCTGGGAGGGTGGTGCAGGTGCCTCTCATTACCTAGCAGGTGTCAGAAAGCAATGCCCTCCATTGGCCTCCCATGCTGGTGATGCCATGGGAGGAAGGGCCCAAAATGGTGTCAGAGCAGAGGAGTCATGGCTGCTGGAGGTATGACATTCAGCACAGCCTGGGTTTTCTTACAGTTATCGACTCATGCAGCTGACCTCCCTAGTTTCAGTTTGAGACTCTATTTGCTTTTCACAGACTTATTAACTAGCTCACAACCTTATGCAGAAGCCGTGAATTCTGAAAGCTGCTAGGGAGGGCTTTAAGAAGGTGGGGGAGGAAACACGTTGAACATTTGCAGCTGCAACCGAGAGAGCATGGTCTAGGTGGGGATTCACAGTTATCAGGCAGAATTGTTGGGTGACCCATCGTCTCAGGGTTACGTGAGGTACAAAAGCGGTCCAGCACGTTGTAATGGTGGCAGTTCATACCTGCAGGCCATATTTGTAGGAATAATTGGGGGGAGAGGGAGAAGAAAGGGGGTGGTGTATTCCAGTGGTTCAGTTGTACTGGTAGACTTTTCTTCCTGTTATTTGGGACACAGAATATGGTAAGAGGTAGAGAACCCAGAGGAACCTCTGACCGTTGAAAACAGCAGCAGGAATGGCTGCTTGCAGAGTCTCGTTCATGTTGACCAAATCTCTGCAGAGTGCTGTGTGGCCATGCAGTATGGAAATGATTCACTCCAGAGCAAATCTTCTGAGAGAGAGCAAACGGGATAAAATGTACCTTGTTACAGATGAATAAATTGAGAGATGGGGAGAAATGGTGCAGAACACACCCACTTGTATGAAAACAAGGGGGAAAGATGTATGAACAGACAAGGCAAGGCAGTGTGCAAATTAGAAATGAAATGAGAAATGTTATTGCAGTTTAAAACTGGCGATCACCAGAGCCCTTGGTTTTAAAATGTCCTTCCCACGTATTGGATTGCTCCAAACAACATGGCAACCGTGTCAATCCTTACTCCCTTCCATGGATCATGTAGCAGGCTGGAAGAATTGTGGTTGACCCAGAGCCATGTAGAAGAATGCTGAGCAAATCTGAAGCAGAACAGTACCTTAATTTGTTGGGTATCATTTGGCTCAACACAAAACAAAAACAAAACTAGTTTGGGATAGTTTAAGCTTGGATCCAGTTTGTTATAGCAATTACAGCATCCATCATTTCAAGCTTCTCTAGATTCACTAGGGTTGTGTCAAAGCATGCAAGGTCTTGCAGAAGCCTGAAGCCTCACTCGGCAAAAGGAGCCCTCCAGGTCACCACCACTCCTGCCTCTAGTGTATGTTTGTATTTATTTATTTCTTAAATTTATATCCCACCCTTCCTCCCGAAGGAGCCCACTCCAGTTTACTCTACATCCAGTGCATGTCCACTACTCATTTCTGATACTGTTTGTACATAATGTTAGTCACAACTTCCCTTTATTACATATATAGCTCAAGACATGACCTAACCCCTCCCCTGACAGCATATGAATCAATATGGCTAATTTGACCCAATAACACCCCCTCATCAAACACAGAGACAAAACTCACTGCAAGCAACCAAATGCAACCAGCCATGCTCTGGGCTCTCCAATCTCTCGCTTTGCAACAATGAATGAATAAATAAATGATCTATCCACATGGCGCTGACACAAAAACTCTGCACCTACGCTATGCAAAAGAACAGAATATCATTCTCCCCCCTTCTCTCTCCCCACAACCTCACAATGTCTATGACAACAATGTCTCACACCAAATGTAACTTATAGGAAGGACTCTGTGAGTTGAAACATTATATGTACCTTTGTTATTCATGAAAATCTTTTCATAAAATAAAACAATGTTAGCCACAAGCCACATCTATCCTGGAGTTTCTTGAGAAATACAACCGTGCCTTGGGTCTCAAACACCTTGACTCCTGAACAAATCAGCTCCCGAATGATCGAAACCCGGAAGTGAGTGTTCTGGTTTTCAAACGATTTTCGGAAGCCGAGTGTCCAGCGCTCCTGCAGCCAATCGGAAGCCACACCTTGGTTTTTGAATGGTTCTGGGAGCTGAACGGACTCCTGGTACGCATTCTGTTCATGAACCAAGGTACGACTGTAGTGCGTTTTGATGTGTTTCCTCCCAAACCAGCAATTGAAAACTTAAGCCATATGAAGACACCCAATGCCCCCTCTCCACGCACTGGAGTGGACAGATAGTGGGCAACTTGGAAATATGTCTAGCTGTCCGGATGTGAACAACGATGTGCAAATGTGATTTGAAGCACAAGTGGAGAAAACTGACCTTGCTGCGTTTTAAGTCAGTCTTGTGATGGGTTCCGTTTGTACTGTGCTGGCTACAATGAGTTCTGGCTACTTGGGTGAGAATAGCATTTGGGGAATGAGTGGAGTAGGGACATCCGACCTTGCGTGCTATCATTACAAAGGAGAAGTTTATCAGACTCGATGGTTTGCTCCACCTCTTCGTCCTACTTTGAGAAGCAGGTGGTATTTTATCACAGTCTGGGTGTTAACGCTATTTTTAAGCATGAGAACAAGGCCGGCTATCCATCATCCCATGTAGGGCGCTTGCTTTGTAAGACGGTAGGCAAGGGATAGAAATTATTCACAAGCTGGCTACCCAAAGCACCAGTGAGTGAAGAACTTTCTAATGGCAGGGCTGGTCAGCAGTGGAACAGAGGCTGCTTTAGAATGTGGTGGACTCGCCATTGTTGGAGATTTCTAAGCAGACGCTGGATGCTCAGGATACTTTAGTAGTGGATGTCCTGTTCGATGCATTTTCTAGTTCTGCGATTCTTTTCATACCACTACAGCCCAAGTTAGATCGCTTAAAGGATTTCATCCATTGCAGAGGTCTTTATTCACTGATGTTTGCTTGTTACACAAAATTCTGTTGATTTTTTTTTTATCATCCTTTATGCTTTGCTAAAAGCTGGGAGAGAGGGAAATAAAACAACCCTGCTTCCTTCTCTCTCCCTTTAATCTGTCAAATGGCAATGGGTCTACCCTGATTCTCCGTTAAAAGAGAGTGGAAGGAAGGGAGTTTGACCAGGCCGACATCTCAGTTCTGTTTCTTTTAATGGTTGGTTCTTTGTTTAGATTTCCAGCTCATTTATGCACTGCCCTATTTATGTGTCTGTCTGTGGGTAGATGACTCTTTGTAAAATAAGTCTTACACTGAACTATGGCTCTCCCTAACTGGTAATGTGAGGGGGCTTGGTGCCCAGTTAAGTGGAAAAGCTAAAGAGGGCTACACAAACCTGAGCAAAGGAGCATCCAGAGAAAACCATCTTGCAGGAGATTTATAAACCAAAAGGCAGAGAGAAGGCAGAACTGTTAAGTACCTGGGAGAAGTAGAACTTAAGGACTTGCAGCCCAGAATAGGTAGGGAGATAGAAAACACCTAGCTAAATTAGATTGTGCTCAAATCCTGTTTGCGGGTTTCCCACAGGCATCCATCTGGTTGGCCACAGTGAGAACACGATGCTGGGTTAGATGACCCATTGGCCTGATCCTGCATGCCCTTATGTTATCAAACAAGTTCAATTCTCGAGACTCTTATGAATTACAATCAGGGGTCAGCAAACTTTTTCAGCAGGGGGCCAGTCCACTGTCCCTCAGACCTTGTGGGGGGCCGGACTATATTTTTTGGGGGAAAGGGGGGGGGGGCGAACGAATTCCTATGCCCCACAAATAACCCAGAGATGCATTTTAAATAAAAGCACACATTCTACTCATGTAAAAACATGCTGATTCCTGGGCTGGATTGAGCAGGCGATCTGGCCCCCAGGCCTTAGTTTGCCTACCCATGAATTACATCTTGTGGTGTTGAAGGAGCAGAGATGCTGATCACAGTTTGAAACTTTTAAATAGATAAGAATCCATGGAGAACGCATGAGGAGCCAGAAGAGTGGAGATGGGCAAATGTTGTCCCTGTCTTCAAAAGGTGCGGTAAAGAGCGGGTCTCGAAAACGACAGACCATGCCAGTTTCACAATGATGCCTGGGAAAATTCTAGTGCACGCTATTAAAATTAGCATGTACAATGATTACTAGGAGTCAGCAGGGGTCATCAAGAATAAATCATACCAAACCAATCTCACCTTTTTTATATAGCTACTATTTGATAACCAAGTGGATTGTGGAAATGCCATGGACATATTATGCCTTGATTTCAGCTAAGCAGTTGACAGAAGCCTCCTGTGATATCCTTATTAACAATATGGTAAAATGTGGGCAGGATGATACTGCCATTGGGTGGAACTACAGCTGCCTGAACAAGTACACAATATGTGCTTGTTCATGGTCAGCATCAGCCTGCAAGGGAGATCTCAAGTGGAGTGCCCCAGAGCTCTGTTCTAGCCCCTGTACTCTGCAGCATTTTTATAAATGGCTTGGATGAGGGAGTAGAGGTGATGCCTATCAGATTTGCAGGTAATCAGTGGGGACACAGGGCTTGCTGCTTTGCTACACTACCCCAGATGTTCTTTATAACCACAGCTGACAACTAGGCCTTGCCTCTCCATCTACAAAGGTGTTGGAAGCACCTCTTGCTTTCTTGGTGCGTCTGCTGAGGCAATGATGTATAGTAAACTTCATCAACCTGCTGCTGTTCCCCATGTTCCGGACGAAATACTCATCAGCATGTGCCAGCTGGGGCTGATGGGAGTTGTAGTCAAAATATGTGGAAGGCACCAGATTGATGAAGAAGACTGCTGTACAGGATGCTTAATCAGCCTGCACTCCATGTTTAATAATGCATGATTAATAAAACCCCAGTTTATTTCACCACCATTCATGGTTGGCCCCTAAACCTTTAAGTAACTAATTCACTGTTGTCGCCTGGGAACCCTCTGCTGAAGCATATACATTCAACCATCTCATATGGCCCTCAGGCTTATTTACAGTGGCCGTCTGTTGTATTCATACTCCCGTTTTTAGTGTACGGAAGTGCCATTTGGAAAAGCAAGGGATGGCAGTGGGCGAGGTGGATTTGAGAGGCTTCGAATAGAACAATCTGGCACCTTTAAAGGTGGGGGAACTAGAACATGTGGTGGGCTGGTGAGACAGCCAAGGAATTGAGTGAAAACAGAGAGAGAGAGAGAGAGAGAGAGAGAGAGAGAGAGAGAGAGAGAGAGCGCCAGCAGCCAGGCAGAAAATCTGATAATTATGAAGACAATGTTGTATGGATGTTTCCCCTGGAAGGCTTGTGGCAAGGACGCTGCCTCTTGTGCTCTCGATTCACATCAAGAGGTGCACATTGGGGATCAACTTACAATGGGAGTCAAATACAAATGAGCTCAGAATATCCAGTGGACATGCTTCAAGAAATAACTTCTAGGAATGGGGCCAGAATAGAATATGTCCCGTGATCCGAGAACGATCCGAGATAGTTCAGGAACTGCATTTAGGGAACCCTGAGATGCCATAGAAGAATGTTCTTTAACCCAGCTTCCAAGGTTGTTTAGGAGTTCCAAATACATCATAAGGAGTGGGCAGATGACTAATAACAGATGTACCATGAAAGTCCTATCCACAAGGTTTCCAGTGGTGTGTGAGTGTGTGGCTTGTACATACCCCATCCTGTCTTTGCAGTGTGTAAGATGGAACATCTCGAAAAAGCAAGTGTATCCAGTGGTACCTCGGGTTACATATGCTTCAGGTTACATACACTTCAGGTTACAGACTCCGCTAACCCAGAAATATTACCTTGGGTTAAGAACTTTGCTTCAGGATGAGAACAGAAATTGCGGGGCGGCAGCGGGAGGCCCCATTAGCTAAAGTGGTGCTTCAGGTTAAGAACAGTTTCAGGTTAAGAACAGACCTCCGGAACGAATTAAGTACTTAACCTGAGGTACCACTGTATATAGAAAGAGATGCACTGAACCTGCGTAGCCAAATCAAAGCCCATGCTTAGCCTTGACTGCTTAACTGCTTATTTACTTAGCTTCTGTCCCTCCTTTCAATCTCCAAGGCAGCTTACATAAAACAATAAAATGCAATTAAGTTGAGGCTGCTTCTGTCACCTCAGGCATAGCATTGCTCTGGGGTGGCTGTTCGCCACTCCCAAAACCCCATTTGTCATCCAGCCATTCTGCCTTTTTCTATCCCTTTCCATCTAATCTGCCAGTTTCCTGGACGCACTTCCTTCTCCCATCTCCCACAACTGCAGGTGTTCTACCACTCAGGCTGAGAGAGGAACTAGGACATCGAGCGAAACAAAAATGAGTAAGAGTGGCAAGATTTCTCCCTCTGTTGTTTCCCCCCCGCTGCCTATTGTTTCCCCTATACCACTTTCCCATCTCTGGAAGGGAAAAAAGCATGTGTACTCCCATTTCTCCCACCCAAATGGTGAGGAAGCTTCTTTGGAGAATATAATTTTGAAGCCCACACCTTAAATAAATGACAGCTCAAGAGGGTATGCAGATTCTCCCGGGACTTGTTATTCAAGAGCAGAATGGAACCCACTTTTTCTCCTATTTTTGGCTGCATTTCTAGTTATCACATTACTTGCTGCCCAGGAAATTCACAATAATGTACTACAGAAGCACTAAGAATTAATGCATTTGCAGAGTAGATAGGCTGCAAAGTGAGCAGGCTTTTGGCTGGAGCACAGAGGATGCCTCTGAAAATGGCTTCCCTGATTAGAGTGAACCTTGCTCTGGCCATAACGTGCAGAGCTATTTTTTCTAGAAGTGCGCCTGGCTTTTGAGATAATGTGTCAATAATATCAGTTTTATCAGCAAAGCAATGTTCTGTACTCCTTGAAAACCATCCCAATAAGAGCAATTGGAGTGCCTTATTCTTGTTAAAGAGCTGCAGCATGCAGAGGTTTATTTAAGAGAGGAACGTTTAGGATGCTTCTGTCCTTCATGGCTGTATAGGTGCGTTTGAAAACATGCAGGCAGTGTCTTCAAAAGGCTCCAGGGGTGGCAGGTATCATTATACTTTGCTCCTGATTTGCATAATTTCTTTTGAATACAGAATCTCAAATGGATTCACTTGATGTAGAATTTGGGTTTCATCTCTGTGCAGACTCTTCTGTGCTTATCCTCGAGTTTAGTCATGATGACCAAAGGAGGACCTAGGGGTGTGTGACTGGTGCGGTCGCACTTGGTTGGGAGCTTCTGGGGTGCTGCAACTATGACACCCAATGGAAGGTGGGGGGCACCTGATTTTGGCACTGCACAGGGTGCCACTGAGATTTGAGGTGCCAAGTGAAATGGTGCACTGGTGCCAATTTGCTTTGCGAAGATAGCTTATATTCCAGTTATAATCCATATTTGGAGATTTTCAAAGCGGTACAAGCTTTACAGTTGTTTGCTTCCTCAAGTTCCTTTTCACCTTCGCAGGAGTCCCATTTTGAATTGTTTGTGCGCTACAATGCAAGCCTGGCTCCCATGTGTGGCCTTGAGGGCACTTCATGCAGTTCCCTCCCCACAGGTGGACAGACAGCTGTGAGCCTTGTCAGAACTTCCAGAGAGAGAGAGAGAGAACATACCCCACGTAAGGCATTCTGAGAGTCTGGGAGAAAAGTCTGAAGGGAGTGAACTGATGAATAAGCCTGTGAATGGGAGCTGGTTTTGTTGTGTTTCTTTGCCCTTTCTCCCTTTTCGTTTGTGTTCTTGAAAACTTCAATTTCACTGTGGGTTTCTAGTCATAACTCATGCCTGCCTTAAAATGTTTGCTGTCCTTGCTTGCATCCATCAGGGAGATAGTGGCCTTTTCAGGAGGGGCACGCTGGTTAATAATAATAATTAATAATAATAATAATAATAATAATAATAATAATAACAACAATAATAATTTCTTCTTCTTCTTCTTCTTCTTCTTCTTCTTCTTCTTCTTCTTCTTCTTCTTCTTCTTCTTCTTCGTACCCCACTTATCTGACTGGGTTGCCCCAGCCACTTTGGGCAGTTTCCTACATATATAGAAACATAATAAGACATTACACATTAAAAGGCTTCTCTATACAGGGCTGCCTTCAGATGTCTTTTAAAGGTTATATCATTACTCATCTCCTTGACAACTGATGGGAGGGAGTTCCACAGGGCGGGCGCCACTACCAAGAAGGCCCTCTGCCTGGTTGCCTGTAGCTTCACTTCTCGCAGTGAGGGAACCGCCAAAGGCCCTCAGAGCTGGACTTCAGTGTCTGGGCTGAACAATGCGGATGGAGACACTCCTTCAGGTATCAAGGCCGTTTAGGTGAGGAAACAGTCTTCCAAGAAAGGC
This sequence comes from Podarcis raffonei, assembly GCF_027172205.1. Taxonomy (NCBI): domain Eukaryota; kingdom Metazoa; phylum Chordata; class Lepidosauria; order Squamata; family Lacertidae; genus Podarcis; species Podarcis raffonei. The sequence continues at coordinate 26,884,385 of NC_070617.1, forward strand.
TTACCTGGCACCAGTTGAAGACCTTTCTCTTCACCCAGGCCTTTTTGATAACTTATGTAGTTTTAAAATCTGTGTTTCGACTTTCGGGCTATAGTGACGCCCGGCCCAACTTTAGCTGTATCTATGTTGCTTTTGATTTTATGGCTTCCATATATTATTTTGCTTATTTTATTATTTTACTGATTTAATGTAAGTTTCCTACAGAACTTTATTTAACTTCTGTCTTATTTTATTGATTTTAACTTTGTGTTATGGTGTGGCTTGCTAATGCAAATAAATAAAGTAGCTAATATTTTATCATCAAGCTATTTGTTATAGCCATGTTCGGACTTACGTGGAACATATGATATAAATTCCTTAAGTAAAAGGCACTTTGTTGTAGTCAATTTATGCCCCACCTTTCCATCAGAAGATGTCCAAGGCAGCTAACAGAACAAAAATTAAAAACCAGTATCAGTATCAAAACAGGGTTAAAGGGCACAGCATCAACAAAATAAGCAGGAGTCAAACAGATGGCAGATAAAATTAATCTGCCAAGTTTTAAACCCCCTGCAGGAACGGATGTCTTCAAAAGGGTCATGTATACCAACCCACTCAATGCTAATGAACTGCTACCAGTCTGCTGTGCGTATAACAGCTCTAGAGCAGATTCTGTACAATTTATCTATGGGATTGAAAGGATTAAGCTCCTAATTGGTGCTGTTGACAGATCAGCTTCTACAGATTAAAGGCAGTGCTCTGATCTAATCCAGTTATCTGGGCTCTGTGGCTGCCTGGACCTCACTGCCTCCTCTGCAGAAGAGGAAGAGGAGGAGTGTCTCGAGGACTGGAGGAGCAGGAGTCTATGGGGAGAGACAGGGAAGCACCATGTTTGTGGAAGGAAATGCTGGAGGGTGGCTATGGCACTTGGACCAATATGCTAATCAGCTGGCAGCAACCGTTGCCCATGCAGAAAGTGCAACGTAAATTGGAAGATCATTTTGTAATTGAGATTGGTTGGGGGGACGGGACTGCTCCAAGTACCTCCATAGAGGTGTCAGTATTTGTTGTTGTTGTTGTTTAGTCGTTTAGTCATGTCCAACTCTTCATGACCCCCTGGACCAGAGCACGCCAGGCACTCCTGTCTTCCACTGCCTCCCACAGTTTGGTCAAACTCATGCTGGTAGCTTCGAGAACACTGTCCAACCATCTTGTCCTCTGTCGTCCCCTTTTCCTTGTGCCCTCCATCTTTCGCAACATCAGGGTCTTTTCCAGGGAGTCTTCTCTTCTTATGAGGGGGCCAAAGTATTGGAGCCTCAGCTTCAGGATCTGTCCTTCCAGTGAGCACTCAGGGCTGATTTCCTTCAGAATGGATAGGTTTGTTCTTCTTGCAGTCCATGGGACTCTCAAGAGTCTCCTCCAGCACCATAATTCAAAAGCATCAATTCTTCAGCGATCAGCCTTCTTTATGGTCCAGCTCTCACTTCCATACATCACTACTGGGAAAACCATGGCTTTAACTATACGGACCTTTGTTGGCAAGGTGACGTCTCTACTTCTCAAGATGCTGTCTAGGCCTGTCATTGCCCTTCTCCCAAGAAGCAGGCGTCTTTTAATTTCGTGGCTGCTGTCACCATCTGCAGTGATCATGGAGCCCAAGAAAGTAAAATCTCTCACTGCCTCCATTTCTTCCCCTTCTATTTGCCAGGAGGTGATGGGACCAGTGGCCATAATCTTCATTTTTTTGATGTTGAGCTTCAGACCATATTTTGCGCTCTCCTCTTTCACCCTCAATAAAAGGTTCTTTAATTCCTCCTCACTTTCTGCCATCAAGGTTGTGTCATCTGCATATCTGAGGTTGTCAGTAGTTATCACTGTGTTATCAGAAGAGCCTGCTGGCTTAGGCCAATGGCCCATCCAGTCCAGCATCCTGTTCTCACAGCAGCCAACTAGATGCTTATGGGAAACCAGCAAGCAGGATTCAAGCACAGGTATGCTCTCCCCTCCTGTGGTTTCCAGCAATTCGGAAGCACTGCTGCCTCTGACTGTGGAGGCAGAACACAGTCATTGTGGCTTATAGAAGGGTTGGGCATAAGGAGGGCTGGGTTCTCCCGGTAGACCTCTGTGCGATTTGCAGTCAATTGTATAGGCTGTCTGGCTCTTTAATGATAGCAACAGCATAGCTGTTTTTCCCACCTGAATTAAGCTGCTGAAATGAAGAAGGCTGGCCAGGAGTAGACTTCTGTGTGAAAGCAGTGTGCGCTCAGTCTAGCTCTGCTATGGGAAACAAACCCCCTGGTTCAGAATGTGCTCAGAAGGCCCCCTGTTCTTTAATTTTAAATATCTCTCTCATGCACCTGGCACTGGTTGGTAGATCTTGGGGTTTTAGTAAAATGAACACACACACGTGTCAATCTGACACACCTGGAGTCTGCCAACTCCGTTTCATAGCATGCCTTCCTCCAGGGATAATGCCTGCAGACGCCTAACCAAATTAGAGTTCAGGAAGAATGTAAGAAGAGTCCTTCTGCTAGAGGAAGGAAAAAACTCAGTTCAGCTTCCTGTTTCTGATGCTGGAGGGCCAGATTTTTTTGGCGTATGGTGAACAAATGCTGGAATGGATGAGCCTTTGGTCTTACTGTCCGAAGAGCTGATCTTCAGTTCATTTTTAACTGTAACTGGGCTAAGTATTTGAGGAACCTAAAACCTATCCCCCCTCTGAAGCTTTTAATATTTATTTTTGCAGTTGCTTGCTGCAAGTTTTAGAACAAAAATGACATTGACAGTTGCTTTTTGGTTCTTAAATTGCTAATTTTAAAGTCTTGTATGGTTAACCGCTTTGGGCGACATAAAAAAAAAAAAAGCTTTTTTGACCTGGTGGACCAGAACATTGTCTCCCCCCACTTCGCAGGCAGTTCACCTGCCAATCACCTGATGTCATGAGACGGATGAATGGGCACTCCTGTCAAAATTAACCTGTGGTGTGGTGGGAAGGTTCTGTGTTGGGATTGTACTGGCAAATTGGCACCTAGCAGGATTGAACTCTCCGCTTACCAGCTGATAAGTGAAGGCTTCAGTCCTGCTCTCCACAGGGATCTGCTTTGCCAGAACATTCCCTACAGGGAACGTGCTGGTGAGGCGGTACCCAGCAGGATTGAACCCTGCCCATCAGCTGATGTCACCCAGTGATGTCAGTTGACTGACAGGTGGCCGTGGTTACAGTGGAAATGGCCTCGCGGGTCAAATTGGACCACTGGCAGATGAAGATTGACCCATGGGCTGGAGATTCCACCCTCCCCTTTATAAAAACAGAAAATAATAATGTCAAGAAGTCTTAATATGACAGAAGCAACAAAGTAGTAAAGGCTAAGGCGTCCAGGATATTGATTAAAATGTTCAAATCAGATCATATATTTTTATTTATGTATGCCATTTAGTCAGCAAAGTTTCTAAGCACCATACAATAAAATTATGTCTGTTCTGGGAGTTGCAGTCCAAAATATGTGGAGGACACCAGGTTAGAGAAGGCTGTAAAGGAATCCTGGCTTTTTTGCTCAATTTAGAAAGTTGAGACAGACTGGATGTGTTCTACTGGTTCCTGCTGGGGTTCTGACAGGGAGGGACAGCTTAACTAACTGTAGGCTGAAGTGTGTTGGGAGAAATCAGCAGGAAATGTCATAATATACGGGAAGACATGAGGAAATAGCAGAGCACTTCAGATACAAAACAGGTATGCACATGCTAATTATGAGATCACTGGAGTAGGTGATTATGAATTGCTGAAGGGCAAATCTGTCAATTTAAGTTTCTCATTTTTCTCAACTTTAAATTCAGTTCTCTACACTTCCACATCATTTTACAAAGGTTCTCACTGAAATTTATCAGCATTTTAGTGTGAACTTCTTTTAAGAGACACGTTTTTGTATGGCATTTTGCCCAATAGACACATGTTTGCAAAGCAGTTTCCCAAATATAATGCATTACTGTATGCTATTTTCACATACATTTGCATTTTTGGGCACACTTAAACCCAGCAGAGGCATTTTTGTGCAAACATTACTTGGCTGGAGAACTGCACTACAAAATTCGCAGAAGTGTGAATTTTGAAGGCTGCCTGTGTTGCAGTCCTTATATTGTTTTGGAAAGTTCCAGTTAAGTGGGTTTACCTTTAAATGTGGACTGAATAAAATTTCTCTCTCGTCCCTAATCCAGGGTAGGGGAAGAAAGCTTAAGGGAAACAAGGGTGGGTGAGGCAGGAAGAACAAGGGGCAAATGTCATGCTATGGCTTCCCTCTTGTTTGAGTTGAGGAGTGAGGATCTATTTGGGTATTTGATGAGCCCACAAAGACCCTCTAAAACAGCCTCCCTCCCTCCTGGGCTGATATGAGTTGTAGTCCACAACATCTGTAGGGCATGAGGTTTGGGAAGGCTGCTCTAAAGGCAACAGAGTTTCTGCACTCATAGAATTGTAGAGTTAGAAGGCACCCCAAGGTTCATCTGGTCCAACCCCCTGCAATACAGGAATCACAGTTAAAGAATCCCTGGCAGATGGCCATTCAAACACTGTTTAAAAATTTCCAATGAAGGAGAGCCCATTTGAAAAGCTTTGCTTTAAGATCTTGATTTAAAAATTCACTTCATGAATTGCAGAAGAAAAAGTTCAATGCCAAAAAGAGAGAAAGGAAAGCAATGGTGTGTGTGTACCTGCACATGTGCATTCAATGGGTGTTGGACTCTGAGGCAACAGGGAAGGAAATGGTGGATCTGTCTCCCTTTCCCTCTTCTTTCCTTCATTTTGGGAAAAACTAGTCAGGACAGGGCTGTGCAGGAAGAGGAGGGTTGTCTTCTTCACGAGAAGAGCTTGTAAACAGCTCATGTGGGTTTGGGTAATAAAAACATCAGGCTGGAATGACAAAGGGATTAGGTTTGCTTTTGTGCCAAGCACACAATCTCCAGGGCTCCTCAGCCTTCAGCTCGCCGTGTTTTTGCTCCATTTCAAGATTTCCTGCTTTCTATTTGGGCTGCTTGCTTGGGGGAGGATAAGATGTTCAAGTTCCCCAGTTAAAGAAGTTCATTTAATGTTTCCCCCTCTGTCCCACTGTCTTAACAGGGGGAGACTGTGGCTTCATGTACCCAAACTTGATCAGCATAAAGAATCACGTCTGAAAGGGAAGCCGAATAAATGCAGCACAAGACTGGACAGGAGTTTTCACTGCACCTGATGGCATTGCTACAGCAACTGGAAACTACGAGTGAAACTTAGAAGTGCGGCAGGAGCCAGGGCACCTCCTCCTTGCCTTTGTGCAGGAGAGCTATGCAGGAGAGGAAAAGGGGACACTGGGCAGATTTTGACCACTCTGTGGGCAAGGAAAGCTTCCCTTCCATAAGGGGAACGTGCAAATGCTTCCTCAGAAAATGGGAGTGCTAATGAGGTCTGCTGAAGCTACTGTTTGTTTGTGGTTGTCTGTTATGACTTTGCAACCTTCCTGGGACTGAAGTACTTGGTCCTGGTCAATTGGAGGGCATCACAAATTGGACAGTACTCTCACCCTGCTCCTAGAAGATACACCAGATAAAAAGAATCGCTGCAGTTATTCCTGGGAAGCAGAGAGAGAGAGAGAGTGTGTGTGTCTACAGCTATCCCCTTCTGCTAGTCTCTGCTGTACCATGGGATGTAGGCAAAGCTCTGAGGAGAAAGAGGCAGCGCGGCGGTCCCGGAGAATTGACCGCCACCTGCGCTCTGAGAGTCAGCGGCAGCGGCGCGAGATCAAGCTCTTACTCCTTGGCACCAGCAACTCTGGCAAAAGCACCATTGTCAAGCAGATGAAAATCATCCACAGCGGTGGCTTCAACTTGGAGGCCTGCAAGGAGTACAAGCCTTTGATTATCTATAACGCCATCGACTCCCTCACTCGCATCATCCGCGCCCTGGCCACTCTGAAAATCGAGTTCCACAATCCCGACCGCGCCTACGATGCGGTGCAGCTTTTTGCTCTGACGGGCCCTGCGGAAAGCAAAGGGGAGATCACGCCCGAGCTGCTTGGGGTGATGAAGAGGCTCTGGGCTGACCCCGGGGTACAGGAGTGTTTCTGTCGCTCCAACGAGTACCATCTAGAGGATAATGCTGCCTACTACTTGAATGACCTAGAAAGGATTGCTGCATTAGATTACATCCCGACGGTCGAAGACATTCTGCGCTCTCGGGACATGACCACAGGGATTGTGGAAAACAAGTTTACTTTCAAAGAGCTGACTTTTAAAATGGTGGACGTTGGCGGGCAGAGGTCTGAGCGCAAAAAATGGATCCACTGTTTTGAGGGGGTTACAGCAATAATTTTCTGTGTGGAGCTGAGTGGATATGACTTGAAGCTGTATGAAGATAACCAAACGGTAAGTCCAAATGTAGCTTTTGTCCCATTCCCCATCCCCTCCAGTCTTCATTGTTTCATTATGTGTATTTTGATACTGCTTGTGGGTTCCAGGTATGATGCTCAGTTTCTTTTCCGAGTGCTCAAGGAGAAGGTATCCTGGAAACAGCTGCTGAGCATCGTAACTGCCCTTATATTTCCTATAAGGCTTTCATATGGGCTAGCTTCTGTGACCAAAACAGAGTGGTTTTTATCATAATGGAAAAGGGTAGGGCTTACTAATGCCCTCTGTCTGAAGTTTCATTGCTGCTCTACCTTCAAAGCTCAGGAGATATGATGACCCAGATGTTGGACCACGTGACTCTCTTTTTGTAAAGAGACATCATTGTCTTGGCAGCCACTTTTAGGTTGGATGTTGTGTTCCTCTTGCAGGTACTGTTGCCGTGTAAATACAGAAAACTCTGGGTAAAGTATTCTGGAGGGATGTACGTGACACAGTTTAAAAAAGGAGTTCCAGAAAGCCTTTGAAGCTTCAAAATTAAGTTGAATTAACCTTTTTGTGCTGTTTAAAATGGCACCCGCTGGTCTGAGACTTGCTATCTGCATGGGTTTTCACAGAGAATTTTATGGTGTTCACTAAACAGCTTCTGTCCATATCATAAAAACCGACTCCCTTTGCAGTCTCTTTATGGTGCTGGTACTGGCCTCCAGTTTGCTTGAACAAACAGATACAGTAACTATGGAAATGACTGTATATGCAGAAGTGTGCGTGGATCATTGCATTCACCCTCCTTGACTTGACCTTTGTTGCCAGTTTTGTTTGTGCTTTCCAGTGTCTTTCCTCAATATATAATTTAACTAAGATGGTAACATGCATAATTGTAGATGCTTCGTTTGCAGAAGGTTCTCTGTATGGAATTCCTGGTATCCAATCAATGGCTTTGTTATGAAATGTTCTTCATGCAGAAAAAGAGCGCTCATGGTCACTGCTGATAATGTGTGTGCTCAGCAGATGAAAATTCCATATTTATGTCTGGCTTTGATGGAGAATCTCAGGGCTTATCCCGCAAGCCATTTTGCAGATCCCCAATCTCAGTGTCACAGCTGAAGTCATAATTGTGCCTCCACATTGATGTTGTTGAAGATTTGCAGAGATTGGGGTGGGTGGGTGTAGGAACATAAGAACAGTCTGCTGGATCAGGTCAAAGGCCCATCTAATCTAGCACTCTGTTCTTACAGTAGCCAACCAGATGCCCCAGTGGGGAGCCCACACGCTTGCCCCACTTGCAATTCTCAGCAACTGCTATTCAGCTGTGTATAGCCTCTGAGAATAGAGGTAGAACAAATGTCAGAGAAAATGTCTCAGGAGCCTTGCACACTCTGCTTTGCCTTCCCCTATTCATCTGAAGCACTTCAGAAAGCTTGGGAGATCTTTCCAAACCTCTGATAATGTCACCCCCTCTGGGAAATAAAAGAAGGGCTCAGTATTCCTGGCAATATTCTCCTGAAACAGATAATTCAGCTTGGTGTCCATAGGAACTGAGGAAAACCTACAGGCCTATGAATTTTGAAACAAAGCACTTTTTTATATAATTGGGGAGAGGGGGGGATGCACCCTTTTCTGTAGGATGCAATTAAGTAGTAATCTCAGGCTCTATTTATAATTGATGTGCAATTATGGAGAATGACAAGCAGCTCGAGTCGGGGGTAAGAGCTGCTTCATTGAGAGATCCTTCTGTTCTAACAAATGGTGGGAGAGAGTGAAGGATCATTTCAAATGCTGTTATAATGGTTAATGTGGTTTAGGCAGGGAAGAGATCAGGCAACAATCTTGCCTGGATTGTTTGCAGAGTTGCAAAGCAGTCCTGAAAAGTCCTGCATACCTTGATACCACTCTGGGATTGTAGATATAGAGGTCAATGCAACTTTTTCAGATCAAGGTTAAACTTTGCCCCTAGAAGCTGAGCCATCTGGGCTTGATTCATCATTCGTCCGCTGGCCTGGTGGCCTCCTGATGTTTACTTCTTGTTTCCTTTTACACTGCTTTAATTTTATTCATTTTTGGATTGGGCTGTGTCTATTTTCATTCTAGGAGCTCCGGATGAAATGTAGATTATAAATGCTTTCCCTAAATAAAATAAATATGTTTACAACTCCCATCAGCCCCAGCCAGCAAGATTGACCTAGAACATTTAGATAATCAGACATGTTTGCCAAGGAAGGCTATTGAAATGAGGCTACAGAAAGAAAATTGTTAATTCAGGAGTACCAGGAAATGTAGCTAAGTTGGCTCTTGAACAGCGAGGCGTCTGCTCTTGTTCTCATTTCAGTTCTCTCACTGCATGCCTTCTAACAATCTTTAACATGGGGGGGGGAGCCTTCTATAAATTTAAATAATTACATAATTACAGCCCTCTCATCAGAAGTAAACGGGTGAAATGTACTCCAAGAAATTGTTCTCCCCTTGTAGCATAATGTTGTAACACCCAAACCCTGAACTTTATTGAATCTTACAAGTATGATAACTTGCCAACCTTCATTGTGATCGCCCTTCCCCAACCTGGTGCCCTCCTCATGTTTTGGACTACAACTCTCATCATCCACAGCATCACAAAGCCATGCCGTCTAGGTCTGATGGGAATTGTACCCCAAAACAGCTGGTGGGCACCAGATTGGGGGAGGCTGTTGTATGTCGCTTAGATTCAGCCTCAGTCTGGCAGGTAAGAATTTTTTTGTTTTGTTTTTTGAGAAGAGGCCTGACAGTTGTCTTCTCTTCATCTCTACGGGAAACTTTGGGGAGCCAAAGTCTCAGTCCCTCAAAAGCAGCTGTAATCATCCAGGATGGAGAAGAATCCAAGTTACTTGCACAAGTGGGGGTTGTTATTGTTTCTGTTTGTTACTCTGTTATGTATTTTTGTGGTTTTATATTGTACACCTCCCTATGGTCTTCTGACGAAGGGTATTATTAGTACAGTGGTACCTCGGTTTTCAAACGTCTCCATTGACGAACATTTCGGTTTACGAACTCCGTAAAACCAGAAGTAAATGATTTGGTTTTCGAACACGCCTCAGAAGTCGAACATGCCACGCGGCTTCCGCTGAGTGCAAGATCCTGAGGCCTAGCTGTCGGCTGTTGAGTTTTCGATTTTTGAACATTTCAGAACTCGAATGGTCTTCTGGAACGGATTACGTTTGAAAACCAAGGTACCACTGTAGTAGTAGCAGTAATAGTAGTAGTAGCACTCCACCCATCTGACTGGGTTGCCCAGCCATTCTGGGCAGCTTCTGACAGATTTTAAACATTAAAAACATTTCAGTCCCGTGATGGGGCCTGAATCCAAATTGGAAGGGATGCAAATGGTCCACACCCTCCAGACTGGCCTGGAGTTGTTCAGCAACCAACCGCTCAACGACCTTGCCCAGGAATGGAAGATTTGAAGCTGGGTGATAATAGACCATAATGGCCGTGTCCGAAGATGGTTTTTTAAAGAAGAAGTTTAATAACTGCCTCTTTAAGGGGTTCAGGGAAGACTCCCTTACAGAGTGAAGCATTCACCATCCCACACAGCCCATTGTCCAACCTGCTTGGCTCGCTTTTATGAGCCAGGATGGGCAAGGGTCAAGGAGATAGGTGGTCGGTTTCGCTCATCCAAGGAGCCTGTCCACATCCTCGGAGGCAATAGGTTGAAAATGATCCCATACAACCTGACTAGACAGAGCTCTGGCACTCTCCCACCTCAGCTCTGCTACCATGGTGGAGTCTACCTCCTTCTGTATTGAAATGGAATCCATCAATCAATGCCCTTTTAGAACCAAGGGCCCCTGCCCCAAAATGTTCATAGCATACAGGGCATGAATATGTCAGTGAGTGTGCAGGCATACTTGGCAACTACTGGGTGGATGTACAGGGCTGCCATGCTGGGTTCAAGCAATGTTGGACCTGAATTAGTATTAGACATTACTGGTTTTTATTAGAAATGGTTTGCTGCTCTGCCTGCTACCATGCTCATTCCACTGTTTCTTTCGCCGTTAGGGGAAATGTGCATGGCCTGCCTGGCCAATATCTGTTTCGTTTGCTTAGATGAGCAATCCTTGCAGAGGGGCTGCTGTAAGCGTTTGAACTCCAAAAGCCCCTGACTGTTCCAGCAATCTTCTATTGTCACTGAGAATGGAAAACTTGAGATGTACGTGACCCAAAGTGTCAATGGTCATAAATGTATTGGACAGTTCAGAGCCACTGCTTCCATCAGATACAGTTTCCACTGTTGCTGTTATCCTTGGTTTGGAATCAAATCTATTTCTGTTTAAGCTTTTTCTCCTTTGCAATCAAGCCGTTTCCTGATTAGGGAGTGTTAAGTCTGCAGTCCTAAAGGTTATTTGTATTGTAGCAAGGAGTAAATGCATTTAAATTGGTGATACTTCAGAGAAAACATCTTTTGATGGGACTGCAAGCCATCATGCTGAATTTAATATTTTCATTCGGCAACTGTCTATAAAGTCATAAATATCTCCTGAGGGATATGGTAGAAGATAGAAACTAGCAATCCTACAAAGTAATATGATTCTGCAATAGAAGAGGATCAGAGCACGGTTATGGTTCAGGTAATGGAACTATTGCATGTTCAACATTTAGTGGGCATGCAAAGATATGCGCACATTAGACCAGAAGAAAGCTGGAATATGATCATTCCTGACAAAGGAATGCACAACCCCGGTCTTTTAAGCTAGATAATCTGAGGAATATTATCAAGACAAGAATTTTACACAATTGCTCGGTGTGAAGGAGCCAAGAATAAATGGAGCATTGACCACTACGAAAAATAGTACAGGTTTTTTTTACATGTGCCCTTTAAAAAAAATGAAGATACTATTGGATGTCCAAAATGAGACTAATTCGGGAGGCATGGGCTTAATTGGCACACACAAGGGGTTGTATAAAAACACAGACAAAAAAACCAAGAGTTTGTATCAAGAATGACTATGGGCACCTTTTACCCTCTTTTCTGTGCTCCAGTGAGCACTCTTGGAGTGGTTGGGAGAACTCAGCCCTAGGCAGTGAGGGTACATATCGACCTTCCCCAACCCAGTGCCCTCTAGATGTTTTGGACTACAAATCCCAACAGCCCTAGCATCATGCAGCCTTGTTTGACAGAGTGTTCTGTTTCGTGTATTGAGGAACATGTTTTGGACATGCAACAGTCTGCTTATTTTGCTTGTAGGGTTTTGGTTTTTTTAACTGATGAAACTGGCAATTTTCTAAGACAAGATTTTATGAATATTTGTTAACTTTGTCAGCAAAGGGTCTTGTGGGAGCATTGTGACATAATCTGTCATGGACTACAGCCCACTTCATCAAATGCATAGAGTGTGATCCTCTTGTGTCTGCAAAAAGAGCCTGGTCACCTTTCACAGTAACAGTGGTTGGCGATAACAGAATCATCTTGGGACTGCTGTGTAAATTTTATGCATCTGTACTGAGAAAGTAGAACAAGGTCTCTATTTAGACACAAGTGACTAGAACTGAAAATTTTCATAAATTGCAATTTCCCCTTGGATGTTCCCCTTCAAAGCTGCTTAATTCCAGGATGGCCACGTTAAGATCAGTACAGTGGTACCTCAGTTTAAGAACAGTCCTCTTTAAGAATGATTTGGTTTACGAACTCCACAAAACCAGAAATAGTGTCCCGGTTTGAGAACTTTACCTTGGTCTAAGAACGGAATCAGAATGGTGGAAGGGCACTGGCGATGGGAGGCCTCATTAGGGAAAGCGCGCCTTGGTTTAAGAATGGTTTTGGTTTAAGAACGGACTTCTGGAACAGATTAAGTTCGTAAACCGAGGTACCACTGTAACAGAGAGGCCCAGTAGGCTGAAAAGTTATCCTACTGATTCCTGAATGATTGCCATTTCTGGTGTCAGATCTGTGTACAATTATTTAACCAGGCCAGTCCCTAAGCAAAAGAATAATTTTTTAATTTGTCAATTTGGGTACAAATAAGGCAGGCTTGCACAAGTTGTGACTCAGCAAGCTAAATGCTTGATAATCTGCTTGTCCACCCCCACCCCCACTTTTTCTTTTACTGCCTGCCAGGGGAGTTGTCAAGCAACCATCTGGCTGGCCACAGGACATAGCCAGTGGGCTGCATTTGGCTCAGTAGGTCATAATGTTGTGCTGGCATTTTCTACAAAAAGAGATTCAAAGACCTCTTTTAAATGTAGGTGCCTGAAAATACATCTGATGCTTGAGTCTGGCTTTGTTAGAAAATAAAATGTTTTAAGGCTCGCTTTTGGGTGGTGAGTGGCCTTTTCTTATTGACAAATGCTGGTAAACTCTATTTGAGGAGTTGGACTCATTCCGCATAGGACAGGTGGGATGTGCTGGAACCACCTTGACTGGGGTGCTGCTCCCGTGCTCAAGGAATTTCAGCTTGCAATATTAAGCCAGAAGCTTCCTCTATTTCAGCAACCCCAGTTCTTTTCCTCCCCTGTTTCCATAACAACGTGTCTGTAATGGAGCACATAAATGCATTCTGAGGTTTTCTGCCCTTCCATCGTTAGCTTGTAAATCCTAAATTCTCACAGCAGAACCTGGGGAGTCTGTAACACAGAGGGGGTTTCTTTAATGGTAACTGTCAGTCCAGCCCAGAGCTAGGCACTGGCATTCTCAAGGCCAGGCTCTGAAGGGAAGTAACTCGTACACAGCACTATCCAAATTTCATGTGCAGCAGCCCCAGCTGGAAAGGAAAGAAGGATGGCTCTTGTGCACTCATTCTTCCATCCTTGCATTTTCCTCTGTGCCTCTGCACAATTTCTATTATTCACGTCAACAGAGTTAGCTTGAGGGGTGAACGGCTGACTCATGTGGACTTGGCTGCTTCCACAGTGAGACCCCTCTGATTCAGACAGGGGAAACCAGACACATGTTTCAGATGATGTTGGTCCTGCTTCATGTAAGTTTGAGTACAACGTGTCAGATGATGTTTACAGGCTTATCTGCTTCAATATTATTTAGAGGACAAAAGCCATCCTAGCATGTTGAGATGTGTGTTTAATTGTAGAAAGTAAGTGATTTGGGGGCAAAGGGGGTGAGCAGGCGGATCCCCATACTTGCCAAGTAAAGGGGGCATATAGCAGGTGCAGCTGGATGGGCGCTTGCTAAAGTGCTCTTTGCTATAGAGCTGTTAAACGTATGGATTATTTATGCCTTCCCCCCTCCCTTGCATCTGGCCATTCTCCTTCGTCAGGCAGCTGCAATGATTTCAATGATTTGTTTAGGTAACATATGGATGCCTGTTCTGCTAAACCAGAGGTTTTCAACCTTTTTCAGTCCACGGCTCCCTTGCCCAACTACATTCTTTCTGTGGCACCCCTGTGGGGCTCAGGAACCTAGTTGTGTCACTGCTTTCCAGCAGAGCTGGCAGCCTCTCACCCTTTTTTCAAATACCCTCCCTTGTGGAGTGTTCCCTCAGCCTCCTCTCCCCTCTCCTTTGGAGTCCTCTGGGCAGCTGCTGCTGCCACCCCTGGTCTCTGAGCTGCCCACCCTGCCCCAAAGAGAGGTGCCTCCTCACACTGCCCCATAGAGGCCTGGGACTACAGCAAGGGTTGGCGGACTGGCTGGCTGGACTCCCTCGCCTGCTTGCTGGCCTACTCCAAGGCCACCTCAGCTCCTGGCAACCAGCACCTTCTGACCATCCCCAGAGACACCATTCACCGCAGAGCTTGTAGCCAGGGCTGCTGCAAGAAACAGCTGTGCAAGCCTTTGGGAGGCAGAGATGCAATAGAGCATCAGAGGAGGGAGGGAAGGAAACAGGGACGGAGACCAGAGTTGCCTGTGGCACCCCTGACTATCATTCAAGGCACCCAGGGTGCCATGGAACACTGGTTGAAAACCACTGTGCTAAACCATCACCTCCCCCTCTCCTTCTGAAGTTCCTGGATGGTGTGTCTTAATCTCTTTAGCAGATAGGCATGGCTCCATTCTCCAAATGCCTCACTAGGGCAAGGGTCACCCAGTCTTCTAGGCCAGCCATGCCTCGCATGCACAGCAGTCAGAGCAGTGGGAGATCCCAGAAGTCCAACTGTTTTATTCCCTTCAGACTTCACGAATAAAATTTATAAGTGCAAACAACTTCTGTTAGAGTGGAATAATAGGTTTTCTTTGGTTCTGGGCAGCGGGGATGCATTCTCCTTACCCTGATCCTCAGATCCCTACCACCACAAAAATGTGTGCTGAAAATTAAGATTTGTGCTTAGGAAGGCCCTGTTTAAAGACATCTTAACTGGAGTTAAGTTTTAAGGACAGGGCAATGTAATGTTACTTGACTTTCTGCCTTTTGCATTTTATTTTTGAAAGTGACAACATTATCATCTTGACATACTGGGGGGTGGTTATACACATGTGCTTGAATGCATTGTTAAAAATAGGCCTCCTTTAAAACACACACACACCCAACTCCTCCAGTTTCCTTAAACACAGATTGAGACTTCCTATATGATGCATATGCACACATACAAAAGTTGCCTTCTTCACAGAATCAAATTGAGTTGAGCAACATTACATTTCTTTCTCGACCAATGGTTCTGATTTTGTGGGAATAGCCTACCTACTTGAAATGGATTTGCAACATTTTGGCACTGATACTGTGCTTAATCCTCTTGGAATTGTAACTGGTTTAGAAGGCATCAGCAGGGGTCCCAATTTCTGCCTCCACCGGTGCCTTGCTCTGGGGAGATGTTGTGCATAGGTCGGAATATTGTGCCACAAGTCTGTTTGGTGAAATATCTCTCAGAGAAGAAGACCACTGTTCCATGCAGTGGCCTCCTCAAAGTCTTGAACAATAATGTGAACACTATGTTACAATATTCATAGAGAGAGAAGCCTCACAATTAAATGTGCAGTATACGTTGTTTCAAAGCCTGTACTGTAGCCAAGGTGAATCCCTAAGAGATTGCTATGCTGACATAGCAGCGTCAGCAGCATACAGGTCTTGCCTTGAGCAGAGCAGCCCATGGATCCTCAATCTCAGATTCCCAGAGCAGGCATTACTAGGGATGGACCATCCTCCTGCTTCCCCAGCATTCTCTTGAGGGTCATTAGGACCAGAGCAGAGAGACACGCCCTTTCCCGCTATCCAATGAACTATCAAGGGCAATACAATTCACTCTTGCCAGAAGCCTAAACTGACCGCTTGCATAGGGCTTTTGAAATCAGGGTTTGGCCTGCATGTCATTAGCCCAAGTGCTACAGGTTGTCCACCCTGGTATAGTGCTTGCCTTAAGGGTGCAACTAATTGTTACCAAACAAAAAACCTGGAGAATAATTTCCATATCTGGTTTTCCTTTCCCAGTGGCTTCCTGTGGGTCCTGGCACCCAGACATTGGGGGCAGATTTTGTGAAAAGGAGGAGGACTTGGCATGGTGGGGGTCACTGTCTGCAGCACCCCTCTCTCTTTTCATTGGCTGATTCTGCCCCCTGAGCTAAGATTTGAGCTGCAGCCCTGCAAACATGCTTATTATGGTGCTGCAGCTAAGGAGGCCTCTTAAGGCCAAGCTGTCCTCATCTCTAGACTGCAGAGCAAGTATTACTGTGACATGGCTGCAAAAGCAGGGCATAACAGACTTATTTTTTATATATATTTTTTTTGTCCCACTTTCCTCCTAAGCTGGCTCACAACATTGATTAAGACAGTTGCAGCTAAAAACACACCATCAATAAAGATATTTTTTAAAAAAACCAGTTAAATAAGTACAGCGGTACCTCGGGTTACATACGCTTCAGGTTACAGACTCCGCTAACCCAGAAATAGTGCTTCAGGTTAAGAACTTTGCTTCAGGATGAGAACAGAAATCGTGCTCCAGTGGCGTGGCAGCAGCAGGAGGCCCCATTAGCTAAAGTGGTGCTTCAGGTTAAGAACAGTTTCAGGTTAAGAACAGACCTCCGGAATGAATTAAGTACTTAACCCAAGGTACCACTGTAACCCTATTAAAAATTAGTTAAAACCAATTTAAAGTGCAAATGTACAAAGTGCAACACCCACCCTCAGAAGGACCTGTCGCAACAGACTTTAAGTGGCCAAAGGCCTGCTAGAACAAGGAAGTCTTTGCCTGCCAGCAAAAGGAAAGCAGAGAGGGAGTCAGGCAAAGCTCCCATGGAAGGGCATTCTACAGTCTGGTAGCAGACATCAAGAAGGCCTTCTCTCATGTCCTCAGCAAATGTGCCTGTGAAGGTGGTGGGACTGAGAGTAGCGTCTCCCCAGAAGATGTCAGAGCCCAGACAGGCTCATATAGGGAGATATGGTCCTTCAGGCAGCCTGGACCCAAGCCATATAGGGCTTTGGAGGTGGAATAGGAAAAATCCTTCACCCCTGAAAAGCAGACTGGTCTCTGTGTTAGGGAATCATTTTGCCAGAAACAAGTAGAAAGTTTCTAGAAGGCTACATAGTTTTTCCTTTATATATGGGAGTGGCACTCTGAGCTTAATTATCATCAGCTGGAAGTGCAAATAAGAAGAAGACATCTGTCCGAAGAGTATTGCCTGTAAAATATTCTGAAGGACTGCTCCTGTAATTTACGACGTGTAGGAGATGAAAGACTTTTGTTTGAAAGTGTACAGTTAATTGCTGTTTATGTTAACAGTCGAAAATATATTGGCTACCGTAATGCTTGTACCCGGTCTGGGAATAAAATCTCTTGACCGAGACTTCACAGAGTTTGTGTGAGTCATCTTTAGAACAACTTCGTCATTGTCCGCTGCTTCTGCGCAAGAGACAGAAAGAAGATAAACTCTGCTAAACAGTTTTAAAGAGGTTTTACCTAACCACCAGTATCTGCGCAGTTAAAGTGTGTGGTCGGTAATCTCTAATACTCTGCTGCCTTGTATGGATGAAGGCAAGAATGCAGCTTCCACAATTAAAAGTGGAAGCAGCAGCCAGGAAATATATTATCAAATCTGCCATTAGTTCTCTGATGCAAATTAAAGAAGAAAAGGCAAGAGACCCAGTTTATTTTTAAACAAATTCAGAAAGAGTTTAATAGGGAAATATATCCCTATTACAGTAAATGTTTAAAGGATTATGTGGAGGTGAATGTGGGAGTGGGAGGGACCGCAAGAATAATAGTATACAGTGGAAAATAATTACCCACTCCATTTGCAGACAGTTTTTAATGGAGAAATATTAGGGGCTTAAGCTACAGTTTCCCCCTCAGGCCGCCATCTTGGCAAAGTAGCCCTTGCTGTGATAAACTGCAGCTGGGTTTGGTGTAATTATGACCAAAGGGGGCGAATTGCCCCCTTTCTGTACCAGCAGTCAGGAGGGGAGCTGCAGGCAATGGGAAGGGTGCCTTTGGGGGCTGCCTAGCTAAGGCTGTGCTTGTACCCAGTCTGTCTGTGGAAGATGAGGTTGCCGTATACACATGCAAACAGGTTTGCTGCTTCGAGCTGCTCTTGGCTCCTGTGGAATAAAATAAGCACATAGGGTTGGCTGGTGGGTGGGGACAGACATACCTTTTCCTCAGCTGCATTTGTTGTGCTTCCTTAAAGATGGGGACCTCATGACACTGATCTGCGTTTCTGTAACCTCCAAAATGGACTGCTGCACAGTAGTGCAGAGGAGGCTGCAGCGAGTGCAGAGGGTTGTCACTTAGAGTCTTCTAATGACTGGGGTGAAAGGTGTGAGCATGTCCAGTCCAAATAGGCTTCTGGGCTTTAAGGCCCCTTCAGGCCTACGACCCATACAAGCCTCGGGGACCTTGGAAATACTACACAAGAGGCAGCAGAACTCTTTATGTCCTCACATCCTCTGCAGCGAGTCACTGTGAGAGGGAGGGAAGGAAACACCTTCCAACCCACCTCCTTGCTTTCTGATGGGGTGGGCTTGGGGTAGGTGGTGGGGAGGAAAAGCAGGAGGCCTTTTCCAGCCTGGATTCTGATCCCTGAGGGACAAGGGTTGGTGATGGGGGCTTAGCAGCTCAACTATGCTTTTGAACAGGCATTTAACAACTGCCAAAGCTGGTTTCTGAGGTCAGGCCCAGGAGAACTTTGCTGGCATCACTACAGCTTCTCTGCTTGCTGTAGCAACTGCTCCCTCTGTGGAGTACTAGGCCTGAAAGCCTTGCCAGGTCTGTGCCAGGAGCATCTACCTCACCCCATTTGTAAAGAGCATAAAGGGCTTCCTAAGAACCTGCAGCTCTATGAAACGATCCAAGTAACATCTGTGCTCCTGCCTGTGGGGCTCTGTACCACCCACCACCCTCTTTCGCATAGTTTCAGCTCACATATGCAGAAAACTTATGAAGAATCCTCTGCCATTGGGGGACACTTGGTGTGGACACTTTGAGAGCCTTTGCGCGGAATGCCTGTCTCTGCGCCTGCTTCAGCGCTACAGTACCTGATGCACACAAACACACACACAATCTTTCCCTGTGTTTCTGAATATATTTACACCTATAATATCACCATGCTTATTTGCTATTTCCATGGAAACCTGAGTAGGAACTTCAAGTGACTGCATTCAATTACAGTGGTTAGACAAAAGTGTGTTCCCTCGTTGTCTACCGTCAGGCCATTTTCTGGCAGAGCTGATCCAAGCTAAGTGCTGTTATAATGACTGATTGACTTTTATATGTATCACCTTATTTCACTAGTTCAGGGCTGGTTACCATCTGAAAAGATAACCATGTAAGACATACAAAGTGCAATGCTCAAGCTATTAACCCTGTTCTGAAATAGTCAATATGCAAGCTTGCAGCTGGAGCCCTTCTGGCTGGCTGCTTCATCCCTCTCCACTCCAAGTTCACAGCCCCCTTTGCAGATGGGGACTAACTTCCCCAAACCATTCTTTTCTCCCGCTTTGCCTTTGCTAATTTTACCTCATCTAATATTCCGTGAATCATCTTGATTTTCCCTCTGAGCTGAATTCCTTTTTCTGCTCTAGACAGAGAAGATTTCGGGGGGGGGGTAGGGGGAGCCTGGCTGCCAGTGGTTGATGATGATGGAAAGTAGAGGAGCCCTGGACTGCTCTGTAACACCAGAGATGTAAGATGAACTCATTGTGCTTTCAGGACGTAGGGGTGGAATGCGACACTGTGACAAAATCACACAAGTGGGGGAAATAAGTATTACAAGAGGGAACTTTGCTACTGTGGCTCAGAGTCCTTCAGTTTTGAAAAGAGGCAAGTGAGAGTGAGGCTTTATTCTGTCAAAGTCTGGATTCCATTTCAGAATCACAAAAGCTGGTGATCTGGCTGGAATTTCCTCTCTTCCCTCCAGCGTGATGCTGCTTCAGAGTGTGATTCAATCACAGAGCCATTAATGAAGAGCATCATTCACAAATGGCATTAATCTGCAGGGGCATTTGCAGTGGAGAGGACATGACTCAAAGGGAGGGTGTTGGGTGTAAGGTAAGAGCTCTTGAATTAGTCCCAGGAGTAGTATGTGGGATTCTAAAGCATGAACAAGCATGACCTTGGATGCTTATCCATCTTAAAATGATTTGCTTCCTTTATCTTGTGATTTTTCCAGAACCAAGGCTACTCTGCACATGGTTTGTTTCCTCTCTTGAAGGCCTTGACGTATAAACCAGGCCAGTGTTATTCCCTGCATGGTTTTCTGCAAATTTTCTCTGTTTGTTGTATTAAAGTTCCTGGAAGATACTGTTACAAGAATTCAGCCTTGTATAAGCATTTGACTTGTTCATAACATGAATGTTCTGCATTACTCAACTCTGAATATCTTTCCATATACTAAAAGCCTCCAAGGCACATTGATCTCTCTTTGTAACTGGCATCACCTTGGGTGCCTTGTGACCTGAGGTTCTCCTAAGAAAGGCCCATCCAGATGGCAGGTTTTGGAAATCGAGCCATTGTTTGGATTGACAACAGCTTGTAGAATTTATGTACTTTCTCCCTCTAAAGGCCTTGTTAATTGTCACTGGCTTACTGTGTTGCTGTTATTATTATTGTTGTTATTACTATATCAAGTAATACCTGGAAAGGGCTAAGGAAATCCAGGCTGCCCACACCCATGCTTTTCTGGTTCAAAACAGCACTACTTGCAGATCTGCTTGTACATATATAAATTTTGAAAACTATTTCTTGTGCAATCCAGGCAAAGCTAAGCAACTTTAAATCCCATCAAGTATGTGCTTAATCCCCTCAATGAAACAAATGAGATTAGAAGTACCTAGCCTCTGCTGGATGGAGTCCAGTGGTCTTGGGCTCTGCTTTCCACAAACAGCTTTTCTATCAGGAATTAGTGCCTGAATCTGCTAGTTTCCCATTCCCGTTCCCAGCCCCCTTTCCTTCTGTAATGTCTACTAGGCTGTAAGTCTGTGGTCTTAGCTTTCTGCAGCACCTAGGATAATGTAGGTGATTTCTAAACAATAAATAAGTGGGAGGAGGTTTTTGTTCTTTTGCTCTGCTGTGCTTGGCAAGAGGAGTAAAAGTTTCCTGCGGACACAAATGTAGAAGTGACCATCTGGCACCTGATGAAATGCTTGGCCTTGAACGGTCACAAATGGTGCTTGTGCGGTGGGCTCCCTCCTCTCTGGAAATGATTACTTCGTTTTTTAGTGGAGTTCAAAGTTATGTCTCCACTAAATAGGAAACAGTGTACCATGGACAGCTCCATGCGAAATCATCCTAGCAGCACGATGGCTATAAAAAATGTATGTTGTTAAATGATGTCTTGGACTTGCTTGACATGTGATGAAGTTCTCTAAACAGAAAGCGTTTCTCCTCTGCAAGGAAGCAGCACATAAATTTGCCTATGTGGCGCCAATGAGACTGAAGGAGAAGGGTTGTAACACTGTGGCCAAGTGGATGGTTTGCGTGCAGAAGGTTGTGGGAGTGTGGATGTGCACGTGTGAACATGAGAGTTTGGAAAACTGTTTTTCCGTTTTATAACTGGTGCTGTGAAAGCCTTATGTGTTTGTTTGGTTCCTCTACCAGAACGAGAGAGAAAGAGATCTGCTGTTTCCAAGTTTAAATTAACGAGTGTTTGCAAAGCCTGGCACTCTCCTGATATTTTGGACCTCAACTCCCATCAGCCCCAGACACCACAGCCATGTTGGGTGGAGCTGATGGAAGCTTTAATCCAACAATATCTGGAAGGCAGCAGACTACTCAAGGCTGGTACAAGCTAACACTTCTTTAAAAGAAAATCCATCTTTGGAGCAGCTTGGGTGAGAAGCACCTTAAGACTATTCACTGAGGAGGCTATGGCTGTTGAGGTTCCTGCGTAATTTTGTGTGCGATTCTCTTGCTGATGCTTCTGTCCTTTCCCACAGAGTCGGATGGCTGAGAGCCTTCGTCTTTTCGACTCCATTTGCAACAACAACTGGTTTATCAACACCTCCCTCATCCTCTTCTTGAATAAGAAGGATCTGCTGGCCGAAAAAATCCGCCGCATCCCTCTGACAGTCTGTTTTCCAGAGTACAAAGGCCAAAACACTTACGAGGAGGCAGCTGTCTACATCCAGCGTCAGTTTGAGGACTTGAATCGCAACAAGGAGACCAAGGAGATTTATTCACATTTCACTTGCGCCACTGACACCAGTAATATCCAGTTTGTGTTTGATGCGGTGACAGACGTCATCATTCAGAACAACCTCAAGTATATTGGTCTTTGCTGAGGATCTGTGCAGATGAATGTGGTTTCTTAAGGTGATGTGAAATAGGCGAGCCACAGCTGCTTGCCACAGTGGAAACAATGGCGCAGTGCTTGGAAGACCCAGTCACGGAAGGGAGAAATCTGAAGTATGTTCACAGATCCCTTCAACTGCCCACACACCTTTTTGCAAAAACAATGTTTTGGAGTGTGCAAGCCTCCCACCAAATGGCGAGGTTCTGAACTGTATGGAAGTGTTTTCACTACTATCACATCATCCACTGGCTCATTCCGTCTGTTTCATTCCCCCTCCCCCCCACGAGATAGCAAAGCTTACCATGTTCTATGTATAATGAGACAGATTGTTGTCCTTATTGTCCTAGAAACCATCATACTGTTGGAATGATGCAGAGCTGGTGAGTTGGGGAGAGGGCTGTGTTGCAACTCCCAACCCCCAAGAGGGAAGAGACCAGAGGCTAGAGAACAGGCATATCTGAGCAAAGGGTTCCTTTAACCTACAGTCTGGTACTTGACCTGTAGATCATGTACACATGGATCAAGCGTGCACAAGCACCTAACTTGCAACAAGTACAAAGTACATGCTAGATACACACATTGTCTTTGCACCATGGTTTATCATGAATAATCTCTCTGTGGAAGGAACTGATAGCGCAGAATCATCCCTGTGAGTCCCTGCCACCCTGACCAGTATAGCCCCTTCTGTTGTTCACAACGTCAACATGTGTGCAAAAAAATAAGAAATGAGTGGAAATGTTAAGTAATGACAAGGCCAAATTGTGGTCAGTGTTTCTTCTACCAGTGAGGAGTTTTATACATCAAAAGTCTTCTTTTACATCTTTTTTTGCCAAATCTTTGTGCTCTTTCACAAAAACTCTAAAAGTCGAATAAGTGGTTGAGTGTTGTTGGTTTTTTTTTTAATACAGATATATGAAGGTATACATTTTTTTTAATTATTGTTTTGTGTCTGGATTTTGAGTGTGCCAACGGACAATCCTGTTCCATTGCTCCAAGGAAATTCTGACAAGTATGGCAACATTTGCAACAGCCTTTCTAAACACAGGAGCCAATGAAACTGTGTACAATATAGCCTTTTAAGTCATTTTGTTTTGTTTTGGGAGGGGGGTGATTATTTTTTAAAAATGTGCTGTAATTATTAGGTGAACAGATGAGTGATATGAACAATACTTAAATGTCTTGATATTTAAATTTACAAAACTTAGTGGAATTTAAGGAATGGAAGTGATGCATTCCTCGGCTCCCTTTCATCCTGTATGCCAATAATACTGGATGGCATATTACTCTAGCAAATTTACAGCTAAGTTTGAATGCCTGAGAAGCTGTGTGTGAACTTACTGGATAATCTCACATGGATCCTAGGGCCAGTGCCCAGGCGGTTCCTTCTTCTCCCCCTTGTCCCTTGCAAAAGACTTCTTACAGACTTCAGTGTAAGCTAAGTGTGTAAATAAATATACATTCAAGAATCGTAAAGCACATAAATGCACACACATACACACACTTGCTCTTACACTTACACACACACACACACACACACACACACACACACACAATCTCCTTCTGCCTCCCTCCGTTCCCCAGTTGTATGAAGATTAGTGAGAATTCTCAGCCAAGGGCTCTAAGAAAAACCTAAAGAGAAAACAGTGAATGATAACAAAAATTACCGGCTGTCCACTTTTAAGAAAATAAATCTGAATGATCTTAACTGATTTATGGTGTGTGTATGTAATGTTTGTAGATCTTGTGATTCTAGATTCCACACAGCTGGGTTCTTATGTCATTTGCTGCAAGTATGCCTTCTTCTGACATTAAAAACCTGTTTAGTTCTAATTGCTTACGCGATGCGATAAAGCCAGTACAGCTACTGAATAGGAAATGGGGGACAATTCTGTTCAGAAAAAGCTGAAACAGGTGGAGGTTAAAGGGTTAATAGTTAAAGGTTAATAGTACTTTCTGGCAGAAGGGGATTCTCCTGCTGCTTAGCCCCAAGGGGCACTTCTCATGAACACCTATTGCTACAACCATCTTTAAAGGAAGAGGAACGTTTTTCAGAATTGCTGGTGCCAGTGGTAGCCAATACTTGTGAATCCTGTTGAATGTAAGGGACCAATTGCTGAGTAGAGTATCAATTTGAGGAGAGCAGCAATACGACAAAATGAGCTGTGACACTTTGGAAGAGGTGTCCTTTTACTCTGAAGTAAAAGGCCTCAGAGGTCAGTGGAAGTGCCTTTGTCTGCTCTCTTCTCCTGGAACTGCAATCTATGGATTCTTGTCATTATTTTAAAATGAAGTGCTGAGCTTGTACCTGCATGCCCCTTGATAAATTGGGGGGGGGGGGGACTGGAGCAGAAAAGAGGACAGAGAAAGAGCACTTGAAACAGGATTGTGAAATAGCCAAGTTCTGTTTCTACTAAAGGAAATTAGCAGGCAAGTTCTAGCTGAATTCATGATGTTTGTTTTCAATAAAAGGAGACTGCCAGTGGAGGTCAGCAGTGACTGCCGGGAAGGAAAAGATCAGTCCAAACCACGTCTCTAATAAGAGTAGAAGCTCTGGCACAATTTGTTATAGGAAGAAGACTTTACAGTGTTGCTCTTCAGTGGAGGCTTAGAGCAGAAGACCATGGCAGATTATCCTGGGAGGCAGCGAGGGTTCTCCCCACGCCACCCCCGGTACAAATATCAGTAGCAGATGGAGGAGAACTTGCTGATCTGCCCTGAATCCTAATGCTTTATTGTGGAATCACCTTTCATGGCGAAAGCTTCCTTCCTGAGATGTGTAAAGTAGATAGTGAATGAAGAATCTACAGAGATGGGCTATTGCTGCTTGAAGCTCATGCCAAAACGAACCATGTAGGAGAAGGGATTGATTGAAACCACTGAGGTGGGTAATGTTACATAGGACTGTATATTTGGCCTCTAAGGTTACAGCACTTTGGGGGGGGGGTATTCTTTGAGCCATGTTAAAAATCCCAGACACTCCAAAGCCAATTTTCAAGCACGCCAGGAGATAATTTAAACCATGGAATGATGTTTTAAAATGCTATGGTAGACAAACTGGGAGTGAATCCGACCTTTTTGCAACAGGGAATATCTCCTGCATCTTTGGGAGAGTTCAGCCAAGACTGGATGATGGAAACCATAGCCATGTCCAGCACACTTAATTAAGAAGGAGTTTTACTGAAGGCATCAGGAGTATGCTTAAGAGAGACGGTAGCACAGATGAAGCAGCACAGCTTCATGTAGCAATTTCTCATTTATTACATCCTTCCTTTCTGTCTCAGTTATAGGCACAAAAGGTCACTTGTGTCATAAATCAATAAAGACAATTATTCCCTCTATTTCCAAAGCTCAGTAGCAAATGCCAAAACGGCACCATGGAGCATAAGACTCTCAGGGTCATAAATTTGAGCCCCACATTGGGTGAAAGATTTCTGCATTGTAGCAGGTTGGACTAGATGATTCTCGTGGTCCCTTCCAACTCTACAATTCTGTGATTCAAGACACGCGAGGAGGCAACAGCAAGCTGGGTGGGGGTACCCCAACCAAGGTTTACAAAAAAGTGCAAAAAGAATTTTTGCAAAGCAGCTCAGTGAGGAGGACCGAACATGCTGGCTGGCTGGAAGAGTGGACAGCAGCACTCCAGACATCAACATTTTGTTGCAGAGTCCCCCTTGTTAAAAAAGAGACAGTAGAGAGTATAATAGGTATCAGCCAATCAAATATCCAGCAAGTCACAGGGCCGAAGAACATGGCAGCACATTCAAACATCTAGGCATGGCAACACAGCAAACCCCAATGTGCATTCCCACCACCAATCAAACTTCAGACAGTCTTGGGATGCACAGCAAGGCCTCATGTCGTTGGAGCTGGTCCTTTAGGTATTCCTGTCCCTACCCTGTTTAGTACAAGGCAGATAAATTCAGGACTTGTGGTTTGCATTTCATATTCTCCAGCAGTCTTATTTCAATGAATCCAATGAAAACATCTGCTTGGTGTTAATCTTGTACAATGTGCCTCCTTTTGTTAACAGGCTGCTCAGCCTCAACGTTGTTTTAAATAAACCCTTTAGCCCCTTGAAACTTAAAGCTTAACTCTGGACGCGGCTGTGCAAGGTAAGGGCTAATGCCAGTGTGACACAGGAAGTGAACAACTGGGGTGGGGGGACTGTGTATCTTTATGAACAGGAGGAGGGGAACTAACCCTCTTTGTGACATGCAGATGGCCTGCCACTTATGTGGGAGTTATGTTCTGGGGATCTCGCCTAAAGCCAAAATCACATATAGTTAAAACACATTGGGGTAAACACGCAGCGGGATCACAGAAGTCTTTTTTTCTCGTACATCCCTCCTCCTCCTGCCCTCCCCTTTTTTGCCACACGTATAAAGCTGAATGTGCACAAGTTAAATGTGCATACGTTGTGGGCTTACTGTATAAGCAAATGCTTGACTTTATACCTGGTTCCTTTTTGCATATGGGTAATCACAAAACTTCTATTGAACCATCTGCAATGCCTGGAGACAGTCAGGTTGGCACCCATAGTAGTGACCAGAAGAGGAATGACCACTGGGAGGAGCGCAGAGAGAAGAAACACAATGGTGCATCTACAGCAGCACAACCAGATGCTACCCCAGCTGCAGCAAAACATGTATCTCCTGTATTGGTCTCTACAGCCACAGCGGGCGCTGCAACCTTCCAATAGTTTGACTTCACCCGCCCCCCGCCCACAAGGTGCGCTCCCCCATTGTCTCCCAAGACATAGACGGATGCCAACAACAACTGAGAACAAAGCACCATTCTGAAAGGCACAGTCTCCTCTACTGGCCATGTCATCATCAACCACTGACATTAGCAAAGGTTTAGGAACTCCCTGCCTGGGGTCTGCACACACAACTCTGCTAATACAGTGGTACCTCGGGTTACATATGCTACATACATACACTTCAGATTACATACGCTTCAGGTTACAGACTCCGTTAACCCAGAAATATTACCTTGGGTTAAGAACTTTGCTTCAGGATGAGAACAGAAATCGTGCAGCAGCGGCACAGTGGCAGCAGGAGGCCCCATTAGCTAAAGTGGTGCTTCAGGTTAAGAACAGTTCTCCAGAAAAAATTAAGTTCTTAACCCGAGGTACCACTGTAAGCCTGAGCTTTTATTCAGTTTGGGATGTGCAAATACTTTTCCACTGCACTGGCAATCTCCTGAGAGGCGGGGGTAGTCACAAACACACACGACACAGAGCTGGTAAACACCTTTGAACACTGATACTTTTTCTGTCTTTAATTCAGGCTTGTAAATAGTCACTTGCCTGGTTGCCTGCAGCAAGAAAAAAATCTCCCCTAGGCGACAGAGTAGGTAAGCTATTGCCAGTCAGAAGAGGAAAGTGGGCTTGCTTTTATTCGGTAGCTCACTGAGTGTTCACTAGCAACAAGGAACCAGATCACATGCTGAATGAACTAGAAGTGTGAATCATTCTTTATGCAGAAGCTTAGAAGAGCAATGTGTGATGTTCTGGCACCACCAAGAGACAACTGAACTTTACTACTACATAAGATGCATTTCTTACATACTGCTGTTAGTCTACCTGGCTCTTTAGACAGTGGCAAAAGCAAGAAAGAGGCAAAAAGCCATCCCTGCTCTGAAGAACATCTGACCTATATTGAAATCCCACTGCAGGGCTGGTAGGGAATTGGGAACCATGAGAGGGAGAGAGGGAGGGAGGATGAAGTAACAAGGGATAATGTGGACAGGCAGCAATAAACAAATAAAATGGATCACAGACAATAGACAATTGGGTTTTTTTAATCTGTTACTGCATAACCTTACATAGTGTTTGTACAACAACCTTGTAAACATAAGCCAGTATTATTACCCTTATAATACAGTTGAGAGGCTAAAGCTGAGCACTTTGTCTAAAGACCACAGTGTGGACTTGATAATTCTAGCTGATCTCATCTTAAGTGACATACTACATCGGCTCAGCAAAGGCAAGGACGGTTCCTTTCACTCAAAGAATTTTAAGAGAAAGAAGCAAAGGCAAAACTGGTTTCTAACCTGAACTTCATTGCACTCTCAAAATGCTCTCCAGCACCACCAAATCACAAAACCACAGGACCATAGGGTATTTCTAAGCTACACATATGCAGAGCACTTTAAATGGCAAGGCTTTTGTCAAATTATCATGGGACAGCTGAAAATAAGACCCATGCCCCCAGACCCGCTCACAGAACCAAGATTCCCTGGAGAAAAGGAAATTGCCACTAAATGAGTTGAAGTAGCCTGTTCAATGGCTGTGGGAGGAGAAGTGACCCTCTCCTCCCAACCTTCCTTCAGACCATGGGGGGAATCTAAGGAAAGGTGGGGGGCAGCTGCCCCCCAAATCAAGTAAATAAATAAAAATAATTAACAGCTCAGTTCTGTCCCCCTAACATAAAGCCTGCTTCCCCAACATAAATCCTGGCTATGCTTCAAACATTCTCAATCCACGCCACATAGCATGTGGGCCACATACACAGACCATGGCTACAGAATAGTTAGCTCCAGTTGAGTCAAGCAAGAAAGCCAGGTCACAAGAGACAAGGGGGTTAGGTGAAATCCACATGAAATTCTAGCCTTTACTTGGTTATGAGCAGAGCAGTTCAGCAGTCAGCATTGTAAATCTTATGAAATTTAATCCACCTTACCTAGAGGCAATTCTGACACGAGTTTCAGTGCATAATGCATATTCCACCGGCAGATGTCAACAGGATCATCCAAAAGCTGTGCCAGAGCTGGAATGACTCCATTTTCTAGGAAGCCGGTCCTACATTCAGAAAATGTATTGGTAAGAAGTGGTTTGTATAAGCACAATATTAAACTCCCCTATTTGAACCTGGGAAAATATGTTGCAGAACAGAAGAAAATCCCTACTCTAAAACGCTTGCATTAAACTTCAGCAAATACCCACCTGCCAACAGAATGCGTTGCCATAATATAAAGAACCTCTGTTGTTTTCTGTCGCACGGTGCTGTCATCATCTAAAAGCAACATCTTCAAATTATCTAGAAATCCTGAAAGACACATTTTTTTATTATTTTTTTGCGCCACCCTTCAACAGACATCTAGGGCAAAGTTATAATACACTCATTAAACCACCACAATAGAAAAAAGAACATAGAAGGCAGTGGTAGAATTAAAAACAGCCACCAAGTAGCATGAAAGCAGTTGTCTCTGAAACTCATGAGAGATGACTAAATATTGATTATTTGGAGTGCCCAATGGGCAAATAATGGGACGCGGGTGGCGCTGTGGGTTAAAGCCTCAGCGCCTAGGACTTGCCGATCGAAAGGTCGGCAGTTCGAATCCCCGTGGTGGGGTGCGCTCCCGTCGTTCGGTCCCAGCGCCTGCCAACCTAGCAGTTCGAAAGCACCTTCGGGTGCAAGTAGATAAATAGGGACCGCTTACCAGTGGGAAGGTAAACGGCGTTCCATGTGCTGCGCTGGTTCGCCAGATGCAGCTTGTCACGCTGGCCACGTGACCCGGAAGTGTTTCCGGACAGCGCTGGCCCCCGGCCTCTTGAGTGAGATGGGCGCACAACCCCAGAGTCTGTCAAGACTGGCCCGTACGGGCAGGGGTACCTTTACCTTTACCTTTATGGGCAAATAATATTCACAACATGTGTATGGTTCTGTTCCTTTATTTCTGTTTTTGTTCTATTAGCAATTGTTATTTTGATCTTTGTAACAATGATGAAGATATATTAATTGAAACTGTTTAAAAAATATTTGCAACCTTTATAAGAATCATCTCCAGGTGAATGAAGTTTGGACACACAAATTTTCCTTAACCGTGTGCAAAATAAATAATGAAGTGGGTTGCCTGCTCATGTGCTCTGGAACAGTTTCCTGGGATGCCTTCTGGAATACTTTGGTATCTACTATCATTACAATGTCTTTTAGGTCCTATGATTTATGTACCATAAGCTCTCCTTTTCAGCTCAAAAGGTTTTTCAAAAGAACATTAAACATTGCTATGTGATTTCATGCTCTTTATTCAGCTCATAGTGGTGAGGAGGAATGAATGAAAGTCCCCTCAAAGTATCTGCTTTATATACATTATTTACACAATGGGCTGCACATGATTGGCTAATTCCGGAATTCTACTGTAAGCCAATCAGGTTGTGGATTCACTTCTATCTGGAGCATGATTGGGTAGTTCCTGCCAACCAATCATACTGCTGCATTGTTCTAGGACCAATCAGACTGCTGCATTCTGAATCCTATTGTTCTAGGACCAATCAGACTGCTGCCTTTTGGATCCTATTGTTCTAGGACCAATCAGACTGCTGCAGTTTGGATCCTATTCAACTCAGTACATAACATCCACCCAATCCAATGTAGCACTTCCCGCAGTGGGTGGGATCCGCCATCTGGTACTGCTAGAAACAGACTGCCTCTAAATTTGGACATCCTGTGCATTAATTGCACTTTCCATGTGTTCATCCTGAACCTACTTTTTGCAGCAGTACGGTACACATACATACTAACACAAAGGATGCAAAGACAAATAACATCTTGCTGGTATTTACCCACAGTAGGATGTCTCTGTGGGACGCAGGTGGCGCTGTGGGTAAAAGCCTCAGCGCCTAGGGCTTGCCGATCGAAAGGTCGGCGGTTCAAATCCCTGTGGCGGGGTGCGCTCCCGCTGCTCGGTCCCAGCGCCTGCCAACCTAGCAGTTCGAAAGCACCCCCGGGTGCAAGTAGATAAATAGGGACCGCTTACTGGCGGGAAGGTAAACGGCGTTTCCGTGTGCTGCGCTGGCTCGCCAGATGCAGCTTTGTCACGCTGCCCACGTGACCCGCAAGTGTTTCCGGACAGCGCTGGCCCCCGGCCTCTTGAGTGAGATGGGCGCACAACCCCAGAGTCTGTCAAGACTGGCCCGTACGGGCAGGGGTACCTTTACCTTTACCTTAGGATGTCTCTGTAGCTTTGTGATATCCTACTGGAAATGTAGGTATTCTCAACTCGGTCCCTTGTTCCATGAACTGAATTAAATAAGGGGCAGGCAAACACCCACCCTTGCAAATAACTAAATGACCCAACCCCAAACAACTGCTGCACCTTTTTCCTTTTCAAGAAAACCATTTTATAGCCTGATCTGAATGACTACTAAACCAAAGTTTGGAAAGATCCAGCGGTTTGCTGACCAACCACAGTGCACTGTGACAATGTGCTGCTAGCTTTGCGGTAGGGCAGGTGGTCCCCAGCATGTGACTGCAGAGGTCTGTCCTGCCCCCCACAGGTTCTGCCCCCTCCACATTGCTGCCTTTCACCCTTCTGAAAGTAGGCATGGGAGAAGCATTCTACCTACTGTAGCCTATAAAATAGGCTAAAGTGTGGACTTGGTTGTATGGCAATTTATCCAGTTTGCAAATGTACCCATAGACCCAAAGAGATTGGTGATCAAGCCTGTATGTTAGGGCCATTGTGTCATCCCTCCCCACTTCCACAGGAGCATGTATCATGAACTGCCCTGTGGGAGGGAAGGAGGCATATGAAGAAGCCACCCAGGCCTGCTATAGTTTGATTATCCCACCATTCTGAACTCTAATAGGGCCATTTTTATCACCCACTGCCCTGGTGCAAGGATCCTGATGGCTTTGTATATGTTGACATTATGGACTTTTTATCCCACCCCCCCCCCCAAAAGTTGAATGTTACCGGTACTTGTACTCCACCTTGGAAGGACTTGTATCCTGAAAGGTAGGATATAGATAAGAGTAAAAGGTAAAGGGACCCCTGACCATTAGGTCCAGTCGCGGACAACTCTGGGGTTGCGGCACTCATCTAGCTTTATTGGCCGAGGGAGCCAGCATACAGCTTCCGGGTTATGTGGCCAGCATGACTAAGCCGCTTCTGGTGAACCAGAGCAGCACACGGAAACGCCATTTACCATCCCGCTGGAGCGGTACCTATTGATCTACTTGCACTTTGATGTGCTTTCAAACTGCTAGGTGGGAAGGAGCAGGGACCGAACAGCAGCAGCTCACCCCATCACAGGGATCCAAACCGCCGACCTTCTACCAAATAAATAACCAACAAGGTGCAATCAGTAGAGCATGAGAATTTGGATCTCAAGGTTGTGGGTTCGAGCTCCAGAATGGGCAAAAGATTCCTGCATTGCAGGGGGTTGGACTAGATGACCCTTGCTGAGTAGTCCCTTCCAACTCTATGATTCTATAATTCTCATGTTCAGTCCACCAGGGAAGCAAAAGTGGCATCTCTTACCGAGTCTAATGGCTTCGTAGACATTCTCTGGGTCGTGCACCAGATCACACAGGGCCATCAGCGCCCGCTGCCGGGTCAGAAGGTCAGGGTCTTCCAGCTCCTCGTTCAGTTTTGGGAGACCCCTTCGGCCATAGGCAATGGGGGCTTTTGTGGGGTCGATATCAGGGGGCAGTTTGGAGGAGATACGGGGCAGGAGCGCCATCTCAAGTTCCTTCTGTACCACAGCAGCCCTAAGAAAGGAAAGGGGGGAAAGCTGCTTAGGGCAAAGGGAGGGAAAACAATTGCAGCAGTTCTATGTGTCTTTGCTTCAGTTCCAAGACACAGGCACCAACAGGACACGTGTCTTTTTTTGGAGCGGGGTGGAGGACACCTGTTGCAACTGAAAGCAAGACAGGATTTTAAAGGTAAGTATCTATCCTTCTCCCCTCCAACCCCCACCCGCGATTCAATAGGAACAAACAACAATAATTTTAACCCTGAAAGAGAAGCACGAATGAAAAACGTGGGAATTCTTGTTTAAAAATTTAAAATAATAATAATTTAACGTCGAAATGAACGACAGCAATTGGGGAAAATATATTACTTGGTGCACACACGCAAAATAGAAATGGCAGAGGGGGAACCCGATAAACCCAGTTTAGCAAAGTGGGGAGAAATGTCAGCTCCGAAAGCGGCCGATTCGCCGCCCTGCCTAGGCCTCTGGTTGCTAAGCGACCGCGACGCCCTCGCTCCCTACGTCCAGATCTGTGAATACGAAGCTACGCACGCGGGAAAAAACCCTCTACGAGGTGTTGCCGGAGTCCGACTGAGCGCAAATGTCGTAATTCCCGCAAGTGGCGGCTGGGCAGGATGTGTCGTGGTGGGGAGGCCAGGCGAGAGAGAGAGAGAGGTGGTGGCCCTCAAGTGCCAGTCTCTGCAGCCCGCGCTGCCCCTGCGGGAAACCCAGACAGCTTCCTCCCAACTGGCGTTTACCAGATTATTTGGACTACAATTCCCATCAGCCCCAGCAAGCACTGCGGTGGTCTCACCCGCCCTGTGCTCGCTGAGGCTGATGGGAGTTGTAGTCCAAAGACCTGCAGGGCGCCAGGTTGGGGAAATGCAGAAGGCTCTTAATTGGTTGCGTTGCGTTGCATCTATTGTTTCTTCCAAGGAGCTCAAGGTGGTGTACATGGTGCTCCTTGATTTGTTTCCAATGAAATACGGATGTTGCAAACATTTGTCCGGACATAAACCAGAGCCACTGTGGTGTAACAGGGTTTGGGGCGAAGACCTAGGAGAGATCAGGGTTCGAATCCCCCACTCTGCCATGAAACTCACTGGCTAACCCTGGGCGCCAGTCACCGTCTCTCAGCCTTAACCTACCTCACAGGCAAAACAAAAAATTTTTTTCCTTCCAGTAGCACCTTAAAGACCAACTAAGTTAGTTCTTGGTATGAGCTTTCGTGTGCATGCACACTTCTTCAGATACCTCACAGGGCTGTTGTGAGGATGAAATGGGAAGTTGGACAACCATGTAAACCTCCTTGAGCTCCCTGGATGAAAAGCTGGGTTATAAATGGAAGGAATAAAAACAACAATAATTTTAATAATGCTGGTGATTCAGTTCTTTTTCTTTTTCCTTTAAGAAAAGCTGTCCAGCTTTATACAAGCAGCAGGAGGCGTTGCTCAGCTGAGCATGCCAACATCTGGCATTCATTAACCAGGTTTTCTCCTTTCTTCTCAGTGGTTTTTAAGGTTTGCCATATCTCTCAGGTGGTTGGTTTCTCTGCATTTTAACTCCACCTTCTGAGAGGGAGGCGCTCTGGTTCCTATGGTGATGCGGCAGCCCCTTTCCAGACCTGGAAGCAGCTCTTGCATGGTGAGTCGTTTTTCCTCTCACTCTTTGCCAATATTGCCCCTTTTTTGTAAATGCCGAGGGGGGGCAGGGGGGAGCCCCTGGTCTGCTGGGGTGGTGGTGGTGGGGGATAGGATCAGCCCCCCACTGCCTTGATTTTGCAAATTATCCAAAGGCCAGCTTAGAGCAAGTGATTCTGCAAGCTGTTCATGGCCACCTTGCAGCTTCAGACTGGCTGAACTAGGGTGATTTCCCTCCTTACCATCCACATAAGGCTTAATTGGCTCCCCCTCCTCTTTTACCTGTTTGTAACAGAAATGCAAAACCCACATAGAGGAGATTGTACAGCAGTTTTCTCCACCATGCTCTTTCTAGAATTCACAAACAAATCGCCACACCTGGAAAAGAAAGCATGAGAGAGAGAGAGAGAGAGAGAGAGAGAGAGAGAGACTTACAGGTGCATTTTTACAGTGGCTGGCCACTTTTGGTGGTTGGTGGCACAACCACACACCCCATGCCGCCTTTGCCAACTTGGTGCCCTCCAAGTGTTTTATTTATTTGTTTATTTACACGACACCATATAAAGGTAAAAAAGGTAAAGGACCCCTGGACAGTTAAGTCCAGTCAAACTTCGTTATGGGGTACGGCACTCATCTCATTTCAGGCCGAGGGAGCTGGCGTTTGTCCACAGATTGCTTTCTGGAACTAAACCACTTCTTTTTTGGTTTTTTCTTTTATTTTAACAAAGTAATAATATTAAATAAATAAAAATAAAAATGTGCACCCCACACCCAAGACCATTCCACTGTAACTATCCAACCTCCCAAAATTTCAACACCTCTTGCCCCCAAAATTTCAACACCCCTTTCCGTTTTAACAGTACAACTTCTACAAATACCTTCCACATCTCCTTAAAATAATTTCTCCTGCATATTCCTCGTCTTACCTTAATAGCACATGTTAATTTATCATTAATTGCTATGTCCCACACCTCTTCTTCCATTTTATATTCACCTTGTCCCTTCCACTTCCTAGCTATAACAAGTCGTGCAGCTGTCAATAAATTTGTGAACAAGTCTTTCATAGCATGCGAACCTCCCACCCCATTGTAAATTGATAATAATTCTGCCTCTGGACCCAGTGATTTCTGTTATCTCCTTTAACACCCTTTGGCAAAAAATGTGTACATATTTACATCCTGACCACATGTGAACACAAGTCCCAGGACTGAACCGCTTCTGGTGCAACGGGACACCGTGACGAGTGCCAGAGTGCATGGAAACACTGGTTTGGTTGGCAGCAGCTTCAAGTGAGGCGTGTGTCCCACTGCTACCTAGAGATGCCATTGGGGATAGAACCTGGGACCTTCTGCATGCAAAGCACATGTTCTACCACTGAGCCACGAAGCCTTCCCCATATTCATAGAATCATAGAACTATAGAGCTGCAAGGGACCATGAGGGTCACCACGTCCAACCCCTTGCAATGCAGGAATCTATTGCCCAGCATGGGGCACGAACCCACGACCTTGAGATTAAGAGTCTTGTGCTCTACCAACTGAGCTATTCAGCTCCCCTCATCCACAAACCTTGGTCATGCTGGCTGGGGCTGATGGGAGTTGGGAGTCCATCAACATCTGGAGAGCCATGAATGTTCCCCAGCCCTAGTGTATGGCTTTTCTTGAGGAATGCCAAGTGAGAGCCATTAGGCCCTGACACTCGGTTCCCTCCAACATGGTGCCCTTCAGATGCTTTGGAACATGACTCCTGCAGGCTGGAGAAGACTGCTCTTCTCCTTAAGAGGTTTGCAAAACAAAGCTGTTCCGGAAAAGACTTTTGGCTGAATGCTCTTGGGTTAGTTTTGGTGTCATGCCACTATGCCCAGACTTTGTTCCTGGTGTTGGTTTCTAATCCTGATATTTTACGGCTGCTGGTGGGGTTGTTGTTTTTTAGGAATGGTGGGCATGACATAGGCTTTTAAATATTGTATGGCATTTCCTGCTTTGTTAGCCTCCTAAGTTCATTTTGGAAATCAGATGGATCATGAGTTTTAAATTAACATTATGACAGATGGGGGACTTGCATAATGACGGACAGGACCATTGCGGTTTGCTAACTGAAGTTGTTTTCCAGCTGAGCCTCTGGAGTGGCACGAGGCGGCTGGGGAGATGGCTAAAGTGAGTTAAAATATAATCCAAATGGATAAAGGCATGTTCACTGTGAAATGAGGCCCTCGCAAAGGGAGTCACCCTGTGCCTTCTTTCTGGGCTATTGTAAGCTCAGAATGCCACTCACCTCTACTATGGCAACATCCTGGCGATATCCTTTATCCATGAAAGGCCTTGCTGTTTTATTATTCAGGAAAATGCCAGGCTCACCAGCCAACAGGCTGCTAACTTCCTTAGCTTGCAATCAGACATGGAACTACTAGTCAGGGAAAACAGACACCCCCACAAGTTTTTAGTACAGTCCAGACTGGGAAATTACAGAATTGGAGAAATTCATGGAGGACGAGGCTATCCTTGGCTACCAGCCATGATGGCTCTGCTCTGCCTCAGAGGCAATAAACGTACCCAGTTCTAGGAATACCTTACAAAAAAACAACAACCAACTACTTTTGTCAGGACTGCAAAAACGCAAGCGTTAAGTGCTGGTGTTGTGTTTTGCTGTTGGCAAGTCCCCTGATATGACCCCGATATTGTTTTCTGGTGTGTATTGTCTTTTTCTTTTAAAAAAATGCTTTTAATTAAGTTTTAATTTCAAATACACCAACACCAACAAGATACACAAATATTTCAAATCTTTTAACATCTGTCTTACTTTACGCTCTGTAGAGCAGTTGACTTCCCTCCTTCCCTTCCGCAGGTTTTCTTATTCCAATCACTAATCCACAGTTCCTTAATAATAACTAAACCATGACATAAGATTTATTTCAGTCCTGCTAACGTCTTCAAATTTCTACAGTTCTAACTTATATAGACCATAAATTTACTCCATTCTTTTTGGTACTTTGTTTCCTCCTGTCTACGAATCCTATGGGTCAGTTTTGCTAATTCCGCGTACTCGACCAACTTTGTCTGCCACTCCTTCACAGTTGGTATCTCCTGTGTTTTCCATTTTTTGGCTATCAAAACTCTGGCAGCTGTCGTAGCATACATATATAATCTTTGGTCCATCTTCTTAATATCCTCTCCTATCAAACCTAGCAATAGTTCTTCAGGCTTTTTTGGGAATGTCTATTTAAGCATCTTTTTTAATTCATTATTGATCAATTCCCAAAACTCTTGCATTTTATCACATGTCCACCACATGTGGTAAAAATCACCATCCTTTTCTTTACATTTCCAACAGATTTTACTACTCGTCCTATACATTATTCCTGGTTTGACAGGTGTTAGATGCCAGCGATAGTTTTCTGGTTTGTATTGTCAGCACCCGCTGGATTTGGGCAATGAAGGCCAACTTCCTGCATGTGACGCCACCTGTGAGCAGAGACAGAACCATCTCCCACTTCCCCAAGGTAGGTAAACTGTCCTCCTGTGTCTGCTGGGTTCGTTCCCTGACAGCCTGAGGCAGTGGTTTTCAACCAGTATGCCGTGGCACCCTGACGTGCCTTGCATGGTGGTCAGGGGTGCCATGGACCACACCAGCCTCTGCCCCTCTTTCCCTCCCTCCCTCCCTCCCTCCCTCCCTCCCTCCCTCCCCTGATGCCCTCTCACGTTTCTGCCTCCCAGAGGCTTGCATGGCTGTTTTTTACAGCAGCAGCCTTGGCTACAAGCTCCCCAGGCAAATAGTGCCTTTGGGGCTGGCCGGGGGCGGGGGTGTGCCCTGTGGGGCAGTGTGAGGAAGCACCTCTTTTTTGTGGGGGGGGGGAGCTCAGAGACCAGGGGCAGCACCAGTGGCTGTCCAGTGGACTCCTAAGGAGAGGGCGAGAGGAGGCTGAGGGAACGGAAGATGTTTGAAAAGTCAGAGGGTCCGGCTCTGCAGGCAAGGGGTGATGTAACTGGGCTCCTGAGCCCCCCAGGGGTGCCGTGGAAAGAATGTAGTTGGTCAAGGGAGCCGTGAACCTGAAAAGGTTGAAACCCTCTGGCCTGAGGCATTCCCTAAAACAGAGCCTGTCATACATTTTGCCTTGGGCCTGGCAAAGCTGTCCTAGAGGACTGGCTAGGTGAAGTCCTGGCCCAGCTGATCTCATGCTCCTGCTTCCTGTGTGTCTGCAGTGGTACACACCTGAGGCCTGCCTCCAGCTCAAAGATCACTTCCACGCCCAGGTGAGGAGTGCCTGTCGGAGACAGAACACAGGCGCTGTTGGGTGAGTCGGCATCAAGGAGAAATGACGCTTTGTGCCGTAACAAGAGTTTCGGTCACAGGCAATGTTTCCTTATGTATTTTGGAATTGACCTGTAATCTTAAGAATATACGTTTTGCAATGTTTCAAAATTGCTGGGGTGTCAAATGCCTATATAACCTTAAAATCTAAAAAAATGATACCTGTTGACAATTTAGAAGGAACATTGCAGCACAAATAAGATCGCAAGAGGATGAAGAAAGGTTCACACACACGCTTATTTCAGGGATCTGGGGTATTGTCTAGTTTATTCAGATTATGGTAGAATAATTATTATTTAAGCATTTTTTGTGTTTTACTCTGCACTATTTGCATCTCATATACTGTATGTGTTCTTTGTAATGTTTTTATTGGTCCGAATAGAAGTATTAATCTGATATGGTTCTTCCATTTCAATGACACTGTGCAATGTGGAAAAAAACCAACATGTGTGTTTCAGGCTAAAAATATCAAAAGTGGTTGTGGTGGGAGACCTCTATGTTGGAAAAACAAGCCTCATCAACAGGTACAAATCTGTTTTGACATGTAGTTTTAGTGGTGTTTGTCAAAGACTGTCCAAAGTTCCAGCCTCAAAGTGCAGCCACTGACCTCAGTTTATAAGTCTTTTCTGGCTGACCAGTTTGCATCGTAGCTACCACCTGCCTGAAGCAGTGCTTGCGAAGCACTCCTTAAGGATGGTACCAAGAAGAGGAGACACCCCAGGTCACAGTTATGTGTCTCCTCCTGACCCATGCCTACGAACACAGCTGCCAGTCTCTGTTTTTGAGTTCCTCCCACTCGGAACTTGGAAAGGCTCTTAGATGCGTGTTTGACCACACAGCTTCCGCTCACATACAATGGTTACTAGGGTTTTCTCAGAGAGTTTATTTAGTACAAGAGAGCGGGCCTTTTCTGTGGTGGCTCCCCAATTGGGGATGCTCTTCCCAGAGAGGCTCACCTGGTGCCATCATTACATGTCTTTAGGCGCCAGGCAAAAACATTCCTCTTTACCCAGGCCTAGGGCTATCAAAGAATCTATGGCCTGTGAAAGTGTGGGGGAGAGGACTGTTACTATGATGACTATTTTATTATCTGGCTGATGGTATGCTTTTTATTATGTTTTTATCCTTGATGTTCTGTAATGTGTTTTTAATGTTGTTCACCACCCTGGGATCTAAGGGTGGTATATAAATTGAATAAATAATAATAGTGGAATATTTCTTAAATACTACTACTATGTGAAAACTTTTGATTTAAGGCAGAGGTAGCCAACATGTCTTCTTCCCTCGCCTTTTTTTCATTGCTCTTTCTTTCAAACATCCTCTTGTCAGCATTCCCACACCCTGATTTATTTTATTTCCTGCCCTTCACCTTAAGGTCCCAGAGCAGGTTACAGAATTAAAGCACAATATTAAAAACCATCTAAAGCAGCCAATAACAATAATAATAACAATAATAATAATAGCAACAACAATAATAACAATAAGGTGGGTACTCCCCATTTTTCCCTTGCAGGTTTTGTAAAGATGTTTTTGACCGGGATTACAAGGCAACCATTGGAGTGGATTTTGAAATTGAGCGTTTTGAGATAGCTGGAGTTCCATACAATCTTCAGATGTAAGTTGGAAATGAACACGCGGCTCACCATACGTGTGGGATGTTTTAACAGAGCCAGCCAGAATCAAAGAAACAGAGAACCATAGAGCTGGAAGGAACACAAAGGGTCATCTAGATCAACCCCCTGCAATGCAGGAATCTCAGCTAAGGCAAACATGACAGATGCCCATTCA
This sequence comes from Podarcis raffonei, assembly GCF_027172205.1. Taxonomy (NCBI): domain Eukaryota; kingdom Metazoa; phylum Chordata; class Lepidosauria; order Squamata; family Lacertidae; genus Podarcis; species Podarcis raffonei. Next base: position 26,924,585 of record NC_070617.1, read on the forward strand.
ACCTCTGTTTTAAAAACTCCAGCGAAGTTTTTAAAGTCCATTCCACTGTTGAACAGCTTTCATTCAGGGGACCAATAATGGCCGAGCAGCCATTATTCATTTTGAGAAACAGACTTTTTACTAGTTGTAAACCAAGGGGCAGGGGGATCTGTGGGGATCTTTCAGTTGTTGGCTGAGCTCCAACTCCCCCCAGCAGCCAGCAAGGCCAGTGGCCAAGATGGAAGTGTGATTAAAAGGGAAAAAGGGCATCTTCCAGATGACATTGACTCAAGCATCACAGTCTTCTTCAGCTTGTACTCCTAAGCCATTTGCTTAATCCCTGGGCTCACTTAGGCCCTCTCTCACCATGACTGATCAAACTTCCCTTATTCCACTCTTGCCCAGATGGGATACAGCCGGCCAGGAGAAGTTCAAGTGCATTGCCTCCGCCTACTACAGAGGAGCAGAAGGTGAGTCAAAAGCTTTTTGCTTCCTTGCTAGCAGGGCAAAAGCTGATTCCTGGGGGCTGGAGACATTCTCCCATTTACTCTGCCTCCAGGGCACTGCCACCGCTGGTTTGGGGAGCCGTGTAGACACGGCTTCGCCACAATCCATAGCTATCCTTTCATTTCTGATGAAATACTGCATATTGAAGCATCCCCCCCCCAAAAAAAATCTGACTTTGAGGAAGAGAACAACTCGGTTCCATTTTAAGCCAGCGCTGTGTCCCCAGCCTCTTTCCTTCTGGATGTCTGCTGAGTCAGAACTAAAACAACTCCTTTCTCCTGCCTTCTGGACCTAGAATGTCTCCTAATCCTCTTTTGGTTTCGTTGCAGTGATTATAACAGTCTTTGATTTGGCCGACATCCAGACTTTAGATCACACCAAGTAAGTCCTTGCCATTCTTTCTTGCAAAAACTTTCCTGAGGACTGGGGGGGATTAGACAGGCTTAAGCAGGGTGGGCCTGTCAGTGGGTGTGAGCAGGAAGGAGGATAGGGAGAAAACCAAAATGTGTTGGCTCTGGTTCCACTTCCTGTTCAGTCTCTCTGCCAGTCCCTTCCCACCACCACTGGCCACAGGTTTCCCACCCCGATAAATAGACAGGGTTGGTATTGAGGTTTCGCTTGCACTTGCTGAAAGAATGAGGTTCTTATTAGCTCATTGCCTTGTGACACAGAAATCGCTGCTCTTCATGTGAAATTGGTGGCACACAGTTTCCCTGTGAGTTCTCTCTCTCTCTCTCTCTCTCTCTCTCTCTCTCTCTCTCTCTCTCTCCTTCCTGCTGTCTTGTTTCTGTTTAGCCTTTGACATATTCCCTGGAGGTGTTTGTATTTCCCTGGTGCTGGCACCATTTATCCGTCCCATGGGGGCCTCCCTGCCCGGCTTCCCTCCAGGGTTTTCCATCTGCACTTGGTAAAGATGGCTAAGTTGCTCACCCCCTTTGGTGGGCCATACACGAGGCATCGCTCCAAGGGGACTGGCAGAGGAGGAGATATTATTTTTTCTCAAGAGGGAAGAACATATGGTGTGTGTTCCTCTTTCTCTGGTTTCCATTTCCTCTCCCCTCTGCCCCTTCCTCCTGTTCTCATCATGCTAATCCCCAGTTCCTCTCATTACTGCTTTCCTCCAATGGATCACTTTCTGTACTTTCATATACCACACAATCAGACCCAAGATCAGGGGTTCTGTTTCAGGATGAATGGAATCGGCCAACATGTGGCTGGTGGACAATGGAGCGTGTGTCAGTGAGTTTGCTCAGGGTGGGAGAATTGTGCAGGAGACGGGGCTGGCCTTCCCCAACTGTATCTCCTTCACATGTTTTGGACTACAACTCCCATCAGCCTCAGCCAGCACAGCCAAGGGTCTGATGGGAGTTGTAGTCCAAAGCCCGACCTAGGCTCTTGCTCACCTGTTTATGAGAGCCAGTGTGGTGTAGTGGTTAAGAGCAGCAGTCTCGTAATCTGGGGAACCGGGTTCGCGTCTCCGCTCCTCCACATGCAGCTGCTGGGTGACCTTGGGCCGGTCACACTTCTTTGAAGTCTCTCAGCCCCACTCACCTCACAGAGTGTTTGTTGTGGGGGAGGAAGGGAAAGGAGAATGTTAGCCGCTTTGAGACTCCTTCGGGAGTGATAAAGCAGGATATCAAATCCAAACTCCTCTTCTTCTTCTTATTCAAAGACCAATCCTAACATGGAGAACAATATCAGGTGGTCAGTTACGAGCAAGCAGTGCTGGCTTCCCACTTGAGAAATGCCTGATAAATCCTTATATCTAGCATGTCACTATCATAAGTTGCTTATTTATTCATCTTTTCAACTCTGAAAAGTATTAATACTGCCATGTGCAGTTGGCCCAAACTACTGCTGATGAGAGCAGAACTTTGTGGGGCTCCCCGTTCTATCAACATTGTATTTCTTCCTCTTCTAGGAGGCTTCCTGTGCACCATTCCTTTAAAACACATTTAATGCCCATTCTCCTTCTTTGCAAAATTCTGGAAATTGTAGTTTGTTTAAGGCAGTGATGGCCAAACTTGGCCCTCCAGCGGTTTTTGGACTACAACTCCCATCATCCCTAGATAACAGGACCAGTCGTCAGGGATGATCGGAATTGTAGTCCCAAAACAGCTGGAGGGCCAAGTTTGGCCATCACTGGTTTAAGAGTACTGTGAATAGTAGCCCTGTGATGGTTCCCAGGATTCTGTCTGAGTTTTGTGTGCTTTAAATGTATGGTGTGTATGCAGCCCCCATTCCCTCCAGAACTCTCCACACTGGGCTGATCCCTTGTCATTTTTCATCCTACGCAAACTGCCTGCATCATATCATTTATACCCTACCCATCTGGCTGTGTTGCCACAGCCACATCTGGGCAGCTTCCAGTACATATAAAAGCATAATAAAACATCAAACATTAAAGGCATTTACATGAAACTCAGCCATCTTGTGCATTCTAAATCCTTCAGACATTTCCTCTGTCCTCCTCCTCCTCCTTTTTCAGGCAGTGGCTGGAGGATGCATTGAGGGAGAATGAACCAGGCTCCAGCTTCATCTTTCTCGTTGGAACAAAAAAAGATTTAGTGGTAAGTGCATGGCAGCTCGCAAAATAAATGCTGCAGCTGCTCTACTCGGAACCTTGAGCAGTATTACGGAACTGCAGTTTCCATGCACAATTTATTTGTCCCGTCTGGATGGCAACTGTGTGATGATGGCTGGTTGCCGGGAGCTCAACTTGCCTAACAGCAGGGCTAGAAGAAGTTCTAGCCATCAGTAACTGCAGTGGAACTGCAACCAATAACCACAACTGGGGGAAACAGAATGTGTGGGTGCACAACAGTGACCTGTATCAGAACATCTGGCCTGCAATATGAAGCCTCCAGTTGGGAGCACTTGGGACAAGCCTGGCCGACACATGCAGGACACATAGATAAAAGGGGCCTGAAGCAGAGAGAGGGGCAATGTCCTTTGTGTGCAGAAGCTGGAGCAAGGGATCCCTGTGGTCTGTGGTTCCTTCCATAGCCAAGACCCGACAAGGATTCAGAATTCACTTTTCTTGCTGTTGAGTTGAGTTCTTCTTCTTCATCATCATCATCATCATCATCATCATAATCCTGAGCAGCCTCTAGCACAAACTCTTTCCTGGTGTCTTTTCAAACCATTTCTGCCCATCAGCTCCTTGCCCTGCTAAAGCAGGGGAAATGTGCCCCCAAAGGATTATGCACTTGTCAGTTCTGGACAGATTTCTTTGGTAAGGCAGCGGGAGGAAAATGCAGGTTTAAAACTCAGAAGACACCAGCAGCCTATCTAGGCTGACAACAGATGCTTAAAGGCAGCTTCTCCCCTTTACTGTAATAGCTGTACATGGGATGGATACAAGTTCTTTTTTATAATAAAGGTTTTTATCAATGTTAAGTCAAAAGTTAAAGTAAACAAACAAGAAAAAAAATAAAGTTATAAAACGTAGGAGAAGGACAGAATTTGTATTTTCCAATAACAGAGAGCAGATACCGTAGAAAAATTCAATCAGCAGAACACCACCATAAATGCTATTTTTTTCCTTTGGGGTTCAAATAATAATAAAAAATAATATTTTTTTTTTATTTATACCCTGCCCTCCCCGGCCACAATCAGGCTCAGGGTGGTTAACACTAATAAAATTACAATAAAACATAATAGAAAAAGAAAAAACAGTTAATTAAAATACGGGTTCAACTGTAAGGGCAGGTTCATGTGTTACATTTTCCATACACTGTGAAATAAGAATATAATAATTGCCCAGGTAGAAGGAAGCAAAATTTTCTTGTGCTGAACAGGTTCTCATCTTATGTATCCAACCACGTGTGGTCAGATGCTTTTTAGTGCCAGCAGGCAGAGCTTAAAAGGTGGCACAGTCTTCTACAGCTTCTGTTTGGCAGACTAATTCTTCAATGCATTGGTCTAATTCAGCCTTTGCCAACCTGGTGCCCTCCAGATGTTTTGGACAGCAGCTTCCATCATAGCCCACATAGCTGGACGATGCTGGGGCTGGTGGGAGTTGCCAACTGAAACATCTGGAGGGCACCTGGTTAGAGAGAGAGATGGGGGCAGGAATCCAATGTGGTTCACTTCTAAATGCAAATCTCATCTCAGTCACACTTCCTTTTTTAAAAAAATGCAGGAAAACTCAGCTTTTATCTTTAGAAATTTGCCTTTCTCTCCAAATGTTCCTATACAGTTCACCAGCCCCCAAAAGTGTATAAAAAGGCATAGTGGAAATGACTTGTAAGCATCTGTGTTTATCAAGCGAAACTGTATACAGGAAAAATGTGCCCTAAAACACTTAAGAATTTTTGCAAGGACCTGCTTTTTGGGGGGAGCAAACTAATGTGGAAATGCAGCAAACTGAATTGGGTGAGGCATTGGGGGCTGAAAAGGTGAGAGAAGTTGGGATTGACAGACTTGCCCATCCCAAGTTGGGAAAAGCTGGTCTAATCTCTTTCCAAAGCCAACTCATGGCCACATTTTGCAGAAGCAAATCCCTCTCTGTTCCTAAGAAGGAAAAACGGCTGTTAGGTAGGTCATACAGTGGTACCTCGGGTTACATACGCTTCAGGTTACAGACTCCGCTAACCCAAAAATAGTACCTCGGGTTAAGGACTTTGCTTCAGGATGAGAACAGAAATCGTGCTCGGGCGGCAGCAGGAGGCCCCATTAGCTAAAGTGGTGCTTCAGGTTAAGAACAGTTTCAGGTTAAGAACGGACCTCCAGAACGATTCAAGTACTTAACCCGAGGTACCGCTGTATTTGTGTTTTGGGGGTGAGGGGGAAGTTTACCCATCTGCAGCGCAACATAGAGATTGCTGCTCCTTGGCTGTGGTTCCTTTCTTTTTCAGTCCGACGCTGCCTGTGAGCGGACAGAACAGGACGCCATCCACCTGGCCAATGAAATGCAGGCAGAATATTGGTCCGTTTCAGCCAAGACAGGTGAGTTGAGCCTATTGAAGTGTTTGGGAGTGCCAGTGCTGCAGGGCTGACGGGCTGAGCATGCCAGCTGGTCTCCTTCAAGGAGTTAAGCTGCCAGCTTGCCCAGGGACTTACCGTATTTTGCGCTCTATAGGACGCACCTTTTCCCCTCCAAAAATTGAGGGGAAATGTGTGTGCATCCTATGGAGCAAATGCAGGCTCCTTGGCTTCAGCGAAAGCAACGCGAAGCCTCCGAAGCGCAGAGGGAGCACTCCCTCCGTGCTCCAAAGGCTTCGCGTTGCTTTCGCTGAAGCCTGGAGAGCGAGAGGCGTCGGTGCGCACCGACCCCTCTCGCTCTCCAGGCTTCAGGGATAGCTGCGCGCAGCCCCTCCAGCAGGGAGAGGCTGCACGTGGCTATGGCTTCTTTAGCCCCGTGCAGCCTCTCCCGGTAGGGAGAGGTTGTCTGGGGCTAAAGAGGAAGCCAAAACAGCTAGCGGGATCCATCCCGCTGGCTGCCTTGGCTTGTGCCTCTCTGGCAGGGTGAGGTTGCGCACATCCTGTATGCTGCTCTTTGGGGCTGGGGGGGGAATAATTTTTTTTCTTGATTTCCCCCCCTAAAAACTGGGTGCGCCCTATGGTCCGGTGCACCCTATGAAGCGAAAAATACGGTATGTGGGACAGTGTCTTTCATAGTGGTGCTCTGCTTGGGTGCAGAGTTTGATCCTTGTGAAATGCACCCTTCTGCTCTGGAACTCCACACAGGCTCATGCCAAGATGCCAAAGGTAGTCCCTTGAACACCCCCCCCCCTCAATTTTTGGGAGGGGGTGGGTAGGGATGTTGGAAGAGACATGAGCCATTTTGTTTATAGCAGCTGCCTACAGTACCACCCTGTGTTTAAAACGGGAGTGCTAACCCATGACCCTCCAGATTTTGATGAACTCCAGCTCCCATCATCCCCAGCCAGCAGTTAACTACAACTGCTGCAGTTTGAGAGCCACGGGTTAGCCATGCACACTTTAAAGCAGTGTTTCCCAAACTTGGGCCTCCAGCTGTTTTTGGACTACAACTCCCATCATCCCTAGCTAGCAAGACCAGTGGTCAGGGATGATGGGAATTGTAGTCCAAAAACAGCTGGAGACCCAAGTTTGGGAAACACTGCTTTAAATACTCGAGCCCCACTTGTTTTATGTTGCTATGGCAGTTGGCTAATGCGAATAAAGTTTATCTTATCTATCTACTCGAGCCCCTCAAAGGTTACAGCATTCCCTCTACCTCCCCACCCTCTCTTTCTCTCACCAGGGGAAAACGTCAAGGGCTTTTTTTCCCGAGTTGCTGCCTTGGCCTTTGAAAAATCGATGCTGATGGAGCTGGAGAAGAGCAACAGCCGAATGGCCCAAATTGGTGTGGGAAACCTCATCAGTAGGTTGAACTGAATTGTCTTTGTTTGATTAAAAACAAAACATTTGCAAGGGATGAGGATAGCTTTTCCTTCTGCTCAGAAAAGTCTTTGCTGACTGGTTGCTCTCCAACCATTTTGGGCTACGACTCCCATCTGCCCCAGAATCACAGGACCACTTGGAAACTTCAGCAGGCCTGAAAATGCAGAAGCAAAACGACTGACCAGGGTTCCACTTAGGACTTGCATAATCCATGTTTTAAAACTGGTTGCACTGGTTTCTGTTCTGTTCCCAGGCCCAATTCAAGTTGTTCACATTCATCTTCAAAGTATGAAATAGGTTATAGGCGGTCTTTCTGGTATCTGGCGCCCCTTTCCCTACTTCTCTGTGTTCTGTGCTGTAGCACGCACACCTTCCCTTGGGTAAGCTGATTCTGTCTTAAGTGGTATATACCGTATTTTTCGCTCTATAACACGCACCCGACCATAACACGCACGTAGTTTTTAGAGGAGGAAAATCCGTAGGCATGCCACCCGTAGGCATTCCCTCCATAACACGCACAGACATTTCCCCTTACTTTCTAGGAGGAAAAAAGTGAGTGTTATGGTGCAAAAAATACGGTAATCTTCTTATGAATAAATAATAAATATAAATGCATATAGCAGCCCCTCCCCTCCACAGTGACTAGGACTGATAGGACTTGCAGCCCCAAACCTCTGGAGGGCACCAGGTTGGGGAAGGGAGGCCAGTAGGACCCCAGCCTTCATGCCGACAAGCACAGGAAGGTTGCCTACCCATCTAAAGGTAAAGGGACCCCTGACCATTAGGTCCAGTAGTGGCTGACTCTGGGGTTGCGGCGCTCATCTCGCTTTATTGGCCAAGGGAGCCGGCGTACAGCTTCCGGGTCATGTGGCCAGCATGACTAAGCCGCTTCTGGTGAACCAGAGCAGCGGACAGAAGCGCCGTTTACCTTCCCGCTGGAGCGGTACCTATTTATCTACTTGCACTGGCGTGCTTTTGAACTGCTAGGTGGGTAGGAGCAGGGACCGAGCAACGGGATCTCACCCCGTCGTGGGGATTCGAACCGCTGACCTTCTGATCAGCAAGCCCTAGGCTCTTTGGTTTAACCCACAGCTCCACCCATGTCCCTTAGCCTACCCATCTAGCACCGTGCAAATGTTTATAAAGACTGGGATGAACACCGCTGTTGCCTGTTAACCATTTCTGGAAAGTGATGTTCCGAAAGGATTGATTTGGTCGTTTCTTTGTTCCCTTGTTGCAGAAATAGAAGGGGACTCACCGGAGACTTTGGAAGCCAACCCACAAGCCAGCCCAAGTTGTTGCTAGTAGTCAGCTGGGGGTATAACAAGTTCCTGGCCTCTTGGAGGATTCACCAAATTGCACTTCAGGAAAGCAGCTGAATATCTGAACAAGCAGCAGCAGGACGAGGAGGGGGGCAGGGAAATGGCGGTGCAGCCCCCCCTGCCCGCCAAAGCCCACTTTGCTTTGATCTGCCTTCAGGGGAATGGACAGCCTCTCTCCTCTCTTTGGAAAAATTCTATTTTCTGAGCTCACGTTATGGGAAATGATCTGCCTTTTCCAGGAGGGTGTGTTTGTTATCAGCACAATCTGTCTTTCTCTTTCTCTTTCTCTCTTTCCCTCTCCAGGAAACCCATCCTGTTCCAAACTTGCAAAGCCTGTTTCTGTGGAAACGACAGACCTTGGGAGTGGAGAGCACACGATGGACCTGCCCTATGAGAGAGACTGCAGATGTGAAGGAAGCTCAGATTTGGTGTCTCTCTGTGAATTCAGTTAGACCTGGCGCCCTCCAGGTGTTGGGGGCTAAAACTCCTTCTAGCCCAGCTAGGGAGCAAGTCAGTCTTCCCTAGATGCCTTGGACCTCTTGACTGTGGCTGGAGGGAAATGTAGTCCCAAAACAGCCTCTACCAGCAGGTGCTCCTGAGAGTTGTAGCCTTGGCAGCTTTGCATCCTTCTCAAGCTGAATTTCTCTAGTTCGTGATCACCGTGGTTAATCATAGTGCTGACTTAATCATGGTTAAGAGCAGCAGGAGGAATCTGTAGAATCTGAGGGGTGAGAAAATGAAGGAAGAGAAAGCACGTAGTCCTGTGGTCCTTCTCAGATGGTGGTTAAGGAATGAGCAGCATCATTCCATCTTAGCCAGTAGTGGGTGCTAGGTTGCCTCCCGAGTCTTCTGCATTGCTCCGAGGTGTGGAATGATCCCACTTCTCTAACTGCCTTAGATATTAGCAGCTGCAGTTGTACAAAACTGGTCTTTATTTTCATGTCAGTTGTGGAATTAAACGTACTTTCTGATGTCCTCTGAAGACTGATAACTTTGGAAGCCAGAACAATTTATGCTAAAACATCCCCCCACCCCAGGAGAAAGGGGAGAGCGGCTTAAAGCCCAGAATGTGCCTCTTGGCTAGTTTGGTGTGTGTGTTCCAGCCAGATTGGATGCTGATGGGCGAGTCCGTCATTTCTCTGCTGCTTTTAATCTTTCTGGCACCTTCCCCAGTCTCTGGGCGGGCACTGGGTGCCACGGACTTTTTGTTAGTGTAAATGTGGCATGTCTCCTCCCTGGTGGCCAGAAAACTGCTTGGCCCCCTGAATCCAATGAGAGCTGAACCTGTCAAAAGGCAAAGGCTGTGCACACATTATAGGCTTAAAAGCACAGCTAAGACGAGGTCGTCGTCCCCCCTTCCCAGTATGGATCAAAGCTAGTTTGTGGGGAAACACACCAAAGCGCAGTATTTCATCAGAAACAATAGGATAGATCTGGATTGTGGATAATTTGTGTGTACAGTGGTACGTCGGGTTACATACGCTTCAGGTTACATATGCTTCAGGTTACAGACTCCGCTAACCCAGAAATAGTACCTCGGGTTAAGAACTTTGCTTCAGGACGAGAACAGAACTCGCGAGGTGGTGGCGCGGCAGCAGCAGGAGGCCCCATTAGCCAAAGTGATGCTTCAGGCTAAGAACATTTTCAGGTTAAGAACAGACCTCCGGAACGAATTAAGTACATAACCAGAGGTACCACTGTATTCCTTTCCAAACCAGAAGTGGGAGTGAACTGAATGTGTACACAAGCTTAGATATGGTCCCTGAGGGAGGAGATTACCTCCTTTCCTATCTGAAGTGAGCTGATTGCTTTCACTCCCATAGGAAACTGTCCAGGGCAGCACTTGGGGATCACTGTGGCTCCCTGTCTCTGGCCAAAACAGGTAGAAGAGATAGGGGGAACTTTCCAGAATTCAAAGCAAGCCAAGGAAATGAACTGCCGATTTACCAACCTCTCTTCCTTCCTTCGGTGGGGAGTCAGAGCAGGGGTATCAAGAACCTTTGCCTTTGGCTCCCCCTTCTGTTCTCGGGCTCTCTCGGGGTCTGGCGTCCCCCTGGAAGCCACTCAGGTGCCCCCCGCTCCTTGCCTTTATGATGCCACCATTCACATTCCTCTGATTGCCAATGACAGTCATTGTTCCTTTTGGAACATGTAGGAGGCAGCGAGGGCTCTTTCCACCCGAGGCTGTGCTATTTCCTGCAACGTTATAACATTCAGTGCAGCTCCTCTTCCCTCAGAAATAGACTTCATATGGCGCTTCTGAGTTGCGTTTTGACTTTTGGTGGGGCGGCACACTCAGCCGAGCAGGCGGAGCAGAAAGGGGAAGGAGTCATTACGACAAGTACGAGCATCTGTGATGATGATGCACAGCTGAGTCCCAAGGACTGATGTGGGTTCTGTCCCAGCGTGCCAGCATCACGCATTTTGCAAACAAACATTACCTTTGAAAGATCAAACAAAATACAAAGGATATGTTGGGTTTGGTTCATAGGTCAACCAGGGAAGGGTCGCAGGCTTCTCCCTGCACTGCTGGCCTTGAGGCAGCTAGCCAGACACAGCTAGGAGCAGGATGAAAGGCCAGATTGACACACTTGGGTCTTCTCCAGAAAACCAATTATTCATGTCTTGATAAGATCAAGCACGGTGTGTGTGTGTGTGTGTGTGTGTGTGTGTGTGTGTGTTCGTTCCTTTTGAACTATGCATTCCTTCGCCACATACAGGATTCTCCTCTGCATCCTTCTGTTAGAGAAACAGAAGAGGATGATCGACAGAAAGGGCACAGCTCTTCATTTTAGCAACAGGACAAGAAACCACCTTGTCCTCTATTTGTGACAGGTACACGAAGGCCTGGCATTAGGGTGTGTGGCTATCACGATCAATCAGTCATTTTCACACATTCAAACACACACTAAAAAAACTTGCGTGACGTTACTGTTGACAGATAGCTTAGTCAGGATGTTCAAAGGGAAAATTCGCAAGCTCAGGCTGGATGAAAGCTGCTTCCCTCCCACCCCCTTCCATTTGCTTGTACAGTCATACCTTGGAAGTCAAACGGAATCTGTTCCGGAAGTCCGTTCCATTTCCAAAATGTTCAGAAACCAAACCGCGGCTTCTGATTGGCTGCAGGAAGCTCCTGCAGCCAATCAGAAGCCACGGAAGCCCGGGTTTCAAAAGAACATTCAAAAACCAGAACAATCACTTCTGGGTTTGCGGCGTTTGGGAGCCAAAGTGTCCCGAGTTCCAGGACGTTCGGGATCCAAGGTACGGCTGTAATTTCTTGATCCGATTCTAATTTCTCAGTGTAGCTTTTATATTTATTTGTTTTATAAGGGAAGGGTTCTGCAAGATGCACCTTCTGTTTGCTCATCTGGCAGAAGCTGTCAGGGGCACGGAAGTTGCTAGCAGCCAGGTAAATATTGGAGGACTCCTTGCTTTTGCACTGAGGCCTGCTAGCTGGCTGGCAGGCAGGCAAGTCCCTCCTCTCTTGATGCCTCCCAGAGGAAATTATTCTGAGAGGCTTAGGTGGGGGAACAAGATGCTCAGGGGCATATTATGTGAACAAATGGTGCATGTGTCCATTAGGAGGCAGATTGGGATCTACTGGGAGGTGTTTGGAGTGCTCTGCATTAGGAGGCCTGCCTTCGGAAAAGGAATGCTAAGAAAAATGCAATGCACCCTTTTGTAAAAATGGGTTACAACAGCTTTCTAGCCAAGGTATGTGTGTGAGGGAAACCAGCTACTTTTGTCCACAGGAGGGAGTGGCAAAAATGCCTGGCTGCTTGCATGGCTTCTTCAGAGTTACAGCAAGGGTTTCAGGCTCATTGTGGGAACACGAGAGGGCTTGTGTGGTGGTGAAGCTTGCTTGGGAGCTCTTGAAGACAAGCCTGCCTGCAGAGACTTTAGAATAATAGAATTGGACAGGACCATGGGGGTCATCTAGTCCAACCCCCTGCAATGCAGGAATCTTTTGTCCAATGTGGGTCTCGAACCTCGGATGACCTCAGCAAAGTGGTCCGAGTTCTTTAAAAGGGCCATTTTATTTAGAAAATAATAATATATAGGCTGCTTTGTCAGAAAACTCTGATAAGTGATGCTCATTATAAAAGATCTAGCAAAGGGGCATGGGATTTGTGCAGAAGGCTGACTCTTACATGCTTATGGTCACGCCAAGACATTTGGTCTGCTCTGCTCATTAACACGTGGGAGAAAGTTCTCCTGAGCCAGCGCCATTGAGAAGAAGCCCAATAATGGGAAGAGCAGACTGGGAGGTGGACAGATCTCAGTGGAAAGGCAGCCCCTCTGAAATGAAAGAGAGCAGTGTGAGATAGCATCAGTGTGTTTCAAGGGCTCTTGCTCAGGAGAACTGCCCAATTGTGGGAGGCAGATCTGAAGGAGTGCAAATCTCCTACCCTGTGCATCTTGAGGAAGAAGCAACCGCTTACTCTCCATCTGCCCCACAGCCAGCATGAATACGTAGCCTTAATGGTCTCTCAAGTGAAGCCCACCTGTCACGGCTGACCTCCACCTATCAGGAATCCTGAGCCCGGCTTCCTCAAGGGGGAAAGAAGTGGATAAAGCCAGCATTAACTTCTGCAGCATATGCTCCAGGCTAGATTAATGCAGAGTGTGGCCACCAGTCTACAGGGCATATAAGAGGCCTTAATGCCGAATCCCCTCCCAGCTCATTTGCTGACTCGAGGGTGATCTGCGGTGCTGAGCTCCTTTCGGAAAGCTCCTTGAGGAAAGAAGGGAATCCTACATCTCCCCACTATTTTAATTGGGTGTACATTTAAATGGGCGATACTAAGTTGTTGCTTGCTTGCTTTCTGTAATAATAATAATAAGAAGAAGAATAAAATTTATTATTTATAACCCACCCATGTGGCTGAACTTGCCCTATATGTATTTTAAATTTTAAGTGCTTCAAGACTCTGATATATAAAAATATTAACAAAAACAAATAAAACAGTTAAAACCATAATAGCATCAAAAAGCAACCGTCACAAAAAACGCCCTAAAGCATTTCCGAAGGGGTAGTTGTGCTGGTCTGGTGCAGCTAAAAGAAAGAGGCAATGGGAGGTAGGGGGAAGAGAAATTTATTATCCAGTCGAAAGATGGCAAGACAAATGCCTTCTGAAATAAAGCTGCAATCCTATATGTGTTTATTTGGAAGTTTGCCTGAGAACTGAGAACCCCCGCTTTGAACCATCTTGTGTGGCAGGGATTATTCTGTGTTAAGTGGAGGAATAATCTGAATGCTAGCAAACCATTTTCCCAAGAGCGGGTGGAAGGAAGTTGTCATAATTTGTCCTGATATGCTAGAAGCAAAAGTGGTTAAAAGGTTTGATGGATTATTGAGCAGCATTAAAAATGGAGCAGGCTTAATGCTTTGGCGTGAGCAGCAGCAACACCCTCCATCTATGGGTCCCAAAGCCCTCCCCAAACACCAGTTAATTGCCTGGCAGCTCCTACAGGCCAGCCTCCCACACAGATGGACATCATAATAACAACTCGCTTTCATTTGAAGCCTGTTTATTTTAGTCAGGAAGCCTCTCTGGGTTTCTGGGAAAGGAGGGCCACATGACTGGGGCTGAGCACATGAAAGACATCCCGCTCTCTGCAGACAATGGAATGGCTCAAGGTAGGCTGCCCAGGTGATGCTCTGCTCCACCCTTTGCCTAGGTCTCAGGAGAGGAGAAGAGAAAGGTTCTGGGTTGAGAACATATAAATAAGCAGAGTCATCCCATCCTTTGGAATAAAGGTAAAGGGACCCCTGACCATTAGGTCCAGTCATGGCCGACTCCAGGGTTGCGGCGCTCATCTCGCTTTATTGGCCGAGGGAGCCGGCGTACAGCTTCCGGGTCATGTGGCCAGCATGACTAAGCCGCTTCTGGCGAACCAGAGCAGCGCACGGAAACGCTGTTTACCTTCCCGCCAGAGCGGTACCTATTTATCTACTTGCACTTTGACGTGCTTTCGAACTGCTAGGTTGGCAGGAGCAGGGACCGAGCAACCGGAGCTCACCCCATCGCGGGGATTCGAACCGCTGACCTTCTGATCGGCAAGTCCTAGGCCCTGTGGTTTAACCCACAGCACCACCCACGTCCCATCCTTTGGAATAGCCACAGCCAAAAAGATCTCCAACTCCATATGATGGCGGGAGAGGGACTCTGACAAGCTTCTAAGCACATAAGCAGAGGCCTGGATCTTCATCAGACCCAAGGCCCTCTTCGCCAATCAGTTAAAAGAAAGTATTTCTTCCCACAGCGAACAGCTAAAACTATGAAACTGCAGGAGGCAGTGATGACCACCAACTTGGATGGCTTAAACAGAGGATTAGGCAAATTCATGGAGAGAGGGAAGGCTACGGGGGGGTGGGGGGTGCAAACTTGAATTAAATATTGGGTGGGGGCAGTTAAAATAAACCCTGTCCCAAATAATCACATAATGTGGCGCACGCACACACAACATTTGAATGGGAATCCCCCTCAACTTGGGGAAGGATGGCCCCCTCAAATATTTTATTGGAGGGGCTGAAGTGACCTCGGCTGGAGCAGTGGGCTCCTATGGGGCAGGGGTACCACCTTGTGTAAAATATTGGGGGAGGCCAGGTAAGCCCTGCCCTGCATAATCAGTCACAAGATGCATAATCAATCACACACCCCATTTGAATGGCAATGCCCATCAACTGGAGGGGAAGCTGCCCCCCTCAAATATTTTATTGGGGGCGGCGGCGAAGGGACTTCGGCCCCTAGGAGTTGGCTCCTAAGGGTGCGAGGGCTCTTGTGCTCGGATCCTGCATTTGGCTGTGAGAAAAGGATGCTGCCCTAGGCAGGTCAGCAACAAGGCTCTTCCGCTGCTCCATTCTCACAAGAGAAGCCCCCTACCCAGGAGGGGTGCCAACTTGATTTTTTTTTTAAATGGGGTGGGGCAGGTAAACCCAGCCCCGCATAATCGACCACATGACACGGTGCACGCGCACTATTTGAATGGCAATGCTCATCAACTTGGGGGTGAGGGTTGCAGCCCACCCCAAAAAAATATTTTATTGAGCGACTGAAAGCCCCTCGACCCCTTGGAGTTTGCTCCTCTGCCCCCAATAGCATTACCGGAAAGGGAAGCGTCCTCTCTCCTACCCTAAGCTGAGATCTGATCCTTTTGGCAGGCCTGGCCCAGCCAGCCGGATCCACGGCAGGCGGCGGTGGCGAGGCGCTCTGCACGTGCTCGGGGCTGTGGGCGGGGCGACGAGGCCCAGCCCGTCCCGCCCGCCCCCTCCTCCAATCCCGCCCCCTCGCGCCGCCCCGCCTGGCCTCCCGCCCCGCCCTCGCCGTCCCTGCGGCTGCCATCCCGAGCGCGAGCTGGGCCAGCCGGCGATGGGCAGCCGCGACGCGGAGCCGCCCGGAGAGCTGCAGCCCGACCCCGCCTGAGCCTGCCTGGATCAGTAGCCGCCGCCGCCGCAGGATGGGCTAAGGCTCGGGCCCTGCCGAGGCCAAGGAGGAAGCCAGCAGGCAGGCAGGCAGGCGGAGAGGAGAGGAGCCCGCCGCCCGGGCGCGTGAGGCAGGCTGCCGGCCGCGCTCGCCTCCGCCTCGACTCGCGCCTTTGTTCTTGCCCGCCCGCCCTCGCCGAGGGGGCGGCGGCGGCGGCGACGACTCCTCATGGGCAGCGCGGCCGGGGCGCCCGGGGCTGAAGCGCCGCTGCTGCCTCCGCGGACACCCTGCCTCCTCCGCCGGGGGATGAGCGCCCCCCGCCGCCTCCTCCTGCTCCGCCGCCCGGGCGCGCCGCTGCCGCCCTGACCGGCCCTCGGGCCGCCTCCGCCGCCGCGATGGTGGACCCGGTGGGCTTCGCCGAGGCGTGGCGCGCGCAGTTCGCCGACTCGGAGCCTCCCCAGATGGCGCTGCGCTCGGTGGGCGACATCGAGGCGGAGCTGGAGCGCTGCAAGGCGTCCATCCGCCGCCTGGAGCTGGAGGTGAACAAGGAGCGCTTCCGCATGATCTACCTGCAGACGCTGCTGGCCAAGGAGAAGAAGAGCTACGACCGGCAGCGCTGGGGCTTCGCCAGACCCGCCCGCGCCGGCCTCGACGACGACGACGAAGACGAGGGGACGGCCGCGGCCGACGACGGAGACGTCGGGGCGCAGACGACCGGCCAGGCCAGGCCGCCGCCAAGCGGCAAACCCCACCACCACCACCGGCCACGCCCGCCTGCCCTCCGCAAGCTCTCGGCGGCGCACAGCGACGGCTCCGAGGCGGACAGCCCGACGCAGCAGCCCGACGGCAACGGCGAGGCGGCGGAAGGGGGCTCCCCGGCCAGGGCCCGGGCAGCTCCCAGCAGCGGGAACAGCAGCAGTAGCCGCCGCCAGCGCCTTCTGAGCGTCTCCTCGGAGAAGGAGGCGGGCGCCTTCGAGCCGGTGGGCAGCCGGGAGCGCGGAGGGGGCGGCGGCGGCGGCGCGGCCAGCAACGTGGCGGCGCTGCGCTGTAACTTCGAGCGGGGGCTGAAGAAGTCGTTGACGACGGCAGCGGCGGATGGGAAGGAGCCGTTGTCCGCGCCGCCCTGCTCGTCGGACAAGCCCTTCTACGTGAACCTGGAGTACCACCACGAGAAGGGCCTGGTGAAGGTGAACGACAAGGAGGTCTCGGACCGGATCAGCTCGCTGGGCAGCCAAGCCATGCAGCTGGAGGCACGGAAGAAGCTCTTGCCGGGGCTGCGCGGCCGCTCGACCGAGGCCTGCTTCGGCGACGGCGACTACGACGACGCGGAGCTCAACGCCCGCTTCCTCAAGGACAACCTGCTGGACGGCAACGGCGCTGCCCGCTCGTCCTCTGCCTGGCAGGCCGCCCCCTCGGACTTCCAGCCCTACCAGAGCGTCTACGTCGGGGGCATGATGATGATGATGATGGCGGCGGGGGGCGAAGGCGCCGGGGAGCCCGGGGGCAAAGCCGCCCCGCCGACGCCGCTGCTGCGCGGCCACTCGGGCGCCGCCGTCGAGCCGGAGAAGCCGCTGACCTGGCCGCGCCGCTCCTACTCGCCGCGCAGCTTCGACGACATCGGCGGCGGCTACACGCCCGACTGCAGCTCCAACGAGAACCTCACGTCGAGCGAGGAGGACTTCTCGTCGGGCCAGTCCAGCCACGTCTCGCCCAGCCCCACCGCCTGCCGCCTCTATGGCCGCGACAAGAGCCGCTCGCCCTCCCAGAACTCCCAGCAGTCCTTCGACAGCAGCAGCAGCCCCCCGACGCCCCAGTCCCAGAAGCGGCACCGGCAGCAGCAGCAGGTCGTGGTCTCCGAGGCCACCATCGTGGGCGTCCGCAAGAGCGGGCAGATCTGGCCCAGCGAGGGCGACCTGCCGGCCGGCAGAGCCTCTCTGGACAGCTGCTACCACCTCGGAGAGGCAGGTGGGTGGGAATCTCCTTTTGTGTCCTTGTTCTTCTTCAAGAGGGAAGGGGTGTCTCCCTTTTCTATAGCATGCAGCAGTTTTGAAATTCGTGATAATGGTGTATGCGGGGAGTCCCTTTTGTTTTCTGATGGTTCCTTTGGAAGGGGTGGTGGTATGATTTAGCCATATAGCCGCATCTTGACTCTGTGCCTGGCTGGGTTGGGGGAGTTTCTGACCTCCCCCTTTGCACAGCTTTGTGATGCCTAGCCTGGCCCACTCAGGTGAGGTCCTCAGGTTGGGCCTTCTCCTCTGCTGCCTGCCCTTGGTTGGGTCAGGTGGTGCCATCCTGAGGCTCCTTCTCCTTCTATGGAAGCTGGGAAAACGCCATCTGGGGGCTTCACATGGTCCTTTATCTCTTGGTGGGAGGGAGGTGCCAGGATGCCCAAAGGATCCTTGGCTCTAGAATGCAGATGTTGGGGTGGCGGCAGTGGAGGAGGAGGTTGTCCAACTCAAGTGGCCCTTGGACCAGTGGATCCTGCCTCTTTAGCCTGGTTGGGGGGGTTCTGTTGTATTGCTCAGAATGACAGGAAAGCAGGGTACACCTGAGCCCCCTCCATCCTTTTGCCTCCTGATTTTGAAAGACTTCATGGACTAGCCCTGGGCTTTAATGGGCTGCTCAGGTGTCCTTGTGCTGCCTTTGAGATGTTACGGAGTGTGGCTTGGCTTGTGTGATCCACGGGTCACCTGCATGCCAAGCAGGTACTCTGCTGCTGAGCTGCTCCCTCCCCCCACTGTTAACAGGCATGTTGTGTTTTGAGTCAAGGACCAGATTCTACCTGTGATTCATTTTCTCCTGCAGTCATCACATGGTAGACATGCAGTCATCGCGTGATGGGCCTGGGTGTGTGGATGCACCTGGAAGTCATCTGGCTCAGCCTTTCCCCAACCTAGTGCCCTGCAGCTGTTTTGGACTACGGCTCCCAGCTGCCATGGCCATTGAGGGGAATTGTAGCTGCAGGGCACCCGGTTGGGAAAGGCTGATCCTAGCCCCTTGCGCTTTCATTTAGGAACCTGCCTGGGTGACCTTTCAGTGGGATGCTAGCTCATCACCTGCAAGGCTGGACATGCTACTTTCTTGGGCCTGAGACTGCTATGCTCCTCCTTGTTTAAGTGTCTTACTTTTAAGGAGTGTGTCTTCCTGGCATAAACACTGGCCAGGTGTGTATTGTGTGTCCAGGCAGATGCTGGACTTGATGAGAGCAAGGCCGCTTGGGAGCTGCATGTACCTTTCTAACAGACACTGGCTTCCCTTGTCCAGTTCTGAGATGATGGACAGTGGTTGCCGCTACTGGAACTTGCCCCTGCAGCTTGCCAGGCATTGTCAGTGGACTTCTGCTTAAAGAGCAGAGCGGGTTTAGCAAAGCTATAGCTGATTCTGTAGAACAGGTCTAGCAAAGGCCTGGGATAATAATTCATTATTGAGTTATTTCTCCTCATGCTTCCAGGAAGTGCCCTTCAGGTAGCCTACGGCCCCACAAATTCAGCCCAATACCAATTAAAAATCTACATTCGAAATCTTAACAAGTACATGGGTAATGGGGACAGCAAAGGACATGAAAGTTGGGGGGCGGGAACATTGCATGCTGACAATCATTCTAAAACAATAGGCATTTCTTTTTAATATTGATGGATGCTGGAGGTGCTGAGCTGGAAGAAGTTGTGGCCTCTGGAGTGAGGGTCCAGATTGCTATATATAGATCCTTCACCTTTGTCATTCCCAGAGTCAATATTGTAATAAGGAACAGCGCCTGACATTTGCAAACAGCTAAATTCCTGCCTGCTTGGCTGGGCTTCAAGAGGCTCTCAGAGTAGAGAGGTTTGGAAGCTCTCAAGGAGAGTTGGGATCCTTCGTCCTCCTAGTTTGGCATTTGTTAATATTTAAATGCAGGTAGAGTGTCTGAGTCTCCTTTTCCTGCCTCTCATTTATCTTCCCACCACCCCACATTATATCGGGAGGGGGATTGTTTGGGCTCTGAGCTGGCTTTGGCACATGGAAGGCGAAGGCTCCTTATCCTCAAAGTGACCTCTCCCCTCCCTCCCTCCCTCCCAGATTAGAGAGCCCTCAATTTCTTTTCTTCTCAAGACTTGTGGATCTTGTGCGAGAAGCAATGGGGGCGGGGATGGGAGAGGGAGGGGGCTCAACCACTGGTCTAATCTGAACTGCAGCCATCTGTCCTGTGATGATGCTCTTTAGATGTCTGCGAAGCCTCTCCTCCGGCTTGCAGTTTCCTGGGCAGGAACAATAGGAGGGGAGGAGAGGGTGCCCAGGCCAATGCCTCAGGGCCCTCTCTTCTCTTTCAGCTGCCTGGGCTGTCCTTGCAGAGAGGCAGGTGCCTTTTAAATGGGTATTCCCTCCTCCACACACACAAAGCTTTTGCTCTTCTAGCAGATGAAACCCTGAAACTGTGAGGCACCAGACCTGGTTCCCCAGCAAGCCCAGAATTTGTGTGTGTGCCTGCAAAGTCTCTCTATCCCACAGAAACAGCAGCGCAGTACCTTGAAGAGTAAGCCTGATGCAGAAAGAAAGGGCCCATTTCCATCATGGCATTAACCACATCCACTGTTTTATTTTGTCTATGCTTCCACTTGGTGGTGGTGGTTGTTATAGCCTACCTTTTTAGCAGACCGGGGCTGCTAAATTCAGCTTACACAAATTACAACAAGACAGATGACATACAAAAAAGGTATAAAAGATAACGATTAAGGATAATTTAGAATTACGGCAACGTTAAAAACCAATCTATTAAAATTCAGGTAATCAAAAACATGTGCTGCTCCTGGTGGTTAATAATACAGGAAAAAGACACCTTTGAAACAATTAAGGTGCAAAGCAGCTTAAATGTAAAAGGGAAGAGAAGCCAGAACTATGAAGAACAAAGTGGGTGGCCTCTCAAAATAACCTGAGCAGGAAAAGAGGCAAATCTGCCTCTGGGGTTTATTTTGACCTTTCTTTGCTTGAAGGTAGAAGGCAGCTGGTTGTGAGGGGGCAAAATGAAGTTCTGTAAGGCAAGATCTCAAAGCTGGATCTGCTACTGAGAAGGCCCCACTTTCCCTGGATCCCTAATGTAACAGCAGGACCAGCTGACATGGAAGGCAATATTCTGGACCCCGGTACGTTTAGGACTTTTACAGGGTTACAACCAGCGCTCTGAATTGTGCCCAGAATTGAAGCTGCGGTAAAGCAGGAGTGAGTTGCATACTCTCCACATCTGACTGTGATCAAGAACCTGGCTGAACCAAACTCCTTCAGAGGCAGCCTCACATCGAGTGCATTGCAGTAGTCCAGGCGACATGTAAATAAGGCCCACATTCCCACATCCTGATTGGACATCTCTGGGAATGGGTGTAGCGGGTGCATTGGCCTCATTTGTGCAAAGGTGTTCTTTGGTGCTGATGCAATCTGAGTATTTAGGCTCAGAAGATGAACCCCCAGAAAATGAACTTGGGTCTTCAAGCACAGCGCAGCCTTCATCCAATGCAGATTGAACCCTGTTCCCTATTGGCCTTTGACATGTCTGGATTAAGTTTCAATTTGTGCATTCTCCTGGCGCCATTTTGGATGGAGGGTGAAGTCTCAACGTCTTCAGGGAAACCTGGAGCTGAGATGCAACCATGTGCTCAAGTGCGCTGCCCAAAAATGCGCAGACACCAATGGGGGATATTCAAGGAGGTCTTTTCTAAAAAACCAAAAGCTTTCCCACCAACTCTTTCAGGTTCAGTGGACCGATGCTCTGTTGTAGAATGGCATTTGCCACCCCACCTTCCCCACTCAGTCGGACCCTCTCAGGCAACTTTTGTAAGCCAGGAAGGGTTAAGTGCATACGTGGCTGGGTTCCAAGATTCCTGTTCACACCTTCAGATTGCACAAACATCCTTCAGAACTGGGTGAGCAGGTGCCGAAGTGACCTGCTGCAAGGGTGCAAACCGTTTTATCTGCAGAATGCCTTGTAAACTGGTCATCGTGAGGGTTCTTCAGTATTGTCTTGCAGGAGATGTCAGAGGCCCTGGAAAAAGTTCTTCTGGACAACTCTGTCCCTCTGCAGTGGTGGCAGAGAAGCATGATCCTTTGCACCCCCTGTAATAATCCCTGAAAGGGTATAATTTCTGTGTTCCCTCAATACTTTTCTGTCCTCATGGCACCCTATTCATATTCTCAAGATTGGTTTTGCTGAGTGGGTCGCTTGAGAGCCATTTTGTCAGCTGCCCATCCAGAAAGTCGGACAGTCCCCAAGACCCATTGGAAAGTGGGAGGCACCCACCAGTCTCTTTATGGGAGCCTTCATAAAAAAGGTAAAGGACCCCTGGATGGTTAAGTGCATGCAAAGGTGACTATGGGGTGCAGCGCTCATCTCCACTTTCAAGTTGAGGAAGCCTGCGTTTGCTGCAGACAGCTTTCCAGGTCATGTGGCCAGCAGGACTAACCCGCTACTGGCACACGGAGGACCGTGACAATAGTCAGAACACATGGAAACGCTGTTTAACTTCCCGCTGCAGCAGTACCTATTTATCTACTTGCACTGGCATGCTTTTGAACTGCTAGCTGGGCAGGAGCTGAGACAGAGCAACGGGAGCTCACCCTGTTGTGGGGATTCGAACCACCAACCTTCCGATCAACAAGTCCAAGAGGCTCAGTGGTTTAGACCATAGCGCCACCTGCTCCCTAGGAACCTTCTTAATCGGTCTTCAATTTGACCCTGTAGGGGCAATAATCCTATTCCCCCTAACAGTGAGAATCTACTCCTGTGGCAGAGTTGTAGGGAACCCCCCCCATAATTGCTGGTTGGGGGTGAGCTACACAGTGGCATACATGGTTCTCACTCCACTCTTAATCCCTACAACAGCCCTGTGAGGTAGGTTAGACTGAGAGGCAGTGACTGGCTCACCCAGTGAGCTTCATGGCTGAGCGGGGATTCGAACCCAGTTCTCCCAGGTACTAGTCTGCCACCTTAGAATGCAAGGGTGGGGAGTCATTTGTTTGAAAGCCCCTGTCCATGTGCTTGGTTCTCCCTCCTTGTGTTTGGTTCTTCACTGCTTTGAAGGGTCTCCACTGCCATCCCACTGCTTGCGATTTCCTTTTCTGAGCTCTTGGGCTTGGCTGTTTGTGGGCAGGGGATGCCGCACCCCTTGAATGGTTGAAAAGGGGGAGCCAGCCCCCCTCCCGCAAGCTTTGATGATAAACCTTTGAGGAGAACTGAAGGGGGGCAGTGTTATTTTTCTCATTGTATTTTTAAAGCTGGTGTGTGCTTGCAGGGGCAGCGGCTTCAAGGTATTCAGAATGCAAATCCCTCCAGATCAAAGCTCGTCTCTGCATTTGGCTGGGGCCTCAGAATCTGCAATGTTCTCCCACTTTATTTTGTGTTATAGCGTTTCAGATGCCAAGCTGGGGGCAGTGTTAGGTGTTCTGACTGCGGGTTTTGTTATAGTGGGGGTTAGTAGCAAAGCTCCCCTCCTCCAGCTTTCCTCTTTCCCCTCCGTTAGGTCTGCGAAGAATATGGAGTAGCATAACTTCACAGAAAATATTTCACATCCTTCTCTTAAATGACACTTGGCTCTCCCCATATTTATTTACCTACTTAATTTATAGAACTGCCCCATAGCAAAAGAAGTCTAGGAAGCCAGTGTGGTGGTGTGGTTAGTGTCGGACTAGGACCTGGGAGATCAGGGTTCAGATCCCCACTCACTGGGTGACTTTGGGCCATAGCTGTCAACTTTTCCCTTTTCTTGCGTGGAATCCTGTTCAGAATAAGGGAATTTCCCTTTAAAAAAGGGGGAAAGTTGACAGCTATTCTTTGGGCAAGTCATAGCCTCTTAATCTACCTTGTAGGGTCATTGTAGAGATGAACAGAGGAGGGAGCTGTGTATTCCTTGGAGGAAAAAGGTGGGATATACTGTATTTTTTGCTCTGTAAGACTCACTTTTTCTCTCCTAAAAAGTAAGGGGACGTGTGCGTCTTATGGAGCGAATGCAGGCTGAGCAGCTATCCCAGAAGCCAGAACAGCAAGAGGGATTGCTGCTTTCACTGCGCAGCGATCCCTCTTGTTGTTCTGGCTTCTGAGATTCAGAATGTTTTTTTTCTTGTTTTCCTCCTCCAAAAACTAGGTGCGCCTTATGGTCTGGTGCGTCTTATAGAGCAAAAAATACGGTGAATGCGATAAACAAGCTCTTCTACTTCCCTACTTAGGAAAGCTGGAGGGGCCAGCCAGGTGGAGATGCCAGTCACGCAATCTCCATGCGGTCGCTGTTGGACTTGCACAATTTCTGGGCAATTTCTCACACTGCTTTAAAGTGCTATGGCAGGTGGTCATGGTCGGGATCGCTTTGCAGCCTCTTGCATATCAGGCAGTGGAGGGCCGTCACAGTTTAAGGAAGGATATTGAAAGCTGGAACATGTGCAGAGGAGGGTGACCGAGGTGCTGGAGGGTCTGGAAACCAAGCCATATGGGGAACGGTTGAGGGAGTTTGGTGTGTTTAGCCTGGAAAAGAGGAGACTGAGAGGTGATATGATTGTTGTTGTTTAGTCGTTTAGTCGCGTCCGACTCTTCGTGACCCCATGGACCAGAGCACGCCAGGCACTCCTGTCTTCCACTGCCTCCCGCAGTTTGGTCAGACTCATGTTTGTTGCTTCGAGAACACTGTCCAACCATCTCGTCCTCTGTCGTCCCCTTCTCCTTGTGCCCTTAATCTTTCCCAACATCAGGGTCTTTTCCAGGGAGTCTTCTCTTCTCATGAGGTGGCCAAAGTATTGGAGTCTCAGCTTCAGGACCTGTCCTTCCAGTGAGCACTCAGGGCTGATTTCCTTCAGAATGGATAGGTTTGATATTCTTGCAGTCCATGGGACTCTCAAGAGTCTCCTCCAGCACCATAATTCAAAAGCATCAATTCTTCGGCGACCAGCCTTCTTTATGGTCCAGCTCTCACTTCCATACATCACTACTGGGAAAACCATGGCTTTAACTATATGGATCTTTGTTGGCAAGGTTGATATGATAGCCACCTTCAAATACCTGTATGTCAGATGAAGCAGGCTTGTTTCCTGCTGCTCCAGAGGGTAGGACCGGAACCAGTGGATTCAGATAATGAGAAATGAGATTCTGGCTAAACGCTACAAAGAACTTTCTGACCGTAAGAGATTTTTGACAGTGGAACCGAGGTTGAGTGGCCACCTGTCAGGGATTCTTTAGCTGTGGTTCCTGCATTGCAGGGGGTTGGACTAGGTGACCCCCAAGTTTACAGTTTTGTGCTTCTCCACATACTGTGATTGAAGGCTGTGATGTTTCCTCCTCCCTGCGCTTCTCCACAGATGGGGGGAGAAAGTGGACTGAAGCAGCACTTATAGGGGGGCAGTTTCTGGTGCGGCTTAGTTGATTAACTAATTGTATCAGTTGTAATTGGTTTATTAACTGGTTAAATCTGCACCCATCGGCAAATGGATGAAGCCATTGTTTGAAAGAGGAACGCTCTTTGGAGAGGCAAAGAGAGAAAGGGAGGGGGCAGGGAGACCCAGCTAGATGGGTGGGGTATAAATAATAATAATAATAATAATAATAATAATAATAATAATAATAATTATTATTATTATTATTATTATTATTATTATTATTATTATTTATTTGGGCCATGGCCCAGTAGCGTGCACGGCCTTGCCTTGTGTGCCGAAGGTCCCATCGGGGCGTCTTGCCTCTTCCACCCCCACTCTCCAACCCCCTGCTTTACGTTCTGAAGAAGCCAAACCAGTTTCCCCTTGATGACAAACAGGCTGGAATTCAAACCAATTTTTCGGGCTGCCGGGTGGGTGGATTTCCAGTCCATCCGGCTTTGCTCCTTTTTCACGTGTCCCCCACACCTCCTCAGTGCGCCATTAGAATAACAGAATTGCAGAGCTGGGAGGGACTCCGAGGGTCATCCAGTCCAGCCCCCTGCGATGCAGGAATAAATAATCCCTGGCAGTCAGCCAACTGACCACTGTTCAGAAACCTCCAGTGAAGGACAGCCTGCCTCCTTCCAAGGTCGTCCGTTCTGCTGTTGAATAGCTCTGGCCCTCAGAAAGTTCTTTCTGACATTTAGTCGGGATCTCCTATCTTGCCATTTGAATCCATTGGTTCCAGAGCGGCAGAAAACAAGCTTCCTCCATGTGGCAACCCTTCAGGTAATTGTAGATGGCTTGCTCGCTTGGTCTTGCAGCTGTCTGGTGGCCACGGACTTCACTGGGTGAGACCCAAACTGTGGCTTGCTCTGTGCCAGGATGGGTAGCCACCACTGGGGCAAGAGGCGGCTGTCTGTGGCCTGGCTGGCTGGCTGTTTGTTCAGTCTATTCAGAAAAGCCAGTCCTGCGCAGAGAGAGGTCAAGAGTGGGGGAGGCCTCTTTTTTGGGGGGGAGGGGAAGCTGTGTTTTGCAGATAACCTGATGCAAGAATGAGTGTGTGCGAATGTGGAATGCTGCATAGTCTTCACAATTTGTTTATTTAATGCATTTTTACTCTGCCCTTTAGCCAAAACAAGGCTCCCAGGGCAGCTTGCGAGTCTCAGGAGGCGTCAGGGCAATCCCTGCTCTCGGGCTGAAATGTGGAGGCCGTTCTCATCATCCGCTGGCATTTGTGGAGCCCCTGGAGGGCCTCCCTCCTTTCTCTCTGCTGCCAGGGCTGGGCTCAGGGAGGGCCAAGATGTCAGGTGGGCAATAGGCAGGGCTTGTTGGAGGTACCTGGATTGCCAAGTTCTGCACCAAGCCAAGTCAGAATCTGTGACCTGGACAAATGATTGGTTTTGAATTTCAGGGGGTTGGGCTAGATGACCCTTGGGACCACTTCCAGCTCTACAGTTCTATGGTTCTATGACACTTTCAGTGATTTATCAGTTTGCCTGTGGTCCTGGTATTGCTAGCCAAAGCACTGACATGCCTCTCCCGACTGGTGGGAGTCTTGTTGAGCTCCTTGGCCATTAAAGCTAGTGATTTGCACACATGTGCTCTCTCTTTAAAAAGAAAGAAAGAAGGAAAGTTTACACCTGAGCTTTGATGGGGGACACTTTTTAAGGATAGACGCAAAGCAAGCAGAGAACTTGTGGTATGTAGTCCAGCTTTCTGTTGCTTCTCCATGGGATGCAAAAGCTAGACTCCTGTAATGCCACAGATGCCATCTTGAATACTGAGGCTTAGTCTTGGAGTACAGTGGTACCTCGGGTTACATATGCTTCAGGTTACAGACTCCGCTAACTCAGAAATAGTACCTTGGGTTAAGAACTTTGCTTCAGGATGAGAAGAGAAATCGCGTGGTGGTGGTGCGGCGGCAGTGGGAGGCCCCATTAGCTAAAGTGGTGCTTCAGGTTAAGAACAGTTTCAGGTTAAGGACGGGCCTCTGGAACGAATTAAGTACTTAACCCAAGGTACCACTGCACTGAAGAAATGTGGGTGCATGATTCTGAGCACCTGGTGAGGGCCTTTAGGTAACCCCAGGGTAAGGTAAAGGTAAAGGGACCCCTGACCATTAGGTCCAGTCATGGCCGACTTTGGGGTTGCGGCGCTTATCTCGCTTTATTGGCTGAGGGAGCCGGCGTACAGCTTCCAGGTCATGTGGCCAGCATCACTAAGCCACTTCTGGCGAACCAGAGCAGCGCACGGAAATGCCGTTTACCTTCCCGCCAGAGTGGTACCTATTTATCTACTTGCACTTTGATGTGCTTTCGAACTGCTAGGTTGGCAGGAGCAGGGACCGAGCAACGGGAGCTCCCCCCATCACGGAGATTCGAACCGCCGACCTTCTGATTAGCAAGTCCTAGGCTCTGTGGTTTAACCCACAGCTCCACCCGCGTCCCTCACCCCAGGGTAACTGCATCCAAATCCTGCATTTTTGGGATTGGGTGTCTGCATTTGCATTCCCTGGACAGGTGTGGCCAGCATTCTCTGGCATGGCTCAGCTCCCTCTTCCCTTTCACCTGGGCTGGCTCCGCAATCAAGTTTCTTTTGCTCCTCCCAGTTTGGCAGGAACCAGGCAGCTGCTGGACCCCTCGAGCCCCAGCCAAAAGGGGCTTTCCATGCCAGGCCCTGCTTTGCTCCTGATGGAACTGTTCACCCTGCCTCTTCTCCAACTGCCTTGCCTTTCCCCCTCCTGACCCTTCTCTGCTTTCAGTTTGCTTCTTTCCTGCTGGCTGCCCCTTCAGTTTCTTCGGAACCCAGTAAAGACCAGGCGGGCGAGCGGCTGATGGTCTGGGGGGGAGAGCGGAGATTGCTGACGGAGACTGGCGGATGGTGTCGCCTTTTGGAAGTGTGGCTGCCTCTTCCTCCTGCTGGCTTCCTTGCCATCTGGTGGCCAGCTCTGGGTTCTGGGATCTGGTTTCACTAATCCGCACAGAAGAGGAGACTTTTGGGATCTGCTTTCCTCCTTCCTCTTTTAGTCCTAAAAGACAATGGGGGGAAGTTAGGAGAAAGGCCATGATCAATCTCAGCAATTCGTTCCGGAGGTCCGTTCTTAACCTGAAACTGTTCTTAACCTGAAGCACCACTTTAGCTAATGGGGCCTCCCACTGCCGCCGTGCC
The DNA here is from genome assembly GCF_027172205.1 of Podarcis raffonei. Classification (NCBI taxonomy): domain Eukaryota; kingdom Metazoa; phylum Chordata; class Lepidosauria; order Squamata; family Lacertidae; genus Podarcis; species Podarcis raffonei. Next base: position 26,952,723 of record NC_070617.1, read on the forward strand.
ACCACCACACGATTTCTGTTATCATCCTGAAGCAAAGTTCTTAACCCAAGGTACTATTTCTGAGTTAGCGGAGTCTGTAACCTGAAGCGTCTGTAACCCAAGGTACCACTGTATATCCTCAGAGCTCTGCAGAATCAGACCAAAACTTCACTTGAGGCTGTATCTTGTTGGGAGAGAAGGGATTTAGCTGAGCCTCCTGCTCGACGTGACACCTTCTACATATGAACAACGTTAGAAACTCAGATATATAAGCTAGGCGCCAAATGGCTCCTTAAACCAAGGTTGCAGCTGCCAAAACAGAATGTCTAGTTGTCATTTTTGGGCAAGACTAAAGTCTTTATTTTTCAAAGGACTGACAGTGATTGATTCCCAGTTAGACTTCTGGCTAGTTTAGATGACAGCCTTGAGCTAGGTTAAGAGCTTTGAGAACTTCAGAAGAAAAGTCACCTGGTTCCAAGTGGTTGAAAGCCAGGTGCAAAATGCGCCTGGCTAATTTCAAACACTGCATACGAAGTGTTTTATTTTATGCAAAGAAGCAAATTGCCTGCTGTGAGATACCACCTGAGGCCCCTGAAATGGTCCAGCCCAGGCACAGGTGAGCCTCCTTGGCCGCCATTTTGTGTGTGAAATTGCGGGAGAAACTGATTCAGTTCATGAAGCTGCTGGCCTCTTTGCTTGGCCACTGAGCCAGGATCCTTTCTGAAATGGTGTTTGCCTCCCAGTGACATGTTGGCTGCCATCAGTCCGGCTATTTGAGCAGGCAACTCTGGTTTGCCTTCGTTGGACCAAGGAGCTAAAATCTCTCTCTCTTTACCCCAATCCCTTACCATAAAGAGGAGGCCTTTGTAACCCAGCTGCTGCCTATGGGCTGCTGCTCTGCCTAGTAAGGGAAACCACTTTGCTCCCCCCTGGGGCCACTGCAATTCCAGTCTGGCAAATAACTCTTCTTTTATGACTCTTGCTGTCAGATGGGCTGTAATAGTGGCTGGTGATGGAATGGGGTCTGGCTGGTCCAGCAGGAGATGTCTCTGGCTTTTCATTTGCGCTTAACCACATCAGGTGGGGGATGTCTTCTGGGGCAATTGCCCTCTGAGCAGATGCAGTAGTGGGGGTGAAGTAGCTTTCCTTTGCCTCCATTGGTAGATGAGTCTAGACTGAGCTTGAGCCCAGTCTTCCTCATCCTGGTGCCTTCTAGGTGGTTTGGACCACAACTCCCATCAGCCCCAGCATCACATAGCTGTATTGGGCATCCTGTACTCAGACTGGCCAACCAGATGCCCCCAACGGGAAACCCCCCCCCCAGGCAGGATCCCAGCACAAGAGCCCTCTCTCTCCCTTCAGTTTCCAGCAACTAGAATCCAGAAGCATTGCTGCCTTCCAGCTGTGGAGGCAGAACATAGTCCAATGGTCAGTGGCCTCCCTTGATGGAGGCGAAAGCCCTTCATGCAGAGGCTGCATTGCTTGGGGGAATCCCTCCAGTTTTGGATTCTTTGCATCAAGCAAGAGTTGGATTGTGTGGCTTTCAGGGACCCTTCCAACTCTTGGGCAACTTGAGCAAAATTGAGTAGACTTGTCTACTTCTCAGGTTTCTGTGATGGGCCTGGGAAGCAGGATTAGAAAGAAGGCACTCTTCCATTGGCTACTAAGGACACGCAGTGCTTTTCTTTGGGCAAGGAAGGTGGGGGGGTGTTAAACGCTGTCCCCCTTCTCCATCATCATCACATTTATTTATTAAATGCAAATGGACAGCTTAGGGAAAAGGGTATTTGTTTTTAAAAATGGATGCTAATTGGAGATAAATTTGTAATGCAAGCAGCATGTAATAGGAAGAAAATGGAAATATCTGAGAAAGAGAGTAGGAAGCCAGTTTTGGGGGAAATCGTATTAAAATAGTTTTAATTTGGCACTGATGTGTTATAAATTTGGAAAATGAATAAAAAGCAATTGGCAATATATAGCCACTCATTGGAAGTGATGAGGCACACTGGGTGAGCATATTGCACGAAATTCCCAGGTAAGGTCTTTCTCAATGTTTGGTCCCCAGTTGGTGTTGGACTACAACTCCCATCATTCCTAGCCAGCATGGCCAGTGGTCAGGGATGATGGGAGTTGTAGTTCAAGAGCATCTGGGGACACAGGGTTGGTTGAGAAAAATCTGCCCTAGAGAGTCTCCTGTCTGAAATCCTGGAGAGCTGCCGCTGCCAGTCAGTGTAGTAGACAATACTGAGCTAATGGACCAGTGATCTGATCCAGTGTAAAATGGCTTCCTATGTTTCTACTAGCTGCATACAGAAAAAAATAAAATTCCAATTAAAATAGACCTGCAACTGTGCTTAAAAAAAAATTAACAGAGTACAATTTAAGCAACAGCATCAAAAGGTGTGAAATGGATTGTAAGGAGAAAATGTCTGTGTGTGTGTTTAGGGGGTGGGTGAGAAAATAATTTTCAAGAGCTATTCCTGTTATCTCTCCAACACTGACTGATAGGAGGGGCTTATCTCTCCTTTCCATGTGCCCCAGAGGAAGCTGGGATGGAAGAAGAGAATCTCCTCTCACCACCCGGACAACAGGGAATAAATCAAAACAGGATTGGGCACCAGAGAACAGTTGGCAGTTGAAAACAATGCCCCCTTCCTGCACACTGGCATCTCAAATCCCCCCTCCCCGTAATGTTTAATAAGCACGGTGGGGGCTGGACTGATCTGGGGCATCCTTTGAGCAAGCTGCTCATTTCAGCAAGCATCCCTTTTTCTTCAGCCAAAAGACCCCTCCTCTTCCATTTAAACAGGAGGTTGCAGCTCAGAGCTGCGTTTTGGAGGTGGAAAGTGCTTTTGAATGTGTTTTATGGGGTGGGGGAGAGAAACTAATGAATTTTAAAGCAATCCTGGTGTGGAGAATATTAGGAGAGGCACTTGCTTGGCTTTCCCCTCCTCCTTTTCAGGAACGCCTGGGAGGGTTGTTTTTTTTTAAATTCAAAATTATAACAAGACATATTATCCAAAAACATATCATCCTTGTTTCCCCCCCATTTTTCCTCCCTCCCCTCCACAAAACCCACCCACCCCATCCCCCGACTTCCCTCAGTTCCAGTCTTTGGTTTCTCTAAGAATGCTGTTTTCTGCATGTTACAAAGTTTTATAGATCCTCAAACTATTTAGCTGATTATTAGGGTTATCTTGTGCCCATTTAATCATAACTGATTTTACCTCTTCATCTTTCGTCTCCCATTCTAATAGTATGCTGTATGCGGCCTTTAGTAGTTTCACTCGCCTTGGAGGGTTTGATACGATCATGACTTTAATGGACATTCCTGTCTGTGTGTCTGTGTGTGTGTGTCTGTTTAGCAAGTGGGGAGGCGTCTGTCCACCTTGTCTCAGTGAAGAGAGCATGGGATGCAGTTCAGTCGAAGGGCAAATTTGCTTTCCATTGCAGTAATGAGCTAGCTCTCAGTCCTGCCCAGGGGCTGCTGGAATTAGGAGCCATGAAGGAGTGGAGGTCCTTGCTTCCAATAATGAAATTATAGTGTGCAGCAAGTCAAGCATGGGGTGGGTAACCTCGGGCCTGGGGGCCAATTGCAGCCCTCTGGACCTCTCTGTCTGTCCCTTGGGACTCTTCCCAGGCCACGCCCCCTCTCCCTAGGCCACACCCCTTGCTGCCTTGCTCCACACCCTCCTTGAGTGCCATGGCCTTAGTCTCTGTAGAAACGATTCTACCGTACAAAGGTGTTGTTGTGTAGTCGTTTAGTCGTGTCCGACTCTTCGTGACCCCATGGACCAGAGCACACCAGGCACTCCTGTCTTCCACCGTCTCCCGCAGTTTGGTCAAACTCATGCTGGTAGCTTCGAGAACACTATCCAACCATCTCATCCTCTGTCGTCCCCTTCTCCTTGTGCCCTCCATCTTTCCCAACATCAGGGTCTTTTCCAGGGAGTCTTCTCTTCTCATGAGGTGGCCAAAGTATTGGAGTCTCAGCTTCAGGATCTGTCCTTCCAGTGAGCACTCAGGGCTGATTTCCTTCAGAATGGATGCATTTGATCTTCTTGCAGTCCATGGGACTCTCAAGAGTCTTCTCCAGCACCATAATTCAAAAGCATCAATTCTTTGGCGATCAGCCTTCTTTATGGTCCAGCTCTCACTTCCATACATCACTACTGAGAAAACCATAGCTTTAACTATACGGGCCTTTGTTGGCAAGGTGATGCCTCTGCTTTTTTGCCTTTGGCCCCTCCCACCAGTGGCATGTGGCCCCCAGACGGTTGTCCAGAAGAGATTGACTGCAGGGGGTGGGGAGAGACTTGACTGTACATTTACCCAACCTGCACTGATTGAGCTGAACCGGTTGCCAGCTTGCCACTGAGCTCAGTTTAAGGTGTTATCGTTAACGCAGAAAGCTCTAAACACCTCAGGACCAGGTTACCTGAAGGAACGCTTTCCCTCCTGCCCTGTTAGATCACTATGACCTTTGGAGGGGGCTCTGCTGGCACCCCTGCAACCTGCAGAACTAGAGGGGGCATTTGTGGTGGCAGTGGCCACCTGGTTGAACAGAATGCCGCCCCCTCACCCCCCCCCCCCGGCCATCTGGCATGCACCAATGGTTTCTGCTGCCTGTTAAAAAATAAATAAATCCCTGGGCATTTGCAGACCAGGGGTTTTTAAAACTGCAATTTTGATGTTCTTGTGTTTTATTGTATTGCAGAAGCTTTGCGGTTTTTAGATCCCAAGCACGTTGTAATTTTTAAACTTCAAAATAAAATGAATACACTTGGAAGCACAATCCAGGGCTAATCTAACAGGAACACAGTCCAGTGTGGTTATTCTGCTCTGGAATCCTATACTAGGGAGTCCCATGCAGTCAAAAAGCTAGCACGTTTTAACCAGCCAGGGTTTTGATCTAGCAGCAGGTTATTATTCCCTTTTACTTATTTGGTGCGCCTGCAGAGGCAGATTTTTGTGGCCAACTGTTTACTGTGTTAACGGGGGCCATTTATTATCTGTCGCCCAGGCATGCATCAGTTCACTTAGGCCAGGGGAGAGTGTCTCTGCTAAATCAATTTGCAGCTGGTCCCTAAGGAGATCAATCTAGCACATCCCATATGGTGCCCAGGAAGACACACCAGCTCTCTGCTACACCAGGGAGCAGGAGAGAGGCATTAATGAAGGTAGTGTTAGCCCCCCACCCTGCGACACCCCCCCCTTTCGGTTGCCACCTCCCTCCTCTTAGGGTTCCACTAGCTGTTCTCTGTGGTCTTCTGGAATTACTACGAAGGATCACGCTCCTCTGGTCTAACGCTCGGTGGTTTCTTCAGTTTCTGAAGCTGTGTTTAAAGTCTCCAGATCTCATGAGAAAGGAGCTTCCTGGGTCGAAAGGTGCGTGTGGGGATAACCACCTCTGAGCATTGCCAAATGCCTCACGGGTTGGGGCTGCTCAGAGCCTCTGGGGACAAGTGCCCCATCTGTCCAAGAGACATGTTGGAAGGTGCCAACAACATTCTCTTTCAAACAGAGAGGTCTGTTTCTGGATGGGGTTGCTTCCCAAGTCAAGGCCGATGGAACAGTTAAGTGACATGGGGCTCCCCCAAGGTCACTGCAGACCCCAGTTGAAGTTGGACCGAGGGGGGGGCAGGGACTCCACTGGACAGACTTGAGAGATGCTTGTGAGTGAATCTCGATTCCTGCCTTTTAACAAATGGACTGGCAGGTGGTGACAGTCACTTATATTAACTGTGGGGACCGCTGTGCAGAGAGAGAGAATTTCGCCGCAGGACGCCAGGGAGTGCCTTGAAGAGTGAGCCCCCTCCCCCAATGAAACTCTGTGCCACAAAGCACAGTGATGAGGGGTTATGCTAATTTTTGGTGTTGTGCAGTAGAAATTAATTGGTGCCCCTTTTCCAGCCTCTAGAACAGATGGGAAGGGGAAGGCAACTTAACCCCAAGCTGGCAGCAGCTGCCTCCTTTGCTCATCCAAGCACTGGTTAACCACAGTCAGTGCTGGAAGACTTAAAATATCCCTTGACCACATGGGTGGAATCCTGGTTACGAGAGAAGCCAAGATGCCCCTGGATACATGCCCGTCTTCCATTGGCCAAACTCTTGGGGAAGATGTGCAAGGTCCTTTTCTGCCTGAGCCACAGGATGGGCTTTCAAGGTCAGGTAGAAATCCCTTTCCATGCAATTGAATCACGAGCTCCTGTGAGCTCTTGGCCCCTGAAAAGAGCTCTGTGAGTAGAAGCCAGCTCTGCAGCTCTCCAAAGCAGTCCAGGCAAGAGGATGGAGTTTGGGTTGGGGCAAAGTGGGGGATGACGCTGATGCACAGGGAGGCTGTCCTGCACAAGCCCCACAGGCACCCCAGTTTCCAGGGGGAATGGAATCGAGCAAGAAGAGTGTTTGGGGCTTCTCTGCTGCAGATCTGGAGGCTCCCTACAGGTAGAAAACTAGCTTGTCAAGGAAAAGAGGTCAGCAGCCAAGCTTTCTTCCTGCCCTGGAATGATCTCCCCCCATGTGGTACAGCCAGGGCCTTGCAGAGCCAGGCAGAGGCCCGGGCCAGGTAGATAATGTGCCCCCCCCCTTTCACCCTGGGGATAACTGAAGTCTTATAAAAAAGTAGTATATATAAATAATATGTATATAAATAATGCTGACCAAGGTCCCCTTTGGAATCGGAGGCCCGGGCCAAGTGGCCCATATGGCCCCCCCTCTGTCTGGGCCTGGGTACAGCCTGGAAGAGCTTTATTGCCCCAAAGTTTCCTAAGAACTGTTCCACATCCAGCTATCTTCCTCTTGTTTTCATATTATCTCATGTGATCCAGAACCACAAGAGTCCAGAAGCTTGATGAGCTCAATGCCATTCAGTTGGCCATTGCAAGAACAGGGAGCCTGGCAAGATGGAGCCCCGTTTGGTCTGATCCAGTGACCAAAAGGCTCTTATTGGGTGTTTTAATGATCCCTCCTTGGCTGAGGTTGAAGGCCGCTGAACAACAAATCATCCAGCTCTGTTTCCTTTAGCCCGGCCTCCCCCAACCTGGCACTCTCTGGGTGCTTTGGACTACAACTCCCATCTGCAAAGCTGCACTGCTGGGGCATCCAGTTGCTGAATGAATACCTTAGATGCTTTGTGTTAAGTTGTGGGTGAACATATCAGATGACACAGCGATTCTTCAAACAGCTCTTGTTTATTCACAGGCCAGAACAGAACTGAACTGAACTGAAGGGTTCAGCCAGCCTGCTTATATAGAGCTCCAGTACAATGTAACTGTAACAATTTTCTAAAACTATCCAATCACTGAACGTCACTTTCAATCCCTTATTTGCATAACTATCTACAGTATCCCCCTGCTGGCCCAGGGTGAGAACTTCAGTACATAACACTTTGGCAGCTCTCTCTGCCACCTTGCAAACTCGATATCATATTGCGGCCCATTCCTGTGGATAGGTTGTTTGCAGGTGCTCCCCTGGGGGACTGGGCACTAGTTCCCCCCCTCCATCTTCGCCTCTCCCTGAAGAGGTCTGGCCATGGAGGCTCAGACTTTGAAGGCTGCAGGCTCTGGAGGGAACCCCAACATTCTGTTTTCCTTTCTTTTTAAAGGACGGATTCTTGGTTAGAGTTTTGCTTGCAATGAGAGTGGCAAACCGAATGGGCTGCAAAGAGGCAGGTGTTCGTGCCATAGGAGGACCAACCTGGGTTGGGATTGCATTTTTGCCTTTTCTATGTTGGCATCACCTTCCATCTCATAAAACCCACCATGCCGCCCAGAGAGTTTTGTTGGTTCTGTACTGCTGCTTTCCAATGCAGCAGGCCGGATGGTGTATTTCGGGCAAGTGTTAAAGGGAAGGAAAACTTTCAGATCTGAAGAGTTAGCAAAGACTGTGCTGAGCATTTGGCAGAGCCTGCCTGGCAACTTTCTGCAAAAGTCTCAGCAAAAACAAGGTCTAAATTTAGCCCTGCAGCACAAGTGGCCTTTTATATTTTTCCGGCCTCGCTTGTTCACCAGCTTCTCGGCTTGTTCTGCTTTCACTTGGCTTAAAGACGGGCAGAGGCTTAAGTGGTTAGATGAAATGTTCCTCATCTAACCATCCTTGCTTGGCTGTCAGAGGGAATCCAAAAGAACTGACTGATGAGTTTAGGATGCTGCAGTGGTTCTGAATCCCAAGATCAGCGGTGCCTTGCGCAAGAGTCTTGCAACCACTTCTGGGGAGACTTTGCCCCCCCAAAATGTGTGTGTGGATGCCAAGGAGCAGCTGGCGCCATTTGTGGCTCTGTGTTTGGAGGCCTTTCCACAGCTGGGCAACATCCACCCTGCATCTGGGCATTACAGAGTGTTCTGGCACCGTCCCAGCTTCTTTCAACGTGTCTTTTAAAGAACCCAGTCCAGGAAGTGGCTTTGCTCAGACTGCAGTTTGTGTGAGGCTGAGCACAGCCTGTTCCATCTCATTCCTCCTGGTTGGAGCTTTGGACTGCAATTCGCAGTGGCAAACAAGGTGCTCTGTGCACAGCCCCATTGACTGTGGTTTTAACTAGAGTTAACATCTGGTCTGGATCAAAAGGGGTACTACTTTCTAAATGCAAAGTAACAATGCTATGTAGTTCATAAGAGAGTCCAAAGCACTTCAGACGGTCCTTTGAGGTAGGCCTCTTCACAGTGATGGGTTTGAGGCTGGGAGAGAGTTGAGAGTGCTGCTTCTTTTGTGCAAACTTTGTAATGATCTTCCCTGATTTCATAGTCTGCCTGGGGATGGGCAATCTTTAGTAATAGTAATAGTAATTTATTATTTGTACCCCGCCCATCTGGCTGGGTTTCCCCAGCCACTCTGGGCGGCTTCCAACAAAGATTAAAAATACATTAGTGTAGGGATGTGTATAGATGCCAGGAGAGGTTATATTTATTAGATTAGATATTATCCTTCCTTCCTCACATTTGTGAATTCAACAGAGTGCATCCCTTTTCAGCTTAAAAGGGAAGCTTAGGTAGGCTAGTCTTAGCCTTTTAGTTTAAGTAATCCAGAATGCTTTAAGGCAGACTGGATTCTCCTGGCATTTCCCCCTTTTCTCCCCTTAAAACAATAATCGCACAAACAGCCTTGTAAAAAATAACATTTATTCACTCAGAATACTTGTTGAGGAGTAACAGATACAGCAGCTTTGTTCAGGCAGGCTTAACATGGTAATTCAGTTAGAAAGACATGCTGAAGTCTAGCTTAAGATGGTGTCTGAGCAATGGAGCTCAGACATGCACATGTTCCCACATTTCTGGCTTGATGATGAGATGAAGAGTAAGAGTGAAGAGAAGCCAAAGAGCAAAGAGGAAGTGTCCAGCCAGGGTACAGGGGGAGTGGCTCTCAGAGTTCTCTCTAGCAAACCTACAGGAAAACTTGTGAGCTTCAGCGCCTATAATGTGCCTATCTAGCAAACATGCATTGTTGGTTTGTCTGCATCATAACTATCCCACATTTAGGGGCCCGGGGCCATGTGCCAGAGGAAGATAAATGGTAAGGTAAAGGACCCCTGGATGGTTAAATCCAGTCAAAGGCAGCTATGGAGTATGGCACTCATCTTGCTTTTCAGGCTGAGGGAGCCGGCGTTTGTCCACAGACAGCTTTCCGGATCATGTGGCTAGCAGGACTAAACCGCTTCTGGCGCAATGGAACACCGTGACGGAAACGCTGTTTACCTACCCGCCACAGCAGCACCTATTTATCTACTTGTACTGGTGTGCTTTCGAACTGCTAAGTTGGCAGGAGCTGGGACAGAGCAACGGGAGCTCACCCCATTGGGGGGATTCAAACAGCCGACCTTCCGATCAGCAAGTCCAAGAGGTTTAGACCACAGCGCCACTCTTAGTCAGAGCCAGCCACATTCTCTCTCTCTCTCTCTCTCTCTCACACACACACACACACACACAGGTTCTTCAGGGAAGGACCATCACTCAATGGTAGAGCGTCTGCCCTGCATACAGAAGGCCCCAAATTAAATCCCTGGCAGCATCTCTAGATTAAGACAGAGACCGCTTCCTTGAAACCCTGGAGAGCCGCTGCCAGCCAGTGTGGACAATACTGAGCTATATAGGCCCCAGGGCTCTGACTTGTTAGAAAGCAGCTTCCTATGTTCCTATTCCCAGACATGCATTAACAGCAACACTCATGGATAGACAGATGTGCAGGGGTGGCCTCATTCCTTGAGCTTTCCAATAAAATTATGTCCCTCTGCCACTAGCCTGCCAAGCAGCTGTCATCCCAGCCTCCCTATTTCCTCATTAAAGTGCAGATGATCACTTGGGGAGGAGGGACAGTGGTCTTCATTGGATCTGGACCGTGGAGGGGGGAGGGAGAACCTCCTCCCTGGTGCCCTTGATCTGTCCTTGATTGCTGCCCTCTTGGGACTCTTCCCTACTGCCCAGCTGGTGTCCGATTAGCAGGGCAGTGGGGAGAGGCAAAAGGGGGGCCACCAGGGGAATGGCCAAGGGCTGCATGTGGGTCACAGGTTGGCTCCTGGTCTAGCCATGATGCTAGGCTAGAAAGAACAGCCCCTTCTGGTTAAAGGATGGGGGTTGTATGTGAACATGATCAACGCCCCTTATTTCAGAGCATTAAAGGTTCACTGCATTCAGAAACCTTCTCTGCCACTTTTATTTTCAGCTTCCTGAGCATAGCTGTCAACTTTTTCCTTTTTTTAAGGGACATTCCCTTATTCCGAATAGGATTCCTCGCAAGAAAAGGGAAAAGTTGACAGCTATGTTCCTGAGTGCCTGAGGATGTTGCTTTGCCCAGTCTGTGAATGAGCGCATTCATTTTGGACTATAACTCCCATCAGCTTTAGCAGTGCTGCCTAGTGCAGATGGGACCTGTAGTCCAAAACACCCGGAGGGCACCAGGTTGGGGAAGCTTTTCCTGTTAGCCTGATGCTGGCAGACGGTGGTGTTTTTCCGTGGCCTTCAGGGAAGTTGGGCCCATTGAATGGATCAGCTGCTGATTGGCGACTTCTACAATGGGGCTGTGCAGAACAGGAAAGGCTGGATTGTTAGCAAAATGACCTTGGTTGGGTGCAAGAACCTTTTTTGTAACTTAATTTTACTTTTCAATTCCCAAAGCAGGATAAAACAACAATGCGCTGTGCATGCAAAAAGAAAAGAAAACCTTAAGGGAGTTAAAGGACTTTCTGTGCGGTAAGGAGGGTGGAATTGTAAATGTGTCCCACTCTCGCAACATGGAGAGGGCTCTTGGCTCTTAGCTTTACATTCATAACACCCTAGATTCAGCTCCCAGCACCCCCAGGTTGAGTTGTATGCTGCCAGTCAGTACAGTGGTACCTCGGGTTACATACACTTCAGGTTACATACGCTTCAGGTTACAGATTCCTCTAACCCAGAAATAGTACCTCGGGTTAAGAACTTTGCTTCAGGATGAGAACAGAAATCGTTCTCCGGTGGCAGCAGGAGGCCCCATTAGCTAAAATGGTGCTTCAGGTTAAGAACAGTTTCAGGTTAAGAACGGAGCTCCGGAATGAATTAAGTACTTAACCCGAGGTACCACTGTATAGCCAGTCAGATGAATCAATTGGTCTGACTCTGTATAAGATACCTCCCTGTATTCCTTCTTAACTTTTGTATATACCAGAATCCCATTCTAAAGGTTTTTTTAAACCCTCCTAAAAGACCAGGGAGATAGACTGACATTTATGGCACTGTGAAGAATTCCACAAGCACAGATCCAGAATGAAAAATACTTGGGCTAGATCAGTCGTTAAAGCATGAGGCTCTTAGAGTCGTGAGTTCAAGCCCGTGTTGGGCAAAAGATTCCTGCTTTAGCACGGGGTGGATGACTAGATTTACCCTGGTGGTTCGTTCCAACACTACTATTGTATGTTTTACTACTGTAGAAGTCACTGATGCATCAGAAGAGACCTACAGCAGCTGGGTCAGGCCAAAGGGAGCCCATATAGTCCAGTGGGCAACCAGGTGCCCCAAAGGGAAGCCCAGAAGCAGGACCTGAGTTGAACCAGCAGTGGTTTCCTCACTTGCGATTCCCATAACCATCATGGTAGCCATTGATAGCATTCTCATTTTCCATGCATTTAGTCTTATCCCTCTGCAGGGGCTTTACAGAGGCTCTTAGAATAGTCTGTCTTGCTGGTTGACAGATGCAGGTGGTTGCATGCAGAGCCAGTGTGGTATAGTGGTTAAGAGCGGTAGTCTCGTAATCTGGGGAACCGGGTTCGCGTCTCCGCTCCTCCACATGCAGCTGCTGGGTGACCTTGGGCCAGTGACACTTCTTTGAAGTCTCTCAGCCCCACTCACCTCACAGAGTGTTTGTTGTGGGGGAGGAAGGGAAAGGAGAATGTTAGCCGCTTTGAGACTCCTTAAAGGGAGTGAAAGGCAGGATATTAAATCCAAACTCTTCTTCTGCTGCTGGTGGTGGTCCCCTTTGGGACAGTTTCTCGCTGACACATCTGGCCACGGCTTCTCTCTGATACGACCTGAATTCTCAATAGCATCGCTCCTAAATGCCCTCGCTAGAATTGTAGAGGGTACATGGCTCCTCGCTTGGACTGAGAAGCCAAAGGCAATGAAATGGCTGACTAGATGGCGAGGAGTATAAATGGCAGAAGACTCAGGATTAATGCAAGTGAAAGTAGGGGGTGGGGAGTCCGTATTAGGCCCTCCAGGTGATGGCAGACAAAGCCTTTTCCTCTGCCAACATTGTGTCTGCCCTTTTCCCAGTGGTGAGAGATCTGTTGCATCCCAGGAGCTTCTGCTGAGCCCTCTGTAGCCTGCTGTGGCAAATTGTCAGTGCATTTTGCAGATAATTTCGCCTCCAACAGGAGGTGGATACAGCCACTGCAAAGGTTTTTAATGGAGACCTTTAAGCTTGTCAGGCCTGGGGATGGGGGGAGACTGCTTGGAGGTTGTCTCCAGATCCCTTGGCCCTTTCCTTTCCTGTCTTAGAAGAGAGCCAGGGCAACTGAGTCTCTTGATTGGAGGCAGTGGTACACCTCTGCCTATCCCCAGACTCTAGAGAAACCCACCATAGACTCTAATTTTTCATTTCATTTCACTTCACTTTTAAGTTGTATACTGCCTTTCTGTATTACTATATGCAAGGCGGTTTGCGGCAACAAAATATACAACAGAGAACACACACCTTATTATAATAATCTAATCCAGTACAAAAAGTCATAATAAAACATTCCTGTAAATGAAATGACTTATATCAAAGTAATATTCAATAATATGTTATAATAAAATAGTACACAACAAAACCAACTCTCAAAATTATTAATAATTAAACAGAAATTCATGCTTAACAATTACAATAATTAGTAAATGATGATCAATAAAAATACCTACAAGTCACAAATTGCATAAAATACCACAATACATACAAAACCTTGTAAAATGATCAATTGGAGAAACAAAAACATACAACCTATTAAACTTTTTTTTTTTAACCATCATTGTCCAGTGACAATTTTACCATTCTTGGCCAAGGTCTTGGAACATATGGGGGTTTCTCAGCTCAAAGTGATTTTGGAGGAATCTAGTTTACTCCCTGGTTTCGGGAATGAATGAGTCACAAGCAGGGAAAGTGCAACCCTGGATGTCTCAGTGGCTCTTGAGATAGTGGATTATGGGATCCTGCTGGCTCACCTTATCCTCCATCCTTTTTTAAACATTTCCACAAAGCCACCAATGGGGGAGGTTTGTTCTGAAACAGTCACGGCTCAGCTCTGCCTCCTTGTTTTCATCAGCCACTGCCAGTGAGGCAGCAGAAACCTTAAACCAGGTTCGATTTGAATGGGGGGCGAACCAACTGGAAATTAATCCAGATGAGGTGGAGGTACTGCAGAGAGCCTTTCCTTCTACTCTGGATGGAGAGGTACATCCTGTTCTGAAGGTGGCTGCCAGAGTCTTTGCAGTAGTGAGGTGGTGCGTCCATAGCACACCTATTTTTTCCCATCAGTTGCATTCACTAACAAATCACTTCTGGGCTCAATTTCAAGTACTGATCCTAAGCCATGCAGATCCTAAGTCATCATCTCAGGTACCATCAACATGCCCTCATGGGCCTATCCAACTCCTGCTGCTCTTGGTTCTCCCAGTACCTGGTAGCAGCAGACCCTTTTCCGTGGTGGCCCCCTGATTGTAGCACTCGCTCTCTGGGGAGATTAGCCAGGCCCCCTCCCTTCCTGCTTTCCAAGCGTGTTCTGAAAACCTTCCTGTTTTGATAATGGATTGTGGTGTTTTTCTCAGATGCCCGTTTTCAAGCTGCTGTTGCTCTCACGGCGTTAAGAGCTCTCTTGTTTTGAAACTGTGCTCGCACCGTGTCGGCTTTGTAGGAAACTGCTTTGTGCAGGCTTTTTAAAGCCTTGGAAATCTGGGCGTAAATAAATACCAGGGTTCTGCAGTTTCCTGCTCCACACAGCACTGCCTCCGCCCTGGCTGCGGAGCTGAGAGGCGAGAGCCAGCCTCCCCTTGCCCACGGCTGGCTGCCAGGCACTTGACCAGAGGTTTGGGGGCAAAGAGCTCAGGATCAGCCTGTCCTGGCCTTCCCTGCCTGGGGCTGCAGCCACAGCAGGGCTGGGTCTCCCGGGCTATTGCTCTCCTCCTGCTTCCGCTCCCTAGAGCTGTTTCCCCTGCAGGAGCGACCACTCATCCCTTCCCCCTCTGCAGAGCGTCATTCCAACCCATAGGCTTCCTTTCTGCTGGAGTGGTGGCTTTCTGCTTCTGCCACCTGAGCGCCAGGGCAGAATGGGCCTTTCAGCTGCAGAGGAGGACTTATGCCTTCTCTTGAATGCTGATGGAAGCAGGAAGGGCTACTAAAAGGGGAAGACTTCGACCACACCGTGTCTGCCAGCGACCGGATCTGTGCTGGGCCAGCGGGGGGAGGGGGGCGTTGCATTACAGGCGGCCAGCTGGAAGCAGCTTTGTACATTATTTATTCAGGCTGCCTCCTCTGCCCAGCCGCCCTATTAAATTCAGAGCTTGTCACCTGCAGGAGGTAGTACTTTACTACCTCCAGTTCATGGCCATGTCATCTCCCAGAGGCCGTGCCTAGGCCAAACAAACCTGTAGGAGGGACGCAAGTTAAGGTGCAAGATTTTAGTTAGTGCTGCTTGACTTTTGAAAAAGGAATCGACCGAAACTCAATTAAACCTGCTAAACACAGCGTTGAAAGTTTAGATCTGAGGTACGTGCAAGAGTTTGCGACCCTGTATTAAGCAGATTTTTAGTGGATGTCTTAATAATGTGATTTATTACTTATTTGGGGGGGAAATCTAAACTGTCCAGCCAAATATTGGGGGGGGGCGGGAATTGATGAAATGTCAAAACAAGCCATGAAAACAACAGTATTCCACTGATACTCAGAGTAGACCCATTGAAATCAATGGACCTAAATTATTGACACCCATTAATTTCAGCAGGTCTATACTTACTATCACTGTATACAACCCATCATAAATCAGAATTTGATGACAGATGAATTTTGAATACAGTGTCAGGATGGTTGGTTTTCTGCGAGGGTGATGTCTGCATTATTCCCTCCTCTGCCAATGGATTAATATCATGGGTATGTTTCTATCAGCAACATCAAACAGGATGGACCAATGTCCACTGACTGAGATGGCTTTAAAAGGAGGTTTAAGAGATTCATGGAGGAGGAGGAGGAGGAGCAGGGTGATGGAGGTCTCTCAGTAGGTCTAGCTCAGCCATCCCCAAACTAGTGCCACCCAGCTGCTTTGGACTACAGTACAGCTCCCATCAGCCCCTGCCAGCACAGCCATATGATGTCCTTCTAGTGGTGCAGCAGTAAAACTGCTAGCACACTTGCAAAGCTAAGCAGGGTCCAATATGATGGAGGGGCATGTGTTGAGATTCCTGCATTGCAAGAAGTTGGACTAGATGACCGTCAGGGTTCCCTTCCAACTCTACAATTTTATGGGTCTTTGTGGGGGCTGATGGGAGTCGTAGTCCAAAACATCTGGACAGCCCCAGACTAATGACTGCGGGCTTGCAGCAAGTTTGGTCCCTTGCCCACAGCGCCATGGGATGAGCCAGTCAAGTGAAGGTGACTGCCTGCATGTTGAGCTAAGCCTTGACCAGTTTCTTGCACTCAGGGCTCCTAAAAGTGCCTGTTGTGGGTTGCGTGCCAAATGCCAAGCTGTGCCAGGTTCATTGCGTGGTGTAGTTCATCTCAGGCTGACAAAAACAGATTTGGAGCTGTTATGGGTCAAAGGCAGATGGGAATGGACCCTGAGAGATTTCTGGTGATGGGGAGGAGGGGGAATGGAAAACTGAAAATGCTTAGAGTGAGAGGTGCAAAGGAACCACCCAAAATCTGGACCAGGTGGAAGACTGGAGCAGCTCAGCCGGGTGGGTCACGCTGTGCCCTTCTGCAAGAAGTACCTGAGGTGCTGATTTGGTGGGTTTCATTTTGCTGCTGTTTGTGCTGACAGGTTGGTGGAGAGGAGCTCTGCTCTTTCCTCAGGGAGAGAGTCATCCGGAGATGAGAACCGTGTCTCTCTCTAGTTGTTGGACGAAGGCAGCCAAATCAGTTCCTGGAGCGTGGGTGCAGCCAGCTGTCCATGAGGCATCCTGTGGATGCCTTATGCAATCTCCTGTGGGTGTGTTTTGGGGGGCGCTGGGCTAATGCCAGAGGGAGAGAGGGGAGATCATTCCAAGGTGGCCCATCCCAAAGGCTTACTTAAGCATGCTTTGGCAGGGAAAGATGATGAGCTGCTCTGATGCTTTGATTCCTGTATTTGAGTCCTGTGCTGCAGGGGGTTGGACTAGATCAGCCTTTCTCAACCTTGGGTCCCCAGATGTTGTTGAACTACAACTCCCATCATCCCTAGCTAGCAAGGCCAGAGCTCAGGGATGATAGGAGTTGTAGTCCAACAACATCTGGGGACCCAATGTTGATTAACACTGGACTAGATGATCCATTGGGTTTCTCCCAACTCTACATTTCTGTGATGCTCCTCATGTCATGCTCTTTCTGTATAGTCTGAGGACAGCCCATGCAAATCATCACATGCCAGTCTAGTCCCTGGGTCAGGACTGGGTGGGCGAACTCTCCCTTTGTCTTGCTGGCTCCTGTGCTAGCATGAGTTAACCATAGAATCGTAGCGTTGGAAGGGAACATGAGGGTCATCTGGTCCAACCCCCTACAATGTAGGAAACCTTTGCCCAAACTGGGGCTCAAACCCATGACTCTGAGAATAAGAGTCTTGTGCTCCACCAACTGAGCTTATCTGAGATCTTCACATCCTTCCAGATTTCAGGTCTGTGAGCCACTTTGGACAAACACTAACCTCTACCTATACTTTTGTAAGTACCTGGCACTCAAATAGGGACAAACAGTACGACTCAGTTGGGTTCCTTCTTTGCGATGGGGTTTCAAGCGTGGCGTTGCCAGCCCTTACATACAGCATAAGCATTGCTGTTGATGTGTCCCCACCTGATCCTGCCACTAACCCTGATCCACCTGCCCACTGCCTCATGCTGCCTCCCTCATAGATAAATAACAGCTTGACGGAGGCTAACAGCCCTGAGTGAGACCATCAGAGGCCCTGTTGTGCTGAGGAAAACAACAGCCTTTTTGTGAGGGCTAAACACCCACCACCAGTTGGGGAGTCAGTTTGCACGGTCAGAAGCATTTCACCGGGGCCTGTGAATAATTTGTTTTCACCATCTGATTTCGCATGCAGTCATCAAACATGTGCCGTCGCCAAACTTTTAAGAGGAGCATCCGAGGCCCCTTCTTTGTGGTCTACGTTAAGAACACAAGAAGAGCTTCCTGGGCCAGGCCAATGGCCCATCCAGTCCAACATCCTGTTCTCACAGTGGCCAACCAGATGCAACTTCTGGGAAACCTGCAAGCAGGATTCAAGCACGAGAGCACTCTCCCGCCCCGGAGTTTTCAGTGACTGGGATTTAGAAGCATTGCTGCCTCCGACTGTGGAGACAGAGTACAGTCACCATGGCTAGTATCTATTGATAGCCCTCTCCCCTATGAATTTGTCGAATCCTCTTTTAAAACCATCCAAGTTGGTGGCCATTGCTTCCTCCCGTGCGAGCGATTTCCACAGTTTTGCCACACACCGTGAGGAAGCGCTACCAGCGGTGTTTGAAATTAGCCAGGCGCATTTTTGCGACTGGTGCAAGTCCAGTTGCGTCCACATGGAGATCTCTGGGTGCCAGGCTGGCGACTGGAGAAAGCAAAATGTCACTTAGAGAAGGACCTGAGATATTTTCCCTGAGTGAATTTTATTCTGGATTGCTTTATTTGACATCTTAATGTGTTGTAAACCGCTTGGACATTTGTTCTTTAAAATATAAATTGGTATAGAAATGGAATGGAAGAAGGAATAACAGTAAAAATAAGAATAAATCCCATCGGGATGGTGGTGGTTCCTAGACATTCTATTGTGGCAGCCACAGCCTAGGTTTAAGGTGTCATTTGGTGATCACATTATATATCTAGGCTACGGCTGCCACAATAGAATTATTTAACGCTGACTACGAGTGAAAGCTGTTACATAAGTGAGTACCAGGAGGCCCTATTCATGTGTTACAGTTGTGTTTGTGTAGCGCATGGCCATGTGGGCAGTGGTGCAGGTCCAGCCTTCAGCCCCACCTCTGAGGTAATCTTCTTGCAATTCTTCTAGGCTTTCACTCCTCAGGTAGTTGGAACCCAGCCTTGTTACTCATGTAACTTGCGATAACCAGGTTGGAGCGTGCCAAAGTCCAGATGAGGGCAATGCCAAAACATCATAAAATAGTGTTCCCCACGACTCTCCCTCAGGCTGGATGATAAAAACTATGAAGGGAGTTGGGGGTGGGGAAGACTGTTGGTGTAAGCCAGGCTGTTTATCAAGGTCTATGTCAGATAAGTGTTTAAGATGGCTGAACTAACAGGTTTTTTCTTCTGTCTCTGCTCCCATCCCCTTTGGTTTTCTTGTTTTTAATAATTAGCCTGATGGAGAATTCTGAGGAATTTGAAAGCTGGCACACTGACCCACTTGAAAACATTTCTAAACTACTTACTATTTAAAGCCCTCTAAGCGGTATGCAAAAAACATGACATGTAAACAATAGAACAGTGTAATAAAAACAGCAAAGTAAAATCCAGTAAAGTAGTATTATAAAAAACAACAACACAAGGGTTTTGTTATGGCAGGGCCGGGTCTTGTGGGTCAGGGAAAGCCTGGGCAAAGAGATCATGCTTTTGTGAGACTGGTGGGTGATGCTACATGTCTGGTGAAGATTTGTTGAGATGACAGTAGTAGGGACTTTGGGGGGAAGTGATGGTGTGGTGTTAGAATTTGTGATCTTTCATAAAGTCAAAGGTGAGTGAAGCCTAAACTGCCCCTTTGCTTTTCAGGAAAGCTGCTTCTAATAAACTCAGACAAATGCTATGTAGGGTCCTATGGTGCAGAATTGTTGAAGATGGAGTTAAGGAAAAGTGCAGCTGCAAACCATTTCAGTGAGAAAGAAAAATGGTGGCAGTAGGGTCAACATCAAAAGCTCAGAACTGATGTTTAGAGCAGCAAAAAGTCCTTTGCAAGACTATTCAAAGCAACCGGCGGAAGGCCGTGGTGAGCCCCCCTGCTCAGGAAGGAGGGGGAAATGTTAATGGATGAACAAGTACAGAGGAGCGGAGTACAACCTACCTGCAGTAAGTTGCCCAACCGGTTTAGGGCCAGAATTGCTATTCTAGACTGATAATGAGTCGGTTAGGCAATACCTTTGAATGAACACTGGGCATGCTCTATTTTACCCCCGAGGAAGGCATCTGGGGACTGAGGCATCTGCGTAGCCTGCCTGCTGTGAAGCAGAGGAGGATCCGGGTGGCTGTCAATTATGCAGGGCGCCAAATTCTCTTTTTTGATGCTGATACAGGCAAAGCACAGTACGTTACAATGGCTGAATTCTCTGGAGAGCCCCTTCTGCCTATATTTTGGGTGGGGCCAGAAACCTGCCTTGAACTGCCTCCGGTGACACACTAGTCTGGCCACCCCTCCAGAAAAAAAAGAGAAATGTGTGGAAAAGTAGCTTCCAGATCGTTCCTTGATTATTATTTTTAAATCAAAGGATTGTGTGCGCTTCTGTGTGTAAACGACATTAAAGAGATGACAACAAGTGCTAAAAAAAACACACAAAAAACAACACTGGTCTTCAGGGCTAGGTGAACGGCATCCTATGGTATTAAAGAAACTGCTGGTGTACTCTTGAAGATCTCTGGGTCCTCTCTGAAAAGCATGGACTAAAGACCAGCAAGTGTTGTCTTCAGAAAGGATGAGCTGAGAAAGTGGTCAATCTGACTTCAATAATGGAGGGAGGGGGAGGCAGAACAGCTTATAAAGGTGTCCTCTTGATTAGCAATACAGAGATTAGGGAGAGATAAATGTGTCAGACTAATAATCTCTTTCTCTCACAAACTTTTCTTTTAAAAGAAATCAATTTACAGTGGTACCTCAGGTTAAGTACTTAATTCGTTCCGGAGGTCCGTACTTAACCTGAAACTGTTCTTAACCTGAAGCACCACTTTAGCTAATGGGGCCTCCTGCTGCTGCCGCACCGCCAGAGCACAATTTCTGTTCTCATCCTGAAGCAAAGTTCTTAACCTGAGGTAATATTTCTGGGTTAGCAGAGTCTGTAACCTGAAGCGTATGTAACCTGAAGCGTATGTAACCTGAGGTACCACTGTACTAGTTTAGTGGATTGTGGGAATGTTGTGAACATAAGTTATCTTGACTTCAGCCAAGAATTTGACAAAGTCTACCATGATATCTTGCTTAGCAAATTGGCTGAATGATACTAGATTGCCAAGTGGATTCGCAGCTGGATGCAGGGGTGGTGTGTTCTGTTTTGCCGCTTGAGGTGAAACAGGATGTGCCGCTTTGTCTTGCAGTTCCTACCACCACCTACCTTGCTGCTCCTGCTCCTACCACTGCCATGTGCCCTTCTGCATCTGCTGGTGGTGGTGAAGCACCACCACCACCATCAGCACCCATTTTGAAAAGATCAAACTGATTTGGGGTGAGATCTCACCCCAAACGGATGCGATCTTGCCCAGTATTGGCGCTGATGGTGGCAGTTCTCCTCCACCGTTGGTGGAGGTAATGGAGAACCCATGGGTGTGTTGCATGGGGAGCTTCTGCCACCTGAAGCAGCAGCCTCATGCTGCCTAATGGCTGGGCCGGCTCTGGATGGATGGAAAATAGTCCTCTGGGAGTGCTCATTAGTGGTTCCTCACCCAACCAGAGGGAGGTTAGGATGGGGGGGGGCAGGTGCTGGGCTCTGCCTTGAGTCAGGAACTGCTTGTGCACTTCCCATGGGGACACTTGGTTAGCTACTGTGAGAACAGGATACTGAGCTGGACGGAACCCCCATAACAGACTCTCCTTATGTTCAGTCTTTTATCATTGTGTTAGATGAATGGGTAGAGGGAATCTTTATGAGATTTGTGGATGACCCAAAACTGAGAGGGGTCACTAACCTCTAAGAAGGTGGGAACACAATGCAAACCGACCTTGTTGGAATGGAAAAGCTGGACTGAAACCAACAAAACGCATCAACAGAGATAAATGCAAACTTCTGTGCTAAGGTGGGGGGCTCAAATCTGCACACGGATGGGGGATGCCTGCCTTGAGAATCTTGGGATTGCTGTCAGTCACAAGTTGTGTATGAGCTGGCAGTGTGATGCCACTGCAAAAAAACCAGAGGCTAATGAGGTTTTAGGTAAAGGTAAAGGGACCTCTGACCGTTAGGTCCCGTCGCGGACAACTCTGGGGTTGCGGCGCTCATCTCGCTTTATTGGCCAAGGGAGCCGGTGTACAGCTTCCGGGTCATGTGGCCAGCATGACTAAGCCACTTCTGGCGAACCAGAGCAGCGCATGGAAACACTGTTTACCTTCCCACCGGAGTGGTACCTATTTATCTACTTGCACTTTGATGTGCTTTCGAACTGCTAGGTTGGCAGAAGCAGGGACCGAGCAACGGGAGCTCACCCCGTCACAGGGATTCGAACAGCCGACCTTCTGATCAGCAAGCCCTAGGCTCTGTGCTTTAGACAGCGCTGTTTTAGGCTTCATTAAAAGACCACATTTCCATGTCAGAGGAAGTAATAGTTGTGTGTCAGTTTGTGCAAATTAAAATGTAGTGCCCCAATCTAGCCTCTGCAGATGCATCCACAGCTGGATGGGGGCCTTAATGGGGCTGCTTCTCTCTCATTCCCAACTGGCCTTGGGCCAGGATATCTGAAGGGCCACCTCCTCTTGCATTCCATTTATTCATCTTCTCCTTCCTTCAAAGTGCTTACATCTATCTCATCAGCCAGAAGAGGGTAAGAGGCTGTTCCAGAACACTTAAGCAGAGGGAAGAGCCTTGTTCTGGCTGAAGCAGGGGAATTTCCCTTTTGTAGGTGCTGAGGCCCGAAAGCCATCCTAGGACTTGGTGCTGTGAAGCTGCTGCTTTCCAGCATGGCAGGGCAGGGAGATGGAGGTGTCTCAGTCCAGAGACAGCCCCATTGAGGGAGAAGCACACAGACATGTGTCCTCGGTAGCATAAGCTGAGCAACTGCTTGAAATCGCACTTGGTCCCATTGAAATGAATGGGAACTGCATTAGGACACTTTGCAATGGGGCAGGAGAGTTTTTCAGTGTGACCAGCAGTGCAGTTCGGATATCCTGTCTCAGGCACCACATACAGTTGCAATCGGAATTATTCAACCCCCATTGCAAAACAGGTTTATTATCCAAATTTTCAGTCTTTCAGCTGTTTGCAATGAGCAAATTACACAAAAGCAATGGAAATAGCTCCACACAACAGATACTTCAAGCAGTTTCCCCCAAATTCAGCTGAAAATGCAACTCAGTGAGACTGGAGAAGCCAGTATAAGTTGCTTTTTCAGCTGAATTTCACCTGATTTGCAATGGGGGTTGAATAATTTCGATTGCAGCT
Source organism: Podarcis raffonei (assembly GCF_027172205.1). NCBI lineage: Eukaryota > Metazoa > Chordata > Lepidosauria > Squamata > Lacertidae > Podarcis > Podarcis raffonei. Next base: position 26,975,678 of record NC_070617.1, read on the forward strand.
GTAGCATGGAACTGACACAAACCATATTGCTGTTAGCATAAATACAAAATATGGATTAATATATTGGACTATATGGAGATGGTAAAATTGACGGCAAAAATAAGAGACCAAAAGGACGAAATTGTTTGTGGAAGTGTCAAGATCCCTTTCAGATTATGTGAGAAAATATTACAGTCAAATGAAATCACAGGCAGGTCTGGAAATATAGGCAAAGGAATGAGAAAATGATAAAGGAATGTAATGTGAAATATATGTTATAGAAATAAGTATTATTTTTGAGGTAGTAGATAAAAGGATTTGAACAGAAACATCATGGAAGTAAGGAAGGGAACTTGGGAAGTCAAAAGGCTAAGGGAATATTGCATGGAAACTGAATTGAATTTGTTAAATTGTATGCAAAATCAATAAGAACTTATGACAAAAAGTAGTTAATCCGCAGGATCCCACCAGCCTACTTTCAGAAGGGCGGAAGGGGGAGGGGATAGAGCTACTTGGGAGTTTTCCTCTCCCCTCCTCGCAGTTTGAATTCTCACTCAGCAAAATCTCTCCCTAGAGCCAGGATCATACACCCAGTGCAGAAGGGGAAATGTGTTTGCTTCAGTGACTTGGTGACAAATCCTTTGAAGAAACATACCGTATTTTTCGCTCTATAAGACGCACCAGACCATAAAGCGCACCTAGTTTTTGGAGGAGGAAAACAAGAAAAAAAATATTCTGAATCTCAGAAGCCAGAACAGCAAGAGGGGTCGCTGCACAGTGAAAGCAGCAATCCCTCTTGCTGTTCTGGCTTCTGGGATAGCTGTGCAGCCTGCATTCGCTCCATAAGACGCACACACATTTCCCCTTTTTAGGAGGGAAAAAGTGAGTCTTATAGAGCAAAAAATACGGTAATTCCTTTATCGGAAACCTTCCCATTACGGAATTGATTTGCAAATCCACTCCTTGGGATGAGGAAGGAGGGGGGAGGTGGACTCAATAAACCCAGCCAGTGGCTGGTCCTCACACTCCTATCTGCAAACGCCAAGGTTTAACAGGAACAAAAAGATTAAACTTGGGAGGCCTTAAGGCTCAGCCAAACTGCAGTTCCTTACAACCTTGAGAGCCAATTCCCATACCACAATGTGACTTATCTTACAGCCCTCCTCCCTACAGATGCGGAGAGAGGGAGAGACGTGCCCCACTCAGAGCAATGATACACTGTTGTCTCCTGTAACCAAGACCAGGAACTCCAGAATTCCAGCCTCAAGGCTGATTCACATAGTTGCATTGGTTGTTTATTTCTTCTCACAAGAACTGTTGTCTTTGACAGCCAGGCCGTGGTTGGAATAACTTCAGCAAACATGTCTTCTGTGAGGGTCTGCATTTGGCTAAGCTCCAGGCACGAGAGAAGCCCCAAGAAACAAAATGAGAAGGGCATAGGATCTTGGGGGCTTCTCATTCTCCTAACATGTTATTTTTTAAAGGTACCATTTGCTGCTTTTTGTCTTGAGGTGGGGGGAAAGGAACATGCAAATTTTGCATTTTCTGATTGAGCACTGCATATGAACATAATGAGAGCCTACTGGAGCAGGGCAATGGCCCTTCTAGTCCAGTATCCTGTTCTCACATTGGCCAACTACCTGTGGGGAAAACCTGCAAGCAGGATTCAAGCAGAAGAGCACTTCCCTTCGGTTTCTAGCAAGATGTTCACAGACACACAGCCTCCAACCATGGGGGTACAGTAAGCCACTGATAGCCTAATTCTCCCCCATGAATTTGTCTAACCCTCTTTTAAAGCCCTCTAAATTGGTGGCCATCACTGCCTTTTATTGGAGCGAGTGCCGTAGTCTAACTATGTGCCATGTGGGGAAAGTCCATTCTTTTATCCGTCCTGAATCTTCCAGCATTCGTGTAGAGCTTTAGATCAGTTGCTAGAGCAGGAGATTCTAAATCTCAGGGTTGTGGGCTTGAACCCCATGTTGGGACAAAAAGATTCCTGCATTGTAGGGAATAGGACGAGATGGCTCTCGCTGTCCCTTCCAACTTGATAATTCTATGAGTTCTAGTGTTATAAAAGAGGGAGAACAACATTTCTCTGTCTGCTTTCTCCATGACATGCATCATTTTATAAACTTCTCCCATGTCACCATGTCACCTCTTCCTAACCTCGTCTCCAAACTAAGAAGTCCCAAACTCTGTGACTCTTCCTCATAAGGGAGTTGCCCCATCTCAATATGAAGAACAGAGGATCTGATGAACGGATTATTAAAAACGCGTGAGGCAAATGGTGGAAGTCTTTTTTTTAAAAAAACAACACTTTATTTAAGGTAGATAAGGACAAGATGAAATTATGCAATTGAATATAAATATAGATGGGAAACGGCTATGTATAGTGAATACTTATCTACTTTTAAAAATTTCCACCTATGATCTTTTTCTTTTACTTCTATATTTTTTCTTTGTTATTTTTTTCTTTTTTCTGATATCTTTCATTTCACTCATTTATTGTGAATAGCATTTTATAGCAGTATAAATAACTGTAAATATGAAAAGAGACAAAGTATTCTCTAATTTTTTTCCTTTGGTTATATGTATTTTCTTTTTCTTTTGTATTTTCTTTTGTTGTAAATATGTATGCTTTCTAATTTGTACTTAATAAAAATAAAAAATTAATTAAAAAGGGAGTTGCTCCATCCCTTTGATCATTCGAATTCCCTTTTTTCAAATTGTAAATTCTTTTGTAATGCAGTGTACATAAAATGGCAATACCTTTATGAGAGGGAGCAAGAGAACCAGCTGAGGCTTTCTCCTCCTTCTCTGCTAGACCTCTGTCTGGCACCATTAACTGCATCTCCTTCCATCTGGCTTCTGCCTCTTAGCTGTTTTCAGTGGTGGCCAGTGTCCCAGGTCTAATGGCCATATCTCCTCATGACATGCTGTAAGAAAACTTCAGGTGTGTTCACATCTGAAGGCAGCACCAGCAATGGGTGGCACATGAAATGGTTTGGGGCTGGCAGGTTAGGAGGGGAGCTGCCAGCCTCCCAGGTTGTCTTCTCTGTTGTCCATCTGCACATAAGGCAAAAAAGGGCATTTCCACAGAGCCTCTGTCCTTTCTGGATGTTTGGAAAGGACCAAAAGGTCACCCACACCCGGGCAGCACCATGAGAGATACAGGCATTCTATTCCGGTGGGCTACTTTGGACTAGACCAAAGTCCCACAAGTAGCTTCCCAGGGTCTTGGGCAGAAACCTTATCTCTTCCCTACTCCACAGCTCTGCATAGTTCATTATCTCTTGTCTTCTGAGTCAGGGATCCTCTGAAATAAAGCTGCAGTCCCAAACAAACGGACACTTGCTGGAAAGATTGTGATAATTTTCTGAACGCACTTTGGTGCTTGTTAGGGAGGACCCAGGATAGTCTTGCAGCAGACATGACTGCAGGAAAATCAGGAAGGGCAGGAACCTGGGACATTGCAGTCTGTGTGCAAAGCTGCTTTGAAGGATGAGGCTGCTTCTGCACTGGCCACACTTCCGTTCTCTCATTTTTCCAGCGCATCTGCACAACACTGAGCAAAATATTCCTTTCCTGTTTTCCTTCTGCAGCTTCATTCCACCTTTATGATGTGCTTATTTAGGCAGCTTATGTGGCAAGTAACTAGTACACCGAATGAATGACACTACACATAATAACTATTTGCTTTTCTTCACAGACTTGTCTTTTAGCGGGATGCCGCCCGGCTACGCCTATGACGTGGACAGGGCCGAAGAGCAGCGTCGCCACCATGACATGATGCCCTACATCGACGACTCGCCCTCCTCCTCTCCCCATCTCAGCTCCAAGAGCCGAGGCAGCCGTGACACCATTTCCTCGGGGTCTCTGGAATCCACAAAATCAGTAAGCCTCCTTTTGACTCTTGGAGCGGACTGTAGGAGCAAACCCACTCAGCTTCTCTCATTTGCACAGTTTATGTAAAGTAAAGGTAAAGGGACCCCTCACCATTAGGTCCAGTCGTAGCTGACTCGGGTTGCGGCGCTCATCTCGCTTTATTGGCCGAGAGAGCCGGCGTACAATTTCTGGGTCATGTGGCCAGCATGACTAAGCCACTTATGGCGAACCAGAGCATCGCACGGAAACGTCGTTTACCTTCCCGCCGGAGTGGTACCTATTTATCTACTTGCACTTTGACGTGCTTTCGAACTGCTAGGTTGGCACAATTTATGTACTAGTGGTTTTTCTCCCCTATTTCGTACAAACTATTGTTTTGTCAGTTGGAAGTGTGTGTCTGCGCACCACCTGGCCAAAGTACTGGACCCCAACTTCAGTTGCCCTCTCTGGCCAATGAGAGATCTCCACAGACGTTGTGTTCAGGTTCATTGTCCTAGAGATAAGGAAGGGATTGTGGCTTGCTTACGTTCCCAAATGAAAGCTGCAGTTGTCAGGAAGGGTGAGTCCTTCGCTGCACCTATTTGCCACATGTGGACTATCACATCCAGGCAGATCTGGCTGCCTTCTTTCTTCCTGCCCCCTGAGACCTGACCCGTGATGCTCAGCCCTTGGCCTCTTCTGGGTCGGCCTGCAAGTCTACATGTACATGCTCTGACCTCCCCAGAAGCCAACTCTGCCCTTTGCCTGCCAAGCTGCCAGTTAAGATCATATTTCCAGCGGAGGGGTTAAACTAAGCTGAAATTAACTCCTTGGTAGTTCAGGGATCCTGCTGTGTGTACATCAATCGTCACTACATGATTCATCCAGTATGACAGAAGCTTTCTCATTTTATATATAGCAGGTGGTGAACCTGGGCCGTGCAGGCGTTGCTGGACTACAACTCCCAGCAGCCTCAGCCAGCCTGGCCAGTGATCAGGGCCAGATCTGAAGGGCCACAGGATCACCATTCCTGAAGTATAAAATGACACTGTTGTCCCTGGGGTGTGCACTGCCTTGCCTTCCCTTTCAAGAGTTTGCTCTCGAAATAAATAAAGGGTTTGTATTCACCATAAGATTGTAGGGAAGGAGCAAGCCAATACTGTACAAGGACGTGAACAGTCCCTCTCTCCCTCCCTGCTTTTTTCCCACTGCAGAGAGCTTTTGGCATCTTTTGCGTGTGCTTTTAATTCCCAGAGCCACCCGCTGTCACTCATCTTTTTTTGTGGTTCCTTTTACGATTCCTCAGCCGTAGCAGCTGGAGCAAGTAGCAAGGCCTTTTAATTTCCCCAGAGTCTGCTTCCGCAGGAGGGGGCGAGGGGAGAATGCAGCATGCCTGGTTGCTGGCATCAATGTCTGCTTTCCCCAGCCTGGTGCCCTCCAGGAATTTGGGGCCAGCACCAGCATCCAATGGGCCTTGCTGGCTAGGGCTGATGGGAGATGTAGCCCAAAGTGTTTGGAGGGCATCAGCTTGGGGAAGGCTGCTCTAAAGTCACATGCCTCTGCACTGAGGCAGTGGTTGTAGCTTCTGATTGTGCCAACGGGGCTGATTTCTAGAATCAAAGTTGTGCCGGGAGCTGGCCCTTCCTCCTGGCCAGCGGCTGTGTGAGAAGCTCTTTGCTCTTCCGAGGAGCTTTTACGAGCAGCTCTGGCATAATATCCTGGCTGGTAGACATCAGAAAGGTGGCCTTGCCTAGTCAGCAGCTGGTTGGTACATCCTATCAGGGGTAGGATCAAAGGGTGGCCAAACTGGTTTGAGAAATACTTTCTCTTCTGGCCTTGGGCAGTTTGGCATTGAGGAGCAAAGAGTGCCTGTGGCACTTCCCAAAAAAGCTTTAACTCTTTGCTGATAGGGGAGGGAGATACTGCACCCGTCTGGTGATGTTGTTTTGACTCCCAACTTTTTCCTTTTAAGAAGTCTTTTCTCTGAAGTGTGACCCAGTCAATTTATGGTATGATAACTGCAAAGCTGTGGGAATGGAGTTTTTGTTTTTTGTTTGTTCAGTCTGTCTTTGTAGTTTTATCTTTTTTTTGCTCTCATTGTATACACTGCTTTGGTAGCTCCTGGCTAGGAAGTGGTGTATAAATCTGTGTTATTATGTATCATCATCATCATCATCAATGGAGAGAAGTATTGGAGGCACTTGTGGCCCAGCCTGGCTACTCCTCAGGAATCCCAGTTCATTAAGAAAAGCTCAATTGATCTATGATATCTCATTCAAAATGCTCAAGGCAGCGTAAAGTACCATAGGGCAGGAGTGGTCAACATGGTGCCCTCCAGATCATAGAATTGTAGAGTTGGAAGGGACCCTGAGGATCAATTAACCCCCTGCAATTCAGGAATATGCAGCCATCCCATATGGGGATCGATCTTGCAACCTTGGCATTATCAGCACCATGCTCTAACCAATGAGCTGTCTAGGCATTTGATGTTATTGAACTCAGAGGACTGTTGGCCAACCGGACCACTGGGGCTGATATTGGGAGTCCAGTATCCGGAGAAAACCACCACCATGTTGCTGGCTATCCATAACATGACAATAAATATACAAGTAATGGCAAGGCAGCTATGAAAGCACAGTGTTTTGTGCCCTCTGGGGCAGCTCTCTGGCCTGGTTTAGGCCTGCCTATGGTGAGAACCCCTGGGTTGTTCTGCAGCCTCTCTGATGTAGTGGGCTTAGCGTCAGCTGTGGCTTGGGGATGAATGCCTCTTCCCTTACAAGCAGTCCTCCCAGCAATGGCCAGAAGGAAAGGGAAATAATTTTTTGGGGTGGGCAATGGGTAGGCTGGGATTGTGGTCCACGGCAAGCCTCCAGAGGCCAGCTCTGGCTACATCTCCTCCTTCCAGGCTCCTTTCTGCTCCAGATCAGGGTCTTGGCTCCTGTGGTGCATGGCCTGGGAGGGGGCAGGGAGTGCCCAGCCAGTGCTTCGTCAGGCAATGCCCAAGGTCCTTGGCGTTGTCCTTGGCATCCCCCACCTTGCCGTTTGCTTGACTCCCAAGATCACCTGCTTGAGGCTGGTGTTGGCTTTCCCCCTCGCTCTCGCTCTCCTCCTCCTCTTCCTCCTGCTTGTTCTCTGCTGTTTTAATGGCTTTGCCTGAATGTACAAGCCCTTCCTGAGCAGAGGTTGGCATGAACACCATTGGGTGGTTATAAATAAATGTTGGCTTCTCTCCCTGCTCCTCCACCTCTCTCCACATGAAGCACAGCCGGCTGGTTCTGCAGAAAACATTCCCTGTTCAGCACCACTCAAGCAGTGAAACCTTCTCCAGCAGCTTATTAAACAGAAGCCCTGGAAGATAATGTACGTTATAAGGATCCTCATTAATATCTCTCTGTCTCTCTCCGCTCTTCATCCCCCGTTGGCCTCTCTCCCCCACCCCTCTTCCTTTTTTTACTGGAAGTCTCTGCTCTGAAAATGTTCATTGTGCTGCTTCCCACAAAGTCATGGGAAGATACTTGTTCTTTACAGCTCCCTCTTTAACACACCCACTGGAAAACAACATTTCCCTTGGTGGAGGCAGGTGCCAGTGGGGCCCGCTGTGCAGCATTGCTCATTCATTGTGTTTCCAGACCTTAATTCCTTATTCTCGCATTGTTATTAATTGAAGCGAAACAGGGGAAGGGCCTCAAGCCTTTTCAAAACAGGTTCCAGGATGGAGCTGACCCTCTCTGATCTTTGCGTTTCACGGAATCCACAGCCTGCCGCAACTGAATACACTCTGCAGAAGCATCCTGGTTCCTTCCCTGTGCTATAGTGGGGCAGGAACTGGGGGGGGGGAGCACAATGCCTGGACTTTCCAGATCAGGAGCAATTACATCACCTTCTGGGTAACTGATGGACCCTCCTTGTTCTTTCAAAGTGAAGGAAGTGATGATGAGACTTTCAGAGAATGAGGACAATAATCAGCTAGATAGAGGCTGGATGTTTCTCTCCCTTGTGCCAGCAGCCTAAATGATAACAGTTGTGGTGCTCATTCACGGCTTGCAGGCTTCCTGCAGGTATAAAGCTGGCCACTGTGAGAACAAGGATGTTGGACTAGATGAGACATTGACCTGATCTACCAGGCTTGTCTTACGTTCTTACATTCTAGTTCCTTGCATTTTTAGAAGCCGTGTTTCATCTGGCTGAAGAACACTTGTTGAAATCTCTGTGTTTTGCCAGCTGAACCTAGAGTGCAGGGGAGGCCAACAGAGATCACTCCCCAGAAACTATGCAGAGGATTATAGTCATGGCTGATGCATAGCTAGGCCTCCCCAGTCAAATTCCAGCTTGTTACGGTAACTATAATGACCGCACTTTGCCAGATCATTCATCAATGACTTTCAGTTGATCCAATTAAACTCTTGCATGCATGCATCTATTACTCTATGAATCTTTTTCCAGGGGTGCTTGGGAGGGGGCTGTCACGAGGGGCTCCTGCACTTGAAACTTCACTACAACACTGTTGGCTTCCTTGCAAAAGTACCGTATTTTTCGCTCTATAAGACGCACCAGACCACAAGATGCACCTAGTTTTTGGAGGAGGAAAACAAGAAAAAAAATATTCTGAATCTCAGAAGCCAGAACAGCAAGCAGGATCGCTGTGCAATGAAAGCAGCAATCCCTCTTGCTGTTCTGGCTTCTGTGATAGCTGTGCAGCCTGCATTCGCTCCATAAGACGCACACAACATTTCCCCTTACTTTTTAGGAGGGAAAAAGTGAGTCTTATAGAGCAAAAAATACGGTATTTTGGTAGACAAGCAGAAAAATTTGGGCCACCAGCATTTACAAACCCTTGACACCCAGGCTTCTTCAACCACTCAGATGATTTACAAATTTAATAACTTTGTCGGAGGAACAGCTCCCACCTATTTCTAAAATGTCTTCCCTGCTCTGTTTCCAACCACAGTTCAAAGTGTGAGACGTTTACCATGAGAACCCCAGTCGGACAACAGTGCTGGGAGATGCAGTTCAGCTAGCATTTTTAAAACTGCTGTCTTGCTTTGTAATTTGTTATTATCTTGTGAGATCTGTTGTATAGACAGCCCTGATATTTATGCTGAAGGGCAGCACAGCATTTTTTTGGAAGTGAAAAATAAGCAAGCACACTGGCTTGAAGTTTTCGGCTGGACGACTCCTGCCTCTGCTAAGGAGTGTGTCTGCAGGGATTGGTACGAAGGGGCTCACCATGGAGATTAGTAATCATAAAAGGGAAGGTGGGGGCAAAGGTAAGAGCAGTGAGAAAAGGGGTGGAGCTGCACAAAAGAGAGCATGTGAGCAACTGGCGACCACTGCAGTGCCAGTTTAGCAGCTTCCGTAAAACTGCTGATAGATTTGCATCTGTGACTTCACTCCAAGCACGTGAAAGAACCAAGCAACTTCCTGTAATGTGTGGACTGCGCTGTTGATGTTGAGCTGGTGACCACCTTTGTGCAAAACTGAGAACAAATTGCTCCTTGAACCCCAAGGGTTGAGTGCTGGTACAAAGAGCATCCAGGCCTCCGAGATGTTTGGGGCCTGCTTTAGAGATCCTAGGATGTGCTTGTCAGCTGGAGGACTTAAGTGCTCTTTGCACAGCAGCAGTGCCCAGTGGGGATATGGTGCTGTTCCTTGCAAATGGGCAGCAAGCACCAAAGAGCTGTAGAATGGCTAAGCTGCTAGCAAATAAACCTTTTACGCTGCTGGTTTGTATCTCATAATTCTTCCCCATTCCCACCCCCAATTTCTGATTTTTTCACAACATCTGAGTGATGGTGGGTCTGTCTGTCTCAGAACTGTACTCCAGGTATGCAGCACTGGAGTCTGCTAACTCAAATCAAGGTGTGAAAGCCTGCTTCCTTTCACCACCTCCCCTTCACACTTGATGTATCTCCTGTTTTGGGGTATGCTTGGTGCTCCCTGCCTAGCAAACTGACCTTTTTTTGCCTGCATGCCACCGTTTTAGTGCAGGCAAGTTTCCCCGCAGCACCCCTGTCAGAATGAGATTTATGAGTCTTTGAGGCATCACAGCTAGGGTTGGGTGGATCTGCCTATTTTCATTCCGAGTTAATTTCGCTGAGGCTCGTTCATAAGTCCCTGCTATTTTCTGCATTTAAAAGGAAGTGTGAAAATGTGTAGCTAAATGCATATTTTGTCACAATGTATTTCACCTCTGTGCATGCATTTCTAAACACAGCGTGCATTTTAATATGTCATTTGAACCGGGAAATGTGAAATGCAAAGGGATAAGTATGTGTTCTGGTATGCGCCTTGGTATTGGAGGTGGGAATTGAGTCATTTCACTTAAAATGCAGACTTAACAAAAATTCTCCCTTAATCCCCAATTCCACATCCAGCTTAGAGAGCTGCCTTCTGCACTGCCTTACCATTGTTTTTCTTGCGTCTTTCCTTTCTCTAGAGTGAGCCAGACTTGGAGAAGGGCTTGGAGATGAGGAAATGGGTCCTGTCTGGAATCCTGGCTAGTGAGGAAACCTACTTAGGCCACCTTGAAGCTCTGTTGCTGGTAAGAACACCCAGGAACATGTGGATGGGGAGGTGTGGGTTTTATTTCCAGAACTGGCTGAAGACACTGTGAACTTGCGGTGGAATAGCCAAAAGGGATTTCCCTTGTCCTAAATGACTGGGAAGCTCTCGAGTTCAGCCCCTCCCCTTCATTAAAAGTAATGGAAGCTGTGCAAGAGCATTGTCAGCCTTTTGAAAACTGTCCCTATTCATTTCAATGGGACTTCAGCAGGAGAATTCCCCAGTAGACTGTGCTTGGTGGTTGTGAGCAGAGGGTTCCTGAAGTGGCCACCGTGTCTTACGCTTCATGGGAGAACGGAATAGGTAAAGGTAAAGGGACCCCTGACCATTAGGTCCAGTCGTGACCGACTCTGGGGTTGCGGCGCTCATCTCGCTTTATTGGCCGAGGGAGCCAGTGTACAGCTTCCGGGTCATGTGGCTAGCATGACTAAGCCACTTCTGGCAAACCAGAGCAGCGCACAGAAATGCTGTTTACCTTCCCGCCGGAGCGGTACCTATTTATCTACTTGCACTGGTGTGCTTTCGAACTGCTAGGTTGGCAGGAGAACGGAATAGGATTGGACTTTTTCACAAAGATCTGGAACAGCCTTCCTCAACCTGGAGATGTTTTGGATTTTAGCACACCTCACTTCCAACCAGCATGGCTGTGTTGTAGTCCAAAATATTTGGAGGAGACCAGGTTGAGCAAGGCTGATTTGGAGCATGTCCAAATGAGGACATTCCGGCGCAATCAGACAGGAAGCCCAGCCATTCCGGCTGGTGGATGCCTTTGTTTTTTCACCTGCATGAAGGGTGGTCTCTTGTTTTCCAGCCCATGAAGCCTCTCAAAGCTGCTGCCACCACCTCACAGCCTGTGCTGACCAGTCAGCAGATCGAAACCATCTTCTTCAAAGTGCCTGAGCTCTACGAGATCCACAAGGACTTCTATGACGGGCTCTTCCCACGGGTGCAGCAGTGGAGCCACCAACAGAGGGTGGGGGACCTCTTCCAGAAGCTGGTGAGCCAAAGCCTGGGCTTCTCTCGTAGATGCTTTGCTGATGCTCTTGTGACCTGTGGAGCCCCTGCTCTCTCCCAGATGTTGCCTCTCTGCTTTCCCCTCCAGCTGTTTGCGCACATTGGGGGAAGAACGTGTCTCAAGGTGGCAAATAGGAGCAACCATGAGTGAGAAGCAGCTGTGTGGGATGGAAGGCCTGTAGGCTGGCAAGTTAGGGGTTGCATAGCCCTCTGGCTAGACTTGGTTTTGCTTTGTCAGGCCTCCAGCAACTCCTGGCAGATGCCTTTGTGACCTTCATCATGGCCTGGAGCATGTTTGTGTGCGTGTGTTTGCACACCTTGAGCTTTCTGGTTCATTCTTCAACCTAACAATTAAGTGTTTAGGCCAGAGATAAAAGCACTTTCCTTAGCCTGGTGTCCTTCAAGTAAACTGAACTCCAAATGGGGAGGACTGCAGTTCAATGACAAGAGCATGTGCTTAGCATATAGAAGGTCCCAGGTTCAATGTTGAATAGCATCTCCTGGTGAAGCTGGGGAAAGACTCACAGCCTGAAAGCCTAGAGAGCCCATGCTGGTCAGTGTGGACCACACCATACCAGATGGATCAGTGGTCTCATTCTGTATGGCAACGTCCTGTTCTCATCAGCCCCAGCCAACACAGTTGTATGACGCTGAGGCTCATGGGAATTAGGAGCCCATGTACTTCTCACTGTCAGTTTCCTGTGGAGTATGACATTGGGTCCCTTCTTGGATTTTACCGTAGCCCCTGAGAAACCCACAGGAATGCATTTTTCTTGCTGTATCTGCATGGGAAAAAGGTGAAATGGTTCCCCCATTGGCCTGTTGTAGCTCTGCCATTTTGTTGACTGGAACTGGGAGCAAATGCTGAGCGTTCAGATACCAGCATTGTGTCTGTCTTGCTGTCCCCACGTCCTTGTGCCTTGGGCGTAGTTTGCTGCCCTGCACCATCTCCCAGCAGCTGGACTTTCTTTTCCATGTTGCCTGCATATAATTTGGGCTGTGGTCAATTGACGAAGGGAGAAGCACACAGCAGGGACCCTCCCCACTTCCCTCCCTCCCCAGGACCAGCTTTTGTTTTTGATCCTGTTGGACCCAAAGCCTTTGCAGTCCTGCCTTGGGGAGTTGCCAAGTCCACTTTGAAGTGAGAGGAGAGGGAGAAACGAGGTTCAGATGTTTGCAAAGGGAAGCAAGGGCACTGTCTGTCTCTCCTTTCCCTGGGAGCTGCCAGGTTCTTCCCCCACCCCTCCCCCTGCTTCCCTCCCCCTCCCCCAGCTCTCTTTCTCTCTCCATCTGCACTCCTCCTTCCGGCTTTGATCTAGCCTTGCTTTTCTGCCTCCTCAGCCGCAGACTGTGGGGTAGACATATTTTCCCCTTGGATATCCTGAGCGTTCCTCGTACCCTGACCTTGGCCAAATACCTCTTGGGGGGCAGCACTGTGGAAGAGCTCTTTCCCCTAGCCAGTAAGCCCCAGGGATGCCTGCTTTGTTGCTGTCACACCTCTTCTCTGGCTGTGGAAGAGAGCACTTGGGCCCCCTCTTCCAGTTTGTTCTCTTTTAAAGAAAGGAAATGTCGCATTCTTGAGGTGCCTCTGGTTCTTCAGACCAGAGGAGAAATTCTGCAGTGTGTAGAAATGGTGAGCGCAACTCAGTAGGGTCATCCAAGTACTACTATGTGTCGGCACACCAGTCGTCTGCATGGGGAATGGGAGACTGGGCCCGGCTTGCACTGCCATCCACTCCAAGAAACAGGGACCAGGCAGGAGAAGCAAGGCTTTGTCGGCCACAACTAGTGTGCAAAACATAAGGATATCAGAAGAGCCCTGCGGCTAAAGTAAAGTAAAGGGACCCCTGACCAGTAGGTCCAGTCATGACCGACTCTGGGGTTGCGGCGCTCATCTCGCTTTATTGGCCGAGGGAGCTGGCGTACAGCTTCCGGGTCATGTGGCCAGCAGGACTAAGCCGCTTCTGGCGAACCAGAGCAGCGCAGGGAAATTCCATTTACCTTCCCACCGGAGCGGTACCTATTTATCTACTTGCACTTTGATGTGCTTTCGAACTGCTAGGTTGGCAGGAGCAGGGACAGAGCAACGGGAGCTCACCCTGTCGCGGGGATTCGAACCGCCGACCTTCTGATCAGCAAGTCCTAGGCTCTGTGGTTTAACCCACAGCGCCACCTGCATCCACAGCGCCACCCTGCGGCTAGATAAGGCCAAAGACTCATCAACGTTCTGTTCTCACAGAGGCCAACCCAGATGCCTTGCAAGCAGGAGCTGAGTGCAGCAGCAACACTTGTGCTGCTCAGCAACTGGTTTTCAGAGGTGTACTGCCCCTGACACTGGAGGGTCGTCTACAGCCATCCTGATAAGTAGCAATTGTTAGTCTAATCCTTCGTGAATTCATCTAATCTCCCTTCAGAGCTGTCTACATTCATGAACATTACTACCCATAGGGCAGTGGAAGAGAAGATGAGCCATCATTGTCTTCTCTCTCTCTGTGTGTCTTTAGCATGAATTACAATCCCCGAATACAATCAGGGAGCTGAACACCAAAAACCAAAGTGAACCTTTATTTTCTCCCTGGCCCAGAACAGAAGCTGAGGACTTGAGTTTGTGGAGTGAGAGCTGCTCCAGGCTGGGTTTATTTTTCACAACATGCCATTGACACATTAGCAGTACATTTGTGGAGGATGTATACTGGGCTGTCCCCACATCATTCTGTTTTAGTAGTTCTGCAATGTTCCCCCTGTGTTACTGAACTATTGTCGTCCGGAGGGGCGTACGATAGTGCAATAAAAGTGGAATGAAAAATAAACCAGAACATTTGTGGCATAAAAAGCTGCAGGATTTTGGATTGAAGTTGCTGAACATGCACTGTTTGGAAATGAAGCAGTATGTCTGCCTAGAACCATTGCAGAGGTGCAAGCAGTATTGAAAGTGGGATTGCTTATAACTACCCCAATACCTTCATGGGCACAAACAATCAGTGCTTGCTAGCTCAGTTGTTAGAGCACGAGACACTCAATCTCAGGGTAGTTGGTTTGAGCCCCACATTGAGCAAAAAGATTCCTGTATCACAAGTGGTTGGATTAGGTGATGCTTGTGGTCCCTTCCAACTCTATGATTCTATAAATGCCCAATGAAAAGTATGCTTGGAGGTACCCTGGATGAAAAGCTGGAAGATGAGCTCCTTGTCCCTCAGTGGAGCACAAATGAAATTAGTCACTTTGCTTTCCTGTGCCTTCTCCATGGGTGCTTGCTCTTTGCACTGTGAATGCTCCACACTGAGCAATGGGCAGCAAGCGCAGAGTTTACATTTACTTGAGAGTTCAGACCTGCTTGGGATTCGCCCAGCCTTTTCCTGAGCAGGCATGAACTATGGCTGCTATTTACAAGTCAGCAAACGAGATCAGTGCTAAGTCCCAGTGATTAAGAGGGGCTTATTCCAAGGCTTTTGGGTCTGCTGCTATTGCAGCACCACCAAACGGATGGAGAAATTCTTCCCAGTCTCTCTCTCTCTCTCTCTCTCTCTCTCTCTCTCTCTCTCTCTCACACACACACACACACACACACACCACCACCACCATCTTTTTCAGCCATCTTTGTTTTGCCCTCCTCCTGCCTCAATTCTCAACCATATAGTTCTCCCTGGGTGACTTGGGAGCCTGAGCTTCCTTGCAGGGCTGTTGAGATAATAAAATGAAGAGGGTTGTGAACAGAGCAACCACGTACAACATCCTCAACTCCCTAGGCAGGATAAAAAGTAGAATATATTTTTTGAACTGAAAATTATTTTAACTTGCCCACATCTATTTCTCCACTGAGCATGGGATGAGAAGGAAATGAAAACAAGCCATTAAAACAAAAAGCAGCTCCCCAAGAATTTTGCAGAGAAATGTCCAAGGCACTTTCTCTCTCCATCTGGGCGTCTCCAAATGCAAGAGAAACAGCAACTTAAACTGATCCAGGCTCTGTGTTCAGTGCTTTGCTCTTGCATTCATCCCTCTTGCACTTTTCTCTATGCTATAAAAGGGGCCTCTGCATGCGGCTGGTTTTGGGGCAGTGTGAACATCTGCTGTAACTGTGCAGTGAGCGGCAGGGATATCTCTGCTATAGGTGTGTGTCTTGTTTGTACTGCCCTACAGCTGAATCATCTCTGACTGGCAAAGTGGCTGACACAGCCCTACAGTGTTTAACCCGCTGGCCAGAATGCAGCGGAGAAAGTGGCCGCAGCAGGGGTGGGTCACTGGGTTAATCCAGATGTGGGTAGGCAGCTGACCACCCCCACCCCCCTGCACCCCCTCCCAGTCCTCTCTGGTAGCTGATGTGGGAGGGAGGCGCCTCTGTGCTTTGTGACAGCTCACCATCTTCTGTTCCTTTGGAATCCAGTGCAGCCAGCGGCCGTCTTCTCCCGCAGCCCCCCTTCCCCCCACCCCACCGGTGTTTGTTTCATTTTGCATTTGCTTTCTGCAGGCCAGCCAGCTGGGAGTGTACCGGGCCTTCGTGGATAACTATGAGGTTGCCATGGAGACGGCAGAGAAGTGTTGTCAGGCCAACGCTCAGTTCGCAGAAATCTCCGAGGTAACGTTATGATGTTCAGACACGTGCAGCGACTCGTTCTGACTAATTCGCTCAGATGGAGCCCTTGGGATGTCCCTGCAGCACTTGCCCTTCAAAGGTGGTGCGCTCTCTTCCTCTCTCTCTCTCTCAGCTCCTGTTCATTTCAGTGGGCGGCTTGCACAGGAGAAGCTTCCAGTCTTGTCAGTTCTGCCCGTCTCACGTGCTGCAGCCCTTAATGCGACCCAAGACCTCTCAAGGTCTTGAGGCCACCCCAACTGACCTTTGCGGCGATACGAAGTCTAATTAGGTGATCCCCCTTGCACACTCTGCTAGAGTGGCTTTGAGCTGCTTGGGCACCACCTCCGTGCCATGCAAGGGACAGGATGGGAGGGTCTGAACTCCTGCAGTGAAATTATCATTAGCAAAAGAGAGGTGAACAAGCCCACTTGAGTGGCAAGCATCACCCTCTGTCTGGGAAATGGCAGGCCTTCGTTAGCCTCAAGTGGAGTGACGTGGAGTGGCACTAGAAAGGTGGAGGGTTTCTCAAGTGGAATTGCAATGCTGCTGGGTGTCCTTTGGGAGAGAAGCCGTCTTGAGTAGGGTACCTTGTGCAATAGCTTCTTGAGGGTTCTTGCAAGTTGGGTCACTCCTGCCTGGCAGTCGAGCCTAGCCTGGTACTGATGAAAGGAAATCACAGCTTAAGTGGGTGATATCCTTGTTTTCAGGATCATGTCCAAACTGTGCCAGGACACCCCAAACCAGGTACTGCAAATCAAGTGTGGCAGAAGAGGGGCGGGGCTTGCCATGTCTTCAGGGGAACCATACAGCTGCCAAAGGTAGCAAAAAGCACTGTGCAAGGATGGAGTTGACCACTGGACTATGGCAAATGCTTGGGTGCCTACTTCGTGTCAACAGAGGGCTTGATTAAGCTAAGTAGGGGACAGCTGGCAGTTCCCTGCTGCACTCTGAAGAAAACTTAACACAGTTGATGTTTTCTTTCTCCCCTTTCATAGAATCTCAAGGCTAGAAGCACCAAGGATTCAAAAGAGCAGACGACGAAAAACTCCTTAGAAAGTGAGTAGTGCACCCATGGATTAGGTTGGCAGAATGCTTTCCTTTCTCTTGAGCTGGGCTTTCAGCCCTGCAGTTGTGTGGGTTATATTGGTCTACCAAGCAGTGCAGCTCATGTGGGACCTGTCGTCTTCCTTTCTCCACAGCTCTCCTTTACAAGCCAGTGGACCGAGTCACACGCAGCACCCTTGTGCTCCACGTAAGTTGCTTTGAACGTTGATGCTGCTGTCGCTATTGCAGTGGGCAGACGGGGAAGCCTTGAGGTTTATATACAATAGGACTCATAATAGTTGCAAAAATATGTAGCCAAACAGCCATCTTTTCCCCCCTTTCCCAATGTGTTGAGTGACACTGTGGTTTTTTAAAAAGATAAAGGTAAATCATCCTTTTCAAATCCTCTTTGGGGGTGTCTGTTTTCAGAGTGGTCCTTGTGTAGGGCTACTGCCTTTGCTCAGACCCTCCATGTAGTACAGGAGGGCCATGATCCAGTCTCCCAGCATTTCCACAGGCAGTCATGGAGGAAGTGGTTTTTCTTTAACCCTTGTCTCCATTTCACAACACTGTTGCTGCTTGTGCAAAACCACCTTTGATTGAAAGAAACAACATTGTGAGATTTGACGCTGGGTCTCCTGTACCATGGTGCAGTTTGTTCCCAAGACAAACTTCAGGAGAAGATGATGCTTTGCTGACCATTGAATATCGGGAAGCTTTATAAAGATAAATTCCCTTGGAAAAGAGTTGCTTGAAGTACCCTGGAAAATGCCCTTGCTGTGCCCCAGCTTCAGAACTGGGGTGGGGAACATTCAGCTGCTCCTTCATATCTGGGTTTAGCATGTTATCCGCTCAGGTTTCCAGCTGTGCTGTTGCTTACAGCTTAGACCCCCCCAACCCCCTTTGTTTGCCGTTAAAAAAACCAAAGGGGGTATGGGGGTAGAAATTGGCTGCCCTAAGGACTTGGCTTGGTTTCTTGATTCAAACAAACGTTCAGAGCAAATGTAACACAGTACACTACTGGATTATAATACTCAAGCAGCTTAAAATTACCCCATGCCTACATAAACATGGAAGCCAGACAAAACTGGGAGGTCTTTGTCGCTTTTCTGAAAAGTCCCTGGATTTTGTCAGGTTCTGCTGGGAAGGAAGGCACTCAGCCCCCATGAAAGTCTCTCCTCTTCCACATCTGCCACAAGCCGCTTGCTCCTCACAGCCCTTTCTGACCTTCCTACCCACCTGCTGCCTCAATCTCTCCAGTGCCCCATACACTCCCATGAGTTGTGTTCCTTCAGTTCCACCACCCCCAGCCTCCTTTCAAAGGTCTCTTGCTCCCCCAGATGACCCTAACCTTTGCTGCCGCTTAGTCCTGAAACAGCCTACCCTTTTTCTTCCTTCCTTCCTTCCTTCCTGATAAATGTTGAGTTGTTGCCTCCTTGGAACGGGGCCCTGTCTTCTTTTGCTTATGTTGCTTGGTAAAGAGCCATCTGCAGTAACAGGACTGTAACTAGTGGTGGTGGTGAAAGATAAAGTGGTGGCTGGAAGATAAAACTGCTGCAGCTAAGGTGAGCCTGTGTGGCTCTCCTGCTGGGGCCTAGGAAGGCCTGTTGATATGAAGCTCCTTGTATTTCCAGCTGCCAATCTCTGAACTTTTTCTTTTCCTCTTGGCGGTGCAGGATCTACTGAAGCATACTCCTTCGAGCCACCCTGACTACCCTCTTCTTCAGGATGCCCTCCGCATCTCCCAGAACTTCCTGTCTAGTATCAATGAGGAGATCACACCCAGGAGACAATCCATGACAGTCCAAAAGGGAGAGGTGAGTGCTCCAGTCCTGCTGGCACCTTTTGGGGTGCGGTGTTCTTATGTGGGGGTGGCACCCATGCACATCCACACACAACTGTTTTCTTTCTTTATGTCCACTGCAAGAGAATATGTGTCAGTGAGAGTGCGGGATGGGGGCTCAACCAGCATTTGGGAAGGGAATTGGACTAGTCCTGGTGACGGGAATGGAACCTTGAGGGCAGCCTTCCCTAACCTGGTGCCCTCCAGATGTTTTGGACCACACTTCCCACTGGCTGGAGCTGATGGGAGTTTCTCTAAGCCCTACCTGGAGATCCCAGGGATTGAACCTGGAACCTTCTGCATACAAAGGATGTGCTCTGCCACTGAGCTATCACTCTTCCTCATTGTCATCACATTGTCCCCTCTAAGAAGTAGTATGCTGAACTAAAATAATTCTCTTTTGTCTCACCTGGCAGGGTTCTTCTTAGGTTCTAATCTTAGGTGGCCTTTTTTGCTGCCTTCATCATCACCAGGCCTAAAATAATGTCCAGTGAAAATTCTCCCAGGTGCTTTCAGACAAACTCCCATTTTCAGAGTCATTTCTACACCCATCTTTTGGCTGATTTAGTTCTTGAGGGACCTCCGGGTGGGATCGGAGGGATGTCCAAAGTGTTTCCGTATTGAATGGGCTCTTGCTCATGCAAAATAACTATTGGAGCTTCATGTTTTGGACTGGATCTAGACTGAAGGGTACTTGGGTAGATGGGAGGTTCAGCCTTCAGAGCCTCTGGGTTGTGTTTGTGCAGTTAAACCCCAGAGATCCGGGTTCCAGTCTTGGCTCAGTTAGAGAGGCTCTAGGCAAGTCACTGTGTCTCCACTATCTGTGAAATCTTGTGTATTAATGACCCTACATCGTGCAAGCTGTATCCGTGTAAATAGTGATTAATAATGGAAAGCTAGAGGCCATAGAAGGTTGCATTAAATGGGATGCTAATTGAACTGCAGCTGAAAATGCTGGCTGGAAGGGCTCTCATGTGGGAGGAGAGGGAGCCTGTTTATCTGCTAGTGTCTCAGGGTAGCATACCAGCTTTGAAGGGAGCCCTGTAGCATCCTAATGAGGTGAGGGCCAAGGCTGACTGGGAGAGAAGGGGAGGTGTTTGTATTCTCTGTGGTGAGCTGCTTCTTTGTCATTATTTACAACACTAGTAACGTCGGTGTGCCTTGAAGGGTGTGCTCTCGCTCTCTTGCTCTCTCACGTATGGAGGGTGGGCACTAGTCCTCAAAATGAGATAATTTATTTCCATGTTGCTGCAAAGCCTTCCCCCCAATTTTGCTTCCCCATCTGACCCCCGGTGCTCCTCTTCCTTTTAATCTCTGCAACTGGAGCGCATTGCTCTGCTCAACCTTTCTGCGCTGCTGCTGAGCTACAATGGGGAGCAAGGCCCGCTTCCTTTCTCGCCAGCGCTGCTTTTGCTTTCCTCTCCTTGGGGCTTTTTGAGCGGAGGGAAGCAGCCCTTCTGGTGCTTAATCTCCCCAGTGATGGCCTGCTAATTGCGGCAAGGATGCGGGTGGGTGGCAGTGCAAGCCTACAGAGCTTGCTTTAGAGCCTCAGCCCCAGAGCTTGCCTGGCTTCTCTGCAACCATTGTGTCCACTCAGTGCCATCCAGTGGCGAGAGGCCTTTGTATGCAGAGGCCTTGTGGCTGAAACAGAGATAGAGAAGAAGCTCATTTACAGGTATAGAAAAATCTGCAGAAAAACCAAGGCAGCTGCCCAAGCAGAGGTGGCGCCCATTGCATTAGGACAGAATTCTTCATCATGGAAAATGCTTAAGGCTTCTTAGTAAAACCTGCTGGGGGAGGCTTTCCTCTGTGGATCATAGAATTGTAGAGTGCGAAGGGACCCTGAGGATCATCTGGTCCAACCACCTGCAATGCAGGAATCTCAACAAAAGCATCCATGACAGGTGGCCATCCAACCTCTGCTTAAAAACCTCCAACGAAGGAGAGTCCACCATGTTCCCGTTCCACTGTCGAAGTTCTTCCTGATGTATTGTGGGAATCTCCTTTCTCATAACTTGAATCTGTTGGTTCAGGTCCCAACCTCTGGAGCAGGAGAAAACAAACTTGACCCCCTCCATGTGACGGCCCTTTAGATATTTGAAGATGGCTACCATATCTCCTCTCAGTTCCTCTTTTCCAAGCTAATCATACCTAACTCCCTCATTAGGTTTTCACCCCGATAAGGTTTACTTGGAAGGCATTAGAAACCAATACTTATTGGTTTGTTTTTCTGAAATATCCTGGCCATGTTGGTAACAATTCATTTTATATCGTGAGAAGTTGATAGTCCAAGCAATCAGGCACATTAGGAAACCAGCAAAACTGATCTGGGCACCACACACAGTGCAATTAACTGCACACAGAACACTTCTGTCAAACCTAGGGAGCCCTTTGGAGACCAGAGAAAGACCTCTGTGGGCACATGTGTGCCCAAATTGGCAACTGCTAGCTTACATCAGGATTCTACAGCTGCAGGTAGTTGTGAAAGCACCCAGGCCGACTTGCATGGACACCTTTCCACTGGGTGCATGTGCTTTGCAGATGGGTCACTTCCGTGGTTCCTAGCCATGATAGCTTTGCTGTGTCTCCACAGTTGGAGGCAGCAATGCTTCTGAATCCCAGTTGCTGAAAACCACAGGAGAGGAGTGTGCTCTGGTACCCAGGTCCTGCTTGCAGGATTCCCCCTGGGGAATCTGGTTGGCCACTGTGAGAACAGGATGCTGAACTAAAAATGTGTCCTCTTTGGCTCAATCCAGCAGGCTTATGTTCCCTTGCACGTGCTGGAACTTGTGCAGTTGTCTTTTTCGGTGAGGTGATGGAGCGCTCCCTTGGAGGCCCACTGTGATCTGCCTGCTTTGTAGGTGGAGGCAAGAGGTAGGAGGTCTGATTGGGATGCTACAGCTGGGTTGGATATTGAACTGGCTTGTTGTTAGTGCTTCCTTTGGTCAGATTTACTTCGGTACTTTTTTAGTTTGTACCACCTGATTGCAATATATAAATTTAAAAATTGAGGCAACTTACAAAAGAACATTGAATATCTACATATACAACAAAGCAGGGCTTTTCTGAACCTGCTGAGTTTTCTGTGCAAAAGCAAGCTGGGGGGAGGCAGGGAGTGGCTGCACAGTCCATTTAAAAAATGCTAAGGAGCCCAAATATTTCCTTTTGAACTTTGAACTTCTCATTCTCTGCACTGCAAGCAGAATCAGGAAGGAATCTGACCTTCTCAGTGTGTTATCGGAACAGTCAGACCTCTCCTTTCCCAGTGCTACAGCAGCTTCATTTTTGGATCCTTCACTTCAAAATCCATTGTGCTCTCTCTGTCTCTGACAGCTTTTTGGCCCTGCTTTGGGAGCCCAGTATGAAAGCTGCACTCTGCATATGCTCATAAGTCTTCTTCATGATTTATGTTCAAAGACAAGGTCTTGGCCTTGAAAAGAGGCTTCCAGGCCCCGAAGGGAATCCCTGGAGGGTAGTCTGCTCTTGTGCTCGAATCCTGCTTGCTGGCATCTGGTTGGCTAGTGTGAGAACAGGAAGCTGGACTAGATGGGCCATTGGCCTGATCCAGCAGGCTTTTCTTACGTTCTTATGCAGCTGTCTTCTTTCAGTGAAAGGCTGCTCTTTGAGAGGCAGGAGGGATGGGCTTATTCATCTACATTTTGGAGGATATTTCATGTCAGACAGGGGACTTCAAGACATCCCCACCCTCGCTGCAGGTGGGACCCAGTGTTTATTTCCTTTCCCCAACCTTACTTTTTCTGGCTTCAAAGTCTCTCTTGGAAATGGGGCTTACTATTGTTCTTGTGTGAGTGGAAGGGCTAAATGCAGAGCCGCTGAGAACCGTGTTCAGGAGCACCGGACTGGCGATGAAACTGCACAGCCATGCCTATCAGTTTAAAATGCAGCACTTTAAAGAGGCCTGGTGTCTTGCCAGTACTTTCTAGATGGGGTGTGGCTTACAGTCAGCCTCCTGCAACCCTCGCTGCTGAGCAAGTGAAGGCTGCATCTTTGTGGGAGCTTGAATGGAACCTTGTTGTTTGCTGGCTGGCATTGTGGGCGCCCAGTAGGTCTCCTACGGATGTTCTGGGACTTACCAGGGAGTTTGCCTCTCCTCCCCCAGCGTCCCAGGAGCGTGTCAGCAAGGCCTTTCCCTTCCTCTCTGTGTGACGTGCTGAAACCCTCCCCTCCCTCCCTCCTGGCAAGATGAGTCATGCAGTCAAGAAGGCATGACCCCAACACTGCCTCACAGGCTGACCGTTTGCCAGGAGCGGGAAGTCTTGATTGTTCTGATACTGCTATCTCCTCCTCCTCGAGTCACCAGAGCATGCTTATTTCCTCACCCCAGTGCTCCAGGCCCTGCAAAGAAGCACAAATGGGAGATAGAGGCCGGCCTGAGGATAGCACTGAACCACAGAGGGGATATTCCCCTGGCTCATTCCCTTGCCCTCAAATTGGCCACAATCCAATGCAAGAATTGCTGTTACCAGGCTGTCTTCTGCTTCCATCTTGGCCTGAAAGTGATAGTTTCTGATTTGTGATTCAAGGACCCGCCACCCGCTTGGGGATAAGAAAGACACATGGACACAGTATATTAGGTTAATGGGCTAAAAAAGGCCACAACTTTATTGATTGCAGCATGTGAGAGGTATTGGCTTAGGCATTGGATAAAACAACAGAGTGTGACTCCACCCTCTCAGGGAGGGGTGAGTCTAACAAGGGTTAACCACCAGTGGGAGGAGCCTGTTGATGCAAATACAACGGAAAGCTCTCCCTGATGTCACCAGGGGTCGTGCCATGGCCCTAGCCACCAGCAAGGGCGTCGGACAGGATCCACAACCGCTGGATTCCTTTACCGGAATACCCATAAAGTGGAGGGGTAGACGATGGCCACACCCTGCCCTCCAATACACAAACATATTCCATTGCCTAACCGCCAATACCTAAAAGTTGTGACGATTTGCTACGAGGCAGGCGAAAAACCAAATGGCCGGTGCCAATTTGCCAGCTGGATAAAAATTCCTACCAGGCCCCTTGGACAACCAAGGCAACCAACCACAGGTCCATAGCAATATCAAGAACCAAGCAATGAACTAAAGGGAGGGTGGGTGGGTGATCCAATGAAAACCAGCAGTGGAATGAAAGGGAAGTGCTGCCGCGGCCACATGTGATTTGCAAAACCCCACCCCCAAGCCTCCACCTGATTGGTTGGCTACCTGGGGGCGTGGCATGGCATCCAGGCCAGCTGGGCAGGGACTGGAACGCCCCCTGCCAATGCAGGAAACGGCTTCTGCTCACAACTCCTCCCCTCTGTAAGGAGGAGAGGCTTTGCCTAATGAGGGAGTCGTCCTGGGTTGTTCCCCCTCACCTCTTTCACACTTACTCACAAACTTACTCAGCTTCCTACATGTAGGAGCCAACCTGAGTCCAGGTGGCCAGTTGTCTTGTGGCTGCATAGGTCCAAATCATGGCTTGCCGCATTCTGGAAAATATCTGCAAGGAGGGCTATGGAGAACAAGTGCCTGGAAACCTATGGAAGCATCCATGCATCCAGTCCTGCATGCTGTATTCCGCCAAAGTTTTCACCCTGCCCTAGATGTGTGAGTTGGCCCAGAGAATGACTGCGAATGCACAGCAGACCATTACTCTATTTGTCTTGCGTTGGTGATGGGCAGAAAGCACAACTGACCTTATTCTGTAGGCACCTGGCAACGCACCAAACCATCCCCTCCAAGGGCAACTCTCTTATTTCCAAGCAGCCACAATGGAAAGGGGCGGGAGCAGCTGGGGATTGTCAGCGTTGCTGCAGCGAGTGCCGTCGAAGCACAAGAACGCATTTGCACCTCAAGATGAAAATCTGGTTGGCAGCGTGGGCTCGCTTGCCATGCCCCAGAGGAGCAGAGCTTATTTGCTGTCTCCTCCATATTCATCTGCTCCTTAAAAATATTAAATGAGGGCTTTGGACTGCCAAAGAGGGGCCTTGCTTTATGGCCCTCTGCGACTGAATCCTCCCTTTCCTCAGAAGTTGACTGCAAAGCTCACCCGTGTGTATTCGTCTGGCATCTTTAGTTCTACAGTCCTTGGGGGAAAATGAGCGCACATGGATGGCAAAGACATTAATGCAGGCTGGCATCTCTGAAGCATCTGAGTAGCAAGGGAAGCAAGGAGGCTCCCTCCAAAATGGATTCTGCTTGTCCTTGCCAGGGATGGAGACTGGAATTGTTCGCTAGCAATCAGCTCCTAACCCTGACTGGACTCAGCCTTTTGCAAAAATACTTTAAGATGAGTCAGCCACAGGAGAGCCCAAGAAAGTTGTGGTAGCTTCAGTGCAAACTGTTATGTTGGAATAGACCCAGATTCAAAACATTTACTGTGGAAACTCTAGAGAAGAAGCTCCTGCATTATATCTTCTGACTTTGATACCTTAAGAATCTTTGTTCTGTGAGAATAATTCCCACTGAACCAAAAATAGTGGGGAATCTGCAACTTTTCACAAATAGGAGAGAATCTTAGAGGAAATCTGCATTACTGGCTCGAGAAAATATGTACAGATGGTGCTGTTTATATATTTGCTAATAAGGAGTGCGCTGTGAGTTGAGTTTGCAAACGACATCTGTTCTAAATGGATCTATACCCCCTTAGCAGTGATGTGTGCAATAATAAAGCCATGGAGAACCTTTTAGTTAGCATATCCTTCCCTCCAATGACTAGTCAGCATTCTGTACCAGATACCAATATTTACATTTGCTAATAATTTGCCATGTTTCTCTTTACCCAGCCTCTTCTGCTTTGTGTTGGTGGTAGATCTGGATACCTGCAATATTTATATTTGCCAATAAATGAGGGATCAGCTTCCTTATCTCTTCTTTGTCCTAATAGCACTTCATAGCATCCTGAAACCTTTATGTCCCTTAGAGAGGCTAACCCACTGACACTTGCAGAGCTCCCCCTGAGGACAGACTTTTGGAGGGCAGGCTTTTGGAGGAAAAAATTTCATGCTTTTTTTTGGCCTACCTTGACATCCAGCCTGGAAAAGAACTTTCTAGAGTACTCTAATGCTTGCTTATAGCCTTGTAATGTTCTTGTGCATCCTAATAAAATGTATTGCCCTACACTGGCTTTGAGCTGCTAGTATAGGCAAAGCCATTTGGTTAAAAAGGGTAAGAGTTTTTGCCAGTTTGTGAAGTTGGAGAACAGTTTTATGCTGCCCTCTGCTGGCCGTATAGTAAACTCATTGTAAAACAGCTGCAGATAATATTTGCTTTTATGAAGAAACTAAGAGTAGGTGCCCAGTTGTACCTCCTTTCTGGAAGAAAACAGAAATAACTTGGTTTTGGACAAATCCTTGGAGATAGTAGATGCTAACACTATAATTAGCCACATACCTATCCGATAAGTTTTTTCAGAAGGGCAGAAAATGTGGGCTTCATTAAACCACACTAGCAGCAAAATGAATAATCTCTGGACACTGGAATACCCAAGCCACACCGGGTATTGCAGGCTGCGTGTAGGAGCCCCTGCAGCTGGCAACACATGAGAAAGTAAGTCCTGTTCCAACAAGATACAAAAAGAAATAGGCTTTCAGGAAGTTTGGAGATCTTCCAGAAGGCCTGTCCACATATGTAGACACAAAATTTGCACAGAGACTATGACGGCTGCTGTTCATTGAGCATTCATTCTTAAAATGTTTGTACTGAGGTTATATGACATTATGTCAAGTGATTGTTGTACTGCTTGTTCCAATGCATTTTCCAGTTACTCTCCTTACTGCAAAAAGTCTGATTTTTTTTTAAAAAAACAACCCAACAACAACAGTTTTGTTGCATAAGGGTGCTGAACACAGTTTAATTGTGCAGCCTAAATTTGCTTATAATTTTTTTTAATTTTGTCAAATAGTGACTGTCTCAGTTCTTGGGACCCTTTGCCAAATGACACCTGGAGTCTGGAGACACAATGCAAAATCTAGAACCGTTCAAACCTGCCTTTTGCTTTCACTGTTAATGGCCCACCATATTCTCATGAGTCCCTTTTTGGAACTATTGGGTTGGTATTGAAGGCCAGCCAT
The DNA here is from genome assembly GCF_027172205.1 of Podarcis raffonei. Taxonomy (NCBI): domain Eukaryota; kingdom Metazoa; phylum Chordata; class Lepidosauria; order Squamata; family Lacertidae; genus Podarcis; species Podarcis raffonei. The sequence goes on from NC_070617.1 coordinate 27,002,618, forward strand.
TGTAAACTCTTTAAACTAGCTGAGAGCTTTGGTCTATTATCCTGGTGCTGAGGTACCCCAAGGTTTATTTTATTTGCTGTTTTCTTTGTTGTTGTGTTTTATATTCTCTTCATCTTGTGTGACTTGAAATATCAGCAAAACACTTGCCTTCTATTCATTTGATCTTTTACCATTACTTACCTACTTAAATCCTTATTGGACTAATTAATTACTATATATTTTATCATTCACGTCTTGATAAATGGTTGAAAGGAAGATAGATATAAGGCTATCGCTATAAATGAGTTTAGTAGATCTGGGCAGGAACCATAGGGGGCAGTTAGGGAAGGGAATTGTTTAAAGCTTGTGAAAGCCATTAATAATAATAATAATAATAATAATAATAATAATAATAATAATAATAGTAGTAGTTGTTGTTGTTGTTGTTGTTGTTGTTATTACCTAAAGAGAAGGACAAAGCTAGCAATGCAAGGAAGTTGCAAGTTACAAGGCAGATTCCCTCCTGAAGTTGCCTGTCCTTGAATGAATTCTGATACAAACATTGTGGTTGCTACATGGAAATGCTTCAAAATAACAGTAACTGTACATGGGAACAGTATTCCTTGCCAGCTGCTTATCGTCATGTGGAGGGTCTGTGCAAGCCAGTATCTGCCAGCGAGGTGCCACCCTGGCATCAGAGGTTCTCACCATGTGACTGAGCTGGAAAACAAAAGCCGCCTTGCGCTTTGTCAGACCCACTCAACTGCATGGACCAGTTCCTCAATTACATCCCGTTGCCCCCAACTTCTACCCTGTGCTGAATCCCTCCTTGGTCTGATCCTGTAGCTCCCTATCACATCTTTTCTCCTCCAGTTCCCCAGCACCTTTCTATCATAGGAACCTAGGAAGCTGCCTTATGCATAGTCAGGCCATTGGTCCATTTAGCTTAGTATTGTATACACTGACTGGCAGTGCCTCTCCTGGGTTTCAGACGGGGCAATTCCCAGCCCTATGGTGAAATGTTGGGGATTGAACCTGGGACCTTCTGCATGCAAGGCACATGCTCTACCACTGAGCTATGGTCATTCCCATGCCCCATCACCCACACCAACTTTTGTCCATGGGCCTTCCTCATTACAGCAAGTCTAGGGAGCTTGTCAGTGGGCCCCTGCTGGGGTATTATGGGGAGAGCCTTCAACTGATGCCCAAACAGGCCAGCTCTTGATGCTGGCCTTGGCAGTGGCCAACGTCTGTCACTTATCCCAGTCTCCATTTCTGACCCTTGCCTCTCCCTTCCTTTTTTTTTGGCAGCACCGTCAGCTCATGAAGGACAGTTTCATGGTGGAGCTGGTCGAAGGAGCCCGTAAGCTGCGCCATGTTTTCCTCTTCACCGATCTGTTCCTGTGTGCCAAGCTCAAGAAGCAGATTGGAGGGTGAGGCTCTCCTGGGTGGGCTCCATGCGAAGGACCATGTGTATGCATTGCATAAGGGGGTGGGGAGGAACATATTTAAGAACAGCTGGGCAACTGCCAGGTGCAACAGAGGCAAAGCACCAAACTGGAGCAGAAGTGATCCTCCCAATGGACAGGCCAGCCCTTGTTCTTCTCCAGCTCAGATGCCTCTGAACATGTGCAGGGCGCCTTTCCATTACCTCTGAGAAACTGGAGACAACCAGATTAGGAGGGAGGACTTCCACTTAAGAGGGTGCAACTGCCAAGCATGTTTGAGCTCCTCTCTCTGGTTTGGAACGTCCCAGAGTGATTGCTGTCTGTGCTGCTGCATAGGGGCCTGCCCTTGGAAGCCGGAGCTGGCACAGAATCCAGCTTCTACGTATGGCAGTGCTGGTGGTAGTACACCATCTAGCAGAAAGAGCATACAGTCGTACCTTGGTTTTCAAACATCTTAGTTCGCGAACATGTTGGCTCCTGAATGCTGCAAACCTGGAAGTGACTGTTCCTGTTTGGGAACTATTTTTGAAAGCCGAATGTCCGACTGGCCTTCCACGGCTTCTGATTGACTGCAGGAGCTTCCTGCGGCCAATCCGAAGCCATGCTTTGGTTTTCGAATGTTTTGGAAGTCAAACGGACTTCCGGAACGGATTCTGTTCGACTTCCAAGGTACGACTGTATATGTCAGTCAGAGAGCCATGCACCTCCTCACACTGGCCGCTTCCATGGAAACCCAAGTTTATTTCCTTGCATTTCAACACATTTTTCCTGACTCGGGTGTTAGCATTCATCTCAGGAAAATGAACATGTGAAAGGCTTCCAAGGGCCAGATGGGTTTTGCAGCATTCTGGAAGGTGTTTAGGCAAGTTGTCAAAAGGAAAGATTCCTTTTGTAGTATGGGCCTGTAACGTTGGAATGCATAAGGCAGGGAACAGATTACCCTGGCTTAACTTTGGGGCTGCTTCAGGGAGGAGGACATCGTCCTGCAAGTCTGTGGAGGCTAAGCTGCTTAAGGGGAGCAGAGGGGCAAGCTGGCTAACACTCTGCTTTCCTACGTGCAGGAAAAGTCAGCAGTATGACTGCAAGTGGTACATTCCACTCTCAGACCTCAGCTTTCAAATGGTGGACGATTCAGAGGCAGTGCCCAACATCTCCCTTGTGCCAGATGAGGAGCTGGATGCTATGAAGATCAAGATTTCTCAACTGAAGAGTGACATCCAACGGGAAAAAGTAAAAGCAGAGGGGAGGAGGAGAATAAGAAATACAAATAGTGCTTGGCAGTTTTATCTGTTTTCAATGATATATTAACAACCTTTCCAACAGCCTCTGTAAGGGGCGTAGGATGAGAGGTACTGATTTGCCTCATTGTGTGGCTTTGTAGAGATTTGAACTGGGAACTTAGGTTTCATAGCCAGTGTGCTACTCATAGGCTCACATTTATGCCTCCCCCAACCCTTTTCAGGGAGCAGCTAGCAGTACTGCTACCCCACCACCAATTGCTCAGCTAAGCATTCCTGCAACAAAACAACCTTCCCAGTCCTGCTTGGGTTGTGCTCAGCCCAGTCAGCTGGTATGAAGAGCCCCATGCACATTCCTGAACTGTACCAAAGGCAATATAGTGTGAGAGGCTTTCTGCTGTAGGAAAGATTGGCTACACTTTGAGCCAAACTCAGAATTAGGGATGGTCCACTTCGAGCATCCAGAAGTGTGAACGCTGTTTAGCTGCTGCCTCGAGCTCACATTCTTCTCACCGAATGGCTGAGTGGTGGTGGTGCTAGTAGCAGTGGCAAGAGCAGGCAATGATGAGCGTGGAGCTCTCACTGGGGGTGTCCTTCACTCCTTCCCTAGCACCCATGTGAGTGAGGGATGCTATGGCTGCCAGGGGAGTCCCTTTCACATGTTTGCTGGGCTCCTCATTCCAGAAGCCCTGAGATGGGCAGTGTCCAGGCTGGGTTGTAGGAGCAGAGTTCTGGGTTAAGGATGTAGGTGAGGGTCACATGGGCAGGAAGCATAATGCCAGATAGAGCATGGTAAAGGTAAAGGGACCCCTGACCATTAGGTCCAGTCGCGGACGACTCTGGGGTTGTGGTGCTCATCTCGCTTTATTGGCTGAGGGAGCCAGCGTTCAGCCTCCAGGTCATGTGGCCAGCATGACTAAGCTGCTTCTGGCGAACCAGAGCAGCGCACGGAAACGCCGTTTACCTTCCCGCAGGAGCGGTTCCTATTTATCTACTTGCACTTTGACGTGCTTTCGAACTGCTGGGTTGGCAGGAGCAGGGACGAAGCAACGGGAGCTCACACCATCGCGGGGATTCGAACCGCCGACCTTCTGATCGGCAAGTCCTAGGCTCTGTGGTTTAACCCACAGCGCCACCCGAGTCCCAGATAGAGCATAGGCACCATTATTATTATTATTATTATTATTATTATTATTATTATTAAGCTTGTTAATTGCTTTATACAATTAACTCAGCAACTTACAAATGGCAAAAGGCGCAATAAAACATATGAAAAACAAAATAGTTAAAAGGTAATCAAGCCATGAAAACAATCTCTCCATCTCCTAAGAGAAGTCACACCACGCTAAAGAGCCCCCAAAGGAATACCACCAAGAGCTGCAAAGGAAAACGAACACTCAAATAGAAGAGACACATCTTTTCATGGTGCCGAAAATATGTCTGTGCCAGTGCTAGGCAAGCCTCCCTGGGAAGAGAATCTGATAGTTAGGGGGCTACTACTGAAAAGGCCCATTGCTTGGTTGGCATGGGAAAAGATATTCCTTGGGGTCCTGAACCATGTAAGGCTTCATAGGTTAAAACCAGTACCCCCACTTCTGGTTTAAGGAACCTAAATGTTGAGATTCTTGTGAACCTCATGTTCCTGCATCTGTTGAGTTGTAAAAGAACATGATCTCATTTCCTCTTGGGTTTTTTTCTTCCTCAGAGGGCTAATAAGGGCAGCAAGAATATGGAGAGGTTGAAAAAGAAGCTTTCGGAGCAGGAATCCTTGCTTCTACTGATGTCTCCTAACATGGCATTCCGAGTGCATAACCGCAATGGCAAGGTGAGAGGCTCACTGGCAAAGAATGGGGTCTGAATGGGGCTGAACAGAGGAACCATGAGAGGTGGAGTTTTGTTCATGGCGTCTTGCACATGCCCTATAAAAACCAAGTGAACAGAGCATGCCTGTTGCACACTTAGTGCTCACTACAGAAGGAGCAAAATGAATCAATGGCTGCTTTCATTTATTGTTGTTATTATTTATTAAATCTGTATACTGCCCTACATCCGAAGATCACAGGGTGGTTCACAACAGAAAATTTACTCCCATAGTATAATGAATGCAAAAAAGACCATTATCTCTGAAGCTGAAGGCTGGCAAATTAGAACATTAAGCCCAGCTGCTGGTTAATGGCGCAGGATCTTGTGATCTTTTGGGAGCTCTTTGTAATTGAATAGAATATGGGCAGAGCTGATGGCAGGCTGTGTAAACCCTTGCAAGGGAAGCAGACTCTGGATTAAATGCTCTGTGCACTTTGTACCCTCAAAGACAGATGGCTTTGTTGACGTCATGCAAGTCTTAGCTGTGAATGTTGACACTGTTGAGACCTTCACCAAGATTTTCCAAACACGGGGAACTATTTTCTTCACATGCCACGAAATATATACATTTATATAAAAAAACATTTCAACACTACCTGAAATGAACAACCTGGCAAAAAGGCAAGCGTGCAAATGGCTGGTTTCTTTTGTTTGGGAAAAAATGTTCATCAGCCCAAAAAAGGAAGAACAGAAAATTATAACCAGATTATTTTTTTAAGAAAAGACAAAAGACTGTGCAGCACTATGCATTTAACAGACCAACAGGTGAAAGGTTATTTTCACTGTACAACAAAGAGTACGGTGGTACCTCGGGTTAAGAACTTAACTAGTTCTGGAGGTCCGTTCTTAACCTGAGGTACCACTTTTAGCTAATGGGGCCTCCCGCTACTGCTGTGCTGGCACCATGCGATTTCTGTTCTCATTCTGAGGCAAAGTTCTTAATCCGAGGTACTATTTCTGGGTTAGCAGTCTGTAACCTGAAGTGTCTGTAACCCGAGGTACCACTGTACTGTTAGCATATACCCCTAAGACACCAAACCTCAGGACATCATTCCTAGATGGTACAACTCAATGGCTGCTTGAGCCAAAACTTGTAGAGTAAGACACATGAAGTTGGTTTTTACTGTTGCAGAAAATTAAATAAAAATTGAGTGGCAGGGATATATGTTGGCTGTATTATGAACTTTGTATAATCTTATTTTAACACTTTAGATTGTTCTTTTTGTACATAATTTAGCTGTTGGGTAAGGCAATATAAAATAAATAATCCTTGGGCCTCTTTTTCTCTGTCACTCAGAGTTACACATTCCTCATCTCATCTGACTACGAACGGGCAGAGTGGCGAGAGATCATCCGGGAGCAGCAGAAGAAATGTACGTGCCTATGCTCTGACTTCCCTAGGTGTGACCAACAGGCATCCTGGGCTTGGAGAAATCAGAGGGGGGATCTTGGGGCTGGCCCTTCTGCATGTCTAAGGCTGAACGTGCCACTCTTCTGTGAGAGGGTTGCCAAATGTCCCATGTGCAGATGTGTGGGCCTTTCTTGACTGTGGTCTGGGTCAGATACAGATGTGTTTCTGTGAATCAGCACCTTCCAGGTGCTTCCCCTCCACTCCAGTGAGACCCCAAGGATGGGGACTTCCAGCATGCTGTCCTTATGTAGGAAGAAACTTCTACAGTTCTGTGCTCAGTATTGTTGCAGTGATGCTACCTAGTCCAGCCATCATTCCCAGTAAGGAGCAGGTAACTTGTTGAGGGAGACCTCCAGGTTTATTAGAAGAGGGCCTTTCCTCTGTGAGAAAAGGCTTCTGCATGATTCCCACATGTGGCAAATTGTTTGGTAGGAGTTGGCTATCTGCTTGACCTTTTCTAGAATAACCGGGAATCGTAGTATTCTGTTCCCAGGATCATTCCTGAGGATCCCTTGTGGATGTCTTTGTGGCAATAATACTCAAAGCAAAGAGGTCAGCATTACCGGCCTACACCTTTCTTCCCAAGTTTGCAGGAGATTAAAAACCCATTCTCCTCTGTATTGTAGGTTTCAAAAGCTTCTCGCTGACTTCAGTGGAGCTCCAGATGCTGACAAATTCCTGTGTGAAACTTCAGACTGTGCATCACATCCCCCTCACGATAAACAAAGAAGGTGAGAACCCTGGAACCAATTGGCCTCATCTGCCATTGCTCTTGACTATCTTGCCTCCAACAGTGGGCAGCACTCAGAGGGACGATTTCCAAGTGGCTGCTAGTGTCTAATGTGTGTGTTGGATCTATACCATTGCATACCAATAAAAGTACACAGTCCCAGTTCACTTCCCAGACATAGCCATGGAGCCAGCCACCAGCTTTCGTCATCATAATGGTGAAAAACAGTGTCTTAAAAAGGCAGTGGCTCACTCTCAGTCCAGAAGCCTTTTTCATGCTCCCTGGATTTTGGGATGTTGCATAGTCTAATTTCTTATGCTCAGAGCTATGAACATTATGAAACTAAATTTCCATAGATTATGGAGCAGATCTTTTCCCCAAGCCACAATAACATACATAGAAGGTTGTTAAATCTGGGATAAATGCGCTTACAGGGTTTAAACACACACATTCACGCCACAGAAATTGAATTTAACAGATATAGGGGAATTTAATCTGTCTTTCCCACTGAACTCCCAGAGCCAGTTTAACTATCACATTTATGTTTTTGAACACAGATGATGAGTCCCCTGGTCTCTATGGGTTCCTGAACGTCATTGTCCATTCTGCCAGCGGCTTCAAGCAGAGCTCAAGTGAGTGGTAGTTGCATGGTAGCTGTGTGTGAATGCAAAGAGCTGGATTACCATCATGCTATGTATGATTTGGTGGTGCGGCTAGGGACGCGGGTGGCGCTGTGGGTAAAACCACAGTGCCTAGGACTTGCTGATCGTCTGGTCGGCGGTTCGAATCCCCGCGGCGGGGTGAGTTCCCATCTTTCGGTCCTAGCTCCTGCCCACCTAGCAGTTCGAAAGCACCCTTAAAAAGTGCAAGTAGATAAATAGGTACCGCTTTATAGCGGGAAGGTAAACGGCGTTCCGTGTGCTGCGCTGGTGCAGGCTCGCCAGAGCAGCGATGTCACACTGGCCACGTGACCCGGAAGTGTCTGCGGACTGCGTCGGCTCCCGGCCTATAGAGTGAGATGAGGGCACAACCCTAGAGTCTGACAAGACTGGCCCGTACGGGCAGGGGTACCTTTACCTTTATGTATGATTTGGTGGTGCGGCTAGCAACCAAATGAAAGCCTCACTCTGGATTCAAGCAGGCCTCTGGTTGCCCACAGGGAGACGCTGGTGCTGCTGCCATAACAATGGAATATAATGTTATGGAAGTGGATGGGAGACCCTGAAGAGTTGCAACCAGTCAGTGTAAACAGTCCTGAGCTAGATAGACCAAATGCTCTGTTTATGGCAGCTGCTTCCTATACTCCTTTGTTGTTTGGCTTCTTGCACAGCCCAATCAATGCACTTTCTCTCTGCAGCTGTATAGCTGGCACACATATGAAGGTGGTTGTCGCAGCACACCTAGTTGGCATTTTTGTGGCAGTAAGGAGAGTTGACCTTTGGAGGGCTCAAGGGATGGATGGCCAGCTGGCCTCCCATCTGGCCAATTCAGCCTATGCCGCTCTTTGCCAGGGGGGTGTTTCTGTGTGGGGAGTCTATCCTGGAAGCCTTTTAAAATGCACAGTGGTGATAGCTTGGTGACTGACGCCTGGCATGTTAGGAAGGTCTTCTACGACAGAATGAAATTTAATAAATTCTTCCATCATCTGAGGTTGGGTTTTACAAATCAACCTTGTGGGATAATTGTCAGGCATGAGAATGAGCTTGCAATATAATCTTTACCTTGGAGTGGTTCTGGAAACTGAGACACTTGAGAAGAGCAGCCCTCATGCTCCAAATATCAGGTGTCAGCAGAGACCACCATGGAACTGAAGGAAGCACCCTACTCTGGGAGGTGCTCCAAAGTGTAGATCACTGTTGCCTGGACCAACCAGCAGTCAGATTGAGTGCAAGCACATGGTCTGACCCAGCTGACCAAGGAAACTGCAAGAGATGCTGGTGACCCTAACTGAGCCATTGCTTCTTTGTCTTCCTCCTCCTAGACCTCTACTGCACTTTAGAAGTGGATTCCTTTGGGTACTTCGTGAACAAGGCAAAAACGAGAGTTTACAGAGACACAGCAGAGCCCAACTGGAATGAGGTAGGCTATAGTGGTGCTCTGGGCTTCCTCTGATACCACCTCTTTGACAAGAGGAGGACAGTGGTTCTGTTTGTACAGATTTAAAATGCTTTCTCCTTATGTGGTGCATCAGGGATGTTCCTGTATGTTCCTGTAGGAGATTTTTTGTCATGGCCTGCTAATAGGATGGGACCTTCATCTTACTGCCACTGTCTGTGTACAAATGGTTCCAAGACCCATTTGAAAAGTGGTCATAACGAAATTCAGCTGTCTAATTTGGGGGCCAAGTGTGGCAGTGCCCTTGTGGTCCCCTCCCATTTGTTTCAGTAAGGTGCGGGGAGAGAATTATCCTTTTGGATTTCTCCCTTTATAGGCATCAAACTGTTTTGATCTAAATCCACCTCTTTGAAAATTCAGCAGGAGAGCATATTGAGTTTTAGATGTGAATGCCACAGTTGCATCTTGTATGTGGAAAGAGTCCCATCAGAGGAAAAAGCAGGGTATAAATAAATAGTATAAAAACAACAACAACAACTGACCACCATCACAACTGACTTGCAGCATTAACTGAGTGGGGAAAGTTCAAGGCCAATGCTGTGACTTGCTTAGAGTGGTTAGTCTTGGGCTGTATCCCTGAGGGCTGCTTTTGAGTAACAGTGATTCAGGCAGCTCCATTGAATTTGCTTTGAATGACTTATGAAAGTGAAGGGGAAAGTAGCCAGAAGCAGAACAGTCTCTCTTTTGAGAACTGGGCAGTGGCACAGCTTGCAAGAGCAACTGCCTCTATTGCTGTTTTTTATTCTAGTACAGCCTTCCTCATCCTGGTTTCCTGTAGATATTACGGACTACAATTCTCATCAGCCCCAGCCACTATGGATGTTCTGTCCGGGGATGTTGGGAATTGCACTCCAAAACATTTGGATGGTGCCAAGATGGAGAAGGCTGCACTAGAGGGTTTCAGTGTTCTTATTTAGAGACCTATTACAATAGTTTAGCTCATCAAGATCTTTATTTTGTTAACGAAGTATACATGCCACTTACTCTGTAGAAAACCTCTAAGTGGTTTACAAAATATCTTTCCTCAGGAAATAGGGAAGTTGCAGTATCTTTCCTGGCAAAGCCAAGAATTTGTCTCCCTCTGGAACAGACCCAAGGGTGTGACAGTCGTCCTTCACATATGTCTTATGGTCTAGTCCTCTTAAAGGTTTTTTATGTCCATGCTTTAATTGTATTTTACAATTAATTGTATTTTTAAGTTTTTAATACCTTTCATTGTTTCATATTGCATTTTTTATTGCTTCCTTTCTTATGTTAGGGGGAGGCTCCATAAGTTTAGTTAATAAAAAGCCCACCTCCCGCTGCCAGCAAAGTGCACAACCCCCTCCTTGGGGAACTATCTTATAGATTTATAGATTATGCAGACAGAAAGCTGTTTTGATTGAGCAGAAGTTGTTAGTTCTAACTCCCCAGGTGGGAAACAGAATGAGACAAAATCTTCAGGGTGCCCTTTCATGATTTCCCAAGAAATCTCTGTGATGTTAGGACTTTGAGAGCTACAGCATGGGCAGCCAGTGTGGTGCCTGCCAGATGTTGTTGGACTACAGAATCTATCATCTTTGGCCATTGGCCATGCTGACTGGGGCTTATAGGAGTTGTCCAAAGCATCTAACTATCCTTGCTATGAAGAGTGAATCTCGACTAACTCAACTGCTGTTCTCCTGCTGCAGGAATTTGAGATAGAACTGGAGGGTTCACAGACACTGCGAATCTTGTGCTACGAGAAGTGTTACAACAAAACCAAGCTTACCAAAGAAGATGGAGAGACCACAGACCGAATCATGGGGAAAGGCCAAATCCAGGTGGGCTGTTGGAATATATACCTTTGTAAAGGCAAGATGGCCATGTTTCTTTAAAGCATAGGGTCAGGAACAGGTGGCCTTCCAGATGTTGGACTCCAATCCCCATTGACCCAGCCTAGAAAAGCCAATAGCCAGTGGTGATGGGAACATCTGGAGGGTTGCAACTTCCCCATCCCTAATTTAGAGCATCATATCTGTACAGGATATCTGGGCTCCATGTGCATTGATCCACAACCCATAAAAGGCAAAATGGGAGCAGCCATGGCCACACAGAAAGGTGGTGAGAAGCCCAATTTAGTAATGCTGGCTGGGGCTGATGGGAGTTGGAGTCCAAAACTTGTGGAGGGCACCAGCTTGGGAAAGAATGCAGTAAGAAGTAAACGGAGAGGAGTGACTGAAAGCAGGCTACCACCCCTGTTTGGAGGACATGCTCATCTGAATAAACTACTTACCGTATTTTTCACTCATAGGGCGCACCTAGTTTTTAGGGGGGGAAATAAAGAAAATTTACTCGCTGTTTTGGCTTCGTTTTTAGCCGTGGGGCTAGGGCGGGGGAAGCCCAAACTTCCCCTGACCCCAGCCCCCAGAACAGGTCCGGGAGCGGCAGCAAGGTTGCGCACAGCCTTGCTGCCGCTCCCGGAACTTGCGGGGCTGGGGGAGCGCTACGAAGGTTTGCAGATAGTTGGCACTGCGCTCCCCGGGCTGCAGGCTGCTATCCGCAAGCCTTTGGAGCCCGGCGGGAACTCCCGCCGCGCTCCGAAGGCTTGTGGATAGCTTCCTGAAGCCTGCATTCGCTCCATAGGACGCACATACATTTCCCCTTCATTTTGGGAGGGGGAAAAGTACGTCCTATAGAGTGAAAAATACAGTAGGTGCTTGATTAGCCTTTGGTCTTTTCAAAGCCTGCCCTTGAGAAAATCTAGTCTTCTTTCTTTGGAACTTGTAAGACCTCTAGATGATGTCAGACATGAAGTTTTCCATCCCTCTCTCTGCTAGAGCTGGATATAAATTATTCTTGCTTAACTATCCAATTGTGTGTTGCTAATCCGCTATTATCTTGACTGGAAATCTCACCCTCTCACTTCTGGGATTTGTGAATCATGCAGCTCTTTGTATCGTGGTGAATGCAGTGAGCCTTGGTGACTAGAGCTAGGACTGTTTATTAGCTTTACCTCTCTCTCTCTCTCTCTCTCTCTCTGTGTGTGTGTGTGTGTGTGTGTGTGTGTGTGTGAGAGAGAGAGAGAGAGAGAGAGAGAGAGAGAGAGAGAGAGAGAGAGAGAGAGGTGGCTGAATAGGAAGGAAAGCCATCAACTGACTGTGTTTGGAAAAGCACGGCTGTTTTCCACAGAAGCAACAGGCAGCAAATTAATGTTTCCTGTTCCATCATTTGGTCTCTCCGTCTCTGGAAAATGAGCAGCTCTTTTCTTTTGTTGGGGTTTACGGTTTCTTTCCTGGAGGTTTCCGTAGAATGTTTACATTGGAATTTGGAAAAGGTTTTGCTTGGAATGCAATTCTCTTAAAGACCTCCAGCTTTTCATTCATGCTACAAATTGAAGCTACTTGCTGTCACTCTGCATTTATTTTAGGTATGTCACTTCCTCTAGCATTTGATGTCACTGTTAAAGTGAAATCCAAGGTGTGTTCTATGTGTTCCGTCAGTTTTTAATCTCATTTTGCAGAATACAGTGGTACCTCTGGTTGTGAACTGGATCCGTTCTGGAGGCCCGTTCCCAACATGAAAAGCCCGCAACCTGAAGCACCGTATCTGCACAGGTGTGCGGCGCAATTTGGCACTTGTGTGCATGCGGCAAAACCCAGAAGTAACCCTTTCTGGTACTTCCGGGTCGCCATGGGACACAACCTGAAAAAACGTGTCACAGCAACAAATGCCGATTGCTTTACAAGAAATGAAGCCAGTCCCTTCCCACTGATAGTGAAGTGTTTTGCTGTCATGTCGTTAGGGCACTTTGAATGGATGAGTCCCTTTACCTTCTGGATGGGGACCAGCACTGATCAAAACAGCTCCCTTTTGTTTACTGCTCTATCATGGCATGGTTGCCTTGGGGGCGCTCTTAGGAATGGGTTTGATGTGCAAACTGTTTCTCTGTTCCCTGCCTCTGTTTCCCTGTGGCCATGGCTTCTTTCTTTTTCTAAGCACCCCAGACAAAATTTCCAGGGAAGGGGAAGCCAGGCGGAAACTCTAACATGGTACAGTCGTACCTTGGATCTTGAATGCCTTGGCTCCCGAACAAATCAGCTCCCGAATGACTGAAACCCAATTTTCGAACATTCTTTTGGAAGCCGAACATCTGATGGGGCTTTTGCAGCTTCTGATTGGCTGCAGGAGCTTCCTGAAGCTAATCAAAAGCCACGCTTTGCTTTCCGAATGTTTTGGAAGTTGAACGGACTTCCATAATGGATTCTGTTCAACTTCCAAGATAAGACTGTATTGTGATTATAGCAGAACACTGATGGGAGGAAGGGTGGTCATCCTGAGCATGCCTGCATCCCTAACCTCTCTTTGTGAGAGGCCTACTCAGCTTATCAGTCAAGAGCTGCTTCTGCAGGAGGAGACAAGCCTGGGGATGGATACCTGACAGCAGCAAGATACCTGACACAGAGAGGCAGTATGAAAATCTTGGAGAAGCCACTCCACAGACACTGCAGACATCATTGGGGACTTAATGGGTTGTGTAGACCACCAACACGGTGTCTTTCCTTGGTTGGTTATAGTGCCTTGCAGATTTCCTGGTCAAATTAAGAACTCTTTCCCACTAAAACAATCTTTGCCACCCTTCAGCTGCTTTGGCCTACAACTCCCATGTAGACTGTATGCTAGAGCTCATGGGAGCATTACTGTACTGCCTGACGCTGATGGGAGTTGTAATTCAAAACTGCTGGAGGGTACCAAATTGAAGAAGGCTGCACTAAATCAACAAGGCAGTAGCTTTGTAGAAAGTGTACATACTCCTCTTGCTGTTCAGCAGAACCCAGGTGGTGCAAAGTTGGTGATCTAGATGTGACACTAGCTCCTGGCTGCAAAATATTTATTTGTACTATGATAAAGTCTCTAACTGTAGGATTAGCAAGACCTCTATTCAGTAGTTCTACTTCAGCAAATTTTCTACTTGTCTTTCCAGTTCACACTGTGGTCTTCAGCCTCCAAAATATCTGCACTTCTTTGCCAAGATTTCTTCTGTCCAATGGCAAGGACACTCTAGCAGTGTCTTTCAAATCTCATTTTGCAGTTTAACATAAGCAAGTGAGCAGATTTTCTGGCATGTATAGATCTTTCTAGTATCTCTTTGGCGATTGTTGGTTTTTCAGAGTACATGCTGCGATAGAGTCTGAGAATGTCTGTGTGGGTAGAAACATAGCTATTTCAGCATTCCATAACTGGACTAAAAGTATCTTTGACTTGTTACTACCGAGATTAAATGGACATGTGCATTTTAATCCCATTTCTTCATGATTTTGGTAGCATCTGCAGGGTCCTCCTTTTTGAGAAAGAGCCAAATGTGCTTGGGGTTCCTTGGCTACAAGTTAACAATCTAGATACTTTTTATCTTCAATCCTGACAATGGCATTGTGGTCTGTGAGATGAAGAAGCCCTCCCACAAAGCCAGCTGGCATGCGGATTTCACTTTGGGGCAATTGCAAGACTTGCCATGTAGTAGCAGAAAAGTGAACATTTGAATTCACCCAAATGCATGGATGGTGTCAGTGGTGCACCATTGTGATTTTGCCACTGCTTTGTTGCAGGGAAATCATGTTGTCCAAAGTGTTCACCATGCAGAACAGTTGTTCTCCACACGGGTGATTCATATGGGATTTCTACTCAGTCACACTATAAACAGGATTAAAAGAGTGACATTTATGTCTGTTAAAACTGTTTGCTACCCACTTTTTTGTTTTTATTTCCAGACTGGCTGTCTGGTCTGCCTTTCCCCACTGCGCCACCCTTGTTGATCATGTAAGCAGCTTGTCTGGCCAGCTTGGAATGGCAAAGCTGCTGTTACGGAATGTAATTCATTTAAACATATCCTTCCTGTTGTATCTTTGTCATTCCTCTCAGTGGCCTTATCAGGGCTGATATTTCCTCCTCCAATGGGCCAGTTAAATATTTTTTTTCCAAATCTTCTTTTTTTAGCTGCTTATTGTTTAGGTTCTTTAATAGAAGCACAATACTGGACTGCTGGTAAATTACTCTACATTGGGTGATTATTTTTCAAAGGGGGAGGACCCATCACTCAATGGCATTAGAACATATACAGTGGTACCTCAGGATGTGAACGGGATCCGGAGCCCTGTTCACATCCTGAACAGAACGTGAGATGTGATTGCGCGTGAGCGGGTCACGTTTTGCCACTTCTGCGCATGCGTGTGACGTCATTTTGAGCGTATGTGCGAGCGGCGAAACCCGGAAGTAACACGCTCCATTACTTTCGGGTTGCCGCAGAGTGCAACCCAAAAGCGCTCAACCTGAAGCACATTCAACCCAAGGTATGACTGTACTTTTATTTATTTATTACATTTATATTCCACCTTTCCTCCATGGATCTGGCATGGATGCTTTAGTTGAAATTCCTGCATTGCAGGGGATTGGACTAGATAACCCTTGGGTAAATTCTAACTCTACAATTCTATGATTCCAAGGAGCCCAGGATGATGCACATGCTTTTCCCTCTCCTTTCTGCAACCTGGTGCCCTCCAGATGGCATTGGGGGGGTTGGACTAGATGACCCTTAGGTCCCTTTCAACTCTATGATTCTAAAGCACATTTAGATGGCATCTATGTGTATACACGAGCATTTTGAACTGGGAAAGACTTCTTCGAAAAGAGATGGACTTTTCCTGAGTGCTTGCTGGGAGAGCTCATAAATACCAAACTGATTTCAGAATGAATTGAATGAAACTCTCCCATCAGTAGTTAGAAAAACATTGAATCTTGCATTCTTGCATTGAGTCTTGTATTCGTGCTCTGCAAGAAGGTGGCACTTGTTGTGTAGAAGTACCATTTCCTTCCACAGGTGGCACTTCATGCCTAACTTTGGAATCTTTGCCCTCATCCCAGACAGCTTTTACCTGTTGAATCCCCAAAGAATACCTCGGGCAGCATTTTCACTTATTTATGTAGAAGATTCACCCCAGGTTTTTGTTTTTCATAAAAACTCAAAGTGACTTGTAGTAAACCATGCCTGTTTTAGACAAGAGTTGCATTTTAGGTTCTGCAACTTTATATGGCACAGAAGTACAGGGCATAAGCAGCAGATGAATTGCATCTTGAGTCTGGGTTGACTGTTCCCACTGTGAGAATGGTGTTGTGAAGGGCTATCCATGTCAGCTCCAGAAAGCAGTCGCATGGGGGTGGAGGTGAGCTCAGTAGTTCCACAAAGGAAACCAGATACTTCAGAAGCCATTTCCTCTCAATTCTGGGAAAATACAAAGCTTGTTGAGGGAAAATTCTGCCTCCCTTCCCATAAACTCTTTTGGGAAGGAAAAACAAACACCTCATTGGGACCTTGGCTGCCCACACTGAAGTGGGCAGGTCCTCCAGGAAGAATATTCTCATTATAAAGCCCCCTGGCAGAGCAAGAGTAGACTCAGAGGGACAACACTGGGCTTCAGAGCACAATAAGAGCACACGACACAGTAAGAGATGTGGGAGCTCCTGATGACCCACTCCACCACTCAGGGAGTCTTCAAGCATTTCTGCTACTGCTGTAGCTGCAGGACTCTGCTGGATTTACCGAAGAAATGTACACATAACAGAAGCCACACTCTGTGGCCCCGAGTCTGTGGCAGAGTGCTACAAGGAAAGGTTGGCTTTACTCTTACATTCATTCAGTCATTCATTCTCTCTCTCTCTTTCTCCCCACCCTCTGCCTTCCCATTGCTTTGTGCTGTATGTGTGGATAGAGAAACTGCTTCTACTTATTAGCAATAATAGTGGAGGTCTCAACATGTGGAGACAAAGAGCTAATTCTCACAAACAGCTAATGAAGTGGTGAACCTGTGCCTGGACTGTGCCACTTCAGGATTCAAGTGGGGCCTCAGGTTGTTGAATGCTCCTCCCTTTACAAATAAAATAAATTCCTTGCATATTGAAAACTTTCTAGCTGTTTTCCTGGCATGCTGGCCTATGAAATTTTTATGTGTGGAAGAGCATTATCATACAAACACACCCAACGAACCTGCAGTCATCTGAGTGGCATAATTCAGAGACAGGTTGACAACTTAACCTAGGCCCGAGAGAGGAGTTGGCCCTGAATCCCTAAAACTGATTCAGGGGCAGGCCAGAGGGAGGCTGATGAACAAGCCCAGCAAACCAGAATTGGTACCATGGACTCTGCTAGAAAACCTCCACTGGCTTGTCAGACAGACATGTATATTGTGTGCAAAAATAAAAGACACTTGTTTTGCAATTTTTGTGACAAGGATAAAGGTATGTGTTGAATGTATTTGCTTAACTTTGCAAAACTATGCTGCTTTCATGACTTTTGTTGTCAAACATTCTGGAATCTTTTTTTCTCATGCAGAAGAGGGTGACGGATGACAAATGGTCTGAAAGGGCACTGAGGAATTTCTAAATCAGCCTTCCCCAACCTGGTGCCCTCCAGCAGTTTTGGACTACGGGGGCAGTTTGGAGCTATAGCACAAAACAGCTCGAGGGCATCAGACTGGGGAAGACTGTTCTAGGGTATTCATGTTGAGAACTGTTGAGGTCTATAATTTTGCTATTTGTTTTAAAGGACAAGCTAGCAGGATTGTCCTGATATCTCTGATCCCACAAATATGTGACTTGCATGCCGGCCTAATTAAATTTGGCTCCCAGTACGTTTCCGAGCACAATTCAAAGTGTTGGTGCTGACCTTCAAAGCCCTAAATGGCCTTGGCCCAGTATACCCAAAGGAGTGTCTTCACCCCCATCGTTCAGCCCAGACACTGAGGTCCAGCTCTGAGGATCTTCTGGTGGTTTCCTCGCTGCGAGAAGTGAGGTTACAAGGAACCAGGCAGAAGGCCTTCTTGGTAGTGGCGCCCGACCTGTGGAACGCCCTACCATCAGATGTCAAGGAAATAAAACAACTTATCTGACTTTTAGAAGACAACTGAAGGCAGCCCTCTTTAGGGAAGTTTTTAATGTTTTAAGTTTTATTCTGTTTTTAGTCCTTTGTTGGGAGCTGCCCAGAGTGGCTGGGGAAACCCAGCCAGATGGATGGGGTATAAATATTACTATTATTATTATTATTATTATTATTATTATTATTATACTACTTTATGTAAGGCAATACAACCGCTTTGGTCTCTGCACCTGGTTGCTAACTCACTAATAACTCTCCATTTTTCAGCTGGATCCACAGACATTGCAAGATAAAGACTGGCAACGCACTGTCATATTGATGAATGGAGTAAGTACAGACAATTCTAAAATGCAAGCTGGCTGCTCCTGACTGTTCTGTTCTGGATTGGATTTTCAGGTCTTGTGCTCCTGGTGACTGAAGACCCATACTCAAATGTTGTTGTTCCACAGACATGGTGTAACATCTGCACACACATGCAGATGATGATATAAAACACTGACAGCAAGCTGCTTGCCAGGCCTGAGCAGCTGTTTACATGCCTGCTGAGGAGCCAGCTTTATAGATTGTTCCTTGCGTGGGTGCAGTCTCCATTAGCATACAGATACAGAGCAGCTTTGAGCATTCAATTGTTGCATAGGAACAGCATGTATAAATTTTCTATGTTGGAAATTCTGCCTTTGTATCGCCCATACTGCCAAAACACATAAGCTCTCTGTTAACAATCTGCACTTCTCCTGGATGGGGAAGATAGGAGAGTTTTATTTCTAATGCAATAATGTTACAGAGGATCTGGACGTATGCAGAATATGCACATCCTGTTCCTGGTGCAGCAACAGACCACCCTAGCTGTCTTTGTAGTCATGCAGGCTGCTTCTTGCACAACAAGGTCTTTCTCTGGAGCCTATTTGACCTTTCAGAGCACTCGGCCTTATTAAATTGGCACCTCAACTATTTGGTCCTATTGATGCCTGGTGTGGAAAATCAAAACAACACTCACAACTGTGTGCCCTTGCAGGCACTTATTTTTAACAAAGGGGACAATGCACTCTGGAATTCTCCTCTGCAATTTTCACTGAAATGAATGGGAATGGCAGTGGCTTGTATTGGAGGACTTCTCAGCAGATCAAATGCCCGCCAGCACTCAGAGCTGCCTGTTTGTAACCACTGAAGTCCTGTTCTCCCTTTAAAATATATGCAATTTTGGCATAGCTTTTTGACAAAGAACGGCACAAGGTGGAATCTATGTAGAACGGGCATCTGTGCACACTGTCTCTTCAATGAGCTGTATTAATAAGCTCCAGTTAACCAGATAAAAGTGGTTTAGTTGGGGGAAATAGTAATTATTTCAGACATAAGTAGTTTTGAAGAACATTAAAATCTCATGCATCATGTAAAATCTTCTTTGACCCTCAGTTACAAGTTGTTGCTCACTTTGGTGTTAATGCTACTGAATACAGAAGTCTCTCTGCTCATTGAATATCAAATGAGACTTGCTGTCTGAATATTGTCTCTTCCTAGTGAGCATGGATAAGCTGCACATTATGCATAGCTGCTATTATTTATATACTTTATATTCTGCTTTTCACATTGCCATGTACTTAGAGAAGCTAACACATTTTCTTTTAAGAAACAGTAAACTACATGTAAAATAAAACAAAAACAAACTGAGAAATCAGAATTTAAAGTAGTAATAAAAGCAGCTGTAAGAGGCCTTACCTTAAGAGATGTTACCGAAACAATTCTAACTGTAAACTCCAGAAACAAAATTTTGCAAGTGTAAGGCTAAAAACAGGGATGGCTAACCTGTGGATCTCAATATATTGAGCCTCAGTGATTGTGAGAGTTGTAGTCCAGCAACATCTGAAGACCCACTTTTTAGGCTGTCCTGGCCTAAAATCTTAGAAAAGTCTGGTTGACTTTCAGTTTGCATTAGTCTTCACATTTCTTTCCACATTAGCTTTGTTATTTCTAACCCCTTTTGACATTTTAGCTTGTTGTTTTGAAGTGTTAAAAGACTCTGTTTGTAATCAGAAGAGACTAATGTGGTATGTAGTTGAGCAGGGGGTGCATTGTTCTGTGTAGTTTTCCCAAGGGAAAGCAGTTTACATGGAGTATGAAAGTAACTCAGTCTGATTGCAGAGCTCAGAACAGAGCAGGTCACCCAGATGATGATCCAAGCCCCTGTACTATTTCATTGTTACTCCTTGTGACTGTTTTTGAATGAGAGAAATCCAACAAGAATTTCTGTTGTTGGGAAGAGTAGCTATGAATCTCCTTTTTCTTCAAGGTTGAAGTGAAGCTGTCTGTGAAGTTCACCAGTAGAGAGTTCAGCTTAAAGAGGATGCCCTCCCGCAAGCAAACAGGCGTATTTGGAGTAAAGATTGCAGTGGTCACCAAGTGAGTTATTTCATCATTTTTCTTTTTAATCCAGGGTTTTTCCTTAAAGCCTTTCCTCTGACCTGACAGTGAACAAAAGTTAACACGTATAATTTGCCTGTTCTCTAACAGATAGTTTTGAGGGGAGGGGGAAGTATCTGTTTTGCAAGCTGCATCATCTTCATTGAGAGCTGCATAAATCTGCTTGGAACCCAAGTTTGTTTACTTTGAACATCATGTGCTATGCTGTGCTCCGGAACTAACCCTTGGTCTCTTCCTATCCTGTGAGATGACTCACCCTGGGATTTTCCAAGCTACCAAGCAGCCATTATGCACCACACTCAAAAAAACATTCGCACCATCTGGATGGTGCTATATTAGTTTTAACCCCTGAACTTTAGTCATGATTCATTTGCCAGCAGAATGTTTACTGGCACTGGAGAACTTGGGAGGGAATCATTATTCTGTAGGCAAAAAACAGGATTACTAAAGCACACATATTAAAGTGACATCTTTAAAAGATAGAGAAGTTGAATGAGGATTTTTAGCTTCCTCTCAGGTATCATCAGCCTTACTTTGAAAAGAAAAGAAAAACACGCGATTCTCTGGAGTCAGGTGAATGGTTTGGCACCCATGGTATGAACTGATGACTGGAATTTTATGGTGTTGGAGTGGGAGAATGTAGCTGCCAGTTCTTTGAACTCTTACTTTTCTGCACATCAATAAACTTTGTACTTGTGAGCAGCATGGCATATTGGCTTCAATATGATACTCACAAGCTTAGGGGCAGATCAGAAATAGTACGTAACTTTGAAAACGATAAATAGCTGTACATCTTGAACAACAGTTTCATTGTTTTTATTTCTTGACATATTAATTCTGTAAATTTGTATTAGTATTACTTTTGAAAATAAATACAAAATGATACCGAAAAAAGAAATGCCTGCCTTCAAATGCAGGGAGCCTCCAGTTTTTCCACAGAATCGAAGGCAGTTTGAAATTGCTTTCTTGCTTGTGGTGTATGTACATTCACACATACTGTATTTTTAGCTCTATAAGACGCACCAGACCACAAGACGCAGCTAGTTTTTGGAGGAGGAAAACAAGAAAAAAATATTCTGAATCTCAGAAGCCAGAACAGCAAGAGGGATCGCTGCGCAGTGAAAGCAGCAATCCCTCTTGCTGTTCTGGCTTCTGGGATAGCTGCACAGCCTGCATTCACTCCATAAGACGCACACACATTTCCCCTTACTTTTTAGGAGGGAAAAAGTTAGTCTTATAGAGCAAAAAATACGGTAATTATTGCCTTTGCCTTTACTGAACTGGACCTCTTCTTGCAGGAGAGAGAGATCAAAGGTGCCTTACATTGTGCGCCAGTGTGTCGAGGAGATTGAGCGTCGTGGCATGGAGGAGGTGGGCATTTACCGAGTCTCTGGCGTTGCCACCGATATCCAGGCTCTGAAAGCTGCTTTTGACGTCAGTGAGTATCAGCTTCTAAGGTTTTCATTTCCACTAAAAATGAACAGAGTCAGTGCTCCACTCACTCTACAAACAGTTACTAGGGCCAGTCTCAATGGAAGTAGTTCAGAAAAGGAAGTGATCTGCAATGCAGTTGTTTCTAACGTACATGCTTTAGCTTAACTGCGAAATGAATGTTGTTTAGATTTTCAAATAGAAAAGAAGCTGGTTCAATGCATCAAGCAGAAGTATTTCACAAGAAACTGTGAGATAGGTATGCATTGTGGCTAACTGTCATGTGTGCACTGTTTCAAACACCAGTGGTGGCAGCGCACTGGAGCCAGGGTAAATGTTAATGAGTACACAGCCAGAGTGTGCAAGCCCATGGCATATTCCTGATCCTCCTAAAGCTCTACCATCGTTTTTGAATTGAGCAAACAATTTCAGCAGAGAGGAAGTTCAAAAGCAACACCCAAGTAGCTAAAAGCTCTGCTCCCCTCACATTTCCCTTCCCCTCCCTCTATTTCAGATAACAAAGATGTCTCCGTCATGATGAGCGAGATGGATGTGAATGCCATTGCAGGGACCTTAAAGCTCTACTTCAGAGAACTGCCTGAGCCCCTCTTCACAGATGAACTCTATCCCAACTTTGCTGAAGGCATTGGTGAGAATTTGATGACTAACAAACATACTACTTCAGGATTGCTGAATCAATTGGGAGGAAATGTGACTGAAGATATTTGGCAGAAACTCCTTCAGGGCATCCTCTTACCCAAAATAATGCAAGAATACTTAAAGCGTTAGAAATGTAACTGCTTTAGAATTGTTAACATTCCTAATGTTTTAAGTATTTTAAATTGCAACATTTTCTCATAGGGGAGTGTTTCCAGGCTGCTGATAATATTGTTGCATCTTCCAGACTTTCAGATCTGCAAATCCCCTTTTTTGAAAAGTGCCAGCCAGAACTGTACACTGTTTTCCATTTGTGCAGTAGACAACAATCCCTTTCCTGATAATATCTAGCATGCAATTGGGCCTCTTTTTTCATAGCTGAGGCTAATAACTGGGCCAGGTTTGGCTCTGCAGTCTGTGAGGCACAAGTTTGTAATGTATTAAGTTTCAGTCCTTCTTTAGGAGGCAGCTTCTAAACCAAAATTAGGTCAGTTCCTGGACCTGTGTGTAGCTTGATGCTGCAGAGGGAGGAAAAGATTCAGCTGCCCAAGAGAAGTTAGGGCAGCAGAGTTCAGGATGGATTGGGGGAGCAGTGAGGATGTGCCTGTATTGAGCTTGGTCTCTGGATTTTATTTTTTGTAACTTGAGTGAAACATATTATGTACTTTGGGCACTTCCAGACTGTTGCTATTTTTGATTGGGGGATTCAATCACATACTAGCAGATCAGGTTACACAGTTATAGATTATTGAGAGGACTTGCACAACACGCCTGTTTCCTCAGAACATTGAGTGACATGAATACGCACTGGAAAGTGTGGGATAACACTCGCTTTGGCACAGTTATCTAACTTCCCAGCAAACAAATCAGAATGATCAATAACAGACATAATCTAATCTCCCCACAGACAAATAAGAATAAATGCACAATAAACAAATTGTCTGGATGCAACCTTTAACTGTTATTTATATAAGATTGCTTAATAGCATAGGGTTTTGCTCAGAGCAGACCCATGGAAATGAATGAACTTGATTAAGTTATGTACATTAATTTCAGTGATGCTACTCTGAGCAAATAACATAAGGAAAGACTGTTGACAGCAATAATCTCGGGGGGGGGGGGTTGTTGTTATAGTTTAATACCACCCTTTGTTATTTCATTCAGAAATATGAAACGATAAAATACAATTAAAATCCAATATTATTTTTTAAAAATCACAAAATGGCCTTCAGCCTAAAGGCCTTGCAGAATTTAAAAAAAATCTTCACTCTAACGATCATAAAAGAGTGGGAGGAGCCAGGCTAGCCTCCCTTCCATGCCTTGTGAAACTGCATGGTGTGCTCCCATCCTGACACTTTCCCCCCTCTCCTCCTCTAGCACTTTCAGATCCAGTTGCTAAGGAAAGCTGTATGCTGAACCTACTGCTGTCTCTTCCAGAACCCAACCTTGTCACATTCCTTTTTCTCCTGGACCATTTGAAAAGGTAATGCTAGATGTCCTTTTTCAGCATTGACCATCTCTCAGTACTTACTATGGAACTCCTGGAATGCATTCCTAGGCATTGTTGGGAGTAATAACTGAACGCATATGGTTGATAGACCTGGTCAAGACACCTTTTCAGCTTGGCTCTAAGAGAGACTACTGCTCTGAGATGGCTCGTCTGCAGTGGTAGCTCATACGTAGAAGTGTTGGGGTGTCACTCCTTGTCCTCGTTCCTCTTGTACAAACCCCATGGATTGCTTGCCACTCTAGTGTTCTTATAAAATAACAACGTTCATACAAGTATTGGAGAACTGACTTAGGGCCCATCTCTGCCCCAGTTTCAAAATTCATATCAACCAGTACTTGAGGAACAATAACTTTTTTAAAAACTTCAAAGCTAACATTCATTGCGATGCAGATAACAGAATATAGTGAAAATCTGGCTTTCATAGAACTTTAGATGGACAGTCCTGTTCTTATCACCTTTGCATCTGCTGCTGCCACAATCTGTTATCACAAATAGCTTCTTACAGTGGCAAAGACCTTCAATGGAGCACCTCTTGTCTTTGTTATAAAAACTAAAACATAATTTGCTAGGATTTGAAGTCTTTGCAAGGGTGGTATAAATGAGAACCATCTTCTGAGCTGCAGAAGTGAAACTGTGTCTTTCTTTCCCTCCCTCTGCTGCCTCTACCCAATTGCTTCAGGGTTGCTGAGAAGGAGAACATCAACAAGATGTCACTTCACAATCTGGCAACTGTTTTTGGACCAACGCTGCTCAGGCCATCGGAAAAAGATAGTAAAATCCCTGCTAATCCAACTCAGCCAATAGCCATGACTGATAGCTGGTCACTAGAAGTCATGTCCCAGGTAAGGAAGTGGGATAGCCCAGGAAAAGTTTTGCAACTTAATGAATGCATAGTGTCCCCAAGGCAAGGCAAAGCCCAGTGGCTCACCTTGTGGGATTAAGCTTGCTCTAGCTATCAGCCAGTCACTAATGTTGCTGAAAGTTTTCTCTGTGTTTTGTTACATAACATAATAAAAACAGTAAACTGCCGTAGGAAAGTTATTGAAGAGTGGAAATGCATTCTTTAAATAAGTAAATGAACAGATAGCTTAATTTTCCCGTGGATTGTGCTCTAACCTGGATCTCCCGTATACAGCATCCAAAATCTGCTACATAAAGCAGTTGCCCTCATAGTTAGGTCACTTCACTACACTGGCTTTCATTGACCTGTTTTCTTCTTTGTTTTCCAGGTCCAAGTTCTTCTCTACTTCTTGCAGCTAGAGACTATCCCCACCCCTGATAGCAAGAGACAGAGTATCCTGTTCTCCACAGAAGTGTAGGAGCCTTGATCAGTCCGTGTGAAATTTGCCATGGGTGTGAACTGCCCCACTCTGGGAATGAGAGAAACACATTACTCCTTCAGACATTCCTGGTCTGTCCTTGCCTACCAGGAGGAAATAAGGCCTTCAGTCCCTCTGCTATTTGCCAGGCAATGATAGGCTGAAGACTTTTTTTAAAAGAAAAAGAAAGAAAGATTCCTTCCTCTTTTGACCACTAGAACAAGAAAGAACTGGGCCAGGCTGTGCTGTGAGTTTTCAACCAGCAGAGGGTAGCCCTGAGCAGCAAAAACTGTTTCTTGTGGGGTATGTGAAAGAACAGATTCCTCTGTGGGTTTTGTTTTTTTTAATGGAATTAATTTTATCTTTGGGAAGCTTCAAGATTTCTACTTGGACCTC
This sequence comes from Podarcis raffonei, assembly GCF_027172205.1. Classification (NCBI taxonomy): domain Eukaryota; kingdom Metazoa; phylum Chordata; class Lepidosauria; order Squamata; family Lacertidae; genus Podarcis; species Podarcis raffonei. The sequence goes on from NC_070617.1 coordinate 27,028,017, forward strand.
TTGTGAAGAGCAAAAGGATATATCAAAACTGTAGCTTTAATAGCTGCTGTTTTGGTTTTTAATGGAATACTGCAAAGTATATGCATTTATGATGCCCTCTACATGGAAATTTAAATCTTGATTTCAACTAGTCTCTTTTTAATAAATTAATTAATGAATTAGAGGCTTCATATACAATCAGACCTCTTGGTTGGTTGTTGTTTTTGTCACAGACTTGCCTCTTTTCTTGGAAATGGAGAGAAGAAACCACATTTTCTTGCCTTTTGTCCCTTTTTGGGTAGGGGTTGATAAAGGAGGCACTTCCTGTTGCATCATATTAAGGCCAGTGTGGTAAAGGAGACTGGGGGAGGGTGTGATGATGGCAAGTATTTAGATGACCTTACTTTATGAACCAAAAAAATAATGGGCAATGCTAAAGTGAAAGATTTGCTAAATTCTTCAGGCATTCTAAATAGAATAGAAGATCACTTGCAAAATGAGGAGCTTCATCCCATTTCCCCATATAAAAAAGAAAAAAAAACTTTTATCCAGTTCTCCACCCAGATGATGAAGGCTGTGCCTACACATAAACACCATAACATTTCTTCAGAGATCTGGGGACAAATGTCAATGGCTGTCTCCCAGCTGCTTGACCTAAACTTTCATCAGAATCGCTTTTTCGATACTTGAATTTTTATGTTCTTTCTTGAGACTTTGTATGTTGCTTATGGAAATTGTCTTTTCCACCTCAACCCCTTTTTTGCTGGTAAATATAAATGTTTTGATAAGATGTTTGATAACCTACACAATGATGGTTGATTGAGCAGGGAGCATTTTGTATTTTTCAGAAATCCTAGACATTCATGGACTTCAGAGCAGCCGCATCTAGGCACCAGTGAATTATACCACTGGGAAAGGATCAGTGCTGGGAACTGGAAACATGAACTAATTGTAGAGTCCTCAAATGGACAGGGAGGTTTTTGCTTTTGCTCTGATTTTACATTATATTTGGGGAGATATTTTGCCTATCGCTTCCCACTTGGTCATCCAGCATAATTTTTAGTTATACCCATACATGCCACCAGTTTTACCAAGAAGACCAGAAACCGCTTGCAGGCAAGGGAGAAGAAGACAGAGCCCCTCCTTCCTTATTAAAAGTGTGATAAAGGGCTAAGATGTTAAACTAAATTGTTGGCTTGGTTCAGGAGAAGGATTGAAGTAGGGAATGAGACTCCCACAAAGGTTTGTCATGTTCCTAAGTTCTGATAAATAAAAGTGATTCTCCTTGTTAAACGAAACTAAAAGGTAGTGGAGAAATGTATGCTTTGACAGCCTTACTGATGGGTTTTTTTTTGGTACTGTTCCATAATGTCAGCTGCTTTGGGTATTATGAAATCACACATTCCGAAAGAGAGGAGAGGTTTTGTCATTTTCTATGTGTATTCCCATACCTTTCATGTTCCTTAAAATTATTCATATGGGAATCTGATATTGCTTAGCTCCTCTTCCTACCAAGGCTACGATACTGTCCCTGTTTAGACGTAACCTATTTCAGCTTATTATTTTATTGTTCTCACTTTATTTTATACTGTTATTGTTTTTCTAATTGTCATTATTGTATTTTAACAATTTTTCTGTAAGCCACTCACAGAACTTTGGTTACAGAGTGGCATAGAAATACCGTTAATTAATAAATTAAATTATTAAGCCAAGATATGCACGAGCCTTGCATTCGTGTGCTTCGTTCTGTCCTTCCTCCCTTCTCTTAAACAACAGAAATTGCTGCCAAAAAATGGTGTGATAGCCAGTAACATAAATGGCTTTCAAAAAGCAGATTAGGCAAATCTTATAGAGGATAAGCCCTTCAGTGGCTATTAGTTGTGTTGCCTACATGGTACCTGCAGTGTCAGAGGCACCAGGAAGAGGGTTGTGTGGTGCTTTGTGAGCTTCCCATAGGAAGCATGCTGGACTATGTCTTTGACCTGATCCAGCTGCAGGACTCCTGGTAAATAGTGTGCAGCAAGTGAAGTTGATCATTTACAGCTTTCACAGTTTCAGGCACTGATTAGAACATGGTAGCCATAGTCTCTTGGTTTGGATGTAACAAGAAACTATGGTAAAGTTACCCAGTACTGTATGTCTTCAGTCATGGGACACAGAGAAGAGAGAAAGGGACAGCATTTGCATGCACAAAGTTCATTCGTATTTTGGCTTAGTAAGCCAAGATATGTTATATCCAAATGGGGCTGCAGCATGTGTTCTTCTCTAGACTAATTTCACTATAATTTAAATTCTGCTTCTCCCATTTCCCTTGCTGTTCAATCAAGCCTTTAAAAAGAAGTGTGGATTGCAAAGTATTTGTGGAGGTGCTAAAAAAAAAAGTGAAGGTATCTAACATGCTATTAAATTTAGTATTATTATTATTATTAGAGGTAAAAAATAATGGGATAAGTCTGTTAACAGGAAGATATACTGTCTGAATTGCAGTTTTCTACCCTTCTACCATACAACCATTTCTCTTTCTGTCCTTCTAAGCCAGCTTTCCTCAATTGCTGTGCTGGCTGGGGTTGATGAGAGTTACAGTCCAAAACATCTGGAGAGCACTAGTATGAGGGAGGATGTTCTAGGCAATGGTTCTCCCCTATGGCTTTATAGGGGACGGACGCATGAGCTATGGGGCTGGGCAATGATTGACCAAGCTACTGTATTTACGCAAATCTAATGTGTCATCGAATCAAATACGCACCTCAATTTTCAAAACCTTGAAACCAAAAAAGTATTTGCTATATCAGCAGTGTTTTTCTAGCTTGCAATCAAATCTAATGCACCATCAAATCTAATGCTCACCCTAATTTTTGTGATGTAATTTGGCCAAAAAAGGTGCACATTACATTTGAGTAAATACGGTATCTCAGATTCCTTCCCACTTAGTAGAATGGCAGAATTGATTAATCCCACTCCATATTGATGATCAATGTACTGGACAAAACTCGATTGTTGAGGGATTTGGGGGTGGCCATGCAAGGCTAGGGGTGAAGGAAGACTTCAGATGTTGGGATCTTTCCATGGATTCAGGATACAAACAGATTCTAGGCTGAACTGAGCTTGCCTCCTTTGGCTCTCTTCAAAGATGGAAAAGCGGGAGGAGCATGGGTCATCCTGTCCAAATATCCCAAAGTATCTTGTTAGCAAAGGATCCCCCTATGATACAGTATCATAGCATCCCTGTTTGGTCAATTTTTGGTACGGCACTAAAAGTTTATATGCACACTTTCTTTGGATTTACACAAGCCTGTTCCTGGGAAGTTTGGGGCCACCCCAAGTATAAGAGATAGTCCTTCCTTGACATTCCAGATAGTCCTTCCTTGACATTCCAGTCATACTTGTATTGCAAGTTCAACTGGTCTCACAATCACAGTCTTTCATGTAGTTGTACTGGACTTGTATTACCTGAAGAACCAGCACAAGGGAGCTGCAGAGATTGGTGGTGCTTAAAGAGCTAATCAGATCCTCTACAATGACATGGAAGCCTTAGAGAGGCCTTAAATGTTTTTCTTGAGATGCGGGGGGCTGGGGGGAGGGTTGCTTTGACCCTGTTCTGAGAACTGTAATTTCTTAAGGGCTTCGTCTTTTTTTGTCTTATTATTTTGAATTTGCACCACTTCTCATTCAAAAGGGGCTGCTATTTTCCTTTGTGCAACATTGGTTGTTACTTATCTATAGCTGCGGCTTACAACTGGAAAAGCAATACTACAAAGACTACAAATGTGCCAATTCACCTTGCCTGACTTATTGGTTTTTAAAAATTTACATAAAACTGTAATTTTAATATTGAATTGATACTTTATACTGCATAGTTGTAGGGAGGATGCCTTTGCTTTGGAAACCTTGAGAGCTGCTTTGATGAGCAGGTGAATTCTTACATGGAGGGGAGGCATGTAGATGTGGGAGAGATTGGACAATTAATTTAGGCAATTAATTGTTTTTATTATTAGTATTAATAATTATGAATTATTTCCTGAATAATTGCAATTCTGAGCTGGGAAACAAGGGCACTCAATTTAAACTGATCTGAAAATTGAGAAAGGGCGTTTTTTTTGTTTTTTTAAAAAAATGATCTCTTAAGCATGCAACATACTGTAAAAATGATCCAGATTTTCAAGTGAAGGGGTTCTTATTTCCCCTGCTTGGAGTTTTCTTAAAACCACCAGGACTGCCTTTCAATATACTGGTCTCCACATCAGCATGGCTTTGCACCTGAGGATGAAACATAACTGGGGTGATGTGGGCAGGTGATAAGCAAGTCACTACTTCATAGGAAAGCCCCTCAAGACAAGGATTCCCTCCTTCTAGAGGGTGCCTCTGTCCCACTGCCTGCCTAAGCTGCTACTATAAGCAAGGGCTTCTACTCAGAGCTTAGGGTTGCCCTGCTCCCAAGCTCACAATTTCCAAACTGAAGTCCCTATCTGGGTATCAAGACTAGTGCTTCCTCCACCTCATTTGGGCAGAGGAGGCTTAGCCTTCCCCTGGCACTAATGCAGCACTCTGGCATCACATACTAGGTTGGGGAAGCGGCTTGCTCGTCTGTCAACACTGGCAAATGCATGTGTGATCTTAGTCCCCTCCATGCGCCTCTCAAAGACAAGCAACAGATTACCAGATTGGTTAGTCTTGGAGGTGGTTATTCCTCCAATCTTTTCAGAGATTTAAAGAATGGGAGTGGCAGGAGGGGAACAGTACCACTTGAGTGACTAAACTAAACCAAACCAAACCAAAGAAGTATGCAGCATTCTTCTAAAGCTCCCCACCCCAAAAGGGGGAAAGTCCTCTCTTTTGCAGTAGCCTAATAACTTTGCATCACATTTGACCAAGAATTGGTTGAGTGAATAAAGGGTTGTATCCAACATTAGTTACTGTATATTCAAAGGAAAACCATCAAAATTAATAAACATCACTAATTTATGTCCATTAATTTCAGTGGGTCTGCTCGGAGCAGCACTCAATTAGATACAACCCAAGGTGTTTTGACCATACTAGGTTGTTTGTGAATGCAAAAAAACTGATAACCTATAGTTTCAGGTTAGGCTTTCCCTCTACCTACCTTTAAAATACATATTCTGAAAGGATTTTCTCTTATTCTGCTCCACTGTGAATTCTGGAAGCTTGGGCAACTGATTTTTTTCACATTCAGGTGCCAACTATAGCAGGGAGCCCGGCCCTCCAATGGTGATCCCATTCTTCTGGGATGCATTTGGTGTATAGCTCGGAAATTTCAAATTAGTTATAAGTGGGTGGGCATATATTACAGGTTTTGCATATCACTGATAAACCAAGATGATAATCTTGGCAGATAATCTTATGGAATCTTTTGAAGATTAATTTCTATGCCTTAATGTTATAAAATACAACTTTAGAAGGCCTCTTCCTAATCGCTTCCAAGAAACCCAGGGTGTTTTTATTCTTCTTCTATGATTCCAAGTTCCTTATGTAGCTTTCTCAATGCTCTGGTTTTAAAACATCAAGTTACCTATATTCCATTTTACAGAATGTTATCCATAGCATAGATCCTTAATATTATTGGGTGTGAATGACTGAGTGAATGAATACGATATTGTGCCCTTCCAATATAACTTCCCTGTGTTTTGCTGTTATTGTTTAAGAACAACCAAGAGAGCCCTGTTGCCTATCAATTCACAGCAAGGGTTGAACCACAATGATAGAATTCCCATCCCGTGGTCACTCAAGGAAGATAGTTCTGAACAGCTTTAGGTTTGCTTTTGGAGCTTTGAGTTAGGGTGGTAACACTGGGATCAGCTGTTTTATTTGTGCTGTAACTGAATTATCATGGGATAGATTTGCTTTTTAATCTACCATTTCCTGCTTCAGCCCTTGTGGCTGTGGAAGTGGTGACTGAGGGGACTGGCTGTCCATTCTGCACATGTGCCCTGCTGAATGTGCTACATGGTTTAATATCTCACACATCATAATAAGGGCCACACAGATCTTGTGTCGGTTTTTTCAGCTCCTATCCCAAGAGCTTGTCAAGGGGCACAAAGACTAATGGAAGATTACTTGTCTAATCAGACCAGTTTCACACATACAGTAGTGAACATTCCAAAGCCTGTTATAGGCAGGGGGCGGGTTCCTGTTTTCTTCTAATAAACCTTCACAGACCAAACAATTCTGCACTTGTAGGTAGAGAAGAGGGAAACTCCTGGCCTCAGCAAAGCTCTGCATGTGCACTGTCATGGCTGGATTAACATTTAAGTATACTGCAGTCTAATGACTTATGGCTTCTCAGCACGCTTCTTAGCATGTGCCTGTTAACTCTACAAGAGTAAGCAAATGTAGAGGTTCTTCATTTCCTTGGCTCTGACCACAAGAGTCTCCACAGGAAGGATGCCTTTAGTATGCTTCGGGTTATAAAACAATTGCTAGTGTCATTTCAGTAGGAATGTATCACTCTTATTTTTCCATACTTCATCACTCCTTTTGTATTATAAGCATCACTCTCCAGATTAGTGTCAAGGAAGGTATTCCTCCAGAAAGTTTCTTACAACTGATTCATAAGAGAGAAAAAGAATCATCAGAATAAAGTGTACATATCCTCGGTCATCTCTTCGTCACCATTATGTTCTGGTCCTCTTTTCACTGACAACCCTTCTGGCAGTCTGTGCAAATATTTACCAGTACTTAAAAGTTAGCTCTGGGTTTCACTGCTTTGTGGCCTTTAGCATGATCAGGGAAGAATGCAGGGCTTACGAAGGGGCAGAACTGTAATTCAGGTAGAAGCTTGCTTACCGTATTTTTCGCTCTATAGGACGCACTTTTTCCCCTCCAAAAATGAAGGGGAAATGTGTGTGCGTCCTATGGAGCGAATGCAGGCTCCTTGGCTTCGCGGTGACGCGCCTGTCCTGGAAGCCGGAGGAGGAACAGAAGGGTCTCCTTCTGCTCCTTCTCCAGCTTCGCTGAAGCGTGCTGCGCCTTCTCCCTCTCTGCGCAGCGCCTCTCCTGTGAAGGAGAGGTGCTGCGCAGAGAGAGAGAGAAGGCGCAGCACCCCTTGAGCAACGCGCCTATCAAGCGAAGCCGGAGGAGGAACAGAAGGGTCTCCTGTTCCTCCTCCCGCTTCACAGCGATGCGCCCGTCCTGGAAGCTGGAGGAGGAACAGAAGGGTCTCCTTTTGTTCCTTCTCCAGCTTCGCTGAAGGGCGCTGCACCTTCTCCCTCTCTGCGCAGCGCCTCTCCTGTGAAGGAGGGGCGCTGCGCAGAGAGAAGGCGCACTGCCCCTTCAGCGACGCATCTGTCCTGGCTTCTGCTTTAGCCCTGCGCAGCCTCTTTGGGCAGGGGGAGCCTTCATCCCGCTGCCCTGAAGAGGCTTGGCGCGGTTACCCCAGAAGCCAGAACAGCCACATGTTATCCCAGAAGCCGGATCCCTCTTGCTGTTCTGGCTTCTGGGGTTCAGAATAATTTTTTCTTGTTTTCCGCCTCCCAAAACTAGGTGCGCCCTATGGTCTGGTGCGCCCTATGGTGCGAAAAATACGGTAGTTATCAGTGGTTCCTGCTCTGTTCCAAAAAGCTAAGTAAATCAGCCAGATTACTTGCAGGAAGCAAAACCTGCCACATCCAGAAAAACTCAGGTCACCAGGTGCAGGCTTACTTTCACTGGTGTACCTTCAGTTAACACCAATTTACGTTCTTTATATAACAGTGGGATTGCCATTCAGTCCTACATGTAAAAAGACAAGGTACTTGGGAATGGCAAAAACATGCCTTCAGCATCACATCCCTTCTCACCAGTCTGGAGATTAGGACTAAGGTTGATGCAGCACTAGCAATGTAATGTAATCCCGACCATAACAGAGGGTCTTAGACAAACTTTTGACAGGATTTGTTTATGTGAATTCAATTCCTGAGGCAGGATGATTTACAGGAGAATTCCTTCAAGTAATTTCCAGTCAATATCCAAGGTTAGCCATCACTTAGTGTTCAGCCAATTCTTTGAGAAGGATCACTCGAGTAGGATTCCTGATTCTGAATGAGAGTTGAATCTGGAAATGGCCTTCTGGGTAAAGATTATTCACCCAGATTAATCTGGATCTCCATGTAGCAGGAATGGTCACATAATATTTCCTGCAGGGAGTGCTAATGCACATGATCAGCCTTACATTGATAAACAATGAAAAAATATTTTAAGAGGGTAAACTTGCTGACAGTTACTCCCCTTTGATCATGTCCTATACAAGTCAGCATTTTTTATCATTGGTCAGGAAGAAACTACTCATAGTTTATAAATGTGTACAAAAGTGAATGCATATGTTCTGGTAATGTGATGGCATGTTTTGACCAAGAAGAGAGGTGACAGGCCTCCTGTGAGTAATTGCTTTCTATGATAAAAGGTAAGGATTCATGAAGGGATATCATGCAGTAGCTGCATTTATCACATGAATACCGTAGGAACTCTTGCCCTCACTGTGTTACAGTCAAAATAAGCTATAATGAATATAGATGAAATTATTAGTGATGGTTGTAAGTTACTGTGTGGAAAGGACAGCAAATAGGCTATTTTATTATAAACGGGTTTCTGTCTTAATCTTTCCTTCTGTTAAACTAACATTCTCACAACTTGAAAAGATCTTTTGGCATTAGCTTATTTGAGCAAGTTGGAAAAAATGAAGTTGATTTTGCACTGACATCCTGCTTTACAGGCCTTGTATCATTTTAACCATGACCCATCACCCACATGTATGAAATGCTGGCAGTAGATATGACTCAGTCCACGTTTGCTATTCTAGATCTCATTAATTTCAGTGGGAGAGTTAAGCCTGTACTGTATTGAATTTTCTACTGAAATGAGGGGAACCAAGAAGTTGCTAATTTTGGCTGGTGGTTTTCCCATGACACATGCCCTGCAATTAAAAAACAACAACAATCAGATAATACCCAAGGATAGCCCAAGGGTAAATTAGTATGTAAATATTAGGTTTGTTTAAATTTTGGAGTTATCTTGGATGAATGATCACAAAACTGAAGCCCACAAAAATGTATTAACAGCTGGAAATGCATCATTCAGCATCTTCAACGTAGAAGTGATTCTGTTAACTGCTTCTATGTCAGAATTAAATTTATACAAAGCAGTAGAAATACAGAATAAAAATACTGAGTTATACAGCTAAAGTAATCAAGCTGAAATAAGGTAAAAATTTATGAGTTCGACAATATGAAATATGCATCCTTTTTCTGTGGTTTTACTTGGACTTGCCTATGTAACTTCTGTAACTTCCTTCTGTTAATGATCCATGTTGAATTCAGAGGAAAGCAGATGAATAAACTATTTATTTAAGTATAAATGCAATTAAATTATATAAATGCTTGCGTTTTCAGCTTATAGAGAAGGGTTTTTTTTTGTTCACTGCTAGGTCACATTTCAGCCATGAAGCTAATATTTGTTGTCATTGTTTTTAAGACCGCCTTCGTGTTTTAAAAGCATTTTTGCATTGGCATTTTATACTGCTTCAATATTCCTTGCTTCAATATTCCAAAGAGTCCAACTCAGAAAAGTAAAACAGTAAAGTTGATTCTGAAGAGAGATGCTGAGCACTTGGAACTGCTGTGGAATATAATTGTTTTTCTAGTGCTTTTGTCTGTCTGGAACAGGTCCAAAAAAAACAGCAAAAAGTTAGAAAATTTAAAAGGTGTCATAAAAAAGAAGGGAATGAAAAGGGACTGAAAAACCTGTATTTGGGAAACAAGGAGATCCAAGGCATTTGTAGTCTTTGTTTGTACACAATGTTAAATAAATTTATTCCGTATCTGTTTAATGGACTCAGCTCGTCTTATTTCTCAGCAGGCTGTATCTGGAACAGAATGAATATGTGAAGCATTCCTTGAAGACAGGACTAACTGAATATCCTAGCACCATGGGGACAGAACTTAATTTGAACCAGGGCTCAGCTCCAGAGCCGGTGTCTAAATGCCCGGAAACAGCCATAGTATAGAAAATGTTTCAGAGCATCTACAGAATGTATTTCCCTTACCTCAGGAGACTGTTCCCCGTGGGGTTGTAACTGATAATCAACAGTTAGGTACATACAAAAGCACAATAAACTCCACAAAACAGTATTGTTGTTTACTACAAAAAAACAACAACTGAAATAGAAGCCACCCCACAGCTTCTTTCCAAACTTTTCAAGTTGGTGACACACTTTTTGGACATGCATCATTTCACAAAACAGCAATTCAGTTTTGCATCATTTCATGACACAGTAATTCAATTTTACAGTACAAGCAAACCGGAGTTTAAACTAAACCTTTCAAGCCCCAGGAGGAGCATGGGGTTCGTTCATGTGACACACCTACACACTGCAGCTGAAACACTAACGTGCCGTGACACACAGTTGGGAAAGCTCTGCTATAATTAACTTATACGCCAAAATGACTCCCCCAACTCCCAGATAGTAACCTCTCCCAAATACATCCTTAGCAGTCCTCCACATTCAAGCCTCACTCTCATAAATTCCCACCAACCATCCAGATATCTAGTCCCCAGCCAACCAGTTATTAAAGGGCAAATACAGGTGCAGGTATATTGTCAGTATGTCATGCTTTTGCTGCAGGTTTACTAATATACCTGCAAGGATCATGCCTGCTACATAAAAGCATGGGGCTGTCAGACGTGAGTGTCCACCCTTTAAAATGGTAGACTAATTCATATTTAAATTTGAACAGAGATATTAAATAAACTAAGATTATATCATACTGAATATGTATATGTCAGAAATGATGCAACTGGATTCCAGAAAGCTCTTGTAGTGCTATTTTCTGTGCCTTTTTTGTTCTTAAACAGAGCCACTGGGCATTTACCTGGCCAGACACTGCAGGTATATTATTATTATTAAGAGTATTGATCATGCACATTGCAGCTATTTGTACAAAAGAAGACTGCAGTTCAGCAAAATAAGAAATGTATGTGAGCTCCTGTACAAAGCCCCTGAGGCTGCACATAAAAATCAATACAGTGGTACCTCGGGTTAAGTACTTAATTCGTTCCGGAGGTCCGTTCTTAACCTGAAACTGTTCTTAACCTGAAGCACCACTTTAGCTAATGGGGCCTCCCACTGCCGCTGCGCGTTTTCTGTTCTCATCCTGAAGGAAAGTGCTTAACCCGAGGTATTATTTCTGGGTTAGCGGAGTCTATAACCTGAAGCGTATGTAACCTGAGGTACCACTGTATTGTGGTTGCATGTTCCCCAGGAAAATGTTGGTCAGTCACATCTTATAACAGGTGAAGCTTCCAAATTGCAGTAATCCAACCAGGATTTGTGACTATGATGTACACCTCCAACCTGGCTCAACAGCACCTTTACCCTGTTTGCTAGCCTGCCTCCAATCCATCATTATAGGCACCAATTAAAGACCTCCAAAGCTACTGTGGATGCTCATGAAATGGAGAGAACGAGCTGTGTATCATCAGCATATTGACAACGCCCCAGTCCAAATCCCTGGATAAATATTCCCTCTGGTTCCATATAGATGTTAAATATTTGCTTGCTGGTTTGCAATACTTATCAGCTGCACTTTAGCTGAACCTCTCACAGTAGCTTCAAAAGATAATAAAAACATGGATAGGAACAGCATAAAACAAAACCACAGCAGGACAGCGTAAAACAAAATTATAGATTAAAAACATTGGAAAATAAGGTTTTTACCTGGTGCTGGGAAGAATAAGATGGTGGGAGCAGATGAAGCTCCTTTGGGATGGAACTTCAAAGTCAGAGGCAACAATGGAAAAGCCCCTGTCGCTGCCAGCATTTCACTTCAAAAGTCAGGAGAATCAAGAGCAGGACTGTAGAGGATGATTTTTAGCACCTGAGCAGCCTCATGTGGAAATGGTTGGAGAAGGACCACAGCTGAGTGGTGGAGCATCTGCTTTGCATGCAGAAGGTCCCCGGTTCAATCCCTGGTCTCTTTGGGTAGGACCAGGAGACACCCCTGCTTGAAACCCTGGAGAGCCACTACCAGTCAGTGCATGCAATACTGAGCTAGATGGGATGGAGGTCTGACTCCATAGTAAGGCAGCCCCCAAGTTGTTCAGGGCTTTATAAGTAAAGGTAAAGGTACCCCTGCCCGTACGGGCCAGTCTTGACAGACTCTAGGGTTGTGCGCCCATCTCACTTAAGAGGCTGGGGGCCAGCGCTGTCTGGAGACACTTCCGGGTCACGTGGCCAGCGTGACAAAGCTGCATCTGACGAGCCAGCGCAGCACATGGAAACGCCATTTACCTTCCCGCCAGTAAGCGGTCCCTATTTATCTACTTGCACCCGGGGGTGCTTTCAAACTGCTAGGTTGGCAGGCGCTGGGACCGAGCAACGGGAGCGCACCCCGCCGCGGGGATTCGAACCGCCGACCTTTCGATCGGCAAGCCCTAGGCGCTGAGGCTTTTACCCACAGCGCCACCTGTGTCCCTTCAGGGCTTTATACAGTATATCAAAACCAGCACTCTGAATTCTGATGTTGGTGGACAGGCTCTATGTCCAGGAGAGGGTGCAGCTGGCACACAAGTCTATGCTACAGAGAGGTACTATGAACCAGATGAGGCAATTGGGCCTTCTAACAAAAAGGTCCATGTCCAGCAGCCCACCCAAATGTGAAGCGTGATCCCTCAGTCCAAAAAAAGAACAACCCAGCAGCGTGCAGCACCTCTGTTTGGTGTGGATTAAGCTAAATACAGTAGCAGAAGGGGGCAGCACATCCACCTTGCTGCCCTGGGCTCCTTTGGAAGAGCAGGATATACCGTATTTTTCGCTCTATAACACGCACCCGACCATAACACGCACGTAGTTTTTAGAGGGGGAAAATCCGTAGGCATGCCACCCATAGGTATTTCCTCCATAACACGCACAGACATTTCCCCTTACTTTCTAGGAGGAAAAAAGTGAGTGTTATGGTGCAAAAAATACGGTAATTGTGGTGTAGTGGTTACAGGCCTGGAAGACTAGGGTTCAAATCCCATCTCAGCCATGAAACCGGTTGGGTAGGCTTGAGCCAGTCACTGCCCCTCAGCATAACCTACCTCACAGGGTTGTGAGGATAAAATGGGGAACTACGTATTTCACCTTGAACTCTTTGGATATAAATAGAGTAGTTTATGACATGTTTCCCATCCCTTTTCATAATCTGAACCTGGAAGGAAACTTTGTTAAGGTAACCGGCACCATATATGGTCAAATTTGACCTTATCTATTTGTACCTCAAAATAGGCGTGCGTAAAAATTGGCCAGTGGCCCTTAAAAATAGAGCTCAACAGCTGAACAAAAAAAAGGCAGAGTTCAGGAATTTTTTTGTGGGGGGGGGGAGTTCAATAACGTGAATACTGTATAAGGTTAAGAATTCCCTATCATTAGTGGAAATATAGCAGGTATACATGACTGGGACCATGTTATAAAGACGTCTTTGCTTTATCGCGCATTTACATCTCTGAGGACCAGTTTGCTTTTCTCTTTTTGGTAGTTTTCCACCTCCCTCAGAGTGTCCCCTCGGGGGTTTCCCGCCTTTTTCAAACGCCCCCTCCTCGCTGTTCAGGAGCCCCCTCGCTCCCTCGCAGGTTCCCGCCCCGCGTCGCGCGCGGAGGGATGGGGCGGGGCGGGCGGGGGAATAAGCAGAGAGAGGGGGGAAGGCAACCGAAGCGGAGCCGCGCATGCCCCGCGTGACTCTTGGCTCGCTCGTCAGCCGCCGTGCCCGATGTGCCTCTCGGCGTTCCCGAAACTTTCACGCCTGCGCGGTGCTGTCTCCAGCTCGGCGCCTGCGCTGTACGGCGCTCTAGCACTCTGAGGGAAGAGGGGTAATTGCAGCCCCGGCGGTTGTTGTCGTCGCTGACGCCGACGCCGCTTGGAGAAGCGCGTCCTCTTCCCTCCTTACCGGGCCTGGCCTCCCCCCCCCCCCCCAGTGAGAAAGAAGGAGGAGTAAGCGGCGCTGTCCGGTAAGGACCGAACGGGGTTCAGAGTTGGGGGGCGGCGAAGGGAAAGGGAACGGAAACGCCCCCCCTCACCCCCCAAGAACGACCTCCCTCCTCTGAGGCGGGGCGGAGGGTCGCCGCCGTTGTCTTGGCCGCCCAGGCCTGGCGCGGGGTCCGCCCTCCGCTTCCTCAGGGGTCTTGTTTGTGCTCTTCCCCACCCCCGTGTTCCGCCTCTGGTCTTTCCTCACACGATGTCTCTCTCCCCCCCCCCTCCAGTTACTCCTATTTACATGTCATTTCTCCATCCTCAGTAAGCCGCCTCGACCCTCTGTAGAAAGGCGGGGTATGGTGACTGTGTTTATTATTGTTGTTGTTTGTTACATGTCTTTCCCACTTTTCTGCCAAGGAGCTCACGGTAGTGTATATGGGATTAGCATCAGCTCCCATCCCCAGTCCCTGGCTACGGGTACGAACATTTCCCTCTACTGTTCCTGCCCGAAACACCTACAGTGCTTTTTCCACATGCTTTCAGTAACGTTTGGAAAGCTGAGTAGGCTTTTATTATTATAACCACTGCACCACACTGGATCTCTTCTTATCCTCATCATAATTTACTCCCCCTTCACCCTAAGGCCTCGGGTTGGTTTACAGCAATTTAAAAATGTATGAAAGATAGTTTAAAACAACTTTTAAAGATTAGAGAACTAAGGTGACTTCTAAAATATCTCTCTCAAGTGTTAAAGGCCAAGGTAAAGAGGTGTGTCTTCAGTACCTATATAGAGCACTTGATATTGTTGTCCACAGAGCAGCTGCCTTCAGCCTCCTGGTGCTTTTTTCCATCTGTTGTAGGGCTGCCAGCATGGTCAGTGGTGATGGGAATTGGGAGCCCCAGGTTGGGGGAGGCTGAGCTAAGACTATATATAGCACAGGGGTTCCCTAGCTGTGATCTTTCAGCTATGTCTGGTTCTGTGGCAGATGGCTAGATACTGCACAGGACATCCATTACATTAAATAGTCATATTGATTTTATATATTGTAGGTTTTTTTGTATTAGTGTGAACTCTATGGAATTCAAGTTGTGATACAATAACTAAGAAATGAAAGAAGCAATTAAAAAACACTATAAAATCGATATTTTATTTTTGAAATTTATGAGCTGCTTTTACAGATTTGTGTGGAAAAGTTGAGTATAAATTATATAAATACAACTGACACTCCAAACCAGAAGAGGTTTGAGATATTGGATCCAGTTTGAGCAAGCACTAGAACTAAGATGACGAAATAAATAATATTTAACCACCACCTGCTCCTCTTTTACTGCTATGCTGTTTGGGGCAGTTTATTATGATATTAGAAAGACTAAACATAGTATTGAGCGCCATTTGGCTGAGAAGGTACTTAGGAAATATTAACTATAATTAATGAATAATATACATTATGGTACTACTTCTGGCTGTTCACTTCAAAGTGTTTTGTTTGTTTGTTTTGTTATAAATTTAAGCCTGTTATGCCACCTTTTATATGGTGTCACAAGGAGATGTACACACTAATACAAGAACTGTAAACAAATTAAAATATCGATTAACATCTACAACAATAAAAGTCATAATGCAGCAGTGATCCCAGTAATATGAAATCATAACCCTGATTTTCATAACTGAGCACCAGTGCTTTTTGCACCCTGTTTCAGTAATCTCTGCCTTGCAGTGTTGACAAATATTCCTGCATTGCAAAGGTGGAGATGAGTTTAAGAATGCCTTTCTTAATGTTACTCAGTGAGTTCATGTCTGAGTTTATATTATGAACAACATCTCTTAGGCAAAACAAAAGGTCTCTCTGGCTCAGCATTGCACTTGTCCCCAGTGTCTGATATTCAGACACTGCACACAAGGCTTCCCAAGCACCTGCAGTCAGCTGGTTGTTGGCACTTGGGAAGTGCTACACAGGGTGTTTTACAGGCACTGCCATTCAGCTACAAAGCTTCTTTGTCCAAGCCCCTCCTTTGCCTTCCCCACACTTGACATCACCATGAGGTGTACGGCAGGTGGGCATGGCTTGCAAGAAACAGCTTTATGGGCCAAATGAGGAGGTTTGATTGTCCTAATCAGGGCTGTGGCCTGGAGGTTCTGCCCCAGGTTATAGATTCAGTAGAAACCAAATTGAGTAGTTTTATGTCGTCATATTTCCACCCAGATAAAGTCCCACTGTTGAATGTTGCCGTGAAATACAACCTCCCCTATTTGTTTGCCATTGGTGGTCTAAAATAAAAATTTGAAAGCAACTTTTATGAAAGATCCATGCTTAATAATCTTACACAGGTTGGCAGACAAGTGGCTGTATATAAGTGAGCACAGTGCAACAAAACCAGTGCTAGGTGTTGGGAACCCGTCTTAATACCAGCCCACATCACAGCATTCAGATTCTTTCCCCATCCCCTAATTGAGCAGTGGCTGCAGTTTTTTCTTCTTATGATAGAATAGATAGAGACTGGCTAATGAAAATGGCTTCCCTAAGTGCACCACAGACGTAAAGTGTTTGCAAATTAAATAAACATTTCAGCTGTTGCTAACAGTTGGTTTCTGCATTTTAAAAATGGACTGTTTTATGCCTGTCTTGTATACTCTTTCCCCTAACACTTTAGTTAAGATGGAAACCTTTAGGTGATTTCATTGGAGGATTCCTGAAAGTTTGTGAGGAGTAGTCTGCTGAATGTTACACTTGTAACAATTACTCATGGTCAGCAAAGAGGCTAAACAGACAGGTTAACTAAATGTCCACAAACTCCTTCTGAGTAACGTTTTTCTTCTTTTCTGTACTTCAGTTCAGATAAGATTTAAAATAAATAAATAAAAGGGAAATATATTTCTTCTGCACTTTGCAGAAAGCAGCTTGAATGGATATTATAGATTCAAGGATACCTGTTGTGAATCCTTGCCTGAGGCATGAGTAGGGTGCTTTGGCTATGAGTTCTGAAACATGTGGTGTGCCCTGGATAGCAGCTTAGAGGCATATGACTCAGTGCTCTTCCAATATAAGGTAATTTTTTTGCACGGCTGGGACGCAGATTGCAATGCAGCATCCATAAAATGAACTGATCAAGTATCAGGTTAATGGAAAAGCCATTGATATCATGATGAGATTTAAGTGTCCCATTTTGTAAACTGTAATGATGAAGATGTAATTGATGTATTTCAGGTATTAAAAAGGTAAAAGGTAAAGGACCCCTGACAGTTAAGTCCAGTCACGAACGACTCTGGGGTTGCGGTGCTCATCTCGCTCTATAGGCTGAGGGAGCCAGCGTTTGTCCACAGACAGTTTTTCCGGGTCATGTGGCCAGCATGTCTAAGCCGCTTCTGGTGAAACCAGAGCAGCGCATGGAAATGTCGTTTACCTTCCTGCCGGAGCGATACCTATTTATCTACTTGCACTTTGGTGTGCTTTTGAACTGCTAGGTTGGCAGGAGCTGGGACCGAGCAACGGGAGCTCACCCCATCACAGGGATTAGAACCACCAACCAAGGTTTAATAGTTGCTGAGGAATAACTGTTCTAAGTCAACTGTGACTATGTGGGCACATTTTAGAGCTTTTTGAGCATCTATTGCACTTCTGTTGACCTGAAGATACGGACATTGAGAGAGCCAGATAGGTAGATAGGTTGTGTTGCTTTTGACAATCATATTTGTAACTGATTGAATGCAATCTGTGTGTTGGACCTGATGCATTCATGTTTGAAGACAATATTAACACAGAGAATCTTAATATTCTACCAATGCAATGTGAATTATGATCCTTTGTGGAATTATGGAAATGAAGTGGAATGATGGTCAAGTAGTACAGAGTACAAGGTTCATGCATTTGAGAACATGTATGCATTTTGCTTACTGATTCTGAGCTTGTTGTCTCAGATGATGAAGGAAATACTTTGGTGCTTGGGAAGCATAATTAAAAACAAACACCCTGATCTGATTTATTTGTAACTGCAGAAGCATGCTTTGTTTCTTTATGTAAAGGAAATTAAAATACTAAGAGTAATTAGTGCTTGAGTGAGAATAAAAGGAAATGTGCTTCCAGAATTAGTTACATTTATTACCTACTGCAAAACATTTATCATTCTCTTCTGGCATCATTAGTTCTGCTCTGTGCCATATTATTACATAAGAAACTAGTAATAAATACATAAAAAGCTATCCTTTACTTATGCACTCATTTACATGTCCCAGATACATTGATTCCATTATTTCCCTGTGAAAAGCATGTTAATCACTTTAAGAGTAGCACTTAATTATCAAAATCATTAGACGTCTATATATCTTTGTCTAGAACAAGGATTCTGAAGCTTTGTAACAGTAGGCTTCTCAACTATAGTATGTGAGCTTTCTGCAATGTGACTAAAGCCATAGCAACATGGATCGAACAAGGCCCGTGAGATGTCTTGAATCTAAGTGATTGACCTCAGAATGGAAAGAGAAGAACCTGAAAAATAGCAGTCACACCACAGACCCACATTGGGATTTAGGCTCATCTTTTTCTTTTTTACTTCTTAAAAATAAGTTTGTCTCACATTACTAAGGGCTAGAACAACTTTCAGAAATTTTCAAGTGGATTATGCATGTGACTTTCAAGAAAGCCCAGTAGCTAAAAGAGTTTTGCATTTAATAATTAAATGTTAAAAAGGAATACACATCTGCTTAACTAAAACACTGGTAATTTCATCTTTCTTTGTAAAGTCTTAAATTCTTCCTTGTAAAAGTCTGTCTTGAAGTTGCCTAGTTCAACACAATTCCCTACAAGACCCTCTGAGATCCTATGAACTAATGTCGGTCTGGTGTACTGGAATGCACCCGGTGGAGGTATAGGTATAGGTACACTTTCCCTTGGACATTCTCAGTAATACAAAACCAAAGAGCATTCTTGGGCATGTGAACTAGATGTTTATTTCTTTTGATTCTGGTCATTTTGCTCCTTTTTCCTAGAAGCATCATGCAAACATTGTGGGAATATGAGTATTGTGTTTGATTATTCATTATGATCATAAGCTCCCCGTGATTTCATTGATAAAACTCTTGATGTTGTAAAGCTGAATTGCGGCTATGTTTATTAGAATCTCAATATTTATGTTACAACTTTAAGTTCAAGAATAGTTATTTGCATTTTCTAGTTGAAGAGTATTCAACTCTTAGGCTGCAATCCTATACACTATTACCTGGGGTGTACTCTGCTGAGCTCAGTAAGTCTTGTTTCTGAGTAGACATGTATCAGATCGCACTATTAGCCACTGAAAAGCTATCTTACACAATGTTTTAGGCCTAGGAATTAGCATTCTTCAGATATCTTGGCTTGTATTTAAATACTAATGAAAAGCAGACTTATTGCTTAACCTAAACATTATTTAAAGGATGTGCTATATCTACTTGCAGATATTCAGTGACTATCCTACTAAAATTGTAACGCGTGATAGAATTAACATAAAGATAGTCTTTCACCTTTTAAAAGGTGTGCTGCTTTTAAACTCGGAACGCGGGTGGCGCTGTGGTCTAAACCACAGAGCCTAAGGGTTGTCGATCAGAAGGTTGGCGGTTCGAATCTTCGCGATGGGTTGAGCTCCCATTGTTCAGTCCAAGCTCCTGCCCACCTAGCAGTTCGAAAGCACATCAAGTGCAAGTAGATAAATAGGTACCACTCTGGCGGGAAGGTAAACGGAGTTTCCATGCGCTGCTCTGGTTTGCCAGAAGCGGCTTAGTCATGCTGGCCATGTGACCTGGAAGCTGTCTGCAGACAAACACTGGCTTCCTCGGCCTATAGAGGAAGATGAGAGCGCAACCCCAGAGTCGTCCCCGGCTGGACTTAATGGTCAGGGGTACCTTTACCTTTACTTTTAAACTCAGATATTGAAATCCTACATAGGAAGCTTATCCTACCTTACTTTTGTAGAAGAAACTATTCTTTTTTTAGATACTTATATATGTTATTGAGATGTTTATTTTATTTCTTCCATAAAAGTTATGCATTGCTTGATTGTTTTAAAAAAACCTTCAAAACAGTTTACAAAATCGATAAAACAATAAGATTATCAATAAGAAAAATTAACACAATAATTTGAAACTTTTGAAAAGCTAAAATAACAACAGACTAAAATTAAATTAAAACTCGCATCAACTTTCTAAACATCTGGGTAGGCTTGTCTAAACAAAAATGTTTTTAGTTAATCATGTTTAATTCAATGACATTTAATTCCAAGTACACATGCATATTTTTAGGTTGCTACCTGGTCATGAAATATTTGTGTCCTATTACACCATTTGCTTTAAATAACATGGGAAGACTTTAGATTTCAGACAATGAGATCCAGTAATTTCAAGTTATGCACAAAGAGGCAGAAGTGATATTTGATATTTAATTTGGAGTTGCAGTTGCTAAGAAGTCTTTGCTGTGGAGTTGGAAGGTGCAAGTTTCTCTCTCCAAATGTTGTAGAAATACTTCTGTTATGTGCCTTGGCTTTGTGGCTGCCATTTTTGGCATATAAAAAGTAACCATTTCATTGAAAGTTACTGTTTTTAATGTTTTTTTCAGATACTTTCCAAGTAAGAAAGGGCCGGGGTGCGGGGGAGCTTCTGACTACTGGTTATCATTCCGTAACACTAATAAGACTGTTGGTATTTCTGACCGTTGCTTTCCATCTCTGTTTGTTTGTTTTAAGAGATTTCTAGACTGCCTTTTAGGGCCATAGTGTCGCAAGGTGACTTCCAATATTAAAAAAACACACAATGGATATATGGAGAAGATTGAATGTTCCCATAGTGGAACTTTCCAGGCTCCTTCCCCCCCACGATACCCCCTTCTGCTGCTGCCCCCCCCCAATGTTCCTAACTGTTGAAGGATCCTCTGAAACTGTAGAATGGAGCAGGGAGGGCTTCAGAAACCAAGGGAATTTGGTGCTGCAGCCAGTGAAATCTGGGCAAACATGGGCATGGCCTGTGGGAAGTGCTGGACTTTCTACATGGCCTGGTGCAAATGACCTCAACCAGCACAGCTGAGGAGCAGGGAGAGGAAGGCAAGCAGCACAGAGTTGCTGTGGGGGCAAACTGCAAGGGAGCACATACCCAATCCAGATGAGAAGCTGCCAGGTTGGAGGCTAGAAGCAAGAAAGGGTTGTTGTTGTTTAGTCGTTTAGTTGTGTCCGACTCTTCGTGACCCCATGGACCAGAGCACGCCAGGCACCTCTGTCCTCCACTACTTCCCGCAGTTTGGTCAAACTCATGCTGGTAACCTCGAAAACACTATCCAACCATCTCATCCTCTGTCGCCCCCTTCTCCTTGTGCCCTCCATCTTTCCCAGCATCAGTGTCTTCTCCAGGGAGTCTTCTCTTCTCATGAGGTGGCCAAAGTACTGGAGCCTCAGCTTCAAGAAAGGGTTAGGCTTAGGTAAACAAGCTTGGGGAGCCGAACCTCCTCCCAGGGAGGGTGGTTGGGTGACCCCAGGATCTAGTAGTTACTCTAGTCAAGAGAGAGGAACATGTGACCAGCCAGCATTTCCCCTAGCTGCAACAGCCCTGTCACTGGACCAAACCCTGCTGTCTAGGAGACCTAGTAACCTTAAGGGGGGGGTTGTCACTTTGCTCCATCCCTGTGGCACTTGGGGGAAGAGACAGACCTTCAAAGAAAAGCATGAGCAAGAAAGAGCCAGTGGAGAAAGAGCTCAACCTTTAATCCTGAGGAGGACAATAAACTATAAGCCTTTGGCTAGACAGACCTGGAAGCAGGAGATTCTTTAACTAGAGAGGCCTCCAGCATTGTAAACTTAACCACTAAGGGCTTCTTCTTGGGGGAGAAATGGAGGTGAGGAGGTTGGCATGCTTTTGCCTGTGCAAATTCCATAATTGTTTCTCTCCTGTGTAAGTGGAAAACTGAAGTTGTCTGCGGCATCCTTCCATTGTGGGACACTGGTGACAATGACCCTTGGGTCATGCTGCCTGGAATTGAAAGGGGCAGAAATTCTGACAGCCCCTTTTGGGCTGGTTGGTTTAAGGCCATGTTCAATGTTTCCATGCCAGGGAATTCTAGATTATCTTTGCATGACTTCATTGAATGTGATCCTTCTTTTGGATAAAAATATTAGTGCGTGTAAGATTCCTATAAATAGTATAGAAGAAAGATATAACAGCTGAAGTCCCTATAATATTTTGCTGTTTTGTCCATATGTACTCACCCATTGCGTTATTGATGGGCAATATTCAAGTACAGTGGTGCCTCGCAAGACGAAATTAATTCGTTCTGCGAGTTTTTTCGTCTTGCGAAGCACGGTCAAGTCGCAACTGCACCTCTTCAAGCGGTTTTAAGAAAAAGGAAACAAACTTGCAAGACGTTTTCGTCTTGCGAAGCAAGCCCATAGGGAAATTCGTCTTGCGAAGCAACTCAAAAAACGAAAAACTCTTTCGTCTTGCGAGTTTTTCGTCTTCTGAGGCATTCGTCTTGCGAGGTAGCACTGTACCGGTAATTTAAATTCCCTTTTCTTTATTATATTTTATTCATGAACTTTTTTCAAGATTTACATCAAGCATTAAATATATCTTATGCATTAAATTATGTTATGGCCACTTAATTGAAGAACTGCCTACCATTTAAGTACCATTTTATTATTAATCCTTGGTTTTCATTCTATTCTCACTACTGTAAATGAAATACCTTCAGACTTGTCCTGTCCATGCTTTATTCCCAATGAATAAACTACAGTTTCTAGTTGAAAAAGTAAAAAATAATTGCTCATTTTGAGCTAATTGCATCCTTCAAGTTATTGCAAGTGTTATTGGGAAATTATGCAAAGATAGTTGTGCTGACAACCTCAGTTCATAAACTGTTAATGAAGCAAAAGTTTTATCTTGACAGTGGGCATTGGCAAGGTCCTTCTCTTGTAATGTTGTGGCTGTTAAACCTCCTCACTGGGGCTGATGGGAATTGTAGTCCAAAACATCTGGAGGGCATCAGGTTGGCAAAGGCAACTTTGAAACAGTATGAAACATGCTGTTAGAGATTGTATTTGTCCTTAATGTTATTACAATTATTTTCTGTTTCTAGATTTGTTTGTAAATGCATATCAAACAGGTAGCCAAGAATGAAGAAAGCTAGCCGGAGCGTTGGTTCAATGCCCAAGGTGCCTGGGATAAATAAAATACAAACGGTGGAAAAAGTCAAACCAGAAAACAGTTCCACGGTATCTGCGGTCACAAAACTTTCAAAAACTGGGACAGCATCATCATTATTGAAGGTATTTTCTTGTTAGTTTTCTTTATTTAGACTTAAGTAATTGAGCTGCTAGGTAATGTAGAGCAAAACGGTGGGGCGGGCGGAGACTGGAGGCATGGGATCCAAATGTTGCAACGTGTGCTTGTGTTCAAGACTGACCCAGCACAGTTCTAGAGCCAAGTCAAAATGCAGCTGCAGTACTCTGAAATCTTTTTGACAATTCAAGGCTCAGATACTACTTTATATTACATTATAATTAACTTAACAAGCATAATCAGGATGTTGTTGAGTTCTGTACAAGTCTCTTCTTTGCATATCATACCATTCTCTGTTGTCCCGAGTTAAGGAATGTGAAGGTGTGGGACCAAAACTAGAACCTAGACTATTTCCCAAGACTTGTGAACAGAAACAGACAGATCAGGAAATTATTGCTGTCAGCTGATGACACCTGAATACCCATGTTATGCTCATGTTGTTATGTTAGTGTTGCCTTAATTTGAGTGAGAAGCCTACTACTAGAATAAAAGAGTGAAAAGAGTGAAAAGACTTTGTCCAGTTGTGTTAAGTTTTAGGATGGTGGCAATATGTTTTCTTGCATGTGTTGTCACACGAATAAGTAAGACTGCTTATCTGTTTCTCACTCTTTCCACTCTGACAGATACCCATGAAAAAGGAGCATGTTGCACATAGGTTCAAAGCTAATGGCATCCCAGCCTTTGAATGCCCTCCTCAGGGCTAGCTGCCCGACACCTACTTTTAGCAGTTTCAGGTGCAGGTGAAAGGTAGTTTTCTTTTCCCAGGCCTTACTTTTAACCTCCCTGATGCTTTTTGAATATTGCACAGCGTTTCACTGTTTTAACATATGTTTTGTTGTTTGGCTGTAACCATGTATGATAAGGCAGGTTATAAATATATTAAATACGTTGCCTACTGCAAAAGCGCAGGGGTGAACATGAACTGATGTTGTATCATTAGTATCCCTCTGCTCACG
Organism: Podarcis raffonei; assembly: GCF_027172205.1. NCBI lineage: Eukaryota > Metazoa > Chordata > Lepidosauria > Squamata > Lacertidae > Podarcis > Podarcis raffonei. The sequence goes on from NC_070617.1 coordinate 27,052,177, forward strand.
ACCTGACTTGAATCTTTGCAATGTTGATATAACACTTTCCATCTGCCTCACAGAAGGATAATGATGCATTACTGAGAAAGTAATAACCCCCCCTTTTTTTTAGATCAGCCAGTTATGGTCATCAGAATATTTTCCTCTTAAGAGTCAGTTTAAATAGTTTCTTTCTAAGATCATAATTTGGTTTGAAGTTACATCAACAGGTGATTCATTTTTGCTCTTTGTCATTATGATAGCTGAAGGATGACAATCCAATTAGGTGTTCCCACTGTAGGAGGATTTATACATTCAGATGCTATAGCAAAATAGGGGGAGGGGCAGAGAGAAGGGACACCAGTATTTGGTGTCCATTTCAAGTCATCATTTCTGATTTTGGTTTGCTGGATTTAACACAAATCCAGTTGTGATAATTGGAAGACTGACAATTCAGGCATTATACCAACCATAGTTAAGGTGTGATGTTTGACTCTTTAAAAGAAGAATAATTATTCAGTAGGCAGAATACTTCCCACTGTCAAAGTAATCATTCCACATTTCCTCATTTGAGCTTGTGTTTTCTTGACAGATGGGAATCTGTTGCTCTTAAGGAAGTCCTAATTACCAGACTTTGCATCATCTCATAGAAAATTATGAACCAGTGGTGCAAAAATGATGTTGATAAGTCCCACCGCGGTGTGAAAAAACCTCTCTTTTGCTTACTGATTCTATTTACATTACATTTCAGCCAGTTCTGCCTTTCCTGTGTGTTGAAAAAGCCCTGTGATGTTTCTTACGCTTAGTAGAATAGTAGCGTTTGCTCTTGACTGAAGGAACCTGTTCTGCTGGCTGTGGAGGTGGTAATCTAGACTAGACTAGAGGCAGTCTGTGGGCAAGGCAGGGAAAAATACTGTGTTTATGTACGGCAGAAGGAAAATGCTGCAAACCCCAAACAAGAGAGGCCTTAGTGTCCCAACCTGTCTGACTTTCCAGCTGTTGTCTTCTACCATACCCTTCAAGTATTTAGATCAGAAAAATATCCCTGTACACTAGTCTGCTTATGGGGAGGAGTACATCTCAGGAGGGAGGGAGAGACTGTAGTACAAAGCACTGGGAGAAAGATTCTTTAGTCCATTCAGTAGTTTCTGCATTTAGAAACCCAAAGCATGACTAATGTTGTTGAATTTTTTTCAGTGTAGATTTTTCCAGGCTGAATCATGCTCGAGTTTTTACAACTTGACCTATTTGGCTCAGTAATGCACAGTTGTTACCTACATAGCATGTCTATAATTAATCTACTTAACATACCTTTTTACTAGGTGTGGTAGAAATGCAAACTGGCAGGAAGTTTCAACCTGTATGGTCTTGCTGGCACAAGTTCTTGGTTATGCCAGATAAACCACAATAAGAAATTATCAAAGGATGTGCAATTTGCTCTATTGTATCTTTGTGAACCATTAATTTCTTGAGTACTTAAACATCATGAGGCCTTTCTGAATAGATTAGATGTGAGTGTTCTCAGCTGCTGGTAATGCAAAACCAAAGATTTTCTTAAACCTCTTCTTGCCGATAAAGGGTTGCAATAATAAAGATTGCAGTGCCTGAAGAAACATAATTACATGTGTAAGAATGAAAAATTGTGCTTATAGTGGAATTGGTTTAAACGTCTCCAATGAAAAACATTTTTAGTGACAAAATGTCTTCTTCCAGATTCAGAAACATGGCATTTAAAAATAAAACCTGACACAAACGTTGCAAACCAACTGTGGCATTAAAATAAGCATGAACCACAACCAAAACATTGCAGAACAACACCTCATATGTAATATTGACCAAATTGAATACTGAATTTGATACTTATTCCATGAATTCAGAATATTTTTATGTATATGTAAAGTTTTAATTATATCAATGTTTAATAGTTTTTAATTATTTTTCCATGTTTTTAGCTGTTATTATTTTTATTTGTAAGTTTAATAATAATAGTAGTAGTAGTAGTAATACAGTGGTACCTCTGGTTACATACTTAATTGGTTCCGGAGGCCCGTTCTTAACCTGAAACTGTTCTTAACCTGAGACACTACTTTAGCTAATGGGGCCTCCTCCTGCTGCTGCACCACTGGAGCATGATTTCTGTTCTCATCCTGAAGCAAAGTTCTTAACCCGAGTTACTATTTCTGGGTTAGCGGAGTCTGTAACGTGAAGCGTATGTAACCTGAAGCGTATGTAACCCGAGGTACTACTGTAATATAATCGAAGGGTTGGACTAAAGCAGATCTCAATGATTAGTTGGTTCCATGATGTTGGAGCTACTGCAGAGAAGGCCCTGCACCATGTCTCAACCAGTCCCACCTCTATTAATGACTGGACTCTGAACAAGGCTTGGTGTCCAGTTGCCAGAGGTGGGTGGTCCATGAAGAATAGGCAATACCTTGTCAAAATAGGCTGGATAAAATTGATTCCTTGATACAGCAGTTAGCGTAGGAATCCCGTAGTAATGCCACATCAAGGAGTAACCCCAGGCAGTGTACTTGGTCCTTCAGAGTTGGTAAGACACCTTTGGTTCACAGGCATTCCTACTTCTTTCAGACATTGGAAAGGAATTTGTTCCTGGTTTGTCTTACACGCAGTCATTCCAGGCTGCCCTAAGGCTCATGCTCGGATAACAGAAGCTGCTTTAGGAATCTTTTGTTCGTGGATACATTCAGCAGCAATTCCCATTCTCACAGTAGCTGGAGAAAGTGGTACCAGGGTGTCAAAAATTGATGCTGCTTTTCATGAATTGCTCATTTGCACTCAAGCTTTGCCATGCAATCATGGGGGCAGGTGTTGCCAAGGATGAGTCAGAATTGTTGCTGTATAGGAGTAATCCATATTCTGCTTTCTTAAAAATGAAAGTTCTGGAGTATTTTTAACAATTAAATTTTATATTGTGCCTATGCAAAAAATAAAACTATTTTCTCCCCTTTTAAATACATGGATTCATCATGTATTAAATGTGAATTTATTACTAGCTTTAAATGTGAATTTATTACTAGCTTTATATATGAAACTAGTCTTTTTTTTAAACAGTGACTTAATTTTGAGTTGCTTCTGACCTTTGTACCTTCTGTCAAACCACCCTTGAAATTTTATCCAGACAAAGAGCAATGATGATCTTTTAGCTGGGATGGCTGGAGGGGTTACTATGAGCAACGGTGTCAAGGGAAAAAAGAGCACTTGCACTTCGACAGCGCCTTCCACTGCAGGGACCACCATGAACAACCTGGAGAATAAATCCAAGTCTGTTACAGGTAAAGAAGCATTTGGCCTTGAAGATGTTCTCTCTGCCCTTTAGACGACAACCCCATTTGTCGAACCATGGTTTGTTTTACCATGAATTGTCCCACAGACAGTCCCACAAACCATGGCTTGTTTCCCCAAAGTTGGTTTTGTTTCCAGTTGCTTGTGCCTTTATAGCTTGATGAGTGCCTGGAGTAGGGTGGTCAAACAAACCATGGTTAAGGGAGGCCAAACCTTAGTTAAAACTAGCCAAGTTTGTAATCTATTAAGTGAAATTAAATTACCTTAGAAGTACATTTTTGGATCCCTGTTTACTGCCTCTGTTATGGAATGTATATACATGTCTGTTACTAATTGATTTCCAAGTATGTAGATGAGACTTCATTGTCATGTGATCCTGGATACCTCTTGACTTGTATAAAATCACATCCTTCCTTGCCAGCTTAATATTTTTTCTAACCTTTTAAAACAATACAGGTACAACTTCTGCAGCAAAGCGTAGCACTTCGGCTGGGAATAAGGAATCCAACTCTTCTCGAGAAAGAATTCGTGACCGTTCGCGGCTGACCCAAAGCAAAAAATTGCCACTAGCTGGGCAGACAAGCAATGATACAGTCCTTGCAAAACGCTCCCGTAGCCGTGCTAACCCGGACTCTGATATTCGCATGAGCAAGTCTAAATCAGACAATCAGATCAGTGACAAATCTGTTCTGGAAGCAAAAGTAAAAGATCTTTTGACTTTGGCCAAAACAAAAGATGTAGAGATCTTACACCTGAGGAATGAGCTCAGAGAAATGCGTGCTCAGCTTGGCCTAAATGAAGATCAGTTTGAGGGAGTTGAGAAATCTGAGGAGAAAGAAACCATCGTTGTCCACCAGCCAACTGACGTTGAGTCCACATTATTGCAGTTGCAAGAACAGAACACTGCCATCCGGGAGGAGCTCAACCAGTTGAAAAATGAGAATCGGATGTTGAAGGACAGGCTAAACGCATTGGGGTTTTCTCTGGAGCAAAGGCTGGACAACTCTGAAAAGCTGTTTGGCTACCAGTCTTTGAGCCCAGAAATGACAGCTGGAAGCCATAGTGATGGTGGGGGTACCCTCACTTCCTCAATAGAAGGTTCTGCCCCTGGTTCAATGGAAGATCTTCTGAGTCATGACGAGAACACCTTGATGGACAATCAGCACAGTAACTCCATGGATAACTTGGACAGTGAGTGCAGTGAAGTTTATCAGCCGCTCACTTCAAGTGATGATGCCTTGGACGCTCCATCCTCTTCAGAGTCTGAGGGTGTGCCAAGCATAGAAAGGTCAAGGAAAGGGAGCAGTGGCAATGCCAGTGAAGTATCTGTGGCTTGCTTGACGGAGCGGATACACCAGATGGAAGAGAACCATCATAGCACAGCTGAGGAACTTCAAGCCACTCTACAGGAACTTGCAGACTTGCAGCAGATTACACAAGAGTTGAACAGTGAGAACGAAAGGCTTGGTGAAGAAAAGGTTATTCTTATGGAGTCTTTGTGCCAGCAGAGTGATAAGTTGGAACATTTTAGCCGGCAGATTGAGTACTTTCGCTCCCTTTTAGACGAGCATCATATATCTTATGTTATTGATGAAGACATGAAAAGTGGGCGCTACATGGAGTTGGAGCAACGCTACATGGACCTTGCAGAGAATGCACGTTTTGAAAGAGAACAACTCCTTGGCGTCCAGCAGCATCTGAGCAACACTTTGAAGATGGCAGAACAAGATAACAAGGAAGCTCAGGAGATGATCGGGGCGCTAAAGGAACGGAATCACCATATGGAACGAATTATTGAGTCGGAACAGAAAAGCAAGACCGCTCTAGCAGCCACTTTGGATGAGTACAAAGCCACAGTCGCCAGTGACCAGATCGAGATGAACCGGCTGAAAGCCCAGCTAGAGCATGAGAAGCAGAAAGTTGCTGAGCTGTATTCCATACACAATTCTGGTGACAAATCGGACATACAAGACTTGCTAGAAAGTGTCAGGCTTGACAAGGAGAAAGCAGAGACGTTAGCCAGCAGCCTGCAAGAGGAGCTCGCTCATACGCGTAACGATGCCAACCGCCTGCAAGACGCCATTGCAAAGGTAATGTTTAAAAAATGTAATTAAAGAAGAGAACATTCCAAATCTCCTTGTGTTCCCTGCAGCCTTTGGGGGAGTATGTGAAGGCATGTGGGAGGGCGGGGGTGGGGGGACAATTCAAGCAGCTGATTTAGACATTAGCCAGATCATGTTGACTGCATGGTTACTTTCATGAGTCTTTTAGTTTTATTCCTGTTAATAAACTTAAATCCTGTGCTTAGAATTGAATTCATGACTCCTGGGCTGTGTTTTCTGTAGCATGAAACTGTTGCATGCTGGATGTTTAGTTTGCCCTTATATCTGCAGTGAGGGTGGGGTTGATTGTTGGTATGAGCAGACTGGTTGATACACAGCATTGAGGGTAGTTTTATGCTGATTTGTCACTTCATTTCTCATAATTCACAAGACAGTTGACTGTTCGTAGATTCAGATACAGCTCAAGTTTTACAGCTGTGAGGTTTGCTTAAGCTAGTATGAAGCCTTAACTCCATGCACTAACGCATCCTTACTGATTAACATTATAATAGATTACTTGGCACTGCCAAATATCAGAGTTGGTTTATTTAAACCTTTCCTGATTGAGTTTCTTTGCTACTTGTCCATCTTGTGGTATCATAAGGATTTTAGCAAAGCCTTGCAGCTGGATTGAACCAAAGGAGGCTGTTCTAGTTCAGCATCCTGTTTCCCACAGCCAACCTGATGCATCCTCTGGGACGCCTAATAGCAGAGCATGAGGGCAATAGCTCTCTTCCACAGTTGTTCTCCAGCAACTGGTGTCCGGAGGCATGTACTTCTGCTGATCCTGGAGGGGTAGCATATCCATTATATTACTTTTCTTTTTTTCTTCCTTTTCATGCCAAAGAGACCTTGGAGGTGCATAGCAGTCAATAGATTGTCAAATCATACTTGTAATGGATGGAAGTTCCACAGCCAGGGTACCACAAGGCAGAAGGCACTATTGCAGGTCACTGCATAGTGTGCCCCAATCATAGATGCTATCTTGAATAGGGCTACCCTGTCAATCTTAATACCTGGTTATCAAATATTGGGAGAGACATTCCTTCAAGTTCTTTCAAGTGTAGGGCTTTAAATATCAGAACCTTAAATTGGACTCAGTTGAAATAAAGCAGCTGGTTCAGTTCTTTAAGATCAGTGTAATAGGTTTCTCAGAGGCCTGGCAGCTGTGTCTTGCACCACCTGCAGCTCCTGAGCAATTTTCAAGGGCAGCCCCACATACAGCATATTGCTGTAGTTTAGTCAGGAAGCTACCAGAGCAGGCTTCAAATTCCTTGATGACTTTTCCCAATTGTCTTCATATAGATGTTAAAGAGCTGGAAGGTGAGATGGAACACTGCAGGTCTCCACAACACAAGTGCCAAGGGGGGCCATGCTGTTCTCTGGTAGCGGTCCTGCAGATAGAAGCAGAGCCACCATAACACAGTGCTCCAGAAGAGTAGCATGGTCGTTGGGAGTAAAAGCTGCTGAGAGGTCCAGAAGAACTAAGTCACATTCCTCCTCCTCCCAATCAGGGTTATCACTCAGGGCAACTGAGACTGTTGAAGTATGTAGATTGAATGAAAACTAGATAAACAGAGTTCACTGTAGCCAACATGACAATAATTGCATTGTGATAGCATTATCATCCATACATTTGTAGCATTCCAGGATGAGGGCCATCATTACACCTTAGGGCAGCAGATTCTGTAGATTAATTGTGCACTGTGAATAAGTACTTCCTTTTGTCTGCCTTGAATCTTCTGCCGTTCATTTTAACAAGATGACCCATTGGGTCCTAATATTATGAGAGAGGGAGGGAGAAAAAGGGCCCAGCATGAGGAAGCAGGACTCTGAGCTGGACTTAAGCCCCTGGCCCGAAACACAGACCAGCCCTGCTCAAAGTTACTTGAGTGGGTTTCTATGAATTGTGTTATTTGGGAAAGGCATTCACAGAAGTAAAATGAGAGTTTGTGTGCATGATGTGGTTTTTTTTAACCAGATAGAAGATGAATATAGAGCTTTCCAAGAAGAAGCAAAAAAGCAAATTGAGGACCTGAATATTACCTTGGAAAAACTTCGGACCGATCTGGATGAAAAAGAAACAGAAAGGAGTGATATGAAGGAAACCATATTTGAATTGGAAGATGAAGTAGAGCAGCATCGAGCGGTAAAACTCCACGACAATCTCATTATATCTGACCTGGAGAGTAAGTAGTTTTTGTTTCAGTTACACTTTTTGGTTGTAGTTTCTACCTATGTTTTTTTTTAAAAAAATGCATCAAAATAGCTTACAGCTGAGTAAAAAAATCAATCATGAAGAGAGGGGGAAATTAAGCATAATTTGTGTCATGCACTGCAGTTCCCAAAGGATGGTGCTGTGTGCTGAGGTCCGAAGGAGCAAATTGGTGGCTTTGGCCTCTTTCCCTTCATCTCGACTTTTGTCATCTGGATTTCAAAGACAGCCAGAGATGTGACAGCTGAAAGCTCCTAACCACACAGGCAATAGGCTTCCCACATTCCACTTTTTCCAGAAGGATGGTGGAGCCATCACACAGAGAGCTGCCCCTTCCATATGCTGTTTTCTTAAACTTGGAAAAGCATTCATCATCATCATCATCATCATCATCATTTTATTTGTATGCCGCCTTTTCACAGTTAAAAACAATGCTCAAGGCAGCTTACAACATGACAAGATTTACATAATTACAAAAGTCATAAACAATAAATAAACCACATTAAAAAAAATTACACAACAAATGGAAAACAATTTCCACATAAATCAAAATCTAAAACTAAGAATACAGCATTAATATCACAGTTTAAAATGACATAGATATGTTTTGTATGTTCCAGTCAGGTGCTGCTGATGAAATTTTCCCTGTTGGAAGAACTTTAATATCAAACAAATAAAAGGATTCTTTAGTTGTGATTTCTGCATTGCAGGGGGATGGACGGGATGTTCCTTGGGGTCCCTTCCAACTCTATAGTTCTATGACTCTATGGACACAGTTTTATATACACGTTTATATCAAAATACATAGTCCTCCTTTCTTTTCAGATGCAATGCTCAGGGAGTAACTAGCCTTTATCCAGAAGACTTTGATTTTATCATTAATCTGCTTGGCATCTGTGCCATCATGCAGTCTCACAAGAGTCCACTTTGTCCACTGTGCTGTTCAACATTTCTATGAGACCCAAGTGTTCAATGTTGCCTGGAGATGTGGAGTAGCATGTCAGTGGAATGCTGATGTTACTCAGCTCAGACCCCACTGGGTTGAACAGCCCTCCCCAAGCATCACTTTCTGGAAACAACCATCCATGTGGGATCGGAAGCACTGTGAAGCAGTGCCACCTACCCCTAACTCAGACAGCCTCTCCAGAAGGATATCGTGGACAATGGTATTGAAAGCTGCTGAGAGATAAAGGAGAATGAACTGGGACACATTTCCCCTGCCTGTCTCCCAACATAGGTCATCATATAGGGCAACCAAAGCAGTTTCTGTGTCAAAGCCAGGCTTATATCCTGATTGAAATGGATCTAGAAAATCGGTTTCTTCTCAAAATGCCTGGATCTGGTTCACAACTCCTACTCAAGAACCTTGTTCAACAAAGGGAGATTGGCAGCTCGCCAGTAATTACTTAGATTTTACAAATCCAGGGAGGGTTTCTTAAGGAGTGGTTTTACCACTGCCTCCTTCAAGCAGGCCGAGACCACCCCTTCCTGCAAAGAGGCATTTATCACTTCCCTGGCCCAACCAGCTGTTCCCTCCCTACTACTAGTACCAAGAAGGGCAAGGATCCAGAGCACAAGTGGTCGCCCTGACTGATCCAAGCATCTTGTCCACATCCTCAAGCCTTACATCTCTTTTGCCAGCCACAATTTCTGAAGAGGAATAATCTGGCCATTGTAATCTATGATAGTCCCCTGATTGAATTCCAGAAAATGATTTGAAAACTAGGATAAGTGCAGGATACAAACAGGGTTTTAACAGAGGCAGCTGTTTTAGACCATACCTCATCATTTGATTGCCTGTTTGCTTCCAAGCCTTATTTCCAGGGCCAGTACTTGCTTCAATAAAACCACTAATGACTTGAGGCCCAGAAACAGCTGCTCCCTTATCAACCAGCTTGTGCCATCTAAGGCCCTTCTCTCAGTACCACCCTTACTGGATATGAAGTGAGTGTCAATAAGGGAGACAGGGTTTTTTTTGGGGGGTGTCCTGTGATGCCCCTCCCCAAGAAAGCTCCCCTGGCCACACTGCTTGCTGTTAGAAAACAGATTAAAGAAACCAGCAACAATTGTTCACACAGACCTTTTAACTTGTTGAACTGTTTTACTGATTGTTTAAGCATTTTACTGTTTTTATATAATTGGCATGAAAAGCAACAACTGTAAACTGCACTGGAATCTTTTTACAGAATATAAAAATATTTCCAATAAATAAGATGAAACGGTGGATTGGCTCATTTTCTTTCCCCTTCTCAAAGCTCTGCTTTCAGGAGTGCTGCTTACAGCAAGGCCATATAAGGGCAATTACACAACAGGGTTTCAACTTCAGTGCTTTCATGAAATAAGCATGGGACCTGCTCTTACACTTTGACCCGTCTTATTTCTTTGGGAAAACAAATGTAATTGGTGCAGCATTTGGAGGTGAGGTGCCTTGTTCCCTGTAGATTTGGCACAAGCAGTGATATCAAGAGCCCCACTCCGTATTCTGCTCATGCAACAGGACTTTGTATCCTCGCCCCCCAACAATTGATTTTCAAAGGAGCACAGCTTGACCTATGAAGCTGCAATTTCTGCTTAACTCTGATTCTCCTGTGTTTTCAGTGGGAAGACTGCAGAACAGCTGCTAATTTGGTTGATCCTTTGCTGGTTCTCTGTAAACTCATAATGCAGACAAGCACTTCATTTGAAATGAAGTCAGTAATCCAGGAAGAAACTGAAAGCTGTATCAAGTGGCTGCTTGTATCCTGTAGTTATGGAAAAGGCAGAAGGATGACACCTTGTGGGACTACTAGCACAGTTTGTGCCCTGGAAAACATTGGAGCACAGAGAATAGGAAATGCAAACTATGGTCATTTTGTTAGTGAGTCTGGAGATTATTAAACTTCCATGCAGGAAATATTGGGGGAGAGGGCACATTTGCTCTCACCCTTCCTTGGTGTCTTGTTTCTCTCTCTGCCCCCTGCTTGGAAGGGAGATAGAGATGCACATTCTCATCCCCCCCCCCCCAAAAAAAGGTGGCAAAAGGGTATGACATACAAAAAGAAACTACTAACTTCTGTAAGGGCAGAATAAATTTGGTGGTGGTGATTTGCCATGCACTGGAGTTGTGTGGTTGCTTTTTAACTTCAGGCTTTGGTGCCCTAAGATTTTTTATCAGTGGAAGCTCAGTGGTGTAGATTAGATACTTCCCCGTCTCTCTTCCACAAGTAGTAGGGAAAAGCGAGTGCACCCCGACAAAGGATATTAGCTGGGAATTTATTTTAATAGTGTGTACATGAGTAGCCCAGACTGCACAGTGGTTCCCATGTTTGTTCCGGCCTAAGCACATAGTGCCATATTCAACCTTTGGCACATTGAAACATTTCTGCTTGGATGTCTGATGTAATAAGAATGTGTGAGCTCGTATCTTCATGGACAGCAATGGAGCAGAAGAGACTATTATCCAAACTGGGCCTTCGCTTTTTCATTCAACAGTACACTAGATGGCGTACTTGGGTTTTCAAAGCTGACACATGTGTTCTTGGAATTCTGAACTTTTGACAAACCATGGCAAGTTTTAAACAATTCTCCACTATTTGTAAAGCAAATCTTAAATGAGTATATTTTCTCCTTGTGACTAGCTGTGTTCTTTAATCTTCAAAATCAGCATTATATTTATATATTACCTAATTACCAGGGCTGCAGCATATGCAATATATTATTAATCATGCACTTTACATGCTTTTAATATGTATAATGGTGCAGCACACATTAATAACACCATGTGAAATGCAACCCTAAGCATTATCCCTTTCAGATTTAATGTGCTCATAGCATAACTGAAGTTGAACCTGGTGTGTGTTGCAAGTCAGTTGCTTGTTGTAAGGATTGCTGTGTTGGATCAGGCCAGTGGTCCATGTAGTCCAACATCCTTCTTTCACCTGTTGCCTCAATGGGAAGCTCGCAGGCAAGACTTGAGCACAAGAGCACTCTCCCCCTCCTGTGGCTTCCAGCAACCAGTATTCAGAAGCATTACTGCCTCTGGCACACAATTTAAGAAAATACTGCTTGGAATCAGATACCAATTTAAGATTCATCAAGGGCTTGTGGGGGTTCACTAGGATAACTTGAGACTTGTGTTGATGGTTTGAGAAAAACACTGCCAGCATAATGATCTATAAAGAGCCTGACCTGAACTGAACTGCATAATTTATTATGGTTTATGTTTCTACTACTTTGCATTTTTGCAACTTGCCTGTTCATATGCAGTTCTGTGGAAGGAATGTTTTCCCAAGCATCAGCAATATACCTTTCAGAAATTCTGTGTGCTCATATCAGATTCCTTCTTGAAAGTGCATCCGGTATTAAAAGGCTTGTGTTAACATCAGAGTTAGTGTAAGTTCAAAAACCTTTTAAGAAAAATCCTGAGGGGGTGTGGGAAATACCCCAAATGGCCCAGTGAGGACTGAGCATGCTTAGCGGCCAGGGATGTTGAGTGAAGTGGTGAGGTGCACAGAAAATCTCTCTCTGTGTGTGTAGAATGAAGTGCAGTATCATTTTCAGTAAAGAGGATGTAGCTGAGAAGAGCGCTCCACATGAGGACATGGAGCATTGCAAGGTGGTCCTACTTGTATCACCTGTATTCAGCTTCATCAGTATTTCTACTATAATGACACAGTTCTCAAATCTTCAAATATCCATGGAGCAAGTTTGTTTTCTTCTGCCCCTGCATTGCAGGGTAGGACTCAAACCAATGGCTTCAAGTTACAAGACAAGAGATTGCAACTGAACATCAGGAAGTGCTTTCTGACAGCAAGAGCTGTTCAACAATGGAACAGACTCTTATCGGGAGGTTGTGGACTCTCTTTCATTGGGAATCTTTAAGCAGAGATTGGATGGCTATCTGTCATGGATTCTTTAATTGAGATTCCTGCATTGCATGGGATTGGACTAATTGACCCTCAGGGTCCCTTCCAACTTTACAATTCTGTGATTCAAGCAATGAAGATATAAATGAAAACTAATCCTGGTACACAGCCAGTCAAATACTAAATCGGATGTTGGTCATGGTCAAATTGCATACTTTTTGTGTAGCTAATACAAGGCTACAGGGGCATTTTTAATGTGACAGGTTTCACTGTATTTGAAAAAGGCAACCTGATGCAGCTGCAAGGCAGCATTGACTCTGCAGTGCATCTCCCTTAAATAATTTGCTTGGGTCTAGTAATTGTTTCTGGTGATTGATAACATTCAAAAAAGAAAGCACTGTGGTGGGGAAGGTGGAGATACTTTTTTTCTATTGAAAGCACAAGCAAAGGAAATTCACCTGGGAGTAAGAACCATTGGACTCAGTGGGATTTACTTTTGAGTAGCCATTAATAAGATTCTGTTGGTAGTGCTTTTTTATGGACAGTACAGATAATAGTAAGAAAGTGTTAGTGGCATTATTTTTTTCACAGGAAAACCCTCTCTTGTCGTTGGCATTTTTTCCTATGCATACATACTTCATATTATGCGGTCCATGCTTGTTTTTTGTTTTTGTTTTTATAATTAATAGCTGTGAAATGTAGGAGAAAAACCTAGAGTTCTAGAACCAATTCGTTGAATTTCCCTTTGAATACATTAAAGGCAGTAAAAAATTCCTTTGGGCTTTGGTGAAGTGTTTGCCTGTAAATAACTTTTTTTAAAATTTCCACCTGATATATTTGGTTTTGTTTTGCCAGATACTGTTAAAAAGCTTCAAGACCAAAAGCATGATATGGAAAGAGAGATCAAGACTCTTCACAGACGGCTCAGGGTATATAAGCCAGTTCAATATATCGTGGTTTGGGGTGGAGGTGCATCGGGTGTGTTATAGCAGTGCCTTTGGACTCCATTGCTGCTAATTATATTTTATTTAAACTGTTTATATCCCACATATCATGGCCTTCCAAAGCTGTAAATTTCTTTTTCTGCTCCATTTTCAGGAGGAGTCTGCGGAATGGCGGCAGTTCCAAGCTGATTTGCAGACGGCTGTGGTCATAGCAAACGATATAAAATCTGAGGCTCAAGAAGAGATTGGAGACCTAAAGCGCAGGCTGCATGAAGCTCAAGAGAAGAACGAAAAACTCACAAAAGAGCTGGAGGAAATAAAATCACGCAAGTATGTGAATGACATTTTGGGTTCATTCATTATATTTTCCTAAAATTACTTTATTTAATCACTGAAAGTTATTCAGCAAGAAACTGTATAGTAAAATGTTCCTGTCAACAAAAATATTTGTTTATAAGTGTGTAAAACACACAAGCCACTCTACACGTAGGAAAAAGGACAACAGATATTTGCCCTTAAAGGTAAAGGGTAAGGGGACCCCTGACCATTAGGTCCAGTCGTGACCGACTCTGGGGTTGTGGCACTCATCTCACTTTGTTGGCCAAGGGAGCCTTCCGGGTCATGTGGCCAGCATGACTAAGCCACTTCTGGCAAACCAGAGCAGCGCACCGAAACACCGTTTACCTTCCCGCCAGAGCGGTACTTATTTATCTACTTGCACTTTGACGTGCTTTTGAACTGCTAGGTTGGCAGGAGCAGGGACCGAGCAACAGGAGCCCACCCCGTCGTGGGGATTCGAACTGCCGACCTTTTAATCAGCAAGTCCTAGGCTCTGTGGTTTAACCCACCGCGCCACCCGCGTCCCTATATTTGCCCTTAGACTGCACTTTTAAAATCTTTAAAACTTCTGCACATGCCTCTTGGAGATTTAGAAAAATGGCAACTCCATTCTCCCCACTGCCAAAGAAAAAACTCTCAGAGAAGACTGGCAGGTTCCAATAGGGTTACGGGGCAAGCTCTGTGCCACAGCTCTTCTAAATAGTGGGACATGGTGCCTTTTATGAGTGCCCGCCTTACCTCTAGTGAAACACTTCAGTATGGAGCAAAGTGGCAGGCAGCTTAATTAATTCCAGTGAGCAGCGTCTCTACCTCAGGTAAAGGTTCCATGTTGCTTTAGTATGTACCCTAATGTCTCACTTGGCAGAGTGAGGTACAGAAACACACATTATAGGGTCTGAGTTTCAAGGGTCTTCTGTTTAGTTAGCATGAGTACATTCAATTTCCTAATTGCAGTCCCTCTAGTCCAAATGAATTTGTGGCAAGGCAGGGGGGAAAGAGGAAAGCAGCTGCATCTTCACTGGCTGATGGATGGGGCCATGTTAGTCTCCCCCTTATGCACTGCCTGGGAGGCCGGGGTAGCAGCTTCTCAGTGGCTGTGGTTTCCTGGCCAATGGCCAAGATTAGAGAGTGCCTCCCTTCAGCTCTGCTGCCCCAGGTAATTTCAACCCAAGGCATAAAAATCCTTACTATATAAATACAATTGATGCCCTTCCCCATCCCTTTCTCCAAAAAGTAATACAGTGGTACCTCGGGTTAAGTACTTAATTCGTTCTGGAGGTCCGTTCTTAACCTGAAACTGTTCTTAACCTGAAGCACCACTTCAGCTAATGGGGCCTCCTGCTGCTGCCGCACCGCCGGAGCACGATTTCTGTTCTCATCCTGTAGCAAAGTTCTTAACCCGAGGTACTATTTCTGGGTTAGCTGAGTCTGTAACCTGAAGCATATGTAACCCGAGGTACCACTGTAATGAAACTCTTTCTCAAATGACTTTCAGTTTCAAACTTGCTCTCTGGCTTTGTAGCCTGTTGGAAGATTTGACCCACTCCAAGTAGGCTTCCCAGTGTAGCAGATGCCCTTCAGACATGTCCTCATGAATGAGTCCGTTGCTTAAGCACAGTATAGAGGGAGGAATTCAAGTTCCTTAGCAGTGTGCTTGCACTAGAGGATTGGTTTGTGCAAGAGAAGGCACATGAAGCTGGCATGGTTCTTGTGACTGGTTGTGTAGCACATTGCAAATACAAGTTTCTGCTAGAGCAACTTTTGTACTGGATTTCATATTGCACAACCGTTATTCTCACCCTTGTGTTAGCACAGCAGCCCTTGTGCTGGCGGTCAGAGCACTGAACCCATGCCAGATCATTTCATAGTATCTTGACAACTGCCTTCCCCTGATATTCAGGCAAGAAGAGGAACGTGGCCGCGTTTACAATTACATGAATGCTGTTGAAAGAGACTTAGCAGCTTTGAGGCAAGGAATGGGTTTGAGTCGCAGGTCATCCACTTCTTCAGAGCCAACGCCCACTGTAAAAACTCTCATCAAATCCTTTGACAGTGCCTCACAAGGTAATTTGTTTTTTTGTACCTGCATAAACTTAGTGCAATTTTGTTTGGAAGCACCACCATTGGTTCTGTTAGCTCAAAATTTTGAACAGAACAAGCACTCCATGCATACATCAGTAGAATGTAGCACATTTTTTTTCGAGGGAGCTCCAGCCGGGTGACGATACATGTGGAAATGTATTGGATAATATGTGCTGCAGTTTTGCAAGCCCAAAACCATGCACCTGAGTTTTAAAAGTTTCTTGTTGTTCTGGGGCTTTGAATATATGGCAATCCTTATTTATCTAAGTTTTCAACCTCCTTTTAAGTTGCTTCATCTTAGTCCACAATGGTCTGTCTTCAAAAACTAACTGTTGTTATTATAGTTGAATCTATGTATTTCATTGTTATGCTTCTGTGGCACTTAATGATGTTCAGATATAAAAATTCATCTGGGCTTATAAGTCATCAAGAATCTGTTTACAAAAAAAGGGCACATTTTAGCTTTAGATAAGGAAACTGCTTTTGGGGCAAGCTGCATAGGTTACTTCTCTTATATCTTTGCGTTCTTTGCATGTTATGAAAACAGAACTTGGCCAGATTGTGCAGGCCTCGCTACAGGAGGACATGGCCAAAATCTAGGATATGTGAAATTGGTAAATAGCTGCCAGTCACACTTGGGTCACTCACTTCAGATGAGAAGATGTCTTACTCTGCAATCTTGTGCCATAAGTGAAAAAGATGCAAAACTGTTGCTCTTAATTGATTTTTCTTTCCTTTTTCTATTGGGATATTTAAACTAGATGTTTTAGTGTTAATTGAATTTTTCCTGTTTTTTAAAGGAACTTGCTTGCTATTAATGTAAGCTGCCTTGGAATAGCACTGCTCTTGAAAGTCTGCTTAGAAATACTTGAAACCAACCATACTTACCCCCTGTTTATTTTGTTGTTTTTGGTAGTTCCTAGTCCAGCTGCAGCTACAATGCCTCGTACCCCCCTGAGCCCAAGTCCTCTTAAAACCCCTCCTGCAGCAGCAGTATCTCCAATGCAGGTAAATGTGTGTTTACTAACTGGAAGAGACTGTGAAGACTGATGTACAGTCGTACCTTGGTTTTCAAACAGCTTAGTTCTTAAATGTTTTGGCTCCCGAACGCCGCATACCCGGAAATGACTGTTCCAGTTTGGGAACTATTTTTGGAAGCTGAATGTCCAGCGGGGCTTCCACGGCTTCTGATAGGCTATAGGAGCTTCCTGCAGCCAGTCAGAAGCTGCACTTTGGTTTCCAAGCATTTTGGAAGTCAAACTGACTTCTGGAACGGATTCTGTTTGATGTCCAAGGTACAACTGTATTGGAATTTGTGATGGTGCTAGCATGATGCAAAATCAAGAGAAGGTTTTGCAGTAAAAATTGTGCATTAAATTTGTCATTCATAATTGCATCCTGACCTTCACAAATTTCAGAGTGACATACATGGATTTTCTCCTCTTTTTGATCCTCAACAACCATTAGAGGCAGGTTACACTGAGAAAGCGACTAGCACAGTTGACCTGGTGGCCAGATTCAGATGTAAGGTTTCCAAATCTCTGACATATGGTTTGGAGTGGCAATGAATTTGAATAGTCTTCCACCCATTCCCCTGTCCTCTCTTTAAGCCACTTAGTTTGTTTAGTCACAGATATCTGAACCTGCAAACTGAGACTTAAGCACTTCCTACAAATTGGTTTGATCATGGTGGACAGTCTTTGTTTGTAGAGAGTGCCTAAACAGTTTAAAGTAGCACAAGGAAGAAGGTTTAACAAACCAGGAAGTCACTGCTGCAACTGAGTGTGAGAAGAGAATGGAAGAGGAAAGAACATTCATGCTCTTGCTTGTTCCCAATCCACAAAACCATGGTTTGTAAGACCTGGGAATGTTGCATTTGAATCTGGCCAATGAGCTCCAGCGTGTCCCTAGTTCAAGTTCTTGTTCCCTACAACTGTTATGTCATTTAGCCTTCAAGCCAGTTGAGAGTACTTAGACCAGCAGTTCAGAAATGAGGACTATGATTATAGTTAATAGTTTATTATTATTCTGTAACTAAAATTCATTAAAATGCCCACCTGCTCTCTCACCAGACCTGCGAAGTAGGCCACCAAGTCACATTTTATAAGCAGAGAACTGCAGACTCTAGTACTGTTGTCTATACTGATTTTTTTAAATATAAATTCTGATTCATGTTTTAAAGATTAAACACTGTTGGTTGTACTTAGTTTTACTCAGGGTGTAAACCTGATGAAAAAAATAGTCCACATTGCTGGCTGTGCTGAATTTGAACCTACGTCCAGGGATCACAATAGTGCTTCTGTGTGGGTTTTGCTTGTCTTAATATCTCACCAATAATAGTTCTTGTTTTCCTTCAGAGGCATTCCATAAGTGGACCAATATCTGCTTCCAAGCCCCTCACAACTCTGTCAGACAAAAGGCCAAGTTATGCAGAAATCCCAGTGCAAGGTAGGTGTTTTTTCTCTGTTAACATTATTTCACTAAAGCTCCCCCAGAGTTCTCCTGAGGTTAAAAAGAAAAGAAAAGCACACAATAAGAGAGCGTAGAAGAGGCTCTTTTGACACATGAGCTCCTTTTCTTTTGAGTACAGCAAAGTATTGTTCATATAGAGGGCTTAATGTCCTTCATTACCTTACCCCTGCTCCTGCAAAAGGAAGATGCAAAGCATAAAAGCTCAATAACATACTGTTAATTAGGGCTATGTATTATTTCAATTTCCTTCTTTCCATGCTCACCTGATCTGTTTCCTTTTACTTTATGCCAGTTTGCACTGAGCTACACTGGGCAGAGGTGAGACAGGGAGGGCTAGACTGACTTTAAAAAAAGGAGAACCAAAAGAAATTATACTACCATATGGTCACAGTGGAATAATTGTTTGGGTAACAGGTGCATAGAAGTCATAAAGGCCGCAGTCTTTGCAGATAAGGGTATAGCACTTGAATATGCTAAAATCAATACTTAATCAGCGCTTGTATAATTAAAAAAGCAAAGAAATGTTTTATTGTTATGAAAGCCACCTTAGGAGCAGGAGGAATTATTTCCAAAGCAAAACAGTAAGCAAAGCTAAAAACGGGCCCATCCCATGTATTTGTAATCCAGTAGATTTTAGGAGCATTCACTAGCTGCCTTCCGAACATCTGGTTGTCAGTATGGTGTGCGGGGAAAATAGAGGGAGGAAGAGGATGAGAGAGAGCCTAAAATAGTACATTCCAGGTACTGTTCTATTATTTTTCTGTTTCTGAGAGTTTGGCCTCCAATGTAGGACAAAACAAAAAACCCCATAAAACTGCTGTTCTCCACTTCTTGATTGTGGCAGAGTCAGCTGGCCAATTATGCATTGCTAAGATCTGTCTGGGCATCCTAACTAACTTCAGGAGGAAGTGAATGATGGACTGGTGCCTGCATTTGTTGAGATGTCCTTTGCACGCTAGTGGAACTGCACTTGATAACTGCAGGAAAGTGTAGGAGCCTGTGCAGATTTGTCAAGACTCAAGGACAAAGCTTGCTGGGAGAGGACAGCAATTTGTTCTCTGCTGCCACAGATATCAAAGCTAGAGCTAACGACCTAAGTTATGGGAAGGTAGATTTTGGTTATTTGTTTAGATTATTTTTATACACCTGTGCTCAAGCCACAGGACAGTTTACAACAGTATCAGATAGGATAAGATCAAGTAGAATCCATAAAAACACACAGTCCATCATGTACATAATACAGTAAAGGTAAAAGGTAAAGGACCCCTGGGCGATTAAGTCTAGTCAAAGGCGACTATAGGGTTGCGGTGCTCTTCTCGCTTTCAGGCCTAGGAAGCTGGGGTTTGTCCACAGACAGCTTTCTGGGTCATGTGGCCAGCATGACTAAACCGCTTGTGGTGCAACAGGACACCGTGACAGAAACCAGAGCACACAGAAACGCTGTTTACCTTCCCACTGTAACGGTACCTATTTATCTACTTGCGTTGGTGTGCTTTCGAACTGCTAGGTTGGCAGGAGCTGGGACAGCAAGGGGAGCTCACTCTGCCATGGGGATTTGCACCACCAACCTTCAGATCGGCAAGCCCAAGAGGCTCAGTGGTTTAAACCACAGCGCCACCCGCATAAAGTAACTCACCGCAACTCGCTAAATAGCAATTTACCAATAGCAGAATCAACTAATCCATTTATCTTAACAATTCTGTGGCTGAAGAATGGTTCAAGAATGGCACCAATGCCTATGAGTGGGTGGTGATGTTATCAGAGGCCTTCAGGCAGAGGAAGGGATATACTCCCTCTGGAATTCCTTTGTTGTACAGGGGTTGGGATAGCTGGCCTATAACTACTTGTGTAGCTCTTCCATTTACTTTCAGTGCTATCAGGGCAGTATTTTAATAATGTCCATAACAAAAGGTAAGGCAATGTTGAAAAAGCCCTTTTTGTGTTGAAGAAACAAGGATTATATGTTCACTGTTTACTTCTCCATTTCCTGGTGCTGGTCAACTTGTTCTGCCTATAAACTTTTCCTTTCAAAGTGCCCTTCCTGTAAGAATGAATAGCTCTCGTGTAATGGGTGTAGTTCTTTGATTTATGTCTGGGGGCTTTTAAAATAGACATTTCTCAAGAATAGCTTTCTTAGGGCCAAGCAGTAGGCTTCCTTTTCTGCCTTGAGAAATGTCAGCTAAACACCTACAATGTAAAGATTTTTCCAGGGATGAAATAGTGTTTTGTGCTAAGTTTTTATTCAGTTATGCTTTGAATAGCATTGGGGTGATATTATACTCAGAGCAAAGTAAATTTTAAACACATTTGATGTTTAACAGAAACTAATAAGGCACTCCCTACACAGTGGGTGGCCAACCTGTGGCATAGCTGACACAGACTTGTAGCCGTTTGTGTCCATTTTGGACTAGGCTGAAAAGTGCTGTGGACTGTGCCATCGCGTAGCATCAGGCTTGAACTTCAGTTATTAAAATAACTTATAGCCTACCCTTCCACTGCAGCTCAGGGCAGATTGCAACAGTTAAAATTAAATAAATATAAGCAATTAAACAGCTGCAATATAGTAAAACAAAAGGAGAGACAGCAGATAAAACAGCTTTTAAAAAAAACAAACCTGGGATCAGTTTAAAAACCTTGTCCTAGCAGGTCAGATCCCTGCTGGAACAAAAATGTATTTGTTGGACCCAGAGGGTCATGACAGATGGAGCCAGCTGAATCTCCCATGACTGGAAGTTCAGCAGCCAAGGAGGGGGCCACTTGAAAGGCTCTATCCCACAGACAAGCCAAATGCCACCAGTACACAAAGAACAGCCTTCTTTCCTCCACCCCCCAAAAACCCATAAATGGATGGCCAGGCTTATACACAAGGAAGCAGCTCTTAAAATACTCTGCGCCCCAGGCTTTAAAGGGAATCGCTAACACCTTAAATTGTGACTGGAAACAAACTGCTAACCAGTACAACTGATGTAGTGTGCCAGTGCCAATCAACATCCTTGCTGCTGCATTCTGGGCCAAATACCTGATTTCCAGCCAATCAAAGGCATGAATGTTGTTGCATAGGTACTGTATTGGGCAGTGGACTGGGACACTTGTGATCTTTGGAATCTATTTGTGTTAATGATGTGGCCGCCACAGATCTACACAAACAGAGTAGCTTTTCACTATCAGCTCTGTAAACCCAAGCTGCCCTGGCCCCCTAAAGGCAATATGTATACAGATTTTCCTCTCCTTTGGCCATGCCATTGTATAAAAGTGTTGGATGACTTCTCCGGATTGGGTCCAGATGTAAAAAGACATTTCAGAATGGAGTGGCATGGGGGCAGGATTCAAGGGACAGAGCTGGGGGATGGGGGGCAGAGTCCTATCAGCATTTGCAAAAGCCCATCTGACTGGTGACCAATTAGTAAGGGAGTCGATCCATTGTGAGATTATTCTTAAGTCTTTGTTGCTTCTAAGCAATTGCACCTGTTGTTGAGCCTGGCCTACACTTGCAGCAGCAGAATATGAGTTGGCTAAAATGAACTTTACTCGAGGAAGAAGATACTATTTTTGAATGCATTGCCTATGTAAGAAAAAAACACCTCCCTTCAAGTCAAGAAGCAGGCTGTCTTAGAGCCTGTCACCCTGATATGCTAGCCTCTTTCTTGGAAGCAGTTTTTCTTTTTCTTTTTTAAAAATAAGAGAGCATACAAAATGGCATTGCTCTCCTGCTGTGGTGAAGTCCATTCTGTCTTCTCATTTTATAAGACCAGGCCTGAAGCTTGTGGTAATGAAATGCCTTTTCTTTATTCTCCCTCTGCACAGATCATTTGCTGAGAACTTCCTCAACCAGCAGACCAGCTTCCCTGCCAAGAGTTCCTGCTATGGAAAGTGCCAAATCTATTTCTGGTAATAATTATGCCATGCTAATAAGGTGGTGCTTCAGTCACAGAGTCTTGGTGTGCAATGCCACCAGCTTCTTTTGAAACAGTTTTGTTGGTCTTTTCTGACATCACAGCAGTAAGTAAAGTGGGTAGAGTTCCATATTGACACTGTAGGTGAATCTCGCCCACATTGCAGGGGGAAAGCCGCCTTAGTGACTGAGGGAGGGTTTCCTCTCTCAATTTAAAGGTAAACGCCCTTGCTATTCTTTATGTGCATTTGATGGAAATTAAGAGAATTAAAACTTGCAGACTGGATTTGTTCCTCATTGCAGCAGAGAGAAAGAGTGCTGTGTGCCTTCATGTTTGTCCTCTGTTACACAGTATGTGATTTTGAATAGAACATAGAACATTTTTGTGACTACCCGTGTTCTACAAAAACTAGAGAAAAATAGTTAGAAGGCTTCAAAATCTGCCTCTTCCAGAGAAGGAGTCCTGACATGTTAGGCCCTTAGAAGATATTCCAAAACTTTGGAATGGTTATATTTAAAAGCAAAAACTCAAGTCTTGCTTCTTCAGGAAAAATTAATGCCATCTTTATATTTAATAGGAGAGATTTCTATTGGTGTGATAGAGAACTTAAAAGTTTTGTACAATTCAGTAGAAAATTAGTTACTCATTATCTAGATTTTTGCAAAGGCTCTTAGTTTTCTTTTATGAGAAAGAGAAAGAAATGGTTTCTAAGGTGTTTTTCCATTTCAGTGTCTCGGCGAAGCAGTGAAGAAATCAAGCGGGACATCAGTGCCCCTGATGGAGCATCTCCAGCCTCTCTCATAGCAATGGGGACCACTTCACCACAGCTGTCTCTCTCGTCTTCACCTACAGCGTCCGTCACCCCTACGACACGCAATCGAATAAGGTACACCTCATTGCTACACAGCCTGTCCTATTTTTCACACAGGGATATTCTTGCAGCCTTGCCCTTTGGAAGACACCATTCACTTTTGCTAGATAATCAGTAAGCTTCTTCTGTAATGGAGAAGCAGTAGACTTCAGTGGGTTTGCTCTTCATTTTGGGTAGGTGCATCAGCTGTCCAGCATTCCTTTTGCACATCAGTCTCAGGAAAGTGATGCCATCTGATGGGACATGCAAGGAAACGGCCAAGTCAGTCCAGTCAAGTGGGTCCTTCTGGAAGGCAGGAACTCTCTGGCAGCTGAACAAACAAATTGATGCCCAAAGCTCACCAGGAAGTCTTCCTTCCTTACTTCCTTTCCTGGACAGATGTCTCTTTCTCCTCTCCCACTTACGGTGGTCTTGAGTTTGGGGCTGGTGCATGGCAGATTCTTGCACTTACTAGCAAGGCTGCTGACCAAGACCTTCCTTGCTGGAACTGCCTTTGACCACTTCCCTGGACATCATAGAAAAGTAGAGTTGGAAGGGACCCCAAGGGTAATCTAATCCAAATCCCTGCAATGCAGGAATCTGCAATGAGAGGAGCATGTTTGGACTGCAGTGAGAGCTGCTGCTTCTGTCTTCCTGCGTCTCCCTTTTCCCTGAGCTGGGCTGCAGATCAGCCTCCATGGACCCCTTTGCACTGTGTCACCTGAGCACTGGAGGCAGCTGGATGTGTTGGCGGAGCTGCCTAAGGAGCCCTTGTCTCCTCTTCCCTCCACCTTTTGGAACCCCTGCATGCATGCGTTGGGGGTGGCCAGACCTACTGCTTCAAACGGAAATACCAGTGAACACATCCGGTTTTGAGCAAGGTGTGCATGGAGAATAGAGGTTGCTGTAAAGAGCAACTCTGAATAAGAGCTGCATTGAAGGAGGAAAAGTTGCTTTGTTTATTTCCTCATACTTAAATCCCACCTTTCCCCCCAGTGGGAGAACAGCGTGGCTAACAGTCTGGCGGAACCATAAATAATAGCATGAGTAGCTGGGTTAGGAAGAGGGTGGATTACATTCCAAAGGGTTTCACCTTGCTAAGTGAGGGACATGGGAGAGGCAGAGAAGAGAGAACGAACACCGCTCATTGGCTCTATTGTGAACTGTTTGGTGACTGTGACAATATGATTTGTGTGAGGGGGGTGATTCAGTACTTCTCCCGCTTAACTCTGTGGTGTGTGTAGGAACTAGCAGTCAAATGACTGAGCTACTTTATTGGGGGGGCATGAAGAGGTGGGGAAGAGGTGTGTGCAAGCAGTTTAGGGAATTTTTTTGTTGGGCAGCTTCAGGTTAAGTTGGAGGCAATTTCTCTCCTCCCCTTCTCCTTTCACTGTTGCCTCTTATTCCCCTGCCAGATCTCTCCCCCCCCCCCTTCTGCACTTGGCTTCTTGGCATTTTCATAAATCTTTTAGATCTTTAATTGACCCTTTAATTGGTTGTCTGTCACTGCAGTTCCATAGGTCAGCTGAATAAAACTATTGTTTCAAATTATGTTATCAGACAGTTGCTAGTGGCTTTTTGTGGGGACATGTGCTGACTGTAAAATCTTAGTTGGGTGTCATTTAGGTGTAGAAGAACAGTATAGATGCAAAAGGAAACCTGTTTGATTTGTAATATTTGTTGGGCTTTAAACATTGAAACAAGAATATCCTGTGGATTAGAAGTGTAAATCTAAACAAGGCAGGGAAGGCTTCTAATGCCAATCTGTGAAACTTAATCAGGCATTGGGTTTGGAATTTAGTTGACCTAGCAGACGCATTTAAAAGATTAATATTTGTTGTAAACTCCTTCTCATTGTGTCCACACCGTTCATTTTATTTGTTTCCTGAAACGCTATTTTCAAAACAAAGAACTTGACATAAACTGTGTTCCTTACTGGAATTTAGAAACAAGCCGTACTGTCCTCTCACAGTGTTATGCATGTTTAGGTTTTTGTTTTCTTTTTTTAAAAGAAAATTCTGACTCGAGGTTCTTTTTTTGTTCTTACTTACAAAGAAGTCTAGTTTTTTTCTTTTTCCTAAATCGTATTTCTGTTGGTTCTGCTCTCTAGTCTGCTCTGGCTTAAAAGTGTTAGCATCTGGCTTATATAATATATAGTGTGAAGATAATCTGAAAGATTTCAGTTTTATGTTTCATTCAAGTCTGTATGGTTCCCAGTCCAGATTAGACTTTTTCCTGCTCACTTCATAGTTCATCCCACTTATACAATCTGCAAAATCCAAACCTTGCAATCATGGTCATTTTACCCTACTTCAGTGACCAACCATCTATATAGAGAAAGAATAGCAGAAATCATACAATTCTATAGCCATACAATTTCTATACCAACCTTTGGGAGGCTTTGAAAGCAGTGATAAGAGGTACTTGTATCAAAGAAAAATCATATACTGTATTAAAAAACAAACCTCTACAACAATAACCAAACTAGAAATGGAAATTTTTGGTCTGCTAACTAAATATAAAAGATCAGGTTCAAAACCCCTCCTCAAATTAATTGTACAAAGGAGAAAAAAAACTTTTAGAAATCAATAATGCACTAGTGTTGTCCTGTTATACATGAAACAATGTTTTTATGAGTATGGAGGTAAAAACTCTTAGACTTTTGGCAAACAGGTGTAAAAAAAACCTAAGTCAAAGGCACACAGTATTCAAAAAAGTGAAGGCACCAAACATTCTCTACTAAAGACATCTGCTCAGAATTTTCCTCTTTTTATTCTAAAATGTTTAAATTGCAATCATTAAATAAAAAAGATACCCACAGTTTCTTAGAAATCTTGCCTAGGCCGTCACTAACTCATTATGAGAAAACCTTTTTAGAAAGTCTCATCTCCCTAGAATGTTTCCCCTTTGTTTTCATTTAAACCAACTCGTGAACATTGACCACTAATAATGAACCATATGTTGTAGATATTACTGCAAGTTTATTATGCTTTTTTAATATATATAATTATCATGAGAAGACTTGGTCTATTTATTTGTATCATTTATTATTCCTATGATCCTTGTTTATAAAACCCAGTAAAAAGTTATTTACCAAAAAAATAAAAAAAATAGGAGTAGCATCTGCTTCAGACAAATCAGGCAACAGAATGATCAAATCGGAATCTGAGGTATGGCTGTGAAGAAAGCTTTTAAGGCTCTCGTACTGAAAGAAATACATAATTAGGAAAGTTGATGCATCCTTTAAAAAAAATCACTTTAATGCCCAGAGAAAGGCTTTATTTGAAAATGTAGCAGTGCAGAGTTAACATTGTGAAGATCCCCACCCCATGCAGTATGGAACCCCCCCTGCAATCTGAAATGGCAGGTTTCACTTCATTGTCTGCCGTGTTTGGCTTAGTTCTCAATGTCTTTCCTGCAACGAATGGGAGGTTTGAGAAAGCAGGACCATACTTATGCACAGACCCTGTTCATTTTTCTGTGGAATTATGTCCAGCAAACTAACTGAGGAAGTGTCAGGCTGCTTGAATGCATTGTTTAAACTTCGCTTAAATTGTGCTCCTGAAACCAGTTGTGATTCGTAGAAGCTTTAGGTTTATTTATTTATATTTACATGGTAAGGGCTTCCTCTTCTGGAAATGTGATGTTACAGGAAGCCCTTACCATGTAAGTTCAGTCATTGATAATTCTGCTTCTTTGCTGTATGCAGTCCTGGATCTAAAACAGCCTTTCCCAACCTAGTGCCCTCCAGGTGTTTAAGACTATAGTTTTCATCAGCCCCTGCCAGCAGAGCTGATGCTGCAGTAGAAAATTAATCTTTTGTGCTGGTTGTAGTAAATGGGAGTTCAGGTAAACATTTGGAGGGCACAAGGTTGGGGGAGGCTGGTCCCAGAGGGTTAGGGTAGATACACAGCTGCACCCAAAAACAGCAGCTCCTTCTGAGTCCCTCCCCCCAGATGGAAAGCATGTACCGTATTTTTCGCTCTATAGGACACACCAAACCACAAGACGCACCTAGTTTTTAGAGGGGGAAATCAAGAAAAAAAATTATTCCCCCCCCCCAGCCCCAAAGAGCAGTGGACAGGCTGCGCGCAGCCTTGGCTTCCTCTTTAGCCTTGCGCAGCCTCCCCCGGCTGGAGAGGCTGCGCAAGGCTAAAGAGGAAGTCAAGGCAGCGAGTGGGATGGATCGCGCTCGCTGCTTTGGCTTCTTTAGCCTTGTGCAGCCTCTCCCAGCTGGAGAGGCTTCGTGCGGCTATGGCAATTCCGCCACCTCCCGCAAAAGCCCATAGGAGCCGCGCACCCTTTAAGGAGCGCGTGGCTCCTACGGGCTTTTCTACGAGAAGGGAGAAGGGACTGACTGGCCACGTCAGTCCCTTCTCCCTCCTGGGGAAAAGCCCGCAAGAGCCACGCAAAGCTTGTGTGTGGCTCTTGGGGGCTTTTCCTGCCTGCCTCCCCCCTGCATTCACTCCATAGGATGCACAGACTTTCCCCCTTAGTTTTTAAGAGGGGGAAAGTGTGCCCTATGGAGCGAAAAATACGGTAATGGAAAGCATTATTCAGCATCATCACATGTCAAATGTCCCTGCCTTCATTTCTGTTCGTGGAGTGGAGGAGTAGAGCCCTACATGCGGGGATGTCACATCATGCTTTCCTTTACTACCCAGTATTTTTGGGGGGGTGTTGAACTAGGGCTGCTGCTTTCAATGGCAGCCGCATGTCTGCACTAGTTCTGCACTCCTAAATCTTGAAGAAGGTAGTCGGTTGACAGTTAATACTCTGGCTTTGCTTTCCCTTCAAGGTGACATTCCTAGTCGGTTATGGGTTGCAGGGAGATACCATCAGTTTATTTTCTAAATTCATACTAAAGTTCAGTGTGGCTTAATGTTCACATCGTTTGTTCTCGAAGCACCTCTAATTGTGGCTCTGAGGTATTAGAAAAAGGATTTATTTCCCAGCTGTCCTCCTCATGAAGTCTCAATCAAATTAATCTTTTCCCACCGCACAGAGAAGTGTCCGTGGGCTGCTATCCTTGCTTTGGTTATCTACCTGGGAGTTCAGGGCAAGGAAGCAAGCAGGCAGGCAGGCAGGGGGTTGCTGGGAAATTGATCACTTGTCTCTGTGGGGGTGGCTGAAGTGCTGCTGACATATGCCTGGGAGTTGCCTAGTCTCAGCCTAGCAATGGGAAGACAGAGGGAAGGCCAGAATGAATATAGAACATGGCGCTGCCCACAGAGCACAATGCAGTTTTGATAAGAGCGGAATGATATGGAAGGAACTTTCGCTGTTTTAAAAAAATGTTCTGAACATTCATTTGTATGAACGATGTGAATTTTCTCCTTCACTTCTAGAGAAGAGAGGAAGGACCCTTTGTCAGCTCTGGCCAGAGAATATGGAGGCTCCAAGAGAAATGCTTTGCTGAAGTGGTGTCAGAAGAAAACAGAAGGGTATCAGGTAATGGTTGCTTGTCCTTTCTATAGTGCAAACATGAGAGCATCTGCCAGGAGCACAAGCTGGGCTGCTCCACAGTTCACGGCATCGATCGTGAAGGAACTGGTATGTACTGTCCTGGCAGGAACACAATGCTGCAGGAGCCAGCTCAGCTGTTATTTATAGTCACTCAGTCACTTTGCACAATACAAACGTGTGTGTTCTTCACAGAACGGCTAATCCGCCCATTAAAGCGGGTTAACGGTGCTATCCTGCACATGTCTACTCAGACAGAAGTCCACACTGAGTTCAGTGGGATTTGCTCCCAAGTTAAATATGTATAGCAGGGACGTCCAACTCCCAAGAGACTGTGATCTACTCCCAGAATAAAAAACTGGCAGTGATCTACCCATTGGGGGGGACACACACCCAAAGTTGTTGACCTTTTTTTAGGGGGGCACGTCAAAGTTGTTGAGCTTTTTCTTAGGAGGGCAGGCAAAAGTCGCTCACCAAATGATCACTAACAGCGATAACTCCATCTTCTGCTTTTGCAATCGTGCACACATGAAGGACAGGGCAAGGGGACAGGGCCAGATGCTCTTTTTCCCTCGCGAAGGAAATTAAGACAGTGTTTGACTGCTAGCTCCCGGGCATCAACTGGTCAATCGTGGTCAACCGGTTGGAAATCCCTGATGTATAGGATTGCAGTCTAAAATTACTAGCTTCCATCTTGCACATTGATAATTCCAAATTAAGAGGAGGGTGTAGAGAAAATCTTTTTCTTCCTTTTTTCAAGTAAATTTTTATTGTTTTCCTTACATATTCTTTTTCAACAAACCATATTAATGCCATACATTCCCTTTGACTGCCGAGTTGCGACTCCCCTCCCTCCCTGCAGTTGGTATATTTGACCCCTTTCTATCGCTCACCTCATTCTCACAATAGTATTATTATACATTGAAGGTATTATGTCAATCCTGCTAGTGTCTTAACCTCTTTACAGTTCTCCTTTAAATATTCAATAAATTTGAATATTAGAGCAAAATCTTATTCTAGAGTTAAACCTATGGCAATAATAAATGGCGATAATATAGTACATTGGAAGAGGACATTTTATTTTAAAATGCTTTCATATTGCTTTTCATTTAAAAACCACAGGTCTGTGCAGCATAATGTAAAAATTACAATACAGTGGTACCTCTGGTTGCGGATGGGATCCGTTCCAGAGCTCCGGTCGGATCCTGAGGTTTCCGCAACTGGAGGGACCACTTCTGCGCATGTGCGCACGGTGAAACACTTCCGGGTTTGCAGCTTTTGCAACCTGAAGTTTACGTTACCCAAGGGTAACGTAAGCCAAGGTGCTACTGTAAAATCAACACCCATACAATAACTGAAAGGCCAAAGCAAACACACCAGCATTAATTGCCAGCAAAGGGGACTAGGCAGAGCATGATTCCTGCTTCTGTCCCCTGGTATTATATTGCTGGTGTTCTTACTCTGTGTGAGCTCATTCTCCTGCTTGCTGGTGATGATGCAAAAGCAGAGTTTGGCAAACCAATATGGCTGTCCCCTGGGGAAGGACCATAGTTTGGGGGCCCTTGCATGCAGAAGGTCCTAATGCCTGGGGGAAGTTCCTGCTTGAAACCTTGGAGAGCCACTGCCTGTTGGAAGAGACAGCCCTGAGCTCGATGAACCTAGTGGTCTGACTCTATGCAAGGCAGCTTTCTCTGGTCCTATCACATTTGGATGGGTGGCCCACTGCCGTGTCCCCTCATTTATCTGGGCTCCAGGCAGACCAGCCTCCTAAGGAGCAACATGCAATACAAGCATGGCCTCCTTTTAGGGGAAGGGGTGTCAGGCATGTGCTTTGCATGCAGAAGGTCACAGGTTCAATCCACTAAGGCATCTCCTGGTAGAGCTGGGAACGTCACCTTGCTGCCAGTCAGTGCAGGCAATACCGAGCTTCTTGGACCAATGGTCTGACTCTGTGTAAGGCTTCCAATGTACTTACTTAGCTTAATTGTATAGGAAATCTTTGGAATGCAAAGGGCAACCTCTCGGTTCTTAAGTATTACTTTGCTTTGTCAGGCTTGAGACTCACAATACAGAAGGAAGTTGGAAGGCTACGTAACAGGATGGTGGGGGGACATTAATAGAAAGGCTGTACAATGAGAGAAGCTTGTTTTTATGTAGGCAGAGGGGGGCCCCTCCCCTCTCTTGCTTCCTTGGCATCTCTGCATTGACCGAACGGTGCTATTTCTGAATGTAGACCCTCCACGTCCCCCCTTTCCTTCAAAGGCAGGATGTGGGATGCCGCTGAATGAATTGTAAAACTCTTCAAATGGGAAAGCATCTGAGACAGGGCAAGAAGCATGTGACAGTTTCCTTAATTTGTCACAAGAAAGCGCTCCATCCTTTCTATCTCAAGCAGCCTGTGCCAGAAAGATAGTCCTCTTGCTCACATTCCCGGATTCCCTGCATCGACTAAGTCTGGAGGAGAGAGACCTTTGGTCCGCTTGCAAGGAGGGGCAGCTGATACGTGACTTTCAGCATGTGCCGCTCCCCATGCAGGACCATCAGTTTTGGGAGGGGGCCAGAGATCTAGTCTTAGGACCAGTCTGCCCTTTCTGTGAACAGTCAAATGAGAAAGCTTTTCCTGCGCTCTGCTATTTCATGCCGCAAGTGATGGGGGTTGGCATTTTTGAATTCTCGCTCACAAAGAAACGGAAAGCTAGCACGTTGAGCAGGAGGGTTTAGCCCTAGCTTTACCCCTGATGTGTCACATTTCTGAATACAGGGAGCTAGTCATGTGAGAGTGCTTTCAAAAACCAGTTTCCCACAGGCAGCCTGAAGTGATACAGCCCTGAAAAAGCTTTCCTACTTGATTCTGCTGACTGTACAAAATGGTCCTTAAGCTCCCATTTTGTTGATGTTTGCACTCATCCGTGTAACTTGTTTATGTGAGTAATTTTTTTTATAAAAAAAAACTCCTATAATTCTATTAAAATCAATTAAAATAAAAAGAATATTTGCAACTGGTCCAGGGGCGGCCTTCTTTTGAAAACATTTTACAGCTGCTTAGAGCTGGTAGTGACATCACTGTCCATGCAGTAAACACATTTTTTAAAAGCTCCCAGTAATGACTATACACCATAACATGCAGTCCCTTATTGGGGAGTTATTGTACCTGGGATGGTAGCCATATTTTTATTTTTTAAAAAAATATTTTTATACCACTATGTCGTAAAAATATATATCAAAGTGGTTTACAACAGTAAAACTATGTCCTTGCAAGGCTACCAAGGATATTAATGGTATAAGGGGAAAGGTCCCCATTGTGAAGCAGACCACGATAATCCTCAGACTTCCCTGCTAGTTGACAACACAATCCCATTTTTAAGAAACTGCCCATGTGCATGGTAGTTGTTGCTTGCTTGCAGGTCTGTTTGCTCCCCACTTTAGCATAAGAACATAAAAACATCCGAAGAGCCTGTTGGATCGGGCCCAGTAGCCCATGTAGTCCAGCATCCTGTTCTCTCCGTGGCTGAAGAGTTGCCTTTAGGAAACCAGCAAGCAGGATTCGAACACAAGAGCACTATCCCCTCCTGTAGTTTCCAGCAACTGATATTCAGAAGCATTGCTACCACCAGCTGTGGAGGCAGAGCATAGCCATTGTGGCTAGTAGCCACAGGTAGTCCTCTCCTCCATGAATTTGTCCTGTCCTCTTTTAAAGCCATCCAAGTCGGTGGCCATCACTGCCTCATGTGGCAGTGAATTCCACAGTTGCTGTGTGAAGAAGTACTTTCTTTTACCTGCCCTGAATCTTCCGACATTCAGCTTCATTGGGCGTCCATGAGATCTAGTGTTACAAGAGAGGGAGAAAAAGTTTTCTCTATACACTTTCTCCATGCCACGCGCAATTTTATAAACTCCTGTCCTGTCACCTCCTAACTCATCACAACTGTGTCCTTTGTGAGTCCTAGAATCTTGGCCATCCCACATGTAATGTGTGAACTCTGCTGTCCTGAGCATGCCTGACTGTATCCGAACCAGGTCAAAAGGGCATGTGCTCCAGCTGATCTGTTACTCCCACGGCTAGTAGGATTTATAGCAGCGTGTGGAAGCCTGTTACAATAGAAGGACCAGCAAGAGGACATTTCCTGTCTGAAACAATTCCTTTCTGCAGCACTAAACATAGTAACTAGTTACACTTTCCCAGAATTTTCATTTGCAACATTTTAAGCAAAACTGGGAAGCAGATGTCATAACTTTGACTGTCACTCTTTTGCCATCTATTGAGAGGTGTATGTGCCTAGTGGAGGGTGCTCTTCCTCTGGATTTCCTGCACCGGGGGGTGGGAGTGGGGGGTGCTGACAAGTTGTCCTGCTTGTAACCCCCCCTTCCAACTCTAGGATTTGCTGCACATCGTTCTGTTTGTGATGGGAGCTAATCAATTTATTTTTGCCACTGATTTTTAGTGTGTCCTGTCATCTTAAAAATTTGCACCCAGCAAAGATGATGTCCATCAGCATGCACAATGCTTCTTTTCCAATACTCAAGGTTGTTGTTGTTTTTTTGTGAGGGAACCCTTGAAGATCTCTGGCAAATCGGAAAGGATTAATAGTGATGGCAGAAGGATATTTTACTTAAAAAGTTCTCTTCTTCTTCCCTTAAATTAAAATCAGATTTACAGCATAATGAATTTTCAGCCACATTCATAAAATACTATTTAATTAAACATCTTAAAAGTTGAAACCCAAGTTTATAATTTCTGCTGTACAAAGACTAGGATCGCCTCTGTCCTTTGCAGTTGGCCATTCACACTAAACCATGGTTTGACTTAGCATTATGTGGAAACAAAGGCAGCGTAGCATGAACTATACCACATAGTAAGATTTAGCATCTTAACTTTGTCCAAAAGTGGTTTGGTGCCATGAATTTATCCTAAGGTTGTCAAAGCTCATGGCGGACAGATTTTGAAAAATAGCAATCATTTATATCCTACTGCACTTATAGAAATGCCTGAGTCCTTCTAGAACAGGCATGTCCAAAGTCCATTCTGGGGGCCTAATCCGGCCTGCTGTTCAGTTTAATCTTGCCCCCGTGACAGTTTATTTCCTGGGGTAAAATACTAAAAAAAGCTCAACAACTGGCTATCATGCATGTTCACTTCATCAGATCTGGCCCTCTTTGAAAAAAGTTTGGACACCCCTGTTCTAGAATGATCCAACAGCTACTGGATCAATTTTTCCTGAAGCATTCATCTGTTTTTTTACATTGCATTGAAATTACATTTTCCCAGCACGCGGATCCCAGTTTGTCATTGCTGGTAAAACGCTGTTACTTCCCCAGCACAATAGCCCACAAAGTATTAATTTCTCAATCAAAATGGATGTATTTTATATACTTTGCTGACATAAGTGCTCAATTGAGAATGAAAACAACTTAGCAGCCTATTTAGTTGATCTCTTGAGAGGCCTCTCGGCAAAAAGTTAGATACCTCATGCCCTTGTGTTTGAGCATCGTTCAGAGGAAGATAAGACCTGAGCACTTAGTCATAGGTGACTTAGCAAATTGAGAAAACATTGCCGTGGACTGTGGCAAGTTTGTAGCTAGTCAGCATTCCTGCCATCAGCTTCTATTGATGTTGCAACCATCTCTTCAGGACTCCTACCTAAATATTAGTCATCTTTACTTACTTGCACTGTGCTTAGTGTCAAGTTTAATATTTACAGCTGATACCAAATGACAGAGATTTTTTTACTCTGGGAACTAAAAACCATGTGAAATAGCACCCTTCCCAACTACGTATCTCACAGATAGATCCAAGAATAGTAAATAACTGCTGAGAGTGTAATGTTACTGATTATTACATGGGCACAGAGTGTCCCAAAATTTTGCATCTGATGCATACGACAGTGTTAAGGGTCTGCAGAATGCTGTGCAT
Organism: Podarcis raffonei; assembly: GCF_027172205.1. NCBI lineage: Eukaryota > Metazoa > Chordata > Lepidosauria > Squamata > Lacertidae > Podarcis > Podarcis raffonei. Next base: position 27,086,568 of record NC_070617.1, read on the forward strand.
TTTCAGTAACATCTATGAGAAAAATATATTCACAGAAGTGTTTGCACTTCATGTTCTTTCTTTCCCTCTGCACTCTTTAGCTACTGATCATTTGGCTGTTTTTACTTAGAAGTAAAACCTCTGTGGTAATTTTAAAACGCTTGTCATCCAACAGCGTTAATTTCTGAGTGCTCGTAAAACTAGGTATAGCACCCTCCCATATCCAGAGGTGGAAAGGAATCATTTCTGCTGACATGCCAGGAAGAGGTTTAACTTGGAAGCATGTGCAGTCAGAGCAGCATTACCGAGGGAAAATGTCTTGGGTAGGGAAGTAGCAAGTTGTTTTTGAGTTTCCTCCTGGGGGAAACAAAATAAGCTTTTATCTTAGGTTGCTAATGGATCTGCTGTCTTAATTCTTGCAGAATTCTGCTCATTCAAACCAATGCTTCTTAAAAAAATAATCAGGACTCAAAAATCTTTAATTTAGCCTGCTTCTCCTCTTGCAAGGAGGGAAGTTGCTATCTCTTTTCTCCTTCTACAAATGTCACTGAGTAATAGAATAAGTAAGCCTCACAGCAGGTTTCTCTCTTACATGTATACATATTTCCCTCCAATCTTAGAATATCGATATCACAAACTTCAGCAGCAGCTGGAATGACGGGTTGGCTTTCTGTGCTGTTCTTCACACTTACCTCCCAGCTCATATTCCCTATCAAGAGCTGAACAGTCAAGACAAGGTGAGTATTGTACTGAGCTTTGTTGAATGTCGTTAAAACCATGCTGGAGACCAGAGCCCCTCTCAGATCCTCTAATGGACCAGACTCGCACTTCTGCCACTATTCTGGTCACCAGCACTCACTGGCAATTGCAATTCCCCATTTGCAATCCTAGTCACAAGCACACCTTCCTCACACTTAGTCCATTGTATATTTGTTTAAATACTTTGTGTGATGTTTTGTTTTTTGCATTCATTCATTGTCTTTGTCCACACATTACTTTAAATGAGTTAAAAACAAACCCAGTAGAGGGGTGCTTAAAAGAGTTTTGCAAGCCTCTGATCAACTCCTTGGTTTTTTTAATTTAAAAAAAGTTGTTCAGTAGATTTATTTTTGACTCAATGTATTTTTCAGAAAAGAAATTTCACTCTGGCTTTCCAGGCAGCTGAAAGTGTTGGCATCAAATCCACTCTGGTAAGTGTGTGCAAAGTTTAGGGCGATCTGACTAACTTTTACCTGGGAGACTAATTGCTAAATAGGCACATGCAAGGATTGTGCTGTAGCTGTGTGTTTGAAATTACTGTACAAATAAATTTTGGGATAGAAATATCATAACTGAAAACTAGAAGGCTCCTTTAAAGAGAGGGTGTGTGTTTGTGTTTTTGAAAATAAGGCTGGTGTGATTAAATTGCAAAACAAGACTATAAATTAGTGCCCTGCAAGTGCTCTCACTCTCTTGGCCAGACGGGACTCAACACTATATGCATCATTAGACAGCGCACCCAGTTTTGTTTTCCTATTTGGGGAGAGTTCATCATGCAGACCACAGTGCACAGGGACATGAGTATTAGGTTAACCCTTCCCAGCTGTGATCTTTTCACTTTGGCATCCAATGGGGCAATCCCACAAGAAGGGATTTTGTCATGATTGCAGCTGGGTAAGGGAATGTTAAACCTGCCTACATACTGCAGTCCCGATGAAAATTGTAGGACCCTGTGCCAGTGCCGGATTTAGGTTTGATGAGGCCCTTAGCTACTGAAGGTAATGGGGCCCTTTATATATCCAGCTGTCCTTTGTCAACAACAAATTGTCACTGTTTTTTGTGTTGAATATATGCTATATGGTAATTTATGGACCTAATAGGTATCTAAAGCCATAATGGGATCAAAATAAATAAATTATGTATTGCGTGAAATCAAATCAGTAGGCATAAGACTCATATCCTTAGTCTATGCTGCCTGATCATCAGTCTACAAGCACTCTTTAATATTAGATAACAGGTACAAAGACATTCAGCTGTGCTGCACTGAAGTCTGCAGCTGCATGCTACATGCTGCCATGCAACCAGTCCATGCAGAATGTAGGCACCCTATATATAGAAATGCGGAAACCAGTGATATTTTAGGGAGCAGGCTAGCAGACAGGGCCCATTACTTAACATCGTAGGAGCCTACACAACACAAAACACTGTTGCTGTATGTAGGTTTTATTTTATTTGTTTTTTATCTTATATTTTGGAAATGTACATACAGTTTTTTTACCTTTAAATTTTTTGGAAGGCCCCAAGAGAGTGGGGCCCTAAGCTATAGCTTGTTTAGCTTGTACGTAAATCCGGCACTGCCCTGTGCCTCTTCTTAAGAAATCAGCTCATGATTGTTGGAAATCGGTTATAACCGGTGCCATTTTGTACTTGTCACGGAGGTCAAACCTCTATTCTGCTTGGTGGTTCAGAGGAGGCAAACCTATAAGGCAAATCTAAAAATAGCTCTCCTTGCTCATGGTCAAGTCTCTGCCAGCCATTGTCTGTGTGTTCACAATGGGGAATGCTACTGTGGTTAACACTTCTAAACTGTGCAGTAGCCAGTGAAGGTGGAACTGGCTTGGACCCAAGAGGGCCATGGATGGCAGCATTAGGGGCACTGTTGCTTTCCTTCTGCAGGTAAGGGCTGAAGGGCAGAGGCTCAGCTAACAAGTCCATGGGACCCACCAACAGACATGGACAGCCAGAGCTTAAAGCAGGGTGGGGTGCAGAATGGACAGCCTCCAATCCTGATCTCCTTTTCTTTTTAGACACCCTGATTCCCCCTCCTCGCAAAAAGCCAGCTATATGACTTTCCTCTTGCCTTTTCACACTCCCATTTATCATCTCTGTTGACCAGAGAACACAATGCAAGCAGGAGAGCAGCAGGTATGCAGCAAATTAGCATCCAGTAATGCACTTAATACCTAGGTATTCCGAAAGCAAGACAGGACTTGTACTTTAAGCTACACACAGACTGTTCACATGTGGAACTACAATTCCCAGGTATGCCTTGCTCCCCACCCACCCCCAGGATAAGCTGAGCACTACAGAATTAGAAGCAGAGCCTGCAAGCTTTTGCTTTTTAAATGTCTATCTTACAGATGACCAGTTATAGATGTGATTATGATTAACAGAGTACAAGAGTTATTGCAAGGTGGATATCTGTTTATATATATATTTTTCTCTCTCTCTCTTCCTTCCCTCTGGTAGGACATTAATGAGATGGTACGAACGGAACGCCCAGACTGGCAGAATGTCATGTTGTACGTTACAGCGATTTACAAATACTTTGAAACCTGAGAGCTGGAATAGCAATAGAAAATGTTGGGGAAGCACAATCCCAGCACCACACACTAAGCTCAACCAACACCTCTTGACTTTGGATGAAACTCTAAAACAGCATTCTGAGTGGCTTTGGTGAGCAAGGTTTCGTTAACCCAGCACTTGGGCAAACCCAAATAGCTAAATGAGCTGGATTAAATTATTAGCCTGTGAAGCCTGAACTTTACAAATGACCCTGTAAGGCCAAGTGTCAAAAAGCTTCCAAACTTCCGTTGGTGAAGAGCGAACTGAATGAGATGCCACTGAATCGACAAGGCTGAAACGTAAGGGAAGGAAGTCTCTAGGACTGTATTGCAAGACTTTTCTTCATGGAAAACACCTCTGGCGGTTGGGTGGATGTTCTGCTTGTTGCTCCTCACCTAAGTACAGGAAAAACTTTTAATCATCACCTAGTTATTGCCTTATTCTATCTCCAGCTCCTCAAAGTGCACAATTCTTATAGGAAGTACAAGGGTGTCTTCTCCCATTGAGTTCACCTGACTGAAGAATGGTGTCAAATCTTGGCCTACTCTCAGTGCACAAAACGAAGAGTCTGTGTTTAAGCCTACCTCTCTTCTCCATGGCTTCCAACTTTATTACTGGATGGATTCCAGCCTTGCACATTTGATTCCCAACTTTGAGGATATTACCATGTGCAGGTGATTGGACACACTGCAATTTGTTGTGCTTCCAAGAGAATTTAGCTTATATGGAATTTACTTTTATTTGGCAAAGTGTAACCTTTCCTTTGCAGGAGCTCAGATGATGCATCACCTGAGATTAAACTGGTTGAAATGATTGTTTTGATCGTTGGATAGGTTAAGCTCCTATTCAGAAGAGAACTTTCTGCAACTAGCAATAACTGCTTCTTGCCCCTACGGCCTGCAGGTAGCTTTGCGGTGTGTTCTGATCTGATTGTCTGCCAAAAGCAGCAGCAGTAGCTGCTGCCTGTTCCCAGGTTTGTCTAAAAGGGCCTTCCATGGGCTTCCCTTTCAGGAATGACTTAAATGAATGGAGCATACATAGGAGCAGCAGCCATGATTCGTAGATTGTGCCTGCGAGCTGAAAATTGACCTCCTATAAGCCTAGTTTAAAATGTGGGGTCAATGCTGGCAAGAGAAGAAAATGCAGAGTTCAGGACATTTGTACTGTGGTGTTGAGTCCACTTGGCACAACTCTCTGGGAGAAAAGCATTAAAGCAAGTGCCTTACTTGGCTCTGAGGTAAGAGGAGCTCTAATTGCAAGGCAGTGCACAAAAGACTTCAGACATTTGGTGGTAGCAGTGAGGCTTCTATTGTTCTGTCCTTCTCTAAGAAGGCCTCAGCACCTACCATCTTTTTCCTAGATGCAGAGCAACTGTTAGTCCCCCCCAAGTGGAGACCCAGTTACTGCTGAGGGATAGGGATCTTTTGAGTCCCCCATTTTGATGAACCCCATATCCCTGTTACTTATAGATGTATTTAGCTTTCATTTTTCCCCAACAGCTCAACTAGAAATAATCCTCTTTCTTTCTTTTTTTCAATCCTTTCTGTGTGCCTGGAACTCTTAAAGGACACTTTTTGAATGTCATAGGTATATGAATGGTCACGAATGTAGCCCCGGTCCAAGGTCTGCTGTGAAAGAGTCACTATGACAGGAGCAGGTGCCAAACTGAATTTTGGGACAAGTCGGAATAAACTTTGAACCTTTCATTGTGCCTCCAGTACCCCCTGCCTTGTACATGGTTTCATAGCTCAAGGAATACAAGCAAAACTTACATGTGGCTATAAAATGGCTGGTGAGCTCCCATTGCAAGTGTTTAAATTCAACTCCTACTTTCCAGTGGTTTTTCTCCTTCCTCTCAAATTGTGAGGCTAATATCAAAGGTTCCTGCAAATACCTAAATGACTTTGGCTTTTTGAGTGAACAGAGTTAGCATTTCCCAGTTAGGGACAAAGAGTTGCAGATTTTTTAGATGGAACTCACCCTTCAACCCCCCCCAAAGTCCCCCCCCCAACTTTTTGCTAGCCCTAAAATGAGGTACTAAAGATCATCCTCGCTGTGTTATGCTTTCTTACTGTTGTGGTACAAAGGAATTTGCTTCAGGTCCCTTGCTTGTGAACTTAAGATGTATTGCTCTACAGGTGCACCTCTCTTTATTTATTGCATTGCAATTGAAGAAGCATTTTTTTTCTAGTGAGCTGTCTTCCTCCTACACTTGACAGCATCTTATTTTATGGACTTTGCTTGAGTCCAGTGGTGACGAGACTCATCTTGAGCAGAATCCTGCTTCTAAACTCTTCCTCTACAGCCACAGGGGAGAGCTGATCAGGAGGGCATTGATGAAAAGAGGACTGAATTGTGCAAGGAAGTGAAGGGCAAAGGCAAAAGGACTGAAGAGTGGGAAACGTTCTGCAGATGGAGCACAAGGAAAAGAAAAAATGTGTTTCCTTGCATTGATTATCCAAAACCTTTTATGGGAAAGACTGAACTACCAAGAGAGATGATTTCATCAAGACAAGAAGCACTCAGAGGGATGAAGGAAATTAAGTTTTAAAAAACACACATCCCATTTTGCAAAAGAAGAAAATCTTTGCTCTTGGTTAGATAACAAGCTACATAAGTATTCTTCCATTCTTTATTCACTTTTTAAAGACTGATTAACATGTTACTGTAAAGTACATTTCTTGCTGGTTTTGTTTTTGTTCTATTAAATATTTTTAATATACCGTAAAAACAGCCAACAGTGTGCCTGGTTTTTTTTAATCACATTTCTTTAGATCCTGCAAATGTCCTCGCATTTTAATGTTTCTGCTTTATAAAAAGAAATTAAAAGGAGCTTTAAACACAAGCAAGTGAAAACAATACCTGGCAGTTTGGGGGATTCTCTTGCAGACACTTTAGTGAGGTCTTACCTGGGGTTTTGTCTTGGTCTTTGTGTTAGATGAGCAAAGGTGATTTGAAGGCATAGCTATCTCTAACCTCTGTCTCATAAACTACACAGGAGGCAGCAGCGTGAGGTGCTTTTGTTCAGGGTTCCAACCACACTCATCCCCAGCAGTCAGCATACTCAGTACTCATTTAGGCAGGAGGAGGGGTGTGGGCACACAGTCCCTGCTGACTACATTTTTTACTTCTCTGGACTCTTCCATCCCTGGGATCATTTTTTTAATTGCTTCTCTGTGCGAACCAGGAAATTGCCTATCCAGACCGTAAGTTGGTTCTTGCTTCCTTCCTTCTTTCAGTCTCTCTTCCTCTGGTCTCCTGTTCCAACCCCTCCATTCTTCCCACCTAGTTTCCAGATTTTTTTCCTCTCAACCATCATTCAGCATTCTGTAGGCGCTGAGCATGCTCACACCGCAGGATGATGTTCAAAGGGTACTCAAGGTTGTTCTCTTCCTCCAAGGCAGCGATGCTTCCAAATATCAATTTCTGGAAACCAGGGAAGGAAAAAGTGTTCTTGTGCTCATGTTCTGCTCCCTGGTTTCCTGCAGGCTTATGGGGTGGCCACTGTGAGAACAGGTTGCTGTACTAGGGCCATTGGCCTGATCCAGCAGGCTCTTCTTGTGCTCTTAAATCTCGGATTTCTGCCAAGCCTACTGGTGCCTCCTTCTTGTGAGTGCTATTTTGGCTCCGTGGCAAAAGGATTTAATTGGCATTCGACTCAAGGGTTGCTTATCACTCAAGGAAATATTCGCACACCCCACCAAGGGAATAGCCACTTCTGCAGTGCTTAGTATCAATATATATATATCCTGCCCTCCTAGTGCTTACACAACACTCGTGGCAGCTAGAAACAATTAAGACCAGCTGTAACAATAATATTACTCAAATATAGCAAAATGGAGACAGGTGCAGCAGGTTTTTAAATATCTAGAAAAGCCTACCTAAGCAGGAAAGGGGTTTGCCATACAGTGAAACGGTGGGCAAAGAGTCCTACTGGTTGGGTTTGTGCACAGAACAGGCTCCTTTCATCCCCATCAGCTGAGCCTCCACCATAGATCTTAGGGCATGGGCAGGAAATGGGTCTGTAAGCCATCCTGCACCTAAGCCAATTAGTTCCTTAGAGGTCATCACCAACACGATAGGTGCCTGGAAAGGAATTTATAACCAGTGCAACCCTTGCAGGAAAACTAGTGTGATCCCACCTGGTGGACTACGGGGCACTAGGTGTACTTCACATCCTTATTGGGCACTGATAAGCATATCTGTGTCTAGCAGACTCTGAACGCAGAAGCCGTTAACTTGTTTTTACATAGGAGATCCTAAATGTTCTAAAGGGAATCCACCCATAACCCATTCTCTTGTTGAGAACGTACAGGACTGAACCAGAGTGGCTTAAGTTCTCCCTCCCTTCATAACCAGAAAAGGCCCTCATGCAGAAGTCTAGTATTTTTCCAACTTCCCAATTTTCATCCTACATGTTTGCCAGCCAGGTGCCCATCAGCTATTTTGAACTACAACTCCCATCAGTCCCTGCCAGTGTCACCATGCTCCTATCAGCCCTAGCACACTGGGAGTTGTAGCCCCAGATAGTTGGAAGGTACCAAGTCGGCAAAGGCCATTTTAACAATATTCACATCACCACTCAAGTGCATGTGTGACATGGTTCCTCCTTGGGCCATGCTGTGTGACTTGAATAATTATTCCTCCAGTTCTTTGCTTGGGAAATGTATCTGTGGTTAAATAACATCTCTTCCCACAGCTTATCGCGGCTTATTGGGGAGGAAATAGGACTTCCTGCTGGGAGTTTACTAGCCAGACTCCATTATACCTGTGTGTAATAAATATTGAAAGTGCATTGAAGTTATTCTCTGGGAAACATCAGTGAGGCTGGAAGCCAACCAGCCCTTGATGGTGGGACAAGTTGGGTTTCCATCCAGACTGCGAAACAGCAACACTCACACCTTGGCACGTCCCCTTTCTTGCTTAATGTGAAGTGGTAAAGTTTTAAATTGCTCCTTACCTACAGCTACCTCCCCATTTGTGAAAATGAACCTTTTGCTGGGGTTTCATTTCCTTTCTGTTCAGCACATCTTCTCTTTTGCATATATTCATTTATTGTTTTAAAGTAAGATACAATTCAAAAATTGCCAAAATAATACCAAATCAGCAGGTAAGTTTTACAGTGGAAAAATAAGACCAAACACAAAAGCAATCCTTTTATGCCAGGACATCATAGTTAAAAGGCAAAGGAAAATATCAGAGTCACGCCAATTAAGACTAATTTGAAAATAAAACTGAATAGGTGACAAAGTAAAAGGAGACAACCACCACCAGCTATTTACATATATGTATGGGGGGGGGGAGTTCGTATTTTTTTGCATTATATACAGACTTAATGAAACATAAAAGATGATAAAGTTAAGTCTTCTGAATTTTTGTAATGTGAATGAGGATGCTGACTTGTTAGCATGTCCATTATTCTGAGGTCTAGATGTTTTCTTTATGAAATGAGGAGCGAGTCAGCCAGGACTCTCAAATGTGTGATTGCAATTAGATTTGAGTGGGTTTGGAATTGCTAGGCACCAGACAGGCATGTCCCATCCTTGCCGACAATGGCTTTATACTGTCTCCATGCAAGTGGCGTTCCAGGCACTCTGCCTTTGCCCCAGACTGGCCCGGAATACATAAACCGGAAAATGGGAGCAAACCACATTCGCATCAGTGAGAAGACCAGCATGTGAGGCTGTTGGTATGATGTGGCCCAGTGCCAGCTCTATTACTGGAAAAAGGTAAAGGTACCCCTGCCCGTACGGGCCAGTCTTGACAGACTAGGGTTGTGCGCCCATCTCACTCAAGAGGCCGGGGGCCAGTGCTGTCCGCAGACACTTCCGGGTCACGTGGCCAGCGTAACAAAGCTGCATCTGGCGAGCCAGCGCAGCACACGGAAATGCCGTTTACCTTCCCGCCAGTAAGCGGTCCCTATTTATCTACTTGCACCCGGGGGGGGGGCTTTCGAACTGCTAGGTTGGCAGGCGCTGGGACCGAGCAACGGGAGCGCACCCCGCCGCGGGGATTCGAACCGCCGACCTTTCGATCGGCAAGCCCTAGGCGCTGAGGCTTTTACCCACAGCGCCACCCGCGTCCCCTTACTGGAAAGCAATGTTCAAAAAACCTGAAACTGCTGCTTTTCATGAAGCCAGGGGTGGCTAACTAGTGGTTCTCCAGATGTTGTCACACAACTGGTCTTCATCAGCCTCAGCAAATGGAGCTAGCAGTCAAAGATTAAGGGAGTTGGTAGTCCACAAGAAAAAAAAAGAACTTCTGATTCTTCATCTGTCATTTATATATAGACAATTATTCAAAACATCCACTCCAAGATAACACCCAGCAATTCCACTTTCTATAAACCAATATTTTCTTCCAACCTCAGACCCAGATACCATCAGTTCATTTTCTTTCTCATGCAAAAAGTCCATTAGGGGCTTCCAATCTTTAGTAAATATCGAAGACGATTTTTCTATGATTAAACACATCAACATTTGTCAAGCTCAATCCTGTTAATGTTTGCTCAAATCAAAGTCCCCCTGTATTAAACGGAGCTTACTCCCAAATTTAAGTGTGTTTGTTACAATTATTTATATCCCGCCTTTCAGGATACAAATGTAGTTTACAAGAAACTTCATTTAAGAACAGCAACAGCATCAAACAATGGCCTGTTTTGCACATAACAGTAAGCCATGTTTAAGCTTCACTATAGTTAACGCTGAGATGCCTGGCAGATGGTCACTTAAACCTTGGTTTATTATTTTCCCCACGCGTCTCTCATTAAAAGAGACATTAACCAGGAAGAATTACTCTTCCATTGCAGCCCTGTAGCTTTGTGGCTCCTTAAATGACATTGAGGAAGAGATGCACGCTGGCACATAACACTAAGGTATGGTTGACGTTAACCAAGGTTTGTAAAGCAGTCACAAACCTTGGTTAACAACCTTTAAGAATAGCTAATAAACCATAGTTAAACTGCTGGGCTGGGTTCACACATAAAGCTAAGTCAGAGTTTAATAAACCATTGTTTGGTGTTATGTGCGACCCAGGTCAATATCGGCATATAAAAAGCCATCAGGATCCTTCCCAAGGAACCGTTGCTGGTATAAAGGTCCCTGTCGTTGGAAAAGGATAGTCCAGTTTAGAGCAGACCCTGAGGCTGTCTTTGCTCGTCTGTCCTCTTCCCCAATCTCATAATCCTCCCCCAAAGTCAGCTGTTGATGACAGATGGTGATGTGGGGAGGGAGAGGAAGGTTCAGTTGGAGCTGGCTCCTATTGCGTCTTTTGCTGCAGCCTTCTTTTTAGGATTGCAGCGTAAAAAGATATTTGCTCCATAGCAAGTAGGCCCTGCGAAGTCCAATGTATTGAACTATATCCCACAGTTCTGAAATGCCAAGAGTGAAATTAGGTGAAAGGCAACAGTCACAGCATTTGCCTGTGTTAAAAATAATTTTATAGCCCACATTTTTTTTTTGCTGAGTTCCTGTCATGATGCAACTCTTTTCCAGGTTAACAAAGGATGCCCTCTTGGTGCTTCCTTAGATAACAAATAGAAACATTGTCTTAGAGAAGTCAGATGATCCTGACTGCTGATGTCCTTCTCGTGGCTTTCAACAGTTCTGTCATTGTGTAAAGGTAAACTCTTAGGCATTGTTGAATGTGTATATATATATGCATATATCACATGAATATATGATAAAGCGGCCTATAAATCTTGTAAATAATGAAAAGAGCCGTGGCCGAGGTGAGCTTCTAACCGAGGATCCAACTTCGCTTCTCTGCTGAGCCAGCTGCAAAGGAGGCTTGAGGTGCGGCGAGACTCCGCTAGCACCAGGCTCCCCTCTGCTGCAGAGGAAAATCCCTGCAAGTAGAAAGCCAGCCCTACAGGCCACGTCCCTCCTCCTCTTCCCCGCGTGCCCCTTTTGCTTGCGCGGGATGGGGTGCTAGACTGCTAGAGTCGCTCTTCTGAGTCCCGGCCCGGTCGCGGCTGCTCCGCTACCCACGCCCCCCCCCCAGCCCCACAGAGAGCCAGGAGCGCGTCCCGGCAGAGTCCCCACCCCCGAAGCGCCGGGCTGCCTGCTGGGGGCGCCCTTGTCGGGAGGAGGCGCGCCCCTCCGAGGCGGACCAGGGGCCGCGTGGTGCGGCGGCGGGCCGGCAGGGGGCGCGGCGGCTGCGCCTCGGCGGAGCGAGTGGCGGGCTGGTCCCGGGCGGCGGCGAGGCGAGGCGAGGCGGGCGGAGTCGGCGCGGAGCAGCGAGCCGGGAGGAAGCGGCAGGTGAGCGGGCGTCGGGGCTTCGCGGGACTTTTTATGCCGGGGAGGGGGCGCCGTCTCCTGCCTTCCCAGGCGACGGCAGGACCATGCTCTCCATAGGGGGGGGGAGTTTGTGGGACCCCGGAGGCAAAGTTCCTCTGCCTCTGCCTCAGTTTCCCCTTTGGCGAGGCCAGCCCCAAGGCCGGGTCTCGCTGGGGAGAGGCTTCGCTGGTGTGTGTGTGGGGGGGGCCTGGATCTTCCCGCACAACAGCCCGGCGAGGGAGGCTAGGTTCAAGAGTAGCCCAAGGGGAGCTTGCCCCCCCTTTCCTGTCGATGTGGGGGCAAGAAAACCCAGGGCCCCCTGTTTGCCGACTGTTTCTGAAGGAGCCTCAATCCGGAGATCCGAGTAGGGCAAGAGCAATGGGGGGGGGGGGGCGATCGGTCCTCAGCACCAAGGGGCCCTATCCTGTGAGGGTCCAGAGATCTAATTCGAGAGGCGATGATGAGTAGGAAGCAGAGAGCATGTGAAGAGAAGTCTTCTTGGGGGGGGGTCGTCTAAGGATGCTCCAGGGCCGGGACCCCCGCATGGGCCGGGAAAGGGCTGCTGCTGCTGCTGCTGCTTGGTTTTGGCTCAGGGCAAGTTCCCGAGACCACCCAAGTTCTGGGTCTAGAAGGGGACCTACAGGGCAGACCCTGAGGGCGTCCCTCCTTGAGGAAACCGTGGGGTGGAGTGGGATAGAGGAACACCCCAGCAGGAGAGCCCCCCACTTGGCATGCAGAAGGGTGCAGGGTCTTCCCAGCTCGGAGGATAGCAGAGCCACAAGCGACAAGTGGAGCTGTTCTGGGGTCAGGATCCTGCAAAGCCACTTGCTAGGCCTGGATAGGAGGCTTCCTCAACCTGGGACCATCTAGATCATAGAATTGTAGAGTTGGAAGAGACCCTGAGGATTATCTACGTCCGACCCCCTTTCAATGGAAGAATTTGCAGCTGTCTAATACGGGAATCGAACCTGTAACCTTGGCATTGTCAGCACCACTCTCTAACCAACTGAGCTGTCCGGGCTGATCTGCTTTACTAGCCTTCACAACATATGGAGGCACCATTTTGATGTGTAGACAGTACTGATTTATATGGGCATCATGGGCTTGGCCAGGGGAAAGGCAGGGAGGGGCAGCTGACCCCCCCCCCATAATCAATAAGAATGCATAGCAAACTGAGCTTCTGTCCCACCTAACAAAAGGTCTGCCCCCCCCCAAATCCTGGCTACACCCATGGCAGCTTCTTGTGCTTCCAGCACCAAGAAGCAGCAACTGCACAATGGTCCCCATTTCAGGGTCCGATCCTGGGTTGCTCAAAGTTTAGGAGCCTTCCTAGCTCAGTGACAGAGCATACAGAGGGTCTCAGGGTTCAGTCCCCTGCGGCATCTCCACGTAGGGCTGGGATAGGCTCCCTGCCTGAGAGCTGCTGCCAGTCAGTGTAGGTAACAGTGAGATACGCAGAGCAAAGGTAGGAGGTGCCTTCCTGCGTTCCATTGTCCAGCACGTTGCTGCTTGAGTGTGGCAAGCATCAATGCCATTGCTCTCCATCTGTGAAATGGGCCCATTTGGGGACAAACCTGGCAGGGGGGTTGTGAGGGTGAAGCTTTGCAGAGGTTGCTGAAGTCCCATGCATCATGTTCATCATGGAGACATGCATGGATCCTTTAAGGGAGGAGGGAGTCCAGGTGGTACATTGCACTGAATTCATTACTCAGATTGAAGCATAAAGTGCCTGGGGTTCTAGTCTAGGGGGTTCTAGACAGTTACCTTCCAGTAGACACCCCCCCTTTCCTCATGGCTCTTCCTCATCATCCAGTTTCCTTGCAGAAAGTGGGTCCTCCCTCTGCACAGCGCTTAGCAAGCTAGAGGAGACCTGATATTCACCCAGCAGCTCACTCTCCTGTTTTAGTTTTTGCTGTACAGTGGTACCTCGGGCTACAGACGCTTCAGGTTACATACACTTCAGGTTACAGACTCCGCTAACCCAGAAATAGTGCTTCAGGTTAAGAACTTTGCTTCAGGATGAGAACAGAAATCGTGCTCTGGTGCTGCAGCAGCGGGAGGCCCCATTAGCTAAAGTGGTGCTTCAGGTTAAGAACTGTTTCAGGTTAAGAACGGACCTCCGGAACGAATTAAGTACTTAACTCGAGGTACCACTGTATTTTTGTAAAGTAAATTTCTGGGTAAAGTTGGCTTTTGCTTGTCTCCGTCCTCAGTAGCCTGAAAGTTTCCTAAAATGCTGGTGCGCAATGATGCCTTTTGCTGTTTGGTGAAGCTCTTGGCTTAAGGGAGGAAGAGGATTGATCCTGCAGAGAGGTGATCTGGTGGCCAGGGCCATTGGTTAAAGCAGGTGGATAGGAAGCCAGGGCTGTCACCACCCTTCCTGGCTGGTGTGTGTGTTTGTGTGTGTGTGTGTTTGTGTGTTTGTAGGAAGACCAGGAACCAGGGGGAGATGCGGACAGTAAGTAGAATGTATCTGGAGCACAAGGAGTTCTGTGCTTGTCCTGGGGAAGCTGGAGATAGGCAGAATGGATAAAGCAAAATCTTTTACTGGACCCGAACCAAAGAGTCTAGTGGCCCCTTGAAAGATTAATGTGTTTATTGTTCTCTGAACTTTTTCTCAGCAAAATCCTTCTGCCGAGAAGAGTTGGGGCGGTGTCAGAGGTGTGGGAGAGAGAAGATGCATTGTATAGTAAATCAATTAAATAGGGTTTTTTTGGGGGGGGTTGCAAATAGTCTGGGTTTTTTCATGAAAGAAGCCCCCTGCCCCCCACCAGCACCACGCTTGCCACCTCTTTCGGATCGTGTTCCGCAAATGGATTATGCCAGGCAGCTGCAGACAGCAGGAAATGGGGACGAGGCTGCAAAATTGGATTAGGGTGGTGGAAGAGCCTCTTGGATTGAATCTCCATTAAAAGATCAATGCGCTTAACTATCATTTTAATATAATTTGTTTAAGATTAAGAAACCCATTTTAATGTGGCAAATAGATTAGGCTGCAAGATGCCAAGCAGGCTGGATCTGGGCTGGGGTGAAAGCTTCTGGGCTGGGGGTGCCGCATAGGGGAGGAGAAGGTGCAGATGTTCGTTTATGGCAGGGGTGGAGAGGCTCAGGCCTGATGGGGAGAAGCAGTGTTGGCCCCCAGGCATCACTAACCTTCCCAAAGCACTCTTCCCAAGAACACACGGCCTCTTTGCCAGGCTACACCCTTCCCTGGCGGTGTTTTGCAGCCTCCTTGGGTGCTTGTGGCTGACTGTGCTGAGATGGAGAGAATATAGAATCATCTGACTCACACATGGGTGGAATGTTGTTGTTGTTGTTGTTGTTGTTGTTGTTAATTACCCATCCATCACCCTAAGGTCCCAAGGTGGGGTGCATAACCTAAAATACAGCAATAATTAAAAAAAACAATTTTTCAAAACTTACAGTTACTAGAAAAAGCCATCACAAAACATAGGGGGCAGGTCCTGAAAATACGCATCTTGGGTGTCAGAGGTGCACTGACTATACATCAGGATAGACCTTTCTGACAGCAAGAGCTGTTTGACAGTGGAACGGACAACCACAGAAGGTGGTGGACTCTCCTTCCTTGAAGGTTTTTAAACAGAGCTTGGGTGGCCATCTGTCAGGGATCCTTCTTTCGCTGTGATTCTTGCATGTCAAGGGGTTGGACTTGATGACCCTTGGGGTGCTTTCCAACACTACAATTCTCTGCTGCTGTGATTCTCCTCCGCCCCAGTGACTGATTTAGGGGAGTACGACTGGTTTGGTTTCACTGGGCACTGAGCCTTGGGGGTGCTGACGGGAGGGCCACAACTATGATGTAGAATGGAAAGTGAGTGGTGTTGATGGGGGGGGCACCGGATTTTGGCATCACACAGGGTGCTTCTGAAATAATAATAATATTAATAATAATTTATTATACCCCGCCCATCTGGCTGGGTTTCCCCAGCCACTCTGGGCGGCTTCCAATAGAATATTAAAATACAATAGTCTGATAAACGTGAAAAGCTTCCCTAAACAGGGCCTTCAGATGTCTTCTAAAAGTCTGGTAGTTGTTTTTCTCTTTGACATCTGGTGGGAGGGCGTTCCACAGGGCGGGTGCCACTACTGATAAGGCCCTCTGCCTGGTTCCCTGTAACTCTCACAGTGAGGGAACCACCAGAAGGCCCTCGGCACTGGACCTCAGTGTCCGGGTAGAACGACGGGGGTGGAGACGCTTCTGCAGGTGCATTTGAGACCCCAGGTGGCTTCATATGCAGAGTCATGAACATTGGCCCTCCTTCTCTGCCTCCACCTGTGGGCCGAAAGGCTTTTTTTTGACCCAAAGAGGGGCTGCTTGCCAGCAGTGAAAGTGGGCACGCCACACTCACCTTGAAAGCAGCAGATTAGCTGCTGGCCATGTTTGTTTGTGTGGTGGCCTTCTTCCTGCTCATCAAATGATCCACCTGATGATTGGGGAGTGGGCAGTTGTTGTTGTTGTGAATTGCATTTATATCTCACCTTTTCCTGCAAGGAGTTCAAGGTGACATACATGGTTCTCTCCCTCCCCACAAAAACCCCTGGGAAGAAGGTTAGGCTGAGAGGCAGTGACTGCCCAAGGTCACCACCCAGCGAGCTTCAAATGGCTGAGTGTCAGGATTTGAACCCTGCTCTCTCCCATGTCCTAGGCTGACACTCTAACCGCTACACCAGTTTGCATCTCCATCTGGGTGTTGAGCTAGGTGGAGAAGGTCTACTTCATTCCCCCCCCACTCCTCCCCAAATTTGTGGGGTCTTTCAGGGTGGAGGCAGAAGCATTTATTTGGGACCCCTGCACCAGAAGTTAGGCACCCCCATGTCCTAAAGCCCTGTGGATGTTCCTTTCATTGGAAACAATAAAAGCGGATTAAACTTTAAGCCCACAGGGTGGGGGCGGGAATTGACGAAGTTCTAATGTTCCTGAAGTCGTTCCAGTAGTTCTTTGGAAGGCTAAACTCAGGTGGAAAAAAACAATTAAAAAGGACAGTAAAAGTGTAAAGAATATTTAGGCAGCCTCAGGTAGCTAAGTGCCCACACTGCAGTTGAGAAGCTAATGGTGCAAGGGTGAGGCTTGTGCAGCCTGTTTACTCGGGTGTAAGCCCCTCTTCTTTTCTCGGAATTTACTCCTTGGCCCAGTGCAGGATTGCAGGGAAAACGCCTTGTGTGTTTCCTGCGGTCTCTGAAGAACCATCAGAGAGGATCAAAATTGTGGCTCTGCGGGGGGCCCTTTGGGAGAACATTCCTTCTCAGTGTCCAGTGATGAGGCCACCAGTTAGTCCCAGTATTGGCAGGTGGTGGTGAGAACGGGGAGAGTTTGAACCCAGGGAGGCCACATCTGCAGCTCGCTCTCCTGAGGAAGGCTTGGCTGCTTGTGTTTTTTACCCCCCAAACATATCCTCTCTCGTAATCCCATCTAATGGCTTCTCTGAGAAGCTCAGGCGGCCGGCCTGAACCACAGTGAAGGCTGGTGGGAAAGAGGGACAAAGCTGACCTCCTGATGGGGTGCTCAGCCCCTGGGGAAGGAGCAGGAACCCCCCTGCTGCAATGGCAAAGCGGTATGGGGGCTTGCTCAAGGCTGGGTGATGTATCTCAGCTGCTTCTTCCTCCCTTAAGATGGGGAGGAAGCAGCAGCAGCCGAGATACATTCCAGACATCATGATATACAGTGGTACCTTGGTTCCCGAACGGCTTGGCTCCCAAACAAATCGGTTCCTGAACACCGCAAACCCGGAAGCAAGTGTTCCGGTTTGCGAACATTTTTTGGAAGCTGAACGTCTGTTTCGGCTGTTGGCATTGTTTCCAGGGCTAATCAGCCAATCAGAAGCAGCGCCTTGGTTGGCGAACGTTTTGGAAGTCGAGCGGACTTCCAGAACGGATTGGGTTCGAGAACCAAGGTACCACTGTATCAGCATATTGTGGTATTTAGCTGCTGATATATCGCGATGTTAGGGACGTGAGTGGTGCTGTGGATTAAACCACAGAGCCTAGGAGTTGCCAATCAGAAGGTCGGCAGTTCGAATCCCCGCAACGGGGTGAGCTACTGTTGTTCAGTCCCTGCTCCTGCCAACCTAGCAGTTCGAAAGCATGTCTAAGTGCAAGTAGATAAATAGGTACCACCCCGGCGGGAAGGTAAACGGTGTTTCCATACACTGCTCTGGTTCACCAGAAGCGGCTTAGTCATGCTGGCCACATGACCCGGAAGCTGTACGCCGGCTCCCTTGGCCAATAAAGCAAGATGAGCGCCGCAACCCCAGAGTTGGTCACGACTGGACCTAATGGTCAGGGGTCCCTTTACTTTTACCTATATCACAATGTTGAAAACCAGATATCACCCAGCCCTACTTGAATCCTGCTTGTGGGTTTCCCAGTGGGGCACCTTGTTGGCCATTTAAGAGGATTCTGGACTAGATGGGCCATTGGCCTAATCATGTCGGCTGTTCTGATGAGATCGGAGCTACTTCTCTTGGGGATCCTGCCAACCTCAGAAAGCCAGTGAGGTTGGCACTCTCCTCCTGCTTCTCCCTTTCCTTGCATTGAAAGACTCAACAGAATATTCATCGTATGGGGCCACGCTTCAAAGTGTACATTCTGCTTCCCATCCATCATGGCTCCTGCATCCTGTTTCTGAAGGCTCAGCTCCTCTTGCTGTTATTCTAGATTTGTTGCAGCCACAGCCTTCACAAACCTGATACCGTCAGGATTTTTTGTACCACAAAGTCTGGAGGGCATCTGGTTGACAAAAGCCGAGCTAGAATGTAGGAGGCCGCCTTATACCTTAAACCTGTGCATGTAAAAAGGGGGTTTCCCTAAAAATAAGACGTTTCTAGCCCTCAAGGTTATGAATAAAGGAAGCTGCTTTATACTGAGGTCCATTTAACACAAGTGTTGTCTATAATGACTGGCAGCAGTGCCTCTCCAGGGTTTCAGCCAAAACCCTCATCCAGCCCTACCTGGGAGATGTCATTGGGGATTGAACCTGGGACCTTCTGCATGCCAAGCAGTTGCTCTGCCACTGAGCCACAGCATCCTTGTGCCTTGCTCTGCCCTGAGCTGTGGAGAGCTCCCCTTGCATTGCAGAACCCCCCAGGAAATGGGCACCACAGCAGAGTTTCGTCCAAGGACACAGGAAGGCACCAAGTCAGCGAAATTGTGGTAATCTGGACAGCTAAAACAAATCCTCTCATTTGTGCCTCCTCGTTTGCATCTGTTTCCCGAAGTGTTGCTGCCGTGAGGGTTAATTCCAGCACATGGCTGCTCTCTGTGTTAATTTGAGGGAGGATCCTTGCCAAAATAACCAGGCTGTACAAATCCCTGCCGCGACGTAGCATTTATAAGTGCTAAAGGGAAGTAGCAAAGGAGCGCAAATTGCAACAGAGCTTCGGGCGGCATCCAAATCGTCTGCAGGCTTCAGAAGCTGCGTTTCCGAAATGTGGTGTTTTAAAAGTCTCTGTCCAGGCTGAAGTTGGCAGTCAGCTGCAGGAGATTGCTGGGGCCATCAAGCCTGGCTCTGTCAATACATACAATGTGGGGAAGAGAGGGAGCAGGACATCCGGGGCCTGAATGCGGCCCTCGAGAGCTGGGGTGTACCTAGGGGTTGGCCAGGCTGGCTCCTGCCAAGGGCACAAGCCCCAGGTGTATGTGTGTGTACAAAATCATGTCTCCCCACTCTGGCTTGGAGTGGCTAGGAGCCTGTCCACATGCTCCCAGGTTGCTCCTTCCCTGCTCTGGGAGTTGCCTAGGGTTGCCACCTGTCCTGTATAATACAGGATTGTGCCTTATTTCAATGTAAAATGCTACTGTTTTGTCCCATGGTCTTCTCTCTCTCTCTCTCTCTCTCTCTCTCTCTCTCTCTCTCTCTCTCTGCCAAGTTAGGTATCCTCTCCAAATGCAAGTGTTATGCGAAACGTCATGAATTTAAGCTCTGGGTAGCCAAGTGCAGACAGATTTACAAATTCACGTGTATGTATGTGACAAATTCCAAAGGGGCCATCCTGTTAGGCTGTAATTACAGAATCGTAGAATTTGTAGAGCTGGAAAGGACCACGAGATGCCATCGAGTCTAACCCCCTGCAATGCGGAAATATTTTGCCCAACATAGGGCTTGAACCCACAACCTAGATATTAAGAGCCTTATACTCTGCCGACTGAGCTAGAGAGAGAACTTTGCAATGGATTGCTCTGAAGTCACTTCTGCACCATATAAAAATCATCCACCAACTGCCCTGCCTCGCCCTGTCCTGTATTTTGCCAGAACAAACGTGGCAACCCTAGAGCTGCCAGGCTTCAAGGGCACTAGGGATGGGGAGGGGGGCACCCATACAGCTCCTTGCCAAGCATGCAAGGGAGCCTAGGCACACTTCTGCTTGAGCATCTCTTGCCAGCCCTGCCCTCAAGGGCTGGAATGTGTCCTTGAACTATGATGGTGCCCCTGGCTTGCAGTGACAGAGGATGCGGAAAACGTGTGCAGAAACATCTTTCTTTTGTGTGTCCTATTGCCCCACCCACTTTTTCCCTGGCCTCGCCCACCACCTGCACATGGCCCCTGAAAGGTTCCATGCGAGGGACTGTGGCCCTCAGGCTGACGAAGATTTGTTTAGTAAGTTCACTCCAAGGTCAGCATTGCTTCCTAGGTCTTGTACCTGCCGGCAGCAAGCACCTTCCTGTAGGAACCTTGGTTTTTTGGGAAGAAACACCTGCAAGGGAAATGGCCTATGATTAATACTTTATTTCCTCTGATTACTGGAAACAGTCAGGTCTCCAAGATGCATCAGAAGTGCACCCAATGGGAGAGGCAGCCATAGGGTTTATGCTGTGCCTCAGCGACTGTGGTGATTAACAGCCACAGTTTCCAAAGCTATCAGTCAAGGCATGCTTGAAGTTTTGAAAGGGGGCTGCTAGGTCTGCGCCCTCCCAGCCACTCCGTGCTTCTCCTGACATCAGCCCTGCCCTTGCAACTTGTGTGAGTTGGTTGGTGCTTTGGAATGGTCTCTCTAAAAGCACATGGGGTCAAACGACAGAGGAACAGTTCGGCACCTGCTCTGAGCTCCTTTAGGGGACAACTCTCTGCAGCACCTGGGAAAAGTCCCGAATGTGTTTCATTTGCTTGATAGCCTCTTATAATAATGATAATAATAATTTATTATTTATACCCTGCCCATCTGGCTGGGTTTCCCCAGCCACTCTGGGCGGCTCCCAATCGAGTGCTAAAAACAATACAGTGGTATCTCGGGTTACAGGCGCTTCAGGTTACAGACTCCGCTAACCCAGAAATAGTTCCTCGGGTTAAAAACTTTGCTTCAGGATGAGACCAGAAATCGTGCTCTGGCAGCATGGTGGCAGTCGGAGGCCTCAGGTTAAGAACAGTTTCAGGTTAAGAACGGACCTCCAGAACGAATTAAGTTCTTAACCAGAGGTACCACTGTACAGCATTAAATGTTAAAAATTTCCCTAAACAGGGCTGCCTTCAGATGTCTTTTAAAGAGAAGATAGCTGCTTATTTTCTTCACATCTGAAGGGAGGGCATTCCACAGGGCGGGCGCCACTACCGAAAAGGCCCTCTGTCTGGTTCCCTGTAACCTCACTTCTCGCAGCAAGTGCACTCAGAGCAGAGGAGGGATAAAAGGAGCCAGATTTGAACACCTGACCCCATCCATTTGCCTTCAGGGGCTTGGGAGCACCCGTCTCTCATGGGAACGAAACGGAGAGCATTACTTAAGGATGGGGCCAAGCCTCCGAAAGCACTCTGACTGTGACACCTCAAGATCTCTTCCTGTATTCCAGGGAACCTTTTGAGGGTTTTTCCATAGAATCATAGAGTTGGAAGGGACACCAGGGTCATCTAGTCCAACCCCCTGCAATGCAGGAATCTCAGCTAAAGTATACATGGCAGACAGCCATCCAACCTCTGCTTAAAAACCTCCAAGGAAGGAGAGCCCACCACCTCCCGAGGGAGCCTGTTCCACTGTCAAACAGCTCTTACTGTCAGAAAGTTTTTCCGTATGTCTAGTCAGAATCTCATTTCCTGCAACTTGAAGCCCTTGGTTCCAGTCCTACTTTCCAGAGCAGGAGAAAACAAGCCTGCTCCACCCTCCACGTGACGGCCCTTGAGATATTTGAAGATGGCTATCATATCTCCCCTCAGTCTCCTCTTTCCCAGGCTAGACGTACCCAGCTCCTTCAACCGTTCCTCACCCGGCTTGGCTTCCAGAGCCTTGATCAACTTGGCCGCCCTCCTTTGCACATGTTCCAGCTTGTCAACATCCTTCTTAAATTGGGGTGCCCAGAACTGGACACAGTATTCCAGGTGTGGTCACCTGTTTTTTTGCAGAGTTGTTGCAAAGTTGGGGGAGAGCAAGATGGTTACTTGTAGGTTCCCCTCCCGCCTCTGCTCTTTTAAGTGTCCCAAATGCCTGGAGGGATATCTTTGTGGTCGGTGACTTGTTTCTTGTGAATGGTTCCCTGCCCCACAATGGTGCCTGTGAACGAGGTAATGAAGAATGAATTATCACCCATCTTCTGCTGCAAAACATGCGCCACTTTAGCATGCATTTCAACCTGACAGTCCTTGCTTTGCATCTCATGCCCATTCAGTTGCTCCTCCCCCCTTACACTTTACATACCTGCCTACCAAGATTGCCCTTGTGGATCTGATGAAGTAAAAGCCTGAGGGATGGCTGGCTCAGTAAGCAGAGCATGAGACTCTTAATCTCAGGGTTGTGGGTTCAAACCCCACATTAGATGGAAGATTCTTGCATTGCAGGGGATGGGACTGGATTCCACCCACCCCTTTAAAAATATATATTAAAATTTTATTAAAGGAATTTCAGTTATAAAAAATAGAGTGATGAAAGAGAAGGGAAAAGGTGCACAAAGTACATTAAGAAAGGAAGATATACTATAGTACACTAAGTATACTACGCTATATTTCTTTGGTACACTAAATATAATACACTACATTTATAGTATGCTATACTAAATATATAGTTTATTACACTGCTATAGTATATCACACTAGAGTTGGAAGGGACCCCAAGGGGCATCTAGTCCAACCCCCGGATGTGCATTTTAGGCGCATCCAGACTCCCTTTTTGTACTGTGTTCCTAGGCATATGTCCACATTTTAAAGTGTTGTTATTGGTTTTCCCCTTGGCACTTTCCCTATGAAAACTGCTCTTTACTGCTGCATCGGAGCAAAGAGAAATCCGCAGAAAACCCGAATTGCCATTTCCCCCCAATTCAGCAGTAAAGAGAGAGTTTTTGCAGATAAAACACTGGGGGGGGGGAGCACTTGGATACATTACTTTAAAGTGTGGACCCGTGCCTAGAAAGGACGGGGAGAGTGGGCGGTAAATCGAGAGCCCTGAGCATTTTTGTTTTTATGTTACAAAGCGACCCTGCTAGACTGCAGACACACCGTGCATCTAAAGCCCATAAAAAGGTAAAGGGACCCCTGACCATTAGGTCCAGTCATGACCGACTCTGGGGTTGTGGCGCTCATCTCGCTTTATTGGCCGAGGCAGCCAGCCTACAGCTTCCGGGTCATGTGGCCAGCATGACTAAGCCGCTTCTGGCGAACCAGAGCAGTGCACGGAAACGCCGTTTACCTTCCCGCTGGAGCGGTACCTATTTATCTACTTACACTTTGATGTGCTTTCGAACTGCTAGGTTGGCAGGAGCAGGGACCGAACAATGGGAGCTCACCCCGTCGCGGGGATTCGAACCGCCGACCTTCTGATCGGCAAGTCCTAGGCTCTGTGGTTTAACCCACAGCGCCACCTGTGTCCCTTTTTCTAAAGCCCATAGCTTCCCCCAAAGACACCTGGGAACTTTAGTTTGTTAGGTTGCTGGGAATTGCAGCTCTGTGGTGGGGGGCGGGATACAAATCCCAGGATTCTTTGGGGAAGAAGCTGTGTTCTTTAATGGCAATGTGTGTATGCAGAACCTCAGTAGGGCCATGCAAGGAGCTGGATCAGGCCAGAGGGCTATCTTAGAATCATAGGTGCCAACTCACTGGGGCCCTGGTTGCCCGAGCACTCACAAAATTCCCCACGAAGGGGCCGGGCACTCACGGTCGCCGGGCCAAATTGGCACTCCTCATTTCAGAGTTGGAAGAGACCCCAAGGGCCATCTAGTCTAACTTGCCCAGCATCCTGTTCTTGCAGTGCCCCCAGGGATCCTTCCAGCAGGGCCCAGATGCAACAGCAACACTCTCCCCACTTGCGATTCCCCAGATAACTGCCATGATTCAGATGCTGTCTGACCGCGGAAGCTAGAGAAGAGACATTGCATCTGGTAGCCCCTGGTCGCCTGATTCCCCACACACCTTGGCTGGGCTCCTTTGCCTCCTGTCCTCTGTCTCCAGAGGAGCTGCCTGCTGCCAGTTGCATTACCCAGTGGAGAGGAGACAGTTTTGTTCTCCAGGGCCCAGAGCAGCCATAGAACAGCCTGTTCTAACCGATGAAAAATGGGCAGGGCGGGGGCAGCGGCAACAGGTTTGTGAGGAGCACAGGAAATGGATTTTAATAATGAGAAGTAGGCAAGAACATTGCCCAGGGTAACAAGGAAGCCTTAACCGCATTAAGAAGGCTGGAAGAGGAACGCTCTTGCCAGCTGCTTTCTGGCCTGGGATGATAACAGGGTCATTCCCTCCCTTCACCTCCCTGTGTGAGAAATGTTGGGCCCTGTTGTCAAGTTGTTCTGAACTGAGCCACCGCACCATTTTGATGATAGCCACATGCCAGAAACCTCTCTTGCGTCTCTCTTCCCACCCTATGTCAAGCTTGGAGCAGCGTTAGAAACTCAGGTATATAAACTAATCGCCAAATGGCACCTTAAACCAGGGTTACGGTTGCCGCAATGGAATTGTCTAGGCGCCATTTCCCCCTTATGAAATTGTTTATTATAGTGGTACCTCGGGTTAAGAACTTAATTCGTTCTGGAGGTCCGTTCTTAACCTGAAACTGTTCTTAACCTGAGTTACCACTTTAGCTAATGGGGCCTCCCGCTGCCGCCGTGTGATTTCTGTTCTCATCCTGAGGTAAAGTTCTTAACCTGAGGTACTATTTCTGGGTCTGTAACCTGAAGCGTATGTAACCTGAAGAGTATGTTACCCAAGGTACCATATTATTATTATTATTATTATTATTATTATTATTATTATTAATATTTTAAAGGGGGAAAAATTCAGAGTGGTTTACAACAAATTCGAACATCAAATCAATAAAACAAATTCAAGCTTCGAGGGAAATGTTTCAGATCCTTCTTGAAGTGCCATTTTGCTCTCCCCGTATTTATTTACCTACTTAAGATATATACCGTATTTTTTGCACCATAACACTCACTTTTTTCCTCCTAAAAAGTAAGGGGAAATGTCTGTGCGTGTTATGGAGGGAATGCCTACGGGTGGCATGCCTACGGATTTTCCTCCTCTAAAAACTATGTGCGTGTTATGGTCGGGTGCGTGTTATAGAGCGAAAAATGCGGTAGCTGCCCCATGGCAGAAGTACTGTAGGAAGGCAGTATGATGTAGTGGTTAGAGTGTCAAACTAGGACCTGGGAGGGGCCAGCCAGGTGGAGATGTCAGTCGCGGGCCTGGCATCCGGAGATCTCCACGTGGTGGCAATTGGACCCACGCCAGTCACAAAATGTGCCTGGCCCCTGAACACTAGCTTGAAGGTGCCAGGTTTTTATTTTTAACTCACAAACTTATAGACATGGAGAATTGGTAGGTACCCTTGGGGTCATCCAGTCCAACCCCCTGCAATGCAGGAATCACAGCTCATGGATGTTAAGTTGTGGGTGAACATATCAGATGACACAGCGATTCTTCAAACAGCTCTTGTTTATTCACAGGCCAGGACAGAATTGAACTGAAGGGTTCAGTCAGCCTGCTTATATAGAACTCCAGTACAATGTAACTGTAACAATTTTCTAAAACTATCCAATCACTGAATGTCACTTTTGATCCCTTATTTGCATAACTATCTACAGTATCCCCCTGCTGG
Source organism: Podarcis raffonei (assembly GCF_027172205.1). Lineage (NCBI taxonomy): Eukaryota > Metazoa > Chordata > Lepidosauria > Squamata > Lacertidae > Podarcis > Podarcis raffonei. Next base: position 27,112,168 of record NC_070617.1, read on the forward strand.
CCCAGGATGAGAACTTCAGTACATAACAATGGATATTGTGGAAATGGAGTCTGCCACTAACTAGAATCTTTCCGACTGGTTTTTCTGCAGTAGATATGAGATTCAAAGTAGATACGAGATTTAGCAGAGCATAAACGCCACAATGGAGCTTGCTCCTCCTTGACTTTTCTGTTGTGCTGAAATAGCAAGACTCAGCGGGTAGTATGACCTTGCTAGCCCTACTCGGAGTAGAGCCATCTGGGTCTGTTGATTTCAGTGGTTCTGCTGATGTCGGATGCAGCCCTAAACAGAGCTTATTTATGAACTCAAACAACTTTTTATATCCCACCTTTTTGCAGGGCTGGAAGTGGCTTGCAACATTGGCAAATGTGAAAAGGAAGAAAGAAAATCTAAGAGTAAAACAGTATGCAGGGGATAATATCTGTTCTAGTTAAGCAGCATTTGATCTGTGGAGCAGGGAGATGAGTCCCTCATGCAAATTAAGCACGTCTCCATATTCACAGATACTCTTGGATATACAGTAGTAACTCAGGTTACATATGCTTCAGGTTACATACACTTCAGGTTACAGACTCCGCTAACCCAGAAATAGTACCTCAGGTTAAGAACTTTGCTTCAGGATGAGTACAGAAATCGTGCAGTGGCGGCACGGCAGCAGCAGGAGGCCCCATTAGCTAAAGTGGTGCTTCAGGTTAAGAACAGTTTCAGGTTAAGAATGGACCTCCGGAACAAATTAAGTACTTAACCCGAGGTACCACTGTATTTTATGTCACCCTAAAAACTGAGGCCAGCCAGCAGAGTGTTTGAAGAGCCCCAAACCCTTGATATGCCTCGTGCTGTTTTTGCAACTTCTGCCCAATTTTCCACACGTACAGTGGTACCTCAGGTTAAGTACTTAATTCGTCCCGGAGGTCCGCTCGTAACCTGAAACTGTTCTTAACCTGAAGCACCACTTTAGCTAATGTGGCCTCCTGCTGCCGCCATGCTGCCGGAACACAATTTCTGTTCTCATCCTGAAGCAAAGTTCTTAACCTGAGGTACTATTTCTGGCAGTGGCGTAGCGTGGGTTGTCAACACCCAGGGCAAGGCAAGTAATTTGCGCCCCCTAACCCGTGGATTTGCGCCCCCTAACCCTAACCCCCAGATGTTGCGCCCGGTGCGGCCGGCCCCCCCTGCACCCCCCACACTACGCCACTGATTTCTGGGTTAGCGGAGTCTGTAACCTGAAGTGTATATAATCTGAGGTACCACTGTAAACAGAATAAGGAAGCAGTGCAGCTTCTGCAGTGGCAGCCATTCTCTGCTGTTGCCAGAGAGCACAATGATTAGGAGATCTTCTGTCTCCAAGAGGGATTAAACTTCAGGCCTAAATTCCAAGGACAGCCTCCCAATGAGTTGAGCTCCCAAAGATCATGACCAGGTCATGGTGATTTCTCTGTTTTCAGACAGCACAGACAAGTCTGCCATTGGCAAAGCCAGGATAAGCCTTAAATTGGCGAGATGATGGTGGTGGCATCATCATGATTTAAATATATTTGTCGCTTTTTACCCTCCAAAAAGCAACTTACAAAAATACCATAAAATATGCAAAAACGCTACAATATTGGATGCTTCCGGACTGTCGCTATGTTAGGGTGGGATTCAGTGACTTATCAGAAAATTCAAGTTGCACAGTTAATAGTTGAACTGGAGCTCCTGCGCAACAAACCCACTCTTCCTGCCCCACCCACCCCAAAGATCAGATTTTTATGATTTGTAAAGTGAAGGGGGAGCTGCCCTAGAAAGTGTGGGCTAGGGCTTGCTTGACGTGGCATTGTCTAACCTCCCTGCAAACAAATCAGGTATAAATCCTCAATAAGCTGGTTGTTTGTTAGTGAGCAGTGTTGATGGCAAAGAGCAAAGGATCATGGGTGAAGGGAGCTCCCCAGATTCCTGGATGCATGCTTGAGCAATGCCCTAGAAGTTCAAGGAAAGGCCCCTGGATAACTCAGATCACAGGAATGAAAGAGAGACAGGAAGGTGTGTGTGTGTGTGTGTGTGTGTGTGTGTGTGTGTGTGTGTGTGAATGGGCCCCTGTGTCAAAACTCACCCCACCACCACCATACACCACTGCAGGTGGTTGTGCTGATGGGGTGAACTGTGTTAGACACACCGTATTCTTCGCTCTATAAGATGCACCAGATCACAAGACGCACCTAGTTTTTGGAGGAGGAAAACAAGAAAAAAAATATTCTGAATCTCAGAAGCCAGAACAGCAAGAGGGATCGCTGCGCAGTGAAAGCAGCAATCCCTCTTGCTGTTCTGGCTTATGGGATAGCTGTGCAGCCTGCATCCGCTCCATAAGACGCACACACATTTCCCCTTACTTTTTAGGAGGGAAAAAGTGAGTCTTATAGAGCAAAAAATACGGTATTTGTGATCCCATTTTACCTGTTTTAAAAACTTTGCTTTTTTATTTAATGCAGCCGACATTCTTATAACCAACCACGGCAGCTCAGAAACTGTAGAAGTTTAAACACACCAACACTGTTGCCATATCGATAACAAGATTAACAAATAAGCGCTGATAAAAGCAGTAATTGGCAAACAAAATTAAGGGAACAATATTAATACAAGAGCAACGGAGGTAAAATGCTGGCAAGAACAGGAAAAGGTTGTCTGGAAGGATGTGGGGTCGGGCTGTTTGGCCCTGGGGTGAGAGAAGGGCAAGCCTAGTTTGAGCTCAGGTCTTGGCAGGGTAAATCAGATGCATCGAGTTTTCTTCCTAAAGGGGATTCTGGAGGGGCTGCGGAAACCTGGACTATCCTGCCATCTCTTTTGGGAGTCACTCTGCAATAAATTCCAAAGTGATGAGACTTAAACAGAGGTGCTTGACTCATTGATAGGTACAGCTGAACGACAGCAGGCTGTGTGTTGTGGCATTTGGCACAATTCTGCGCAAACCCACAGAGTCTTGTTCTGGGTGAAAATTCCATGCGCCTGAGAAGCTCCGCTTGGCTTTTCACAAAAGCAAGTTTCCAGCCCTCTTGGTGCACAAGGCCTTGGCTCGTGGCCAAGTGGTTTCCCCGCTGCCTTGCTCTTTTCCCAGGGGAAACCTGCTCTTTCGTTCTAAATCAGAGCAAACAGCAGTCTGCGGGGAACCCAATTGCTGTTTGCTCCAGTTGAGCACTAAAGAGCCTTTTCCCCCGGGGAAAGCAGTGGGACAAGAAGAGGTGTGGATAAACCCTCAGAATAGATGAAGTATTTCTTCACGTAGTGCGTAGTTTGTTTATTTATTTTTATTTAATAGATTTATATGCCAGCCTTCGTCATAAGATCTGAGAATAAAATACAGGATCAAAACGAGGAAACAAGGAAAACAAACCAGCAAAACAACCTTCCCACAGACACATTTAAAAAGCTGTAGAATATTAATCTTACGGAACTATGGAACTCCCTTCCACAGGAGGCAGAGATGACTTTAAAAGAGGACTGGACAAATTTATGGAGGAGGAGGGCTGTTGATGGCTATTCCCCATGATGCCTATGCTTCCTCCCTCCAGTGTTGAAGGTGGTAGTAATAATAATAATAATAATAATAATAATAATAATAATAATAATAATAATTTTATTTATACCCTGTCCTCCCCAGCCAAGACCGGGCTCAGGGCAGCTAACACCAGCTATAAAAACAATTGATTAAAATACAGCTTAAAAACAAGATTAAAGTACAACATTAAAATGCAGCCTCATTTCAGTAGAAACTCAAATCAAAAAGTTTTGGGGGATGAAAACGTCAAATCTTCACCAAGGCCAACTATCCAGACTGGTCCTATGTGGGCCAGAAAAAAGCCAGGGAAGTCCCCAAATAGGAGTTCCATCACAGAAGGAGAAAGGAAAGAGGAAAGAGGGGGAGTGGATCAAGTTGATTCCAAGCCAAAGGTCAGGTGGAACAACTCTGTCTTACAGGCCCTGCGGAAAGAAATCAGATCCTGCAGGGCCCTGGTCTCATGAGACAGAGTGTTCCACCAGGCCGGAGCCAGTGTTAAAAAGGCCCTGGCTCTGGCTGAGGCCAGAACTCCAGCTGCTGGGAATTGTAGGGGGGGCGAGTGCTGCTGTTGTGCCCACACCCTGCTTGTGAGTTTCCTTCCCATTGGGGGCATCTGGTTGGCCGCTGTGAGAACAGGAGTCCCCTTTGGCCCGATCCAGCTGATGGGGACTCTTCTCAAGTTCTGTTTTACTTTCTGTATTATTTGTGTCTCCACTAGAGAGAATATGACCTCAATGCGTTACTCCCTTTTCCAGCAGTCTCTTTCCTTTCCGATGTGGGAGGGGACATACCCCACCAGCTACCTAGAATAAGAGATAGCTGGCCCCCCCGGAGGTGTCGTTACATTGGCAGGAAACGACTGCGAGAGCCACAGCCTTTCGACAGGAAACTTAATTTTCACACAGATGTTCCGTTGTTGAGCTGCCCCCACAAAGAGAAAAGGCGTCCATCCCATTGGCTCTCTTGGAGACTTTTGCCCATGTCTTTTGGGGCCTGGGCTAGCTTTCCCAACTTCCCCGCCATGGGGATCTGAGCCAGCCCCAGCAAAGTCGAGAGCCGAGACCCTCTTCCTGGCACCCGGGCGACTTGAAGTCTGTGCCTGCTCGCTGTGATTCTGCAGATATGGACACTGGATTCCCCGGCACCCTCTTGCCCGGCTCTCACCATGCTAATTCGTGGGCATAAAGACTTCCTGGCAGATGTGGTCTACATTGTCTTGGAGCTACTCATCGCGGTTCTGGCCATCTTAGGCAACGTCCTGGTCTGCTGGGCCGTCTGCCTGAACAGCAACCTCCAGAACGTCACCAACTACTTTGTGGTGTCTCTGGCGGTGGCCGACATCGCGGTGGGCGTCCTCGCCATCCCCTTTGCCATCACCATCAGCACCGGTTTCTGCGCCTACTTCTATGGCTGCCTCTTCATCGCCTGCTTCGTCCTGGTCCTGACCCAGAGCTCCATCTTCAGCCTCCTGGCCATCGCGATCGACCGGATTATCGCCATCCGGATGCCTCTCAGGTAAATGTGCAGTTGATGACAATGACAACAAGCTGTGCTTTCTTTTCTAGGGGTAAAAGGTAAAGGACCCCTGGACAATTCAGTCCAGTCAAAGGCAACTGTGGGGTTGTGGGGCTCATCCCGCTTTCAGGCCGAGGGAGCCGGTGTTTTTTTTTATAAAAAAGATATTTATTAAAGTTTCAAAATGTTACAAAAAGAAAAAAAAGAAAAAAGAAAATACAAAGTACAGAAAAATAAAAACAGTTAAAAACAAATCAATCTTTCCATATCTTGTCTTTCGTTTGCTTGTTTCCCTGACCTCCTCACACCTCCCTTTTTTGTATTCCAGTTCGATTAGTTAATTCAGCAAATCCTTTCCCTCTTTGTTTTTATCTTAATCCTTTATCTTAATATATTATAAGTTTAGATTATCACCTGTTAACAATCCATTTTAACATATTCCTTTATAACATTGCTGCTAAAAACCACTTAACTTCATTCCAACATCATTCTAACATTCATTAATTTTGCAATATTTCTGTAAATAGTCTTTAAATTTCTTCCAATCTTCTTCCACCGACTCTTCTCCCTGGTCTCGGATTCTGCCGGTCATTTCCACCAGTTCCATATAGTCCATCACCTTCATCTGCCATTCTTCCAGGGTGGGTAGATCTTGTGTCTTCCAATACTTTGCAATAAGTATTCTTGCTGCTGTTGTAGCATACATAAAGAAAGTTCTATCCTTCTTTGGCACCAATAGGCCAACCATGCCCAGGAGAAAGGCCTCTGGTTTCTTCAGAAAGGTATATTTAAATACCTTTTTTTTAGAGGGAGCCGGTGTCTGTCCACAGACAGCTTTCCGGGTCATGTGGCCTGCAGGACTAAACCGCTACTGGTGCAACGGGACACCATGACGGAAACCTGAACGCACGGAAATGCGGTTTACCTTCCCGCCGCAGTGGTACCTGTTTATCTACTTGCACTGGCATGCTTTCAAACTGCTAGGTTGACAGGAGCTGGGACAGAGAAATGGGAGCTCACTCTATCATGCGGATTCGAACCACCGACCTTCTGATCGGCAAGCCCAAGAGGCTCAGTGGTTTAGACCACAGCGCCACCCGCGCCCCTTGTGATTCTAGGGGTACTCAATGGTACACAGTACTGGCACCTTTCCCCACCCCCAAATGTTAAAAGTGTGGCACTTGCTGTAAGAACTTCATCATGAATACCAGTGGTGCTAACTTCAATAAAATATGGGGGGCAGGTAGGCCCCACCCTTCATATTGGATCGCATGATGCGGCACATGCACACCATTTGAATGGCAATGCCCATCAATTGGGATGGGGGCAGCTCCCCATTTTATTGGGGTGGGAAAGAACGCTTGGCCCCTAGGAATTGGCTCCTAGGGTGAGTACCAGTACCATTTTTTTCCTTTGGAAAAAAAAGCACCGATGACGACAGACAGGGCTCAGGGAGCACAGCTTCAGTGCAGAGAGCTTATTTCCCTTCTCCAGAACTAGCAGAAGCAGAATAAATTTGCTGCTGCAGAAGTCTGAAGTCTGTCACCAACTTTTCATCCATTTTTAAAAGCCAGCGGGTGATGCTGGGATCTGCGGGACCGAAATCCCAGCTGGAGTTTTTGCTCCCTGCCACCCTGTCTGTTTGAGAGAAAAGTCCGTGTTTCATAATCTCGGCTTTTCCCAACCCTCTTCACTTGCTCTGAGCACGAGTCCCCTGAGAGCAGCGGCAGTCAGTCAGGGGGGCTGTTTGTAATGGCACGAAGCAGCCCCCTCCAGCGTGGGATAACAGCTGGCCAGCCTCAGAAGTCCACTTCACAGAGACTTAGCCCGCTCTGGGTCTTCTGTCCAAGTCTCTGAGTGCCGCGGGCTCAATCTCTTCCTCTCCCCCATTGTGTTTTTTTTAATTTGCAGTGAAAAGCTCAAGTGGAGTTTCCTGCCCTCTGAGTTTGGAGAGCAGCAGCAGTGGCTGGAAATGGATATACAGTTCCTAAGGGCCAGGGAGGGGAAAGGGAAGGTGCAGCCCTTTGCTGTCTGTCTGTCTCTCAGCTGGGTTGACTCTCACTTCTCATCCAAACCACCTGGGCGGGAGAAACTTCTTCAGCTGCAGGTTCAGGAAATCAGCTGCCAAAGGCTCCATCCTCACTATGGGTGTAGCAAGTATCTATGCTATGGGGGGGGGAGTGCAGGTGCGGCAATACTCACCTGTCACCATCCTCTGTCCGGCTCTGTCTAGCAGATTTGGAATGAAATGTCTCAACAACAGTTGTTTGAATTTACTTTCTTTAGACCCCAAGCGCTCAGAAAAATCTGTCAAAATCTTCAGCTGTTTGAAAACCAGGAAGGTTTTTTTAAAAAACCAAAACCAAAACACAACGCCAGGGAGACCTTTTGTGCGATTAACGAGTACGTTTTGCAAAATTACAAAGAGCACACATTTTTCCATATTATTTTTTTAAAAAAAATCTAAACTCAAAACAAGTTTTCCTGGATTTGCTGGAAACTTTTTCAGCACTTCCTTCTCAAGTTCCTCCTTTTCTTTTCCCCAAGGCAGCCCTGTTTAGGGAAGCTTTTAATCTTTGATGCATTACTGTATTTTAATATTTGGTTGGAAGCTGCCCAGAGTGGCTGGGGAAGCCCAGCCAGATGGGCGGGGTATAAATAATATATTATTATTATTATTATTATTATTATTATTATTATTATTATTATTCTGTTGAGAAGCTGCCCTGTCATTGTCGACTTTAGCCAGGTCTTCATTCTCCACAAGATATGATCTACAGTAGACGTAGCGCAAGGCTGAGCAAGAGAGATGACCAGTTAGACCCACTGCTGTAGTATCCTAAATTCTGATGTTCTGCAAAGAATGTCTCACACATTTCCACGAAAGAAGAAATGATATGCTACATTGTGTAGGTACAACAAATGCAAGCACTGACCTTTTCTAGGGAAATGCTCACTTGTAGGGAGATTGTGGTATCTCAGCAAACATTTCAATTTCAAATATTCTGATTATTTCTACTTTTAGTTAAGTATCTTTATTTATTTCCTTGATTTAGTGGGGGCAGCTGCCCCCCCTTGGCTGTGCCCATGATCCTCTCTGCAACTGACTAGGCAGAGGATAAACTGATCTGCTATGTTTCAACCTGCAGTTTTGTTTATAGCTCCTACACAGAGTCTAGGACTTGCCGATCAGAAGGTCGGCGGTTCAAATCCCCACGACGGGGTGAGCTCCCGTTGCTCGGTCCCTGCTCCTGCCCACCTAGCAGTTCGAAAGCACATCAAAGTGCAAGTAGATAAATAGGTACCACTCCTGTGGGAAGGTAAACGGCATTTCTGTGCACTGCTCTGGTTCGCCAGAAGCAGCTTTGTCATGCTGGCCACATGACCCGGAAGCTGTATGCCGGCTCCCTCGGCCAATAAAGCGAGATGAGCGCTGCAACCCCAGAGTCGGACACGACTGGACCTAATGGACAGGGGTCCCTTTACCTTTACCTTAAAACCCCAACAAATGCAACAGGGGTAAGAGAGGAATTGGGGGTGAGGATGGGGGCTCTGTGCTCAGAAAGTGGACGTTCCCATTACACACATGTGTGTGCATTACCGTAATTCATTCACCTTGTTCACGCGCCCCTGTCCTGCCTTTGCAGGTGGGATTAAAGCAGCCCTCTTTGCAGGGTCGTCGTGTAGGGAGGTGAAATCTCCACCCCCTAAAATTTATACACCATTTGATTGCGGGGAAACCTCAAAGCGGTTTACGAAAGATAGAACAATGAAATCAAGCCGGAATCATGAACCCTCTTTAAAACGCACAAAAGTGGAAATGCTAAAACAGATGAAAATGGCCTCAGCTTTATGAGCATCTGCTTAGGTTTGTCTGAACAGGGATGTTTTTAGCAGGAGCCAGCAAGAGTACAGTGAAGGCATCTTAAAGGTAAAGGTACATCTGACCGTTAGGTCCAGTCACGGACGACTCTGGGGTTGCACACTCTTCTCGCTCTATAGGCCGAGGGAGCCGGTGTTTGTCCGCAGACAGCTTCTGGGTCATGTGGCCAGCATGACTAAGCCGCTTCTGGCGAAACCAGAGCAGCGCACGGAAGCAGAAAGGCCCCTTACTGATCTCAATAGGCAGGGAGTTCCAAAGTGCAGGTGGTGCCACACTAGGTATTATGTGCCAATTCACAACCACAGCCTGTTATTTTGAGCCTTCAGAATGCTAATAATAATAGCTTCCCTCCCCTGCTGGGGCTTTAACTTGCCCTGGGAGAGAAGTCATCAGTGCAGAGAGAAAGAAGGAAATCCAGGAAGAGGGATGAGGATGATGACTGATGTTTTATTGGCTGCTTGTGAAAGGAATTTGGCCTGCAGAAGGGGCAGGGAAGGAGATGCAGGCCAGGCCTGTAACATCACGGAGACATCCTCTGTCTCCTCCCTTCCGTAGGCAAAGGATGGAGTGCATCTTGGTTGAAGCCCTGGTGGCTGCTGAAGAGCCTCCTTGAGAAATATAGCCAAACTGCCCTTTGCAAGCCCGTGCTTTGGGGCCGAAACAGTGACTCATACATTTATAAATAACAACTACAGCAATGGCGGTCCCAGGGCAGGGAAGTCTCTGCAGCGCCCCTCAAACGTGACCTGTTGATTTTTGGCACACCGGCAGATTTTGCTTCAGAGCCTCCCCACTGTGGCTTCTGCGTTGGCTTGTGTGGCTTTAGGCAAAGGCTCCCGCCCCCTCTCTCACACAAGCATCCTTCCTTGGGGTCATAGGCCGGGCTGCAGTGATGTCACAGAATGTTCATAAGTAGTCCAACTGCTGAGCTGAAGGGAGCTGTCTGTAGCAGGCGGGACTAACACCCTGTTCAGGGGCTTGGTCTGATTCCTTGCCCCACAGCCAAGAAGTCCCTCCCACTCCGCACAGCCCCATTGATTTTGGGGGTGCAGCAAAACCAAAACAAATTAAACACAGTTGTGGGATGGGCTGAGCCTAGCACTCTATGGGTGGATGCAAATCGCCCATACCTGGTCACCAGGTGGTCAATTGATAAGCGGAGCTGGGATACTGAACCCCTTGCTCTGGAGGAATCAGCCAGGGAGGGGGTGCTGTCTGCCTGTGGGTGGGTGCATATCACAGTGGACCAAAAAAGAGAGCTCGGGCACCCCATGAAGCCTAGCTGTATGGTGCAGGGGCTGATGGGATTTGTAGTCCAAAATAGCCAGGCAAGCCCAAAGCAACTGGAGGAAAGTAGGTGGAGGAATTTAGACTTTCCTTACCAGATATTTCCCTTCCTTTAGGGATGTTTCAGATGAGGAGGAAGAGGAAGAGGAGGGTTGGGTTGAGTGGACTTTGGATGCCCTCAGTAAACTGAGGGGCTCTGATGCCGTCACCTGTGTTTAAACTAAGAGGCAGGTCGATCCTGATAAATATTGGCAAATATTAGCTTGGATTGTGTCCCTCCTCTCCGGGTGCTCTCTTTCTCCTCCTCTTACCAAGTTATATAACTAATGCTATTAATTAAATAAACATTGTTCCTTAATGGATGGATTAAGTGCCGGCAGCTCTTGGCTGGGTCTGAATCGGAAGTTGCAGAGGACAAAGTCAAATGATTGGTTTTCAGCTCTACATTTCCCCCCACCACCACAAAAGGCATAAAGTGCTAATGGGATGTGGTCCCTTTACCCCACTTGTGCTCACCTGATGTCAAAGAGTTAAAAAAAACTATGTGGCTTTTTGTCAACGTCTGAAGGCAGCCCGGTCTTGGGAAGCTTTTAATGTTTGATGATGATGATGATGATGATGATTATTATTATTTCTTATACCCCAATCATCTGACCGGGTCGCCCCAGTAACTCTAGGCAGCTTCCAACAAAAATACACACACAGAGAAAAAAGTACATCAAACATTAAAAGCTTCCCAAAACTGGGCTGCCTTCAGATGTTTACAAAAAGTCACATAGTTTTTTAACTCTTTGACATTTGACAGGAAGAAGTTCCTCAGGGTGGGTGCAACTACCCAGAAGGTTTCCTGCCTGGTTCCCTATAACACACCCTCCGACATTTCTCCGATGAAAATAGGGACGTCCCATTCCATAATGACAATTTTACTGTTTATACCCCACACATCTTACTGGGTTGCCATTCTGGGCTGCTTCCAACATTTATAAAAACATAATCATTCAACATTTAAAAAACCACTTCCTTATACAGAATTGCCTTCAGGTGGCTCGGGGGTTAGATAACTCCGTACCCTCCAACATTTCTCCAATGAAAATAAGGAAAAGTGGGACATTCCAGGATCAAATCAGAAACCGGGGCAGCTTCTTTGAATCAGGGACGTCCCTGGAAAATAGAGACACTTTGAGGATCTGCTGTAGCCTCACTTCTCACAGTGAGGGAACCACCAGAAAGCCCTCAGAGATAGACCTCCATGTCTGGGCTGAATAACGGGGGTGGAGATGCTCCTTCAGGTAAACAGGACTGAGGCTGTTTAGGGCTTTAAAGGTCAACACCAACTATTTCAGTTGTCCTTGGAAATGTACTGAGAACCAATGCTGATCTTTCCCCCCCCCATTTTTTTCAATTAATTTTCCAAATTTGTAACAAAAATAACATACAAAACACACAAAAGAAAACACATTACAATACTAAAAAGAAAAAAGACAAAAAAACACTTGTTACTTCTAATCTGATTTATCTTTCATTGTTAATTCACACCCTCCCATCAGATGTCAAAGAGAAAAATAACTACCAAACTTTTAGAAGACATTATTATATTATTATTATTAATTGACTTCCTCAAATCCCCCCTAATTGAATTTTGTTGTATCACCTTGTAACAGTTCTCCAAAATCATAAAAGGTAAAGATAAAGGTACCCCTGCCCGTACGGGCCAGTCTTGACAGACTCTAGGGTTGTGCGCCCATCTCACTTAAGAGGCCGGGGGCCAGCGCTGTCCGGAGACACTTCCGGGTCACGTGGCCAGCGTGACAAAGCTGCATCTGGCGAGCCAGCGCAGCACACGGAAACGCCGTTTACCTTCCTGCCAGTAAGCGGTCCCTATTTATCTACTTGCACCCGGGGGTGCTTTCAAACTGCTAGGTTGGCAGGCGCTGGGATCGAGCAACGGGAGCGCACCGTGCCGCGGGGATTCGAACCGCCGACCTTTCGATCGGCAAGCCCTAGGCGCTGAGGCTTTTACCCACAGCGCCACCCGCGTCCCTCTCCAAAATCATATTTCTTATAAAATCAACTCCTTCAATTTACTACCCTCTTCTCTTTTATTGGTATTCTTACCGCCAATGTTGATCTTTTAGGACCAGTGTTACGTGGGTCATAGCCTATTTTGCAACTCGCAACATCACCAGGTCCTACCGTTGACTTTCCTTGGCTCTTCTCCTTCCAGGTATAATGCTTTGGTGACGGGCTCCCGGGCGAAAAGCATCATTGGCATCTGCTGGGTCTTGTCCTTCATCATCGGCCTGACGCCCATGCTGGGATGGCACAAGCCTGCCTTGGGCAACCAGGGTTCCTCTTCCTCTTTCTCCTCCTCCTCTGCTGGGGTGTGCACCAATGAGTCCTCTTCCTCCTTCTCATCCTCCTCCTCCACTACGCCCCCTTCCGGCAACTGCAGCAGCGACATGTTGGCCTGTCTCTTTGAGTCTGTGGTCACCATGGAATACATGGTCTACTACAACTTTTTCGCCTGCGTCCTCACCCCGCTGCTCCTGATGTTCGGCATCTACCTGAAGATCTTCATGGCCGCCCGGCGGCAGCTCAAGCAGATGGAGAACAAGGCGACGCCCGGGGAACGTTCCCGCTCCATCTTGCAGAAGGAAGTCCACGCGGCCAAGTCGCTGGCCATCATCGTCGGGCTGTTTGCCTTCTGCTGGCTGCCCATGCACACCGTCAACTGCTACATCCTCTTCCGACAGGGCTGCGGCCGCCCTCCCCTCTGGCTGATGTACCTCGCCATCATCCTCTCCCACGCCAACTCCGTGGTGAACCCTCTGATCTACGCCTACAGGATCCGGGAGTTCAGGCTGACTTTCCGCAAGATCATCGGGCAGCACATCCTGGGCAGAAAGCAACGCTTCAAGGGGACCACGGCCAGCCGGAGGTCCTCTGCTCACGCGGAGGAAGACGGCGAGAGTGCCGGCATGCAGATCACCAAGTACGCTCTGAACTTCTACGCCGGAGGGGACTTGGAGGGCATCCACAGGGACGGGGATTGGGGGAAAACCAAAGTGGGCTTGGAACTGCGCCAGAGCAAGAAGGTGCTGGCCGGGGAGGCAAATGGCCATGCAGCCCATCCCTGCAAAAATGGGGATCTCTCCAAAGCCTGCAGAGACATGGAGTTGCTGAGCCAAGAGCTGCTGGCCATTCGGGACTCTTACGCCACTGACCTGGAGACTTCGGCCGTAGAAGCCTCTGATGGGTCCTGAGGCCCCCTCAGGATGCAACGCGGCTGGAATGAAATCTTCCCTCTCCCCAGTGGTCTGCTTTCGTTGCAGCAAGAAGGGAGGGAAAGAAGGAGAGAAGGGGAGGGCAAAGGTTTGGGTCCTTGCGATGGAAGGGGAGGGGTCCCTGACACAACTGACAGAAAGACCTGAAGCGGCCTGGGGAGAAGGCAGGAAATGGCCAGGGGGCTTTTTCCCAGCCAAAGGTCAAAGGTGAAGATGGGCGGGACACAGAGACACCCTTCTTGTTGCCTTTGGAAGACTCTGCTGGGGGAGGGCCCGCGGCAACATCCGATGTTGCTTGGGACATCTGTGGCTGCCGGTGGCCAAAGCCCAGTTGTACCAGGAGAAAATGAAAGGGTCAATAGGAAGGAGCTTCATAGTGCTGAGGGGCTGTGGTTCCTGCATTTCAGGGGGTTGGACTAGATGACCCTTGGGGTGCCTTCCAACACTACAATTCTATGATTCTGTGAAGAGCAGAATGGGAAGTTTTTTGCTGGACACCCAGCTAGGGTGATACCAGGCTCATTCCTGGAGCTGGCGAGAGAGAGAGAGCGTGCGAGAGCGCATGGTTTAGAGGCATTAGAGACACATCCATTTGTGTAAAATCTTAAACAGGAAGCTTTATGATGCGATTTTGATTTTCCTCTGGCTGCCATAAGTCTCCTTGGGGACTTCTGCAGGGCAGGGCAGTTGCCTACTTAGCCTCTTCCACCAGGCCGTCTCCTAGGTAGGGTCTGGCATGATGGAAATCAGTAGGTGACTGTGCTCCAGTTTGCTCCCAGGGCACGGGTGCCTTTGAGATGATTAGGGGGGTGAACTTGCTCAGCAGAGAGGTAGCTTCCCAAGGGACCACCTGCCTACAGCTGGCAAGGAGTGCCTGCACGGGTCACCCACAAAGCTGGCCCAGCACAGATCTACACACTGAGAGAGTCCCTGGGACTCAGCCCTAGAACCACCTGGATTTGAACTCAGTGCCTATATGAGAAACAACCCAGAGGGCTACTGCTTTTAAGGCCCAATGCCAGATTTCTCCCCAGAGCTGTGTCTGCTAGCCAGAAACATCTTGGCAACCTTTCCAAACAGCTCCCAGATGCAAAACTCGTCTCTCTCCGTGCCCCCCTCCCCCCCTTGTGGTCTGGACCTAGCTGAAATCTGCCAGGCAAACCTGTTTTACAAGCGACTGCTGTTCTTCTTGGTGAAGGCGACAGCACCACGGACTGTTGAGCATCAGTCGAGCAGTTGTTGTTATGGCGGCCAAGCTCTAACATGACAAAATGGCAGCTTTGCATCGAGGAGGGCCGGCTGGGCTTGTCTTGGGGTTTTGTACACAGAGTCAGAACGGGCCTCTCATTTCAACCAAAATGGTCACCCATTGAAGAAATGTGACGGAGGACCTTCGGCAGGTAGGAGGAGGAGATGGCAGAGATGGAAGAGGGCGCTTGAGGGGGCAGGGTAGAGGCTTCTCCCTGTGACCACACAAGGAGGGCTATTCAGTCTGGTGCATCACCCATCCTTCTGAAACCGTCCATCTTCTAGTGTTCACTGAATGTTTGCCCTTTGTTATTGTCATAGATCATGCTCTGTCCCCCCCCCCATTTTAATAAGCTTTTGTTTCTGTTTTCAAGCGGCGTAAAACTGATTTTTAAAAAAATAAAGCTAAAACAAATGGTGACGTCTAAGTTTTGCAATTTCCATTAAAACCATCTCCCCTTGAATGCATTCTCTTGTTCTGGTTTCTCATGGCTGTGCCTGGGAACAACTGAGGCCTGTGGATAGAGGGTGGTATACAAATTTAATTGACAACAACAACAACAGATTCATAGCCTCTGCCATGGGACTTTACAAACTTCCTCAGTGTGGCTTGCCAGGCTGCCTTTGAGATCTTAACCACTTCCTCCGGTGGGCTGGAGAAGGAGCTGGTGTCTTGCTTGCGGATCGGGCCCTAGCCCAGCATCCTTTGCGAGAATCCCGGCAGATAAATGGTGGGCCATTGAAACTTGGGCAGTGCCCTGCCTCCCATCTCTCCCCCCCCCCGTCTCACCATGCTGGAGAGCTCACATGGTCACAGCAGCTGACCAGGCCCAAATCTGTCGCTTGTGATGTAAATAAACACACATCCAGCTAAAAATACCCCAGGGCTGATCTTAGGCATCTGAAAGCCAGTTTTCTGAAAGAGAGTTGGTTTGTTTTTGTGTGCCCATGTGTTTGTTGTACAGGAGGTGGTTGTTTGGGGCTAGGTGGTGCCCATTCAGTACCTGTGATGATGGTGATGCCATCAGCTACACCACGAAGTGACCAGGTGAGGAATCGCACTGTCAGGGATAGACTCAGGCATAGGTCAGCAACAAAACAATAAATCAACCGAGGCCACTGAAGTTAAGGAAACAAAGCACAGCTCAGACCTAGTAGTCTCAGCAACACACTCTATGTCTTGCCCCAATGAAGCAGTTGTGAGGACTGAAGCTCCCCACCTTCCCAATATCCACTAGGACTCCTCCTCTCCAGGGTCTTTCCCATTCAGTCTCAGGCTGTGTCTGCACACAAGCACCCTCTGTTCTTCCCTTTTTATTTATGCATGTGTTCTCGGAGACCAGTGGGGAGGGGAGATGGTTGCAGCAGGAGGGGGAAACTTCCTGGATTCTTCAGCGGCCTGCCTCATGTTCCCTCTCCTCTTCAGCCTCTGCTTCTGATTCCATTTCTGGAGTCCTCTCTGCCACAGCCTCTTCCTGCTCACTAAACCCTGTTGCCTTTTCAGCTTCCCACACCACCTTCTCCCAGTCTGCTCCTTCACTTTTTCCAGCCAGCTAGTACAAGATTTGCAGTAAACATCCTGGCCAGACAAGGAGCTGCCATCAGTCCCAAAAGAAGGAGGCAGGCTTGGGCACAAGGGATGAGATGGTTGCCTTGCCGTGTGGCTTGCTAGGTTGAGCTGCCTCTGGCAACTCCCTTCCCCTCAGAGGAGGGGATTATCCTCGGAGGCACCCTCAGCTCCCACCAGGCCTCAGCTGCCTGGGCCTCTCTGGCACTCTCTTCGTGAGGCTGTTTCTAATGCTTTTTTGTATGTTGCGTGGGGAAAGACGCCTTCACCACTTGGTTTTCTGCAGAGCAGGCCTGCCCAGCTGAAGAACACACCCAGAGCTGTGAGGCTTCTCCACTCACTCCAGAGCGCAGAAATCTCTGGGTCAGTCACCCACAGGACCACACGCAGCAGGAAGTGTGGGAAAATACCAGCAAAAGAACCTCGTCTGCTGACAGAAGACTCGTGCAAATAAGAGAGAGTCTCGTGGTGAGCTGCTGGAGGGCTCTGCCAAATACTGTCCCAAAATCAGGCTACAGGAGACCCTCAGTTCCTCAGTTGTCCCCATCACTTGTGTTGCCCACCTGCCACAACCCTCACTGAGGGGGGTGGGGAAATACCAGGGTAGTATTTTTGCAGAAATCTTTGCTGTTTCCAGACAATTTGTCCCATTCATCAGATTCTGACCTCCTCCAACCAGCCAGTTGACATAGAGCATCCCTCCTAATTGTTTTGCACAAAGTTCACTGGGAAGTTAGAGCATGTTACTCAGTTGCTGAGTAAGGAGTCTCCTCACGAGTAAGCAATCCCTGAAACACACCCATCACCAGCTCAGGGTGTGGTCTCTGCCTCCTTGCCCTTGGTTTCTGTTCCCCTGCCTTGCTGTGTTATATTTTGTCTGAACTCCCTGCGTTGACCATGGACTTCTCACCTAACCTGGACCCATCCTAGACGGAGTCTCTGTGGTAAACAAAATCTGCCCTTTTCCCCATATGGGATATCCAAGAGCCCATATAGAGTCCTTACGTGGGTTCCCTATCAGTAGGAGAAAATAACAGAGGCCAACCAGAGATTATTGAGAAGCAAAGCAGCTAGTAAGCCGGATCTTTATTAAAGCTGTTGCAACAGGGTGCTCCCCCATACGCAGGAGGACGGAGGAGGACCCACAACAAAGGTGTTCCTGCCCTTATACAGACATTTTAAATTCCCTGCCTTGGAGCTCAAGACCACCCCTCCATACATCATACATACAGTACATCACAGCAGGGGTGTAACCCAAGACCACCCCCCACAAACACCATACCTACATCACAGAAAAGGTGGTCTACAACAGAAATTTGAATGTTGTTGTTTTTCCTGTCCGCCAGGTTATTTGATAATGCCTTATCTGATTGCCTTTCCTGGTAGTCTGCCCATTCCTTTGAAATGGTGATTACTCAATTCCTGTAACAAGCAAGGTTTTTTTCACCTCCTCCCTCCTTGCAGAGAAACATTTGGTCAGCTTGGGAGTCAAAATGGTTTCAGGACGGTCTTCCTGTGCTGATCTATGTACATGCTTGGTTGGTACATTTATGAACATTTATTATATACCGTATTTTTTGCTCTATAAGACTCATTTTTCCCCCTCATAAAAAGTAAGGGGGAAATGTGTGTGCGTCTTATGGAGCGAATGCAGGCTGCGCAGCTATCACAGAAGCCAGAACAGCAAGAGGGATTGCTGCTTTCACTGCTCAGTGATCCTTCTTGCTAATCTGGCTTCTGAGATTCAGAATATTTTTTTTCTTCTTTTCCTCCTCCAAAAACTAGGTGCGTCTTATGGTCTGGTGCGTCTTATAGAGCGAAAAATACAGTATATAAGACCTTAAATTTTATTATTACATCTCCCTGCTGGACCTTGGATTTATTCGGGCTGCACTCCACTAGAAACCCTCTTGCTAAGGGTTTGTCTTGCCAAAGGGCAAGTGTCTTGCTAAGGAACTCCTGTCTCGTGAAATTGGGACCCTCGTTCCTGAGGGCACCCACCTTAGCAGGACAGGTATCCTGAAATGGAACTATGGAGGTTGTTACTCTTTACATTATCAGGAGGAAGAGGCACCTGGACATGCAACTGCAAGGCCCAAGGCTCCTGAACCTGCACTTCTTTGGCCTGGATTGGGAGAAGACACATCATTTAAAGCCAGAATCTCAGACCCTCCAAGTGTCCCTATTTTCCAGGGACGTCCCCGATTTAGATAAGCTGTCCTGGTTTCTGATTTGATCCCGGAAAGTCCCGCTTTTCCTTAGGATGTCCCTATTTTCATTGGAGAAATGTTGGAGGTGTCTGAAGGCAATCCTGTATAAGGAAGCTTTTTTTTAAAAAAAAAGTTTAATTATTTGTTATGTTTTTATATATGTTGGAAGCTGCTCAGAGTGGCTGGGGCAACCCAGTAAGATGTGTGGATTACAGTGGTACCTTGTGTTACAGATGCTTCAGGTTACAGACTCCGCTAACCCAGAAATAGTACCTCAGGTTAAGAACTTTGCTTCAGGATGAGAACAGAAATCGTGTGGCGGTGGCGGGAAGCCCCATTAGCTAAAGTGGTACCTCAGGTTAAGAACAGTTTCAGGTTAAAAACAGACCTCCTGAATGAATTAAGTTCTTAACCAGAGGTAATAAAAGGTAAAGGGACCCCTGACCATTAGGACCAGTTGTGGCCGACTCTGGGGTTGCGGCGCTCATCTCGCTTTATTGGCCGAGGGAGCCGGCGTACAGCTTCCGGGTCATGTGGCCAGCATGACTAAGCCACTTCTGGCGAACCAGAGCAGCGCACGGGAACGCCGTTTACCTTCCCGCCGGAGCGGTACCTATTTATCTACTTGCACTTTGACGTGCTTTCGAACTGCTAGGTTGGCAGGAGCTGGGACCGAGCAACGGGAGCTCACCCCGTCACAGGGATTCAAACTGCTGACCATCTGATCGGCAAGTCCTAGGCTCTGTGGTTTAACCCACAGCGCCACCCGTGTCCCAAAGGTACCACTGTATAAATAGTAAAATTATCCTGGAATGGAACGTCCTATTTTCACCGGAGAAATGTTGTAGGGTATGGAATCTCTAGGCTGAATCTGGGATCCTTCGTCATCCCTCCATTGTCCAGCCAAGTGTGAAGCTAGGAAACCTTCTGCGATACTGGATGTTTTTGTTCTGAAACATCAAAGAGGAGGCAGCACTGAGGAAACAATGGACCACCTGAAGCCCAAGGGCTGCCCACACCCATTCCCTCCTCAGGGAAACAATGCCTGGCAAGAAGAAAGGCCATCCAGCACCTTCACTGCAAGGACACTAGCCCTCACCTGCCTGGGAAATCCAAGCAAAGTCAGTCCAGCAGGTCATTTGGAGGAAGTGAGAGAAGCAATTCTGGCAGGAGAGAGTGAGCAAGGCTGACCATTTTTCTTCTTTGCCGGCTTCTTCCTTGTAAAGGAAGCTTTCTTTTGGAGAATGCTATGCAGGGGGACCCTCTCTAAAATAAGCTAGTGGAAAGCCAAGAGGGCAGCGAGGTCATTAAGCTATCGGGGGAATTATATATATATATATAAAACAAACTGTGATGTGGGTGGCAGCTGTTAAGTGTTCACTGCAGGAATGGTGCCTCTTGAACCCACATCCTGTTATTGAAGGAGACGAGGAAGCCCCAGCCAATGGCAGTGAAGGGGGCAGGAGGATGCTGCAAGCCGTTCCAGGCTCAAAGGGCTTCCATGCTGCATCCCCTTGAGCCATGCCATGCTGGAATAATAATAATAATAATAATAATAATAATAATAATAACAATAACAATAATAATAATAATAATTTATTATTTGTACCCCACCCATCTGGCTGGGTCTAAAATACATTAAAATGTCACACATTAAAAACTTCCCTAAACAGGGCTGCCTTCAGATGTCTTCTAAATGTCAGGTACAGTGGTACCTCAGGTTAAGAACTTAATTTGTTCTGGAGGTCTGTTCTTAACCTGAAACTGTTCTTAACCTGAAGCACCACTTTAGCTTATGGGGCCTCCCGCTGCTGCCGCGCCGCCGGAGCATGATTTCTGTTTTCATCCTGAAGCAAAGTTCTTAACCTGAGGTACTATTTCTGGGTTAGCGGAGTCTGTAACCTGAAGCGTATGTAACCTGAAGTTTCTTTAACCTGAGGTACTAATGTAGTTGTTTATCTCTTTGACATCTGGTGGGAGGGCGTTCCACAGGGCGGGTG
Organism: Podarcis raffonei; assembly: GCF_027172205.1. Lineage (NCBI taxonomy): Eukaryota > Metazoa > Chordata > Lepidosauria > Squamata > Lacertidae > Podarcis > Podarcis raffonei. The sequence continues at coordinate 27,132,691 of NC_070617.1, forward strand.
CCACTACCGAGAAGGCCCTCTGCCTGGTTCACTGCAACTTTGCTTTTCACAACGAGGGAACCGCCAGAAGGCCCTCGACACTGGACCTCAGCGTCCGGGCAGAACGATGGGGGTGGAGACTCTCCTTCAGGTATACTGGGCCGAGGAATGTGCACCTGTTAATTGGTACAATCCATGGGCACATAACTGCGCTTATGGACTGTTACTCTGTTATTACCGTTATTTTTATTTATTAGGTTTATATACTGCCCTTTGTCACAAGATCTCAGGGCAGTTCACGAGATAAAAACACAAGGCAAAAGCACAAATGAATAACTAAGAAAGAAACAATCACAATACCCCCCCCCATTTCCACAAACATATTTAAAATGCCGTACCATACTAATCAGCCAAAGGCCTGGTTGAAGAATGTTTTCGCCTGGCGCCTAAAGAAAGGTAATGAACCTCCCTGGGAAAGAGCATTCCAAAAACGGAGCCACCACAGAAAAGGCCTGTTCTTGGGTCACCACTCTCTGGCCCTCATGTGGAGGAGGCACACAAAGAAGGGCATCAGATGATGAACGCAGAGTCCGGGTTGCTTTCTATGGGGAGAGGTGGTCCTTGAGGTATTTGTGTGCACTGATTGAATGTCATGTGTGAGCATTCCTTCTGCCAAGGACAGTTCTGAGCCCCAAAGCCCATCACAAGCCCAGGCCAGTCTTGCTGCCCCTCCTGCTTTCCAGCCACCAGCTCCTCTGAGCTATGCTCAGTTCTGGCCGCAGAGACATTCCTGCACCTGAAGCAAATAGTCAAATTGCCACCTGCTCATAAACAAATAAAAAGGATGCTTCGTTGAAGGCAGGGAAATCACAACTTTGTCAATTCTGTCACCCAAGCCGACTGCTTTGCCTCATTTCCTGACCCGGGGGGTGGCCCTTGGCTAGGCGGAAGTTTCACTGCCAAGTTGCATGTGGCAAGGGTGGTACCCTGGGCAGAGAGAGAGAGAGAGAGACACGCAAATCTGATAGCTTAAATTTCAGAGTCTGATGGATATGGCTGGTTCTTCATATTTCCATATATTGCAGTTGGAACTTTGTTCATCTGTCTCTGGCAACAGACCAGTTCAATAGGCTCCTTTGTTATGGAGAACAATATCAAAGGATTCTTTAGTGATTGTTTCTGGTTCTTTGGGGGGGGGGTCCATGTTTATAGCCAGCAAAATGTTTGATTAAAAGTGTGAAAAGTTGGCGGGCTGTCATCCCCTTTGTTTTCTGTTGTTCCCATTTTACAGGTGAGGCTGACTGAGAGTAATTTGCCCAGGCTCCCAAGTAATTCCATCACTGAGTCTGGATTTGAACACAGCTCTCACAAAGGGCAGAAGGAGCTGCCTCATACCAGGCCAGACTCTCTCTCTGTCTATTCTAACTGGCTGGGGCTTTCCAGGAACTCTGGCAGAAATTATTCCCATGACCTATCCGGTCCTTTTAAGTAGAGAGGCAGTCTTCTGGATGCAAGCTCTGCTGCTGGGGCCCTCCCCCAAAGTTGCCTGCTGTCTGTCTTTAGGGGATGGAAAACACACACACACACACACTCCCAAGGGTGCAATCGAAAAGGAAAGTCTCCTGCATGGCCCTGATGGAAATTACATTAAGCAGCACTCTGTACAAGTGCACAGCTCCCACCAGGGCTCGATTTTGGTGTGGGTGGAGCAGGTCTCTCTTGAAGAAAGTTATGAAGATTCCAACAGTGAGATTAACAACAGAACTGGCCTCTGATGGCTTCTAATGGCTAATGACAGGTCCTAAGAAATTGGCTCTTTACTGTTCCTAAATTTGCCAAGAAACCATGGGCAAGGATGCCCCCTGGTGTCTGCAAAACTAACAAGTTTATTAGCCGTTATTAATAGTGCCCTGATGAATCCACGCAGAACTATTCCAGCGAAGAAGAAAGGGACAAAGAGATTTGAGCTCATTTAAAAAATATTGTTTTGCTTTTATGATTTCTGTTGTAAGCCGCTTTGACTGTAGGATAGGGTGGGGGAACCCTATGCATTTGAGGAGGCTTGCAAGCCCCAAAGGAGCCCTGTGTTCTTTTATTTCGCCAATCCCAATCAGCTCACTCTTCCAATGCAGGGCAGATGTGGAGTTGTGGGGAGCTCAAAATGGTGAGCCAGGAGGTCCTTCCAGGTGGCCCTGTCTACCGAGCAGTCATCTGAATCTGTTTGCGCGCAAAGCCTGTGAGGGGTGTGTTGTGTATTGAGTCAAAGGATTTTATATCTGTATTATTATTGTCTGTATTTGCATTAGGGTAAAGTAACTGCCTTTTGGTTCCAGAGGGTACAGCTACTATTGGTTCATTTAAGCTGCTGTATTTGGATCCTCTGTCTTATTGGTTTCCTCCAAAAGGCAGGACTGTGATTGTCTGATATTGTTCCCTCCAAAATGTATCCTTTCTAGCTAGTTCCCTGTCCCTATAAATGTAGCTCTCCCCTCCTCAGTTCTCAGTCTTGTTTGCTTTAATAAAGAAGTGTTACTACAGAACTGTCTCCAGCATATTATGTCAAGAGAGCTGAAATCACAAACCCCACGTCACAACAGGGTGAGATAATGTAGCATGAAGCCAACGTTATGCCATGACGCTTTCTATGGCATTTCCCCATCATCGGCACAAAATGTGCAGGGTGCTTTGGGGGCAGAGAGATAGAAGCTGATTTCTTGCATCGGAGCTCCAGATCAACTGTATTTGCATAACTGGAGCTGGACGGGATGGGGCCGCGTCCCACAGGAATCACGAGACTGCTGTGTCTTTGAGCAGAGGCCTGCACTCTGCAAGGAAGGAAGCCTTTCCTGCTGGAGACCTTTCTGTGGCCAGACCCTCCGTTGCTGCCTCTTTCCAGTCGAGGCTGACATGTTAACGGCACTCTGGGGAGGGAGGGGGCAGGTTTGGTGTAATGGGATAATAATATCGGCCTCCCATGCAGAGTGCTTCATCGCTGAGGCAGGCCAGCTGCTAGGGCAGCACGCTTGTTGGCAAAGGGGAACGCATCGGTCATTTTGATGGCAGGAGGATGGGGGAAAGTGGAAATGATTTATAGCATAACAAGGAGAAAAGACACTGGGCCATGTCAGGGTGTCAGGCTCCTGCCTAAGGCAGAGTGGTTGGGGGGGGGGCAGAGTGGGAGAGATGGAGTCCTGGCCTCTGGATTAAACACTTCTCCATTAACTCTTGCCAGGGTCTTAAACGTAAAACGACTGTATTTTCTTATTTCTTTATTTATTAAATTTGTTTACCACCCTTCATTTCTAGATCTCAGGGCAGTTCACAGCATAAAAATACAAGATAAAAACACAAGATACATAATAAGAACAAGAACAAAAACATAACCAACCCATTGTGTGAAATGAATGTTGTCGTCCTCCCCCTTTTTTAAAAAAAGAAAAAAAGATCTGCCTCCTTCTGACCCACAGGATATTCTTTTCAGATTATTCATTTTAATTGCATGGACTCTGCAGCTCCTCCTGCACGTACTACAATTTGGACAAGGCCACTCTGCAAACAAACAAGCCATCAGAGGAGACGCTGCTGAAAGTTCATGCTAAGAATAGACAAGCGACTTGAAGAGAAGAGTTCAGCTATGTGACCCCTCCGCCCCCCGTTCGGAAGTTGGACACCAGAGCCAGACCTGCAGCCTGCTGCCTTTCCTTTCTTCCTGCCCCCGAGTGTGCAGTTTGTACAGGGGGCGGGATGACCCCCCAGAGCACAGAAAGATTCTCAAGGTCTGTTCCCAGCCTGAGAATCACGCTTGGAAATGATCGGATGCTGGAAACGCCCCTGGGGACAAGATCGGCGAAACAGTCAAACTTGAGCTCAGTAACTAGATAACTAAGACTGCAATCCCATCCACACTTACCTGGGAGAAAGTCCCGCTGAAATCAGTGTGACTTAATACCTTGAGATCATAAGGAGTTTTGCTTGGGCAAAAATGCTGGGCCACTTTTATAAAGCCCTGAATTCACTCCTCTACTAACGGCAAGTTAGGGTTCATCCACATTTTCGCTTGACGCATATTGTATTGTGTACCAATTGATGCCCCAGGGTCTGAGACCTTTTCTCGTTGTTCTTCAGCTGTGCCTTGCAAAAATCTGATCTTACCCGCCGAATAGAAACTTGGTTAAGCAAAATCTCTCTTTGAATTTTCTGTGTATCAGCAGGTGACATACGATTTTCACAAGGCACAGCCACAGAACAACGAGAAAAGCTCTCAAACCTGGGGGAGAATTAATTGGTAGACAATAATGATCAAAATGACAAACCTAGACAGCATCTTAAAAAGTAGAGACATCACCTTGCCAACAAAGGTCCGTATAGTTAAAGCTATGGTTTTGCCAGTAGTGATGTATGGAAGTGAAAGCTGGACCATAAAGAAAGCTGATCACCGAAGAATTGGTGCTTTTGAATTTTGAACTTTTGAGGAGTCTCTTGAGAGTCCCATGGACTACAAGAAGATCAAACCTCTCCATTCTTAAGGAAATCAGCCCTGAGTGCTCACTGGAAGGACAGATCCTGAAGCTGAGGCTCCAATACTTTGGCCACCTCATGAGAAGAGAAGACTCCCTGGAAAAGACCCTGATGTTGGGAAAGATGGAGGGCACAAGGAGAAGGGGACGACCAGACAGAGGACGAGATGGTTGGACAGTGTTCTCGAAGCTACCAGCATGAGTTTGACCAAACTGCGGGAGGCAGTGGAAGACAGGAGTGCCTGGCGTGCTCTGGTCCATGGGGTCACGAAGAGTCGGACACGACTAAACAATAACAACAATGATCAAAATACGGGTGAAGCGAAAGTGTGGATGACCCCTTAGTGAGGATGGACAAGGGCAGGGAGAGTTAACGCAGTGCCCTCCAGATGTTGCTGGCATACAACTGCCACCCGCTCTAGTAGCCAATGTGGCCTATGGCCGGGGATGGATGAGACTTGTTGTCCACCACGTTGGCTACCCCGGACTTGAGGGCCACAACTCTCCCCACCCCCCTGCTCCTGAGCCGCTTGTACATGAGAAGGTTTCTCTCTTCATCCTTTTCCAGGGTGTGCCTGCCTTCCACAGAAGCCATCAGTGCTGTTTGAAAAGCAACTCCCTCTGTGAGAGCTGATCCCATGAGGGCTTGTAGGGAACAACAGGAACACAATGAGAAGCTGCCTTGCTGCCTCTCCTGATTTGCAGAGGAGTCTGTGGGTCTCTTTCAGGGGTTAGAATGCTAATAGCTGTTTTCCCCTTAGTCTGCTTAAGAGGATGAACAGGAGTGAGCTTCTCTCCAGAGCCGGCCCTACTACTGGACAAAGTAAGGTGACTGCTTCAGGTGGCAGGTGCTGGGGGCGGGCAGCAGCCCCCTTGCTTTTCCTCCTTGCTCTTCTGGCCATTTCCCTCTGTTGGAGGAGAGAGCTGTGTTAGATCAAATGACTTTCCTCTCCTGAAAGCTTAGGAACCTTCTCATGGTTACCCCATCAAACTCTTTTTATGCTTTATACTGTGGCAACAGAGGAACTAAAGCTTCCATTTCAAAGTCTTGCTAGAAGAGGAGATTACTCGCAGAATTTTTTTTAAAAAAACTTCAATTAAAGTTAAATATTACTCATTCTTCCTCCGACACAGTTTTATTCAGGAGGCTTAATATTTAACTTGAAGAGCTTGTCAATAGCAGGCCCGAAGTTGTACTGTCCACCATGTAAAGAAAACAGGAAATCCTATACATAGAAACATCCTATATTTTACCTTGTCAAACAAATAAAATACATGTGTTTATTTAATAACCTTCTCCACAAACAGAAGTAGTTACTGGCACGTGGGAATAGCAAGGTTTGGATTAGCCATTGCAAACCGGGGTCCTTTGAGATGTTTAGAACTACGATTCCCAGCAGGTATGGGCTGATGGGAGTTGTAGTCCTAAACATCTGGAGGGCACCCAGTTGGCATAGGGTGGTTTAAATGGTAGCTTCTCCTTGTACTTACTACAGGGACTACCCTTTATTCACAGCCAATGTTCCTGTCTAAGATCCGTGTCTAAAAGGGAGACTGCTTTTGTACAATGGCTCTTCGCTGTGTTTGATCGGTCCCTTTGTTTGGAAGATTGATTCCTGTTCGCTCTAGGATGATTTTCCAGTGATAACCGGGCACTCAAAATCCAACTTCTGAAAGCATGGTTAATCATTATGGCTGCTGGCGCTTGTAACGTGTCATAGCGCCGTTAAAGATAAGGTTCACGTAATGGCAAACATGACCTTGTATGGAAAACTTGTCTTGTTTTCACCCTGATTTGCCTTGGTAAAAATGTTATTAAAAAGGACCTTTCCCGTCAGCATCAGAGATATTTTGAAGTGGGGGTTATGACATAAAAAAATACCACCAAGTTAGAGTAGATCTACTAAAGGTAACAGAGTTTTACTTCAACTCCCGTCAAACACAGCATTGTACAACCATATTGATATGTTGTTGCCCGAGGAGACCATTGTAAATAAATCAAAACATAGGTTGGACTCTAAGAATCACTTGTAAAGTAAAGAAGTATATGGATAATTAAGAAAAATTGGAATTATGGAAAATGTACTGATATGTAGATTTGGAGAGAAATTGCTAATAGGATCCATGTGAAGGATGGGGGGGGAGTCAAGAGATTCAGAGAATCTCATGAAATGATTATAATTGGTTGTAAAAGTTTATTTGTAAAAACCAATAAAAATATTTCCCCCAAAAAAGGTATGTCGTCGCCCAAAATATCTGAGATGCACCAGGTTGTGGGTAGATGGCTCTGAACAAAGCATCACGCTGCCCCTCCCAAAACACTGTCCAAATGGCAATTTGGGTTTTCTACAGATTGCCAGTTGCTCCAAATTAGTGGTAAAGAGTAGGTTTTTGCGGGGATGGCACTGGAGTAAAGAAAAGGCACTCGGATGCTGCACTTTAAAGCGCAGATCTGACCTTAGAACTGTGCTACAAAAGGAAGTCTGGATAATCCCCAAGGCAATCAAGCAGAAATAAGAGCCAAAAAGCTTAGGAGTACGTCATAGGAGTGTGTCATCGGAGTACCAGACACTTAAAGCACTTTTAAAGCTCATGGCATCCTTAGCAAACTACAGTTCCCAGGATTATTTGGGGTGAATCCATGTGCTTTAAATCAGTGTTTCCCAACCTTGGGCTTCCAGCTGTTTTCAGACTACAATTCCCATCATCCCTGACCACTGGTCTTGCTAGCTAAGGATGATGGGAGTTGTAGTCCAAAAACAGCTGGAGGCCCAAGGTTGGGAAACGCTGCTTTAAATGAATGCTGAATGCATGGTGTGAATGTGACCTTAGGAGGGAGGGAGGCAGGCAGGCCACACATTCACATCATATTTAAAGCACTATGACAACACTTTAAACAGTCATGGCTCCCCGCAGAGAATCCTGGGAGCTGCAGTTTCTTAAGGGTGCTGAGAGTAGTTATGAGATCTTTTCTTCCCCTTGCAGAGGTGCAGTTTCCAGAGTGGTTTAACAATCAATCCCCAGGGAACTCTGGGAGTTTTGGGATCTGGGCGGAGATTGGAGAGTCTCCTAACAACTCACAGCACCCTTAACAAACTACAGCTCCCAGGATTCTTTGGAGGGGGAGCCATGATAGTTTGAAGTAGAATGTATTTTATTAAATTATTTCATAAAAATTATACACCGTTTGATTGTAGAAAAACCTCCAAGTTTACAAAAAAGATAAAACAGGGAAATCAGGGAAATTTTACGATACATGCAGAAGTCCTTAACTCACAGAGGATTTGAGACCCATCGGTTACCCTCACCTGGTTTAGCCAGCTGGTCAAAGCTGTCTCCCAGAGCATGGCTTCTGTTGCATGCTGACAGCTTCTCGGAGCCACAGATGAGAGCTGAGTGCAGGGTGGAGACCAAAGATGGTCAAACAGCCCCAGGAGGGTTTTTTTGCTCAATTTTTGTATCCCAAAATTGGGGGTTGTCTTATACGCAGATGCTGAACTCACAGGAGCGATTTGCAGTTTGTTCACCCCCAAAAAACTTTGAGGTCATTTGCTGCACCAAAAAACTGATTTCTAAATTTTGGGTTTAAAAAAGTAGGGGTCGTCTTATACATGGGGTCGTCTTATACACTGGAAAATACAGTACTATCCCCTCCCCCTAACACCTCACTTTAACATAGGCGTAGCCAGGATTTATGTTGGGCGGGGGCGGGCAAGACACCCACCTTGGCTCTGTCTAGCAGATTTGGAATGAAAACAGTTGCTTTAAATTACCTTCTTTTAACCCCAGGTGCTCAGGAAAAAAAATCTGTCAACATCTTTCTACGATTTCTACTTTTAGTTAAGTATTTTTTATCTATTTGCCTAATTTAGGGGGTGGAAGCTACACACAGATACACACTGTGTCCGTCACCCCCGGCTTCGCCCATGCACCTTATATATATAGTGTCAATCAGACACAATCTCCCCTCTTTCCTCTTAGCCGGCCGCACATGTTTATTTCAATTTTAAACTTGACGGAGGGTGGGAAGACCCAAGCCCGACTCTGATTGGAGAGCCGCGTCGCCTTTCCACCAATCACGACCGAGCGCGCGCGCCCGGGGGGTCCTCCTGCCCCTCCCCCTCAGAGGCGGAGTCCAGCTGTTCGGACGGGCCAACGGTCACTCCGTGTCCGACGGACTGACCGCTTGCCGTCCGGAGTCCCTCCGTCTTCCCTCGTCCCAGCGCGGAGTCTCTTCGCGAGGATGGCGGCCGGCCTGGACTCTCTGGAGGAGTGCCTGGAGCGGCACCTGCCACCCGCCGAGCTGGCCGAAGCGAAGCGGATTCTTTACGGGGAGGCTGTCAGGTGCGCCGGGACTACAAATCCCAGCAGGCTCTGCGTCAGCTCGGGAGTGGAGGGGGAGAATGAGCCCCCCCTCCCGTCTCAGCCTTCTTCCACCTGGCGCCCTCCAACTGTTTTGGATGCGGGACTGCTGGGAGTTGTAGTTCAAAACATAAGGAGGGCACCTGGTTGAACCCTATTGGGGGGGCGCGCAGATTTATTCTCCTCTTAGCAAGTGTGTGGCAGGCAGAAATGAAACAGGTTAAGCTTTCCCCCTGCAGTTGTTGGGAGGGGGAAAGTTTGTGGGTTCCTGCTTGTTGCACAGGTGGAGAAGGCATATTCACACACCCCAAATTATAAGGTCGACCCCCCCTTCTCTACTGCCTCTTGGGACTTGGCAGCAGTCAGTTGGATGGTTGGCCATTTCAGGATTTGACATCAGAGCAGGGAAAGGATGGGCAAGTGTGGCCAAACTTCCAAAAGCCTCTGATTCTTTTCAAGGCAGCTGGACTCCCTGCTCCCATCAACCACAGGATCTTCATTGTAGGCCAGCCCTGTTGGCTGGAGCTGATGGGAGTTGCAGCCGAAAACAGCTATCAGGAACCAGGTTGAGGGGCAGGGGCTGCTGATCTAGCATTTGGAGGAGGAGGGTGCTCATGGGTGAATGAGCTTCCCTCAGGATGATCTGTTTTGGTTTTTTAAAGGTGACATGACAAAGGCAACCCCATTTTTAAAAATGATTAAATTGGAATGCTTTCCGCACGCTGAAAAGGGCTGAGAGGCTATCAAGTCTAGCTCCCCATTGTAAGGCCCATACGTGAACCCACATGCAGCCCCCCTCAGCCAGAGGCTTCAACAGAGTCAGCTGCCTGCAGAGCAAAGGACTTGCAGAAGTGGCCTTAGAAATTTATCCAGTAATATACGATATCCTTAGAACAGCAATTCCAAATGTTGGTTCAGGAGTCCACAAGCCGATTACCAAGCCTCTGCCTCTAGGTTCTGTCATGATGTGTTGCATAAGGAATGTATGTGTATGTGATGTCCAGATCAAGAGAGAGGCCCATCAGAAGGATATCATGGCAGAGTAGAAATGCTGTACTGCATTTAAGTTCCCATGAGATGAAATATTTGAGGTTAGTTTGATGAGGATGGCTTGCTTGTCATACAGAGAACCTGCCCACGACAGTTTGCATCTAATGGCATTTGAGTAAACCAGCCTGTCCAGATCGTTGTTCTAAAACAGTTTTGTGTGACCCCACTAATTGGTGAACAGAGTGACTTGTTCAAGATTATATAAGAAGTGTGGGATGGCCAAGGTCTTAACCTTTAACCTTCCTTTTCCTCCACCCCTAAATATTTCTTCGCTGTCAAGGTGCATTGACCTGATATAAATAGCAGATATATAAACCTGCCATATTGCTGTTTGTTATTTTGTACAGGACTGGAGGAAGATTGTTGTATTTTTGTGTTCTTACTTTTCCAGGCAACTGGATTTGCCGTCTGCTGCTTTGTCCGCTGCTACAGAAAGGGAGTTTGACCTACAGGGTTATGGATTTGGAGCTGAACCAGAGCAGTTGAGGTCCCCGCGTATTGTCAGGGTGGGGCTGATTCAGAATAAGATCCAACTTCCTACAGATGCACCGGTTGCTGAGCAGGTACAACTGAAGCTTGTAAAGGAAGTTCCTGCATGTTTCCAATTGCTGGCTCTTGTCTTTCCAAAGGGAGAGCAGCCCCAGCTTCTTTGTACCATTATGCTTTGTCAGAGACTCAAATCTTTTGTGTTGGCCATATTGTGGGGTAGGAGAGCTGGGGGTGGGGGAATCACATGTAGCAAGCAATGTGCCCTTTTAGTTTCAGATAGTACATGGGTAAACAAGTCTAAAAATCCCAGGACACAAATGTTAATGGCCCTCTAACAGCTATGGTGGCTCATTTACCAGAAGTAATGTTTTTGCGTTAACTCTGGAAGTGTATACAGTCAAACATTGGTTCCTGAACACCTTAGTTGCTGAACAAATCGGCTCCTGAATTCTGCAAACCCGGAAGTAAGTGTTCCAGTTTGTGAATGTTTTCCAGAAGCCGAACGTCTGACACGGCTTCTGCTTGGGTGCCAGGAGTTCCTGCAGCCAATTCGAAGCCGTGCCTTGGTTTTTGAACAGTTTTGGCAGTCGAATGGATTCCTGGAATGGATTAAGTTCGATAACCAAGGCACCACTGTACTTGATTCTGACCAAACTAAGACTCCTAGAGGGCCATGAAAATTTGTGTCTCTGGTTTTTAAGGCTCATCTATCCATGTACTATGTACTAAGGGACGCGGGTGGCGCTGTGGGTTAAACCACAGAGCCTAGGGCTTGCTGATCAGAAGGTCAGTGATTCAAATCCTTGTGACGGGGTGAGCTCCCGTTGCTCGGTCCCTGCTCCTGCCAACCTAGCAGTTTGAAAGCACGAAGTGCAAGTAGATAAATAAGTACCACTCCAGTGGGAAGGTAAACGGCGTTTCCGTACGCTGCTCTGGTTCGCCAGAAGCGGCTTAGTCATGCTGCCACATGACCCAGAAGCTGTAGGCTCCCTCGGCCAATAAAGTGAGATGAGCGCCGCAACCCCAGAGTCGTCCGCAACTGGACCTAATGGTCAGGGGTCCCTTTACCTTTTTTACCCATATACTATCTGAAACCCAAGGGGTGCATTGTTTACCAGATGTGAAATATATTGGCATTATTTTCAGCTCTCCTACCCCACTAATAAACCCATTTAATTGGCAAAGTTTATTCACTCATCATTGTTAAAGCTGCTGCTTCCTACAGGCAGGGTTTCTTGTCAGCCCTTTTTCTCTCTCAGTATTTTGTACATGGTTGAGCTTGGGAGGCAAAATGAGAGTAAAGGTAGGCTATTTAAATGATCTTTACAGCTGACCTTCTCCCTAGGTAACTGCACTACACAAGCGCATAGAAGAAATTGTGGAGGTTGCAGCAATGTGCGGGGTCAATGTCATCTGCTTCCAAGAGGTCTGGAGTGAGTAGTGTTTCGTTCTGCCTATTTAAATCCTCTCTGCTGCTATAAAAGTCAATCTCAGTTGCGTGCGACTCTTGAATAAAGTCAGAGCAGAAACCAGATTCAAACAGAAAGGTGTTGGTGAGCAAGCTGTATTCTCTGGGCACAACCCAGGACATCTTTTGTTTCTGTAAAATATTTATGCACGATTCCCACTAAATATCCACTGTGGCTAACAACATCTCCATTAAAAACCATCAAAACATTAAAAATTCAGTTATGAAACCTAAAAAGTGAGATTAAACGATCTGTAAAAGTAGCAACAGAAGATAAAAGTACAGTGGTACCTCGGGTTACAGATGCTTCAGGTTACAGATGCTTCAGGTTACAGACTCCGCTAACCCAGAAATAGTACCTCGGGTTAAGAACTTTGCTTCAGGATGAGAACAGAAATTGCAGCGCAGCAGCAGCGGGAGGCGTCATTAGCTAAAGTGGTGCTTCAGGTTAAGAACAGTTTCAGGTTAAGAACGGACCTCCAGAACGAATTAAGTTCTTAACCCGAGGTACCACTGTATTACAGTTAGGACCTCATATCAATAGCACAAAATAGTATGAGAAAGGCAAGCCCACCTCAAAACCAGATCTCTGTCACATGCGGAAGTATCTTATGGGAGTGACAGGGTGAGCGTCTCACATTTCTTATGATGCTCTTTTTGTAGCGATGCCTTTTGCTTTCTGTACACGAGAGAGGCTTCCTTGGACAGAATTTGCGGAATCAGCGGAGAGCGGCCCAACGGCAAGGTTTTGCCAAGAGGTAAAGAGCCAGATTCCTGTCCTGCCTTTTTACACACCTCCTCTGCACCGCTGTGTCAAAACAGCCTGTGTGCATTTGGACTGCCCTTTCCACCCTGCATGCAAACTTCCAAGAGTGTGGGCATTTTTCTAGACCTGGGCCCGGCAACCACATCTGTAACCCAGGGCTGCAACCCTGAGCAGTGAGGCTGCTTCAGTCGCATTTACCCTGCAATCCTGTGTACATGTTTATTCAGAAGTAATAATAATAATAATAATAATAATAAATTTTATTTATATCCCGCCCTCCCCAGCCGAAGCTGGGCTCAGGGCGGCTAACAACAATAAAACAATACAAAAGTACAACACAAACAACACTCTAAAATCATTCATTATAAAATTAATTAAATTCAAGCCACTGGCCACCATTGGGCCAGAGCTCCGCGAAGATTGCCGAGGGAGGGAGTCAGGCTGTGCCCTGGCCAAAGGCCTGGCGGAACAGCTCTGTCTTGCAGGCCCTGCGGAAAGATGTCAAGTCCCGCAGGGCCCTAGTCTCTTGTGACAGAGTGTTCCACCAGGTCGGAGCCACAGCCGAAAAAGCCCTGGCTCTAGTTGAGGCCAGCCTAACTTCTCTGTGGCCTGGGACCTTCAAGATATTTTTATTTGAAGACCGTAAGTTTCTCTGTGGGGCATACCAGGAGAGGCGGTCCCGTAGGTAGCTGTTATTCATTTATTAATTACATGTTGCACAATCATCTCAAGGCAATGTACAATAAAATGGCAAAAAAGTTACAAACATGAACAACAGAGATATTTAAAATGTAAACAATACAGAATGGACACTCAGGACACAGACATTGTGAAGCAGCCTAACCACCCCTGTGGTTTTGCTTTTGTGTGGCTCCTGGTCATTTCAAGGAGGCTTGCCTTGCAGAACATCTTAGTGGATTGGGCCCCGCTGATAAGTAGTGAGTGAGCTGTGCCATTGGTAGGGATTGCAGGTAGATGTGTCTACAGAGGACATACAGGGAAGTACAACTTCAGTTATTTTGCTTTTCAGCAAATGCCTGACTTTCTCCTTTTTTTGGCAAAGAGACGAGTGTTTGTTGTTTTCCCCCTTGTCTGAAATGATTTCCCAACCGTCTGTTTCTTGTTGATCCTGAAGGGACCGGAGTGGCTTGCTGTGCATCCCTTCCCATCCTGCTGCCTTCAGTTTAGCACAGGTCAAGCACGAAGTGATTGTAAATGCCAGATTAATTGCATCTTGGTGGATGTTGTTGTGGTTAACATTCAAGCATATGGGAAAGTAAAATGCCATAAGGGGAAGGAAGAGAAAACATAATTGGATTAAAGGAGACATGACTTATCAGTACTGAGACATAATGCAAAATACACTCTTCAGGGACCAAGGGTAATAGGAGACAAGCTGTTATATCTTTGTTCTAACTTCTCTGGGCAAGACAGTTCCCAGATTCCTTTTTAATGATCTTATGGGACACGTTTCCCAGGAAAGGCCAAGGCTTGGATCTGGAAAAGGTCAAGAGGAGTTTGCGGTTCCCCCCAAAATGCTGGCACTGAAGGGTAGTCCGTCGAGGCCTCTAGAACAGCCTGGGGTGGGGTGGGGGATGCTCTCGTCAAGACCAGAGGTTGTTTCCTCAAGGTAGTTGGAGCATGGATTTGGGAAGGAAGCAGCACTTATGAGTCAAAACCTCCACTGTTATGGACAGAAGTGGCATTGCAGGGAATTCAGTGGTTTCTGGCATTATTGAGGAATCATTTCATCCTTCTTTATGAATAATATTGTTATTAAGGTAAAGGTAAAGGGACCCCTGACCATTAGGTCCAGTCGTGACCGACTCTGGGGTTGCGCGCTCATCTCGCTCTATAGGCCGAGGGAGCCGGCGTTTGTCCGCAGACAGCTTCCGGGTCATGTGGCCAGCATGACTAAGCCGCTTCTGGCGAACCAGAGCAGCACACGGAAACGGCGTTTACCTTCCCACCGGAGCGGTACCTATTTATCTACTTGCACTTTGACGTGCTTTCGAACTGCTAGGTTGGCAGGAGCAGGGACCGAACAACGGGAGCTCACCCCCTCGCGGGGATTCGAACTGCCGACCTTCTGATCCGCAAGTCCTAGGCTCTGTGGTTTAACCCACAGCACCACCCGCGTCCCTTAATATTGTTATTAGATTGGGCATAAATAGGATCTGGTACAGAGAGTGCTCCACATTGCCACCTATGACAGTAGGAAGAAGTTTCTGACAGTAAGAGCCATTTGACAGTGAAATAGACTACCTCGGAAGATGGTGGATGCTTCTTCATTGGAGGTGTTTAAGCAGAGGTTGGATGGCTACCTTTTAGGGATATTTCAGCTTGATCATTGCAGGGGATTGGATCAGATGACCGTTCCAACTCCATAATCCTTTGATTCTTTGACCTCACTCTGTTTTAGCTATTCAGTCAGAGTCTTCTGTGGGCATTTTTTTCTTTTCTCTTGGTCTTGCAAGCCTCCTGCCAACTGGCAGATCTCTTGTGAAAACCTAATCAAAAGTCTTTTTATACTGTTCTGCTGTTTCATCCTGCTTTTCTGATATTTGGTGTTACTATTTATTTTTTATTGTCTCAACTGTTCTGATTCGGTAAGTTGTTCCAAGATTGTCTGCTGAAACGCTGCTAGTACATTTAATAAAATGTGGCATCATTTCCATCACGGCTGCAGCTGGCCAGGAAGCACAACATGGTGGTGGTGTCTCCGATCCTGGAAAGAGATACTGCGCATGGGGAGACCTTGTGGAACACAGCGGTGGTGATTTCGAACACGGGTGCTGTGCTGGGCAAGTCTAGGAAGAATCACATCCCAAGGATTGGAGACTTCAATGAGGTGAGTGGCTTTTGCATATGGGGAAACAGAGCACTCTTGCTAATTCAGGAACAAATTCCTCCAGGAGCAGCTTTTGCAGGGGGGTGGGGTTGCCATGCACACATCCAAATCGAGCGAGCATACAAAAAATATGAGTGTCCTTGTACTTCTGCTTTCACTTTGAGAGTCCCTGGCTCCGTGTGTCTGGTTTTCAGGCTGAGGCTCCCAAACTGTTTGTTTCCTGGCACCAAGGAGCAACTTATAGGAAAGAAATCCTGTCTGAAGCCCTGGCAAGCTGTTGCTGTCCGTCAGTGTAGACATTATTGAGCTAGATGGATCAAGGGTCTGACTTGGAAGAAGGGAGCTTCCTAGGTTCTCCTTGTATCTAATATTGCTTAAACCTGTTTGGTATTTGGGGATACTTCCTTTAGCTTGATCGCCACAGATATGCCCAGCTCTCGTCATGTCTGCTGCTGTGAGATTTCTATTAAGGCAGCTGGTGTTTTGGACTCCAGGAATCTCATTCAAGTGTAAGTCTGTGTGTTTTGCAGTCAACATACTACATGGAGGGGGACATGGGGCACCCGGTGTTCCAGACTCAGTTTGGGAAGATTGCCGTAAACATTTGCTATGGGCGACATCATCCCCTCAACTGGCTCATATACAGTCTGAATGGAGCAGAGATCATCTTTAATCCTTCTGCCACTATTGGGAAACTCAGGTACCATTTGGAATCTTGCTTATTTGCTGGAGAAAGTGAGAGCCAGTGTGGTGTAGTGGTTAAGAGTGGTAGTCTCGTAATCTGGGGAACTGGGTTTGTGTCTCCGCTCCTCCACATGCAGCTGCTGGGTGACCTTGGGCTAGTCACACTTCTTTGAAGTCTCTCAGCCCCACTCACCTCACAGAGTGCTTGTTGTGGGGGAGGAAGGGAAAGGAGAATGTTGGCTGCTTTGAGACTCCTTAAAGAGAGTGAAAGGCGGGATATCAAATCCAAACTCTTCTTCTTCTTCTTAATTATGACCTGGTGTATGTGCAAGGTCACTACCTTTGATGAAACCCTCAGAAAATGTGGAAAGCTAAATTGCGGTCTTCTGGAGGAGTTCTCTGTTGTAGCCCTGCCTTATCTCTATGCAGGGGCCAAATTGAGAGGGTCCAAGCAAAGCACATGAAGCTCATGAGCTCTCCTAGCCGAAGGGTTGGCAACAAGGAAGACTACCTTGGAAGTCAGTACAGTGGTACCTCGGGTTACATCCACTTCAGGTTACATCCGCTTCAGGTTACAGACTCCGCTAACCCAGAAATAGTACCTCAAGTTAAGAACTTTGCTTCAGGATGAGAACAGAAATTGTGCTCCGGTGGCACGGCAGCAGCAGGAGGCCCCATTAGCTAAAGTGGTGCTTCAGGTTAAGAACAGTTTCAGGTTAAGAACAGACCTCCGGAACGAATTAAGTACTTAACCCGAGGTACCACTGTAATTTGAAGTCTCAGGTAGCTGATGTAAGACAGTGTGAGAGGTAACAAGGGAGAAATAGGAGAGGACCATTCCTCCAAAGCCTTCAATGCCCAATAGCCTTGTCCTGTCACTCCATTGGGCACAGAAGGTTAAAGTCAGGTAGCTGCCGCCGCCACCCCAGAGTGACTGTAAATATTTTACGCTAAGAGCTCCAAGGGTTTAGCCATTAACTGAGCTGAGACAACAGACAGGCTCTGAAAGGGCGGGGGAGCTTTGGCGGGAGGGTAGAGGTTCAGCAAACCCTGCATAAAACGCCTCGCTAATGGGTGAGGAAAGAAAACAGCGGGAAATAAGAGACAGCTTCCAAAAAGAAGAAAACAAGAAAGAGCCAGGAAAGAAAACAAGGCATATGGGTATCGGGTGTGTCTGGGCATTGAATCCTCTGTGGGATTGAAGCTGAACAGACAATGTGTGCACCACTCTCAGGACCTAGACTACTCCATTAGGAACGCTGGCATTTGTGATCTAACCTGGCTTGAGAGCTTTGTTCCTCTTTGCAGCCAGAGCTGGACTGGCTATGGGCACTGCTGCCAGCAAAAAAGAAGGTGGCCCCTGCCTGGGATGCCGGCCAGGTTCCAAGGTCCTCTTACAGCCAGAGTTGCCATTTGCCAATGCAGGAGCCTGGGTCCCCTTGCCTGCCAAATGGAGGAGAAGGCTGTCTTGTCGGGAACACTGACTTGGTCAAGCAAGCCTGGCAGCTCTGCCCTTCTCTGTGGCCAGGCCTGGTGGTCTCTGTGGGGCAGATGCTTCTCTCCTCAGGGCCACATAAAGAGTTGAATAAAACATGCAATCTGGCTGCTCCTACATTAAAACAAAAGGTTCAGGGAGCTAGAGCTCTGTGAAGGCCCAGTTGCATAGGCCTCCTGCAGGACAGGAACTGGGGAGGAGTTGCATAGTCCTGCCTCTGAAACAAGACTCACCCCTCCCTGGATAACTTTCATTAGGAAGAAGGACTTTCTAAGTGATGGAGTGCAGCTGCAAGTTGGAGGCGTTTTGTTACAGGAGCTGTTCACTGTTCACTGTTCACTTGGATTGTGTCATGCCCAAAAGAGCATCACGAGGGAAAAGGGCTCGCAAACATCTCCTCCTTTGTAAGGGGTTATTAGATTGTCATCCAATGGCGTCGGCTTAGCTTGGAGGCAAAGTTCAGGATATTCCTCATAATGTATGACTTTCTGCCCGAGCTAATGGAGAGGCTGAGAACGGGGTGTCCTGTTTGTTTAGCTGTTCTGTGTCTGTCGGAGGGTCATGATAATTGGGTGGATGTGAAACATTTAATTTTTACCAGGCAAAGAAAATAAGTGGGTGGCTTACAAAACTCACCACTTAAGGGTTGGCCAAAACATGCTGAACGATTTCTGGGACTCTTGTTTGTGATTGCTGCATGAGGGCCATTGTGACCATGCTTTTATTTCCAAAACTTATTTCTTTGCCCCACAGTTTTGTTTGTTTAAATATTTCTGTAACCCCATTCATATGTGATAAAAAGGTGTGGGGTGGTGGAATAAAATGATTATTCAGAAGAAAATGGCAGATAAGAAACCAGTGGCTAACAGGTGGGTTTTCAGCAAAGACCAGAATTCATGTGGTCCTAGGGCAGCACTTGCCTCACAACAGAGCAGAGGTAGTTCCACCAAGAGAGCACTACAAATACATCTCTTTTATTTGTATTTTGTGTAGGTTTGTTGTGGCCCTCTTATAATCAAAGTGAAGCAAGTTTGAAGCCTGATTTTAAGGTAGTCCAGGTTTTTCTCAGTTAATCTGAGGAGAGCTTTGGAGAGCTTGCCCAACAGCCACCCCTAGTTGATAGTTATTTCAAAATCCACCTTGGGAGAGGATGGACTTTGCTTGGATTGTGCCCCATGTTATTTTAAAGGGCATGCTTAGGGCCATTAGAGAGGCAGGCGGCAGGTGAGTGTGTGACCTTTTGGAGGCATTTCCTGCTTTCTCAGGGTGGTTTTAGTGAGGCGGCATTATTGACTCTTTCCTTGGTTGCTTTATTGCTTTGTGAGAGTATAAACTAACTGGCAGGAAGAGATTTCTTAGATCCCCTACAGCAGACAATTTCTGCAAATGATACAAGCAAGCACTTGCTGCCCTCCCTTCACCTTCCCCACAACATGTCTGCATTTCCTGTTTCTCTTCCCTCTGCCCCCTGGTATCATTCGAATCAGGGCCTGTCCCCAGAAGCTGCTTATTGCCAAACTGGTCATTTTAGTGATTGCGCTACACCTTTAGAACTCCCTGCTGGAGATCTCCATTACCACCCTCCCCCCGCAGCCCGCTAGGAGTCCTTTACATCTTCGTCTTTCTTTCTTGCTACACATCCACTACAGAAGAGGACAGCGCAATCTGTTATCATATTTGTCAGGTGGAGAGATGTAAGGTATCATAAACAACATTAGCTTGAATCTCCAGACACTTGAATTGTTTTTCCAAATTGCCTCATGTTGGGCTGGAAATGTCCTTCTGCAGTCAGTCTTATTCCTGTGAAAAATAAAGCTGTTCTATTCTACAAAAAAAAAAATGTAGCTTTTTTAAAAGTAGGAATGAAAAGCAATACAATAAAATATGCAACAATACAAATTAAAACATAGAATCATGGAATTGTAGAGTTGGAGGCGACCCAAATGGTCATCTAGTCCAACCTCCTGCAATGCAGCATTGGTTAAAACAGATAAACAGATGGAGTGAAGGGAGAGTCTTGACAAAATAAGAAACTTCTTTAGAATCCATTTATATACACTAAAGGATTTGTGGCGTGGAAAGCACAGCAATGTAAATGAATCCCAAAGAGGTTCCCCGTCTCCCCCCCCCCATAGGTATATTAAATAATTCACCCTTCTACGATAGTGCAAAATGGAAGACAATTTAGGGACTTGGAAGGGGAAAGGCTGTGCAGGAGTCGGGGAGCTGTGGAGGTGAGAGCTGCAGTTGCTGGTGAGAGCTGCAGTTGCCAAAGCAGTTGCTGGTGAGAGCTGCAGTTGCAGGTGAGAGCTGCAGTTGCCAAAGCTGGGAAGCAGCCCCTGAGCGCTTCCTTTGAGGATGTCACATTTGAGGATGTCACATTTGAGGATGTCACATTTGAGGATGTCACATAGAGGAGGGAGAAAGGTTGTTTTCTGCTGCTCCAGAGAAGTGGACACAGAGCAATGGATCCAAACTACAAGAAAGAAGATTCCACCTAAACATTAGGAAGAACTTCCTGACAGTAAGAGCTGTTCGACAGTGGAATTTGCTGCCAAGGAGTGTGGTGGAGTCTCCTTCTTTGGAGGTCTTTAAGCAGAAGCTTGACAACCATATGTCAGGAGCTGCCTGTCACAAGACGACATTGTGAAGAAGGTGGCCTGTTAAAAAGTGGTATTTCAGGTGATGTAAGAAAGGCTCTGAGTTCTGCATTCATGCCTCTTCCTTTATTATTTCCAGTGAATCCATGTGGCCCATTGAAGCGAGGAATGCAGCCATTGCGAACCACTGTTTCACCTGTGCCGTCAACCGGGTGGGAACGGTGAGGCCTTTCAGCTCTCTGTGCTTTGAGATGCCACCAGTTAGGCTCCTGCTCGCTAAAAACAGAGCCCTGTGTGGAACTGTAGGGTGTAGCTTCAAAATCCCCTTTTCAGCCATCTGCCCTGCCCCTCTAAGTGGCTTTTTAATGCTACTCTCCCCCGTTCTGCATCTTCTCAGCTGTCCTGCTGGCTTTTCTTCCCCACAGCAAAGAAAGTGAGTAGGTTTGTGAAGGTGTTGCTGCTTTGGGATAGCCCAGAGTTGTCAGAAGGTTCTGAGTAGCCAGGAGATGTTGTCTGGAACTGTTCTCCCTCCCTACGTCTCTGGTGGGCCTTTGGCCACCTTGCTCTGGGAGCCAGCTCCTTGAAGGTGGTGAGGACATGCACACTTGCTTCAGTAGAAGGTGAGGCTGCCAAAAGCCCTTCCTTCCCTGTTTCGTAAGGAGCGAAATAACCCCCATTCACAGATGGGATTTGCCTTTCATCCATCAAGGAAATTAATAGACTGAATGTGGAGACAGACCGCTCTAGAGGATGCAAGCAATACTTTGCTTGAAAGCCAGACACAGCTGATTAGATTTAGAATGATAACAATGGCTTCTGTGTCTTGCATTGTTCATTTCGAGTTTTTCAGGGTGGGTGGGGAAGTGGAAGAGGCTGCCTGGTGTGAAGCAACAGTGCCATCTTCCTTTCATTTTGCACTCTTCTGCTGCCGTGAGGGTGGCTTGATGAATAATTCCTTCTGGGTGATGACTCTTCTGCTTCTTGCAGGAAGTTTATCCAAATCCTTTTACATCAGGAGATGGTGGAGAGGGTAGGTGCCTTTGTTTTCTTTCGTATGGAGAGTGATGCTTGTGGGGAGTCTCTTTAGCGTGGGCTGGTGATAGCATGCCAACTCCTTCCAATCTGGTTGTTCTTTTCTGTGGTGGGAAGAGGTTTGTCCAGCACCCTGGGAAACTCTGAAATGGTTTGTGGTATTGGGCAAAAGGGCTGAAAAATTAACTCCTTTAATATTGAATTCTGCATTTATATCTAATAATGTGTTTGTTCTGAGGTCACTGAAGACAAGAATCAGAATAGACAAATAACAGATTCATTAGACAGTTGTCTTGAACATTGTGAAACTGTTTGTGAGCAAAAGGGTACATTTTAGGTACCTTTTGCTCATACAGCAACTTGGTGCCCCACTTTCCCCTTCAACTCAACAGGACATCAAGCAGCTTTTGAAAGCTAAGGCCATTTGAGATGGCACAGAATGGGGAGGGAGCGGAGGGCAAGCCTCTTGGAGTCCCTGCAGCACCTCAAAGCCACCCATAGTTTCCAGCCAGCCACACTGGAAGTAATTGGGAAGCCAAAGGATGGGAGAGGCCAGTGCAGCCTCTCCTTCCTGCTGGCCAACCTTTACCGCTCCTGGGAAATGTTTCCTTATCTGGCCTCCTCCTGCCACCCTCTGGCTTTAACAAAAGGGATTTATGTTGTAATAAATTTGTTGGCCATCTTTTTGTTGCTTTTCTTTGCAAAGGGGGATCATAGGAAATCAGGGTGCAAATGTCAGATTGGTCTAGTGACCATTTTTTTTTAAGGGGGGGCAGGCATTTTGTTAGAGGGGAACAGAACCTCAGTTTGCTATGTATTTTTTGTTGTTATTGATTTAGGAGAGCAACTGCCCCTCCCTGCCCCCACTTTACACCCATGTTAAGGACACAAGAAGTGGTCTGCTACGGAATAAAGATCTTGGTCTATGTCGTTCAGTAATGTCTTCACTGCAGGGAGCTCCCTAGCACACCCCAACACAGCAGAATCACTTTCCCTTCACATCAGCCAAAGCCAGGGGTGGTAGTGGTCCTGCCTAATGCTGGGTTTGGTTGCTATGCATTTAAGCCCAGCACCAAGCGAGACCAGTCTCCCTTTTCGTTGGCTGATGTGAAGGGAGAGTGATCCTACATAGCTCTGGGTTCTTGCTTTGCGTGGTCCTTCAAAGGCTCCTGACAACCAGCTGGTTGGAAGCTGCACAAAGCAGGCTTTGGGCAAGTTTTGTCCTTTCTGTCAAGGTCCGCCCTTACCTGTATGTTGCAGGTGTAGGGCAGGTGGGTATGGTTTGCCCCAAACAGTCAAGCTAGAGTAGGGCGGGGGGAACCTCTGGCCCACAAGCCTAACTGTTCCATCACCCTGGTTCCCATTTTGCTATATTCATTTTGTTTCTCTTGCTTCTTTGCTATTTATAAAGCCCATCGTGACTTTGGTCACTTTTATGGTTCAAGTTATGTGGCTGCTCCAGATGGGAGTCGGACCCCTGGCCTCTCCTGCACCCAGGATGGGCTTTTGGTGACGGAGATGGATCTAAATCTTTGCAGGCAGGTTGGGGACAAATGGAATTTTAAGGTAAGTCTTTTTTCACTAAGCAAACCCTCCTGTTTCTATCTCATTTCCAGTGAGGCTGAACTCTGCTGGCGTTCAGTTGAAATGCCAATTGGCTTCTACCTCTAAGTATATTCTGGAGGAGAGAGACTGTTCTGGAATGGTTTAAGATTTTTCTGGATCTGGGGCTGTGCAGTCAACAGCCCCTGAATTATACCAGGCTGCTGCATCTGACCCAAGGGTACCAGAAAGTTACCTTTAAAGTCTACACACTCTTTTGACATTAATGAAATGACCTCCTTTGGGGAGGGGTGTTGCGGGAGAGGGATAGTGCAGTATGTATATTTTACAGCATCTTTTATTTGCACGTTTTAAACTCTCCCATTGAAAGTAGTAGGTGAAATTGCATAATGGACACCTACCGGCAATGTCTCTTGCATTTCACTAGCTTTCCTTGTTGGCGCAGTGAATGCCACACCCTGGGGAGCCAGTAACCACAAAAACGGCAGGTGTCTCTTGAAACAATGATGGTCTTTATGCTCACATTAGCAAGGAAGTCTAGATTTCTTTGACAGGAATGTGACAATCTTGAAGCTCCTTAAGTGAAGATCTTGTTCCCTCTCTCCATCTTCAATTCTGTACCCACTCACCTCAAAGTATGCCCCGTCCATCTCAGTGGGGCTTGCCTCTGAGTAAATATTTTAAGATTCACTAGTTGCAAGCTTGGAGATCTCAAATAGTTTTCTGTAGCAGCTACCCTAATTGCTTAGGATTATTATTATTATTCCTCCCATCAAATGACAAACAGATATGGCTTTTAGAAGACATCTGAAGGCAGGCCCGTATAGAGAGGTTTTAAAAGTTTGATGTTTTATTGTATTTTTATATTTTGCTAGAAGCCACCCAGAGTGGCTGGGCAACCCAGTCAGATGGCCAGCATATAAATAATAAAATTATTATTATTACGAATCAGAATTTCATCCTAGCAGGCAAAGATAGCTTTTCTTTTCAGCCATGAATGCAGGCTAGATAATATTACTAACATTTTTGGCTTTATTTGCAAAACTAGAAATTTATTCATTTATTTAAAAATGGGGCTTATGTTTGACTTGCCATTCTGAAGGTCTTTTGCAAGTGGCAGTGGCAGGGTATACTGAAGTCCCTTTACGTTTTTTTTCCAGATGACCGGGAGATACAAGATGTATGCCGAGGAACTGGCTGCATTTGTCCAGCCTGACTTTGTTCCCAATGTCATCAAAGAGTAGCTTGCCTCTGCTGCTGCTCAGGAAGGTTGGGAGAGAAACATATTGTCCTTCTCATGTGACATGGCAGTCGTGTCCCCCCCCCCCACGCCACCGCCAGATATAGTGCCTCAAAACACATGGTCTGCCTTTGTAGGAGTACTTTGGGTGGGATTCAAATAATTCCTTTGGGCCTGCCCACTGGGACTTTGGGCTTTCTTTGAACCAGATTCATTCCTTCTCTGCCTCTCTTATAGCAGAAGTTACTTGAGGAATGCACAACTGTTTGGCTCTGAACCACTTAAATATATATATATAGCTTCAACTTTTTTTAAAAAAAAGCTTCAACTACACACTGTGCACTTGGCCCAGGCATGAGGAAATGCTTTGATTCAGGACTGTTTTAAGCCAGGTGTTTATGAGGGGGTGTGTTTCATACAGGTGGACAGATATGCAACAAAATTATACACCTTTCCTGTAAACGAATCAGAGGAGTGAATCATAATGAAACCATGTTTTGTATTCCATGGCTGTAAAAAGGCCCAAGAGCCAAGACCACAAGAAGAGCCCTGAAGCTGGAGCAGGCCAGAGGACCACCTAGTCTAGCCTTCTGTTCTCACAGCAGCCAAGTGAGAGAGTCACTTAATCTTCAGCTGCCCTGTTGCGTCAGTTGCAACAACAAAAAATCACCCCTTGTTTTCCCCT
Source organism: Podarcis raffonei (assembly GCF_027172205.1). Lineage (NCBI taxonomy): Eukaryota > Metazoa > Chordata > Lepidosauria > Squamata > Lacertidae > Podarcis > Podarcis raffonei. Next base: position 27,157,472 of record NC_070617.1, read on the forward strand.
GCTAGAAACTAAGTTTACTCTTAAAAGGGAATTTTAGATTGTGAGGTCTTCTGGGCAGAGATCTGTGCTTTTCTACTTTAAAGCGCCTGGCCCGTTGATGGAGCTGCTGTAATAATAATAAAAAACAGTAGATGGGGAAACCTTGAAAATGTGGTTCCTTGCTTTTCCTCGCCTCCAGATGCTTGGGGCTGAAGTGTGTGCTTCCAGTTCTCAGAGGTGAAACTGTAATTACTTATTCAGCATTTCCTTTTCAAAAATTATCAGCTTGCAATGGTCAGCAAAGAAAGTTGGCACACACTGTGCACTTGCATTAACCGCTTAAAACCTTTATTGAGAGTGACTCAATTACAAGCAAAATATATTTTGCATATAAAATTTCTCTGCAAGTAAAATATCCCTTTTGTTGTTATGGACAAGAATTATGAAGGCTGTTCTTCTGGATCAACTGGGTGAACCAGAAGAGGATGAGATTTGGGCCCATTTACTTGACTGGACCTGTTTCTACCCATCTGTAGCTTCCTTGGTTCTCATGGCTTTGGGCACCAAGAGAAAGGCTCCCTCTCTCACACACAGGGCCATGTGCCCTCTGCCAGCAAGGCTGCCTTGCATCACCTTTCTCTGCTTGGGATGTTCAGCTGCTCAGCCACAGCCAACCATCATTCACATCTTCAGAGGAAAAGCTAAAACAGGTCTCTTAATGAAAGGGGAGTTGCCTGGGCTCTTCTGCTGTGGGAATCTGCAGAGAATCCATTGCTTGCTCTTTGCTTAGCTCTTTCTCTTGCTCTGCACATGGCAAGGCACTCAATGGACTAAAGATACTGCACTGCAAGGGACTGTTTGCATCCCAGATAAATACACAAGGCAAGCAGCTGCTTGCATGACACCAGCTAGCAACCACCACATTCTTTGATTGCGTCCCCCTCCTTTACAGTAGTTACCTGTAAGATTTTGTGAGAGCTTAATCTGGGGGCAAGGACAAAGCTCATCCATGTGCCAGCACCACCATTCCTGGGCACGTGCCTGTTTCAGATTGTCCTATTCAAGGTGGAAAAGTCAGGGAGGATTGTGTGTTTGTGCCTGCCTCCTCTGCACTTTAAGCCCCTGTGCGTTCTTTTGAATGCCCCTGCACTCACACAGCCCTCCCATCGCAAGCCCACCTGTTACAGAGGTGATAGATTTAACCCTACAAATCCTCTGTCTAAAATCCGAATACGTTAAGAATCCACAGTAGCTGTACTGGCATATTTGGACAGGCGTATTTAAGTTCCTACAGCATTACAATCATGTGGCTTAAAATATTACAGTGCCCTTATTTTTGACACTAATAGGTTTGTTTTTTGCAGGATGGGCTTAGTCCACTTTATGATGACAGTTGTGACCTACAGGGCAGCATAGCTCTCAGCTGTCCCATTGCAAAAATGAGGGAGAGGGGGATCAGCTCTCCAAAGTCAGAATCATACAGTCATCTGTGATGGCGGTGCTGCACAAAATCCCTAAGTAGCATAGAGAACTCTGGGTCCTGCCATAAGGAAAAGCCATTAACGCACAAACAGAAATGTCATGTTAATCTCTACTTCTGGTGCAACAGGATACTTGCTTTTGCAATAATTCAGAGGTGTGGGGAGCCTGTGGCCCTCTAGATGTTGGACCACAGTCCCCAGAACATCTGGCCACAGTGGCTGGGCCTGATGGGAGCTGGAGGGCAACATCTGGAAGGCTGCAAGTCCTTTTGAGTGCTGCTCATCTCACCTTCAGCTCCTATTTAATGTATTTTAATGTATCCTATTTTAATGTAACTTCACCAATACCTAACACAACTCCTTTTAAATGTTCTTGCTGGAGTTGAGAAATGGCAGTCTCCCTCTCTGGCACATCTTTAACACATCACTCATAACTTTCTGCCCCACAATAGGACCTCACAGTACTTTAAATGAAACACAAAGTGGATATTACAATATCAAAGTTTATTTTTGACCAGCAGGGAAGCCATGTACATCCCTGAGTTGAATCCAAAAACATGAGTGCAGTGTGATGAGGTAGAACAGTCTGGACTCCGGCTAGAATCGTCCTGAACTGCAGCCAAGAGAAATTTCCCTGCCTCCAATTATATAAACAACAGTTCTGAGCCAAGCTGCTGGGTTGTCTTGGAAGTCCTCAAGCAATCTTCTTATCAACACAATCCCGGCCTCAAATTACAGCTTTCGAACATGTAACAAAGTTTCCCTCCCTACCCAGACTTTGGAGTCATGCTGCTGCCAGTTGCACTTGCTTTAGCAAGTAGTTCAGGTCTGCTTTCTAGGGCCAAATGGATCTGACCCAAACATAGGTTTTTATCTTAAAACGCTAGCCTTAAGCCTGAGGCTGTGAAGAGTTGTCACCAGTTCTCACTAGAGAGCACTGGTAATGGAGGATACTCTGTGTTCAGAGCGTCTCCAGGCTGACAGCTGTTTGCAACTGATGTGTTAAACAAAGGTTAATTGTGCTGGATTGGGGCCAAAGTTATCAAGAGATTCTAATCAATCTTGTATTTTAAAACCTTTAATTTCTTTAGAGAGGACCTAGTACAATCACGATTTGGCAGCCCCTCACTAAAAAAGAACGCTCAACATGACAGCAATTAAACTGAGATTATCTGAAAACAAACCGATGGTATGCAAAGAACTGATTCATTCAACCACTTTGGAGGGTCTGCAGTTACAACTGCAATGCTTTTTAATTCCCTGCTTTCAGAAAGAACCACCTGACCTCATGAAAAAGGCCCTGACTACCAGAAACCCTTTATGCGGCAAAAGCAGCTGTGAGAATCCACACATTGTGGTTTGCAGGTGATGCTGGTATACGTATGTGGACTACTTCCTCTTGTTGCTCCTTCCCCCAATATCCAATAATCCTAGGCTGTTTATGTTATTCTGTTCCCTGATATTAGACGCCCAAACTGGGTGAAAGATCAGCCCTTACAGTATAGAAAGGAGGACTGACTTTTGTCCCTTTCTGTGTTGAGCTTCTCTTGGGCGGGGGGAATTCATGAACTTGGCGTGGAAGTGAATACTAAGACTTTTGTTCCTGTCAAAAGGGGCCAACAGGAAAAGAAGTCCAAGTCCGCATTTGAAAACTTCTCAAAATGTGCAAATTTTTAAAATACACACATACATTTAAATATTACACTCGCTATACACAAGCTATTTTCATCTTCATTATCATCATCAAAACTAAAAAGATGGCAACAGGACCGCCATGCTGCTCTCTGTAGGTTTAGAGACAGGACAGGGCAGATTTCAGGCTTGCAGGATCTACTTTTTAATTCCAGATAGAGCCTGGAGGCCCACCAACTGGAGCCAGATGTAAAAACCCACTCCTGGCCTTCTGGGTCTTTCACATTGCTGCAATTACAAAATTGGGAGTCTGACATCCTTCTTGATCTACTGCAACACACCCAGAGATCTAGGAGTAGATCCCAATCTAAAATGTATTTATTTCAGCCAATTTGGAGCCTGCCTTTCTGGATACATTCCCCCCCCCCCGCCAAGGTGGCTCACAACAAAACAATTTAATACCAGTTTAGATCCTAGTCTAAAGCATCCCTTCTTTGTGGTCCTGCTGCAGTGTGGGAGCAAAGTCTCTTGCAGTCCTGAGACAAGGCTGCTGCTGCTGCTGCTGTTGCAAGCTGGCCAGTGATGGACGAGGAAGCCCTGGCAGCTCCAATAGGTCAGCTGTCTCTGTAAACAAACAGGATGTCCTCATCGGTGCCATAACTGGTTCTGGCTTCCTCAAAGTTATTGATGCTGGTTCGGCATGTTCCTGTGGGGCAGGACCAAAATGGGCTCAGAGGGGGCCAAGGGGTTAAGGCTCTGTTGAAAGGAAGGCAGGGCCACTGACTCAACAGCCCTAACGCGCCCATCTCCACCCCCCCCACGCAATCATGGCCTTGGTGCAGAGACAAAAGACAAGACAGACCCACCTGGTATGGCTCATGCTCCTGAGGCACGAGCCAGGAAATGGCTAGGACAACATCAACCCAGAATATTGTACAATGTTGCAGAGAGGAATGAGCTAACATGCCAGAGTTGTCCGGTTACCACACTTCCCCTATTTGAAATAAAGGGTGGTGGCTACTCACGGTCAGCATAGGCAGGATTGTTGTAATAAATACTCCCTGAGGCCTTGCTGTAGCCACACAAGACAACGAAATGGCCCTGGTAGTCAGGACTTCTGCAGAAGCACTTCTGGCCGGTTGGGAGAAAGCAACAATATTTGACCGGGTTGGAGCAGAGGTCACAGAGCAGCAGGACGGCGTTGACCAGCACAATGGCCACATGGCCTTGGGCAAGGTGATCCTGGATGTCCCGGACAGTCACTGTGCTGTGGAGGAGAACAGATGGAGAAGTCAGTCCACTGGGGTCTCTTAGAGATATCTTAACAAGGAAGACACTATCAGGACTGGACGTTTGGAACAGGTCACTAGGTCCACAGTCCATTTGGACAGGATGACTGCTTGCAGCAGTCTCCCCCAACCTGCTGCTCTCCAGATGTGTTGGATCCCATCATCCTACGACTGGAGCTGACGCGAGTTGTAGCCCAAAGCATCTGGACGAGACCCGGTTGGCGAAGGCCTCTGCATTAAAACAGCTGCGGCATCTGTAAAGAAGTCCATGTGATGGGGAGATAAACCTCGACTGAGAGAGAGAGAGAGAACTCACCGTTTCTCTACCAGCACTTTACAGGCTTTGGATTGTGCAAACAGCTGGTTGACTCTGTTCTCCTCTGTGTCAAAGTGTTTCCTGTAGAACGACTGAAGGAGGAAGAGGACAAGCCTGGTCACAACAGATTCCGCTCGGGGTAAGAAACCTAAGAACATAAGAGCATAAGAAGAGGCCAGCTGGATCAGGCCAATGGCCCATCTGGTCCAGCATTCTGTTCTCACAGTGGCCAACCAGGTGCCTGTAGGAAACCCACTAGCAGGGCCTGAACACAAGAGCACTCCTGTGATTTCTAGCAACGGATTCAGAGTAATGCTGCCTGCCACACTGGAACAAAAGTACAGCCATCATGGCTATTAGCCATGGATAACCCTCCTCACTGGATTTGTTGAATCCTCTTCTAAAGTCATCTAGATTGGTGGCCACCAGGTTAACTATATGCTGCATGGATAAGTTCTTTTTTTCTTTTCTCAGTCCTGAATCTTCCAACACTGGATGTCCACAAATTCTAGTGTTAGAGAGAGAACCTTTCTCCATGCTATGCATAATTTTATAAAACTTCCATGGTTTTATAAACTAAAATGCTCCCAAAATGGCAATGTTCCTTCACTGGGTGGGTGGGGGGTGGGTGTCGCTCCACCTCATTGCTTGCCCTCTTCTGGACCTTTTCCAACTCTACAATATCCTTTTTGAGGTAAGTCGGCCAAAACTGTACACAGCAACCTAGAGAAAGGGCTACCCAGGTCCCAGGTACAGCTTGCAAGAGAGTCCCCCTTGGACTGAAGAAGCAGGGCAAAGTTCACGGCCAGAGAGCAACACAAAAGAACATCTGAAACATCATCTGGAAAATCAACATGGATCCTGTCCCATTTAAAAAATAAAAAAACAATCTAGCGCTTGCCTTTCCCAGACACGAACAAAGCACCAAATAAAAACAGTGAGTAAAAACAATTAAACAAAAACCACAATCTAATTAAAAGGCCCAAGTTATCATAAAATGTCATTGAGAAGCCTGTATGTCAAGCTCCAAAAATCAAACGTGCTGGAAAGGTTCATGAGTGCCAAAACAAACCAATCATCATCATCATCATCCTTAGAGAAGGAAAGAATTCCTGCCCTCCAGACTTGGCCAAAGCACCAACATTTGAGTGAACCAGGAAGCTGACCTGGTTCTTGTAGCCCTTGTCCACCCCCAGGGTCTGTGTGCAGAAACGATGCTTCACCCCAAAATGACGCATCAGGTAGGCCAAATCGATGGTCCAGATGCTCTCCGTCATCTGGAGGTCCTGAATGGCTTTCTGGAATTCATCGTCATTCAGGAGGTTCAGGTACCTGGGACGAAACCAGAGGAAATGGTGATGGTGAAGAAGAGGGATCAGGAGAGAACAGAGCGCAGCTTATAACGTGTTACCTGACAGAAGGGAATCTGGATGCTACAGGGTCTGCCTGCACAATGGACAAACTTCAGAGCAAGATAAAGGGGTGGAGAATGTCCCCCTGGATTCTATTTCAGAGATGAAACAATGGTTTCCTTTTGTGAGTTGGCTCATATCAGCATATTGGGGAAAAGACCCTCTTCTAGCTGTTTCAAGCAGATTTGTTAATGCCAGTGGTGGGGTCAGAGATGATGCAAGCTGCAGTTAAGCAACCTCTGGAGGGCCACAGAATCCCCCTCCATCCCCATTAATGCAAATACAGCGGGTCCCACATAAGAAGGCATGGCATCTACAGTTTGAATGTTCTCGCAACAGGCCAGAATTTGAAAGGAAGGGAAGGAACTTGATAGGTGTCCAATGGAAAGTCCCTTGGACACCAGCGATGTGGTCTGGTCCAGGCATAAGGTGATAGGAGGGAAGGTTTTGTGGGCTTGCCTACTCTCTCCCACCCCCTTCCTAAGATTTGCTTTGCCCTTTACATCTGTTTTGGGACTAACTCCAACTTCAGGTAACTAAGACTGCATTGTAAAGTTTGCAAACTCTGGTTCCTGGCAATCCTGGCTAGCTCTCAACACAGCTCTAATAAGGGTGTTATACTAAGTTTTGGTTAAACAATGAAGGCATTCATGCACAACACAGGGAAAGGAAGAGGAGATGAGCTGACAGCACATTCCCAATCTCCAAACCAGGGTTATGCCTGAGGCAGGTAGCGCAGACACAGAAAAAGAAGGTGTTTTGGGGAGAGAGGCAACTCATTCATGGGATGATGGGAAGGGGCCACAATAGAGGAGAAATCACTGACATTCCATCATGAACAGGGGAGTGGGGGGAGAGAAAGGCTTGGATCCACAGGGCAAGAAGTTCACTCTTGGAAATTCAGCTTGGTACAGGAAGGAGGGAGGGAGGGGGAGTTACAATAGTCAAGATGGGAAATTACCAGCGGGCAGGCTAGCGTCTTGGCAGAAGGGATGGAGAGAAATGAAAATCTTCTGCTTCATATCTACTAAGTGGCCCTCTAAAGAGGCATTTCACTCTCCTGCACCTAAAGCTCGTGTTCCTCTGTGGAAGGAAAGACGAGTTCAGCAGGAAAAGGAAAAGGGGGGAAAAAAGACCGAGAGCCAGCAGGCAGCACAGCAGAGGCAGATGGAAAATCGTAGTGGCCGTTATTCATGGAACACAAAAGGCAGGGTGGCTTCTACGGGAGTCACACAAGAGCAACAGTCTCAAAACACCCAAAGAGGAAAAACCCGCCAGTTGCTGGCAATTACCGTATTTTTCGCTCTATAAGACGCACCAGACCATAACACGCACCTAGTTTCTGGAGGAGGAAAACAAGAAAAAAAATATTCTGAATCCCAGAAGCCAGAACAGCAAGAGGGATCACTGCGCAGCGAAAGCAGCGATCCGTCTTGCTGTTCTGGCTTCTGGGATAGCTGTGCAGCCTGCATTCGCTCCATAAGACACACAGACATTTCCCCTTACTTTTTAGAAGGGAAAAAGTGAGTCTTATAGAGCAAAAAATACAGTACTTGAAAAGGAAGTCAGCTGAGTGCCCCAGTCAAGAGTGTCTTCTATTGGGCCAACCAGAGTTCTTACATTATGAATATAACAACCTTTGTACCCATTCTTTGTCACTGTCAGATATAAATGCTGTTTCCTCCATAGTTCCTTTTCTTGTGCTTGAGAAGCTGCTGCTGTGATCAGTTGTGCTGCACTCACTGGAGGGCCAAGGCACTTGGGTGAGGTCTAGGGACCTTCCCACCTTGGAAGCAACTTGTTGCAAAGTGCCACCAGCCACCTCGCCTCCTTCCCCACCCCCAATAAGCCCCAACCAAAATGGACTTACTGCAGAACCATCCTGGAGCAAGCCAGCCCACAGTCCCAGTGGTACAGCTGCTGAAGGATTGGCACGTCCAGCTGCACATTGTCCACTGCAGAAAAAGAGGACACCACCGTCAGGAAGACAGTTTTTGGCACAACTAAGGTTCTTCTCTACATTCACACCCATCCTTTAACGGAAAAAAATATATTATTTTGTTCCATGCCAAAGACATCAGTTTGCAACATTTTAAAGCAACTCCAGGGGGTGTAGTTTCATCTAACCCAAGAACTTGGTCTCACAGTAATAGACCATGGGATCATAACTGCCCCTGGATATATTGGACTAATTTATCAGTTCTGCACCCACACCATCTGCCAAAACCACCTCCCGGTGGTGTAAACCAAAGATGGGAAACGTGTGGCCTTGCAGATGTTTGTCGTACCTAGTCCTGAACTGGTACAGGCCATGGAGCTCTTGGAAGGATGAACCAGGCACCCCCACAGGATGAGGGCCTTGAGGAGCAGGCAGGGGGCCTGAAACCCAGTCTGAGGATCCACTTGAAGGGGCCCTCTGGGTTGATACATGATGAAGAACCCCAGGAAGGTGCCTGCCCCCCAGCCTTTGAGAGAGAGACAGCACCGAAAGCTTGACCTCTAGGCTGAAGAGGAACAGCACAGTAAGCACCTATGGGCCCAGGGTCTCCTTGTGAGTAGGCAATGCCTGATGCTCCTTCACTGGCAGCAGCTGGGGCCAGAGTAGATAAGGCTCCCCCTCTTGAGCCTTCCAGTTGCTGGAAACAACACAGGTCTCTGGGTCCTTTTTCCTATGTTGTACCTGGCCTGAACTTCCTGAGATCCTGACCTTGGACTGCTGCCTAATTTCATTTCTGGACTGCGTTTGGACCTAGGTTGATTCTCTATGCATGACCTTGGTTTGTTTGGATTGTGCTGTGCCTGAACTCATGGGAAGTGCTTTAGTGAAGGTCTGTCTCTTCGGTAACTGGGACCCCTTCCCCCAACCCACAGAACGCATCTCCTGGAAGTGACAGCGTTGTGGACTACACCTCCCATAATCCCTGGCCAGTGGCTATGCTGCTTGAGATGGATGGGAGATGGAGTCTAAAAAAATATGAAGCGCCACAGCTAGTCACCCCTGATGACTAGGTTGGCTGCTCTGTTAGGGGAGAAATGCAGGGTATTGTGAACAGCAAAGGATGTCACAGAGGTGCTGATGAAAGACTTGGATGTTTCTGGTTTGTACAGAGGCCAATAGCTCAGCACAATAATTTCTAAATCTTCCTGGCAATGAGCCCATCATTTCCTGGGTAAAAAAGCATCAACAGAGCCACCCACTTTTTGTGTTTGTAAACTCCTTGCCAGTTATGCCCTTAGCAATGTCTAGTCATCGGGACTCTTGCTCAATTGAGTCGTTGCTCTTTGGGGACAAAAGTCTGTGTTGACAGGTTACCAGGACTAAAGGTACAGGAAAGACCAGAGCCCCAGGACAGGGAGGGGACAGTTCTGGCCCTCTGGCTCTGGACATGCAGCGCATTCTTCAAGGGTAGCCTGGTGTATTTAGGAAATAATAATAATACTGTATTTCAAAAGGACCAGGGGCAACACAAAGACATTTCAGCTGATCCAGTTTGAACAAAGAAGCCTCCCCAGCCCTCTTTGCCTGATCTTCAGCCAGACTCCGTTAGCAGCGAGAGACCAGTGACACTTGCCAGCCGGCGGGATCAAGGCCCAAACTGCTTTGAGGGCTCTTTTTTAAAAAACAGTCAAGTAGTGTATTAATTTAATGAAGCATATAGTAAGTAAATTGCAACAGAGCCCAAAGCAATGGGGGGGGGGGTTGTCCAGGGGAAGATGTCATCGCTTGTCTCATGGTCCTATGGAGGAATCTTTAGCGCTTCTGTAACTCTGCTTTCGGTCATACAAAACGTGCTGGAAAATATGACAGCCAATGTGTGTTTCTAACGGAATGCTGCGATGGAGGCAACTGGAATCCTGAACTCTTGAAAGTGGCCTAAACGCCATAAACATGTAAGTTTGCAGGAGCACTTTGGGCGGGCCCACTCCTCTCTGCCTGGAAGCCAAGTATGAGATCCTTGCTCTAAAGGCCACTTTCCCACGGGGGTCCACTGAGATTTCAGAAGCCCCGACATTAGCTGGAAATGGTCCAGAGAGCCACAAACACCAATAGCACTAGTAGCTGCTGCTGCTTTAGGGCGGCTGTCACTGTACCCAGTGCAGCCCGACCTGGGAGCGTCCGGCGGGGCGGTAAGCCAGCTCCGGACTGCGCAGCCCGACGCTAACCCCACACCCTGGATCAGGCTGCGCGGCGGCAGAGGGACCCCTTTCTACTGGGCTCCGACGTGTTTCCTCGGAAGCTAGCCAGCCAGCCCCCCACTCCCCCGCGCTCTGCACATGCTCGGGCGCCCCTTCCCAAGGCGCCCCACCCCACGACTTGACGGACCTGCGGGCGACTCGTGCGCGTCTTCCTTGGGGCTCTTCATGGCGGCGAGGCGGGCGACGGGGAGCGGCTCACGGGCCAAGGGCGGCCGCGGGGCTCGGCAGGACGCGGGCCGGCATGGTTCCCCCGGTGGCGGCGGCGGCAGCGGCGGCTCCTCTTCCTCCTCCTCCCGTCCCTCTCGGCCCGGCTGAGGCGGAGCCCGCAGCGGAGGCCTAGCGCCTGCCTCCCTCCGGGCCCGCCTCGCTCCTTCTGCGGTGTTCGCCGAACAGCCTTCCCGCCGGCTCCAGCGGGGCCAGGGGTGAGGCCCGGAAGGCACCGGGACGGGAGGACGTACGGGGGGGGGCTCCCTTTCCCACCCCGCAAGGAGCGACCAGGGGCGGCGGCGGAGGAGGAGGCCGGGCCTGCCAGGGGCTGCTGGACTACAACTCCCGGCAGCCTCAGCCAGGCCGGCCAAGGCTCAGCGCTGATGGGAGTCGGAGTCGCTGACAGGAACCCATAGAGGTGGCCCCCCTCTCGCCTCTCAGCAAGCGCCCAGGAAATGGGAAGGGAAAGGAGGGCGGCGACGACGAGGCTTCAAGCGTGGCGGGGTGTCGCCTGTGGTGTACTCCCCCCCTCTCACGGGCAGGGCAAGCGGAACTGTCGAGCAGGGGTCTCGTTTCCCGGGCGACTCCTCAAGCGTGTAACACAAGAGGCCCAGACGGGCTCGGGGCGACTTCCTTTATCCGCGGCGCGCTGCATGCTGGGACACCGGCGGGCGAGGAAACGGAGGCACGCCGTTGCGGAGAGCGGGAGCGCCTGACGGTGAGTTGCGAAGGGAGGCCGGCCTGGCTCGGCCTAGCTTAGTCCAGCCCGGCCCGCGAAGCGAGGCTCCCTCCTTCCATCCCTCGCGGTTTCCTCCGGGGGGTGCCTCGGTTGAGCTGCCCTCGCTCGACCCGCGGAACTCCCAGGCCCCACTTAGGACTGCTGCATTCCTACTCAGAGTAGACCCCTCCCCCTAATCTCCCGTTGGAATTTAGTCGCTCACGTCTGTTTCCGCGAGTTTACTACGTGGGACTTAGCTGGATGCAGCCCAGTAGAGGCAGGTCACTGGAGTGCGTTGATTTCAGTGGCCTACTCCTGAGTAGTACCGACTAGAGAGCCACGTTGGTTGGGCATTGGGTAGGGGAACGTATTCCCCATCCCCTAAGGAAGCGGGCTTAACGCGGGGCTGTCAATTTCCCTCCCTCAAATGCCTTCAAGCGGAAGGAGGGGGCGAGGGCACGATCCAAAAGCACCCCACTGATTTCACAGTGTTAGTGTATGGGGGGGCGGGGATATTTTTGCGTGTGCTTAACCGAGACCCTTTGGTGCATTTCGTCGAAGGTACGGGCTCCTGGCTTGGCCAGGCCCACCAAGTACATAGGCCCGATTCATTCTCAGCCTTCCCTAGCTTGGTGTCATGCAGCTGTATTGGACTACGACTTCCATCGGCCACAGAATTAGCCTGGCATACCAGGCTGGGTCTGATGGGAGCTGTAGTCCTAGACACCTCGAGGCAGGGGGAGGATATAATAACTGCTTTATAATCCCCCTGATCTCTGGAATGCTCCTCCATCTCAGGTGAAGCTAGCACCAACATTTCCCCCCTTTGGACGGCAATTGAAGGTGAGTCTTTTTAGCCAGACTCTGGGCAGTGGGTGAGCTGAGTTCCAGTGGCTCTGTTCTGAACACCAGCTGTTTGTCAATGTTTATTGGTGTCTGTGTTAATGTTTAGCTGTCTTTAATGTTTCATATGCAGCTATATTATTAGTATTTAACCTGCCTTCACATTGAATGGAGAGAAGGATTGTAAACTGAATAAACAGCAGCAACAATGATAATATTTGGTGCTTACATGAAGCATGCCTTGCTCTTCTGAGGAGCACAATATAGCCTGACAGGCAGATTTGCACCTAATTCCCCCTGCCAAACTTCCTATTATACCTCTTGTTTTGGAGAAATTTACCACCTAGCTCCCTGCTGTGGGTTTGTTTTCTGCTTCAGTCACACTGGATTTGACTCTATTCTGATGATCCTCAATGTTGCTTGAAGAGTTTTGTGATGCTTCCTCAGGTGCTCTATAGATGTCATTACCCTTGTACCTTACTTCCTGGGAGTACAAGACACTCTTAAGAAGGGGCAGCCATGGAACAAAAGCTGTTAACACGATGTTGCATTTCCCCCTTCCTCTCTCAGGTTTGAACACACCAAGCTTCAGTCATGTCTATCGGAGTGCCAATTAAAGTCCTGCATGAAGCAGAGGGTCATATTGTGACCTGTGAGACGAATACAGGAGAAGTATATCGCGGAAAGCTCATTGAGGCTGAGGACAACATGAATTGTCAGGTAGGTTGTGTTTTGAAAAGTGATGATGGGTGGCTAGGAGGATGTGGCCAGAACAAAATGTTCCACTTTGGGTCTTCATCTGTTGTGGGAGGTCTTAGCTTTGTCTTTAAAAAAATCAAGAAAACCATAATTGGGGCTCCCCTGATAGAGAGAGAATGCAAAAACATGACTTGGCCACCAAAGTGATTGAGTGATTGGTCATTCCCCCTTCACCCTGGGTTCCCAGAGCAGGTTGTGACAATTAAAAATACAGCATAAAAAAGAAATTCTAAAAACCTACCATTACAAAAATATATGATCACAAAAAATAGAGTTCGTCCTGAAAATATACACCTCAGGTATTGAAGGCAAGGGTCAAGAGTTGTGTCTTCAACATTCACAGAAAACTGTATAATGAAGTTGCCAAGTGCACCTCTACAGGGAAGGCGTGACACAGATTAAGGGCTAAGTTCGTAGGCTCCTCCTTTGTGAATTAGTCCTTTTTTCAAAGCCATCCAAATTGGTGGTGATTGCTGCCTCCTGTGGTAGCAAGTGCCATAATTTAACTCTGTGCTGCATGGATAAGTCCTTCCTTTTTCAGTCCTGAATCTCCCAACATTTGGCTTTGTTGGATGCCCCCAAATTTCTTGTGCTTTGAGAGAGACAAACTTTCCTCTGCCCACTTTCTCCATGGCATGCTACATTCTTCTATAAAGTTTTTTTATAGAAAAACCTCTTACCCTGCCCACGCGTCCCAACTATTCTTATTTAAATTTCCTACCTTGCATAAGTGGAGCTAGAGGACCCTTGGGGTTCCCTCCACAATTATGTGATTCTGTGGCTGCCGAGATCATACCCTCTGCCACCTACCCCTGGGCTTATCTCTCCCTGGAGCCTCCCAATGTTCTGAACTACAGCATCCTTGACCATTGACCATGTTGGCTGGGACTGATGGGAGTCATAGTTTATCAACATCTGGTGGGTACCACATTGGTTACCTCTTTTAAGGTCTCATGGGCTTCAGTCGCCCTCAACACCAGTTGAGTTGATGCAGAAGACATTTTAGGAGTGGGCGAGGACTATCTGCTGAGGTGGGCACAAGCGCTCTTAAGAGTAAAATGAAAGCCCTGAGCCTAGGTTGCTACTCCAGAAAAACTCCCGAAACAAAGCAGAGCTCTCCTGGTATATCCTTTTTGGCAGTCTTCTCCAACCTGGTGCCCTCCAGCAGTTTTGGACCACAGCTGCCTTCAGCCCCAGCCAGCACCGCCATATGATGCTGCCGCTGATGGGAGTTGCAGTACAAAACAACTGAAAGGCATTAGATTGGCAAAGGCTGCTCTTTAGTATAATACTTTGGAACATCTGCTTCATTTACTCCCCAGGCTGTTAAACATTGAGGATTTCTTAACGCTTTAAAAATAATAATAATTGCTGTGACTTCTTTGTCCTGTGTCATCACATCTGTATTTTTAAAAAACATTTTCGTAATTGCCCTAGGAATTTTGATTAGCTATTAAAGGGTGGGGATAAAATTTAAGAAATAAGGCTTGGAGAACTGAGATCAACATACAGGTGCTGGCAACTTTGCTGCTTCATCTGTTCCTGCACCTATCCTGCTGTTCTCAAGCTAATCTGAAAACAAGGGCAGTTCCTTGCTGCTTTAAAGACACATCCACAGAAATGGGAAAGCAAAATGCTTTTCACTTGTCTTAACTCGCCAATATGACATACTTGGCCAGGCAGCCTTTCCGTTTTAGGAACCAGCTGGCCGTTTTTGCCGTTGCGCTTCTTTTCTCAAAGGCTCTGTCCTGTTCAGCTACTCATTCTCTCTTTCCAGATGTCCAACATCACAGTGACCTACAGAGATGGGCGTGTGGCGCAACTAGAGCAGGTGTACATTCGGGGGAGCAAAATCAGATTCCTCATCTTGCCCGATATGCTGAAAAATGCACCAATGCTGAAAAGTATGAAGAACAAAAACCAGGGCTCTGGGGCCGGAAGGGGCAAAGCTGCTATCCTGAAAGCCCAGGGTAAGTAGTGGGGCAGGCTGCGTGCTGCATAGGAAGCCAACTTACGCTGTGTCAGATCATTGGGGTCCATCATGCTCAGTATTGCCTATACTGACTGGCAGCAGTGGGTCACCAGACCAGAATTTCTCTTGCCCATACTGAGAGATGGGACGCAGGTGGCGCTGTGGGTTAAACCACAGAGCCTAGGACTTGCCGATCAGAAGGTCGGGGTTCGAATCCCCGTGACGGGGTGAGCTCGTGTTGCTCGGTCCCTGCTCCTGCCAACCTAGCAGTTCAAAAGCACGTCAAAGTGCAAGTAGATAAATACGTACCGCTGCGGCGGGAAGGTGAACGGCGTTTCCGTGCACTGCTCTGGTTCGCCAGAAGCGGCTTAGTCATGCTGACCACATGACCCGGAAGCTGTACGCCGGCTCCCTCAGCCAATAAAGCGAGATGAGCGCCGCAACCCAGAGTCTGTCACGACTGGACTTAATGGTCAGGGGTCCCTTTACCTTTATACTGAGAGATGCTTCCAAGGATTGAATCTGGGACCTTCTGCTCTCCATTGCTGACTAGGGCTGGGTTTTCAACATCATGGTATATCACCAGCTAAACATCGTGTTATAACGAAACAGTCAAACCTTGGTTCTGGAATGGCTTAGTTGCCGAACAAATCGGCTCCTGAATGCCGCA
Organism: Podarcis raffonei; assembly: GCF_027172205.1. NCBI lineage: Eukaryota > Metazoa > Chordata > Lepidosauria > Squamata > Lacertidae > Podarcis > Podarcis raffonei. Next base: position 27,172,947 of record NC_070617.1, read on the forward strand.
AACCCAGAATTAAATGTTCTGGTTTGCAAAAGTTTTTTGGAAGCCGAACTTCCAATGCGGCTTCCGCTTGAGTGCAGGAAGCTCCTGCAGCCAATCGGAAGCCGCGCCTTGGTTTTCGAATGGTTTAGGGAGTCAAGTGGACTCCCGGAACAGATTTAAGTTCGAGAACCAAGGTACCACTGTATATCACAATGTCTGAAATAAGGATGGAGCTATGCAGAGGCATAAGCTACCTTTGCGGTTTCCCCCGCTTTATGATTTTTGCATAACATGCACATCCATCATGATTCACAATATATTGCCAGGTCAAAAATTGTGAAGCCGCTATCTTGCTATGGACTACAGTCAGTTTTGGATGATATACCACCCAGCCCTATTGCTGACTTACAGCCCTTCTCAGATTGGAAGGCCTGGCTCTTGGCAGCAGATGCTGCAGGCTGAGCTGACCCCTTTGGAAGGTTCCAAGTTGATTCAGGATAGTCGAAAGGTAGTATTCCATACAGTGCACAAGCAGCTATGAAATGTGCTGCCACGGACGTGGCCCGTGGCTTAGATGCCTTTTAAAAGTGGGGTGGGTTTGTCAGTGGCTTTTGGTCCTGATGGCTGAAGGGAAACTGCATCTAGATCCTGTTTGCTTCAGAGAAGCAGCAGAGGTGTGTTTATGTGATGGCCATGTTTTTCTCCTTGAGATCATCTCAGAAGCAGCAGTTTGCAGTCAATGGGCCTTTGGTCTGACTCAGCAGGGAATCTCTCTTGGATGTTCTTACAGGGTTTGCGCTTCCCCTGTTCAGTTTATGGCATTGTTTGCTGTTGTTTCCCTTGCAGTGGCCGCCAGAGGAAGAGGGCGTGGCATGGGGCGTGGCAACATTTTCCAGAAGCGGCGGTAACTTCGGACGCAGCCTTTTCTCAATGAATTGAAAACTGTAGTTGTAAAATGTGGTGGTGATGGGCTTTTGTGTTATTCAATAAATGTGTTTCTTACAAAATGGAGGGACAGCTTCCGTTGTGTGGCATGAACTTTGTTGTGGGGGGTACTGCTTTGCTGTTGCCACACCCACAAGGTGAATAAGCCTGGCCCAGGGGATGGGGGCAAGCAGACAGACAGAAAGGCTACCATCATGCTGTCCCTGTTGCTCCTGTACCGGCTCCAGACTGACTTTCAGCAGCCAATTCTACTGGTCAGTTGAGGCGACTTCTTTTTTTTACCTTCGCCTGTGAGTCAGCTATGAGCCTGTTGATTTTCAGTTCAGATTTTTCACCCACCATTTATAACAGCAACTTGGGAGATGGTGGTGTTTTCTCCCAGGGCTCAGCAGATGGGTTGTTCCAAGAACTGGATGGTAGATGATCTTAGAAAATGTCCTTCTTCCTCATAACGTTTTCAGCACTGGGGGGTAGACATCATTTTAAAACCAAGACCAACAACATAGTAAGAAATAAAACATTGTAAGGTGAAACCATACTTTACCTTGATTATTTATTTAGGTTCGAAGCAGCGTCCTTTGCAAAAGTTTGCACATTCAGCGAGTACTGTTTGTAAAAGCTTGCATCTGCAGACTGAATTCGGGCTGTTCATTTTGCCAGAACATTGTTCTGGGTGGGGTCTTTGGAGGGGATTTTTTCAGGCACAGAGGAGAGGTAGATGAGCAACAGCTTTGCCAGTGCAGATGAGGCCAGTGTGCTGCATATTTGATGTTAGAGGTATCTCCTTTTAACCTGTAATGTGACCCCTGAGCATATTCATTGGCAGCCTTCTGAGTCATCCCAGTGGCCCAGCGAGGGAGGCAGCAGCTCTGGAAGTTCAAAGGCAGAGACCATTCCCAGCTAGGCTACCCGACATCCTCTCCAAGGGAAATCACAGGCAACACATGCCTTCTGCTAGCGCAATGCCACTTGCTAGAGGTGGGATCTTGGCTCCTGATAAAACCCAAAGATTTTTGGAGCAGGTATTCTCTGCGAGCTGCCTGGAGGCTTTGCAGCATCATTATGTGGCTGGGGAATGCACCAGTCATAATTCTGCCATCACACAGTGCCTGGAGAGGGGTGGTGCTCCAGGAAGGGAAACGTGACTGGAGCGAAACCAGAAGACGAAAAATCTGCTGCTTTGGGAGAGAGAAACGTTGCAGCCCAACTTTGCATGAGTTTGTTCAGATCAGGAAGTGGAATCCAGTCCCACCTCCCAGCCTGCCCAAAAATTGCCTGACCCAGTTCCTTGGAGGGCTTTTAAGGCACCTCCCAGCCCTGAGACAGTGCCATCACCACAGTAACATTCAGGGTGGGGGGTTCCTATTACTAATGTGGAAAGACACAAGATGGGAGAGGGCATCTCCAAGTAAAAGTTCGCTTCAGGGCAACTGTTGCTGCTTCCAAGTGGGTTAGGCTGCAGGTGTTTTCTGTGCTGCAGATGTTGGGAGGACATCATTTTAAATCTCTGGATTTTTAGCAAAATTACAAGTAGCTCAGAAAGCAAAACGACTAGTAGGGACAAACATGGGGTTTGCTACTTTAATTGTAGCAGATGGAGTTCGGTTTCAGTGTAGCAAGCTTTTTAACTTTTCTGGGATGTCTCCCTCTGCTTTCTCTTTCTCTCGCCCTCCCTGCATCATACGGTTTGTGCGTGAGCCCTTTCATTTGTCTGCATGCAACCTCCCTCCTTCCCAACGCAACGCTTTTGCCTCTTATTCCAAGAAGACCATTTATTATCATTCGCCACATACAGCAATGGTCAACACTGAAAAATGCACAGGGGAGGTTTTCCAACTCTCCCTTCAGTTTCCTTGCTGGCATCGGAAGCGGGGCCTTGTCAACACTGCTTCGAAAATTGTCAGGTGATCCTTTACAAGCAGCAAGCGATGCAGAACTTTTGCATGTTGTTTTTGTTTTTTAAAAAAATACATGCACATTTGTATCTCCATCTCAAACAGCCCATGCAGCAGAGATGCTCCCATCAGACTCCTCCCCCTGCTCCAGTTTGGTCCATAACTGAATCTGCAAAGGGACATCTTCTCTGCCTTTGCTACAACTCACAGTCCCCTACCCCACATATTCCTAGCCTTGAAATATCCTGACGCTGCAACAGTCACATGTCCTTGGCTTGCACACTCTGTAGAACGTTGCATTCCATTGCCCTTTTGTCTGGAGACTGGAACAAAAAAAAAACCAAAACAAAATACCAGGCTTGCAGCAGTGCCACCGCCTCTCCTCTCTAAGGTCTGCAAGCCATGGCCGCTCAGCTTTTAGATGCAGCCTCCATCCCACCACCACTTGGGGGTACAGGCCCCCACCTGCAAGCTGAGGGAGGGGGCAGGAGCTGCTGCTTTGTCCCAACAACTTGTGGTGCTGCTCATTTTAAGTTATCTACCTTGCCCACTGCCTCCTGATGGCTCGCTCTTCCTAGGTCTGCATTCATGGCCACGGTAAGTGACTAGTCCCAGTTGAGGGGGGGGCGTGTCTCTGTAATGCAAACAGTGGTTAGGAGGAAGCTGCTCTGGGGAGCAGACGGCAGCAACGGGCCCTGGCTGGAAATTTTCCAAGCTGGGCAGGGTTGCGGCTAAAGGCAAGAGGACCTCTTGCGGTCAGGACTCTCGCTGCCAGGGCTTCAATCTTGCAGAGAAGGCCTCACACGCCCAATCACCTTTCGCAGGACTGCGGAGGGAAGTCGTGGGACTTGCTTCCAGGCGTCGCCCCTTCCTCTTCCTCCGTCTGGCTGGCCTCTCCTCCGCTGGAGAGTTCGGCCTCACAGTCGAGGACCTCGTAAATGGTGGGCAGCGTGGTGTGCTGGCCCAGGCGCTTCCGCAAGCCCACGAGCAGCGGCTGGGGCATGGACGAGATATCCACGTTGTTGCCGAGGTCAATCCACGCCAAGGAAGGGAACTTGCTCGCCTCCTTCATGGCGTCGGTGAGGTCCTTCACAGTGGCGCGGGTCAGGCGGTTCCCGTTGAGGGAGAGGTGAGTGAGATTGGGCAGTGGCCACAGGAAAGGCAACAAGAGGTGCATCATTTCGTCCGTCAGGTCGGTGAAGCTCAGGTCCACAGTGCTCAAGTCCTGACCTTTGTTTTGCAGGTAGTAAGCCAGGCGGTGGATGTCTCTCATGGAAAGGGGAATCCCTGACAGATCCATCGTGTCCGGGCTCAGCTTCTTTTGCAAACTGTTTTTCAGACTAAAAGAGAGAGAAAGAAAAAGACAGTTTTTAGGAGGAGGCGAGCTTCAAAACAGAGTCTAAAGCAGCAGTTCTCAACCTGTGGGTCCCAATATGTTGTTGGACTACAACTCCCATCGTCCCTGAGCTCTGGCCTTGCTAGCTAGACATGATGGGAATTGTAGTTCAACAACATCTGAGGACCCACGGGTTGAGAAAGGCTGGTCTAAAGACAATCACCTAATGGCAAATAGAAGGGGAAGAAATGGAGGCAGTGAGAGATTTTACTTTCTTGGGCTCCATGATCACTGCAGATGGTGACAGCAGCCACGAAATTAAAAGACACCTGCTTCTTGGGAGAAAAGCAATGACAAACCTAGACAGCATCTTAAAAAGCAGAGACATCACCTTGCCAACAAAGGTCCATATAGTAAAAGCTATGGTTTTGCCAGTAGTGATGTATGGAAGTGAGAGCTGGACCATAAAGAAGGCTGATCGCCGAAGAATTGGTGCTTTTGAATTATGGTGCTGGAGGAGACTCTTGAGAGTCCCATGGACTGCAAGAAGATCAAACCTCTCCATTCTGAAGGAAATCAGCCCTGAGTGCTCACTGAAAGGACAGATCCTGAAGCTGAGGCTTCAATACTTTGGCCACCTCACGAGAAGAGAAGACTCCCTGGAAAAGACCCTGATGTTGGGAAAGATGGAGGGCACAAGGAGAAGGGGACGACACAGGACGAGATAGTTGGACAGTGTTCTCGAGGCTACCAGCATGAGTTTGACCAAACTGCGGGAGGCAGTGAGGACAGGAGTGCCTGGCGTGCTCTGGTCCAGGGGGTCACGAAGAGTTGGACACGACTAAACAACTAAACAACGAATACCTTCAAAACATGGGTTGGTCATGCAGTGCCTGACAAGTCTGGTCCTTAAGGGGACACTCCTTTCATGAGCAAACTTAGGGGATATTTGCAGACCAGGAATTCATGAGGGATGGGAGTTCATGGGGTCATAGCTAAGTGGTGAGGCATCTGCTTGGCCTACAAAAGGTCCCAGGTTTAATCCCCAGAAGCATCTTCAGGAAGAGATTCCTTGCCTGAAATCTGTACCCAGACTCCCCACCCCCGGCTCCGGCCCAATCCTCATCCCTCACCTGGCCTGGGACCTCCGCCGGGGCAGGCCTTGCCGGTGCCACTTGGAATGAGGAGTCAAGTGGTAAATCAGCTGCCGGCAGATCCGGTCTGAGGACTTCCAGGGGTCGTATTCCTGAAAGCAGAAGACCTGAAGTCATTGGCAGGGACTCAGGCACTGGTCTCCTCCGGTTGTGCAGTGCCCACCCCCTCCTGCGCTGCAGCTCTAGAGTTTCCTGCAGATCAATGCAGATCCATTTCACCCAAAACATCCTGTCCTGGTGCTCAGGCGTCAGCAGAGCCAGCTCAAAGGGGAAGAGCCTGGCGGAATAAGACCGCTGTGAGATAATAAAAAGCAAAAGCAGCCGTGTTGTTATTCTGCAAACCAGACCTCCAAAAGCCACAGCTGGGCACTTTCTTTCCAAAAGTCCCAGAATTGTGGCAAGCTTTGCGTCCCTTCGCTCAATCCTTATTAAGACTGGGTTTTGGAGTCTTTTCATGGGCCTACATGGCTTCCTCAGCTTTTCATGTCCCTGGAAGAATACCGGATCTGGCCGTCCAGGGTAGATGCTGCAACCGCAGCTCACCATGTGAGGGCTGCTCTGAAGAGAGGGGAGCTGGAACCCAGAGGAATTTTATGAATGCTGGTTTACCTCATCTTAGCAGAGAAGCTGGACTATCAGCCAGGCTAGAGAGGCTCACCTGGTGCCATCCTTACATGTATTTAGGCGCCAAGCAAAAACATCCCTTTTTACCCAGGCCTTCGGCCAATAAACAATCTATGGCCTTATAAAATTGTGGCAAACTGCTGTTATGGTTTTTCTTCCCGTGGTGGTTTTATTTTGTTATTATTATTACTCTATGTAAATTATGTTTTTAATGTTGTACACCATGCTGGGATGTTCGGACAAAGGATGTAATAATCATACAGTGGTACCTCGGGTTAAGAACTTAATTCGTTCTGGAGGTCCATTCTTAACCTGAAACTGTTCTTAACCTGAGGTACCACTTTAGCTAATGGGGCCTCCTGCTGCCACCGTGCCGCCAGAGCACGATTTCTGTTCTCATCCTGAAGCAAAGTTCTTAACCTGAAGCACTATTTCTGGGTTAGCGGCGTCTGTAACCTGAAGCATCTGTAACCCGAGGTACCACTGTAATAATAATAATAATAATAATAATAATAATAATAATACCCTGCCCATCTGGCTGGGTTGCTCCAACAACTCTGGACAGCTTCCAACACATATAAAAACATAATGAAACATCAAACATTTAAAACTTCCAAATAAAGGAAGGAAGGAAGGAAGGAAGGAAGGAAGGAAGGAAGGAAGGAAGGAAGGAAGGAAGGAAGGCAGGCAGGCACAAATCTGCAAAGGCCCTGAAGCGATGTTGAGGCAGAATAATCTCTGAGGCTGGCTGGCCTTTTCCTCTCCCGTTCCCCCACCCCCATGACAACAGCTTCTCCCTGCACAAGCCTAGCTCAGCTGCATCAGATGTGGCCCTGTTTCCTCTGAAAAGGCAAGGGAGTGGCTGCCTGCAACTTCAGAATGCTTACTCTTTGTGTTTGTGTGCATTGTTCTTTCTTCTGCATTTTTGGGGTTCTTCAGTGCCAAGGAACTGGACATGGAGCCTCCCCCTAGGGAGCCCCCTCCCCAATTCCAAACCCCCCCCCCACCCTGCAGTGCTTGACTCAACACATTAGATCCTGAGCTGATGCAAATGCCCAGAGGAGACTCTCCGTCATGATAGCTTCTTTTTTTTAAAGCCTCCAAGTTCAGGAGCAGTCTACCTCCGAGTACCAACTGCAATAAGGACAGATCAGGAGGGGAGGGGCAGGATAGCTTCTTCTTTTTTTAAAGCCTCCAAGTTCAGGGGCAGTCTACCTCTGAGTAAGTAAAGGTAAAGGGACCCCTGACCATTAGGTCCAGTCGTGGCCGACTCTGGGATTGCGGCGCTCATCTCGCTTTATTGGCTGAGGGAACCGGCGTACAGCTTCCGGGTCATGTGGCCGGCATGACTAAGCCGCTTCTGGCGAACCAGAGCAGCAAACGGAAACGCCGTTTACCTTCCCACCAGAGTGGTACCTATTTATCTACTTGCATTTTGACGTGCTTTTGAACTGCTAGGTTGGCAGGTGCAGGGACCGAGCAACGGGAGCTCACCCTGTCATGGGGATTTGAACCGCCGACCTTCTGATAGGCAAGTCATAGGCTCTGTGGTTTAACCCACAGCGCCACCCGCGTCCCTCCTCTGAGTACCAACTGCAATAAGGACAGATCAGGAGGGGAGAGGCTACCAACATCTCCAAAGATACCTGGACAGCCACAGAATGATGGTTGGCGGCGGCCCCATTATGGGGCTTGAGCCAAAGAGCCATGGCACAGCATGTGCCTGCAGATACAGAGGCATCACGCCGCTTGTGAGTGAGGGACCTCCTTGTGAGTAAGCAACCCCAGAAACACCTTTATCACCAGCAGCTGTGGCCTATATAAAGCCTCCCTCTTCTTCCTCCCAGTTGCTGGAAACAACACAGGTCTCTGGCTCCTCGCTTCTTCCTTGCCTGAACTTCTATGATATCAGCTTTGGATGGCAGCCTGTCCTTGTTTGATTCCCTGCATTTGACCTTGGCTGGTTTAGACTGCGTTGCCCCGGAAACCCTGCCGACATCTGTGAGTGCTTTGGGGAGAGGCTAGTATTTCCTGAGAGAGGGACCCTAGGAGAAGAAACTTCCAGGCACCTACTGCCCAACTAGCAAAACATAAAAGGTAAAGGTAAAGGGACCCCTGACCATTAGGTCCAGTCATGACCGACTCTGGGGTTGCGGCGCTCATCTCGCTTTATTGGCCGAGGGAGCCGGTGTACAGCTGGTCATGTGGCCAGCATGACTAAGCCGCTTCTGGCAAACCAGAGCAGCACACGGAAACACCGTTTACCTTCCCGCCGGAGTGGTACCTATTTATCTAGCACACCCCATAATGGGCTCACCTTTTTGGGGCACTGAAGGTCTCGGGCAAGGCTCATCAGGAGATCGTGGGAGATGGGATCCACAAGGTTGAGGAAGGCTGCGTTCTTGTAGAGAACTTCACTGAGGAATGTCCCTTCTAAACCAAGGTCCTGCAGGGAAAAGCCAGAAGATGGCATTGGGGGATCAGAATCTGGGAAAGGCTGTGGAGGGGGGGTGAGATGCTGCAGCAGGGGGGCTTCTACAGAGGAAGGGAGGGGAATCACAGCCTCCTGGGCTAAATACTCTGCTCCTTTCTCAAGGAAGGGTTTCCTGGCAAAATCAGTCCCTGACGGAGCATTTGAAGGATAGCTGGCGACTTCCCTTAAAAATAAACATGGGGACCCAAGACCAACAACTGAGACAGACAACCATCCATTTACCGTATTTTTTGCTCTATAAGACTCACTTTTTCCCTCCTAAAAAGTAAGGGGAAATGTGCAGCAATCCCTCTTGCTGTTCTGGCTTCTGAGATTCAGAATAATTTTTTTCTTGTTTTCCTCCTCCAAAAACTAGGTGCGTGTTATGGTCTGGTGCGTCCTATAGAGCAAAAAATACGGTAAGTGGAATTTGGTTCCGTTTCAATATGAGGTAGGAATTGATTGGATGCTGAAAGGCTGGATGAAGCTTAAGCGCTGCAATGGGAAAGGAGCCTTCAGCCACCAAGTCAGGTTAAAACTGGGAGAAGGATGACCTCCATCTTTTGGTAGAACAACTCCCAGGTACCCAACCTCAGGGTGTTTGCACCCCCACATTTTAGCCACAATTGCCCACCCAAAGGTGGATGCAGAACCCGGCTGGAGCTACATCTCAGCCTGTCCCCCCACCCCCTTAAAAATACTGGATGGACCTCTAAATTTGGACTCAGTCTGACCCTTATGTCCCCCCCCCTTTATGGTTTTGATCTATGGGCTACTTTTAAAATGAGGCTGCATTTTAAATTGCATTTTAACCTGTATTTTAAATTGGTCCCCCCCTATTATGTGTTTACTGTGATTTTACTGGTGTTAGCCACCCTGAGCCTGGCTCTGGCCGGGGAGGGCGGGCTATAGATAAAATTTATTATTATTATTAATCTGCCTGCCCACTACTGATTGGCTGGCAGCCAGCTGGGCCCCTCCCTACCTCCATCCAGCGGAATCCCCCCCAAAAAAACCCTCCCCAAAATGCTTCTCTTTCAAACAGCAGGGGAGTCCACCAAACCTGGAAGGATCCCTCCCTCACATTGAAGAGGGGTGGGGAAAAGAGGGAAAAAATTCAGGCGAAAGGTAAAGGATTCCAAATTCTGAAACACAATTCAAGCATTGCCTTAATTTTACCACAGATAGGATAAAATGCCGGGTATTTTACTTTTTTATTCCTTTGCAAAGAGTAAAGCTGACATGTATGAAAGACTTACATCTCCTCCTCTGCCTTTTTTTTTTAAAAAAAGGGAATGATGGGTTCTGTCTTTCCCCTTGCCCTGTGTTTATGTTGCACAAGCTACTTGGGTTTACTTTGGAAGAAAGGCATAAATCCATCCTTCATAGGCTAATGATAATTATCATCAGTAATAATTGACTTCTCTGGTCAAAGGAGCGCTAGGTTCGGGGCAAAGGGGTTCCGAGGGTGTCACTGCAAATTGCGCTTGAGGTATTTGAAGTTTCTTCTGTTAAATATATGACCTTTCTCTTGTTATTTCCAAGAAGTACAATAAGATGGTCTTGCTAGGTTTGCAAAGTGGACTTAACGGTCAGAGGTCCCTTTACCTTTGCCTGTAGAGCATTGGAGGTGGAGGAGACAAGGAAGCCCAGCTGAGTTAAGGGTTAAGAGTATATACCGTATTTTTTGCACCATAACACTCACTTTTTTCCTCCTAGAAAGTAAGGGGAAATGTCTGTGCGTGTTATGGAGGGAATGCCTACGGGTGGCATGCCTACGGATTTTCCTCCTCTAAAAACTACGTGCGTGTTATGGTCGGGTGCGTGTTATAGAGCAAAAAATACGGTACTTCCTTCCAAGTATATAACCAGAACTGCAGTCTTGATCAACTACAATGATTTGTATATATTTAATGAAGTAATGGTGCTTTCATTTTTAAAAATTGTATATTTTATTGTTTGCTGGCCAGGGGTTTATTGGGAAGAGGGAATATACCGTATTTTTTGGTGTATAAGACTAGGGTTTTTTCCTAAAAATAATGTCAAAAATTAGGGGGCGTCTTATACGTGGGAGAGTCTTATAGACGGAAAAATACGGTAAATTTAATACTGATGAGGCTAATGACGATAGTACGGGCAATTCCCCATTTACGTGGGTTCGAAGTACACACAACCATGCGAGCATGGAACTGAGAACCCAGCAGTGGCACGAAAAGGAGAAAAAATGGCCCTAAAAAGCGCAAAAACGGCATGAAAATAGTGTCTAGCCTTTGCATTGACCTTTGAGGCCTGTGCAGAGTTGGAGTTTGAGCAAGGAGATTTGGAGGGAGGGATTTTGGTTGTGTGTGGGGTTTTTTTGGGGGGGGGGGGGTTTCCAGAGATTTAGAGGGTGTTGCAGACTTTTTAAATGGTGTTCCCAATATATGCATTTTCCCTTAAACACAAGGTGCCTCAGAATGCAACCCCCCTGTAAATGGAGAGAGGAGTGTGAAAATGACACGTATCCTCTTAGGATCTCTTGCTCTCCTCAAATGAAGCGCTTTCTTGCAACTCACCCTGGGTGTAGGATCTAAAACACTTATTCCCCACAACCTGGTGCTTTCCAGGATTTTTGGAGTACAACTCCCTTCAGCCCCCAGCCAGAACCACTCTGCGATTGCTGCTTGGATATTTCCCACTTTTAAAAATTCTGTTTTTATTTCAAAACGTCCTTAGTTTCAGCGGAGAGCGTACAGCGCCAGCCAGCTATAAAAGACTCATAAAGGGGCGGGCGGGGCACGGAGATGACTCGCGGCAGCGACTTACACCGCCCGGAATCCCCGACGGCGTCGCGCACCCTCCTCGCCTCTCTCCACCGAGGACCCTCGGGCGACCTTGGAGGCCGCGGCAAGGGCAGGAGGCACCTCGGACAACTCGCGCCTGCGACGATGCCCGCTGGGCGAGGCTTCTGCCCCGCGCCGGGCACCAGGTCGGCGCTCGGACGCGCCGTCTGATCCCAGCCAGGGACACCCGGCGGGGCGTCGCGTCCCTGCGGGGCTCGCCTGGCCCCAAGCCCGGCACGCCCCCTTGCCAGCCCCGCCCTGAGCAGGGAACAAAGCCTTGCACGTCGGTGCGGCCGCCCCTTAGCCAACCAGCCCCAAGCATGACGGCGCCGAGTCCGTCGAGCTTCCCCGGCCCGGTGCCCCTCGAGCAGCCGTCTGTCGGCAAGTCTAGCGGCTTGAAAAGAGCAAACGGCGGCCACGGGAGCTCCGTCGAGGGCGCGGCCCCGTCCCGCCCCGTCGGGCCGTGTTTACCTTGCGGAGAAGGCGGAGTGCGCGCGTCGCCTGGTCGCGGCGGCGCTGGCGGAGGGCCGCCTGGATGTCGCGGATCCAGCCCACCCGGCGAACATAGGGGGGCGCCGGGCTGCTCTTCCGCAGCACCCCCGGCAGCTTCTCGGAGCTCAGCAGCCGCGAGGCCAGCGGGAAGCCCGGGCGGCGCCGCGGCAGCGGGGGCTCCTTCGGGCCCCGGCAGCCCTGCTTTTCCTGCTTTTTCTTGGGCCGGGGCGGCTCCTCTGCAGCCGCCGCCTCTTCCTCCAGGCTGCTCTGCCGCCCCAGCCGCGAGCCCATCGCCGGCCGGGGCTCGGCTCCGCGGGCAGGGCCTGGCCAACCGGGGTCCCGGCGTGATCGAGGGGTGCCTGTTGGTTTGGGGGGGTCTCTTTACATGCCGGCTGCTGCTGCTGCTGCCGGCGCCGCAGTGCCGGGCGGGCGGCGGCGGCGTCTCTCCAGCCCGGCGCGGTCCCTCTGGAGCTCCGGCGCGCTCTGGCCCCGCCCGCGAGATGCGGCTCTCTTTCGGCGGCACGTGCGCGCGGCGGGGAGGGAGCCGAGGCTAAGTGGCGTCCGGCAAGGCGGGCGAGCGGGAGGGAGCCTCTGGTTGGGACACCCCCCTTCCTTCCTCCCTCCCCCGCCGGGCTCCGGGCGTTTGCTACCTGCCCGGTCCCCCGCTTGTTCCGTCGGGACTTTGCCTTCCGCTTCTGCCTAGTCTTTTGGAACCCCTTTCTGGGGAGGGGGACCGTTCCATCTCCCACCCCCGTTTCTCGGTCTGCTTCTCCAGCGCAGATAACGCGCCCTTCCACCCGCCTGAAACCTCGCCTTGGGCCCCGATCCCAAGGCCGACGATCATCATCGCCCCTTCCTTTTTCCATGCCCGATTTGGGAACTTTTCACGTAGCAAAACAACAACAACACTGTGTGATGATGGATTTTTTTGGAGCTAGCCGACCTAACCGGAGGAGTCTGCGACCAGAAGGAGGAGGAGTATCAGGAAGAATGGACAAAATTTAACGATTACTTAGCTAAATCTGTTAAGTTAAACTAATTGGAAATAGCTTACAGGCAACAGATTGGCTTAGGAATTTATATAAGTTAAGTGATGCTTAACATGTACAATTTCGAATTGAAAAGATATAAGGATGTTAGTGGACTAAGTTAAGTTTATAAGAATTATGATTTGGAAAGCCATTATAAGGATATGCGTGGAAATTCAACCAAGGGGAAGCGAGGAAGTCACTTAACAATGTCAATAAGTGTAATTTTAATAAGGATATGATTTATGTTTGTGTATAATTTTGTGAAACTTACTAAAAAAATTGATGAAACAACAACAACACTGTGTTAAAGTCAGCGCCTTCCGTTTCCCATCTGATCCTGGAGGGCTTCCAGAAGGGGGATCTATGTTGTCAACAGTCGCAAACAAGCCTGCTGTGGTTTTCAGTATTGGGTCCTCTCTCTGCAAAAGAGGTGTGAGCACTCAGACCCTGATAAATAGTTGAGAAGTGACGATATTTTGCACTTCCTTCTTTCTTACAGAACTGTAGAGTTGGAAGGGTCCCAAGGGTCATCTAGACCAACCCCCTGTGATGCAGGGATCACAACTAAATCTACCCTGGTGGATGGCCATCCCATCTCTGTTTAACAGGACATCCAATGAAGGAGAGAGTCAGTCCACTACATTCTGAGGTAGTCTGTTCCTCTGTTAAACAGATCTTACTGTCAGAAAGTCCTTCCTAACGTTTAGTTGGACTCTCCTTTCGTGTAACTTGAATCCGTCGGTTTCGGTCCTACCCTCCGGAGCAGTAGGAAACAAGTTTGCTCCATCTTCCATGTGACAGCCCTTTTGATATTAACATCAGAAGAGCCTTCGGGATCAGGCCAAAGGGGTCCTATCTAGTTCAGCATCCTGCACTCTCCCCTCCAGAGGTTTCCAAGATCAAGTATTCAGAAGCATTGCTACCTCTAGCTCCCTCGTAGTATTGAAATGTTTGTGCCGTTTTTTAAATACCCATTCAGCCAGTTTGGAGAGTTGCTTTTCCGGGCATCTTCGGGCCTTTTCTCTTTTCACCACCCTGAACGTTTGGGCTTCATTTGCAAACTTGGCCAGCTCATTCCAAACTCCAGGACACTTCTGGACAAGTTAGCAAGCACCAGGTCTGCACCCAACACAGTTTTGTGGGGGACCCTCACTTCTCAAATCTCTCTATTTTGACAATGGTCCAGCTTTCAATTGCTGCCTAGGGTGCTCTGAGCCCCTCCTCCCAACAACAGTTTTTAGCTTTGAGGCTTAGAAGAAGAAGAAGAAGAAAGAAAAGAAAAAGAAAAAGAAAAAGAAAAAGAAAAAGAAAAGAGCTGGCGGGGAGCGGTCTAAGAAAGCTGAGCTGCCTGTTGAGTCAGCCCCTTTAATCCCAGCACAATGTCCTCTTTCTCTCTGGCAAACGGGGGTCTTTAAAGCGGGAGACATTGGGGACTGACCCTCAGACCTTCCACGCGCTAAGGCTAAGCACACACTCTGCTTCTGAGCCCTCTAATTGCACCAAGCCCTGGAGGCCAGAGGGTGTCTCCACATGCTCAAGAAACCTGGGCTGGCTTTGGTTTCCTTCCTGACTGCCTGCTTCTCCCCTGCAGCGGAGGCAGGGCTGCAGATCTGCTATTGTTGTGTAGGAGGATCTAGCCAGAGACGCTTACTTCTCCTGTTAGTGGTGCTAGTCCACATGGAACTTGCCTGTGATGCTATTATGAAGCACCTTCAAGGGTTCTGCTGCTGCAAATGCCTTGAGTTCAGTCCACACCCTTCAGGTTATGAATCCACCTCCAGCTCCTGTTTTTTTGCTCGGCTGCTGTCTGGCACTACCGGAAGGCGCAGAGGTGTCACTTGTTCTGCAAAAGCAGATCGCGAAGTCGTATTGTCAGTGAGAGGGCTGTGGTGTCAGAGGAGGGCTGAGGTGATGGCGCCTGGGCGGTTGGAAGAGCAGTGCTCCTGAATATCAGTTTCAGGAAACTGCAGGAATGCAGATGGCTGTAGGGCGTGAATCCTGCCTGAAGGCCCCTTTTTGGGCCTGATCTGGTTTCAGGCTATTCTGTTTTTAGTCAGGTGTGGGTGGGTGGAAAAACACCTTCATATGCTGGGAAAGAGCCAAAGTGTGTCATTCAAAGAGCCATTCAAGTGCTGGTCAATTTGGAGGGCCAGCATCTTAAAAAGTAGAGACATCACCTTGCCAACAAAGGTCCGTATAGTAAAAGCTATGGTTTTCCCAGTAGTGATGTATGGAAGTGAAAGCTGGACTATAAAGAAGGCTGATCGCTGAAGAATTAATGAATTAATTAATGAATGAATTAATGGTGCTGGAGGAGACTCTTGAGAGTCCCATGGACTGCAAGAAGATCAAACCTATCCATTCTGAAGGAAATCAGCCCTGAGCGCTCACTGAAAGGACAGATCGTGAAGCTGAGGCTCCAATACTTTGGCCACCTCATGAGAAGAGAAGACTCCCTGGAAAAGACCCTGATGTTGGGAAAGATGGAGGGCACAAGGAGAAGGGGACGACAGAGGACGAGATGCTTGGACAGTGTTGTCGAAGCTACCAGCATGAGTCTGACCAAACTGTGGGAGGCAGTGGGAGACTGGAGTGCCTGGCATGCTCTGGTCTATGGGGTCACGAAGAGTCAGACACAACCAAACAACAACAACAGGAACCAACTCCACGAAGAAGAGGAGTCTGGATTTGATATCCCGCTTTATCACTACCCGAAGGAATCTCAAAGCGGCTCCTTTCCCTTCCTCCCCCACAACAAACACTCTGTGAGGTGAGTGGGGCTGAGAGACTTCAGAGAAGTGTGACTAGCCCAAGGTCACCCAGCAGTTGCATGTGGAGGAAGCAGGGAAGCGAACCTGGTTCACCAGATTACAAGTCCACTGCTCTTAACCACTATACCACACTGGCTCCCTTCGCCACTGCCCCAATAAAATATTTGAGGAGAAAGGGGTGGGGTAGGAGGGAAACACCATAGAAAATGGGGTGGGCAGTCAATAGAACAAGGGAAAAAATTGTGATGTATTGGAATTTTATGTGAAATTTGGAAATTGACAGGAACTTGCTTCGTGGTTTACTTTTGAAAGAAAAGATGGGACATTAAGACAGAAAATAAGAACTGGTTGATACTTATCCTCTGATCTGAATAAATGCATAAGCATTAAAGCAATGGTAAAGGGCATAACCCAGCCCTCAATTGCAGCGCCCTGAGACCTTTTGTACAGTGGTACCTTGGGTTAAGAACTTAATTCGTTCTGGAGGTCCGTTCTTAACCTGAAACTGTTCTTAACCTGAAGCACCACTTTAGCCAATGGGGCCTCCCGCTGCTGCCACGCTGCCACCATGCAATTTCTGTTCTCATCCTGAAGCAAAGTTCTTAACCCAAGGTACTATTTCTGGGTTAGCGGAGTCTGTAACCTGAAGTGTCTGTAACCTGAGGTAAAAGGTAAAGGGACCCCTGACCATTAGGTCCAGTCGTGGCCGACTGGAGTTGCAGCGGTCATCTCGCTTTACTGGCTGAGGGAGCCGGCGTACAGCTTCCGGGTCATGTGGCGAGCATGACAAAGCCGCTTCTGGCAAACCAGAGCAGCGCATGGAAACGGCATTTACCTTCCTGCCGGAGCGGTACCTATTTATCTACTTGCACTTTGACGTGCTTTCGAACTGCTAGGTTGGCAGGAGCAGGGACCGAGCAGCGGGAGCTCACCCCGTTGCGGGGATTCGAACCACCGACCTTCTGATCAGCAAGTCCTAGGCTCTGTGGTTTAACCCACAGCGCCACCCGCGTCCCTTTAACCTGAGGTACCACTGTATATATATATATAAATAAATTAATTAAATAAATATCAACAGTGGCCAGCCAGGCTGCAGGGGAAGGGGGTCTGTGAAGCTGGTAGGCGGGGTGTTCTTCCATCAACCTACTTCTGTGTTTTAAGTTGCCTTTAGTTTTTGCTCCTTGGTTTTTTCTCTTGAGAGAAATAAAGGGGTGGGGTCTGAATATAATTGGTGAAATTGGTTCATGGTGCAAGCTGGCCATCCTTCATCTCTAGCACGTGGGCGGCCCTGCCCTTGAAAGCATTTCTTGCAGCCCCCTCTGCATCCTTGATGGAGTGCTCATCAAGAGGCGCTTTGAGCAAAAGGAACCGGACATCTCATCCTAATCACAGGATACCATGCAATCAGCCAGCTGGTGAGTCTTGGCTGTCCAAGTGTCGGCCTTGCCTTAGAGGCGAATGCCAGCTCCGGCAAGCTCCACAGTGTCTTCACATTCTGTCCTAGTTCCAGCTTCAGAGGAATGTTGCATCCCCTCCATAATGATAACGTTGCGCTGGC
The DNA here is from genome assembly GCF_027172205.1 of Podarcis raffonei. Taxonomy (NCBI): domain Eukaryota; kingdom Metazoa; phylum Chordata; class Lepidosauria; order Squamata; family Lacertidae; genus Podarcis; species Podarcis raffonei. Next base: position 27,190,027 of record NC_070617.1, read on the forward strand.
ATGACTGTAATTAGTGGTTGAGAAAAACACTAATAAGTCACTTAATTGGCTCTTCTTACAGTAGAGGCTTCCTGAAAAGGAAAACTGTAATTAATGCTCCCCGCTGGAGCAAAAGCCAGAAGTGGGATGCATTTCTGGGACATGTGAGATGAAGGCATTTACACACACGACACGGAATTGACGGCGGCTTGTTCAAAGAGCTTGACACCGAAGCTTGACATCCTGGTTCACACCTCAGTTTTGTGTTGAGGATTCATTGCAGAGCAAGCAAACTGTTTGTACCAACGTGTCTAGAAACCAAAGTTTCACGGACACATTCATTGTTTCTGACAAAGAATTTGGATGTCATCTGACATTCTTAAGGTGGAGACCACCACAAATGGGATCAACTTAAGCTGGTGAGCGGGTGAAACACAGACACATTGCATTTTTATCATGTTGGTCGCCAGATTATTATTTTTTGTCTAACCACCTTGTTTCGATGCAGGTGGAGCTTAGACGGTGATTCATGCTTTTGTTGTTTTTTCTTTCCACCACACAGACGACGGCATCATTTTAAAGGTGTTTCAGCTGGGAAGCTTTCTTCCCAGCACTTTAGAAAGTTTCCCCATTTCCTTGCCTAGTCTAGAGTTTCTCTTCCCACACATTCTTGAGGACTGGGAAACCGCGGCAGGCAGGCAGGCAGACAGGTCTATCCCCACTCACCCAGCAAATGAAATGGGAGCTGCCTTTTAGCCCTGTGCTTGTTTGCTGCTTTTCAGAGAGTGGTTGCTTCCCAAAGCAAGGTAAAAGTACCCATGACCATTAGGTCCAGTCGTGGCCGACTCTGGGGTTGCGGCGCTCATCTTGCTTTATTGGCCGAGGGAGCCGGCATACAGCTTCCGGGTCATGTGGCCAGCATGACAAAGCCGCTTCTGGCGAACCAGAGCAGCACACAGAAACACTGTTTACCTTCCCACTGGAGCGGTACCTATTTATCTACTTGCACTTTGACGTGCTTTTGAACTGCTAGGTTGGCAGGAGCAGGGACCGAGCAACAGGAGCTCACCCCGTCACGGGGATTCAAACCGCCAACCTTCTGATCAGCAAGTCCTAGGCTCTGTGGTTTAACCCACAGCGCCACCCGCGTCCATACTCTTCCCAAAGTAGCTCACATCAATTAAAAGAGGAGAGAGAGAATTGCAAACTAAAGAAATCCACAAGGCATTGGGAGGGTGGAGGGCAGGGCAGAGGGGTGGGGTTTTAAGGAGAAGGGAGGAGGAGATCATGTCTTCAAGGCCAGACCAGAAGTGGTGAGCAGGTGATTTTTAACCAGTGAAAGCCAGGCTGATTGTGCCTTGCTGGCATTCTTGGCTGAAGAAAGGCTGGTGGTGTGGGTTGATGGAGGGGGTAGGCAGCGCCCTGCTTGCTCCTGCATTCCCTAGGACAGCTGGCTGTTGGAGCTCAGCCTTTTTTCTGGTGGGACAGGAGAGGGGAGGGAGGAGGGAAGAGAAATTCCCTAGAGCTCCTTCTCCTCCAGCCAGGCTGGACTTCCCCTTCTGCCATGATGGTTGGCAGGAAGGCAAGTGTAACCTACACATGTCTGTGGGTCATTCCCCCCACCCCCAGTCAGTGACAGGTACCCTTCACCTCTGCCATCATGAAACCACTGGCATGTGGCGTTTGACTACAATGAGTCAGCACCAGGGACGAACTTTGGTAATCGTTGGCAGTCTGGAACCATGAGCGAGCCCAAAACTTGGCTCCCCCAAATGAATCTTCTCAGTTATGGATCTTCTCAATTCTGTGCCCCCTCGGCTCAGCACCCCGTGCAGGGGAACTGCCCTAAATCCGACACTGGATAGCACTCTGGGTAGGGCACTCTGCACGCTACTGGGGGCACTCTCGCCTCACAGCAGTTCCCTTGTTTATAGATGTGAAATCAGAGACTCAAGTTTAGAAGTCTCCACCAGCACCCATCTCCAACGCAGATTTTGGCTGCCAAATGTTGGCTGGCTTAGCTCAAACACTAGCCTGACTCTTGCTTGGCCGCTCTCTCCAAAATGGAGTAGCCAACGTCAATATATTAAGGATTTTAAAGGTGGGGGAAGTGTTCAACCGAAGAGTTTCATGTTCTCCCCCGCCCACCGATTTTATTTTTCTTTGTGTTTATAAAACCACACTGTTGATTCGGATCCCATGGTGACAAAACAGAAGAGTGGTATAAAATGTTACTGGGGAGAATGAAACAATAGCCTGTTAATCAGATCGAAAAGCCAAGAAGCTGCCATTGCCCAAATGCTCTCAGGCATCTCCTGCAAAGGCTAGCAGAAAGAGATGGTGCTTCGTTTGCCCTTTGAAAGACGGAAGGGGCATCCCAGCCGACAGAACTCGGGGGCCACAGTAAAGAGGGCTGTATCCTGGCTCACTGCACAATGAGCCGTGCGCATTTACAGGACCATCACAAGGGTTCCCGTCAGCAGTTTTCAAGAGTCTGGGCTGTCGTCATAAAAACAAAACTACAAGCAATTATGTTTTGACATCTGTTGAAAACCTGTTTATTCAACCCACCACTTGCTGATTTTTAACACCTACCTTCAAGTGATAATGTTTTTTTTATTGAAATGTTTCCTGCTATGGATTGCTGTGCTTATGGCTTTAATTTATTCTTTTAATGTAGCAATTCCTGGTGGGCTGAAACAGGACATGCTCATAACTGGTGGGTGCACATTGCCTCGGATCAAAGCTCAAATGCAGGTGGGAAGATGAGAGATCAAAGTCAGGTTCCTCAGTGAGAAGTGGGCTATCAGTCTTTCAGGCTCTGCCTTGTGACTCCTTCAGAAGGATGACTCTGCTCCTCACAGCATCACCTTGAACCTGCCCCATCCCCAGTAGCAACATGTGGACAGCCCAGGGTAAATCCTTGGGCTTTGGGGGGCTGCTCTGACCAGCAACGGAGCCCCAGAGCCCTGGTCAGCCTTGAAGGAAGCTCATGCAGAGCACATGGTAGTACAGTGGTACCTCGGGTTACATACGCATCAGGTTACAGACCCTTCAAGTTACAGACTCCGCTAACCCAGAAATATTACCTCGGCTTAAGAACTTTGCTTCAGGATGAGAACAGAAATTGTGCTCCTGTGGCGCAGCAGCAGTGGGAGGCCCCATTAGCTAAAGTGGTGCTTCAGGTTAAGAACAGTTTCAGGTTAAGAACGAACCTCCGGAACAAATTAAGTACTTAACCCAGGGTACTACTGTAATCCAATCTCAAGGGTGATCCGATGTGTGAGTCATTCATTGTGGCAAAACTATCCCTGTCCTGTCCTGGCCAGAGCAAGAATCTAGCAACAGTGGCCTCTTGGGTCATCAGCAACAACAGTTCAAGAATGGTCCGTGGATGTATGTGGGTTAGGGTTAGGCCTCCTCCAGAATAATCTGCCTAATTCCTCTGGCTATGAACCACCCGCCCACAGAACCTCAAGCTCTCCAGGGTTCAGACCCGGCTTATTAGCTTCCAGGATGTGCACATCCAGCCCTGAGTCGGACGTCGCAGAGACACAGAGCTTAGGATCCTGTGTGTTGTGTTGCCACTGTGCTCCGAAATCCCTTCAGGGCTGCCCCCCAACAGCTTTGCACAGCACCAGGGAGAAGATGGCACAAGCCGCAGCAGGTGAAGATACCTCTGCCCGATGCCACTCTCTGAAACTGGCCCTGCAGACAGGAGGGGAACCACTTAAACATGGCGCCTCCCAATCCCAGCCTTCAAAGATGGACTGGGGAGATGCTTTCGGCCGATGCGTTTTCTGCAAAGGATTGCTGTGCTTCCTTTGCTATTTCTGTTTGTTTGTTTAAAAAAAGAAAATGGTGGATGTTGGCGCCACCGTCTCAAGCGGGTTTGTGTTCTGCTGAAGGGAAGGGCCACCCCACCCCCACCCCACATGTGACCTTTGATTCTGCTCTGGGAGGAATCAGTCACCCATCAACTGGCCTGGTGAGCTTTCTATTAAACTCTGGTTCCCTTTAGTGGTTTCCGTATTTTGGTCTTTCTTTCCAATTGAAAGCAATGTGTCTGGGTACTCAATGGGCAAATCGTTTCTCCCCATCGCATTTTACACCATCATCTGATTAGAAACCTGTCAGGAGAAGGAGGAAGAATGGACTCCTCACCCTGGTAGGAAGGTCTCTATATTCCAGGAAATGGCCAGAGGTTTTAAAAGCAGATCCTTCTCAGCATGGCCCCAATGGGAACATCAGGAGAACCATATTGTAGCAGAAGAAGCAAGTTAGGGGGACGAGACCCTTTGGAGTTCAGATGTCCTGATTGGCCAATTCTTCTGCTTCTGGGGCAGAATAGGTGAAAAGAAAAAGCTAAAATCAGCTTTAAAAACAAAACAACAACAACAACAAAACTTCCAGAAAACGTTAGAAGAGTCTGAAAGATTACTGCTCTTGGATTGTTGTTGTTCTGTCTTTTAAAATTAGCCCTACAGATTTCTTACAAGAAATAATAATAATGTAGCTCCAAGGCAACTTACAAAGTTCAGAAGGTTACCAAAGCACATAAAACACAAACCGTAGCAACAGTATAAACAAATGTAAGATTAAAAAATACATCATAAGCCTCTAAAAGAAAAACATGGGCATCGGTCATGGATGCTTTAGTTGAGATTCCTGCATTGCAGGGGGTTGGACTGGATGACCCTTGGGGTCCCTTCCGACTCTACAATACTATGATTCTGTGACGTCACTCTATAAAAACCCACCATAAAACCTGTTTGGCCTTTGCAGCCCAAACAGAAGAGAGCTGGCCAGTAAGCCACCATCCAATGCCTAGAAATGAAGGTGGGTATTGGCCTGGCACCCAAAAGATGGTCCTTTGGGTGACCTTTGTGCCTCCCTGGCGACCTAACTGTTGGGGCAGATTCTCTTGGTGCATCTTGTTTCCTGGCACATGTATTTCCCCGCCTCCTCCTGCACTTTCCTAAACACATAAGCAGACCAGGTGTTCTGGCAACCTGGGCACTTTAGAAATGGAACAGGAGGGACAATTAATTCCATTTGCAGTGCGCCTAATTTACACAAACAGAAACAGAGAACCAGCCTTCAAAATTTGCACTTCTCTGAATTTTGCAGTGTAGGTCTCCAGCCCAGTTGTTTATTATTATTATTATTATTATTATTATTATTATTATTATTATTAATGATACCCCGCCCATCTGACTGGGTTTCCCTAGCCACTCTTTTACCCAGGCTTTCACTGACCTGTAATGTTTTATCTGTGGGATTTCTGTTCTCATTTCCATTTTTTTAGGGTGACTTCCTGCACCATCCCTGCTTGCCTGGGGCACCGGGCATCAAGAAAGGCTTTCCTGATAAGAGATGGGTAAAACGGGCAGCATTGGTTTCTTGTTTTTCAGTTGAGTTCTCTACATTTCCACATCAGTTTTTTAAAAAATGAATATACTGTTTCTAGTCCTCATGAAAATTCAGCAGCCATTCAGAGCATTTCCCCCCAATATATATATATATATATATATATAGAGAGAGAGAGAGAGAGAGAGCGCGCGCAAAGCCACTTTCCCCTAGTAATACATTTCTGTATTTAAAACAAATGAATCCATACCTTTTTATACACCCCTTACCTTAGAACCCACATGTTTGAACATGCGGGTGTGGAGGACTCCCTGGTCCTGAATGGGGTAACACTGCCCCTGAAGGACCAGGTGCGCAGCCTGGGAGTCATTCTGGACTCACAGCTGCCCATGGAGGTGTAGGTCAATTCTGTGTCCAGGGCAGTTGTCTACCAGCTCAATCTGCTACGCAGGCTGAGACTCTACCTGCCCACAGTCTCATCAGCATGGTGCATGCTCTAGTTATCTCTCGCTTGGACTACTGCAATGCGCTCTACGTGGGGCTACCTTTGAAGGTGACCCAGAAACTACAACTAATCCAGAATGCGGCAGCTAGACTGGTGACTGGGAGCGGCCGCCAAGACCATATAACACCGGTCTTGAAAGACCTATACTGGCTCCCAGTACGTTTCCGAGCACAATTCAAAATGTTGGTGCTGACCTTTCAAGCCCTAAGCGGCCTCGGCCCAGTATATCTGAAGGAGCATCTCCACCCCCATCGTTCTGCCAGGACACTGAGGTCCAGCGCCGAGGGCCTTCTGGCAGTTCCCTCACTGAGAGAAACCAAGTTACAAGGAACCATGCAGAGGGCCTTCTCGGTAGTGGCGTCCACCCTGTGGAACGCCCTTCCACCAGATGTCAAAGAGAAGAACAACTACCAGACTTTTAGAAGACATCTGAAGGCAGCCCTGTTTAGGGAAGCTTTAATGTTTAACAGACCACTGTATTTTAATACTTTGTTGGAAGCTGCCCAGAGTGGCTGGGGAAACCCAGCCAGATGGACAGGGTATGAATAATAAATTATTATTATTATTATTATTATTATTATTATTATTATTATTATTAGCCTAAGCTGATAACGGGCCAGCTTTGCCACAGAGCTTACCACCAGTGACAGAGATGGAGGTGGGAGAATCCCCAAACTGCATCCCTGTTTTTCCAGATGGAGTGCAGCCCCCCTCCAGAAGTAAACTCCCCAGCCTGGGAACAGCTCACCCACGAAGTCTCCATCTCACCCTGATTTGGTCTCTGTTTGTCCACCCTCCATCCAGCTCTCCGCCACATCCAGGTGCCTGTCTGGAACAGTTGCAGCCTCCCCTGGTTAAGAAACAGAAGGACAGAGGAAGAGATCCATTTGCAATTCTAATGAGCAATTTAACAGAGGAAGAATGCAGTGGAGTGATTTGTGAGCACAAAGAGAGGAAGAGAGGGCAGCCCTTCCAAATGCAACCCTGGGCACCCTGGTAGGATCTCTCCCCCCCCCCCCCCGCCATTGGCTCCCTGTCTGGCTCGCTCTCTGGCCACTCCCCTTTATAAAGTCCACCTGCTGTTGCTCAGCCTCACCTAACGGACCGAAATCCCTGCAGGAGAAGATCCGAAGAGCAGGCAAACATCCCTCTGTGGATTCCAAAGCCAGCCCCAGCTAGTGCCTCAGTTTCCCCAAAGGTATGTAACACGACTGCCTCGTTGGCCAGGGGAAAGAGTGGCTTAGGCGGCCTCTGTCTCTCCCTTGAGCCAGAGAGAGACCTGTCTCCCTTTCAGGTACATAAAACTTGCTTTATTTAATGACGCTGAAATATCCTGATAAGCAGGCTCAGGGACGCTGCCTTCTCTGGCTCCTTCAAAGCCAGGTCATTATTTATCCGCGCACACCATGATTTCTTCTAGGGAGCCAAAGGATCTGCATAAACATTTCTCGTTTCGTATGCGAAGTTCCTCTTGGCTGGGCTCCAGGGCTCCACACCAAGGGTGTTCTTGTGTGTCCTGAGGACTTTGAGCTTGTCTTTCTCAAGCAGTCATCCGATGGCACCTTTCACAAGGGTGGGGTGAGGAGGTTCTGCCTCTCCAAGGAGCTGGGGAAGGTCCCCAGTCTGCCTGGCCAGACCCTTGAGAGTGCTGAAAGTGACTGTTTGGACCTTGGGCAGTTGAAAACAAAGGCTGCTTCCGAGATCAGGAGGAGCCTTTGCCCTTTCTAGGGCTCTGGGTGCCACAAGCATGCCAGTTCTTCCCTGTGTTCAGAAAGGATGAAGGAGGATGGAGCAAATTGACCCCCTCAGGTGGTCCTACCTGGGCAGGTAGTCCTCGTCTTCTCCACAGCCAGCCAGACACCCAAACATGCCGATGTTGGCTCCAATGGGGCGAAGCTGATGTCTGAGCTGCTCCGAGGATCCCTGAGTCATAATTGCTGCCTTGCCTGCCTTCCCTGAATGATCAACGCCTTTAATGTAAATCTCAGAAATGCCTTCCTGTCAGTCAGGCTCAGGAGTGGCCATGCATGCTTTGAAACCAAACCCCACGAGTATTCCAGGGGTCCTGCAAACCCCTTCAGAAGAAGATTCCCTTTTCCATGTCGTCCTCAAAGCACTGCAGCCCATGTAGGGTATATGCCTTGGGGAGAGAGACAAAGTGTTACCCTACTTGCAGGGCGCCTTCATTCCCACTGCTTTTGTTGGGAGACAAGAAGAAGAAGAAGAGTTTGGATTTGATATCCCGCTTTATCACTACCCGAAGGAGTCTCAAAGCGGCTAAAATTCTCCTTTCCCTTCCTCCCCCACAACAAACACTCTGTGAGGTGAGTGGGGCTGAGAGACTTCAGAGAAGTGTGACTAGCCCAAGGTCACCCAGCAGCTGCATGTGGAGGAGCGGGGAATCGAACCCAGTTCACCAGATTACGAGTCCACCACTCCTAACCACTACACCACACTGGCTCACAAGGGGTCCTGGTAGGCTCAGACTCCTGGGAACGTCTCTCGCCCTTCACTGGGGTCCCACAGAAAGAAAGAGTGCTGCGTCTGAGAGCAGAGATGAGGGTTAGTGCCCTGGAGGCATCTGCTGCCCACAGAGTCAAGGCCTGCACTTGTGCCCACACGTCAGGTGAAGGCAGGTGGGGTGCTCTGTCCCTTCCCAGGACTTCTGTCCTCTGACAGCCTCTTCACTGGGAAGCCAGGTTTACTGGCAGGAAACCGTTTCAATCTTCCCCTTTTCCTTGTCCGCTGTGCATGCGGCAAGTTTGGAGGGTGCTGGTTAAGCCAGGATTAGCTGCTGTGATCACAGGCTCTGATGCCAAGCTGAGTCAATGGATAATGCCAATCACTGTATCATGCCAAGAAGCATTTGTTCCCTAAGACAGACAGACAATGGCATTCGGAACCGAAACCCACCTGTGGCTCCTCCTGATTCTCAGATGCTTGCGAGCCGCATCAGATGATGTGATTTCACCTCCACTGTTTGCAGAAAGGGAGATGCCCCTCTGACAAACACACAGAGGCTGCCCAATCAGTGTGGAGCCAGACTGGGGCCCCCAACTCTTGCATGTGAAGGAAGCAAGCTTTTTGCAAGGCCTGCCTTGAGGTAAAAAGGTAAAGGTAAACGGACCCCTGACCATTAGGTCCAGTCGTGGCCGACTCTGGGGTTGCGGCGCTCATCTCACTTTACTGGCCAAGGGAGCCAACGTACAGCTTCCGGGTCATGTGGCCAGCATGACTAAGCCGCTTCTGGCGAATCAGAGCAGTGCACAGAAATGCTGTTTACCTTCCCGCCAGAGTGGTACCTATTTATCTACTTGCACTGGTATGCTTTCAAACTGCTAGGTTGGCAGGAGCAGGGACCGCGCAACGGGAGCTCACCCCATCACGGGGATTCGAACCGCCGACCTTCTGATCGGCAAGTCCTAGGCTCTGTGGATTAGTCGCCAGGAAAGAGCTTCCCTTGGCATGGGTGGGTCAAACCCTGCCCAGAAGAAGCCTTGGATTGCCAATGCTGCCGCCACCACTGGACTCAGATGGCCTAGCCAGTGTCAGGAGGAAGCTCTAGAAGAGATCAAACCATCCATTATGCAGAGTGTGGTGCCATGACAAACAAGGTGCCCCAAGACCTTTGCAATCCTCTGGAGCCCCAGGCATATTGCAGGCCAAAGGTGGGTCCCCTGCAGCCATCCAGCAATAAGTGGACTACAGCTCCCATGTTTCCTGACCACTGGCCATCCTGGCAGGGGCTGATGGGAGCTGGAGCCCTACAACATATTGGTGAAGGGGGCAAAGAAGCTTGAAGCACTGGCTTCATTCACAGGCAGGCAATGCTCCTGATGCAACCTCTGGCTGTGGCATCCCATTAGAAAGGGGAATTGCATGGCGTAGCTGAGACCTAACCCTGTGCAAGCCCTGACAGAACAATCCAAAGCTGCACAAGAGTAAGAGACACCTGCTCAGTCCCACTGGAGATCTAGACCAGTGTTAGGCAGACAGAATAGGGCCTAAGCTGGACAGGCAGGTGCTGGCTTAGAGTCGGGTGCGTCTCAGGCGCAGGCCAATCTCGCCCCAGCAATGGCATAATGGAACTCCAGCATGAGAGTTTGGGCACCTCTCCCACTGGAGCAGTCAAGGGAGAACAGCATAGCACCCCCTCAGGCAAGAATGAGAGCCAGCCATTTCTCACTACCAGCAGCCTGGAAGCCTCAGGTAAGGGACCCCACAAAACCATGAGTCCATCTTGGAGCATGCAAAGTGATGGGGGCTCTGGTGCTAGAATTAAGTCCATCAAATGCTCACCACCACCACCGCAAGGGACAAGCACCACCTTGCTGAGAGGTGCATTTTGGCCCTGGTTGCCCCCAGCATCATGGACTATGGTTACCAGATTTTTTTCAGTGAATCTGGGCCCCCCCTTTTTTTAAGCTGAGTAGGAACAGGGAGTCAGTAGTGGGGATGGTGAGGCAAAAGATCCTGGGCCCAAGCACACATGCATATTGTATAAAGGTGCAAAGCCCTTCTTTCGCACCCTGGGAAACATAAAGGCTCAGAGTTTTAAAAAACTAGGCAATGGCCAGCTGGCCGTGACTCCTGAGCCTCCCCCGATTAGTCAAAACAAAGGGGGAAGAGGGCAGGAGATCTGTACCACTGGATGTCCCCAGTTCTCCTTTAGCAGTGGCAGCAGCAGTCTCAGCAGCCCGGAGCCAGGCTGGTAACGCAGGTGACTCTGGCTGGCTTCAGGAACTGGTCGCTGCCATGGTGCCCGCCATTTTCCTCTCTGGAAGTCCTCATATGATTGTGCACAATCTTGTGCACAACACATCATATAGGGACTTCCAGCAAGCAGCTCCTGAAGCCAGCCAGAGCCAACAGCGCTACAAGGCTGGCTCCGGGCTGCTGAGACTGCTGCTGCCACATTTCCCGGGGACAGATTTGCAAATCCGGGGACTGTCCCCAGGAACCGGGGATGTCCGGTAACCCTACCATGGACCCTGTTTTATTTATTATTACAGTGGTACCTCGGGTTAAGTACTTAATTCGTTCCGGAGGTCCGTTCTTAACCTGAAACTGTTCTTAACCTAAAACACCATTTTAGCTAATGGTGCCTCCTGCTGCTGCTGTGTCGCCGCTGCGCAATTTCTGTTCTCATCCTGAAGCAAAGTTCTTAACCCGAGGTACTATTTCTGGGTTAGCGGAGCCTGTAACCTGAAGCGTATGTAACCAGAGGTACCACTGTACTTTGTTTATTGCATTTATCTCCCACCTCTCCCTCCAAGAAGCTCCATACATGCTTCTCCTCCCACCCTCCACCCCCCACCCCACATCTTATTTAAGCCCCACAACAATCCCGTGAGGTAGGTCCAGCTGAGAGGCAGTGACTGGCCCAAGGTCACCCAGTGAGCTTCTTCACGGCCGAGTGGGGATTTGAACCCTGGTCTCCCAGGTCCTAGTCCAGCACTCTAACCAGCACACCACACTGGCTCTGTCTTCCATGTGTGTTATGTTTTTGTCCAATCCACTTGTCTGCTAGAGCAAGCCTAATTAAAAACCTCATATGTGATATATTTACACTCACCAATAAGTAACAGATTTTCTTTGTTACTGTTTGGGGGGGGGGAGAGAGCTGTGTGAAGAAACTCTTTCCAAAGCCTTCTATATTAAGATCACCTGCCACCACTCCTTGGCCACAAATGCATATAAGCAACCCTTTCCAGGTATTCCATCTCCCCTCTAAAGATGCCCTTTACACGTGGCCAAATGGCAAAGAGCCTCTCTGCCCCTCTCCCTGCATGGTTTTCTGTTTATCTCCCCAAAGTTGCTGCTCCACGGCCAAGGAAACTTATTTAGATTATTTAAGAGGTTTCTGACCCTAACCTTTCGCCACAAGGTCCTGGGGTGTGTGCAGTGGAGGGTTACAAACATATGATTGTACAACATAAAAAAATCTAATAGAACAATTTAAAACAAACCAAAGAACACGCACAAACAAATGTGGATTGTCTGCTTGACAAGGCTGGGTTATTTGCCAACAGATCAAGCGCAGAGATGGGCAGGAAATCACAGTCAAGGAAGGCAGGTTTAATTCCTGGTGTGTGCCAAAGGTTGCCTTTGTCTGCTTTCAAGGGTCCTTGTGCTCTGCCCAGTTGCCCGAGAGCAGAAGAACTTTACTTGCCAGGGAGTGAAAGGATCTGCTCAGGTTACCCACAAGTCTGGGCCCAGAAGCGGAGACTCTCTGCTCATTTGGACTGCGTGCATATTTCAAAAATAATTCTGGAAATACCAGTTTGGGGGCAGGGGGTGGAGAAAGCTGCCTTATCCCGTCAGACAATTGGTCCATTGTTTACACTGACTGGCGATGACTTTCCAGGGTTTCAGACAGGTGGTTCTCCAGGCTCTACCTAGGGATGCCACTGGGAACTGAAGTTGGGACCTCCTGATGTGGAGCTATGCCACTTCCCCCAGTTAATGCAATTAATTGGCTCCATTCCACAGTCTGGAAGAGACTGCGGCTGGCAAAGAGTGGCTTGTGGTATCCGGCATCCTTAAGATCATCCCTGAATCCTGCAGGACAGATTCCAACTGGTTGTCCAGAGTTGTCAGACACCTAATGCAGGTTGGGAGTTGGGCTGAATCAGAGAAAGAGAGAGAGAACAGCTTACAACAGCCCTGCAATGTAGTCCACTGTTAATATTTCAGGCAAGAGGGAGGCTGAAGATGGTTTGGACTCCCTGTCGGAAAATAAGTTCTAGTCTGATGAGAGAAGGAGAAAAAAAAATTCTCTAGCCACTTTCTCCATTGCTGGGCATAACTTGATGATGAACTTCTGCTATGTTTCCTCTTACTCATCTATTCTCTAATCTTTTTCCTTATACGGTTCAGGACCACAATACCTAAAGGACCGCCTCTCCCAATATAAACCAACCTGGATTCTGTGTTCATCTTCTGAGACCCTTCTTCATGTGCCTCCTCCATGAGAGCCTGGAGGGTGGCAACATGAGAACGGGCCTTTTCTGCAGTGGCTCCCCGTTTGGGGAATGCTCTCCCCAGGGAGACTTGCCTGGCGCCTTCATTATACACCTTTAGTTAGGCGCCAGGGGGAAACTTTCCTCTTCAACCAGGCCTTGGACTGATTGGCACCCAATGCCCTTTTAAATGTGTTTGTGGAAGGGAGGATTATTGGTTTCTTTCTACTGTATTATGCGTTTTGTCTTTTTATATTGTAATTTTATGTTGTGAACTGCCCTGAGATCTACAAGTAGAGGGGCAGTATTCAAACCTAATAGTTAATAAGATGGAGTCGCTCCATCCCCTTGACAATTCTGCTTGCCCTATTCTGAGCTCCCCTCGTTTTCTCCTCAGAAACGGCCAAAATGAAGATGCTGGTGCTGAACTCGAAACGCCTGCAGATCGGGGCCCTGACTGGGCTGCTCCTCCTCCTCGCGGCTCTTGTTGGCCTTTTCTTTGGGCTCCGCTCTAAGCCATCCTTTGCTCCCCTAGAAGATGGACACATCTACAAGAGTGCCGCCGTGGCCACAGACGCAGGGCCCTGCTCTGTCGTGGGCAGGTAGGCAGGTCCCTCCCTCCCCCCCCCCAAGGTGGCAGGAAGCCTAGTGAGGAGGAACGCTGCCCCTGCCTGCTGGGCTGTGACAAGGCTTTGTCTTCCACAGCGATATCCTTCAAAAGGGCGGCTCGGCCGTGGATTCTGCCATTGCGGCTCTCCTCTGCGTGGGCCTGATGAACCCCCACAGCATGGGCATCGGAGGGGGGCTCGTCTTCACCATTTCTACAGCGGATGGTAAGGATGGGCAGAGGGAGCTCTTTCTGCCATGGGGGGTGGCAAGACATGCCTGCCTGCCTGGGGCAGCTGCTAAGGCTGCCTTTTCCAATTGGGTGCATCCAGATGTTTTGGACTACAACTCCCATCAGCCCCAGGCAACTGGTTGGGGTTGATGGGGATTGTAGTCTGGAAACTGGAGGGGCACCAGCTCTGGGGGAGGCCACCAGAGACCCCCCAGGCTTCGGTATATTTTTCTTGAAAATATGTTGCACACCACCCAAATCTCTGAAATTCCAGGGGTTCTAGGTGTGCTCACCTAAGGTCTGAGTTTCCTTCTGGGAATGAGGCACAGGGGAGACTGTGGTGTCTTTATGATATATGGTTTATTTACATATCTATACAACCTGAGCTTATGATGGAGGGATTTGTGGCATTCACACCTCAAGAGGTTCTGGCTTCTCCTATAACCACAGCACCCTTGGACTTAAGTAGACACCAACCATTGCTCTCAAATGATGCTCTTTGACTGTCACTCCGCCTGCTGCTTATTATGTCCATTTTATAACTCCTAACTGCAATCCTAAAACACATAAAAGCTAAGTCTCATTTGAGGAAAGGGGGGAGAGAACCTACTCATTTGCAAATGAAATTTCCCCTTGATCTTTTGTTGTTCTAATCACTCCTTATCTCCAGGCTATTGCCTCCTGCAGAAGGCTAAAGGTAAAGGTAAAGGTACCCCGACCGTTGGGTCCAGTTGCGGACGACTCTGGGGTTGCGCTCTATAGGCTGAGGGAGCCGCCGTTTGTCTGCAGACAGCTTCTGGGTCATGTGGCAAGCATGACTAAGCTGCTTCTGCTGAACCAGAGCAGCACACAGAAACAGTTTACCTTCCCACTGGAGCGGTACCTATTTATCTACTTGCACTTTGACGTGCTTTCGAACTGCTAGGTTGGCAGGAGCTGGGACTGAGCAATGGGAGCTCACCTTCCGATCGGCAAGCCCTAGGCTCAGTGGTTTAGACCACAGCACCACCTGCGTCCCACCACCCACAGAAAGCTAGTCCTGGCTTAATTCGCTTTTGACACACCACAGGAAGCATCAGCTTGGCTTAATTAGCTATTGACACATGTTGATTCCCTAGGGTTAGAAGCCCTTAGAACACAGCTCAAATACACACACAGGTCTAGCAGCCAGTTTTAACATACAAAGCTTAATTAAATTCTAACACTTACTTGATCCGGAATTTAGGGCGTCTTGCACCCACCCTGATTACAAAGTAAATATAGCTTTACCAAGCAGTCCTAATAATGAGGAATGGGATAACAAAGCTTGCTGAGTGTGGGTTACTCTAGATATAAGGTAACATTGAGACTGACAATCAGCATGGATATCCCTGCAGTGTAAAGGTAAAGGGATCCCTGACCATTAGGTCCAGTCGTGACCGACTCTGGGGTTGCGGCGCTCATCTCGCTTTACTGGCTGAGGGAGCCGGCGTATAGCTTCCGGATCATGTGGCCAGCATGACTAATCCGCTTCTGGCGAACCAGAGCAGCGCACGGAAACGTCGTTTACCTTCCCGCCGGAGCGGTACCTATTTATCTACTTGCACTTTGATGTGCTTTTGAACTGCTAGGTTGGCAGGAGCAGGGACCGAGCAACGGGAGCTCACCCCGTCGCGGGGATTCGAACCGCCGACCTTCTGATCGGCAAGCCCTAGGCTCAGTGGTTTAGACCACAGCGCCATCCATGTTCCGAAGGTAACATTTCCAAAGTACAATACCAGTGGTAGGCAGCTTTCAACACAAAGAGCTGAGTTGTCCACTCCTGCTGTTGAATTGTTCACCTGTAAAGTTCAACAAGTGTATTGTCAGTGTGTACACAATGATTGAGCTGTACAAATCAGCAACTGGGCACTTCCACACCTACTCTTGTACATGCTTGGAGAAACAGCTTGCCCCTCCCTGTGTTTCAACGTAATGTGCGAACCAGCCAGCAGCACTGCAGAGATGTGATCCTAGAGCGTGCCAGTTTCTGACTTGGCCAGATCCATCACTGTGTTGACTCCCCCGACAATCTGTGGACAAGATGCTGAGACAGATTTTTTGCCTCTCGACAGGGAAAGTGGAAGTCATCAATGCCAGGGAAACGGCGCCAAGAAATGCATTCCGGGATATGTTTGGCAATGACACACAGCTGTCCAAGAAAGGTAAAGGGATGGGAAGTCCTTCATTGGTGTTATTGGCAGGCTGGGATCCAGGTAGGTTGGCACCTCTAGAGTATTGTGGTGTAGGTAAAGGTGTCCCTGAAGTTGTCCTAAATGCTCCTCATCTACCTCCATTCCTGAGTCCAAAAAAATTGACCTTCCTGCTCAGGCTGTGCCATGTCTTTTTAAAAATATGTATATAATTTTTATTAAATTTTCTCTTTTACAATTTCATATAAACATTTTACAGCCTTAAGATGTCAATGACTTCCCTTCTCTTTCCAAGATTCATTTTATGTATCTTAAATCACTGCGTATTTTACAAAAACTATACCAATCTGTTTTCCACTATTGCATCTATCCAAACTTATTTACACTGTTGAATTTATCTTAAGGCTGCCAGCGTTTTCAGGTGTATACAATTCTTTTCCAGCTATTCAGTGAACATTTTCCAATCTTCTTTAAACATGTGTTCTTCTTGTTTTCTTACTCCATATGTTAAGTCTGCAAGTTGTGCATATTCTGTCAACTTAAGTTGCCATCCTTCTTTAGTTGGGACCTCAGTGTTTTGGGCTAACAAAACACCGGCCGCAGTTGTTGCATACATAAATAAGTTTTTCTGTCACCTGGGAATTTCAGACTGAATTATCTGGGCTGTGCCATGTTTTTTTCTCCAAAGAAGAGTATGAGTAAGAAGCTCCATCTTACAGTTATTTTAAAAAGTCTCCCACTAATCTATTGAATCATAGAATCATAAAATTTGTAGAGCTGGAAGGGATCCCATGGTCATCTAGCCCATACCCTGCAGTACAGCAATCTCAACTAAAGCATCCACGACAGAAGGCCACCCTGTCTCTGCTTAGAAAACTCCAATGAAGCAGAGTCCACAACTACCTAAAATCACTACCTTGCCTGGGAAACTTGTGCAAAGCACGATGGCACCAAGGGCAAGAAATCAATCTGTTTGTTTATTTAGAGTATTTGTGCCCCACTCTTCATCCTGAAAGGCTCTCAGAGTGGCTTGCATGCAATCAAAACAAGACAGTCCTTACAACCGGGTTGGGGGGAGATACCACACGCAAGGAAAAGGTGACAGGGAGGGAAGAGGAAAACCAAAACTCAAGAGCCTATTTCTAAAAGTTGTTCCTATAACGACCAGCTGGCACGGTTCAGGAGCAGGAGATGCCTGATGAACCTAATACTGTACACACTTAGCATTTTGCTAGCCTTGATTTAAATTGGTTCATGGGGTGCCCTTGTCTGGTTTGCATCCCACCAGGCCTTACTCCGTTGCCTGGGCTCTAACCTAATTAATACATCCCAAACACTTTCTAGACTGGTGACTGGGAGCGGCCGCCGAGACCACATAACACCGGTCTTGAAAGACCTACATTGGCTCCCAGTACGTTTCCGAGCACAAGTCAAAGTGTTGGTGCTGACCTTTAAAGCCCTAAACGGCCTCGGCCCAGTAGACCTGAAGGAGCGTCTCCACCCCCATTGTTCTGCCCGGACACTGAGGTCCAGCTCTGAGGGCCTTCTGGTGGTTCCCTTGCTGTGAGAAGCGAATTTGCAGTGAACCAGGCAGAGGGTCTTCTCAGTAGTGGCGCCCACCCTGTGGAACGCCCTCCCACCAGATGTCAAGGAAATAAACAACTATCTGACGTTTAGAAGGCAGCCCTGTTTAGGGAAGTTTCTAATGACTGATGTTTTAATGTATTTTTAATCTCTTGTTGGAAGCTGCCCACAGTGGCTGGGGAAAACCAGCCAGATGGGCGGGGTAAAAATAGCATATTCTTATTCTTATTCTTATTCTTATTCTTATTCTTATTCTTATTCTTATTCTTATTCTTATTCTTATTCTTTTGGCCACCTTAAAGAGGTCTGCAGGAGTACCCCCAAGTCCTTTTATGAAGGCTAATCTTTACCAGCCCCCTGAATGCCACTCAGAAGTTTGCTGGGGTCCCCAGCACTGACCCAAGGGCCCAGACTGCCGCCTTCTCCTCCTCTCATGAGCCAGCGATTTAGGGGAGCCCATCTTGGCCCCCAGGTGCCCCTCTCCTCACCTCACCTCCTTCTCCCTGAGGTGCAAAGAGGGAGTTGTGCGCAGCCCTTTGAATGTGGGCTGCCCTGAGGCAAAGCTTCCACAAAGGTCCCTGCCCCTCAGATACTGGAATTTTGATCTGCTTGCTCTCTGCTCTCCAATTATGGTGTATTGATCTGCTTGCTCTGTCTGCCCGTTCCAGGAGGGTTGTCCATTGCAATTCCGGGAGAGATCCGTGGCTATGAAATGGCTCACAAACGGCACGGCAAGTTGGCGTGGAAGGAGCTGTTTCTGCCCAGCATCGAACTGGCACGGAAGGGTTTCCCAGTTGGGAAAGGCCTGGCAGGAGCCCTGGCATATAGAAAGGAAGCGATTGAGAGCAACCCGTCCATGTGGTAGGTTTGGGGGGTAAGGCACTCTGTGGCACGGGGAGGTCAAAAGCACAATGGGAGCTCAACTGAGGGAGCAGTGATGGGGTTGGCTCCCTCACAGGGAGATCAGAGCCAAAGGAGGCCACCAAACTGTCAGCAAACCTTTTGGCCGTACCTTGGCTGGAATTTGGCACGGCTGCCAAGTGCCTGATGAAATGGCTTCAGGGGCCAAATCTGCTCCACAGGCTGCCAGCTCACTCTGTTCTCATTTAGGTCATCAGAGTTATTCATTGCAGTTTAATAAACGCCACAGAAAACAACCCTTGAAGAGATGTAGCCTCTCAACAAAGCATGTCTCATGTTTTAGGCTCAAAGGCCTTTCTATGGAAGTCTGACTGACCAGACATTTTGCTTCCTCAGGCAGATCAACAAGTGGTGCCATTGCTCACCCCACCTACTCCCAAGTCAACGTGCAGAGTTCACCTGAACATGTGCAGAGTTGGGCCCTCTTTAGGTGTTCAGTATCTGTATTGAAGAAAGGGTACACTAGCCTTCCCCAGCCTGATCCATTCCAAATATTTTGGACTACAACTCCCATCAGTCCCAGCATAATATGGCTGCCCACGGTGCTGCCTTCTGCCTCAACATGCTTCCATTGACAGGGTTCCCTAGCAGGTTTTGGACTACAATTCACATCATCCCTGACCATGGTCCCGCTAGCCAGGGATGATGGCAATTGTAGTCCAAAGACATATGGAGACCCAGGTGTGAGAAACGCTGATCTAGGAGGTTACTGTGCTGCCATGTGAGCTAGCACCCAAGCACCCATGTGGCCAACTCTCCTTTTTTAAAAAAGTTTTTTATTTATACTTTTCAAATTTATACATTTCATTCATTTTACAATCCATTTAACATTTCAAAATTTGTCTTCCTTCCCTCTCTTTCTGCTGTTCCTCACATTTATTTTGTAATATCTTCTGCATATCCAAGTTCATTTAACTTGCTCATTTATTCATCTACTGTAAATATTTACTCTTATAAAACTGCAGGTTATTACAATAATCCTGCTAATGTTTTTATCTGTTTACAATTTATCTTTAAATACTCAATAAACCATTTCCATTCTTTTATAAAAAGTTTGTTATCTTGATTTCTTATTCTTCTGGTAAGTTTCGCCATTTCTGCATATTCCGTAAGTTTTTGTACCTATTCTTCCTTTCCTGCGACTTCTGCTTCTTTCCACTTTTGGGCAAGTAACATTCTTGCTGCTGTAGTAGCATACATCAATAAATTTCTATACAATTTAGGTAGTTCTGTCCCTATAATTCCCAAAAGAAAAGCTTCTGGGTTGTTGTTTTTTATAAAAGTTATTTTGAACATCCTTTTCAATTCATTATATATCATTTCTCAGTAAGCTTTAACCTTACTACAAGACATAGCTGTCAACTTACAGATTTGAAAATATGGGACCTGCAGCCTCGAAAATAAGGGATCAGCAGCCAAAATAAGGGATCAACAATTACTTTCATAAAATATATATTTTGTTGCGTGCAAATGGCTTTAGATACCTATTAGGTCCATAAATTACCATATAGCATATATTCAACACAAAAAAACAGCAACAATTTGTTGTTGACAAAGGACAGCTGGACATAGAAAGGGCCCAATTACCTTCAGTAGCTTATTTAAGGGACATCATCAATAAGGGACAGCAGCGGGACATGGTGGTGGGATAAGGGGCTGTCCCGCCAAATAAGGGACGCTTGACAGCTATGCTACAAGACCACCATGTGGCCAATTCTCCTTGTCTTTCCTCTCCCTCTCCCCCACCAGTGCGGTCTTCTGCAAAGACGGGAAAGTTCTCCAGGAGAATGAGATTCTCACCCTCCCCAACCTGGCCCGCACCTACGAGATCTTAGCCGAGGAGGGTCCAGATGCCTTTTATACCGGGAGCTTAGCTCAGCAAATTATAGCCGACATCGCAGCAGCAGGTGAGAAATCTGGATGTGGCAGAGGGCTTATATGGGAAAGGTCCACTGCCATTTCTAAACCCCATGAAAAGCTCACTGGCAGCTTGGCAGTCCTATGGACTAGCCACCTCTCCTTTATACACACCGATTGTTTTTGCCACCCATGGCAGGGGTGTAGCCTTTAAAATCCATGCCAAGGCATCCTGGGAGCTCTGGTTCAGTCCAGATCACAGGAGCCAACTCCTTGGGTCTGAGATTCCTTTGCCCCACCCAAAAGTTGATGGGCATTGCCGTTCAAATGGCATGCGTGCCCCGCGTCCAGTTGTCAATTATGTGGGGCGGGGCTTATCTGGCTGGGTCCCCCAAATATTTTATTCAATTGGGACCCCTGTCCCCATCTTCTCTTCCAGGAGGGAACATCACTCTGGACGACTTGAGAGACTACACGCCGATTCTAGATGAAAATCCTTTAAAGGTCCACATAGGAGAGCTCACCATGTTTGCACCCAATGCCCCCTTTAGTGGTGCTGTGCTGGCCCTGGCACTCAACATCATGAAAGGTAAGCTTTCTCCATCTCTTTAGGCATGAGAGGCTTAAAAATGCCTACTTGTTTGTCATATTTATATCCCACCTTTCCTCCCCAAGGAGCTGAAGGTGGCATACATGGTTCTCCCACCCACCCCATCTCAAATTAATCTCCTCAACAACCCTGTGAGGTAGGCTAGTGTCAGATGCTGATGGTGGTTGCTCGTGAGTCACCAGGCAGGACTCCAACCTGTCTTTTACAGGTTTTTGTTAAGTTGTGGGTGAACATATCAGACAACACAGCGATTCTTCAAACAGCTCTTGTTTATTCACAGGCCAGAACAGAACTGAACTGAAGGGTTCAGTCAGCCTGCTTATATAGAGTTCCAGTACAACGTAACTGTAACAATTTTCTAAAACTATCCAATCACTGAAAGTCACTTTCGATCCCTTATTTGCATAACTATCTACAGTATCCCCCTGCTGGCCCAGGGTGAGAACTTCAGTACATAACAGTTTTATTGTGCAAACTATTTACAGCGCAGATCTACAAAGTTCATGTCCGTCTCAGTCACTTGCAGAATCCGGGAGTGGCCCCTTCCGGCTTCTCCCCGAACATAAGAACTTCGGCACCCCAAGCCTCCTCCTCCCCTTCTTGCGTTTCACCCCTCTGCGCAAGCTGGGCGACGGAAGTGGCGTGCGTCTCTCCTGGCCAGCCAGCCGGGCAAGGTGAGGCGCTGGGCCTCTCAGCTGCATCCTTGAGCCTTTTCCTCACTTGGCTGGCTCCTTCCCTCTCTTCTCCACTGGAGGTATGGCTTTTCCCACCGCTGGAAGAGGAACTGCTCCTCAGGAGTTTCGGAGGCTTTCTATATTGCAACGGCCCCCCTGCCTCTCTCCCCTGTTCCGATGGCAGTCCCCTGACAGCTAGGTTTGCCCAAGGTCACCCAGAGAACTGCATGTGGCCAAGTGAGGATATGCTGACTGGCTGCCATGCCCCCTCCCTCAAGGACTCTCTCCCCAACACCCCAACTGTTAGGTTGTGGGTGAACATATCAGACGACACAGCGATTCTTCAAACAGCTCTTGTTTATTCACAGGCCAGAACTGAACTGAACTGAAGAGCTCAGTCAGCCTGCTTATATAGAGCTCCAGTACAACGTAACTGTAACAATTTTCTAAAACTATCCAGTCACTGAACGTCACTTTCGATCCCTTATTTGCATTACTATCCACAGTATCCCCCTGCTGGCCCAGGGTGAGAACTTCAGTACATAACAGTTTGGCTCAAATTGCGCCCTTGCCAGCTTCAGCTGTGGCAGGGGCTCTGCTCACCTGTCTGATGCCGAACCTTTGCTTCTCTCTGGCAGAATTTAATTTCGCCCGCAGCGACGTGGAGACTCTGGAGAAAAAGGTCTTGACTTACCACCGCATTGTTGAGGCCTTCCGCTTTGCTTACGCCAAGAGGACTTTACTGGGGGACCCTGCATTTGTCAACATTGCCGGGGTAAGTCCATTGCTGTTCTGTAATATCCGAGGAATAAAAGAGCTTATTTAGCTGAGTGGCAGAGGGCAGCTTTCAATCGTTTTGCCTGTTGGGATGTGACTCAAAGCTAGGAGAGGATATATTTATGAGCTGTTATCCTTCCTTCCTCACGTTTGTGAGTTCAGCAGCGTGCGATCCCTTAAAACAGTAACCACACAAACAAGTCTTGTAAAAAAACAACATCATTTACTCAGAATACTTGCTGAAACGTAACTGGCACAGCAGCTTTGTTCAGGCGGGCTTAAAGCGGTTATTTGATTACAAAGACATACTTAAGTCTAGCTGATGGGTAGGCAAACTAAGGCTCGGCGGCCGAATCTGGCCCAATTGCCTTCTAAATCCAGCCCGTGGATGGTCCAGGAATCAGTGTGTTTTTACATGAGTAGAATGTGTCCTTTCATTTAAAATGCATCTCTGGGTTATTTGTGGGGCATAGGAATTTGTTCATTTCCCCCCAAAATATAGTCCGGCCCCCCACAAGGTCTGAGGGACAGTGGACCGGCCCCCTGCTGAAAAAGTTTGCTGACCCCTGGTCTAGCTTAAAACGTGGTCTGAGTTTGGAGCTCTGACTGAGTGGGCATTCTCACATTGCTGGCATGGTGGGGAAAGATGGAAAGAGCGGTTGTGCCCAGGCAGGTAGGAGAAAATAAAGATATGCCCTCTCCATGTCAGGGGGGCACAGTCTCTCACAGAGTTCTCTCCAGCGAACTTACAGGAAAACTCTGCAACCTTCAGCTCCTGTCATGTGCCCATCTAGCAAAACATGAATGGTTGGTTTGACTGCATTTTAAATATCCCACACTGCCAAGTCAGGTCCCGCCACTGCCTTTGCTTTCTCTCCTTCCATCCAGATCATCGAAAACATAACCTCGGAGCACTTTTCGAAGAAGCTGTGGGCCAAAATCACTGATGAGACCCATGAAGTCAGCTACTACGAGCCAGAATATTACACTCCGGACGACTCTGGGACATCCCATCTCTCTGTGGTGTCCGCAGATGGGAGCGCTGTGGCTGCTACCAGCACCATCAACCAATTGTAGGAGCTCTGAGCATTGCTTCCCATGTAGGGGACTCTGCCAACGGTGGCTGGGATGGGAACTTGCAGTGGAGAATTGGCTTCTGCTGAAACGGGCTGTGGGGGAAGGATTAATTCAGAGGAGCCTGGATAGCTCAGCTGGGTAGACCACGGTGCTGATGATGCCAAGGTTGCAGGTTCGATTCCCGTATGGGACAGCTGAATATTCCTACATTGCAAGGGGGTTGGACTAGATCACGGGTGTCAAACACAAGGCCCACGGGCCGAATCCGGCCCGCCAGACCTCATCATGTGGCCCCTGTAGCCGCCGGCTGCCAGCCTTCACCTTTTATTCTCACTTTTTTTTTTGACACAAGAAAGCCGCCTCTTCAGCGCATGCGCGGCAGCCTACAAGCCAGAGAACGTCTGCCCTCTAGCGGCGCCGGCCGTTCTACACAGGAAACCTCCACTTTACATGCATTCAGGAAACCTCCACTTGTTTTTATATTGAGCGCATATTGAGTCCTATAGATACAACCGGCCCTTTGAGGGTGACCAAACTGCTGATGCGGCCCCCGATGAATTTGCGTTTGACACCCCTGGACTAGATGATTCTCAAGGTCCCTTCCAACTCTACAATTCTGTGATTCTATGACAGTCTTTCCCCACCCATTGATGGATTACACTACTTTCCCAGGGTACGGACAGACCCTCACCACAGGATCCAAGGGGAACAAAGCTTTTTTATGTCTGGATATGGACTGAACCAGATCTAAATCATGAAGGGACGTGGGTGGCACTGTGGGTTAAACCACAGAGCCTAGGACTTGCTGATCAGAAGGTCAGCGGTTCGAATCCCCGCGACGGGGTGAGCTCCCGTTGCTTGGTCCCTGCTCCTGCCAACCTAGCAGTTCGAAAGCACGTCAAAGTGCAAGTAGATAAATAGGTACCGCTCCGGCGGGAAGGTAAACGGCGTTTCTGTGCGCTGCTCTGGTTTGCCAGAAGTGGCTTAGTCATGCTGGCCACATGACCCGGAAGCTGTACGCCGGCTCCCTCGGCCAATAAAGTGAGATGAGCGCCGCAACCCCAGAGTTGGTCACGACTGGACCTAATGGTCAGGGGTCCCTTTACCTTTACCTAGATCTAAATCAGGGGTTCCCAAATTCCCCCCAATCCCCCAAAACCACTTAGCATTGCTGAGGGCCTAGGCGGACCACAGAACGATTTTTTCTGCCTGCTATTGTAATAATAGAATCATACAATTGTAGAGTTGGAAGGGTTATCTATGAATGACAGGGATGACAGCTAAAGATTCCCTAGCAGATGGGCCATCCAACCTTTGTTTCAACCTCTGTTTAAAAACAATGTGTTGTCCTAGATACTGCACAATTTAAAATGGCACCTTAATTGCTTCTTTTATTTCTTGTACAGTGTATTTTGTTGTATTCCGCGTAATACGGTAAGAGAAGCAATTAAAACACTGTTAAAAAATCAATATAAATATTTAGTGCAATGGATTCAGGGCCATCTCCTGCCTTTATCCACAAATCCACAGACAACTTGAATGAAGCTTGTGGACTCCTGGAAACCCCTGATCTAGTTAATCCACATTATCCAGAAAAACCTCAATCTGATATGTACCTTAGACAGTGATACAGTATGGAGACTAGCCCTATATTGTCCTGGAGAAGGTTTTTTTTTCCTAAGCAAAGAGTTGCCCACTGCCTCCTTTAGGCTAGAATTGGCTGTCACTGCAGCCAGGGCCAGATTTAGGTTTGATGAGGCCCTAAGCTACTGAAGGTAATGGGACCCTTTATACGTCCAGCTGTCCTTTGTCAACAACAAATTGCTGCTGTTTTTTGTGTTGAATATATGCTACATGGTAATTTATGGACCTAACAGGTCCATACACAACACAAAACACTGTTGCTGTATGTAGGTTTTATTTTATTTGTTTTTTTATCTTATATTTTGGAAATGTACATCCAATTTTTTCCCCTCTAATTTTTTGGGGGGCTCCCAAGTGAATGGGGCCCGAAGCTATAGTTTGATTAGGTTATACGTAAATCCTTAAGGAAATCAGCCCTGAGTGCTCACTGGAAGGACAGATCCTGAAGCTGAGGCTCCAATACTTTGGCCACCTCATGAGAAGAGAAGACTCCCCGGAAAGATGGAGGGCACAAGGAGAAGGGGACGACAGAGGACAAGATGGTTGGACAGTGTTCTCGAAGCTACCAGCATGAGTTTGACCAAACTGTGGGAGGCAGTGGAAGACAGGAGTGCCTGGCGTGCTCTGGTCCATGGGGTCACAAAGAGTCAGACACGACTAAACGACTAAACAACAACAAAATCCAGCACTGACTGCAGCTCCATGTCTGGGAGAAAATACTTCACCTGGAAGAATTCTGATCTTCACAGAATTGTTAAAGACGCAGGAGCTCTCTTTGGGTCAGGAGCAGTGAGGAGGAGAACTGATCTGCTTACTGGGACCCGAAGACCCTTTGGGTTCCACCCTTTCCAACTGTTACAATTCCACGATTCTATGGTTTTGGAGGAAAAACTTGCCCGTTACATCTTTCACCAACAGCAGTTGCAGATGGAACATTTTCCACATGGTGTCAGCACTGGGTTATATTGGTGGTGGAGAAATCAAACCCAACCTAACCCAGCCAAACAAACACAAACCATTTGTACTTTCCTGAAGAATCAGACCCTCTAGGTACTCGGATCAAAGCCAGATTTCTCTCCCCTCTCTGCAAACCTGCTTCCAAGGACAGAGGCGCTTCTGTTCATTTTGTAAAACTTATCACGGGCTCTTGAGTGTTTGCAGGTGCACATAGGAGCCTCTTTTTCTAAGCATCCAATCCTTTCCCACGCAGGAGGAATGTTTGTAGCACACAAAACAGGAAGCATCCAATGATGTAAAGAAGAAGGAATAGTTTATCTTAGAGATGCTGGAAAGGATGAATGTTTACAGACTCTCAAAGTGTCTCTATTTTCCAGGGATGGTCGCAGATTTACAGAAGCCGTTCCAGTTTCTGATTTAATCCCAGAATGTCCAGCTTTCCCTTAGGCCATCCCTATTTTAATCAGAGAAATGTTGGAGGGTATGGTAGGCCGTCCCTATTTTTATTGGTCATGGAGTTATGTGACCCCCAAGCTAAGGAGCTAAGTAACTATACAACCTTTAGAAGACCTCTGAAGGCAGCCCTATACAGTGGTACCTTGGTTTACGAACTTAATCCGTTCCAGAAGTCCGTTCTTAAACCAAAGCGTTCTTAAACCAAGGTGTGCTTTCCCATAGCAGTGGGTGACTCAATTTACAAATGGAACACACTCAACAGGAAGTGACACATGTTCTGCTTCCAAGGCAAAGTTCACAAACCTAAACACCTACTTCCAGGTTTGCAGCGTTCTTAATCCAAGTTGTTCATAAACTAAGCTGTACTTAAACCAAGGTACCACTGTATAGTGAAGTTTTTTTAATATTTTATGTTTTATTATATTTTATATGTGTTGGAAGCTGCCCAGTGTGGCTGGGGCAACCCAGTCAGATGAGCGGGGTATAAATAATAAAATTCTTATTATGGAATAGGACGTCCCTATTTTCATTGGAGAAATCAGTATAACCTGATAATGAACGTTAAACTTTCCCAGCATTTCTGAGATACTAATGTCTTCCTTTTCTCATATATATATATATATATATATATATATATATATATATATATATGAGCCTTAGCTTTGGACTTACATTCGTAACTACAAAAGGATGGGAGCAAGAGCTGTTTTTAAGGCCCAGGCATGAACGGTAGCTAAGGAGTCCTCCTTGCCATGGGCTGTTCCTCCATCATCTAGAGCAGTGGTTCCCAAATTGTGTCATGCTGCTCCCCGGGGTGGGGGGTGAATACCTGGGGAGAGGGACTAAGAGGCAAGAGGGCAGCAGTGGAGTGCAGGAGGGTAGGGGGCACAGGGGATGAGTTTATGGAACCAAAGGGACAGTGGCCTGAAAAGGTTTGGGAAGCACCATCCTACAGGTTTGGTGACTCTGCCAAAGAGCCCAGAGGAGGGACCAGACGCAGGCCCGGTTCCCTGGCACATGGACCTCTTTGGCGCATGGGCTGCTCAGAAGCACACATTTTGTGCGCAGGTGTCCCAAACTGCTGTGTGTGAGGTGGTGATGCTGGTAAGGTAAAAAGGACCCCATGGCGGTTAAGTCCAGTCACAGGCGACTATGGAGTTGCGGCACTCATCTCGCTTTTAGGCCAAGGGAGCCGGCTTTGTCCACAGACAGCTTTCCGGGTCATGTGGCCAGCATGACTAAACCGCTTCTGGTGCAACAGAACACTGTGATGGAAACCAGAGCGCACAGAAACACTGTTTACCTTCCCGCCGCAGTGGTACCTATTTAACTACTTGCACTGGCATGCTTTTGAACTGCTAGGTTGGCAAAAGCTGAGGCAGAGCAAAGGGAGCTCACCCCGTCGCGCAGATTCGAACCGCCGAATTTCTGATCGGCAAGCCCAAGAGGCTCAGTGGTTTAGACCACATGTGTCTCTTTAGGCTCTCCTTGGCCACAAGCTTCTGTCTGAGGTAGCTCTCTTTCTGGAGCCCATGTTTCCTGCTTCCACCACCATTGGACCTGACGTCGTCTTTCTTGTCCGGCTCAGCTTTGGCTCAGACGTCCTTTCTCCGGTGAGCGGCATCCTGTTCAATGACGAGATGGATGACTTCAGCTCCCCACACATCGTCAACGGCTTTGGGGTCCACCCGTCTGTGGCGAACTTCATCGCCCCAGGTAAGGCCTCTTGGGTGTCTCTCTTGGGGGCTTTGCATTCTGGCCAACTCTCTAGGCAAGAGCTTGGCTGGTGGTCCTGCCCAAGGGGCAGGCCGCTTCTTCTCTGCCTCCCCTCTTCCTTGGCCGAAGGACACTGCAAACCCCCTCTGGCCCACACCAGCCCCAAGTCTCCTTCACCTCTGGATTTCCTACTAAGGTCTGGTGGGTAAGCGGGCTTTTTAGCAAGGCTGAGGCCTGGGAATACCCATCTAACTGCTCACCTCCCTGACAGGGAAGCGTCCTTTTTCTTCCATGTGTCCGTCTATCCTAGTGGATAAGGAGAACAAGGTCCGGATGGTGGTCGGTGCTTCTGGAGGAACAAAGATCACCACAGCGACAGCATTGGTAGGTTGTTGGTGGGCTGAGGAGAAGCCAAACAGGTTTAGGAGCAAGGGGAGGACCCTGGGCGGTCCATCGCAGCCACAAGGCCTGCAGCAGAGGAGACCCTGCTGCCCCAGAACTATGGGTGAGAGGAAGAAGAGGCCTAGTCTGGAAGCCAAGGGGACTGAGACATGGGGTGGTGGTGGAGTCATGTCTCTCATGGTGGTGCAAGGCATTAGCGATTAAAATCACCTCTTTGGGAGGGCTCTGGGAGTTGGTGAGGTCCCAGTTCCAGCCCCCAGCTGGCCATGTTGTTCTCTGAGTGACTTGGGGGCCATTCCCCCTCAAGGGAGAAGGTGGTGCGCCATTTTGAGCTCTTTGGAGTAAAACAAAATGGAGGGTGGAAAAGCAAATAGCCAGGTCAGCCTGGTTGGGGCTATCTTGAAGTGCCTTTGCTGGGCGTGTTGTGGAGGTGGATGAGGGGAGGGTCTCCCACACAGGGCAGAGAGCTGCTTTGAGTCTACATTCTAGGAACGGTTGTGTGTTTGCGTGTCTACATGGGGTGCCTTGTTTTTTCTCCTCATCCAGACCATTCTCCGCTCCCTCTGGTTCGGCTACAACATTAAGGAGGCGGTGGAGGAGCCTCGCATCCATAACCAGCTCTTCCCTTCCCTCACTGTCCTGGAGAATGAGGTGGAGCAGGTCGGTCTGCCTCGAAGAGGGGAAGGGTGGGAATGAAGAACTGAGAACATCAGGTCTGCTCAGGGAGCTGCCTTGGGCCGTTGAGTCCAGCCATTGGGGTTCATCCTCCTCAGCACTGTCCACACTGATAGGCAGGAGATAGTCTCAGCCCTTACCTGGAGATGCTGCGACGGCAGATTGAAATGGGGACCTTCTGCATTCAAAGCAGCTGCTCCACCATGAAGCAGCTACGACGGCCCTTGCCTGCTTCTGCTTTCAGGGCTGACCAGATATTGCTCACTTTAAGAAAATTCACAGACTATAGCAGTGTAGTTAAAGGTTTAAGGTAGGAGGTAAAGGTTGCCATTCGACATCCCAGTTCTGGCCTGCCCATTTGCCGGCGTGCATTTGCTCACACCATGCACAGTGAATGAACAGTATAGATCCGGAGGTGGCCACCATCTTAGATGATTCTAGGTTTTTTCGAGAGGCCATGGAACCTCCATAGGCCAAGGCACTCTACCTTTACCAGATGCCCAGGAAGATGGGTGCAGGGGAGGAGGCTATTTCACATGCACAAATATACAATTTTACTATGTATCTATATCTATATTGCTGGTTTTATTTTGATACATTTTGTGTCAAAAACATATTGACAGAAAAGGTATCAAAATAAAATCAGCAATATATATATATATAGTCTGATTTTATTGATATTTTAATTAATATTTTATTGTGTATTATTATTATTATTATTATTATTATTATTATTATTATTATTATTATCCACTCTTCACTATAAGGTCCTAAAGCAGACAACAGTATTAAAGACAATATTTAAAACAATTTAAAACAACTTGCAACCATAAAAACAAAGCAGGGCCTAAAAACACACACCTCAAGTGTCAAGAGCTTTATATGTGAACCACTTAGAGGTTTTTGTTGATTAAATATATAAATTATTATCATTATTATTATACAAAATATATTGAATTACATTATAGCTTGTTGAATAAATAGATGACGTATGTGCATTGCACAGAAGTCAAAAAGTGCCAGCCCAGCACTGCCTGGCTGGCGCTCTCCAAGGTCCAAAGCAGACCACCCCTCACCCCTGCCCCCCCACCCCACTTGAGACCCTCTTGACAGGAGCTGAGGGAGATCCTCTTGCACACCTAGGATGAGAGAGAGGGCTCTCTGACCACAGAGGCACCTGCTAGCCTTGCATTCCGCAACCTGGTGCCCTTCAGGTGTTTCTGATTACAACTCCCATCATCCCCTGCTGGCCAGCATGGCCTTGTGATTCCGAGTTGTAGTCCAGAACATCTGGAGGCTGCCATCTTGAGGAAGGCAAGGCTCAGCCACTGCCGGCAACAGAGAGGACCGCTGGGCGGGGAAGGGGGAGAGGAGTCAAATCAGATTCTTGGTGAGTGTGTTTATCTGCTTTCTGTGTCCAGGAAATAGAAGATGGATTGAAGAAGAGAGGACATGAGATTCAGAGGACCAGCAGGGGAGCTGTGGTCCAGGCCATCCTGCGGACAGAAGAAGGCTGGTCAGCTGCCTCAGACTCTCGGAAGGGGGGAGTCCCTGCAGGATACTAAACTGGCTCCAAGTTTGGACGGATCACAGACATAATTGCAGATCGATCAGTTTCTTCCGGCGACCCACTGAAACAAGTCCACCTGTACTGTGCTGTGGTGGATCACACATCAGCAGCAAATCCCATGCCTCTGAGATGTTTCAGAAACCAGGAAGTACCTCCAACCATTGATCTATACTGCCCGAGTCATCATGGCATTAAAGGAAATTCAGGAAATTCATATATTGGTTATGACGAATGGAGAAAGCCACCACGAAAGGGCCTGCTTGCATGAGGATGATGTTCTGAGAATTGCCCTGGTCTGAAATGGTTCACTTGAGGAAAGATCTATGAGAGGCAGCGAGGGTTATCTTCTTCTTCATTCTCATCACCACAATTAAACCATTTTCTGGCCTGTCAGATATCTTCACCAAATAAATAGGATGGATTTGAGGGTCTTCCTGATTAACTTAGGAGCAAAGGGGGGAAAGGATTGCAATGAGAACAGTCACCTCAGCTGCAATGTCTCACATCTTACAAAAAACAGCATTTAAACTGGTCTGCCTGAGTTGACTGAGCGGTCGTTGAACTGTGGTGGATTTTGATGCGTTCAGAAACTGAAAAGCATTAACAGAAGTGGAGAGAATCTTCAGCTGCTGGTTCAGGAAGTAAACACTCTGCCAAACATCAGGGGTTTTTAAAAATTAGGATAATTAAAAAATTTTTTAACTGGTTCTCAGGTATAATCTTAGTCCACCACATTTAGTAAAATGTTGTTTTGTTCTTAGTGTTGGACGGTTACAGCTTTCAGACCAAAATGCCTTTATATGTGGATTTCCCCCCCAGTGGGAATATCTGGGGATGTTGACAATGCCAAAGGGTTAGATCCTGCCCCCTTGCAAAGTCATCTGGAGGAGGATGACAAGTTGTCTTTGGCCAAACTTCTAACAATAAAAATGAATATTTTACTTGGAATTTTCTTTTCTTTAGTCCCAAGCGTCTGTTCTCCTTCTACTGTTCTATAAAAAAATAAGACTGCAGAAACAGCAGCAGCTGTTTCATTTGGGAAAACTTAAAGAGGCCCATCAAAGCCAAGAGCATTGTGAAGAAGGTTTTGGTTTTTAGTGGGACTGGGGCTGTCAACTAGAGAGCTGGAGCACTGTGGGCAACTCAGCTGAAAACCATTTTTTGACTTTAATAATGAAGAAGGTTTGTGTAAAGATGGCAAAAGCTTTTAAGGTTAGCCAGGTCTCAGTTTAACGCCTGAAGAAAGAATGGCGTCATTACACCTGGGGTGGCTCACAGTTAATGGTGGCCTCCCCCAAATGTTTTTGTACATATTTTGCTGCATCGGAAGGTGTATGCACCTGTCAGAGCTGCCCGAGGTCCCAGCTCACAAAGGACCAACGCCGCTTCGTTGTTAAGTATAAAAGTCTTTATTGAAGTTCAGTTTCACTTCCACAGCCGCAGCGTGCAGCTCTACGTCTCACACTCTAGACCGCTGAAGCTCCGTCTGAATCTCCTCCCCCCTGACACCAGTTTAAGACTCCAGCCTTGCTCCACCTCTTCCTCTGCTCTTTCCTCCTCTGGTTCCGCCTGTCCGTCGGGGTCTCGCCCTTCCTAGACTCTTCTGACACTGAGTCCCCTGAATCTTCCCCCTCCCTCCGGCGGGCTTTAGGACCTGGTTCCCAATCCGGGTTTCCTGCTGTCTCGTGCGCCTGTACATTTGAACTTGGCGCGTGCGCCCAGCCTGCAACCTTCCTCCTGACCTTTGCACTGCTGCTGTCACTGCTCCCCCCTTCGGGGAGGCTAGCTGGAACTGACCTCTCCTCCGTTCCCCCACTTTCCGATGGAGGCGTGGTCAGCCCTGACTCATCTTCTCTCCCCGCTGGAGGAGACGCTGGTCCTGACACATGTGACTCTTCCCCCCCACTACGCTCTGGTGGGGAAGCTGGTCCTGATCCCCCGCTGCTGCTTTGGGAGTCCCCGCTGGCCCCTTGTTTCTGGTGCGTCCCCCCTGGGACCCCCCTTGCCCAGACCATCGGCGCCCCCTTCTGGGAATCTTCTGATTCGCTGGAGAAGCTCATGGAATCTCTCGGGTCACTGTCATACTCCCCTACGCTGCCCTCAGATTCCTCCCCTTCGCTCTCCATTTCCTCTCTCCCCTGTGCTTCTGCTCCTGAGCCCCTGACAGCATCAAAGCCAGAAGAAATGGCCTGTGATGCCCTGCCCCCCAAAGTTTGAGAAACCCCACTCTCTCCATCCTTGTCAGGGACCGTGCGGCCCTGAGGAGAAATGGTGGGAGCCTATCCCTCCCCCTGCTCCTAATCAGGATCCTGAATCTTCCCAGGAGCAGTGGGATAGTATAGATTTGGAGCAGTGGTTGGCAGAGGGACATAGTTCAGAAGACAGAAGTTGGGAAGAACTGGGGGGGTGAACAGTTAGGAGAGGAAGAACTGGGAAAGAGAGAGTTAAAAGACTCAGTGTTGCTGGAAAGCGTCCATCTGATCAGCCCAAGGTCAAGGAGGCCAGATAAGGTGGCCGCACATAAGGCACAGTGGTTGCGAGATCAGGTTGCAGGACGCGGAAGTGACATGGATAATCAGGGGAGAAGTGGGTGGAAACCTTAATGGGGAGCACCTTCATTCTGAAGAATAGATGTGTTGTTCTCTCGCTGTGTTCATTAAAATCTCTAACTGGTAAGAGACTCCTTTCTCTTTGTTCTGCTTATCTACTGCCAAAGGGGGGCAGGGGAGGGAGTCCCTGAAGCCTGACACCTTATCAGGGGCAGTTTCAGAAACAGCAAAATTGAACCCAAGTCAGGAGGGTGCCCTCCCACTCCAGTCCCTCTTGGATCCACAGTAAGTCCGGATGTGGGGGTGTTAAAATTGGGGCAGGGGGCAGCTAAGAGCTTGAGTGAGGAACCCAGAGATTTGGACTATATATAAAAGGAGACAATTCATTTATTAAAAAATATAGAACTCTGCACGTCAAACTTGCACGAAGAAGAAAACACAATTCCTGCGCAGCTGTCCTTTTGCTGAATGAAGCTCCTGGCTTGGCATCAACAATGCCCTCTGCACACACACTCCTAAACACAAACACAATTTGGAGCTGCTAATCTTGACTGCTCTAGGAGCCACTACCTGGTGCAGGTGTTGCATCGAGCGGCTTTCTCTTCACCCGGAGCACTTGTGATCCCACACAGGGAAAGAGTCTACCAAGTGTCTGCTCTTGAGGGTTTGCTGCCAAAGGGTCAAAGAGGTGTTTTTCATTTTCTGGCTGTGGGCCGATGAGGCAAGCTTCGTCCCAAGCACTTTGCAGCCTCTGGCATCATGAAATCTGCAGGCTGGCTCCTCCTCTGAGGAGCCAGAACCATCGCATTATCCGGGGAGGAGACTCACTGCCTGCCTGCTTGCAGAAAATATCCTCAGGCAGGTCCTTTGCCACCAGCTGCTGCTGCTGCCACCACAACCCAGATCTTTCACAGAGCGGCAAATGCTGGCAAATGGTTTTCTCTTGTCTGCCACACACTCATGCCAGCTTCTCTTCCCTGCGAGGCTGCCCATCTTCCTTGGATCTCGACACATAGCCTGGACAGAAGGTGCTAGGAGCTGGCAAGGGAGACGAAGATCCGTCCTGCACTCTCAGGATGCAGCAAAAGCAAGGGCTGCTTTTTGGCTCAGTTCTTCCACAGTATAGCACTGCTCTTGTAAACACCTCTCACTCTCTGTCTGTCTGTCTGTCTGTCTGTCTGTCTCTCTCCCCGAGAAAAAGAAATATGTGATGGAGGGATCCAGCTGCAACAAGTTCGTGTTTTTTTCAGACCCAGAAGTGGCTGCAAAGCTGCAGCAGCTGCTCTGAGAGAGTGCAGAGGGGCAGGCAGGCAGGCAGACGGGTCCTCCAGGCCCTCTGGCTTTGCCTCAGGCCAAATAGCCGCTGGGCTACTAATAGCCAGAGGCTTGGCCATTTTTCCTTACATCCGAGTAGGGGAAGAGGCAGGGGCCGTCCTTAGAAACAGCTTGCACCACGTTCAGGCTCCATTGTATCGTCTTCACTGCGTGGCCCTTTTGCTTCAGTGCCGCCTCAACACTCTGCAAGGAAAAGAAGAGGAGGAGGGTAGAGGAAATACAGGCATCACTTTGAACATAGGAAGCTTCCTTAGGCAAAGCTGAATTAGTGGTCTGTCTGTCAGGAGCTCGTCCTACACTCGAGTAGGACCCTGGCAGAGACACATGCCCAACTGGCATGTTCTCTCCTTCCTGGTCAATCATTCGGGAGCTTCAAAAGCTTTATTCAGCCCGAACATCACAGCGACCGATGCCAACAGACACCAGCACACTTAGGGATCTGCAGAGTCTTCGCAGCTTGCGTGACAGACTTCAGCATTTTGGCTAATCTACTTCATTTACATATAAACACACACGGAGCACTGCAACATGGCTCCCTCTCTCTCTAGCATCAGACAGCAAAGAGAACGAACAAAGGACAATAGTCCCACTTCACGGAACACAGTAACACAAACATCCTGTCTCCGTCATTTATGGAGTCAAAACATATACCGTATTTTTCGCTCTATAGGACGCACTTTTTCCCTTCCAAAAATTAAAGGGAAATGTGTGTGCATCCTATGGAGTGAATGCAGGCTCCTTGGCTTCAGTGATAGCAACGCAAAGCCTCCGAAGTGCAGAGGGAGCGCTCCCTCGGCGCTCCGGAGGCTTCGCGTTGCTTTCGCTGAAGCCTGGAGAGCAAAACCGACCCCTCTCGTTCTCCAGGCTTCAGGGATAGCCGCCTGAAGCCTTTGGAGCGCAGCGGGACCTCGTGCTGTGCTCCAAAGGCTACAGGTTCCTTTTGCTGAAGCCAGGAGAGTCTTGCAGAGAGGGAGAGCTGTGCGGTAGGAGAAATGGAAGGGGCTCCGTTTCTCCTGCCGCTTCGCTGAAAGGGCGCTGAGCAGAGAGGGGGAGAATTTTTTTCCCCCTGTTCTCCCCCTCCTATGGTCCGGTGCGTCCTATGGTCCGGTGCGTCCTATAGAGCGAAAAATACAGTACCGTCATGTGATAGACAAAAATCCCATGACTGCAATCATGGAGCAGGAATTCTAACACCACCTAGCTCAATATTGTTGCTGCCAACTGGAAGCAGTGACTCTCCCAAGATTTCATGCCCAGGAGCCATTCCCAACCTTTCCTGGAGATGCTGCTGTCAGGGATTGACCCTGGGATCTGTACAGCAGGCTCCCCCAGGAACTAGAACTCCCATCAGCCCCAGCCAGACTGGTCATATGACACGGGAGGTGATGAGAGCCCAGTTGTGCTTGCTGGGGCTGATGGGAGTTGTAGTCCGCAGCGCAGAGCTAAAAACTGACACAGGGCTTTCGCTTTATGTTTTGCACGCTGCAGGACTTGTGACAATCACTGACATACGCCTCAACTGTCCCGATTTAATAGGGATGCCCCATTTTTTTGGGGGGGGGAACATGCTCTCTTGTGAGATCACAGCCCCCAGAGACCTGTGTGCCAGTTTTCTTCTGGGACATGTTGGAGGTAGGCCTCTGTCTCATGGCTCCCCTTGAGACCCCAGAGAGCTGCTCACACGTCTCACCTTGTCAAAGTCATTCTCTACTTCAATGCCGCCGCCGCTGTTCGCACAGAGAATCGGTGCCTTTATAGCTTTGTCCACATCATACCCAAACCACAGCTTGTTAGCGATGGTCTGCAAGAGAAGGAGCAGCCTGGCTTTAGACATGTTCATGGAAGAGAAGTCTCGCAGCAGGCAGACAGTGTGGTGTAGTGGTGTAGTTATCTCCCGCTTGGACTACTGCAACGCACTCTACGTGGGGCTACCTTTGAAGGTGACCCAGAAACTGCAATTAATCCAGAATGCGGCAGCTAGACTGGTGACTGGGAGTGGCCGCCATGACCACATAACACCGGTCCTGAGAGATCTGCATTGGCTCCCAGTACGTTTCCGAGCACAAGTCAAAGTGTTGGTGCTGACCTTTAAAGCCCTAAACGGCCTCGGTCCTGTATACCTGAAGGAGCGTCTCCGCCCCCATCGTTCAGCCCAGACACTGAGATCCAGCGCCGAGGGCCTTCTGGCGGTTCCCTCATTGCGAGAAATGAGGTTACAGGGAACCAGACAGAGGGCCTTCTCGGTAGTGGCACCCGCCCTGTGGAACACCCTCCCTTCAGATGTGAAGGAAATAAGTAGCTATCCTATCTTTAAAAGACATCTGAAGGCAGCCCTGTTCAGGGAAGTTTTGTAATATTTAACGCTGTATTGTTTTTAATACTTGATTGGGAGCCGCCCAGAGTGGCTTGGGAAACTCAGCCAGATGGGCGGGGTATAAATAATGAATTATTATTATTATTATTATTATTATTATTATTATTATTATTATTATTAAAGTGTGGCACCAGCACCTGGGAGAGACCAGGTTTCAAATCCCGACTCGGCCATGAAGCTCACTAGGGTGACCTTGGGACAGTAACTGCCTCTCTCAGCCCATCCTACTTCACTGGGTTGTTGTGTGGATAAAATGGCAGGGTGTGTGTGTGTGTGGTGAACCATGTATGCCACCTTCAGCTCCTTGGAGAAAAGGGTGCGCTATAAATGCAATAAACAAATAAATGAACAAATAAATAGCAACAGATGCTGACCACGAGAGTTCAATCAAGCCTCCAAGTCCAGAGGCAGTCTACCTTTTCAAAACAAAACTTAAGCCATTTCCCCCAGGACAAATCAGAAAGCAAAAGGACAGATTTCACAGGTGTTAACTCTGCAGCTTCAGCTTTCCATGCTAAAGCCAGGAATCCAGTGTTTTTGTCAACTTACCAGCGCGACAGCAGGGATAATGAGTTGCCCGCCTGACCCTCCGACCACCAGCTTTGACTGCCCATTGCGGGAAATGAGGATGGATGGGGTCATGGAAGAAGGGGGCATCTCTCCTATAGTTGGGGGCAGCAAGAAATGGGGGGGGGGGTGAGCAACCTATACAGTCACTTTTAAAACAAAGAGGAAAAACCTCACCTTGTGCATTTGGATATTCTTATTTCTCTCTCTCTTTAAATTTATGCTTTTCAGATATATACATTTCACTGATTTTACAAT
The DNA here is from genome assembly GCF_027172205.1 of Podarcis raffonei. Taxonomy (NCBI): domain Eukaryota; kingdom Metazoa; phylum Chordata; class Lepidosauria; order Squamata; family Lacertidae; genus Podarcis; species Podarcis raffonei. The sequence continues at coordinate 27,227,855 of NC_070617.1, forward strand.
CATTTTAACATTTCAAAACTTGACTTCCTTCCCCCGCTTTCTGCAGTTCCTTATATTTATTTTTAATATCTTCTGCATATCCAAATTAAGTTAACTTATTTATTTATTTATCTTCTTTAAATATACAGTGGTACCTCGGGTTACATACGCTTCAGGTTACAGACTCCGCTAAGCCAGAAATAGTACCTCGGGTTAAGAACTTTGCTTCAGGATGAGAACAGAAATCATGCTCCGGCGGCACGGCGGCAGCAGGAGGCCCCATTAGCTAAAGTGGTGCTTCAGGTTAAGAACAGTTTCAGGTTAAGATCGGACCTCCGGAACGAATTAAGCACTTAGCCCGAGGTACCACTGTATACTCTTACATAACTGCAGGTTATTACAATAACCCTGCCAGTGTTTTTATCTGTTTACAATTTATCTGTAAATATTCAACGAACCATTTCCATTCTTTTATTTAAAAAAGTTTGCTATCTTGATTTATTATTCTCCTGGTAAGTTTCGCCATTTCTGCATATTCCATAAGTTTTTGTATGCTTTCTTTCTTTGCTGGGACTTCGACGTCTTCTTTCCATTTTTGGGCAAGTAGCATTCTTGCCGCTGTAGTTGCATACATGAAAAGGTTTCTATACAATTTAGGTAGTTCTGTCCCTATAATTCCCAATAATTATTTTTCTCTCTCTCTCCTTATTGTTGGAGAGAAATATTTGCGCCTTTAGGTTAATGAGCCGAAAGAAGACCCACAGCCAATTTGATCTCCTTTTTCTTCAGGGTGTGGGTGAACTGTCCTGGAATCCAATCAACCCCCATTGAGACTCTTCTATCATCCATTCATCTATCCATCCATCCATCCATCCTGCAATTAATCCAGAATGCGGCAGCTAGACTGGTGACTGGGAGTGGCCGCCAGGACCACATAACACCGGTCCTGAGAGATCTGCATTGGCTCCCAGTACGTTTCCGAGCACAATTCAAAGTGTTGGTGCTGACCTTTAAAGCCCTAAACGGCCTTGGCCCAGTATACCTAAAGGAGCGTCTCCAACCCCATCGTTCTGCCCGGACACTGAGGTCCAGCGCCGAGGGCCTTCTGGCAGTTCCCTCATTGCAAGAAGTGAGGTTACAGGAAACCAGACAGAGGGCCTTCTCAGTAGTGGCGCCCGCCCTGTGGAACGCCCTCCCAGCAGACGTGAAGGAAATAAGCAGCTATCCTATTTTTAAAAGACATCTGAAGGCAGCCCGGTTTAGGGAAGTTTTTAATATTTAACGCTGTATTGTTTTTAACACTCGATTGGGAGCTGCCCAGAGTGGCTGGGGAAACTCAGCCAGATGGGCGGGGTATAAATAATAATAAATAATAATAATAATAATAATAATAATAATAATAATAATAATAATTATTATTATTATTATTATTATTATTATTATTATCATTATCATTATTATCATCATCCATTCATTCCCTCCTGCCCAGCATTTGTGCTTATAATGGGCTTTCCCAGCGGAGGTGGAGCTCACCTGGTGAGATACTGCTATTCAACTTCTTCATGCAAAAGTCAGCGAGTTCATTGTTTAAGATGATCCCAGTCTGTGGCGAATACACCATGGACCCAAACCTGAGCATGAGGAGAGAAGAGGTTTGAGGGCACCATCAGAAGGGACACAGTTCTCAGTGGCAAGAAAAATTGATGAGTTATGAAGAACTGGCTAAACTCACATACAAACTGCGGGACAAGGACAATTGTGACTTTAAGGAAGAACGGGAGCCTTTTACAAATTATCTAAAAAGACAACAAAATGAACTGGACTCCTTGGCAGGTTTTGAATAAACATACACAAATTTATTGGTTGATAACATGACAGATAGATAACGTAAGGATATGTATAATTTTATAACATGCAGAGAACAATATGTGCTGAGAAATCAGAGAGGAGCTGAGGGAAGACGGGCGGGGGGACGGAGGGTTTGAAGCATAATTATCAACTTTTTCCTTTTCTTGTGAGGAATCCTATTTGGAATAAAGGAATTTCCCTTAAAAAAAGGGAAATGTTGACAGCTATGGTTTGAAGGGGGAAGGGAAAAATAAGAATGAATACAATATGTTTTGATAGTTTGTATGTTGAAATTGTTAATGAAAATATATTTTTTTAAAAAAAGAAAGGAAGGGACACAGTTCTCCTCCCTACTCTTTTTTCCCCTGGTGGGGTGGCGGTGCCCAGAACAGGGGACACAAACAGGTGGCAGGGAAGGAGAGGGTTAAGCAACTCCTGTGTGGCCAGCCCAGAGCAGGGATGCCATTGTTCCTGGCCTCTCCAAGTGGGCCTTTCCAGTGTGCCTTTGCAGTGGAAGTGAGCAGATGGGATTTCTTATCCTTCAGTAGGAAAGGAAACAGGAAAATGCCAGACCTCTATCCCTGCAAGAGGGCCAGGAACCATGGAGACGGCGTCCCACTCTCTGCCTCCCACAGCCCAGCAGTTTGAATGTAGGACGGTGCCAGTGTGGTGTAGTGGTTAAGAGTGATAGACTCGTAATCTGGGGAACCGGGTTCGCGTCTCGGCTCCTCCACATGCAGCTGCTGGGTGACCTTGGGCCAGTCACACTTCTCTGAAGTCTCTCAGCCCCACTCACCCCACAGAGTGTTTGTTGTGGGGGAGGAAGGGAAAGGAGAATGTTAGCTGCTTTGAGACTCCGTCGGGTAGTGATAAAGCGGGATATCAAATCCAAACTCCTCCTCCTCCTCCTCCTCCTCCTCTTCTTCTTCTTCTTCTTCTTCTTCTTCTTCTTCTTCTTCTTCTTCTTCTTCTTCCTTCTTCTTCTTCTTTGTCAGACCATTGGTCCATCTAACTCCATATTCCCAACACTGACCGGCAGCAATGGTTATTCAGCATTCCAGAGAGGGGGTCTCTCCCCAGCCCTGCCTGGAAATATGGCTGGGGATTGGACCTGAGGCCTTTTTGTGCACATGCTCTACCGCTATGGCCCTTCCCCTAAAATTAAAACAAGATTCTAGTCCTCAGGGCACACGGAGAGCTTGCCTGAAGGATCAAGCCAAAGGCCCATCTAGTCCAGCATGGGCATAAGCAAGGGGGGCCTGCCCCCTATATCAATACAAATTTAAGGTTCTGCCCCCTAAAAAAAATCCTGCCCCCCAAAAGAATCCTGGCTACACTCATGTAGTCTAGCATCTTCTTCTTACAGTGGCCAACCAGGTGGCTCTGAATTAAGGTCTGATTTAAATAGGAAGCACAGAGTCAAACCGTTGGTCCATGTAGCTCCATGTTTTCTGCACAGACTGGCAGCAATGGATCTCCAGAGTTTCAGACGGGGAAACTCCCAGCGCATGAAATTATTGCAATAAAGGGGGCTGTCTGGAGGCCCTGCTTTGGCATAGCTGTCAACTTACAGATTTGAAAATAAGGGACCAGCAGCCTCGAAAATAAGGGATCAGCAGCCAAAATAAGAGATTTTCGGAGCACAGGTATGTTCAACCTCTGAGCCCCTCTGAGCCAAAGGCAGAAAGCCCAGCCAGCAGCCAAACGAAGCCTCAAGCGGTGGTTCCCACAGCGCAGCAACCCAGCAAAGGGGATGCAGCAAGGAAAACCACTGTCACCTCTCCGCTGGGAAGCGCTGAGCAAAGGCGAGTCCCCAGGCAACGCAGCCGATTTGATCGGCACAAGGCATGCAAGCTCCACCCCCCAGTCGTTCTTAGACTCCTTATTGGGTGAGCAATGCAGCCAAGCAACACAGTTGGAGCCTCCCTCCTCCCTGGCCGGCAGGGAGGGAGCGAGAGGAACTGCTTCCTTTGAAACCCGGGAAATTTAAGGGACATCATCAATAAGGGACAGCAGCGGGACACAGCGCTGGGATAAGGGACTTTCCCGCCAAATAAGGGGCGGTTGACAGCTATGTGCTTTGGGAGAAAGCACAGAAGAAGCTTCTGTCCCGCCTTTGCCCTTGGGGCTCACCCGCTCCTACTTACGGGTAGTTAATGGTGCTGGTGGCTGACACAGCACTCCCATCTTCAGCCAGGACGGAAACGTGGGAGGTGCCAAATGAGGTCTTTCCCACCTGGACAGCGTGGTAGTGGGATGCTGGGTGGTCTCCCCGCTCATCGATCTGCTGCCTGACTTGGCTAGCAAAGGAGTCCGAGATCAGCTCACTCAAGACACCCTAAAAAACACAGCGCATCTCAGTGAGGCAGGTCCCGATAACCACAGCTGCAAAGGAGGAATGGTGCCCTCTGGAAAAGTCAAAGCTGGGCTCAGTGGGATAGGAATGTAAACTGCAGGGAGCAACATCTTGCAGTGCTTATCTTCAACTGCAGAGGGCAGCTATTTACCTGTCTCGCCCACTGGCTCCCAAACATTTTCAAACCATTGCCTCCCATCTTCCATAAACTCATCCCCAGCACCCTATGCCAGGGGTCAGCAAACTTTTTCAGCAGGGGGCCAGTCCCTCATATTTGGGGAAAAATATGAACAAATTCCTATGCCTCACAAATAACCCAGAGATGCATTTTAAATAAAAACACACATTCTACTCATGTAAAAACATGCTGATTCCCGGACCGTCTGCGGGCCAGATTTAGAAGGCAATTGGGCTGGATTTGGCACCCGAGCCTTAGTCTGCCAACCCATGAGCTAGACTTAAGTATGCCTTTGTAATCAAATGACCACTTTAAGCCCGCCTGAACAAAGCTGCTGTGCCAGTTAATTTTTAGCAAGTATTCTGAGTGAGTAAATGGTGGGTTTTTTTAACAAGACTTGTTTGTGTGGTTATTGTTCTAAGGGTGAGGAAAGAGGAAAATAACAGGAGAATCCAGTCTGCCTCAAAGCAACCTGTATTGGATGAAACTAGCCTATGTAAGCTTTCTGTTTTAAGCTGTAAAGGGATGGCACGATGCTGAACTCACAAACGTGAGGAAGGAAGGATAACAGCTCATAAATATATCCTCTCCTAGCTTCGATTCACATCCCAACAGGCAAAACGATTGAAAGCTATTCTATATCAGAAATCAGATTGTGAAATTGAATTGCTGAAACGGAAAATGTCTTGATTCTATTATTATATATACTGTACGTACACACGGCTTGATTGTAAAAACGATAGTTAAAATGCTAAAACAGGTTAACATTACCTCAACTTTCCAAGCCTCTGGGTAGGCTCACCTAAACAAGAACGTTGTTGCCAGGTGCCAGAAAGAGTACAATGAAGGCACCTGCCTGATCTCAATTTTATGATAACTAGAATATTTGGGCTTCATGATGACAGAATGCTGAGGCGTCAGCTGCCTGAACAGCTCTGCAATTATGAGCAAGGAAGAGAGTTTCCCCCTCTTGTCTTCTCTCCGCAGCGGCTGCCCCTCAACTCTGTCCAAATTTGCAGAACTCCCTCCCCTTTCGGTCCAGGCAAAACCAAAGCCCCAGACCCTGTCTTTTTGGAAACATGAAGAGACTCATTTAGCCATGCTAGATGAGGGTGGCATGAAGCTCCAGAGTTCCTTACATTCTTATCCAGTGCTTTTTTCTAGAAGAAAGATGTGCTAGGACTCTCCATGAACTCTTTCCTTGTCCTCTTACAATGGCAATGGAGCCCCCCTGAGGGGTGCCGTCACTGAGTTCCGGTAAATTCCGGCTGAAAAATATCCCTGTTCTTATCTGATTCCTTTCAGACTACAACCCTCATCAACCATCAGCAGATGGGAGTTGTAGTCCAAAACATCTGGGGGGCACCAGGTTGACCAAGGCAGCTCTAGATGTACATATATATAGATATATAGATATATAGATATATAGATATATAGATATATAGATATATAGATATATATTAATGA